>NC_090936.1:561067960-563467960 GCF_040938575.1 Ambystoma mexicanum | reverse complement strand
ATCTGTTTTCAAGCTCGGCAAGTGGACCCCTACGCTTGTCGGGCTAGGTCGTTTCCCGAATCAGGTGTCAATAAATCATTATCAGTGGCTCCAACCAGCTTTTTAGGTGGTTTAACCGGACAATTTCGAAGAAAGTGACCGGAAGTCCCGCAATACAGACAAAGTTGCATTTGCCGCCTTCTCTCTCGTTCCTTCTGCGTTAATGGTCCTGCATTAACCGCCGATTTGCATAGGTTCGGATACGTCGGTACTCTTGAAGTTGGCGTGAGTTTTGATCGGTACTCTGGTTTCGTACTTGAACCGATCTGCTTTTCTATTTTGAAGTCTGTGATCAAGTTGAACCACCAAGTCTATGTAGTCTGCGCAGACCTGGGGTGGATCTACTATCTGAGCTAGAACATCCTTAAGCTCTCCGCGCAGGCCTCGATGAAACAATGTGATCCTTTTGTTTTCTGGCCATCCAGTTTCCACAACCAGTCTATTAAAGGTGGCAACGTAGGACAGGAGATCCTGATTACCTTGTCGTAAGGATAGCAGTTCGTTATCAAGGGCCTGTCCTTGAGAGTGTCGAGCAAACAATCTTTCCATGCTGGCCTGGAAACCCTGAAAATTCTGGAGAATGGGATCATCCTGATTTACCAATGGAATAGACCAATCGGCAGCACTGCCACTGAGGTAAGATAGTATAAAGGCTACCTTGGTCTGGTCGTTAGGGAAGGCCCCGGGTCTGCATAGAAAGTGTAAACGACATTGGTTCATAAAGACGGCATATTTCTTGGGATCCCCCGCAAAACGTTCAGGCGGGGCCAAAGGTATGTGTCCAGGTAGATTGATTTGTACCGGGTTATTCAAACCCATTGATGTGGAAGTACCTCCGGAATCAGGTAAAGGAGTGTGCCCTGCCTGGGCCTGCAATAACCTTTTGGCAAGGTCATCTGTTCTTTCCTTGGATAGGATCAGTTCTCTTTTGAGAGCGTTAGTCTCCTGGCGGGCTGAGTGCACTTCTGCCCGTAATTCCCCCAAAAGCTGGGCCAGCTGATCTGTCTCGGAAGTCTCCATAGTGCCCGGGTGGGAAATTGTGGGTAGGCTTCGCGTTCTGTCACGCTCACCTGATTCCCACGGAGGCGCAGATCTGGCTTAGAGTGCTGATGCTTCTTCAATGGTGAAGCGCAGGACTCTGAAGATGGACAGGTAGGGCCCCTCTACTCTGGCTTCTCTGGCTCGCAGGAATATTCCCCTGTGCGTGAAAAGGGAGTATTACCTACTGACGGAATAATGCTCAAGCCTCCCACTCCCTTCCAACCCTCCACGATTCCCTTTCACGATTCCCCGTGAAGTCTCACCTTAGGGTCTGGAAGGATGAGTTCTCCATCCTGCTTCTGATGCAGGGGCGCGTTGAAACCCAGTTACTTCACTGGATTGAGGTTTGTTGGAAGTTCAAATAAGCTTGACTATTCAGGTAAGGCGCTGTAAGAGTTCTGTTGCAAGTTCAAAAGTTCAAGCTTAATAATAATGTTCATAGTCTTATTGCAGCAAGTGCTAACGCTTATGTCTTTTTCTCCTTAGGGGCCGGGGTTCGGAATGCCAGAGATATGGCGCCGACCCGAAGTGAAACGTGCAGTTCCAATAAAGGACAGGTAAGTTCTGGATGAGCGTTCGGGTAATGTCTTTGCATTCGCTCATTCAATGTCTTTGCCTTTTTTCCCCATAGTGGCCGGGGTCCAGAATGCCAGGAAGCGGCAGGACCCGAAATGAAATGGGAATGACCCAACAGGTAAGTCTTAGAAGGAAACTGAGCTTTTCCTATTCCCTTCCTTCTCTCACCTTGTGTTCTTGTCTTTTTCTCTCTAGGCTCTGGGAAGTGGCTGCGGATCCGGCTGATCGCTGCTGAAGATGGAGGTGCCAAGGAAAGGTGAGTGAAATGCAGTGCTGCAGCGATCGAAGCGAAATGCTTTTAAAAATTATGTCTTCCCTTTCAGGATCGTCAGTGTGATGTCTCTGTGACACAGCTTTAGCAGGTAAGGTCTTCTTTCTCGCCAATTCTCTCTCATCTCCCTTTGCAGGTGACCCAGGATGCTGACAGGCGTGGCTGAAGTCCAGATGCAGGAGCTGACACGGTGAGCGTCCAGTTGCGAGGAGCAGAACAACGCGAAGCGTGAGTTGCTGTTCGGGCGTGGTTTAAATAGCTTTGGAGGAAGTTCCAGGTATGTATTCTTCCACCGATCAGGTATGTATCCTTCCCCGACCACACCCAGGTGGAAAGTAGTCCCACAGGTAAAGTAGTTCCATTCAGGCCTCAAGAGGGCCTGGATGTAGCAGCATGGTCTGCATCAGGTAAGTGCACATTAAAACACTTGGACACATGTCTAGCTTTATGAGCCTGGTGCCTAAGGCGCCAGGACAGGGGTCCAACATGAGCCTGGCGCCTAAGGCGCCAGGACTGTGTCCAAAGGGCCCCAGCTTGGGCCCGCTGGTACTTCCCTGGGGGGAATGATGCCTGCCTCTGGGGTTTCTGGGTCGGACCTGGCTCCTTGGAGGTAGGCATCATGACAGATATGTGAGGGAGGGGACCGGGCATTTCTGTCCGGGTTACTGCGTTATGTTTCAACATGCCACTCGCGGCCTTGCATTGTGCACCAGTGAAGCAGAATAATATTTCAGCAAAGCAGTTTTACATGAGGCAAAAAGGCAATGTTAGAGAAAACAAGAAGAAAACAAAATGGCGATTTCAGTCACCTTAAAATGGCTGCACCATGGTTAAGCTTTTGCTACACCTTTCTATTACTAAATACATGAGGCGGTTGGTCTTCGGCCAACAAAGTATAGTGCCTTACGATCAAGGGGGGTGTCTATTCTTTCTGGACTGACAGGCATGGAAAATAATCTTGCATCTTTTTTAACCAAAACTAGTCTATTAGTGCAAGGGGGAAAAATAGATAGTAGAATATGTCAGTTATTCAGAAGCAGGATAACAAAGCTTTGAGTATATGCACGTTTTGGGGTTTCTCTAGCGCAAACCTAGCTGGGAAGCAATGGTAAACCATATGTGGGGAACAATTAAGCTAAAAAGAGGGCAGATATAGAAGTAGGAGTACTACAGTAGCTGACAAGATGTTCTTAGAAGGGTAAAGTCTTCAGTTCCTATATGAAATGCAAGAGGGAAGAGAGCCATTCTGATGTGCATCTGGATGTTGTTCCCACAAACTGGTTGGTAGCATGTGGAAGCCAATTTTCCTGCCCTTCTTGCAATTCTTGCTTCCCAAACTGGAGAGGTTGATGCTTCTTGCATTACGTTGACCGCCAGAAATGGCGAGTTGTGCAACCAAGAAGGAGGGTGTCTTCAGTGCTAGTTAATTTTATGTGGTGCTGGCCATCTTGAAGGTAGTGCAGTTCCGTGTGGGCAGCCAAATCAGTTGCTGGAGTCAATGAATTTCTTTAGGTCATTGATCAGACCAGCTGCGGCATGATGGATGGCTTTTAGCAGGGCAAGGGTCGAGGCAGAGACACCAGCAGGAAAGACACTGCCACTGCCCAGGTAAAAGAAGATGAGTTGGTCCCAGTCTATGAAGTCCGAGGGTAGGATGAAGGAAAGAACTAGTAAAAGGCACTTTGTGATTTCTTGGCTATTTAAACCTTGCAGGAAGGTTCAACTGGTGAGTTGAAGCGACTTGGCTCTGCAAGTGAGCTGAGTATTGAACCTCTCAATGTTTCACTTTAGTCAGCCACACTTAGACTTGTCTGAGTTTGGACGAGCGTCTGTGGATGATGAATTCAATCTTCATGGGGTTCAGCTTCAAGTAGACACTGTAGGCCTGTAGGGAGGAGAAGACTTTGAGACAGTGGACGTCCGGCAGAGTTGCGAGTCCTTAGCATATTGGTGAATCTTGGTGTTGTGTCTGTGCACACTGAAGTTTCTCTCAGTCGCTACCCACCAGGCATCACATCCACACACAGGACTCAGGTACTTCTGTCCTGCAAGTGCGAGCATCACATGTGTAAATATGTAAGTCCAATGTCCTAAAACGTGTGCGCAAGTATAAGAAAACTCTTTAAGCAAGGTATTGGACCCCTGGTAGTGAAGTGGCTGTCGCATGCCTTTTGTGATGGGATACTGTATTTAGGGTAGACGTAGCTTTGCCACACTTCTAGTGAGTTTTTAGGTTGTCTGCTCCATAATAGAACACACGTGCACATTTGCACTCTTTTCACCATACCTATATTATTAGATGTGGTTATGTGGCTTCGATTTATTTTGAATATGTAGATTGAGCTTTATTAAGTATAGCTGGTTATAATGAGTAAGAGGTTTGCCATGTTAGAACAGGCCATTGTTGAAGGCTGCAGATGTTGCCATTCTAGTGCGCTAGGATGCATTTTTAAGCTATATTCATTTAATTGAATTTTGTTTCTGCTGTTGGGCAGGAAACTAAGCAGCCAAGGTCAGGATGGAAAGTGATGCAGAACAGTTAATTGTTGCGAGGGAGGAGGTCATCTGGGTTGTGAAGGACAGTGTGATATGCAATAAGGCCCCAGACAGCAACATTGCCAAAATGAACTAGGTTGTGATCACAGCGCGCCCACTGAAAGTAGGCCACTTGGTGCAGTGATCAGTACCTTGGTAAAACGAATACATAGAAGAAATTAATTTCCAGGAGCAGGGCCTCAGACACTGTAGCTCTTCATTGTGAGAAGATAGAGGTTGCTTCTAGAGTTGGCAACATGTATCGAGGTGGAGTTTCAGAGTGAGCAGGTCCAAGGGTCGGGAAGCCAAGAGCGCCAATTATGGGCAAGGGATTGTGGTGTTCCATGGGTCGCAACAAAGTTTTGACCACGCCGATTTCTACTCACTATATGATTGGTTTGTCTCTGTGGAATGCTACAGCCCGAGCTGTGTCAGGTGTCACTGTCCAATCAGGGTAAAGCTTTTTTTTTTAAATCATTTATAACATGAATGGTGCCGGCCAAATAAAATGATGCATTTTGTGCAGACTATGAAATTATGTCATGTTGAGGGGTGGTATTTTGATGGTCATGAGAAAGGAAACCTCCAATTATATTGCTTAATGTATAGTGTTCTTTAGGGGCTTAATGACGAATAGCCTATCGAAATATTGAAATTAGAATTAAGGTTGTATTTGTAAAAAAATGTATTTTTTGGTTTTGTTTTTGTTTGCTTTAAATATTGTAGCCCAGAGTGGGCGTGTTGAGATGGTCCACAGTTCAGTTCCATGGAACTGATTCCCCCACCCGTATTTTGCAAATAAAAAGCAGGTTTTTCTTGCAATTTGTGCACTCTATTTTTGATTAGTTTACATTTTACACATTATTCGCACCTGCCTCTATCCAATTAACCTCTTAAATACCAAGGGCGAGCCTTCTCATCCTTGACATTACATATGCAGTGCCATGGACGAGATAGCTCATCCTTTTTGGCATTCTGTTTTGTGCGATCGATCGCACAAAACTTAAATCCAACCCCTGGGATATGTGAGGGGGAGGTTCCTCCTCACGGCCCAGGGGTTGGATTTCTTTCAGTTTCACGTCGCACGCGTAACGCACACTGACATGAAACTGAAAGCAAATTCACAGCGGCAGCCATTTTCGGCTGCTGTGGTGAACAGAGAAGTTGAGTGCCCTTCTCCCTCTCCCTCGATCTCCGGCTTTGAGTCGCTGAGATCAAGTTTCAGCCCCTAGGAAGGAGCATCTGCCCCAAGGGAGGACTCCATGAGATGCCCGCCATCCATTTGGAGTGGGGGGAGAGAGCCACCAGAAAAGTGTTGATAGGTCCCCCAAGGGATGGGGGCGCACGTTAGGGCCCCACTGGGGCAGATGGGTGCCCATCTGTCATGCATAAGGGGTGAGAATGCTGTGTTTGAATGCTGCAATTCATTCTCTAAAAGAAAACTGAATTCATCTTGCTTTCCTTTGCATACATGGACATTCTTGATGCCATTCTGGCCTCCAGGTAAGATAGAAGAAACTGCACAATGTACAGTCATCTTTGTAGGACTACAAACCAAGGAACTCTGATATGTAGCACAATCTAAATTAACAGCTTGTCTGAAACTCATATCACTTGTTTCAAAATCATTTTGTCTTGTATTGCTGACATGCGCAACTGATGCACCTACTTTATTTACTTGAGTTTCCAAACAATGGTCATTGTTGTCATTTGTACAACCACTCTGATTAATTTCTTTACCAGAATCGGTCGCAAATTCCCTCTGTGAGGCAGGCATTTCTTTTTTGAGACCAAAGAAGCATGCATCCGGTTTGCCAACTGAGTAACTAGGAGACGGCTCACAATTGTACGTTACAACTTGAGTTGCAATCATGCAGTCGTCACTTCTACTTCCCTCTTCATCTGTGTTAACTGCTGGTGGTTTCAAGAGTATCTTGCAAACGCCTCTCTGGTAAGCCAAGGCTAACCGTATCCATAACCGTATCCAGATCATCTTTCAAAATAGTACTTTCATTTTCACATTTGTTTTACAAGGCATTTTTTCATTAGGTATGACTACGGGTCCACTCACATCTTCAGTAGATATCAGATTCTCGTCTGTGTCGGTAGGGGTCAAACGAACAGAACTGTGGAAACCTAAAGCAATGACGGCTAGATTTCCATTTGAGCTTTTTTCTTTGCAATGCTCCTCATTTCTCTCGATGTCCTTATAACGGATGCATTTTCATTTCCAACCAAATCTTTAATTTTGACTTCTGTACTGACTGTACAGTCTGGTTCCCTCCACTCAAGGGGTGTCTTTCGAAATGAGTACACACCACTTTGGCTCCCTACCTTGAGGTCCAAGTGTCATGAAAATGGTACTTGGACACCATCTACATGGCGGCGGTGTCTTGTGTATCTCGTACCACCCTGCCTTTTCTATTGTTGTAACTGAACTAATGTCATGTTTGGTGTGACTGAAATGTCTTCTGTAGGAATGACTTGGATACAATTGATGTGTGAATGAGGTAAAGCTACGTAGTACATGCAGATGTGATTTCTGTGAATGCACTTTCCCAGCACTGTAGAAATGATTAGCATGTTAGTGGATGTGTGTTTAGAATGTGTAAGGTTGCAGATATGAATGTTTCAACATGACTGGTAAATGCAGGCATACTTGCTATGGGCGTATTTGAAGTTGGTGTGAAAGACAGCGCATTTAGACCTAGTAGAGAAGTGAACCAATGTACACTTGCTATCAGCGTGCAGATACGGTTGGTGCCACATGACATTTGAATGCAGACACAGTTGATATGCAAGTACTGGAAAATGGTGTTAAAGATATCACTAGAGACAAAATTGCATTGTGAGCAGATGTCCACATGCTAAAGGTGTGCAGATACGGTTGCTGTGGCGCAAGTGATTTCGTAAAGGTGCGACTGCTGAAATGGATGCCTAATGACTGCAGACACGAAAGGTGTATGAATGGCTAGTGAAACGGTTGGTGCCTTGATGTGGCTTCACTGCTCACAGGACTTTCCTCCTTGTGCTAAACCCAACCCTGCCTGTCATACTGCATTGTGAACTGTATGAATGAGAAGTGTGAACAAAGGTACATGTGAATGGGCTTCAAGGAGGAGAAACTGGGTGGCAGTGGGTACTACACAGTGGTTCTTGTATTCCCAGAGCACTTCCTGTACGAATTATTTATCTATTCACACTCAGGTGACGACAGCCACGCATGAGGTCTGCCTCTCATTGGGACACCTGTGGGAACACGGGAAGGTAGGCCATGTGTTGTTGGTGGCGTGCTTCCGTCGTTTGGCGGTGGGAAAGGTCAGAAAAATGTTTTCCCTAAATTTCCGACTTTGCCGGGGCTTGTGGGTAAATAAATTCTGAGGTGATTTGCGCAAGGCAGACTTCTGTGGATTCCCACAGGTGTCGCCTTTTCGCAAATGCATGGGGTACCCTGTTTTCCTTGGTGGCTTCGACACCCCAGGCCCAAATCTGTAGGTTGTCCACATGAGCAAAATTCCTCAAAATCTGCTCTGCCGAAAGACTTGGGTTACCAGTGGTTATCCTTTTCCCTTTGTGCCCAGGTAGATGCACCCACACATGTGAGGTACCGGTTTCGTTGGGACACCTGTGGGAATGCGGGAAGGTGGGAAATGTGGTGTTGGCAGTGTGTTTCGGTGGGTGGGCAGAGTGAAATATCTGAAAATTGTGATTTTGTTTGCCGAATTTCGGACTTTGCTGGGGGTTGTGGGTAATAAAGTCTGGGGTGATTCACGCAAGTCACACCTCTGTGGATTCCCATGGGTGTCCTCTTTTCGGAAATGCATCGGGTTCCCCGTTTTCCTTGGTGGCTTCGACACCCTAGGCCCAAATGTGTAGGTTGTCCACACAAGCAACATTTCTCAAAATCTGCTCTGCCAAAAGACTTGGGGTTACCAGTGGTTTAGCCTTGTCCCTTTGCGCCTAGAAAGGTGCACCCACACATGTGAGGTACCATTTTCGTCAGGACACCTGTGGGAACGCGAGAAGGTACGACATGTGTTGCGTTTGCGTAGTTTTCATAACCTTTTCGACCCATTTGCTGCTGCCCTTTGTCACACAACCTTTTCATTTCTCAAATGTGACCTACATTTAGTTGCTGCTTTAGGCACTATACACTTTTGTAACCTGGACAAGTCAACTACCCTTCAAAAGATCTGCCTGTGCTCTTTCAAGAAATGTATGCTTGCCCTTCCTCTCCATATTTGTTTTCCTTTATTTACACATGCTAAGTACATCTGTTTAGGCAGTAAGCATACAACTCCTGTGTACCATGGTTCCATTTTTGGCTTGTGGTATTGCTTGTTTTGTCAAACATTCCAAAAAATGTGTGATTTCCTACCTGGAAGAGTCGGGGGAATGTAGCAGAGCATTGTTTTTTTCTTGCCGGGCCAACCATGTCCACCACATACCTTTTTCCTGTCATTTTTCCGATTTTACCCCAAACTGTAATTTTTCCCTACATAGTTGTTGCCTGACCTGCGCAAATCACCCCTTCCTAAACTTGGAATGTTGTCTACTTTTCAGCAATGTATGCCTTTCTGTCTTCCCATTCAGCTTTCCTACCCTTCTCTTCCAATCCGTCCACGCATGTCCTATAGGAAAAAAAGGCCAAAATCGCCTACCCCTCACAAAACGGCTGGTAACCATATCAAAATATGTTACTAGCACTTACAAGGAAAAAAACACAACCTTCTTTGTACATCATTTTTTTGGCATTTTCTGAGACGAAAAAAAATGTCTCCCTTTTGGGTTATTTTCTCTCACCCCCTAAAGCAAACTAGGAGAGAAGAGAGAAGGGTGACCAGAAGGGAGATGGTGGGTGTAGACAGCAACTAGAGAAAGAGAGTTACGAACAGGGGAAGGAGTGTGGAGAGGGAAACAGAGGGGGAGAAGTAAGACCAGGGAAAAGAGTATAAGTAGAGGGGGAGACCGGGTGGAGAATAGGGAAGTGTGAGACAATAGCAAGATCGGGGAAGGAGTGTGTGGAGAGAGTGACAACGAGTGGTGGATGAGAGAAGTGCGGAGAACCTGTGGAGTTAACCAGTTAAAAGAAAAAAAGACTAAACTATCAGGAAAACCTGTCGGATCCTTTAAGAAGTCACTGAGGGAGATAGTTCGACAATGCCCCCCATGAGTGTAAGAGATAGGCCCAGACCATAGGGGTCACCTGACTGCAGTGTACAGAGATTGAAGAAATACTGGGGGGAATATGGATGCCTGGGCTAGGGATCTGGACCCACTATAGAGGTTGAGGTCAATGGCTGGGACCACCCCTAGTCCGAGAACCCCAATTGATTTGAATTGGAAAATACCTGGTTCACTTTTTGTTTTCTTTTTTAAATTGGCAAAGGAGTCCTTGTGCGATTTTGGGAGCGAAGTGTCACAGTAAGACCACATCTACTGCCTGCTTGTGGCCGAAGTGCACCAATCATCTTGTACTGAGCCTCACACTCAAAACAGATTAACAAACACACCACTGGGCGTAATCATGATCCAGGGAAGTTAGTTACCATAGGTGTGAATTGTACAAACAAAACAAAAAAGTTGGCTGCCACGTTAGTCCAGTTTTAAATCAAAGCAAATAAATATGCTTCTTTTTTTAATTGCTAGTTATTTATTATTTCTAGTCACCGATAGGGTACAATTGCTTCCACAGTAGGGTAGCTTCCAGGGTAGGGTATGGCAGCACAAAAAAATGAGGCCATATAGAAACAGGCAACCATCATTAAATGTAAAGTGCATTGCAATATACAAACAAATAGATGTCTAGCTGTTAGGTGAATGATTTGTATACAGTTAAGACAGAAAACAGAATGCCAGTATTGCCACTTTTGCCACTATTAGAACAGACTCATAATTGCTTCCCTCAAATATTGACAATATTTGACCTTGGAAGTATACTTGTGTTGACATTTGGCCAAATATTAACAGCACTTCCACCTGTAGGGTGCACACTTGTGATGGGTGTGCCCCAAAATGCCAGGTTTTTCCGCTTTAAGGACAAACATGCAAAGGCTTTGCCCAAATATCACCAGCATTTATCCTTGTAAGGACACACCTACAATGGCTCTGCTCCTAAAAACCGGTAATGATAAACCTGGGATTGTATTGCACCTAACAGCCAGCATTTGCTCCTGTAAGAATATATGATCTATGACATTAAGCATAGACATAGTAGAACATGTTTCTGCGTTAAAGGGTATTTACTGCATACATGGGTTTATTTATGCAATTTGACAAACAGTACTTAAATAAAGCCCATATATGCAGTATATACATTTGAATAGTTCAAAATGTGTGCAAGTTAGGGCTTGCATAGTATTATTTTAAACATAATAAAACAACTCAGCCACTGTGGCTCGGAAACCTCAAGGAGGTAATTGCAAAAGCCGGAAAGGCGACTCTGGCAATCACACCCAAACAGTACATGGATTTGAACTAAGGCTTGGCAGGAGAGTGAACCAGGTTGATAGCTTGCAGAGAGCATCCAGGAAATGTTTGTAAAGTGCATCACTTAGGTGTATACCTGGCTTCCTCTTGACAAAGGTCAGGGACCCATACAGCTTGGAGAGAGCATCCAGACAAAGCTTTTGCAGTACAGCACTTGGTGAAGGGGAAACCAGGTCTGCACCCAAGGGTCGAGGACCCAAGGCAGCTTGGAGAGAGTATTCAGGCTGCGCCTTTTCAGCGTAGTAGCTGGCAAGGGTATACCAAAGCTACCAACCAGGGTCTGGAACCCCAACAAACTGATTTGAAAGCCTGAGGAAGGCTGGGGAAAGACAGACATTTCTTCGACAACCAAGGAGTGGCTGGAGTTAGATAAAGGGAATCTAACAAAAACTGCCTTTTGTCCATGGAATTTGTCAGGCAGTGCAAAACTAAAAAGTTGGTGACCGTCATGTTGAAAAACCTACTACTGCGCCCAACTCTAATATTATAAAACTGTGCAAGGATGGTCCCTTCTCAAAGCAAAACGTGTTCCTTCAAACAGAAAAGTTCCCAGGTTCACTGGTAGAAAAAGCAATACAAAATAATGTTCCAAGATGCAAGATTGCAAACGCTCGGGTTGCGTTCCTTTCCCCTATAATTCTTTGCATCTTAAGTAGTTAAATAACTGACGAGGAATTGTTTGTTTTCACAGTTTTTGTATCTTAGCGATCTGGCATGCTCGGCTGCCAAACGTAGGTTCCCAAATATTGGGATGCTGCTCCTTTTACCTAGACTGTTTCTCATGCCAATACTACGGTTGTGCTCCTTTCCGCTAGTCGTCTTCTCATCTTAAATCATTATACAATTCAAGAGGCACGGTTCTTATATCCCTTCAGATTGACACGTCTGCTGCCAAGCCTAGGGCTCACTCTTTTCCATCAGAGTTCTTGACCCTCTTATTCTCAGTCTCTTATATGAATGAGGTTCTCAGACTTGCAAATTCTTTACCCAGACTGTTTGTATCTTTGCTTCTCTCAGGGTCCCAGAAGCTCCATGCATATATGGGTGCTAGCCCCAGATTCGCAATGTTGCATTGTGTCCACTTGGTTCACTGTTGTTCTGCACAACTCTATCTCATTTGACGTTGTCCCAGGCCTCTTGGTTTTGGGTGCAGGTCCCAGACTCGCATGGTTGCATTATATCCGTTTGGTTCACTCTCCTGACAAGTATACAATTGTCTCTTATTCACTTTCTCATTTGACCAAGGGTCCCAGACCATCTCTTTCATCAGGGTCCCAAACACTCTTGGTTTTGGGTGCGGGTCCCAGCTTTACATGGCTTTGTTATATCTGTTTGGTTCACACTCCTGCCAACTATACAACTGTCTCTGATTGGATGCATTTACCTCCAGTTCCTGAGCTCACCGAGATGCTTCCCCGGACCTCTCGCACCTCCCAGGCAACCCACGTGTCAGTCTGCCTTCTTCTTGGCAGTATCGGAGGTCCCCGGTATGAGGGGTCAGTAATGTGAGGCAGACAACTACTTGTAGTTTTCTCAGTATTTACATTTTATTAATTTAAAAAAATACAAAAAAGCCTAACTAAGCCTACTCTACCAGGGAGTTCCCTGCCTAGTCTAGGTTTTAAGGGAAAATCTCCTAGCATACATAAAACTGGCCCTCACACTAAACAAATAAAAATTCAAAGTAAATCATGAACATATAAAAGCGTACCAAATAACCAGTGACTTGGATAACTTTCACTTGTCCTGGGTAGGATCCCTGTCCCAGAAATGTCCAAAGTCAACCTTTCACAAAGAAAAGTAAAGTCTTGAACCAATTCTTGAAAGTTCCAAAAGAAGCAAAAGTTCACCAAAACAAAGATCCACTGGTAACAGTTCTTTCTCTGTTGAAAAGTTCCCTTTCCAATTTCCGCAAAGAAAACAGTACCAATGGTAATCCTGGATAACCACCTTCCAGGATAGACTTGATAAAGTTCAAAACAAAAGTACCACTTCTCCACAACTGTCCACCTTTTTTTAACTTCTACAGCGTCATTGGTATAACTGGTCAGGATGCATCTTCAAGGGGGTTACTTTCCTCTTGGCAACTCCCTTCTACTAATTGCACTGTGGAAGCAGGCCCCCTTACTTCACAGTGTACTACTGCTTCAACCACCTTCAATATAATGTTTTCTGACAATATTATAGACAACCACAGTACTGATAGCTCTACTTCTGCTTGGTATTTTGAGGTTTTTTAGGCAACTTAAGGACAAGCCTCTTCAACCTCCACGGGTAGGCAAGGTACTCTTCCTTCCTATACCACAAGAAAGGGGCAGTCTCTTTGCCTCTTCTATCGGTCTTACTGCTACCATAAGAATCGGCCTTGGCTTCTAGACTGCTTCATTCCCTCAGCTTCAATGGTCTCAGCTTTACAGATTGTTGATTAGTTCTTTTAACAAGCACCCAGCTCCCTTCCCCAGCTTTATGCACACCTTCTTGATTCAAGCAGCTGCCCCCAAAGCTGTATGGCCACTCTCATAGCGTTGGATAACCTTGTCACCCTTGTATCAGAGGGCACTGGATTGGTAACTTTGACAACTTCAAAATATAGGTGGTTAGTTCTTATTAGGGCTGGTTTCACATTAACTAGGAGGTACTGTCCTCACTGACTGCGCTCAAACAGACTTCTTATGACATGATTTCACCGTACTGGTAATTGATACAAATGTGTTTGATTCAGTGATTAAGAAAGAAAGAAAATCATAAGAAAACACAAATAGGTTTATTCCTATTTTGTAATCAAACATATGTATAATTTGATACACTTTTAGGGTTTTGATACCACATGAAGTTCAAACACAGGTCAAGGGAATGTTTCCTAACACACCTGTATACAACAGTATTGATTCATACTTCGTATAATTTGTGAATATGAGTCATTATTTCAAGCAACGACACACCAACACGTGTTTCAACCTTACATGGTCATCCTCAGGGCGTTAAAAGGTTTAATGAGACATACAATTGCACTTACAATTGTGTATGTGTTACTTGTTATCAAATCCTCTAATTTGGTAATTGGAAAATATCATTTTGCAGGTATTTTTAGGCCTAATATTGGTCTTAAAAGCTTCAGCAGTATTTTTCCTTTTTTAAATATGCTGTGAACTGTCGCTTGTGAGCTGTATTAGGCTGGCCGATATATTCAAAATGGAGCCAAATTCATTATTATTAATCGAATTGTGCAAGTTTCCTCATGTTAGTTACGCCGTAATCGGCAAGGTCCTAGTAGTTAGAAGCACAATGGCGAACGCCGTCGGGCAACGCGGATGCATCGGCTGTGTGAGCCGGTTGCTATGTCATGGTTTCACATTAGAAAGGATTTTCCTACTGGCTTGGATAATGCTTATTCTTCTTGTTACTTCAGCAACTTCTACAATTAAAAGGTACTTTGTTCTGGATGTTACAAGATTCATGTTTCACAAAGGAAACAGAATTAGGTACACGCAACCACTCTTCGATGGAGAATTTCAACTGTAAAGTCTTTCCCTTTCATTCATACAGAATGCGGCTTCAACGTGAATCACCATCATTCATAAGCGACATTTCTTTGATGTTTATATTCTTGTAACAATTCAGGAAAGTCAGCTGCCAGTGATTAAGAGTGGTGCCCTCCCTCTTAATTGGAGACACACGACCACTCCGGTAAAGCAATTTACTACAACAATGGCAAATCAAAGGGTTTTCTTATACGAGAGCATGTTAACTTATTTTAAACGAGCTTGTGACACATTTTCTTTGTTTTCCAGACTTCCCACGGCAAAAAAACTACTTTTACTCCTACGGAAGTTCAAATACAGCTGGTTACACTTACCGGCAAGGAGATTTAGTGATTTGGAGTATGAAGCTTCAGTCACCGGCTCCAAAACACTGCGGTTGCGGGCAGTTTCCACTTTCTAACTTTTCTTCCTGCTACTACTTCTTCAGACACTCCTTGGACCCACACCCCTTTGCAGCACGGGTGTCCTTGATCTGGCCTTGACCACGGTGAGTCTCCTACTTCCCTCGGGTTGACTCTTCACACAGGCCTCTCGTAGCTGCACAACCTCAGCTCTGCAGTCCCAGCTATTAGGCACATCTGGGCAAAACATCAACTTCTTCCAAGACTCTCTCAGTGCAGCCACAGCCAGACAGGGCTTGTGAACACAGGACCAATTCAGAACCTGCACGTGAAATCTGTTTTTCTCTCAACCTGGACATCCCTTGAGTGGTCACACTGAACTGCCAGCCTTCTGCTCTTCTCCTTCTGCTACTTCTGTCAATCTTCCAACTCCTTCCTGCTGCAGCCTTTTATGCCTCATGTGGGAAACTGACTTCAGGTGCAAGCCCTTAAAGTTAATTGCCTGACCCTGGCAAAGGCTGTTAGGCCTACCTACCTGCCCTTTACTTCTACATGCCTCCTCGGCCCTCTTCTTCGTCACAGTCCCTGAGGGAGTCTGTGTCACATAGTTCATTTAAAAAAAATTAGGTTTTCCCACTTCTTTTACATTTTTAAAGGTGGTTTTAATTCCCTTCATCTTTTTAAAAGAAGGACTGTGGGACTTATGGTATTAAAAAAGGCTACATTTCCGTCATTCCTTTTGGTATAACTTTGGCATTGAGGAAGATGGTCTTTTGATACAACACATGGCAGGGTTACAACCGGGAAGAACAAGTTACTTTCTTACCTGGTAACGTTCTTTCGATGGGATGGTCCGACGACATATTCCATATCTATGACAGGTAATGTACACAGCTGTGCTGCTTCGGAAAATGTTTGGCATCTGCGTCCTGCGTCGATGACGTCGATGCGCCGTCCCGGAGTACCTCCTCCGACGGCCGACGTCACCCGATGTGATAAGTAGGACGCACGATGCCCATAGCCTCAGTTATAGTTTTTTCCCAGAACGTGTGTCACCAGTTTTCTGCCAGTCAGACACACAAGGCCTTGCGTAACGCAAGCTGCAATCGCAAAAGAAATTCTGCAGCGGGGAAGGCAGGGAGGGAGGGATATGGAATACGTCGTCGGACCATCCCATCGAAAGAACGTTACCAGGTAAGAAAGTAACTTGTTCTTCGAGGGGATTGGGTCCTCCGACGTATTCCATATCTATGACAGACTCCCAAAGCAGTACCAAGCAAGGAGGTGGGAAAGAATTTAGAATACAAATTTAGCATGCCCAATCAAATTGCGGAATAAAGAACTGCCTTGCCAAAGGCCAGATCTTGCCCTCTGATGGAATCAAGGGAATAGTGACGTACAAAAGTATGTACTGAAGCCCAGGTGGCTGCATCACAGATGTGAAGAATAGGAACTCCCCTCTGCAGGGCAGTAGGCGCAGCCACTCCTCTGGTAGAATGGGCCCGCAAGCCAGCCGGAGGGTCCTTACCCGCCAAGCGGTAACACTCAGAGATAGCTAAAATAATCCAAAGTCTGTTTCGTCACAGCTTGTCCCAAACGCTTTCCAGCGTACCCAATGAAAAGTTGATCGTCCACTCTGACCCGGCACATGCGCGAGATATAAAAGCTCAAAGCTCTCCTAGGATCAAGCATATGGAGCCTCTCCTCTTCCTTACCAGGATGTGGAGGAGGATAGAACGCCAGAAGAACAACCTTCTGGCTCAAATGAAATTCCGAAACCACCTTCGGAAGAAAAGAAGGACGAACTCTAAGGACAACCCTGTCCTTGTGAAACACAGTGAAGGGTGGCTTAACTGAAAGTGCCTGTAACTCACTCACTATGCGAGCGGAAGTAACCGCAACCACAAACACAGTTTTCAGAGTCAACAGCCTCAAAGGGCAAGAATGCAAAGGCTCAAACAGAGCACCCATAAGAAACTTAAGAACAAGGTTCAAATCCCAACCTGGCACCAAAAAAGGTGACGGAGGGAACAAATTAGTGAGCCCTTTCAAAAATTGCGAAATTAAAGGAATCTTAAAATAGGAACACTCTTCAAGACGAGCTCTTAAATATTGACAGCGCCGCCAGGTAACCTTTAATGGTCCCCACTTGCAAGCCCCTGTGGGCCAAAGAAAGCAAAAAAGACAAAACCATGGGAATGTCGCATTCAAAAGGATCCACATTCTTAACTCTGCACCAGTCGCAGAACTTTCTCCAACGGCAACGGTACAGAGACTTTGTTGCCGGCCGCCTGGCCGAAAGCAACACCTCCATCACGTCTTCAGGGAGGTCCCAATCCTTATACCTCAACCTTTCAGAAGCCAAGCGTGAAGATTGAGGGATCTGACCTCTGGATGGAGAACTTGACCCCCCCCCCTCCCGTGAGAGCAGATCGTCCCGGTAGGGAAGACGACGTGGAGGGCAGATGGACAAGTCTAAATGGTCCGGGTACCACGTCCTCCGGGCCCATGCCGAGCAATGAGGATCATCCGGGAACCGAACCTCCGTAACCTCTGCAACACTTGCGGGATGACGGGGACTGGAGGAAACTCATACAGCAGTGGGAATGACCACTCCACCCAGAACGCGTCTCCTAAGGCTTCTTTTGGAGGAATTTCCTGCGAGCAAAACCTCGCACTGCCGGTTGACACTGGAGGCGAAGAGGGGTCGCCCAAAGGGAGCCAGCTCCCACTCGTGAGAGATCGTGCTCTGCCTGCTCAGAGCATCCGCCGTCTCGTTGTCGTCTCCGGCCAGATGAACTGCCGAGATCGAAACTTCCTGCTGGATGGCCCAGAACTCGAGCTGCATCGCCTCCCTGCACAGCGGAAGTGACCCTGCCCCCCTTTTTTGTTGAGGTAGTGCATGGCCACCGTGTTGTCCGTCAGAATCATAACACTCTTCCCGCGCACAGTCGGCAGAAAAGCCTTCAGGGCTAGCCTGACGGCCCTCCGCTCCAACAGATTGATATGGAGTCTGGACTCCGACGGAGACCAACGACCGCTGTCAGCTCGTTGGCATGAGCTCCCCATCCTGTGAGGGATGCGTCCGTCACGATCGTCGTCCCCTGTCAGGGCAGCCAAAATGGGGCACCCTTCATCAGATTGCCCTCGACGGCCCACCACAGAAGGCCCCGGGCTACCGAGGGCGGCACCTGAACAGGGTCCGACAGCCTGTCGGAGGACTGAGACCACTGGAGCTTGAGCGCCCACTGCAAAGATCTCATCCACAGACGAGCCTCTGGCACCAGATGAATGCAGGATGCCATGAGGCCGAGCAGTCTCAAGAACTCGGACGCTGGGAGAGTCTGGGCAAACTGAAACTTGTGCACCATCTGCTGAATGTGAAGAGCCCTCACCTGAGGAGGAAAACACTGCCCCAGGGACGTGTCGAGCACTGCTCCGATGTACTGGAGCCGCTGCGTTGGTGTCAAATGGGACTTCTTTAAATTGCGGGAGAAGCCCAGCCTGTGAAGGGAGTGGCAGGTGACGGACAGATGATCCAGGACTTGCTCGGGAGAGCTCTCCCTGATCAACCAATCGTCCAGGTAGGGGTAGACGTGAATCCCCCTTTCCTGAGATGCGCTGCCACCACCACCATGAGCTTGGTGAAAACCCTCGGGGCGGAGGTCAATCCGAACGGCAGGACCCGAAACTGAAAGTGCGAGTCGCCAACCGCGAACCTCAGGTACTTCTTGTGCTTGGGATGGATCGGCACATGGAAGTAAGCATCCTTGAGGTCGAGTGTCAGGAATTGGAGGCTGTGGAAGCGCTGGAAGCTTTGATCACGCTCCAGTCCTCACCCAAGATGGCCGCCGATCGATCACTCTCCAGTCCTCACCCAAGATGGCCGCCGATCTCACCCAAGATGGCCGCCGATCGATCACGCTCCAGTCCTCACCCAAGATGGCCGCCGACCCTTTATAGGCTGACTCCTCCCACAAACCGACGCGTTGTATCTGTTTACCAGCGCTCGGTTCGTGTGGAGATTCTCTCGTGAAATTCATCCGTTCCGGCTTCCTATTTTCGCCTACTGAGTGATTCCCTTCTGTATTCCTCAGCCCAAATTCTACTGCACTATACGCGGTATCGGCTTGCTTTGGGCCGTGCCGTGCTTACTTACTCTTGCCTTTATTCTTTGAGCACTTTTGGTCTTTTCATTTCTTGTAGGTACCGGGGGTATATTGCTACCGGTGCCGTCACTCTGTTTTTGTGAGCTAGCCTTGCTCACTGGGACCTTAAGGAGCATTTCTAAACTGGTGAGTGGGTTTCTTTCTATACTTCTTCCTTCTTCCTAATGGTTCGTCTTCGCGGTCTGCTTTGTATGGGTTCTTTCATTCTTTACCTACTTATCCTTTCTAATACTTTTCTCTGTCATAACCACTGGTTCTAGTAGCTTCTTATATCTCCTGTTCTATTATTCCACTTCTCCTGGATACGCTGAGCATTCATCAGCGGGGGAGTTTGTTCTCAAGTCTAACGGACTTCCTTGCCTGCTGCAAATGGAACTTTCATAATTGGAAGAGAGGAGTTCTAATTGCCACCCAGCAGAACCCAATTGGGAACAGGGTTTTTTCTGCCTTAGTGCTTTTTCCCTGAATCTAGGACTGGCCCCCTGGGGATCCCCGCGGTCAGGGATTATCTCTGCCAAGGTGGCCTCCGGAGGGGACAGACCCTATCTGTACGATAAAAAGGCCCGAGCACCAAAGGACAAGACTCCCACAAGGAAGAGGGATCAGAAGAGATCAGAGGCTACTCTTACAGAACCCATTCCGGAAGAAACAGGTGAGGAGTTGGGGGAGGAAGCCTCGGTATCTGACACCAACCAGTCCTGAAGTTGAAGGGCCTGGAGGACTTGAGAAAGAGTCACCATCTTGAACTTGTCCTTCCTGAGGAGTTTGTTCAAACCGCGCAAGTCCATGATGGGTCTCAATCCCCAGTCTTTCTTTGAAATCAAACAATAAGGGGAATACCATCCCTTGTTCCTCTCCGCTACAGGCACCAGTTCTATGGCGCCTTTCTCCAGCAGGGCTTGAGTTTCCTGCGCAAGGAGCGGATCCGGACTCTTCAAAGAGAGGTTCGCTGGTGGATTGTCGTGAGGCCTCTGCCGAAAAGGAAGACAGTAGCCGTGGGTTATGATCTCCAGAACCCACACATACGAAGTAATGGCTTGCCACTCTACAAGATGCTGCGCCAGCCTTCCCCCAACCGGCGAACCATGGACCTGGCCTCATGACTGAGTGGTAGCGGGTGCGGCGTTGCCTGAGGGCAAAGAGGCAACTGCCCCAGTGGCCTTGGCACCTCGAGTACCTTTGTTTCCACCTCTGGCACTCTTACGATGGTCTCTTTGGCTGCTAGCTCCTCTCGCTTTACTGAAGGACGAGTAATAGCGAAAGGAACCTCCCCTCCATTGCTGTCCCCTAGGACGAAAAGGCGGAGGTTGGCGAACTGCAGCGCCCAACGACTTTGCTGCAGCTTTGGAGGTCTGCAACCTCTCAAGGCTCTCGTCAGCCTTGCTGCCAAAAAGGTGTTCACCGTCAAAGGGTATGTTGAGGAGGCGGGACTGCACATCAGGAGCGAACCCAGACTTCCTCAACCACGCAAACCTGCGCATTACGGTGCTCGCCGCCATGGACCGGCTGACACAATCCGCCAAGTCCAAACCCGACTGAACGGCCTCACACACGGCATCCTTGCCATCCTGAACCATAGCAAGGAAACCATCCCGTTCGTCCCCTTCGGGAATATGATCAGCCGCTAATGCAACACAGTTCCACAGAGTGTGTGTGAAATGAGGCAAGGCACATATGGAGCTGGCCGCCTGAAGCGCCATACCCCCCGAAGAAAACACTTTCTTCGCCCAGCCGTCAAAACATTTGTCGTCCCTATCCGGAGGGATGGTAGGATATGTTGCCTGCTTTGCCGGGGCCGTAGCCGCCTGCACCACCAAACTCTCCGGGGTGGGGTGCCTAGGCAAGTAGCAGGGGTCGCTACTGGCTGGACGGTATTTTCGCGACAAAGACTTGCCCACTGCCGGGAGACTCTCCAGAGCAGTCCAAGCCGCCGCCACCCTTCTCTGCAGAGCCATATGAAAAGGCAAAACCGGGTCAGTGGGTAGACCGAGATCAAGGATGTCCGTGAGATCATCCTGAACGAACTCCCTTGGGGGAGCTGACCAACCCAAGTACTCGGTAACCCGAGACATAAGGCGCCGATATGAAGAATTGGCATGAGTGCCAGGCTCCGGCCGACAAAACTCCACCTCCGGACAGGTGTCCAGTCTACTGGCATCATGCAGCAACTGCCTCAGGTCATCAAACTGGCTATGGCCCGAGATAAGGTCATCTGGAACCGTAACCGGAACCAGGCCGCCATCAGAGCCTTCATCACCCTCTGAAATGTACTCCAGGCGGAGAGAGGAAGACCTCTGCGGACCAAAGCAGTGCCGGGCCATAGCCTTCCTAGGGGCAAACCCTGTGCCACGGGGCCCATCCGACACCACGGCCTCAAAAGGCGTCGAGGGCGCGTAACGAATCGGCGCCGACAGAAAAGGCGTCGACGTCAGCTGCAGCGCCGCCAGCATCGGCGGCGTCGACACAGTCCTCGAAGCCGGAGCTCCGAGCGTGTCTCGACAACCTAGCCGCCGACGGCGTCGACGACCCCCTCGGAGGCGGAGCCTCGAGAGAAATTGTCGACGACCTCGGCACCACAGGCGTCGACGTCTTCTTTGAAGACGGCACAGGATCACACGGTCTCGGGCGTGTCGAGGACCGGGACCTGGCACGGGCATGGCGAGAACGGCTACCCTTGTCCGAGCGGGACCTCTCCCGCGAGCCGTGCCGACCACTCGAGCCCGAAGGCGTACGAGCGGTGTCTCTCGACCGGTGCCAACCGACCCCACTCGGAGGCGCGGACGGACCGGTGCCCTGTGATTCCAGAATCGCTAGCATCTGCTTCCCAAAGGAAGCCCATTCCTCCGGTGTCGCTTGCATGGAGGGATAAGCGACCCGCCGACGGGCGGAGTCCTCGGAAGGCGACCTATGCCGGCGCTTCCTGGAATGCCTCGAAAAGGCGACCCACCGGACTTCCGACGATGACGCGGAGAGTCACCCCTCGAGTCATCGGTCGAAAGCCCCGCAGACCTCGACTTCCGGGGCTTAGACACCCGACCTACTGACAGTTTCTTCTTGCGTTCTCGCAAGGCCTTCGCAGTGAGCGACTGGCAGTCGACACAGTCGTCCGTATCGTGGGCCTCCCCGAGGCACCAGAGGCAGGCGTCATGCGAATCCGTGACCGACATCTTGGACCCACAGTCCCTGCAGTTCTTGAAGCCCGGACGTGAGGTCGAAGATGAGAAAGACATCGCCACGGACAGGTCTTCACAACAAACCAAACAGGTTCAACAAACCTAGAATAGAAAACAACAAACTCCAACGAGTCGAGGCGTACCGAGATTCACGAAACGAACACGTTCGCAAAAAAAAACGAACTGAGGCTATGGGCATCGTGCGTCCTACTTATCACATCGGGTGACGTCGGCCGTCGGAGGAGGTCCTCAGGGACGGCGCATCGACGTCATCGACGCAGGACGCAGACACCAAAGATTTTCCGAAGCAGCACAGCTGTGGACATTACCTGTCATAGATATGGAATACGTCGGAGGACCCAATCCCCTCGAAATTACCTTTTCATCCTCACTAGGAGGTCGAGATATATCAAAATGACAGTAAGCCAGTTCTTCTTGTAACCCAGTGGCAAGAGTATCCCTCTCAAGAGAAAAATACAGTTTCTTACCCCATGGAATCTCCCCACATCCCTGGGCTTTGTCTCCACCCAGGTGATCCTCCCTCAATACAGCACCCCCAGGATTGGGATCAGGAAGCGTCTGCTCTCTCCTGGCAACCTGGGAGGAGACATTAGGTAGGGTTTTGGTAAGAGATCCGCAGGATTCCCCACATCGGGCAGCTGTTTTCTTCCTGGAGGCTCGGTAGCATTCAGGCGACCAGAGGGGTCTGCAGCGTCCCTGCAGACTGAGCCTCCCTTTCGGCTGCATGCTCCTTCCGCACATCCTCTCACCTCCGGGTATGGCTCTTGCTTTTCCTCTTCGGGGAATGCTCTCACTCTCTTGCATCTCCACTGCATCTTCCTTTGATCTTGAACTGCCATGTATCTACCACGTCTGACTGATGCATTTCGACGAGCCAATCACTGGCCGTTGGGAACTAGACCGCTCACTCGATTCCTCGCGAGAGATCTTTCTCATCCGGGACATCATCTTTGTCACAGTACCAGCCTTAAAGATATATGCACAATACTTTTGTATCATCTGGATTTTCATTGCTGTTATGATATGATATATGATATGGCATTTATAACACGCCTATACACAAGTGTTTCAAGGCGCGTCGAGGCAAGGGAGGGGGAACAGAGGGAATACGGAGACAACGATCTTACTATGCCCGGTGTCATTCAGATCGTGCAAGTGCAAGGGAAGGGGGGGGAGGGGACAGTGCAGTACATGGGATACACAGAATAAATAGAACAATAATAAAAAATTAAAAAATACAGCCAGCTGGTGGCAAGTGCAGACATCAGTTGTCAATTGCTGGGAGGGGGACTGTAGGTATACAGACAACAGTCCTCAAGCGCAGGGGTTGCAAGGGAGGCAGTGCAGGTATGCAACTGGTGGGGGAGGTGACCTGGGCCCGAGAACAGAGGGTGGGCAGGTAACCAGTGCAGTTTCAGTCAGGAATTCAGCAGGGGAGAGGAGGCGAGAAAGCAGAGATTGTTCTCCTCAAGTTTCAGGGAGGCAGGGAGGCTGTTCCAGAGGGAGGCCCCAGCCGAAGAAAGATCTGCCACCAACTCGTTGCTTGGAGAAGCGACTGTGCCTGAGGGAGTTGGAGGCGGATGAGCGAAGAGCTCAAGAGGGAAGATATTTAGGAAGAAAGAGTTGAAGGTATTGAGGCCCCAGGCCCCAGAAGGCCTTGTGGACAATAGCCAGTGCAGAGATTTCAGTCCTGGAGGGATACAATCCCTGGGCTTGAGGGCAAGGACAAGTATTGTGGTCCTGTTCTGGATGAGTTGCAGGGGGTGGAGAGTAGAAGCAAGCAGATTTAGAAGGAGGTTGTTGCAATAGTCCAGCCTAGCGAGAACCAGAGCTTTGGAGACAGTGAGCTTCTGGGGGAAGGAGAGGAAAGTAAGAATACCTCTGAGGAGGTGCAGCTGGTAGTGTGACTTCTTAGAGACGTCAGCGATGTGAGGAGAGAAGGAGAGTGTGGAGTCGAAGATGACCAAGGTTTTTTGCCTCGCAGGTGGGAGCAGGAAGAGGGCCAAATAATTTGTGTTGACTAACATGGCAACAATATATATTAGCCATTTTCTTCATCACAGTACCAGCTTCAAACCTACATGCACAATACTTCGTTTTATCTGGTTTTTCAGTATTGTCATATAAAGTGTGTTGACTAATTGGCAACAGTATATATGCACCCCATCTGAAGAGGGAGCAGTAGGATTTGTCAAGTGAGTTGGATATGGTAAAAGGGGTTGGCTAATTTGGCAGCAATATATATTACCTCCATCTGAGGATGGAGCAGGATGTATCAAAGGGGTTAAATGTGGAAAAGCGGGTTGATAACACGTTCTCTGGTGAGGATTGTCCCCAGTCCCACAGGGAGATTCCCTCCCCATGTGATCCTCCCTCAGGTACCACCCCCAAGGGGACTATTGTACTGGGGACACACCGCCCTGCCCCATGGAGAGGTCCCTCCCAGCCCCAAGGAAAGAAGGGACAACGTCCTTACATTCGTCACATCATTCTGACATCAGTTATTTCCATTGAGGAAGGGAATACCCTCTTAGATTTAGGGAGGGATGGAGTTTTCTTTTCTTTTTGCGCCTTTGAATATATGTTTATCGCCAACACCATGAACCCTCTGTGTCAGAGTGTTACTTCTGCACCCTTACATTGGACTGTCAGGACATTTTACACTGAGATGGAATAATGCATGAGCTTTCAAAGTCACAACTATCATCTTCATGAGACGGTAAAAGTCCAACAGTAATAGGTACGAAAACTCGAACATAGGTGTGAAGTGACATTCAATAAACCACTAAGATTGAAAACAGTTGTGTATCATGACGTTTTCTCAGCTCAAAACATCTTCCTAAACCTCTTGGTCTTTAACTGTAAAAAGTCCATAGTTAACTATCTTTATAAGGAGACGCCGGCTGCTATGCAAGATCCTCAAAGTATGTCTTCTTGGATTCTCGTCAACCTAGATAACTATTGGGCTGCCCTACATCACCACAAGCACTCAGATAAATCATGCAGGGTAATGATTCTCCCAATTCAACCTAATTTTGTACCTCAGTTCCCTTGTTTGAAACCTTCTCTGTCTCATTCAATCTGCAAGAATAACCTAATAGCTGAGCATCTATTGCACTTATTGTATAGTAGCACTATAAAAAGTGGATTTCAATATCGGAGTGTGTAAACGTTAAGCATTTTAAGAGGTCGGGATCTAACCCAAACTCTTCTGAGCATCTTCATGGAAATCATGACTGAAAAAGAAGGTGCAAGGACAAGTGTGCAGCTGGACTTGATGGCCTCATTACTTTTGAGATGAGTCATTGCTGACCTTGAACACCGACAACCTGGGTTCGAATTGCAAATATGGCACTTAAGCAAAACACATTGAATGATTATGGGCAAATGACAGTACCTGACATTATACACGTGTGAAGTAAATTGCAAGAATCAATTGCCCAGTATGTTATCTAGTACTATCCGAATTAGATGATCCCACCCCCATCGCCATCATAGTCTGATTTTGCACACCTGCTGACCACCCAACCCCACACGTCATAACAAACTCTGTTCAGGACCTCCTTTCAATGATGGTATAAGCTACAATACATGTCCTCTGACGTTCTCTGCTGCACCTTGCACCAAAGTCACTGTATCACTATAAACTCTCACTCAATCCCAGTTTCATTCAACTCTTTTATGCTATTGTGACATGACTTCTCACCTCCTGATCCGGGTCAGCTTCTGCCCTCCGACGCTTATTGCCAGTCTTGCTCTTTTGATCACTCAGTTCTTCCTGAGAAGTTGCGTTTTCGTTGGGAAACGGAGGGCATTTTGCCAGCTAAAAGCGAGGAGAAACAAATGTGTGAAGCCATCTAGCAAAGAGTTGGAGGGAAGAAAACAGATGCTAACAAACAAGATAAGCAAAGAGAGAAAAGAATGCATAGAAAATGAAGCAATGATTACATGTTACATCCCCTATCCAATGACCTAGCACCTGCTTGACTGCCCGTAATGGGAAAAACATGGGTTTGAAGCGCTATTACTAATGAACGTGGAAGCTGCTGTGAAGACTCCAATGGAGTCAATAAGGATTCCTTGGTAGGAACCTCCTCCCATATGGCCAGCAGCCGCTACATGATCCTGACCCTGGAAGCAGCTTTATGAGGGAGGATCACATGGGAGGAGACAACTACCGGAGAGATGTCATGACTTCATTGGAGGAGTCACAGTATCCTGCCCTTTCCCCATGAGGAAGACCCTCTGACACCCAAGAACCTAATGGCCTATTGTCAGCTAACGGTTCTCCCCCTGTAGAGGAAGTCAAGAAATGTTTTCTCTACACCACACTGGTCAAGCCCTCACCTTTGACCCAAACACCCACAATCACACATTCCTCCTTTTGTTTATAATGTGCCTTTATATGAAATCTCTGAGAAAAACCATTTGAGATTTAAAATTCGAAAGACATCCATGGACTCCACTCCATAACCACCTATGTACTAAGACTAGGAGGAGGGAGTTTGTGCAAAGTGACAGGAGCTCGAAGAACAATGTGGAGGCTAGTTTTTTCAAGTTTTAAGTGTGTGGGACATTTAAGAATGGCAACTGCACTATGGGAGCGAACAGTGCAGGAGAAGCCGTTGTACCCAAGGCTGAGGCTCATGAACGCATGGCTCACAAACTGGCCTGCTGGAACAGAGAAGGCCACCGGAACAGGAGAAGAGACACCACGTGAGAGCACGAAGGGCCGTGGAGAAGGTGGGGGCTGCGCAGAAGCACCTGGAGGTCAGGCAGCTCGAGAAGGCAGCATTCTCCACTCCGGGCCGAAGAGGAACGCTAGCGTGCGACTGCAGAGCCGCGCTGGAGGAATGTCCGCACACTACAAAGTAAAGGAACCACAGAGGCGTGAGCAGCATTGGAAATGTTGGAAGGAACCTGTGAGTCTGCCCAAATGAGATGGGGACCCAGAGGCGTTCCGACAAGGTTGCCAACAAGTGTTTGAATGGTACGAGATTGCTGATGCAGAAAATGCACAAAGAATGTTTAAATGCAGTCAAGTGAAAGTAGAAATTCAACACTCAATAAAAAGAATGTTTGAATGCAGACAAAGCAAAGTACAAAGGCAAAGGCAAACCCCAATCAAGTACAGACGCATGCAATGCCTGTGTGGGAAGAAGATCGAGCAAATGTTACCATAGACAGATATACCAAGCACCTCACGGTACATTCTATTGTGGTATAGCCAAAAAACTGTAAAGCACATAAGTTGTCCTGGGAGGCGAGTACACCAGGCAGCTGAAATTGTATAAAGATTATTGGCAGGGGAGTATACCAGGTGATCTGGAAAAACCATAAGAGAAGCCCTGGCTGGCGAGTATACCAGGCAGCTGAAATTGTGCACATATTCCTGGCAGGGGATTATAGCAGGTGATCTGCAAAGTTACAAGAACATCGACAGAAGTATGTGTGCCCAGTGAAGACACAAAGGAACTGTTCGCTAACAAGACATTTTGCCATCTTATTTAAGAATCCAGGGGATGGGGACCATCCTCTGGATCCAAGGGTCTTTTGGAGAACATTTCCCATTTCCGTTGGAGTTATTCTTAAACTTTTGGTTTTGAACACTTGCCAACATCAGGTTTTCCTTGCACCCTTGTTTTGATAGAACGTTGTGGACACAAGGACAGCTTTTCAGTTACTGACATCCTGACAGACAGATCCTTAGTTTTTGGTTTCTAGGTAGGGAAGTTCCTCTTTAGAATAGGGCCAGAGAGGTATTTTCCCAATCCATTTTTATTTAATAAAAATGTCTTTAACCACAACCGCAACTCTGAGCAGCTTTAATTTCTGACCCCTCACACTGCTTAATGTAAATCAACCATTATGTCTAATTATAAAAAAAAGAGAGGAAAATCACTTAACTGTAATAAAGGTTTCGCAGAGGGGCTACCTGCTGCAAATAGAGACGCTAAGAAATTAATTCCACATAGCAGGTTGAAAGAAAATGAGAAGAATACTCCAAAGAATCCTTTAAAATATAAGGTGGCATAGCCCAGTTTTCTCAGTGGCACTTTGCCTACATGGACTTCCCTTCAGCACCAGGAAACCATTAAAGATTATTTTTCAGCTCAGTTGTGCAACCCCCTCCCTCAACACATGAGATGGGATGGTAGTTCACTCCCAGGAGGATAGCCTTGCTTGGGAAATGCTGTCCTAAGCAAGACATTTCTTTCTTAAGCAACGATACTCCCTATTTTCTTAAGCTGTGAGAAGTGTAGACCCTGATGTTCAGACGTTTCAGACCTATTCCATGATCCCTCACTATTGACTATGCAGGCTAGGGCTGATGGGCATTGTAGTCCAAAACATCTGGTGTGACAAAGTCAGACACACTGTGAACGTCTAATGACTTTGCTAATCTCACTTACTCATCTGGTTGACGTAATGATCACATGAAAATATACCTTTTAGGTTAAAAATCTCAAATAACTTTTATGCATTAGAACAAAGGGAGCCCTTATTTTTGAAAGGAGAACCTTTTTATCCACACAGGGACTTGTCTGCAGGTAAGGGAAGCTTTATTTTCTAAACTCGTAAGAGGTTTGAAGGATATTAGATAAGGTTTTCTTTGAGCTGCAAAAGCTAACAGAGATCCTTAAAGAAGGCGATTCCCGACCAACACTGGCTGGATGTAGGAGATATCTTTTTTACATCCTTTTAAAAATAACAGATTATATTTGTTGCTCTAACACAAAGGGGAACATATTTGGAAGAACAGTATGACCTTGTGCAATGCCTTTTAGCCTCTTAATGCCTTCATGCATTAGTCTGCGTGTGATTTGGGTCCATATCAGAGAGCCTCAGTGCACAGGTTCTTAAGCTGAGGGACTGCAAAGTTGGATGTGTGATGAAGTCAAGTGCCCGACCAATTAACAAGACATGAAGAGGACTCAGCGATCCAGGACATCTGGCCTTCCTGGAACTTCGTGCCAGATTCAAACGGTACATAGTGGGAGTTGGAAAGCTTTGCTTCATGTTCCTCTCCCCTCTCCAAACCTGATGAACTAGCAGTTGAAGACCTAGACTAAGGTCAGGTATCCACCCTGGCCTTCAAGAAAATCTATTCTTCTGCTTTATATTAAGTTAGTGAAGGGGATCTGAATACTAGCAAGGTATATCTGGTAATAGGTCAGCGGGATGGCATGACAATACAGGATGACCCAGTCTACTCTCAACCCTCACCATAGGATACCATCAACCAGTGTGGACCATCACAGAGACTTGCGCAGAAAGACTGAGGTGCCGATAAAAAAGGACTGAAAATCAATTTAGGTAAGATCTCCTTGCATTAAAGCCAAAGTACAAAAACAACAAATCATATGAATCTCAAGAGTGTATTTCAATCCTACTCTTTTTCGAGTTTTGAGGTTCATCCGTTCAATTCCTTCCAGAAGTTCAGTGTGAAAGTATCGGAGAAACAAATATAATAATATCGCAGTTGGTGGGAGACCGGCGTCAGCAGACACAGCAATACACGTTTTCTTCCACTTCACTATTAATTACTTAATCTGCCCCTTACCGGTCTCATACAACCCCTGCTTATCCAAGGCTGTGGATCACCATGGGTGCAAATCCCACAGTACCGCCGAATCCCCGGGAACCTGCTCAAAGGAAGGAGGGACAGAAAACTTTGAGGAACGGACAATAGGAGCGTCATACTGGATCCATGGTGAATCATGTGTTAATCTCATGACAGGTCTGCTCTCTCTCATGGAATGACGTAGAGCAGCTGGGGCCTCATCGGACCCAGTTGTGTGTACTGTACAGAGTCAGGTTCCCCATCTAACTTGAGGAATGGGTAAGGGTTCCTCTGCCATGTCCAGCATAGCAGGGGCGATGGGAGCAGGATGATGATTCATCGGAGAAGGAACACTGAGGCTGGGCATCAGGTTCCCTAGGAGTGGACTCTGGAGCCGTGGGTGTAAGAACCCACACTCATTTCTGATCTCAAATAAAAATGTGTTGTGGTAGACACCAAACTGATCACCCAGAGCATCTGTCATCATTGGCTTCTGGTTGGCCATCCACTTGCCTCAAAGGTTCGGTAGTTTGAGGAGCTTCTGCGGATTGTGCCAACAAAGGGTCTCCCTCTTTGGGCATTTCCGCATGGAGTCGCTGTTGTCAAAGTCATTGGCTCCTTGGGTGATGCCTCTTCTGTCACTGCCGGGTGCAACTCAACCTCATCCCTGACTGGGAGCAGGTGGCTCTGGTGCAAAGTCTTGATCTTGGCAGTCCTTACTCTCACAATCAGTAGACAGGGAGCTCTCCTAACTGGTGCTCGATCATGAATGGTTGTGACGCCCAATTATTGCCTAGCTTGTTCCGTCCTCTTTTCCTAGACTGTGGATAAATACACGATTGACAAGCTGAAGAGCATGGAACTTGACCGTGGCAGTCGTAGCAGCATTGGTTTCCTTCTGCGATCTTCTCCGCAGCAGCCTGGGCGAGCTGATGGGCTTGTTCTACTTGGCGTTTCAGCTGCTTCACATAGCTGGAGTAGTTCGCACTGCCTGTTCCATCTACGGACACTCCAAAACACAGGTCTACAGGCAACTGGGAGTCAGTTCTGAACATTAAGTAATACAGTGCAAACCCGATGGCATCATTCTTCATACATTTGTATGCATGGGCCTGGGTAGCAACATGCCGACTCCACCTGATCTTCTCCCCCGGCCTGAAAGTGCCCAGCATCACTAAAAGGGTGCGATTGATGCCCCACTCTTCCTGAGGGAGGTACAGAGTCTTGCGAGTCTTCCTGTTGCAAACCGGGTCCAGCATTCGTTTGATGAGGCTGGCCAACAGTAACGCACAAAGTGTTTCTCCCACAGTGTAAGGGTGTTGAAGAAAAAAGCTGACACCAAGGTGGCATGGTTTTGGTGAAAAGACTTATTTGTAGAAGAGAAATCTCTCACCATACCGATTTCTAAGAAGGGTATCCCTGCCTGGAAACTAATATTAAAGGGTTCAGCAGAATACCAGTCAAAGAAAATACCACCGTCTTGTGCCATAACCTGCTTCTATCCCTCACACTATAACTAAACGATAACCTAACAAAAAGTTCCTCTTCCAGGAGAATTTCTCCTTTCTCCTGATGCTTAGGTAATCTTCCAAAGAATGTTCTTTTGTAACAAATATGCTAGGGGGAAAGACTCCCTTCACCTGGCATGCAGGTTTCACAGTCTTGCTACATCCAAGAGAATGGCTCGGTTCACCTGGTGTAGATCGATATGGTTTCCTAATAAACCAGGGGGAAGGACTCCCTTCCGCTGGCATCTCTATAACTCTCAGTTCAGTAACGGGAGAATGACTCCCTTCTCCAAGTATTGCTTGGCACATTTCCCAACAAGGCCAGGGGCAAGGAATCCTTTCTGCTGTCTCAAAGGTTCTTTCTCACAACCCTCAGCGCAATTCATACTTTGCCACTCTGTTTTTTGTTGTTCGCAAAGTCCCAAATCCTCCTTTGCTGATCACTGGTCTTACTGCTGCCACTGATCAGTTTACTTTTGCTCGGGTCCCAGACCCTTCACCGATGACCAATGGGCGTATTAATGCCACACCGAAGAGGAAGCTCTCCGTAGATGCTTAGGTTGTACGGGTTAGGGTCTCCTACCAGTCTCTGGTGGTCAGTGAGTTTATGGTCGCCACTGCGACAAGGAAGTTCTCCGCAAATGCTTGGTGTAGCAGTGGTAGGGTCTGTAAGGAACTCATGATGGCAACACTAAAGACAGACAAGTGATCACAGTTCAAGAGTGTTTATTGAACAATGAATGCAGGGTGCAAAAACGCCTAACCTAAACCTAAATCTAAGATGGAAGCAAGCGTCAACCATCAAATAAAAAATAAGGCAGTCCTAGCAGCATTGTGTCAAAGTAAAAGGGCCTATGCTAAGAAATACCTATAGCCAATTCTTTAAAACTAATTACAAAAAGAGTGTGGGATAGGGTATCAATAAAGAAAGAAGTGTTCTCAAATCATAAGTCAGGATGTGATTGCCAGGGGTCTCCCTTCACCACATTTTTAGCATGGGACAAGTTGGGACTTTGAAGCACAGCACACGCTTAAGCCTTCCCAGCACGAGCTGACCGTTCCGTTTCAGCTGGCACAGCACACGCTCGAGATGTCTCGGCACGAGCCGACAATTCTGTTCCAGCTATCAGGTTCTTTGATGATAAAGTCTAAAAAGTCTCTTGTCTGCGAGGCCTCATGTATCCAACAAACACAAAGTTCTGCTTCACGTATACTTTGGGTGACTGCTTCACCCCTGGTTCCCCCTCTTCTGGGCGCAAACCCCTCAGTACTGCTATTCAACAAAGTCTCAAAACAGATCCCTTCTCAGTGAACCTTTGGGTGATAGTTTTCCACCCCTGGATCTCCCTCGGCTGGGCTCGGATCACAAATGACAAGGGGGGCGCTTCCCTTCCCCTTGTCTTGCAATACTTATTGCTTCAAAAATCTTGATGTCTTTTTAAATAATTCTTTTAGTCGACTTTTGGGTGGCGACTTTCCACCCGTGGAACTCCCTCCTTTGGGCTCAGACCCCTTCCAAATGCCAGCCTCTCTTCCGGGTTCACTGCGGCTTTTGTCAACTTTTTAAACATAAAATGTGTGTATTAACTTTCCACCATGCGGGATGCACTTCTCTTAGCTTTCGCAATCATCTGCCGGTCAAAGACTTTCAACGGTACAGAGAATTTAACAAGACCCCTGTATGACCACTTTGACCTCTCTTCACCTCTTCTCAAGGGCCTCTGGTTAGGCTAGTATTTCTACAATCGGGTAGTTGCCCAGAGGTTCCTGCCTGAGCACCCACGTGGTGCCGGCCTCCTCCGTTAGTGGTTTTCCCCCCTTCAGGTTCTCCAAGTTCAAATTAGCTGTTGGCTACTTTTCGTTCAACAATTCGGTTTCTTATGAATCCTCCCCTCGACTGACTGTGATGAACCGCTTGCCTTTCTTTATCCTTAGAGTAAAGGTTGGTACCTCCGAGACCAGCGTCCTTCCCTGGCTTGGTAATCGGCGGAGGAGGGTCTTGTGTACCATAGGCATCTGCTGCAACACAGGCTGGCCTTTGTTCGCGGTCTTAGGTTTCCGTTTGTGGAGGTTTCACGGGCCAAGCTCAGAAAGGGCAAGGTCACTTCTCTCCTCGTCTTCCCCTTGGTGTGAGCCGGCTTTCTCCTCCTCTTTTACTGCCATGCAGAGTTAGCTCTTACGCCGTGCGGACTGCTTTGCTCGTAGTGTGCTCTTGTGTTCCACCTTTTATCCCTCTGGGGAAAGGAAAGGGCCGCCAGGTGTGTGTGATTTTGGTTAATTGCCTGACTCTGCCTGACCCTTGTGTCGTGACATGTCAGGTAAACAGCTTTAACATTAGCCCATTGTCTACCACTGTGGAAGCAAGTGTTCGTGTTGGAAAAAGAAGATGGTAGGATTTTTAACGTGGAGAACAACGATTGGGAGTATTTGGACAGGGAATAGGATAACAGGGTTTCTGGGACAGAGGGTTTCTGGATGCAACGGGGTTTGGGATCCTAGGGGATGGGTTATGTACAGAAGGGTCGTTGGACCCTTCTGTACATAACACATCCCCTAGAGTAAGATAGATTCAGAGGGAGGAAGGGGGGTAAATGTATTACAGCCTACAAAGACCTCAGGTATATTGTCTCCCTCTCCTTCCCCGGCACAATACTGCGTCTCACCTAGGGTATTCCTAAGAGCATAACCCAGAGCTCTCATACCCAGTTGATCCTCCCTCACTCGTCCACCCCCAGGGCTGGGATCTGACAGCGTTAGCCCTCCCTTGGCCACCTGAATAAGGGATTCTCAAGGCTTACCTGGGAGAATATCCTCAAGTTTCTCACAGGTCTCTGACCAGTCTAATTTCCACCCCTGTGTCTCTCACACCTCCAGTCACCTTCAAAGGGATCTCGGCAAGTCACTGGAAATTCCTGGGACTGGGGTTCTTCTCACCACACAGGTCTTCTTTCTTCGCTTTCCAAAGCAGCACAGCGGTTCTGCGATCTGGTCTGCTGCCCAGCTCCTCACTTCTGCTTCACATTCGGGTCTGCATCTGCAGGACCCGAAGAGAACTTCTTCCTTGCCAGTGTCCTCAGCTCTTCTCCGACACTTGTCTGCCCAGTGTTTGAAACTCCTGCTGGTTTCCGTGCCTGTTGCCTCTCCTGGCTGCGTTTGACAGCCTAGTTAGTCAGTCTACCATACTTATACAATGTTGTCAGTCCTGCCCAGGTGGTTTGTACAAGTCATTTGCTCTTGATGATAACTTAACCTGTATGCCTCCTCAGAGCCACCTCGCACCAGTACTAGCACAGTCAATGATCCCCAGGTCTCCTGTGCTCTTCCTCATCCTAGTACCTCCGATTACAGTTGTATCCCCTGTATTACAGAAGTACATAGGTTTACTTTCCACAAATTGGTTCTGAAGAGTGGGGAAGGCTAGGGAACATTGAGGAGTGACAATAGTCAATGGGCTGAGGCACAAGTGATCGTCCGTGTCCCCAGAGGGAGGAGTCCCTTGCCATGAGGTTCTCCCGCATTAAACCACCCCTAGAGGTACTAATGGATATCAGCCACAGCTCCATAGCCTCATGGAAAAGGGCTCCGCCCTGGGGAGAACTGACAACACCTTGTTAATTGTCACAACAGCAAGCGGGCAACTGTGTTGGCACGCTGATCTTTGGTGGCACAAATGCTGGAGCTACAGAAGCAGCCATGTGGAACTGTGCTATACTGGTGCAGCTTTCATAAAACTCCTCAAATCATGGCTCGTCACCCCGTAACTAGAAAGAATGTCTATGGGGGAGCATACAAAGGAAACCGATCCTCCCTGTGCCCCTAAGCTACCGCCCATCAACTGAAGTAAGGGAAGATCAGTCTACGGCATATCATCTTACCAATTGAAAGATAGATCTGGTAGAATTATACCAAAGAACGGTCACCGAGAGATCGGATGGAAGGGTAAGGATGATTTGTCAATAATACCTTGGCCTACAAAGTAAATACAGTCAGCAATGGATCACCGACAGGAAAAAGATAGGAAGGGAGCCAGGGATTGTAAAAATACAGCTCCAATACCAGAGTGGCGGACAATGCATGCCTCAACCTGGTACACAAAATGTCAAAAATAAAATAGCTGGTAACTTGTAACACCATCACTCCTAAAAATTAGACAGATAGGGGGAAAAGAAAGAATAGGACAACGAGATACATAGAACAATAATTAAGGACTAAGTGACATATAACCCACTAGCCCAAAAGGTCGAATTTCTGCATACTTAACTCACACAAAAATCCACACAACCACTTTCTCGCAAAGCAAACTGCACGCACTTCACCAAACCACAACAAAACAAACAACACCTAAGTAACACCAACAGCACACGAGGACTCCCATCGATCCGATATTCACACCCAAGCTCAGCGCATGGTGAAAACCGAACTGAAGCTGCCAACAGGACATCACTTTTCTCACTTTCCTACTCCCTCTTCACCCTACTAACCCCACCTTGTTTGCAGATCCGCCTGAGCGTTGGTGACGGTGCAAATACCTTTAACATTAACATCTTGGTAACTGCAAAGCATTAAAAAAAATAGCAGTGTTGCATTCAATTCTGTAGGCTTGTCTAGTAAATTGACATTTATGTAGCACAGCTAGCAATTTAAATTACATTGTTCAATGAAAGCACAGCTCACCCAGAATTTCTCTCTTGTCCTGGGGCCACCATCAACCCTCGTATCTGTTCACTGTAACTTCTAATGGGAGATAGTGCAGCAGTAATCATCTCATCCACTATTAAAATTGTAAAAGGTGAAGGCGAGCGTCCCCCAGCTAGCACGATCCTCCCCACAATGAGAGACAATAATGGACTCTCCCAAGATGGGAATAAGGCTAAAACAAAGTGCGGGTGAGCTTAAATGGGAGTTTATCAATCAGAAAAGGCATGCAAAGGACTCTGCAAACTCAGAGAGCGCTCTGTCTGACAATAGCAAAGACAGGCGTATATATTTACAAACAACGTCATAAGAACCTACATACTATAGCGGGCACAAGTTCGTGGGGATTGGGTGGCGACGACTAACTATAGGTGCCGCTGTGATGTGGTTTGCCGTGGTTGGTGGACGTCACTGGTTACCCTCGTGGGCCGGGCCGGGCAGGTCAGCTGGGTTCATCCGGACGGTGTTGTTGTGCCAGCCGTGACCAGTGTCAGTGATGAACGTCTTTCCTGGCTTTCTGCCCTAAGGCCACGCACACCGCATTCATTCAACATTGCAATATCATCTTCCCCGGTAAATCTTCCAATAGGTTATTCTACAGGTTAATGCAACACAGGAGAAATGCACCTAGAGTGGGGTCTTTTGGTGATACATCAATACATGGTTACCATCGTCCTGTTGACCGGGTATCATAGGTCGCGAGGTTGGGTCTCAGGGCAAGGGACGAGCTGTCCGAGTTACGTCTCGTTAGAAGTCATTATGAATGTGTTCATGTAGTGTCGCTATAATATTGGGTGTCCTAATTTTACAGGGGCCATTAACCTAAGGTGAGCCGGTGGGTCGTGGAGCCTAAGAAAGGGCGCCTTCGGGCCTGTGTTTATGGCCAGGGCTTACTGCTGGGTTGTAAATAATTCAGGTGGCAGGCCGCGGCCTTGGGTGCTGCGGGGGAATGTGAATGTTTGAAGCGGCTCCAGCCGAATTGGGGGAGGTGGAGCAGAGCAGCACAGGCCTCTGCTTTTCCGTCTGGCAGGCTTCAATGGGGAGGAAGGGGGAATGGCCTTGGATATGCCCACAAAGGTATTTTCCTCGTGTGTTGCAGATTTAAGTGGAAGAGGCATAAACATTCATATAATATACAATACTCATTGAGTCTTTTCAAAGCTTATGTTTTCAACATTGTTAGTGCCTTTTACATGGCCATTTCAAATGTGTTACCTATATGTTAAGTATTTAACTACCACAACATTTTGTTACATTGCTATACATGCGCGGTAAGCGAGGTAGTAGTAAGGTTGGTGGAGCACGCAGGAACATCCGGCTAATAAGACTGATGGCAGTGACACATGGTGAGCTTGGACATACATACTGTGCATTTTCGTGCACCATTTACATGAGCTCCCAATAGGGTTGTATTTGTCTTCCTTTGCACTCTAGCAGCATTAGTTCAGTTATGGCATGGGACCTTGAGGTGCAGTCTTCTCGGCGAAACATATAACATGAAAACCCCGGGACACTTTTACCATTTGCGCATAGCTACGGGGATGTGGGTACTTCAACCCGAATGCCATATAAGCACACATTCTGCCATCTTCATGGAGGTTACATGTTTTTAGTCAGAAAGGTCATGGAGAGAAGAGTTTCATCACAGGTAGTTTGCTCATTAGTATTTGGGGGCTCTGCTTTTGTCAGGGGACCATTTTACAGTTCTTTTCCACCCCGGCCCTGCTGGCCGGGTCATACTGGGAACAGTGATACACTGCGGAAGGTGAAATGTTACAGTGTTTGCATCTAACACTAGCTCATGTCCGTCTGTTCATGGGAACGGGCTCTCAGCGGATCTGTCAGGGAGCTGCGGCCGCAGGGACAAGTGAGACTCTCCAGGGGTGGGGCCTGCGCTGTGGTGCACAGGGCTCAAACCATTTTGATTTCACAAAATGGTTTCCAGGGCCTAGCTAAATACAGCATGTTTGGTCATTGTCTTCAGCCAGTGGTCCACCCGCCACCTGGGCCCTGGTGGCAGGGGGAACCCCCTTCACAGGGGGGGGGGAGAGGCTGCACAGGGGGGGAGAGGCTGCAGGGGAGGGGGATCCCCTGGGAGTGCTAGATGTAGGGGAGGCATGGTATCACAAGTATGACACTGACAAAATGGATACAATTTGTAAACCTTTATTGAAAATGTTGGGGTTGGAGAAACACCTATTCTGCCCTATAACTAAGTTGGGAGTGGTCTCGACCATCAAACGATAAACAAAACAGTCCTAGAGAAGTCCGTCAAATCAAAATGGCCAATGCTAATAAAACCTAACGTCTGGCCCATCTCTTGTACCAAAAGTGTAAAAAGGAGAAATGTATGTAAAGGAAAAATCAGTGTTGAAAGAATAAATGCGGTTGCACCAGCTCTTCTCCCCACGTCAGACCACACAAAGGCTGTCCCTGTAGGCAGGATGACACACTCTGGCTTGGTGTTCAACACTATTAACAGTTGCAAACCGTGGATTGAGGCCCGCCTGGCCTTACACGTTAAAGTCGCTTTTCTCCATTTCCAAAAATAATACTTCAATACAAAGTTCACAAAGGTCCCCCTCTGTCAGGCTCAGACCTCACACTGTGCTCCAGTAGGTGTGCCTTCGTCCCGTATACCTTGCTCAGAGTGTGCCTTTAGGTGTTGACTTTTATTTGTGTGAGGAGAGCTAATTGGTATTAGGTGTATGTACTCAGAGTAAAGTGCCAGACTTTGCATGACCCGATTAACGGGACATGTCCAATTCGATGTGAGAGAATTAGTCTGGTTACTCTCAGTCACCCTCTTCCTCGGCTCAGTGTTTGCGCAAAAGAATTTGGGACTTCAGAAAATCCTACAAAATAGGATGGGCTAGATGAACAAAACAGGGGGGAATACTGTGTCTCACCATCGTCTGTCTAACCCGAAGACCCCTCGCCCAGGTGATTTTACCGCACTGGTCCAACCCCACGGTCTGGATCCAAAGGCGATGGCCATGCCCTAGCAACCTGAGAGAGAGAGATCCCTGGGGACTAGCGGATGAGACACTCTGGTTTATCACATAGGCAAGAAACGTTTTTCAAATTGCAAACCAGAAATAATCGTGCTGATACTTGTATTAAGCAGACCCTATCCGGTCCGGCAAAGACCAGAATGTGTGAACTTTCATTTTTTTTTTTTTTTTTTTAAACGACAGTTCTGCAATTCCCTTCCTAAAAAAAAGGTTACATAATGCATTGTTACGGTATTGCTGGTGTAAAAAAAAGCATTCTCTCAATGTTTTTCAGCAAAGCTTAAGTTAGTTTATCCAAATGTCAGTGTAAACTAGATTTTATTCTGATGGGAAAAGCGCACCCTGAAACCTGCCACCAGATCTTCCAACACTCTTTGCCTATTAGTACCCAGGTTCCACCGAAAAAGAGCTGGAGGGGTAAGCTTCACAGTGCTTGCCCCCCAACTCTGGAACTCCCTACCGCTTAACATCAAAACTGTCGAATCCTTCCAGATCTTTAGGAAGCAGGTCATCAGCTGGCTGCTAAACAAAGAATAACGCCTCTAACACCAGACCCGTGCGGTAACTGGCTTAAACACTATCTATTCTGAAAATTGTATATTGTACGTACTGCATATGTTCTGTTTACTGACCACTGTATTTATATATGTATATATTATAAACCTGTACGAAGTATGCAACACAAAGATACTTCTCAAACGCTGTAACCAAATTCTTAAGCGCCCTTCTACCTCCGGGTTTGGAGCGCCATACAAATAAAATAAACAAACAAACAAGCATCATATTTACGAGTGAACACTTTTGATAATGTACATGATCACACAGCCAAATGCTTTTGATGACATACCTAGTTCTGTGACCTGCTGGTGGCATACATATAAGCAACTGATGCTCAACCCATGAACTGGTCCCAAACTCCTTGACATTCTATCTTATCTCCCTGTTGCTTTATACCAGCCTCCCCTGAAAGTGAGATGGCTGCATAACTACAATAGTCCACATAGTTTGCCCAGTTCTGTGCCTGCTACACCAACCACTCTGCTTAGTTGCTTATTTTTATTTTCTTTCCTTTTACATAATGAAAACAAAGCTAAATAGACATTTATGCAAAGTACTTATCAATAGTTCCATCCAGTCTGCACATCTACAGATCTACTGCAATAGCATACAGTGTAGTTAGCCTCCAGAGCTCGCTTTGGTCTACGTTTATGATTGCATCATATATTAGCACCTGCAGGAGATAGCTGGATAATCCAGAGGCTGGGAACGCAAGCACAATCTGTAAGTAGCTACTAGCAATGCATGCCGGGCACCTTAGCCTATGTCCACCCATCGCACCCTGTGCTTGGGTGGTGCCGAAGACAACTCTCCACTGGAGGGCCACATTTCGACCCCCTGCCCACTCACCCGAACACCTCCTTGCTCACATTCAGGTCCTGGAAATACTTATTTCCAATCGTGCACATACAGGGAATTTCTTTTAAAGGAAGTCATGAAGTGCACAAATCCTAGTTCCCTTAAAAACAAAACAAAAAGCATCAGAAACCCAGAAGGCAGCTAGAGTGCTACTAGGGATACATATTGTGTTAATGGGTGCGCAGGGATGTAACGCTGAACTTGTGCTTACCCAACTCAAGCTTGAGGACCATGAGCAACCCTGTTCTCTCCCCGAAAGTGGTAACTAACACTATTTTGAAAACAGTCGATTCATGACAGGGAAAGGTCACCTGAAGTTGACAATTACCCGCCTGCTGCAAAACCAAACTACATCTCAGCATGTAGCTTTGGCTTTATGAAACGTATGCTTACATAGCAAATGATGGGTCAAGCATAAAAATGTAAAGGACACTGCGCCCTGTGCAACATGGACTGGACCCAGCTGAACAGAGCCTTGCACTTAAAAATGTTTCAGAGCCTTTTTATCATATCCATTTATTTATTTATTTGTGTCCATTCAGACACCTAACCTTTTATATTTTACAGACACTCCTCTCACTGTGTTACTTCAGCGGTGCACAAAAATGCTGTATTGTTGCTTATTTTATGTCTTCGGTGCAAATAACTTCTGGTGACATCCAAAATATGAGTACAAAATTGCTAATCAAAAAAAGTGTGTTTGCTAATCAGGAACATTTTAACTATCATATTTTTCTAATCAATTTTCGAAAACTAATGTATGCCTTGAAGCGGATGGTCTGATTGTTCACATTTATGACAGAAACCTTGATGGTCCTCAGGTTTGTGCCATCCCTCGTTACTAGGGTCTGCTGTACCAGAAAACCCCATGGGAACTCCAGACGTTCTGGTGCCTTCATCACCAGACATCCTGAGCTTTGCTCCCCGCCGAGTCACATTCTTCCAGGAATCACCACAGTGGTGTGCGCAGGGATAGTGTTTTTCCCGAAACAGGTAAAAAAAAAAAAGTATAAAATAAAAAAAAAAAAAGTATAAAATAAAAAAAAAAAAACAAACAGGCAACTTGTGCATGCAGCAATTTTCAAAAGGGTGAGACAGTGTTTTATGAGCCAGTCGGTGCTGGTACATTCCACATTTCCCACATTTTAAATTGTTTTGTGCCATCAGGCTAGGGCAGCTTGTGCGTTAGGCAGATCATGTTTAAAACATTTTTAGGAAGTGAATCAACAATATTCAGTAACATAACAGCCAACATGCGTTTCAACCAAAGAAATGGTCTTTGTCAAGGCAATGTAAGTGGCCTTGGTGTCCACCTCTACGAATGGTCCTATGCTTGAGGGACCACTTTGGAAATTATGAACTTTTAAGCATGTCGTCTTCGTTTCTGTGGGGTATTAAGAGTGGGATGTTTTCTGGTCATTCAACTGAATGCAAAGTGGAGCTACATATGCAGCAATTCATATTTTGTCCTACATTTCCCATTGGTTTCAGGTCTTAGTTCATTTTATGCTGAGGTTAGTTTGTCTATTAGCCGTGTCAGGCAGCAGTCTCAAGCTGGTCCTCCGCAACGTGCAGCTTTTGTGCTTCGTCATTGCACATAGATGTCTTTTTGATGTGACCCAGCCATTTTTTCAAAATGATTGGTTCCCTTGTTAGAAAGATGAAGTAATCTTCGTAAATGTTAGTGTCCTTTAGCCAAAACGTTTTTTTATTCTTTTTCATAATTATTTACAAATCAATATAGAGTGTGTACGTTTTTAAATGTTTCCTTCTTCCCTCTCTTATGATTCAACCAATACATTAAGCTTCGGTGCCACATATGTCAACAAAATATTAAGTTTGTGTTCAGAGTTCAAACCATCTTTTGTCACCCTGAAATCAAATAGGATTATTTCTATGTATATACACATAAACTTTCAGACCTGTTGTGTATGAATTGAACTCTTCTATTCAGGACTGAATGGTGAAAATGAACCATCTTAAAGAGGATATTCGCTCAGAAATGTTATTGTCCCAATCGTTCGGGCATGTATCTTAAAGCATACTGTAACTGATCTTAAAAGAAATGTCCTATGCATTTTACCTTAGTTTTCCTCACATTTACACATGCAAAAACAACAGGTTGGATGCCGCCATCTTGTGCTATTCTTATCATCGACACATCGCCCTAAGTTCAAGTGCCCTCGCGGCAAGTATATAGATCGCCCGCCCCTCAAACTGACATCACTAGACGCGTATGCCCCTTTTCACAATGCCAATGCACGTCTCATGTCAAAGTCCTCTGTGCTCATTCTATTGATGGGTCTCCATGGAAATGCCAAGATGCCTCGTCCTCGAAAAGTGTAAACAAACCTTTCTGATCACACAACATTGGAGTTTCTTTTTCCTTTGTGTCAGTGTATTTCGAGCCTCTGTGATGTTTCTGCTCTGTTCAGCTATCTTCCTAGTTCAACGCCCTTTGAACAGGTATTTTCACTATATGAACTGATTGAACTCAGTAGTTGCTTTTAATTTAAACATTTCTTATATTATGTGCAAATGGCTTTTTGATATTGATATTTTATTTCTATCGCGCTCGTACACAAGTGTTTTTCTTTGCCAAACCATATTTAAATTGTACTTTTACAAGGCTTATTTTTTCCATGTGTGAATGCGAAATTTCATAGTTTGTGCCTATTGTTCATGTCTTTGCACTATGGGTTTTGGTAACATGGCAGTGTGTTCTCTTCTCCTTCTTTAACAGTATTTCTTGTATACCAACCAACAAATTCTTATTTTTCTGACTTTTGATGTTGTACTTATTCAATAATCAGGAACTACGGCAACAATACAGCCATACCATTACAAACCCGAATATTCAGAGGAGGAATTGAAAGAGAAAGAAGAAGAAACAATGGGGGAATTGGACGAGAGTCGTGATGATCAATCACTGGAGCCTGAACCCAGCCGCATGGAAGACGTTGCCACCTGGTGTACCTGCGATGGTTGCGAGGTTATGCCAAACGAGGTGCAGAAGTGCTGCTGCCGAGAAAACTCTGGATGCGTGGCCTACATAGCTGAAGACACCACCTCTATGCGTTACCGAGCTACATGACTTCAGGGCAGCCTGCCTCACAAGATCTGTGTTGCGGATGATGATGGTCCATAAGCACGAACTTCGAGCAACAGTTCACCCTTGTAATCCAAGTAATGAGTAGGTTTCTTCTAGAGCTGATGTATGTTTGACAAATGAAATGGCTAACATTTGATTTTGTTCTCCTACATCATTGGAACGTCCATCGATCACCTACAAATGTTTTTTTTCTGTAATTTGAATACATTTCTCGTACTAATGCAAAACCAGAGTATTCATCACTAGATGTATCGTCCGAACAATTAAGTTTCTTAAAAACAATATTTCCTTAGGTTCTAAACTGTTCTTGCTTCAATGGGTGCTCACATTTGTAATTATCTGATACTTCAAATGGCGTTTCAAACTAAATAAGTACAGTTATCTGGTTCATTCCAGTAAAAATATTTCGGTTTCTCTTTCACAGGTGGTACAGGCTTGTGGCCGATTGTGCGTTTACATGGTTGATTCATGGAAGGTTTGAATTCTGCGTTGGTCATTTGCACGAAATTCCTCTGTGAAAGCGGACAGTAAAAAGGATTTTTACACACAGTACCGCAATCACATGAATACAATTTGTAGATCGTTTGTGCCATCTACATTACCAAAGTAAATTTAAAAAGAGTTAATATGAATAGTTGTTTGAATTTTTCAGTAAGTCAACCACAAGGTCCAACCTTCTAGGAGGGTCATGAAAGAAGTTTAGTGGAGGTTTGCGTTCGCCTCATGCCCATCCAGTATCAATGGCAGTTCGCACCTATGACCATGCGCTACCGAGGGTGCTGGGTGGATGGGTATGCTCAAGGTGCCAAACACCCTGTACTTCTCAAAGGGGTTTACCGCACTGCGTCCTTTGTCCACATGGCCTCCCCAGACCCGGTGTCTCCAGACTCCCCTTTGAAGTCCCTGTCCCTGCAATCAACATGTGTATGTATCCCTTGAACATTGTTTCTGGCCTATTGCGCTCGCCTCACGCCCATCCATCCCCCTCCAGTATCAATGGCAGTACACACCAATGACTGTGCACTCTCGAGGGGGCTGGGTGCATGGGTATGAGGATGTCAAACATTGGTATCGAGGCTTGGTGGGTGTCAATGAACATGTCGCACATTCACAACCACTTTTCTAAGCCTTTATAAACACCTTGATAGTTCACTAGGGAACATCTCTGTAATCTGCAAGGTATATTGCTATCGATCTACTTGTTACCAGGCTTGCTCAATCAGCTCATATGTGCGTCCAAGTAAGAGTTGGTCAACTATTCGGTTCTGTAGTTTCATCGATCGCTGCTCGGAAAGTTTTTATTGCTTTATACCTAATGTACACCAAATTTTCATTTTAATTTATCTCAAAGACCGAATTCTCATTTTAATGAATTTATCTCAAAGAGTTCACCATTATGGAAGGTTTTATGTATTTCTCTCTCTGGAATTAGCACATTTCATTGCAGAGCATTGTATCAGAATATAATGTTTCTTAGACCATGTTTTCGGTGCAGGTTTTCTTTTGGTGGCTCAAAGTTCATTGAATGGAATAGTAATACGTTACAATTTGCGGTATAACAGAGTTCGGACTAATTTGATTGCTGTGAATTAGACAACATTACAGATTCATTTGTTTTCATTTAAAAAGGTTTAAAAACAAAGCTATGTGATTGTTGCTTTGCTCACAGTGATACTTTATTAAATATAATAAATATTTATATTTCTTTAACAGATTTTACGGACATTTCAAGAATGCCTTCATGCGTCGTTTTGGATTGGCCTACTGTGAGCCATTTCAAAACTCATGGCACAGTCCAGCATTTATTCCCAAAGGATTTAGATTTAATAGGAAAATGGCTTTAAAATTGCAGATTTTCCGCCAGTGATGGCTTGGAAGAAGTGAGGGGCAATCGATTCCGCTTCTGCAGCATGCCCTTCTCAGACGATATGTACGAAGCATCCCACTACACTAAAACGAGTTGCCCAGACGCCTTTGCAAATTACTGCCAAATGCAGTTTCAACTAAATTTCAGCACACGCTGGCTCCGGTGAGTAACAGGCGAAGAATTTGTTATGCATGTTGGCATATAAAAAGAGTGCACTATGTCTTCTAAATGATCTCACAATCTAATGAATTGGTGTGGTTAAAAGGTGACATGATGACTGTTTTTGACTTTTTGGGGAATATTTACATCGATGTTACATTACACAAGTTGTGCTCGCGACTCATCGCACTGTACTTTTAAAGGTTTTCACTGTAGACTACTTTGTCTATCCCCACTTTTGCTTATTTTTTTTATTTGCTGGTTAACATGTCTTTCTTTACGTAGAGCTCACTGACGGAAATGCAGATCTTCACCAATAAGGAAAACAAAGACACATCGATCTGCCCAACGGTGAGGCCATGCTACATGCAAGTAGTCATGTTTTGAGCGTTGGATGTGGTCAAATTTATTATACTAATGTACCTTTTCAATTGGACTCTTTTCTGATTACATACATAATATAAAAAAGGGTGAACTTGTGCATTTGCAGACAAAATACAAACCACTGGCGAACGTTGCGATTATGGTTTTATGTTAGTTAGTTAATGTTGTGTCTGCCCAATACAGGCTAAGAAAAAATTAGGAAAATAGAACAACAATTTTCATGCCAAACAGCAAGCGGACATGTAGTCCATATATTTGTCTTCCGGTAGAAAAAATGTATTCAAGAAATCACTTGTTTTTGTTGTAGGTTCATTTATTGGAGCATATGTGCAGTAAAAAGAGTCATGAAGAAAATTTCAGTAAATGGTCCTTGAGAACTTGGTCCTTTAAACGCGTTTCTCCAGCAGCATTAATACTGGTTCATCAAGAGGAATTTAAAGGACATTTTTTGTGTTCAACTACAGTATTAGTTGTACTTCGTTAAAGGTTTCATTGTGACTCAGAGTTTTAGAGTGTATCCTTTCTGGAAGTAAGTTATTTGATGCTAAACCCATATATGGGGTTCCTCGCTATGATTGCAGACTTACTCCCACAAACGATACACTCTATAACTCTGATACACTCTCTTCTCGCCTTTCCCAAGGACTTCTGGTAATAGAAGTTTCAACAATCGGGTAATCGCCCAGAGTTCCTCGAGTGAGCACCCACGTGGCGCCTGGCTCATCTGCAGCTGGCTTTTCTCTTTTCTCATCAATCACTCTTTATGCTTTCAAAGTTAATTTAGCCGTTTGCTACTTTTTGTTCAACACAGTTCAGTTTATTATCAAGTCTCCCCTCGACTCACCGGCTGTGATGAACCGCTTGGCTTTCTTCCTCTTTGGAATCAAGGTTAGTACCACAGAGACCAGCGCCTCTCCCCGGCTTGGTTATCAGCAGAGGGTCTCATGTACCGTTGACATCTTCTGCAACACACGCTGGTTATTGTTTGCGGTCTTAAGATTCCTTCTGCAGAGGTTTCACGGGCCTTGGTCGGAAAGAGCAAGGTCGTTTCTCTCCTTGTCACCCTCTTGGTATGCGCTGTCTTTCTCCTTCTCTTGAACTGCTGTGACTGGATTGCGGTCTAGTCGTGCAGTCTGCCTTGCTCCTCTGGTGCTTTCATGCTCCACCTTTTATCCCTGAGGGGAAGGGAAAGGGCTGCCAGGTGTGTTTGATTCAGGTCAATTGCCTGACCCTTGTGTTGGGACATGTTCGGTAAACAGCTCTGGTGTTTGTCCGTTGTCTTTTATGATGTGAGAAAGTTTTAGAGTTGGAAAAGGAAGGGGAGTAGAGCGTTTGAGTGTCCTATGTAATAAGACGGGAAAGAGGGGTTAACAGAAGGGGAATACTGCTTAGGTGTCCTGGTTCCACTCCCTGAGGACCCCCCATCCAGGTGATCGTCCCTCACTGGGTCACGCCCAGGAACTGGTTCCAATAGCAATGGCCGTGTCCTGGCCACCTAGATGACAGATCCCCAGGGTCTAGTTCGGGAGACACCTTCAGGTTTCTCGCACTATGGAGAAACATGGTTTCATTAAATCAATCGAACTTCTGGAATCCAGGGGAATGCAAATAGACCTGATAGCCAATGACAGACATGTTGGAATAACAAAGGCTATGCAAAAGCAGTTCCCACACATATAGCATCAATTTGATGTATGGCACGTTGCAAAATCAATTTCTAAAAGAATTACAGCTGCTTGTAAAGAAAAGGAATCAGAAAACATTTTAAAGTGGCCTCAGTCTATCAGCAATGGAACTGTAGAAATTCTACTTGAAAAGTGGTGTTCATTGATGCACCATTGGTCCAACATACACTCTTGGAGAGAAAACAAACATTTCCACAAATGTGGACATGGACCCATGACTAAGGAACAGGAGCATAAGAAGAAGTGGTTGGCGTCAGGTCCCCTCCTCGCGAAGCACTGGAGAAAATTGTGTACGACAATACGCTTTCAAGAGACCTGAAGGTACTCACCGAATTCTGTCACACTGGAGATGTTGAGGTGTCCCATAATATGTGCCTAAAGGACAGGCCAAAAAGGTTGCATTTCGGCATAGATGGTATGGAGGCCAGAACAAGACTGGCTGTACTTGCGCACAATGAGAACATGGGAACAAGCAAGAACTGCAGAAATGTTCGGGATGCTTCGTTACCAAATGGCATTTACAAAACGAAGCAAACAGTGGGTGGGTGGCCAAAGAATGTTGCTTTTCCTCCGTCATTGTATATATATTAAAAACTTAAAATGTCAATGTGATTATTTGAAGTAAGCGCCCTTATTTCAAAATCATGGAAACATTTTTGGTGATTGAAATTATTGAGACATATGCTTTACGATTCTTTAAATCTTTCTGTGTCGCTCCCTCTCCGGACATATGAACTGCCCAAATGCTCTCTATCTTCTCCCGTTTCTCTTTATCGCCCATTAATAGTAGCACTAGATGGGAAGTACTCTTGTCTATCAGAATGGGCCCCTCTGGTTGACCCTCACCCTGTCCAACCCATGCAATCCCTGATACTTGCGCTCAATGCCTACCCTTAGAAGTGGCCTAGCCCCTGTTTCCATCTCCCCCCGCTCCACGATCCCAGCCCTTTCACCTGCACGCTCTCCTCTTTACTCTGCACTTCCCCTTCCCACTCTAGCACTCCACATTTATCCAACCGACACTCACGCCCACACCTCATCAGACTTCTTAATAATGCACTTGCACTATCCAAATTTCAAATGAACTAGTAGGTAGGAGCACTATTGTTAACTTTATCCCCTGTCCCAACTCCACCCCATCCCCCAACTTGTCGGTCTTGTGGCGCCTTGAAAGACTATTGGATGCATTACAAAAAATAAATTAAAATAAATAAATTCAAACAAGGATGGACGGAACAGTAACCATTAGTTGTGTGGTTGATATTAATCAAGCAATCTTACCACGCAGAAGTGGTAGGGCGATAATGTTTGTACGTATTAGCCCAACTAGCTCATCTTCCGTTTGCTTGCAAATCATCACCCACCATTGCCCTTGTTTGGTTTACATGTACATGGTAGATCACATTTATTTACCATTCATATAACGTGATAAACAGGAAGTAGTTGTGGTCGCACACATGATGGTAGTTGTATCTATGGGGACCACCCACAAACAACTGAGCTAAAGACACTGTGCACTTGACAATTATTGTACAGACATATGTCATTGTTCTAAAGTTTGATGCATATTTCCAATCAGGGAAGCATAGGTAACCGCATGCAATGTCATCTGTGGAGATGGTGATGCAGAGGATGACCAATAAAATTATTTTTTTAAAAAATCTGTACAAAGTAGAGGGGTGTTCCTCCTAGAGTAAACATTTTCTGACAGGGCCATGGAAAGTGGTGAAAAGGATGGAATCCTAGATGCGCACATTCAATTGTAATCAAACAAAGGCCTATGTTCCCAATTGCCTCATCAGGACACCTGTGCCCTCTTTTCCTCCTACCCCTCTGCCCACCATCTTTGGGCCCACTACCCCAACCATCTTGTGAGGCACAAGAACTCGGGGTAGGGTCATCTTTGACTCTGCTCCCTCCCTCATATCACAAATCATGGACCCTACCAAGAAGCCTCACTTCCAGCTCCACCTACTCATGGGCATTCTTCCTTTTCTCACCTTCACCCAGAAGCTCAAAGTCTCCGGAGCTCTGGTCCTCTCCAGGCCGGACTTCTGCAACTGCCTCTTTATCAATCTCCCTCTTTCCTCCCTTCGCCCCCCCCCAAACTAATCCACAATAGGGCTGAAAGACTTATCCTTGCCCTCATGCCCAGGTAACGCATCTGTCCAGCCCTAAAATCTCTGCACTTCCTACTGGTGGCTGCAAGGATCAATTCAAGACCCTCTTCATCATCCACAAGGCCCTCTTTTGCATCATCCCTTATTCGCTTCACTGCTAAATCACCCCACTGCCGCTGTGACTGGTGGCCTGATGATCATGAATGTCACAGGATCCCAGGACCATCCCCCCAGTCAATACGAGCACACCTCCACCACAATTCACTGTCCTGCGGACCCCTGCTTGATGACTCGTGTACCACCCTTGAGAGCCACCTGTACTAGCACTGAGCCCGATGTTCTCCTCCTTGGCTCCCCTTTTTTCCTCCCGTGCCCTCCGCCAGCACTTCACCTCTCTGCTCCTCCTTCCATTCCCTTCACCAGCACCTCTCCACTGCACGAGCAAATGCCACAAGGCCTATACAGACAACACCAGTATATTACTGTTTTGCCTTTGTGGAGCTTTGAAACAATTCTGTTGTATAAAGCGCCTTACAAATGCTCAATAAAATAAAAACGAGATAATATACACTACAATGAATTCACGGCTAGCTGAAATGGTCACTTCAAGTGCAATAAAAGTGTGTGTGTGTGTGTGTGTGTGTGTGTGTGTGTGTGTGTGTGTGTGTGTGTGTGTGTGTGTGTGTGTGTGTGTGTGTGTGTGTGTGTGTGTGTGTGTGTGTGTGTGTGTGTGTGTGTGTGTGTGTGTGTGTGTGTGTGTGTGTGTGTGTGTGTGTGTGTGTGTGTGTGTGTGTGTGTGTGTGTGTGTGTGTGTGTGTGTGTGTGTGTGTGTGTGTGTGTGTGTGTGTGTGTGTGTGTGTGTGTGTGTGTGTGTGTGTGTGTGTGTGTGTGTGTGTGTGTGTGTGTGTGTGTGTGTGTGTGTGTGTGTCTCTCTACTTCACATGGGAATAAACACACAGGAGACATATGCAGTGTGAGCACGCAAGGCACAAGTTACTTACCTGTAACTGTGTTCTCCAGCATGGGTCTGGCATGGATTCACATGCTCATGAATAGTCCCCATCGTCAGGCTGGGAATCCTCAGTAAAGAAAAAATCAGTATCTGTTTGGTTACTACTAAGAAAGACAGATCAGAAACAAATCACTGGTCTCTGGGTCATACTGCCCTAGCCAATGACTGCCCTCTCTCCAAGCCCAGCCCCTGGCAGCCATCCTCAGATTTGGTAGCACGCAAATTGGCAGTATGACCAAGTGAAGAGCCACAGAGGGGAAGGAGGGAGGGTTCACATGTGAATCCATGCCAGACCCATGCTGGAGAACAACAGTTACAGGTAAGTAACTTGTTCCTTCTCCAGCATGGGGTCTGGCATGGATTCACATGCTCATGAATATAAGAATACATAGCCGTACACACATGCACAACCACGGGAGGTGGCAAAGCTCAACATTAAGCATTACATAAAACGCAACGTTAAGCAACTCTTACCTCCTCACCAGGCTCACCTTAAGCGAACAGGTTGCGCAGCACGGCCTGGCCGACTCTGGACTCCTCCCTGGAATCCCAGTCGACACAGTAGAATCTCGTGAAGGTGTGCGTCGACCTCCACGTAGCAGCCCTGCAGATGTCCAGCAGGGGCACACCAGACAAGAATGCCGTGGTAGCAGCGATCGCTCTGGTCGAATGGGCTCTCGGACGGCCGGGCAACGGTCGGTTTGCCAACCGATGACAGTGCATGATGCAGCCGGAGAGCCATCTGTAAATGGAAGCCATCGAGAGAGCCTTCCCTTGGTTCACAGGTCCAAAGTTCACAAACAGCTGTGATGTCTTCCGAAAACTCTTAGTTCGGTCCACGTAGAACTTCAGCGCTCTAGCTACATCCAGCGAGTGCAAAGTCCTCTCGGCCGGCGACGAAGACGACAGGAAAAAGACTGGTAACACCAAGGGCTCGTTGAGATGGAAGTCCAATGGCACCTTGGGCATGAAGGATGGGTGCGTCCTCAGCACCACCCTTGTCTCGTGGAAAGTCAAGTATGGAGGCTTGCAGGAAAAGGCCTGAATCTCTCCCACATGTTGTGCAGAGGTGATGGCCACAAGGAACGCCGTCTTCCGCGACAGGAACTTCAACGGAGCCGAATGCAAGGGCTCGAATGGCGGGCCCATGAGCCTGGTCAGCACCACGTTGAGCTCCCACACCGGGGCTGGAGCCTTCACAGGCAGGAACGAACTGAACAGTCCTTTCATAAACTCCTTCACCAGGCGATGAGACCACAGGGACGACCGTCCTGCAGTTCTGGTGTATCGGGAAATCGCCGCCAGATGTATCTTGATGGAAGCGTGAGCTAGTCCAGCTTTGGCCAGCGACAGTAAGTACAGTAGCACTTGGGGGGCTGTAATCCGTAGAGGGCTAATCTTCTGTGCACGGCACCAGACAGAGAACCTCTTCCACTTATGTCCGTAGCACTTGAGTTGAGGACGCCCTGGCCTTTGCAAGAACCTCTCTGCAGTCAGCCGGGATATTGTACCCTCCAAACTCTGGTGCTGCAGGAGCCAGGCCTGCAAGTTCAGCGACTCCGGGTCGTGATGAAGAATGGCTCCTCCTTCTCTGGAGAGAAGATCTGCGTCCGTCGACAGTTTGACTCGTGGGGACGCTGACAAGTCCAGAAGGTCCGGGAACCATATCTGTCTGGGTCACCTAGGCAATGGTGGGAACGCATACAGGAACAGGCCGTCCCAGTGGAACGAGAAAGCATCGCCCATGCTCCTTGGCTGGGGGAACCTGCTGGCGAACCTCTGGCACTTGGAGTTCGTCGCCGTCGCGAACAGGTCGTTTGCCCCATCGCCGGAAGAGTTGATCCACTTGATCCTGGCGTAGTTCCCACTCGTGGCACGAGCGCAGCTCCCTGCTGAGTGAGTCGGCGATGGTGTTTTTTATCCCTGCTAGATGAAAAGGTACCAGAAACATCCCCTGGGCAACGGCCCTGTGCCACAGATCCTGGGCTTCCCTTGGACAGGGCTGGGGATCTGGTTCCTCCCTGCTTCCGGATGTAGAACATTGTGGTGGTGTTGTCGGTGAAGATCCTCACCACCTTGTCCTTGAGGGACGGGAGGAATTACTTGAGGGCCCAGAACACTGCTCGGAGCTCCAGTATGTTGATGTGGAGCGGCCTCTCCTCCGGGAGCCACAGGCCTCTCGCATGAAGATCTCCGGTGTGCGCTCCCCACCCCTCTAGGGAGACATCCATCATCACCGTCACCTGGTATGCTGGGGTCTGAAAGTCTGTGCCCGCGGCGAGATGCGCGCGGGTGCCCCACCATCAAATTGCTTGGCGGAATACTTCGTTGAGTGAGATCTTGTCCCCGAAGCTTGCGTCCAACGGGCGTCGAGGAACTCCTGCAGAGGACGCATCCGAAGCCTGCACAGGTTCACCAGACAGATGCAAGAGGACATCAGCCCGAGAAGGGACTTGATGGACCTCACTCTGGCCACGTCGGTGGCCAGCAGACGCTGTACCTTGCCCAGGATAGCCTGCATTCTTTCCTCCGACGGCGAGGCCAACTGCGCTACTGTATCGAGCCTGGCTCCCAGAAACAGCGCGACCTGTGACGGAACCAGGTGGGATTTGGGGAAGTTGATGGAGAATCCCAGGTCCATGAGCAGCCGGACGGTCTTTGCTGTGTGTTTGACGGCTAGTTCCCTTGTCCCTGCTCGGATGACCCAGTCGTCCAGGTAGGGGTAGTCTTGGATCCCCTGCAGGCGCAGCCGCGCCGCCACTGGTGCTAGGCACTTGGTGAACACCCTGGGCACCGACTTCAATCCGAATGGGAGGGCCTTGAACTGGTAGTGCCGCCCTTGGACTACGAATCTGAGAAACTTTCGATGTCCTTTCAGGATGGGGATGTGAAAGTACGCATCCTCCAGATCCAACGACGATAGGAAGTCGCCTTCCTCCAGCTGGCCCAGCACGTGCTGGAGGGTGACCATCCGGAACTTCTGTGCCTTGATGTATTTGTTTAGCCGACGCAAGTCCAGGATGGGATGCCAACCTCCTGTCTTCTTTCTGACGAGGAAGTATCTTGAGTATACTCTGTAGCCCCGGAGCCTCGGAGCCTCTTGGGACGAGCTTGATGGCTCCTTTCTTGAGCATCGCCCTTACCTCGAACAGCAGTTGTGGGACATGGTTTTCTTTCCTGGCCAGTGGAGGAATTCGGGGGCACCTCTTTAGGGATTCCAGAGTGTGCCCGTTTGCCAGGGCATCCAGCACCCAACGGTCGGTGGAGATGGACTCCCACACGCTGATGAACTTCGCCAGCTGGTCTCCCACCGGGGTGCTTAGGTGGAGGACCGATGCAACGGCCGGTTCAGTCTTGCTTGGAAGCAGCCTTGCCTCCTTGGCCTCCCTGGCGACGACGGCGAGATCCACCCGACTTGCCTCGTCCCCTCTAGGCTTCTTGCGATGAGGAACGGTCCGCTTGACGTTAGGTCGAGGAGCCGCCGCCGAAACCTTTGGAGGCACCTTGCTTGCCTCTGGAGTTCCGAAAGGGTGGCCGCCGTTGCTGCAGAACTCCCAAGGCTCGAGCCGTCTCCATGTCGGTCTTGATGGCCTGCAGCGACTCATCCACTGTCTTTCCAAACAGATTGTTCCTGTCGAAGGGCATGTCCAAAACCTTGGCTTGCACGTCCTGGTGGAAATCCGTCACCTTGAGCCACTCCCGCCGTCGAAGGCAAACGCCGTTGCCCAACTGGCGGAAACCGGTGTCGGCAATGTCCGTGGCCACAGTTATGGCGTGGTCTGACGTCACCTCACCCTCCTGTAGGATCGCCAGGGCTCTGCCCTCTTGTCATCCGGGAGGAAGTCCAACAGGGGGGCAATCTTGCCTGTCGTAGCGGGCCACAATCGCTATGACTCGTCGTCCCATGGCGTCCAGCTTCTTGTTGAAGATGAAGCCGATGCCGTCCCCCGCTTTCTTCCTGGCCGCTGCAGAGACGACCGAGTCCGGGGTCGGCTGTGCCCTAAGGCACAAAGGGACTACTACTTCTCGTACCGGTCCCTCTTGGCAGGTGTCGTGGATGGGTTCTTGAGAAGGGCAAGCCCCTCGTCCTAGATGTCATCCAGCAACGGCACCGCGAGGACCATCTTCCTATTGGCCTCGCACCGCTGGTAAAGGAAGCCTTCCTTCTCTTCAGGGCAGAGCTGAAAAAGCTTGGATGCCCTGGCAATCATGGCGTGGAAGGAGCCAATCTCATCGGGCGGGGACGCCCGAGGGATCGGAGACGGAAGGTCAGTCCCGTCGTCCCCACCGTCATCATCCGTCCCCGTCGTGGCCGTGTCTGTTCCCGTGTCGTCCCTCAGGATAGGGGTAGGCGACAAAGGCTGAGAAGGCCGTGAGGGCTGAAGTGGCACTGGATGAATTCTCCTCCTCTTGTTTGGAGGGCTTCCCGACGGACCCGGTTCAGCCGGGTCGTCCGTCGGGGGTAGGGAAAGTCTCGTCCTCATCTCCGTGCATAAGGCTTGGATTGCCGTCAAAATGGCCGCCGAGTTGTCCTGCGGCTCGGGCTGCGACGGGCACGACGGTTGCTCCTCATCCACGGAAACCTCGTCGTCGTTGCCACCCTCGCTCTCGTCGGCCCCCTCGTCGGGATTCCTCCCGTGGGACCGGGCCTCTTCCAAATTCTCAGTCAGTTCCTCCTCGGAGGTTGTGTCAGAGTCCGTAATGGCCACCACCCCCCCTCTTTTTCCACCAGGGTCTTCACGGGGGGGGGTCTTCTCGATGGGCTTAAAAGAGGATTCCCTCCGCGGAGGCAGGGAAACTCTAGGCCCCGAGATCACCTCCACTGGGATAGCCTCCACAGGCTTCGCCAGGGCCACAGCGACTCACTCAATAGAGGCCTTAGCCGGGTGGATCAGGGCCTTTGCCGCCTTGGGTGCACTTGAGGCCTTCACGCTCACCCTCGGCCGGTTCTTCTGAGATCGACCGGGGCCTCTCCAGAAGCTTAGCCGGGTTCTCGGATTTCCTCTTCCCCGTTGGTTGGCTCGCGGTTGATGGCGTCAGTGAAGGTGCGCCCTGCATGGCAGCCGAGGAGCCCGGCCATTCGGCGCTCCCGGTGCCCGCGGACTCACGGTGCTTTGCCTGCCCCCGTCGCCAGGGCGCCCTCACAGGACTTCGAAGACCGCTCGGACTTCTTCTCACCTGCTGGGCTCTTGCCTTCCAGCCAGTTGGAAAGACGGGTCCGGCGATCCCTCATCGTCCGATCCGTCATGTTCAAGCAAAACACAGTCCTTCTCCACGTGCGTTTTGTCCTCGTGGAGGCATTAAAGCCATTTCGAATGCTCGTCCTCCTTGAACACATTTTGTAGGTTGCATCCAGGGCAGATCCTGAACAGTTTGCCGGGAGTCGAGCTTCCCTTCTCCTGGGCCATGTTCTTCTCGTCCACGAGGTAGGCCTCAGAAACTTCTGGAATCCTCCAAGAAGCGTAACTCGACGAAAACTTCACCCTTGAGGGGCGTAGGTAAATCCGAAACGGGTCCCGTTGATCGGAAGTAGAAATGGTGGAGCTTGAGACTCAATTAACCGAAAAAATTAGATAAATCTCTTTGAAAAAACGCAAAACGAAGTAAAAGCTCGAGAGCTATAGCACGAGGGCTCTCAACACTTGAACGTGCGGTAAAAATCTGAGGATGGCTGCCAGGGGCGGGGCTTAGGGAGAGGGCAGTCATTGGCTGAGGCAGTATGACCCAGAGACCAGTGATTGGTTACTACTAAGAAAGACAGATCAGAAATGAAACGGATACTGATTTTTTCTTTACCGAGGATTCCCAGCCTGACGACGGGGAATATACATGAGCATGTGAATCCATGCCAGACCCCATGCTGGAGAATCTCACTATCGCCTGATGGTACACAGGGCTGCAAGGGAGCATGAACGGACATGCAGGTATTATACTAAGAGTCGTACAATCTATGACAGAAATGTAGGTAGCGAAAAAACTAATGCAAGGTGGAACAGGGACTTCGTAATGAAGTTCTGTAGGTTTTTAGGAGACTGGCGCAGGGGTATGCTTTGGGCTATGAAAGAGGGCGGGACGAGCGAGAAGGGGGTATGGATCTCCTATTCTTACAGCACAGAGATCGCCCTAGAGGTAACAGCAATACATAATGTTCTGGTATGTTATTGCTCCCCTATTGAGGCACATATTGTAAATCGCTATTTTTAACTGTCCTTTGTTTTCTAAACCACGTGTCAAAAGCAAGGTCTTATGCTGCATCTATTTTTGTGGCATTCTTTCTCAAAAACGTAACCCTACCCCTTGTTTGCTTAGTTTACTGAATACAGACTGGCATTGTTATTTGTCCTTGAATGAAACGCACTACCAGTTCAAAGGATACAATGCGTTGAACATCCAAAAAGAATTGATAACATTGGCTATATTGAAAGTGGACATATGAAACTTCAATTTCTATTTCTGGGATCTGATTTCGGAGCCGTTGTTCCGATTGACGACGAGAGAATGGAACACCCTGAAATTATGTAAGCGTAACTGTACATAATATTTGGGCGATTGGAAATGGCATGGGTGCTGTGCGCTTGATGACTATGTGACGGAAGAATTTACTTTTGATGAAAAGAATGCACATCGTACATTTTGTTGAAGAATATTAATACTGCGCGCTATAACCACCGAGTGTTGCACTTGCGGATTGTTGTGCCTATCGCAATCATATATTCTGTGCAGGGGAATGGCTTAGGTGGCCTATATTGTGGTGATGACTCCTGCAACACCTGCACCCACAACCTGTGTTCAGGCTACGTACGCTTTATCCCGTGGCATATTCTGGTGTTATCCCTGGGCACCATTAAGGCAGGGGGCAGAACCTTTTCCCAGTGCCCTTGGGATCCCTAGGCCCCAGGTGTTATCTGTTCGCTCGCTACTCTTTCCACTTCAATTATAATGCCCTCTGTCTGTGGTTCAACCCAAGACGAACCAATCTCTGTCCTTAGTTTCAGGTAGGGGCCGATATGGGAAACGGGTGCACCTGGGTCTCCCTCCCATTCGGTGGTCATACTACTTTCCTGCATGTTTTAGCATGACCTACTCCCCAGTCTTGACATCTGTGTTCATTCCGTGTGGTGTGGGTGTTGCTCATCGTTTTTCCTTTGGTACAGAATTATAACCTAACTTGTTAAATGTGTATATTCGATTATAAAATGGCTACTGAAATATATTCTTTTATTCTGTCATTTACATAGCTATATTCTACCGTTCTGCGCATGCCATAGTATCCAGCTCCCGTCTGATGGATTCTTCAATCAATTTTGGACCATAATCTTCAAAGGGGCTTCTTTGATTATCATTATGTGGGAAGATCGCCAGGGACCAACCTGTCCTTTAGCGGTAGAAGCAATAAGGAACAACCTGTCGGCGTTCATGTGAAAACGAGCTGATGTGAAGGCGTTGCGTTTGAAAAATCGAACGACTCCTTATCTTCTGACTAATGGAACAGCAGGTGGGTTAAAGAAACATCAGCGATGTAACAAGGAACATAGAAGACATGAAACACAGGGATTAATCGATCGCTGAACTCAATCAGCGTTTCATGAGGAACTTATATAAAACATTTGAAGCATGCGATGTTCGCTAGCTATAACTTCCATTGGCTAACGTTATCATTTTGTCTTGGACAATCTTCTATTTTGAGCGTTACGTGAAAAATAAAAGTACTTGTTACATTTTAGACTGTTGTTTTCTTCAACATAAATATGTTTTTATCTTATTTGTGAACAGAAAGAAACGCTTTGCGCTGTGAGAGGACGTGTGTGTTTACCTTACTGGTTCTGTGTTAGGTAACGTTACGGTGTGGGTGATGACAAGGCACGTTTGGCTACACTGGCCCCTAACGTCATGAAAATAGGAGGAGCATATCATTTTGACAAGTGAGTCAGTTTGAGGGGCGGGCTATCTACCCCCTACCCCTATCCTGAGGGACGACACGGGAACAGAGACGGCACTTGAACTTAGGGCGATGTATCAACGGATAAGATTAGCACAAGATGGCGGCGCCCAACCCGTTGTTTTTGCATGTGTAAATGTGAGGAAAACTAAGGTACGATGCATAGGAATTTATTTTAAGATCAATTACAGTACGCTTAAAAAAACATGCCCGATTGATTGGGACAATAATATTTTTGAGCGAACTTCCCCTTTAAGGATGTGGCCTGAGAAACTGGTTAAACATTTTAAGATTAAAGTCTTAACATACTGGGTTCATAATACATAAAATACAGAGAGCAAAACATATCCCAGGAACTGTTTTCTCAATATATTTGACTACTAGGTGGTTGCATTAATACATTAAATGATAAGGTGTGGGGAGAAAAAGGGATCCTGAGACAACAGTACAAAATATTTATGGAGTGCCACTGAGATCCATAAAAGACACTTAGGGCTTCATTACGAGTATGGAGGTAGTCATGCCGCTGAAAGCGGCATGGCTCCCTCCATACCGGGTACCGGGTCCGGGTTCCTGGAATGGGGAAATACCGGGCCATTCTGACCTTGGAGGGCCCGGTAATTCCCTTTCCTGGAACCCAGACCCGGTACATCCCCATTCCCATTGAGCCCTCATAGGGCTCAATGGGAATGGGGAGGATGCTAACAAGGGGCCCGTTAATGACGGGCCCCTTGTTAGCATCCTGGTCTGCTAGCAGGTCCCGCTAAGGTGGCCTGGTTTTACCAGACGTCCTTAGCGGGACCCGCGAGCAGACCTCGTAATGAGGCGTTAGAGGGTTAACGGCGCCGGCAGCTCTACCGGCACTATTAACCCTCTACCGCCTTCCTTGTAACAAGGCCCATGGATATTCACAATAATTCCCCTCACACCTTTTTGGTTTTGCGCTTTTTGGTGGCGGAAGTCAGCAAATATCGCCAAAACATTGCTACAAAGGGGTTCCAAGAAGCAGTATTTGTGGTTGGCATGACAACCGTAACTACTGTGGCATACAATCCGAATTTACAAAGTGTTCATTTTAGTTGTACTAATTGGATGCAATCCAATAGAGGCATGTTTGATGTATTTCTTGCCAATCTGGAGTACTGTCACACGTCATGTGTCTGGGTGATTTCAATGCTGCTGAGTGATCTGTTTTTGCTTACTCTCCCGAAGCTTGGTGGTGGTGGGAGGGCGTCATGATTCCTGCCCCTCATGTCCCCAGCCCACCAAGATTTCAGGCTGAGCCAGGCCACGATCACCTACATGGCCCTCAAGGGCCTCTCCATCCCTCCAAAAACCTACTTGGAGTCAGACTTGGCGCTTGTGGCACCAGACTCACTCACTCCCATAGGATAACATTGGGGATTGGACTTGTAGTGCATTGATGGGGACAAGATGGATGCCCCCACATTTTTCGGTTCCCAGACCTGCATGTGCGGTCTAGTCTTTTGGGTGTGGTTCAGCCCAGAGGCACCTGGGATACCCAGAGACTATTTAAGCCACACCCAGGCTGAGAAACATGCTTTGCGTTTTCTGCACCTGCAGCTTGACACTCACTGTGTTCGGATCGGTCTCCAGTAGGCCTGCATCTTTCTTCTGCGCTCAGCTCCTGCAAGAACAAGAACACCGTTAGGGACAGCCTTACCTTGCGGTGCTTCTGCCCATCAGTCATCGCTCCTTCTGTTCTACGGGCATCTTCGGCGGTGTGATTCCCATTCCGGCATGTCGCTTCCTAAGGAAAAGGGAAAAGAACAGAAAAAAGGCATTAGTAAGCATTCTGCAAATCTTTGCTTATTTTTAAATACTGTACGAGCTTCAAACGCTTACCTGAATCCCAGCCGCTCTGGGGGAACTCTGTCTCCGGAACTTCTCATCCATCTGCAAGAGGGAAAAGACACCCCAGGTTAGCGTGGAAACATCTAGAGGCGCTGCATACCGCGCTTACCCACCGCATTTGTTCTTCATAACCGGCATCCACGCTGAAAACATCGCAGCACCTAAAAGACACAGAAAATGAACTCAGTTCAATGCAAATACGAAAGGGGTGCATCGCGCTCTCACTCAACTTCAGCGCTACTCATCTCAGCAGCACGCCGCCATCCCTGGACGCCGGCCATCATCTAAGGAAGGAAAGGAACGAAGTTAGAGAACTGTTCAAAAGACTCATTATACTTACCTGTCGGACTCTTGCCAGTGAAGTAACTAGGCAGCAACGAGCCCGCATCAATCAACGCGCCCCTGCACTGAAGGCAGGACGGAGAGCACACTATCCAAGAAAACAAGGTGAGCTGTGGATCAAAGGGAAGGGTTGGACCCCGGGGAAGAAGGGGTTCAAGCACACAGAGACAATAGGGAGTTAAACTCTACCAATCCTGTGTTTCAGGCCCAGTCTCCAGTCGGATAGCCTCCAGGGAAAGGTTCGAGGTCGTAAAAGGTCAGAACAGGCTGAGGTACGTCCCTGTGGATACCAGGTGAGCATTACAGAGGAGCGAGATTCACGTCATGGAAAACACATCGGCCATCCTGGAGTTGTAAGGTTAACATGATGCTTTTTGGAAGCATTTTACCTTGCATAACGACTAGGACATTGTGGGAAACATGCGTTTAATATAAAGCAGTAACCCGTGATGGAAAGTATGCTCACTTTGTGGTCGGCTACAAAGACGATCTGAGTTCGAATAATTAGCATTCCCCACACCGGTTACAGCGCACTACACATTGTAACGCGCATACGTGAGCCTCGTTCCGGCCCGTGCATGCGCGGTAAATAAATGGGAATCTGTGCGCGCCAGTTGCCGCCGGGACCCCGAAACAGCAAGACGTGTCACGTATTTATGTGTGCAGGTGCGTGCTTGTGTGACGGGGCGGTCTGGGGTTTTACCAGTCAACATTGGTGACGAGGAAGGCCCCGAGTGGGGGGGGGTGGAATCCTGGAACAGCGTTCCTTAGTACTGGATATTCCATCTACAACGCCTTCTAGGTGCTGGTTATTACGCGGCCACCATTTTCTTCAGGTACACGACGGTTGCGACCCTCACGGGTGCTCGTGCACCGGTCGTTTAATCTTTGAACAATTTTTGGACATTCCACAGCTGTCTGAACCCAGATGGCTTTGGCCAATTATCAAAAAGTGTGCATCTTGATGTACTAAGTGTTCTCCAGCCCGGTAATGAGCATCTAAGTGGCCTAGTGTGCTCCCACGTGCCATCCATGACCTGCAGACAACGTTGATTCAAGACTGGTGCACAGGACTTACCAGGTGGAGGACAGACTTGCGGCCTCATACTTCTAAGTGAGGTGCTCGCGCCATCCGAGGTCATGGAGGACCAGGAAGATGCTGTGGCCCCAGCGCAACCATCACGCAGACAGCAGGGAACTTTGGCACCCATGCCTGAATTTGACCTGCCAGATCCCCCGTCCAAATTGGGTCCCACCTTGCTCTTATGGGTCAAGAAGCTTGAGATGTTCTTCAGGGCCACTGGAGAGACTAAATATGTTGCAAAGGTGGTGACCATGCTATATTCGGCAGGGTCTAAGGTGCATCGTATTTTTGAGTTGGTAAATTCACAGGCAACAACGTATGCTGAAGTGAAGAATGCTTTCAACGAACATTTTCTACCCCATGCGAACTAGAACTTCGACAGGTTTGTCATGTGCGCGGAGAGACAATCTGGGGAGGAGACGTTGGATCATTTCTGTTGTAGGCTGAGACAGTTAGGGGGCATGGTGCAGAACCAACTCCTACAAGGGTGCAGCTCAGGAAATCTGAGACGGCAGGTGCTTTGCGAACCTGGCCTGACGCTGGCCCAGATTTCGGACATGGGGAGAGACTGTGAGCTGGCAAAAAGTAGAGGTGCCTGAATGGACACGGCAGTTCGCCCTGGGAAGGGTGAGGAAGCTTTTGCTGTGGGATGCTCGGCGATGATTACAGCTCAAAGCCGCAATGGACTACAAAACGGCAGGAGGTTTTTCAAAAGACTGAACAGGCACATCCCTGTCAATATTGTGGAAACGGAGTGTCTTGCGAAGGCGAGATTGTGTGGTCGCTGCGGGGTGTCGGGACACTATGCAAGGGTTTGCAGGGCAGCCGTGCCGGTAGCTGCATCGAGGGGTCCAGCGAGAATCAACCGCGGCGGCCCGAGAAAGCCAAAGAGTACTGCCACTGTTGAGCAGGGATTGCAGGAACTTAACATCGCCGAAGAAGAGGAAGAGGACGAAGTGTTCATCTCCATCATCGCATCAGGTTCACGGAAGAGACGTCAACCCACATGTGTGGTCAACATTGGGGAAACATCAACACCCGTACTGATAGACACTGGAGCATCAGTGTGTGCCCTAGCTGCAGGGCATTATGAAGCACTACCGGGTCCGCCAGCGCTTGAGGGAACCAAAGCCAGAATTTATACGTTTGGGGGTGACACGCCCTTGCCATTACAAGGGGCATTTGTAGCACCAGTCATTCATGGACAACACTCCATTAAGACAAGATTTTTTGTGACGGAGGCGAGTCCGCACTCTGTTGAGCTGTGCGGCCTCGGAAGCTCTCAACATCGTGCATTTTGCCATGTCCGTATATATATCTGGCAGACATACAGAGCATTATGTGGACATATTCCAAGGGGTTGGCAAACTCAAGGGCGACCCAATACGCCTCCATATTGACGGGTCGGTGAGACCCACGGCATTGAAACATCAGAGGATTCCTTTTCACCCGAGAGCGCAGGTCAAACATGAGCTTCAAGCGCGTATAGACATGGACATAATCGAGCGGGTCAAGGGCCCCACTCCTTGGGTGTCCCCAATCATTGTGGCAGCCAAGCCCAAACAACTGGGCGCAGTGCGCATCTGCGTAGACATGAGGCTGCCCAACATGCCGATCCGTCGAGTGCGACACAACACCGACACTGGACGACATATTAGGAGAACTTCAGGGTGCCAAGGTATTTTCCAAACTCGACCTCCGCTCTGGTTACCACCAGCTGGAGATGCATCCTGAGTCTCGTTATATCACAACATTCACAACGCATGATGGCCTGTACCAATTCAAGAGACTAAGTTTTGCTATCTCATCTGCAGCTGAAGTCTTTCAGAATGAGATCCGAGGGGCGCTCGCAGAGCTAAAAGGGGTGATAAACCTCAGCAATGACATTTTAGTGTTCGCTTCCTCTGAAGCAGAGCATATGAAAAGGCTGGAGTGAACCCTGGACAGAATACATGATTTGGGCCAGACTTTACACAAAGGGAAATGCGAATTCTTCAGAGACCGAATAGAATTTTTTTGGATTCATGTTCTATGCGGGAGGCATTTCCCCAGACCCAGAAAAGGTACGTGACATCAGAGAGGCAACACCCCCAGAATCTCCTTCAGACATTAGAAGTTTTCTAGGGATAGTGAACTATTGTGGTCGATTCCTCTGGGACCTAGCATCGCTCTCGGAGCCTTTAAGGGTTCTCACAAGGAGTGATGCTGTGTGGGAATGGTCCGCCCGAGAACAGAAGGCGTTTGACGCTATCAAAGCAGCCCTAACGGGGGAGGAAACTATGGCCTATTTTGATCCCAAAAAGGAATCAGAGCTATTGGTAGATGCTAGTCCTGTGGGAGTAGGGGCGGTGTTGCTACAACCTGATGCACAAGGCCAGATGCATCCGATAGCCTATGCCAGCAAGGCCCTGACTGACACTGAAAAGTGATACTCTCAGATTGAGAGGGAGGCGCTCGCAATCTTATGGGGCTGTAAGCATTTTCGTTTGTACATTTTGGCCAAGCCTATGTCAGTAATTACGGACCACAAACCATTAATTCCCATCATGGCCGGCACGTCAACAAAGCCTCCACCACGGATCGAGAGGTGGATGCTCTCCCTGATAGAGTACAGGGTGAAACTTCACTATAGGCCAGGAACAAACAACCCGGCAGACTATTTGTCCAGACACCTTGGATCCGGCACTACGCAGAAAAAGACTGAAGAGGATGACTGTGCAGAGGTTGACCATCACGTAGCGGAGGCAGCCATGCCAAGAGCGCTGACCATCCCGGAGCGGGCGGACACATCCCGAGCAGATGTGGTAATTCAACTCATTAAGGCGGCCATGGACAGTGGAGAGTGAAAAGGGATATGGGCCAATAACACCCAGAGGGAGAGAGGAGCCCAGCAGGACTTGCAAGCGCTGTGGCGAGCCCGAAAAGGACTGTCGATCTCAGAGGAAGGACTAATGCTGAGAGGGCGCCAAATTGTGGTACCACGAGCACAGGTGGTGAAAGTGTTGGAGCTGGCTCACAAGGGCCACCCAGGCACAGCAAAAACCAAGGCCCGCCTGCGGGCCAAAGTGTGGTTCACGGACATGGATCGTAGAGTAGACAAATACATTTGTCAATGCATTCCGTGCCAAGCAGCCAGCCCAGCAGCAAAGGAACCCGACATCCAATCCATGGATAGGACTGAACAACCATGGGGCACAGTACGGTCCATGGGGAGGGGCACGTACTTTTAGGCAGTGATAGATCAATGGTCCCGGTATCCTGAAATAGAGCTTGCGGAATCAACTGCCAGTGACCACACCATCCAGGCCCTCGAGAGAATCGCCACCCATGGATTCCCGGTCGAACTGTGTTCTGATAATGGACCCCCTTTTCAAGGCCAACAGAGCGCAAAATACATGGAGAAGTGCAGGATAAAGCATCGCAAGTTAACCCCCCTCTGGCCAAGGGCAAATGGCGAGGCCAAAGATCAAGTTACTCTCTTACCTGGTAACGTTCCTTCGATGGGATGGTCTGACGACGTATTCCATATCTATGACAGTAATCACCACAGCTGTGCTGCTTCGGAAAATATTTGGCGTCTGCGTCCTGCATCGATGGCGTCGATACGCCGCCCTCAAGGACCTCCTCCGACGGCCGACGTCACTGGATGTTATAAGTAGGACGCACGACGCCCGTAGCCTCAGTTGTAGTTTTTTCCCAGAACGTGTGCCACCAGTCTTCTGCCAGTCTGACACACAAGCCTTGCGGAAACGTAAGCTGCAATCGCATAAGAAATTCTGTAGCGTGGAAGGTAGGGAGGGAGCGATATGGAATACGTTGTCGGACCATCCCATCGAAAGAACGTTACCAGGTAAGAGAGTAACTTGTTCTTCGAGGGGATTGGGTCCTCCGACGTATTCCATATCTATGACAGACTCCCAAAGCAGTACCAATGCAAGGAGGTGGGAAAAGAATTTAGAAAACAGAAATTTAGAATGGCCAATCAAATTGTGGAGTAAAGGACCGCCTTGCCAAAGGCCAAATCCTGCCCCCGGATGGAATCGAGGGAGTAGTGACGTACAAAAGTATGTACCGAAGCCCAGGTGGCTGCATCACAGATGTGACAAATAGGAACACTCCTCTGCAGGGCAGTAGAGGCAGCCATACCCCTGCTAGAATGGGCCCGTAAGCCGACCGGTGGGTCCTTAACCGCCAATCGGTAACACTGGGAGATAGCCAAAATAATCCAACGAAACAAAGTCTGTTTCGTCACAGCTTGTCCCAAACGCTTTCCAGCGTAACCAACGAAGAGCTGATCGTCCACTCTGACCCGGGACATGCGTGAAATATAAAAGCTTGACGCTCTCCTAGGATCAAGCCTATGGAGCCTCTCCTCTTCCTTACCAGGATGTGGAGGAAGAACAACCTTCTGGCCTAAATGAAATTACGACACCACCTTCGGAAGAAAGGAAGGACGGACGAACTCTAAGGACAACCCTGGCCTTCTGAAACACAGTGAAGGGTGGCTTAACTGAAAGTGCCTGTAACTCACTCACTCTGCGAGCGGAAGTGACCGCAACTAAAAATACAGTTTTCAGAGTTAAAAGTCTCAAAGGGCATGAATGCAAAGGCTCAAACGGAGCACCCATCAGAAACTTGAGAACAAGGTTCAAATCCCAACCGGGCACCTGGAAAGGTGACGGAGGGAACACATTAGTGAGCCCTTTCGGAAACTGAGAAATTAAAGGAATTTTGAAATAGGAACACTCTTCAGACGAGCGCTTAAATATGGACAGCGCCGCCAGGTAACCTTTAATGGTACCCACTTGAAGGCCCCTGTGGGCCAAAGAAAGCAAAAAAGACAGAACCATGGGAATTTCACATGCAAAAGGATCCACATTCTTAACCCTGCACCAGTCGCAGAACTTTCTCCAACGGCAACGGTACAGGGACTTTGTTGCGGGCCTTCTGGCTGAAAGCAACACCTCCATCACGTCTTCAGGGAGGTCCCAATCCTTATACCTCAACCTTTCAGAAACCAAGCGTGAAGGTTGAGGGATCTGACCTCTGGATGGAGAACCTGACCCCTCTCCCGTGAGAGCAGATCGTCTCGCTAGGGAAGATGACGTGGAGGGCAGATGGACAAGTCGAGAAGGTCCGGGTACCACGTCCTCCGGGCCCACGCCAGAGCAATGAGGATCTTCCGGGAACCGAACCTCCGTAACCTCCGCAGTACTTGCGGGATGACGGGGACTGGAGGAAACGCGTACAGCAGTGGGAATGACCACTCCACCACAAACGCATCTCCTAAGGCTCCGTTTGGAGGAAATTCCCGTGAGCAGAACCTCTTGCACTTCCGGTTGACACTGGAGGCGAAAAGATCCACTTGAGGGGTCCCCTAAAGGGCGAAAATCTCCAGGAAAATCTCCTGAGCCTACTCCCACTCGTGAGAGATCACGCTATGCCTGCTCAGAGCGTCCTCCGTCTCGTTTTCGTCTCCTGCCAGATGAACTGCCGAAATCGAAACATCCGGCTGGATTGCCCAGAACCAGAGCTGCATCGCCTCCCTGCACAGAGGAAGTGACCCTGCCCCCCCTTTTTGTTGAGGTAGTGCATGGCCACCATGTTGTCCGTCAGGATCAGGACACTCTTCCCGCGCACAGTCGGCAGAAAAGCCTTCAGGGCTAGCCTGGCGGCCCTCAGCTCCAACAGATTGATATGGAGTCTGGACTCCGACGGAGACCAACGACCGCCGACTGTCAGCCCGTTGGCATGAGCTCCCCATCCCGTGAGGGATGCGTCCGTCACAATTTTCACCTCCGGCCAGGGCAGCCAAAATGGAGCCCCCCCCTCATCAGATTGCCTTCGTCAGCCCACCACAGAAGGTCCCGGGCGACCGAAGACGGCACCTGAACAGGGTCCGACATCCTGCCGGAGGTCTGAGACCACTGAAGCTTGAGTGCCCATTGCAAAGATCTCATCCGCAACCTGGCCTCCGTCACCAGAAGAATGCAGGATGCCAAGAGGCCGAACAGTCTCAAGAACTCGAACGCTGGGAGAGTCTGGACAAGTTGAAACTTGTGCACCATCTGAATGTAATGAGCCCTGACCTGAGGAGGAAAACACTGCCCCAGGGACTTGTCGAGCACTGCTCCGATGTACTGGAGCCTCTGAGTTGGTGTCAAACGGGGCTTCTTTAAGTTGAGGGAGAAGCACAGCTTGTGGAGGGAGTGGCAGGTGGCGGACAGATGATCCAGGACTTGCTCAGGAGAGCGCGCCCTGATCAACCAATCGTCCAGGTAGGGGTAGACGTGAATCCCCACTTTCCTGAGGTGCGCTGCCACCACTACCATGAGCTTGGTGAAGACCCCCTGGGCGGAGGTCAATCCGAACGTCAGGACCCGAAACTGAAAGTGCGAGTCGCCAACCGCGAACCTCAGTTACTTCTTGTGCTGTGGATGGATCGGCACATGAAAATAAGCATCCTTGAGGTCGAGAGACACCAACCAGTCCTGAAGCTGAAGGGCCTGGAGGACTTGAGAGAGAGTAACCATCCTGAACTTGTCCTTCCTGAGGAGTTTGTTCAAACCGCGCATGTCCATGATGGGTCTCAATCCCCCGTCTTTCTTGGAAATCAAAAAATAAGGGTAATACCATCCCTTGTTCCTCTCCGCTACAGGCACCAGTTCTATGGCGCCTTTCTCCAGCAGGGATTGAATATCCTGCGCAAGGAGCGGATCCGGACTCTTCAAAGAGAGATTCCCCGGTGGATTGTCTTGAGGCCTCTGCCTCTGCCGGAAAGGAAGACAGTAGCCGTGGGTTATGATCTCCAGAACCCACACATCTGAAGTAATGGCGCGCCACTCTGCAAGATGCTGCGCCAGCCTTCCCCCAACCGGCGAACCATGGGACATGGCCTCATGACTGAGCTGAAGCGGCTGCGGCGTTGCCTGAGGGCAAAGAGGCAACAGCCCGAGCGGCCTTGGCACCTCGAGTACCCTGTTTTCCACTTCTGGCACTCCTACGGTGGCCCCTTTGACTGGCAGCTCCTCTCGCTTTACCAAAGGATGAGTAATAACGAAAGGAACCGCCCCTCCATTGTTGTCCCCTAGGACGAAAAGGCGGAGGTTGTCGAACTGCAGAGCCCAACCACTTTGCTGCAGCTTTTGAGGTCTGCGACCTCTCAAGGCTCTCGTCAGCGTTGCTGCCAAAAAGATGTTCCCCGTCAAAGGGCATGTTGAGGAGCCGGGCCTGCACATCAGGAGCAAACCACGACTTTCGCAACCACACAAACCTGCGTATCACGGTGCTCACCGCCATGGACCGGCTGACACAATCTGCCATGTCCAAACCCGACTGAACGGCCTCACATATGGCACCCTTGCCATCCTGAACCATGGCAAGGAAACCATCCCTTTCGACCCCTTTGGGAATATGTGCAGCCGCCAAGGAAACACAGTTCCACAGAGTGTGCGTGAAACGTGACAAGGCACATATGGAGTTGGCCGCCTGAAGCGCCATACCCCCTGCAGAAAACACTTTCTTCGCCCAGCCATCAAAACGCTTGTCGTCCCTATCAGGAAGGATGGTAGGGTACGACGCCTGCTTTGCCGGGGCCGTATCCGCCTGCACCACCAAACTCTCCGGAGTAGGGTGCTTGGACAAGTAGCAGGGGTCAATACTGGCTGGACGGTATTTTCGCGGCAAAGACTTGCCCACTGCCAGGAGACTCTCCGGAGCAGTCCAAGCCGCCACCACCCTCCTCTGTAGAGCCATATGAAACGGCAGTATCAGGTCAGTTGGTGGACCATTGTCGAGGATATCCGTAAGGTCATCCTGAACAAACTCCCCCGGGGGAGCAGACCATCCTAAGTACTCGGTGACCCTTGACATAAGGCGCTGGTACGAAGAATCGGCATGACTGCCAGGCTCAGGCCTACAAAACTCCACCTCCAGAGAGGTGTCCAGCCCACTAGCATCATGCAGGTGCTTCCTCAGGTCCTCAAACTGGCTATGGCCCGAGAGAATCTCGTCTGGCACCGTGTCAGGCACCATGCCATCATCAGAGCCCTCATCCACCTCTGAAATAAACTCCAGATGGCGGTAAGAAGGCACAGAACTGTAACCAAAGCCATGCTTGACCTTGGCCAGAGCCTTTCTAGGGGGTTCCCCCAAGCCCCAGGGTACCCCCGTCGACACAGCCTCGAGTGAATTGGACGTCGACGCCGAGTGCGTCGTCGAAAGCATCGACGGCACCGACACAGTCCTCGAGGCAGGGGCCCAGAGTGTGTCCCTCGACGGCCGGGACGCCAGTGGCGTCAACGACTTCGAGGGCAAGCCCCCGAAAGAGTCCGTCGACGACTTTGGCGCCACCGTCTTCCGTGAAGACACCACAGGTTCACACGGTCTCAAGCGCATCGAGGACCGGGACCTGGCCGAGAACGATTTCCCTTGTCCGAGCGGGACCTCTCCCACAAATCGTGACGAGCGGTGTCTCTCGGCAGATCACGACCGACCCCACTCGGAGGCGCGGACGGACCAGTGCCCTGCGATTTGAGAATCGCCAACATTTTCTTCCCGAAGGAAGCCCATTCCTCTGGCGTCGCATGCTTGGTGGGGTAAGCGACCTGCCGACAGGTGGAGTCCTCGGATGAGGACGGGGAAGGCGACCGATGACGGCGCTTCCGGGAGTGCCGAGATCGACTCCGGGACCGAGACCCACTGGACTTCTGACGACGCGGAGAGTCGCCCCTCGAGTCGTCCGTCGAAAGCCCCGCAGACCTCAACTTCCGGGGTTTGAACACCTTACCTACCGATAACTTCTTCTTGTGCTCCCGCAAGGCTTTAGACGTGAGCGACTGGCAGTCGACACAGTCATCCGTGTCATGGGCCTCCCCGAGGCACCAGAGGCAGGCGTCATGCGAGTCCGTAATCGACATCTTGGACCCACAGTCCCTGCACTTCTTAAAGCCCGGACGCGGTGTGGAAGACGAGGTAGACATCTTCACGAAGAAAAGACTTCACAAACACCAAACAGGTTTGAAGAACCGAGAATACAACAGAAACTCCAAAGAGTCGAAGTGCGCTGAGATTCCTGAAGCGAACACGGTCGCAGGAAAAAGGGGAACTGAGGCTACGGGCATCGTGCATCCTACTTATAACATCCAGTGACGTCGGCTGTCGGAGGTCCTCGAGGGCGGCGTATCGAACTAGGACGCAAACGCCAAAGATTTTCCAAAGCAGCACAGCTGTGGTGATTACTGTCATAGATATGGAATACGTCGGAGGACCCAATCCCCTCGAAAGATAAATGCGAACGTTGAATAAGGTGTTCAGGATATCGCTGAATGAAGGGGGGGGGGGAGAACTACGAAAACATTTATTTCAGTTCCTCTGGGAGTACAGAACGACTCCACATCAATCCACGGGAGTGGCACCTGGGGAAGCACTTTTCAAGCGGTGCCCCAGAGGCCTCATTCCCGAGGTCAAGGGAAGAGAGTCGGGAAGCACTGACAACGAAAGAGTCCAAGAGGAGCGACAGTTACGCTATGAGCGGGAGAGACACTGGCAAAATCTCCGACATCCCACTTTTGCAGTGGGGGACAATGTGCTGGTGCACAACCGTCACCCAGAGAGAAAGTTATCCCTCACATATGAACCAAAGCCCATAGGCGTAACACACGTAAAAGAGTCCATGGTGACTGCTGCCGATGAAAGAGGGACGGTGACACGGAATGTGTCATACTTCAAGAAAATTGAGGATCGCTCAGCTGGTGAAGACCAACTGGACAATGGGCCAAGGAACGTGGATGCCAGTTCAGCAGCCGGTGACGGCGAAGGCGGCAGGGACCTACCACCCATGGACTCTGAGTCCGGCCCAGGGCATCAGTCGGAGATACCCAAGCAGGGAAGGGCGCAGGTGTCCGGCACAGTTCCAAGGCTTTGTAATGGACAAGGGTCCATGAGTTTAAGGGACAGCATTAATGACTCACGTTGGGTCTGTCTGTTGCAATTGTGTATGTACCGCAGTATCAGCCCCTGTGATATCATGTTGATTGTTATTCTTTGTTCTTTAAAGAAAAGGAGGAATGTTACGGCGCACTACGCATTGTAACGTGCATGCGCGAGCCCTGGTCTGGGCCGCACATGCGCTGTAAATAAATGGGAATCCGTGCGTGGCAGTTGCCTCTGGGACACCGAAACAGCAAGACATGTCCGTGTATTTATGTGTACAGGTGCGTGCTTGTGTGACGGGGGGCCTGGGGTTTTACCATCCAACAACACCCACATGCAAGGCCGTTTATAAGGGATTGTGTTTTTGCTAAACAGCCCCATGGGTTATTGCTTTGTGCAAAATGGCTGATTTATATAAAAATAAATTAGGCAGGCTGGCCAATGGAGACGCCAAGCTGTCCCGGTGCGAAGACTGTGTCTGAGGTCACAGCTTCATTAACACGCAAGGTAGGCAAGCACTATAAGATTCTGGCTGCTGAAAGCAAGCCTGCAATTATCCTCAATGGCTTAGATACTTCCCTTTTAAAGCTGTGTGCTCAGTGAACACATTGAAGCTGCGCTGGGTGCCTGAGAGGGTCGTGCTGCGCGCACTTGGAATGGCTGCGAGGGGATGTGGCAGGACCATGTAGGAAACAAACTGGGCTTCTAAGAGGGGCACTGTGAGCTTGCAAAGCCTGTGCAATGAGAGAGCAGAAAGCACGCTTTCCTGGCGGATGCTTGGCACGGCAGCTCGCCTTTCAAGATACAGCGCGTGCGTTTGATGTGCTGGAGTTTGAGAAAGGGCTCTGACCTAGGCCCACGTGTCAAATCCTTGGCTCATGCTGGTCTTGCTGTTCGGGGTGATGATTATGAGAGCGGCTCCTGCTATGCCCGCCTCAGCTGCTTCTCCCCCTCAGCTCCACATTAAGTTTATAAAGACCTTTTACCCAACTACCTTCTTCGGCTATCATTTCTAGCCCACAGTGGCAACGAAGGACCGGGAAGTACAGGCACATTGGCAGAGGGAACAGCGCAGTGTGTTTTCACACTTTGCTCTGCACGCCGATGTGTAATCTATGCCTTTCTTCTGTGAGGAGAAAAAAAACACAGGGACGTTATCCGTACACGTGCTGTGGGGCCTCTGCAGCATATAAAAGAATTATCTGAAGGTTGGTAAGGAACATATTGGATAGGGAGAGTGGCGGATTAAAAAAATATTGACTTGATAAAACCACCATCTGCATTTTTGTGTGTTCTGAGGAACTGAAGGCGGTTATTAGGGAGTTGCCTTCATGTTTTGAAAGAAAAGGAATAATAAATAAAAGAAGAGGCCATTACATAGGAATAATCATATCACAAATGAACATGGAGGAAGACAGAGCATATGTGAGGAGGAACTTGAATATGGCTGTACAACTGCCCATACCAGTTTTAGTCTCCAGGGAACACCAGTATGAAATGGGAATTGTGGAGAGAATTGTTTGAGGCTTACTTAGCTACACAAAATTTTGAGGACTTAGAGCTTTGAAAAAAAGGTCATTGTTGAAAACTGCGATTGGAGTGAAAGCAGTGAGGCTCATGAAACACCTCTGTGTCGGGAGGAGGAAGATAGGGATATATTTAGAATAGGAATGTCGAGGCTAGAAGAGCGGTTTGCAAAGAAAACCAATGTAGTTCTTGAGTGCATTGAAACACTTGCCTGTGTATAGGCGCTTTATAAATAAACAATGCCATACCAATTTGATTTCAAGAAAACAGATGCCTGGAGAAGGTATTGATGACTATGTGGGAGCATTAAGAGGTTTGGCAGCAAAATGTGAATTTGAGAAAATAACTCCAGATCAATCGCTACAGGATCAGATATTGATGAATGCCCTGAACAAGAAGATCGGAGAAAGACTGTGGACAGGAGCCAATCTTGATTTACACTCCACAATAAAGTTAGCGAGGAGCATAGAGGTGGCAGATCTAAGCATTAAAGCGCTTGAAGGAGAGAAGAAAGACTATTTGTATACCATTGGACAAGTCAAGAAGGAGCTACAAAGAGGAAGAAGGGATGTGCACGAACCAAGAGGCGACAGGAGACATTGCTTTAGGCGCGGGATGGAGGATCATCTCGCTAATAATAACTGTCCAGCGTTGGAGAAAGACTGTTCAAATTGTGGTCGTAAAAAAGGACATTTCTCAAGGATGTGCTATGTGAGGCATAAGAACAAGGTGCATTACATTGAAGGAAATGCCGTCAGCAATGGGGATGGTGCAGCAGATGTTTTAATGGTGGCTGGAGGTCTGGATCAGGATGATCGCAGAAGACCTTGGTGTTGGGTTTCATTTGATGGACACAAGAAGAGAGTAACTGCAGACTCCTGTTCGAAGTACACCATTTTGGGGTTGGAGGACTTTAAGGACGTTTTTTGGTGAATGTAAAATGTTCAAAACCTCACATCAATCCAGGAGGATATGGTGGTACCAAAATTGACATTTTAGGGTATGCACTCTGACAGGAAAACGAGAGCTAAAGTATATATGGCGGAAATCTGGAGCACCCATTCTAGGATGGATTCAGCAAGGAGAGTTACAGAAGAAGTTTTATCCTGGGAAAGAAACACGTTTTGTGTATAGACAAGGAAAAGAAAATATAATTGATGCTTATCCAACATTGTTTTAGAAAGAGTTGGGAATGTTGAGCAAATTTTTGCACGAGATAAGGTTGCAGGCGGATGCTGTGCCTGTGAGAAGCAAGGTGCACATGGTACTCATTACAGTGAGGAAAGACTTTGACTTATTAGAGGAAATGGTAGAAAATGATATAATAGAACCCATTTAGTGTGCAGAATGGGTTTCCCTAGTGGTTCTCGCAAACAAATCTGATGGAAAGATTAGGTTCTGCATGGATTTGAGGAATGTGAATGAGTTTGTGGTGGCTGATTGTCATCAAGCGATATTGACGTTATTGGGCGATGCAAGAGTTTTTAGCAATTTGGATAGGACGAGTGGGTATCATCATGTCAAGTTGCATATAAACTCAAAACTATTGACAGTTTTCATAACACCTAACCTGACCTGATATTGAGTTCCATGAATTGTTAGTTATTTACTGTAACAAACCTAAAGAGAAATATGAAAAAAATGGAATGAGAAACTGTTGGGCATACCAGTGTAAAAAATATGAATTCTAACCCATTATACTCAACAAAAGAGTTTTCCCTTTGTAAAGACACTCTCCGAGCGAACAAGTTCTAACATCATCCACCCTTACCTTTCCCATTGGGATCTCTGCTTGTGCCTCTGTGCCGCCCTCCTTTCCTGTGCCATTTCTTCAACCCTCATACCGCACCGCTTGCACTCCTTTCAAATACTTCCATTCCCATGCACCACTCTCACACTTTTCCTTGCCTGTGCAGCCCCTTCCATGGCGAAGGCAACGTGGATGGTGATGTGTGTAAGCAGCATGATTGTGTGCATGTTGCATGTATTAGTCACCTTTAGTGATGTTCATCACCTGTGCCCTGAAATGCAGCTTGTAGATGGCACCCCCTTTGTACATGCTCTAGCATCTCAAGCAGGATGGCATTTCTGCCCTTCCTGAACTGCTTCAGGAGCTGGGGTAGGAGATCCTACCCAGGTGACTCAAGAGATGGTGTGGATGGAACGATCTGCAGAGTGGTCCATGTCTATGAGCAGGCAATACTGGTGAGGCAAGACCTACCATTCACAGCCTGCCAGGGGTGCATGCTACACACCACAAGACTGCAAGGTACGGATGTATGCAATGATCACATTGTTTCCCCCTGAATCTGGACTTGATTAAGGTAGAAGGGCCTCAGTTCCCTAGTACATGCCTATGCTGCCAATATGGATCCAGAAAAGTCAACACCCTTCAATAAATGTGTGAAGGGCCATTGCAAGGATACATGCTGCCACAAACGAAGTGCAATTATAGTGCACGTCCTTCATTTTAAAATCGGGTCAGTTTTTGGGGCCAATGTAGTGCCTATGGTGGCACCATCCCAGTATCCTCCTCCGTCAAGATACTAGGTGTTCACATTGACGCAAATCTATCGATGAACAGACAAGTCAGCGCCATAGCCTCTGCATCAGCTCTCAGCACCAAACTCATCAACGCCATCAAACCCTACTTATCCATGCCCAACCGCTTGGCCATAGCTAGAGCAACTATAGGCGCTAAACTCGATTATTGCAATGCTCTCTTAGCTGGCACCTCTGCCAAGAACATTCATAGACTGCAAACCACACAAAACAATGCCCTAAGAGCCGCGTTGAGCATCCCTAGAACAGACCATATATCCCATGCCAGACTTGAAGCACGGTGGCTACAGGTCAAAGACTGCATTACTTTGAAAATCCTTACCATCACACACAGATGCATTAACACTGCTCCCACCTACTTATCCAAAGCTATATCAAGAACCACTTCCACTCGCCCCACCAGAGCTCAGTACACCAACCAGCTACACATACCACGCATCAAGAGAGCCACAGCTGTAGGTCTAGGCTTCTCATATATTGCACCAAAACTTTGGAACTCACTCCCTGCCACCCTCAGAGCTGAAAGTTCCATCTCCGTCTTCCGCAACAACCTCAAGACCACCTTTCTCAACAAGTAACGCAACTTCCTACCCTATTCCTGTCATGTATATTGTAATATAAACACAAATGTAATATACCTATATTATTAACTTGTATATATATTGCATCCCTGCTCAAACTGTTCATTATGTAACATATGCATAATTCATGACTCTGTAACTAAGCATTGTACTCTAACAAGTGCCATGATGTCCTCGGACTGTTGTGCGCTATATAAATGCGTATAAAACAAACCCAAGAAAGCTGCCTAGAATTGCCTTATTATAGAATGGACTCTGCATGTGAGCTTGGTCAATAATATGTGATTGCACCGTTTGCCCTCTTTGAAGTCTCCCTTTGCTCTGCATTGAAGCCACTGCGACAACTTCAAAAATGCCAAAAATGCTGTTGGAGGCATCAATCTCCTGCTCATTTTGTAATTTCTGAAAATTATTTATGTGCACATACTTACGGTTTACCCAACATGTAGACCTGCGTAATAGCCTCTTAAGTTGTCCTTTTGAGTCAATTTAAAAAGGAGCGAGCGTTATTTTCTGGCTTGCGATTGAATCATGTAGTTATGCTGATTCTGCTTCACACTTCATCCAGCAGGCCTTCAATTGACTGACATTGCCATAATCGATGCACAAGCCACAGACATTGCCACAATAGGTGCACAAGCCACTCACCCACCAGGTCCACTGCACTGTAAACTTGTTTTTGTTTTAGTTGGTATGAATAAGTTCACACATTTGATTAAACCAATAGAAAAGCAGAGAAGCATTGGATAAAGATGCATTCCTCCTCTGAGCTCGCTCTTCTGTCCTCCCTAAATTCTTAATATGAGGGTCTTCTCTTCAGGAGGCCGAAGAATCTTATCACCAGACCGTGATCACTTCCAGATTCCACAATCCCACCCACACTGACCTCCCCTTCCTCCCCTGTCCCTTTGATTCAATCTTCTCCTCTGTCCCTTTGATCATATCTTCTCCCTCTACATTCGATTTGGATACCCATTTTAATGCTGTGATGGCTACTATTCCTTTCCCACTAAATGTTACTTCTTCATTTCTCCTTCTCCATCCCTTACTATCCTAGGTGGCACATTCATAAAGCGTTAGGAAGTGACGTACTTTCAGGAGAAAATGATAAACAAACAAGTACATTTTGTCTCCGCTCGTTTGCTTGTGTCAGGGGAATATTGCTTGTATTTTTTATGTATTTGTATCACGCAGCGAACCATGAGGTAACTGGGCGCTGGAGAAGTTAAGAATTACATACATGGAGAAAAAAGTACAGATTTAACAGTGAGGCGGACAAATGGTTACAGATAGGTCTGGTGTCAAGAAGACAGGAGCAGATCACTTGCTCCTTTTTGATTTTGAGGCCCCATCTTGGGGCTAAATGGTTTTTATATGTGTCGCCCATTAGAGATGCCCACTTTTGCCACTGTACCAGACGCACCAAATCTGCAAATGCAAATTGGATTCTTGGGGGGGGGGGTACACCCTCTTACCAAGGTCTCATGTTTACATAGGCGTAAATTGCAGAGCAATTTGCATACATGCTTTTCCTATGCAGTCAGTCACAAGTGGCCTACTTTAGGGTGCTGTATCTTGGGGGCAATTGGACAGGGAAGAATTTTCAGCCACTGATAAAATACTTTATGAATTGGGCCCTATCTGAGCCTTCTTCCCTTTCTGCTTGTTCACCTATTATTTAATGGAATCGTCTTTCTTTTCTCAAATGTGATCATCTCCCTTCTGCTTCCATCATCCTTTTCTCTGAAGCACTCATCCCATCACTATCCTTGTGTCATCCCATACCAATATACTATTTACAACTCTGTCTAGTAACCTGTCTCGTACGTTTTCTAATATGCTGCTTTTATTTTTCTTACTACATGCTCTGTGCCTGCCAATGTTAAACCTATCCCTCTTTTCTATCTACACAACATGAACATCTTGATCACCATAAGCTTTGTCCATTTCTCCATCTATCGTAACCTTATTGTGCCCACTTGTAACCAATCGGCACCTGCACACAAATGTATTGTACATGTTGTAACAAAGCTTTGAATATCATTATGCCTTGCGCCTGAATACCCTCGGGTCTGGCGCGCATTACAAATAATAAATTAAACTAAACTTAATTCTCTTCCCTGTACTGTTCAATCTGGCACACTCAGACGCCACTATGATCTCTCTGTCCATCATGAACCATCGCATTTCGGAAAGACAGTAAAACTTTGGCTTTCTGTTAAACCTTTTAGGTATACGTTTGCTACATTTGACATGGTGGACCCAGCTCTACAGACAAGGGATTATCAGCCACTCGGACTCCCTAAAACTAGGTAACCACTCCTAACAAAGAAAAACAGGCACTAAAATTACCCCCCAACAAAAAAAATGGCAAAAAGGTGCCCTTCTCTGTGCTTTTAACCACACAGCTGCACGTATATGCTTTGCAGAAGTACACGTAGAACCACAGGTAGATGCTGTACTAAGTACCTGCAGGTTATGTGCTGGGATGTTTGGTAACAGGGGACATGTTTAAAGCGGTAAGACAACTCAGTGGGTTTTTAATCGCTTGCTGCAGCAATGTGTGTGAAAGCCCTGACTAGGGTTGGGCCCGCAGGTTGTGTGCTGGGGTTTGGGAAAAGCAGGGTTTTCTTACAAAGGCGAGCTAGCTCCATGGGTTGAGCGCTTGCTGCAGCGATGTGTGCGGGATCGGTAGGTTTCAAAGACAACTGAGCCTTTCAATTTTCTGAGGTCAATAAATGAGTACCGGCTATGGTTGGGATAACTGTACGTCAATATGTGCTATGTACAGCACTTGAGAAGTTCCCCAACAATATTATCGTAAAAAGCAAGTCAGGTGCCTGGCTTTCCATTTCACAGCTAGTTATTTCATAATGGGCTATTGCTCTGTTCTTCTTTTCGTTCTCTTGTACACCCACACCCCTTATTGCATCCTCCTTTGAAATTTTGCACCCCGGTACCTATAAATGCAACATGCAAATAACTTCAGTAAACGCCAAAACTATTGGCATTGCCAATACTTGTTTTCATGGCAGTTGTAATGATAGAAATGTGCACTAAACATTACATATACCACCTAGAAGTGGAAAAGAGGTTAACACTAAGCCAACAATGCCCATAGGGCCCCAATATGTTAGGAGACAATTAGTAGTACAGCACCAGACCCATAAGAGGTGCCTACGATCTCATTGCATATATAGACAAAAGAAACATAATAATAGTTATCTAAAGTCCTTTGGAACATTTCTATAGGCAGGAGTGTAATGCAGAGATTTACAAATGTACAATAAATCAGTGGTAGAAGCTAAAATACCAGTCTCTTGTGTCAAATTCAAGAGACCAAACAGGGAAACCCATCAGTGTACAGGCAGGTAACTAGGCAACTTAACTTTGTAGTAGTTTGTAGAGTTGGTTAACGTTCCCCATTGGATTAAACAGAGCACATCCAATAAGCACAGGTGCAACTTTGTGTAAAACACAGTCTCCGTTCTAAGTTAAAGATACGGAAAAGGCAGCAACCAACGACCATCTCAAAGAGTTCCTGTTCCAGTTCAAGATCCAGAAACCCCAGAAAGAAAGGAAGCAAAACAAGATTCAGGACAATCCAAGTCAATGGTGAACCACAGTAAAAGGGGATCTACAGACCAGTTTTAATCTGGTCTGCCTCCCTCCTACCTCTCTGGTGGTTTGCCGCCTTCAGCGCCTTGATGCCTTTGGGTCTTTGCTGCGCTCTATAAATCTCTATACATACATACAGAAGCCCACTTTCACAGACACACGGGTAAGAACTCAAAGTGCTGGTTTTCTAGAATCCGGCTTAGGAAAGGAGAAACAACCCGGAAACTACAGATCATCTTTTGCAGGGTGAATGCAAGGATCCTGTCACCCAAGGACTTGAACCAACTTTGGACCGGTGATGACCCAGACAATTCAAAATGAAAAATAATCAGCAAACCCAGGAACGTGACGCTCCAGCCAGATGCAAAATTAACCATAAAGATGGCACTCAGGTGGTGTAAGAAATCAAGCAGATCCGGGTAGCTTGTGGGGCAAAATGAAGCAGCCAGTAACAGACAGTCCATCGAAAGGGGGGCAACACTGAAGGTGACCCAAGAGGGTCCTGACAAAGAGCATAGGTGGGAAAGTTGTGTTCCACTACCTTTCTGGAAGACAGTCACCTATCTCAAGGCACTTCAACCATGAGGATAGGAAGGTAAGACAGTGGAATAACGACTCAAAGACCCCGAGCGGGCCATCCAAGTCATCCAATGAGGAGGACCAGGGGAAGTCTGACAGCCCTGGAAGGATACCTAGAAACCTAAAGAAGAAACTAGAGCTAAGGTGAATTCGGTTTGTCCATCCATCAATGTATAATCAGCAGTAGGGTAGAATGAGGATTACTCAGTTAGGAACATAGTCTTGTTTTTCTTTCCAGAATACTTTGACGGAGCACCTCTACCACTGATGATCCTGGTTGGTAAACCATGGTAAGGAAGCAGTCTCCATCAACAGATGTCAGAACACCAGCTCCCTCCTTTCCTCTCTCTCTCTCTCTCTCTCTCTCTCTCTCTAGGCTGCCTACTCTGGGCCCTGTTCCTGCTTCTACCTGAGAGGCTAAGAACCTTGGTGTCATCTTCGACTCCACCCTCTCCTTCACTCCTCGGATCTCAGATGTCTCTAAGAAGTCAAACTATCAGCTGCACCTCCTCAGGGGTATTCTTCCTTTCCTCACTTTCCCCCAGAAAGCTCACCGTCTCCAGAGCTCTTGTCCTCTCTAGGCTGGACTACTGCAACAGCCTCTTTCTAAATCTGCCTGCCTCTACTCTCCGACCTCTACAACTTATCCAGAAAAGGACTGCCTTAAGCCCAGGTACCGTATCTCTGCAGCTCTGAAATCACTTCACTGGCCTCCTCTGGCAGCAAGGATCAAGTTCAAGAACCTTTGCATCGTCCACAAGGCTTTCTGGGGACTGGGACTGCACTACGTCCAACTCTCTTCCTAAACATCTCCCTTCTCGAGCTCTCCGCTCATCCACTTCCAGCTCTCCGAGGGTCAGATGCTTTTCCAAGCAGAGAGTTGAGGGCAGATCTCTCTTAGGGTGGGGCCTCCCTCTGGAACAGCCTCCCCTGCCTCTCTCATTCTTGATACGAACCACCTCCGGAAGCAACTCAAGATCTTCCTTTTCGCTTCCGCTTCCGCTTTCTCCCTCCCTATCCCCTGCTGATGTCCCGACTGCTCCACGCACTGGTCACCTGGCTACCCTCTGAATTTGGGCCTGTGCTCCTGCTTGTCCAGTTGCCATAGCACTGCCTCCGGACTCCCCCGGCACTTCTGGTCTGTATCTGATACCCTACAGTTCCTTCTCTCTGCACTTATGAGCCACCCGCTGACTGCACTTACCAGCACTTCTCCCCTCCCCCCACCTCCCTCAGCACTTCTCCCCTTCCACTCCCCTAAACATGCGCAATCTGAATGACACAAGGCCTAGTAAGATAGTTTTGTCCTCCCTCCGTTCCCCCTCCTTGTCTTGTCGCGCCCAGAAACACTTGTGCACAGGCGCGTTATGAATGCTATATCATTTGTACCATTGTAGGAGCTAGAAACGCCTTTGCAAAGCACAAAATTAACTAATTTTTCCAGGAGAGAGAGTCTTCCACAATCTATTCTTGACTTGGCAGTCTCAGAATTGCTGTTCTGGAACCTGTTTTCGTGCTGAATTAAATGTACTCTCGATCAATAAAAACAGACATGCTTAAAGGGCACATTTGAGCACATCTCAAGTCCATCTCACAACCACACACTTCTTAAATAACCCCTTTATCCCTGAAACTGACCACCAAGCATCAGCCGTCACTTCTCCTTCAGACCCCTCAGGATTTACCCTTGCCTAATCTCTGTATTTCTGCTCTAGGATCTTCTCTGGCTCCACGTGCACCCAAGTTATTACACACTATTGTTCGTTCCTTAACGTGTCCCCACCTGCAATATCTCTATCATCTTTCAATATTTCTTCCTTTACTGACTTCCGAAGACTATGGTCTGGACACCCAAACAGGGGCACAATACGCCATCTTCCAGACAAGCCTCAGGGATTGGACACCAGTATGGGGTAATATGGTGTAGCACTCCCCAGGTAAATCTTCCCTGTGGTCAACCCACCCCTGAAGAAACCAGGAAAATAGTAATGCCGAGTTTTCAAAATGCTGCTTAGCAAAACTGAAGTACAAAAACAAATTAAACTGCATAATTTGCTGTATAGTCAACTGTCTAAAGAGAAAAGCAGTGTGCAGTAGCAACGCCACATTTCTGAACCCACTCGTGTGCTTTTTTTTAATAAGCTTTGAAGCATGCTGCTGTGTCCCAAAGGGCTACAAAGCAAATGTGAGCACTATATAAACACACCAAAAAACATTCTTCTACATTCTGGAAGCCACAGTTTCCTTCAGAGGTACAAAACAGCACAAAATTCTTTCCTGTAGGCATGACAACACCTCCAGCTGTAAAGGGAACAGCAATTTGTCTTCAGGGCAGAATGAGGCAAGTGTCAAGGGTCGAATTCTTTCCCCCTGGATTTCTGAGCCGCTTTTTCAAATACAGCTATCCATTCTCATTTTGCCAGGCAAACTATAAAGAAACAAAGCTCAAAATGGGAAGAGGTGCAACGTGACTAGGGGTGGTGGGTGTAGTTTGTGGCGTCTGGCCGGTGCAGTGTTTGGGCAGAGGGGACGAAAGTGTGCATGTCACAAAATGTTCCAGGTTGGGTGTTTATAAGGCTGTTGCAAGTCCCCACGCGGGATAGACTTATCCATTGTCCTCTATAAGACCCTCCTACGAGCACCCAATGTGTGGCATGCTACCGTTGCGGTACTGTTATGCGGAGTTGCGTTATTATTTGTCTGGTATGATATATTATCTTTGTTTTTGCTAGGTGGTTGTGCTATGGTAGACTTTGCCATCTTTGCTATGCGCTGCCTAGCTTTGACAATGCTGGGACGTTTTATGCAATGTTGGTCTGTTAGGATCTGTGTTTTGACCCCAAATGCATCTTTGTCAGATAAGTGACACATGAAATTGTGCTTTTTAACGTACACCTTCCTTTTTACTTTAACAGGGTATTACCAACACACCTTTCCTGGGCATTCACTTCTTGCCTCACTGCATCTATACCCAAACCTAGAACACCCTTGTGCTTATCCTTTTTTAGTTATCCTTCCCAATTTCAATCTTGTAAATTAAATGTATTTTATGGATTCAAGGGAGTTTTGCTCCTTTTCGTTTGTACTTGTTTGGTCATTTATTAATTCCACCACCCCATTATTTTATTATGGACATATGGCCGGTTTTGTTCCACTAGCTGGTTATGTTGTGTTATGGAATATTATATGATGCTATGTATTGTTATGTCCTTGCACATTGGTGTCATGTACAATGATATAAAGCTGGCAAGTCCTGCAAACACCCAAATAAATAATAAAAGTGAGCGGCATCCAGATCATGAAAGGGGCCATAATGGCTAAAGTGGACCTAAGAATGCAAGCTCGTATGCAGACACTACACCCTTCTTTGGGCTAAAGACCCTGTGCTGTCCTCTTAACGTGTGGCTGGTCGATCGATCCTTACTAGCTCATCCTTAAGCTCTGCCCAAAGGTGGTCAGTGTGACATATAGCCTTTTGCATGATGACACTACAGTTAGTTGACATCACAAGCCGTTGGAACATCATTCCTCTTTCAAAAAGGCACTGCATAACTCCAGTACACTCCTTCGATAACTCCTTAAATCTGGCAAGTAGGGAGCAGCACTCTACAATGGAGAAGCCCAGATCAATGCCTCACTACTGAGGTTACACTAATGATATAGGTTTCTTTGGCTTGATCGGTGGAAAAGATGTTGGTCTACCCAGGAATTTCAGCTACATTGTAGATAAAATGACAATTTTGGAGGGTCATGACTGTATCGCTCAACAGAGCGCAAGGCCACTGAACATCCTGCTTCACGTGCTAAAAGCTATGGTTGCGGTGATGCCGGTCTACAAAATGTCTCTTGTTGAAGAGGCTCGGCTATGTCTCTGAAAGCTACATTATCTTCCCCATATTGTACTATGGGATTCAGGATTGTTTGGTAAGGTCCACAATGGTGGCCCCCCCAGCGTGGAGTCAATTTGTGCCTCACTGTGGCTCTGAAACCTAGTAGATGAAGAGTCACTTGAGAATACGTTCTCCGAGGCAGCTGACCCCACATGAATTTCTGGATACTCTAAAAATGCCAGGTAACATGTGAAGTGGATTCTCCCTTTTATGGAAGAAGGAAGCAACTCTCAATTCGGTGATCCAGTGGCCAAGGGCCGCAGAAGGAAGAATGCAGACAGAGAAGGACTGAGATATCAACCATTAACGAGCAGCAGGATTCATTGGATAACTTAATGAAATCAGGCCCAACAGCAAATAATTCAGTGGGATAAGAAAACAGTATCAGCAAGGAATCAGGCACAGAAAATCCAAGGGCCAGATCAGGATAGTGGTTAAAGCCCAACTTACAGCAAAGATTGCTTTGTAGAGAAAGAACAGAGCAGGTCATTTAAATACGACATTAGATTAACTGCAGTATGGCGACAGGGAATCCTAGAAGCCAAGAACTGGTGTGCATTTAAATTGAAAGGGCCAATTTAAGTGAGAAACTAAGGGTTTAGGGAAGGTTGGCTAAAATGTCTACAGATAAAAAGGGAACCAATCTTCCTTGATGGACTGTAGTCTTTCAGTCATTAACTTCCACCCATAGTGTCTGGTCCTGGTCCACAGTCAAAAAGAAATCCTCAATTCCTTTGAGTTTTAAGAGCCCCATACTTATTTTTTGATTGCAGTGTCTTTCTAGTGAGGATGTTGTATGTCTACTTCTCATCTTGGATATAGGGGCATCACCTGGCTCACTAAATACCTACGCTTGTTACACTAAGCCTCAGCACAGGCTCAACCTTCTCCATGAGAACAAGAACCTCTCTAGAATCCTGCCTCTGCGACATCATTTTCACTTCCTTCCCTCAGCCTCTGGAATAGTTCCCTCTCCATCCTTTACTTTACTCCTTCCTGCCCTACTGTCTGTATATGCGCCATTCTTACCCTCCTCTATGATCAACCATATCTATATTATGCCACCTTTTCCCACTCGCCATCACTTCTCCAATTTCTCTTTTTCCTCTCCTCCTCACCCGCATTTCTCCTCTCTGGTTTAGTAAAGTTATGTGCTTCTATAATCATTTCTAGCTTTTTGTCCTTTCCAACTGGCGTCAATATCTCTCATTCTCCTGTCCTCACTGCAATACTAGTCACCAACTCTCTTCCTTTCAACTCTATTGGCTCCTCCTCTTCTCCCCGATGGTTCCACTCTTCCTACTCCTCCTCCTCCTCTTCTTTTTCCTCAAGCCTACTTTCCACCTGTATCTCACTGCCACCACAACAACTCTTTCCTCCTCGTTGCTTTGATATGCACTCCCACTCTCCGAGCACATCATCTCCCGACTCAAACGCCAAACATAACTAGTCCTTATCACAGGAAACCGGATTGGTCTTTTCTCCCACTAGTTTTATTATTTGGTCGACCTGGGTATCCGAGGAAAACGAGACCTTGGAGTGGGTGATCAGTGTAGGAACTTCACATTTACAGCTGAGCTGGATTTGCCTCCACGGAGTAGTGCGAGTCTGCAGCCTAAACTGTGAAACGGGCAAGCTGCCATCTTGGTTACCTGTTGGTACGGAACACAATAAGTGGCATCTGATGGAGGATTGTACTGGGGCACACAAACGCTGACTGCCCTGTGGTACCTGCATGGGACTCCATTTCCGCTAACTTCTGCTGCTTCAGCCTGAAACAGCTGTGTGGATGTCTCTATGCATACAATTTCTGTATATTCACAGCATTCTGTTTGCAGGAGGAAGGGGCAGCAGCATAACCCCACAAAGCTACCTTAATATGAAGTTGCATGCACGGCAAACGTTTCATCCCAACAAGTCAGTCCAATTCTGTTCTTGTAGTCCTGCATTATTTGTTGTTTCTCTGAGGGACTAGCGATTCAATGTATATATTTACGAAGTCCAATTTTCCAAAGGTTTCACTGGAGATTTGTTCAAAGGTGGGTGGTGTCATTTTTCCAGGGACAAATGGACTCTGTGGATTCTGGTCTGGCCTATTGTAGATGGTCCTGCATGCATCTTGCTTCAGTACAGGGGTCCCTACTGCCAATATTAGCATTCAGCCCTGGGTGATCATACGATGTTGGACTCCCTGTGAGTTTCTGAAGCTCGGGCGTGAATCCGTGAAGGGCTGTGATGGGTTACAGTTATTTAGTTCACCTCTGTTGTGTATAGTAGTTTACAGCTGGGCCCAGCCTTTAATGGGCTGACTGACCATCTTTGATTTCACTTTTCACGTTGGATATCCTGGAGCAGGCGTTTGTGCTCCACAAGAGAAGTTATCTGGGGTGCTATTTGCCTCAGAATTGTCTGGGTTCAAGTCACCGGGAAGCAAACCTTTCGGTGGCAGTTTAGCAATGCGATCTCTGAGGAAAAGTGCGTCATGCTTCAGTTCAGAGGTGTTCATAGGGTTCAACGAAAACTGCACTTGTGTGATGTTCATGCAGGCTCGCAAAGCGAGTACATTCTGAAACACTGGTGTGCCTCCAATGTTTCAGCGCACTGGCCAAGCAAGGGTAGGTGGAAATTGAGATGTGCATCCCATGTCTGATTGGGAACTTGCTACCAGTTGTGGAGAATTCCATATGTTTAACTACTTGTACAGTCCTTTGTTCGCCCATACCAATCCAGTCAGGCCTGAATGTCGTCTCTTTTTCTCGCCAGATCCCGATTTAGTTTTTTCACATTCTCGCCTCTGCTGGTGACATTCATGGAGTTTCACTTGCCCTCTAGTGGTTACTGGTGTCTATATGCAATGCCATGCATGTGAATATCCCTCTTCTCCTGACCATGGTTGACTTTGGAATTCACGGCAATGATCTCAATTGGGTAATGTGAGAAACTCATGGTGGCAACAAAGTAAGACAGACACGTGATCACAGTTCAAGGGTGTTTTATTGAACAATGAATTTGGTATGCAGGTTGGAAAAACGCCTATTCTAAACCTAAATCTAAAATGGAAGCAACCGTCGACTATTAAATGAAAAATAAGGCAGGCCTGGTGGCATTGTGTCAAAATGAAATTAAAAAGGGCCCATACCAAGAAACCTATTGCCAAACCTCACAACTAATACAAAAGTGGTGTGCGATAGTTCTCAAGAAAAGTAAAAAGTGTTCTCAAATAATATGTCAGGATGCCGTAGCCTGGGTCTCCCTTACCCACTTTTTTGGACACAGGGTAAGATGGGAGCTTGGAGCACAGTACAGTCTCAGGCTTCTCCAGCACGAGACGACAGTTCCAATGGCAGTTCTCAGGACCATAGATGGCCAGGTCTCGTTGCCTTTGCAAATCTCTTGCCTTCGGGGCCTGGCGTGTTCAAATAACAAAAACAAATGTTCTTTTAACCAAATGAAAGTTCCTTAGGGTGTAAACGGTTCACCCTTGGGTCCCCCTCTTCTGGGTGCTGACACTTCTCAATTGTTTTCCACAGTTCACCTAGGGTGATGGTTTCACCCCTGGGTCCTCATCTTCTGGGCAAAGACCCTTCTCAATCGTATTCCACAAGTTATATAACAGTTCCTTTATCAATCAACTTTGGGTTATAGCTTCACCCCTGGATCGCCCTCGGTCGGGCTTGGACCCCTCTTTTCGCTAGCGGGATTTCTCTTCCCTTCGTTGGTTAATGTCTTTTCAAACAGTTCATAGTGGACATCCCTCTTCTGGGTTCACGTCTGTCAACTTACTGTTTCTCTGGACTTTAGATGGTGCCCCGCTCATCAGCATCCCTCGGTCGGGTTCACTCCTGCCAACTTCACATTCACCATTGTGTGTGGGATTCACCTCCCTGTCTTTCAAACAGTTCGTAGATCAAAGTAGTGAAGAAGTGGCCCTCCTATGTCCTTTTGGTATCTGTAGTTTCTCTCACATGGGGATCGACCAGTTTCTCGAGTTAGCACCCCACGTGGTGCCGGCTTCCCTCCGCAGCTGGTCTCCCTAACACTTTTACAGTTCTTTCATAGTTCATGGAACGTGATTCAAACTTGCCACTTTGCAATTCTCATTTAACACAACCCGGTTCTTATCAGTTCTCCCCTCGACTCACCGGCTACCCCTGGACAGACCCTAATTGTATTCAATTCACCATTCCTTCAGCCCCAAATACCAAAATAATCACTCATGCATCTGCTACTAAAGCTAGAAGTGCAAAAAAGCTAACTGCAGATAACCTCCAACCCTTTCTTGACCTCCTGTGCTTAGCACACTCTTTCTCACAAGACCCAAACATCCTAGCAGATATATTTAAAACGCACGCAGTTAACACCATTGCCCCAATAGAAAACAAAACAGGAAGGAAAAAAAGTCCTTTCACTCAAAGTGGCAGGCTAACCCTTGTGATGCCGCTAAAGAAAATTTCAAAACAACTACAAAAAAGTACAAAGACGCCATCTTCACTGCCAAATCCGAAGCGTATAATCGCCGAATAGCTGAAGCCAACTAGCAATCCACAGAACTCTTTATCATCTTTAACAAACTCACAGATCCCCCTATCTGCACCGACGAGATCATTAAAGATGAAGCTTGGTGCACTAGCATACAAGTTGCTATGCTCACAAAAAAGACCTCCTACAAAACAAAATTCTAGACCATTATAAAGCCTTACTCAACCAGAACCAGCCAATTCAGACTATACCCAACCGCAAAACCACTAACTTCCCTAAATTTGCATTTAAAGACATCTCAGAAGTAGAAGTCAAAGACATTCTCAAACGCCTAAAACCATTGCAATGCAAGGGCTATATATGCCCCCCTAAAATCATTAAGGATTGTGCCCAGTCACTTGCTCCGCTCCTGACCGCCTTCATCAATGCCTCATTTAAAACAGGCATTGTCCCTAACAGCCTTAAAGACGCTTGGGTGCCCCCTCTTAAAAAAAACATTAGACACCTCGCAACCTATAACAACCGTCCCGTTTCTTCTCAAAATATTAGACAAGGACGATCACAGCCAGATCCAACTTTACTTAGAAACCAACTCCATCGTAGGAAAAAGACAATCTGGATTTTGCAAAAGGCACGGAACTCAAACCGCCCTGCTAGACCTAAAAAATCAACCCACTCAAATTCTGGACAAAGACAAACCCACCCTCCTCCTCCTCCTAGACCTCTCAGCGGCGTTCGATCTTGTGCATCATAAAACACTCACCGCACACATCACGCATGCTGTGCCTTTTTCTGACCAAGCAGCTTCCTGGATCACCTCTTTCTTAGAAGGCAGAGCAATAAAAGTATTTTCAAACATAGCTAATGCAGCTCCAACCATCATTCACTGTCATGATGCCTACCCCCGGGCATCTGGACCAAGCCCATCCGCCCCGGAAGCAGGGATCCAGACATTTAGTAAAAGCTCAGAAGCCCCGGCTAGGGGCTATCTGGGTTCAGTCCTGGCGCCTTAGGCGCCAGGCTCATGGTAGGAATCAGTCATGGCGCCTAAGGCGCCAGGCTCATAGTCATCACTTACCTCAGGCAGACCATGCTGCACATGCATCCAGGCCAAAGTGAGACCTGGAAGGGACTATTTTTCTGCAAGGACTATTTTTTTACTCGAGTGTGGTTCTAGGGACTTCTTACCTGGGACTACTTTTGAGGCTATTTAAACCACGTCCCATCTACAACACATGCTTCGCGTTATTCTGCATTCTGCAGCCTAACACTCACCGTGCCTGCGAACCTGCATCCAGTCTTCTGCCACGCCCGCCTCACATCCGGAGCTCCTAGAAGAAAGGGGAAAATAGGAGAAGAGGTTAGGTTACGGACATTAATCTAATTCCTTACCTGATTCAGGATCTTGCACCATTCCGAGCCTGAAGGGACATTACTTCGATACGCATCGCTTCGCAGCTGCAGCGCCGCTCCATTCTCACCAGTCCACAGCATCTTCGACTCAGCGCTGCCTCCATCATTTTCTTTGGCGATCTTCAACACCTGGGGAAAAAAGACAAAGGAATAGCGAGTTGAGCCTAGAGAGACTACAAAGACAATCATTTTACCACAAGGCTTACCTGATTTACCACCGGAGGTATTATCCTTCAATACGCCGCATCTTCTTACGCCGTATCTATGAAGGGAGGACAAAACAACAAGTTAAACTCACGCAACTTAACCGGATAGTGTTGGGTAATACAGACTCTTACCTGACGCCACCAGCAACCTCCAGACAGTATTTGTTGCCGCAAAATCACCAAGGGGTACAAGAGTGAGCTTTGGACATATTGAACTCTTTAAACTTGGTAAACTCCAGAGTCAATAATCTTCCAGAACTCCAATACCCCAAACCAGTGAAGTAACTGGTATATACGCGCCCCTGCAAGCCACGCAGGATGGAGAGCTCATCCATTAAAAACAGCGGGGAGAGCGGGAGCAGTGGGGAGGGGTCTGCACTCAAATCCACGGACTAAATCCCTTTCTCCATCTACAGGAGGATATTCCTACGAGTCAAGCACACGAGACTAGGTGGGTCCGTCCAGACAGCCATCTTTGCCCTACGCTTCACGTTGGTGGAGGCCGCTGCTGTCCGGGTTCGATCGATGCCCCGGTGGGAACCAGGTGAGCGTAACATTCACTGTGGAGTCCCACAGGGATCTTGTACGGCCCCTACGCTATACAATCTCTTCACAAGGCCCCTTTCTGATAAGCTGGATGCACTTGGGATCACATACACAAACTATGCTGACGATACCCAGGTGCTCCTTCCACTAATAGGCTCTTATCACCAAGACGCTACAGCCCTACGGCAAATCTACTCCACCAAGCATGGATGGCCACAAATGGCCTATGCCACAACGGGGACAAGACGGAGATTCTTATTCTTGGCCAAAAGTCCACCCTTAATAAACTTGACCGTCTCTATGCCAACTTCAACATTGACAACTGTATCATCCCAGTCCTATCCTCTGTTAAGACTTTAGGGGTCCACACTGATGCTACTTTTTCAATGAACAAGCAAGTCAGCGCTATAGTCTCCGCCACCGCCCTAAGCACCAAACTCATTAACGCCATAAAACCCTTCCCAACTAAGGACAACTGTCTCTCAATATCAAGAGCCACCATAGGGGCCAAGCTGGACTACTGCAATGCTCTCCTAGCCGGCACCTCCACAAAAAAAACCTCCAAATCACCCAAAATAACTCACTAAGAGCAGCCTTAAGCATTCCAAAAAGAGACCACATCTCACAAATAACTGTCCACTGGCTCCCAGTCAAAGGCTGCATCACTTTCAAAATTCTCACGACTACACACAAATGCATTAACCTTACAGGCCCTTCATACCTTTCAGACACACTATCCAGAGCTACCTCAACTAGGCCTACTAGAACATGCTACACCAACCAACTCATTGTACCACGCATCAACAGGGCCAAAGCAGGAGCGATAGGCTTCCCATATCTAGCCCCTAAGCTTTGGAATGCGCTCCCGATTGCCCTCAGAGCAGAAACTTCTCTCACTGCCTTTAGAAAAAACCTCAAAACTGCCCTCTTCAACTAATCCACTCTTCTCTCTTACCCTTTCTCACTTTCTAACCTATCCAAGTGCTGCATAACCTGTTCTTTACAATATTGTACAATAAGTTTGCCTGTATGTTTTTACTGCAACGAAGCTGATTTTATCACTCTCTGTAACTAGCGCCACGATGCCGTCGGGCTGTTTTCCACTTTACAAATTCGATTAAATAAATAAATAAATAAATAAATAAATAGATAGGACTGGTAGCAGAGGCGCAGGAGCTTCCCTCACTGCTGTTCATCGGTGTAAGCATGCCCAGTGTACTGTTGACATCTGCTGCAAGACACTTGTGCTATAGTTCGCAGTCTTAGGCTTTCTTCCTCAAAGGTTCATCGAGCGTGGTATGAAAAGGGCACGGTCATTTCTCTCCTCGCAACCCTCTCGATTCCTGCCACCTTTCTCCTTCACTTGAACTGCTGCACCTGCTTGGCCGTCTCGTCGTGCTGTGCTCGCCTTGCTCGTACTGCACTATCATGCTCCAACTTTTATCCCTGTGGGGAAAAGGAAGGGTAGTCCGATGTGTGCGACTTAAGTCAATTGCCTGACTTTGCCTGACCCTTGTGTCGGGACATATCAAGTAAACAGTTTTTTGTGCAAAGGTGTTCATATCAAAAAGGGAGTGGGGGGGTCAGAGAATTGGACTATCCTATGGGGTAGGATGGGGAAGGTCTGCAAAATGGACAATTATTACTGGGATGTACAACAGAACATGGGGGATTGTGGGAATGGTAGTACTCTGTCCCAGTAGATTGGTATTTCAGAAGATGGCAATCAGAGGAACGTGATTGGTAGGGTTTGTGAAGCAAACAGGGGTAACTAGGATCGTGAAATTAACAGAGGTAATTGTGGGAATTGTAGTGTTCCATCAATGCAGTATACTGGGGTTTCAGAAAAGAATAATTTATAGGGAAGCGAAGGAGAATGATTGGGAGTATTTGGATAGGGAACAGAAAAGCAGGAATTCTGAAAAAGATTGTTTCTGAATACAACAGGGTGTACAATAAATACAGCAGAAACCGAGGGGATGGTGGATTTTTTTTCGAAGGGGAAGTTATCGGGTGGAAGAGAGGTTGATTTACTACAGCCCATAAAAGCCTCAGTGACCTCGTCCTCCTCGCCCCTTTCTCCGGTCTAGTACCGCTTATCACTTGGGGCATTTGCCAGGTACAACCCCGGGCTCCCCTACCCAGATTATCCACCCCCAATGGTTCACCCCCAGGAACTGGAGCCAACAGCGATGGGCATGTCAAGGGATTCCTGGGCTCTACCTGGGAGAATACCTTCAGGTTTCTCACAGTAACTTCCTACCTCTCTTATTGAGCGGTCTCTACATCATGGAACATGGGCACTTTTGATCCAAACCCCCAACCAGTTGTTTAAATGATGGTCCCCTATATTCCATTCTTGGTTCTCTACTATTCACACTCTGCATCGCTTTTCCTGAGTCACTGCCGGGCAGCCTGCAGCCCAAAGACATTCCTTTGCGGCCTTGTCGACCACACGGGAACAGCAACACACCTCAGGGAGCACTTGATGATCTTCGAGGAGGCCATGAGCCCAGGGGGCCACCACATTCACAGTGGTGCATTTTTGTTTCTGGCAGCGTCCCGTAGCTACGGGGACACCACCATCACTGCCATGCCTCGGCCAGCCCCCCACATGAGCCCCCATGAGTGTCTGGGCTGCACGAGGCATGCAATCCAGGGCCACGGAAGATAGCGGAGCGCACCCGGCATAAGTAGCCCTGTTTAGCTAAATTGATAGGCCCAGAGGGATTTTAGAGGCCAATGCTCCCAAGAGAGCAGTTGTGTTATGCTTCCTTCTTACGCCCTTCCTCCAACCATTGTTTTTCTTTTGCACTTTAGAACTCCCTTAACATTCTCTGCCCTGCGCAACCCACACCTGAGCTGGGGAGGTTCTGTACATTGCTCTTTTTTGTACATTTAATCAAGCCCTGTGGTGGGCTGGATGGTACCGTGCAGGTAAGACCATGTGACAAAACACAAACATTAAATACAATATGTTTCTCCTCACCCTGGTGTCTGCCTCTATTTCCCTCAGGGGACAAGCATGTAGCCTATCCAGGCCAAAAAAAAAAAAAAAAACATCGGTCCAGGGGCTACATTATGCTGTGCTATAATCAGTGCTCCAGATAGGATTTTGGTTTGAGAGTATTTTACACACAGTGTTTAGAATTGGAGAGTAATTCCAATTTCAAGAGAGTAAAAATGAGTTTCTTCCTTCGCAAGAGAGTAAAAAAGTGTGTGACAACTATCCAATTTGTGCGTAAAATTCAAACTGTGTTAGAAAACATTAGTGACAAAGAGCTTGTCGATGTGTACTACCCAGCTTTATCTTCATTATACTTGGACACCAAAACTCTTAAGAACTACTACAGATGCCAGCTAGTTACATCATAAAGCATGTCCCTCACTCTACCAGCATCACTTCTCTGCCTCTTGGGCAAGCCATTTCTGCTTGGCAATGCCTGCTTGACAGCCACTCCATGCTTTCCCTCCATCTCTCCTTCCCTTTGCTACTCTGTTTTCCCGGTCTCTCACTTTCTGATGTTCTGCCTCCCACTCTTTCCATGCCACGTTTTGAGGTGTGTTGCTCTGTCACTCTTCCTCTCCCATCTCTGCATTCTATTATTGCCCTTTCCCTCCTACATTGGTCTGTATCGGTTGATATAACTCCTCTTCCTCTTTCATGTCATTACTCTGGCTCTCTCTGTTGTGGTTGCTACTCCTTTTGATTATCTTTCTTGCACTGCCTCTTATGTTATTGCAAATAACAAGAGGGGTCCTGGGAGACTCTCTGACAGACGTTAGACCAGGTTACAAGAGCCTTACCCAGAGTCTTTAGCTCACTATCTTTCACAGAGAAGAAATATCCCAAACATATCAGTCTTTGTCCTGCCCTGGGGCATTCCAGCACCGAAATGCTGGGCAATTCTCCTCTGAACAAGAGTACCAACAGCAACCCCAGACACATGTTTCGGTCTGGTTGAACCTCATCAGTAGGGTATAGCTGTGCCTAAGAATAGTGAGCAAGGGCTCCACGTCTGGATTCCCCTAGTAACTTAGGGTGAGACCCAAAGTTAATGAGAATATGCAAATAACAAGGGGGGTCCCCTTGTTATTTGCTCTTATGTTATTGGCCAGCATTTCTCTAATCTGGATTTTCTATTTCCAGATCTCCCCGTCTGCTGTTGATCTGGTTTTTCTTATTTTACGGTCTCTATATGTCTCTTTTGCTCTGCTTCTATCCCTCACACTTGTTATTTGTGTGTCCTATTATTTACGTCTGTTTCCCCTTCTCACTTTCTTGGTTGCTCTATTATGAAACTCATTGGTCTCTATCTTCCTGTTGGGTCGAATTCCTATTTTGAATTGTCTAATATGTTCTTTGTTCTCACGGCCTCTCCCTCAACCCTCACTTTCCTGTATTGCTTAGGTTCAGAGTTGATCTTTCTCTCCTTTTTGTCTTTCGCCATAGCACAAATACATATTTAAAAAGCTGAAATGCCTTTTCCATTGAGAAATCCAGTGCAGCTTTACCATTGGGTGCTCCTTTTTTAGATGTGTGCAAACCTTCTTTTGGCCATTAGTCTGGGAATTATAGAATTAGAGGTGTGTCTCACCAGATGTAGTACTTGCTTGAATGCAGATGGGTTACCAGCACTGTATGTCATTACAAGTATAAGAGCACAGATGAGATGTGTGTTCTCAGCCATTACAGTATGGACGGGGGCGAGTGTGTGTGTTTTTACAAGTTTAGCAGCCCTCATGGGATGTGCTTCTTCATAGCAGCCCTGACTGGAATGTGTCTGTTCAACACCCTTTTCTATATATATATATATATATATATATGCAGGAGGAGAACTCCTGCTACCCCCTACCTTCATTATATACTGTACCCATCTCTCTCTCTCTATATATATATATATATATATATATATATATATATATATATATATATATATATATCTCACACACACACACACAAAATAAAAAACTCTTAATTTTCAGTGGTCGCCGTAAAAAGGCACAGTAATTGTATGATCCTGATGAGAAGTGTATGTTCTGTATCAATGAACATTTAAGTCGAAGACTAAGTCAGCTCTGTTACAATTGAATGTTACCTGCATCTTAAACACATGCCTCTGATGCAGATGCATTAGCTTACCTATTAACAGGATTTGAACTAACAGGTTACACAATGACCTCTGCACCACGGTTATTGACCAACTGAGCTACCTTTCCCAACAGGCTGTTGACTTGGAAAGGCACATAGGGTTAGGGCACCTGCAGTTCCATGTGAGGCTTGCCTTACATAACTGGCCTGTCAAACTTGTCAGCCTGGTTGGACTATCCTACATGAGTCAGTAGATTCATAATGAGGCTTTGAAATTAGCTAGATTTTTGGTAGTGGCACTCATTAATGTGACATGGGAGAAGCAGAGGTTTCGAAAAGCGCAAGACAGAGTAGGAGCGATTGAAGTATATGAAAGCATTGCCATCTTCTCTCACTGTCCGACAGTGTGCATCACACCAGCTGAGGAGGGTGGTGGGAAGGATCTATGTGAAAATATCAAATTTTTACTGCGAGGGTGAAAATCCTGCATGTAAAACAACTTTTTCTGTATTTTTAAAGCAGGGTGAGGCCGCTCACAGCAGACCCCCTAAAGGTCCACCCACTTCATTAAATACCCCTACCTAACGCCCCTCCCCACCTATTCTTTCTTTTCCATGCAAGGTTTTCTACATCACAGCAATGGGATTTGGGAATTCTGTAGTGAAACCAGTGGAAGAGCTCATACAGTGTTCTTGATCAGCACTTTAGCTCGCTGCAGAAAATGCTAACACATGTTTGCGTTTTGTCATTACAGCACCTTTTAAGAAGTTAATTACCAACTGGTAACGTTCTTTCGACTGGATGTTCCTCTAGCGTATTCCACATCGCCCTCCCAGTCCCTCGCAGGACACCCTCTGCCGAAAAATTGCTGAAGCAGCACAGCTGTGGGCATTACATGTCACAGATGTGTAATATGTTGGAGGACGCAATCCAATCGAAAGGCAGGTACTGTCCCAAAACATAGCAGTCCTGCTGAGAAACGTGGGCATGATGGTGTGAATAATTGGCACTGTGCCATGACATGCTTATAGCAGCTCTGCTGATAAATTAGGCTACTTTGCCTGAATATATAGCAGTCTTGTTTAGAGGTACCTGTACAAACTGTGCCACTGAAAATATATACAGAACTGCTTCTACCTGCATCCATTATACCCGCTTTCGGTGGACGGGTGGTCAGAAAGGGAGTTAAAGTAAAGTTCAGACTACTTGCCCAGCTATTTCATGCTCTCCAAGACAACAAACTATGTACAGTGTCCTTTCATGCATGCCCATGCACAAGGACACATACAATCTAAAGACTAAACACATCTTCATATAGAACACCAAAAGTGTTTCCTCCTCACAAATGCCCAACAACTGCTTGCTGGGAGGCTCTTCTAAAACTTCATGACATCAAACGCAATTGATGTGCTTCTGTGATGAAAAGAAAACAAAGTATGGAATGCCAATGATGCTGCAACTGGGCTGCCTCTATTAAAGCTGATCAAAACAGAAGAAAATGAAGCAGAAAGGCAGCGCTAGTTTAAGACCATTTTCATTTTACAAAATACTACATGTGTCTTAATGCAATATGAAAAGCATGATCATGATTCAAAATGCTTCAATAACACTAACCTACAAAATGCAGGCAGTTTATCAAAGTGAACAAAACACAAATTCCCTTCTACATTACTCAGAAAGTATTTTCTTGTTAGAATTATTAACAGAGAGTGTTAAAAGAAATAGACCAGGACTCATCCCAGTTGCTTCCTTCAAGGAACTGTGTCAATTACTAAAGTAAAGAGTGGGTTTGCAAGCTGCTGCTCGACAGCCTGTTTCCAGTGACCTCCAAGATTTATGGTAGTGCTGCTATAAATAACCTGTGTACACTGTAAGCAAGTAAAAAAAATAAAAGGGCTAGATTAAATTAAAATTTTTGTCAATTAAAATTGTCAAGATTTCTGTGCGTAAAAAGGCCCAATACGCACCTTATCTGGAGGGCTGGCTAGAATTAGCGTCTTCACTGTTTGCAACCATCACAAACCTGCTCACTATTGTACATTTCCCCCCTTATACTATCATCTAGCGCTCACACACTTCAGGAGACATCAGCCAGCACCCTAACGCCATCTGAACTCTCAACCATTCCAACCAGCTTGTCAAACGGCCATACAACAATCATAGATACATCATTGCTCAAAGGGCAGACCTCAGGAGCAAACCACCAGGATACCCCTCATAGGGCTCCCTTTCTGAATATGGAGAACTCAAGTCAATGATACATGTCCTTTTGCAAATCCGGTTTGACACCTTTATTTTAATGTAAAAATAGTAAAAGTGTGGGTTAGACAAATTTGGGGAACTCAAAAACTAAAAGGGATTTCTGTATAAAATAAACACTATCAGGATGAACTACAGAAATATGTGGTTTTCCTTTTTTGGAGTCTCTATCTTAATTCGAAGTAAGACCTATTATTTATAGGTCCCTGTTCCTTCTGGGCCATTAACAGAAGGAGTTCTAATCTAGTCTCGAGTCCATAGCCTCCTAGCTACCCTGAGCTAAAAACAAATGTTCCAAGGACTGCCAAAGCAAACCATTCTTACATCCCACCTTCAATTCCATCCATATTCCAATACAAAACTAGACTTGTTTCTTAGTTCTCTTCGGGTTTACAACATGTCCCTCCATTACCTTAGATTTCATGCTTCGCACGTGGCTATTCCCAGATCAGGGCATTAGGCTTCAGAGTGGGGCTCCCTTAGAGCCCTCAGGCTTCACAGCAGGCCTCTTTCCTAGCATGGCATTGGGCTTCAAGATTCATACATGTTCCTATAGGCCTCTCACATAGGCCTGGGGTATCAGTCACCCCCCCAACCTTAGGGATAGAGCGAGTATTATCCCCACCCTAATCTCTGGGTGTCACTAGCAGTTCTACAGGGTTCTACCAACTTTGTTGTACATTTAGGTGACACTTGAACAATGGTGAACCTCTTTTTTTTCCTGTTATGGGGCGGATCCCCTCCATGCCCCACGGCCTCTCTCACTCTACCTCCCCATCCCCCCACCCCTTAGCAATCCTAAATACTAACACATATGTATGTATGTATGTATGCATGTATGTATGTAGCCACTGTGTTTTCTGGCACTGGTCCAGTGCAAAAGTGGACCTTCCTGTCATGATTCCTGCCCCTCATGTCCCCAGACCTCCAAGATGTCAGGCTGGAGCCAGGCCACGATCACCTACATGGCCCTCAAGGGCCTCTCCATCCATCCAAAGGCCCACTTGGAGTCAGACTTGGCACTTCGGGCACCCGACTCCCTCACTCCCATAGGATAACATTGGGGATTGGACTTGTAGTGCATTGATGGGGACAAGATGGATGCCCCCACATATTTCGGTTCCCAGCACTGCATGTGCAGTCTAGTCTTTTGGATGTGGTTCAGCCCAGAGACACCTGGATTACCCAGAGACTATTTAAGCCACACCCAGGCTGAGAAACATGCTTTGCGTTTTCTGCACCTGCAGCGTGACACTCGCCGTGTTCGGATCGGTCTCCAGTAGACCTGCATCTTTCTTCTGCGCTCAGCTCCTGCAACAACAAGAACACTGTTAGGAACAGCCTTACCTTGCGGCGCTTCTGCCCATCATTCATCGCTCCTTCTGTTCTGCGGGCATCTTCGGCGGTGTCATTCCCATCCCGGCACGCCGCTTCCTAAGGAAAAGGGAAAAGAACAGAAAAAAGGCATTAGTAAGCATTCTGCAAATCTTGTCTTATTTTTAAATACTGTACGAGCTTCAAACGCTTACCTGAATCCCAGCCGCTCTGGGGGAACTCTGTCTCTGGAACTTCTCATCCATCTGCAAGAGGGAAAAGACGCTCCAGGTTAGAGTGGAAACATCTAGAGGTGTCGCATACCGCGCTTACCCACCGCATTTGTTCTTTATAACCGGCATCCACGCTGAAAATGTTGCAGCACCTAAAAGACACAGAAAAAGAACTCAGTTCAATGCAAATACGAAAGGGGTGCATCGCGCATCGCGCTCTCACTCACCTTCAGCGCTACTCATCTCAGCAGCACGTCGCCATCCCCGGACGCCAGCCATCATCTAAGGAAGGAAAGGAACGAAGTTAGAGAACTGTTCAAAAGACTCATTATACTTACCTGTCGGACTATTGCCAGTGAAGTAACTAGGCAGCAATGAGCCTGCATCAATCAATGCGCCCCTGCGCTGAAAGCAGGACGGAGAGCACACTATCCGAGAAAACAAGGTGAGCTGTGGATCAAAGGGAAGGGTTGGACCCCGGGGAAGAAGGGTTTCAAGCACACAGAGACAATAGGGAGTTAAACTCTACCAATCCTGTGTTTCAGGCCCAGTCTCCAGTCGAATAGCCTCCAGGGAAGGGTTTGAGGTCGTAAGAGGTCAGAACAGGCTGAGTGACGTCCCCATGGATACCAGGTGAGCATTACAGAACGCAAAGCCTCACATCAAAATCCACCTGGGCGTCATGGAAATGTCAGAAACCGAATAGTTAGCCCACATGTTGGGGCAGCTACGTTCCGAAGTACATGCAGCCAGGCAGGAGACCAACACCCTGAGGAGAGAGCTGATAGTAGCCAAAGAACGCACTGATGATTTAAGCCGGCAACTTCTCCAGTCACAAGCAGGACATGCACCATTGCCGGGAAGCGTGACATCGATGCCAGCACCATCAGCCAATCCCGTTCAGATAACCCTTCCTGGGGCAGTTCCCTTGGCCCCGCCCGAACGATTTACGGAGGATCCCAAGAGGTTTGCAACTTTCATGAACCAGTGCCGCCTGCACTTCCTTTGTAGGCTAGGGGCCTTTCCGAATGACCAATCACGGGTCGCTTTTGTGCTATCCTACCTGAGTGGTAGCGACGCGGACTGGTCTGTACCCTTTGTGGCCCAAGAAGATCCTTTGCTGCATGACTTCAGGGGCTTTCAGCAGGAGATGGAAAAGCTGTTCGCCCGTCGTACTAATGGGCAGGCATTAGACAACGAACTTCTGTCCCTACGCCAAGGGAATCAAGACCTATTAACATACATAGCCATGTTCAATAGACTCATAGTTGAAGCAGAATGGCCAGTGGAGAAGAGAACCATGTTATTTCATCAGGGGTTGCGAGGGGAGCTCAAGGATGTTCGCGCACAAGTAGTGAACCCCCCGAAAGACTGCTCAGAATTCATTGACGTTGTTCAACTGGATCATAGGTTGCCAGACCGAAGAGCAGATCGAACCAGGCCGGACCCTCGCCCTATGTATGTGCGTTCAGGACAATACTGCCCGAACAACGGAAGGTTCAGGAGAACCAATGCAAATCGGGGAGGTCAGATCCCCTTGACTAAAGCGGAAAGGGATAAAAGGAGACAGCAGCAGTTATGTCTGTACTGTGGAAAGTCAGGTCATTTCCTTAAAGAGTGCCCTGTGAAGCCACCGAGGAGGACGGTAGGGGACACGGACAAGTAAGATACCATCAAGGAATCAGAAAACTCCCCAGTCCGGCAAGTGTAGGGGTCCACTTGTCGAGCGAAGAAAGTGAACTACAGACCTCCCATTTTGCACTATCTGTGGTCTTGATCAATAACCAACAACCATCTCGGATGCACGCAGTAAGAGCGCACATAGACAGTGGAGCCGTTGGGAATTACATCCACCAGGATCTTGCGGCAAAGATGGGGCTTCCGTTACGCCCTAAACCAACCACTGACACTGTTACCACTGTCGACGGCACAGAAATAGCTTCTGGTCCAGTATCCCAATGCACTGCAGCTTTAACCCTTCTGTGCCAGGATGGACACCAAGAATCTATCGTTTTCGACCTCATTAAGGCACCACAGTTCTGGATGATTTTGGGAATGCCATGGTTGGTAGTTCACAATCCTCGAATCGATGGCGAGCAAAAGAATTGGCCTTTCCCGAGACTTGCGCCCACACATGTTATCGCCAAGAGAAACAACCAATAGACACCAGAACCTCCACGCTTGCGACTGTGGCAATCGGCACCCTACCAAGTGAATAGCAAGACTTTCAAGATGTCTTTCAGAAAGAACAGGCTAATACCCTGCCACCGCATAGACCATACGATTGCCAAATTGACTTGATACCCGGCGCACAAATCCCTTGTGGGTGAATTTACACACTCACGGAACCAGAAAACCAGCACCTGAAGGCCTATCTTGACCAATACCTGGCCAACGGGTTCATCCGTCCCTCGAAGTCTCCAGCAGCCAGTCCTCTATTCTTCGTAGCGAAAAAGGAGGGGGACTTGAGAACCTGCATCGACTATTGAGCACTGAACCAGATTACCGTAAAAAAAACAAAAAACAAAAAAAAAGCTACCCCCTGCCACTGATCCCTGAATTGCTTGATCAAGTCAAAGATGCCCAAATCTACACAAAACTAGACCTGAGGGGGGGCATATCACCTTGTTCGCGTAAAACAGGGGGACGAATGGAAAACCGCTTTTCGCACCAAATACGGCTTGTACGAATATCAAGTAATGCCCTTTGGCCTTTGCAACGCGCCTGCTGCATTTCAATACTTCATGAACAATGTCCTACGCGAATTGATTGATGTCTGTGTTCTAGTGTAAATCGACGATATCCTAGTATATTCCGCATCAAAGCAGGACTACGTTAAACACGTCCGATCCGTATTGGAGAAACTCCGTCAACATCAGCTCTACGCCAAGCTCGAAAAGTGCTCATTGCACTTCTCCGAGGTGGAATTCCTGGGCTTTATTCTCAGCCCGAATGGATGTACACAAGGTAGATGCTATCCTGAACTGGCCATCCCCAAATTCATTCAAGGGGGTTCAAAGTATGCTGGGTTTTGCAAACTTCTGCCGCCGGTTCATCCCAGGATTTTCGCAAATCGTGCATCCCATCACGTCATTACTAAGGAAAAGCAACAAAATGTTTGAGTGGACAACAGAAGCCGAGGGGCTTTCCAGGAACTCAAAGCAAGATTCACATCTGCCCCAAGCTTACGTCACTCTCGCCCTGATCTCCCATACCTGGTGGAAACGGACGCCTCAAGCATGGCTATGGGAGCCGTCCTCTCACAAAAGGACCCCGAAACGGGCCAGTTACACCCTATTGCCTTCTGGTTGCGTAAATTCACACCCCCTGAACTCAATTACGCTATCACAGACAAATAACTCCTGGCCATTAAGTCAGCCTTTAAAGGCATGGCAGCACTACCTCTTGGGCGCCAGACACACAATCACCATAATAACGGACCACCGGAACCTCCAGTACCTAAAAACGGCAAAGGCCCAATCCTCACGACAACTACGTTGGGCTCTTTTTTTTGCTGAATAGGACTACGTGATTACATTTCGACCAGGGGTGAAAAACGGGAAGGCCGATGCCCTATCCCGTATGGGGGTGGCAAAGCAAGGGTATCAGACCCCTGGCCCAATAGCAATCATCCCGAGTGACAAGCTCCTAGGAATCACAGCAACCATATCTCAAAGAATTACATGCAAAAAAATCGAAAACCTGATGAGTCCGGAGCACTTACAAGCGTGGAGTGCACAAGGAGAACATTACATGATAAAAGATCAGTCGCCCTACTTCAGGAATCCTTTATTCTTACCAAACCAAGAACTACGAGAACAAGTCATGTCCAGTTATCATGATTCCTTGATCGAGGGCCACCCCGGAATCGCTAAAACCATAGACAAGGTAAAACGAAATTATTGGTGGCCCACATGGCGTAAAGACATTATCCAATTCATCCTATCTTGTGGAGTGTGTGCTCAAAACAAGTCATCCAAGCAGAAACCGGCTGGGCTATTACAACCATTGGAAATCCCACCAGCACCCTGGCACACGTTGTCCCTCAATTTTATTACTGATTTACCACCCAGTCAAGGGTTTAACACTATTCTTTTGGTCGTGGACCCATTTTCAAAAATGGCACATTTCATCCCTCTTGAGGGGCTCCCAAATGCTTCCACTCTGGCAAAGGTATTTCTTGAAGGCATCGTACGGCTCCATGGGTTTCCTTCAGTTTTGGTCTCAGACCAAGGTAATTCGTATCTAACTGGAGAAAATGCTGCTCTATGGCCCAGATCGACATCCGGCTATCCACCAGTCACCGTCCCCAAACGGATGGTCAAACTGAGAGGACAAATAAGACGCTCGAGCAGTATCTGCGTTGCATGTTACACCAAGCTCAAGGAAGCTGGTTCAACCTATTATGGATAGCTGAATATGCTTATAATAATTCCCTACACAACAGCACTGGGCAGAAACCCTTTTATACCATGAATGGCAGGCACCCACGTACTTCCGAGTTGGACGTTCCTACAACCCTGGAAATGCCAGCAGTCAGAACCTTGCATACAACCATTTCTCAAACCTTTAAAAGGGCAGCTGAACACCTACTTCAAGCTAAGAATCGCCAAAAGAAGTTTGCTGATCAACACCGAGCAAAGGCCCCCAACTACCAAGTGGGAGACAAAGTCTGTCTGGCGTCTAAACACGTGTCCATTAAAGGAGCCCGAACTTTCCGTCCAAGATACCTGGGTCCACTCACCGTCACCTCTGTGATAAATCCTGTGGTGGTCAGACTAGCTTTGCCATCAAACATGCAGATTCATCCTGGGTTCCACGTGTCTCTCCTTAAACCTGTTCAACCTGGGACCCGGGTGGCAACGCCACCGCAGCCAGTAGTAGTCGCCGGGGAGCCAGAATTCGAAGTCAAGGTCATCCTAGATTCAAAGTACGTCAGATCCAAATTATACTACTTAGTAGACTGGAAGGGGTATGGTCCACAAGACAGGACATGGGAGCCTTGTGAGTACATCCATGCACCTCGCTTGCTTAGACGATTTCATCAAAACCATCCAACCAAACCAGGACGAGACAGAAGAGCCACCTTGAGAGGGGCCTTGGGGGTGGGGGGGGGCGTGCTGTCATAAATCCTGCCCCTCATGTCCCCAACCCTCCAAGATGTCAAGCTGGAGGCAGGCCACGATCACCTACATGGCCCTCAAGGGCTTCTCCATCCCTCCAAAGACCCACTTGGAGTCAGACTTGGCGCTTGTGGCACCAGACTCACTCACTCCCCTAGGATCACATTGGGGATTGAACTTGTAGTGCATTGATGGGGACAAGATGGATGCCCCCACATATTTTGGTTCCCAGACCTGCATGTGCGGTCTAGTCTTTTGGGTGTGGTTCAGCCCAGAGACACCTGGGATACCCAGAGACTATTTAAGCCACACCCAGGCTGAGAAACATGCTTTGCGTTTTCTGCACCTGCAGCGTGACACTCACGGTGTTCGGATCGGTCTCCAGTAGGCCTCCATCTTTCTTCTGCGCTCAGCTCCTGCAAGAACAAGACCACCATTAGGAACAGCCTTACCTTGCGGCGCTTCTGCCCATCATTCATCGCTCCTTCTGTTCTGCGGGCATCTTCGGCGGTGTCATTCCCATCCCAGCACGCCGCTTCCTAAGGAAAAGGTAAAAGAACAGAAAAAAGGCATTAGTAAGCATTCTGCAAATCTTCGCTTATTTTTAAATACTGTACGAGCTTCAAATGCTCACCTGAATCCCAGCCGCTCTGGGGGAACTCTGTCTCTGGAACTTCTCATCCATCTGCAAGAGGGAAAAGACACTCCAGGTTAGCGTGGAAACATCTAGAGGCGCCACATACCGTGCTTAGCCACCGCATTTGTTCTTCATAACCGGCATCCATGCTGAAAATGTCGCTGCACCTAAAAGATACAGAAAAAGAACTCAGTTCAATGCAAATACGAAAGGGGTGCATTGCGCATCGCACTCTCACTCACCTTCAGCGCTACTCATCTCAGCAGCATGCCGCCATCCCCAGACGCCAGCCATCATCTAAGGAAGGAAAGGAACGAAGTTAGAGAACTGTTCAAAAGACTCATTATACTTACCTGTCGGACTATTGCCACTGAAGTAACTAGGCAGCAACGAGCCTGCATCAATCAATGTGCCCCTTCGCTGAAAGCAGGACGGAGAGCACACTATCCAAGAAAACAAGGTGAGCTGTGGATCAAAGGGAAGGGTTGGACCCCGGGGAAGAAGGGTTTTCGAGCACACAGACAATAGGGAGTTAAACTCTACCAATCCTGTGTTTCAGGCCCAGTGTCCAGTCGAATAGCCTCCAGGGAAGGGTTTGAGGTCGTAAGAGGTCAGAACAGGCTGAGTGACGTCCCCGTGAATACCAGGTGAGTGTTACACTTCCTTAGCCCTTACCAGGGATGAACCACACTGTAACCATACCCACCTCCCAGACCAGCTGGAAAGGAAGCAGTAGTAGGCCACCTGCAATTAAAAGATGGTGGAACAGGAGATGGGCAGGGCCCTGAGTTCTTACCCTTTTATACACAATGTGACACATATACCAAGGTGGATTTTAAAGGGATACAACGGGGGCCCTTTTTTTTATTTTGAACAAAATAATGAACAAAGTATAAATGCTACAAGCTAAAACCAGACCCCTACGCCCTGCCTAGCACTACCCACTGTAGACTAGGGCCAAGAGAAGGCCGCAGTGGGTGGCTCCCTCCCTTGGGTGACTTTTTCCTTGACTTACGATAGGGTATTTCTACTTACTCAAAATTCTATAGCCTACCAGCTATACCTAAATAACTATATACATTCCAAACATAACAAAACACATACCTAAACACCTCACTTATTTAAATGCCTAACCAAGTCTATATACATTCATAACTTAAGTACCTAGGTACATAAACCTACCAACGCAAATAGATTACAAATAATAACATACAAATAGGTCTATTATTTAACATGGGTATTGCTGTTGAGGTCAGCCATACCCTGGGCTCATTACAGTACCTTATAGTATTTGGCTTGATGTCAAAATGCGCTCATTTTTTCTGGCAGCATCCACATTGCTAAAAGGGTGACACCATCATAGCACTCAGGCATGCATCAACTGGACCCAGGTCTGCTTCCTTTCCTGCATCGGCTCGGTGCAGGAGGCCGGCCACACACTCCTTGGGGTTGTGGCCATCATGCCAGAGCTCCCCTCTTCACATAGGCCACAAGGACTTGGCAGGCCGGGACTTCATTCACTGCACCGCCCAATTAGGACGGAGTGAACTTCCTCGCCGGTACTCACTGCGCTCTGCTTCACCTCCCATGATGCACCTGGCATACACGCAGCCTTCCAGATAAGGTGTGTATACCGTCTTTTTAAGCACAGAAATCTTGTCAATACATCCCTATTAATTATTCCTTGCGTACAGCTTACACAGGCTATATATAGCAGCCCCCCACCCATAAATCATGGAGTTCACCAGTGACTGCCTGGCCAGCAACAGCTTGCAAATTCACTCTTTACTTTAGAAATCCCTTGAAAGAAGCAACTGGGATAAATCCTGCTCCGTTCATTTTTTAAACACTCTACTCTGTTAATAATTCTATCAAGATAATACTTGAGTAATGTAGAAGGGAATTTGTGTTTTGTTCACTTTGTTCAACTGCCTGCATTTTGTAGGTTACAGTGTTATTAAAGCATTTTGAATCATGAACATTCGTTTTACATTGCTTAAGGATATTTAGTATTGTGTAAAATGAAAATGGTCTTCAGCTAGGGCTGCATTTTTGCATAATTTTCCTCTGTTTTAATCAGCATTAAATCGAGGCAGCGCAGTTGCAGCAGCATGGGTATTTCATACTTTTTCTTTTCGTCACATCAGCACATCATGTGCAGTTAATGGCTTGGGGTTCTTGATGTGGACCTTTTAGAAGAGCCTGCCAGCAAGCAGTTGGTAAGCATTTGTGAGAAGGAAAAGAATTTGGAATTCTATATGAAGTGTTTAAGTATTAAGATTGCATGTGTTCGCGTGCATGCACATGCATGAAAGGGTGCTTTGTTTGTTGTCTTAGAGAGCAAGGAATAGCTGGACATGTGGTCTGGACTTTACTTTAACTCCCTTTCCCACCGGTATCACTACAAAATACCTAATCCCATTACTGCAAGGTAGAAAACGTTGCATGGAAAACAACAAATGTCTCCCAAAAAATAGATGGGGGGGGGGGTGGGTAGGTGTATTTAATATAGTGGGGGTATGTGGTGGGATTGGAAGGGCTGCAGGGGTGCGGGGTCTTCCCCCATATTAAAAATACAGAAAATGTATTGTTTTATATGCTGCAAGATGTTCAACCTCACAGTAAAATAATTGTTATTTTCACATATATCCTTCCCACCATCCTTCTGAGCTGGTGTGATGCACACTGGTGAACAGTGTGAGAAGATGGCCATACTGTCATATACTTCAAACCATCTTACTCGGTCTTGTGCTTTTAAAAAAACCTCTGCTTCTTTTATTTCCGATTACTGAGTCCCACTGCCAAAATTCTAGCACATTTCAAAGCCTCATTGTGAATCTCCTAACTCAGGTAGGATACTCCAAAGAGGCTGAGAGCTTTTGTAAAGCCTGTTATGTCAAGGCAGGCAAGTCTCACATGGAACTGCCAGTGCCATAACCCTATGTGCCTTTCCGAGTCAATAGCCCGTTGAGAAAGGTAGTTCAGTGGATCAATAACCCTGCTGTAGAGATTATTGTGCAACATGTTAGTTCAAATCCTGTTGATATGTGATTTAATGCGTCTGCATCAGAGGTATGCGTTTAAGATGCAGTTAACATTCAATTGTAACAGAGCCGACAGCTTTTGAGTTATCAAAAGGACTATTAAATGTTCAGTGATTCAGAGCACACACATTTCATCAGCACTGCTATGCTTGTAATGGCTCAGAACACACATTTCATCTGGGCTGCTATACTTGTAATGGGTGAGAACAGACACATTACATCAGGGCTGCTATATCTGTAATGGCTCTGAACAAGCACATCCCATCAGGGCTGCTATACTTGTGATAGCGCAAAACACACATCTCATCTGGGCTCTTATACTTGTAATGGCATACAGCACTGTTAAAACCTCTGCATTCAAGCAAGTGCTGCATCTGATAAGACAAACCTCACACTCTAATTATCTGCCTAATGGCCAAAACAAGGTTTGCACACATCTAAAAAGGAGCACCAAATGGTAAATCTGCACTAGATTTGTATATGGAGAAGGCATTTCTAGCTGTTTCCTTCGCTCCTGGCTCCACTCTGAATATTCCTTATACTGCAATGGTGCTTTATGGGAGTTGCAGTCCAACATGGCATATTTTCATTGTTTGGATGTAAAAGAGAAAAGCTTTGAGCACTCACTTCCCACTAGCTCGGGAGTCATAACGCAGCCATCTGGTGGGTCTTCCCCCACTCAGAGGGGCTCCACCATTTTCCCAAACCAAGAGTGGGGCAAGTGTCACTTCACCACAATACACATACCTCAAAGCTTGGATCTATCTAATCTACGCACATTCATACTAACAGAAAAGCAATCTTGCAATACTTCTGATATTACTAACGAAACACAACCTATTTATTTTAGAAGTGCCAAAGTGCCAATACACCATGAACATGGCTGCAATGTGCTACATGTGATCGGATGTCAGAAAATAAAATGGTAACATGACTATTTTTGCTGTCTGTCTGTCTGTAATTCGTGCATCATCCATCGCTTCATCTTCACGTAAACATCAACATCTATGGTTAAAGAAGAAGGCAACTAACAATTGATGATTAAAACTCTAATGACAGAACATTATTTTGAAAAATTGTTCAAGGTTGGTTGTTGAAATATTGATACATGAACTGTTATTGGTGCCCTCAATTGAAAAGAGGTCGGATACATCCAAACGCAACGTGAAACATGTATATGTTAACTTGAAGGTTAAGTGAGCTTTTACGATTCATAATGAGATGCTATTGTGCAAAACAGATTTCCTTGTGCCTATAGGAGGGTTTTCTTCCCCTTTTCTCTAAAACATTTTATTTTCCACTTTCTTCTTCAGCAGACAAAGCAACATCTTTCAAAGAGTCTGAAAAGATTCTGGCGTCTTAGATTGACTGAATCGTTTACTTATGCTTTATAAAATGTTGAAAATGTGATACAGACTGGTACTTCTCTTTGTATAACATCCTTTTTTGTTGAATTCATGTATTTATTAAGTCAAGGAAAAAAGTATATAGGAGATAAAAGTCTAGTATTCAATAATTTTATTATAGAACTTTGTTCAATGGAATCTCTTTTATTGATGATCTTGAAACTCTCCCAAAACACCTTTGTGCCCAGTCTAGCTCTCCACAAAGAACACCCATCGTTTCATCTAAAGGACACAATCTAAGCATCAATATGGCGTTGGGCGTTAGATGACGAGGACCACAAACAGCGGGACTAATTCCAAGGTTTGAGCTAAACAGCCTAATCATTAAATAGACAAAGAAAATGATGAGAAGATGAGCAGCACTGATCTGGAAAAAGTGTGACCTTAGCCCAACGTCACAGGATATTGTAACCTAAAGAGAGGGGTTGTTCCAGACCCAATTGCGCTCAATCAATATTCCTTGATCGCATTATTCAAGAATATAAAACAATGGAGCTTGATTCAGATAAAGGGAGGTCCCTGGTTTGCTCATTTATTACGAATAACATGAAATGCATAAAATAGTCACATGTGTTTCGACCATACAAGGTCCTCTTCAGGGCAAACCAAGCTGTAATATAACCCCAACTCTCCATGACCCAAATCTTCTCTGATAAACTGGTCACTCAGACAAAAACAAAAACCCCAAAACTCCAATCATTCCTGAACATTCACTCCTCACATTTCAGTGTCTGCAATTGTGTTGGGCTTCTTAGAATGCTGTAATTATTCCCATTTGGGAGTTGGGTCTAAGAGATTACATCTTGATTTGCCCTGAAGAGGACCTTGTATAGTCGAAACATGTGTTGGCTGTTTTATGCAATTCATGTTATCCATAATAAATAAGCAAACAAGGACATTCTTTTTATATCTGAATCAAGCTCAATTGTTGCTTATCTATATTCTTGAAGAACATGATTAAGGAATATTGATTGAGTGCAATTGGGTCTGGAACAACCCCTCTCTCTGGATGAAAAGGACCCATGTCCCACCAGGAACCCACATCTTCAGAGAGCTTGCAAAAACCTGTATTATGATATCCTGGATATGTTGCAATACTTAGAGAGTTGTTCAATATCAAGAGTGTCTGATTTTGAATTGAGGGTGTAAAGAAGGATTTTCTAAGAGGTTAATGTCCTACTTGTAGTGCCTTACATGTCACAGGTGGCCTCAGAGCACATGAGCATGTTGGCAGGCAACAAAGAGGCAGAGAACATACAGTTGCATGAAGAAATAGACTGGCAGGGCCTACTACACACTACCTTTCCTGTACAGGCCTAGATGTAGTGCAGAGACCTCAATGGCTTACACAACTTACATAAAGCCTCGGCTCTTGGTCCTACTTTATCTCCATTCAGTTTTCACCAAAGTCACCCACACAGCTTTTACTTACTCTTACTTCCTACTACAAGGATGGGATTCACAGAGCCGGTACTGTCCTGCTTCACCTCCTATCATACAGGTACCAGCTAGTCCAGATTGGAAAAATGCATTAACGCACTGCCCAGTCAGCTGAGGAGTCTGAAGTGGGAGAATGGAAAACCAGGCTCCCGTCCTTCACCTCTCGCGCTTGGCCTAGAGGGTCACGACCCAAACACCCGCCACGAGAAGAGTTTGACCATTTACCAGACGACCAGATACCCTGGTACAGGAACATACGGATGTGTCCATCTGCTTGCCCAGCAGCCCGCACTGGCCATGCCGACACCTGCGGCGCGGATCAACTAGACTAAAATCTACACGTCGTTAGAGATGCCATGACGACCTAGACAACGGGAAGCACATCTGTACAAATATACACACTGGACATTCCCACACCAACCTACACGAAGAATATACTCAGTGCTATGACGTAGGCGACAGGCATATTCACGGACGTGCATCTTTATTATTTTTATATAGGCTGTCAGAATGCAGAAACGCAAGACGCGTCATGAACTTTTACTAGCTTGCTCACGCTTCTCTTTGAAATCAGGTACAACGATGAGAAATATAATAAAGACAATACCGATTATGGAATTATATGCTCCTATAACCTAAAGCACCTGTGCACCAAACGAACAACTTATGCACCGGGCCAAAGTAGGCCTTAAACAAGAGCTCCCGTGGACATCAACAAGACAAGAGCCAGTTGCTGATCCTGCAGAATGAGCTTGGCGAAGCAACCAGCCAAGGTCGCAATGTTGCAAAGCCACGTTCCAAGAGCAAATCATCAAAGGCACGATGTTGCAACCTCGCACTCCGCGCACCAACGTTAAAGTCACACCGACAAATTAAACCAGACGCACAGTAGAAAAACAATATTAATTGTGCAGAATTATGCCTCTTTCACGGTCCCTCCCCACGTGATCAAGCCGAAACTGACGAGATGCCAAACCCTGGAGAACAGAGACACTGGCAGATACACTTGAAAGGCTCAATGGACATCTGCAACAGTGGGAACGGTACCCCGTCTAGCTATGAATAAGTCCTCACATTGTCTGCATGTACCCATAGTGAAACATTGTTGCAACTTACAGGTACACCGAGAGCTGGGAACGACGGTGGTCCCAGGCTGGGAAGCTCACGGGTGCACCAATCAGAACTTGGGGTTCTTATCACTGACGCCAGCACATTTAGCCAATCCTCAGGAGCCTTCATGTAACAATTTTCATGTATCTAATTGTAGGGACAACCCAGATATACCACCTGACTACACCTTGTCCACTAATATCTTTCTCTATATGTGTGCTATACTAACCCTACCACTCGAACACCCAATTAAGAGTGGCGATAGGTTTTTTGTTAACTTTCTGAAGTGACGCAAGTAGCGCGTCATACTACAGTAAAAAGGGCCTGCGAGCCCCACAATTGAGTGTGTGTCAGGACGAACGCGTGCGCTCCTTGACCCATCCCTGCCGTTTTGTCTAATAAACAGCAGAGTCACCTTGCTCCTTGTGTGCGTCTCATACTCTATCTCATCTTATCTGGGATACACACGGGAGGAGTTGGGGCCTCCCTGCCTGGAGGTCTGCGGACGGCCCGGCCGACCCCGGCAGAATTTCCCCCCCGACAAGTCCACCAAGGATCCACCCGACACTAGTCATCGTCCATCTATACATAGAACCCATGGGAGCCTCTGACAAAGTTATTTTCTAACTAAAACACTGCCTTGCACTCACTCAATCCTGGATATGAAGCCAATATCTCAGAATCAACCCCACTGAGAACGTTGTTAGGGCAGAATTCAAGTTTGTGGGTTCCAGCACTCCTGTTGCCACAGCAGCCCTTTTTTATTTTTTATTTTTATTTTTATTTTATTTTTTTAATCGATGTTTTGCCCTAGGATAGCCCATATGTCTCCTAGAACAGAGGTGCTTTTTAAAAGCACCCACATTTAACTGCAGTGTGATTTTATACACTTGTGGAGTAGGCTAGTGGAAGCTAGAAATTATTTTTTGATTTAGCATGGATGCGATAGTAGTGCTAGTATGGTAGAAACTGGAGTACTAATGTATATTTGTAAGCCGTGCTCCCGGCAGTTGTGTTTCTGGCAATCTCTTTGTCTGTGGAAAGCATGAGGCAGGACTAAAAGGATTGTTGCTCAAACATGCACTCACTCCGAGACAAGCCCTGTATCATTTAGAGTGGCTTGGACTGGTTTAGACCTTTCCCCTGCCCCAGTCAACTCCACGACACCTCCAATGTGGGTAGAATCGAGTGTTTAGCGGTTTCAGGGTTGGTCTGACAGACTGACCACCAATATCTTTGTGGGTCTGCCTGGTTTACATGCTTAAATAGGAGTGACCCTGTGCAGTCCTCAGATCAGTGGATTGTTACCTGCACTGCTAGAGGATTAGCCACGAAGATGAACTGATTTGCTAAGACCAGGTTTGCGGTCTAGGTGAAAAGATCTTTTTATTCATTTAGAAAGATCGCTCCATGACCGCACGGAGCAGTCTTTCTAAATCGAACTGTCACGCCCCTGTCACACACGAGTGCGCGCAGGGGCTGACAGGCTCGGCAGGACCTGAAAGCCATCTGGCCCACCCTTGGTCGCCCCCCTCACAATTGCTCCTGTGGTGAGACCATTCATGTTGGCTGACTTCCCACTCATTTCCCGCCATCTATGCAGATACTCTTGTCAAGTTCCTATGTCTTCCAAATGATGCATTGTTTATTGCTTCTGCTCCTGCCTGCTAAGTCGCCCTTTATTTTGTTCTCCCTTTGTTTGGGTCATTGCTGGTCCAAGGTTCATGACCCTGAGTTCCATAGCCTTATCCAAGCCTTGTAAGAGAAGCCCTCTTCTTAACGGGTTCTCCTGAAATCTCTGAACCAAATCTTCAGCCATCGGCACAATACCGGCTTGCCTCCAAGCATCAGTATAATCTTCGTATTTCCCTACAGGGCTCTCCTGGGTGTTGGCTATTGGGGTTCTGTAAGGCACGCTCTACCATGTTAGTCATTGACTTACATTGGCCCATACCCTGAACTGCTTACTTTTTTCTCTGGTCATCTGTGGCTTGAACCTCGTACTGGAGCTCTTCAAGTAGATTTGTTCTGACATCCAGCAAGGTGGGTTGCTACTTTGTCCAAGCCTGTGCGGCAAAACAGATAATTACATGGCTTTATTTTATAACCATGTCTCTTCCGATTGGATTTGTCCTGTAGCTCCTATGGAGAACGCTCATCAACTGTAAAACTCCTTCAAAAGTGACTAAAATATGCATTTACCTGATTTTTAAATGTTTCCTACTTGGGTCCCTGAATCATTCTACTTTAGGCAAGACTGTTAGCAATTGTATCCCTGATTCAATGCCAATTTAAATGTATTTGATCACTAAACCGCACTTCTGCCATCATAACGTTTTAGCATACTGTGTCTAACTGTGGTTACATTGTTACCAATCCCTTTCTAGGCATGTCATGAGACCATATTGGTCTGTTTGTACAATTCTAAGCTTATTCTGGCCTTTGGTGGCACTCTGGGCATTGTTGGAAATGTGCTAACTTTATTTACTAACTCTAGGCACTGTATCGAGTATATGGCCTACATGTACATTCAGAATTTTACTATGTACTAGAGGTTGTGGGAATGACACACTGTTCAAATGTTGCTATTTTGAGTCCTGAATAGGACTACCATAATGTATCTCAGTGATGTACAAGGTTCCCTTTTTCTCCCCATCTCTTATCATTACAATGTACAGAGTTTACCAATGGGTAGAGGGCATTAGATTTAGCTACAGGAGTGGGAAGGGTCTGCGTCTAGGCCCTTTATTGTTGTATACATAAACATATGTATTGTATTACAACCCAAACTAACTTTGACAATGTGATTCAAGTGTAACCTGAAATAAAGAGTATGTATGTTCAGTATGGCTCTATTCGATTGGAATATTTGGGACTAATTTTACCTATCCACCAGGCTTCAGCTACCTAGTGCGAAGCCGGACTGCTCTGCCAGAGGTACCAATGAAGGGTGCTTGGTCTGTCTTTTGGTTGCAACCCTGTGTACCCCTAGGAAAGATGTTGTGCACCCCTCACCAGAGGGCGTGATAAAATCTCCCTGACGGCCATGAAATCCAACCAGCCAAACACTTACCCAATCATAGCTGCCATGGATCCACAGCTCAGCTATCCCCAAGCTCCAAATCACTAGACTTCAGTTTGGACTGCAATTTCTCAAGCACCATGTTGCCTAAAGGCTGAGATGCCCTACTACCAAACAGCCTTACTATGAAAAAAAATCAAGCCTTTTTTTGTCTTCCTCCAACTTGATGACTGCAATTGTATCACTGCCTCGATCACACAGCAGCACATCATGCTGCAGTCAGACTGATCCCTGGCATCATAAAATACGATCACATTAAGACTACCCACCTCCATGATCTACACTGAACACCAATACTAGCCCAAAGAACCCTTAAACCGTCTATCACATACAAAAAGTAATACGTGTTGGGCATTCTGCGCTCCTGAAATTATACAGCAAATGTTACAATGGTAACAATGGTTATATGTGCAATGGTTCTCTGTTAACAATGTATGGCTGCTTGGCATGAGAGTGATAACTGTACATCCTTTTTTAATATTTCCAACCAAAAAACATGCGGTATTCAAGAAAGAGAACCATTTCCTCTTTGCCTCGAAAGGTGCATCAACATGAACAACCTGTAAAAGTACAGAAACTCACTCGATCTTCGTTTTGTTTCAGGGGCAAGGGAGCATGCCAGTAACAGACCCCAGAGTTAAGGGACAAATACTGCCCATGGACTGGCTGAGACACATCAGCTTAGCCAAGTTCCCAAGCCTGTGTTCAAAAGATATGCAACAACTTATGTTCCCAGTCAGTACATCGAAACATATCACAATAAAGGTTACAATTGAGCTTGGATGAAACTGTGAGCAGTGCAGAGTGTACATGTTCAGGAAGAATGATCAAGGAACAACACTAAAAGAGCCTCAATTGCTAGGATAGGAACCACACGAAACATCATTGCTCAGAGTAGAATTAATGAGGTACCAACAACATCCATGGAAACATATGAACAACCCCAACAGTGCATTTATGATTTTAGTAAGGATTATGTTGATAATATTGCAAAATACATACATATATTTATACCATTGTAAAATAATGGAGTTTGCAAGTACCTAGGCCCCCAGCTCATAAGGTCAAAGACAGAGCAAATGAAATAATGCACAAGCCATGAAAAAGGAAGTGTTGGAAGGGAAGCAAGTAATGTTTCCAAAGAGGAGTTGCAAAGTTGAACTGGCGATGGACAGTTCACAATGATGGGAACGGTAAGACAGTGCCAAACTATGAGGTCTTTTAGTAAGAGGATGCAAAAGTTATCATTTTGTTGTCAAACTGTCATAGCTCACACAGGGATGGGTTGAAATCTACCAAATCACTCAATCCACACATCCTCCCTCCTCTTGAAATAGCCAATCTGGTACGAAGTTCAGACAATACAAAATACAAAGAGTAGCATCCAATCAGCACCATGGGAAAGGAGATGATCTCAACACTAATTAATCAGTAAACTGATGTCTTGTTACGGTCACGAGGTTAGAACAAGCCAATAGGGCTAGATATTGTATAGATTCACCTATACTGCACATGACGATGGCCAATCACAGGCTGGAGATATGTGAATAACCTGTTACATTTGTTGTCATTTCACCTCTGATAATTACTATAAATGCAGCCATTTTCGGTGGCCATGTCGAATTTTTTTGGGCTATTTCTCCAGCCGAGGCTGTGTGTGTGGAATAAACTTTTGTTTTTCTCACATCTCGTGCATTCCTTTTTTAATTGATTTTATTATTGGAATTGGGACTTGCCTTAAACTAATGTTAGGGGGAAGAATGGCATCTGCAAAGCGCAGCTTCCTGGAGGCAGAATGATGAGTGCATTTGGAGATGAGGAATGGAAAGCCTATGCCACATAATACTATTGGTACAATGCAGATGCACTGAAATGGATTCACTTTGCTACCAGCAACCGGTGCAGGGCAGATATGGCGGAAGCGGTGTGCTCCCAAATTTGAGCGTGAGGGATCAGGAGGCCAGAGACAACCTCTCAAGAGGGTGGGACCCACTACAGGAGAATGATTTTTCTTTTTAAGGGGTACAATTTTAGCCAGTTGGCACATATCCAGTAGTACTTGATATACAATAAACACAAACCTGCACTGTAAGACATGTGGGGCTGCTTGTTACTCGGGGTGGAAATTGATGGATTGTTCATCTCCTGAGCTCATTCGACAAACTTTAGTACAAGAGCCCCCCTTTTTCATTTAAAATTACTTTCTTCTTACCTTGGCAACAGGTTTCTGGGGTTTTCCCATGGCACTACTGCTCGTCGCAGCCCCATCTTTCTTCTTGGCTTTTATGGACTTGTTCTCGTTAGCAGCAGCTGCTTTAACTCGAGGAACCATGTCTAACAGGGGAAAAGGGGAAACTGGTTATCGCAAGAGATGAGGAAGATACAGGTGAAGGAGTATGGAAAACAAGATCCCTGCATCCCGTAAAAGAATACAAGTACAACGTGAGACAAAACATGGTATAGTAGCGACGGGATCTCATTGCATACCCAAGGACCTACCTTCCTTCAGGCTGAAACCAACAGAGTGGTCACCTCTCGACGCGCCCAAAGTAAGTGATATACAGGCTATAGTGAGGTCAGATTATAGCAGTTGAGACACCTTTCGATTGCCCTATGCAGAGATGGACAAAAGGTGTCACAATAAAGTAGTTGTACTCAGCGCTTTCAGTGGGACACGGGTTAGAGGTTTGGCTCGGGCAAGGGTGTGTAGCCTTAGCGGTGGGGAACGTAGAGACACAGAGGGGCCATAGTGGGAGACAAGCAAGAGGGGTGGGACGCTTAGGTGCGCCCTCTCCTTTTTGTTTCTTAATTGCGGGTGTCTGATCCAGTGATTAAGAAACAAAGGGAGAAGGGGCACCAAATGAATTGTGGTGCCCCACCTTTTGTTTCTTTGTGAGAGGTACCAACACCTCAGGTAGGGCTTTAACTCAACATAGCCGTGTGGTTAAAGGGCTGCCTGGAAGGTCGGACCTCTGTTTTTTTTTTATAATCAGAAGCTCTGACCGCGCAGGAAGTCTTTTAACCACTTTTGAGCTGCTAAAGGAAGTGTTTAGTGCTTCTAGGGCTAGTCGGGGAGGGAGGGGAAGCCCGCCAGAGCCCGAGCTTGGGAGCAGTTTTGAAGACAGTCAGGGCTCTGCCCCAGCCCACTTACAGCCCTGGTTGTACTCGTGTCCATAGACATAAGGCAAATCACCTACAAATAAACAAGGTGCCCGTCTCTTGATGGACAAATTGTAACATGCATAATTTCACACAAGTGCACTTGTTTGTTGACTGATTAACAGGAAGACAAGTAGCGCGACCTCAGAGCAGAAAAGTACTCCCGGATGGCGTGTGGGAAGAGGTCACAATCGGCTTCTTTAGTCCACTGATGTCAGGAGAAAACATTCTAGGTACCCCAAGATTGAGATACTGCCATCAAGAGCAGCCACTGCAGTAATCCCTGCATTGGACTGGAAATTCTCAGCCTACGGTGTACCAAAGATGGTACAATCTGACAACGGCCCTCCTTTCACCAGCACAGACTTCCAGAACTACGGCAGATGTATGGGATTTCATCACAGGAAGATCACCCCACTGTGGCCCGAGGCAAACGGGACAGTGGAACGGTTCATGGCCAATGTCAAGAGAGCCATCAGGATAGTAATCTTCACCAATATGCGCATAGAGCAATCCCTATGCCAACTTTCCAACTCCTATGGGACTACCGGAACACACCCCAAGACTCCACCAGGACATGCCCGGTAGAACTAATGTTCGGCCGCGTAATACGCTCCAGAGTGCCCTTCGAGGCCCAGCTAACGGAAGTGGACCTACAAGAACATGAGGCCCACAGAAGGGACAAAAGTGCCACCATCTTCTGCGGCAGAAAAAAAAACCACATATACACATCGCTGTTCAACCCTCAGCCCCTGACCATCCCCACCATGAACGGATCCATGATCACCGCTGAGCGAGCTGACAGACAAGTAACCAGGAACAGTTAGTTCTTCAGAAAAACACTCAGCCAGGGGACGCACCGAGCATAGGGAGGCATATGGCGGGAGGCATATGGCGGACGACACCATAGCTGCATTCACCCAGCAGGCCTCCAAGGGGCCCATCCCCTACAGGGACCACCTTGGGCCACCCATTCCCAGACCAGCTGGCGCCAGCCCCAGGAAGAGGGTAGGGCGGAGGGAACCCCAAAGTGCTAAAAGGGGGCATTATGAATGGGGGTGAAGAGAGGTAGCCCATCCCCTATTGTGGGCTTATAAGCACGGTAAGGAGGTTAGAGCAGCCTCATTCCGGATCAGCTGAGGGCAAGAAGAAGCTGGGGGTCGGTGTATGAAGGGGTTGGGTGAAGGGAAAGTAGAGAGCTCTTACACCTGGGCAACGGGGAGCAAGGGGGGGGGCAGGCGACAGGGATGGAAAGATGTTTAACTATCCTGCACCTGGGAAAAGTAGCAAAGTGTAATCAGCTGCGAAGTGAAGCCGTTGCCAAAATGGCGAGCATTTGAAGTTTGAGTTAATACGTTAATAATGTGAAAAGCTGATAAAGTTAATAAAGTTGAAGAAATGTAATAAAGTTAACTAAGCCAAAACGTACAGCGTCAGCTACGCACAACGGATGCTGCCCACCAAGCATGGGGGTGGGGGGTGCGGAGTGAGGATTTGCAGCTCAGAACAGAATCCTGATGCTGCATTACCAGCTCATAAGTACTGGAGCACCTGTAAGATACCTTGTGCTTAATAAAGCAACTGCGGCCTATACATCCACAAACTGAGTCAGGGTATTATTTCCAGAGGGGGGTGGGTGGGGACGAAGATGAATCCGAAGCAGAGGGACAGCTTGACCCCGCAAGGGGATAGACGGACGAACCGATCCATCCCCGATCCGAAGGCAGGCCATGACGCACCATTCAGCGACCCAGACAATGGATCGACGAGATGGGGTAGGACTACGTTATTTTGGGGGAAGATGTAGAGCGTCTTAAGTGCTCACCAGGTCAGGTGACACGACCACGAAGGAAGGAGGTCTGAGGACCCAAGTTTAAGAGACAGAACGCGGCAATAAAGCAGTTCCATGTCTGACGTTTTGCTGTATGGCTTGGTTTATTGCAAGCGCGCGTAGTCCCGCATGCGCCACGGGTATTCAAGACCCGACATGCCCCTTGGGCTTACATTGGTGGTTGTTTAGTTTGGGGCCTTCCTGACCGTTTTAGTAATTTTGCTTGGCCTTCCTCTCAATCGTTGCCAGTTACATACTTTCAAAAGTACCTGTAACGAGGAAGCTCAGGTAAGAGGTGCAACGTGTCTGCATTTCATAATTCACAAACCATTCCTTGAACAATCTTCCTTTAATAAGGAAGATAATTGTGCACCTCCTCTTCGTTCCCTCCCAGTCAGGGTTCACTGTTCTGCCCAGGTTTGGTTAATACTTTTTAGCTTTAAATGGTTCCCAATTACATTCAGGAACGCTTCCCCTGCATCCATTATCAAAGTTCAGGTCCTCGCTCTATTGAGGGTAGCTTCGTTTTGTGATCAGCCCTGAGCATACCGGTCTGTCTGGTTTGCTCCGTTCCTCTGGCAGCCCTCTGCCTTAGTCCGGAACGTCTCTGCTGATGCGGAACCTACGCATTGTGTGATGCCGACGGGCACACCAGGCGGCAGAGGTCCTCGAATAAAGACTTTCTCTCTCTTCTTCTCGTTCGCATCACCACTCTGCTGCTGCCAATATCCCAAGAAAAGTATTTCTTTTTCCAATGCCTACAGCATCTTGGTTATTCTTTCTGCTGCCACCAAGAAGACTGCTAATTCTACCACGACCTCTCCCTCTCTTGCTTCGACAGATTATCCCGTTCCTGCAACCACTGGTGGCTGCTTCTGTCCACACAACCACTGCCACGACCGCCACAAATGCTACTACTTCTCTTCCGTCCGTTTTTGACTGACTTAGTTTCTTATCCAATGTGCATCACCTGGGGAACTGGGACAACAACTAGAGTGCGGTTTGCTACTTCCTAGCCCCTCCGTATAGGGCCTCTCATCCCAGTGTCATGTAATCAGTGCTTTAAGTGGGCCAGAGCAGGCCCTGGTAGTCTCCAAAAAGTGGGGGCGCAACAAAACCTTCATTTCCGGGGGCGGGGTGGGGGGGGGGTCGGGGAGAGGGGGGCTAAGTGGTGATGGAAGGGGCCACTTCAGAAATTAGGCAAGCAAACTTGGAGGCTCCACCCCCACTGTTCTACCCCCCCCATCCCCAATGGTCTGGTGTGGGGACTAACTATCAAATAGTATATTGTAAAGAATATGCGGAGGCGATGGAAGTCTTTCTTGAAAGTAGCAGCTTTAAAGTTTTACTGCGTTTGTTCAAGTACATTTTTCTGAACAAACTCAGTAAAACTTTAACACCTCCATTTTCGGGGAAAGGCTTCCCTCACCTCTCTGCCTAACAAAATGCAAGTGCGCACATTCATGGGTGCACCTAGTCTGAAATTTAGGCGGGGGCCAACCCTTCAAATGTTGGGAGAGGCGCCAACTTTAGAGACAGTTGAGGAGTGGCAAACCTACTTGTGTTGGGGCATCTACATTCATTACTCATTGTAATGAGACCCTTCTAGTGCAGCTTCAATGTTACAATCAGTTAACTCTCCCCTTTAAGTCTGAAAACACCCACTTCCTGCAGATCCTGAAGGTCCTAGAAAGTGTGAAAATGGCAGATGGTGTGCAATGAAAGACTCAATATCATAGCATAACAGGACATTGCAGCGTGTGGGGCAATACTCTGGACGGCCCAAGCAACTTCAGTGGCTGGGAACAACAAAAGAAGAAAATGTAATGTTGCTTCTACCACAGTTAGTCCGCTATACTAATCTCTGGTGCACCGACTGGCTGGTAAGACTGTCTGCCTGTCAAATCAAGTGATACGAGACTGGGGGAGGGCCAGTGCAGCTATAATGCAATTCTATCTGAAAGTATTGAAGCCACTAGCAGATGAGCACCAGGGTATACCAATGTGTCCCTACACTTATTAAAACTGTCCTATTGTAAGGGTGTACACGTAATCACTTAAGAGTACTCCAATTTTTTGCATTTGAAGTCGGTGCGATTACATCATTTGCTCGGGATCACACACCTATGCTAAACAGCGATATAGGGATTTTAACCCACAGCCCCCTTCTTCCACGCTTTACTTGGAACAAATATTTAAGTTTTGGGTGTAAAGCCCTACAATAATATAGTCCTATAGAGTTTACTTGCAAAATACACAAATTGCATAGTAAAGCATCATGACAACATGTAAATCCTTATAGCAGCACGATGGGCCAAAATGGGTGTACCTTTATTTTCCACATCTTGAATGGAAAACTATAAGATGCAAAAGGCAAAATATCTATTTACCCACTTTATTTTCAGCGCTTTAGAAGACACAATGAAATAAGTTGTATCATAAACTCACTTCGGTTTGAAGATCCGTCACAAACCTCCAGCATGTTGTTATGTATGCTTTAAGAACATTCAACTAAGGACATCAAAGCAAACTTTACTTTTTAGCATATCACGCTATTAGACGTTATGGGTATGGGTATGAACACATTTTCAAAGGCTACTTTATTGTGTTGCTCGCTTTAACAGTCTCAGATTTGGAAGGTGACTGGTTGTCTTTCAGTTGGAAATTCAACCATCATGCATAAGAAAGGCTATGCTGCTGATGACAAAAGAAACGTGTTGTCTCGTTCATTACGAACTGGCTGCAGAGCCAGGGACGCAACCTGTGTATCTCAGGGGGGCTGTGACTCTGGGAAACGGACAGTGCTTGATCATACGACCCGAGCAGATTTGCCTCAGAAAGAACAAAATGCACCCAGAAGCATGTTGCTGATCCTTTCAACTGGTGAAGGCTACGGACGCCCCGCCACTCAGCTAACATAGGGGGGGTACAGCCCAGTCAGCTCAATACGTTGCGCACCTGCCGGCTGGGGCCCCGGTCCCACCACATCACGGCGGGAACACATTATCCCGCCACGGTCGCAGCCATGACAGGAGATGCGCCTGCCATTGAGGCACTTCTGTCAGTCATTGTAACTTCCTCTGGTGACCTCTCGCGCGATGGCTCACCAGAGGAGGTTACTGTCCTTTTGGTTCCCCTAGACATCTTTAACCCTCAGCAAACCTGGGGCCTGCTTGACATATTTCAAGATTTATAAATGATGGCTTGAAAACTGAAAAGAGCCCAATTCAAGCCATCTTTTATAAAGCTTTGCCGATTGACAAAGACGTAGTCAAAGTTTTATAAATAAACCACGAAATATGTTACATATTTCTGTTTAAAAAAAGAAAGCTTGAAAAGTACACAAATCATAGCAAGGCACGCAGTATATAAATGTAACCATTTATGTATGCACCTTCCTATGGTTTGTGTACTTTGCAAGCCATCTTTTATAAAACATAGAACTATGCAACATATTTCTATATTTATAAAAGATGACTTGCAAAGTACACAAACCATAGTAAGGTGCACACAACATAGCATTTATGTGCGTACCTTTCTATGGTTGGTGTACTTTTCAGGCCACGCAAATCATGCAAGTCACGCCCCCAAATGAGGGCCCCCCCCTCAAACCCCACTTAAAGCCCTCTATGTAATATTTTGTATCCCATACCAGAAACGTAACCCCTAGTCTTATCGGAAAGGTACTGTGAGAAACCTGAAGGTGTCTAACCCGCTAGTCCCCGCGGATCTGTCATCCCGGTGGTCAGGACACAGCCATGGCTTTTGGACAGTTCCTGGAGGTGGACCAGTGCTGGAGGATCACCTGGATAAGGGGCCTTTGGGGAGTGTAAGTGGGACACCGGATGGCGAGATGCAGTGTCCCCTTCCCTGTAACACATTTTACCCATTTTACCAGGTAGGATACTTAGGAACTCCACCTCCCCTCCTCCTTTCCCGACACAAACACTTTCTCACGGACAGCTCACCATGACCGAAAACAGACTAACTCCAGAGCCGTATACCCGAAATGTCCCAATACAATGGTCAGGCAATTACTGATCATTACACACACCTGACTCCATCACACTTCCCCACACGGATAAACGGAAGCGCACAAAAGCACACTGAGCAAGGAAAAGCACACGAGGAAGCAGCCGTTCCAAGATGGCAGTTTAATACGAGCAGAAAGACTGCGAGACCAGATAAGTAAGTGCCCTTGACCTTTTCAGCCCGTTACTTTCGGGAGCATTGGAAAATAAGAAACCCAAGACCCGGAATTAAAGCTGAAGAAACCTGCATTGTGTGTCGGAGGTACCTGGGATCTCCCGTGTCGATAACCAAGGCAGGGAGGAGCATGTGTCGCTGTGGTACAGTCCTTGGCTCGTACAACAAAGCAGCGCCAGTAAATCCAGCACAGCTGTTTAGTCAGGGAGACCGATACCAGACCAGCCTGTGTTAGAACCAAGGTTGCAAGCAGCAACATTGTGAGGAGAAATCTAAGAGAACAGTGTGGGGTTTTTATGTGATGAGCGACACAAATATAATTGAACAACAGAGGAGTGACTGAACTTTTGAAGCCAATAAAGATACTGTAAACAGAGTGGTCCGGCGCCACATGGGTGCTCATTCGAAGGTCTAGGTTAGGTATCCAACTGGTTGGCAAATGTGAAAAAGGAATTGTGAGATCAAAGTGGTCCTGCAACAGGTCAAGCAGATCTGCAGATAAGGTGCATTTCATTTTCTACTGAGTACCATTTACGCTGTCTTCATTTCATAAAAAAAACATATTTTCCTCCAGTAGGTGGCACTGTAGTGCAAGAAAGTGCATTAAACATTTAACCCTCAACATTTAAAAGATTTCCCAAACTCAAGTAAGCTAAGAATCTGTTTGCCATTTTTTTTGGAGCACTGTTCGTAGTTTCTCCATATTGACTGCTAGGGTTGAAGCTGTGTGTTTTGTGTTATGAATGCTGAATAGGAGTATTGATTTTGGGAGTTATTTTCACTTTTTACTGATTTGCAATGATTCCTCTAAGAGCAGAGGCACCCTCGCAACCCTTGGATGTCTTCATAAATCATCCCTAGCACTGCACGTCCTAGTTGTGATGATGAAAGGCCAACACTGTGGTGATCCCGAGGGCGAAGATGTGTCCAGTGGCCTTGACAATGCCCTCTTTTGTTTACCCTTGTACAGTGGAGGAGTTTGCAGTCCGCAGACTCCTCCTTGGGGTTTTTGCAGAAGCTCCTCTTTGTGGTTTCGAAGGTGTCACAGGCATTGGTATGGTCCTGGTTTTGAAGTGAAACAGCAGGCCGTTCCACACTGTGCCTGTGTGGAGACCCTTGACCTGAAAGTGTGTGGTACACCTACTCTTTAACCTAGCTTCAGCGTTCATCCTTCACTGCACTGTGTCAGGCTCATTACGAAATAATTTCTCTGGAAATTGATGTTTGTAGATTGGGGAATGCTTGCTATGCTCCCTGTTAAAAATGCTTAATTGAGAACGCCAGTCAGAGCTGCTAATTAATAGCAATGCTGTTAAAGGTTTTTTTTTATATCGTGCATTGCATTTGCATGGTCTCTTGGCGCTATAGGATTCCTAAGAAATTAGTTTGGTTTGGAGAGTAGGCACAGGGGAAAATGCAATAGAGCGTGCTGTTATGCCATGCGTGCAAAGTACCCAGGCTCTCTGAAGGTGATTTGTAAATAGTACTTGAGCTATTTGTATTCAGATGCTGCTGTGCTAGGTGCCCGTGTACCGTAGTGTTAGTGTGCGTGGGCTGATCAGTTTATAAAAGTTGATGAGTTGTATGTAGACTACTGATTTTCTTATATTGGGAGTGGGTGTTCAGTTGTTTAGAGTATCCTAGTCAATGTGCTGTTATATGTTGAACTTAGAATCAGTGCCCCAGATAAGATTTTGAGGTGGGAGTATTTTACTCTCTATTTTGTAAACTTTGAGAGTAAATGTGATTTTAACAGAGTAAAAATGACTTTTCTCCTTCGCAAGAGAGTAAAATGTATGCGACATCCAGCCGACGTGTGAAAAAACTGTATGGAAATCATTACTATGCGACAGCTTTCTGCATTGTGACAGAATACACCTTTCATTATTTCTGCCCATTTGGTCTCTCCTGTATATATTTAAATGTTGAAATCACAAAAACCTAGCCAATTATATAGTAAAGCAAACATGAATTTGTATTGTGTGTTTTGAGGTTTCGATAGCAGAATTGTCTTTTGATGTTTAATGAAAGTCCTGATTTCCTGGAGCTATTCCTACCTAATGGTATGCCAATGTTATGATACAACAGTGCAGAGAGGCAAGGACCCCATGCTAAATTCTATATCTAATCTAGTGGTCAAATGGTTATTTATATAGTTTTTTTGGCAAAGCGCTGTACATAGAACATATTTATCACAATTACCACCAAACCAAAGTCGGTACTCCTTTATCGACTTCGAAAGGATGAAAGGCTGAGGTGGACTATCCGGGATTCCAACCCGCAACCCACAGATCGCGCAGAGATTGAAGCAACGAGTGCTCAACGGGCTGCGCTATCTTACTGGCTAACATCTTTCAGAGGTTGGTTAACCAAGCATCGACTGAGGTATGATGATCACAGTACCTAGATGCATGATGAACCATTTATGAAGCGCTACATAAAGTTAAATACCTATCTGGATTATCACAGGGACAGGTTTTTCTGAGTTTCTATTTGAATTACCAATGTAACTTAATTTTGTTTGTTTTTTAACAGCGCTTGCACTTTCTTGAGAGTCAGGTTTTTGATGTTTTATTTGTAGTCTTGAAGATTTGAGAGGCTAGAACACCTGTAATCAGTGTAATGACAATTACCCCTGAGCAAAGACTCTGCTGCCACTGACCATTTATAGTAATGTACCCCATTGACTGCAAGGTTGAATGAATGTAAACTAGACTGTGCATAGTCATCATTTTATACACTGTTTATATAATTAGACTGTAAATTAAATTAGAAGTGTAAAAATGATCTGCCTCTGCATGATTATGTACACAGCACCGGAACTCTGAAAAATACAATTGTGCAATACTGGTTTGCTTTCACTGGAAAAAAAGCAGAACTTGTTAAAAAAATATATAAAAAAAATCTCAATTGCAACATAGTTTTCCGTCTTATTAATTATACAATCCTAAAATTCTAGGAAAACATGCAGTGTTTCTGAAGCTGAATTGAAATAAACCATTCCTTTTATCAGTGTGCAGTTTTTTTTGAAAGGCTTCAGAGAAATACATTCCGTTTCAGAGGTGGCTTGCAATTACATCCATGTAGATAAAAATCACAAGAAGCCTTCTGGTTTCTGTCAAGTAACCTGACCTTTGCACTGCCCTCTGCTCTAAACCTGTGTGTAAATGTACCCAGGAAAATAATAAAGCTGGCGTATTTCCAAGATGTTCATGTGTAAAAAGGCCTAGCACTCGCCTTATCTGGAGCCCTGCTTAGAATGGTTTAATAAGACATATGATGGCAAGATCCTATGGCGCTGAAGTACCATATCTACTATAACAGCCCACCCCTCCCCCGCTTGATTTTGAAAGGAAGCCTCGATGCTGGAAGTGTTATAAATAATTGTGACGCCGGCTGTACCACTAGTTCATTTGCTTTTTACAGGGTTCAAGAAATGCGTTTGGACGCTTTTTCTTTCTCCCGAGCCAGTTATAGATACAGCCCATGCCGACATCATTCAAGCACTGCCAGTTTCCCAGGTCTCAGCTAGGCAGGCACATGTGGCTCTGCAGGACGTTAAAGTGAGCAACACAAAGCACCCATTTTATGATGGGTTTATATCATAAACACATCATTAAATGGGTGCTTTTTACCCATGTCTACTAGCTTGACATGCAGAAAAATAAAGTTGCTTTAAGTCACTAATCAAATGTTTTCAACATCATGAATAACAATGAGCTGGAGGTTTGTTGCAAAGAATCTCCATATCTGAGTTTATTACACAACTTCTTTTATTACATGTATTAAAACACTGAAAGTACAGTGGGGTTAACTAGATTTTGGGACTTAAAGTTTACCATTCAGGAAGTGAAAATTAAAGCCACAATGATATTCTTTTGACTCAAAATGTTGCTGTAAGGATTTACATGTTGTCAGGTGGCGTTATTATGCAATTTGTGTTTTTTTTAAGTAAACTCTATAAAACCTCATTACTGTATGTAGGCCTTGAAATCCAAACTATTTGTACTGAGTAAAGCTTGGAAAGTATGTGATCAAATTTGCAGAGTGGATTAAAATCCCTGCTTCACTTTTCAGCCAAGGTTTGTGGTCCTGGTCCCCTGTCCCTGCACTCCTCCTCTCCTGTGCTCCCCACTCTCCCCACCTTTCCAGCCATCCAACTCCCTCCTTTTTGGATGCAGCCAGAGTACCAAGAGTTCCTTTTTTCCATTTCCACCCCTGCTTTAATCCCTCTGATGTGATTCGCGATCACAGGCTGAATTGGCTGTGATGCGCGTTATGCCAGAGATGCAGATTCTTTACTGCCTAGGAAGAAACCTATCGGGCAATCAAGACTGGTCACCTAGGATTCCTAGGTGAGCAGTAATGTAAGCAAGTTCTGTACTGCTAACACTTCCTCACTCACACTCTCTGCAGGCAATACATTAGTCTCAATCTATAGTAGTTCATAAGAGTTTCGAAGCTCCAGAAATTTGAAAACGTAGCGGTGTACGTAGCATGTACTTCCAAGTTATTTTATGGCAGAATATTTTCCACAAGTGTAATAAAATGGTTAAAGGCAAGCCAGTCAACTTTGATCTACAGGTCTGATTTTTCGTATGCATTGGGTGACTGCTGGATACGTTTTACTCTTGCAGAGGAGAAAACTAATTTCTCTTGAAATTGCATTTACTTCCCGTTGTTCAGTGGTGTATTGTCAGAACATACACCACTTAACGACGGGACGCTACCCAGGGATTACTCAGATTGGCTATTCAGCCGGTTATCAAGAACGGACACTGCTCGAACGCTCAAGCACAAGAAATCTCTAAGAAGGATTACATATGAATTGCCCACCGCCTTGACAAAGACTTCGGTCGAAACACGTATTGGCTTCTTTCTCACATGCACCTAGCATATTATGCTAGGCCAACTGGATCACTACTAAAAAATAAACCTCACATGTGAACACAAACCAAGAATTACAAACTTATTTCAACCGATAATCAGGAAACTAATGGTTACAACCATTCTCCAGCGCCATTACTAAACAAGGTTTGCATATTCACCCATAATTTTTCTGTTAGTTCACGCATGAGACCAACACTTCTGAATCATGGATTTATCCTAACAGAAAAATGAATTACATGACATACTAACTAAAACGTTTGGTATAAGATAGGGCTTGGGGCTTGACTGGATAAGGAGCATACAGCGCAAATGTTTTTGCATTTTGTGCTACCTACCATCTAGCAGTTTTGGATGGATTGCGCCAATTGATGGCAGGACCAAGAGTAATTTCCTATGGTGGTATGGAAGGCTACTGTCAGTGTTGCCAACCTCTGCTTCAGGCTATGTGAAATGATATGATGTCACCATGGATATCTAATAGGGTGCAAGGAGAGCAAATTAATACAGTGGGAGGAATTTCCAGCGTTAAAACAGAACACTTTCTCTTTGGATGCCTTCGCTATACCCATATATTCCAGGCCTGAGAGTTTATTATTTTAAGTGCTAGACTTTGGGTAAGGATTATCCCTTCGGCATCTGGCACTTACAATGCTCGTTTGAGATTGTGAACGGATCATGTAAAATAAGGGGTGCTAAGCTCAGAGTTTAGGGGCACTGGGTTAAAGACGCCCAGCAGCAGTGATCATACTGCGCTGGCTTTATCCAACTCCAACAATGGGACCTTCTTTCAGAGTAGATGTGCGTAAGGGGGCAGTGGCCCTATGCCTCCCGCCCCAGGAGGAGTGGATTGGAAGTCGAAGAGATGGCTGGTCTAAAACGGAACTACTACATCATGTGATGTCTGATGAATGCTGGAAACAGATGATGGACTTCACCAAAAAGATAAGGAACATACCGTTTTAGTGAGTTGTTGGGTGTGCAGAGATAGAATGCAATACTGCCTATTTTCTTGCAAGACAATGGAATAATAAAACCGTGTTCGTCTTCTGAATCTTAATATGACTGATTTCTGTCACATACAGAGAGCAATGACATTTGTTATAGTTAATTCAAAGCCCTACATCCGTCCACTTTTGGTTCTTAATTTTTCTCCTCATGTGGGAGTGGGAATGCCCAAATGTGAGTCCCTTGGTCACTGCATCTCATTGATGAGGCCCAACAAGGCCAAAATATATCTGTTGGTTACTTGTCTTGCTGCGCAGCAGAGACATGGCCTAGCAGTTCGCCCCACACTGCTAATAATGGCGGAATGACTAAGCCTAATTTCGATAAAGCCAACCCCTTTCTGAAATTGCAAAGATGGATTTAAAAATGTTATGGAAGGCTGCCCGGAGCAATGCCAGGGGTTATGATTGAGTAAAAGCCTTCTGAAATAATAAAAGTCTATTTGTACAAAGCTGAGGCTGGTGTTGCTTAGCCATGCCCCGGCCAGTGGTCATTAAGGGGTCAAGTTGGTGTCCCATAGCCTACTTGTAGCCATGTCTAGTGGCCTAGGAGTCTAAGCCGTTCGCCCATCCCGAAGTGACCACTGAAAATTGCCAAAAGCTAAGGTGATACCAAATATTGCTGTTGTATATTAGCAATTTTCTTTGGTATCCCAACAAAAGAAAAGGGAATACTCCAAAAAAAGAGACTGTGCTGCAGACACATACTCTATTCACAAATACAAGGTCAGTTTATGTGGCTTTTTATTAAAAATTTTCCCCTCAAAATCAAGGATATCAAATATTGTAGCACTGAATCCGCTTTAATAGTTGGTATCCATACAAAATGGGTGGAAAGACTTCTAGAAGGAGAATATCGTACAGGGACATGCTCTACTCCCCTTCCAAACAGGCCTGTTCAAGCAGTGTCATGTTAAATGATTACTATCAAAATCATTCAAATGCTAAATACTGCAGCACTAGATTGGAGTTGCCACCCTACCCGACAAAACAAACATGGTAAGAGGTCTGCATGACAAGTATAGGCACATCCTATACTCACCAACATAATGCAAGGACAGTGCATGTGCTGTTTTGTTAAGTGTTAGCCCAAGTCAATAGGATATAACATATTACAGCACCATATAAGCTATTATATTTGCAATTTTCACATAAGAAAATGTCAGAACTAATTTGGAAAACATTCAGCAGGCACATGCTCCACTCCACTACCCAATACAACCTGTCCCGTTTTTGTAATCACTGTCCTGTCTTTTTGGAATGCGCACCGATGCCTGCAGCCTTTAGCGCTATATAAATAAATAAAACTGTTTCATGAAACATTTTGCTAAAAGTCAACATCAAGGATACCAAATATTACGCCACTATATTGGCCTTTAGAGTTGGCATCCCCACAAACGAATGATGAGAGAATTCCGCGAGGGTCAATATAGTGAAGATAAATCTATTCACCTCTCCACCACAAGGCCTGTTCAATCAGATTTATTTAAATGCCAGCCCTCAAAAATCTATGGCATGCCAAATATTACAGCTCTGAGTCGGCCACACATACGCTACACACCTCCCCAATATAAGCCCACTTCAAGAGGCATTTTGTTAAACAATACCTCTTGAAATCAAAGAGATAGCAAATATTACAGCACATAATGGACTTTTCAAGTGGACTTTCCCAGACAAAACAGGATGAAAGGATTTCCAGAAGGATAATATGGTGTAGCCAACTACTCTATGCGCTTATACAATTCACAGCCAAAGAAAGTGGCATTGTGTTAAAAGTTAACCCTCGATGCAGAATACTTCAGCACTGAATCAACTTCTACATTTAGAATCCACATAAAAAAGGTTGATGGGGGGGGGCTACAATGCATGCAAAATCAGTGTTTATTAAGGAGAGCCCTTGAAAGCAATGGAATACCAAATAATACATCAGTATATTAGCTATTATAGTTGGTATCCCAACAGAATTGGATGGGAGGACTCCAAGCAGGACAATATAATGCAGAAAGATACAGTACTCCACTCCCCAATTCAATGGCAATTCAAGTGTTATTCTATTACACAATTGGCCTAAACATCAAGGGGATACCAAATATTGCAACGCTATATCAGCTGTTATATTTGGTATCCCCATAGAAAAAGATGGGAGGACTTAAAGAAGGAGTCATAATGTAGGCGAATGATGTGCTCACCGCCCCAATACAAGGGATAGTTCAAGCAGTGCTTTACTAAATGTTAACCATCGAAATGAAGGGGATACCAAGAGGATACCGAAATGAAGGGGATACCAAATATTAAAACATATCAGCGAATATATTTGATATTGCCAGACAAAATGGTAAGGACGACATCCAGAGGGAATCATAGTGTAGACACACGATGAACTCGCCTCCCTGATACAAAGCATAGTTCAAGCAGTTTTTTCGTAAATGTTAACCCTCAAATTGAAACGGATACGCAATATTGCAGATCATAAGGGGATATTCAAGATGGCATTACCCAAAATACAGGATAGAAGGACTCCAAGAACGATTATATGGCGTAGACCAATACTATACAGACCTATACAATTCAAGGCCAATTAAAAGTTAACCCTTGAAATCAAAATGATGTGGAATACTACAGCACTGAATCAACTGCTGTATTTAGCATCCAAATAAAAAAGGATAATGGAAGAACTCGGAAAAGGAGAATATAGTGCAGGTACATACTCACATACCCTACCAAATGCAAGGCATGCAAAAGCAGTGTTTTTTTTAAAGGAGAGCCCTCATAATCAATGGGATGTCAAACATAGATGTGAGGACTCCAAGAAGAACAGTATAATACAGACACATACAGTTCTCCCTCCCTAATTCAGTGTCAATTCAAGTGATATTATATTACACAATAGGCCTAGAAAATCAAGGGGGTACCAAATATTACAACAATATATCAGCTGTTATATTTGGTATCCCCAGACAAAAAGTATAGGATGGCTTCCACAAGGAGTCACAGTGTAGACTTATGATGTACTCCCCCCCCCCAATACAAGCGTTAGTTCAAGCAGTGTTTTGTTAAATGCTACCCCTCAAAATCAAGGGGAAACCAAATATTACAACACTACATTCAATATTATATTTGGTATCCCCAAAAAAAGAATAGGAGGATTTACAGAACGAGTCAAAGTGTAGACAAATGGAAATACTCTCAGCCCTGATACAAAGGATAATTGAAGCAGTGTTTTGTTAAATGTTATCCCTCAAAATCAAGGCGATACCAAATATTACAACACTATACTAACTACTATATTTGGTATCACCAGAAAAAAAGGATGGGAGGGCGTACAGAAGAAGTCATAGTGTAGACAAATGATGTTCTCACTGCCCAGATACAAGGGATAACTCAAGCAGTGTTTTGTTAAATGTTAACCCTCCAAAATCAAGGTATACCAAATATTACAACACTAAATTAGATATTATATTTGGTATCCCCATCTTTTCAAGTTGGCATTACCCAGAAAATAGGATAGAAGGGCTACAAGAAGGATCATCTGGCATAGACTAATACTCTATGCACCTACACAATTCAAGTACAATTAAAGTGGCATTGTGTTAAAAGTTAACCCTTGAAACCAAAGGGGTATGGAATACTACAGCACTTAATTAACTGCTGCATGTAACATCCATGAAAAAAAAGGGATGCTTGAAGGACTCCATCCCAACAAAAATAGATGGGAGGGCTCCAAGAAGAACAATAAAATACAGACACATACAGTACTCCTCTCCCTAATTCAGTGTAAATTCAAGTGGTACATTACACAATAGGCCTCAACATCAAGGGGATACCAAATATTACAACGCTATTTCAGTTGTTATTTGGTATCCCCAGACAAAAAGAATGGGGTGGCTTACAGAAGGAGTCGCAGTGTAGACTTAGGATGTACTCCCCTCCCCAATACAAGCTTTAGTTCAAGCAGTGTTTTGTTAAATGCTACCCCTCAAAATCAGGGGATACCAAATATTGCACACGAAATCAGCTATTATATTTGGTATACCCAGAAAAAAGCTTGGGGGGGAACTTACAGAAGCAGTCATAGTATAAGCAAATGATGTACTCACTGCCCCGATACAAGGGATAGTTCAAGCAGTATTTTGTTGAATGTTAACCCTCCAAATCAAGGGATACCAAATATTACAACACTAAATTAGATATTATATTTGGTATCCCCAGAAAAAAAGGATGGGCTGGCTTCCAGAAGGACAGAGTGTGGACAAATTATGTACTCGCCACCCTGATAGAAGGGATAGTTTAATCAAGGTTGTGTTAAATGTTAACCCTTGAAATCAAGTGGATACCAAATATTATAACACTATTAGCTATGTGGGGCAAACGGGAAGACTGGAGGGCAGGACCCCAAGAAAGAGAACAATAAATGTAAAGACTCCAAAAGGAGAATATATAACAGACTCATAATTTACTTGTAGAACAAGTCCTGGTTACCTTACAATGAGAGATTGTTTAAACAATCCTTTAATAAAGGTTCTGACACTTGTTGCTGTGTTGAAAAAGTGTACATTTTTATTTGTAGTGTAGACGTTTTGTGTAAAAATGAAGGAGATCCCAATTAATACAGCACTGATTAGCTTTAGCACAGCAGAAATTCCCTGATAGATGGTAGTACCCCAGGGATTTGAATAATTTACTAGTATACTCACTACTAGCCTCAAAATCAAGGTAATGCCAAATATTATAGCACCATTTTACCTCTTATAGTTGATGTCCCTCTATCAGGGTTCCTCCAAGGCAAGTAACAACTGGAACACCAAAGTAATCCAAAAAGGAGCATACACCAAGCAGGAAAGTAATTTATTTAGGCCCATATAACAGCTGGGAAAGCACGGTTCACACAGCCCTGTGGAACTGAACTGCATGAAGTGAGCTGTCAAAACTGCCCACAGCGGGCAACGTGTTTATACATAAACATAATTTGCATGCACAACATACAGAAGCAGATTGGTGGAACTATGTCAGCCCTCCATTTCCAAACATACATTAAATGATCATAATTGGTTCATGCCTTGCTCCCCACTATACAACATCACCCCTCGTGACACACAGATCTTCCCACGCCGCCCCACAATTGCATTACATGAATGTACTAACCACTGAACGTTATTAATCTGCCGTTGCTCAGTTCTGATCAGAGACACATGACAACTTGAGCTCGGCAAAGGGGGGATATTCACAAGGTATCCGACCAATAGGGTGTCTCTCGGATATCAGCAAGCAAACACACTGTTGCACCCTAGGGACAATGAATCCTCTCCTGGTGATTGGCTCCTGTAAGGAACTCATGGTTTAATGTACGAGAATTTCCCTTTGCTATGTGTAGGGAACGCATGGTGGCAACAGTAAAGACAGACGAGTGATCTCAGTTCAAGGGTGTTTAATAAACTGTAAATGCAGAGTGGAAAAACACATAATCCTACCCCTAAATCTAAGATGGGAGCAAGCTTCGACCACCAAATGAAAAATAAGGCAGTCCTTGTGGCGTCTTGTCAAATCCTTACAATCTACAGAAAGAGTGTGGTATAGGGTTTTCAATAATGAAAGAAGTGTTCACAAATAATAAGTCAGGATGTGATTGCCAGGGGTCTCCCTTACTCACGTTCTGAGCACGGGACAAGGTGGATCTCCTGAGCACAGCACAAACTCGAGCTTTCCCAGCATTGGCCAACGGTTATGTACCAGCTATCAGGTTCTTCGATGATTAAGTCTCTTTTCAATAAAAAGTCTATTTCCTTCGGGGGCCTGATGTATTCAACAAAACAAACAAAAAGTTCCTTTCCAAATTGACTTTGGGTGATGAATTTCCACCCCTGGATCTCCCTCGGTCGGGCTCGGACAATTCCCTCGATCACGCACAGGCCTTTATTTCGGGATCTCCCTTTGCAGGGCTCGGATCCAATTGCCAAGGGGAACAATCCACTTGCCCTGGTCTTACAATACTCCTTGCATTTATGAATCTTAAGGTCCTTTCACACAGTTCGTTGTGGACATCCCTCCGCCGGGTTCACTCTTGCCAACCTTTGCAAGACACTGTTCATGCACTAATTTCACCAAGCGGGATTCATTTCCCTTAGCTTCACAATCATCCGTCGGTCAAAGACTCAACCGTACAGAGGATTTTACAAGAGACCCATGTATGACCACTTTGACCTCTTTTCGACTTTAGTTTCAACAATCGGGTAATCGCTCAGAGTTCCCTGAGTGAGCACCCACGTGGTGTCGGACTCCTCTGTTGCTGGTTTCCCCCCTTCTTGCATCAATAGCTCCATCAGCCGTTCACAGTTCAATTTAGACGTTCGTTAGTTTTGGTTCAACACATTTCGGTTTCTTATCGACTTTCCCCTCTACTCACCAGCTGTGATGAACCGCTTGGCTTCCTAACTCTTTGGAGTCAAGGTTGGTACCATGGAGCCAAGCGTCTCTCCCCGGCATGATTATCAGCGGGGGAGGGTCTCGTGTACCGTTGACATCTGCTGCAACATACGCTGGCTATTGTTTGCGTTCCTACGATTCCTTCGGCGGAGGATTCTCAGGCCTTGGTCAGAAATAGCAAGGTCGCTTCTCTCCTTGTCACCCTCTCGGTCTGCGCCGTCTTTCTCCTCCTCTAGAACTGCCGTACGGAGTTAGCTCTCACGTCGTGTGGTCTGCCTTGCTCCTCCTGTCCTCTCGTGCTCCAGCTTTCATCCCTGTGGGGGAAGGGAAAGGGCTGTCAGGTGTGTGTGATTATAGTTAATTGCCCGACTTTGCCTGGCCCTTGTATTGGGACATGCCAGGTAAATGGTTCTGGCGTTAGTCCATCGTCTTTCGTGTTGTGTCAAAGTGTTTGTGTCGGAAAGGGTAGGGGCAGTGTTTTGGAATATCCTATGTGGTAGGATGGGGGAAAATATGTTGAAAGAAGGGGGATACCATGTCTCAGTAAAAAGAAAGAGGATTCAACTTGGGAACCCTCCCGTCCCCTGCACACTTTCAAATGTTTGGATTAATCCAATACAGTTGTTCAAATTGCGTTATACGCATTGTACTATTCTAGTGTCTGACTGTGATCTAAGGCACTTCTTTGTTGAGACTAATAGATGGTTGCCATGAAAATCATTGCCTGCAAATTCAATGTAAAAATTGTTCTTATTCTTTACTCTTATGTATGTCACTTTTTTAAAAAACTTATCACATTAAATTTTGACCTCTTGTAAATTTAATGCGTTTATCCAACTGAGATCGTCACATTGTACTAGGTCTTCCATGTGAAAAAGAGATCTAGGGTTAGTCTTCCTCTTTGTGTATAATGTGAATTTATATCCTCCACTTACTATAAACTGAGCGGTTACACGCGGTCATTCAGTAACCTTACTCTGATTATTTGATAATTATATTTGTTTTTCCCTCTTAGATCAGAGCGTTCTACCCAATTTATGACCCCTTTTTCATTACTTATTTCAATTCTATTTCACATGGTAAACCAATAAAACATTTTTTAGCTTTCCCCGCCCTGTTCTACTATGTGCGGACTAGGATTTGTAATGCCCGGTTTATATTTTACACTAGGTATCTGCACCGCATTAATTTTTCGTTTCAATCGATCTTATTTCACACTTTTGTGCTTTTTGATTCAAATGACTCCCAGTTATTGAATATCTAGAGGTTCATACTCTATTACAACATATAACCTCGTTTCAAGATGGCCGATCTTTTCAGCCTGATTGCTTATTAGCAATCGGCGCCTGGATGCCTACGGGCTTTGCCATGGCATAAGAAAAATAACATTAGTCCCTCTTCTTTATCTATAACTCTAGTCCTCTATTTATCGCCATGGTCACATGCTGTTTCCATGGTTCGTGAACAACAAACCGCTCGGCTGGACAGACCCTGTTCAGGATTGTCCCCCCACGCTCCAGGTAAGCACAAATGCATTAGCATTTGTCTATCTAGGGACCAGGGATAAAGTTCCTTAGTCTCATTCTTTTAATGTTTTTTTTTTTTTTTACACTTTCTTTAGTTGGTACTCTACCTAATCCATTACTGCCGGATTCTTCAGCTGTTGACCGGCTGCACTATCTTGACATCAGCTTCAAGAATTGTGCCATGAGCACATCCTTATCGTGGTAATTTTTAACATTTCAGTTTGCCTTTATTAAACATCACGTTACGTTTTCACTACTCCATATCAGATTGCTGAGTATTTTATACTAATCAGGACTCCATTCCTGTTCAGCTTGTTTATTTGCATGACAGAACTCCCGAATTCTGAGGCACTGCTGCAGCGACAGCGTGATATTTGAGGTCCACACTTTACATGGGATCCTTTTTTGACTATTTACCGCCATCCACATTTTGGTTAGGTATGTTATTTGAATTTTTTCATACTAATGTCCGTTTCTTTTGAACATTGAACTTGACACTGATCAGGCGCTGTTATTTACAGATTTCTAGTATCCTTTTGGGAATTGACCGTGTCTCTAGGAACTAACTGTTATACGAAAACAGTCTGTCTACTTATTTTTCTTGCACCGTCGGATTCTTTGTTTCCGGCACTTTCAACTCACAAAAGATAACGACTTTCGCATTACTTCCTCACTAGATCAATTGAGTTTAGGAACTACTAACTTTTTTTCCCTATATATTCACTTCAGCTTATGTTTCACCATCCACTTGACAAGTCCCATTAGAGGGATCATTCCACTGAACTATAATATGATGTACGTTTTACTGTCTATTTTACAGTAAGGGGTGTATCAATTGACCTTCAGTTTCTCTCTCAAACATGGACCACATAATTCACCTTATAATGTTGCATGTATTACAACATGTTACAACAAATGTCTCTACATTTTCTAAATTGTAAAATTGAATATGTTATGAATTGTGTCTACAATATTTTCTTTACTGAATTTGTGTTTTTCCTTTTACATTAAGAGTCCAAGTTTGGCCTTTTGAAGAAGGAGAACTTCCTCGAAACGCGTCGTCATTTAATTTGGACTCTATTTTTCCTCAATTTGAGCTTCATCTATTGATTCCATTTTTGTTTCTATGCACTGTAAATATTCTGTCTCTGAACTATAATTCTTGTTGAAAATAATATAGCTTGCCTATAAATATATATGTTTTATCTCACACTTCTGTGTCTGACCAGATTTGTTAGAAACAAAAATATGTACAATGCGTATAACTCAATTTGAACAACTGTATTGGATTAATCCAAACATTTGAAAGTGTGCAGGGGACGGCAGGGTTCCCAAGTTGAATCCTCTTTCTTTTTACTGTTTATTGTCGGGGTCTTGTGCCATGACCCCAGTTCCTCCCCGCACCTAAAAATTATTTAAAATAATCCTCGAATTTCTTTACTAAACTTACTTACCATAGGTGTGCACGTCTATCTAAACCCTTGGATACCATGTCTCACCTATCGGTGCCCCACTTGCACTCCCCAAGGACCGCCCATCCAAGTGATCCTGCCTCACTGGTCCACCCCCAGGAACTGTATCCAATAGCGATGGCCGTGTCCTGGCCACCTAGATGACAGACCCCGGGGACAAGCTAGGGAGACACCTTTAGGTTTCTCACTCCCCACTGCTCGCTCCCTCTTCCCATGCTCATCTGCCAAGGGCGATTTGAAACTCTGCACCCCACTGTGGTTGAATTATAATTGACCGTATTCAATTTATAATTCCCAGCAAGAGCCCAGGTGCCTAGCTCACTGGCCTTGAAATTATCTACTGGTCCCGTTCCCCTGCAGCCCAGTTTTCCAGGGCACTGTCAACTTGCAACATTTCTCCAGCACACCGTCTTGGACTGAGTGCTCAGGAAATACATGTCCACCCAGTACAAGGGGCCTGCAGTCACAAAAAGAAGAGATATTTTACTTACCTGAGGCCTATATTTAATAAAGGTCTATTGTATTGTTCACATCATGCTACACTATCCTCCCTGTCTGCTACCGTGCCCATTATGCCCATTTCCTGTGTGCCCCTCACCCATGCACCTCACTCTGAACCCTGATCCCACCTTCCCCTGTGGACTTCTCCTGATGAACCTAGACATAAGTTACCCTATCCATACCCCCCCCCCCATCCCCTTATAGTCTTCATACTCCCTCAATGAAGACTCTATTATCACACACTCTTGCCCATCTGAAAATGCTACCCAAATTGCGTCATACTCTTCTGCGTGCAGTTTTTCTGGAGTTCGCAGGCGCTGGCTTGAATTAGGGGGTTGGAAAGCAGTTTCATCAGGGTATTGGGACGGGACTTGTGAGTGGCAAGCAAAGAGTGGGTATAATGATGATTTATTGTAAGTAATCTGTGATCACTTTTTTACATGGGTCCGGCGGGCAAAAGTTGTTTGACAGTGCTAGTTTTTGCTTACTGTGTAGGCATGGTGTGGGCGTTCCTGGCACAACTCAATATTCTTTACGCTACAGGTTCCTTTGGGCTTTTGAATCTATGAATCGGCTCCCCATGCTATTCTTATCGTCCTGGCAATGTTCTTTCTCACCCAAAGTAGTTAGCACGGACTTAGCACTTTTTTTGTAAATTAGGCCCACTGCTAGTACCATATTGTAAAAGTACAATGGTGAAGTGCACTTTTCAGGAAACCAATATTATAAATATTGAAGGGAAATAGTCTATGCAATTGCATGAAGGTAATGTCAAGGATGTATTTAGTCCATTTCAAACCAAGACACAACAAGAATCCAAACTTTATTTTAGAAATAAATAAGATTTTACAATTACATACGATTATGTACATGAACACCGGGACTAGCATTCACTTAATTTTCTGTAGTTTAGTCTTACACATGACAAATATATAGTCTGTAAATCGAGGACCAAGTGCAAGTAAGAGCAGCTCATTTTTAAAGTGTTTCTTCCCACAATAAATATATGCAGCAAATTAATTTTAATGTCAATGCCCCTGAGGGTTGGCAGTCAAGAAAGGGCATGTGCATCATACACTCACTTTAAACCCAGTCACATACAGAGGCACCCATGGTGGTACAGAGGCCTTAGCATAACCTACGTCACTTCTTTGGCATCTCCTATAACATCTATAGCAAAGAGATGTTGAACACTCATCAGCAGGTCTTTGTTCTTTGTCAATACAGGCCAAGTGGAACCAGAGGTTGCAGGCATCACATGCAATCTAAAAAAAATATTAATATGGCGTTACCCACTCGTTTCAAGCGTACAGAGTTAAAGTCCCGAGCGAAGCAAGGGCTTTTAACGAGGGCCCCGGGATGTTACCACCCGTTCCAGCCCTTGGAACGGGTGGCTAACGCCATTAGCACCCATCCCACATGCTGGGACGGGGCTAATTTAAAGTATTTTCGTTCCATGAAGGGGACACCTCACAGCGTCCCAATCACAGAACAAACAGACTGTTCAAAAATGGCCACAATGGAAAGGGAAAGCGGGGCTCCATACGGAGCCCCTCTTCCTTTCCATGACGGCCTCACGCATAAAGAAGAGGAAGCAGCAGCACCAGCATACACCACTGCTGCAATGTGGTAAGTGGGGAGGCGGGATAAGTTAAAAAGGGATCAGGGGTGGGGGGGATGGCGGGTGGGGGAAGCAGCCATCAGGCAGCTTGGAATGTGGGCTAACATCGGAAGATTCAGGCCGCGTTCCTAGCCTCCCGATTGGCTGGCTTCCCCACCAAGAGTGCGAATAATATTATACATTTTGTCAAAATTACTACATATAGCAATAGTTATTGAAATACTGCATTTATGAAATCAAGGTTAAAGAACATTATCAATTAAAATGAAAGAAAAAGAGCACATTGCCATCTATGTTTGGTAATGCCAGGGCAACATAACACACTAAAGGTTTTCCAGAGAATAACTTCCAAACCGTTGTCTGTCAAATAGTAATTTATTCAAGACTTAGTGTTCGATACATTGTATATACATATAAACCATGTGTAATGTGACAAATCGCAGAATTCAGTCACTTCTCTGTGACAAATCGCCAGAGGCTAGGGAAGTGAGCCTGCTATGCGATACCCTCCCTAGGGGAGGAGGCAAGTGGGACCTCACTAGGAGAGACCTCGCCCCTTGGGGACAATGACTTCTGTTTCAAAGATGAACTCCCTAAGGTATTTTACTACAACCCATCCCCAACAACTTCTATCCAAAGAAGATATGTAGAACAAATGAATGTGTGGTATTGTGGTGTAAAAACCTTAAATCCACGTGAGAAAGAATGTGTGTACAATGCTGTGAAGAATAAGATTGTCCAAGTAATGCAGAGTACTCCTACAACAGAAAAAGGACTTTGACACTCCATGAGAGAAGCCCGGGAGATTCGAATCAGCTGTTCTAGAAGGTGAACCAGATCAGGCATGCAGCTTCCAAGTGTGGAAATAAACCGGTGAATGAAGTTAGCACGAGAAATGCTTGAAGCAGGAAGAGCTGAGGGAAGGAGACCTCAGACAGGTTACAGAGTCCAAGATTGTGGCGTGACCAAAAATCGGTGGACTAAGAAGTCCAACAATGATGCCAAGACCACAGACTCGTGGACATCCCCAAGGCCAACTAGATCAGCAAACCTGGACTGCCTGTCCACTCCCAGATTCAAACTATCCACGATTAGTGGCAACAACTTCCCTCTTAAAGGAGCCAAACTATGGAACTCCCTGCCTCCTTCCAGTCCTACCAGAACTTCAGAATTAATACTATCCTGTGGTTAAAATCCACTGACCACTAATTTGCACCTGTGTAACCGAATTGCAACTCGTAATACCCATCTACTAACGCATGACGGTAACTTCATCTTTATGTACAATATCTGTATATCCTGCTTTGTATAGTAATGTATTGCATTGTATGACTCACTGTAACTAAGCTTCGCATATTCTTGTATCTGTTGCGCCCCGATACCCTTGGGTCTGGTGAGCATTACAAATAATAAAACAAACAAAACAAACTCACAGGCACAGTGGAAGGAAGAGAGAATCAGAGAAGCCAGAAGCCAACCTGACGAACCGAAGCAAGCATCGCATCCTGATCGCAGGCCCGATGACACTAACTCCAAGTGAGAGAGGTAACGGGGAAGGCAGGAGACCCGGGAGGGATAACGACTATAACGAGCATAATAATCAGACTCGTCCCAGTGAGGAACGCAAGTTAATATTCCCTAAGGATAGTGGGAAGTCAAATAAGGACATTCATACTTAAAAAAGAGCAGTAGAGAACCAAGAGAATAATTATTGGTACTTTCAGACTCATCTCAGTAATACTAAAGAGGTAGAGAGAAGTGTGAATGAGTACTTGTACCCTCATACTCATCCCAGTAAGACTAAAGAAGTGGAAACAAATGAGAATCATTATTGGAGCATTCATAGTTTTTCCAGTAAGGTCGAAGAAGTAAAGACAAGTGAGAACCATTATTGGACCCTTCATACTAGTCCCAGTAGCTAGCGATTGAAAAAGAAAAGTGAGAGTTCTTTTGCAAGTCCTTCCAATTGGCCCAGCAAAGGAAAAAAGTGGACATTGTATAGAGAAGAACCAATTGTGATAAATAAAGAGCGAGAGAAGAATAACCTAAGAAGGGGAAAGCAAGGTGTCAAGGAGACGAGAGAGAAACTTAAGTGCCCTATTTCTGAACTGTATGAACTGGTCAAAGTAGTTGCCAAGAACTACCTACGAATAAGTTACTAGAGTGATTGTGTTGAAAAGTAGACCACAGAAGAAAGGAGTCATTTTCCTGTGCCCAAGTTGTTTTGATAGTGGTCGGAACTACAAGCACCACAATGCAAAGTGATGGTGGACTGAAAGCAAGGACGGTCTAATCATCTCAAACTTGGCATGGGTGAGCAGTGTAAGGCAGGCATGGTATCAAAGTAAGACCGACACAAGTGATCACAGTTCAAGGGTGTTTATTGAACTTTATCAGGGGTGTGAAAAAAAGCCTATCTAAACCTAAATCTAAGATAGGAGCAAGCTACGACCATTAAATAATACAGTCCTAGTAGAGCAGAGGGCTTCAAACTGCGGGGTGCGCCCCCCCCAGGGGGGTGCAGCAGCATCCCAGGGGGGGGGTGCTAGAGCCCAGCATGAAAATAAAATATATATATATTTATTTTGATTGGAGGAAATGGGGAGGGGCAGCTCACATGGTCAGACTGGACCATAAAACGTCCTTAGGCACCAATGAAAAAGTGGCCAGCAGTTGCAAATGGATAGTCAGACCTTTAGTCACAGACTGTTTGAATAGTACCCAAGGCGGTGTCTTTTGTTCAAATGTAAACAAATTGTGATATTTAAAGAATATTTATTCAGTAACAATGGTCAAAACTACTAGCTGCATAGTGAAGCAACTCCTCAAACTGGCTCATATTGGCCAAAGAAGTGGCCCATTTTGACTGACCTACATTAGCATCTTTGGTACGGTCATCGTCCTATTGCCCTATAAACCAGTCCAAGCCTGGCGGTTCATCCATAATGGGTGAGGGGGCATCCACCCACTGGCCCCCACACCCATTATGGAGGAGCCGAGGAGCCAGCCCGGTGAAACACTGAGCACTCCCTCAGCTGCTTTTTCCAGCTAAGGGAGTGCTCTTGGGCTGGCTGAGCTGTCAAAGGGAAACATTGTTTGCCATTGACAGTTCAGTTCCCCAGCCGCACATGATCACTGAGCCATGCAACGCTGGGGGCATTTTGCTTCGCCAGCCTTGCATAGCTCATTGGAAATGCTGGCTGGGGCACTGCGTGTATGTATGTGTGAGGTGGTGCTCCTGCACCTCCTCGCTCATACGGGCAGAGCAACCTGGAGCGGGGCATTTTAGCAACTACGCGCAGGCCCCAGCCGAAGGTACTTTTATGGTGATTTCTTTTTTATTTAAATATGTGTATGGATGCTGGCGATTCTACCTTTTAGGTAGAGAATTCGAGCTGCACTCTCCACAGTTTCTGAATGACCCATCCAAGTTTGAGAAAAGGAAGAAAAGTCCAGGTCCACACCAATGTTTTCTTCAATTGCTTCCTTTATTTATATTGCAGGGAAAATACGTAGCATTTTAAAAAAATGGAAATCCGTTCCCCAATAGAAAAAAGACCAAAATATCTAGGTCCTCCCAAGTGCAGCACTCCTAGTGCAGAGACGTTCACGCGTTCCGCGGCTACCTCGCCGCTTGCTCACAACGATTTGCCTCATTGTCGTAGAAACATTTTAAAATATGAGGGTAAAGCAGAAAGGGGGGGGGAAGAGTATGTGTATGGATGCGTGTATGCTTGTGTTCTGGGACTGTGGTGGGAGCAGGATGGGCAGGAGCATAGGGATAGTAGTGGGAGCATGGTGGGGAGAGCACAGGTCTGTAATGGGAGTAGGGTGTGGCAACAGCGCGCAAAAGTTCATAGCCATTTCTACATACTGTCCATCTGGCACTTTTGGGGGGCCCGGCCTGCCCAAATTTTGCTCACGGGGGTCCCAGGCCAAAAAAGTTTGAGGACCACTGTAGTAGAGTCTAATCAAATAAAAAGGGCCTATACTAAAAACAAAACCTATTGCTAATCCTTACCACTATGCTACAAAAAGTTGTGAGATAATGTTTCACAAAAAAGAAAGAAGTGTTCACAAAATAAGTCAGTACGTTTAGGCCGTTGGCCTCCCATCCCCAAGTTTTTAGCACGGGACGAGGCAGGTCGCTCGAGCAAAGCACACTCTTGGGCTTCTTCAACACGAGGCCACAGTTCTTTTTACCAACATCAGGGCCTTCTGTGCCCATCTCTTTTATTCAAAGTCTCTTGCATCAGAGGGCCAGATGTACCAGAAACAACGAAAAAAAGTTCCTTTTCTAATGTTTAAGTCGGACAATTCACTCTACACCCTGGATCCCTCTCAACCGGACTCAGATCCTATTTCATACAATTTGCTTCACTCAGTCGAGTTCAGACCAGCTTTAGTTCACAGGCCTCCCCCTAGGTCGAGTTGACACATCAATATCTTCTCGGGCGGACGTCCCTCTTCTGGGATCAATCCCCCTTCCTTTTTAATATTTCACTCTTCGGGGTTCCTTTCCATACAACGTTGTTTCTTTTGTCGAAGACTTTCAAAATAGCACAGCTTTTACTTCTAACTATGCCTGACCACTTCGACAGACTCTGCGATTTCACCTCTTGGTGCCTTTCTAGCACCGTGGCATTCTGGTCTTTATAGTTCTCGTCTCAAGACTTTCATTAAATTCCAGCCCTTGCAGGATTCAGGCCTACTTGCTTGGCCTATTTCATATTTGTTTTACTTTTACTTTCTTGCTCCTCGCCACCAGGAGGTTTTCACTTCAAACATTCAGTACAGAGACGTGGAGGACCACTCTGTTATTCTGAATCAGCTTTTAGAACAACCGACTCTCTCTACATGCGGTAACCATTATCCGCATAACCTGGTTGGCTACTTTCTATCTCTTTCGTCTTTCGCAAACCCAGCTTCCCTTTCATTTTCATCACTCACCGGTTGCATGCAAGCATTTTTCTCCGGCTCTAATTTTCTTGGTCGAGGCTTTCAGTTTTAATCTTGGGGTTCCTCCCCAGTACTCTTGCTATTCCGGGAGAGGGGAATGGGTGGTCTTTACACACTTGCCAGGAACAATCCCTCCATCCGTTTGGCCCGATGTTACCAATTCGTACAATCGGTCAAAGCCACGGTTCTTCAGCCTGGATTTCTTGTGCCCTAATTTGTATTCAAGCAGCACTTTGGCTTTCTGTATTTTCCAGCTTGGTTCTTGATAGCCCTTGCTGAGGTCTTCCTCTTGTGTACCGCCTCCTTTTCTATGTGCTTTCATGCTCCACCTTTTATCCCTTTGGGGTAGAGAAAGGGAAGTCAGGTGTGTGTACTGAAAGTTGATTGCCTGAACTTGCCTTGCCTCAGAATTGGGACAACATTGCAGGCTCTCGGGGGCGTAGCTAACCGCCATGTAAAGCGGACGTGCTGACTCGGAGCTCCTGCGGATACGTTTAGCAAACAAAGCCTGAAATATAACACTCATGGGCCAACGATACGAACTACGGCGATGTCTGTGCGAGATTGAGGGAGCCAGGGATAGGTCTTGGAGAGAGATACGCCGAGGCTCGGGACATGGCACTGGCTCAACAACAATGGTGGCATGCTTCGGGTTGCCTGCCAGGAGATGGTGAGGAAGTGAAATACAGCCATGTGCTGTACAGAGAACGACCACTGAGGCGGGTGCACCCAACTTTCCACAAGCAGCGGAATACACAAAGGCGAGGAACAGGTTCCGGTCAGGAGGGCCGGCTCCCAGCCGTGTGGAAGGAGACACGCGCCAGCTGCCTCAGAGACTGGGCGAAGCAGACATGTGGAAGCGAAGCTGCAGATCCGCAAGTTACAGAGGCGGCTGCCCTCGCGGGTAAAGACAGGGGCAGACGGGACATCATCCCGACATGAATATCAGCCCGCCTGGAGTGGACAGTGAATACAACCGGCGGCTCCATAACTACAGGGAAACAAAGCAGACGGAAGATCTCAGAGGCAGACCTCTGAAGCTGCTGGGGACCTGTGGCTGACGCCAGAGCAACTATACAAGGCTCCGGACTCCAACCCAGCACAGAGAACAGCAAGACCGAAGGTGCGGTAAGGAACGGGAAGGTGGCGGGACGCCCGCGCACCCTCATAGGAGGCCAGGTCTGCTCGCAAAACACAAAGCAGCCTGAGCCTAAATATAGCAGCGCACACTTGACATTTGTCTAGAAATTAGGGTGCACGCATACGCTCCACCCTGCCCCCCAATTGAGCCTCAAGGGAGGGGAGCAGACCACAGTATAGTACCAGCCCACAAGCTCAGACCACCAGAGCCTCGCAGATAAGACCCCCTCCAAGTTAGGGGTGAAAAGGAAGGAAAGGACTGTGCAAAACACTGGGTCATCGGCAAGAGCATATCAGACTCTTAGAGTCCAGAGTCCTCACTGCAACTGTATATTTAATAAGCAAATAACATTGAGGCCCTGCTAGCACGCAACTGATTCCATTGAATTGGGACATATAACGATAGTAGGAAGGAGTGAAAACCATGCACAGGCTAAAGTTGGCACATAAAAAACAAAGTTAAAACAGCCTGTGAGTGAGGAGTCGAGGATCTGACACCACAGGCCCAGTCACCAGAATTTCTTCTAACCTCGAGTTCCGAGTGGCCTCTGTGAGATAGCTGCAAGGTGGGTAAAGGCCGCAACACATCCCGTAGGCCCATTAGCAGCCTGATGAGTGACAAAGAACTGCTTGGACGGTCCAGGGTTGGGGCCCGACGCTGGGGGTTGTCCCGGGTCAGAATTGTGTTGGAACCCTCCCGGCAGATCACACCAGGCACAGAATTGCTGTAAGACTGAATTGAGAGGCTGCTGGGTGTGGACGGCCTCGTAGAACAGGAGAGGGCAACAGTGAGAAGATGGCAGCGAAGGGTGGCAAAGGCAAAAACAAACAGTGAAATCATTTGAAAAGGACAAGTAAACGCTGTTGAGACCAGTGGTGATGACATTGAGGCGGGCTCCACCATGGGCCGCAAAAGTAAAATAGATGCAGGAAATCAGCAGATATAGAACGCTATTGCAACACTACAAGCTATCCTTGAATCTAAGATACACGAAGTAAGAATAGAGCTAGGCTTATTGCGGCAAGATGTTCGAGCCCTGGCAGAGCGCATGAGCAAACTTGAAGAACAGATCCAAGAAAATACCACTGCAAGAGTGCAAACGACCAAAGATGTCATAAGTTAAAGGAGGAAAGAGCGGAGGACGCAGAAGGACGGGCGCACCGGAATAACTTTAGGATAGTGGGCCTGCCTGAGGGAATAGAGGGGTCCGACCCCACCACCTATATTGAAAATGTGTTATTGCAGGAAACAGGTGCTGGGAACCTACCTCAGGGTTTTACTATAGAGCGTGTGTACCGTTCTCTGGCCAGGAGACCACCACCAGGAGCTCCTCCCAGGCCCATCATCGCTAAGGTCCTAAATTATAAGGACAAGGAGACTATCCTTGCCTTTTATAGAACTGGGGGGGGGGGACATACAAAGAGCCTCAGCATAGCTAACTATATTCCCAGACTACACCTTTCAGGTGCAAAAGTGGGACGTCCAATTCATCTCAACAAAAGCCTGACTAAAGAAAGCAGGTATAATATAAATATATGATAATTTACCCAGCTAAATTAAAAGATACTACACAATGGCAAGCCCCTCTTTTTTTAAACAACATCTGAGGCACATGATTGGATGGCTAGTGTGCAGATCCCAGAATCTGCCGATCATTGACCAGAACCTAAGGAACAAGTCAGATGCCCAGATGGCTCACAAGAGAAGCCAGATAAATAAGGAATGTGTGACAGGGCTTTGGAGGAAGTACATAAACGTTGGTCCGAAGGCAATTGCTCCTGGGGCCTATGGATACAGCCATATTTCTAGTGGCATAGGATGCAGGTGCATTGCAGTACAGACACAGAAGCCTGGTAGAGGGAACACAATTGGCAGACCCTTCTACTACACCATACTTGGTTTCTCTTAGGGTACTGAATAGTACCCACCAGTTGGGCACCAGGAGTCAAGTCTGAATGGATCTCGTGGAGCGGAAGTGGGGAAGTGTAAGCATGCCAAGCATGAGTGTGTTTTGTTAGTTGGGGGAAAGGGGGTGTTACACAAGGGGAAGGGAGGGAAGCCTGATAGAAGAGCACACAGTTTACACATGACCCCTGCTGATGTCAGAGGGCGGGCAGCACCCCGCCAATGCCCGAAGGAATTATTATTAGATGGCTAGTGACATCAAAATCATGACCTGGAACATCCGGGGCCCAAATAATTATGTAATGAGACAGAGTGATCACATACTTAAGAAGGCACAAAGTGGGGATTGCATTGTTACAAGATAGACACTTGAATAAACACAAACAGGAGAAGCTGGCTGAACATGGGGTTGGGTTGTTGTGGGTTCCACATATTCAATATATGCAAGGGGGGGTTCTCATCTGAGTAGGCCAATCAATCCCCTTTAAAGTGTTGAATACTAAGATCGATGATGAGGGGGAAGATGGCTATAATACCCGGTATGTTAGGGAACCGGGAAGTATGCATAGTGAATACCTATGCACCCAATCATGACGCCACAATGTTTTTTAAGTCACTATATGTGAGACTCAGCCCCTATGGGAATGGAGTCATGATACGGGACAGAGATTTCAATTGCACCCTTGACCCCACATTAGACAGATCAGACTCAAGGTACAAAAGACCGGCCCCACCAGCCAAAGTCCTAAGCACCTTTATAGATCACTTTCAGTTAACAGATGTTTGGAGGTCGCTTCATAGAGAAGGTAGAGAATATTCCCATGACTCAGCCCCACATAAAGTTCACACAAGACTAGATTATCTGTTCACAGTTGAGGAAAACGAGACAGAATTTACAGAAGCGGAATACCTAGCTAAGTCCTGTCAGACCATGCCCCATTTCTAATGAAATGGATGATCACTGGCCCGAGACCGCCTATACCCTCCTGGAGACTTAGGAGTGAGGCACTATTAGACAAGGCATGAACACATCAGGAAAAGCATGGTAGACTTTCTGGAGATAAACAATGGCAGCGTCAATAAAGGAAGAACGATTTGGGAAACATACAAGGTGGTGATCAGAGTAGGGGGCAGACTGTGCTCCCCTGCTGCAGACTATGCAGTCGCAGGTGGAGCTCCTGTCAGATTGGCATGATGTTGATTATGCTGCGGCAGTGACCATGGGAGCTGCAGTTTCGGGCCACCATCACTTGCACCTCCCAGACTGGCATTCTGATGGGCATCAGAAGGCAGTGGCCTTGAAAATTCTCGTTGAAGGAAAGATCTTATTTTGTGATTCTCTGTAGGACAGGGTGCATTGTTTGTTCAAGGCAGATAAGCACAATGACAAGCTACATCGTCGCTTTGAGGTTAAGCCTGGGCTGGTGCTTCGGAGTCATGCTGTGTCCAGGGAGAGTTATCAGACTCCCTCTGCTGAGAGTCGGTCTAAAAGCCACAGAACTCCGGCAAACCCTTTGTTACAGCTCCTTCACATAGGTGCAGATGCCAAATGTTTTGGGGCCAGGTTCTGCTGATTTTGGCCGGCTTGGCCTTGTCTTCTAGTCTGTGGGTGAACAGGTTTGTCCGGTGGGGATTCCAGATCGAGTTTTGTCTCGCATCTGCTGTGCTTGGGAGCATAGGTGATTGCTTCCCAGGAGGGCGGGGTACACACTGACCCGACTCAGTGTCCTGGAATTGTTGGAGAAGGGTGCGATCCAGATAGTTCCCAGGAAGAAAAGGGCTTTGGAGTTCTACTCCGTCATATTTGTGGTGCCCAAACCAAATGGCAAGTTCCGACACGCCATGGACGTCAAGAGGCTGAACGTGTTAATTCGGACTGTGCATTTGAAGATGAGAGTATGCAGATTGTTCCTGCCCTCATTCTCATGCCCACTTCTGATGGAGCTGAGCCTTTTGCTTCTCGGATACCGAATTGGGGGGTTTGGAGGTTCAGAGACAGGGATTGTGCAGATGGGGTTTGACTCCGCAGTTGGAGATTTTGATTCAGAAGTATATGCGACCCACAACTCTGAAGGTATACAAGGTGCATTGGAAGAACGCACGGTGGTGCGCTAGGAAATGTGCGCAGGCTCTTGACTGCTCTGTGCCGTTGTCTTGCCCGTTCTGGGAAGATGGCTGGGACATGGGTCTGGCTGCATCAGGGCTTTCAGGGAGCCCTGGATTCTTATTTCCAGCTGTGAGCCATTGGTCTGCCAACTGTTGAAATGTTGTCTGTGTGCTTGTGTTGCTCAAAGGGACCTTCCCCTAGTTTGGCTAGCTTTACAGGAGTATTCATTTGAACAAGTGGAGTCCATTGAAATCAGGTTTCTCACATGGAAGACAGTGTTCTTGTTGGTCATTACCTCAGCGAGGAGGCTGGGTGAAATTGGAGCATTATGTATGGCTCCATTCCTCCTGGTCCTCTCGAATTCCCTGGTTCTCAGGCGTGATCCGGGGTTCCTTCTTCAATTAATTTCTAAGTTCTATAATGTGCAGGATATTGTTCTCTCGTCTTTCTTTCCCAAACCCACCTCTTCCGAAGAGCAGTGGTGGCCCAAACTGGACGTTAAAAAGTATGTCTTGGTGTAGCGGGAGCCGTTGTGCTGCAACAAGATGGCTGCAGCCTGAGAGAGCTCCAGCTTGGGCTTTCATATCCTGCAGTATATCCCCGCCTTCCGTACCTGAAAACTGCTGATTTGTTCCAGCATTCATCCCACGGCCCAGCCGTGGCTTGTTGTCCCAAAAACTGGAGCTCCCGGGGGGCTGTGGCAAGTGCCAGTACCCGGAGTTGGAGAACCGCCTTCAGGTGGCTGGGCACCAGTGGTCCTGTGATGGCTGGCCTTCCTCATCCGGGGGGGGGGGGGGCACCCGAGAGGTGCGGAATACACTGACGCTGGAGACTGGCAGAGCAGCTCCGTGCCTGTGGGGGGGCCCGCTCGGCCCCTGCAGCGAGGTGGTGCCGCTCCCCATGGTCCCCATCAGCGACCTGGTGAAGGGCTGGGCAGACCAGGCAAGGCAAGCTGGGTTGTTGCTGCGCAGCGCTGAATTCCTGGTGCCAGCCTGCATGGAGGCCCGACCCCTGCTACACCTGCATCCTGAGTGGAGGGGACGGACCACCATCGATCGGCGTCCTGCTCTGGGCTCCCTGTCGGCTGCTGCTTGGCAGAGGTGTCACCTCCACTCCCCCCCGTGTGGTTGGCAGGGCCTTTATTGTGCCTGGAGCTGGCTCTGCTTTGGAATGAGGCGGTGAGTGTGCCCACAGCCCTTCACATCCTATCTTCCTGCAATCAGCTTGGCGACCTCGGAGCCGCATTGTCCAGAGACTCCCTCATTGAACTTTCAATACTGGGCATACCACGCTGCCGTCAGGGTGCAGGCCACGTCTGGCTGCTACTGTTTCCCTGGTGGGAGGAAGGTGGTTAGCACCTCGTTTTCTGCTGGTGCGTCACCTGCGCCCCCCTGCCTTGGATGGCTCCAGTTGTGACCATGGAGAGCCTCACAAGTAGAACAGCAGACCATTTCCACTGGGGGACCACTCTTCAGGCGCGGAGTGGAACCCACGCTCAACAACCTTCAACCGCATAACAGGTGCACCTCTGCGAACTGAAAAGGATTCCAGAGAACAGGCAACCATCGAACTTCCGACAGGCCGCGTTGGCCGATCTGACGGGACCCCGAGTACCTCCCGGCGCACACGTCTCGGGACAGCTGACTTGTGCCTCCTGCCTTCTTCAGCCACAACTATGTACTCTATCCTAGGCCACCCGTGTCTGTGGTGGGGTGGCCACTGGTGCTCCTCTTCTCTGCTGCACTCTCCACAACACTGGGGTGACTCCCAGGCTTCGTAGGACATACCACAACGTGGTGAACCCCAAGAAGCAGGGCAAATCGGATCAATTCACCAGAATGGAGGCAACGCCGCCGCCCGCACCAGCACAACCCGGCCCCTCACAGTTGGATATCACCGCCCTTAACCATACTTTGCTGGCCCTTAAAACCAGCACGGACTCCCTGCGTACAAAGACTGACGCCCTAACGAGCAAGGTAGATTATCCGCCATCCAGATTGAGAAATTGTGTGGTCGTATCACTGAGGCGGAGATTAGAATTAGTGATGGTGAGGACAAAGTATCAGTCCTACAGCGAGAGGTCACCCATCTGCAGCAACAGCAACTAAGAATGACGATTTAGAGGGACACCCTCGCCAGAACAACTTTCAAATTCTCGGTGTGCCCGAATCTACCCCCCTCTGGCAACACAGAGCAGTTTGTCGAAACGCTATTAAAGGAACTGCTGGCAGACCCTCCAGTTTCCAAAATGTTTCTTGTGGAGAGAGAGCGCACCGCTCCCTGGCGGCTAAGCACCCGCCGGGAGCCCCTGAACACCCCATAATCACTCGGATCTTCAACTACCACGATAGGGATGTCCTACTGAAAGCGGCTAGAGAAAAGGGAGAACTACAATGGCAATCCGCGATGATCCGCCCCGTTTCCCGATTTCAGCCTCCAGGTGCAGGATCAAAGGAGAACCTTCTAATTGGCCAAGAATATCCTCCATCGGAAAAACATCTGAAATGCAATGATGTTTCGGGCCAAGCTTTGTGTGATGCACATGGGGAAAGTATCCTACTTTACAATACCTGAATCAATGAAGAGGTTCGCACAGGAACTGCCCGACCCGCTTCGATCTCCAGACCACGACCCTTGATCCAATACACTCTCCCTAGCATATGCAATGCGGTACTTGTCTCTCGCAGTGAACCACACTGACATTCGCCTGGGAGCACTCTTCACTGCCAAGGAATGAGCCCGAGCCACAGGAGCCTGTCGCCAACGGCTCCTCATTACGACAGCCACTGCAGTCGTAGTTGGTTACTTAGTTGTTTCTTGGGAATCGGAGGGTGGGGGGGGGTCACTGCCAGTATGTTTATGTTTCTGGCCTGGGTGGTGGGAGGTGGGGGGGGGCAATGAGGCGTGGTTGGAGATTCACACTTGTGGGCTCATTTAGGGGTGTGGAATTATGCGGATCGGGCCTTCTCACAGCTAGCACAGCTGGTCTCCCTTTGATGCTTGAAATGCATTCGAGGTACAGGGCCTCCATGTCCTTGTCCTGTACTCCCTTATGTGTGTTCTGTGCAGAAAACAACACAGGAGTCTGTGTGGGACTCCTGGAAGTGCAGCTCTTCCTCTTTTTGGTTGTGGTGAACAGACCCTTGGGATACCCTTATGGCACCCATGGGTGGGAGTACAACCCTGTACCCCTAGTGAATGTTTTTTTGGGCACCTGTGTGTGACTCACAGAGCAGGTATGGGCTGGTGGCAGCTCCATGCTGAATTTTGCAGGTGCTCCGAGTATCGTCCATTTTGGGATGCCCAGACCCTGCCATTGGAATTGGTTGATTGCCGATAGGAGGCAAGATGGCCCCTGTGACCTCTTGCTTTCTATTGTGTTACCTTGTTTTCCCAAAGTCCTGGGAAGCCCTGACTCAGTCCCTTCCCCTGACTAGCTGTTGGGTGGAAGTTTCATATATGGTATTGTGGGGGAAGTCCAGGCCAGACTGGCTGGAGCCTTTCCAATGACTGTACGTAGTGGGTACACCCTTGGGGTGGGACCTGGGTGAATCGAATGTCTGACCAATATACATTTCATGTTATGGGTGTCTGGTTTCTGGTGTGTGAAAAAATGAATGAGACAGCCCTGCCCGAAACTGGTATGAATACAGTGTGGTGTGCTGAAAGGCTGGGTGCTTGCCCCAATCCACATTCCTTGTTTTGAGTGTCTGGATGGAGAAGAATGGCCTGAATGCACTGTGAGCCCGATTGGCTGCCTGTCTGCTGAATGCACTTCTGAATGATTGGCTTCCTGAGCCTGGCTCAGCAGTGTGAATGAGAGAAAGAACAGTATATCTGGGGACATCTCCCCGACAAGAATTGTTCAGAAGCTGAAGTCGAAACTTGATCCTTAACCTTTTCAGTCCAGCTGGAAGAAGGCTCTGCTGCCGCTTTTCTTCAATGCAATCTGATAGCTGTTTCTCTAAGAACTGATCCAAAAGGAGGACATTGCGAGGAGACCTCTTCCCGAGCTATGAGGGAACATCGTGCAAAAGCTGATCTTCTTCAAGGTGCCCTGGAAGTCAGTCCTCGAAAGACTGCCGACCAGAGACGCGGTCTGCCAAGAACCTGAAGTGAAGCACCCGGACATTGAAGTCCGTCGTCATCGACCAGGGTTCAGAGGACCATGGTAACCGCTGGAAGCCCGTTGAGTCGCATTACCCCCAAGCGGGGACAGTTCGATGCTGTGCTGCTAGACAACCGGAGCCACAGCACTCAATTGCCAAAAATACTTTGAAATCACAGACTCCCTTACCATCACCGTCGACCGCTTTTTCCCGCCGGAGAAAGTCGGGGTCGTCGACGAAGCAAGGAGAATCCGCCGGTGGGTTTCCCGCCACCCGAAGTCCACAAAGACCCAGACCAATGAAGATCTGAACGCCAGCCGTGGTCGTGTCCCAATCGTCGTTGCCAACGCCGAAGACCCAACGCCCTTGCTGGGCCTACGCTCTTAATCGATTTGCTTTGCAGGAACAAACTCTTGTCATTGAGGTGCACCGCACGCCTCATCTTCACAGGACGTCCAAGACCGATCGTCGACAGGCACCGCGAAGGTCGAAGCTGCTCCCTCGACAACAGTGTTCACATTTCTTCGTAGGAATCCTGTTGACCTGTGGTTCCTGCTTTAAAAGGAGTCCACTCAAGAAGGGCCAGTAGACTAACCATTGAAAGAACTCTGCTAAACTCAGGTACATTGGGGTAGTAGAACATTTTAACAGGAAACAAGACTGTTTTAAACATATATGGACTGGGCTTGTTAATACACTTTATTTACAGTTGCCCGGATGGGGGGGATCCTCACACAGAACTGTGTCTGGTGTTAGGGACCCAGTATTCTGCCATTGTTTAATCCAACTTGTCTTCCTTCCTATGTCCATTGTTGATTCACATTACTGTTTGATTTGTATACCATTGAAACGGTCAGCAGTTGGTGCATTTTAAAGTTAACTGTGGTACCACATAGACATTGGCAATTCTAATATGGTAAATATGTACAGAGTACAAAGTGTGTTATTCATTGTGTCTATTTATTGAACCTTATTTATATAAAGAACTGTGTTATCACCCAACAGTGTGGGGACATTCCTTTGTGGGGGCTTGGGGACTACATTGTACTTATAAAACCAGCCTGCATCACCTCCCGAGAGCTTAATCCTTGATTGCTCGGCCATAGTTACCCTATAGAGAATCTTGGCTGGGGTGCTCTGTGTTTCTGCTCTGCCATATAGAGGGCAGGAGTATAGAAACCCCCCCCCTCTCTCCAGTCTTTACACTCCCCCACGCGGGCACCCCGACCCAATTCGTGGCCACATGGTCGCTCATCCACAGCAGCTGTCACGATGGGAGCAATATCTGTGTTGAAATGGAATATTCAGGTGTTTACCAATAGGAATAAAACAGGACTTATTGCCAATTATGCAAGGAATCGCAGTGTCAATATTATGTGCCTTCAAGAAACACATTTACCCAAAAGACACCAACCCTTTAACGCTGCCAGGCTTCGGGGTGCACAGGTAAGGGTCCTCATTCAAATCACACTCTAGAGGGGTAGCTACCTATATTCACCGCTCAATGGAATTCAAGTTGCATGAACGGGACAGGGACATGGAGGGCCGGTTCCTGCTGTTGGCTAGGGAGACCCGGGGGTTGAGACTCCTCATCATAAATCCAATTAAAGATGTGTGCTCCTGGAGGGATGCCCCCGTCTAAGGTACAGCTGGTGAAAATGACTTGCAAAGACTGGGAACACCTGGGGCGACTAACGGATAACACTGTCTGCTACTCCCCTGAGCTCCTGGTGTACGCAATGAGGGGGTTCCCAGTCACAAAGGATAGGGTCTTCCCACAACACTTCGAGAGACTGTGGGTCTACAAATTTGAGGATCTCATAGTGGAGAGTCGATTCATCACTTGGGATGCCCTAAAGGAGAGGGGTGAATGGACCGCCATTACAATGTTCATATATTATAGGCTACGAGCTGTGTTTCAATCTAAATGGCCCGACTATCCCCAGGTACCCCCTCCCTCACCACTCGTTCAATATATGTGTCCTGACCTGTATGGGCTACGAAGCTTGTCTCCTCAATATACAGAATTACTAGCTCCTTGAAACCCCCCCCCATATACACACCTATAGAATCTAATGGGAGGAGGTGCTGGGGAGAAGGCTTACAGATCCCCAGAAGAAACGTACCACCGTAGGAAGTAACAGTGCAGGGTGTAATAGCCCTTGATATTAGAAAGGTGGATCCCATGATGCTGGAAAGGTAGACAGAGACGACGGTTCTCCAGGGTGTATGATATAAATAAACTCTATGGCATTGGCGACACCTACTAAGCGGATGTGGGCGGAGCCTACTCCCACTCGTTTATGGACAATTTAACTCTAAAAAGATTGCGCCAGCTGACTCCAAAAACAGCGACTGTTGGCGAGTGGTGAAAGTGAGGAGGAGCAGGAGAGCAGGCGAATTAAAGATTACAAAGGGCAGGCTGAAGAGGGGGTGAGGAAGTCCTGGGGATTTAAAGACGTAACAGATAGCCACGTGATCCCTCAGGCTTCAAAGCCTCAAACCAAAGGGCAAGACCCTTAATATCTTGTGTGCTTCAGGAGGGCTAGGGCTTCAGCTTTGGATACTGAGAAATTTTGGGCTGACTTGGTACTAATAATGGTGCATGTGAGCCCTTTTGGAGTGAAAGACAGGTCTGAAGGATAATGGCATTCGCCTCTGGTTGTATCGGAACTTGGTTGATGGAACTAGTGGGCATTGACTCCGGGTGTGGATGCAGATAACACTGAGAGTTACAGTGCTGAGTGGAGTGGGTAACCCCTGCGATCCAGTTAATAGAGTGTGGGCCGTTAGGTGGTCTACGCCCAAGGAAGCATATGTTGAGTGCTAAAGGGAGAGGACGCACGAAATGTACCCAGTTACCCCCAAGGTGAACACACGAAGGGCAGAGGGGACAATTACAGGGTGCTGGCAATCAAGGTGAAAGACACGCCCAGCGAGACTCACTCTCCTACACTACGGTCGCCACACAGTGACTAGAGAGCACGGAGAAACGATGGCAATCACTAAAGAGGAACTAATGCAATGTCTAGCCGATCACCATCAGCGCTTAAAGGAAACGATTCAGGAGTCTTTTCAAGAACAGGTTATCACCGTAAGATCTGACATAAAAACTGCAGTTCAATAAGTAAAAGGGGAGGTTTCAAAACCGGGTTAGCGGGTGGACATTACTGAACAAGCTTTACAAGAATTGTCAGAAAACTCATTCAAAAATTACAAAACCCTACAACAGCTAACACGGATGACGCACAAGCTGAAAATTCAGTGCAAAGATCTCGAGAACAGGTCAAGGCGATCAAACATTTTCATCAAGAACGTTCCATAGGAGATCATAGATAAAGACCTCAAGCAATCTGCTTCTGGAGATTCCGTCAGACGATATCCTTCTAGATTTAATACATAGGACGGGCCACCCTAGGAAAGAGCTGGGGGCGTGCTGGCCACATTCACATCATATGGGCATAAAGAAGGAGTCCTCAGGGCGGCACATACAGGTACGTCCTTAACCATCAATGGCTCGGAAGTACAGCTTTATCAAGACCTGGCTTTTTCCACCATATTCAAAAGGAGGCAGATGAATCTGGTCAGCAGCATTCAGGGGAAGGTATGTTACAGGTGGACTTTCCCTTTTGGCTGGCTATTTTCCTGGAAGGGTAGAAATTTCCGAGTAACAGCGTGTGAAGAAGGTCTGGATGTGGTGGCACCGGAAAGTAGAGGAGATCGGAGTAGGTCATCAGATGCAGTAAAACCACCCAGCAGAGGCGACAATGGGAGTGGTCCATGGCGAAGTGAGACAACAGGAAAGCCTGTGCTCCGAATGGCTGGGACAAGTTGAAGGACACGCAACATTCTGAGGAGTGAAGGCGGGGGGGTTGCACAGATAAATCAGGTACACCGAGGGAGCTGGTGGGACTTTTGAAAACAAGCAGGGGAGAGAAAATAGAGTTGGAGATGGAAGGCCGGGATGTGATTGGGGGTTGAAGCAGGGGACCGGATTGGGATTTTATGGAGAGGGTTACTATATCTCTCTGCAGTTGGTTGTTCCCAGGTAATAACAGTTCATGGATGGGTTTTCCCATGGTTGTCACTAGGACCCATGGACCGGCCTAGGCCAAAGTTTTGGGGGGTGGGGGGAGTGATTGGGGAGCAAGGGGGTGTGCGCAATGGTGGGGTGGGATACAAGGGCTGGGAGGGAGATCAGCATGATAAATGTGAAAGTAAGGCAGGGGGAGGCGGGCAAGCAAAGAGGTGACTCGAAGGTTCTAATATGTGCATTCTATTTTAAAGTAGCCATGGTCCACGTCGATCCCTATGGGTATTACAGATAAAGGTCCAGCGGAAAGGATTAGGATTGGTTGGGTGGATTAGGTACTCACCATGAGTTTTAAAGTACTTAAATATTCATGGGCTAAATTCACCGGCAAAGCGATGTAAGCTGGGATCAGTCTTGAGGCGCGAGAAAACAGATTTTCTCGCTCTTCAAGAAACCCATATATGTAGAAAAGATAAATCATGTATTAGATTACCGCGGTACCCACAGATCTGTCAGGCTAATATGAATGAGGAAAAAGCGATCACATTTAGAGATAACCCTGATCTGGTGATCCTGAACTCGGTTGGGTGATAAACAGGGGAGATACCCATTTGTGAAACTCTGCATTCAGAGGGAAGTAGTAGTGAGGGTTGGGACAGTGTATGCACCTAACTCGGGACAGGAAGATTTTCGGAAGGCAACAATGGAGGCACTTGAAAATATAGATATAGCTGAGGGTCATGTTATACTAACAGGGGATTTTAACATAATATGGGATGCCGAAATTGACAGTAGCCAAGTGGGATTTATGCCGCGGGGCACATCACCACAACGGCTGAGAGACAAATGTACTCAATTAGGGTTCATGGATGTGTGGCGAGCTAACAGCGGAAAGGAAGCAAGATTTCCGTTTTATTTGCACGTTCATAAAACCCAGTCGCAAATAGATTATATCTGGGTATCTGCTAGAATGGCGGGACGAATGCAAGAAGTTTCGGTGGGATCGGATCATGCACACTTAAGGGCAATATTGACCATGACACCCTGTAATAGGGGGCTGTGGAACTGGGTTCTGCGTGAATGGATCCTTACGGATACGTTTTTTTCAGGGGAGGTAGGCTTAATTCAAGCCTATTTTGGGGAAAATGCGATGATGGATACCTCGCCGAAATTTTGGCGAGAGGCCTTCAAAGCGGTAATCAGGGGGGAACCGATACCTCGCAAAGCCCGGAGGGAAAAGATGAGTCAGCGGCTTGAGGATGACTTACAGGCTCAACTTAGAAATAGAATGCCAAAAATGGGCAATTACCCTACGAGGGAAACAATGAAAATATACAGAGTAGTCAGAGGGCAGCTAGAATTATTAAGGGCAAAAAAGGCAGAAAGGACCCTACTTAGAACTAAACAACATTTATTATGTTGGAGAATAGAGCAGTTAGGTTACTAGCACGACAAGACAGAGGTCTGCCACCCAAATGATTCTGAAGATTAGGAAAGGGGAAGGGGAGGATGTGACTGACACAGAGTGGATTATAAGGGGTTTTGAAAAATCTATGGCATGCTATAGTCTTCCGATAGGCTACAGAATGGCCCGCTGAATACATATCTAGCAGGAATATCTATTCCGAAGCTATAGAGAGTAGACAGGGAAGACCTCAAGGAGAATATTATGAAGGAGGAAGTTATTGCATCCATAAGGAAACTTCCACTGAAAAACGCCCCGGGAACAGATGGCTTTAATGCTGTGTTTTATAAGTATAACTGCTTCGAATAAAATGGGCATGTTACTGCGTCAATGAACGAGGTTAAACTAGTGGTATTCCCAAAACTGGGCAAAGACCTGACACAGTGTGGGTCATACCGTCCAATAGCGCTAATCAACATTGACACCAAAATATACACCAAGATACTAGCCGCACAAATGGAGTACAGACTTCATATGTGGGGTTCATAAAACACTGTCAAACCTTTGATAATTATGTCCCCTAACTGAGAAAGTTGAACGGCACGGGATCCCAGTGGCACTCCTAGAATTAGACGCCAAAAAGTTGTTTCGGGTAGAGTGGCCATTTCTCTTTCAAACAATGAAGAATATAGGGTTTGGCAAGCGCTTCCTGCAGAGGATAAAGGCCAACTACCAAAACAAAACCCTCTGTCTATCCATCAATGGACAATTGTTGGGTCCGATTCACTTAGAGAGGTGTACCAAAAAGGGATGCGTACCAAAAAGGGATGCCCGCTGTCCCCCTTGCTTTACGCCATTTAGCTGGAACCTTTCCTGCAGCGTATACGGGAAGCACTGGGTGTGAAAGGGATTCATTTTGGAGGGTCAGAGCACAAAATAATGGCTTTCGCCGATGACATGTTGAATTAATCGGACCCTGTAGAATCCATGAAAGTGATTGCCTCGGAATTGGCATTATTCGGGGAAGTTTCAGGATTAAAAGTTAAGCCACATAAATGTGAAATACTTAAAAGGACACCATAGAGGAAATACAGGGATCGACCCAATTTCTGTGTGCAGAAGAAAAAATGTAATGTTATGGTATTTATTTATTTTTTTCTTTTTTTTACGAAATCTGTGGCAATGCTGTATGAGGCCAATTATCCTCCGTTACTCAACGCTCTGGAACCTGCAAAGGTGGAACCGTTGATACATATCATGGCTGGGGCGTATGGCTTCGATAAAAATGGTGACCCTCACACGCTTTCGTTACTAGTTTCAGTCTTTGCCTGTGGCTATACCCAGGAATTTTTTTAAGTCACTCATCGGCATCCTTTCCACCTTTATATGGCATAATAAAAGACTGCAGGTGACCGTGCAGACCTTAATGGCCTGAGAAATAGGGTAGGTATGGCCACCCTGACTTTAGAAACTACTACTGGGCGGCCCAGCTGAGGGAATTGAAACAATGGCTTGCAGGACATAATAGTAAACATTGGGTTGCTATGGATAGAGCAGTGGTGAGTGGCCCATCTAGATGAGATTTTATGGTTGCCTAGGGCTGACCGCCCTCAAGAGTATGAAGGCATCGCGAATAACTGCACACGTGAGCGAATTTTGTGGGACGAAGTGTTGAAGCAAAAGTACATATCATGGATTATAGTGATATTTTCGAAACCCATATTTTCGAATGCCATTTTCTCGACACCAAATGTGGTGAATTTTTTTTTGTTATTTTTAAATGAGGTGGTTCCCCCAACACCCGTTTTTTTTATTTACACTTTTTTTTACTAACGAAACCCCAAAAAAAAACTAAAATTAAAATAAAAAAAAAACGATCGCCAAAATGTTTGACATAATGGTCATTCGAAAATATGTTTTCGGAAATATGACCGGATACCCATATCGCCTATTCCAGGGCCCTTTACACCAATATTTGAGAACACCCAGTTTACTCCTGGGATGGAGGCTAGAGCTTTTGAAAAATGGAGGGAGGGGGCTGTGTAATGCTTAAAGATCTTATGCTAGGCCAAGAAGTTGAGCAATTTAATCAATCTTATGCAATTACAGAAAGGGATCGGCTCAGCTCTTACCAACTTAGTCATTGGGTTATGCATCCCCCTAATAAAACTCAAGCCGGCAGACAGCTTACTGCATTTGAGAAATATATCACATCAGATACAGGGACACTCATCTCCACATTTTATGCCTTGTTTTCTGAGGGTGCTCCTAGGAAAAGGGCTATACGTGGGCAAATGGGAAAGTACCTTGTATCGTCAAATAGCTGAAGAGAAACGCAAGTCACTTTGGTATAATATCCCGAAACTAACACAATCTATACAACTAAGGGAAATGTGGTTTACAATTCTCACTTAATGTCTCTATGTACCGGAGAGGCTCAGTGGGATGTTCAAAGGGACGCTGCTGGGCTGCTGGCGTAAATGTAAGGGGCGGGGGGACAGGCTCCAAATTTGGTGGTATTGTCCAACATTGAAATTATTCTGGGGCCAGGTTGGTAAGACTCTGCAGGAGGTTGTGGGGGCAAATGTATCTGCAGGGGCAGGGGAATGACTTCTGGGCCTTTGGTCAAAAGGTGCGGATCCACAAGATAGGACACATAAAAAGGTATGTATGGTTTTGATTTTGACGGCCCAACTTGTGATTGCGTGGAATTGGAAGAAAGAGGCGGCCCCATCCTATCACGAGTGGCTACATAAACTCTGGCGTGTCTTGGCCATGGCATGGGTTACATATAACTAACAGGGAGAAGATCGAAAGTTCAGGACAGACCGGGGTAAACTGTTGGATTATTTGATGGATGATTACCGAATTCAGTGGTGCCCACAAAACATTCGGGTGCTAGACATTTCCCAATGTCTCACTAATGTACGATAATTATGATGAAGCCTTATTAATGTTTTATTCATTATTAAAGATGCTGCTGATCAAGGGAAAAGGGGGTAGGGAAGGTGAGTTTGGGAGGGGGGAGATTGTTATACAAACTTGTGAAATGCCAATAAAAACAACCGTTTAAAAAAAATGATTATGATGAAATTAGAGCGCAACTGTCAAAACTTTACAAAAATGCCCCAAGAATCTTGCAGTAGATCATTTATACTTAGAACTCCAGATACACAATACACATAGTGCATTAAGGTTGCGGAAACCAAACATACATTGGAAACTGGGTAACTACACCAGATACGCTGCTGCACATCATCTATCATGCACCTCTACACAAATGTTGCCAACTCAGTAGCATTTGTCTGCATGCTCTGGTAAGTGAGCTTTCCCTATGGTATGTCAGACTTACCCTTGATCCCATTAATGTCACGAAAGGCTCAAAGCAATTGCAAAAAAACAATGATATACGAGTTAGAACAGGAACAAAAACAATGTTGCTCGTTTTCCCCCCTCAGCCATGAACATATATTCCACTACATGAAGACTTTCGGATCTCTCATACATAAAAAAGGATCCACTCAATTGGATTGCCCAAAATATATGAAGATTAAATTCAATTGTGTGAACTCCTTAAAAGGTAATAGGTGCACATATTGGTTTACACAGATTGCAGCGTATGTGCAAATCATGTGGAGGAGAAGATCTAGAATCTGCAAAACATCAGTTACTAGCATGCGATAGCTTGAGCAATATTCAAAGGCAGTTCTTGCTTGGATATGACAAAGTGGTCAGTTAGGAAACCGTTACTACGAATGAATGACGGAATATTTTCTACAGAAGTAAGTGTAGTAAACAGGACCACAGGATGGACAAGCAGGACACAGGAACCAGGCAGGCACAAGGTAAGTACAAAAAGTATTTGTTACAGATCAAAGGTAGGAGTTAACAGGAGAGCAGGCTTCAACATACTTCCATGTCCCAAGCTCCCATCCTGAAGTTCCTTCCCAACTGCCGAATTCAGAACGCCCAGACCGCTTGCATTCCGCATTACCTCACACATTCCAAGGACAGCTCACAGCACAACCATCAGAGCATGCAGGATACCACATAATGATGTAAATCTAATATACCACTGACTGGACGAAGTTATAATGCAATCGAGTATGGCTTAGCCAACTGCCAAAGAAGAATACCAATATTAAGTATATAAAAAGTTAATCAGGTTATGCTTCACAATGTTACATTGTACACTTCCAAGGACATTTTAAATAGGCTTACTATTTTAACATTGCAATCATTGTTTTTTTTATCGATTGCCATGATGTATTTGTATGTTGAGGTGTATAAGAAAGCTGTATAGGCTATATTTTACAAAATAGAATAAAAACATGTAGACCATTTCTTGAAAAGGTAAAAGCAGGAGCCGCATTATCTGTGGACTCTGTGGAGCCAAGCATTTCCTAGAGAACAGCGACTCGAGAAGGCGTCATCATCAGGGGGCAGTGTGCCTCGGAAGTGACCAGTGGAGTTCCGGTGCCCACTCTGCATACTTCCTTAGTGTACAAGAGCACTACCAGAGCACCAGTTACTTTAGCGTGTCAGGAGGGCAATTTCCACACGGGTTAACGGTTACCTGACAAATGAGTACGTTCGAATCTGCGACACCATGCCATTGCCAGTGTGTCAGGTGCCATTTTACACAGCACAGACCACAGCACCACCTACAGCCAAAACACGCAAAGGCTCATGTGGAAGCACCAATATTTGCAGTTCACTATTGGGGGTCACATGGGCACAGTCCCAAGACCACGTGTTTTCTGCCATTTAATGCAGCAGCTCACTGACCCGCTCTTAATGAGACTGACGGGTGCAGGCCACAAGTCAGCCTGCGTTATTTTTTCCTCTACACAGCCCAGAGTTGGTCAAATTAACCCACAGCTCTACACACAGCTCCTACACCGTTCTACAGAACCATAGTAGTGGTCGAAGTGTACGAAAAGAAGTAGTGGAACTATGTTCCCTACTGGCCTGCACCGCTCCTCACAAACCCCACTGATGCACCTGCTCCCATGCACAATATGCACAATACAAACCCCAAAACACATGCGCCTGATGTTTGAGGGAACGTCCAGTTCAGTGCACTGAAAGTGCAAGTTTCAATGTGTTCCTACACCTTTATTTTAAAACGAAACCGTTCCGGAACGGTTTCTTTGAATTTTATTAGATTTAGAACATACAACCAGTGGGCCTTCCGGGGCTAGCATTTAAACATTAATAATAATAGAAATAAAAATTACGTTGGATGGGAAAAGCACTCATATGGAACACATACTATATGCCATTATGTAACATTCAATACATAGCGTAATCATGTTTGGTACAATAGTAGGTTTTCCGCAGCATTGTCCACAACCCTTAGTCTATAATGTTATGATATTAGAAGTTCAGTAGTTCATATCATGTCTACCCAGCGTTGCCATACCCCATCTGCTTTTTCAGGGCAACCGCTGGCTCTGTAAACCCTCCTTTATATTGCGATGCAGATTTCTACATCCGTAATCCACTGATTGACCTGCGGCGGTTCCGCTGCCCCCCATAGGCGTGCTATGTTTCTTTTGATTATCGCTGTTGTGGTCAAGAGGCAGAGCTTTTCATATTTTGAGAGATCTATCTCACTGTCCACTCCCAGTAGCAACAGTTTGGGATCTCTGGGGATCGTCTGGTTCAGGACTCCTGATAACACATCGCAGAATTGTTGCCAGTAATGACCGATTACTGGGCATTCCCATAGTACATGAAAGAAGGTTCCTTCCCCTTCCCGGCAGCGCAGACAGTTGGATTCAGCTATTTTGCCCCATTGGTACAGGGCTACCCCCGGGTAATAGATCCTGTGCAATATCTTCAGTTGTACTAGGCGGAGTCTGGCTGATATGGTGACTTCACGGGGGTACATCAGGATTTGGACCCAGTCTTCCGACATAATTTCTCCCACTTCAGCTTCCCATTTTGATTTCAATCGTTCCAGTTCTGGTGTGGCGAAGGAGGTGATAACATTGTACATGACAGTGATGACTTTAGCTGGAACATGGTCCACCACTATGTTCCGTTCCAGTGGGGTAGAGTCTGCCATGTCGGAGAGAGCAGGGAGGTGCTGTTGCAGGGCGTGTTGGAGCTGTGTGTAGTGATATCTTTCTGCCTCCGGGAGGTCAAAGGTCAAAATTAGTTCATCAAAGGGTCTAATGGATCCATCTGCTATAATGTCCTTCACTTTTTCTATACCGTGTCTCATCCACCCGGCCATTTCGTCAGTTTGATCACCTCGGGGAGGTTCCCGTTGTTCCACAGCGGTTGTAGTGGAGTGATTTTGTCTCCCCAGCCTATACAGGTGTGTGACTCTGCCCAGATACGTGGCATGTGCAAGGTCAAGTCAAGTCTATCTCCTGGAACGTCTTGGTTGGTATGTGCAGTGGAGCATTCTGTAGCACGTACAGGTAGCGGGGAAGTGTTAACATTTTGAACAGTGCAGCTCACCCTAAGAGGGTCAGGGGTAGAGACTTCCAATGTTGCACATCTCTTGTAAATCTTTCCGTAATAGGTTGCAGGTTGTCGAATGTATAATCGTTGAGATTTCTTGTAATCTGGACGCCCAGATATCGAAACTGTTCATGCACGACTTTATATGGGCAAGACTCAGGGGTCTCGTTTCCCAGTTGGTTCAGTGCAAATAGTGTGGTTTTGGACCGGTTCACTTTCAGACAACTAAAAGGTACCATAATCTTGTAGTAGCTATGTTACCACTGGGCATGTTTTAGGTTCTTGAAGGTATATCAGTAGGTCATCTGCGTATAGTGAGACTCTGTCTTCCCACTCTGGTCCTCCGGGGATGCCTCTCCATGTGCGCGTGTCTCTCAGCCATTGGGCCAGTGGTTCCATGGCCAGCGCGAAGAGGAGGGCTGATAGTGGACAGCCTTGTCGTGTCCCCTTCCCCAGGGGCGAAGGATCGTGACGTCCAGCCGTTCACCCTCACTTCGGCCGTCGGCGCCTCGTACAGCAGTTGGATCCAGGTTAGGAATCGCTCGCCGATCCCCATTTTACGCATAATCGCCCAGAGTGCCTCCCAGTGGACCAAGTCGAAGGCCTTCTCAAAGTCCACCGCAAGTACTGCCATGGGGGTGTCCAGGGTCTGGGTGCGCTCAATGGCCAGGTGTAGTCTATGTATGTTCATTCTCGTAGATCTACCAGGCATAAAACCACATTGATCTGGGTGTATTAGGGATGTTATGACCTGTTGTAGGCGCGTCGCCAACAGTTTCGCCAGTATCTTCGTCACGCTGTTAATTAGAGATATTGGTCAATAAGAGCCACATTCATCTGGGGGTTTGTCTGCTTTGGGTATCACATCTATTGTCGCCTTCCTTAAATCCGCTGGTAGGCTGCCCTTGTCTCGGGCCTGCTGATACAATTTGAGTAAGTGTGGGGCCAGTTCAGTTCCGCCTATCTTCTTCCAGGTTTCAGTGGGGAAACTGTTCGGACCAGGTGTCTTTCCGGACTGGAGTTGCATCATAGCTGCCACTATCTCGTCTTCTGTGATTTCCATTTCTAGCCCAGCCGCTTGTTCAGCGTTAAGAGAGGGAAGGGCGATCTTTTCTAACACGGAGGTTTCAGGGTGAGTTTCTGGTGCTCTGTATAGTTTTTCATAATATTTTGCAAATTCGTCTGCAATATCTGCATCTGTTGATCTCGTTTCAGCATTTTGTGTTGTTATCGCTCTTACTTGGTTGTGTCCCTCATCTCTCCGCTCCAGCCATGCTAGCATCTTTCCAGCTTTGTCGCCTGTTTCATAGACTCTGGCTCTCATCGCCCCGTGTGCCTATTTAGCATTGTCCAACGCAATATTTTGTAACTTTTTTTGAGCTAGGATCAGAGCTCTGTTTGTGTCAGGAGTATGCTGGATTAGGTGTGCTTCCTCCGCTAGTTTGACATTTGCCTCTGCTTCTCTTATTGATTCCAGGTGTGCTTTTCTTTGTGCCGCGGTCCAGGAGATGATCTCTCCATGAATCACCAGTTTGTAGGCTTCCCACAGAATAATAGGGGAGTCTACCGTTCCTTCATTTAGCTCGAAGTATGTTGTGCTAGCGTTTTGTAGACGTTCTAACAATTCCCGGGACCCTAGATGGTAATTATTCAGCCTCCATACCAGTGGCGGGATTGGTTTATACGTTGTAATTGACATTAATAGGGGGGAGTGATCCGAGATGCCTCTTGGGAGATACTCTGCCTGTGTCGCCGTGTGTATTATTGATGCTGGTATAAAGAAATAGTCTAGGCGTGACAATGATGCGTGTACCCCAGAGTGATAGGAGTATTCTTTGCCTTCCGGGTGAAGGTCCCGCCACACATCCCTAATTCCAAAAGCTTTGACAAAGGTGGCTAGATTAGTTTGGCGACTGGGGTCTCTAATGCGAAGGTGTGTGCGGTCTCGGGTATTGTCCATTACATCGTTGAAGTCTCCCCCCAGGATTAGGATGTCTGGGGTGTCCATAGTGATCAGTGGTGTAATGTCTTCTATCAGCGTGGCTTGCAGTGTGGGTGGGGCATAGATTGCCAGTAGGGAGATAGTTTTGTTCCAGAGCGTGCCTGTGACATGCTTGTACCTGCCTCCAGTGTCCTGTGTTGTGTCCGTAAGGGTAAAAGGAAGTCTTTTATGTATCAGTATTATTACTCCTCTGGCTCCCATCATGAATCCTGCTTGTATTGCTGTGCGGTAGTTGGACCGCTTAAACAGTGCATTGGTTGTTCCCGCTAGGTGGGTTTCAGTTAGTAAAGCAATATCTGGGCTGTGTCTATTCAGGAATTGCAGCACTAATCGTCTCTTCAGACTGCTTCCTAGACCATTCACGTTCCAGGTGAGGAGCTTTAAGGTTCGGATCTTAGTGTGTTGCGGAGTCATCTAGGCGTGCGTGGGTGTAAATGACAGTAACGTTCTTTGGGGTCTGGCCATTGTGTTCATTTGTACCATGGCAGGGAACAACGGTCTAGGTCGCACCAAAACCTGTGTGTTGAGAACTTCAATGTTCCATTGAGTTTGTCCATCCTTTAAACATAAAAACATATATCCAACTCCCCCCTCCCTTTACTTCGCCCCCAACTGAAGCATCTGTCGCCCCATTGCAACTCAAATACAAATTAAACAAAAACTGTAGATTCGCAGCTCATTGCTCGTAAGTTCCCACCGTGCTCCAACGCAGGGAGGCGGGGGACTTTCTAGGGGGAAGAGGGGGCTTCCACCTGTTCTGGCCGCTTTTCTATGAGTCTCTTCATGGCTGTCAAATCATGTAAGCAGAATGTCAACAATGCACAGTACCTTACACCTTGCTCATTGGGGCCTTCAGAGTGCCTGATCGTTCATGCCTCGGGTGTCAGTTTTCTCTTTCTTGTGGTTGCGGAACGTTGCCTGGCGGTTATCGGTTCATGTCTTGGTCGGGCTCTGTTTCCGTTGCCTCTTGTCTTGGTCCAGTCACCTTCAATGTGTTGCTCTGCCCACTTGCACGCATCTTTGGGGTCAGTGGAGTGAACCGTCGTGCCTTTATAGTATATTTTAAGTTGGGCGGGAAATAGGAGGCCGTATTTCATATTCAAGGTTTGCAACTGTTTTTTGAGTTGGGCAAACCATTGTCTGGCTTTTTGCACGTCTCTGCTGTAATCTGGAAAAAATGCTATCTTCGATCCATTGTATGTGAGGGTGCCTTTTGCCCGTGCCGTCTGGAGCAATGCGTCACGGTCTCGATAGTTCAATAGCTTTGCTATCACTGTGCATGGGGGGGGGCACCTGGTACTAGGCGACCCGTCGGCACGTGGTGGGCCCGTTCAATTGGAAAATGTATCTGTTTCGAACATGTCTGAGTAGCTGCTCCAGAAATAATTCCATGTGCGGGCCTTCAACTTTCTCCGGCAATCCCAGGATTCTAACATTATTACGCCTGGATCTTCCCTCGCTTTCATCGACCCTCTCCTCCATGGTTTTTAGGCGGGTCGTAACTCTAGCCAGGTGTTGTTCTACTTGCCGAAGGCTGTCCTCTGCCCCAGATATGCGTTGCTCTGCTTCTCCGGTACGGGACGTCAGCTTCTGGAGGTCATGCCGGAGGAGGGAGACGTCCATGCTGATGCCATCTATTTTTTGCCCCATCGAGGCCCATGAGTCTGCTATGGCAGCCATGATGTCTTTTAACAATATTGTTCCTTCTACTTGTGGTATAGTGTCTGGTAGGTCTTGTTCCGACTGGGTGGTTGCTGTCGGCGTCGTGAATTGATCCATCCTGCTCTGGGAGATTAGTTTCCTGGGTTTATCCTTGCCCATGTCGTACGTCGATGGTGAGGTGCCTCCGAATGAACAGGCGCACAGTTTTGGGGTTTCAGGCCGGCTTGCGTAATATTCCTTCTGCGCCCTCCTGGGCTGGCGGTGACTGCTAGTCCGTGGAGGTGCGGGTGCCTGTTGGTTAGGCCTGTGGGAAGTCGCTTTCAGGCATAGGTCGCTGGTCGCAGGTCTATCACAGTATGGTACTCCTTCACCCTGCTACGTAGTGACGGGTGCGGCCATTTTGTCCGTGTTTTCCGGCTGCCCTGTAATTTCACTGATTGCACTACGGGCCCACGTAGGCAAGAGTCTTCGCCACGCGCACCCACATGTCAGAGTCTCTGAGGGGTCTAACGCGCACCCACAGGTCAGAGTCTCTGAGGGGTCTATGGTATCTCCCGAAACGCGTTATGAAGCCAGCGGGTCACGAGCCGTGCACCTACCGGGCCGCTTGGTTCTGCACGCCGTCTGGGCTCCTTTTCTTGCAGGCTCTGTACGAGCGCGAGGGCCAGGGTAGGGCGAACGTCTGGATGTCACCCTAGGTTGCCGTCTCCCTCTTGGGTCACTCTGGCGGCCCGACGGTGCACTGGGGGTTTGTCTCACCACTCACACGGGCACAGCGTAGATACGCCGTTTTCGGGAGACGGTGGGCCCGTTCTCCGTATTGTTCAACAGGTTCCCGCCTGGTTCGGTTTCTTGGCCGGGGGTGTTCCACGGACGAAGTGAGTGCTGCTGTTCTGGTGGAGCTTCCACCTTGTCATGCGCGGATGTTATTCCTGCATGCCTCTATTCCCAGCCACAGGCCACTGATCGCAGATCCGCGGAGTGACGATCCTTCATTCGGCTACGATCCGATGGGCGTCGCCATTTTGTCTGCATTTTCCCGCTGCTGCGCGGCTTGTTTTCCTCGGCTCTGAAATCACCCAGGAGTATGCAATTTTGGCCGGGATTTCGCCTGGTTGTGCCCAGTGTGGTTGTCTTCTGGAAAATGTATAATTTCTACAGGAAAGCCATTCGTAGCAGGCCGTTTCTACAGGATATCTGCCGCGGCTGTAGGGGCTACAGGGGCTCACGTCCTCATAGCTCTGCTGCTCGAACGGTTTCTTTTTAAAATAAAAGTATAGGAACGGTAAAACCTATTTATAGGAGCACCACTCCAAACCGCTCCCGCCCACTTACCATATGTAAGAGACAAGCCATAGATTCCAGCAGGAAATCAAGCTGAGCCGCAAGGTGTGTGGCAGGGGCGAACCCAGCATGGGACACATTGTCCTGGGTCTGTTCAGCAAACAACTGAGTGTGGTGGAAGATTGCATAGCCTTTTCACAAAGCATGAGGGACCTAAGGGGGAGCACTTCAGGAGATCTAGAAGCCTCCAGTTCCACCAGACTAGGGGGAAGAAAGAAAGCACTAAGGGCGAGCAGCGCTTATACCCTCTCTTCCGCCCAGGCTCATGCGCAGAAGGCGCCAGTGTGCTAAACGAGCAAGGTCATGGGATGAGGTGGGCTGGCTATCCTCAAGCAAAGATAACATGCATTACTTGTCCCCCGAGCTCAGGGACCAAGAGGATGTCTCCAATTCCGAGTCTTCAGGACTCGGAGGAGATGAAAGGGAAAACTCCTCTTCCAGTGCAAGTAAAACACGGAAAGAAACAAAGAAAAGGCACAGGGAGGAGTAAGCCAAAGTAGGGGATGAATTCGACCCAGAAGCCTGATTCATCCAAGGTCAGCAGAGAGGGAACCAATAGCCAAGGTCGCAACATATCTAAGGAAGCGCCTTTACACACCATTGGACAAAGAACCCAGACGAAAACTCAGAGCAGAATGCCCTACCCCCCCAGAATTCATGACAATGTGGCGGAAAAGCCCAAGATAGACTACGCATGCTAACAGTCATGGGGTGATAGGGCAGAGACATTAAGAAAAATATAGATAGGTCGTGGAAGTCCTGCCAAGACAAAATGCTGGACATTGTTGGGCCACTGGCAAAGATTCTGCGGATGGCTGAAGAAGCAAAGGAATGGAAAGACCGGTAGATCCGAACATCCTGGCAGGCTGGGCCTAGCGAGCGATCTATCTGTTGTGGAACGCAAACTGTGCCATAGCAACAGAGTGCATGTGGTCTATTTTGGTGAAAATAGACCCCAAATTAGGAGAGCTGGCTTCATCATAAAGAGCAGCTGCCACCAGAGACAAGCTCTTCGGTGACTCCTTCATAGAGGATATGGCGAAGTTCGCCAGCAGCTATCCGCCTTTAGATAAAGCACAGGCATCTCTAGAGAGTTTTTGGACAAAGGTTTTCAGAAGGGCCGGCAGAGGAAGGAGCCGCTCGGCCATCCACCCGTAATTCCAAAAGGTACGCCAACAGCAGAGCTGCCTGGAGGGACCAAGAGGACCACAAGTCCTTGCCCTCGTGAGGCAGAGGCTGGCTGTACAGTAATGAGCAATAACTCATATGAGAGCAACACCAGTGCCACCCTACACGCGTCCAAGTGCAGCGATTCCCGCCGTCGGGGAAGACTCCCTCAACACGCAAGTAGGAGGCTAGAAAGCACCGGAGACACCTGGGTCTTCAAGACTGTGCAAGACTTTCATGTAGAGATTTATCAGGATCCCATTCAGGTGCAACTTCCAGCCCAATCATTTTTTTTCGGGAGGATGAGCATCTATTGGGAGAAGTGATTACCAAACTGCAACAAAAAAGGAGCAATAGCACCTGCGAGTGCTGACCCAGTCAGTTTTGCAAGAAACATTTCTGGTGAAAAGTAAGCGCAAACGGAGGCCAGTCATCAACCTCCAATCTTTCAATGCAATATTAGTTTATCGCCAATTCAAGATGAAGGGGATTCACCTTGTAAGAGACATCCTGCAGAAGGGAGACTGGCGGGCCCGGATTGATCTCAGAGGCACTTATTTGGCAGTTGGAATCTTCCGACCTAATCATCCCTTCATGCAGTTCCTATGGCAGGGACAGCGATGTGAATTTACTTGCCTGCCCCCCAGCCTAGGGTCGGCACCATGCAGCTTCACCATGTTACTCAAACCAGTGGTGAGCAACCTGAGCAAGCAAGGGATACAGCTCATGGTCTACTTAGATAACATCTGCATTATGTGTCAGACAAGCAGTTACTACAGAATCAGGTAAAACAAACAACCACGCTCCTCACAGAGCCGGGATTCCTGGTCAACTGGGAAGAAATCGGAGACCATTCCATCCTATTCGCTGGCGCTCCTTGGTTTTGTCGTGGAGGCAGCCCAAGGGACGCTCAGCCTCCCTTTGGCAAAAGAGTATGCGATCAAGTAGGAGATCAGGACGGTCATGGCAAGGGACTTTCACTTAGGGAGCTAGCGAGACTGGTAGGGCGGCTTGCTTTATAGATTCAAGCGACTTTCCCAGGGCTGCTGCACTATCGCGTGCTGCAGTGCCTCAAGATCCAACACCTCAGGAGGCGCCTTTCATACGAACAGAGGGTACCTCTCTCCCCGTAAGAAAAGATGGAGTTGTCTTGGTGGCTTTATCACATGTATGCATGGAACAGGAGAGCGATCTCCAGATCCTCACCAGACCTGGTGATTGAATCAGACACCAGCCAGAAGGGCTTGGGAGCTTGCTGCGGGGAAATGACAACCAGCAGGAGACGGTCAGAGAAAGAGCTCAGCCTGCAAATCAACTGACTGGAGTTTCTTGCTGGCTCTTTAGCTGTGAGGGGTTGGATGCAAGAGAAAGCAAAATCCTGTGTCCTGTCTCCTTCTCAATTTGGACAATGACTCAGCAGTCAGGTACATCAACCGGCTGGGTGGGATAAGATCCAGAATGCTAGCAGAGCTAGCAAGGGGTTTCTGGCACTTCAGAGAAACATCATTGTGACGGTGGAATATCTTCTGTGCCTGGACAATCAAGTGGCTGACTGAAATTTGCGGTATCTCAGAGATTCCAGCGACTGGCAGTTGGACAATGCTGTGTTCCACAAGATAATGAGGCCACAATGTATTTGTTGGACAGACCTCTTTGTGTCGAGACTGAACAATCAGCTTCTGTGGTTTTACAGTTAGAGGCCGGACCCGGAAAGAGTGGCGACGGATGGCTTTCTGCAAGTTTGAGGTCCTCAAGCGGAATATGCGTTTCCAACTTTTTCAACGATATTGAGAACACTGGGGCAAATAAGGAGACAGTGAGCGAACCTAGTCTGGATAACGTCAGATTGGAGAGGCCAAGCAAGGTTCCCTGGGCTTCTGGAGATGTCCTTCAAGAGCCCCATCCAGCTCCAGCAGGAACAGTCGATTCCCCAAGGTCCAACATGTGAGGTGCATCCCCTGCTTCAATTAGGGAAGCAGAGACTAACAGTATGGTCGATTTCAGGGGATCCTGCCGCAAGCCAGGCTTTTTGGGAGAGGCTGAATGCCTCATTGCAGAGTCCTGGGCAGCAGGGACAGAAAAATCTTACAGAGCAGCTTGGGCCAAATGGTATAGCTGGTGCATGGCAAGGAATCTGCATCCCGCTAAAAAAGATGTAATTCACGTACTGAACATTTTTGCTGCTATGGCTGCTTAGGGAAAAGCGTATAGGACAGTCTCTAGCTTTAGATCAGTGATTTCAGCAGGGCATGAGCGCATACAAGGGCTACCAGTCAGAAGGCATGCATTGGTATGCAGGCTGCTAAGAGGGGTAACATTTTTGAGACGCCCAGCGCCTAGATATTCACGGCTTTGGGATGTGAATGAAGTCTTGAAACATTTTCAAGGTTGGCCCAATAATGAGAAAGCCCTCTCTGCCAAAGAGATCACCTTGCTCTGCCTGCTTTCTTGCAAAAGAGTCTCAGACATTAGAGCACTAGAGATTGATAAGATGTCCTATTCGTCTACAGGAGTTAATTATGAAGAGAATCAAGACTAGCATTAGGTCGGTCTCGCACACAGCATTCAGGAGCAGCCTAAGCACTGTCCTATCAGGGGCCTGGTAGATTACGAGGCAATGACAGAGCAGCTTAGACTGCCCCGAGAGTCGCAGCTTATTATTGCCCTACGGAAGACGTTAAAGGCAGTCTCCATTGATACCTTGCCTAGATTGGTTGGCTGGAGTATGCAGCAAGCGGGTATCGATACCAGTGCATATGGTGCACATTCAGCAAGGGGTGCGATGACGTCTAAAGCCTTTAGCGTTGGGCGCTCCTAGAAGACATCTTAAAGGCAGCAGATTGGTCAAACAAGTCAATGTTTATTTATTTTAAGCTGCAATCCTAGTCTTCTTGTTGCTGGTAAACTTTGAGCAAGCATAATCCGAGCCTACGGTCTTGACATAGAATACAGATTTTCCATACTAACGTGAAGGAAATTCATGATTCTATTAAAGATATGGAGGCAATGGATTATCCCACCCATGCAATCGATACAGAGATGAGGAAGCGCATAGTGAGGTGGCTTAAGTGGCGACTGCTTAGGAGCACGGCAACTGTTTGTTACAATTGCCCACCCAGTAAAGTTTAACAATTGGAGTAATCTTTTGGCCCCTCTGCAGGCACTGAGACCAAACCAGCTGGTTTGTGAGGAGTTAGGCTCTGTCAGATATCGGATTGGGGCGTTTCCCGTTTTGGGACACAGAGTTGGAATGTAATGTTAAAGCAGCAAAAGAAAAAGAGGAAAAGCAGAGGTAAAGGCGTGAGCAAAGCAGAGATTGGTAGAGGCAGTATCAAGTGGGAAGTTTGCAGTCATTCAAGTTCAGACTACGAAAAAAAGACTTGTCGGAGGTTGTCGTTTTTTCACTTCAATGTATAGTTTTGTCACGTGCTGCTCGAGAAGTAAATAGAAGAGTTGAGTATAATCCTTTGCCTCTGTGTCTTTAATAGAATCATGACTTTTCTTAACGTTAGCATGGTAATTCTGAATTGCATACGCTTTTATCTCCATGATAATCCATCCTTAACTCTTCTCTTACCCACCTAATTCTGAGTCTAGTCTGAGCTTTGAGAGGGCCAGGGCCGAGCACCAGCAGGCTCAGTAATCTCGTTTTGAGGCAGGGCCCTGCCAGGGCTCAATAATCTCCCCTGGCAGCCCCGGACGCCAGAAGAACTTTTGTTCCTAAAGCCTGAAGCTCTCATTGATGTGTGAGAGCTTCAGGCTTCACAAACAAATGCCTTTATTCCAAAATGGTGGCGCTGCACCTGCGGGGCATCCCTTCAAGCAAGAGATGCTCTTGGGCCGGCGCCATCATTATGGAACAAATCTGAGGCCGCTGGAAGCAGAGACCTTTTGTTCCTAATGCCTGAAGCTCCCGCTCATTCATGGGAGCTTCAAGAATAAAAGGCCTTGGCTTCCAGTGGCCTCACCTTTTCAGCCTTAATAGTAATGTTGCCCCATCCAAGGCACGATGCCTGCCAGGGGCAGTGCCACCATTATGGCTGAAAAGGCGAGGTGCTGTCCCCTGCCAGCCAAGCCTTAAGCAAGTAAATGCAGATATCAGCAACCCTCTGCCAAGCGGGGGAAGAGGGCGCTGATATCTACAAAAGGCTGTCTGGCGAGGGTGCTTGTAACCCATTGAGACCGCCGACCCTCCACCCCCGAAAGGCCACGCCCCCTTGAGCCTCAGCTCATGCTCCATTGCCACCTAAGGCGCCGCATTTATTATTATATAAAAGGAGGAGTCAATGAGATGATGGTCCATTGTGCACTTCTTGCATGTATAGCTCTCAACCTTTCATTGGCCCTGGGCGGGTGAAAACATACGATTTTGTATTTGGCGGGTGAAATGCCCATTGAATCCTATAAGCATGTGGCAAGCTTGGCGGTTGAGAGCACTGCCTAAGTGGCGGGTGACACCCGCCAAACGCGTTTAAGTTGAGAGGCATATGCATGCACTTGAGCGAATGATGGACTGGATAAAATGCATAAGGAATCTGAAAGGACGACAGCTGTGAGGCAGAAAGAGCAGCTGGCTGAGCAGTGGTTTGCAGTTCACTGTAAAATGTACTTATCAGAACTGCCACACACACAGTTCGGGAGAATTCTTCTGAAGCCGCACGTGAAACTATGAAGGTCTGACCCACACCCTAAAGATATGGGGCTCTCGTGCTTTAGAAACGATGTTTAACCACCCACTGAAGCCGTTTCATGACGGGTGCAAGTGACCCAGCCAGTCTTCGCTTATTTTTCTGTATTCTGGTAATTTTGCACCATAATAAATGCAGAAACTCAAGTCCCAGAATGCAGCAGAGGAATCAGAGTTAGATACTAATAACTTAAGAGTCAATACATGCCCAACATCACTTACTTATCCGCCTCCCTCTTCACTCCAACCCACACATGTCCACCCAGACTGTGACATCCACACCTTGTCTTGGTCTGGACGTGCATCCGACTATCCTGCGAATGCGGCCTCAATACGAGTGGGAGAAGTGGTGACCCACGAAAGTCACGTCCCTAAATTTCGCGCCAGCTCTAGACCTTTATGGTGATGTCTCGGTGGGATGGGGGTTTACTGCAACTGACTGTCAAAAAAAGTCGAAATGAAGCTCGGCCTTGATAATAATGCGGAACGGCTCCAAAAGAAGCTAGCGGAGAGCGTCGCATAGCTTCAGCTTGTGACGTCTTGTGTACGCAGACCGATATAATTATCTCTTATTTTTTGCTCATTTGGCACACACCCGTTTCTTGTCTTCATTGCATGCTGTTATTTTCTTTTGTCTCCTTTTATTGAATGCTAGTGTCTAGCTCCCATCCAAGAAACGCACCACAACAACAGCCCGCCTACTCTTCTCCGGAGTCCAAGTGACTTTTACGTCATCATTGTGATTTTTCCGTAGCATTGGAGGCGCTCGGTTCCGGTCCAGTCCGGAGTTATTTCAGTGAGCGGGATTCGGGAAGGGGAAGGCTCCGGTGCAAGCGCAACCGCAATCGCAATCTGCGTGCTTTTGGCTCGAGCTGGAACTCGGGGAGGCTCTGGGCTGCCAGACTGCAAGAGCAGCAGGAATCGCGGGAAGGCATTTTTCTGAGTGGGAACGCCCAGGCTGCAAGAGCAGCAGCAATCTGTGTTTTCTTGGCTGACTGAGAATACAATTGCATTGTCTTCGGGATACCGTGAACGTTCCTGTAAAACACCAGATTGAGAGAGGGGAGCGGAAAATTGCATTTACATTAAAACCCATGTTCAGCTTTTCAACGTGAAAGGTATGGAGGGATAAGAAAAGGGACAGTGGATGATGGAGTTTAACTGATCAAAGGGGGCTAGTAGAGTAATTTAATGTTTCATTGAGGCTGTGTTTAGGATGGGTGGTTTTGGAGGGGGTCAGGAGGGGATATCTGCGTATGGTTCGGGAGAGGCATGTGGACATCTTGGTGTGGGTCTGCGTGGGGTAAGAAGCATCTTGCTATGTGGTGGGAGGATGGGGCATTATGGTATTGGTCTAGAGCAGGGGTGCACAACTAATTTTGACAGAGGGCCGAAAGTACCTTACATGAGGGCTATAGTGGGCCGAAAAGTAAATGTGGGCGGGGTGGAGCAGGAGGCTTTTTCAACCCCCAATTTGTATTAAACACATGGAAAAAGAATATGTTTTTGAGGGGTAACGATTTTTATTGCATTTCAAACTTAAATTTTGTACTACACATTTTCCATTGTTATAATTTATTTCGATTTAGTTATTGTATATCGTCTGTTAATATTTTATTGACCTATGATTGGACATTCTGTTATTTTGGACTGCTATAGTTTGCTGTTTGGGTTGCCCAAGAGGAGTATGGCCTTCGTTGAGTCAGGTTTCCTCAAAAAAGCAAAGGATGTACATCTAACTGTGCCCGTTTTAACTTTATTATTGGGTTCACTCTTGGAGTGCAACACTATGCCCCATGGCTCCCACCCCCAACCAAACACTATGCCCCATGGCCGCCTCACCCCCAACCAAACACTATGCCCCATGGCCGCCTCACCCCCAACCAAACACTGTCCCCCACCCCCAACCAAACACTATGCCCCATGGCCCCCTCACCCCCAACCAAACACTATGCCCCAAACACACTCTCAAGCATGCACCCATACAGACCCAAATCCCCCACCCCCCAACTCAGCACGCATGCACCCATACAAACCCAAACCCCCACGCCCCCAACTCAGCACACACATTCTCAGGCATGCACCCATACAGACCCAAACCCCCCACCCCCAACTCAGCACACACATTCTCAAGCATGCACCCATACAGACCCAAACCCCCCCACCCCTGACTCAGCGCACACACTCTCAAGCATGCACCCATACAGACCCAAACCCCCATCTCAACATACACACAAACACTCAAAAACAAACATTCATACACATCCTACACCCACCCCCATCAACATACACAAACACTCAAAAACAAACATTCATACACATCCGACACCCCCACCCCCCCATCTCAACATACTCAAAAACAAACATTCATACACATCCGACACCCCCCAATTCAACATACACAACACACTCAAAAACATTCATACACATCCGACACCCCCATCTCAACATACACAACACATTCAAAAACACATTCATACACATCCGACACCCCCCCAACCCCCACCTCAACATACACAACACATTCAAAAACAAACATTCATGCATATCCGACACCCCCCACACCCTTATCTAAACATACACAACACACTCAAAAACAAACATACATACACATCCGACGCCCCCACCCCTCATCTCAACATGCACAACACAAACACTCAAAAACAAACATTCACGCCCATCCGACGCCCCCACCCCTCATCTCAACATACACAACACAAACATTCAAAAACAAACATTCACGCACATCCGACGCCCCCACCCCTCATCTCAACATGCACAACACAAACACTCAAAAACAAACATTCATACACACCCGACAACCCCTCCCCATCTCAACATACACAAACATACAGCAGAACAAACCCGACACACAAACACAAACAAACAGACCACTTACCGGATGTGCTGGACGGCAGGTAACCTGGAACACTGGCGAAGTGAGTGGTACTACGGCTGGCATGGCCAGCAAGGCTGAAATGCCTTCTGGCATCAAGCCTTACTGGCCACGCCAGCCGTAGTGCTGGCACTCCATTGGTGCAGCACACACGCACCATGTGGCTCGTAGGAGCGACGTGGTGCTTGTGTGCTGAGCCAATGACGGCCAGTGTTTTGTCCGGCCCGGAAGACAACAAAGACTTTCCTAATGGAGGGCGGCCGATGCTGCTTGCGGGCCGCCCTCCATTAGGAAAGTGTTTGTGCCTTGCGGGCCGGACAAAACAGCATGGCGGGCCGCAACTGGCCCGCAGGCCGTATGTTGTGCACCCATGGTCTAGAGGGAGGGATGGGGCACTTTGGTGGGGTCTGAATGGTTGGCTAGGGGCATGCTGGTTTGGGTCTGGTGGGATGGGGCACATTGGTGTGGGTGCAGAGGGATGGGGCACAATGTATGGGTCTGGAGGGAGGGATAGGGACATAGTGGTGTGGGTCTGGATGGAGGGATAGGGACACAGTGGTGGGGGTCTGGAGGGAGGGTTCGGGCACATTGGTGTGGGGCTGGAGGGAGGGATAGGGCTCATTAGTGTGGGTCTGTGGAGAGGGATGGGGTACATGGGTATGGGTCTGGAGGGAGAGATGGGGGCACAGTGGGTCTGGATGGTGGCATGGGTCATCTAGGTGTGGGTTGGGGGATGGGATGGGGCATCTTGATGTGGCTCTGGAGGGAGGGAATGGGGGCACATTGGTGTGGGTTTGATTGGAGGGTTGGGGTACATTGGTCTGTGTCTCGGGGAGGGATGGGGGCACATTGTGGGTCTGGGCGGAGGGATACTTCATCTAGGTGTTGGTCTGAAGGGTGGGATGGGGGGCATCTTGATGTGTGGATGGAGGGATGGTGGCATCTTTGCGGTCTGCATTAGATGGAGGCATCTTGGTGTTGGTCTTGAACAGGTATGGGGCATCTGTTCTGTAGGGTGGGATAGGGCATCCTCGTGTGGGTGGGATGGGGACATTTGTGCATCGTGGTGTGGCTCTGGACGGATGGATGTAGGCACTTTGTCGGTTTGATGTGAGGGATGGAGCACATTGGTGTGGGTTTGGTGTGAGGGATGGGGCACATTGGTGTGGGGGGTGGGGCATCCTGGTTTGGGTTGGATGGGTGGGTTGGATGGGACAACGGTGTGGGTCCAGAGGGAGGGGATGGGAGCACATTGGTGTGGGTTTGATGGGAGGGACAGGCACATTGGTCTGGGGGCAGGATAGGGCACATTGATGTGGGTCTGGAGAGGGATGAGGGCATATTGGAGTGGGTCTGGAGAGGGAGGGATGGTGGCATCTTGGTGTCTGCAATGGATGGGGGCACATTGGTGTCAACCTGATACAGGTATGGGGCATCTGTTGGTCTGAAAGGTGGCATGGGGCATATTGGTGTGGGTCCTGGTTTGGGTTAGATGGGGACAACGGTGTGGGTCCAGAGGGAGGGGATGGGGGCATTTTGGTGTGGGTTTGATGGGAGGGACAAGCACATTGGTCTAGGGGGGATGAGGGCATATTAGTGTGGGTTTTGGGGGGATGAGGGCATATTTGTGTGGGTCTGGAGGGAGGGATGGTGACATCTTGGTGGGGTCTGCAATGGATGGGGCACATTGCTGTTGGTCTGAAATGGGTATGGGGCATCAGTTGGTCTGGAAGGTGGCATAGGTCATCTGAGGGTTGGATGGGGCATATTGGTGTGGGTCTGGAGGGATGGGATACACTGGTGTGGGTTTGTTGGGAGTGACAGAGTACATTGGTGTGGGTTTGGGGACAGGGATGGGGCACATTGGTGTGGGTCTGGCGAGAGAGATGGGGCACAGTGTTTCTGGAGGGTGGCATGGGTCATCCTGGTGTGGGTTGTGAGGGTGGGATGGAGTGTCCTGGTGTGGCTCTGGAGGAAGGGGATGAGAGCACATTGGTGTGGGTTTGCTGGGAGGGATGGGGCCCATTGGTGTGGGTTTGATGGGAGGGGTGGAACACATTGGTGTGGGTTTGATGGGAGGGATGGGGCCCATTGGTGTGGGTTTGATGTGAGGGATGGGGCCCATTGGTGTGTGTCTGCGGGGAGGGATGGGACACATTGGTGTGTGTGATGGGAGGGATGGGGGACATTGGTCTGGGGAGTGATGGGGGCATATTGGTGTGGGCTTGAGGGGAGGGATGGGGGACATTATTCTGTGTCTGGGGGAAGGATGGGGGCACCTTGCTGTGTGGATGGAGGGATGGTGGCATCGTGTCGGTCTGCAATGGGTGGGGGCACATAGGTGTTGGTCTGCAGGGAGGGATGGGGCATCCTGGTTTGGGTTGGATGGGGACATCGGTGTGGGTCTGGAGGGAGGGAAAGACGGCACATTGGTGTGGGGGAGGGATGGGGCACCTTGGTGTGGGGCTGGGGAGGGATGAGGGCATAGTGGTGAGGGTCTGGAGGGAGGGATGGTGGCGTCTTGGTGGGGTCTGCAATTGAGAGGGGCACACTGGTGTCAGTATGGGGCTGGTGTTGGTCTGGAACAGGTATGGGGCATCTGTTGGCTTGGAGGGTAGGATGGAGCATCCTGGTGTGGGTAGGATGGGGACATCTGTTTGCATCTGGAGGGTGGGATGGGGTATCTTGATGTGGCTCAGGAGGGAGTGGATGGAGGCACATTGGTGTCGGTTTGATGCGAGGGATGGGGCACATTGGTGTGGGTCTGGGCAGGGACGGGGCACATTGGTGTGGGTCTTCAGGGAGGGATGGGACATCCTGGTTTGGGTTGGATGGGCTCATCAGTGTGGGTCTGGAGTGAGGGCATGGGGGCACATTGGTGTGGGTTTGATAGGAGGGACGGGCACATTGATCTGGGGAGGGATGGGGCATATTGGTCTGGAGGGAGGGATGGTGGCATCTTGGTGGGGTCTGCAATGGATGGGGCACATTGGTGTCAGTCTGAAACAGGTATGGGGCCTCTTGTTCTGGAGGGAGGGGTGTGGAATCCTGGTGCGGGTGGGATGGGGACATCTTGGTGTGGCTCTGGAGGGGGTATGGGGGCACATTGGTGTGAGTTTGATGGGAGGGATGGGGCACATTGGTCTGTGTCTGGGGGAGGGATAGTTCATCTAGGTGTGGGTCTCGATGGCGAGATAGGGCATCTTGCTGTGTGGATGGTGGGATCTTGGTGGGGTCTGCAATGGATGGGGGCACATTGGTATCGGTCGGACGGATGTTGGTGTCTGTGTGGGATCGGAGGGAGGTGGCATTTGAATCTGGAACATGTGTTTGGAATAAAAAATGGGGCATTTGAGTGTGAATTGTGACATGTAGGGCTGGGGTATCTGCTTGTGAGTGGGAGCATGAAAGATCATTAACAGCGGAGCAGCCGGAGGGAGAGCTGCAGGCCGACCTCGGTTGCATCCCAGACACGCACACCCACAGCACCTCTTGCAGAATGGCCCGGGGCACGTGGGCAACCAGGCGCTGTGGAGCGGGGATTTCCTTCCACCGAAGGGGGGGTATGCGACCCAGCAGATGGACAGTGATGCCTGGCAGGGTTGGGTTAACCTGCTCGGGATGTCCCCAACCACGCACTGTAGGAGGAGCCCTGCGCGGTCCTCTCTCCTCACCGAGCCAGCCGGTCAGCAGGGAAGCCCTGAGTGGGGCCAGCCGGGAGAAACCGGACTGTTCTCGAGCAGTGCCTCCCCAGGTAGAGGGCACGGCAGGCGCAAGTCCTGAGCCATGGCACGGCAGGCTTACTCGCCGGGCGGGCGCTGAGGTTCCAGCCACCCACATCTGTGGGCGAGCGATGGCCAGGATCGCTGGCACAGTGGGTGACCTTCCCTCTTGCCCAGGTACCTGGAGCTCGGCCCTGTGCAGCCGGGCTGGGGTTTGAAGACTCTAGCTGTCACATGGACCCTGTTCCCTTCATCCCCCTAATGTCAGTCCCGATCAGCACTGTCGCAGGATCCCTGGACCTGGCGCGCAGACTCATTGCCGGAGCATCCCGGCCTCACCATTTTCTCTGCCACATGCCGATTTTGGGAGGGCCGGGTGGCTGGTGCGCACTGGATGTGGTGGCGGTGGTAGCGGGCCTTAAAAAATCCTGGCGTACCTTCTCCCTACCCCGGGGCACCTGGCCGTGCTGTGTGTGGCTGTCTGTGGTGTCCCACGGCTGCTGGAGTTGGCTGGCCATGGAGCGTGGGCCTGGAGACCATGTGGGCTTCAGCCGCAGATCGGTGCAGTGCACACTCGGCTGCACCAGAGGCACGGGGCTGGGGCAACCACCCCGTGCAGGCCCGAGACCAGCTACCCTGAGCTTTGTGCTCCCTGTCTAAGGCCTCAGATCAGACGTGGCGACCCGCTGAATTTAAGCATATTACTAAGCGGAGGAAAAGAAACTAACCAGGATGCCCTCAGCAACGTCCAGTGAAGAGGGAAGAGCCCAGTGCCAAATCCCTGTTCAGCGGCAGGTGTGGGAAATGTGGCATACAGAAGACCGACTCCCCGGCATCGCTCTGGGGGCTCAAGTCCTTCTAATCAAGTCACACAATGCGGACGGTGTCAGGTCGGTAGCGGCCTCTGGTACGCCAGGATCAGGTCTTCTTGGAGTCAGGTTGCTTGGGAATGCAGCGCAAAGCATGTGGTAAACTCAATGTAAAGCTAAATAAGGGCGCAAGACCGATGGCCAACAAGTACCGTAGGGAAAGTTGAAAAGAACTTTGAAGAGAGAGTTCAAGAGGGCGTGAAACTGTCGAGAGGTAAACTGGTTCAGGTCCGTGCAGTCTGTCCGCAGGATTCAATACGGCGGGCAGGTTTGTCGCCTGGATGGTGGATGCTGTCAGAGGACTGCGGCCTGGGCACACTCGGCCCCCGCAGGGCGTATTTCCTCTGTGGCGGTGCACCGCGACCGGCTAGGAAGGCCCCAGGGGGCAGATGGCTCTCCGCTCTGGCAGAGTGTGTTACAGCCCCCTGACAGCAGTTTTGCTGTGTCCACAGGGCCTGAGGGAGCTTGACCGCTGCTGTGCCCTTCTCCGGCAACTGATCTGGCCCCTCTTGGGGGTAGCTGAGGCAGTGACGGGAGACAGGGCTCCCGATGCGACTGTGGTGGTCTGCTTTCAGTGCCCCCGGCGATGTAGTGCGGCTGGGTGGGGTGGCCCATAAAGGGTGCCAGGGGTCTGAGGTGATGCCAGTTACCCACGCGGCCTGTCTTGAAACACGGACCAAGGAGTCTAACACGTGCATGAGTAGGAGGACCGAATGAAACCCTGTGGTGCAATAAAGGTGAGGGCCGGCGCGTGCCAATTGCAGTGGTTTCCCGTCGCAGTGGGCGCACCACCGACCAGTCTCGCCCGCTCTGTCAGGGAGACGGAGCGTGTGTGTGTGATAGGACCGAAAAGATGGTGAACTAGGCCTGGTGGAGGTCCGTAGCATTCCTGATGTGCAAATCGGTCGTCTGACCTGGGTATAGCGGCGAAAGACTAATCGAACCGTCTAGTAGCTGGTTCCCTCCGAAGCTTCCCTCAGGATAGCTGGCGCATGCAAACCCCAGTTTTATCTGGTAAAGCCGATGAGGTCTTGGGGCCAAAATGATCTCAACCTATTCTCAAACTTTAAATGGGTAAGTAGCCCGGCTCGCTGGCGTGGAGCCGGGCATTGAATGCAAGTGCCCAGTGGGCAACTTTTGGTAAGCAGAATTGACGCCATGTGATAAACCGAATGCTGGGTTAAGGCACCCGATGCCGACGCGCATCGGACCCCAGAAAAGGTGTTGGTTGATATAGACAGCAGGACGGTGGGCCTGGAAGTCAGAATCTGCTAAGGAGTGTGTAACAACTCACCTGCCGAATCAACTAGCCCTGAAAATGGATGGCGCTGGAGCGTCTGGCCCTTACCCGACCGGGGCTGAGAGCCGTGGGGGATAAGCTGCGACGAGTAGGAGGACTGCTGCAGTGTGCACGGAAGCCCAGGGCGAGTATCCAGGTGGAGTCGCTGCAGGTGCAGGTCTTGGTGGTAGTAGCAAATATTCAAACATCTTTGAAGGCCGAGGTGGAGAAGGGTTCCATGTGAACAGCAGTTGAACAGGAGTCAGTCGGTCCTAAGAAATGGCTGAACGCCGCTCGGAAGGGACAGGCGATGTCCTCCGTTGCCCTCAGCCGATCGAAAGGGAGTCGGGTGCAGATCTCTGAACCTGGTGTGGCAGAGACAGGCGCCCTCACGGCCTCCAGTGCGATAACGCAAACTATCCCAGAGAAGCTGGTGGGATCCCCAGGAAGAGTTCTGTTCTGTTTGTGAAGGGCTGGGCACCCTGGAATGAGTTTGGCCCGAGCCTTGAAGGTGTTGCAGTTCCGGTGGCGTCCAGTGAGCTCTTGCTGGTCCTTGAAAATCTGGGGGAGATGGTGTTAATCTGGTGCCGGGCCGTACCCATATCCGCAGCAGTTCTCCAAGGTGAACAGCCTCTGGCATGTTGGAACAATGTAGGTAAGGGAAGTTGGCAAGTCGGATCCGTAACTTCGGGAAGGGCTGGGTCGGTCAGGCTGGTGATGCACATCGGGGCTGGCTGCGCACTACAGCTGGATGAGGTCTCCTCCCAGGGGGCAGTGCCAACTCTGGATTTCTGCCCAGTGCCCACAATGTCAAAGTGAAGAAATTCAATGAAGCGCGGGTAAACGGCGAGAGTAACTATGACTCTCTTAAGGTAGCCAAATGCCTCATCATCTAATTAGTGACGCTTGAATGGATGAACGAGATTCCCACTGTCCCTACCTACTACCTAGCGAAACCACAGCCGAGGGAATGGGCGTGGCAGAATCAGCAGGGACTGAAGACCTTGTTGAGGCACACTCTTGTCTGGCACTGTCAAGAGGTTATAAATAAAGGTGTTTAACTGCAGTTAAATCCCTGGTCCTTCAGGCAAAGAGTACATTACAAAAATAAAGTGTAAACCATTGTCTCTAGAGGCTAGAGTCACCCGGGTGCTGTTCGAGTGTTGTTTGTGACTCCGGTGGATTTCACAGAAGTGACCCTGATCACACGGGAATTATTAAGAACATGCACATCCACACAAGCAAGGAACTGCTTTGGTGTCCACAATTTGGATATAAAGGGGAGTTACTCAGCACACTGATCACCACTTTTTGCGGGTCTACAAGAATCTATAGACGCCAGTGAAGGATTTAATCCTAAACATCTAGCTTCATACCCAGATTGATGGCATGGGGATTCAAAAATGGCTTATTCCATTCCATGAAGAGCAGGACATTTCTCTTGTGCCCTACGTCCTGAAGAAGGTCTTGAGAAAATCAGGACAGTCATTTCAGGACAGTCAGATTGGACCAAAAGATGTGTCGACGACCGCACAAATAGTCTGTGCATTATAACCAGATGTTATACGACACCCGAAACTGAGGACTGAGTTGTAACCATATGTGAAATATCTTGTGTAAACATGGATGTATGTCTAGAGTATGACTACACAATGTATAGTAGGCCATAATGGTTTTATGTATGTATGTATGTATGTATGTAAGAATGATATAATGTACAGCCCCAACATGAAAAGGTAAAAGCCATCTTCTATATTCTAACTCCCAAGACCAAAAGAGACCTTAGAGCTTTCCTTGGGTAATAGGATATTACCATAGGTTTATCCGCAACCTTTTGGATAAAACGGCACGGCTGACAGATAAACTTAAAAATGCTGAACCCCAGAAACTTCAGTGGAGCGAGGACAACGATGTATACTATAACATCCTAAAGCAAACACTATGCCAAAACCGAATCCTAAAGGTAGTGGACTTCTCAAAGGAGTTTATGTTATAGACGGACGCCTCCCTTACAGGGTTAGGAGCCATCCTGTGCCAAATTTGCCTCGGACTAGAATACCCCATACTATATGTTTGTTTATAGTTTTTATTTAGTGCTTTCCACCAAAGCACTTTACATTATAACAACAAGAATACAATAATAGTAGAAGCAATTACAGATATGAGTCAAACCAGTAATACAGCACTTGGAACAATTTGCCAGTGAAGATAAATGAGGAAAGGGGGTGGAGAGGGGAAGGAAGTGGGGAACAGGAAGTGGAATAAGCTGAAGGCGAGGGAAGTGGAAAGGGGACTTAAAAGGAAACAAAGCAGGGAGAGAGAGGTAAGAAGAGGAGGATAAAAAGAGGGAGGAGAGGGGAAGGTGGAGGAGGGAATGAGAGTATCAGGGAGGGGAGTGGAGAAGGAGAGATTTTAAGGAGACACGCGAGGAGGGATAGGTGAGGATGGAACGGATAGAGAGGAAGGGAGTTCCAGTGGAGGGGGGCAAGGACCTGAAAGGAGTGAAAACAAGGAGGCGCATGGGGACGGGGGAACAAAGAGGAGAGAGAGATATGGGGTAGCAAGATCATGAAGAGATTTAAAGACAAGACAGAGGAAGTGGAATTTGAGTTGGGAATGAAAGGAAAGCCAGCCAAGATGAGCGAGCGAGGAGGAGATGGAGTTGTGAGGAGAGAGAAGACAGAGGATACGAATGGCAGAGTGGTAAAGGGATTTGAGGGGGGCAAGATGAGAAGCAGGGAGTCCAAAGAGGAGAGAAGAGCAGTAGAGAAGACGACAGAAGAAAAGGGAGGAGATTAAAAGTTTAGTGGCGTGGAAGGTGAGAGAAGAGCGTACTTTGCGAATATTGAAAAGGTGGTAGCGGGAAGTGAGAGAAATATTGTGGGTGAAGGAGAGGGAGGAGTCAAAGTAAATGCCTAGATTACGAACATGGGCAGAGAGAGGATAGATTAGAGGGAAGAAAGTGAATAGAAGGAGGGGGAGAAGGAGGAGGAATAGTGTTGAGGGGAGAATAAGACTTCAGTCTTGTCTGTATTGAGAGAGAGAGAGTGGGATGACATCCAGTTTTTAATGGCAGTAAGACAAGAGAGTTTAAGATGGAGGTCAGGAGTGAAGGAAGAAAATGAGAGGAAAAGCTGGGTGTCATCGGCGTGGTGAGAAATACAGAAGAAAGAGATGATAGGGGCGAGAAGGGAGGTGTAAAGAGAGAAAAGAAAAGGGCCAGGGACAAAGCCTTGGGGTACACCATAGTCCAAGGGAAGAGTGAAAGAGGTACGACCTCCCCAGGAGACGGTAAAAGAGCGGTGGGAAAGGTAAGAAGAGAGCCAGTTGAGGACGGAGCCTTTGAAACCTAAAGAGGAAAGAGTGTTGAGCATTAGGGGGTGATCAACGGTGTCAAAGGCTGCAGAGAGATCGAGGAGGATGAGGACAGAGGATTGCTTAGAGTAGCAAGCAGTGAGGAGGGAGTTGAGAACGAGTGAGAGCAGTCTCTGAGGAGTGTTTAGGGCGAAAGCCAGATTGAAAGGGGGGAAGGAGAGAAAAGTTAGTAACAAAAGCACAGAGCTAAGAATAGACTATGTGTTCAAGTAATTTAGAGAGGAATGGAAGAAGAGAGATTGGATGGAAGTTGGATACAAGATGAGGATTAGCGGAAGGTTTCTTCATAATAGGGATGATAGTAGCATGCTTGAAGGCAGAGGGGAAAGTAGCAGCAGAGAGACAGATATTGAAGAAGGAGGTTAGGTAAGGAATGAGGAGAGGGCAGATGTTAGGAATAAGGAGGGTAGGGAGTGGATCAGAAGGGGCAGCAGTGGGATGAAATTTGGACAGGAGAAGGAGTAACGGGAGAGAAGTCTTTTATACAGGTATGAGGACTGGGGGGGAAAAGGGGAACATAGCAGAAAGAGGAGGAAGTTTTGTTTTGGCGAAGAGAGAATCTTGGAGGAGAAGAAGTCAGAGAAATCAGAAGGGGATAAGGGAGATGAGGTTGAGGGGTCAAGAGTAGGAGGGGAGAGGAGGCGAGAGAGGGTTTTGAAGATACGACGAGGATGAGAGGCTTGGGAGTGTAGAAGGTTAGTAGGAGCGTTTAGCCGAGCTGAGGCTGCAGTCATATAGAGAGTGGTAAGAGAAGTAGGATGTCTGGTTAGATAGAGAGGGGAATTACAGCGACGCTCGAGGTGGCGTAGGAGACTACGCATGGACAAGAGGTGGGAGGAAAGCCAAGTTTGAGAAGGCTTACGAGTAGGGCGAAAGGATGAGAGGATAGAGTTGATCGAGACTGGAAGAGACTGATGAAGACAGAGCAGATAGGGCTTCATTAGCCGAGAGAGAATAAAAGTCAGAGAGAGGGGGAAGAGAGGAGGAGCAAGTATCGTGAAAGGGAGAAGGGCTAAAGTTACGGAGAGCTCTTTGATAGAAGGATGAAGGATGAAGAGGAGGGCGAAGGAGTGGGTTGAGGGAGAGGAGGAGTAAGGGAGAAGGAGAGTAAGGCATGGTCAGAGAGATAGTTGTGTAGAGTAGAGACGGAGGAGGAGGTGTAGGTAGAGTTGGTAGAGTTGAAGATAAGATCAAGAATGAAGCCAGAAGAATGAGTAGGAGGAGAAGGGAGAGGAGGTAGGAGTCAAGGATGGAGAAAAGAGGGGAAGGATGAGGAGGAGAGGGGAGGTGAAGATTGAAATCGCCAAGGACGGTGAGGGGAGAAGGAGATGGGGAGATAAGAGATAGGAGGTGGTCAGGGTCTTCATAAAAGGAGGAAAGGGAGCCGGGAGGTCTATATATAATTAGAAAAGAGATAGTGAGGGGAAGTGAAGGATTTGTAGAGGTATTCAAAGGAAGGGAAGGTTGGGAGAGGTACAGAGGAGGTAGAAGAAAGGTATTTAGGGTGGAAAAGGAGTCCAATGTCTCCACCACGACCAGAAGAAAGAGGGACGTGAGAGAAGGAGGAGGAGGATGTAGTGACAGCCTCCCAAGTCTCTATGGTCGGGCTTTGCTCTCTGGCGCCTCCAGAGCTAGCAGACCTTCGGCGGGTGCTGTGCTAATAACAGCCCATCCTGAAAGCGACTGAGTCCCCACCAACCATTATTTTTGAGTCCCCACCAACCATTATTTTGAGCCTGCAGAAGACTGACAGCCAGACCTGGGACACCGCGAGCTTCCTGGAGGGGTTGATGCTCCATGAAACTTGGAGAGGCTTTCACTTCTACAATCTACAAGAAACGATCCAACTCGACACACATACTAGTGAAGACCAAAGGAGGGGATACTGTGCCACGCAAAGTGTTTTATCGCCGCTGCGATGGGTCTAGAATGTGAAAATATCTATCTTTGACCTTGGAGAAGACTTTGTCTCTAAAGTCTTATTACATTCTGGAAAAGATACCGTTTTTTGGAAGTCTGGCTCAGAAAGGAAATAGACGCCAGTGGAACACATGAGTTCCGACCAAGAAGTTTAAAAGAACACAAGAAGACCAAATGGCCACTACATAACAGACTGTTGCTATATGAAAATTAACCCCTGAAGAATTTCCTTGAATTGTGTAAATCGATATAGGAAAGAAACATATTGGGTAGTGTGGACTGTAGAATGAGAGGATGTATGAGAGGCAGTACTTCGAGAGATAGCAACTCGGTGCAGACAATGGGACGACAGACCGGATGAGCCCCGGAAGTGGCAGATGGTTAGTAATCAGGTAGGACTTTGGTGGTAACAGTTGTTCCGAAGGAACAGATGGCTCCGGTGGTAGCAAGTAGCCCTTAGAGGAGAGAGATCAAGTTATGGTGGGGGCTGATAGGCAGGAAAGGTCCAGGGGGTATAAGGCAGTTTGTAGATCCAGGGGTTAAGGTGGTAGCCGACAGCCAAAGGGAAGAAAGAATCCAGATGGTGGCAAATCCAGTGGCTATGGTGGAAGCAGGTAGCTCAAGGGGAAAAAAGAATCAAGTGGTGCAGGTACAAGGGTTAAGGTGGTAGCAGGCAGTCCAGAGAGAGATCAAGATATGGTGGGGCCGATAGGCAGGAAAGGTCCAGGGGCAGCAGGCAGTTTGCAGATCCAGGGGTTAAGGTGGTAGCCGGCAGTCAAAGGGAAGAAAGAATCCAGATGGTGGTAAATCCAGTGGTTATGGTGGGAGCAGGCAGTCCAGGGACAAGAGAGTCCGGTGAAGGGGGGATGGTCAGTAGATATGTAGGGACCAAGAGGTGGCAGAGGCCAGTAAACAGGTAGGGCCTGGATTATGGCAACCAGTGCAAGAGGCAGCGGCACTGAAGGTGGCAGGTAGTCCGCAGGATTATGTCCACAGGATTAAGGCAGTCAGTCCAGGAGGCAACTGCACTGACGGTAGCAGTGTGCCCAGGACCCCAGTAATTGTGCAGGGGCAGTAGAGAGGTCGAGATAGTAGCAGGCAGAGCACTGAATAGATGCCCAGTGGTGGTGCCCGGGTGAACCCAGGTGAGTGAGGGTTGTGCACTAATAAGTGAGACGTTAGGCAGGGCAGCCAGGAGTGGCAGGTGGTGGCCCAATACACCCACCCGACAGAGGCAGTGGCAGGGCCCGCTTCAGTCAAGGAGAGGCATGGACAGATGTAGGTTCCTCCAGCCTATTAGGCAGGAGTAGGAGAGGCAGTGACAGGCACGATTCAGCCAAGGAGAGGCAGGGGCATCAGCAGGTTCCTCCAGGCAATGAGGCAGGAGCAGGAGAGGCAGTGAAACCCCCACAGCCTCGGAGGGGCCGGAGCAGAGGAGATGCAATGGAGAAGTGCGGACCGTAGCCAGCAGAGGTTCAGCTCATCCACCCAGGATGAGAGCAGGAGAGGCTTGTGAAGAGATGGCCATGGGGCCGGGGCTAGGAGGTGTTTGTAGAGAAGGGCAGAGCAAGCCGGCAGAGACCCAGGACACCAGCCTGGGACAAACGCAGAGGAGGGGCCGGAGCTGGGAGGTGCTGACACAGATGGGCGGAGCAACGGCCGACAGAGGCCCAGGATAACAACGCCGAGCAGGGCCCGTCAGGTGCTGGCAGTGACCAGCAGCAGAGGAGAGGCGGTGAGCCAGGCATGTCCAACAGGGTACCTGCTGCAATAGAGACGGAGGCTGCAGGCATGGACGCCGGTTCACCGTAGCACAGAGGAGAGGCCAGGGCAGGAACGTCTGCAGCCCCCAGCACAGAAGAAACGGCAGAAGCTTGAAAGCTGCAGCCCTGAAACTTGATTTGACTGAAACTATACACTAGTCGCAAGTTATTCCCATGTGAGAAAAACTACTCTGTGGTGGAACTAAAGGCCCTAGCCATCAAGTGGGTCATTATCCATCTCAGGTACTATCTGTTAGGAAGAAAGTTCACTCTGGTTACTGACCACTCGCCCTTAGTCTGGATTAGCCAACGCAAATAGTCCAACCCTCGGGTCATGCAATGGTTTCTAGACCTACAATCCTATTGTTTCACAGTTGAACACCAGAAAGAAAAAGACCAGGGAAACGTTGATTTTCTGGCTCGGTTCCCACGTGAAACAAATGTGTGGCTACATCGCATGGAGGAAGGTTCTGTGAGAAACCTGACGGTGTCTCTCTAGCTAGTCCCTGGGGAATCTGTCATCCAGGTGGCCAGGACACTGCCATCACTATTGGATCCAGTTCCTGGGGTGGACTAGTGAGGAATGATCACCTGGATGGGGTGACCTTGGGGAGTGGGACACCGACGGGTGAGACGATGTATCCCCCTTCTTTCAGCACCTTTTCCCCATCCTCTCACGTAGGACATTCAAAACCAAAGCCACCCCCTTTCCAACACGAACACTTTCACATAACACGAAGGACAACGGACTAACAGAGCCGTTTCCCTGACATGTCCCAATACAAGGGTCATGCAATTGATCAGAAGCACACATACTTGGCGGCCCTTTCCACAGGGATAAAAGGTGGAGCCCGAGAGCACAGTACGAGCACAGCAGACATCAGGACAAGACGGCTAATCAAGTGCGGCAGTTTAATGAAGGAGAAAGGCTGCAGGAATCGAGAGGGCGGCGAGGAGAGAAGTGACCGTGCCCTTTTCGTCCCAGACCCACAGAACCTTCGAGGAAGAAAAGCTAAGACTGTGAACTATTTTGATTTGAGAATTTCTAATGCACACCAGACAGAGTCAACTATATACGGGCGCTGATGTAAACTAATGGGTGGACTTTCAGCATATCAGTTCAATGAAAGCAGCCTATCTGAAAAGAAAAGTTTTCAGGCTCTTCCTAAAAAGTATTAGGGATTCAGAAGATCTAATCTCTAATGGTAGTTGGTTCCACAATTGTCGACCAAACACACTGAATCTTCTGTCTCCCCCAGAGATCAGGTTAGACCTTGGCACCGACATCAAGAGCTGATTTCAAGACCAGAGACAATAGCACAAGTGTCTTGCAGGAGATGTCAACGGTACACTGGGCAAGCCTACGCCGATAAGCAGGAGCGAGGGAAGCTCCAGAAGAAAAACCAAGCGGTTCATCACAGCCGGTGAGTCAAAGGGGAAACAATAAGAACCTGGCTGTTTTGAGTGAGAATCGTAAAGTGGCAAGTTAGACTGTGAAAGAACTGTAACAAGTGTTAAAGGGGAGACCAGCTGCAGAGGGAAACCGGCACCATGCGGGTGCTAACTCCAAAGACTCTGGTCGATCCTCATCTGAGAGAAACTACAGATACCAGAAGGCCATAGGAGAGCTACCGAAATAGGTCACAGTGAGGGTCAAGCAAAATCCCTGTACAATCGAAAGACTTTGATCTACAAACTGTGTGAAAGAAAGGGAAGTGAATCCTGCAGTGAGAGGAAACGAGGGAAGCAAATCCAAAGAGGGCCAAATCCAAAGAGGGGCAAAGTCTAAAGTCCCAAGAAACAGTGTGTTGACAAAAGATTACCCGGCTGAGGGATGTCAGCTGGAACTGTTTAAAAAGACATTCATATTGTGAAGAAGGAAAAGCAATATTAAACCCGACGAGGAAGGCTAAGATTCGAGAGGGTTCAGTGCCCGGAAGAGGGGGACCCAAGGGTGAAGAATCTTCACCCTAAGTGAAACCAACTTTCATTTGTTGAAGGAACTTTTGTTTTATTATTTTGAAGACATCAGGTCCTCGAAGGCAAGAGACTTTCAAGTGAAAGTAGACTTGGTCATTGACGGCCCTGAGAGCTGCCATTAGTGTTGGAGTTTTGGTCGGCAGTGGTTGATAGAATTGACTTGATTTTTGATGTGGTTTTGCGGAGGTCGGCAATGAATATCATATTACTTTCCCGTAAGGACGGGGGTCGTCGGATTATGAGACATTCTTGTTGGATTGATAGAGCCATAATGGTGGCTATCAAGTTAATACTCGGGGTTTGGAAATCGAGGAAGAAACCTAATGTAGATGAATGGCTGATGGAATTACATGTTTTGGCACAGTATGATAAGGTTTCATTTCATAATAAAGATAAGGATGAGGACTATTTGAATCTTTGGGGTCCCTTTATGGCTCTATATGATTGATGGGTAGATGGAAAAAAGTTTTTTTTATATTTTTATTATTATTTTTGTTTGTTTGTTTGTCCTGTCTTGTGTGTTTATGGTTATCTTGCTAGTTATGCTTCACTAAGGTTGATTCCTTGTTTGAGCTGTATTGTCTATGATGCTCTAGTCCTTTTGTAAATTTCACTTTTTCTGCTGATTGTGAAGCATTGTTACTTTTGCTATTAATGTTTATATGAAAAACAATAAAGTGTTGTTGAAAAAAGAACTGTCTCGTGCTGGAGAAGCCCGAAAATGTACTGTGCTCCCAGATCCCACCTGACCCCGTGCTCAAAACTTGGGGAAGGGAGACCCAGGCTACCGCAACCTGACATATTATTTGAGAACACTTCTTTCTTTTCTTGAAAACTATCCCACACCCTTTTTTTGTTTTAGCTGTAAGGTTTGGCAATAGGTTTCTTAGCATAGGCCATTTTATTTGACAAAACGCCACTAGGATTGCCTTATTTTTCATTTGATGGTTGATGCTTGCTTCCATTTTAGATTTAGGTTTAGATTAGGCATTTGTCAACCTGCATACAGCATTCATTGTTCAATAAACACCATTGAACTGTAATCACTTGTGTCTGTCTTACTTGTTGCCACCATGAGTTCCTCACACGCTTCGTGCCCAATTTGTTTTGGACATGATCCAAATCCATCTAGTGGTTTGGGCTGTGCACTGGAAACATTTACCTTGTTTGTCTATGGGAAAATGAATGGGAAGTAGGCGGCACTTTTGGAGAAAAAAATGTTTTTGTCTTCTTAATGACCTTTTTTTTATCTTTTAACAGATCTTTACCAAATATTGCAATCTGGGGGGCGGCCGTGTGTCCTTAATTACATTCGAAATTTCGGTTAAATCCATTACTCTAATCAACTGTTATTAACAAAAGAATTTTGAGGGGTACCTATGGGAGTCAGACTCACCTTAACTATAGGGCGGCTATCGCTTCTCTATAATAACTGTTTGTTCCCCACCTTCACCTCCACCTAATCGACAAAGAACTGCTTTTCAAAATATTACACTTTCAGTTTAATGGAGAAAAAAAGATATATATACACATAAGTGATAATATTCTATCTCGATGCATATTATGATTGCCGCTAAAATACACAACTGTTATTATACTATGTATCGCATTGGCACTAGAAAATATACACAGTATTATTCTTTTTACCATTGATAATGTATATAATTGCATGTTTCTTTTTGTGATATATTTTATTTATAGTGCGCCCATACACCACAAGTTCTTCAGGGCTATAAGTGTTTTCAGTTTCTGTTGTGGCCTGATTAACACTAGTTTTATATTTGCAGAGAATATAAAAAGGGGGGTTTATAGAAATAAGTGTATAGACAAGATTGAACTTAATGGAGGATCAGGTATAAATGTGAAGGGTAAAGTATTGCCCACAGCACCCTTGTCAATTAGCAAAAATATGAACATGCACAGAAAAAAAGGCAAGTAGCAGAAAAAAAAGATGCTAGTACCAAAAGAAACGTTGTCGTTAGACGCTCAGTGTTTAGTCCATCTAGCGCAATACCATGTGCAAAGTTTGCTCCAGGCACATGGAGTAATATCGGTGCTGATGGATAAAGACAATGAAAAATGTGCAAAGAACTGTAACAGTAAAGACCCTCAGTGTGTACCGCATCCGCTCGTAAGGATGAATGGTGCATTGTTCATATCCAACCAATTGGAGGAGGCAGTAGTTAGCTGCACAGCAGGGGGGCTGGTGGGGTTTGGCAAAGATGTAATATATGAAGTTGTTGACAACATGTGTCAAGATGTCTGGGTGGCACATGTCTCCAAACTAACATCGATTGAAGCAAAAGAGAGCCTGGTGATGGTGCAACCACAGGAGGAATACGAGGTCTGCTTCAAAGGAAAAGGAACTGTTCCTGTGGAAAGCAAATCCAAGGCAAGTGTAATAAGACTCTGTACATCCCAGACCTCAAGAAGGGTACTGCAGTGCCTATGGACATGTACTGGGTGTGCAGTCAGCAAGCTTTTTTGCACCTCCCGCCATCATGGAGGGACATATGTCTGCTCATCACTCCTCATTCTCCAATCCTTGTGGTTCCAGAAGCACATCCTGCTGGAACAGCAAAAGCGAGCCCAATACCACTGAGACCACCCACACCACAGGCCCTGCAGGCTACAAGACGGAAGCACTCACTTAGACAACAGAAGCAACAGTCCAGCTACCTGTCGGAAGAATCTTTTAAGCTACTGATGGAAATTCCTGACAAATATAGGATATACAACAAGCTGAAATATTTTTCACGTCCATACTTTTGCCAAGAGTGCAGGCCTCAGCAAATGTGAAGTGGCTATAAATAGTGAGGTGGGAAGTGATCCGGCTGGCCAATGAGACAGAGCAAGGACTCAATGCGATTAAGAGCGAGATGTTAGCGATCAGGTTGATGATACTCCGGAATAGATTTGTCTTAGATCTCCTCACAGGCAATGAGGGAGGGGTCTGCAAGAAGATGGGGTCATTTTGCTGCATATACGCACCCCAAATGAGGCAGAAAAATGGGTCCCTAACGCACATCGTCAGGGCCCTGCACAAGCTAAAGACGAATGTGCAGAGTGAAGGCAGAAGTGAGACGGACGACTGGTTCAACAACCTGTTCTCATGGGCTCCATCATGGATAGGAGCGCTGGTGAAAGTATTGGTCCCCGTCGTAGTACTTCTGTTGGTGATGTTCAGCACCTGCCAGATGATCCTTCAGGTCTGTGCAAAGATTCTCTCAAATAGCGCAATGATGGTGGTTACAATTAAGGCAAATAGCGCCTACTGATTATGGTCCACCCCTGTCCTACTCGCACTACTGGCCCATACCCCTTTTTTCCCCTGGTACTTGCCCTTCTGGGCTCCCCCTAGCACTTGCCCAACCCCTTGGTCCCCCTCCTTCGGCACTTCCCCCTCTTCTCCCTATCCCATCTGTTAGCCCTATCTCCCCCGCCCCCACACTTCTTGTTACTGCACTTGCACGATCCGAATGTCACAAGGCCAAGTAGTACTGTTATTGTTTTCTCCCCTGTTCTGCCCCCCCCCCTCCATTTGTCTTGTTGGACCTGCAAACACTTTCTGGTGTATAGGCGCCATACAAATGCTCAATAAATACATAAAATCTCACGGTACAAAAGATGGGCAAGTACCAACAGAAGATCCCATGAAGCACAGGTTTGTGAGGTGCCCATAGATCACCCATGGACAGTAACAACACCTCCACCAGAGCCTGAAAATTATACTGAGCACTGGGCAGACTTATCGGGAGATGGGGGATGTATTTACATGACTTGCAATCCAGCAGAATACGCCCATGCAGGGGAGAGTTTGCAAGATGTTTGTAGAGTTTGGGTACTGAAGAAGACAGAGAATGGCAGTAGAGTTAGTTATTGTAGGATTAACTAAAGGGGGAATGTTGGGATGCAGGCCCAACTCCCTGTCCCACCCAAGCGGTTCCAACTGAGAGCTATGCAGTAAAGAGAGCTGCATGGGATAATATAAGGTAGCAGGCGAGAGGTGTATGCAAGTGATATCATAATGAATGTAATGGTCCAATATGGGGGTACACTTAGTGGGAAGTATGATGAACCACTGCCATTTTGGGGAGTTAGGCCTGGCATAGGGAAGACCCAGTACTATCTGAAGATGATGAAAGGTGTTCAGCTAAAGTACACATTTCTATTTCCGTTCCCCGTCCACCTGGCATAGGGAAGACCCAGTACTATCTGAAGATGATGAAAGGTGTTCAGCTAAAGTACACATTTCTATTTCCGTTGCCCATCCAGGCAGGGGGAAAGAAGACCATTTGGCTCACAAGATACAACCGCTCATTGTGCACACTGCAGACTCTTGTCAGTCAGAAGGAATGCGAACAGCGGAGCTCAGGTAGGGATGTTCCTTGCTTCGCAGTACAATCTCATGAGAAGCAGGGCAGAGGTATGAAGCTGCCAAAACATGGATTCAAGACTTAGAGCTCCCACATCGCCAACACTACCGAGTTGTCCTGTTTGAACTATCAGAAGCACCCATCCCAAGCCCTAAATACCTCAACGGACGATTGATTATCCGTCGCACCATGCAACCCAAGGGAGGGGGGAGATGTCAAGGGAGGAGTTCAAAGACCATGTCCTGTGATTTGTACTGCGAGATGTGTGGGGGTGTAAATAACACATGGAGGCCAACAATGGGCAGGCATGATGGTGTGCCAGATTGTCTGGGATTCAACTAGGCTTTGCACATTTCTGAGGGCCATCTTGACCTCGAGAGTAACCACTGCGCTCATGTCTAAAGTACCAGGTGCACATCACGTGGTCGAAATGTGAAAAGAAAAGGTCTATTCATCTAATGAACCAATTGAGTTACTAGGGTGTGAACTTGTCGCTGCCAAGGTCCATGTAGAAGAAGATTGACACAAGCAACTCCAGCCAATCATTGGATGGTCTATGAGGGGTTGACCGTATGTACATAAGGACCCCACCAATAATACTGAAATGACCCTACATTGTTTTTGTCACAAGTGACATTGATGTTACGCTCAACTGGTATCCACAGGGACGCCACCCAGCCCTGGTTGGATGATTTGCACTCTCGAACCCTCTCCCGGTCCCTTGGTAAGGCCTCTGGTTAAAGATGGGTCTGCAATATAGGAGAGCAGAATTCAATACCAGATTGTCTTTGTTTTCCCACCTCCCTTGGCCTCAACTCCTTCCTCCCCCTTGGGCCCTCTACTCACCTTAATATTGTAAAAGGTGGATTCTCCGTCCTGCTCCTCGTGGAAGGGGCGCATAGATGTGGGGGGCGAGCAGCGACCAAGTTACTTCACTGGTGCAAGCTCCCCTGTGGGAATCCAGGCCTGCTGCGACTCCGTAGGTTTGCTGCTTTACAGTCTTTATATGCAGTTCTTATGTTCCTCTTAGTTCGAATAATAATGTCTTGCTTCTTTCCTTTTAGGTATGGAAAGGTATTTTGGTGTTGTCATGCAGTTTGAAGATGAGCATGGGCCAGTAGGCGAAAGCGCGGTGTGCGCGATGCTGTCCGGCGAGTAAAGCGCGATGCGGGTGCTGTTTCGCCTTTTATATTGCTGACCTGTGTTTTTTCTCTCCTTGCAGGTTGCGATGTTCCTCGCCGAACGCCGTAATGTTCCATCAATGATACTGACCAGGAGATGACTACCCAGGTAAGAATTGTATGGCTTTCTTCATTCGGGAGGAAACGTGAGTAAACACTTACTAATGCTGTCTTTCTTTCTCCTCTTTCCAGGTTATGGTATTCCAGGATGCATGCAGTCCCGGATGATGGAGTTCGTACCTTCAGGTGAGTGGAACTGAAGTCGGCGATGGATTGAAGACAGGATACTCTTCCAGGTAAGTTTCGTAGTGTTCTCTCTCTCTCTGCAGGTCCTTGGTTTCAGGTAAACTGGCATCAAAGAACTGGACACGCTGAGCGTTACGCTGCCCACAGCAGAATAACGCAAAGCATGTTCTGCTGTTTGGGTGCGGTTTAAATAGTATCAGGTAAAGTAGTCCAGGTAAAATAGTCCCAGGCCTGCCACACCCAAAGAAGTCCAGGTAAAGTAGTCCCAGGCCTGCCACACCCAAAAGACTAGACCGCATAGCTTAGTTCCTTGTAACTGAGCTATGTGTGTGCCTCCATGTTGGCTGAACCCCCCAAGTTAAACAGGCCCAAGTAAATAGTCCCATTCTAATGTTGGTCTTCATGATGGTTATGAGCCTGGACCAAAGGCGCCAGGACTGACTCCAAGAGAGTCTTGGATGAGGTTTTAAGGCCTTTGACCTGGCCCTAACTGGAAGGCTGTTTTGAAGTCCTAATTTGGCGGACCCTTAAATCCGGCGGTATTAGCGCTACCGCCGGATTTAAGGGTTACCGCCAAAGTCATGATCAGGCCCACTGTCTTAACGGATCAGGAAGAATACATGTAATATTTGAGTTGTCTAAGAGTATATAGTATAATGGAAGTAATGTTATGGTCACCAAGAGACCTGGAAACAGAATCTATGAAATTATATGATGAACCAAATTTTGATTGGATTGAAAACACGCATGGTTTTGCTGCAGAGAATGTCTGGTATGGGCATATGAAGGAGGTGGGAAGAGAGAAATCTGCAGGATCTTGTTATATCTGCTCACTCATTTCCCACACTTCTCGCATACCTACGCTATTTCTTCCAGATAAGAGACTCTAGAGTTGCACTATATTTGGATCACCTAGCCTTATGTCCGGTTAGAGGGCAGTTTCAAGGGCAGTCTGTTGCAGCTTCAATGGTTCCTGTCAATGAAGATGAATGTATAGGAATAGATGTTAAGGAGAAGGAAAATAATATACATTGTACTAGAAGGGTACAACTGAGTCCTGTAAGATGTCTGACATGGCTCAAGAATCAGCTACTTTTCTCTGTGTGTTAGGGGCGATGGCACAGTGCCTCTGGGCACTAATGGAAACTGCAGTCACATAATACACCTTGCTGACCTGGCTTGGGGAACATCTGCATTGTTGGATACAGCATGGACATGTGAAGCAAATTCCAAATGGCATTTGCCTCCAGCCTGGCGTGGTGTGTGCAGTTAGTCTACACTGCATGTGCCCATCTATGTGGTTCCGCAAAAACAGTTGATGCTTAGAAGTATGGTATCAAAAACCATATCTGTGCCTACCTTGCACCCTGTGCCCCTTGCATTCTTTGAGTTTCAGGATGAGAACGGTACATCCAACCTTTCTGATCTTATGAAGCTGAATCTTCCTATTAGGGTCAAATGCTCAAACTATGTTTTAGCTGCATCAGTAGAAGCACGTAACATGATTCCTGAGCAGTACATACTTTTTAGCAAAGCTGAGATGGTGTTTGCCTCATTCGTGGCCCCGGGTGTTAAAAGCCATATCAAATGCAAAGTGGCTCCAGATTACCCGATTTAAACTGCTTTTGTTGGTAAACTCTTCAGAGTTAGCATTTAGTGACCTCAAGAAAGAAATGCGTGCTTTGAGGCTTATGACATTACAGAATGTCTACATCCTCAACCTCCTCACTGCTATGGAGGGTTGGGTTTTTAGCAAAATTGGCAGTTTGTGTTGCACCTTCTCACCTACATTTGATGGGGAGAATGAGACACTTGCACAGACTATTACCACATTGAATAAACTGAAACAGGCCATGGAAAGTGAGTCTGGCATTAAATCAGATTCATGGATTGACTCTTGGTTGGAATGGGTTCCGTCATGGATGAGCCTTGCAATGAAGATCCTGAAGCCAATCAACGCTTTTGTATTATATATCATTTGTTTTTGTCAATTTCTTTCTCGATGCTGTTCCTTTAACATGCCAAGAACTGCTCATATAATGTCTGCCAAACCCGTCTAAGGCTAGGGCCAGCTCCATTTCATTCCATGTGGGTACACAAAACGGTAAATTGGGAATTAATTGGGGGTCCAGATTTGGATCAAGGAAATGTATTAGTTAATGAATTAACTAAATTGGGGAATGCTGGGGTAGCTGGATTTTATCTGAATAGAAAGGAAAGCTCCACATTGTATGCACCATATTAATGTTAAGAATGGATGTGATATTGCTACAATGTTGTAGTGTTCCATGTCTCTAGAATAGTTAATTAAGGGTTGTTAAAGTTCACTTTTAGTGTTTTATTGTGTCATGTGTGACACAGTTTAGACTTGCATATATGTAGCAACATAATGAAGATTGTGTTAACATAATTTGGCAGCACATTGTGCAACTTAGTACAATACAATGAGATTTAAAGTGCAGAGCTTCATAAAAAGTAGAAAAGGGCTCTTGAATGAGAAACCCATTATGAGGGGATGCAGTAGTTTTGAACACACGTAAGCCGGGCCTGGGTTTGTGGAATAGATTTCCAGGAGAATGGCTGGAAAAGGAGGAAATTATCAATTGGCAGAGGAACAGCTGTGACAACATGGAAGTGGCTATTTGAAGTTGAAATAGAAGGAAGAGCATGGCCCCAGGGTTTAGGCTCAGAAATTGTTGAACAAGTGGCAGTGTCAATCTAAGGTTAGTGGCTAACACTGTAAAAGGGTGACTGAGAGCAGAGATGACGCAGGTCCATGAGAAGGTCAAATAGATTAGTAGGAAAAGGATTATAATGGGAACGGCGGCCTGATGGATTGAACTTGTGGTTGCATGATGAGGGGGTGCGAAAGGACGCCAAGGGTAAATATCCAGAGTGTTTGGAAAAAAAAGTTAATGCCCAATAAAAGGAGCCTTTTGTTAGCTCTCTATAACCTCAAAGTGTCCATAGGTAAACCATGCATGCCAGATTTAGCGTTGCAGATCTGTGACCAAGTGGAATCCTGTCATAAGTTGCGCAGGGCACCCAGGTAGGTTTGAGGTGGCTATGCTGATGTAAGGGGGCAGGTAAGCACACACAGCAGGAAGCTAAACAAGAATGAAGAATAGGCAAGGTAATTCAGAACGATGGAACAGGAAGAAAGGACGGATCTCGATGGTGAACAAAAAGGGATGGGAACCATGCAATGGACAAACAATGAGGAATCCCACTAGAGGTGTATACACAGGTTGGACTAGAGACTGCCCATAGATATAAGGGAAGCTCAATGCCTCTGTGTAAGTTACTTTTACAGGCACTACTACCTGCAAGGTCATGGAAAGGGGAAGCAGGAGTCGCTTCTGTGTCTGCATCTGAGGCACAAACAAGGAGTTTACTTACATGAGACAAGCCGGTATGGGTCCAGCGGAACCTGCAGCAGATGCCCTCTGAGGTAACAGAACGCAACACACTGTTCCATTTAATTCACTATAAACTACAAGTAAAACAAGACAAGGGAAGGGGCAGAGATTGCCTCCTGGGTAGCCCAGGACGCAAACTCTGAACAAAGGAATAACAGAAGCACAAGTGAGGACAAGAACTGTAACAAATAACTAGGGACAACTAGGCCATCCAGTAAGCAAGGTTTAGAAGGGGAAAAGTAAGTGGAAAATAAACTATTTGCAATAATACAGTAGACTGGAACTGCAGACTGGTAATCAGGAACTGTAAATCTGGATTGGAATAACCAGGGCAGGACTAGATAACAGGGAAACTGTAGCTCTGAAGTGGGAAAACAAGGGTAGAATAAAAGACATATACAAGGAATCTGTAGCTCTGAAGTGGGATAGCGAGGGCTGGACAGAAGCCGGATTAACAAGGAAACTGTAGCTCTGAAGTGGGCTAACAAGGGCTGGACAGAAGACTGTTACAAGGAAACCCAGGACTGGAACTTGGGAACTAAAGCCAGGAAACAAAGACTGAAGGAAAGGAAGAAGGAACAGACACAGAGCCAGATAATAGAAGGTAGAGAGCAAGGGGCTGCAGACATTGAACAATGACGGCTGCAGAGGAGCAGGGCTGCAATGCAGGAAGCTCAGAAGAGCAGGGCAGAAGGCACAGGAGAGTAGCAGGCTACAAGGCAGGAAGCCCAGGGGAGCGGGGCAGATCGAAGAGGAGAGTAGCAGGCTGCAAGGCAGGGAGGCCAGAGGAACAGGGCAGAAGGTAGAGGAGAGTAGCAGGCTGCAAGGCAAGGAGCACAGAGGAGCAGGCAGAAGGCAGAGGAGAGTGGCAGGGCTGCCAGGCAGGGAGCATGGGGCACTGGAGCAGGATCTGACAGCAACAGGAAACAGCAGAATATCATGGCTCAAAGCAAAAAGGGCTGGGAACGAACTCATTGCAAGAGACCTATGCTCCTGCAGGCAGCTGCTTAAATACTGCCCTGCCCTGTGTTGAAGCAGGCTAATTAGCAGCACCTGGAGCAGCACACCTGAAGGTAATGTGCCTCCTCTCTCTCTCTGGTCCTGTAGCACTGATCTCTAGGGCTTCTGGGGATTGTGGTTCCAACACAGAAGCATAGGAATAACCAGGAAAAGAGAACTGCTGTAAGGTGCATTATGGGAATTGAAGTCCATGTTTTCGGAAATACAGATTTCGGAAAGAAAATGTCAAATAATGATTTAGGGGCTTTTCCAAAGATGGTAGAAAACACCCCACGGGTTTGAAGACAGCGCCACCCAGAGCAGAGATGCAGAAGCATGACTAATCCCATGTTAGGGTGTTGTGTCTTGCAGGAAGAAACCCAAAAAGAGGGCTGGACTTCTATTTGCAACGCCATGAAATTGTATGTCTAAGGGGATGGTGTCAGCATCAAGACAGCCAATGAGATTGTGGGGATTAGATTTCCTTGTACAGGTCTTAACCATTTGTATTTTGGTTGATGGCTTTGTATGGGAACATGAGGAAAATGTTGGAGTTTAACTATTCTGGAAATATATATATATATATATACTATATCTGTTCTGTGGTTCAGGGAGCCTCAGGTTAGTTCAATCTCCAAGGAGTTGTCTAGTCTCTCTCCCAGCAGCCGGTGTGATGGTTTAATGACAATGTGCATTCACTTCTTGAGAGGTGAGTGAGTGCAGAGATCACAGGTCAGCACTTACAGTTGCTGGTACATTTCTGCGCTGGTTTGGGTTTGCTTTGTGTTCATGCTCCTTTTTGACTGCTATCCTGCTGCTATCTTGCTGTGGCCCTGCTGCTGTCCTGTTGATCCTCTGCTCCTGGGTTGTGGGGGTCCTGCTGGTGCTCGGCTGCTTCTCGACTGTGACATCTGTCTTGCTGAGGCTCTGTATGGGTGGCCATGGCTCCTAAGAAGAGGCTGTGTAATCAGAAGCATGTTTCTTCCGGATACGCCGTGGCGAGGTCTCTGTCTTTCTCTCAGGATGCAGTCCTGTGGACCTCTTCCAAGCATAGGAGGGCTCCTGCAGTGCCTTATATGAGATTGGTCTGCATTTGACGGAAGGCCTTGAAGCAGGAGGCTGGAGTGCTGGAGAAATCTAGATGGTCCATGGGGCTGGTGCTATCCTCCTCTTCTTCTTCGGAGCGAGAGTTGTCGACTTCTTCGGATGTAGAGCCTTGTGATGTCCAGGAGCACAAGGGAAAGTATCGACAAGGAGATGCTGGCTGTGGTCCTTGTACAGGTGGCAGACTACATGGGGTTTCAACAGACTGCACCGGCTGCTGCTCTGGAGTATGGGACTTTGCCTCCTCCTCTGCATTATAAACATACAATCAGGGTGGGACCCCCGTTGCTTTAGGAGATTAAACAAGGGGTGATAGAAAATGGTGGGAGATGGAGAAAATGGTGGTTCCTCATTTCATGTCCAAGCTCTATACCTTTATGGGGGAGGAAGCAGCACTTCCCAGCAGGTCTACTTCCTCAGGGCTGACAACCTATAGGACAATGGACTGTAGGTTGTGTTCATGATCAAACAAAAGGACACCCATTAACTCAGATTCATGCTACCCTATTGAGGAAGTAAGTACAGTTATTAGTGGCAGTAATACCTGAACTCCCAACTCAATTCGTTTTGGGAAGTTAAGTTCCCCATTTTGATCAGTGGGTCTTCCGTGTAGCCCAAATAAATTTCAAAACACCCAATAAGACCAAACATGAAATCATAAAACATCTCTTCCCTATCCTCCAGTTGACTCATCGAAGAAAGAAAGATTTCCATCAACAGGCCCAGGTTTGAATGGGGAAATTCAAACTCAAGAGACCTCTTACTCACATGAGGAAGGCAATTGGTTCTTTCAAAACCAATGACCCTAGAGCGGGATGCCGAGACATTAGGAGAAGGGTATGTGATGAATCCTGTAGAGTCATCACTGATACCCAGCCAAATGTTTCCTCCCATGTGGCCAGGGAAAGGCAGCCGCTACCGATCCTGACCATCGGGGTGGTATTCTGAGGGTGGATCACATGGGAGGAGATGACTGTCGGGGGGGGGAGCGATGGCTCCAATAGGGGAGTTGCAGTATTCTTCCCTTGACCGTGAAGAAGAAACTCTAATCCCAGAGTTTCTAATGGCCTGCTGTCATTAATCAGAACCCTTTAATTGTGGGGTCTTAAAACCTACTTCTTTCAAACATCTTGAGCCAAACTTTATTGATCCTTCACATGTACATAACTCCTCTAAAACTACTTCAACATCTAATGTTGATGATAATTGTTATATAGATAAAGTGTGCAACAACAGAACTTAAAACACTATGGTAATCCTTTGGACTTCCAATCCAAGAAAGCTTTAAGTACTGGGACGAAGAAGAGGCGGAGTAAAGGGTCAATGAGGATCAAAAGTAGTGCCAATAGTAATGTGCAGTCCAGTTTTGTCCATTCAATCAACTGCATGGGGCATTTAAATCAGAGAAATACCCGAGGACAGGAGAAAGAGAAGGTGAAGGAGAAGCCAGATTGGGCTGCAGAGTACATGGAGCAGGAAGCAGAGCCGCAAACAAAGGCAGACGTGCAGGAGCTAACCCAGTTGAAGGGGAGAGGTGCTTCCGACCTGCCACTTGTCAATCTGACGTACCAGAGTGGCGGGAAACCCAACATAGTCTGACGGGCTCCGGGGAAGTTCTGCAAGGGAACCAGCAACCGCAGAAAGGTTGTCCATAATGCTGTCACACTGGAAAGCAGCACCTGTATCGGTGAGAGAACACAAAGCCGGCAGAGGATCTGAAAAGAGGTTTGACAAGCTGTGGAAGTCATACCTGAAGCAAAACTCTGCAGCTACAACTAACCTCGAGTCGGAGATGCCAAGAGATACCGGTGAGTTGACCCTTTGATAGTGGTAATTCTGGGGCGTTCGGACAGGTACTTGGACAATTAAGTTAAAGTTTTGAATACCGACCAAATAGAATTACAGAGAGAACAAGAGCGCATACATGGTGCAATTCTCCTGACATGAGGTGTCAGGAACAAGAGCGCAGACATGGTGCAATTCTCCTGACATGAGGTGTCAGTTGGGGGAAACCTGGAACCAGCATTGCCATAAACTGAAAAACATTGTGAGAGAAAAAAAAAAGGCAGAAGTTGTACAATTCTCCTGACATGAAATGTCAGTTGGGAGAAACCCAGTACAAGCATTGCCAAGGCCCAAGAGACATTTTAAAAGAGGTTGACAGGAGCTTGAACAAACCCTTATATAGGGTATGACAATATGGTGGAAATTGATGCACGTGCTAACGGAAGTCAACAAGATTGTGCTTATGAAGAGATGCAATTTGGTTATATTTAAGAAAAAGATGAATGTTGCAGAGAGACCCGATAAGAGCAACAGGTAGTGAAACCTTTTTGAAAGAGAGGGATCTGTATGAGTCAAAACAGGGAAGGGATATTCCTGGCAGGGGAGTAAACCACGATATCCAGAGTTTTCACTTGAACCTTCTTTTGAAACTGAGTCCTGGCAGGACTGTACACCAGGGGATCTGTGTGAGCCAAAAGCAGGATAGTCCTGTCAGGGGACTGTACCAGGAAATTCAATGTTGTATTGAAAAGGAGTTTTGGTCCTATTGAGAGTTTGATGACATTGGATATAGAGGAGTTCCTGGAAGGACAATATTTAAACCTGCATTGTCAAAAGAACATTTGCCTTGCCATCTTAAGGAAAATAACCAGAAAAGAGACATTTTCATTACCCTTAATGGAACTTTTGTGAAACAAAGTATTTCAAATGCCTTTTTCCTGAAACCGTTCAGGAGAAGGGAAGCTAAATCCTGGTGACAAGGGTGGTTTTGTTGAGACTGTATATATATATATATATATGTGTTGTTTGCACAACTTGGTTGAAGTGACGATTGAAATGATATTGTACCTTTTGAATTTGTATTAGTGTGAGGATCAGATGTGTTTTGGACACAAGGTCAACTTATTTTATTTTTATTTTCATAGGTAGGGACATTCTTTTCTGGTTATGGCAAAATAGGCCTTTTCCATTTTTCTTTCAATAAATAAGGCAAATATTAAGAACATTGCAACTTTGTGTCCGCCTCTCATTGCTGACCCCTCACACTATACCGGACATGTTTGGTTACATTTTTTCAGATTTAAAAGGTGTGTGCATTTTATACTTAAGCAGCAAGGTAATATGTTTATATTAATATGTTTATATTACCTTGCTGTTTAAGTATAAAGTATAAAATGTATGTCTGTTCTCTTGGCAAATGCTATTTTTGTCATGTGTAAATTTTTCCAATCGTGAAAGCCTAGCCATGGTGAAATTTGCTTATTTCACTTTGACGTCCCATGACGTCACTTCCCAATGTCCGTCAGAGATCCCCCACTTTTTTGGACACGAACCTTGATGGATACTATGCAGTCCAGTCAGGTGGGTCGCTCTTCTATGGTGGCTGAGGAGGCAGCTGTGTGTGATCAGGCAGATCCTTTGCTGGGGCACACTTGGCATTTCAGGCAACTAGATACACCTCCTACACAGCTGAGACTAAGCTGGGTGGCTTTTGGAAGTTGACACAGCTCATGGAGGAAGGGGTAGACTGTGCGCCCCTGCTGCAGGCTATGCAGTTGCAGGTGGAGCTGCGGTTGGAGCTGGCATATGATGGGGTCTTAGCTGCAGCGGCGACCACTGGGACTACAGTGTCGGGTCACTGCCACTTGCACCACCAAGATTGGCAATCTGATGGGCATCAGAAGGCAATGGTCCTGAAGGTTCTTTTGATGGGAAGATGCTGTTTGGAGAGTCCCAAGAGGTTAGGGTGCATTGTGTGCTTAAGGCTGACAAGCACGCTGACAAACTCAGCAGGCGCTCTGACATTAAGCCCCAGACAGGGACGTCTGGTGGGCATAAGATGTTTCTGAGATGCACTATGTCCAAGGGGTGTTACAGCTCTGCTGAGAGTCGTTCAAAGTTGATGCTTAAGACTGGCAAAATCTCTGTTCTGGCGCCGTCACAGAATTCCTGATGCTGGGTGAGTGGGGGCCCGGCTCCACTGGTTCTGGTCTGCATGGATGGCCCTGTCTGCAGATGCCTGGGTAAACAGGGTTTTTCTGTGGGGGTACAAGATCGAGTTTACTTGTCCTCTGCCGTACTCTGGAGCATTGTTGACTCCTGTGCCCAGAAGGGCAGCGAACGCTCTGACCATGAGTTAGGGCAGTCTGGACTTGCAGGTGAAATGGGCAACCCAGAAATTTCATCAAGGAAAAGGGCTCAGGGTTTCTACGCTGTCATCTTTGTGGTGCCTAAACCAAATGGCAAGTTCAGGCTGGTCATGGACCTCAGAAACTGAGTGTGTTCATGCAGATCCTGCATTTCAAGATAGAGAGTCTGCAGGAGAAAATCCTATTAAGCAAGGAGTTGGTCCTTCTGACATCCCTGGATCTCCAGAACGCATACATTCATGTGCCCATTCGGAGATCTCATCAGAAATATCTGTGTTTTTTGTTCATTGTTAAATTGACTTGCTGGGCTGAGTGCAACCTGGGGTCTTTGTGGGTGATTCATGTCATGGGGGTGGACAGTGTCCAAGTGGACAGCTTCAGCAGGGTATTCCCTTCAACCTGTTGGGTCTTGTGCAGGTCGGTGTTTCGCCTGCTCTTCTCTGGGTTTGGAGTCCTAAATCTGTGTGCCTTTCTTCTAGTGAGGCAAATAGAGCTGTCCCAGTTTTGCTCCAGGTTCCCATCTCCGAGGGCTTTTGGAGTGTATGCCATAACGATGGGCTGGGCAGACGGGTTTCTGTATGCCTTTCCTCCGATACCTCTGCTACCGAAAGTACTGCTCATGCACTGCTCAAAGTTCAGGAATCTGGGCTGGAAGTGATTCTGGTGGTGACATGCGGCCTGCCAATATTATGAATCCCAATACCCCTGCCTCATTAGATACTCGTCCCTCCAGTCCCCCTACCCGTCCCTCCAGTCCCCCTATTGCTCACTCACCAGCACACACGCAGACAGGACGACAGCAGCTGTATGGTAGTCATGGATATTGCAGATGGAGGAAAGCGGGCACGAATGGACACCCGCGATCATTGTGATCGATTGTTTCACTGGCAACTACCATGGTGACTTGCGACGGGCCGCCGTAACCCTTGGTGCAGAGTTGTTCCGTCACGTGATGGGAAAGCGTTCGTCTAACAAGACGGTACACGTGACGCGGAAGCAATCTGAGGGACGCCCCGACATGTGACACTGTGACGTGCATCACCTGACGGTCCGGTGCTGTTATAAACAGCGAGTGCACGTTTACACGGTGCTTCACAGCTGTTTACATCAAGCACTGTTTGGCGCTCTCGAGTTGTTTTTGTTTCCTGGTAACGAACCGGATTGTTTGACGGATTTCTTCACCTTGCCCTTGGATTACGTTTGCCTTTTGGTACTTTGGTTCTTGACTCCTGTTTTGTACATTGGTTCTTCTCTGGATTACCCTTTGACTGTGTGGATGCTCTTGGAATACTGACCTCGGAACGTTCTTGGATTGCATACGGATTATCCCTCCAGTTCTCTTGAACTTTTCACCTCTCCATGCACAGGTGTTTCCATCCATCTAACGTGCCGACCTTGTACTCCATCATTTGCTGCTGTCATTCATTCACCACAAGTGTAGGAACCCTGCCTACCCCGAGCGCAGGGTATGGTTTGACACCCCACTCCTCAACCTCTTAGGTAAGCCTGGTAGTGATTCTCTATGCAATATATATAGTCTGCCTCTCTTGAACCAATTGTACTTAACCCTTGCTTGCCTTACAGCGGTTGGGGGGTTTCCGGCGTTCCTGGTTCCTGCACCTTCAGCACTCAAGAACATGTGGTTTCAAGGGTCGCACAGGGAGTCATTTTTGTCCTTTCTGTGCATCACTTGGGGACAGAGGTTCCATAGTCTACACGGCCATCAAGACATAACATGTGGCAATGGTGTGGCTGAGACGTTTCTCTTGTCCTCTTCTGCTCGACCTGGAGGTTACTCATGGTTGTTGTTGCCCTCTTCCCCTTGCCCTCTCATGAAGGGGCTGATCGACCTTGCCTTCCAAATCTTGAGTAGAGGGGCGTTGGAAATTGAGAGGCGGGGTTTGCATCGACGGGAGATGACTACGCAGCTGGCTATGGCAGTGCAAATGTTCTGGAGATCTTCGACTCTTAAAGTCTATGATAAGCATTGGAGAAACTTTGCACAGTGGTATGCCCGGAAGTCGGTGCTGGCGGTGGACAGCCTCGTGCCAAGTATTTTGCAGTTCCTGCTAGAAGGCTAGGACATGTGACTGGCTGTGTCACGTCTTAGGGCTCAGTGGGTGGTTATCTGAGCTTTCAGGGAGCCTTGGGTTCTAACTACTGAATGTCTTTATCTCTTTTCCAACAATAATTTGCTTTAGTTTCTGATTCAACAAAGAGAGTATTGTCAGGAGAATGACCCCCTTCTCCTGACCCGCTGTCATGATGCCTACCCCCGGGCATCCGGATCAAGCCCATCAGCCTCGGGAGCAGGCATCCAGACATTTACAAAAACCCCAGCAGCCCCAGCTAGGGGCTGTCTGGGTTCGGTCCTGGCGCCGTAGGCACCAGGCTCATAATAAAAATCAGTCCTGGTGCCATAGGCGCCAGGCTCATAGACATTACTTACCTCATGCAGACCATGATGCAAATAAATCCAAGCCAACGTGAGGCCTGGATGGGACTATTTTACTACAGGGACTATTTTTTACTCGGGTGTGGTCCTGGGGAACTTCTTTCCTGGGACTACTTTGGAGGCTATTTAAACCACGCCCGAACAGCAGCACATGCTTCGTGTTATTCTGCATCCAGCAGCGTGACTCTCACCGTGCCTGCAGCCAGCATCCAGTCTTCTGACACACCCGTGTGCCTACAGCCAGCATCCAGTCTTCTGCCACGCCCGCCTCGAATCCGGAGCTCCTAGAATAAAGAGGAAGAAAAGGACAAGGTTAGAAAACGAACTTATTTCAAATTCCTCACCTGATTCCGGATCTATTTCATCTCCCGACCTGGAAAGTACATCAGTCCTGCACGCGTCGCTTCGCCAGCTCCAGCACAGCGCCATACTCGCCAGTTCTCACAGCATCTTTCGATCCGGCACTGTCTCCATCATTTCTTCGCCGTACTCCGGCACCTAGGGGCACAAGAATAACAAGGTGAGCCAAGGGAATCAACAAATACCTCTTACCACCATAGACTTACCTGATTTACCACCGGCTGTATTATTCTCCATATCTTCATATGCCGCATCTGTAAAGAGGGAGAAAAACAACACGTTAACGCATGCAATAGTTACCGGACAGCGTTGGGTAACACAGACTCTTACCTGAACGCCAGCAGCAGCTACGAGACCACCTTCTCACGAACTCAGTTGCAACTTAAGGAAGGAAGGGGACAAGAGTGAACATCGGGCACATTGAACTCTTTGAACTTGATACTTACCAATCCCGCCTGGAACTTCAGAGTTAATGCTTACTGGAACTCTCCCAACGCCTTCAAACCAGTCAAGTAACTGGTACCTACGCGCCCCTGCAAGACACGCAGTATGGAGAGCTCATCTTTTACAAACATAAGGAAAATACTTCTTCGGGTCCAGCAGACAAGACTAGGCGGGCCAGTCCAGACAGTCATCTCTGCACTACGCATCACGTTGACGGAGACCGCAGCTGTCCGGGTCCGATCGACACCCCTGAGGGGTCCAGGTGAGCGTAACAGAACACAAAGCCTTTCTAAAAATACCCACCCGGGTGTTATGGAAACCTTGGAAACCGACCAACATGCCCAATTATTGGGGGAACTTAGGGCGGAAGTACATGCCGCTCGCCAAGAGACTAATGCCCTCAGGAGAGAACTGATTGTCTCAAAGGAGCGCACTGATGATCTGGCTAGGCAACTACTGCAAAACCAAGCTGGGCAAACGCCCCTACCTGGATATGGGGGAAACCCAACCCCCGTTTCATCAAGCAATCCTGTGCAAGTGGTTTTACCAGGAAATATTCCGTTAGCTCCACCCGAACGCTTTGCTGGGGACCCCAAAAGGTTCGCCGTGTTTATGAACCAATGCCGCCTGCACTTTTTATGCAGACCGGGAGCCTTTCCAAATGACCAAGCCAAAGTAGCCTTTGTAGTGTCATATCTTAGTGGCAGCGCAGCGGATTGGTCCATTCCGTTAGTCAACCAGGATGATCCTCTTCTCCGGGATTTTCAGGGTTTTCAAAGGAGCATGGAAAAACTATTTGCCAGACACTCACAGGGCAAGCCCTGGACAACAAACTTTTATCCTTACGACAGGGTAACCAGGATCTGCTAACCTATATTACAACCTTCAATAGGTTGGTGGTGGAAACCGGGTGGCCGGAGGAAAAACGAATTACATTGTTTCATCGTGGACTTCGGGGAGAACTCAAAGACGTCTTGGCTGAAGTTGTGAACCCACCTCAGGATTGCACAGAATTTATAGACTTAGTGGTCCAGCTAGACCACCGACTTCAGAACCGAAAGACTGACGGAGCTAAGTTCGAGAATCGGGTATTGGTTAAACCCGACGTTGCCCCCAAAGGAACAGATGCATCTGAACCTATGCAGATCGGGGGGGTGAAAGGACCCTTAACTCAAAAGGAAAGAGAAAGAAGACGACAGATGCAGTTGTGTCTGTACTGTGGAACCTCAGGACATTTTCTACGGGATTGCCCTACAAAACCACCTAAGAAGGTGGTAGGAGTTGCTGTTAAAAGCCACATAGAGCCTGATTCGGGAAACGACCACGCCCGACAAGCGTAGAGGTCCGCTTGCCGAGCTTAAAGAAGGACACTCAGACCTCGCATCTGATCATCCCAATGGTCCTACTTGATCCCAGGCAGCCATCACGTATGCACGCAGTAAGGGCATACATAGATAGCGGGCCGTAGGAAACTATATGGACCACGAATTGGTGTCAAGGATGAATCTACCTCTTTCCAAAAAGACCACTTCGGATGTCATCACCACAGTTGATGGAACTGAGATTGCCTCGGGGCCTGTAACTCATTCCACTACAGAGATGACACTGTTGAGTCAAGATGGGCATCGAGAGACTATTGTGTTTGATCTAATCAAAGCCCCACAGTTCCAGATAATACTGGGGATGCCATGGTTGGAAACACATAATCCTTGTATAGAATGATGAGAGAAGAGAATAACCTTCCCGGATTGTGCACACACCTGTTACCTGGAGAAAACTTTGAACAAAGGCCTGGCTACAGTCGTTAACCCAATCGTGCAGTTACCTCAGCAATACCAAGAATTTAAGGATGTTTTTCAAAAAGAACAGGCCAATACATTACCTCCTCACAGATCATACGATTGTCAAATCGACCTCCTACCTGGTGCACAACCCCCATGCAGTAGAATCGACGCCCTCACGGAACCTGAAAATCTTCACCTACGGCAATACTTGGACCAATACCTTGCTTATGGCTTTATTTGTCCTTCCAAGTCTCCTGCATCCTCAGCTTTATTCTTCGTGCCAAAAAAGGAAGGTGACCTTAGAACGTGCATAGATTACCGCGCATTAAATCAGATTACGGTAAAAAACCGATACCCATTGCCTCTGATCCCTGAATTACTAGACCAAGTAAAGGATGCTTGTATCTACACTAAGTTAGATCTCCGAGGGGCATATCATCTGGTACGTGTCAAGAAAGGCGACGAATGGAAGACTGCCTTTCGCACCAAGTACGGATTATTCGAATATCAGGTGATGCCCTTCGGGTTGTGCAATGCACCAGCAGCCTTCCAGTATTTTATGAACGATGTCCTTCGTGAACTAATTGACGTCTGTGTCGTCGTATACATAGATGATATTCTTGTGTTCTCCTCCTCAGAATCAGACCATGTTAAGCACGTGCGTGCAGTCCTTGAGAAACTACGCCAGCACAAGTTATATGCAAAATTGGAAAAATGTGTTTTTCATGCTACGGAAGTTGAATTTCTTGGATTTATCCTGACTCCAAAGGGAGTCCGAATGGACTCTCGAAAGGTGGACGCAATTCTCAAGTGGCCATCACCCAGTTCAGTCAAAGGGGTACAAAGCATGCTTGTATTTGCTAATTTCTACCGCAGATTCATTCCGGACTTCTCCCATGTTGTACACCCCATCACAGCACTTTTGCGAAAAAACAAACGCTTCTTGTGGACCGAAGAGGCTGAAAAGGCCTTACAAGAGCTGAAAGCGAAATTCACATCAGCACCTGTCTTAAAGCATCCACGCCCTGAGCTTCCATACATAGTAGAAACTGATGCATCCAGTTTAACCATGGGAGCTGTCCTGTCCCAGAAGGATCCTGAAACCGGTCAACTTCACCCAGTAGCGTTTTGGTCCAGAAAGTTCTCAGCACCTGAATTAAACTATGCGATTACCGATAAAGAGCTATTAGCTATCAAATCCACCTTTAAGGCTTGGCGGCACTACCTTCTTGGTGCCAGGCATACCATTACCGTAATCACTGATTACCAGAACCTGAAGTATTTTAAAACAGCCAAAGCCCAATCATCGCGACAACTTCGATGGGCATTGTTCTTTACCAAATTGGATTTCGTGATCACTTATCGACCAGGCCGCAAAAATGGCAAAGCAGATGCCTTATCCCGAATAGGGATGGGAGAAGCATATGCAAACCCGGAACCGGTGCCAATAAATCCCGAGCAAAGAATTCTTGGCATAACTACTCTACAGACACTAGAAGATATTCATTCAAAAATCCAACAACTCTTCGATCCAGCAACCCTGCAGGACTGGGTAAAGAAAGGCCCGGACTACTCGGTCGTCAATGACCTACCTTACTATCAAGGACGACTATTTCTACCACACAAGGAAATACAAGAACTAGTCATCTCCAATTACCATGACACCATGATGGAAGGGCACCCAGGTATCGCAAAAACTGAAGCGAAAATTAAGAGACAGTTCTGGTGGCCCACTTGGCGAAAAGACGTAAAGTCATTTGTGATGTCTTGTGGCATTTGCGCCCAAAACAAAAGCCAGCTGGCCTTTTACAACCTTTGGATATTCCACCTACACCATGGCACACCTTGTCTTTAGATTTTATTACAGATCTACCTCCATGTAATGGATTTAACATCATCCTAGTTATTGTGGATCTTTTTTCCAAGATGGCCCACTTTATTCCTTTAAAAGGATTACCTTCCGCTTCAATTTTGGCCCAGGAGTTCCTCGAAAACATTGTTCGAATACACGGATTTCCTTCCGTATTGGTCTCTGACCGAGGCAGTCAATTCATTTCACAATTTTGGAAGAAATGTTGTCAATTGGCGCAAATCGACGTGAGGTTATCAACCAGTCACCATCCCCAGACCGAAGGTCAGACGGAGAGGACCAACCAGACCCTTGAGCAGTACCTACTTTGCATGCTGCACCAGACCGAAAGCAATTGGAAGGATATTTTATGGATTTCCGAATATGCATACAATAACTCAGTACATTCTGGAACCGGACAAAGCCCCTTCTATACCATATACGGACATCACCCTCGAACCTCAGAACTCGATTCGTCTCAGCACTTAGAAATGCCTGCAGTTAGTCATTTACGCTCTACTATTACACAAGCCTTTAAGGAGGCAACAGAACATTTGAAACAAGCGAAAGAGAAATATAAGAAAAATGCTGATCAACATAGAAGCGATGCTCCACGATATCAGATTGGGGATCAAGTTTGGCTGGCTACAAAACACATACCTCTAAAAGGAACTCAGACTTTTAATCCTAGGTATTTGGGACCGTACACTATTAAGGCCATTATCAACCCGGTGGCCGTCAAGTTGGAATTACCCTCTAATATGCGGATCCATCCTGTCTTTCATGTTTCACTTCTGAAACCAGTTCAACCCGGGACAAGACTTGCCAAACCACCTGACCCCATCCTAATAGATGGAGAACCTGAATTCGAGGTAAAGAATATCCTGGACTCTAAGTTGGTTAAATCAAGACTTTTTTATTTAATCGACTGGAAAGGTTATGGACCACAGGAAAGGTCATGGGAGCCTAGTGACCACGTTCATGCACCTCGGTTGGTGAAGAAATTCCATCGGAACTTCCCAGACAAACCAGTCCCAAGGGGAAGAACAACTTTAGGAGGGGCCTTGGGGGGGAGTGCTGTCATGATGCCTACCCCCGGGCATCCAGATCAAGCCCATCAGCCCCGGGAGCAGGCATCCAGACATATACAAAAACCCCAGCAGCCCCAGCTAGGGGCTGTCTGGGTTCAGTCCTTGCGCCGTAGGCACCAGGCTCATAATAAAAATCAGTCCTGGCGCCATAGGCGCCAGGCTCATAGACATTACTTACCTCATGCAGACCATGCTGCAAATAAATCCAAGCCAACGTGAGGCCTGGATGGGACTATTTTACTACAGGGACTATTTTTTTACTCGGGTGTGGTCCTGGGGAACTTCTTTCCTGGGACTACTTTCGAGGCTATTTAAACCACACCCGAACAGCAGCACATGCTTTGTGTTATTCTGCATCCAGCAGCGTGACTCTCACCGTGCCTGCAGCCAGCACCCAGTCTTCTGCCACGCCCGCGTGCCTACAGCCAGCATCCAGTCTTCTGCCACGCCCGCCTCGAATCCGGAGCTCCTAGAATAAAGAGGAAGAAAAGGACAAGGTTACAAAACGAGCTTATTTCAAATTCCTCACCTGATTGCAGATCTATTTCATCTCCCGACCTGGAAAGTACATCAGTCCTGCACGCGTTGCTTCGCCAGCTCCAACACGGCGCCATACTCACCAGTTCTCACAGCATCTTTTGATCCGGCAGTGTCTCCATCATTTCTTCGCCGTACTCCGGCACCTAGGGGCACAAGAATAACGAGGTGAGCCAAGGGAATCAACAAATACCTCTTACCACCATAGACTTACCTGATTTACCACCGGCGGTATTATTCTCCATATCTTCATATGCCGCATCTGTAAAGAGGGAGAAAAACAACACGTTAACGCATGCAATAGTTACCGGACAGCGTTGGGTAACACAGACTCTTACCTGAATGCCAGCAGCAGCTACGAGACCTTCTTCTCACGAACTCAGTTGCAACTTAAGGAAGGAAGGGGACAAGAGTGAACATCGGGCACATTGAACTCTTTAAACTTGATACTTACCAATCCCGCCTGGGACTTCAGAGTCAATGCTTACCGGAACTCTCCCAACGCCTTCAAACCAGTGAAGTAACTGGTATCTACGTGCCCCTGCAAGACACGCAAGATGGAGAGCTCATCTTTTACAAACATAAGGAAAATACTTCTTCGGGTCCAGCAGACAAGACTAGGCAGGCCAGTCCAGACAGTCATCTCTGCACTACGCATCACGTTGACGGAGACCGCAGCTGTCCGGGTCCGATCGACACCCCTGTGGGGTCCAGGTGAGCGTAACACCCACCTTGCACAGCCTTGAGGGCTGTATTAGGATAGTCTTTTTTAATAGTTCTCAAAGGTCTCTTCACTTCTTCCCCAAGGGCTCCTGAAAGCTTGCTTTACAGTTCCAGCAATTCTTCCTTGCCTTATGACCCCATGAAGATTACATCCAGACAGCTCTTATCTAGTATCTTCTTAACTCTTACTTGCATTACCACAGTGATGAGAGAGATTCCTCCCAATGTACTCTTGAATCTTAGATCTTTGGATCTCACTAGTGAGACAAGGTAGAGTGCTCCCAAGGCTCTCTTGACTTTTGATTCTCTGTACATCACTGATGTGACAAGGGAGATCTCTCTCCGAGGCTCTCGTGGTTCTTTCGGTATCACTACTGTGACGAGGGAGATTACTCCCAAGGCTCTCTTGATTCTCAGTTCTCTGGGTATCACTACTGTGACAAGGGTGATTACTCCTGAGGCTTTCTTTACTCTCGGTTCTCTGGGTGTCACTACTGTGATGAGGGAGATTTTTCTTCCGAGGCTCTCTTGATTCTCTGGGGGTCACTACTGTGATGAGGGAGAGCACTTCTGAGTCTCTCTTGACTCTTGAGCTGCCCCAATCCGCTACTGGGTCTCTGGCCACTCCTGTTACCTGTTACGTGTCGGGACAACGTTGTCAGTTTTTCCTAGGGTGCTGGGCTGGATCGCGTTGCTTCAGCCCTTCTTGCCTCCTTCACTCCGCTTCTCGCTTTATCCTTGCAGCTCTGCAGAGACTTTGGCCCCACGGCTCCGGCATAGTTGCAGGACCACACAGTCCACCTCCCCGAAGTTACTCTTTCCTACTCTTCCACTGATCAGGAGCTTGGCTTTCTCTGCAGCACTCCGACGACCAGGGTCGGATTGGCCTCTCGGCCTTTCGGCCCGTGGCCGGGCCGAAATCATCCCTAGTGAGTGGGGGCCGGTTTCTGGCCATGCATGGGCCGGTTTGAAAAACAAAACTTGAAAAAAAATATAATTTTTTTTTTTTTCCATTTTTTCCAAAAAGCCTTTCATCCTTCTTAGGTCAATAAATGAGTACCAACACAGGTTGGGTGATATTGTATGCATATTTGTTCTATAAAAAAGAGCTTAAGTGTAAATGCTATACAATAAACTTATCATTTGGCCTTGGAGGTCTGCTTGGATTCACAGTAATTTAGTGTACTTAGGCACAATGCTATTTGATGCCACTTCCTGTTTTGTCAAGGGGTGAAAGGTCGTGTTTCATCGCTTCCCAGGATGTCTCTTTCAGGTGGTGTTATGACTTGATGGTCGTGAAGATTATGGGGCCTCTGTCCACAAGTTCCACTCAGAAAGATACAAATAACTTCCTGAGCGATCCTTGTGGCCACAGGTTTTTTGAGTGCCGAAGAACGCCAGGAACCAGGAACACCGGTGACCCCTCGACCGCTGTAAAGCAAGCAATGGGTCAGTACAATGGCAAAAAATACACTGAATAGCGAGGTAACAAATATCAAGGGGCTTACCAAGGTGGGGTCTGGGGACGGAAAGAGCACAGATGAAAATGTAGGTGTTCCGTGTGGCTGCAGAGTGTAGCAAGCGGCAGCGGGTAGTAGTAGTACTGGAAGATTGCTGTAGAATTTGGCACTGCAAAACCTGTATGGAGAGGGTACTCCAAAAGGTAACAGAAGAGGAAATCCGAAAACAGTCCGTTAAGAGTTCCAAGGTCAAAAGCCAGCCAAGTTCGTCGAAACCAGGGGTAATCCAAAGGAATCCAAAAACAAGTTTCAAAATGTCCTGAAACAGCAGAGCAAAACAGTATCTGAGGGCTTGACAGAGGAATCCAAGAAGTACAGTCCATAGTCCAGAATCGAGATGTGGAGACAGGAAGACGCCGAACAGTGCCTGATTGCGTCAGCTGTGAAGTACTGAATGAGCGTTCCCTCTCCGGTTTTGAAGGGGCCTAGGAGTGTCACATGACCCCATCACATGACTGACGATGTAGCACGTTTCCTTGTCACATGACCCAAGTTTTCAAAAACGCTGCCGGGTCTTCTGGGGGCGTGATAAAGCAAAGAAAAAGATCGGTGTCTCCGTCGACTGTCTCCAAGATGCCAGGGCAGCTGCCAACGTTGCAACGGGTGAGTATGACCATAGCGCGTTGGATGCCCTTGTGTGTTCTTGTTGTATAGCCGCTGCCGTGCTGCTTGAGGGAGTGAGGACATGAGGTTAGAAGGGGAAGGCAGATCAGGACCTGAGATGGAGGGCTTAGTGGCTGCACGGGTATTCGTGTGCGTAAGGTGACCAGTGGATGGTGTAACAGGTGGGGTCAAATGGCATCACTTCCGGTGATGTCATCAGAGGTCAAGGGTTGTGAGGCGAGAGGTGGGCCACTTTTTTGAGGCGAGGGATGGGCCACTTTTTTTGGGTGACTGGCCTATTTCTTGTCCCAGGCCAACCCTGCCAACGACCTTTCTTGGATGTCCCCACCACTGGGGATTAGCGTTCTTGCAGCTTTGTGTGCCCAGGTTCGAACTTCCCAGGCTGGGCTGGCCTCATGCCGCCTGCTCTCTCCATTTTCTAGTTCTTTCTCTGTCTTTATTCCCTGTAGCTGGATTCTCCCCATAGTAAAATCCAAGCCCTTCTTTATTGTTGTTGAGATAATCTTTATGCCTCCTTGGGGCCAACTCTTCTCAGTAGTATGGTAAGGCAACCTGTTATTGCTCTGCAGGTTTCTTTGGCTCTTCTTGGTCTCAGTCATATTAATTTGTGGAAGCGACATTACCATAACAGACAGTAGTGTTATCAGGGATTTCTGATAAGAACTTGGTCCCAAGAGAAGAGGGGTTAGGCAGTTCCTTCACGGAACACGAATCCTTATCCCTATGAGGGGAGCCTCTCCCTTTGAGGTTCTGCTTTCCACCACCCCTAGTGGGACTATTGGGTAGCGGCCCCACCTCCCTAGCCTCACAGGGAAGGGCTCCCGCCTGGGGAGAAGTGAAGAGAACCTGTGAATCCTCACAGGTGCCTCCATGGGACCTTCCCCTGGATTTGTAGGCAATTTGTGACTCTCCGTTTGTGTTTGAACCAGTGGAGTCAGTTGACATCCTGTTTTTCACTTGGAAAGCTATGTTCCAGGTGGCTATTGCCTCACCTTGGAGGCTGGGGGAGCTTGGGACTTTGCTGTGTATGGCTAACCTCCTGTGTGTCCTAATATTCCTTCCTACGGTCATGTCTATATTCCACCAAGCGCAGGACATTGTGCTTCCATCCTTCTTCTCTAGTCCCACTTCTAAGGGGGAGCCGCAGTGGCACAGGTTGGATATACGAGGTCTGTCATGGCATACCTGGACAGGACATCTTCCTTTCGATAGTCCAGCAGTTTGTTTGTTACGTTTGGGTGTCCAAAGCCAGGCATGAAGGTGACTGTCCCTTTGATTAGCTGATGGATTTGGTAGGAAATTGCTTTGGCCTATTCAGTGGAGCAGGTTTCCTTGCCAGACTCTATTCATGGTCGCTCAATTAGAGGCATGGCCGCATATTGTCCTGAGGTGCAGGAAGTTGCTATGCAGGACATTTGCAAGGCAGCAAACTATTGCCTCAACTTGGTAAGCATGGATCTTCCTCCTTCGGGGAGTCGGTTTTGATCAATGGTACACATGTTCATGGGTGATTTCTTTTGATGTTGGGTAATACATTGGTCATGGAGTGTTGGAAGTGCACTCTAGTTGGTCTGTGTTTTTCTTCATGGATCATGTTTTTCACTGCTGTATTTGGTATGTCTCATAAATAGGTACAGGGACAAAGAAGACGGTCAAAAAGCTGGTTACTTCATTACTCAGAGTCCTACTCTTCCTCGTCACAGTACTTGCAACCCTCCTCATCCGCCCTGGTGTAGTGCGGAAAACTGCCATGATGTGTTAGAAGATATTGAACTGTCATGTTGTGTGGGGCTGGGAATGTTATACTCGCAGGAGAGAGGTGGGGCATATATATATTATAATAAAAAGATGGAATAGATTCCTGAGATGGAGGTCGGGACAGCACAAGTAAGTACTGGGACAAGGAAGAGTAGAACTAGGAGTGATGAAGATTACTGGTAAGTAACCGGCTCAGTAGCGCCAAGCTGCCACCCTAGGGTTGAACATGATCTCTACAACTATGCCGGTTATGTTTTGTAGATATATTTATTGGACACTGTGCCAAAGTCGCAATGCCATTGTATATGCTTTAAATATAAAACACCACAAATCAATGAACCAATCGTTTTCTGTATTAATCAAATGCGATCACGACCACCATAAAACAACATTGAGTCGCTAATTCTGTATGTTATATGGTATTCACGGGAATAGGATACCTCGCCATTTTCTGTTTTCGTACTTCATTCCCTACCTGTTTTGTGATTTGATCGCCTGATATTATTATTTCTGAAATCCTCTGCACAAAGAAGACACGGCATTATTATTTTAGTTTGTTCTTTCGCTAGTCTTTTAGGTTTAATTTTGAATGTTTCTTTATTCATAAATGATCTCACCCCTGTTTGGGTGGACTGTCATCTCTGTGTTTCAGTCCCAGCATGTGGGTTGTACGTGGTTAGCAACTTTAAGCATACGGGAATAGGTATGATGAGATGGCTGTGGGTTGACCTTTGTGGTTTTCCTGGTGGCTATGTATCTAGACTTCTAAGGCAGCGTGGAGGATCTGCTGACTGCTGAGTGTCAGATTTAAGAGGGGGTTTAGTTTGAAAGTGTTTCCGGCATGTGTGCTCAGTGCTGGAAATGAACATTATAAACTGTTTCTTAACACCAGCCACTGGAGGGCACGGGGGTTGTAAATTAGTGGGAGAGGGAGCTCAAGATATTATTTTCAGCCCCGCCCCAAATAAATAAACCTTTACATTTCAGGAGTGTGATGGGTGACCCTCCTGCGTGTATTGCCCCTCTAAGGGGATGTGTCCCTCCCCCGTGTATTGCCCCTTTAAGATGGGCCATGACTGTGTCATGGCCCAAGCTAATAAAAGGAGCCCCTGCAGGCACGTGAGACAGAACGGCTGCAGACTCCGTGGAAGGTTGGTCTGAGTCCGTGTCTCATTGATGATGTAGGCCGCAGGCCTACATGTGGGAGGTACAGGCCTGCAGGCCCTGTTGCCATGGGACCCTCGTGCCAGGACGGTGGCCGAGGTCCGCATGGTCAGGACCCTGGCAGGCTGTGCCCCCACCCCGATGATGTCCCCTAGTGCCACGGGGCCTGCCGGATGGACATGGCAGGCCCCAAACTCCCACAGGCGCTGGGCCTGTTTGGTGCTGTGAGGAAGCAGCACCCCGGGGGCGCCTGCCGGATGGACATGGCAGGCGACCCCCAACAATGGCGACGAGGGCTGGAGCCCATAGCGGCGTCGGCCGCCTGAGGTATGGAGGAGCTGGGGTGGCCCAGGGCCCCGGATGCGTGGGCCCGGGCCGCCTGGTGCCCCGGTTCGCAGTGCGGTGCTAACCGCACGCAAGGAGAAGCGGCGTCGGCCGCAGAGGAGCTGGCGGCCCCTCCCGCCAAAAGGGAAATAAGGACGGTGAGCTACCGGCCCGTCTCCCGAGGGAGACGCAAGGCAGTCCCATAACAATGAGACGTGGCCCCGGGAGGAGGAGCTGCTGCCTCCACCCCGTGTGGAGGGGAATGTGCGGCGGTGGCCGCGTGAGCTGCCCCACCTCATTGTCCCGAGGAAAGAAGAGGCGGCGCGAGCCGTGAAGGTGTCAGCTGGAAGGGGGCCGCCGTACAGCTGAGGCGGCCCCGAACAGCGAGCGGCGTCGGCCGCATTCGGAGGGGGGTCTGCTCCCCCATGAAGGGGGGGGGGATGCTGTCTCCCCGAAAGTATCTGCGGCGGTAGCCGCGACGTGGGGGCGCTGCCCCACCCGCAATCCGCAAGGAAAGGGAGAAATGCCCGCAGCTTCGGCCGCCACAATGAAGAGGGCGGCGTCGGCCGCATCAAGATTCCTGGCCGCGGCCGGGAGGGTCTGCCCCCGCACGAAGCGGCGGCATCCGCCGCGTACAAAACAGCTGACGCGGCACCCCATCCCCCATGGGAGGCGGGCCCAACATCAACCGAGAAAGAGAAAAAAAAGGGAGTGGATGCCGGCTGGAAGACAGCGGGCTCAGTGGTACAGTGGGTCCTCCCCGGCCGCGGCCCTCGGCAACGAGGGTGCTCGTGCGGCCAGGGGAGGAGCCAGCCTGCAGCCCCTGTGGCATCCGCCACGAAGAAGTGAAGGAGTGAGAGTGACACTCCCCTCCCTGACGGCACCCGCTGCACACCGAGGAGTTATGCTACCCCGGTCCCCAGATGGAGAAGAGGGAGAGCGCCATCCCCGCGCCCTACTGGCGGTCCTGTCCCCCTGGCCGCGGTCCTCGGAAAAGAGGGCGCTCGTGCGGCCGGAGTGGGGATCCGCCTGGAGGCCCCGCAGTGCGTGTGGGGCCCAACGAGCAGCTCCCTGCAGCACCCGCTGCATGCATGGAGGAGGCCGGCAGGTCGGCCATGGCGAACAAGAAGACGGGAGGGGGTGGACTCGCCGTTGGAAGGGGCGTGAGACGGCCTGCACCAGCGTGCCTCTCCATGTTGTGGAGGCAGGAGGCAACCTGCCTAACGCGGCAAACCCCGCCGAATGAAAAAGAACACCTGGATTACACCTCGGGTGTGCGCCTCCTGCTCAAGCACCTCCACCAGAGCAGAGGGAAAGACTTGCCCCTCCCATACCGCAATCTGGGGCTATCTGCTGGAAAGGAGGGAGGTGCTCCAGTAGCAAAAGTTGTGCCAACAGGAACCCTCATCGTGCCCCGGCGGCGTTCCAGGAACCCTCATCGTGCCCCGGCGGCGTTCCACAAGCGAAACAAGGAGAAGCTGTGCTGGTCCCGCCCCCTGAGCCGCAAAGAAACGAAACGGCTGATGCCGCAACCAAGCGAGCAGTGGAGGTGCCCTGAAACAGAGGGGGCAGAGGGGCCCTGTCTGCGATCCTACCTGGCCGCGGCCCTCTGCAATGAGGGTGCTCGTGCGACCAGCAAGGGAGTGGACCTGCACACCTACACGGTGTCCACCGCAACAGAGATGGAATGAGAGCGGCCGTGTGAAATCCCGGGCCGCTGGCCGGTGTGAGTGATGCAGGCTCCAGACTGAGGCAAAGGATAGAGGCCCCACGTTTGCTCTCGCCATGGGTGCTCGTGGCCCCCCTTATGTGATCCTGGGCTACCGGCGGTAAAGACTGCGTGCTCCTGTCATCAGAGCAGACAGGAAGTGAAATGAGGCCCAGCCTGATCCCAGGCCCTGCAGCGGTGTCATGAAGAAGGTGACCCGATTTGAAGTGCTACCGCCGTGCTCTGGTAGGAGCGAAGTGAACACCGGCAGCCGCCCCAGCACAATCCTGGGCCCGGCGGGGAAAGCCAGGGAGGTAGCCAGCCTGCAAACCCTGGCGGCATTGCCGGGGCTGCGAAGAGGGAGCTGGCCCAAACCCCGCAGCATCCGCTGTTTGGAATGGAAACGTCTCAGGGTTTCGTTTGCAGCCCGGACCAACCTGAGGAGCAGAGAAGATAAAAGGCAGCCCTATGCTAACGGAGTGTGGCACGGACCCAACACCAACTGTGGCCACCCCGTGGCCAATGTGGGACTTCCACCCTCATGCTCTTTGGAATTTACAGCCACCCTGCCTATCCCACAGGTGGCCTCGACATCTAGCCACCAAGGTTCCTGGACTGCCGGCCACTGGTGTCGCCCTCCCTGCCATACCATCGTTAGACCAGGCCAACGTGGGTTTGGGGGCGGTCCCTCCGACCCTCTCCCCGAGTTCGGCCAACAACTAGTGTCTGACCGAACCAACACCATGAAGTCGTGCAGCGGGGAGGGCATGGGTTGCAGCTCATCAGGAGTGCTTGTCGCCCTCTGGCACCCCGGGAGGAAGGGGACACTCCGGCCTGAGGGAGCACTGCGGGCAAGGGGGGGTAAGTGATATCCTGTCACCTCTTGTCCTGACCTACAGCACCGTCCCGCAACGCCTCCCATCAACAACTTCAGGAGCAGCATGGACGCCCCGCGACCGGCGTTTCACTACCCTGCTCTGAACAACAGGGGACTAGGCCGATGTGGCCCCTGGGATCCGCCAGGTGCGGCTTTGCCGGCTGTGCTCTGTACCCTCAAGGGACTTGGATCTGGGGGAAGTGGCTCATGCACGAGTTGCCCACAACATCAAGGACCTATGCCGATGTGGCCCCTGGCACCACCTGCCAGGTGCGGTCTTGCCGGCCGTGAATTATGCCATCAATGGACCTGGACTCTGGAAGTGACTCCTGAACCGACGCTGATGAAGGGCAAACTGGTCTGTGTGGTGCCAGCCGCCAATCATGGTATTGTTCCGGCATTTGCTGTTCCGAACCCCAGGTTAATAAAGGGTTTTGTAAACTGGGAGAACTGCCGGAATTTTTCCGGCAGCTCACTGAGCTCGACTGTCACCCATTGAGTGTGTGTAGAATTGGTTAGTAGTTTGTCGTTCTGTAACAGGGGGATGCATGTATGCCTCAGCAACGTTTGTTTATTGTTATGAAAAAGGAGGAGTGTGATGGGTGACCCTCCTGCGTGTATTGCCCCTTTAAGGGGATGTGTCCCTCCCCCTTGTATTGCCCCTTTAAGATGGGCCATGACTGTGACATGGCCCAAGCTAATAAAAGGAGCCCCTGCAGGCACGTGAGACAGAACGGCTGCAGACTCCGTGGAAGGTTGGTCTGAGTCCGTGTCTCATTGATGATGTAGGCCGCAGGCCTACATGTGGGAGGTACAGGCCTGCAGGCCCTGTTGCCATGGGACCCTCGTGCCAGGACGGTGGCCGAGGTCCGCATGGTCAGGACCCTGGCAGGCTGTGCCCCCACCCTGATGGCGCTGATGTCCCCTAGTGCCACGGGGCCTGCCGGATGGACATGGCAGGCCCCAAACTCCCACAGGCGCTGGGCCTGTTTGGTGCTGTGAGGAAGCAGCACCCCGCGGGCGCCTGCCGGATGGACATGGCAGGCGACCCCCAACAAGGAGATTAATTTATACATTATTAAAGAAAGGAGGAGTGTTCCCTATAATGTTGCAAGCAAATTGGAAATGGTGCACATCTTTTAAATGTACAAAGCTGTACTTGAAAATGTTCTGCATAGTACAATCCTGACAGGACTATTCACAAGTGTTCCAACCAGATGTTCCAGTAGTCTAGTGGGTAAATCACTCGACTTAAATCCGGATGATCTGTGCCAGCATCAAGAGCAGATCGATTACACACTCTAATGGACACAGGTAGAGTTTATGGATCCTGGGAGAAATGTTTTGCTGTATCTCGGATCCGGGAACATCCAGAGTAATGGCCAGTGCTGGGTGTACTATATTGGGACAGAGGGGTGTTTTACTTACCAAGTACCTTAAGTTGCACACGTAGTGATCTCTAGTTTGCTTGTGTGTGTTGTGATGGTTGTATTGCAGGGCTTGAGCAAAACTGAATGGTATATGTTGGTCTCTGTGGGATCTGCAGGTGTGTAGTGTGGTGCAAAATGGCTGTGTGTCATGATTTGCACAAAGGTGGGAGCCCCTATACAGATAAGAAACACAGCCAAATAACCTGTTGCATGGGATGGTTCTGTTCAGGAGGGTCTACAACCCTGTTTAAATTCTGAGTGCCTCACAGGAAAAATATCAATTTTCACTGCATATCAGTCTGGTCCCACTGACGAGGGCAGTCCATCACTGAAATGCTGGGCAATTCGGTATCCGGTAAAATTTTCGAAAACATATTTTCGAAAAGGCACTTTGTTGAAATAAAATGGCGAAAAAAAAATTCCGAATGTATTATTTTTTATTTTATGTTTTTTTTGTTTCGTTAGTAAAAAAAATGTGAATAAAAAAAAAACAGGAGGTTAGGGGGGAATCTCCCCCCCCCATTACAAAAATAAAATTTTAAAAATTCGACATTTATTTCTGGCAATTTTGTGTCGACAAAATGGCATTTCGAAAATATGGCGTTCGAAAATGTCACTATAAACCGGGCAATTTTCCCCTGAACAAGAATACCACCACCAGGGGTCCCTTGCTGTTTGTCAGACTAAATGGGGCATAGCTGGAAATGCACACTAAAAGCGAAAGGTAAGGCTTTTACGCCTCCATTTCCTGCTCAGCCTCATTTTGCTGCAGTGGCAAGGTACAGAAGGGCCACTGAGCAGAGAAAAGATATCTGCCAGCCATTCTGACCTCCACCATCTTGTCAGTGCATTTCATTTTACGCCTACTGCATGTGATTTTCATGCAGAGATAATAAAACAAATGGATTACTATGGAATCCACCTTGGTTTTGCACCTGCTAAAGACCAAACAGATGCCATATGAATCCATTAATAAATGCCGCCTGCAAAGTGTAATTTTGAGGCAGAATGTATTTCTTCACAAGTTGGAGAGAAAAAGTAAAGAGTAATGTTATTAATGCCGTTTTACCCTTCCTTTTTCCCCATTGCCTTTTGAATGAGGAACATGGCAAGAAAATGACCTAAAAGCACTTAAGAAGTGCAAACCTTTGCAGTACTAAGCATGTAATTTACATTTCTTAGAATATAACCCTATGTCTAGTAAGATAGCACTAAAGTCATGCCTTACTAATGGCACCCAACAAATAAGAAAGATAGGTGTTATGAGGTAGGCAGAATGGTTCATGTCATCCATCAAAAGAACCATCCAGAAGGTAAACATCAAGGATATGCCAATCCAGCAGGCCTCATGCTGCATGCTCCACCACTACCGAAACAGACCCAGGGACCTAATGAGAGCGTACCAAGCCAAGATGAGCCTACCCCAAGGAACCACCATGACCCGGAAGGATTCGGAAGAACGAGCAGTGTTGGAGGACGAGGTAAGAGCACGGGAAGCAGCAGCGAAGAAAGCGGCCAAGGAATGGACAGATCAGACCAGGAGAGCGAGAGAGAAAACATTCGAAGAGGGAGAAGTGCTGGTAAAGCAATGCGTAAAGAGAAAGACAGATGCCTGGTATAACAGCAACCCCAATAGAGTGACAAAGATAAAAGGGACCATGATAACAGCCACCAACGCGCAAAGGGGTGTCACAAGGAACAAGTCATTCTTCAGGCACTTCAAACCAGAGCAAGACACTGGACAAGAGATGAGGAGGGTCAGAGGAGACGCGGAAGAGACAGAGGGCAATTCCCCGACCCCTTTGGGAGTAGGAGACGAAGACCTCACAGAGGGCCGACCCCGACAAAACCATCAAGAGACCATGCAGACTTATCGAAGAAGTGTAATATGGGTGTAAGGAGATATGTGAGGTGGAGGTGTTATGAGGGAGGAGGAATTGGCACATAAAGGGTTAAGGAGAACAAGAGGCGAGAGGAGGAAGAGGAAGAGCCTGTGGAAGGAAGGGGAGTTAGTTTGAAAATAAATACTGAAAGAACAAGACGTGTCGTGTCGTCCTTTGCTTTGTAAATTAAGTGAATCCTTTTAACAAATGTGTCTGGGGTTGTTGATGATACTCTTGGTCAGAGAAGAATCGCGTGCATTTTGGTGCTGGACTGCCTCGTATGTGGGACCAGACTGAGATGCAGGTGGAATGTCTCCTCTGTAAAAGCACAGTGAGCTAAAACGTGATTGTAGACTCTCCCGAGTGGGCACCAACCCAGTGAACAGGTTATTTTTAACGGAGAGGCTCTCATATTTGTGAAACATTTTGGAATACATATTTCACCCTAAATGAAAGGGAAATCCAGAGGTTGACCCCTTGCTCTCTGTGCTTAGTGAGACACAGCAGCATAGCCATACCTCAATGATGACACTTCACAAGGCAGAAACCCGTTTGCTGGGACACTGTTGGTGCTCTTGTTCAGACGCGAAATGTCTACGATTTTCTTATTGGACTTTCCTTCCTGTGGGTGAATTCCGAGTGAAAGGAAAATGTATAGTTCTCCTCTCTGCACACTGAGCTAAAACGTGATTGTAGACCATTCAAGAGAATATAGGTTATTTGGCCACGGTTGTTCCCATTAGAGAGGGTCTTATTTTGGTGGCTAGTTTTGGTCTCATGTCAAGTGTGTGGTCTTTTTACTGGAGCCCTGGTTTGGCAAGCTGCAGTGGTATGACAAATGGGGACAGGCAGTATCGGTCGTGAGGGAACAACGAACAACCGTGGATAATTCACTGGTGCGTTGTGTGGTTGATGTTGAGCGTTTTGGAACAGTTTATTCTGCTTGAGGTTGACTATCTTTGGGTCTGGTAAGTCTGAGGTTTTCAGTGGATGGAATATTGAGTTACTGTGAGAAGAGTTGAGCAGTGTGTGCATGCTTCTGTTTGGTGCGTGTGTGTGTCTGTCTGTCTTTCTGCCTACATATAGAGCATAGGTCATGCATTCTGAGGTGGTAGACTTGGGATCTTGTGAACTTCTCTAATCCCGGCGAGTGTATAGATCGTTGGGTGCTGTCATCTACTGGCAGGTGTGTGTGGAGGTTTGCAAGTTGGCAGATAAAGGGGTTTTCTTGACTAGACATTGGATAGTGGAGGTTGGTGGTGGAATTTTTCAAAATCTTGGAGCGTCATCAGTGTCTTTGTGGCTAGTTGTTTGAGAGCCTGTGTTTTGTCTGCAGAGTTATGTCTTTTGTGGCTCTATTTTTGATTCCTCAAGTCTATTTGCTATTTATTTGGTAGTTTTGCTGACATTTCTACCAGAAATACCATTGGCAGTTTGCGGTAAGGTGCGTCAACAATTTGTATCTTGGTAGAGCAGGAAGGATGGGAGGTCGGGCTGAGAGGGAACTAGTGGGGGTCAGGATGCCCATTTGGAGGCTATGACATTGAGCATGAGTCTGGCCTTGAAAGGTTCCAGAGATTATTTGGCTTTATTGGGCAGGAAGGGAGCATTCCAGTGCAATGCGCAAGTAATGTGAAGGAGAAGAAGAAAGTGGTGGCTTGCAGGATGGAGACACATAGGTTGTTGAAAGTTGAGGAGCATAGAGCCCAAAAGGGAGAATAGAAAGAAGTAATCCATAAGGTAGTGGGGGTGAACGGGCAATACTGTGAATTGATTTGAGGGCGAGGAGTAGAAATTTGAAGAGAGACCCATTTTGTATTGAAATCCATCCAGCATGGTGATGGTACCTTTTGGCTAGGAGAGGATATAGGTAGGTTTAAAAGATGCATGTAGTAAAGTTGAGTAGTTGTCAAAGGGAGAAAAAAAGAGTAAAAGATGAATGTCCAGGGGTAAGCTACAGCAGAAGCCATGTTTGCTGAGGACAAGGTTAGGGATTACATTTGAAGCTGTGTGAGGTGCAGAGAGAATGTCCTGCTATATAGGTTAATCATGGTTGTAGTCGCAATGGCAGTCATGAAATGTTTCAGTTCACTTTCAAAGAGGCCTCCAAGATTCCATGTCTTGCAGAAGGAGTGAGTAGGTCAGGAGGAAAGGAAAAGTGATAGAGGCTGGGAGAGTGTGGATTGCCTTGGAAGCTGCGAGTAAGAGGACAACTGTCTACGCTGAGTTGAGCATCAGGCATCATGGAACCATCGAGTGATGGATAATAAAGAGCCAGTTTGTGTTGTGTTCCAAAATGTCTGGGTTGAGTACAGGAAAGGAGATGAAGCTCTGAGTGTCATCAGCAAAGACGTTGCAGTTGAAACCCAGGGATTAATTGTGCTTACCCAAGGAGCAACCAAATATCAGGACTTGCCCTGCCCTTCCCCTGCTCCTCACCTGAACCTTCTGATTTGCTGTCCTTGGAAGAGGATGATGATTTCTTCTGGGATCTTGAATCCTCTCTTGGTGTCTTATCCTTCAATTTCCTATCATGTAGATAGGGTCTGGCTCACTCAGAGGCCACCTTGACAGGGATTGATACCTGTTTGAGGGGAACTCCGGGGAGCCAAACCCCAAAGTTCAGGGAAAAATACGGATGGCGCCAAAAAACCCTGATGCAGTGTCCTTCTGTGGTAAGGTCCGGGTTGTCAAGGGAATGCGCACAATTGGGAAAATGAGAATGTCCTGGGTCTTGACTTGGACCAGAAGATATCCTCCAGGGTGCTGATCTTGAAGATACCGAAGGATCGGTTGAGTATGACTGCAGCGTAAATCCAAGAAATAGGTCTGGAAACTAGAATGATGTGGCCGAACTCAGCCGCGGTGTGAAAGAAGGGTGAGCACCCGTAGAATGGAGGAGATACGGTTTGGAGTACCGCGGAAGGAAAAGGTAAGAAGCACAAAAAAGTAGGAAGTCATAAATTAGGAACCCACTTACCAGATATAGATAGATCCCACAAAAGAAACCAGTAGGGAGCACGGGGAGCCGTTGGAGAAGGCGGAACCTGAGAAGCGGAACTGAAAGCTAGAATGGCGTAGCCGCCGACAAAGAAAACAAAAGAGAGGAAGAAAGTAGCGAGTGGGCGCTGAAAAGAAAAGGAAGCAGAAAACTTCTGAGGAAGCCCGGCGAAGCAACCGGACTGAAAGGAGCAAAAAGAGGTTATTAAGAAACTACTTTAGGAAGGCAAAGGAGGGCTACTAAGTGTGATTAGCTGCGGAGCGCTGAGTATCAGTAAGCAGATACAACGCACTGGTTGGTAGGCGGGGCAAGATAATACACGCACGGCGGCCATTATAGGTGAGGACTAGACCGCCTGATAACGGAACTCTAAACTGCAGTGCCTTTCCAAGCATGCCAGAGTTTCCATGGTCGAATCCTGACAGTATAACCCCTTCCCCTCCGGAGACCCCCCGGCTTCCCAGGGAGTCGCACGTGAAAGCGTCTCAACAATTTAGGAGCGTGAATGTGGTGTCTGGGTTCCCATGTTCTTTCTTCCGCTGAATATCCCTTCCAGTGGACCAAGTACTGGACTCTGCCTCTACGATAATGAGAATCCACCAAATACTCAACTTCATACTCCTGTGACTCCTGTCTAGTGGGGTTCTTCATCCTCTGAGTCCTCCGTTGATATGGATCCTCCTTACATTCCTTGAGCAAAGAGGTATGGAACACCGGGTGAACCAGTTGAAGATTCTTGGGTAAGCGTAGTTTGAAAGCTACAGGGTTCACTTGAGCTAGGATGGGAAAGGGACCCAAATATCGGGGGCAAACTTGCCAACATGAACACAACAAGGTAGGAATTTAGTAGATAGCCAGACTAATTGTCCTGGGTTCCATTCAGGATTAGCTAGCCTACTTCGATCGGCCCACCTCTTGTGGTTCTGTTGGCTGACCTCTAATGCCCTCTTTACCATATTGTGAACCTCCTTGAGTTCAGTTAGCATATCCTCAATAGCTGAAGTTCTTGTGGATTGTATCCCAGTTAATGGCATTTGCTGAGGATGGTATCCATAGGTGCAATAGAATGGACTCATTTGGATGGAAGCGTGATGAGAGTTGTTATAAGGGAACTCGGCTTGAGAGAGGAAAGACCACCTTTCCCGTTTGTTGTTGCAAAAGCATCTCAGATATTGTTCGAGAGTAGCGTTGAGTCTTTCTGTTTGTCTGTTACTTTGTGGGTGGTAACCGGAAGAAAGAGCTCTGTGAATTCCCAGTTGTTGACATAAAGTGGCCCAAAACCTTGAAGTGAATTGAGTTCCTTTTTTCGGGTGACTATTATTTGAGGTAGTCTGTGGAGACGTACCACACCTCTGAGAAAAATGGAGGGAGTTTCCGGAGCTGAAGGAAGTTGGGCTAAAGCAGAAAAATGTGCCATCTTGCTGTAGGACTCTATGGTGACCATGATGGCAGTCGCATTCCCAGAACTGGGCAGGTCTACAATAAAATCCATGGATATGTGCTCCCATGGACGACCGGGTAACTGGGGTTGTTGAAGCATTCCGAGAGGTTTGCCTGTTCTGTATTTGTTTGCAGAACAAACAGGACATGAGGACACATATCTGGCTATGAAATGACCTGACCTAGAGGACAATAAGATCACCCAGAGTCAGTGCATTTGGACTATGGATCCCCAAACCAACTAAGCCCGAGGGTCCCACCTTTACGAAAGAATCGAGAGAGAAAGATTCACAGAAGAATATCCTTTGTTCTTCTTTTTTAACACTTATGCACCAGCCTGACAGAGAAAACCCATTAAAGATTCCAGTTCTTTTCATCTAGAAAGCAGCAGACACATGGCCCACTCTTTACGTGGCCCAACATGTGTTTTTTAGCACGACACAGTGCACTCACATATGCTTGAAAGCCAAGCTAGAGACACGTGCTCACTCGAATCATCTTTTTTAACAGAAACTGTGTGTTTCCTAAGTGTGACTATTGAATTGGGCAACCCACAGTAGGCAATCCCAAAACGGTCCTTGTTGTTATATATATAGACATATATTGGTCGACATCCTTGCGTAAATCGGGCCACCAGAAGCGCTGACTGATCAGATCATAGGTCTTCTTGATACCCGGGTGTCCGGAGAGGGGTAAATCATGACACCATGAAAGGACCTGCTCCTGAAGTTTTCAGAAGGAAGGTACAACGCCGTACCAGGATAGTAAAGGTTGTCGCACCCTTGGGTTACAATGACGGGGAAGCTGGGTTGTTGAGCATACAAGGTTATGAGTTCATGAAGAAAAGGTGACACATTAGCTATCACCTTTAGTTCTGGAAACAAGAGATTGTGGTCTTGGTAAAAACCTGTCTCATCTCCTTGACTGCGAGAGAGGGCATCGGCCATCTTATTTTCTGATCCAGGTATGTATGTTACTTGAAAGTCAAATTGGGAGAAAAAGTAAGCCCATCTAGCATGTCGGGCATTAGCACACTACATTTGTTGTAATACTCAGAGATTTCGATGATCCGTTCGGATAAGGAAACAGTGTGCTGCCCCCTGAAGATGATGTCACCATTCCTGACAGACTAGCTTAATGGTTAGGAGTTCTCTTTCCAGGGCAGAGTAGTTACACTCACTCTTTGTCAGAGTCTTAGAATAATACGCAACAGGGTGGGTTAATCCATCATCTGCTTCTTGTAATAGAACTGCGCCAACAGCTCCTCCAGAAGCGTCCGTCTCAAATAAAAAGGGTTTATCTTGATTTGGTTGTATGAATATCGGTGCAGAGGTAAATAATTTCTTGAGATGAGAGAAAGCTTCTCTTTGTTCTTGGCCGAATTGAAACTTGATTCCTTTTTTAAGTAATACTGTAATGGGTAGCATTAGATTTGAAAAGTTTGGGATGAATTGGCGATAAAAATTAGCCAAATCCAAAAATCTCTGTATGTCCTTGACACACCTTGGTTCCTTCCATTCCAGGATAGCCTTAATCTTACAAGGGTCCATCTCTATACCATCCTTTGAAAGGATAAATCCCAAATAAGATATTGATGTGACTTCGAACTGGCATTTTTCTGGCTTCACTAGGAGTTGGTTGGTTTGGAGATTGTGCAGAACCTTCTTTACCAGAGTGCGATGATCCTGAAGTTCTCGTAAAAATATCAGAATATCGTCCAAGTAGATGACTACTGAAATACACAACATGTCAGAGAATACTTTGTCGATGAATCTTTGAAATATAGCTGGGGCATTTAGTAGACCAAACGACATCACCTTATATTCGAACAACCCAAACAGGGTTCTAAATGCGGTCTTCTATTCATCCCCACTTCTTATTCTCAGGAGATGGTATGCTCCTCTGAGATCCAGTTTGGTGAGATATCTTGCCCCTTTAACAGATTCCAGAATGTCTCTTATCAATGGCATGGGGTAGCAGTCTCTTGTGATGATTTGATTGATACCTCTGCAGTCTATACAGGTCGCAATTCTGACGAATCCTTTTTTGGGATGAAAAACAATGAGGCCCCCCCGGAAGACCTTGATTCTTGGATGAGTCCGTTCTGTAGATTAGCATCTAAATATTGTCTTAGAGCCTGTCTCTCAGAAAGAGATAATGGGTACATTCTTCCAAAAGGAACATCTGACCCTGGGAGTGTTTCGATAGCACAGTCTTCCGTTCTATGTGGAGGTAAAAGTCTGGGTATGGTGTCCTTAAATACCTCCGCATATTCCTGGTATTGAAGAGGAATTGAGGATACTATCTTAAGGTTGGATGATCTGTTCTCAACAATCTCTTCCTTTCTCTGAGGAGTGGTCATGCAATGGTTCTTACAAAAGGAAGAGTCAAAACTTACTTGGTTGAAGGCCCAATCAATGTTGGGGTTATGCTTCCTCAAACATGGTATTGTGATCACCAGAGGAAAATGTGCTGCCCGGATTAAATCAAATACTACCCACTCTTGGTGTTCGCTTAATGCCATCTGTAAGGGTAAGGACTCCATACTTATGGGTCCCGAGGACAATGGGTACCATCCACTCCTTCAACTGGTATCGGCCTTTCCTTATGCTGTACGGGTACTTGATTCTATCTGGCCCAATTGATGTCCATGAAGTTGCCTGCCGCCCCACAGTCCAACATGGCTAATACCTCTATGGGTTTAGTACCTGTAGTCCACAATTTGACATGAAAAACCATCAGACTGTTATCCTCCTTTACTTCGATGGGTCTTGTGAGATAGCAAGGTTGGTAGACTGTTCCCCCGCCTCCTCCCTGGCATAGGACCGGGGACTGTAGTTTTCCTTCCTTCATGGAGGTACCTCTGGACAGTCTCTGAGTAAGTGTTTGGAGGAGCCACAATACATACAGAGACCTGAGTCTCTGCGTCTCTTTCGTTCGGTTGGTGTTAAGGGTCCACGGGTGGCTCCTATCTGCATAGGTCCTTCCGTAGTTGGAGGTTCTCTAGATGGTGAAGGAGCAGGGTTAGGAGATGGAGAGAATAACCGAGGTCTTCGTCTTTCCTGTCGGCGTTCAGATAGCCGGAATTCGATCTGTAAGTAGAGTGTAATAAGATCTTGAAAGGATGGAGGTTGTGCTACTCGAGCCAGTTCGTCCTTTATATCGTCATGGAGTCCTCTTCTAAAAATGGTCTGCTTTGCTGAGTCCGGCCAGTCCACCTTAGCGGCCAATCTCAGAAAGTGGGAGATGTAAGTTTGTAAATCTGTGGTTCCTTGTTTGACATCCAGAATAGCCTCCAGCGACGTGTACAGGACTTCAGGACGGTCCAATCTCCCCTGGTACTGTTCCACAAATCTGTCGAAATCATTAAGAGCTGGATCATTATTTGAGACCAGAGGGGTTACCCAAGCTAGGGCATTACCTGTTAGGTTTGCAATAAGAAAACCCACCTTGGATCTGGCTGTCTCATAGGCGTGGGGTCTAAAGGCAAAATGCACCTGGCAGGCATCCAAAAAATCCTTCAGACCTCCTGGATAGCCATCATATTTACCAAATGGCAACGGCATGGGTTGTAAGTCACCCTGATCATCTCTGTGAAGCACTACTTGTTGACGAAGTGCAGCGTTTTCAGTTTTGAGAGATTGCACCTCAATTGTGAGGCCCTGCAGGGCAGTTACTAGTTCTTGGTATTGTTCTAGGGAAGCCATCTGTTTGGTCTGGCGTTGTATTCTGTCAGGACTTGCCCTGCCCTTCCCCTGCTCCTCACCTGAACCGTCTGATTTGCTGTCCTTGGAAGAGGATGATGATTTCTTCTGGGATCTTGAATCCTCTCTTTGTGTCTTATCCTTCAATTTCCTATTGTGTAGATAGGGTCTGGCTCCCTCAGAAGCCACCTTGACAGGGATTGATACCTGTCTGAGGGGAACTCCGGGGAGCCAAACCCCAAAGTTCAGGGAAAAAGCTGGATGGCGCCAAAAAACCCTGATGCAGTGTCCTTCTGTGGTAAGGTCCGGGTTGTCAAGGAAATGCACACAATTGGGAAAATGAGAATGTCCTGGGTCTTGACTTGGACCAGAAGATATCCTCCAGCGTGCTGATCTTGAAGATACCGAAGAATCGGTTGAGTATGACTGCAGCGTAAATCCAAGAAATAGGTCTGGAAACTAGAATGACGTGGCCGAACTCAGCTGCGGTGTGAAAGAAGGGTGAGCACCCGTAGAATGGAGGAGATAAGCTTTGGAGTACCGCGGAAGGAAAAGGTAAGACGCACAAAAAGTAGGAAGTCATAAATTAGAAACCCACTTACCAGATATAGATAGATCCCACGAAAGAAACCAGTAGGGAGCACAGAGAGCCGTTGGAGAAGGCCTAACCTAAGAAGCGGAACCGAAAGCTAGAATGGCGTAGTCGCCGACAAAGAAAACAAAAGAGAGGAAGAAAGTAGCGAGCGGGCGCTGAAAAGAAAAGGAAGCAGAAAACTTCCGAGGAAGCCCAGCGAAGCAACTGGACTGAAAGGAGCAAAAAGAGGTTATTAAGAAACTACTTTAGGAAGGCAAAGGAGGGCTGCTAAGCGTGATTAGCTGCGGAGCGCTGAGTATCAGTAAGCAGATACAACGCACCGGTTGGTGAGCGGGGCAAGATAATATACACACGGCGGCCATTATAGGTGAGGACTAGACCGCCTGATACAGAACTCTAAACTGCAGTGCATTTCCATGCATGCCAGAGTTTCCATGGTCGAATCCTGACACCAAATAGTGAGAATAAACTGGGCCTAGGACTAATCCAGGGGCAGCGCCCACTGAAAGGGGATTTGGAGAGGAGTTGATTTAGTTCCAGGTGATGGAGAACAAGCATTCCGAGCGATCAGAGGACACCCAGTAAAGTTCAGTGTACTTAAAGCCAAGGGACGAGAGAGTTTCAATGAGAAAGGGATGACCACGATGTCAAAGGTGGTAGAGCAATCTAAAAGAATGAGGATGGAGAAGGAATGGGTGTGATGGGCAGTGGTAAGAAAGTTGGAGACTTGGGCAACAGTAGTTTCAATGGAATATTTACTGCAAAATTCAGATTTAAGAGGGTTAGCTAATGAATGTTTCGGATGGTGTTTAACAATGTGGTTGAAAGCCAGCCTCTTTAGAATTTTGGAGCGATGAGAAAGAAGAGACAGGTTGAAAAAAAGAGCGTTTGTTATGGTCAGCTGTATTTCTTTTAAAGATGGTTGCATTGTAACCATGGCCACCATGTAGCAGGCTGGGAAGATGTCAGTAGGTAGACCAAGTTTGAAGAGAGAGGAAAGATGATAAAAAGTGGCAAGTCTAACCTCCATTATTTTCTGGTGTGGTAAGGGGCTCCTTTAAATGAAGGATGGTTTAGAAGAATGAAGTTGTGCATCCACGTCTTATGGGAGGTGGGAGAAAATTGAGATAGAGAAGAGTGAGTGGGAGTGAAGGGCAGAGGTGAGTAGGAGAAGGGAGTAGGACGGTGGAAAGTATGTGCAGTGATTTGATGAACATTGAGGAGAAGTAGGAAGAAAATACCTCAGCAGAGTGTCACGGATTTCCCCCTTTCTCACCTGAGATCGATCCTTGCAGGATTTCTTGGGAGGAGTCTTCTTGCGCACGGATCGGGTTTTGTACAAGGCCGCACGAGCCTCTTCTGGCTCCAGCATGCGTTCAGTGTTCCGGGATACTCGGAGGCTCCGGGAAGTCCAGGAAACGAGGAAGGTGTACACGAAGACGGCACACAAAATCTGGGAAGCATGGTAGAGAGAAGAGGGAGGAAGGGAGATGGAATTTAGAGGGTCCGGGAACCAGGAACAGGAGAATAGTTCAGCGAACTACAGAGCACACGTCTAGCCACTACCAGCGATAGCGTTGAGACGCGCGGGGCCGTGGGGGCGTGGTCTATTTGTAGAATACGCTACGTCCGACGTGGAGGCTGGTGGAAGGCGTACCACGTTAGGCGGCCATGTTGGGAGTACCAAGGAGTGCAAGCCCCGTTGTGATAGGGAACAGGAAGTCCAAAAGGGGCGTGTTCTGTGGATCATGACACAGAAAGTAGGATATGGAGTGGCCTGCAAGATCATGGACAACTTGTGGGGTTGCGAGTGGAAGGATGATATAAAATCAATGCAACAAGAGGGATTTTGTTATGCCAACAGAGCACACGTCTAGCCACTACCAGCGATAGGGTTGAGATGCGCGGGGCAGTGGGGGCGTGGTCTATTTGTAGAATACGCTACGTCCGACGTGGAGGCTGGTGGAAGGCGTACCACGTTAGGCAGCCATGTTGGGAGTACCAAGGAGTGCACGCCCCGTTGTGATAGGGACTAGGAAGTCCAAAAGGGGCGTGTTCTGTGGATCATGACACAGAAAGTAGGATATGGAGTGGCCTGCAAGATCATGGACAACTTGTGGGGTTGCGAGTGGAAGGTTGATATAAAATCAATGCAACAAGAGGGATTTCGTTATGCCAACAGCAGTGGTGATGGCAAGAAAAGGGTCCTTGTAAATGGTAAGTATGTCTGGGGACTTAGGTGGAGAGGCATGGTTGTCTACAGTTGTTAAAACAGATTCTAGCAATGTTTGATGAGCTTTCAGCTGGTTTGTCAGTGTCAGGTTAATGTTTCCCTTGACAATGATAGGGATGCAATTGGAAGTGAGAAAAGAAGAAGTCGGGGCTGCCAGGTGAGGAGTAGATAATAAGGATTGTTAGGTGAGTGGGATCAAGGAGCTGAACAGCAATTTTATCAGATGGGGAAAGAGGAGCCCTTGATGATCAATAAGCTAACACCACCAACACCTTTTTTTTTTTTTTCAAATTGAATTTTATTGGGTTTTTACATCAAAAGTGAACAGTCAGGTGAATACATAACTGAGCAAACTTGGCTATATCACAAGATCATCGCGATTCACTTCGATAACAAACCAATAGTAACATACATGTCCACTCTCGATGGATATATAGTACGAACCCCCGCCCCTCCTCACCCCCATGTCCATTCTTTGACGACTTCCGGATATCAGCGTTAACTGTAATTGTCTTAAGTGGCAGTGTGACGTTGATCTCTGTCGGTGTCATAGGTTCTATGCGGAGGTTGTGACAGGGATGGCTATCAAGCAGTACGTAGATCGCTATTCGGTTTACGGATATGGGCCGTTGAGTGGCGTTATGGTTAGAGCTGTGAGTCGGTACCGGCCGTACTTGTAATATATTGTTAAGTGAAGTCCATCCAGGCTTCCTCCTGCCGGGCGGCCTTGTCATGGAGGTCCACGGTTATTTTCTCCATTGTGTATATTTTTATAGCGATTTGCAGCCAGTCTTTTTTGTCAGGTAGGCGCGGGGACTTCCATTTGATGACTAGGGCAGCTCTTGCCGCCAACAGGAGGGGAGATATCAATCCTTTTACGCGTACCACTCTGTCTTCTTCGTCTTCAAGGACAAATAAGATCAGGAGAGGGGATAGGACACTTTCTATGCCATCTAATTGTTTAATCCATCCCAGGACCTCTTGCCAATAGATGCGTACCTTGGGGCACTTCCACCACATGTGCCAGTAATCAGCGTCCATGTCGCAGTGTCTCCAGCATTTTGGGCTAGATGTTTGGAACATTTTCGAGAGTCTGCAAGGATAATACTGCCATCGATGGAGCAATTTCAGAGTATGTAATTTGTACTGGGTGGCGATTGATACTTTAGCTGGTGTTTCGCAGATTTTGTCCCAGGTGTGTTGTTAAAATTTTATGTTAAAGTCCTTTTCCCATCGCTCTTTGAGGCGAAGACTTGGAGTTTGATCTTTGGTGATGAGGGCCTTGTACATGCGCGCTATTAAACCTTTCGATGAGTTGGTTGTGTCCAGTATCAATTTGAACGGTGTCCGCTCTCGTCGTGTGGTTTCCTTCCATTTCTTCCTTGACATGACCCCTTTTAATCGTAGATACAAGAAGATTGGAATTGGATGGATTTGGAGGGCCTCCTCTAGTTCCGAGGTCCAGATGAAGTTTCCGTTTCTCCACAGTTGGCCTACTCTCTCCAGGCCGGCATCAAACCAGGTCTGGTATCTGGCGTGTTTGGGGATTTCCTCTCGGATCCCGGGGGACCAGTGATGACTTAGTGGAGAAGGACATGTCGTGATTCCGGTCATCCCTTTCCCCTTCCTCCAGAAGTATTGGGTGGTCACGTAAGCGTTTTGTGAGTTTTGCTCTGGGGATCCATAGCCACTCCGCAAGAGTAACATGGAGCAGGACATCATTATCTAGTTGGACCCATTGGAGGTCCTTTCTATTGCGCAGGTGTGGGATCAGGATCCTAAGTTGGGTCGCCTGGTAATATCGTTCGATGTCCGGGAGGCCCACTCTGCCCATCTCCTTCGGGAGTATCAGGATATCTTATGGTATCCAGGGTTTCTTTCCGTCCCACAAAAATTCCAGTATGGCTTTCTTGGTCTGTTTGAAGAAGTGGTCCGGGATTGCGATGGGGAGGACCTGGAAGGGATATAGGAAGCGTGGGAGGGTCACCATCTTAATTGTGTTCAAGCAGCCTATCCAGGAAATTGTGAGGGTTTTCCATTTTGCGAGATCCGTTTTGAGAGCACTTAGGAGTTGCGGGAAGTTCGCCTCATAGGGCCTCATTACACGGATGGCGGTAAGGATTTACCGGTAAAATACCGGTACCGGTAAATCCTCACCGCCTTACTATGAGGTCCCTTTGCGGGTTGGGGGATTTAACGCCTGATTTTTGCAGGTGTTAAAAACCAACCCGCAAAGGGACCCAGGAAGCTAATTACGGTACCGGAATTTGCGGTACCGTAATTAGCGCCTTCCCCATTCCCATTATGCCCTATGGGGCAAAAATGGGAATGGGGAAGGGCAATGGTGGAAGGGGGAATTACCGCCCCGCCAACCTTGGAATGGGGCGGTAATTCCCCTTTCCGCAAAGGCTGAGCCGGTATTTTACCGGCATGAACCATGGCGCTATCAGCGCCATGGTTCTCCACCATCCGTGTAATGAGGCTCATAGAGTTGAATTAGATCTCTTGTTAAGTTGATTCCCAGGTATCGCAATGCGGGGCCTCCGACAATCAGGCCAAGGCGTTCGAGGTCATGTTGCTGCTCCGGGGATGGGTCATGGAGCGGGAAGAGAGTGGATTTGGATTTATTTATCTTAAAGCCGGAGTGTGTCCCATATTCTTCAATGAGGCGTATCGCCCTTGGGATTGACGAGAGTGGGTTTACCACCTGGAGCAAAATGTCGTCTGCATACAGGGCTAGTTTGTATTCTCTGTCATTCACCTGCATTCCTTCAAAGGCGGTGTCCGTTCGGAGGGCTCGGGCCAGGGGTTCTAGTGAGAGCGCAAAGAGAATCGCAGAGAGGGGACAGCCTCGTCTCGTTCCTCTCCTGAGAGGAAACCAGCGGGAGTACTGGGCGTTCACCGCTACAGCGGCTCTTGCTTGGAGCTGTATAGACTGCCTTGATTGCTCGTCGAAGAATGGGTCCCAGGCCTATTTGTTTCAGCCTGGCCTCTAAGAGGTGCCATTCGACTCTGTCAAACGCTTTCTCTGCATCGATCGAAAACAGTGCTGGTGCGTTTGGCAGGTTTCTGGCCTCGTGTATGAGGTGGAGGGTCTCGCGGGTGGAATCTACACCTTGTCTACCTAGGATGAAGCCTACTTGGTCGTTGTGAAATATTGTGGGCATGTGTGCCTCGCGGTGAGAACCCTCGTGTAAATCTTGGCATCAATATTCATGAGCGATATCGGGCGGTAGGAGGCACATTGCTTGGGGTCCTTTCCTTCTTTGGGGATCACCGTTATTAGGGCTTCAGAAAAGGAGTCGGGTGCCACACCAGTGCTGAGGATGTTGTTAAAGAGGACCAGCATAAACGGGAGGAGTGCATTCTGGAAAGTTTTGTAGAACCCTGCGGTGTATCCATCGTTCCCCGGTGCTTTCCCCATTGGAAGTCTTTTAATTGCGTCTGTAATTTCTTCTCCCATGATAGGGGTTTCCATGGCTTGCGTTGTTTCCAACGGGAGGGTCGGCATGGCTACTTTGGTCAGATAGTTGGTTATCGCCTCTGGGTGCGGTGTATCTTGTGAAGTGTAAAGTCTCTCATAAAAATTGGCGAAGGATTCGGGGATACTGGGGGGATGATGGTCTGGGGGTGCATCTGCATCGTGCACCGTTGGAACCCATTGTTCATGGCGTTGGCCTCGGAGTCTTGCAGCGAGTAACACGCCTGCTTTGTTCCCATGCTCGTAGCGCTTTTGCTTCAGGCATTGAAGCTTGTGAATAATGCTATTTGTTTCCAGCTGCCATAGTTCTTCTCTTTTGGAGTTAGCTTGTTTGATCTTCTGCGGTCTTTCGGAGTCCGCCGATTGAGCTGCGAGATCAAGTTGGGCGATTTAATTTCGCAATCTGTTTTCTATGAGCAGGCGTTCTCGTTTTTTCGCTGCTCCCTCCCTAATGAGAAGTCCCCTCCATGTGGCTTTACCTGCCTCCCATACTGTGTTGATGGGAGTTTCACCTACGTTGTTTTGCTCAAAGTATTGAGTGATGTCCAACTCCAGCTGCGCTCGAAAGACTGTGTTCTTGAAAAGCGTTTTGTTGCATCGCCATTTGGAATCTCAGCCGAGGGAGAGCGATCTGATCTATAGTGACCACCACCATGTCATGGTCTGACCAAGTAATGGGCAATATGGTAGCTGCCGTCATTGCTGAGGCTATTGCTGCGGTTATGTAAACGTAGTCAATTCTAGAGAACGTAGCGTGAGGCATGAAGTAGAAGGTGAAGGCTGTTCGGGTTGGATTCATGCATCTCCAGGCATCCGTGAGATTGTAGGCGTTCATCATATCTACAATCCGGGAGTGTCCGGTGCCCTGTGAAGGGGTTGTGGACGGGGTGCCTGCTTGTCTGTCCATATCCGGGTCCATCCACGTGTTGAGGTCACCTCCTATTATTACTTCACCCTTTGCCTCGTACATGACCTTGGGGATTGCCTGTTGAAGGAACCGGGACTGTCCGGTATTAGGCGCGTATATAGACGCGAGTGTGATGATGGTGTCCTGTATCTTGCCAACTAGCACCAGCGTCCTACCGCTCACATCTGACCAGGACCTCAAGAGCTCAAATCAAATTGATTTACTGACGAGAAAACCAACCCCAGCTTTTTTAAGTGGGCCGGAGCCCCAATATTCAGTGCCCCATTTGGGGTGGAGTCCCCTCCTCTCCTCTCCATTACTATATCGAGTTTCTTGCAGAAAGAGTATATCTAGATTGGCCCTCTTGAATTCTCGGGAAACTAGCGATCTTTTGGTAGGGGAATTTAGCCCCTTAACATTAAGCGTGCCAATTCTTAGTGTGCAATGCCTGTCACCTGATTCGTCATGTCCACCAATGAGTGGTGAGTCTTGTGAGTTTGTTGGTCACACCGCCTGTGTATGTATCGCAAATCGCCGCAGAGGAAGTCTTTTGATGGTTGTCCCACATCCAATGGGTCTTCAGAAAATTTTGGATTCCCTCCCTCCTCTCCCCTTCCCGGGCATTGAACACAATACCCGTTGTCGGCAGTTCCAATTTTCGGCACAGTATTTCCCCTACAAGGAACTGAAACTTGGATTGATGGCGTCCGAGGCGAGCCAGGTGCTTGCAACTGGCCTACTATCGGACCGCCCGTGAGGGTCGTAACCACGCGACCCCCAGCATGAATATCATCTCACCAACAGTTTGACCCCCCCACGGTTCTTAAAATGTCAACTCGAATTACAACTTAACACACAACAACAACTATTATCACTGAGTAATGAATGCTGTGATACATGAGATTTCGGGTTCCCTTGCGGCCAGTCGATCATCTGTCCTGGGTCTGGAGACAAATTCATCATGGACGGGCCGGCTCTGGTGGCTGTGATGTGCCGGTTTCCAACGTGACGGAGGGACTCCGAGACCATGATTCCTGAATAGGCCTCTCCAGGTCGGAAGATACATGCCTGCCACTTCATTTGGCATTTTCCAGCGTGTCGTTGGGTCGTCTGTATTTTCCAGCTCCTTTGACCTTCTTCCTTCTCGGGCCTCGGGGTCCCCGCTGCGCTCCCTCTCGTGATGATTCATCTTGTGACCCCTCTTTGGGGCCGGTGTCGAGGAGATCTGCGATGCAATCACGAACCTCTTCTTCGGAACAGAGTATTATCTTCCTGCTGCCTTGTTCAAACGTTAGGGAGAAGGGATAACCCTATCTATATCTTGTGCCCTGGTCTATGAGCCATCTGGTTAGCGGGCCACACAGGTGACGCAGGGCTAAGGTGAGCGAGGATAGGTCCTGGAAGATGGTTATTTGGGCTCCACCAAGGGTGAGGGTGTCGCCTGATCTGGCTTTAGTGAGAATCCTCATTCTGTCTTGATACCTATGAAATCTGGCAAGGACCGATCTCGGACCCCCTGGTGGGCCTCCCGCTCTGTGTATTCTTTCTATTGTGGGTTTGTCGATATTCTCATCCGTGGTTAGGATTCTAATGATGTCATGTATGGTGTGTTTAAGGTCCTCCTCTGTTTCCCCCTCCCGTTCTGGAATCCCAATAAATCGCAGGTTGTTACGCCTCTCCCTGTTTTCTAAATCGTCTATCTTCAGCCGGATGTCTTCTCTTTTCTCTATATTGCACATGCGGAGGTCCAGCTGGGTTTCCAGTGTGTCAATTGAGGCTTGGTTGTTCTCGACACTTTCGAGCCTCTCCTCAATATTGTCCACCCTCTGGGTCATTTTGTCGATCTTGCCACCCAAGTTGGCGCCCATGTTTCTAATTTCACTGAGGAGGGCGGCTATGTCCCCTTTGGTAGCCGCTGCCTCTGTTTCGGAGGGATCCGCTGACATTGTGCGGGCAGTTCTAGGTTCGGGGTGCGGCGGGTTGTAGGCGTATTTGGCTAGTTTGGATTTGGCGCTCATGCGTTGTGTAGGTGCGAGGAGGCACTCGCCCCTGGAACGAGGGCACTACCCTCAACACTAAGTCAATGACCCAGTACTGGAGTGCGTTGCAGGGCAATCTCTGGAGAGTCCAGGGTAACGAGAGTCCAGCATTGGGAGGAGGCACACGCCCTGGGGTCAGGGGCTCTTCCCTCTGGGTGCGTCACCTTGCGTTCAGTTCCATGCAGACCTCAGGTTCAGTGCGGGTTCCACAATGTGCCGGAGTGAATGCGGATTGACTCGTGGACCTTGTTGGTTTGCGTGCAGGGGGGTCTCAGATCGGGTGACCTGGGTCCCAGGAGTGTTGGAAGAGTCTTGGGAGGTGTACAGAGGAGGGCACATGCCCCACAAGTGGGGGCCCAACCCTCTGTGGCGGGTTCAGTGTCGGGAGTTTGGAGGACGAGTTGAATAGGGGAGGCCTAGCTAGCATCCAAATCCTGATCCAGTGGCCAGAGGCATTGGGTGCGATCCTCTTGGTCAGGGTGTGTGGTACGTGGCTTGCCCAGTTGACGGAATGGGGCTGGTGACACCGTACAGAGTCCGACGAGGGGTGAGGGATATTCTCCAGGAAATGGCGGGAGCAGCCTCCCCAGGCAGATGACTGGGGTTGTGCCACGCACTCTCTCTCGTGAGGGGCCACTGTACATGGGCGTAAGGTTGAGGTTGGGCAGGCCTCTCGGGAGCAGGCACAGCGTCGGTGGATGGGCAGGGGAGCACTCACTCTTATGGACGGTGGGCCTCAGGCTGTGCCGGGCGCGACGGAGTTGCCGTGCGGATCGCAACACATGAAGGGCCGCCTCCTCCTCTGGGGTCGGGGGTCTCCTCGCTCCACGAGGACCTGGGGGCTGTGCGGTGAGGCAGGAACTGCCTTGGGGGCCCGCTGCGCGACTCGGTCATTCTGCGGGAAAGCGGAGGGCGGAGCCAGCAGTCCCGGGCTTCACAGGTCCCAGTGCTCCGTCGTGAAGTTGTGCTGAGGGCCTGGAGGGAGAGTCACGATCCCGGAGGCTGTACTCAGGTTCCAGAACTCCCATTTTCACCAGATTTTCACTCAGTATGTGGGAGTCCAGTTCCCCCGTCCCGTGGATCCGTTGTTATGCGGTGGGGGGGGGGAAGTGGGGGCTCAAGCTACTTTTGAGGGTCGCAGTTCGGAGCTCACACGGAGGAAGACCGCATCCGTGCACCCCCTGGTAGCCAATCCACCAACACCTTTTAAGTCAGTTGAGGGAAGTGTGAGAAAGTAGGGAAGTATGTTTTGTGGACAGCCAGAATTGCAGTGTCATGCGGGAAATCCATGTTTCACTGACGGTCATCACAGAGAGTTTGGGGCGATGGGAGTCAAAGAGGTCAGTGAGACAGCCAGAATTGCAGTGTCATGTGGAAAATCCATGTTTCACTGGTGGTCATCACAGAGAGTTTAGGGCGATGGGAGTGAAAGAGGTCAGTGAGAAAGCAGGTATTATTACAGAGGAGCTATGCAATCCAGAGGCCGGTGGTGAGCTTAGTAGGAGAGTGTTTTGTCTTCCTTTTTTCTCAGTAATTAAATATTATCTTTTTTTTACTTAAGGGATTCCCCTCTGCACTTTAAAAAAAGCTGGAAGGCAATGTGCTTTTTCTTGGAACACAGGAATTCATTTACACTTCATGTGGATTTTGAAATACACCTCTCAGGTTTCTTTATGGTCGTAATTAAAGATCACCACAGCAAAATACGGATAGAAATAAAGCAGGAATACATCACCATTAGCATTTCTCTAACATTCTTCATCTCTTCCGAGTCTTCACTGAAAACCACCATCGTATGAGAGCGAAAGTCACTCACCAATGGGAACAGGCTGAAGGAACATGTCTGTTTCAGTCAGCCCAGCCGAAGTTCAAAGTGAAAAGTGACTTGCTCTTTCTCTGTGTGATGCCTTTCCCTCTAAATGTAATGCAGTATTTACCCAGAGATGTTTGCCGTCAGTAGAACCCCACAGCTGCATGGCCGATGCAGCTACTGGACTCCACTGAATTTGTAAATAATCTCCGATTTCTCATGAGAAGCCAACAGATCTTGCTCTTGGCTGCTAAAAGAATGTAAAACAAGCTTCGCCGCAACACAAAAACAAGCTGTCTTTCCATGGCTCCAGCAAACGCACATTGTGCTCAGAAATGGGCTTCTCTTTGCACCTGAAATCTAATGTTCACTGGTGTTCCCAGAATGCCTCTCCTCTTGACTCAGTATTGGAATCAAAGCTAATACATGTATTACATGCCACCAATGAACATTTGATTTCCATAGCTTAATGGCACTAAATCAGGTTGTTTAAATCTATGAAGCATTTTAGCTAAGCTAGAAATACATTGTCCACAACAACACAATAAAACCAAAATAATCAGAATATTAAAAATGCAAGCAAGGGTATGACATAGGTTCTCACCAATATTTGGGATCCATGCAAATAGCCAATCCCACCAATTACCTGAATGATAAACAGTAACCTCATTGGTCAACTGCTTCAATTTGTTGATATGTTTTGCACAGACTGGGAATGGTCGCTCAAATTGAAATAGCACATCTCTCCAAATGCATTGCACCCTGAATTATGTTTTCATAAAAGATAGTCAATAGAAGCTCTATTTGGCAAAACTGCTTTTCTCATAACTTTGCTATCTAAAAGCAATTCTTCAAATGCTTGATAAGTATGATTACATGTCATATTATTGTTGACGAGGGTGCATGTGCTTCAGGCACATGCACATAGTCTCTCTTCAAAGACACTGTTCGGTTGATTTCTTGATTTATTGTTGACACTTGCCAACCTCCTTTGGTCGACAAGTCATCCAAAAACAAATCTCTCAGTTGGCGATATTGCAAGCATGAAACCTCATCATATTGGTCCATTTGTTGTTTGTCTCTTGGCAAAATTGAAACTAACTGTAGACCAAAAAAGTTTGATGAGCATCGTTGTCCTCAACTGAAGAATCTTTGTAGTACTTGAAAGATTTGCCTCAATACTGGCGCAGGCGTTGGCAGGACCTGTCGTCAGTAGGTCCATTCCATATAAACATCCAATAGGCAAAGGTAAGACATATAAAGGACTTCTTTGGCAAAATATTTCCAAATATTTTGTGTTTGAGCAAATTTCATTTGAGTAATTCATGTTTCCTTTCGAATCTGTTTCTTCATGGCTGCTGCGAATGATGTTTTAGCGGTGTCATCAAGTGACTTATGAATCACATTCTCCATTTGCTTCACTTGCACATTGACCCTTTGTCCTATTGTGGCATTTTGAAGCTGTTTCAGCTTTCCAGATGGGGACCTTTGATACTTGCAATTACATAAATCAGACACATCCAGTACACAATCTGTAAAACAAACCAGAAACAGGCATATCAGTGTTGATAATTATTCTCCTAAATAATAATTTTAAGCAGGAACATAATTCATTTTTTTCTGGCCAAGTTCCATGACCAGAATGACTTGGTCTCTGCCTACAGCAATTATCTCTACGGGTATAGGTGAGGCACTAGTCTTCTCTACCCATACTTTTGCACCTGGTACCATGTGGTCTGATGAACCAAAACCACAGTCCCCCCAAATAGTCAATACAGTAGGGGGGCTCTCTTTTTTTATCATAGACAGTTTGACAGGTATAACAATCAATTGGGCTATCCAATCTCATACATGGATAGGCACAATGTGATCTCCACTGTTCATCAAAATAACTTTAATCTCTTCTTTATAGTCAGCATCTATCACTCCTCCCAACACTTAAATGGCTTTCAATGTCAATCCAGATCTAGGGGCAATTAATTCCATATGCTCTGAGGGAATTTGTACTCCAACCGCTGTCTCAATGAGTACCCTATGTCTGGGTTCGAGTATGATTTCTTTCTGAGCATGGAAATCTACTCCTGTAGATTTTGGAGTTGCTTGATAAGGAGCTAAAGCACCTGGTGTCAGTTCCCAGTAAATCAGTGTTTCTGTAGCTGACTGAGGTTGCTTCTGTATAGTTGGCATCAAACAGTGTGTTAAAGGAGTTTCACCACAGGGCAATGATTCAAAATCTTAAAAGCTTACTAGGCTCCCATTCCCTGACTTACGTAACTGCTCCTTCAGCAGCCCATTCATTCTCTCAATGAGTGCCGCTCCTTGGAGATGGTAAGGGACATGGTAGAGCCATACTCCTGAATTAGTTTGCCTTTGAAATGTGTGCCATTGCCACTCTGAATTTACAAGGATACTACATACTGCAATATAATCTGGTCTAGCAGCTCTATGGTGTTCAACTGTGTGGACCTCTTGCATGGCAACACCATCAGATATCCTGAAAAATTATCTACAATAGTACATGCATATTGGCAGCATTTACTAATTGGCATAGGCCCATACACTGTTGCTTCTCTTTGTTTTAACATTTCCCATATGTCATGCCAAAGTTCCTTTTGCCACAATTCTTTTGAATGTCATTTCCATCCATTCATTTGCCATGTGGGCAGCCACATAGCTATCCCATTGGCCACTCACCATACATATGTGTACAATTGACCTTGACCAGGCATCTCTTGCTTCAAAGTTTTATAGACTGCATAGAGTTCTGCAAACTGACTGCTCTTCCCCTTCCCTGACGTTGTCAAGATCTTTTTTGTTTTAGGATTATATGACGCTGCTTTCCAGTAGCACTCAGTCCCTACATAGCAAGCAGAGCCATCAGTAAACCAAGCGTACTCTGTCTGTTGCACTGTCAGATCTCCATAAGGTACTCCCAATTTCACTGGAGATTCCTTTACTTCCATCACTTCTGTGGTATGTAATCTACAGGTGGTATATTTGCCACTTGCTCATGTAATTTTGCAATTCCACCCTTTCCTGATTTGGCTCTGTCTTGAATGTACCATTTCCATTTGATTATGCTGGCCTCTTAGGCGTGACCTATCCTGTGACTTTTAGAGAGCTCATTACCCACTGCATAAATGGGATTTCAGCTCCAATCAGTACATCAGGACCCACAGTCAATTTTTCAGTATCACTAAGAGCCCAATAACATGCCATCAATTGCTTCTCAATTGAAGTGTACTTATCACCTGCCTAAGGTAATTTGCAACTCCAAAATCCCAAAGGGACTCCTTTATTGTCTTGCTTCTGCCGCAGACTGCAGTTAGAAAAATTGTCCTGTACAGATGCATTCAACTCTACTTCTCCTTGCTTCAAAGGCCACAAATCAAGCACATGTTGCACTGTGTCCTTTGCCAATTCAAGGCCCTCTGCCGCTCTTCACACCATTCAAATTCGTATTTCCTTTGTGACACTTTGTACAGTGGGGACAAGATTTGCACTAAATGTGGTATGTGCTGTCTCCAAAACCCAAACAGCCCTATGAAATGTTGAGCTTGCGTCTTGTTCAATGGAGTAGCAAATTCAAGTATCCTTTGCTTGGCTTTTGGCACTATCTCTCGGTGGCCATTATGCCATTGAATTACCAAAAATATCACTGTCTCATCTGGCCCTTGAATCTTGTTAAGGTTCATTTCCCAGCCTTCCTTTTTCAATCCTTCAATGATTGTTTCCAATTGATTTTGCACACTGTGCTCATCCTCTCCCTGAATCAAAATGTCATCAATGTAGTGTGTGAGTTGGATGTCAGGCTCACATGGTATCTTGTCTAAGTGATCTGCCACCAGTCCGTGACAGAGGGTGGGACTATGCAAATACCCCATAGGCAGTCTTGTGAAGGTGTACTGACGCCCAGCCCAAGAAAAGGAGAACTGCTCCTGGCACTCTTCGGCAATTGGCACTGTGAAAAATGCATTTGTCAAATCTAGCGCAGAGTACCAGGTTCCCTCAAACTTCTGGATATTCTCAATCAAGGTAAACGCATCTGGCACGGCAGGAATTAAAGGGGGGGTGTGCTTATTTAACTCTCTATAGTCCACAGTTATCATCCAGCTCTCATCCCCCTTTTTAAGAGGGCAGATTGGCTTGTTCCAAGCAGTAGAGACTGGCCTTAACACACCTGTCTCTACATATTCTTTGATGGTGTCTGAAATTTCCTTGTGCCCCCCGAGAATGTGGTATCGTTTTATTGACACTCGCTTCATGGCCAATGGCACATGCACTGGCGGGGTCTTCAATTTGCCTACAATCACTGGTGTGCAAATCAATGCATTTACTCCAAATTGATATGTTTTACCTCCTATCCCTAAAGTCAATCATTCCAAAATGTCAAATGCCATAATGTATTGAGGTATCAGGATAATCAATACTTCATATTTCAGTTTTTTCAAATTGCCAATCTTCATTTCCACTCCTGTCTGTACTGCGGGTGTCTATTTTCCACAGAGTCTGCTAATGGTAACATGTCTACCTTTAAATCTTGAAGTATTACCATGAATCAATGAGGCATCCACCCCGGTGTCAATCAAAGCTCTGACCTCTTGTGTGTTTCCAGGCTTCCAAAATATCTTTACATCAACATGAGGTTGCCTGTCCATTTTGATACGAGCTGACACCACCGAGACTTGGCCATCATCCTATTCGGACTTAGAGTGAGTGTACCCAGACTCAGCCTTCAACATTACACTCACTATTTTTCTCAACTCAGCATATGTTGGCTGGTACTGGGAAGGGGTTTGCATAGACCTTTCTCCCTGCTCCTCTTCAGGAGGCACAAGGGTGAAGTGCCTCCCTTCTGCTCAGAAATCACCTGTCTCTTGACTTGCTTACAGCGTTCCTTCCCAGCAAGCCTTCTCTTCTTACAGAGTTCATACATCTCTTTGGTTTCAATCCCATCTATTTATTCCTGTGGCATCTTTCAATAGTGCCAGAAACATGTCCTTTCTAGACACTTGGGCATTTCTGTTATATTGTCTCCTGCCCTTTGTTCTTTTTGCACTGCCCCCTCCCTCTCACAAGGTGTGTCTTCAATTTTGACCCATTCCCCCAGATCTGACAATTGCCAAATGGCATCCACCACTTCAGTGAGTTTGCCAGTCATCCCTACTAGCAAAGTCATGATGACACTCTTGTATGCTGGAGGGGTAGTTCTGATAACCATATTTTTGGTTGATACCGATAGTGGCACTACACCCATGTGTCCTGGCTCATCAACATGGATTGCTTCCTTCAATGCATGTTCCCTAATCTTTTGAATTGCCTCTTTTAAAGTATACCATCTCTTCATCTCAGAGGGGCAATTTGTGGCAATCAGGTACTTTCTATTACATCTGTGAGCTGCAAGGTCTATTAATGACGCCTGTGAGGCCTGGCCATTGGAATCAGGCCATCGTCCACCTCGCAACACTTCCTGAACATTAGCATAATTTGATAAAGCTAGGAAGCATGCTGAGTCCGTAGAGTCCTCTAACATACCTTCCCCACCCCCATCATACAACCTCAGCATCCAAGCCAATAATGGATCATCTGACTTTTGTCTCAATGTATTGATTATTTAACCCACTTCTTGCTGAGTAAAATCCTCAAGTGTGGTTGAATCAACTATGCCCCCTGGTGGATTATGCAGATGAGGCTGAGCTCTGCGCCGGGTCACTGGGTTCACAGTAACTTTCTTCCCATCTTGTTTCATTGCAGGTTCTGTTTTCATTTCAGGGTCAGAAGATGTACTACTCGTAGAGACATGCCATATATTTGCATCCCAACAATCCATGCGCCAGTTTATGTCAGCTTTTGAAATGACAGCCGCTATATTGCGTTTATCTATTTTACCCCTGATTTTCCTATATCTGAATTGCTCTAATTGCAGCATTTTCCACAATTTGTTGAAATGTAGAAACCTTGTTAATCTAAATTTGTAACTGCAACTGTTGCATTAAAGAAGCATATATTTCTGTTGCCGATTATTTTTCCAAGTGCTTTACTTCCTCTTCTAAGTGCATCAATCTCTGATGTATCTTACGATAAGCTTCAAGCACAATCCAACCTCTCCTGCCCACAGACTCAAATTCCTTCCCTTTAAGTACCAGAACGTTTGCAAGCAAGCAATCACATCTGCAGGGTCTGCCTCAGCTAAGAAATCCTGAAGTTTTTCACACAAACCAGATCCCCCAGCAAATTCCTGTGCTAAAGCATTATACGGGGCAATATTCCAAACAGGAATTAGCTATTCACCTGAACCCCTACCAAAGAATGCATATTACCACAAAACTACACACGTATTCAATTACACTGAATAAATCACTGATGTAGCTTCAAAAAGCCAAAATAAACAGTTGCGCACTGCCACGATCAGCGCACACAGCAAAAGTGTTCACTAACAAAACAAAGCTAAAAAAAAAATCAAACCTTTTAAAACATTGTAACTCAAAGTACATGAAAATGAAATCTCATGCTACAAAACACAAAAAACACATATTACGGTTAGTCAAGGAATTAACAGCTCAAGGCCACTGATCATGCTGCCAATTGTTTTGCCTTCCTGTTTTCTCAGTAATTTAAATATATCTTTTTTACTTAAGGGGTTCCCCTCTGCACTTAAATAAAGGCTGGAAGGCAATGTGCTTTTTCTTGGAACTCTAGAATTCATTTACACTTCATGTAGATTTTGAAATAGACCTGTCTCAGGTCTCTTTATTATCACAATTAGATTACCACAGCAAAATACAGATAGAAATAAAGAAGAAATACATCACTGTTAGCATTTCTCTAACATTCTTCATCTCTGCCGAGTCTTCACTGGAAACTACCAGGGTAAGAGAGAGAGTCACTCGCCAACAGGAACAGGCTGAAGGAAACATGTCTACTTCAGTCAGCCCAGTCGGAGTTCAAAGTGAAAAGTGACTTGCTCTTTCACTGTCTGTGTGATGTCTTTCCCTCAAAATGTAATCAAGTATTTTTCCAGAGATGTTTACCGTCAGTAGAACCCGAAAGCTGCACAGCTGTTGCAGCTACTGGACTCCACTGAATTTGTAAATCGGTGTCTCATGAGAAGCCGCCAGACTTTGCTCTTAGCTAATAAAAGAATGTAAAACACATAAACAAGTTGTCTTTCCATGGCTCCAGCAAACGCACATTGTGCTCAGAAATGGGCTTCTATTTAAGCCTGAAATCTAATGTTCACTGGTGTTCCCAGATGCTCTCCTCTTGACTCCATATTGAAATTAAAGCTATTACATTTTTAAATGTATTACAGAGAGAAAGATGTTTAGGTAACAAGGGAATCTCTGGAGGGAGGATGAGAGAGGAGTTGGGGTGATTAGGGTGGGGTCGAAACAAAGACCTTGGGTCTGGTTCAAGAGTTGTATGAAGGGTGGAAATAGATGAGGAATTAAGAGATTAGTCAAGGAAAGAATTAGGCTGAAGGGGTAGTTTGGATGAGTGGTGACATGAAGGATGAGAGGGTGAGGGGCTCTGGGTCAGAGAAGTATGGCATAGTGGTTTTGAGCATCATTCCAGGTTGGGGAGGCTATCGGTGGTGGTGATGGTTTATGGCACCAGGGTCTAGCAGGCCTGAACAGGAATTGCCCTTTGGGTAGATGCCATAGCACAGGGATGCCTGTGACAGCTGATAATGATGTGGGGAGGGAAGGACCCATCCTACCCTGCATAATGTAACAGTGACTGCCACCTGGATTTGTCAGCTGCATATGTCTATGTGCAGTGGGGGGAATCCTTCTATTCTTCACTCAGTTGCCTCAGACCTGCCACCCCAGTACACTTCTCTTTTCCTGGAATAAGTAGCACATAAGGGGCAAGAGGATCCCCAAGCCACCTCTGTGGCTCCTACAAAGCCTACACATTATTGAACCTAGCATAACAAAGGCTCCACTTTACAGACTATTAATATGAAGTGAAAGTTTCAAATATGTCCATGTGGCTAAGAATATAGCTTACCAAATCTCATCACTGACAGCATACACTGGGACCCTCTCCTGGAACCATCTACTGACATCTTAATAGATATTTTAAACTCATTTAGGCTAAAGACTACCATGTCACAAGCAGCGGCGTAACACAAAATGAGCCCCTAGACCCGTGAGAGCCATCCTGACAGTGTCATGATCCGCAGAACACGCCCCTTTTGGACCTCATGGTCCTTGTCACAATGGAGCTTGCACTCCTTTATACTCCGAACATGGCCGTCTAACGTGCAACATCTTCCTTGTCCTTATGTCAGATGTAGCGTATTTACAAATAGGCTGCCCCCCCCGTGGGCCCGCGCATCTCAATACTACTGCAAGCTGTGACTAGACGTGTGCTCCGTAGTTCGCTATACTGTTGTCCTTGTTCCTGCACCTCCTAATTCCATTCTCATTACCCTCTTCCTTCCTCCTTGTTTCCCGGACTCGTGTGCTCAGTGCTTACCCTCTTCGTTCCTGGATCCTGGAGCTCTGAACGCATGCTGGAGCCAGAAGAGGCTTGCGCGGGCTTATACAAGACCAGGTCCGGGGGTAAGAAGACACCGCCCAAGAAATCCTGCAAGGATCGCTCCCAGGTGAGAAAGGGGGAATTCCGTGACAGTTTGAGACTCCAAACGACCGAAGTCGAAGCCGACATGGAAGCGGCTGTTCAGGATCTCATGCGTGGCATGCAAGAACTAATGACCGAGGTACAAAATGTATAGGCGGAAAACGCCGCTCTCAAACAATTAGTTCTATTCCGTGATTCTGCCACAAAGGAAAGCGTATTGCTGGGCGGCATTGTTGACAAATACGATGGGTCGGCAAAAACCCTTTGTGGATTCTTTGATTCTTGTTTGGTTCACTTTACTTTTAAGCAATACTACTTTTCAACCCCTAGGGCTAAGGTTGGCTTCATAATTTCACACCTTTCCGGAAATGCTCTAACTTGGGCTACGCCCTTAGTCAATTCTGGTGATGCCCTCCTGGATGACTACGACGGTTTCATACAAGCCCTTAAAAACATGTTTGACCGCCCTGAGCAGGTCTATAGTGCCCAGGAGCGCCTGCTAGACTTTCATCAAGGATCCCAGGATATGCTTACGTATGTAACCCGATTCAAGCAATTGACCAAGGAAGCTGACTGGTCTCCTGAAGCAAGTTTTACACTTTTCAGAAGGGGACTGAATGAGGAGATCAAAGATGAGTTGGCCAGAGTGGCTCGCCCAAGCTCGTTCCAGGCTCTTTTGGACCTTGCTATGCAAACAGATTTTCGTATCCAGGAAAGAAAGGCAGAAAAAAAGGAAATCCAAAGTAACCCCCCGGAAGGCACCCTTCGAGATTACCTCCAAGACTGACACAAATCCAGGGTCAGCTGCTGAACCAGAACCTCTGCAGATAGGAGCCTTCCGTGGACCCATATCCCTGCAAGAAAGGGTGAGAAGGATTCATACGGGGCTATGCATATACTGTGCCTCGGATAAACACCTGGTTAGAGAATGCCCTCTAGCCCCTCCTCGGCATTCGGGAAATGCCAGCTCCCGATCCTAGATGGAGCAAGGCTTCGGGAGAGAGATGTTTGCTCCACGTCTATTCCATCCTTGAACTCTCCTGGACAAAACAGCCTAGTGATTGTATAGGCCCTTCTATCGCCATCCAAGAATAAGACCTACTCCATTTTGGCCTTGGTTGACTGCGGAGCTATGGGAGTATTCATTGATCAAGATTGGGTTACGTGTCACCAAATTCCATACGAGACACGAAGTACCATGCAACCGGTGGAAGCGATCGATGGAAGACCTCTCACTTCAGGGCCTATACGCCTGCAGACTAAAGAGATCCAACTTTCAATAAACCATCACCAAGAGCTGATCAGATTTGACATCATTAGGTCTGCTCATTATCCCATGGTCCTGGGTATGCCCTAGTTACAGAAGCATAATGCTTATATCAACTGGGCAGCAGGATCCTTATTTCTTGGATCTGAGTTTTGTATGTCTCACTGTCTATTCCTGGAATCATCCTTGGCACCTTCCAAAGAACCATCAATAGATCAGCAAGTTCCACTCATGGTTTCCAATATCGTATCGGTTCCAAAGGCCTATCAGAGTTAGGCTGATGTGTTCTCAACTGCCATAGTCCAGGCTCTACCCCCTCACAGAACTGAAGACTGCGCCATAGACACAGAACCCTCAGCAGTGATTCCCTTTGGGAGGATGTTCATCCTATCCGAACCTGAAAAGAGAGCCCTACGAGAATACTTGGATACCAACCTTGAAAATGGCACCATAAGACCATCGAAATCCCCAGCTGGAGCCTCATTGTTTTTTGTTCCCAAGAAGGACACCAAGGAACTTAGACCTTGCCTCGATTATCATGGATTAAATCAATGCACCCTCAAGGACCGCTACCCTTACCCTTGATCTCGGATATCCTGGAAGCGGTGAGAGGAGCTGTAATCTTCACGAAAATGGATCTCAGGGGTGCCTATCATCTGATCCATATCAGGGAAGGAGACGAATGGAAAACAGCCTTTCGCACACCCTTTGGACACTTCGAATATCTGGCAATTCCCTTTGGACTTGCTAATGCCCCTGCCGTCTTTCAACGTTTCATGGATAGGGTTTTCTCCGATATGCTGTTCATCTTTGTCATCGTCTACCTGGACAATATCCTGATCTATTCCAAGGACCTTCTAAGGCATAAAGAACATGTTAAGGTTGTTTTACAACGACTACGTGAACATAGACTCCTAGCCAAACCCGAGCAATGTCTGTTTAATGTGACCTCTGTCCATTACCTAGGATTTGTCCTTAGTCCAGAAGGAATTGGTATGGATCAGTCAAAGGTAAAAGCCATATTATCCTGGCCGGCTCCCCCTTCTGTGAAACAAGTTCAATCCTTCCTGGGGCTAGCCAATTTCTACGGAAGTTCATACCCACCTTCTCTGAGATTGTTCAGCCGATCATTGCACTCTTGAAGAAAGACACTGGGCCTCATTACGACCCAGGCGCTAATGGGTTAACTGCGCCGTAAAAGGCTGCGGCGCCGTTAACCTATTAGCGCCTAATTACGAGGTCCCTTTGCGGGACCCGATCTTAACGGCTGGTTTTACCAGCCGTTAAAGTAGGGACCCGCAAAGGGATCTTGGTGCTAAGTACGGTGCCGCAATTTACGGCACCATACTTAGCGCCTTCTCCATTCCCATTGAGCCCTATGGGGCAAAAATGGGAATGGGGAAGGGCCATGGCGGCATGGGGAATTACCGCCCCGCCAACCTTGGAATGGGGTGGTAATTCCCCATTCCGCCATGGCGGACACCGGCATGGACCCTGGTGCTAATAGCACCATGGTCCTCCGCTTGGGTCGTAATGAGGCCCACTCCCTTTCTCTGGTCTACACCTCAAGACAAGGCATTCCAACGTTTAAAGACAGAGTTTACTCAAGCCCCCATCCTAGCCCAACCCGACATAAATCGACCATTCATAGTGGAGACGGTGCCTCTAACTACGCCATAGGAGCAGTGCTGAAGCAAGAGTTCGAGGACAAGATGTAACACCCCATTGCTTATCTTTCAAGAACTCTGACTCCATGTGAGACACATTACTCTGTCCTGGAAAAGGAACTGTTAGCCATCTGTCAAGGCTTCACCGAATGGCGACACCTACTCCTGGGAGCGCGACATCCAGTCCAGGTCCGCACGGACCATCAGAATCTTCAAGTTCTACGATCCTTGGAGTGTAGGAACAGTCGTCAGGCCCGTTGGGCCTTCTTCTTTGCCCAGTACCAGTTCCACATCCATCATGTTCCCGGATCATAGAACATAATTGCTGATGCCTTATCCCAACGTCCTGACTACCAAACAATTGAAGACCGGACCTATCCCAAGATGTTTCCCCACACTATTTTTGTAGCTCAAGCAGTCAGTCTCCTCGAAGAAATTCGGATACAAACCCAATGCTCTGAACTCTGGAAGGATATTTCAAGGAAGAATCAATGGAATCTAAGAATCAAGGATGGATACTTGTTCAAGGATAATGCTCTAGTCATCCACACAGAAATTACAACAAAGGATAATCAACCTCTGCCACGATACCCTTCATTCTGGACATCGTGGCATCACCAACACCCTCCGTCTTATACAAAGACAATTTTGGTGGCCTAGAATGAAGACAGACGTACAACTGTACATCCAAGCCTGTTCTAGTTGTAGTCAGAACAAACACGATAGCAAGAGACCAGCAGGTCTCCTACTACAACCTACTCTACCAACAAGACCATGGGAATTCATCGCTACAGAATTCATTGTGGAATTGCCACCTTCCAGGGGATACACCACTATCATGGTTACCATTGACTTGTTCACTCACATGGCTCACTTTACACCCCTGCATAAGCTACCGTCCTCATCAGAGCTAGCTGGAATCTTCCTGGAACACATTATCTGCCTACATGGACTTCCTTCCAAGATCATATCAGACCGAGGACCTCAATACGTCTCACAATTCTGGAAACATCTCTGTCGCATTCTGGGAATCCAACGCGTTCTCTCATCAGGTTATCATCCACAAACCAATGGAGCTACGGAATGTGTAAACCAGACCCTGGAACAATACCTTCGCTGTTTCGCCACTAAGGTTCAGGACGACTGGTCGCTCCTAATACCCGTGGCTGAGTTTGTGTACAACAATTCCGATCATTCGGCAATCAACACCAGCCCCTTTTATTGCAGTCAAGGATTCCATCCATCAGTGTTACCCTCTGTTCTTCCACATCCCACACCTGTTCCTACCGTTGACTCCTGGATGGAAACACTCATCAATGTACACAAGGAAGCCAAGGAACACTTAGAGAAGGCCAGAATACGAACTAAACAAAATGCTAATTCTAAAAGAAGACCAGGGCCTTCATATGCAGTTGGTGATCAAGTCTGGTTGTCCTCAAAGCTACTACCCGACACTTACGGCCAAACAAACTGGCCCCCCGGTACTATGGTCCATTTCCCATCAAGGAAATCATAAATCCTGTCTCATACCGACTCAAGCTACCCGACTCCTGGAAGAAGATTCACCCAGTTTTTCACACTTCTTTATTAAAACCCTACATCCGATCTTCCCGGAAATCTTGCAGACCCCCTACGGTGGTGGTGGACGACCAAGTGGAATATGAAGTGTCCCGAATATGCGATTCCAGGTATAAACGGTGTCAGCTTCAATACCTGGTTGAATGGAAAGGATATCCTCCAAGTGAAAGAACCTGGGAACCAGCTTCTAACCTGAATACCCCCGATTGCTCAGAAGATACCATCTCATACACCCGGGCAAACCCGGTGGAACGAGTCTTCGGAGGGGGCATGCTGTCATGATCCGCAGAATACCCCCCTTTTGGACCTCATGGTCCTTGTCACAACGGGGCTTGCACTCCTTCATACTCCCAACATGGCCGTCTAACGTGCAACATCTTCCTTGTCCTTATGTCAGGCGTAGCGTATTTACAAATAGGCCACGCCCCTGCGGGCCCGCACATCTCAATGCTACTGCAATCTGCAACTAGACGTGTGCTCCGTAGTTCGCTACACTGTTGTCCTTGTTCCTGGACCTCCTAATTCCATTCCCATTACCCTCTTCCTTCCTCCTTGTTTCCCGGACTCGTGTGCTGTGTTCTTACCCTCTTCGTTCCTGGATCCCAGAGTGTCTGAATCCTGGAGCTCTGAACGCACGCTGGAGCCAGAAGAGGCTCGCGCAGGCTTATACAAGACCAGGTCCGTGCATAAGAAGACATCGCCCAAGAAATCCTGCAAGGATCGCTCCCAGCTGAGAAAGGGGGAATTCCGTGACAGACGGCCCCCATGCTCAACAACAAAGCATGGGGCACACCACACTCTGGCCTGTTCTGGATAGCCACACATTCCCAATGCGCATCATGATCATGCTGCTAGAGGAGCGCACCACGCACTGCACTGGATAAAAGATGTAAGTATGTGTTTTAATCAAACCTTAAATCTTTCACCTGGCATAGAAATAAGGTTGCTGTGCATGTCCTGACACCCAAATGTACCAGCCAACTTTGCGTTTGGCCAGTAATATTGCACACAGTAATGATACCATGAGAAAACATGTTTTATTTTATTTTTTTATTTGTATAGGACACATCAGCCCGTAGGCATCGTGGTGCTGTTACGCAGGTAAGTAGGATACTTAGTTACAATGGTATAAGAAGGAGTGTTGAAGATATAAACAACTGTGGTGAGTTGGTTAAAGTGGTACAAGAAATAGTTACATCGGTGCATGACAAGGCACATGCGGTGTAAATAATTCAAAAAGGTTGCAAGTGACAGGAGTAAGCATGCTTGGGGCACAGAGCGAGGGTGAGGCAGAGGTTAGTTTGTTTTGAGTGCTTTGCGGAATGCGGGGCGTGAAGGCTCATTTCTGAGGGTGAGTGTAAAGGGAGTTCCATTGTCTGGCAGCAATGAAGGGGAAGCTGGCGCCACCTGCTTTGGTTCGTTTGACTCTGGGGATAATGAGTCGGTGGGAGTAGGGTGTTCTTGTGGGTCTGGATGAGCCTGTTCTCATTACTTTCGAAGAAAGGTAGAAGGGGGCTGTGTGATTAATTCACTTGTGGGTGATGGCAAGTGTTTTAAATAGGACAGGTTCTTTGATGGGGAGCCAGTGGGCTTGGCGTCTGGCAGTAGATATGTGTTCTCTTTTGGGGATGTTGAGAGCAGCACAAAGTGCGTTGTTCTGGATTATTTTGAATTGCTTTAGGTTCTTTGCTGTAGTGCCAACAAGGAGGCCGTTGCAGTAACCCAGTCTTGAGCCTATTATGGCTGTGGTGATAGAGAGGCAAATCTCAGTGGATAAGAATGCTTTAGCTGCGTTGATGAGCTTGGTGTAGTAGGCCGATGAGGAGGCGATGGCGTTGACTTGGCGAGATCTGGAGAGGGTGGCCTCGAGATAGACTCCTAAGGTTTTGACCGATGAGGAGACACGGATCTGTGTTGTCAATTGTGAAAATTGTGTATTTGTTGGAGAGTTTGTTTAGGGTTTCTTGGGAACCTACTACAAGGATTTCAGTCTTATCGCCGTTGAGGCAAAGGCGGTTGTCTGACATCCAGGCCTCAATAGTGGAGTAGGCTGTGTTGAGGGCCTTGGCGTCAGTTTCGTAGTTACCAGAGAGTGGAAGTAGGACTTGGGTGTCATCAGCATAGTTAGTGTAGGCTATGCCAATGGAGTCTAGGATGTCAAATAGGGGCTTGGTGAAGATGTTGTAGGGAGTGGGCTAGATAAAGGATCCCTGAGGGACTCCAAAGTGTATGATGGTCGGAGCAGCACAAGACGGATCTGAGAAAACTCTCCTGGCTCTACCTTCCAGGAATTATCTGATCCAGGCTGTGGCATTAGGTGAGAAGTGTGCTGAGGAAGTGAGGTGGTGACATAGAATTTTGTGGTCCCGTAGATCAAAAGCGGCTGATAGGTCAGGGAGGAGGAGTAGGGCAGGCTTGCCTGCATCCTTTATGTCATCAAGTTGTTTTTTTAAGTCAAGCAGAGAAGATTCTGTGCCATGACCAGGGCCGAAGTTGGATTGACATAGGCCCAGAATGTGGTTGGATTCGGGGAAGTGTGGGACCTGAGTGTAGGCAGCTTTGTCTGAGATTTATTTTTAACAGGAAAGGGGCTGATGTTATGGGTCTATAGTACTTTGGGGTGGCTGGGTCAAGTGACTGCTTTTTTTTTAGAAGTGTTCATATCCAGACTTTCTTAAGGCTAGAGGGGACCAGTCCTGATGCAAAGGAGGCATTGATAAATGCTGTGAGAAACGGGGCTAGTGTAATAGCACAGTCTTTAATGATTGTGGCTGGACAGTCATCACCTTTGCAGTTCGAGGGTTTGAGGTGTTTCAGGAGAGTGAGAACTTTGGGTTCCGTGACATCACTGAAGGATAAGAGGGGGAGGTCTTGGGCAGCAGGGTTAGGGGTGGGTGTGGGTGAGGGTAAGGACATTGCGTTCTGATTAGTTTGGATTTTGCTTTGCAGAAGCCTGAGTTTGTTGAGCATGGCGGTTTGGACGTTGGAACACCATGAAACATTTTTGGTTATGACCTGCGTGGTGGGAGCTGGTGATTGTAGCTCCCTGAAGATGGCAAAGATCTACTTGGTTCCAGATTTGGCACTGGTGATCCTAGTGTTGAAGGAGGCAGAATTGGCCGAGATGATTGCTTTTTTGTATTGGGTGGCTATGATGTAGAATTCTAGTTTAGCAGAATCAAGTGGGTTGGTTTGCCAGGTGGAGGGGGCGGTGTGTTTCAATGAGCAGAGTTACAGTAGCTCTGGGGTGTACCAGGCGTTTACATGTCTGGTAGTTTGGGCTTTCCTTGCTGACAGTGGTGCTATGGCTTGACAGCATTTTTTAGTGAGGAGTTATATAGATCCGCTAGAATGATGGGATTATTGCAGAAAGGAGGTTTGAGGAGGGTTTCTAAGTAGGGCAGTAGCCTCTCTTTGGTTAGTTTCTTAGAGCTGTGAATCGGGGCTGGTGGTAGTGGAGTGGTGAGAGATTTTTGTTTTGTGGGTATGGGGATGGAGAAGTGGATGATGTTGTGGTCAGTCCAGGGCAGGGGTCATTGGAACAGATGGATAGAGAGCAATTGTGGTTTGCTAGCCAGTCTAGAATGTGGCCCTTGGAATGGTGGGGTTGGTGATTGATTGATTGAACCCCAGGGTGTCCAGAGCTTAAGCGAGTGATTTGGCATGTGAATCTTGAGGGTCATTAAATCCAAGGTTCAGGTCTCCTAGCAGAATGGATTTCGAGGAGATTTTTAAGTTGTTGGGTAGTAGGTGTGGAAATCAACCATGGGGTAAGGAGGGAGGTACACAATATGTATGGTGATGGTGCAGTTAGGGGAGGTGGTAAGTTTGAGGGAGAAGATGTCACTGTTACCTTCGAAGGAGCTGGTGACCTGTTTTAGGAGGATGGATTCCTTAGCAATGATGGCAACTCCACCGCCTTTGGTGTGTAGGTTGTCCTGACGGAAGATGCCTTGGGGTAGGGATAAGGATAAGGCGGGGCTGGAGGCTTCATGTAGCCAAGTTTCGGAGATGGCAAGGAGGCCTAGGTTGTGGGCGGTGAGCAGGTTATTTAATTCCAGAACACGTGCTGAGAGAGAAAGGGCATTGATGAGGACACATTGAAGTACGGCAGTTGGTTTGGTGAACTGCTTGTGGGGGCTTCTAATTACACCAGGGGTGGTGGTAGCAGAAGGGCTGGCCGGAGCAAGCTGCACTTGGCTTGAGTGTGATGTGGGTGTATGTATTGATGCTAGTGGTGTTGATATTGGTGGTCAGTGCAAGGGTGGCTGTGGCAGTTTGACCTCAAAGTGAGAGTAGTCTTTGATTCAGTACAGTGTCAATAGATCTGCATGAGGATACCAGTGGAGATTGAGTTATGCATGTCATAGTCGCTAAATGGGCTAAATAATAAAAGCCCCCACCAAAGAAGAAAAACTAAGAATTTACTTGAATGATTGTGAATACCAAAATAGCTGTCGTAGAGCAGCTAGTAGAGTGTGCTGGGGTGGGCTTACTGTGAACCACTTTCGCAAGGGGAGGTAGGGGTATTGTGGGTTGCGGGTGTGCAGTTAGAGAGGTTTTTAGTTTACTGTTGGGTGAGTGGCAAGCCAGGCTAGCGTGGTTGTGTTTGGCTGCTGAGGTTTGGGTGCACAAGCCGAGTAGGTGATTTCTTGCAGATGTGCTTCTTGGGTGAAAGGGGCGGTGAGTTGGTAGTGTTTGGGCATGCAGCATTGTTTGTCTGTGGTTTCACAATGTCCAAGTGGCGCGAGAGAATGCAGCATTGGCTGGGTGGGCAGCTCGGGGTGGGATGGGAGGGTCAGTAGGTAACTGAGGATGTGTGAGGCTTGGCATGTTTTGAGGGTACACGGGTGCAAGGTGTGTTGCGTGGGGCTATCTTTACAGGCAGGAGGTTGAGTTGGTGGAAAGGATGGGTGTTGCTTTCCGAGATGGTGTGAGAGACTTGTTGTGGGTCATGAGTCGTGGATTTGGTTGTGTGTGAATGCAGGGTGGTGAGCACATGTATGTGCAAATCCCTCAGGTGGATGATGCAGTGAGATGTTGGTATGTTCATGCTGGCTCAACAAGTATGTGCCAGTTTCCCCATGTACAAACATTCTCTTGTTGGCTTTGCCCTTAATGAGTCAAAATCTCCTGACACAGGAAAAAAACATGTTATTGCCGCTGCACAAATGCTTGCCCAACCCCTGCACTATCATGTAAGAATAATCTTCATGTTAATTTTGACCTCAATGCCAGTAAAACATGCAGTGCTACAGTAAGGAACCATTTACTTGTTTGCGGCACAAATGCTTCCACCCACCGTGTAAAAACACTAATCATGTTTACTTTGCCAATGCCACAGTAGGATAACATTTATCTGCTGACTGCACTTGTGCCCGCACCGCCCCATGTAAAAACACAAATCATATTGGCCTTGAAATGTCCAGTTGTCTGCCTGCCACATTGTGCTATAAACCCATCACCCCAACCCCTTCTATACGTAATAACATTTATCAAGTTGGCCTTGCCCACAGATACCAGTAGAACGTGTAAGAAAACATCCATGCTCCAATGCCACTTTGCTTTGCATTTACACATTCATACCCACTCACCAGGTAGCAGCTGATGAATTATTTTATTGGAGTGGCATAAACATTCCCCACAAATATGCCAGTGGGACCGAGCGTGGCAAGAGAGCCCAAACTCACCAAAAGGGTTCAGGGGGTTCTAACAACATTTTTGGAATAATGGGTTAAAATGTTGCATTATACAGCACACTGTCTATGAATGAAAAATTGGATAAAAAGCAATTGGTTTTGTATTCCAATCCAATAGATGCAATTTAACTCCAACCCAATAGTTGCAATTCACCAACAGTGCACATGAGCATTTCCCAACACATTTTGATAATGCTTTTGCCCACAATATATGCGAGTAATAAAACGTGTTCACACTAGTTGTGCCCATACATGTCCATGATGGCTGCACCAATATATGACATTATTCCCATATAAGACCATACTCATGTTTACTTTGCACATAATGATAGTAATGATACTTTAAGAAAATATGACCAGGTTGGCTCTGCCAGTATATTCCAGTATACCCATATAAGTACATAATACTGTAGGCTTTGCCATTAACAATGCCATGTCACAATAAGAAAATATGTACAAACTGGCTGCACCAAAATGCCAGACTTGACTCGTAATAACACTTGTCATGCTTATTCTATCATATATACCCAGAAAAGAAAATCCATGGCACAGTAAGAAATAGCTAGACAGGAGCACCAAAATACCAGTGTAGCCACACAACTCATATCATGCTTGCTTTGTCATGGATGTATGCCCATAATAGCGCAACTATTTTCTGCCCCCCCCCGTCCGACAACCCTACCCACCAAAATCATCTCCTCAGCACTGGCCCACGACATGCACAGGCAGAGTCATTCACACAACATTCACTTGCTCATTTACTCACACAATTTAGTTGCTCATTCATGCGAGCACCCATACACCATAAACTAGCTCATTCACATGTGCCAGCTGCCCACACATTATAATCTCTCATTCACATATACATTACATAATACATAGCATACCCTTGCATGCATGCAAGCATAAGTGCATACAAACATACATCACAAATATGCAACACAAAGTCTCTGAACCTAACCCCTTCTCCACCATTTAAAATGTTAGTGCTTCCTCCTACCGCCAACGTTTCATCTAGTTGCACACCTGGCAGCAGACATGGCACACAATGTAGGGGTAGCCCTTTCGTCTAATAAATCTCAGATCACCTTAAGTGTTACAGCTGATTGTTTGATGTGCAAACATTGGGTGCATTGGGGCTCATTCAAAGTTTGGTGGTGCAGGAGAAAAGTGGCAGTAATTCCATTACTGCTACTTTTCCTGCACCGCCAAACTACACGTTTGCCGGTGGGATTGACTGATTTAGCCCCAGCCTACCAACGGGTTTTACTGGCAACCTCGTAATGAGGTCCATGAACACACACTATGGCCCTCATTACGACCCTGGCGGAAATCGAAAAACGATGGCGGAAATGCAATACCGCCATCGAATAGCGCTCGGTGCGACTATGACCCGTCACCGCAAAGTACGAAGCCATTAGCGACACCGTAGTGAACGCCAACGCTAACTGCACCAAGCACGCGCGCGCGCGCCATGCCAAACCGCAAACACCACCATGGTGCAACGGTACGCCAATTCCGACCCTAGCGGACATGTACCTAACGCCATCAGGCATGGCGGAATGTACCATTCCGCCATGGCGAGAAGTACGGCATCGCGAATCAACCGTAAACGGCCCCACTGAGTGCCTGTACACCGCTCCCTGCCCACAAAGTACAACTCCCTGTAGGTGCTATGAAGTCACAATGCAACCATTGAAATGTACAAAGCACCCATGCATGCCACCGAACAAAAGCAACACAAGAGGGGCCAATGGGAGCTGCAGGTCACAGATGGCACGAATACAGAAGCCATCCCAATGGACATGACCACAGTCCCCCACCAGGAAACGCACGCAAACACAGGCACCTGTGCCCAGCAACATTCCGAAAATCACATCATTCCACCAGTCCACCTGGCTGACCGGCATCTGTTACACAAAACCCAATCCCCCGCCCCTGAGCATGACAACATTCAAACTGTCATATAGGCAGCCCCCATCCCTGACCTCACGGGCTCAGTAGGCAAACGCGCCCAGTACAGTACCACGCAACTAAACCCCGAAGCTGGAACCCAATGCAGATCTCCTCACAATACATCGCCCCCCAAATAGGCATATGCCACATCACTTGCAAAGAAAAACGCTACACGGGCCAAATCAGAATAGCAATTTATGCACATCAAAGACACCAAGCCCATACAGCCATCAGGCCATGAACTCCAAAACACTAATCACCATTGTGGGCTGCAGACCAGCCACTACTTGTGTGTCGCCCTGTACCCCCATGGTACACAGAGCCACATTCACGTACGAAAAGGCAACATGGAAGCGCACAGAACCGCAGGGCTGTCCCAATGGGGAGGCACTAGTCCAGCTGAAAGGCCGAAATGTTGCTCCGAGACACCAGTACTGCGTAAGGGCATGTGGGCCATTGGCGATCGTCCCATAAGATCGTAATGCTGCTCCACCGATTAACACGAAGCAGCAGGTGTCGGGAGTAAAATCCATCTGCAGGAGTGGCATACAGATGGCAGTGGCAAAAGGGGAGGAGATACCTGTCAACCAGAAGAAAAGAAAAAGAACAGAATGGCCATCAGAACTACATTCGAACAACTCACTTCAATGATCACACGAAATCCACAGCCATATGCATGCTAGCCCACTCAAAAGGATCATCACCACCCCAAAACCACTTGCGACTCATAACCATCTATATCGAGGTGCAAACACCATCACTAACGAGTGTACCTGTGCATGCGTCTGTCAAAACAGAATCCATCAGATGGGAATGTCAACGTGCATGGACACAAGTGTCTGAGGGCGCCTCGAGACAGGGAGGGCTCAACAAGGCCAGATAGACGATGGTCCCACTATGGCAGGCCTGCATCACATAGCGTAGGGGAGGCGGATAGATCCCAAGAAGCCCTGTACATGGCAAACTCTGTATCAAATCACCTGCCCATGCATCCATTCATCATTCCCTCATCCCGGGATCAAAACGCCTGAATAATTACTCACATGACATTAGAAACATCCATTGAGTCTGTGCGTTATGCAGCCTGCAAAATCCACAGTGCCCCAGCCCGTATTTCCAGTGTTGTGAAGTAACATGTATTTTGGAACGGCCGGCCTCATCGCCCACGTAGCTAATGCGCATCCCAAACTATTCATATCAATCATTGCTCCCTCGCCATGGGCCCTGTCTCAAGGACATTGAACAATAGAACGTTATATTTGCAGTCAGACCTGTGGGCATCTCCTCGTCGCCAGCTGATAACCGAAAGCGCCGCCCTTCGAATTCCTCATTTGCAACATCACGTCGAAAAGGCATCTGTGGCCGTTTGAAATCCCTAATTATTCCATCGAGTGCGGCTGTGTGTGAAAATGGCAACTGCCTTCACCCACGAATGGGACGCCCCGCCCGTCATTGCAACTCGGTACAGTGATGCATGAGGGCCCACCGTTACTCGAGTACTACGTTCCACTGACCCTTCACAAGTCTGTTCGCGACTGCACAGATGGAATGGGAAACAATGGGACCATAGCCGAATGAACATAACAACCAATCCAACACGCCCATCGGGTACAAATACATGATAGCAATAGCAAGATACCATTCCCCGAATTGCAGCGTTGTGCGCGTGACGTGCTCGGCCAAAGGGGAGAGCAGTTTGCACAGGTGGAATGAATCACCACAGGTGGAGGCCATACAGCCTGAAAACACATGAATTGCACAGCCAGTCTCCTCCCACAACCACACCGAAATGCTACCGGCAGGACTCGCGATGTTGGCCCTGGGGGACCTGATAGCGCTGCAAGTGCTCCAACTCCAAGAGGAAGACGAACACCAACTACAACCGGCCGCACGGAGGAGACGCAGGAGGAGGAGGAGGGCAAGGCAGGGCCAGCAAGGCCCACCAGCACAGCCACTACCACCACGCAGGCAGCCCGCAATCCCACGCCTCCGAGCACATCCGTTCAACCTCACTGATGAGCAGATCCACACCCTCTACCGTTTGGACCGGGACACCATAGCCGCCATTGTGGACATGACACAGGCTGACCTTGTCAGCATGATAGATAGCCCAACCGCCATCCCACCCCTACTGAAGGTGGTGTCTGTACTCCACTTCCTGGCCACAGGCACCTACCAGCACACAGTCGGACAGTTGCATGGCATTTCTCAGCCACTGTTCTCACGGACACTATTGCAAGTGCTCGATGCCCTCCTGCAGCACGCAGACGACTACATCTGCCTACCACGCTCGGAGCAGGAAATTACAAACACGAAAGTGGGATTCCATGCACTTGGCGGCATACCGGGTTGCATTGGTGCCATCGACTGCACCCATGTGGAATTGGTCGTCCCACATGCCATGGAGGCCCAGTACCGCAACCGAAAACAATTTCATTCCCTGAATGTACAAATGGTGTGTGACTCCAACAGGATCATTACACATTGTTGTGCCCGATTCCCTGGATCAACCCATGATTCTATGGTCTTGAGGAACTCTACAATACCACGCTACATGGAGCGACACGCAGGGAACAGATCCTGGCTACTCGGTGAGTCTCATTACATGCATGATGATGTGGGGTATGTGAATTGGCAATGACCTGGCAGGAAGGGGGGGGGGTGTGCGTACGTATCAATGGCATTCCACATCATACGTTTCTCGTCCACATACAGGTGATGCTGGATATCCACTGAAGAGATGGCTCCTCACACCAGTCCGGAACCCACGGGACCAGCATGAGGAGGACTACAACCATGCCCACTCACGTACCCGTGTAGTCATAGAACAGGCATTCGGCCTACTGAAGGGCCGTTTCCGCTGCCTCAGCAGGTCTGGCGGGGCACTCCTGTACCGCCATGAGAAGGTTGCAAAGATGGTGATGGCATGTGTCATGCTCCACAACATGTGCGTACGTAGAAATGTGCCCATGCCCCCTGACGCAGAACTGCAAGCACCTGATGATGGTCATGATGAGGGTGGGGATGTGGCAGCACCTCATGGAGTCTGCGAGGCACCGGAGGCCCGTGACATTCGTCAGCATCTCATTGATGTATGCTTCTAGCACTCACGCCTGGTGGCTGATACATGGACACGGGACTCGTGGCACTGCGTGTGTCTGGGACATGCACAATATGGACTGTACGCCTATGATGGCCTAGTACACAAAGATCAATGTCCACACATCTCATTGGTTGATCGTGCACTTTTTATGGCATATGTGATGTCATGTTGAACACCCTATCGACCCGCCACCCAAGTGAGCCCAACACACCCCCTCCACCCCCCTACCTCCCCCCCGAACACCAGTGTCCAAAGATGCTCATTGTCAGTGGGCTGTCGCTATTGCAGGCCCCCTCTGCGGGTATCAGGGGCACCCCTGCCTGTGGAGCGCAGGTTCCTTCCAGATCTACGTTGGGGGCTGCCCTGGACGGAGCTTGCAACGGATGATGTGTCTGCCTGCTCACGTCCATGCATGTCCCTAAGGGTTTGCGAGAGCTCAGTGAGCACACGGCGCACTGCGGCAAGTTCGGCACATACGTCCTTGGCCGTCGCATGCAGTTCCCCCCTGAGGCTCTCGGTGCTTCTCTCCATTTGGACTCTCAGGCTCTCGGTGCTACTCTCGATTTGTGCCCTAAGTGTCTCAGTTGATGTTTCTATGTCTGCCTTAGTGCCCCCACATTCATCAGCATGGTCCTTGAGGAGCATGGCCAGTTGCTGCTGTTGTTCGATCAACTGGTCGAGGGACTGTTGCCTCTGCTGGGCCAAGGCCATTTGCGGGGGTGTCACGGAGGGGCTGTTGTCCTCATGTTGCATTGCCACAGGGCTTGTGGGGGATGGCCAGTCGTCGTCTTGTGGGTGCCCCTGCGTGGTATCCTCATGTTGTACGGGATGGGACAGACAGGGGGATTGGGACAGGTCATGGATGGATCTGACTTCGGCATCCCCGTTTTCTGTGTCGGAGCATGCTGCCATCAATGGGGTGTCACCATGGTGCTGCTGCCACCGGAGGCAGTGCCTTCTGTGGCATCCATTGGGGGGACCTGTGGTGGTGGTGTTGTGGGCATGCTGGCTGCTGGGGTGCCTGTTGATGTTCCCTCCTCTGTGCTGCCACCTGATTTGTGCTGCTGCCGTGTCTTGATGCGTGCAGCTGAGGTGGAGGGTCTCTGGCCGTTGGTCTTGGCCCTCTTTGCAGGTGTGCTGGTAGGGGTGTCCTGTAGCTCGTCGTTTGGATCGGACCCTGTGGTGGAGTAGAGGAGGGCGAGGGTTATTGGTGGGTCTGTGGGAATTGGAATTGCATTGTGTCACATGCATTGGGGTGGTACCTGAGGGTGATTTGGGCCGGGCCCTTGGAGGTGCTTTGATTTGTGTGTGGAGTGAGGGTGCAGTTGTTTGGCAGCCTGCAGTTAGGGTGTGCCTGCTGCACGTGTAGTGCGTGTATTAGGGGTTTTTAATTATTTATGTATTTATTGTGGGTTTTAACGTGCGCTATCAGGCCGATGTGTGTGGACGTTCTCCTGGAGATGTGTTTCTGTTGCACTATGTGGACGCATGGTACTTCACATGGATGGACTGTGTGGATTTGGCATAGTTTTTCCTGGCCCACCTACCTGTATCTTCGGATGTCTGCACTCCTTTCTCCATCCCTCCGACTCCCTCTATGCTCTCCATTCCGATGGTGGAGGCACAGATTTCTTCCCAGGGGGTCAACTTGATGGGTGATTCAGGACCTCCCCCGGTGGCTGTGGCAATGTTGCGGTTGGCAGAGAGTATGCTGCGGACGCGTATCCGCAGGTCGTCCCATCGCTTGCGGCATTGCTGTGGGGTGCGGGGTGCGGTCCCCACCGCACTTACCCGCTGTGCCACCAGAGCCCATATGGCCTTCTTGTTTGCAAGTGCCGTCCTGGTCATTTGCGTGGAGAAGACGACGGCAGCATTCTCCTGGAGGGTCTCTGTTAGCACGGTGAGTTCCTCACGGGAGAAGTGGACCTGCCGCTTGCGGTCGCACGCTTTCTTCGCTACTTTTCCCATTTTTCTTGGTTTCGCTAGGGTGGTTGACGGGTTGGGGTGTGTTTCAGGGTAGTGATTTTAGTGGTTGTGTGGTTTTAGTGTATTTATAGGTGTACGCCGGGATGTTTCCCGTTCCGGGCCCATGTTTTAACTTCCGTTTCCGTATATTTCCGGCCACCGTACTTTCCGGTAGGCGCACACTGCGGTGACCGCTAAGAGGGGTGGCGGTATTGCACCTGGGGCGCCGTACGGCGGCGGTGTGGGCCGTTTTGGGGTCTTTTCCGCCATCGCGGACTTTGCACTTCCGCCATGCCGTGGTGCTCGTGCCCGATGGGTCGGAATGGGCCGCACTTTGCTCCTTCGTGCAATGGCGGAAACGCTATTTACGCTGTGGCGCTCCGGTCAGTCGCTTTCCGCCAGGGTCGTAATGAGGGCCTATCTGTCTCTCTCGCGCCCTCTCTCTCTCGTGCGCGCTCTCTCTCTCGCATGTGCGTTCTCTCTCTCTCTTGTAAAACTGTGCATAGTGTTGCATATAACAGATGATGGTACTTAACATCTTATCCTCCAAAGGGTGGAAAGGGGATTCAGCTGTGCCATATTGAAATATGGTACCTGCAGGATGAACACATGTCCGAGCAAAGAATGCTTAGCTCAGCATCTCCATGCAGAACACACACAAGCCTTTTATTATAACAAGCAACACCATTTGGCTTTAAAAATGTTTGTTACTTATATTTTTGTTAGGAAACATTTACCATGGCCTCCCACTTTGACTCTCTCGTGGGCCTCAACATGAATAGCCACTAGGATAAGATTAGAGCATACCCTGACTTTTCATCCAGACCAGTGATGTAGCCAGGATTTCTTGGTAGGGTGGGCCTGCGTTTATACACATGGGACCAGCTGTCACGACCAGTCCAAAGTTTAAATTATTAAACACTGTTGAATACTTGTACATAGTGAAAAGACACAATTCAACCAAATGTCCACTTCTATTCCTCTTAAACATAAAGTATTGTGAGCACGAAAACATATTTTCTTCTGGGATTTCCTGCTGTATTTTCAAGAAACACAACAAAAGAAACTTTGTGATGAAGGTACCTGCTTATAGTCATTGTTCGGCACAGACACAAAGCTTGCTGTTCTGTGTGATGTGATGAAAAATTTGAAGTGATACAAAAATAGAAAGAGGTTTACTTTGTCCTTCAATGTAGTGCTGTTGACGGTTCGATTTCTAAATGGGCTTTGAGACCAGATGGACCCACTGCATTGTAAACGAGTGAAACATTCACACTTACCTGAAAGACTTGTCACAGGAAAATGAGTGACATTCACTGTATTTCAGTGAGATTGAGTAGCTTCACAACATTTTAAATAATACATAATATTAGCCAACTAAATGGTATTCATTTTATCGAATACATAATGATAAATGAAAGAGTTGGGCGTGGCAGCATTCAAGCATATGCATGTTTTCTCTCCTGGTGCAGAATAATAAAATGCATGTAAAGTAACTGCTAAATAGCCTCTCAAGCCTTCTAAGGGTAGGAATGCAGAAACATATGATATACTTTTTTCACACATCATTTCTTGAGGCATCCTCTTGTTCCATAGAAATATGACAAAACATATCCTCTCAAATCCTGTTTTGTAAGCCCTAGCATTTGTATACATGCTAATTTGCATACCAGTACATATTATAAATCCAGGACCACATGTACCAGAATGCATTACGTAGTGCACCTAAAAGTCAGAACTGGTTTATTGTTTCACACCTGACATACCATAACTTGAGTACCAACAAGGAAACCTATGAGTGGCTGTACTTCATTAAGAATTACACAACATTTGGAAGAGTCTGTGTGATTGTCACCTGCTTATTTGCATTGCTTGAAACATGCAAGTGTTTCAGTACTATGCATAATATGAATACAATTTGTAAATCCATACCTAACGGTGTTAAATTCCTTGCAAGAGATGGCCAGTCCAAGCCCCTTCTATGGCTGGGAGCCGGGGATACCACAGATTTTACTTAGCTTTATTTGTCTTTGCATAAACAACAGGATCTTTGGCAGAGGTTCCAAGCGATTCCTCTATGGCAGAGCATTCCATACGAAAGAATTCTGAATTTAGATATACTTTCCAAGAAGATGTGTGTTTACACTTGTGCCCAGGTCCCATTTGCATGCAAATTTGACGGAAATTGATTAAATTCTTTTATTTGATCTAATGGGAAAACCAAACTGCAGACAGCGCTGATTCTGGAGGTGCTCTGCTGGTTTATTTCTCTCATGTGTTGTCTTCTGTCCCATGTGAGATTGTGTCTGACCATTTTAAGCCTGGGCCATCGTAACATATTTTTGCGTGGGGGCATCAATAACTTTGGGGACCTCCCAAACCAAACAAATGAAAGATGCAAAACTCTCTGGTCGTGCCCACCCCGACCCCAGCACTTTTGTCGCTATCTCAACCCATAGCAATTAAGATGGTAGACATTTGAAAAAAAGCATGGCAACTTCCTCAAAGTCCCTTTGTCCCCTTCATTTGTGCTGGAATGACAATATTAAAAAAGTGGCAATTCAAGTGCAAAATAGCTGTCCACAATGAGGATATGTGCGTTCTAGTATATGTGTAGGACACATGTTAACACTAGCAGCAACAAAGAAGACATTCAGGATGAAGATTCAGGTTACAGATCAGTAGCCTTATGTAAAAGGTGCCCATACTCCAGCGCGTGGGACCCTTAATTAGGGTGGCAGGCCTTTAGCCACAAGGTGGGACCAGCCACAGAGGGGCATATCGCCATTAGCACCCATGTAGCATGCTAGGCGGGTGCTAATGGTATTTTAAAAAAATACATGGAAAGTATTTTCTTTCCGTGCACGGGACTCCTCGCAACATCCTGAAATACTCTACCAACATGGCTGCCGTTTGGAGCCCCTCTTCCATTTCCATTGTGGCCAGAGCGGGGACAGCAGCAGCAGCAGCTGCGGGGGCAGGACGTGCTGCCACAACGACTAGGTAAGTGGGATGCGGGAGGGAAAGCGGGGTCGGGTGGGGGGAATATGATGGGTGGGGGACTCAGCCATCAGGCGGCCTAGTTTCTGGCCACCTGATTGGCTGCTTCCGCCGCCCACAGTGCTAATCAAGATTAATATCCTCACAGAATGTATGTACAAGTGCTGAAACATACACAAAGGAGATAGATTAGAAGCAATGGTTAATGTATATCTACCTCAGTTAAGAAGTTACCAGTAAAGTGCACATACCCGAACATAGGATGAGATTAGACTAGGCAATTTGTGTTTCTAGTGCTGAAACATGAGTGTTCAAAGAAACAGAAAGTGGTGTGCAATATACCAGTGGTCACTATTTTTATATATGTAGGTACGCTAAAGCCAAACAAATAACGAGTGAGGGTTTGTTTTAAAAACAATTTATAAGGGTTGACGATGTATATAGACTGGCACTTATGACAGATTAGGCAATGTGAGATTAAATGAATCGCCCATGATCACACACTTTTGGCCCAGTGTGCAATGTTTTCACGTGATTACACTGTTTACAAATTCCTATCATACAGCAAGGTGCAATTATTTGTGAAATGTGACTTTCATGATCTACAAATAATACTGTTTTGTAGAGCTAACTTGGAAAATACAGAAATCACATGATGCGCAAAATAACTATTTTTAAAAAACAATCTATGCGGAAACATGCTATGTGAAAGGAGAATGGATGTTGATGTATTTTTTCCATTACCTATGGCAGTCTACAAGTATCAGAATACTAATTGATCAAAGCCTAAAAGATCATATTTGGGTTGCCTACTGTTAGGAAAGATTTAATTTTATATGTAATTTTCCCTCCAGTTGTACACCCCCAAACGTTTTGCTGCTGTTTATCCACCTTAGTCTGACTTTGCCAGGGGACCACAGCCTTCTGCTGCACTCCTCTGGGCTTTCGCTCACTTTTTATGGGGAAACTGACATGCCCTTAAGGCAATCAGTGCTGGGAGACTTTGTTTCCCTTAGTCCTTTTCCAATGTTGTAACTTTTCTGCAACATGTAACAGGTGCACAATGTACCTTACAGTACAGTGCACTTGGGTCTCCTAGTCAATTACAAAGACCCTAGATACTCTCACAGGACTTTTTGGGAGATGTGCAGATGTGTCATGGACAGGGCTGGTGGCAGCTTATCTTTTCATATAATTTTAACCCTTTCCTGCCATTTAAACTGCTTTAACCACGTTTGGCACGAATAGATGGCCTGGCTCCAAAATGGCCATGCCAAGAGGTCCTTTGTCCTGTCCTTTGGCCATCTTGCCCCTTTGCCTTCCCCAGGTCGAGTCGACCCGGGTCAGTCCTTATTTGGACATGCAGTTTCCCGCAAAACGGCAAGCTTTTGCAGGCTTCTGCATGCCTTGTGTGTGTGCTTCCAGGATGTGGGTTGAGGTGTCTGTCCCCAATTCCTGCTTGCCGCTCTTTTTCACCATTTGGTAAACCCCGCCCACCTGGTGCCTTCCTGCTTGCCGCTCTGTTTCCCTACCTAAGGAGCCCTCCAGCCTCTTTTCCTTTGCAGATGGGGAGCAGGTGCAAGTGGATCTAGGTCACCTCGCCTAAGCCCCGCCCACCTGGTGCCTTCCTGCCTGCCGCTCTTTTTCACCACTTAGCAAGCCCCGACCACATGGCGCCTTCCTGCTTCCCGCTCTTTTTCACCACTTAGCAAGCCACGCCCAACTGGTGCCTTCCTACTTGCCGCTCTGTTTCCCTACTTAAGGAGCCCTCCAGCTTAATTTCCTTTGCAGATGGGGAGCAGGTGCAAGTGTATCTAGGTCACCTGGCCTAAGCCCCGCCCACCTGGTGCCTTCCTGCCTGCTGCTCTTTTGCACCACTTAGCAAGTCCCGCCCACCTGGTGCCTTGCTGCTTGCTGCTCTTTTTCACCACTTAGCAAGCCCCGCCCACCTGGTGGCTTCCTGCTTCCTGCTCTTTTTCACTACTTAGCAAGCCACGCCCACCTGGTGTCTTCCTGCTTGCTGCTCTGTTTCACTACTTAAGGAGCCCTCCGGCTTCTTTTCCTTTGCAGATGGGGAGCAGGTGCAAGTGGATCTAGGTCACCTGTCCTAAGCCCCACCCACCTGGTACCTTCCTGCCTGCTGCTCATTTTCACCACTTAGCAAGCCCCGCCCACCTGGTGCCTTCCTTGACCATCACCGTCTTGTGGCCACTGCTGGATTTGAGTTTTATGAACTTCATTCACGGTGCGTCACTCTTTCTCAACTCTCATGCTGGACTTCCTTTGCATCTTGTACTCATGGTGGCCCTGAATCATGCTGTTTGCATCTTCTTCTTGTATCCTGGCTTGCAACATTATGTGTTACTACTGACTTCTGCAATTGTATTCGCTCTCCACTCTTGCTTCTCCACTCTTTTTGACTGCTTACTCTTCTCCACTCTTTTTGACTGCTTACTCTCTTTTCTCTCCTCCTTTCCCTTCTACCTTTTCCTATATCCTCCCCTTACTTTCCTCTATGCACTTACTCTATCAGAATTGTCCCTGGACCTCATATGATAGCAACCTCGTCTGTTTCCTCCACCCTCCCATTACTGTGTTTTTCCTCCCCACCACCCCTCCAGCACTATCTGAAATGTCGTCAGGCTTAGTATGACAGTCACTTGTTTTGTTCCTCCCCTTCCTTTCTGCACCCCTCTCCCTCACCTTTTGTTTTTCTCCGGCTCTACCAGAAATGTCGTTAGGCCTAGTACGGTAGTCACCTGTCTGTTTCCATTTCCTTCCCACTCTCCCCCTCCCGTCCTTATCTATGTCTTAGCTCTTGCACTATCTGAAATGTCGTCAGGCCGAGTACGATAGTTAATTTCACATCCTTACTGTTCATGGCCTGTAAGAATGTGGTTGTATTTTCCCTTGTTCCCTCCCTTGCCTTGAAGCACTTTGAAACACATTGTGTATAGGCGCTATATAAATAAAAGTTTGTATCATATCAATACACATCCTGGGTGCCAGAGAGTCTGGAGTGAGCAGATCTCCCATTGGGTCCTCTCCGTTTTGGTGCAAAGGGAACTTTGGATAAGAGGAAGCTGAAAACACCCTTACCATGTCGATCTCTGGAGTTCTCACTGAATGAAGGATAGGATCCAAGTATCCTGAAACTAAGAAGCAGAGTCGAGGAACCGCTGGACGGTTTGGCACCCTGAGCCTGCTGTCGTCCTGTGGGACCCCTCTGCATCTGGTCGTCCTAGAAGGACTGCGAAGACGTTTCGACCCATTAGAATAGTGGGACCAACTATTCTCGGCACCTTCAACAAAACCTGCAAGTAAGCCACCTTGGAAGTGTCCCAGGGCCAACCAGTGGGCTGACCAGCTTACAGTGGACCTTTGCTCTGTCTCCGCCGTCGTTTCGAGGAGGCCCTTGAAACTTCTTATACTGCTAGCTCTTTGTCCCCAGCACCCTCACACCGAATTTCGAACACTTGCATTCCCAGGTCTGAAGTGAGACGAGTGCGCCAGGACCGGAGTAAACGCAGTTACCGTGTTGCCCAGCCACGGCAACGATCTTTGCAGGTTCGCTGCATTTGTGACCCTCTTTCCCCTGAAGCCTGCTGCAGTGAGACTGGCCTGATCCATCCACCAGAAGCAGAGAAATTGCCAATGTCCCGTTTGGGAATCCTCACTGTATCTTCGGAACTGAAAGCCGCAGAGCCGTCATATTTCCACAGTAGAACCCGCAACCGAAGTGGACTCGACTGGCGAAGTTTGGTCCGGAGTGCACCTGGGGCCGGTGAGTGACCCTAACCTTAACCAGTGGCTCCTAATGCCTCCATCCATTATTATGCACGAGTGGCCCCTTGGGGTCCCTCTCCTTTCTACTGCTAGTGCGAACTAGCAAACTATTCCCGAACCTTGGAATCACCTCTGCCTTCAAGTGGAGGCCATCCTCGAATAGTGGGAATCTATTCTTCATCGCCTCACCCACCTTCCTGAGCTGCTAGAGACCCCTGGAGAGACCCCGTTTTGCCCATTGGAACAACCGCATGTGCCTGCACTACATGTACTTTTGAGCATAAGTCTCCTTTCTTCTTAAGGTTTGGACTGCCTCTTAGTTAGGTGTGTGTTTGATGTTGAAGGAGATTAAAGACTACCTGCACTGCCTATTTTCCTTCCCCTCTAGGTTGTGAACATATTTCGAGCTTTTAACCCTTTAGACCCCAATGGTCTTGTATATATCTTGTATTGAGTGTGGTGTGTTGGCTTAGTAGGATTGCTGTGATTCTTTTACTGTGTGTTGAGTTACAAAGGCCTTGTAATAAATGTGTTTATATTTTTGATATATACACCTGTCTGGGAGTAATTTGTAAGTATCCTTGCTCTATGTGCTCATTGAGGTCTTTTAGTCACCCTCACCCCTCCTGAGACTTAGTCTTTACCGCCTGCCATAGCTACTTTGATTGATCTGCCTTATCCAGAGGTTACCCTGTTCCAAGAAACTAGGCTGGCCTTCTGAACCTCTGCCCACCAGGTCAGAGTTCAGAAATCAGTCTTAACACCTACTGTATATTAAGCATTTAGTTAAACCCAGAAAGAAAATGTTTGAGAAAGGATTGCCTTCCTATAAGCATTGTTTGACAGAAACTTGAAGATTTGGACATTGTTATTCATGGTGTGAAGAAGAACGGTTGGAACTGTAGGAAAAAAGCAAATGGTTTTTGTGTCCATTAAGGAAACCTTAAAATAAACTTGCTGGATGCCTTTGCCAATTTACCAGCTCCCTCCTGCCTTTCTACTCAGATGCCTACATGATAATAAAGACCGGGCAGTGGGCTAAAAAATGCCATGAGAATGTGAGAAGGCAAAACCTTTCACGGAAGACAGCACAGCGCTAAACAGTGAGATAAGATGACTTGACGGCAGGATGACAGTATTGTCCTATGGAAAAGCCAAGATATGGACCATAGCACTGTGGCTCTGGTGATGAATCTGAGGATGTCGTCCCTTCTCCCCTAGGGGGAGACCTTTCTCATGGGACCAGGGCGGTGTGTCCACGGTACAACAGTCCACCTGGGGGTGGTGCACCAAGGGAGGATCACATGGGGAAGGAATCCATATATGGGACTGGGGACGACCATCATGGAAAAAGCGGTATGACCCTGCTTCAATACTTTTTTAATCCTTCTTCAACCCTAAATCCTCCTTCGTCCTGTCTGGACAGAGTTATTGTATTTTGTTGTCAATACACATGGCAAGACTGAGAAACCAAAAAGTACAAAGTGTTTTTCTTAAAAGTTGGATTGGTCCAAAGAAGGACAACAATACCACGCAGGAGTTTCAAGCAGAGGCAGCTGGGATACTGATGAGAGAGAGTGGTCCTCTGAGGAGGAACAACGGGAGTGGTGCAGGTAGACAGCTGACGCAAACCATTAGGGAAGCCGAACAGAGAGGAAAGGGAGAACCCGTAGTTGGTCCTCCAGAACAGGACTACTCAGGTTTCCGCAAAGAAAATCCTCTAAGCGACCCAGGCCTTGGCAAAGTGTGCGAGGAGAATGCACAGCCAAAGAATGTTGGAAGACCCTGCTGGAAGCCTGAACACTACTGGAGCCTCACAGAGGGAATCAGCTGCCCGGGAATCGCAGATACCTGTAAGAAGAAAGGAAACATGTACACAGGGTGTCTGGGAGGTGCAGGAGGTCCGGGGAAGCAACAGGGACCCTACAAAGCTGGAAGAAGAGGGTCTGGGACCCTGCGTGAGTTGTGTACTTGGCAGGAGAGTGAACTAAGTGTATACAATGAAGCAATGCGAGTCTGGGCCCCACATCCAAATAAGAGAATGAGAGGGTCTGGGACCCTGAATGAGTTGTACACTTGGCAGGAGAGTGAACCAAGTGGATGCAACACCACAGTGCGAGTCTGGGACCCACACCCTTATGAGACAAAGAGGTTCTGGGACCCTATGAGAAGAAAGCCGAGACAGTTCATGAGAAAACACTGGCTTGGCAGGAGACTGAACCAAGCCGTGTAAACTATTGACTTTTTAGTTTTTGACTTCCTGATAATTTCACTCGTTTTCTTTGAGGTAGGTAAACCCCTTTAGTTTTAGGGACAGAGAGGTATTTCCCCAATGTTTTATTAGTAAATAAAGGTTTATACCCAAAATCCTACAACCTTACACTCTGCTGTCTTAAATGTGGCCACCTAATCACCTCTCCTGTCTAAAGCATTATACTCTTCATTAGGGGTGACTACCCAATTTTTACAAACCTGATTTTGTAGACCAAGTTATAGACATGCATCAGTCTGATGCTATGTTAATTTTTGTAACTAGTGTTTCCGATGCAGGTACGTTATCTTGGAGCACACCAGTTGTTACTATCACCAGAGTTTTTATTCTGAGGTGATATGCTCCAAGGTGGCGGGCCGACCCTGTATGTAATGGCCCGCCACCCAAGTTAATGAGGGTGGCGGTGCTGTTATTAAAAGGTTCAGCACGAGGGGGCACATCCCCATTAGCACCCTGGTGCTAATGGTGTATTTAAAAAAAAACATTATAAAAGCAGGCTTACCTTTACAGTGCGGCCCAGCACTGTGCAGTGCTGTAAGTCTGTTTTCAATGTTGTTGAAGGACTTTGAGGACACCATTACTGTGCGACACCGGGTTCCTCTTCTCCGGTCCTGAACGCCGCCAATCTGCTACCAGCAGGCGTTTCCCGTTCTCACCACCGATCTTCCCCGTGAGGTTGCTTCTGACTCACTTCCCACTGCGTGCACCCTGAAGCCTTTCTCCTCTCTCCTTCTTCGATCTCTCAGCTACAGTTGATTTCCAGGTTTAAATGTCCCGCGCAGCTGACTCGAATCTTGACAACTGGACTGCACATTACACTTGGTGTCACATTCCCTCCACAAACTCTTTGCTCCTTTTCCTCGTCTGAGTTCTTCAGCCTTTCTGGGACTTGGAATTTCCAAATGATTTCAAGTTACATTGTTGGACAGTTTCATGCAGACAACAATCACCATAAACATTAGATGTTGAATATGTTCTCGGCTTATCATGCACACATCCAGAATGAATAGAGTTTTGTTGGGACAAAGTAGTTGTCAGATGTTTACATTTGAATAGTTTTGGATAATGACAACATACCTTTAAAAACTTTAGGAACAAGGGATCTTCCCCTCAAGAAAGAGAAGAATACTGCTTCTCTCCTGCTGGAGTCATCACTCTCTCACGACAGCCATCTCCTCCCATGTGATCCACCCTCAGAACACCGCCCTTAGGGTCAGGATCAGGTAATAACTGCCTTCCCCTTGCCACATGGGAGGAAACTTTAGGCTGGGGATCAGAGTCATCACATATTGTTCAACAAAATGAGCATCAGCGAGTTGGCAGATGTGGGAAAGGACAGTCTTGAAACTCTGCTCATTACTATAAGTTACATTATAAGAGTTATGGAAGGCGAGAACTTTTGGTTCAATGAAAGGGCTGCTTGAAAGTTGTGAATCACAGTCACCCATTTTACCTTCCTTGGCATGTTGGTTGGGACACTGGAGACTCCTGAAACATCACTGTAACATGCTTATGTGCTGTACTTGGTGGTCTGTTGGGACTTTTGTTACCCCTTGCGGGAGCGACAACATGGAGAAAAAAAAAGGAAAGGGAAAACGATTAAGTATTCCCCAGCGTGTGATGTCGAGTGGAGGACCCTTTAAGTACAAGAGAAAAAAAAAGAGTGATGCTGCAGGGGGATCCTTTACAAAGGGAAAAACATTGATAACTTCACGAGTCGAGCACCATTGGAACAGTTAAGCTTGATCTTCACAACCGAGGGTCAAACCGGGGCTTTGCTCTGCACCTTTGTAGAGAAAACATCACCACTGCGTGTACTAAGTGTAAGAGTGCAGAGGTACGAGACAGACACACAGGTGGGATGGTTGTTGGCATAATTGTTTATCAATATGAAAATTCAAAAGAAAACCTATCTCTCCCTAGTCTAATAGAGGTTTCCAGCCTCAACTAAAACACAAAGGATTCAGTCAGGATGTCCTTGAAATCAAGAGTCCACCATGTTGTGTCAAAACCCTACGTCTATCCCTTACACTTTAACTAAACTAAAGAGGTAGTGGATCTTCTTGGTCCGGAAGAATGGGTCCCTTCTCCTGGACAACAGCTTTCAGTTCCACTTGGTATGTTTCATCTTTGCCTGAGGGAATGGTTCCCTCTCCAGGTCTAAATCCCTTTTCAAGGTACAAAATTACAGGTTGAAATGCCAAACAAGCAGCAATGTTCTCAGTTCAACTCAAACAGGTAAAGTTCCACCTCAAACGTCAACATTCCTTATTGCACAATGTTATGTCTTCACTATTGGATTCCTGGAGAATGCCTCCCTTCTCCAGGCCTCCTGATCGCACTGTTTTCACAATGCCAGGGGAATAGCTTCCTTCTCCTGGCCTTCTCTCATGCTTTCTTTGCAATTCACAATGCCAGGGAGAATGTCTCTCTCCCCTGTCCTTTTTTCAGGCTTACTTTTATTGGTTTCCTGGAGAATGTCTCCCTTCTCCAGGTATCTTGCTCTTAGTGGTTTTACAATGCCAGGAGAATGACTCTTTACAATTTCAACATAGTTCACCATACCATGGGGAATGACTTATTCCCCTGGTCTCTTTACAATTTCAACACAGTTCACAATATCAGGGGGAATGACTCCCTTCCCCTGCCCTTTCTTGACTTTAATTTCACAGTTCACACACCCATGCGCATGATTTCCTTCCCCTGGCCTGGACCAACTTGGTTCACTAACCTGACAAGTATGGTCAGCTTTCTTCAGCTTTGATCTTCGCTTCACTCTTTTCCAATAAGACATTGACGAGGAAGATGTCCTCCACCTTCCCCTTGGATTTTTCTAGATTCGGGTAGGGTCTCTCAACTGACCGTTTCTGGTTCTCTCTTCTTCCTGAGCTCTCCCACCAGTCCCAGACTGAGGTTGGCGGCTCTCTGCAGCCCTTCCCCTCCTTATTGGAGAAGTACACAAAAAGCTAGACTGCTCCATCATGTTCTTGTTGGTGATCATCATTGTTCCACGCCTCCTCCTCGTGCCAGTCCTTGTCCATGATGGTCTATGAGAATAGTCTCTATCCTCCCTCGTCTCAGTACTAATGAGACAGGTAGACTGACAAACATGGATAGAGGTAAATGAAAAGGAACTGGGGACAAAGGGAGGATTATTAGGGTTTGGGTGAGGGTCAAAATACTGCATTCTCCTGCTGTGTCCTCCCAGTATCCCAGAGGGGGAATCCCTCCTCATGAGATCCTCCCGCTGTGTACCACCCCCAGAGGGACTATCGGGTAGCGGCCTCACCTCCCTGCCCTCATGAGAATGGTGAGCCCCTCGAGAGAAGGGACGACACTGCAGGATTCATCACACTGGGCTAAAAGGAGGCACCCTCCTGACAGGGAGCAGAGCACCTTTCTTCACCCCAGCGTCCCTGGCATGCACTATCACCAACATGGCCCAGCTCACAGCCGCAACGTGAGCGGGAAGCGCCTTTCTTCACCACTGCCTCCCGGGGTGTTTGTTTACATACACAGCACTCCACGTAAGATGTCGGGGAGGGTCGGGTCAATTATGAAAGGCACAGCCCCTTCCATGCAGCCCATATGGACTCCCCTTGCCACTGCTGGCAGGTTGAGTAAATATTTGGGTACCCCATGCAGTGGAGTAACTTTGCTGAAAATGTTGGGGGGGACATGACATCTGAAGAAAAGGTGCCCAGCCAAATGAATGGGGACAAAATGGTGTGCCATGAAAGTTGGGGGGACAAACACCACTGCCCCCCCCTAAAATTACGCCCATAACCCCATGCAGCAGGCAAGGCAGGGCTGCACCTGGCATACGCAACCCAGCCATCATAAACAGACTCCCTCCATGCTGCTGATGAGTGCTGGGTTGCATGTTGTAAGAGGATTCAATTCAACACTACAGCTAAGTCGACGCCTAGTCTATAATACTGAATGAAAACCCTTATTGATATATCTTTAGGTCCAGTTCATGCGTTCTGGATGACTACCCCTATATAACACCCCTCTCTTGGAATCCCCCTGACCCCACTGAGCCAAGAAGTAGTTCTGTTTTGCAAGTTAAAAGGTTTATTTGATAATTTAAACAATAGGTATATATATCCCACTTTATAATAAATTAATAATTGAATATCACCCTTAATCTGATATGATAAAGATTAACAATGGAGAATCTGGCACTAGCACACTTCTTTATAATCACTAATGAGTTGACATGAAATGGATAAGGTAGCACACTGGTAAATAGGAACAAAAGTATAATGTGGTAGAGGATGCTTTATGTAAGCTCAGGTGGATGCAATATTCAATGAATGCAGTACAGAAAATACTCAATATGATTTCAACAAACAAGGTAATCACTTTTCTCTGGCAATCCCCTCCCCCCCTTGATGCAATGCAAGGAAATGGAAGGAAGCACACAGTTCTCAGAAATGCAATCAATGTAATCAGTTCAATCCAGCAAGCTTAGACAACAGAAAACAGATAGGAGTTTTGAATCACAGGCCCAAATTGCTTTGATATGTGCTGGCAATGAATTAAAAAAAATATGCTAAACGCTTTTAATTCCCTTACAGAGGTTCAGGGTGAGTGGTATCTAGTTAATATTAGTCCAGGCTCACACTAGCAATGATGCAGGGATAGTTAGCAGGTTAAACGAATTTCTGGCAAATGGAAGGCAAGCAGCAGCAGTTTTTACATGTGAAGAAATTGCAAATCGCGGTAAAATTCGCGGATGCGTGTTCCGCGATTGCGGTAAAACTATAAGGGGTAGGAATGCGGTTCTTGGTGCGATTCAAAGCTACGATTCTAAGCTATCAGAGGAAAGTTACTGCAAGTCTCTAGCCCAAACGGTCGCGGAGATATGAGCGATTTAGTGAAGGTCGTTTTTCAGATTTGCAAATTTCAAAAGCTCAAAATGACAAGTGCAGCTTGCAACTAGAAATGACAGGTGACAGCTAGGAGGCAGTTCTACTTAGGTTAAATAGATTGAATTAGATGGATTTAAACTAAGAGATTGGTTCTACACAGTTCTGCTGGGTACTCACACTATATTCTTGAATTAAATGGGCCTCATCACGGATCTGGTCAGGGTTTTAGACTGGGCTCTGGTCTCTCTCTGGTCTGGTCTCTGCACTTCACAGGGATCTGGGTCAGCTCTCTCTGCTGGTCTGGGTCTCTCTGGGTACAGCACTGCTTTCTCTCTGGTCTGGTCTCTTAGTTCTGGATAGATTGAAGTCTCTAGTTTGGCTTTCTGGAGGTTGATGAATTTGAAGTCTGGATCTCTGGATGTTGTATGGTGGTAAAGCATGGATTTTTCCGGCAGAGCGTCCCGCTGCAGATGGATTTTGAAGCTCCCTCTCTGTCCTGTCTGTCTGCTTTTATGTGTTTAGAATGTGGGTGTGTTCTAGCATCACTGACCCTACCTCTCTCTCAGCTTCTAATTGGTCAAACTTCCATTTATCATTTGATTGGGGAATGAACTGTGAGTCAGCGTGATGTCATTTTACAGCCTGCAGAAAGTCCACTCCTCCTGTCAACTTACACACAAATCTAGATTTGAAACAAATACATATTTGCAGAGGTACATATTGTTTTAAAATCATATGCACCCATCATGCATTACAGGAGGTATCCCCTGTTCAAACTCTGCTCTTCCTGGGAGCTTGCATTCAGAAATGGCACATATTTCACTTTTTAACTGATTTTGCAATTTCTGACATTGACCCAACTTTACATACATGTGCGCAGGGAGTAGGGACATTAACTGATGAAGTTTCAGATTTTTAACATGCATACATTTAGAGTTATATCCACTTTTCCGCTGACACCCCCCTGAACATGCCACCGGGTCGAAAAACCTCTTAAAATGTGGGCAGAAAAATCACAAGAATTATGGTGTCCTTTATAAAATTTTCACATGTCCGCTCTATGAGTTATTCATCTTTTTAGAGTTATGTTCTGGCTCCAAAGGGGTGTGGTTTCCTCTCAGCAATCCAGTTCTGCCAAGCCAGCTTGCTCTCACAGGCAGTGCCCCTCCCAGCTCCTGCCAAGAGGAAGCTACAATTTACGACTGCGGTAATAAAAACCTTTGCCTGAGTGAAGAGGGCTTTGTTCACTCTCTTGCAGAGCACAGATAATTCAATTATCAGATAGATGGCATATCCTTAGTGTGGGCAGCAAAAGGAAGGTTGGCCTGGGAACACAGCTGTGACTCAAGTTTCCCTTCTGATGGGGGTAGTTGCCAGGCAGAATTCAGTTCCTTAAGCCAGGTTTCAGATAAAATGTCACTTTTTGTTCCCCAGTTCCTGCATTCAAATAAAACTAAACATTTTTACATATGCAGCTAGAAGGCTGATTCTAAGTTTAAAACTATGACATTTAAACAATTACAAAGGCATGTGACACCAAACATAGGTCACTCATTTAATCTAACATTTTCGATTTTAGTGTCTTTAAATCCAGTGCAACTTAAACTGCTGACTCCATAGCTCTGCCAGTTTTGTTATAAGCATTTTTCTGGGCTCTTCATTTCCCAGATTTTGTAGGCACACAACACTCCATTCTACCAAATGTCTGCTGGTGTCCAGTGAGTTTTTAGATGTGTTGCAATGTTTAAAATAGACACTTTGGCTTGCCTTCAGAGAAACACAGGGTGGTTTTAAACTGCCGGCTTTTGGATAGTGGTGAGTACTGGTACTACACCCATTTTTGGGATTTAAGAAAATGAATTCCCAACAGTTATGGGTTTGCTTTTGGCAATCAGCATTGCCACTCCCAATGGTTTCAGACTACTGTGCGGGTAGTCCAATGGTGGTTTTAGGCAGTGTCCTTCTGTGCCCATAACATCGGCAAAAATGGGTGGCAGCCTATTCTTCCTGCATTTCCCTGTGCATTTTCTGGGAAGCTCTGGCCATCATGATGTTTTCATGTCAGTACTGCACAGTTTTGAGGTAGGGCTCGGATGCATGGGTAAATACATCCCACAAGCCCCCCTCTTGCGATGGCCATTCGGTTTCACTGATGGGACTCGCAAGATCTGGGATGTTTCCTCATCTTCTTCCAATAGATGGCACAGTTCAGCATCTTTTCCTCCATCCGGTCGGATCGATTGGTTCTCCTCGCCGGTCCTGATGGGAATATTGGGCGGTACCCCGAGCCCGTTGCGTCTCAGCTCCCGGTCTCCGGATCGTCCTCCTTGGCCCGTCTCAAGGTTTTCTTTCTCCTAGGACGACAAAGGAAGAGCGGCAATACCTATTCATAGACGTTTTTCCACCACCGTTGAGATAGTGGGGCAGCATATGCATTTCATCATAACGAAACATTACATTCTTATTTTGAAAAAAAAAACAGTATAACTAAGAGACAGTTTCATGCAAATTACAATATTTTAGAGACTAGATGTGGTATGTTTATGATTGGAACAGAATTAGTCTGAGACAGTACCCGCTAGGATTCCAGAGGATTCCTCCAGTTGTTGCAGAGTGTGCCTGGGATGGCAACACTTTAGCTGGTTAATGTGGACCCACTTGTCTTCCCCCTCTGCCGAAGGACCTTTGGGGATGTGGATTTTGTAGGCCACAGGGGAGATCTTGTCGATGATCTCAAAGGGTCCCTTCCATGTAGGCAAAAATTTGCGCTGCTTGGCCTGGTTCCTTTGGAAGTTGTATAGATAGACCCGGTCTCCCACCTGATATTCCTTCCTGGAAGTTTTCAGGTCATAATGGGTCTTCATGCTATCAGCCGATCTTTCTAGATTCCGCTGAGCATAAGCAAAAGCATGTTGGAGGTGTTTCCTTAAATTCTCTACATACTCATGAGTAGTGGAGGCATTTATCAGTGTCTGCTCTTGGGTCCTGTAGAGCAAATGCTGAGGAAGCACCATCTTGCGCCCAGTCATCAACTCAAATGGTGACATTTTGGTTGCAGATGAAGGGGTAGATCTGATAGCCATTAGGACCAGAGGTAATCGGATATCCCAACTTGGCCCAGAATCTGCCACAAACTTCTTTAATATGCTCACAATTGTCCGGTTATATCTCTCTACTGCCCCAGAAGAAGCTGGTCTATAAGCAATATGCAGCTTTCTCTTGACCCCCATTATCTCCCACATCTTTGTCATTACTTCACTGGTGAAGTGGCTACCTCTGTCTGACTCAATCCTTTGAGGTAGACCAAAACGGGAAAAGATGTGGTTAATCATCAAGGCAGCTGCAGTTTCTGCCTTGCAGTTTGGGGCTGGGAGACATTCCACCCACTTGGTAAACAAGCATGTCACAGTCAACATGTACTTATTCCCCCTAGCCGAGCGAATCACAGGGCCTACAAAGTCGATTTGTAAATCTGACCATGGCAGTGTCATCCCCCTCTTTTGTAAAGGCGCCCGGTGTGTGAGGGATGTCGGCTGAAATTGTGCACACACAAGACAACCCTTCAAATATTGGTCGAGGTCCTGCCCCATGTGTGGCCAGTATGCAACCTCTCTTAAGATTTCCAATGTTGTATGAAACCCCCTGTGACCGGCAGTGGCCGCATCATGGGCGTGACTTAACATCAGGCTTCGGAATGAGGTAGGAACCACCCACTGATCGTGGCCAGCTTTGGATTTCCTTACCAGCAAACCGTCTTGGATTCGGAACATTTTTGGACATTTCATCAACACTCTTAGGTCCTCTTTCCCAATGTAATCGGTATCCGTCAGGGGAAAGTTCTCAGGGTCCTCAAGGTGCTGGTAAAATTTACCAATAATTGGATCCCCCTTCTGAGCGGTAATCAAATCAGCATCAGGGGTCTCCTTACTCCATTGTGCAATTGAAAGGTCGTTGTGAGCATTTGTCTGGGACCTAGTGATGGCAGTGACCTGGATTTCCCCCAACAGGGACTCAATCTCAATTAGATCCCCTTGGATGGCCCCGGTTTTGGCCAGCTGATCAGCTAAGTCATTTCCAGTTTTGTCTGGTCCCTCTTCTTTGGAATGACCCTTGATCTTTTTCCAATAGATGGTCATCTCATTCGAGGTGACCAGATCATCAATGTTTTGGATCAACTTCCCATGTTTCAAGGGTTTGTTGTTAGCACATAACATGCCTCTGGTTTTCCAATTAACCAGGTGCTCCACGAACCCGTTCCGTACATAATCCGAATCTGTGATTATGACCAGTTCGTGGAGTTGATGCTGGACAGCAGTGAGGATGGCCTGATGCACAGCCATCAATTCTGCCACCTGACTACTTCGGGGACCAATTTTGTATCCAGCGGAGGGTTCTGGGGACTCATTCACCCATGCATTCCCTACGCCAGCCACCAGTTCTTTCTCCCCGTCGTTGTCAACATGGTAAGAGCATCCATCCACATACACAGTGGGCATTCCCTCACACTTGTCCTCTTCAAAGACTTTGTGTGGGGAATTAAGGTATGCCTCCATGTTGTCCTTGATTTTCAGACTTTCGTCCTCGAGACAGTTTTCTCTGGCACAATCATGCAAGTCAGCCAGACCTTGCGCGAGGGGACTCTTCTTGTTTTGGCCATATCTGACCTCCACAGGAAAGCCTTGCATTGACAGAATCCAGGAAGTAATTCGGGAATTACTCACATTTCCGGCCCGGATTCTGTCACTTTGGAGATATTGCAGAGGCTGGTGTGGAGTCTCCACTATGATGTGTTCCCCCTGGATAAACGGGCGGTAATTCTTCAATGCCCACACCGTTGCCAGGAGTGCCTTCTCACAATCGTTGAATTTTTCCTCCACAGAGGATAAAGTTTTGCTCGCATAGGAGATTACTTTATTGACCTTGTCATGCTTTTGGTATAATACTGCCGTCAAGCACGTATCAGAGAACCCCGTCTCCAGGAAGAACTCCTTGTTTCTGACAGGGTAAGCTAGGCAAGGCGCTTGTGAGAGGCTTCTTTTGAGTTGTTTTACCGCCTCGGCTTGTTCTGGACCCCATTCCCACTTGACCCCCCCCTTCAGGAGATGAATCAGGGGTCTGGTGACCTCTGCGTAGCCCTCAATGAACTTTCTGCTGTAATTAGTCAGTCCAAGGAGGCTCCTTAGTTCCCGCAGAGTTGTGGGGTCTTTCAGTTTCTGAAGTGCTTCCACTTTCTTTTCCTGGGGACAGAGACCCTGAGGAGTAATCTCATGCCCCAAGAAATTAACACGGGTTCTACACCACTGTGCTTTCTGAAAGGAAAGTTTTGCTCCGGCTGCCCTCAACTGTGTCAGAACATAACGGATCTCCGCTATGTGTTCCTCAACAGTTGAGCTTTTGATGAGGACATCATCTACATAAGCCAGGTTACCCCTCGCACCCAGGTCGGGCATGGCCTTATGTAGGAAAATATTGAACTCATTACCGGAGTTGAGGTATCCGAAGGGAGTCCGGGTCCATGTGTACTGCTGGCCCCCAAAGGTAAAAGCCAGTTTGTATTGGTCCTCCCTACTGACAGGCACGGTCCAGTACCCATTGGTCAGGTCTATTGCAGTGAATACCTGTGACCCCTGGATCTGGGCCAGCCCTTGGTCAATGTAGGGCAGAGGCCATCGGGAAGTATGGACCCGTTTGTTGAGCTCCCTAAGGTCGGCGCAGAGTCTCCACTGGCCGTTTGGCTTCAATATTCCCAGCACCGGATTATTGAAGGTGCTGTGGACTGGACGGATTATTCCCCGGGACTCAAGGTTCTTAATTATTTCAGTAAGGGACTCCATTGATGCGAGAGGCAAGCGATATTGCTTCACAAACACAGGAGTCATGCCAGGGTCCGTGGGGATTGTTGTTGTGTGGATGTCAGTGCGACCACAGTCATATGAGTCTACCGCAAAGAGATCTTGGAAATCCAAGAAAACTTGTTTCAACTTTTGCTTTTGTTCCAGAGTCACACAGGCATCAGCTAGGTTGACTCTCTCTTCCACCATCTGCCTGAAGCCTGGAAAGACTTCTGGTTTGGCTATCTCCGCGGCCTCCTCCAGCTGGGTGGAGAAGTCCCTGGTCAGAGTGCTGATTTGGACCGGAGGCTTCAGGTGGGAAAGGCAGCCCTCATGTACCTGGAAAATCACCTCATCCCTCCTGAAGTCACACGTCACATCTTCCTTACCATAGGGGCAGGAAGTGTACATCAGGAAGTTCCCCCCATGCCGGGTGAAAATCCTGTCTGGTGTTGTATTGTCCTCACTGTCACTGTCAACACAGTCCTTGGGGATTGGTCCTAACAGTTCATTTACAAGATCAATGGAGAAATGTCGGTCATCAACCGCCATTCCAATAATGGTGCCTGCGGCTAGAGTAATACTCTTTAAGTCGCTGTTATCCACCTCTATTAGAATGGTGTCATGTTCTATGTTGACTAATGGTGTTGGGTTTACCCCTAACCCTTGCTGTTGGAGAGAAGCATTTAGATGTATGTACGCATCAGGGTTTTTCAACTCTTGTCCCCTTTTAACTTTCACTTCCAGGGAGAATTGTCGGGTCCTTTCTGGGATGGTGACTTCCTCTTTAACCTGAATTTCAACTGCATAAGGTAGCAATTGAGCTGACCTAAATGCTTTTTCTGGATCATCAAAGCCCATGGGATTATCCGCTAATCGGGACCAAACTTTGAAGTTTATTAGGTCCAAACTAATGGCAAAGCGATTGAGAATGTCACTGCCTAAGTAAAAGGCGGCAGTGACGTCTCGCACGACCCAACAATTATGGACTATGCTCTTGTTGCCAATGGAGATTTTGAGCATACACCTGCTTGGCAGGAGATGTTTTGAATTGGGTGCTTCCAGGTCCATTTCCCATTTGTCTATCAGTTTGAAGGTGGGAATGGCTGGATCTTTTGGGAGTTGGCGAAACATGGCTTCGCTGATGAAGCTCTTACCGTTGTTCACGCACACTCGAGCGAGAACAGAGTCCTTCCCATCATTTAACTGAACAGGGATGAACAACTGCTCTCCAATTTGCTGAATATCAGCCAGGCTCTGAGCTGATTTCACATCTTTCTGGACTATAGGAGTGGGAGTTTCAGATTGTGGATTGGTATAGAATTTCAGAGTGTTTCCTTCCAGCGTGGAATACCACTTTAGACTGGAAGGAAGGTTGATTTTCAGAAATAGAGAGGACCCCCCATCACCAGTCTGTTGTCCTACTGCTATGACTGTCACGTCTGGAATTTGGTGGTTCTGGAAGTGAAATTCTACTCGGTCAGATTTTTGTTCAACCATGTGGCAGGTGCCGTTTAAACTAATATGGTTGACACTCTGTTTTAATTTTATTGGTCGGCTAGTCTGGGTCCAGAGGACCTTGTTTACGCAATCTATTAGGGGTGACAACCTTCTCAGGAGGTCATTCCCTAGTAAACAAGGGGTGCCCTCTGGGGTCACAACTATGACCGGGTGTTTCAACTTGTGTCGCCCGATCTTAATGTCCAAGTCTGCAGTCCCCTCGACGGGAATTTCCTTCCCGTCAAAGTTCTGCAGTTGTCCAGGAAGAGAGGTGAGAGGAATTTGGTAATTCTCTCCCCTTCCTGTATTCAGTTCGTCAAAGGCCCTTCTGGACAGAAGGGTAGCTTGAGATCCAGTGTCCACCAGTGCCGAGATTGTACCCTGCCCCTGTACTTGTACCAGGGCATAATATCTTCCCTCCTTCTCCTCAAGGGGGCACAGATAATGTACATTTTTGGACAATTGGTGGGCTAATTTTCTGGTTTTGGACATCGCGAGAGAAGAATTTTGGGCAGAATTCTGTGGAGAGCCTTGGGAATCTGAAAGAAAAAGTTGGCAACTGGAGATCAGAGCCATTGTGGGTTCCCCTGGTTCCGGTTCTGGGCCGCCCCCCCCTTTTTGGAGGCAGTCACCAGGATGGGTTTGAACCAGGGGATTTTCTTGCTGTTGGTTCTGGGATGAGATAGTGGGCGGCGGTAGCTCAGTCTCCACATCTCCCCAGTCTGAATTTGCATCCCTAGGGGACCCATTTTTCTTTGGGAGGAGTTCCCCCCTCTTTGAAGGCGAAGATCCTTTTCCCAGGATCCTCTGAGGATCCCTCTCCCTCAAATTGGAAGATCTGTACCTCCTCCTCAAACTGAGTCTGTTTGGGTCTTTTGTTTCTCCTACCCCCCCTCTGCTCCTTAGGAGGCAGACTTTCAGGGGCAGGAGATTTTGTTTCCGGTTCCTGGGTTTCCAGGGGCTGTTTACAAGTGAGGAAGGAAGCTTCCTCCAAGGCTTTACACCCCCCTTCCCCTTGTGCCTCCTCCCTGGGAACCGGTGAGTTATCGGGGTGCTGCCCCCGTCATTGTTCTGGAGCACCAGGTCCAGAGTTGGGTGCGTTCTGCGCCGGCATGCTGATCTGAGGGTTCTGCTGCGCCCTCAGTATATGACCCATATCCCGCGCCATGTTTTGAACCTGGCGCTCTAACTGGGAAACCCGCTCAGGCTGATACGGGGCCCTGTTTTCTCCCCTGGGCTGATCCCGGGAAGGGTAGCTGTCCCTTCTTTGGTAGTACCCCTGGTTGGGAAGATTTGGGTACCCCTCCACCCTTGGCCTCCCCTCTCCCGGATTCAGTGGTCTGGGCTCAGGGAATTGGGGAAAGAAGGATGGATGGTTTTGGGGCTGAAAGTCGGGTGGATATCTGGGGAAAAAGTTCTGCCCAGGGTTTGGTAAATTTCTGCCCTCCTGTGGGAAGTTTGGAGGGAAGTTCCCTGGGTTAGGTGCTTGGCTGGACCCCCCCCCTTGGGCTGGAGGAGTCCACACATAACCCAGGATGGGTCTGTTTCCCTTGTAACGGGGACTTACATAATCAGGAGAGCGAGGGACCCCATTTGTGGGGCTGCCTCCTTGGCTCCCTGCCTGTGACTGACCCGAGGACCTTCTGGGCCTAGCATTATTAGGTGCAGGTAGGTTTTTAGGCCCCCCCATCTCCAGATCCAAAACGGGGGTGACCTTTACCTCTGCCACCTTGACAGCAGCAGGGGTGCTGTTGGCTTTGGGGTTTTTCTGGGCATTGCTTTTATTTTCTATGGGCTTCTGAACCTCATAGATCCTGGTAGCCTGTTCAATGACCCAATCTAAGGATCTTTTCTCGTGAAAATCCCTCACAAGCTGGGTCATGATGTATTTGGGCAAGGCATGGAAAAACGTATTTATGAACTCTCTACTATCTGTGCGCACCCTTCTTGTGGTCTGTGCAAAAGCACGCTTTAACTCCTGCACAAATTCTTGTGGGGCCTGATCCTCCCCACATTGCAAATTGTAGGCTGCCTTGCGAGCCTCTTGAGGATTTCTGTGAACAGAAAAATGTTTCAGGATGGCCGCCTTATAGGTGGACCATCTTAAATGATTTTGGTCCTCCAGCCCCGCAAAGAAACTGGAGTATTCCGGGGAGAAGGTCCACTTTACATATTGAATGCAGCTTTGGCTGTTCTTCAAATGGAAAGTCTCCATCATTTGTTCAAACAACTCTAAGTGCTCCCAAACAGAATACTTAGCGTTCTTATGGTAAGGCGTGATGACGCTCCTGATCGCCTTAATCTGCTTTAAGGGGTCCTTAAGCAAGGCCCTTTTTGCCTTATTGGCCTTTTTGGTTCGGGTAACCCTTGTCCATTCTTCCTCGGACTCAGAGGCACTGCTCCCAGAGGTTCCCGTCTGTTCTTCCAGGTTTTCCCGGATTCTGCGAGCCTGGGAATGGCTGGCAGAATGTGGGGACCTGGTCTCCTGTGCCCTGCGCAGTTCAGAGGAGTCTTCAGATTCCTCCTTGCGGCCAGGATTTGATGGGTACCCCCTCCACTGACCTAACTGGGCAGAGGTTTTCAGCGACGCCTAGTCTATAATACTGAATGAAAACCCTTATTGATATATCTTTAGGTCCAGTTCATGCGTTCTGGATGACTACCCCTATATAACACCCCTCTCTTGGAATCCCCCTGACCCCACTGAGCCAAGAAGTAGTTCTGTTTTGCAAGTTAAAAGGTTTATTTGATAATTTAAACAATAGGTATATATATCCCACTTTATAATAAATTAATAATTGAATATCACCCTTAATCTGATATGATAAAGATTAACAATGGAGAATCTGGCACTAGCACACTTCTTTATAATCACTAATGAGTTGACATGAAATGGATAAGGTAGCACACTGGTAAATAGGAACAAAAGTATAATGTGGTAGAGGATGCTTTATGTAAGCTCAGGTGGATGCAATATTCAATGAATGCAGTACAGAAAATACTCAATATGATTTCAACAAACAAGGTAATCACTTTTCTCTGGCAATCCCCTCCCCCCCTTGATGCAGTGCAAGGAAATGGAAGGAAGCACACAGTTCTCAGAAATGCAATCAATGTAATCAGTTCAATCCAGCAAGCTTAGACAACAGAAAACAGATAGGAGTTTTGAATCACAGGCCCAAATTGCTTTGATATGTGCTGGCAATGAATTAAAAAAAATATGCTAAACGCTTTTAATTCCCTTACAGAGGTTCAGGGTGAGTGGTATCTAGTTAATATTAGTCCAGGCTCACACTAGCAATGATGCAGGGATAGTTAGCAGGTTAAACGAATTTCTGGCAAATGGAAGGCAAGCAGCAGCAGTTTTTACATGTGAAGAAATTGCAAATCGCGGTAAAATTCGCGGATGCGTGTTCCGCGATTGCGGTAAAACTATAAGGGGTAGGAATGCGGTTCTTGGTGCGATTCAAAGCTACGATTCTAAGCTATCAGAGGAAAGTTACTGCAAGTCTCTAGCCCAAACGGTCGCGGAGATATGAGCGATTTAGTGAAGGTCGTTTTTCAGATTTGCAAATTTCAAAAGCTCAAAATGACAAGTGCAGCTTGCAACTAGAAATGACAGGTGACAGCTAGGAGGCAGTTCTACTTAGGTTAAATAGATTGAATTAGATGGATTTAAACTAAGAGATTGGTTCTACACAGTTCTGCTGGGTACTCACACTATATTCTTGAATTAAATGGGCCTCATCACGGATCTGGTCAGGGTTTTAGACTGGGCTCTGGTCTCTCTCTGGTCTGGTCTCTGCACTTCACAGGGATCTGGGTCAGCTCTCTCTGCTGGTCTGGGTCTCTCTGGGTACAGCACTGCTTTCTCTCTGGTCTGGTCTCTTAGTTCTGGATAGATTGAAGTCTCTAGTTTGGCTTTCTGGAGGTTGATGAATTTGAAGTCTGGATCTCTGGATGTTGTATGGTGGTAAAGCATGGATTTTTCCGGCAGAGCGTCCCGCTGCAGATGGATTTTGAAGCTCCCTCTCTGTCCTGTCTGTCTGCTTTTATGTGTTTAGAATGTGGGTGTGTTCTAGCATCACTGACCCTACCTCTCTCTCAGCTTCTAATTGGTCAAACTTCCATTTATCATTTGATTGGGGAATGAACTGTGAGTCAGCGTGATGTCATTTTACAGCCTGCAGAAAGTCCACTCCTCCTGTCAACTTACACACAAATCTAGATTTGAAACAAATACATATTTGCAGAGGTACATATTGTTTTAAAATCATATGCACCCATCATGCATTACAGGAGGTATCCCCTGTTCAAACTCTGCTCTTCCTGGGAGCTTGCATTCAGAAATGGCACATATTTCACTTTTTAACTGATTTTGCAATTTCTGACATTGACCCAACTTTACATACATGTGCGCAGGGAGTAGGGACATTAACTGATGAAGTTTCAGATTTTTAACATGCATACATTTAGAGTTATATCCACTTTTCCGCTGACACCCCCCTGAACATGCCACCGGGTCGAAAAACCTCTTAAAATGTGGGCAGAAAAATCACAAGAATTATGGTGTCCTTTATAAAATTTTCACATGTCCGCTCTATGAGTTATTCATCTTTTTAGAGTTATGTTCTGGCTCCAAAGGGGTGTGGTTTCCTCTCAGCAATCCAGTTCTGCCAAGCCAGCTTGCTCTCACAGGCAGTGCCCCTCCCAGCTCCTGCCAAGAGGAAGCTACAATTTACGACTGCGGTAATAAAAACCTTTGCCTGAGTGAAGAGGGCTTTGTTCACTCTCTTGCAGAGCACAGATAATTCAATTATCAGATAGATGGCATATCCTTAGTGTGGGCAGCAAAAGGAAGGTTGGCCTGGGAACACAGCTGTGACTCAAGTTTCCCTTCTGATGGGGGTAGTTGCCAGGCAGAATTCAGTTCCTTAAGCCAGGTTTCAGATAAAATGTCACTTTTTGTTCCCCAGTTCCTGCATTCAAATAAAACTAAACATTTTTACATATGCAGCTAGAAGGCTGATTCTAAGTTTAAAACTATGACATTTAAACAATTACAAAGGCATGTGACACCAAACATAGGTCACTCATTTAATCTAACATTTTCGATTTTAGTGTCTTTAAATCCAGTGCAACTTAAACTGCTGACTCCATAGCTCTGCCAGTTTTGTTATAAGCATTTTTCTGGGCTCTTCATTTCCCAGATTTTGTAGGCACACAACACTCCATTCTACCAAATGTCTGCTGGTGTCCAGTGAGTTTTTAGATGTGTTGCAATGTTTAAAATAGACACTTTGGCTTGCCTTCAGAGAAACACAGGGTGGTTTTAAACTGCCGGCTTTTGGATAGTGGTGAGTACTGGTACTACACCCATTTTTGGGATTTAAGAAAATGAATTCCCAACAGTTATGGGTTTGCTTTTGGCAATCAGCATTGCCACTCCCAATGGTTTCAGACTACTGTGCGGGTAGTCCAATGGTGGTTTTAGGCAGTGTCCTTCTGTGCCCATAACATCGGCAAAAATGGGTGGCAGCCTATTCTTCCTGCATTTCCCTGTGCATTTTCTGGGAAGCTCTGGCCATCATGATGTTTTCATGTCAGTACTGCACAGTTTTGAGGTAGGGCTCGGATGCATGGGTAAATACATCCCACAATGTGGCATAAGCAGCCCAGCTCATAAGGTCTTTGCCCCCTCCCCCGCCCCTTATGCTGCTGCCTGCCTGCCAGAACACCCTGCCTGCTAGAAAACAACAGAGGACCAGGCCAGGCTGTCTTCCAAGTTAGGTTTTATAAGTAGTTAATATTGCACTTTATATAGACTCTTTTATATATTTTGAAGAACTTTTTATGTTTTTAAAATGACTATTTTTAGTATTTTGAATTCTTCACTTTTCTTAGTTCCTCCGTGTTTTGGGTATGGGGATAGTGTACATACTGTTTTGTAATTCCCCCTTTTTGTATACAAATCTTTAAAAACTGATTGTGTACTGCAAGAAAGAAAATAACTGAGCTAAATTACAACTAAAGTATGTGAACACCAGCATTTCATTGTCTGTCTTTCCTTTCGTGCCTGCTAAAAGTTATTATAACCCAGTGTTTCCTCCATAGGGGTCTTGGGGGAATCCAATCCTAACCTTTGCCTTTCATCCCACATTCGCCTCCCACAGAGGAGCACCAATGTGAGGTAAGCGGGGGTTGCTGTAGACAGGTAAGAGCTGTGTTAAGTATTTAAAGTTAAGACAAAAGCGACAGAGAAGTATATTGCTGCGTCCACCTACACTGGTCTCCCATTCAGTGTGGTAAAACCATCCCCCCAGCTACACTTTTGCTTGAGGGTACCAGTGTTTCCAGTTACCTCGTGAACAGGGCAGCTTCCCACTTACACTGGTCTCCCATTCAGTGTGGTAAGACCATCCCCCCAGCTACACTTTTGCTTGAGGGTACCAGTGTTTCCAGTTACCTCGTGAACAGGGCAGCTTCCCACTTACACTGGTCTCCCATTCAGTGTGGTAAGACCATCCCCCCAGCTGCACTTTTGCTTGAGGGTACCAGTGTTTCCAGTTACCTCGTGAACAGGGCAGCTTCCCACTTACACTGGTCTCCCATTCAGTGTGGTAAGACCATCCCCCCAGCTGCACTTTTGCTTGAGGGTACCAGTGTTTCCAGTTACCTCGTGAACAGGGCAGCTTCCCACTTACACTGGTCTCCCATTCAGTGTGGTAAGACCATCCCCCCAGCTGCACTTTTGCTTGAGGGTACCAGTGTTTCCAGTTACCTCGTGAACAGGGCAGCTTCCCACTTACACTGGTCTCCCATTCAGTGTGGTAAGAGCATCCCCCCAGCTACACTTTTGCTTGAGGGTACCAGTGTTTCCAGTTACCTCGTGAACAGGGCAGCTTCCCACTCCCCACTCATCCTCTCCCCTGCGTCTGATCATAATGTCTCATGTTTGGCTCTAGGGCTAGAGGGCGGACCCTGCCCCTCGCGCCGCAACCTGTCTAAGGCACTGTCCATTGATCCGGAAACATACCAATAGGTAGTAAGTAGTTCTGGACTTCTGCTCTGTTGCCTGTAAAATGGTACTGCCTTTGAACACATGCCAAATGTTGTTAAAGAAGGGAACTTTGAAGTTAGCTGTTCATTCTCCATCTGAACCGCCTTTAGGGTTCAAAAGGATCTGTAGTCCCCAGTTTCAGTGCCACTGTCTGTAATTTGGACACATCTTTTCATCCTTCTGGGAGTCGAAACAAAAACACCAATTTTGTTTTTGGGAAACAACTTTTGTAAATAAAAAATAGCTTTTTGTGAAAAGCTTTCGATGGAAACGCCATAAAAATAAGACATTTGTATCATAAAATACACAAATTGCTGTATAATTACAAACAATGCTTGAACATATTCCTGTCACCACCGGGTGCAGGCAGGGGCGTAGACTTTTGCTTTTCCCGGCGGAAGCTGGGGGGGATGGGGGGGGAGTCGTGGATGGCGGCAAAATAGCCCCATTGTAACAAATGGGACGTTTACGCAATTGGGCTTTGCGGGGGGTGGGGGGCGGTCGAGCGCCGGAGCACCCGCGTATTTGGCGCGCATGTTTGCAGGAGGCACCGTAGCGCCACACAAGTAAACTATAGCGGGTCTGGGAGCATGCAGTGTCGCCGGGCACTGCCATGTCAGAAGCAGGCTGCTCCCTGACATCATGGCACCCACTCCCAGACAGGCCCATGAGCATGCAAGCTGTAGCGAAATTGACAGTCTGCTAAACAGAAAGGTGTTTTTATGAAGGATGGGAGTATTTGAACACTGGATCTCACAAAACATTGATTTATAATGCTCTGCTTTGGAAGGAGGGTGAGGGGGGCGACCCATTCCCAGTAGCAGATATTTCAGCTGTGCCGACTGTTTTTAAGTTCTGTGAAAATGGATGAGATGCAACCTTCAGGGGCTAGGGGAAGGGCAAACCTACTTACGGGGAGAGGGGCAGGCAGAGAATGTTTGTGGAAACTAGCGTCAAGTTAGCAGAAAATGGTGCAAGTTATATCAGGTTCGGCCACTGACATTGCCCATTGGGAATGTTCCAGCCAGTTTCAATTGCCTTACATTTTTAGTTGTAGAAAAACCGCTGTTGCTAACAATGAAACGTGTTACAGAAGTGTTTGCCAGGCCTTTGTGCACAGCGATAGTGTAGCCCAGAACATTATCATCTGCGTCTTGCCTGGCCAGAAGGTCCAGCCAGAAATGTTGGGATGACTTAAGTCCCATTAGCAACAGTCGATGCGTCCCTGCGCGCAGAACATTGACCCGGTTTCAAGCTCTCAGCAGTCCACGACATCATACACTGTCACAAAGCAGCTACCGTACATTAACAGCGAGACATAAGCTAACATTATGTCTAGCACAGGTATATTCCAATAGTGTCAGGTTGCTCTTGGCGAAGACTGTAGCTCTCGGAAATCTTGGGATGCTGTGCTCCCCTCCCTGAAGGACCGAGCCCAACAGCCTAATTGAACAGCCTGTGCGACTAGGGTCCAGAGGCAAGAGTGCTACTGGACACACTCCCTCTGTAACTGGTGACACAGGCAACAGGAGCTACAGAAATGACAAAGTATAATAGAAGTAGGGCAACCTGAAGCTACAAGAAAGATTCAACCCCAATACAAGCAGCAGTTTCTGACCCTCTTCTTTCAGCTCCTGGCATCAATGAAACACCTGTGAATGACCCTGGCACCTTTAGAAAGACTAAATATTATTCTACATCTATTTACCTATGACCACGGTTTACAAGGCATCAGGATACACAGGTGCGTGGAAACGTAAAATCATGTCCTCTTCTATAGAGTCCTCCAACCCTCGTTCCTCCCCACTCTCCTCACCTGATTCCAAGTTCTCCAAGTGTAGCTGTCGATGAGACAAGTAGTCCTTCTCTTTCCTGTGTGCTGAATGCCTACCTCGGGAGGAAGCCACAGTGAATGCTAATAAACAGCAGTTCTGGGGCCCCCATCCCGCGGTAAGGCTGAAACGAAGGGAAAAAGCCTTAATAGGCTGAAAAAACCCTTCCGGCGAGTTGGATAGCCGTGAGGCACAGCATGGAGTATGTGTTGTACGGGAGCTTGATGGTAGCGGAGTTCTTGAGAGTAGGTAAGTAGAAAGAAGTAGGCTGTAGCAGAAGCCTGAGCGGAAGGAGTACTGCAGGAAACGCAGTACATCTGAAAGCAACACCAAGCAAACACCTTCCACCGGAGACTGGAGTAGGGCTGGAAGCGGGCGGAGAGAGACACCGCAGCCGGAAGGCGAGAGGAGAGAGCGGGCACAGAGCAGAAGCTGCGGCCAACCAGGAGGAGGGAGGAAGCAGGAGCCGCTGAGGAGGAGGTGATCCGGAGCGGGAGGAAAGGAAGGAGAGTAAAGGATGGAAGGGAGGAGACGGTCCGTGAGAGGGACGAACCAGAGAGCAAAAGGAACAGCCAAAAGTGGCCGAGTACTGGAACACTAGCGTCTAACCCAAAGGGAGCGAAAGCGCACGGCAAGTGGTTGCAACGCGACGACCGCTGGGGTCGCCATGTTGAAAACCGCTACACCGGCGAATTACGCTGGGGAAAAAACGTGGCGAAACTATCCGTTCGGCTTCCTACAGCGGAGCCGCCAACGCGGATATAGACGCCAAGAGTGCCGGCGGATGACAAATCAATACTGTGAAGAGAAACCATGTCCTGCCTCCTGGAGCTTTTCATAAGATTGGAAGTGTGCAAAGAAAAAGCAAGAGGAAAGGACCACTCACTTCATGATGTCATGTTCTGTTGTGCAGAAGCGTTACTGTGTTCCACGGCAACCCGAGATGACAGCGGAAAGGCCCCCATGCTGCTGTGCCCACCACAATGGTATGCGGTCACGCCGGCCACACCCTGTGTTGCTGCAAGCGGGGTGTCGGGCGGGAGCCGTGTCATCTGCAACCAGATCCTAATATCAGGCCCCCCTCCAAGGCCCCTACAACCCCACGGGACCTTCTGAATAACAGGTCTGGTTTGCAAGGAAAATTGTCATGGAATCGCTTAACCAGGCGCGGAGACATGACGTCATGGTAAGACACCCAGGACCATTCCTCCAGCGCATACCCTTTCCAGTGAATCAGATACTGTAGAGTACGACCCCGATAGTCGGAATCCACAATATAATAAACCTTGTATTCGTCCTGGGGCCCCAGCGCAGGAAGCGATGAGGACAAGTCTTCGGGATACACCCGTGACTAACAGCAGGCTTCAAGAGGGAAACATAAAAAACAGGATGTATCCTATACTGGCAGGGTAGTTCTAGTTCCATGGCATCAGGTTTGATGACACAGAGAATAGAAAAAGGACTGATACATCGAGGCTTGAATTTCTTGGTACTTCACAGGAGTTTAATATGGGTAGTGGAAAAGCAAACACGATCGCCCATCTTGTACAGTGGCGCAGGTGTTCTTCTCTTGGCACAGTAGCGTCGAACATGTTCTTGAGCCAGATACAAATGCTTCTGACTGATTCAAAAGACCCGAAGAGATACTTAGTATCTGTTCCTTGACAGAAGGCACCCTATTATCGTACGCCTTCAACATAGGAAGTGAAAGGGAGTGATAACCATAAAATGCATGAAATGGGGTATCATTCAAGGATATGATGATATGATATGGCATTTATAACGCTCTATAATCGCAAGTATTGACCCAAAGTCTGGTTGGCTCTCTCGTTTTGACCGTCAGTCTGAAGATGGTAAGTTGACAAGAGCCAATGTTGGATACCCAATCATTTATATACCTCTTTCCAAAAGACTGAAAAGAATTGCGACCCCCGATCAGTAATCAAAACTTGAGGTACACCATGTAAACGGAAAATGTTGTGAACAAACTGATTGGCATAAACCAGGGCCGAAGGCACTCTCTTCAGAGCAATAAAATTTTCCATTTTCGTAAAGGAATCAACAATGGTCAAAATTGCTGTATGGCCTCTGTCTGATTGAAGATCAGTGATAATGTCAAGTGAACAGGTATGCCAAGGACATGGTGGGACTGGGAGAGGCTCATCCCTTGTGGCCATTGCCTCTGGACCTTGACCGAGCACATACCCCACATCCCTTAATATAATCCATGGTATTCTTTCTCATGGTATCCCACCAAACAATCCTTTGTAGTTTCTCCAAGGTCTTTTGGATACCAGAATGCCCCACTCCGGGCAGGTCTTAACACCATGATAATATTGTTTCCTCACTCTTCCATGTAGGCAACCATAGCGTAGCTTTGTAAAATAGGAGGCACTGCCTTTCGGTGTTATCCTTATCCTTACTAAGGAATGCAGTTCTATCTAGAAGGGCATATTGTTTTTTAAGTGCATCTTCCTAAAAGGAGAGGGTGGGCAAGATGACCCCAATGATTTTGTCTGGATGTACAAAGGGTACTGCTTCCATCTCGTCCTCATCTGTTTTATAAGCCAGAGAGATGGCCGGCCTTAGTATTGAAATGACCTGGTTTGAATGTCACAATAAAGTTAAATCTGGCAAAGAAATGTATCCAGCGTTTTTGACGCTGATTCATGGGCCTAGCCTTAATAGCCAACAACTCTTTCTCAAAGATACTGTAATTATTTTCTGCAGGTGAAAATGTGCAAGGGTAATAGGAGAGCAGGTGGTATTTCTTGGTGTCTGGATCCGCCTGTATGAGGATATCTCCCTGTACTGCTCTCCCCCGAAAAGTGCATGACACAACCATAAATCATCAATGTAGTTATAGAGCAAGTACTTTGAACCAAAAAAAACAGACACAATAACTCACAACCACGCACTCTTAGAAGATAAATCAGCTCTTTACAGCTATTTATTCAAAGCTTACAAGTACATAGAAATAACTCATAAAAATAATATGGATATAGTTCACAGAAGAAATAAAGAAGTCAAAAAGAAATACATCACGGTGAGCGTAATAGAAGTCCTCATCTCGTCTAGAAGCGGCTGGAAGACCCTGGGGACAGCCAGGCCGAGAGTGCCACAGCTCACAGGAAGGCCAGACAGAGCGTCCTTTTCTGGCTGAAGTCTCACCTGACCCCCTCCGGGTTTCCGCATATATGCACACTCCACAAAGGGAAGTTAATTCTCGAACCTTCTGGAAATTGCCACTGCGCAGTTGAGGAACAGCCGTCGGTTGCCAGCTGGGTCAATCGAGAGCTCCCCCCAAGGAACGCAGGGCCTCCCTGCTCTAAAAACACGCTCCACGGAGAACAGTAGCAAGCCATAACGACGTTAGCTTTCCCAGCAGAAATGGCCTTGACTGCATACCAGGTTTGGAAAAGCATGTTTGTCTCAGCACTGTGAATCTAACACTTCAGCAAAAATGTGTGCAGCCTTTCATTGTGGTGTGAAGTAAATATCCAACATGGCTCCGAGTGCTCCCAGAATGCATTGCGCGCCCGCCCCATAAATCAAGCATAACAATTATTCCACCCTTGGATATTTATCTTCCGTAGCCAGGTGGCACTGGAACTGGCACTGGAACTGGTCTCTGAAACCTACGAAATGTTAAAACTAAATTGGGAACACATTGAAGGCAACAACAACAAGCAATTATAATAGACAGTATAATAAAAATGCAAGCAAGCAAAAATATAACGTAGTGTACCCCTAATATCAGGTATCCATGAAAATAACCAATCCCACCAGTTTCTGTTACGATCTTGAGACACTTGAGAAATGAGATCCCTCAAACCTCGAATATGACTTTCAATGGATCGTGAATGGTCACTTAAATTGAAACAAAACATACCTTCAAAGGCATTACACCCTAAATTATGTTTCAGCAATAAGTAATCAACAGCAGCTCTGTTCTGTAAAGTTGCTTTTCTAATAACTTATCTATCAAGGAGTAATTCTTCTAAAGCCTGCGAAGTATGATTAAGGCTTTTAACTACTAAACACGCTAATTTCATCAAGAATGTGTAACCTCCAGCAGCTAAACCCCAAACACCCACTAATGAAAGGGTTAATGCTAAAACCTCAGCTTCTGATAGCAAATGTACATGTGAATCACAGTCAGGAGATAGCCCTACAGATTCAAAGGTTGCCCTTTTACCTCGAGTTATCGCTGGGTGTAAAGGAAACATCATTAGTCCTAATCGAGTCAAAGCACATAGACCTCCAGAAATGTTAGCTGGAATATAAGTATATGTAATGTTACCACATGAAAAGAGCCATCCTGTTGGAAGTTTCACATGATTCAAATGACGAACAGTTATCACTGTATGATTGCAGGACATAGTGTTATTTACACTGGTGCATTTGCGTGACATTCGTGAACACAGTCTCCTCTCAAACGTAGTGTGATTGTATTGATTGGTCAATTCTATTCGTCTGCATTTACCAATTTCTTGTGCTTTGCATGCCATAATATAACACACATCGCCTTGGGTTATGTTGTACATAATCACACGTGTCAAATTTCTCCATTTCTTGTCGGTTTCTTGGCAGAACCTACAATATTCATAAACTGAAAAAGATTGTCTAATGTCTGAGTCTTGAACTAAAGAATCATTATGTGTGACGCCGAAAATATGCTTTAACACCGGAAAAGGCATCGGCACCGCTACTAAACATGTAGTCAATAAAGCTTCAGCATTGGCCACATCAGTAAGACAAAAATGTGATATATTCAGTACTTGCTGTGCCAGATATATCCACATATTCTCTTCTTGGGCGATCATAGGAGAGTGTTTCCTCCTTCCTACAAAGGTCTCCTGCACAACTGGTATCAAGGTCATTTTCACTTGCTCCTGATGTGTTTGTTGCATTTCACGGATCCATGTCTTCGGTCTGGCGGGTTTGTCGGCATTGGCATCGGGCTGCTTGGGGACAACATTATTCATCACTATCAGTATCCCCTTGATCACTGGCTCAGATGTAACATTTGTTGCTGGTAACAGAAGATCGTCTAATTCGCCCAAATGGAGTCCATTTAGTGCCACAGTCACACCAACCAGACCCAGGATCTACAAAGCAAACCCAGAAAAGAGATATCAGTGTTGCACATCACTCTCTTAGGTAATATTTGTCTGCGGGTACATATTGCCATTTCTTTCTACCAGGCTCCATTACTAAAACCACTTGATCTTTGCCTGATGCAATGACATCTGCTGGCACTGGTGGGCCACTTGGATTTTCCACCCACATCTTTGCACCCGGTACTATACTGTCTGAAGAGCCAAAACCGCAATCCCCACGGGTAGTTAACACTGTAGGAGGCTCCCCTTTCTTAATCATGGACAATTTAATGGGAATGACTATCAATTGGGCCACTCGATCACCCTTGTGTATTGATAACAACTGATCCCCACTATTCATTAGGATGACTTTGATCTCGCCTTGGTAATCAGCATCAATTACCCCTCCCAACATTTGTACCCCCTTCAATGCTAGGCCAGATCTAGGGGCAATCCATCCATCCCATATGCTCTGGGGGAATCTGTACTCCAATCCATGTTTCAATGACAACTATTCCTCTTGGATCTAATCTGATTTCTTCATTAGAATGCAAGTCTACCCCTGCTGACTCTGGAGTTGCTTGATAGGGAGCTAAGGAACCTGGCATAATTTCCCAGTATAACAATGTCTCTCTAACTGAATTGGGTTGAACCTGTAAATTAGGAGTCATTAATCGCATCAAAGGAGTTTCATGTTCATACACAGGCCTATTGTTCAGCACCTCATCAAACACACGATCACGTCAGCCTGCCAAACTGCCGTCTCCAGATTTGCGCAACTGTTTCTTCAGTAACCCATTCATTCGTTCAATTAGCCCTGCTGCAGCTGAATGGTAGGGGATGTGGTAAATCCACTCAATGCTCTTTTCCTGACAAAATTCCTGGATTAGTTTGCCTTTGAAATGTGACCCATTGTCACTTTGGATCTGCAAAGGCAATCCATAATGTAATATGATCTGATTTAACAACCTGGTGGTGTTCCATTGGGTTGCACGTTTGCACGGCAAAACCATCAAATATCCCGAGTATGTATCTACAATAGTGCATGCATACTGACAACCTCTGCTGTTTGGCATAATACCGATATAATCAATCTGCCAAATTTGACCTGGTAATTTTCCTCTTCTCAATGTGCCTCAAACAATCTGAGGTATAGGTCTATGCAAGTGGTGTTGGCACACGGGACACTGCAAAATAATTGTTTTCACTAGTTCTAACGGAAGACTGATGCCTCAAGCTTGTGCCCACCTGATAGTAGCCTTTTCTCCAAGGTGCCCACTTTTCTGATGGGCCCATTTGGCCAAACCCTCCATATCGTCTTCCCGAGCCTCTGCATCCATTGTCGCAATCTTGGTGTGTTCGTCTGCAACAGAATTAAACCAACGTTCTAATGAATCTGTGGCACAATGTGCGTCCACATGATATACAATGACTTCACTTTGTAACAACATTTCTGCAATATCTTGCCACAGTTCCTTTCCCCACAACTCTTTTGAATGAATCTTCCATCCATTCTTTTGCCAAGTCGGCAACCACACTGCCAATCCATTCGCCACTGACCATGAATCTGTGTACACATGACATTGACCAGGGGTCTCTTGTTTCAATGCTTGGTAAACTGCGTAAAGTTCTGCAAACTGACTGCTCTTTCCTTTCCCTGTCGTTGTCAACATCTTTTTTGTTTTGGGATTGTACGACACTGCTTTCCAGTACCGCTTAGTTCCCACATATCGAGCTGAACCATCCGTGAACCAAGCATTTCACGGGAGACTCACATTTTTCAGGCACTTCCGGTGGTATGTAATCTGAGGGCAGTATGCTGGCTACTTGCTCATGTAATTTTGCCACTCCACCCTTTCCTGATTTGGCTCTGTCTTGAATATACCATTTCCACTTAATTATGCTGGCTTCTTGAGCATGTCCTATACGATGCGTTTTAGGAGAGCTCAGTACCCACTGCATGATTGGTATTTCAGGCCTCATGAATACATCATGACCTAAGGTCATCTGCTCGGTATCAACAAGAGCCCAATAACATGCCAGCAATTGCTTCTCAAACGGAGTATATGAGTTACCAGCATTGGGCAACTTACGACTCCAAAACTCTAATGGCACACGTTTCCTGTCTTGTCTTGCACAGACACATTTAATTCCACTTCGCCTTCCTTCAAGGGCCATAAACCAAGCACCTGCTGCACCGTGTCTTTCGCCATCTCAAAGGCTCTTTGCTGCTCTTCCCCCCACTGAAACTCATATTTCTTTCGTGTCACTTTGTATAGGGAGGCCAAGATCTGCCCTTAATGCGGAATGTGCTCTCTCCAAAAGCCAAACAGTCCTATAAACTGCTGAGCTTGCTTTTTGCTCGTTGGAGTGGTGAATTCAAGTATTTTCTGTCGTGCTTTTGGCACCATTTCTCGATGACCATGATGCCACTGAATCCCTAAGAATATCACTGTTTCAGCTGTACCTTGAATTTTACTCGGGTTAATCTCCCACCCTTCCTTTTTCAATTCTTCTGTAATGACATCTAGCTGACTTTGCACGCTATGCTCATCCTTGCCCAGGATCAAAATATCATCAATGTAATGAGAGATTTGTATGTCAGGTTTACACAGTATCTTGTCTAAGTTTAGTTTGTTTATTTATAGAGCGCGTCCGAACCCTCAGGTAGCTGGGCGCATAAGCATGTGCACGGCATAGTTACATATTGTTACACAAACACATGTATAGAAAAAGGGTACATACATTCAATGGACAAAAGGAATGGTACAGAATGTTGCATGAGATAATTACAACGGAAAGAAAGGACCGAGTTACATGGTGGTCCAGTTCATGATTTAAATAGGACATACAGTTCTGGATAGTGGCGAGAGGAGGCCAGGAATAAGTGTAAGTACATGGCAAGGTGTTTAGGCTGAGAGCCCGGATTTCACCATGGCTCTGAATGGCCAGAAAGAGGCTTCCGATCTGATTGTAAGAGGGAGAGAATTCCAGCATTGAGCTGCAAGCACTGGGAAGCTGGAGCCTCCTGCTGTTCTTAGATTGTAGTAGGGAACCTTTAGTTGGTGCAGGTAGGGAGTTCTGGTGGGTCTAATGGAGCAGTGTCTAGAGAATTTGTCCGAAAGGTAGCGTGGGGAAGTGAGGGACAGGCACTTATGTGTGATGACAAGGGTTCTTAGCTTGATTCTGTCCCAGATAGGGAGCCATTGGACTTCTTTGCTGGCCGTAGATATGTGGGCCTTATGTGGGAGGTTGAGGGCACATCTTAAGGCGTTATTTTGGAGAATCTGGAGTCTGTTCAAATTTTTGGTGGTAGTGTCTAGGTATAGTGTGTTACAGTAGGCTAATTTAGACAATATCAACGCTCTAGCTAGGGTGAGGCAACTGGAGTGCGAAAGAAAAGGCCTACAGGCATTGATCAATTTATTGGTGTAGGTGGTAGTTGAAATGGTGGTGTTTATTTGTTTTTTTTAGCGACAGGGTGGAATCGAGGTACACACCTAGTGTTTTGACCTCTTTGGAGACTTTCATAATGTTGCCGTCAATGGTAAAGGATTGGTACCTAGGGTCCAATTTATTGAGGCGGGCCTGGGATCCTACGATAAGCAGTTCCGTCTTATTGTCATTGAGACAGAGACTGTGTGTGGCCATCCAGGCTTGAATTTCAAGGTAGATTTCATTAAGCTTTGCAACATCTTCTTCATAGCAACCAGTGAGAGTGATGAGGACCTGGGTGTCCTCTGCGTAATTAGTGTAGCTGACACCTAGTTCGTCGAGAAGGTCAAAGAGGAGCTTAGTGAAGATGTTGTAAAGTGTGGGCGAAATGTAGGAGCCTTGAGGAACTGCACAATGGATTGGGATAGGGTCAGCAGCCGCGGAGGGGGCAAAGACCCTAGTCGACCTGTCAGACAAAAATGACTGAATCCAATTGATGGCATTCTGTTAGAATGCGGCAGCCAAAGAGAGGTGTTGTGTGGGGATCTGGTGGTCAACCAGATCGAAGGCAGCAGAGAGGTCCAACAGGAGCAAAATGGCCAGTTTGCCCTTGTCTTTGGCATCATCCATTTGTATTTTTAGATCCAGGAGGGCAGTTTCGGTCCCATGCCTGGGTCTAAAGCCGGATTGTCGCAAGCCTAGGAAGTTGTTGTCTTCCAAATGTTGTTGCATTTGGAGGTAGGCTACTCTGTCTAAGATTTTAAGGAGAAAAGGGACCGTAGTGATGGGTCTATAGTTCGTGGGGATGTTAGGGTCTAGGTTGGGTTTTTTGAGAAGGGGGAGGACCCACGCTTCTTTTAGGTTATTGGGGACCACTACGTTTTTAAAGGAAAAGTTGATCAATGAGGTCATAAGAGGGGCTAGCTCATTAGCTCCATCTTTGATGACGGACACGGGGCCCTTGCAATTGGATGGTTTGAGGCTGCCGATTATCTTGACTACTTCCGCCTCTGTGACAGGAGAGAAGTGGAAGGGGGGCTGTTTGGGATAGTATAGTCTTTTTTACTATTGAGGCTATCTTTGGCGGCAAGGTTAGCTTTTTTAGCTTCTATCTTTGCTTGTAGGAGGGCAATCTTGTTGGCGAGGGCAAGCTGAATATTATTACACCAGCCCTTGTCCTTGGTGCAGTCCTCTGTAGGTGGCAGTGGTGATTCGAGTTCCCTTAATATAGAGAATAATTCTTTGGTACCAGATTTGGCGTTGAGTATTCTCGCCACCAGCCGGTGACAGATAGTAGGACTATGCATGTACCCCATGGGTAGTCTCGTGAAAGTGTACTGACGTCCACCCCATGAAAATGCAAACTGTTCTTGACACTCGTCAGCAATTGGCACGGAGAAAAATGCATTAGCTAAATCGATCACTGCATACCAAGTCCCGTCAAACTTTTGGACATTTTCAATCAAAGTAATAGCATCTGGGACTGCGGGTACTAAGGGAGGAGTGTGTTTATTCAACTCCCTGTAATCCACCGTCATCCTCCACGACCCATCCCCCTTTTTAATGGGCAAGAGCAAATTGTTCCATGATGTGGTAATAGGGCGTAATACACCTGCCTCCACGTACTCTTTGATGGTGTCTGAAATGTCCTTGTGCCCCCCAGGAATGCAGTATTGTTTCATGGCTACCCGCTTAGTCGCCACTGGCACTTGCACTGGGGGCATCTTCAATTTGCCTACAGTAATGGGTGTACAAATTAATGCACTCACCCCAAACTGGTAAGTTTTACCGCCAATTCCCAAGGTTGGCCCTTCCAAAATGTCAAAGCCAATTATATACTCAGGTATTGGGACAATCAACACTTGGTATTTCTGCCTCTTTAAATTGCCTATTTTCATCTCCACTCTCGTTTGCACTGCAGGGGTCTCCTTTCCCCCTAAACCTGTAATCGTAAACTGTTTGCCTTTAAATCGTGTCGGATTACCATGAATCAAAGAGGCCTCCGCCCCAGTGTCTATCAATGCTCGCACCCCTTGTGTGTTTCCTGGCCCCCAAAAAATCTTAACATCAACATGAAGCCGTCTATCCACTTTTATGCGGGCAGACGCTGCCGGAGCTTGGCCGAAGCCCTAGTCAAACTTCGAATGAGTGTGACTCGTCTCCGCCTCTAGCATCGCACTCACCACCTTTCTCAAATCAGCATATGTTGGCTGGTACCGGGAAGGTGTCCCCATAGACCCTTCATCTTGTTATTCCGCAAGGGGAGCAGAAGGTGAGGCGTCCCCCTGTGTCATGGTGACTACTTGTTTCTTAACCTGTTTATAGCGTTCTTTGGCTGCAAGTCCTCGCTTTTTGTATAATTCATACATTACTCTGGTTTCAATGCCATCAATTTCTTCATGTGGCACACCATCTTTTAACAAAGTCAAAAACATGTGTTTTTCGGGACACTCGGGAGTCTCTACTATCTTGCCGCCTGCCTTCGGTTCTTCTCTCACTACGCCCCTCTCTCTCCCATGGCTTGTTATCGCTCTTATCCCACTCTCCCAAATCTGCAAGTTGCCGAATGGCATCTGCTACCTCATCAGTAGCCTTGCCCGTCATGCCTACGAGCAAAGTCATAATGACAATTTTGTATGCGGGTGGCGCATTTCTAATCACCATGTTTCGTGTTGAAACTGAGAGCGGCACGGGTCCCGTGTGATCAGGAGCGTCTATTTGAATCGCCTCTTTCATAGCATGCTGTCTGACTTTTTGAATTGCTTCTCTCAACGTATACCACTTTGTTTCTTCACTGGGCCAATCTGTGGTAATAGGGTAATTACGGTTACATGCTTGGGCTATCAGGTGCAACAAAGACACCTGCGTATCTTGACCATTAGCATCAGGGGGCGGTCCTGCTCTTAAGACCTCCTGTACATTGGTGTCAATTGACAGGGGTAGAAAACGTGGTGAATCAGTAGAATCTACCAAGAACCCTGCAGCACCCCGTCTAGTAATCTCAGCATCCATGTCAATAAAGCTTCCCATGATTTTTGCCTCAAACGGGTAATCATTTCCCCAACCTCCTGTTGTGTGTAATCTTCAAAAGTGCTTAAATCCACCATACCACCACCAGGATTCTGCGGGTGTGGTCCGGCTCTCCGCCTTCTAACAGGCTTCACCGCCACTGTTTTCTGTTTCACCTCTGGTTTGGGGTCAGACTCTTCTGCAGAACTACTTTCTAGACTGGTCGAATCAAAAATATCACCATCCCATTTGTCCGGATCCCAGTCAACACCAGCGGTAGCGATTACAGTTGCCACCTTTCTTTTGTTGACCCCTCCCTGTCTTTTCCTATACTTATATCGCGCTACTCTGACTGCTGCCCTCTCGGCCACCGCCTGATATGTGTCGGCCTCATCTTTAAACAATTTCATTTGAATCTGCTGCATTAACGTAGTCTGCCGTTCTGCAGCTAGTTCTCTCTCTAATCTCAAAACCTCATTTTTCATGTCCATTTGCCTCTGATGTATTTTCCTATAAGCATGCAAAAGAACCCAACCGCGCCTACCTAATGCCGCACATTCTTTACCACGTTCTATGGGAACTTGTTGCAAGCATGCAATTACATCAGTCGGATCAGCATCTCCCAATCCTTGATCCCAAGTTTCACTTAAACCGGCACCACATGCCCACGCTTGAGCCAACTTATCATACGGACTCTTAGTCCAACCTGGAATAACAACATCAGAACAGTCAACGCCAGCGGTAACGTTCTTCTTCTTGAACAAACTACTCATTATCGCAAGCAAAGCAAAACCTTGTTGAACCTATATATTTTTCTTCTCCACACTACAATCACTCCCACAGGCACTCAAACAGTTACCAAAAAAGACAACAAAAAACTTCAATTTTCAAAAAAAAACTTCACTTACATGCCAACCAAATCTTATCTACATTTCAACAGATTCTTGGATGCACGGAACAACTCATCACGTACATCCTGTTCGTGACGCCAAAAATGTGCTGCTCTCCCCCGAAAAGTGCATGACACAACCATAAATCATCAATGCAGTTATAGAGCAAGTACTTTGAACCAAAAAAAACAGACAGACACAATAACTCACAACCACGCACTCTTAAAGATATATCAGCTCTTTACGGCTATTTATTCAAAGTTTACAAGTACATAGAAATAACTCATAAAAATAATATGGATATGGTTCACCGAAGAAATAAAGAAGTCAAAAAGAAATACATCACCGTGAGCGTAATAGAAGTCCTCATCTCGTCCAGAAGCGGCTGGAAGACCCCGGGGACAGCCAGGCCGAGGGTGCCACAGCTCACAGGAAGGCCAGACAGAGAGTCCTTCTCTGGCTGAAGTCTCACCTGACCCCCTCTGGGTTTGTGCATATATACACACTCCACAAAGGGGAGTTAATTCTCGAACCTTCTGGAAATTGCACCTGCGCAGTTGAGGAACAGCTGTCAGTTGCCAGCTGGGTCAATCAAGAGTTCCCCCAAGGAACGCAGGGCCTCCCTGCTCTAAAAACACGCTCCACAGAGAACAGTAGCAAGCCATAACAACTTTAGCTTTCCCAGCAGAAATGGCCTTGACTGCACATCAGGTTTGGAAAAGCATGTTTGTCTCAGCACTGTGAATTTAACACTTCAGCAAAAATGTGTGCAGCCTTTCACTGCGGTGTGAAGTAAATATCCAACATGGCTCCGAGCGCTCCCAGAATGCATTGCGCGTCCGCGCCATTTTGAACCAAGCATAAATCAAGCATAACACTCCCAAGGCGAAGTTGGAAGCATCGTTTCCACAACACAAGGAAGGTCAGGGCTAGGAAGTCTAGTGGTCCATTTTCTTTGTAGGAGCTGAAACGCTCTTTCAGAAACCGGGGTCCATGGATGGGGTCCCTTTTTTCATCAAGTCAGCAAGGGGAACAAATATGTCTGAATAATCAGGAATAAATTGTTGATAGAAATTTGCAAAACCTAAAAGCCGTTGTAATTCCTTAACAGAGTGTGGACTAGGCCAGTCTACAACAGAAGAGATTGTCCTAGGGTTCACTTCAATGCCATTAGGAGTCAGTACATATCCTAAATAGGAAATCCGACTCTGATGGAGGAAACACTTAGAGGGTTTTGAATATTGACTGTGTTGTCTCAAACGTCTAAGTACTTCCTTTACATGGCAAACATGGAGATCATATGAAGTCGAAAATATTAGTATGTCATTGAGATAAATCACCATGTACATATCTAAAAGGTCTCTGAAAATATTGTTAAGAAAGTACTAAAAAATAGCAGGGGCATTGCAAAGACTGAAGGGCATCACAAGATACTCGAATTGACCGCATTTGGTGTGGATCGCGGTTTTCCGTTCCTCCCCATCAGCAATCCAGATTAAATTGTACGTCCCCTTTAGATCTAGCTTGGTGTATATCACGCTGTCTTTAGCTTGATCCAACAATACCTGGATGAGTGGCAGAGGGTAATGTTTTTTTACAGTAATGTTGTTTAACTGCCGATAATCCACACAGGGCCGATGTTCTTCCTCATCCTTTTTTGGAATAAAAAGATGGGGGCCCCTGCAGGGGACGTGGAGTGCCTAATGAACCCTTTAGCAAGAATGGAATTGATGTAATCTTTGAGAAAGATGTTTTCTTTCTTGGACAATGCGTATATCAGCCAATATGGAATCATAGCATTAGGTAGGAATTTGATGTGACAATCAAACTCCCGATGTAGCAGAGGTTTGTCTGCTTCTTTAGCATGGAAAAGATCACTGAATTCCAAGTGTTCCTTGGGTATTGGGGTCACAATGACTAGAGCATGTTGCGGTGAGTGGGAAACTATGGCAGGATTACCGAGAGGGGTAGAAGTAGAAGTAGAAGTATTTCCTTGGGAACAAGAAAGTGGACATTGGGAACCCTAAAACATGAGTTTCTGATTTTTCCAATCTATGGAGGGGTCGTGAAATGTAAGCTAAAGTGTTCCCAAGATGATTTGAAAATGTGTGGCAGCAATGGTATCAAACTCTAGAGTTGCTTAATGGAAATGAACACATATCATGGTCATTGCTTGGGTATGTAACGAGATAGGCCCAGAAATAAGAGGAGAACCATCTACCGACAGAATAGGCTCAGAGGCTCCTTTGTGAGTCAAAGGGATTCCATGTTTATGTGCAAAGGCGATGTCTATGAAGTTGCTTGTACTCTACTAAATATTCCTTCCCATTTATGGGAATTAAGTTAGAGATCCACCAAAATGAGCAAATGAGTGGATGGATTGGGCATCGTAGGACATCATTCATGAGGGGAGTCTGATACCACAAGGCTCGACCGGGGACTCCCTACTGAGGGCAAGCTTTGGCGTTTCCCTGACTGGGAAGGTTTCTTCTGGGGCATTCTCTAACCGTGTCGGTAGAATCACCAAAGACGTCTCCCTCTTTCCCATTCCTTAGTGGATACTGGGCCAAAAGTGTTCCCTCGTTGCATTGGTTCTGCTTCTTGCGTGGGAGTATCTTTTTCCCATCTAGGAGATGGGGTCCCATAAAATTCAATCCTTCTCCTTTCCCCTTTCTCTCTGTGGCTTTCTGATCCATCCTTATTACTAGGAGAATGTAAGCTGAGAGGATGTTGGAGGGGTTCTACCATTTGACTAGGGGAGTTTTTCAGCTCTTCCTTTAATCCTTTGCAGAAGATGGTGATCTGTGCGTCTTCGGGCCAAGGGGTTTCGGTAATTAAGCCCTTGAAATGGGATATATACGCAAGAAGATCTCTAGAGCCTTGTTTGATCTCTAGTAATTCATTACGCGCGGCCTGGCCTGTGTACTGTCTATCGAACATGAGTTGAAAGGCTCCTAAGAATCGATCATAGTCAGTTAAGAAAGACACGTGTCTTCAGACACATTTCATTAAGATATTCATGAAATCATGATTAGTTGAGATCTAGTACCTGACCATATTCCAAAAACATCTTCTATGTACCTTCTCCATACTACCAGATGGATATTCCAGTGTTGGTTTTACAGAATATGTTTCTTTTCAAGATAATACATATGAAATCATGTTTAGTTGAGATCTAGTACCTGACCATATTCCAAAACCATCTTCTATGTATCTTCTCCATACTACCAGATGGATATTCCAGTGTTTGTTTTACAGAATATGTTTCTTTTCAAGATAATACATAAATATGTTCACATAGGAATATTCATGAATATCTTAATGAAATACACTCCCGGATTCAATTCACCCTAGAGATCGGAGAACCACATTTACATTTCTTGGACATGGAACTTAGAATATCTGACATTGGATTAGAAACTAATGTTTACCACAAACCCACAGATGCCAATAATGTTTTGCATTATGCTAGCTTCCACCCAAGACAAATGATACAAAGCTTACCCAACAGCCAAGTCTTACGCATCAAAAGAATAACAACAAACACTGTGGCACTTGAAAAGGAATACTCAGATCAGAAAACCAAATTCATCAAGAGAGGTTATCCTCCTGAGATTGTGGAACAAGCCAAAGAGAATACAGATGTAATTGACAGAGCGACACTATTTCACCCAGTTCCAAAAGATAAAGGAGTTCCACTTCTCTATATCTCTGAATATTCCAGAGTCTTCATCTGCGCAGAATCATCACCAATAATTGGAAACACCTACACCATGATCCACTACTTCAGAAACTGTTTCCTAAACCTCCTATGATGGCATTGCATTGCAATTGGATTTGCAAGTGTAATACCATTACATTGTTTCTGTACAGTGTTCAAACATCGGGGAACACATTGAACATTTTATTCTGAACAGATTTTGAAGACAGCTACAAATCATTTGAATCTGTCTGGAAGTCAACCTTTCAACAAGTTCCAGTTTTTGGAGGACAAGGCTCGTTTGCAACATTCTGTGGCATTGTATGTGTCCTGGTAACAACATCAGGATCCATTCCATGTGTGTGCATGGCCCACACAGTCAATGTGAGATCTATCGCAAATTGAAAATCCATTTTCTGGTATATCGCCTTGGCTGCCCATTGTTTGCTTTGTTTTGTGAAGACCATGAGGTAACGAATCATCCCAAAAGTTCCTACAGTTTTTGCTTGTTCCCTCCCAATGTTCTTGTTGTGCACAAGTACAGCCAAACTTGTTCTGGCCTCCATAACGTCTATGCCGAAATACAACCTTTTGGGCATGTACTTTAGTCACATATTATGGAACACCTCCAAATCTCCAGTATGGCAGAATTCGGTGAGTCCTTTCAGGTCTCTTGAAACCATTTTATCGTACACAATCTTCTCAAGTGTTGTGCATGGAGTGGAGTGGAACCACTACTTCTTATGCTCCTGCTCCTTCGATAAAGTTCCATGTGCACATTCATGGAAATTTTTGTTTTATCTCCATGAGTGTTTCTTGGAACTATGGTGCAGCAATGAACGCCATTTTTCAAGTAGCAATTCTACCGATCCATCACATGTTTTGGAGCACAACCAAAAATAGTTGCTGACAGACTGAGACACTTTAAAAGGTTTTCTGAACCCTTTTCTTTACCAGCGGCTGAATTTATTTTAGTGATTGATGATTTGGCAATGTGCCATATATCGAATTGATGCTGAATGTGTGGAAACTGCTTTCGCATGGCCTTTACAATTCCAACGTGCCTCCCAGTGGCTATCAGGTCTATATGCATTTCCCTGGATTCTAGAAGTTTGATAGATTTAATGAAACCATGCTTCTCCATGCCCACAGATGATGTACATTCAGACACCTGCACGATGACCGAACTCACAATTTTGTTTACTTTCCATGTCTTGAAAGTGGTAAGTACAGTACTTAGAGGAACAGCTTGGACTGTCACACTGTCCGTCGCCAGCGAGCCTGACCCTTTTGTCAGAGAGTGTACTCTCCATTGACATCTGTTCGAGTTTCCAGGGATGACTCATAGCAGGCAACAAGAATTCCCTCTGATATTTGTACTACTGGGTTTTAGCAAGGAACTCTAGTCCCACAAATTGACAGAAACTGGAAATGTTACTGAAAGTTGAACCGCAGAACAGTAAATCTGCTGAACAAATTAAATTTCCAGCAGGTAATGAGCATCGGTTGAGCAGACCATAAAAATGTGCTATGTAGATGGGCACAGCTGGCCTGGAATTTCAGGTTGGCGACTTGGGATACACAAGAGAAATTCACCAGTGGCTCCCTATATATACTCCCACTTAATTTATGATCACATTTAATCATTTGTACAGTCGCTAGCAGGCAGCACTCAAATACAATGTGGTTGTGCACCTTTAATAGCCAATCATCCCGCAGTATTGTGTTTTGTGACTCGACGGTGGTGGACAAGTCCCCCAAACTAGATATACTGAAGTCGAGATCTTGAGCAGAATTCGTCAGTCAATTGCGTTGATGGTTCAGTCTCTGTTAGTTCAGGCTGTGATATGTTTGCATGAATTGGGGAAACAGGTAACATTGAATATTTGGTGGGTGGAACATTTTTAGAGGGTGTAGTTTGTGTCAATGTGTCTGCAAGCAATTGCAAGGCATCTTCAGTGTCTTCAGTTTCATCCGTGTGACTTTTCACAAAGTAGCAATGGACCATGGAAACTTTATATGGTTTACAGGTGAGATTGCATTCATTTTCCGGGCACTGGACATATGCATCACAACTATGAATATTGACTGGACCATGCTGTGCCCCAAAACATAGTTGATCCATTGTGAAATCCATTTGGCAAGTGACATCTTTGGTTTCAGTTGTTGTCTGAGTCTTTATACTCCTCTTCCACCTGGGCCTCTAACAGATTTATAGAAAAACATGCTCAATGTATAGTACACATACAAAGGATACAATTTTCCAACTAAAAACATAATATAACTAAAACACATGCTTAAAAACTTCTCCAAAACAAACTGGTTTGTTCTTTACTATTGTTTTTCTCTTCAAAACCGTGAACTTCGCTTTGCCGACCAAAACACCAAGGTGAAAAAATAACGTTTTCATATGGTTTAAATCAAGCAAATTTCATTTTGACGCAAAGAAACAAATGTACGTATCTACAAACAAAACCATCTTGATGGACGTCAAAACATTACAACATTTTAAAAATGTCATCACAATCCGATGTGATGCTCAATTGTATTTCAGATTATGTTATGTATACGTCTGGTCCAGGTGTCTCTTCAATTTCGACACCTTCAGTACATTCCTTAGAGAGAAGAATCATACAAAAAAGTTAAAAGGTCAATTGAACTTAAATGTAAAATCTTTCATCTCACAGAGCACTACATGGTCAAAAGAGAATGGGGAATACCATGTCTCACCGAAGGATGTCCTCTCTGCACTCCCAAAGTCTCCTCCACCCAGGTGATCCTCCCTCGCATATCCACCCCCAGGGTCAGGATCCATGACCGTTGGCCTTTCCCTGGCTACTTGAGCAGAGGATGTTGGGGAAAATGAAGTGAGAATGCCCTCAGGTACAATCCATGTAAAAACAATACTGTTTGTGTACCTTAGACCACTATTGTAGCCTAACCTCCATATTCTATAGCCAATGCAAGACCTGTCTGCCGTTCTATTTGTTCAATTGTGGCAGATAGCAGTGGGAATTGTGAGAAACCAGAAGGTGTCTTACCCACTCGTCCCCAGGGATCAGTCATCCAGGTGCTCAGAACACGGCCATCGCTTTGGATCCAGTTCCTTGGGGTGGACCAGTGTGGGAGGATCATGCTTACCTTTTCAGGCCCTCATCACACCTACGGGATCCTGAGACAGCCATCAGGAACCAATGGCTTACCCCAAGGTGCAGTTGTGCACGAACAATCCTACAATCAATTAAGGATACAGCATCACTACTGCAAACACAGCAGCAGGTAAGCTGTATTTTGATACACCAAGTGTTGTATCCCCACGGCATCACTATGCCTTTATTCAGTAAATTCTTGAATCATTAAATTACCCTGAGATCCTCATAAGCCTTATCTCACCAACAGATATTACGGACAGCACCTCAAATCGGTGCCCATCCTGAAGAAGGCCATTATCCAGACAGGCTACAATCCAGCCCTCCTTGGCCGAAATACAGCTGTGTCGATCCTCCGTGACACAACCAAACCCCTCCTTGTGTATGTTATGTAGATATTGTTGTGTACACTATGTGTTAACCACGCCCCGGACCATCCCCTGTCCTGGGTGCACTTTTGTCTAACTATAGGTCTACCCGACTGTCATATATGTCTGTGCCAAATCGTGGAGCTTTTACCTCAACAACATAGAGGTTTATACACACTTGGTATCTCCATTTGTTAGAATCACACCTGTCCGTTGTTATTGTACTTTCGTGCTTATTGAAAGTTATGTATACTAAAAAAAGGATAAACTGTTGTTCTTGAAATAAATTCATATGTTCAGAACCGCATATTGCTTCTAGGATCTCTCATCCTGATTTTTTTTTGATTATTACATGAGTACCCGCCTGGGTATATCAGGACCCTGCCAGGTGCCCTTATATTTTTTCTACTTCAGAGTTCTGACATATTCAGAAGCCTCTTTCCTGAATGGACGCTACTTTGGATCCATTGACCACTCTAGCCCAGATAGTGGCAAACCTAAGGGCTGACATGACAGCCGCTCATGAAGCCACTCAACTAAATCTTCTCGAATTTCATGCCAGTATGCAACCTAGGGGGGCAAGCACCTGGGGGACAGCATCAGCCTCAGCCTCAGTTTCCGCCGCAAGCGGTTCTTTCAATAGACAAGAGAATACCGCCATGTACATGGCTGCTCAGTTCCCTCTTGCTCCACCGGAACGTTTCCATGGAGATCCTAAGCACTACCGTACTTTCATCAATCCGTGTAAACTACACTTTTTGTGCCGGCCTTCCTCTTTTCCGGATTCAACCACTAAATCGGATTTCATTCTGTCCTATTTAGGTGGTTCAGCAGCGGTTTGGGATAATCCACTTCTGGAACAAGGGAGTCAATTGCTTCATGATTGTGATGCATTAATCACGGCCATGTCACGGGTATTTGATACCAGATACAAATCCCAAGCTAATGATCTGGAACTCCTGTCTCTGCAGCAATGGGACACTCCCTTGTTGGCTTATCTTGCCTGTTTCAATCAACTGGTCGCTGAGGCGGGATGGACTGATGAAAAGAAAGCCGCTTTGTTCTATAAGGGTTTGTCGGACACATTGAAAGATGTCCTAGCCACGGTTCCAGTGGTGCCCTCCACATTCTCCGAATTATTGTACCTTGTTTTGCAAATAGACGCCCGTAGATCGGAAAGGAAAGGGGAGAAAAGAGGCGTGTTTCTTGCTCCACCTCCTGTTAATGCGCCATCCACAGTGGAGGGATTCGGGGTCCTCTGTCGTCCGAGAGAAGAGAATACCGCAAAAAGAATAATTTGTTTCTACTGTGGTTCCATGGAGCATTTCCTAAGAGAATGCCCAAAAAAACCTAAGAAGCAGGGAAATGCCAAAGCTCGGCAATAGTTTGAACCCCTTTGCCGAGCATGAATCATCAGGGTTCCTGCTTATCAGTACCTTTTGTTGTACATGCCAAGCTGACTGTTCCCTCTGAGAATTCATGGTCTGTTCAGGCTGTTTTAGACTCTGGCGCAACCTGGACTTACATTGATGCTCAATATGTACGTGACTGGAACATCCCGGTCACCCGAAAGGAACATCCAGAGTTAGTCAGCGCTGTGGACGGTACCTCGTTGTTATCAGGTCTGGTCACTGAACGTACCGTCAACCTTGTCATGACTCTCGCCTCAGGGCATGTGGAAGAGATACATTTTGATGTTATTGCAGCACCTCAGTTAAAACTTATTCTGAGTTTACCCTGGTTAGTGTTGCATAACGCCTTGGTTGACTGGCAACCTGGTGTAGTCAGGCTTACTTCTAGTCATTGTTAAAATCACTGTTTTGCCCCAAAATCTGAAATGTCCATTCCATGTTTCCCGCTGTTAGATGCAGCTTCAGTGATTGGGGGTATAGCCTCTGTCCCTCTACCCAAAGAATACGAAAGATTTCGGGATGTTTTTGATAAGGTAGGGGCAGAGAAATTACCACTACATCGCCCTTACGATTGCCCCATCGACCTTGTGTAAGGGGCCAGGATTCCCTCAGGAAGGGTTTACTCCCTTACACAAAAGGAGAATGCAGTCCTGAAAGAATATCTGGACAAAGCCCTAGAAAACGGTTTTATACGTCCATCTCATTCTCCGGCTGCCTCTCCTCTCTTCATTGTACCCAAGAAGGAGGGGGACCTATGTCCATGTATTGATTATCGGGAACTCAATGCTGTGACCATACGTAATCAATATCCTATACCTCTCATATCTGTTTTGCTACACCAATTGGGTACCTGCGAATACTTCACCAAATTGGATCTACGGGGTGCTTACAATCTCGTAAGGATGAAGGAAGGGGATGAGCAGAAGACGGCTTTTAAGACCAAATATGGCCTATTTGAATACTTGGTTATGCCATTTGGACTTTGTAATGCCCCGGCCACTTTCCAGAGATTCATAAAGGACGTACTGAGCGACATGCTTGATAGATACGTAGTTGTATATCTGGATGATATCCTGATATATTCTCCTTCATGCCAAGAACACGTCAAACATGTATCTACTGTTCTTCAACGGTTAAGAGAAAACCGTCTGTATGCCAAACTTGAGAAATGTTTGTTCCATGTTAAAGAACTGGAGTTTCTAGGATGCAACATCACTAACATGGGAATCAAGATGAGTGATATCAAAAGTGAAGGCCGTTCTGGACTGGCCTACCCCTACCACAGTTAAAGCCTTGCAATCTTTTCTTGGTTTCACAAACTTTTACCAGCAGTTTATCCGGTCTTTCTCAGAAACCGTCGCTCCGTTGACAGTGTTAACCAGTAACAAACGTCAGTTCATATACAGTGAGAAGGCCCAACTAGCCTTTGAGGCCTTGAAGGTGGACTTCACGACCGCACCAGTCTTACAACACCCTAATCCCAGACTTCTGTTTCATGTGGAGGTTGATGTCTCGGAAGTTGCGGTTGGGGCGGTCCTCTCTCAAGTATGCAATGATACTAGTTTGTTATATCCAGTAGCTTATCACTCAAGGAAACTAACACAGTACGAGCAGAATTACACAGTCATGGAACGTGAACTCCTAGTTGTTAGGGAAGCGTTCATAGTTTGGAGACACCACCTACTCGGTACTGTTTCTCCTGTACAGGTGTACACAGATCATCAGAACCTACTCGCATTATAATCATTGAAATGCACAGCCCGTCATGCCAGATGGCACGTGTTCTTCTCTATGTATAACTTCGTGTTAACTTACCGTCCAGGTCAGTTCAACTCAAAAGCAGATGCCCTTTCATGGACTCACGGTTCTCCATGGAATGGTACCGTCCTTCTCGAGAACCATGTGGTCTGTTTATGCACCTTACAACCTACATTGAAATCATTGATCCAGGAATGGGTGGCTAAACAACATGGATGTGATCAAGAAATTACCATATGTCCAAGGTCGTGTCTACATTCCCGATCAAGTTACAAGACACGTGGCCTTACAATGGTGTCACGATTAAAATATGTAACCTCTGTGTATAATTTGCTAAGAGATTGAATTTGTATAAATGTATGTTTTTGGCAAAATCGGATTTTAAGTAAAGTAAATGTGGGAGTTTTTGGACATTGTAAAACTCACCTCATAAATCTGACATCCTTCCCAATATAAAGAGTCCTTTACAAATATAAAATGTCTTAAAAATATATATACAAAGTGTATACAGTGCACTGTATTAAAAACTATTTTAACAGCTTTTGTATGGTCCAAACACGTAGATATTTTCAGATCTAAACAGGAAAAGTACAAGATAGCGCAATACGGACTCCAGAGGCACCTGTCATAATTCAATATCATAAACCACCAAAGCTTGGTGCCAACGGGAAACTGTCATGATGCTGAAGTGTGTTGCCCCTTCTGCCTCTAAACACATGTCGGCTGCCCCATATGCTCAGTTGCTATCCCATTTCCAATTAGCAGCACGTCCTCCGTTTAGGGCTTGGAAGGCGTCTGGATGGTTGCCATGGTCACAGCACACTTCCCACCCGCTCGGCTTTCCTCCCTCATGATTGGCCAGAACTCGTGGTTATGTGATGCCGGCTTCGGGCTTACAATGCAAACACACTGTTCCATTGGGCCGATAAAAGACCCTCCAACTTCCGTGTCAGCGCTTCTGATCATTTCTGGATTTTCTGAGCCTGTTTTGTGTATTCCTTGTGTCACGCCATTGCATGTTTTCCAACTGATTTCGTGTCCCTGAACTTGGTCTGCTGTACTGACTATGTCTACGCTGTTGCCGACCATTGCCTGTGACTGGATTGACTACGGATTACATTTGGCTCTGTTTATGCCCGAATGGTTACTCGACTCGGCTTGTTGTCGGGAGTGCCTCCGTCTCTCGTTGTGTCTCTGTCTGGCCTGATTTTGTACCCACCAGGACTCTCTTGGATTCGCTGACGGGGTTCATCTGTCCCCCCCACGTTACCCTCCTCAACCTCACGTTATCCATGTGCATTCACCTTTCTCATTCCATACAAACTATATTTCCTGCACGCATACCTCTTGTTCTGTCAAACCACTTGCCTCCCCTCAGGAACTTTACTCTACAACCACAAAGAAACTGGCACAAGAACATTGGACGCTATCCTGTATACGCCGTGCCACAACCCTACTCTAGTGCCTCCCTCGTGCCACCCAGGGTAGTCCCTGAACTAACTTCCTTTCCTTCGTTGTTTTTCCCTTCATCCCTCCTGGAATCTGGACTTCCTCGGTTCTTCACTACATCATCATCCGGTAAGCACAACTCACCACCTCTCACTAGACCTTTGTGTGTCATTAGTCCTTCTTTGTGTTCCATTTCCTCCTTGGGTGTTCTGTTGACTAAGATCTGGGTATTGTGCTTTTCCCCAGCGGCAGAACATGTGGGGATTGCGTGCAGGTGCTACTAGGGATTGCGGCTTCTTCTTCCCTCAGGTTAGTGCCTTGACACCCACTTCTTCTTGTACTGTCTTGGAAGTGTTTAGCTGTCCCCTCCTAATCTGACTTCTGCTTGCTTCCGCAGCTTGCTATGGGAACGCAGAGAATCAGGGTCTCACACCCTTTCAAGCAATCAACCCACCTGGCCTGGTGGCTTAAGTGGGAAGTAGGGTGTATTTCTGGGAAGGTTCGTTCAAGTTGAGGGGGCCCGGGCAGTCGTTTGAGAACAAGGGATTATCATTGAGGGCGTCTGGCAAAGCATCTGTACGGCTCTGCGGGTGGGTGAGTATCCAGGTCTCCCGGTGAGTGTTAAATCTGTTATTGTCTGTTTATTGCCTTGTTGGCCCGAAACCTGATAGGGACATTTCTTTCAACATATCAAGCCCTCTTTAGAGTTCCCAGTGTGCCTTTTCATAAATACATCATCTCCACATTTCTATGTACCCATTAGGTTCCTAGGAACTTCAGCACGAGGGAAAGTTGCAATTTTCAATCTGGAACAACCAGCAACTACATGGTGCTGCAGTTCAGTCAGAAATACACAGCCTCCAGGAATCCTTCTATTCGGCACCCATTGTGATCCAACGAGAGGCTCGCAGCCCATTGGTGCTAGAAACAGATGTCTCCAGAGGTGCCTTGGGAGTGGTCCTGTGCCAGAAAGAAACAGATGGATTTTTATATTCAATAGTCTATCACTAATGAAAGTTCCTCTCAGCAGAGTGAAACTATACCATTTACGATTGAGAACTTCTGGCTACCAAAGACAGATTCATTTGTATTTGTATTTATATTTTATTTATTTGTATAGCGCACCAGGCCCAGGGGCAACCGGGCGCATCACTTAGTTACAACATAAGAAAAACAAACAGAACCATAATTACAAATTTTACAAGTATAATACAGAATTTACAGGTATAATAGTAGCAATGAGAGGACAAGCAGATTATATATACATGTACAAATTAAGAAGAGAACCCAGAGCTAAATGTCCTGGGCGGCCAGCCAGGTTTTTGAATCTCGGGAATGAGGGTTCTGCTCTAAGCTCATTAGGAAGCGTGTTTCAGAGTTTAGCTGCCAAGACAGGGAAGCTAATTCCACCTGATCTTTGGAGATTGAAACGTGGAACCTCAAGGCAGTTTAAATGAGCCATTCTGCCGGGTCTAATGGAGTTGTGGAGGGCAAATCGGTTGGCCAGGTAGCAGGGAGCAGGGATGCAATGGCCTCATCTGTCAGAATGAGGTTTTGAACTCTGTGGAAGTACTTACGTACCATGTAAATCTGACCTTCCTAGAAATCTATTTAATGCATCCTATGCAATGGACACATGTGTGCATCACATATGGAAGTTAGAAATGTGAAATGCTACAGGCTAACTTTATTTCAATCCATGTTAAGAAAGACCCTTGCTACTAGGTTGAACGTTGTCACTGGCAATAACGTGACCGAGCAACTGAAAAGAGTGACAGTATTTGCTATAAAGCCAGAGAGGCGTAAATGGCATTACACGTTTTTGGCCTGCTCTCTAAGTGTGGAGTTTTTTTGCATTGAGGTGTGTCAGCCTTTTGGCATCTTCATCATAGACCAGCTTAGCATGTGCGACCAGCCGTTTCAATGGCTTAAAAGCATTCTCTACCATCTTCCCAGTAGTATATCTCAAGAAGGCATTCTACACATTGTGCACTGATTCAAACATCATACATTGCTGCATGAAGTGTGATAAAATATTGGTTGCTGAGTGTGTTGTGCTTAAGAATGCCCTGGATCTAAGTAGCAAAGTCGATTTATGAGTAGGATCAACACATTATAAAAAGCTACTACAATAATCGTCACTGTTATGAAAACATATCTTCATTCTATTCCTTAGGTTGGTAACTGTTCTAGTTCAGCATAGACATTTAAACTAGAAATGCACTGTCACTAATAAACAGTGTTATGTTACTGCTGCCATCACGTTTGTGGATATGTTTCTATGACACCAGAACTGCTAAATCTGATGGCACGAGCTATGAGGCCAGATGGCATTAAGCAGCTGGCACTATGAGCTACTGATAAGTAGAAGATCCATGGGCTGGGAAACAGCGTGGGAGTCAGACTTACAAAGGGTGCGTGTGTGTGCCCAAGATGCAATATGATGGAAGACCACAGACCATGCAAGATCGGAGGAGGTTGTCAGGTAGCCTCCAAGTCTGGACATTTCTGAGAAGCTTTCTGTCAAGTGTTTAAGTACAGCATGTGCATCAGAGAATGATGATGGACACATGAAAATATGGAACAATGACTTGGAGGGTCTTGCCACTGAGGTGGTGAGAAGGAGCCTTCCCAGGATTGTCCAAGAAGAGATGACCTCATTTTTCCTGATTGATGTCCTTTCTCGTCATCGCCTATTTTGTTTTAAAAGACTGTGTTTAGTGGGTAGATCTAAGTTGCTCCTGGAAGTTTAGAAAGGGACATGCTGTCAGTTTTTTGTATTGCTTTGCAGTGTAATAATCTGTCTCTGACGTTTACTACTGGTCAAATTGTATCAAGTGGGCCAGTCCTTCCACACTGACAAACACTTTAATACCAATGTCAAGATTTTCTTAAGCATGACCATTGCTCTAAAAAGTAAAAACGGGGCCCTAATGTCTGCACAAATAACTAAAAAACGTTACATTTTTTCTGTAAGGAAGGCATGTTATCAATCAGTAAGAAAGACACAAGTGGTCACAGTTCAAGGATGTTTATTGAACTTCGCCTGGGTTTGAAAAACGCCTATCTAATCCTAAATCTAAAGATGGGAGCAAGCTACAACCATCAAATAATAATAATGCAGTCCTATTGGTGTCTTGTCAAAAAGGGCCTGTACTAATAAACCTATTCGCCAATCCTTACTTCTAAATACAAATAGTGTGGGAAACAATGTTAAGCAAAAGAAAAGTGTTCAAGAAATGATATGCCGGGATGGGAAACTGACACTGGCCCAACCCCTGTGGAACAATTGCCATCTTCCTGAAATACAAAAGTTACCTAGATGGCCCGAATGGGTCCAACTAGGAATCACCACCGTTGGGGCTGTGCTGCGGGAGGACAAACTTGCACCATTTGAAACATTGCAAGAGGAATTTTCCCTCCCAGCCACAGAAAGGTACCACTACACGCAATTGCAACATGCGTGGAGCACCCACCAATAGAATATACGAAACATACCGGAAAGCTCCCCCCTTGAGCGCAATATGGTATCGGACCAGGTGGAACGGAAAGTCACCTCCACCATGTACAATGTGATTACATCCTTTGCGACACCAGAACTGACCAGCCTGAAGACCAAATGGGAACGGGACGTGGGATCGCTCCAGCCAGAAGACTGGGTGGAGGCCCTAATGTACCCGCGTGAGGTAACCATTTCTTCAAGACTCAGACTGGTTCAACTAAAGATCCTGCACCGCGTCTACTACCCAAGAGTCGCCCTTTTCCGCTGGGGGAAGACGACAGACGCACGTTGCCTACGCTGCAAGCGTGAGGAAGGCACATTCTTCCATATCCTATGGGAATGCAATAATATCCAACAACTCTGGCAGAAATGCTGTGACAAACTATCCAGCGTTATAGGCAAGACAATAGAAAGATGCCCAAAACATCTCCTTCTGGGGATCTCCAATGAAACCGACCTGTCCCGGTATGAAAAGATACTCTGCTCTACTGCAACGGCCGTGCTCAGGCGGAATATAGCACAACTGTGGGGCGCAGAACGCACTCCGGACTATGACCAATGGGTCGTGGGTGTAGACATCTGCGCTGAAATGGAACATCGGGTGTATACTGCGAGGGGCTGCCCGCAAAAAGCGAACAAAATATGGAGCCGCTGGGAAGATGCCAGCTAGAAGTCAGGTGTGACACGGCAGACGCTAAGAATGGACAGGGTCGCATGATGCCGAATGAAGCGAGCCAGAAACGCACTGATCGTGCCACGAGTAACTCCTGTTTTGGCAAAGTCTGACGGACCACTAGACGGCAGTCCCAGTTACCAAGGGTTTTTTCTCTTTTCTTTCCTCTCTTTTGTTGTTTTTATTTTTTTACCTGCTTCTCTCTCCTTTCCTTACCCCCTCCTGAAAATGTTGATTGTATGATTGCTCCCTTGCTCCCAGCCCTGATACACAGAGAGATGCACGTACTGTTAAGTTGTTTTCCTATGTTTCAAATCAATAAAGTCTTTGATCAAAAAAAGAAATGATATATCAGGATATTCAAGCAGTTGCTTTCACTTCCCCAAGTTTTCAGCACGGGACACGGCGGCACACTCAAGCTTAGCACAGTCTCTGTCTTCTCTAGCACGAGGATGCAGTTCAAATCTCAGTGTCAGGTCCTTCTGTACCAAAGCCTCTTTGCCATTCAAAGTCTCTTATTTCAGAAGGCCTGATGCGACAAACAAACGTTCAAAAGTTCCTTTCCCCTCAGGATTCTAATGTACAACTTCTTGGGCGATTTTCGATTCACCCCGGGTGCCCCTCTTTCGGGCTCAGACCCGCTTTACCACAAAGGGGCTCATAACGGGTCCAGCGGTAACCGTGCAGGTGCTGCTGGCGGGTTGCTGCCGGACCTGTAAATATTTCCCTGTGCCTGGCTTCCCGATGCCACCAACGGATTACAACCCCAATGGCCCAGAAAGTCAGGCGCAGCAATTTGTACGTACTTATTCCCATAGAGGACTCTATGGAAGTGGGGACCATGGAAGCACCAGTACCGTTGCTAATGGTGCCGGTGCTTTCGTGATGGTCTGCCTACTGTGGCCGCTTGCCCGGCAGGGCAGACCTGCCGGGGACGGCAGCTCCGGCAGGCAGACTTGTAATATGCCAATCTGGAAACAACCGTTCCGGTAACTTCACCGGCACCCTTGTTTCCGGACCGGCATGGTCTGAATGAGGCCCAAAATCTTCCATTGGTCACCCTCTGCTGGGCTCAGACAAGATTAATGTATTTTTCCAAACTTTCTCTATTTCATCAAAATCAAAGACTTTTGACTGCACGCAGGAATTTTCTTGACCCGTTGCAGGACCACTTCGATTCACATTTATTCATTCACTTTCAAATGATCTCCCTCTGCCAGGCTCGGATCACATTCAGCCGGATACCTTACAGAGACCTTCGACTGAGCACCCATGCAGTGCCAGACCACTTAGAACTCTGAAGTATTCCTGGTTGGAGTTCTGCTCCGGCAGTTTGAACCCGTCGTGTAGTCGACAAGTTCTCTCTGCCAATGTACCTCTCAGGGATATAAAAAACAATTGCATGAGGAGTTAATTGACCCAAAGATGGATGGACGCCACAGGATACCGCTGACCTGCAAAGGAAGGTCAAGGTTAATACCAACGAATACACGTGAACAAATGACAAGGCAAGATCAAGGAAATAGTACCTTTGGACTAGCAGATAATGTTCCAGTACTAAGATCAGTGTTCCTGATTATAAGCAACAGGCGTATCCTAAGAAGTAGATAACAGTATAATGAGTGGGTTTAATTAACCAAGAAGAGTAGCAGTATCATGAACAGTATGAAAAAACAAGACAAACAGCTCTTACCATATGTCCGAGAGTGGATTCTGAAGATTGAAGTAGGTTTTGAGAGGAATGGAAGATGGGAAATCCTCCTAACACCCGCCGGCACGAGGACGCTTAGCAAGTTCACAGAAGACAGTCCCAGGTTGGTTGAAGTGAAGAAGATCCTCCTAACACCCACCGGCAAGAGGACGCCTAGCAGAGTTCCCAGGAAACCGTCCAAGTTACAGTGAAGCAAAGAAATGCTCCTCCTAACACCCGCCAGCACGAGGACGCCTAAATGTATTCCTGAAGGCAGTCCAGGTACACGCGATGGAGAGAGTCTCAAGATAAGGTAGTGCGGAAGCAGTGGTAGAATAAGTGAATGAGCACAAAGTTGAGCGAACAGGAAGAATGGTTGAGAGTTCCGGGTCAGTATCCGTGCAGGCAGAATGAGTACAGAATCAGCAGACATAGCAGGTCAAAAAAGCGTTGCAAGGGTCGAAAGGTGGATTTCGTGAACAGACAGACAGGGAGCAAGACAAGGAAATGCCGTAGGATGTAGCCGGGTAGATAACCAAGAAAACAGTCCCAAAACAAAGTTTCAATGGCCGTAGAAAACTCATTCAGAAGAGTGATTGAAGGACGGGCAGGACATAAGTAGGAACCATAGATCATGTGACTGGGTGAAAACAAGGCTTAACGTGAAAAGACACGTGACTGAATGAATGCGGAAGGACCTCGTTTCCATGGTAACTTCCAACGCCGTCTAACTGCTAAACGGCGGATATTCATGGACTTAGATTTGTGTGGCACAGTTACCTGAGAGTGCGAACGAGAGGGACAACTAGGGAGGGGAAAGCTGGCCCGTATATGAGTTCTGATTTTCCCCACGTGTCGGGACCGAAACAGTTTCCTGACAGCATCCTCCCCCAATGATGACACCCCCCTACTCGAAGCAAGGAAATGGGACATGAGTAAAGGGGCATGGATATTAGAGGCAGGTTCCCAGGTACGATCTGCCGGACCATAGCATTTCCAGTCCACCAGAAACAACCTAGTACCCCTGGATAACTTGGAATCTAGGATGGCATTGACTTCGTATTCTTCAGAGCCCTGAACCATAACAGGGTAAGGGCGAACAGGCAATCTAGTGGATTCCACACAAGGCTTGAGTAAGGATATGTGAAATACAGGATGCATTTTCCATGATTTAGGCAACTCCAACCTGACCACCACAGGATTAATCAATGCCTGTACCAGAAATGGCCCCAGAATGTGAGGCAATAGGCACTTACGACCCGGAATGCAGAGATTTATTGTGGACAGCCACATCTTTGAACCAATGGAATACTGAGGACCCTCCTGACGGTGTCAGTCAGCATAGGCTTTGGATTTTTCCTGGGCCTCCGTCAGATGAACTCCAACTGCTTTATGCACAGCAGAAAGGTCCTGAAGATAGGCATGAACAGCCAGGTTGGTACTGTGCGGGGCTAAGTCCATGGGAATGGTCAGTGGATTTTGGCCGTACATAGCATGGAAGAGCGTGGTACCAGTGGATGCATGGATGGAGTTGTTGTAGGCAAACTCAGCATGAACAAGAACCGAGAACCATTTTCCTTGGTATTGAAGGGTAAGGCAACACAGATACTGCTCTAAAGTAGCATTAAGACATTCAGTCTGCCCATCGGTTTGGGGATGATAAGCACTAGAATAGCGGTCTTCAATACCAATAGAACTGGCGAGGTGTTTCCAAAAACGGGAGGTGAACTGCATCCCCGGTCTGATACTATAATATCCGGAAGACCAAACAGACAAAAAACATTGTGCAGAAACAGATCTGCAAGAGCAGGAGCGGAAGGCATTCCCTTGCAGGGGATAAACAGACCTAATTTGGTAAAGTAGTCAATGACCACCCATATGGTGTCATAACCCATGACTTGAGGAAGTTCCACAATGAAATCCATTGAGATCATGGCCCATGGACGTTCAGGAACAGGAAGAGGCTGCAAGAGACCCATCGGTTTGGTTGTAGCACCTTTACATTAGGCACATATAGAACAAGAGGATATGTAGGTGGATACATCTCTGTGCATAGAGGGCCACCAACACCAACGTTATAGTAGTTCCAGGGTTTTGCATTTCCCAGGATGTGTGGCCACGTAATTATGAGGGGGGTTGTCAGTATCTGGTGAGAGAGAGCCCTCCTTTTGGTGCCACCCTCCCAAGCAGAAAAACCTGTTTTTCAACTTGCAGCTCCAGCCACAATAGTTTTAACCTTTAATTTCTGATCTTAGATCCAGAATTAAAGCAAGCCGGTTGCATAAAATAACCCATGTTATATAGTCTCACCATCAACAAACCCCTTCATATTGCTAAGGACTGGCAGGCTTTCATTCACCAGTGTGCTGCTCCTAAACACAGGCATTTGCTTTTCTTTAATTTGTGAAAGGCCCATTTTTTTACACATGGTGCAGCTGGCCTTCCTTCTTAAATTCAACTTTTCATCTCCAGCAGCCTGAAACACTGTCTTGCAGCTATAGTTATTCTCTATAATGCTGTAGTTGGTCTGCAGCACAGGTACATTGAAACAGACATGGCTCAGCTAGTTAGAGTCTCTCTCTAAACAGCTGAGTTTTGGATACTTTTGCAAAGAAAATGACCGCATTTCCCATGTAAGTAAAACTAAAGTTCCTGATTGATTTTTTTTTAGGGTTGGTTTGACTGGGCTTGTCAATTCAAAATCATACCTGGTTTTGCTGAGGCACAGTGAGACACAAAGGGCTTGACAGGGCTTATGAATCACAGTGGTTTTAAGGAACAGAGGGAATTTAGCGTCAAAGCCGCATTTTTTAAAGGTGAAAAAGGTTTTCTTTTTCATGGAGATTTTGGCTTTTGCAGCAAGCAACGCTGCTTTTTCCACTTTCTTCCTTTTGTTTAGGTCGGAACTCACTGGCAATCTCCTTCAATGTGCCCCCTTTGTTCCATTCTGCCCGATGTGTGCTTGGCAGGACGGTGCAGCCATTTTTGTTGTTGTTGCTAACCGCAGTTTTGAGCCACGGCACTCACTGGAGCCAGCACAACCATTTTGTAGTTTCTGTGCAACTGCAGCCCAGTGATGTGGGGAACTGCTGTTGAGTGGGTCAATATATCCCACAGGCAAGAAAATGTGGTACTTGTTTCATGCAAATAAGCACAAGTAGAGAAAGTGACTGGGCCCTCCCAACTTCCACACCCCATCACTGGGGCATGTCTGACTCTGGTGAAACCCCTGGTAGGCCTCCCACTCCAGTTTAAGAGCACCCCCTGGCTCCCCTTGACAGGGTGAGGTCCTTGACCCTGTTGCACTTGTCTAAACAACCCTGCTTATCAATCCAGAGGGCATGCTGCCTTTTGCCTGCGATGTATAGATCACGGGCAAAAGAGGGCAGACTGTTGAGACTGACCAAGCTACTGCCCCCCCACCTGCACCACCAACACCACACATGAGGAGTGTGTGCAGGGGCTGACAGGCCGCAGTGGCCAGAAAGGGGGAAGATGTTTTCACGGACAGCAGGTAAGTGTGCATGTGTATGTATGTACATTTGTATGTATGTGTGGGGGAGGGTTAATGCTATGTGTTTGACAAGGGAGGGGGTGAAAGAGATAAAATTACATCTTGCCAACGTGGGAGAAGATGGGAAAGGGCAATGGGCAGGGAGTTCGGGGGTATCTCCTGCCACAAAATAGCCATTTTCCCACTCGCTGAAGGCTGCACCAAATCAGCCTAAAAAATGCTGCCTTATTGGTATGCAGCCTTCAACAGATGGAATTTGGACATATAATCACCCGAGTACCCTTTCACACAACGTTCTGCATTCTCTGTGTTCCTTATACGGGGCTGGGTTTGTGCTGTTTTTAGTTAGTTTGCTGCATGGATTGTTTTTATTAAAGTTCCTATATTTTTTATAGAACCTTGATTGGACATCTTTGGAATTATTGTACTAAAGCTGTTTGGGTTGTTATTGTTATGATTCGGATCACTGCTAGTTTAGTAATAGTGTGCCTGAGTAGGCCCAACTCATCCCCGTCCTACGCATGCAGAGCAGTTGTTATTTCGTCAGAGCTCTGTCTATATTTTGGACGTCCATTAAAGCCCATAAAGCACCCAACTACAAATTGCCCCTCAGGAGTCACCAGTGAGCAAACGGCTAACATGGAAATGTAATAACTTTCTTTTTGTCAGTAATGGGGGTAGGCAAACCCCTTTGATGACTCTGTTTGCCGAACAGCACGGTGCACACATGTGGCAAAGAAGGAATGATGGCATTCCTTGCAGCCCAACAAGGGGTCACCGACAGGGCAAGGTTGGCAGGGCGGGGAAAGGATTAAGCGGCTTGGGGAATAACTTGCTGGAGGATGATGGCTAGAACCAGGGGGGGGTAGGGGAAGGTGCAGGCAACTTGTGGAATAGATAGAACAAAATATGGAGGCAAGGGGCGGAGGAAATGGAAGAAAACTAAAGGGGGAGGAAGAGACTCAGGAACGAAGGGTTGGGGCGTTAGACGGGGAGAGGATAGGTGTGTAATTAGAACGGAAATAAGATCAATGAAGATGGGTAGAGTGAGAAATCAAGAAATGGGAATTGAATTACAATAGTAGCATACTAGACAGGGCAAGGGAATAGTATATAGAAGAGAAGTAGTGAACACTAAGCGCTAGAATTAGAATGGTAGACAGGCAGAACAAGGGAATAGAAATTAAAAGGGAAGAAAGTATGTAAATGGGGAACGGGAAGGAAGAGTAAAAGGGAAAGGGTACTGTGCAATGTGTACTGTGAATAAAGGCACCGAAAAAAAAAATGTCTGGGGAGTGTAGTGTGAAAAATAAACAAAGTAATGGCCATGGGTAGAGATGGAAATGTATATGGAGGGGCGGTCTTAGGCAGGGTCCTCAGGACACTGACCATGGGGGAGCGATGGAGAAACAGATCACCTGCAAGATAACTCCTTGGCTTTATGCAATAAAGCTTGCTGCAGCATTGTGACTTCCACCATATAAACTGGTCCTGCCTCTTTATTCCAGGGAATCTCCTGGAGGCCTCAGTTGGGGGGAAGGGGCAAGGTTTGAATGAGGTAAGAGTGCTGGTGTGTTTGGGAAGGCGCAATTGTGGGAAGATCCTGCAAACAGCAAAAACAGGCATGTGCGTTTCGGTCAGTGGTTTGCTTGCCCTGAGCTGTAAATACCATTCAGCTTTTTTTTCTCCTTTTGCAAAAACGTGCGGTTTTTGTATTTTCCAAACATAATCTGGTGGGCTCAATTATGCATGCGTTCAAATGGCATTTAATCACTCTAAATGGCAGAAACCGCACGGAAGATGCAGAGCGCCACTCTGTGTACTAGAATATGTGGTGCCGCCCCGTGAAGGGGTACGCACGCGGCGGCGTGACGTTGCACGTCGCCGCGTGCGCCTTAAATAAACGGGGCGTTCCCGGCCGCGTCAGAGCGACCGGGGAGCCCGAAGCGTACAGACGTGTGGGTGTCTAGTCTGTGCGCGCATGGGCTCGCGGGCACGCAGCGGGGGCACCCAGAGACCCCCAACAGTGGCGACGAGTGTCGGATGCCCGGGCCCGGCGGTGAGCGCGATCCCGGACATAATTTTTCACTTCAAGTGAAGCATCCGTGGATGTTTCGCATCGCGCCGAGGCCGCGGACCACACGCGGCTGGCGGCCATTTTACCCACGAGGTGGAGGATCTTCCAACAGCTCCGGTTTGGAGCAGGAAGGCCATCCAAACCTAATTTTTGGAGTAACTGACTGCGGGAAGTACAACCTGCAGGCCCATGCCAGAATTTTGTCATTTTGGTGAATTTTCAGGCGGTGACGTCGTGTTGTAGCTGGAAGATGGACTGAGGTGGCTGGGCCTTCTCAGCCCATTCCTTTTGAAGCTCAATTTTTGGACACTCTCATCCACGGATCCTTGTCAGGAACCTCTTCAACCCCTTCATCATCATCACGTGGGGTATGATGCTCCAGCTTCTGCGGCCCACGTGGACATAAGGCGTCTTGAGGTACTCTCCGTCAACCCTTTCATCATCACGTGGGTGGTGGCAGTGTGGGGAGTGGTGCAAGTTGCGGCCCTCAGAATTGGAACAAGGGTGCCTGTGCGCTTGCGCCTATGAGTGATCCTGATGCCCTGGAGGGTGCGACTGCCACGGCTTCGGAGGATTCGCTGGATGAAGATCTAACAGACCTGTTCCAGCAGCAACCCCCACGCCTGACGACGTCTGGACTGCCTGCACAACCGGTGGGTGCCGCCCCCCCTCCGATCCAACCACCACCCCTGGCCATGGCCCAAGCCAGAGCGCAAGCGGCCCTACAGCCAATTCCGGAGTTTGATGCTACGGGCCCCCCATCCAGCCTGGGGCCCCGATGGAGGAGATGGATTGGAAGGCTAGACATGTACTTTCGGGCCGCCCAGGTCACGGACGATGACAGCATGGTGGCCACGATGCTCTACTCTGCAGGAGTGACTGTGCAAGAGATCTTTGAATCGTTGACTCCAGCGGGTAACTCATATGATCAGGCCAAAGCAGCCCTCCTGGCACATTTCGTCCCCCTTGCCAATGTCGACTTTGAAAGGTTCGTCATGCTGTCGGCCAAACAGAAGGAAGAGGAGACGCTTGACACCTTCTATGGCCGCCTGCGCCGCCTGTCACAAGGGTGTGCGTGGGGGGATGCGGAGGACATGATAAGGACCATGCTGATCCAGGCATGCTCGTCAGGCAAGCTGAGGCGACAAGTCCTAAGAGAGCCCGGACTCACGCTGGCCAGGATCCTGGAGCTCGGGAGGTGCCATGAGGTGGCGGAGGCTCGAGCCAACAAAATGGAGGCCGGTTCCCGCGCTGTGAAACCGGAGGAGGTGTGCGCCGTCTGGCGGGGCGGCAGAGGGGTGCGAAAACCCGGTATACCTCCCAGAGACAGAGCGGGGAAGCCGGTAGAGTCGTGCCAGAAATGCGGTTATGATCTCCCCCACTCATCGGAGTGCATGGCCAAAGGAAAGGTTTGTGGACGCTGTGGGGTGCCTGATCACTTCTCGAGGGTGTGCAAGGCGACTCTGCCGGTACTTATCCCGAGAGGACAGCCCCGTCTATGGGCCCCGCGGCAGTACCGCCCGCCGAAGGTAGCTCAGGTGGAACAGGTGGAACCAGAGGAGGCCCTGGCGGAAGAAGTGGAGGAGGAGGAGGACGAGGAGAACATCTTCTTCGTCTCCAGCATGGAGGTCCTCAAGGGAAGGAGCAGAAGACAGCCGAGGTGTGTCGTGGAGGTAAACTGCTCGCCAGTCCCAGTGCTAGTCGACACGGGAGCCTCTGTCAATGTCATGGCGAGAGGACATTATGCTGCGCTCAACCCAGCCCCGAGGCTGGCGACGCCAAGGGCCCGTATCTTCGCATTTGGTGGGCGGGAGCCCTTGCCACTCGATGGTGTATTCGTTGCCAAGGTGGAACACGACGGGTCAAAAATCAGAGCCCGCTTCTATGTGACTCCAGTGAGCAGCAACACCCTGCTCAGCTGTGCGGCAGCGGAGGCCCTTGGAATAGTCAGCTTCGCCTATTCAGTATACTTGGAGGACATCAACGACCTGCTAGACAAGTATGCTGACATCTTCAAAGGGATCGGGAGGATGAACGGCGACCCCGTGAGGCTCCACATCGACGAGTCGGTACAGCCCATAGCCCTGAAGCACAGGCGAATCCCATTTCATCTAAGGGACCAGGTGGACAGGGAACTCGATAACCTGGTGAACCTGGACGTAATTGAAAAGGTGGAGGGCCCCACACCCTGGGTATCCCCCATTGTCGTGGCGAGGAAACCGAAACAACCGGACTCCGTCCGAATCTGTGTGGACATGCGGTTGCCCAACAAGGCCATCAGGAGAGAACGACACCTGACCCCGACGATTGATGACATCATTGCGGAGGTGCAAGGGGCCCGTTTCTTCTCGAAGTTGGACTTACGGGCTGGGTATCACCAAGTTGTTCTCCACCCAGAGTCCCGTTATATAACGACTTTCACCACCCACAGGGGACTCTACAGGTACAAGCGTCTGAGCTTTGGAGTGTCGTCTGCAGCTGAGGTATTTCAGAACTTGATCCGAGGCGCTCTCGCAGACCTGGAGGGCGTCCTGAACATTAGCGACGACATTCTGGTATTTGCGAGGACTGAACCAGACCACCTGAAACGCCTAGCCAGGACTCTCGAGAGGCTACAATCGCTGGGGCTCACCCTCCACAAGGACAAGTGTGAGTTCCTCCGCCCGACCATTGAGTTTTTTGGTTTCATCTTCAAGGAGGGCGGGGTGTCTCCTGACCCCAAGAAGGTCCAAGACATCAAGGCGGCACGACCCCCTGAGTCCGCATCAGAGGTGCGGAGCTTCCTCGGAATGGTGACGTACTGCGGGCGTTTCATCAAGAATCTCGCCTCGAGGTCGGAACCTCTGAGGGCCCTGACGAGAAAGGACACCGTCTGGCAGTGGGGCCCGTTAGAACAAGCGGCATTCGAGGACATTAAAGGTGCCCTAACAGCAGAGGACACCGTGGCTTTCTTTGACCCCGCCTTGGAGTCGGAGATTGTTGTGGACGCCAGCCCGTTTGGCCTCGGGGCAGTCCTCACCCAGGTGAGCAGAGATGGGGGAATGAGGCCCGTGGCCTATGCGAGCAAGGCCCTCTCCGAGACCGAGCAGAGGTACTCACAGATTGAGCGAGAGGCCCTGGCGGTTCTGTGGGGGTGCCGGCATTTTCGGCTATATGTGCTGGGGAGACCCGTGACAGTGGTAACAGACCACAAACCACTGATTCCAATCATGGCCGGATCCTCCTCCAAACCACCAGCCAGGATCGAGCGGTGGATGCTGGCCCTCCTGGAATATGGCGTCAACCTCATCTACAGGCCAGGGGCCAACAATGCGGCGGACTACCTGTCCAGGCATCCGGTGGGCAGGGATGGGCCCGCACAAGAGTCGTGTGCCGAGGAGGCCGATGATCACGTGAGCATGGTGGTCGAGAGTGCCACCCCCAATGCAATGCCGCTGCCCGAACTGGAGATCGCAGCAGCCAATGACGAATGCTTCCGCATCCTGAGAAGCTCGATGCAATCGGGGTCCTGGAAGGCCGTGCTGGAGTTGGTGGCCGGGCGCACTCAAGAGGCCAAGGTGACCCTCGAGCAACTCTGGAAGGTGAGGGATGAACTGTCCTTCACGGAGTCGGGTCTGCTGCTGCGGGGTGATCGCCTGGTGGTGCCGGGCTCCAAGGTCCACAAGGTCATCAACCTGGCACACCAGGGACACCAAGGGGCCGCCAAAACGAAGGCGAGGTTGAGGCTGAAGGTGTGGTTCCCCGAGCTGGAGAGGAAGGTGGACGACTTCATAGCGGCCTGCGTATGGTGCCAGGCGGCTTCCCCTGTACAACGGGAGCCCGAGATCGAGGTAATGCCACGGGGGACCCGCCCGCGGGAAGTCGTGCATGCGGACTTCGGATCCACAGCCGTGGGTACTCACTTCCTAGCCATCGTCGATGAGTACTCGCGATACCCGGAGGTGGAATTCGTTGAGTCGGTGGCATTTGAGCACGTGGTGGGCGCTGTGGAGAAAATCTTTGCCACCCATGGGTTCCCCGTGACCCTGTGCTCGGACAATGGATCCCCATTCCAGAGCGCGAGGTTCTCGGAATTTCTCGAGAGCTGTGGAGTGGCCCACCGAAAGGTGTCCCCATTGTGGCCCCGCGCGAACGGGGACGCAGAAAGGCTGATGAGGACATTAAACAAGACTTTCCGGATAGCTCAGGGACAAGGCCAGCCTCTCCAGCGGGCGCTATACCAGTTCCTGAGAGTATACCGCACTACCCCCCATGCTTCAACTGGGGTGGCCCCGGCTGAGGCTCTATTCCGCAGGTGCCCCCGGGGTCTCCTCCCGGAGATGCAGGAGAAGGTACCCGGTGTAATAGACGACCAAAGGGTGGAAGCGGAGCGACTGGCAAGGACCCATCAGGAAAACCTACGGAGGGGTCTTCGTCCGCAGCGGCTGGAACCGGGCGACGAAGTGCTGAGTAGGAATCGGCATCCCCATGGGAAACTCTCGCTTCCATATGAACCCGAGCCGCTGGACGTAGTGGCAGTGAAGGGGTCGATGGTGACGGCATCGGATGGGAAGTCGGCCGTCACCCGAAATGTGAGTTTCTTCAAGAAACTGGGGGACTCTCGGACTGAACTCCCGCCTGACCCAGATGAGACGGTCCTCCCGGACGATGACACCCCCCGGGGGGAATGCGTGGGGTCACCAGCACGAGACACTGGAGCGGCCGGGAGTCCGGCGACGGAGGTAGGTGGGAGGTACCCCCAGAGGGCTGGGCGAGGGAGACCTGCCTACCTCGGAGACTACGTGCTGGGGCCGATTGACTGTGTTCCGGAGTGAAGGGGATCCGGGAGGCTGTTAATAAAAGGGGGCCTGGGGTTTTGTGAGTTCACAACTGACAGTGTGTGCAGTGACATGTTTGATGTGTTTGTTTGTTGTTGTTCCTCCTGGGAAAAAGGAGGAGTGTGGTGCCGCCCCGTGAAGGGGTACGCACGCGGCTGCGTGACGTTGCACGTCGCCGCGTGCGCCTTAAATAAACGGGGCGTTCCCGGCCGCGTCAGAGCGACCGGGGAGCCCGAAGCGTACAGACGTGTGGGTGTCTAGTCTGTGCGCGCATGGGCTCGCAGGCACGCAGCGGGGGCACCCAGAGACCCCCAACAGAATAAAGGACAGCAGTGAAACTAGTTTCCCAGGAGTATAGCTCAGCGGCAGCAGCTCGGCTTGAAAACAAGACGACACGGAGCAACACAGGTTCGATCCCTGGGTCCGCGCTTAGAAACCTCTGGGTATTAATTAAGCGCGTTATAAATTATCTAGCATATATCTTCTAAATATTGTTAGACAGGGCACTTTCCTGTTTCCAACGTAAAATAACTGGGCAACGTTTACTCTGCCTCGCACTCTCTCGTTTCTCCTTCCGATGGCGCTGTCCCATCACATTTTAACTCTAGCCAAAGCTAATGCTTAATCGGGGTTCTCCATAGTTGTTGCAGCTGCGTCGGGTTTCTTTCTCGGTTCGACGGCGCTGCAGGTGCTGCTTCTCTCACGCAGCCCCGTCCGATAGTGGAGAAATGGCTGCGAGCTTCTGGTTCTGGAGAAGCTCTTTAAAAACAAGATTATACGTGCTGACTGCGGCGACCTCCCAGGGGCACCCCGCCGCACCTTTCGCGTAGTCTGTGCGCCGGTTTTATTATAGACCCAGCAGATGAGCGTAAAACCCGTAGATTTCTCGACGTGGAGTGAGGGGGATTAGCAATGCATAATGTATGTGCTCCAAAGGGGGGCGGGGAGAGCGTGCAAACTGGAGCATGAAATCGCAGCCTCGCCTGCTGCTTTTTAAAGGTCCCCCCTGTGCATGGGTAGCGCTGTGGGCGGGGCGCAGAGGGAAATCAACTGGTTGTAAGCTGATCCCTCCCAGACCGGGAGGAAAGACATTCACAGGCAGACAAAAGAGAGAAAAGCCCAAACAAGGGCGAGCTGGGCCCGCCCCCTGCTCGCAGTTCCCAGCAGCGAGCAAGCAGATTGGAGAGGGGCCCACACGCCCTGTGCTGTGCATTGAAACCAGAGACAGGGGCTGACGTCGGGCCGGGAGACAGCGCTTGCCAGCCGCTTCGACAACAAGGCGGAGAACCCCCGAAAGCTGCCCGGGATCACGGAGAAGCACGCGTTTCGGAGACGAACATTACAGCCAGGAATATCATTTCCAGTTCTTTGTCGGAATCGTGCAGGCTGGACGAACCTCCGTTGGCTCGTAGATAGAGAAACCAATGTTTATTTTCTGGGACTAGTATAGCGCCCACTTCAAAAATATTCGTCTTCAGGCGCCTCCTAGGAATACGCCATTCCAAGCCTGTACGCCGTGCCCAGAAGATGGCCCAGGGTTTTAATACAGCACTTGCATCAACCATGACCACCTGTCCTTCCGGCTGAGCCGGGGCTCCTGTTTACTGTTATTGCACCCGACCCCCGCAGCGCCCACTGGAGGCCTCCTTGCCCGCAGCAGGCCGCAGGATGCTGCTGGCCTCTGCCGTGGTGGTCTGGGAATGGCTCAACGAGCACGGCCGCTGGAGGCCCTACAGTCCAGCCGTCAGCCTGCACATTGAAACCGTGATCCGGACCAACCCCCGCGGGGGTAGTGTTGCCCTTGGCCAGGCCGAGCCCCGGCTGGCCCCCTACATCCTAGATCTGCAGTCCATGCACCAGTTTCGCCAGGACACGGGTGAGTTGGGGTTCTGATGGTGTGCTATTCTGTGGGAGGAAACTGTGATGGGTTGTGTGTGTAGTGGATGCTACGGTGGAGATTTCTGGGTGCACCCGAGGGATACTGTTAATAAATAGCTGAGATTAGTTTATTTTTAGGGAATTGGATTACATATGAGTGAATAGGTCAAGTGGGAGTTGGGGAGAAGGGCTGCGGGAAGGTCTTGGATAGACCAAGTGACCCCTGTGGAAACACTATTCCGACCTTGGTCTTTTCTTTTACTCTAGGTTTAATTTGTTTTTTGTTCAAAAGTAACTTTTGCTCAGATTGAGTGACCCAAGACTACAACTCCCAGAATGCAATTGATGGAGAAGTGAAGGACTGTGGCATGCTATGTCTCTGACTACGTGGAGTCTTCTGGTAACCTTGGTGATGTGGAGACAGTGGCTGGTCCTTACCTGGGGTGAAGACTGGAGTCCATGTTATGACACATCATGACGGCTACTTACCCCATCACATAGAGGTCCGATTTAGGGGTATTGTGTAGAACTGGTCCTTAACCCACCAATAAGAAGTATGACTGAAGAACTGCGGTGTGGAGTCAGTTCTTGACCCACAGGGTAGAGGACTGACTGAGGGCTACTGCGAGAGCTGGCCCATCTCTCACCAAGCAGGTTTCTGGCTGAAAAGTCAGACTGCAACTGTTAATATTAAAGGATGTTTGTGCCACGCACTATCACTACCGGAGTGGTCCCCTGGCGCTCTGCCAGATCTGAAAGAAAAGGGGGGTAGGTTAGAGCGTGTTAGTAGGATTGGAGAGGCGCAAGGGAGCTGTGATGTGCTGTTGGCAGCTTCAGTTCGGTTAACACCCTTCGCTCAGCTTTTTTGTGTGGTATCCAGTCCGAGTCCTTCGTGTGCTGTTGTGTGAGGGTCTGGGTGGTGTGTTTGTTGCGGAGTGGTGAAGTGCATGTGGGTTGATATGGTTTAAGAGGTATGGTTGTGTTTAGTGAGGGTGTGTGAAGAGGAGTGAGGTTTTAGAAGTTTTTGCAGGGTTGGTTAATGGCATTGTTGTCCCGAGAAACGCCTGTTCCTATTGTGTCTTTCTGGATTTAGGCAAGATTGTCTTCCTTTCAGTGATCTAGTTTCAGCATGATAGGCTGTCTCTCTGTCATTATGTTGTGTTAGTTAGTCTCTACTTTTCTATCAACGGTTTTATTCCAGGCCAGCCCCTATATCCCAGTAGGCTGATGCAAACTGGTCCTCGCTGATCAATTTGTGACTTGCACCCCTACCCAATGCCCTGTATGAGTGGGTAAGGTTAGTGGTTGTGCTTGTTTGTGTTACCCTTGTTTGCTATTGTTCTGTCCTGATACGGTTGTCGCTCATGGTCGGTTCCACGTAGCATTGTCTCTCTTGTTGTTGTGGGAGTTTCCTCTTAGTCAGTTCTAGGTGTTGTCTGTTTCTTCATGGGTTCTGTCAGCCTGTTCTTTTGCATTTCCTGTTTGATTGTTTCAGTTGTTTCCGTATGGTTTAGCAGTGTTGAAGAGCCAGGTTTTTAGTAGGTCTCTAAATTTTAGGTGGTCTTTGGTGTTTCTTCCTTTCGGGAGGTTGTTCCCGGTTTTTGCTGCCAGGTGGGAGAAGGAGCCCCCTAGTTTTTTTGTTGGCATATGGCTTTGGGTCCAGGCAGATTTCATTGCTTAATCTAAGGAGTCTCGTTGGCTGGTAGATTATTTTCTTTTGTAGGAATTCTGCTCTCTGTCCGCTGATTGCCATGTGTGTTATGCACATTTTTTTGAACGTGATACGTTTGATTGAAAGCCAATGTAGCATTTTTAACTGTGTGGAGCTAGTCCATTCCTCAGCAAGTAGAGGTCTAACTGAAGACTCTCGTGGCTATAGCGTGGAGTCCCTCCTTTTCCCCACAGGGTACATTTCTGAATGAAGAGCCTGATGGCTGCTGCAGTGCTTAATTTGTAAGAAATAAGTAGCAGGGCCCACATATTTTTTTTGTATGGGGAGGAGCCGCTCCCTGTCTACTGTTGACACCACTAACTATTGCTCCATACAGTGTCACTCAGCTGCTCCATGCAGTGTCAAATATTTGGGGTTAAAGTTCCAACTCCCTCTGGTTCATTGAGGGTGAAATCAACATAACATATTAGCTGTGTCTTGAAATAAAATAAATGTATGTGTTTCTTTAAAACACATAATCGTAAAATGTTGCCTATTCCTGTGGAGCATGTTCACCATCGAACCACAGGAAAAAAAGAGTAAAAATGCTTTCCTCCTGTGGTAAAAGGATGGATGAATGTATGCAAAGTCATTACTGAACTGATGAGTTGCCTGTCAAACACTACATAGGTTGGCACTCATGAATGGCTCTCCTGTTCGATATGGATCTTTTCACTGACTTTGCCCCTGTGTTGGGGCTGTTGTTGCCAACCCACCCTGCTGGTTATTACACTAGAGAATTTCAGCAGTGCCATGCAGGCTCAGTGGAGCAGTGTGGGGATGTGGCCGGCATAAGTGACCGGGATTGGCACCTTGCATCTCATTTTTTTTTTTTTTCATGAAAATGGAAAAATGGTTGTTCACTGCCTACCTGGGCCATCATGTCTGTGAATAACAGTGAGCCTACCCAGGGTGCAGAGACCCTGGCCAGTGCAAACTGTTGTTGATTGTTATGTCACTATGACTGACTGTTAAAAATAATAAAGGTGCCGAAACACCACAATATAATTAAGGTGGGCAAGTTCTGGGACTGAGCCCTGGCACTCCCCTTCCAACCCCCCACAAATTAAGCACTGGGCTGCTGTGAGGAGCTGGTCCTTGCCCCACAATTGGGAACCTGTGGAATTATGTCTGGGTAGAAAGTTTGGTTACGAAGCCGACGGTCACTGGATGGGACCCTAGGGGTTTCCGAGCAGGGGCTATCCTTCCCCCAGGGTGGATTGTTGTTTTGTTCTTCAGAGGAACTTCTTGTACATTTCTTGGTACAGAGCCAGAGAGTAGTATGCTTGCGGTCAATTCTATAGAGGCCTCGGCAGGCTTCATAGATACTTGGAAGCGGGTGGGGGATAGTCTGCGTACTTCCCACCTCCTTGTCTGTTCTATGCACTACTTGGACTCCAACTCTAACTTTGGCTACCATTACAGGCTACTTTCTTCATTTTTTTTTCTATTTATTTCGTAAATGGTTTCGGTCCCATCACCCGCGCAGGAATCCATTCCGTGAATGGGTCATCATTTCTGTGAAGAACTTCCTCGGGCAGTCCCCACCCTTAGCCACAGAACAACTAGTCATTATGGGTCTGACGTATTCTTCTGCGTTTCTACCATGGAGCCCCACCTCACCCTCCTTCAAGACAGTACAGGTAATCTGTCTGGTTCCAGGCAGTGGGTATGGAAGACAGGGTGTAGCACTTCAGATCTTAAACTCACCGATGACAGCTAGGGTCAGTGGAAACGAAAACAAGAAGCTACTTTAATTTTTTGTTAATGTGGTTTAGTCAATCAATTCGACTTTTCACATTGAACAACAATACACATAGATTAAACACATGTTAAATGTACCTGGACACCTCCCAGGGGACGACATATGGCACATTGCCTCCTCTGGATCGAGCCTCTCCCCTGCACCTGGTCCCATTGCTCTCATCTGGGGCGAGCTTCTCCCATGCAAAGGTCTCATTGCTCTCATCTGGAGTGAGCCTCTCCCATGCAGAGGGTCCCATTGCTCTCTGCTGGAGTGAGCCTCTCCCATGCAGAGGGTCCCATTGCCCTCTGCTGGAGTGAGCCTCTCCCATGCAGAGGGTCCCATTGCTCTCTGCTTGAGTGAGCCTCTATCATGCAGAGGGTTGCATTGCTCTCTGCTGGAGTGAGCCTCTCCCATGCAGAGGGTCCCATTGCTCTCTGCTGGAGTGAGCCTCTATCATGCAGAGGGTTGCATTGCTCTCTGCTGGAGTGAGCATATCCCATGCAGAGGGTCCCATTGCCCTCTGCATGGGAGTGAGCCTCTTCCCATGCAGAGGGTCCCATTGCCCTCTGCTGGAGTGAGCCTCTTCCCATGCAGAGGGTCCCATTGCTCTCTGCTGGAGTGAGCCTCTCTCCCATGGGCGTTATTTTAGGGGGGCGAACAGGGGTGATTGTCCCCCCAACTTTCATGGCACACCATTATGTCCACATTTGGCTGGGCCACCTTTTTTTCAGATGTCATGACCTCCCCTAACATGTTGAGCAAACTTACTCCACTGCTCTCCCCTGCACCTGGACCTGTTGCTCTCATCTGGAGTAGCCCTCTCCCGGGCCGCTGGTCCTGTGGCTTGGTGTACACTCTTACAAATGCCCCATTCTGTTCGGCAGATACTAACCAAGCCCAGTTATTTCATTTTGGGACTTGCAGCCCTGGGATTCCTGATTATAAATTCTGACTACAAGCCCCAGAATGCAAAGGAAAAAATCAGAACCATGCTAGCGTCTACCGAATGTAGAAGCAGGTTACCTCGCTTCCTCGGAGTGCAGTAGATATTTGCAGGTTGAGTCATGGGAGAAGCTGCTCCTGTGTTTTGGGGGTGGAGTGCTGGACAAGAGGAGCACCACAGGGCTGGAGTTGGAGTAGCACTGTGTGTACCGAGGGCATAGTTGTGGTTGGGAGCCTCTAGTTTGGCATCTGTGTTGTAGGGGCATCATTATTTTAAGACCTTGGAGAAATAACCAGTGTCAGCTTGGAACCTGGCGGCTGCCATCTTTCCCACTAACTCGGAGGCCTTGCAATAACTGATCAGTAATAGACTTGACTCACTAAAGCGCTATTCTTACACCTCCAAGAGGCAACAGCTGCTGTTACAAAATATCAGTAATGGTCCTGACAGCAGGAAGCATTTTTCAGCTCTGAAGTGCAATGATACAATTCTGAATTTAAGGAGGCAAGCTCGCAATAATCAATTTTTTAAAAAATTAAGATTTTGACCCGGTATCGGCACCTGTGTTTACTTCTTTCTCTCTCATTTCTATACCCTTCCTTCTCATTTTCTTTTCTTTTTTTCTTTCCCATCGTTCCTTTTTTAACTGAGGAACTCTATCGATCACGTTCAACTTTACTTCCGCCATTAAATATAATTATGATTCCTGGTTTAATGGTATTTATTTTTCCGTAATTTTCATCTGTCTCCACATTTTATTTTTTGTCATATAAAAACATAACCTGTAGCAGGTGTTTTCAGCATTTATTTGAATGGAAATCGCACCACCCCTGAACGCACTCTAGCAAGAGTCCTGTATGCACGCTAGGGTGAAACCCCTGTAGACTCACTTGAGCTTAACCCTTGCAAATGGCTGATCCTCAGGCGGATACGCACGAGCAAGCCTACTGCAGATGGGTGAAGTTCTTCAGAAATGACGCTCTTCAAACACACAAACTAACTCGGACGAGCCCCTGCTTGTGCCCAAACCTAGTATATGGCCCCAGACCCCACAACCAATAGATTGTTGGAATTTAGTGGTTTGCGGAGCGCACAACGGGGAGGTAGTACTTACCCTGTTGTCACTAAGGAAGAATAAACCTCTGATGTCCCAGGTTAGGGTTTGCAGCTAGGTCAGGGGGGTTCCACACTACACCCTTTTGGGCCTTGCATTTAGCTGTGTTACAGGTGGGCACAGGCTTCCATATTCACCCAAATGTGCCCTGTGGTGAGCTGAACTGTTTTACGGGTAGGCAGGGCCTTCAGGGAAGTTGGTCTTTGTCAGTAAGCAGACCTGCCACTTTATTCATCTTCCACAGTGAGCACGGTCGGTCTCCAATCATGTAATGAGCGAAGCGGGAGCAATCCACCTGGATGTGACCAGTGCCACCAGAGGTGGTGGTGTGTGTGTTCATTTACTTGTGACGTTTGTCTGTGGAATGAGCAATGGTGCCAGCAGAGATTACACTAGTAGAGGTACTGCCACCAAAGGATGGACTAGTAGATGTCATGGCCTGTAGAAGTGTTGCTTGCAGAGGCGGTTCTTCGTCCATTTTGATTCTCTTGTGGTTGCCTCTGCAGAGACCGTGCTCGTAGAGGTGGCAGGTGCCAGGTTGTTGCTTCATGCAACTTGTATTATGTTGGCGCACAAAGGCTGCTCACAAATAAGCGTATGCTTTGGTGGCCTTGTGTAACGACAGTCCATTAAGTCTAGCACGCTCTTGTGCTGCCTTTGTCGGACTTCCATTTTGATGCTGTTACTCGAAGACAAGTGACGCTTAAAGAGTAAAAATGAAATGGCCACGCTTGTTTGAAGTCTACCCACATAGACTGGGCAATAAATTAGAATGGGCACCGTGCTGCCTCACAGGGATTTTCTCCTTTCGCCCCCCCCCATCCCACCCCAACGAGGCACTGCCAAGGATGAAATGGCCAGGGGGGGGGGGGAAGAACTACAAGCTTCTGAAGAGAGTCCAGAGAGTAAATTAATCAATTGATGGAGAAGTCTGATGGCTCCAATGAATGGACAGGGGGCTCCAATGAATGGACAGGGATGACCGTCTCAGGCAGGGAGGCTGTATTTTAAAATATATATTTATTTTATTGTGTAGATAGTTTATTACAAAACGTTTTACAATGCCATTTCCCAGTGCTTAATATTAATTTGCATTTAAATGTATCCCCAAGCAAGCAGTTCCAGCAAAAGGTCCAGTAGTCCAAGGAGCCATTACAGGCCGATGGTATATTGTCGTTTTGTTGAGGCCATACCACATTTGTGGGCCCTGCTCCCAGACCGTAGGTTCTCATTTAGCTTGTCCAGCCCCCCTTAAACCGTGTTATCCCCCTTCAGACAATGATAGGCAAGCAGACAGTTATCGGAGATGCTCCGTTGATCCTTGGCAAATCAGTTGTTGTTCTGTTTCCCTACGGTCAAACCCGATTGCTGGCCGTTCTTCTGTATCATCGATTTTCATTCAGTTAGACAAACCCCCGAAGAACTGTTTTACCCCCCTCCAGTTGACAGTGTCCAATCAGGCTACCCAGTTGAATTTAGGCATTCATCAAAAAAATCAATCATTGCGATGGACAAACTCGCATGTTCCCCTCTTTTTGCCAGTGTCCACCATTCTTCTGCCAATAAGCATTCTGCAAATTTAGTGCATTTTACCAGATGTTTAGATCTAATTTCTGATAGTGCCTCGCATATTGTCCCCAGATGCTGCAGGGTTTCACAGGACGTTGCCTGTGCATAGAACCTACATGTCGGCAAAACGGAGTGGTCTTTAAATCTGGTTGCCAAGATCTCCTTGTTGGCAGTAGGTTGAATCTTAGTTTCATCCACTGGAATCTCTAGTTGGCTGAGGCTGGCCAAATGTTTTTTCGTATTGCTCCAGCTGCCTGTTGAGTTTATATTTATTTGCCTCAGTTCCAGTCCGGATCTAGTCTTTTATCCATAGTTTTCTTTTGGTTTTGTCTGGATTTGTCACCAACTCTTTGGATGAAGACTCCGTTATTGATAGGCGATTGTGACACCTCGCCTCCCATCTTCTGCCCATGATGTTACCATATTTCATTAGTTCTTCCTGAATCCATTCAAAGCATTTGGTTGGATTCAAATGTATGTACTTATGTAAAGACAGAGAGATTTCCAATCCACAGAGGCCTCCAGTGAGATTAGGCCCAGCTCACGTCTCGCTATCTGGATTGGTATTGAATTTGGCAGGCCCAGCACCTGCTTTCAAAATTCTCCCTCAATCAGCGACCAAAATTGGCAAAGGGCGTTCGCCATGGTCTCTGAGCCGTAAGTTAATGTTGGTACTACTTTGGCTAAAGCACAACATTTTTTCTTCAGGATTAACGCTTGATTGGTCAGCACTTCTGCTTTCCCGATGAGATTGGCCTTGTATTCTCTCTCCGCAAGGTTTGCCGAAATCATCAAACCCAAGTATTTAAAGGATGAGACTACCTCCAGTTCCTCTTCGTCAATGCTCCAGACAAACCGCCTTTTCCCCTTTGAGAACAGCTGAAATTGCATCACCTTAGTTTCCTCCCGGTTGATAGTGAGATTGTTCAGTTCAGTGTATGCTTCTAAATGTTTTGAGGTGTCTCTGGAGATCTACCTAGTCCTATCCATTAGCGCCACGTCGTCTGCGTATAGCAAATGTGTGAGCTCTCGTCCACCTAATTTTGGGAGGAAACTTTTGCATCCTTTCATGAAGTCACAAAGTTCTGAAGTATAATTTGTAAATGTACTGGGCCAATGGGCATTCCTGTTTTACCCTGTGTTCAGTTCTGATTTTGGCCGACAGCAACACGTCACCATTCAGTTTTATTCTGCAGAGCTTTCATTTGTGCTATTAAGTCTGCCTGGCATTTCCAGGTTGTCTATTTTCCCCACAGTCTTTGGCAGCTGATGCTGTCAAACGCTTTGGAAAAGTCGATAAGTGGCACTTTTAGTGAAACCAAATTGAAAGGGGTCTTGATGGCTAGAGTCCTTGGCCCATTTTTTCAGTCTTTGAATAAAGTAGCGTAAAGTTTCCCTAAGACATCTAAAAACGCTATTGGCCGATAGTTCCCTGGGTCAGTACGGTCTCCAGTTTTGAAGATGGGAACCACGGTTGCCTCGTTCCATGACTCCGGGATTGATTTTATTTCTAGCACAGATTTTAGAATCGTATCCAGAGCAGCTGCCCATTCTATCGGGTTCTCCTTTTAGCATCCTGTTTGTCAGCCCGTCTGGGCCAGGTGTTCCTGAAGCTTTTGCTTATTTTATCAAAGAGATTAGGTCATCTCGGCTACACGTCCCCCTGCGCTTGAGCATTTCGGCACAGCTTTTTGGGAACTTATATAAGTTCTTATAGAAGGCTATCCAATTATTCTCTGATACTCTATTAACCAGAACCTGCTGTTGAACCCTCATCTGAATTTGAAAATGCAAAACTTGTGAACGAAACTATATTGGTTAACAAATAGATGCATTTACGAATAGGCAAATCAAGATGTCCGGCTATAGAGGGGTTGAAGATACAGTCCTGGGACTTCTATGATGTTCAAGCCTTAAGCACAGGATAAATGTATTGTGTTTACATAATTTAAAACACAGCTGGGACAAGTATTTGTATTGGCTGGTTTGTCCAAAAAGATGAGGCCATGGTAGACACTAGAACTGTGGGGTAATGAAAGCGCCAGTCTCTAGTGATAATTGAAATGACAACCTGTTTCGACCAGGATAGACATGCTTTGTTTTGTTGCCTTCTTTAGAAGAGTAGATTGAGGTCATTAAATGATCTTGTGTAAGACTGTTTGTTGGGACTTGGTAACCAATATCTCTGAAGTTGCACTAGGGCTTAAATGCCTTGCTCTGAAAGATGCCTAGACTGTGGGCTTAAGCTGTGTGTACATGCTTAAGGTGTTCGAGATGCTTCAAACCTGGATTGGAGGTGAGTAGCCTGTTGGGAAATCAAACGGTGCCGCAATTATTTATCCATGATAACATATTTATGTTTATCGCCAATTTACACTGCAGATTTTACATGCATTATCCTGTTACTCTCAACTTCTTTGTTCTCCGTTAACCCCTAAACCTCTGCACCACTTTCGGGCAGCATGTGATTGATGCCATTTCTAACCTCAACAGAACAAGCGCATTCTTCTTTAATCTGAAGTTGTGGAGAATGTATGTTGTCGTGTGGCGAGAATAAGAGTGTGGCAGTACAAATCTAAAGCGCGATTGCTTATTACTATGCTAGAAGTCCGCCATTACTAGTGCCAGTCGTACAGATCATCTTTCATGAATGGGATGCCCGCTGAGACCATTGACTTTATTCTAGGATAGGAAGATGTTTTAAAAACATAAATTCATATCCTCCACTCCTTCCCCTAAAACATTGGATGCCGTGCTTATTCCCCGTCACAGAACGTCTTTGTGACCCGACGAACCGGTGGTGGTGTGGAAATCCTTGCGACTTGTAGCGCATGCTTTCCACGGCTTCCACTATTCACTGGTGGCTGGATATTTTTTTTTCTCAGTAATTTCATTTTTTGCACAGTTCTCCTGTTCACAAAATGGTAGACCTACCCTATCCAGGCCCAAACGCATATTGGCATTTTCTACTAACAGAGACAACATGGTGGCTTGATTACCGTTGACTTCTAGAGGATAACAAGTCGGTGGTCTTGTACAGTCCCTGCTTCACACTGCTGAACGGAGGCACACAAGAGAGTGGGCGCACCAACCTGTTGGGTGTGTGTGTGTGGTCTTGATGCAGCGGAAATACTGTGCAGAGGAGTGCTCTGGACCTTGTTTTCCCTGTCTGTTGACCGTCCAGCTCTCACCGCGAAGTCAAAGTTCACACACAACTGCAAAGTTCACACTTTGCTCCATGAGCGTCCCGCTTTCCATATAAAGTTTTATTTCAATGCTGTTCTTCAGCCTGTGTCCGGGTGCGCCTAATTTTCGAAACCAGGCAACACATGGAGTTGATGTTTTTGGGGGTTGTGCAATGGGGTCCCGTTTTTAAACCTGGATTGAAATCAAGGGGTCCCAATTGTACATGTGAGCCCCCCCCCTCCGCCTCTCCATTTCTGCATAGTGGATTCGTTTTTCAGTCTGACTCAGAAAAACAGTTAGCTTGAAAATGCAAAGCTGTGGTGGATCCACCTCTCCACTGGAGCCTTCTGTGGTGAACGTTTCGCGTGATTGAACTTTTAGGTTTGCAGAGTGTTTACGATGGTGATGGTTACCCTAGCAGGCAGCGTCCTGTACTGCCCCCCCCCCCACCCCCACCTTTACCACCTCGCCCACTATAGCGCATTTCTGCTCAAAAACATGAACTTTCTCAGGCTACGGTTACGTGCACTCGTGGTGCAAAATGGCATCATTGGCTTTTCTTCAAAGGCTTCTCTGTCAGTGCAGGTGCAAATGACGCTTGTTAACCAGTGCCCCCAACCACCTCCCCTCCCCTCCCATCCTCTCTGATTTCTGAGCAAGGATGGGAGTCCTTGCATGCACTAGGTGCACAATAAGGTCCTGCTGGCAACTTGAATGCCTTAAAGTTAAACTGAACACTGGGACAAAGTGCCAGCCCACGCCTCTAAATATGCCTAAGTTTGGTTGAAAGGGCAGGGTGTTGCTGGATGTCTTCAAGGATATTGAGTACTAAAGACCATCCAAAATAGTTAATGGTGACTGGGGCATTGACAGTCTTGCATCTCTGTGCTGATATATATTTATTGTTTTCCTACCCATATATACCATTGCAGGTTGGTATAGGACCTGATCCCTCATCCTGAAGTGTCTATTGTGATATTTGTCTACGCCCATCTGCCCCCAGTGATTCAAGTTGCCTACAGAGGGCATAGTGGGGCAACCCAACCCTGACCCACGCGCTTTCCGCAAAGTACACCCTGGCAATCCCTGCTGGTCCAACCTAGGCCCCTCCTCCCCCCGCTCCATCTTGCCTCACTAGGAACATCTTTCTCTCCTCCCACCTTCTCCTATCAGTCTCCCACTCTCCTTCTTGGGCCCTGGAATGCCCAATCTTGCTGAAAGAAGAAATCCTTCTTTATTGACCACTGTGACTTCCACAATCGTCTGCTTGCTGGCATGACCATAGCAGAGATGAGTGCTCGATTTGAACATGCTTGATGTCCTTCGTGCGGATGCCGCTGCTTTCTACTGCTCTGCACGGCCTCAGGGGTGTGGTGGCGGGGTTGGATTAAAGCGTCCATCTGACACTAAACCTCTCTCCTTTGAATTAATGCACTGTCATCCTTTTCCTGATCCCGGTCCCATCACTGCCATCCGTGCCAATGGGACGTCTGGGCCACCCAGCTCCTTCCCTGGTTGGAGACCCCTATTGCCCCCTTGGAGGATTTAAGTGTGCTAAAATCGCCACATGCCACAAACTTGCTCGCAATTCCCTTGGCCTACCTTCCTCTTGAGCCATCTCCCTCTCTTTTCTACACTTAAATGTTCTGATTTACCACCTCCTCTCTCACCCCTTCACTCCATGTGGACCTAACCTGATACCCAGCTCATCTGTCCAAGAAGGCTTCCTGGACTTCAAATTGGCCCTCGGCTCTTAACACCACCCTCCACCCCACCCATGGTTCTCCAGGTAGATTCACTGATTCGAGACAAATGTGTCACTCCATCTATGATGGTAGCACACATATAATTCACTCCCTTGCACTCCTCCATCTATGCTCTCCCTGTCTCCCTTCTCAAAGCCGATTCCTGTTACTTCACCGACCTGATCCAATTTTCTTTGTCGTCTTTTCTCACCTTTGCCGTCTTTTCTCACCTTTGCCGGGTGCGGTTTTGATAAAGACCTCATTGTAAATCTTCTTGGTGTTCTATGCCTAAAGTGGTAGGTAGGGACACGTTATATGTACCTTAAGTGGCTTCTTTGCACTGGCTCGGTTGCGGGGCTCTTGTGCTCGGGTGACCATGGCTCTAGTTCTAGATCTGGCCCTTCTTACTAGTTTTGAGCTTTCCAGGTGTGCCACTCTTTGTAACCTGTAATGGCAATGACTTGAACTCCTGTGTTTTCTTGGGCCTCTTCTCCTGGTGTCTCCTCTCCTCACTGTAGCTCTCTAGAACTGGTCTCCACCACTGCCACGCTTGGTTTGCTTTGGGTGAGCCTTTTTATATGTCTCAGAGATATTTCTTTCCTAATCCAAGGCTTGGTATTGATAATTGCTGCGTGAGCCTTTTGGCGTCTTTCTGTTTTGGATTATGGCCCTTTTTTAAATATTTATTTATTTTTGTTGATTGGGACCTGCTGTAGCCTTGGCATGCACTGCAGAGGGATTAAGGGCCCTGGTGGCCATTTTGAATGCTAGTGTCGGTTCTGCCCATTGTGCACAGCTCTTGCGCCCATTCTCTGTGTCCCTCCTGGACCTATATTCTGTTGCACCATTCTCCAAAAGGTTTGCAGTACTAGGATTGAGTGGTCATGGGACCAGACTGGCGAGTGCTGGTGCCTTTCGTTGATGTTCGAGCAATGCCAATTTCTTTTTCGTACCTTCAGTCTCTCCTTGCCATGGACATAATTGAAAGATGTAATGGGAAAAAGAAGTCCTTAGCGACCACTGCTGTAGGGGAATACCATGACCTTTGGAAAGGAGACTTAACAGGTTGACAGAGGACTCTCAGTATTGCAACCAAGCCCACCTCTAAGGAGCTCATTGTGTTGGGCCAAGGCCTGTTAGCCTTTCTCCCTATCTAATCCTCCCTCCCCACCCCCCAAAACTCTCCCTCTCCTCTACCACCTATCCGTTGTGCCTCCATGCCAGCGGACCATCCACTCATCACAGAAACCGCTTACTTCTACTTGTCTTTAAGTAAACAGACTAGCCACACCTCCTATAGAACTGCTTCTGGTTCTCCGCTGCTTGTACCTTCTCAATCTCTTTCCTAGCACTCCATATGGACCTCTTGCTTCCACTGCGGCCACCTCCACATAACATCAAACCTTTCCCTGCATGCACATCTGCCATTACATTCCATCTCCTCCATGGAGGAAGTTCCAGGATGTCCCCTCCCCAAGCCCAGAACATTGTTCCTCCCCCTTTATCCTCTTCTCCCAGTGTACCTATTGTATATACAACGATGCCTGATGGGTAACGCTTGCATGGCTTCATTGTCTGCCGCTGTTGCCCCATTATTTCCGCTGCGCTTCCTTCGTACAACCCTCCTGTTGCAATAGCACCCCGCTGTGTGATGGCTCTGTACTCTCCTCTATACCATTCTACCTGTTCACTTTGAAGGACCCTGCCCTGCTGCAAATGACTACAAATAAACCTCTGGGTTAAAATCAATTAAACTAAGCACCGCACAAAACCTCCACGCAGTGTGTTCTATATAAGTGTGTGACCTCATTCTTAAGCTTTCATGGTGGTGGAAGATATTGCTGGCCGGGCAAATGGAGTACACACGCAGTGCAATAATTCTTTTTTGAGACAATTTGCTGTATTCTCGTTAATGCAACAGTTATTGAATGGCATCATACAAAAATGTAATGAAACATAAAAAATTAAATGGTCTTTAAAAAAAACTGCAAGACCTGTATCCTATGGAAATCTTCATTGATCAACGTTGGGTGGGGAGGGGGGGGGGGCACCCCTCCATATCCCATAAGCGAAGTACCTCATCAAGCTGGCCCACTTTGGTGAACTGACCCATACTAGCATCTTGGGCTTGCACTCCGGCTCTTGCCCGGTAGGCCAGTCTGAGCTAGTACTCAATGATAATCAAACTTTTTATGGCGTGGCCCCCCCTCCTTCTGTAAACATTTTGTTGCTGAGCCCCTCCTTGAGTAAAAGCATTGTTGTGGCCACCCAGGTACCTATCTGCTTATATTTTCTATTAAAAGCAGTCCCCATACTCCTTTTGGAAGAGCATTGCCCCCCACATGGACTTCCTTCAGGCTCCCCTAAGGGGGGGGGCAGCCCCACCGTTTGAAGACCACTGCTCTAAAGGCATCCCCACACAGACCTCTACCCCCCTCCCCTTCCATTGACATGTAGAGAGAGGGCCTTGACCTCCACAAGAATGGAGGGAGTCGCCATCTGGCTGCTGACTCCCACGGCCCAGACAATACATTCTCCATTAGACGAGAAACCCATATACAGCCACGGGAGGGGCTCCTCCTTGTGCCCCTTCCTCCACACACAGTGCAGCTGGTGGGTCCTGTGTGATGGGGCAGGACGGCTAAAGAATTCGGGTCTGGCAGGGGGGGGGGGTCGGATGTCTGTGTGCTCTCTCATTGGGGCCCAACCCCAAATTCCATATGTTATATTCCCCCCTCCTTCTATTAAAGGGTGAAGGGGTTAGATGTGACGCTTTTGAGGAAGGCCGCTCTAATCGTTTGGTGGAATGGGGTAAGTTTGATTATCTTCGCTCACCTGTTCCAGACTCTGCTCTGTGGCTTGTTTGCAAGCCCCTCCTGCAGCTTTCCTGTGCACCTGCCCTCCCCTCCCCTCCCCGGGTTTAACCCATCGTTTTCCGGCAGGAAACCTGGCCAACTTCCTTGTTCTCGCCCAACTTTTTTTCTGACACTCGGCCGATCTTTGTCTCTTTCTTACTTTCACAGAGGCATACGACTCAAGTTAAATTCCTAAGAAAATGAAAGATGAACGTTCTTTCAAAGCATTAAGTCAATTCTACCAGTGCAATAAGGCAGGGAGCCACTTCACGGAGTTTCTGCCGAAGTTTGAATTGTGAACTTGTATCCGCCATTGTCTGTCACTGATCATGTGATGGTGGATTCGAGCACTTCCGCTTTCAGCCATTGTAACTTTACCTGCCAAGGATGCATAGGTGTAGAGACGAGCCTCTCTACTTCTGTACTTCAGTATGTGAAAAGAGAGATACAAACCACTTGCGTCTTATTACTGTCCGTTCCGAAAAGGGGGAAAACGAAACCCATTTTACAGACCTATGCACCCCAGCTGTGTTTTCCATCACAAGTCCTGGGCAGCGGCGTTCTCTACTGTGTTATTGAGCGGGTGTATAACGGCGACATAAAGTCACCTTTACAGCACCGACATCTGTGTCCAACTGAACACGCTGTAGCTGTTTTTTTGGGTGGTGAGGCGGTCATGCACGGAGTTCCCCAAATACAACTGTAAACCTATCCGTGTCTTCAGCCGACTCCATACTTTGAAGAGTTGTTTCCATTGGCAGATTTACATTTTGGCGACCATCTGTGGTGGTCAGGAAATCGCTAATCTGACGCTGCTTTCAGTGGTTGGGGGCGATTACATTGAACCCGAGGCCTGCTGCATGTCTTGACCGGGCAATCTACCAATGGGTATGACTGTCATGGTTCTAGCCTGGTCTTAGTTGAAAGGTCAGAGAACATGGAGGGAAGACCATTGTCTTCTTTTGCACGCTCTTGCACGCTCTTGCACGCAGTTCATTGGCTTTAGAGCCATTTTAGCATCTTTTTCTGTGTTTTGCCTTCCCCTCTTTTCCTGTAGGTCCCTGCTGTCACTGTTTAGCCCTTCTTGCCTAGCTCTTTCCTTCATCCCATATCTGTCCCTCTTCTTTATTTTGCCCTCACACTTTCCCTTGTTTTACTATTCCGTTCTCTCTATTATCCTCGCACCCACTTTGTTTTTTCTCTCTCGTCTCCCTCTTTCTCCTTATACTTGCCGCGCCCTTCCTCATATTTTAAGCCCATGCCTCTACACTCTACTCCAGGCTCTTCTCTGTGGTACTGGTGCCCCCTACCCAAACCTTGCTTTCTTCATGGATGTCACCATGCAAAATCTCTACCACCCTGCCTGTGGACTCAACAAGTTGGGGGCGATCTACATTTATGATTTGACTGACAGCACACGGAGACGGTAAAATGTGTAGTCGAGTATCTTTATTGCCAGCGGACCGGCACAGCTGTCTCCGCTACAAACTTTCCCCCAGTCTCTGCAAACGGTCCTCCCTCTTATGTTCTGTATTCTAAGTCCACTCACGAGCAACACAAGTGACTACTATAATACATTCCCCTCCCCATAGAAAAACAAAAAAAATTGTACGAGATGAAAACAAAACTATGCATACATATGGTTGTAACAACGAAAGACGCAACAAGGCTAAAGAGAATAACGAATATTAATGATGCACTAGACATTAAAGTGATCTGAAACCACAAACCTTAAGTTATTCACAACAGTCTTTGGACCAAATTGGTGTTCTGCTAATGCTGCTACCTGTACAAGAATCATTTATACCATCACCTCCTCTCACCATACTTTGCTCTCCACCATTACATCCTCTCACATTCTTCCATCACCACTTCCACTGCTATTACTACCATCCCCTACTGCTTCCTCTACATCTTCCACCATCCACACATAAAAGGTCTTACCTTCACGAACACCCAAACCCCTCCTACCACCATCTCCAATCCTGACAGACTTGCCAAATACTTCTCTAATCTTTACAGGATCTGAAATTTTAGAGCCACCTTTACCAGAACACTCCCTTCTTTATCCTCACGTAGTCTCCTGGCTTAAACATCTTATTGCCAAAAAATGGACAGACTTAGATTATTTTGAACTCTACGTTCTTCATCTACACACTCCTTTCAGGTTGACACATGCAGAACAAAGCATGGTACTAGGCTGCCTACCTCTCATGATCGCAAACAGCCACTTCTCTGAATCCTTTCACACTGATGTCCTCATGCACAGAACTTCTCAATCGCTGACTTTACATCCCAATTTCTCATTACTTGCTCAACTGCCTCCACCATGACCCTGTTACACCTCTCCCCCTTATCACCTTACCATTTAGTTTGCACGCGTACCTCTTAATTTCCACACTCCTGAACTGCAACCCATTGTCACTCACCATCCTTTTGGGGTAACCTTCTCTTCTAAAAATGTGTTCCAAGAACTTTGTGACTTGGCTTGTGCTCACGCTTCAGACCCGCCTCAACCCATTCGGAACAGTGGTCTACCATCACTCTCAGAAATCTTCTCTCTGCCCAATCTATTGTATGGTACTACACTGTCAATCCCCAACTGTTTCCATGCTTCATCAGGTTTAGGCACGTCGCTGCACCCAAAAGTCTGAATATTACATTGTCTGCATTCTTGCAAGGCCAACAATTTCTTTCTGCCATAAGATCCTTGCCTGGCCACCAATATTTTTCTCGCAAATTACGCTTAGTAATCGTGGATCCAGGATGACCTTGTTGGGCCTTCTCCAACAAATCCATCCTCAACTTCTCTGGTGGCACCAATTTGTCACCTCTCGCTAGTACCCCATCCTCCACGAAAGACTCCTCTCTAACTTCCCAATACGGCTTAACCTTCTCATCCAGTTCACCTTTAGCTGGCCACCCTTTACTGGTAAGTTCACTCACCTTACTAAACACTTGGTCTACTTTAAACTCCTCCAACCACTCGTCTTTGGAAATCACATCAATGATCGCTGCTACCACTCCCTCTTCCAAATCCATCAAAAACTTTATCATCAATCGATAATCAAGAAGGAAAATCGGCTACCCTACCAGCTGGAACATACTCCACCACAGAATCATACCCCTGTAATCTTATCTGTCTCACTAACTTTGGGGTTGCACAAACCTTTCACTGTCAATAATTCCTCTGTCAGTACACACTGTAAACCTGCTTCCCCAAATATACTTGCAGAAATGATTTATACCCCACACACAAGCCAACAACTCCCTTTCTATGACAGTCTATTTTCCACCTCAGTAATAGCTCTTGAGGCATAACGAATCCACTTTCTCATGTTTTCCTACAACTTGGACACAACACCGCCCCAGTCCTACCCCACTGGCGTCCACCATGAGTTTAGTTTCTCTACCTACAACGAAACGACCCAGCTCTCTACAGCACCATATATGTTTTTATGACATTGAGCTCTTTCACACATGTTTCATCCCACACAAACCGACTGCCTATCTTTAATAATTTCCGAATTGACTCTGTGATGCAACTAAAATTGCGCACAAATTTGCTATAGTACTCGCAAAGACCTATACATTATCTTGCTCCTCCTTTATTCATAGGAGCTGCAGCACTCCTAATTGCCTCCGTGGCATCCATCTTCTGCCTCTACCCTTTCCCACTCACAATGTGCCCCAAATATTCCATCTCGCACTCTCTAAATTTTACATTTGCTTTTCTCTACTTTAAGCCTTCTCATCTAACTCTTCCAACACCATCTGCAATCTTTCATCCTTTCCGAACACTATGATGTCGTCTTTATACACTAATGTTCCTTTGAGACCCTTGAGCACTTGTGTCCTCGCTCTTTGGAACACGACAGCCGCCGAAGCCCAGTCCGAAAGGCATTCTCTTATAACTAAATATTCCGAACGATGTAATGAATGCCATTAAATCCCTACTGTCTTCCGTTACATTTATTTGGTGGTAAGCATCCAGTGTTGTAAACACATTTGATCCTTCGATACAGTTTAACATCTCTGAAATAATTGGCATCAGGTAATTGTCCACCTGGATGTTTTTTTTTTAAGTCTCTTAAATCCACACATATTCCCAGCTTACCTTTCTTCTTTACTGCTGCAACAATGGGGCTCACCCATAGTGACAACTCAATTTTCTTGATAACATTCTCCCATTCCATCCTGTCCCATTCCACCTCTGTTTGTGTTGATGGATAAGTGGAACAGGTCTAGCTTTCTTATGTACAACTGGAATCGCTACGGGTTTTAGTATAAAACTGAAAAGACCTCTTCTTCTGCTCTTTGGTATCATTGGCTTCACTCAAGTCACGTAACGTACAGGATAGCTCTCGCATGGATCAAGTCAAATTTTCAGTTTGGCTTGATCCCTCCCACCCAAAATATTTACTCCTTTTTTGCCACGTATATTTTAACTTCAGCTGTGCAGCCTTTAAATTACACCTTGCTTATGAAGTAACCAACGTATCTTAGATCCTTCAAATCCACTTGGGTTACATATGTCTGATCGGTGTAGCCTGTGTTTCAATCGTTGGACATTAACTCCTGCCATTTGTTTTCTGTGATTATGGTGAACTATCCATAATTAACTTCAGTGACCAATTTTCAACAATTACTTCACACTTGGGACACTTCATATTTTGTAGGTTATCCTTCTCATTGAATTCACACGCTACTACCGCTCTCTCTACCTCAGAATCTTCCTGGACAACTGACACTCATTTTATTCCTGCATACTACAGCAAGATGGTCTCTGCCCTTGCAAGCTGCACACATTTTGTCAATGGCAGGACAATTTCTGCACGAGACATGTCCTACTCTTCCGCGCCTAAATTATCTGTCTCTATCTCTGGTTTCTCCAGGCCGGTATGTGTTTTTCTTCACAAGTCTTTTATTTAAAAATGCTGCCATCTCTACCTTTTTATTCTTAGAACGAACCTCGTTCCATGATTATTCTTTTTCGTTAAGTATTTCCTTCTTTTTCCTGACTACTGCCACACTTGTATGCTCCACCAATTCCTCTTTTTTGCCGCCTTCGCCTGCTGTACCCCTTTTTTTTTGTTCTTAATTTTGGTTGAGCATCTCTTGAGTATATTCTGTTCTTTTTGCGATCGCCAATGATTACTGTAACAATGGGTCTCCCATCATCCACAATCTTTATTGTATTGCAGAATTTTTAGTATGTATTATGATTTAATTGCGTATAGACTATTCCGTAAATCCTGCACCGCCCAAGTGAGTGCCAATTTCTTTAACAAAGATACATACTCTTCCACTGACTCTTATTCCTTTTGTGTCCTTTATAGCAACATTGGTTTCTGGTGCATAATAATTATCTAATTGCCTTATTGTGCATTCATGTGCATCCATATCTCCAGCATTTAATTCGGTTAATAAGGGCAACTCTCTATACTTGCATTGTCCTTCTGGGCCAAGGGCATGCAGCAATAGTAATTTCTTCTTTACAGCAGTGAGATTCTCCTGTTCAACTGTTTTGATATAATTGCACCAATATTATCTCCATTCTGGTCAGGGGACCGCTGATTGGCCCGCATTGGTAAGAAAACTTTCAGGAGGATGCACCGTTATGCCCTTTGTGGCCAAGTTTTACGTTGGTGCAAATGTCACCAATTTCACTTTTGAACAAATATGGTATTATTCCTGTGCTATAGTGACCTCTGCTGTGGAATTGTTTCCTTTTTAGTCCATTTATAAATTGTGGTTCCTTGAAGTACTGGGACAAGTAACGTTACTGTTAGTTTCCTGCAACACAATTGAAATTGCCCAGTCCAAAATGGCTGCACATCTTTTGACACTGCAATGCCCTTTCCTCTAATGTTCGTTGCGGAGTGGCGCGCGCGCGCAAGAGGCAATGAAAATGCGTCGGCTCTTTGCAATGCCAGCAATTCACTTTATATATTAATTGTGGGTCCCCTCCTACTGCTGAGCTGTTCAGTGACTTGTACCTGGCGATGCATAGTGTCGTTGTGCGTCTGTGTCTCTTATACAGAACCTGTGTCTCTCACCACTCGGCCAATGCTACACGGATGGCCCCCGTGCGTGGGTCTGCCTCACTGGCACTTGTCGCCAAAATGATGTGACTGACAGCACACAGAGATGGTAAGATGTGCAGTCAGAGTATCTTTATTTGCCAGCGGGTCGGCACAGCTGTCTCCACTACAAACTTTCCCCCATTCTCTGCTAACCGTCCGCCCTCTTATGTTCTGTATTCTAAGTCCACTTGCGAGCAACACAAGTGACTAATATAATACATACCACAACAGTTTATCTGATGGTCAATGTCCTGTGCAGCCGAACACCCCAACCTGCTCGCGTAATCGGACCACTTAAAGGCACACGATTGAAAAGAAAAACGGCGCATTTCCCGACAGGCTGCTGTTTCTGAAAGGCTTGAAGAGTGGGGCAGATGCATTGACGGACCATGATGCATAAAAAGCTACAACTGATTGACATCGATCCTGCTCCAGACTCTCTGGCCTTATGCATACGGTGCCCAGACGTCCCTGTCCCGCTTTCTCAAGATTATTTTTCCATTGAAAAATGCAGTGGTCCCGGTTTTTTGGAAGAAGGTCTTCATGCACAATCTCACACAAGAAATGCTGCATTTTGCGATTTAAGGTAGTGGTAGTTTGTGATAAATTAATTGTGTTTACACCTCCTTCTCCAACCGGTACTGAAGTGTAGTGCCTTGACAGCCACTTGCCAGAGCTAGTCCTACTTTTATTTTAGTTGCCCTGTCCTGTTTATTTACTTGGTCCTCCTAGTTATACGGGTTTGGTATCGTGCACAGGTGACTAATGCGTCCGCTGCAGAGGGGCGTGTGTGTCACAGGTTTGAAATGCAGTGGACTGATCCACCCTCTCTCCCGATTGAAGGAGAACATTTGTTGGTTAATGTCGCCTGCTCTCAGCGCCTAGAGACGACTTTGTTCGTAAGAGTGCTAGAAATGTACTCCTTGTTGTCGCAGCTCTGTATGGAACTCTCCCTATTGGTCAGATTACAGCCTCTTCATTTAGAGCAGCTCCAAGTGTTAACACGATGCTGTCTTTAGCCGCCGCTTTTAACCCCTCCGCCCACAGCATCGGCGAGCTGAGATAGACTTTTTCACTGGAGAACGCACCGTCCATCCTTTTTAAATGCACTTCCTTGGGGTGCGGGCTGGGCAGTGGGGGGATCATACCCGTCAGGCGGGACAAAGGAGGCTTCATCTCAGCCTCATTTGTAATTCTGCCTGGCCTGGGAACCACTCTGCCCCTTTGTGAGCTGCTTGGCAGCTGTGTTGAAGAGGGTTGGGTCTGCCCAGGACCCTCACGGCCCCTCCTCAGAGGCTTAGTGCGTGTGTGATCGCTGCTCGGGGCCCTTCTCAGGCAAGGGGGGCGCTTGGTGTCACACGGGGATGGGGGTTTGGGTGGGTGTACCGAAATCTGTCTTCCCCAAGGCTTGTGAAAGAGGCTTAAGAATAACTCGGAGGGACAGCAGCTATACCCTGTCACCCCATTGCGCATGCGCTTATGTGCAGTCCCTGCAAGGTTCTTCCTGCTTCATTATAATCCTATTTATCTATTTTTGATGAAGGGGTCGTTCGGCCCAGCTGAGACCAGGTCCCAAGCAGACCTCTAAATCTTGCACTGAAATGGCCTCGTCTTCCATTGGTATGACTTGGGGAGAGAAGTATTGCATTATCCTACTACTCCGCTCTGGTAGACCCTAGTCTATTTGTTCGGATGTAACTCCATACGCGCCGCTGGAGTGACTGGCTTATAATGGCGGCTAGCTCCGTGCTACCTTGCCTGTCCACAGTGTGCTATAGACCAGCGGTAACATTTCAAGTTGCAAGCTACTAGCCGACCATAACATGTCAATTGCCAACTCCATGCATGTAGACAGCACTGCAAGTGTCACTCGCCAGTGGCGAGTGCGCATTTTGCACCCTGCCACAGTGTGTCGCTGCGGCCTATCGGTGCAAGGGCGCTAAATGCTAATTGCAGTGATGCAGTTAATGATAGCACCTGCAATGTTAGATGTGCTGGGATGCAGTGTGATCTACATGTGATGGCACTGTTTCACAGTGTGTGCTAATCCCTAATGTGCAAAGGCATTGGAGACTCTGGACTTCAGGGAGGGGCAAGGCACATCCTGTGGTGGGGGCTAATTGCACACCCACATTTCCAGGGATTTTCTTGACTAAAGAAATTGTCAGTGTTTTAGGGAACACTGAATCTTCTTTCCTAATGTAGGAAGCCTGATTGGACAGACAAAGATTATACATATGTTCTTTTTGTCTTTCTTAGATGGGATCTGTGTTGAGATGTCCTTTTTAGCTTGTTATTCTTGTCCAACGAAACTGCTCTAATTTGCGGCATAGAGAAACTGGTTTCAAGCGCACTGTGGCAGGTTGAATGTGGCTGGTGTGTGTGTGTGTGTGTGTGTGTGTGTGTCCTTGCGTGTGTCCTTGTCTGTGTCCATTTCTATTTCATCTTGCCACAAAACACCCACATAATTGGTCCCTTGTCCATCTCAACAGAGACTCCATGCAAAGATTACACTGCCCTGCATCCCATCCTCTCTGACTCACTCGGGCAAATTGGAGGCACATACAGTGCCTCTCTGTGAGGATAGTTCTATAGCAGTAGACTGATTTCCTCTCTTCTACAGCCCAATTCCTTGCCAACCCTCTTTGACCCTATCCCCCACCTCTTATTTCAGACATTAATGTAGCGCTTGTTGATCCATGTAGAGTATTAATCAAAATCCTTTCCGTACCAAAAACATAGCCCCGAGCAGCATAACTGGTAGAAGCTCTCGCCCATCCAGACCCTTCGTGGAACCATAATCCCCTAGCGCCAAGATGCAATTTAGCCCCCCAAAGTGTGCAGTATACAACCACATGCGCCCATTACTTTGGTAGCTGAATGCACACACTATTACTGCATTACTGTGCAGAAGTTGACCAGGTCATTGTGTGTGCACTAGTGTCGTGCATCTAACTCGGTGACTCTCGCACAACGAGAAATCACTGGGCCCTATCTCATTTTTTTTCTCCTGGAGGAGGACATGGTCTGGGTGTAGATCTGTGACACCTGCAGTAAAAAAGGCAGCCAGGAGGGCAAAAGTCGGTGTCTGATCTCCTGAGTATTAACATTCAAGGCTGCATGGAACATATAAAATCAAAATGCCCTGATGCTGGTGACCACCCCGATATCTCTGCAGCACAATACGGCGGTTTTCCCAGACCGGCCATAGCTCAGAAAAGATGGCCTTAAAGGTTTTTGGAGGTTTGGGTTCAGCAAATGCCCACCCCCCGCGCGCCCACCACCAAAGACATTAAAGGATCCAAGGATCTCTGTTTGCGCTCCACCCCAGTGTTGCAATGGCTTTCGTGAAAGGTTGATGCGGCAGCAAGCCAAATAAGCATATGAACTCCCCCTGAAGTCACCCGAAAGTGGCATTTCAAGGGCAACAGCAGTCCCTGCTGCCGCTACTTGTGTTCTAGCACAGGTACTTGACACAATTTAACAAAGATACACAGGCCGTACTATAGAGTCGGGGACACAGATCAGTAGCCGCATGAAAAAGGTATTGCCCCACTTTCCCCACATAGATGCATTACTCATAATGGCAGCCTCGCAGAATGACCAACTGCTCCAGCATGGATAAAGGAGACTGGTGGGCAGGAACAGGGACGGTAATAGATACCCTAGTATAGAAAACCTCTATCAGAAGTCCAGGAAGGTGAATATTCGTCCATAGGCTGAGATTAGAAGATGTCCATTGTTTTCACGTAATGCTGGTTGGAGTGAGCCAATAAACACATTACTTTGCTACGTCTATAGATAGTTGATCATCACAAAGCCCATGTTAAGGTCATAAGATGGGGCTTGGGTGACCCTGGAGGCTAGGGACCGTTGCTTGCTCTGTCATGCTGGCCCCTGAAGAAGTATATAGGTTAGACCCTAGGGCCTCCATCCCATTCCCTAACCTAATTTGTTATAATATTCCACCTGGCATGCTGTCAAGGAAACGGAGTCTGTGGACCATTGCTGTCGGATCCCCAACTGGTCACTCCAAGTCAAAAAGACCTGGAGTCACCCACCCAAAGAGCAAACAATCTAAAAGGACACCCTCCGTGTCTATAGGGGACAAACAAGTAGTAGGGTCTGAATGGTAATCAACCTTCCCGCGGTGCCCACCATAGCCCTCCAATGAATAGAAGTACCTGGAGATGATTGGGAAAACAGGAAACGAAGACGTGGGAGTAAAAGCCCAGGAAGGGAAGAAGGGGAAAGACCGATCCCACGGCACGAAGGCGAAAAAATAAATGCAACGCAGGGGGTTTCCGAATGTAACGAGGCCGGAAACTGAGTGGTAAAAGAGCGAGTCCATCAAGTCTAGAACATAAATCCAGAGGAAGTTCCAAAGTCCAGAAGTCCAAAAAACTGAAAAGAAGGTGAGGGGACAAAAATGGAATGATCCACAAGGAAGATCCAACAATCCAAAAGAAGGCAGAGCTGCATTACACAGGGATCGGGCCAGAACGGGTTTAAGGAAGGCAATCCAAAAGCAGGCAGAGATTCGGTACACAGAGGATCAAGAATACACCACAGGAACAGAAAAACGTGGCAGGCTCTCAAAGGCATTCACTGAAAGTTTGTTGAGTACCATGTTTCTACCTGCAGCTCCAGAAGAGCTCCACAGAGTACAGGTGATGCACGGCATCCTCAGATCGCCGAATCGCATGGCGTGAAGATGCATCACTGCAGCGTGTACGCGCCTGGTAAATGTAGTCCTATTTCCCAGACACCATGGGAGGTAGCTGGGTCTGTGAGGAGCAGCGGCCCGAAACCACGACGCATTCCCAGAGACACCCGGAATTATCCCTGGCAGCTCGAAAGGAGCCCATTAAACACACAGGCCAGCGTGCATGGGGATCTACAAACCACTTGATGACACTAGTAGGTATTTAAGGTTCGTGGAAGGGAAGTGTATGAGTGCCACTGGTGGAGAGTAGTGCCAATATAACCAATGTAGAGGCGGGGGTAGGAGGGGCTTGTGGCGCCATCCTCCATTCGGGCGGCCATGGCGGTTGAGCTTCCTGGCTCTAAGGTGTCAGACTGCCCTTATGTTTCCTTGCATTGTGGGGCCATGATGGTCTCTGCAGCTCAAACAGCCACACGTGGGGACGTTTGTTTGTTCCAGTCCCTAAATCGGAGTCGGTTTCCTATGAGTGCATTATTGCTGTAGGTTTCCTGCTCATGAGCCCAAGTACAATTACGCACAGAGTATAAAATGAAGGCCTTGCAAGTGGAAGGTGTTGGCATTAGGAGATGGTTGGTTATCATGGAAGAGGTGAGCGAAGGGAGTGGTTGTAGCGCAGTGAGGGATAGAGAAAGAGCTGGAGAAGCAACCAGAGAGATGAATGGGAGGAAGTGGAGGAGAAACAGTTGAAGTAGGAACTTGGTGCTGGAGCTAGAGTAAGGAAATTAGTATAAACAGATTAACTTGTAGGGAATGATGAGGAGGGATACAGAGAGGTGGAAGAGGAATGGAAGGAGGAGGAACACCAACATAAGATTGAAAGAAACGTATGAGGAGAAAAGGGGTAGGAGACCCACATGTACGCTAACGCAATCAGTTTGTTTATTCAACCTTGACACCTTTGGTAATGAGAATACAGTTCCTAGAGAATTTCAGTTTGGCTTTGGGTTGTTTGTTGATGATGCCATCACTATTGAAGGCACGACTACTGATCACTACTAATATATATATATGATGGGGCAGATGGGGAGCAGGTGCAAGTGGATCTAGGTCACCTGGTCTAAGCACCACCCACCTTCTTAGCCCTGCCTCTTCCTTACTGCTCTTAACTATTAGATCAAGGGCGTCTCTCGCCCGGGCGTCCTAAGCGAAGGGCAGACGAAGAAAAGGGCAATTCCTGTTTGGACCTATCGGACCAGGACGACTCGGGGCCAGACCCCCTGCTCAGACAGCAGGTAAGCATGCACCAACATGTGTTACCCCCTCTGTCCCCACAGGCCATCCCCCCCTCTGTCCCCACAGGCCATCCCCACCCCGTCTTGTCCCCCCCCCCCTTTTCGCACACAGGTGTTGCCTATTTGCTTGATTCTTCTACCCTGCTCCCCCTCAACCTCCTCATCCAGCCTACTTCTGCAGGAGTCTGTCCTGATGCATTCTGGTTTCACCATCACCGTCTTGTGGCCAATGCTGGATTTGACTTTTATGGACTTCATTAATTTACTCTGCGTCACTCTTTCTCAACTCTCATGCTGGACTTCCTTTGCATCTTTTACTCATGGTGGCCCTGAATCCTGCTGTTCCCATCTTCATCTTGTATCCTGGCTTGAAACATTGTGTTACTACTGACTGCAATTGTATTCTCTCTCTCCACTCTTGCTTCTCTACTCTGACTGCTTACTCTCTGTTCTCTCCTCCTTTCCCTTCTCCCTTTTCCTATCTCCTTCCCTTACTTTCTTCTATGCACTTTATCAGAATTTCCCCTGGACCTAATATGATAGCAACCTCGTCGGTTTCCTACACCCTCCCATTACTGTTTTTTCCTCGCCAGCCCCCCCCCCTCCTCCTCCAGCACTATGTGAAATATCGTCGGGCCTAGTATGAGAGTCGCTTGTTTTGTTCCTACCCTCCCTTTCTGCACCCCTCTCCCTCGCCTTTTTGTTTTTCTCCAGCTCTACCAGAAATGTCAGGCCTAGTACGGTAGTCGCCTGTCTGTTTCCATTTCCTTCCCACCCCTCCCTTCCTTATCTATGTCTTAGCTCTTGCACTATCTGAAATGTCCCCAGGCCGAGTACGATAGTTAATTTCACATCCTTACTGTTCATGGCTTGTAAGAATGTCATTGTATTTTCCCTTGTTCCCTCCCTTGCCTTGAAGCGCTTTGAAACACATTGTGTATAGGCGCTATATAAATAAACTATCATATCATATGAGGCAAGACTAGAGCCAGTTAAAGCACAAGGGAGGGTTTTTGAGGAGCATAGAATGAGAGCAAAATCACAGTTTGGTATTGACAATTTCGAACTATTGAAGTATTGACAAGTTGCCCAAGATCACATGCAATGGTGAATTGGTAATGCTGGGATTTCAGTCCAGTCTGTAATTTTGGCATTAAAATATTTGTAAAACCTCCTCATTCAGAATCGAATACCATACCACACCAATATGCTTGGCGAACGGTGTTAACTGAACTGAAGCTGCCAACAGTACTTCACAGCTCCCTTGCTCTTCTCCAAACTTTGTCCTAATAACACGCCTAACCTACCCCCTTTTTGTTTCAGATCCCCCAGGGGACCACTCTGGTGGTGATAGTGCATGGTACATGTATCCTTTAACATTAACATTAAACCTTTTGTGCGAAAGGAGCACAGTCTTTGCTTTATTTTCTCCATCATAAATGGAAGTATTAAACCTAAATGTGAGTCTAAAGAAATCTCACCTGGGTTTAATACTGAGTTTCAAAGATCTAAATGCACTGAGCAAAAAAAAAAAATGAAACTGTGTAATAGGGTCGCCAGTCTTGTATACGTAGGGTCGCCAGTCTTGTATTCGTTGTTTGACACTGACTAGCAAATCGTTATTGTGAGGAATATTTTAATTAAAATATATAATTAGACCTCCTGAGAAAAAGCTTGTTACATTTGTCCAGTCTATGGGCCCAACTATGGCATTCATAAAAAGTAAGAACAAGGAACGGGTTCAACAATGCTATCATAATGTGAAATGGTGAACCTTTTCACTGAAGACAACCCAGTGCTATACAGTCCATTGAGATCAGAGGATCTCTCCGGCATCGCCTATCATCCAGCGGCATCGATGGGATATGAGCCTCAACGATTTGACTGTATTGTTTCAAAGTTGGCTACCAAATCACCTCTCCTGACAAACGCATAATTCTCTCTTGGCGTTTGCTGCCCAGTTTTTCTGTGCTTATACCTATCTGGCCACTTGGGGCATTGCAACACCTTTCACTGTGTTTATGGGGAGCCAACCCACCACCCATTCTCCCATATACCACATTTGTAACCCCTTTTTACCCTGACTCACATTTTACCATCCCAGGCCCAACTACCTTCCCCAACTCTACTGCGGCAAAATGCAGTGCAATGTCCACTGCAAAATGTGTTTAGTCGGCTGTGGGCAGATGGGTGGGGGAAGGGAAACCCTTTTCTTCGGCCCTGGTTTGGAGGGTTGGGCTCTAGACCCGCAACATACTGATGTTATGTTAATATTTATAACTTGTGCTTTCTGGTGTAAGTAAATCGGGCCTCATTGAGGAAGTGTTGGTGTTGTGGAAGAAAAACCTCTGCACAAACGTTGGGAGATGTTTCTCTGTATTGGCTCCAAAATGGTAGTATTTACCATGGGCAGAATTGGCTCCAGCTGTAAAATTCTCCAAATCCCCAGTAGGGTCCTAAAATGAGATTCCGCAAATGGGGACTACCACCACTCACACTCTGGCATATTTCCTGTAACAGTAAATGGCTGTGCCAGCATTTGCTGTGAAAATACCTCCACACTCGTAATGGCGCCCATTGTTCTGTTTCACGGTTCACAGCACCAACATTTACACACTCTGTTTATCTACCCAGAAACCGGAAACTTACTAGCATCTGGCACGTAAATGCAAATATCTGCAACAGGTGCTTAACTACTGAGCTGTCTCCTTCACCATTGTGGCCCCCACATTTGTCAATCCGATTTTCAGTTTAGGTTATTGCAGATGATCAGTATATATGAACCATGAAAGGGGATTCACCCGATGTGCGTTGTGCTATAGTGAGCACACACTCTGTGAAACGGATGAACACACTATAGAGTACGTTAAAATGTCGGTAGCAGTCAGGCAGTAGTGCAGCACGCTATACAATATCATTACTCGTTATGCTCTGTAAAATAAGGTAATACTGTGCACTGATTTCTCTGTATCAAGAAGGGAGCATCCCCTTGCGCGGTCCCTGTTTGCTCGGAACGGAAATGTCCGTGGTGGTGGGGCGGGGGTAGTTTTATATTGCGGCACTCAAGACCGGTAGGATGATTTGAAGGCCCTGAGCCGCCTGCTTCTTACACCCTGCGAGTGTGCCATGTGGCAAATGGATGCCTACGTTGTAGAGGTGAAAGTTGGCGCCCTGATTTGTTTTGTACGTCGGATAATGTACTCCTGTAGTTTGGTGGAAGGCGTTTGTTTACATGGCCGATCTCGCACCCAGGTTTTCTATAAAGTTGGAAATCTTCAGCAAGATACCCATGTGTTTTGACTGGTATACATCAATCTAAATGTGCCTTTTGTATAGTTGCAATTTCAAGTTCTTTATCGAGAAAGAAGCCACCCGCCCCACCGCACGATGGGACACAGTCCCTTTCTTAATTAAATAAAATATATTAAAGGGACCACATGCTCCAGCATGCAACATGTGTTGGCCAAACCGATATCGGCCCATCGAGAAGTCTGGTAGTAGCTCAGTTGTGAGGCCTGTTCCTCCGACCAATTCTTTCACAGCCACAGGGCGAGCCCTGCTTGAGGCGTGGCCCGCTTACGTGTGCTATAATTGGCAGGGCCCGTTCATGCCAGCTGTATCGGTTGTAGTAGGGATAGCTCTGCTGTGGGCTCTTGGCGGGGGCACTGCTGTGATGTGTCGGGGATTTGGGAAGCTCAATGGGCCTGTGTTCTCATATTCCCAGGCCTGCCCTGCGGGTTCCTCTCCGCCAGCAACACTTTGTCCATGGGGCAGCCAGCTGGTTCTGGCTGGGCATCGCAGCACCATTCTTAAGCCCCGTTCCCTTTATCATCGACTTTGACCCTTCGTGGGGGCGAGGGAGGAGAATGCCGAGGACTCTGGCTTGCATTTCCCAGCATTCAGCTCGGTCTTTCCAGCCCTCCTCCCCCAGTTGCACACAGGAGCAGATAACAATGAGGAAACAAAGGGCCCAGTGTCCTGCCTGCAGGGGGAGGTGAGCCCCGCTCATAGTCCAGTTTCCAGAACTGGGCTGGGGGGGTTGGGTGGGTGGGGCAGTGAGGTTATCGTGATCCATCAAGGGCTTATATGGGGTGTGGCGCTCCTTCCACTCCTGTGCAGATTTCTGATAAATGCAAGGGTTAGTCCGACTAGGTGTCCCTTCAGCTCGAGACCTGGTATTGGAAGTTAGCCCTAAACCCTATTTTTCCCACCTCCAAGCCCCCTCCTACCCCATGTATAGTGGGTTTAGGGATTTTTCGTTATTAATCAGCCACATATTTTAGAATTGTCCTGTTAATTGATTCTACACAGAATTGTACTTTAGGATTTTAGCCTCGTTTTTTTTTTTAAAAAAAGCTCCGATTGCGGGCTTCATAGCGCTCTACCCCGGCTACTCCCAAAAGAGAACAATTTCCCGAAAATCCTACAACTGGAGTTCGTTTAGAGAACTATCAGTTCCTAGATTATTTAGGCGAAAGGACTGGCATGTTCTTTTCTCAAAAAAAAACGGACCGCTTTTAACTTCACCTCCTATGGGTGTTTAAGTTTTGGCCTTGCTTTGCTCATGTGGTGCCGTGTCGCCCAGGTGGACTTCTGTAAGCACAGTTGGGTTGTGCGAATGCCATCACATTGCCATTCAGGGAAAGGCTGGTGCATGTGACCTTTGACCGAAAGAGGGGATGTGTACAGAGTAGCTTGTGGGGACGGCAGTGTTGTGGGGGCAGTGTGGGGGTGCCGCCTTTGTAGATCTGTGCAGCGGCCTTGCATAGCACAGATGGCGGTGGGGGGTGGTGGCGGCTGGCAGCCTAAGACGGAGTCACAAAGCCAGCTCATACGCAGATTAAATGCACAGCATTCCTCGTGCTCGTGACGAACTCGAGTTTATGCACACAGCAGAGCAGTGTAAACATGCAGAGCTATGAACACTCGGGCGGCAAGGCACACAAAGTTTACTAGACGCAAATATAAGTGACCACACACAACTGGCCTTAGGTCGGGGCGTGCCCGGGGACTGCCCGGGACGCCATTAGCCCCCCCCCCCCCACGCCAGCACGGGGGAGTAAGGGCTCCCCCGAGCTGGGGTAGTGAAGGCGCAGCAGGCGCCCTATTGTTAAATGCGTGGTGCGCATTTAATAACAATAGGGGGCTGATGCGAAAGCAGCATCGACCTATTAAGATGATTGCCTCCCTGCTGCAAGGCGGGAGCGAGGCTGTTTTCATGCTAATGCGTGAGCGCCCTATTCCAGTCACTCCCTGCTCAGGCCATGGAGAGGGGAGTTAAAAAAATAAAATAAAAAAACAGGCGCCGCCCCCTACATTTTTCTTGGACCACTTGGGGAGCAGCCGCCGCTAAGGCCAGCACTGTCTACACAGTCCATACTACAGGCTTAACCCCTAGATGCATAGTGACACACGCCACCTAGAGCGCAACAAGCAACGTCAAATAATGTAATGCTTCATTTGTATAGCGCCTTTCACCATTGGTATAGTTACAACGCTCATGCAGGTACACTACCATGGCTTTTCACATAAACCCCTCTAAACAGCTCCTTAATAATATGTGCTACATTTCAAAGCACTTAACTTCAGCCATGTTATTAATACGACACGGGGAAACAAAGCCGTTGTCACTTACCTGAAGGTTGCTGTAGACCGGTTTTGGGGCTCTCACGGGCAAACTGGGACCAGAGCTGCCCTTTCCCCTGGCCCTTAGCCCTAGAGAAGGTCCTGAAGTGAGGTGGTCTGGGTGGGCAGAGAGCGGGAAGGGAGGTGGGACAGGGAAGGCAAAGGGGATTAACAAGGAAGGAAAGAAAGAACGACACGAGACTGGAAGGGATTGTGAGAGAAATAAGTCAACGGAGTGGGGGGGAAAGAACTAGTTCAAAGAAGGTGGAAGGAAGCAGGCACAGGAAGTACAGAGAAGCCAGAGGGAGAGGGGCGGGAGAGGCACTCTCTGGCAGGTGTTTCCACTAGCAGCTGAACAGCACAGTGGAAGAGGAAGGTGGGCTAAGGTGCCATGGTTTAAAGCGGAAGATGCCGTTCAAAATGATTGGAACGTGCAAATCGTGGGTGGCTGCATAGTACAGCAACCGGTAGAAGAAACCTATAGGCCAAAGCTACAACTACTGAGCTCAATGGAACGCCTGTTCATGTGGTTACTTGTGTATTTATTGTCTATTGGCTGTGTCTGACAGCCCAAAGACCACCTTCCCTAGCATCTGCGCTTGGCACGAGTGTAAATGCATCCCATCCTGTCATGTTGCAACAAACCAGGCTACATGTCCACGTTTTTCGGGCTCTCTGGAGGTGTTGGCAGAGGAGCTGACCACCAAACCTGTTTTTCAGAAGGGGATCTCTTTAATGAAGAGGATTTGGAGTTTGAACTCCCAGCGGTAGTGCGGGCGAGCCCTGCCTTGGTTAGTGGCCCATGTTCCAGGGTCAGGAAGGTGCTTGGCACTCTTACTGCATCTACCACTCTCTGTCCCCACCGCTTCACTCCTTTTGGTCGATGAATCCGATGGGGCAGTGGTGGTGAGGATTAATCAATGCACCAAGCAGGTGGTCGCAGCAAACCGGGACACGTGTGCAGACTCTCTGGTATATTACAGCATGAAATTGAACATTTTGTGGCATCCAATTGTATTTATGACCGTATTTTTGTGGCACATATTTCGTTGATTGGAGTGCTAGGGAGATGTGGTGCAAGAAAGCAAGGTTGCTAGAAAGCGGTGCGGTGCGTGTGTGTGTACACGAGGCTGCAAGAGAGCAAGGTTGATTATTATTTTCACGTTTTTTATGTGGGCTGTGCTATCAATTTATTAGAGTAATAGATGCATCTGTATTGATTAAAGTGTTTTTATTTTTTTGCTCTCCCTTTTTTTGCTTTATTGTGCATGCCTTTTTTGTTATAACTTTCTTGATCCTGATCGGTTGTAATGGTGCAAATATTCCCATTCTATGTTCTCCAATTCTCCCAAGCACCCACTCGCCAACACCCTTACACTCACAGATTCTCCATCACAACCTACACTTCCAAACCTCTCACTCTGCCACTGATGTATTATCCTCCCTTGCTCTGTCGCACTGCCAAGTCACAGCTCGCACTCCGCAGTCATTCCCAAACATGCTCCAAACTCTCACCGTGCACTCTTAAATTCCTCGGTCTGTAATCCTCCATTCTTTCTTGCTCCTTCTACATCACGCATCCTTTCCCCCAGTCAGCAGCTTTCTCTCTTTCTGCCCCACCGCTTCCCATCTCTGGCCCACCGCCGGCTCTGCTTTCTCGCCCATTGCTCCCCATCGCTTCTTTGATGCTCTTCACTCCCTCTCTGGCCCAAAGCTCCTTCTGTAGCCCACCAACATCTCTGCTTTCTTGCCTACCACTCCCTCTGCCCGCTGCGCCCCTCGCTCATTTTCCCTCGTGTGACTAATAAAAAAAAAATGCTGTAAAGATTTCGTTTGTTTTTTTGCAACGAGAGTTTTTTTTCGTATAAAAAAAAAAACACAGCCAGTATTGAAGTATTTATAGTGATGGCGAAATCGCTATAATCTGGGTGGTCTGCCTACGTCACCCGTTAGTCTTGCACAGGTCCATCTTTCTTCTCCTTGTGCCTCTGCCCAAAAGCCAATGGCAACTACTGCACGTGCTGGTGGCCCACCCAGCAGATCTTCTGTGTGGGACATTTTTGTCCCGAATGAAGATTTGCATCTTGCCACCAGCACTGTGTGCCAAAAACACTTGTCCTGTGGGGAAGTCTGGGACCAATCTGGGTACCTTGTGAGGCTTGACTACAGTGACATCATGCACGAGGAAAGGGACAAATGTACACAGTAGCACCCAAACCAGAAAACTCAGTGGAATGCTGCCACTGTTCTGTACTGCCATCCTGGGGATGAAGTCCAGAGCAAAGTGGCAGGGGCAATAAGTATGTGCCGGCCCAGCCTCCTTATTTGTTTTCAATAAAGGTTTTATGGAGCTCGTGGCAGTTGCTCATGAACGATTGCATATTCTCGCCTGGAATTACTTTGCAGGTAAGGCTATACCTCAGTTGTATGATGCAGAGGTTCTTTCTAGTGGGAGAGAGAAATTGACCTATCGGAAGGAAGGAAAGTTCACTTTGCAACAGGTATGTGGATGAGTGGCCAAAGCACGCACTAGGTGTCTGTAAAGGTGCATTGGTTCCCTTTAGTGGCCATATTGGCAAGCAAGAGTGTTTGTCGCATCAGCAGCATGCTCCCCACCAATAACCCACTTTGTCCATGCAAGGCTTTGATGGCACGAGCCACGAAAGGTGCAGAAATGTGGCATAAAGTTGCAGAGTAGCTATGCCCCCAGCAGCTATCCTTGGGCTTCATGGCAGCGGACAATGGCTCGAATGCCATTTCTGCCCGGAGGCTGGGAAACGCAATAGATGCCCCATGTTTTTCATGTGTTCTGTACCTTGTGGTCATATGTTTCATCAGCGATTGCCGCCTGTCCATGAAATGTTGCCATGACTCGCAAGATCGGATCTCATTTCAGTGAGAATGTGTTGCTAGTGAAACACGAACTCCTGTGATCTGTGCTGACCTGCTATAAGTCAACCTCGCAGATTCGTGGCCACCTGTGTCACCAAAGCACTGCTGCAAGTGAATACGGATAGTCGGAGTTGAGAAATCTAGGGGCGGCCTTCACCTCATGACTCTGACCGCTCATGTGCAATGTTCGCTGTGTTCTATGGCTCTTTGAAGAAGCCACTGTAAGGGTGCAGAAGGGGAAGACAAACACACAGGTGGCATGGTTGTTGGCATGAGAAAACGTACCTCTCCCTACTCTAAGAGGGGTTTCCCTACCTCAACTAAAATATTAAGGATTCCGTCAGGATGGCCATGTAAATCAATCCACCGTCCTCTGTCAAAAACCTTCTGTCCCTTAGGCTTATTACTAAACCTAAAGAGGTAGTGCATCTTCTTGGTCCAGAACAATGGCTCCCTTCTTCTGGACAACTGATCAGTTTTAGTTGTTAGGTGGGATCTTTACCTGAGGGAATGACTTCCTTCCCGAGGTCTCAATCTCTTTTCAAGGCACAAAACAAAGTTCCAGGCTGTAAAGATAAAAAGCAGTACAGTTCTTAGTTCAAACTCAAAATGTAAGGTTTGCACTCGAATATCAACGTTCTTTATTGCCCATAGTTGTTTTGATTCCTGGGGAATGCCTCCCATCTCCAGGTATCGTGCTCGCTGTGTTTTCACAATGCCAGGGGAATGACTCTCTTCCCCTGGCCTTTCTTGGCTTACTTCATAGTTCACAACACTAGGTGGAATGTCTCCCTTGCCTCTGTATTTTTACTATTTTGACACAGTACACAATATGTTGACTCATCTTACAGTCTTGTGGTGTCCCAGACCCGTAGGAGACTCTGCTTGTAGTGTGGCATGCTTGGTTCAATTACCTGCAAGTAGTGCGACTATGAAATGACTGATGAACTTTCCTTCTTGTGGGTGCGGGTCCCAGACCCGTACTGCTTCACGTATTATTTTCCCACAGTCTTTTTGTTTTCGTCATCTTTATCTGAACCACTAGCCTCTCTTCTGTCCCCACCAGCCAGTCCGTGTTGGCCCTTAACTTTAGGGAATTGTGCTCTGGGCTGTGGTCGGTCCTGGGACTTGCCTTTGGTCCTGGCGTGCCTTCCGCTGATGCTGTTCTAGCTATGGCGGCTCTACAGCTGCGGGTTCCCTCTGGACTATTATACCGATGTATACCGCACGGTTCCTCCTCCTCCGTCGGGTAAGTCGGCTGCTTTCCAGAAGGGATAAGGATCTTTCCACTTCAGACCTTCAATAGAAGCTTTGCTTTCTTACCTCGCCTCCCGGTCTGCCTTGCTTCTCTCCACCACACCGTTGACTGGTTTGAGGCTTCTGGGAGGGTTGAACTTCCTTTCATGTTTTCCATCTTCTTTTTTTGAATGGGACTTGACCAATTGGAATTCGGGAACCACTATAATGTTCACTAGTGGTTGTAGGAGTGCTCATCATGCTTCCGCACTGCCTCCTCATCGCAGTACCTGTTGTATAGTCCTCTGCTGGGTAGCCTAGACTCTTCCTTGTCCCAGTATGTATACTATACTTATCCCTTGGATTAACTAGATTCTTCCTCGCTCCAGTACTTAAGATTTTGGCTACATGAGACATGTACATGGGGTTACAAGGCAACGCGGGCAAGGGGGGGGTAGGTGAGGGGGATTGGAGAGGCGTATACTGTGTTCTCCTTGGAAAGTCATCCCTGCTCCCACAGATAAACCCTTCCCTTGTAATTCTCACACTGAGTACCATCCCCGGGAGGACTAATGGGAAGTGGCCTCACCTCCCTGCACTCATGGTAAGGGGCTCCCGGCTTGGGGAGAAGTGACGACATCCAAGGATTCGTTGCACCACACATTGCGCAACATTCAATGGGCCAAAGCTCCAAGTCACTTAGTGGTGTGCTTCCATTGAGTATTTGCTGGAAATGAACCTTTCCAAAAGGCAATGGAACATTAAGGCACAGGTTGGACGTTGCAGAGCTGGAAAGGCAAATGTCAATATTTTGTTTTAATCCAGGCATACAACACATGAAAGAAAATATTAAATATTGGCATCTTTTACTCTCTTGGTTAATGGCTTCCTCGCCCTCTTGCTTCTTTGATGTATAGGATGAATGCAATGGTGTTTCTCACTCTTTTGATTACTGCTTGATTACTTCTCCTCTCACTGGGATGAGTAGGATTCCCACAATAATTACTGAAATACGTCTCGATTCTGGTACGAGTATGATTAGTATAGTATTTATTCTCATACTTCTTGCTACTGGGATGAGTATGTTTAGCCCAGTAGTTGTTCTCACTCTCCTTGCTACTTGGATGGGTATACTGAACCCAGTATGTATACTTAGTCTTTTTGTTATTCTTCGTACCAGTATGATTGTTCCAATTGTTATATTCGCTTTTGGTCCTAGGTTGACTAGGTGAATTATAGCAATTGTTATGACCACCTCTTGCCCTGGGTCTCCCGCTCTCCCCGTTACCTTCCTTGTATTGGGGCCGTGTCACTGGGTAGGCGTTCTCCTTTTGAACTTCCCTCTCTCGTCGGGACGGCTCTCGTGCTTGGTTTTCTTCTCCAGATACGCTTGGTATACTTTGCGAGCAGTGGTATCGACACTGATGGGGGTGCTCTCGCTCCCTTTCTTGGCCACCACCTCTCAGGACAAGTATGATCCTCGGCTCCATTTCCATCTCTGGCACCGCTTGGGGTGCTTCCTGTTAAGTGGTATCACCAGAGAGAGGGGTTTCCTCTCTTCCCATCTCTCAGCCACCACTCCTCACTGCTGTGTCCCTCCTGGGATGGCAGGCTGCTTCAAGTACTTGTTCTCCTTGACTCATGGATGATGATCTTCCCAGTAACAAACAGATACTTGTTTTGTTGTGAGACATCAGAATAGCACATGTAGGTAGATTTCTCTTATTCTCTTCCATTGGATTGGAAAGGGAGTTCCTCATCGGAACGGGAGTCTGTATCCCCATGTTGGGGGCGAGGAGTCTCTCCTGGTGTGGTGCCACTTGCCTCTACCCCTAGGGAAGGTATTGTGTAGCGGGCTCACCTGCCTAGCCTCACATGGAAAGGCTCCCTGCTGGGGAGAAGTGACTGAATCCCTCAATTTGTCAGTGAGTGCTGCATTGGCCTGCTTAGACCCTCTTGGGCCGAATTCCTGGTGCCCCAGACCCTTCTAACCCTGTGCCCAGCCCGCTTCCACCCCGTTTCAGCCCTCCCTTCCCTAGACCCTCTCCCTTCCGTGTTTGTCTCTCCTCCCTCCTCCCCTGATTGGCCGGACCGCTTCCTCCTTGGCCCTGATTGGCTCACGAGCACAGAGCAACAGAGCCTACCGGCCCGCGCTCGACTCGTGTAGGCCACTTCGTTCCTGCACTTCGGTGAGTGCTGCATTGGCCTGCTTATACCCTCTTGGGCCGAATTCCTGGTGCCCCAGACCCTTTCTAACCCTGTGCCCAGCCCGCTTCCACCCCGTTTCAGCCCTCCCTTCCCTAGACCCTCTCCCTTCCGTGTTTGTCTCTCCTCCCTCCTCCCCTGATTGGCCGGACCGCTTCCTCCTTGGCCCTGATTGGCTCACGAGCACAGAGCAACAGAGCCTACCGGCCCGTGCTCTTCCCCCTGCCGCTCCTGCGTCCTGGTCCGCCTCCGGACCCGCCCACAACCCTTCCGATTGGCCATCCGGCCTCCTTTCCCAGGCCATTACTGCAGCTCCCAAGGCAGCCCTCTGCCTGGCAACCCTACGTCGAAGGACCCGAGGCAAAGGACGACTCCAGATCGTATCTGCAGGTATCCGCAGGAGAAGCAAGAAGCCAACAACAAGTAAGTGTGGCAAGGGCAGGGCCAGAAGCAACTACTTCAGGCCATACTACCCTACCACTCCTCTAACGCAGCATCAACAACGTAATTATTGCGCCCAATAACCTCCCTGAGAAAGTTGGATTGTGAAGTGTCCCCAATTGCACATAGAAATATTCCCAATTGCATTTAGTAGTCGCGCCGGATAGCCTCTCTGAGAAAGTTGCACGAGAATTGCTCCCACCCACATTTGAAGTGTACCCAGCACCCTCTCTTAGAAAATTGATTTTAGAATTGTTCCCACCTGCATTTAGAAGTGTACCCAATAGCACTCAAAGTTGCGCCAAATAGCCTCTCTGAGAAAGCTGAATTGAGAAGTGTTCCCAATTGCATATAGAAATGTTCCCAATTGCATTTAGAAGTATTCCCAATTGCATTTAGAAGTGTACACAATTGCATGTAGTAGTTGCGCCTGATAGCCTCTCTGAGAAAGTTGAATTCAGAACTATTCCCACTCGCATTTAGATCTGTACCCTATACCCTCTCTTAGAAAGTTGATTTTAAAATTGTTCCCACCTGCATTTAGAAGTGTACCCAATAGCATTCAAAGTTGCGCCAAATAGCCTCTCTGAGTAAGTTGAATTCAGAACTATTCCCACTCGCATTTAGATCTGTACCCTATACCCTCTCTTAGAAAATTGATTTTAGAATTGTTCCCACCTGCATTTAGAAGTGTACCCAATAGCATTCAAAGTTGCGCCAAATAGCCTCTCTGAGAAAGCTGAATTGAGAAGTGTTCCCAATTGCATATAGAAATGTTCCCAATTGCATTTAGAAGTATTCCCAATTGCATTTAGAAGTGTACACAATTGCATATAGTAGTTGCGCCTGATAGCCTCTCTGAGAAAGTCGATTGAGAACTGTTCCCACTCACATTTGAAGTGTACCCAACAGCCTCTCTGAGAAAGCTAAATCTAGAATTGGTCCAACTTGCATTTAGAAATGTACCCAACAGCATTTTAGAAGTGTACCCAATTCCATTTAGAAGCTGCACCAAATAACCTGTCTGAGAAAGTTAAATGAGAATTGTTCCCACTCACATTTGAAGTGTACCCAGCAGCACCTCCGAGAAAGTGGATTTAGAATTGTTCCCACTCACATTCTAGAAGTATACCCAACAACCTCTCTGAGAAAGTTGAACTTAGAACTGCTCCCTCCTCCATTAGAATTGCTCCCACCTGCATTTAGAAGTGTACGCAATTGCATGTAGTAATTGCACCTGATAGCCTCTCTGAGAAAGATGATTTAGAATTGTTCCCACTCACATTCTAGAAGTGTACCCAACAACCTCTCTGAGAAAGTTGAATTTAGAACTGCTCCCTCCTCCATTAGAATTGCTCCCACCTGCACCTAGAAGTGTACCCAATTGCATTTCGAAGTGTACACCATTGCATTTAGTAGTTGCGCCTAATAGCCTCTCTGAGAAAATCGATTGAGAATTGTTCCCACTCACATTTGAAGCGTACCCAGCAGCCTCTCTGAGAAAGCTGATTCTAGAATTGGTCCAACTTGCATTTAGAAACGTACCCAACGGCATTTAGAAGTGTACCCAATTCCATTTAGAAGCTGCGCCCAATAACCTCCCTGAGAAAGTTGAATTTAGAACTGCTCCCTCCTCCATTAGAATTGCTCCCACCTGCATTTAGAAGTGTACCCAATTGCATTTCGAAGCGTACACCATTGCATTTAGTAGTTGCGCCTAATAGCCTCTCTGTGAAAGTTGAATTTAGAACTATTCCCGCATTTAAATCTGTACCCTATACCCTCCCTTAGAAAGTTGAATTTAGAATTGCTCCCACCTACAGTTAGAAGTGCACCCACATTTAGAAGTCACGCCCAAGAGCCTCTCTGTGAAAGTCGAACTTAGAATCGTCTCCCTCCTGCATTTAGAAGTGAACCCAATTGCACACCAATCATGAGCGCACCAACTCCACCAATGCCCGTCAGAAACGACTCCCATGAACCTCCTCCACTCTCCGATCTGCCCTCCCTCACCCCCCCCCCCCGCTCCCAAGACAACCCACCCTCCTCCACAATCCCTGCCAGCACCCTCTCCAAACATCAAGCCAGGGGGGCACGATGGCGTGCCACCCACCCCAAGACCACTCATCTCCTGAACCCCACCGCCGTCCCGCCAGCACTGCCCAGACCTCCTCTCCCCACTACCACACCCCACCCTGCAACCATCCACCCCCCGCCTCGCCATCATACACCTGCCACCTTCCCCATCCGACTGCACCCTTTCCCCTCCCTAAAAACTGCGCGCCTAGCCCTAGCGAGAACCGAAGCCGCCTCTCTCTCCCCCTCTGACCCTCCTACCCTCTCTCTCACGCCAATCGCAGCAAAGAAACTAAAGAGGAAGCGTTCCTGGTCCCCCTCTACCTCTCTGCTCTCCTCGCCCCCCTTGTCTCAACCCACCACCTCTCTCCCACAATCCCCCCCTCCCCCGTGGCCTCGCCCTTCCTGAAACCCCTCGCCCTCGATTTCACCACAACCGAAACTCCCAACCGCCCTCCCCCATCCTCAAATCCCCCACCCCAATCCCGATCATCCCATCTCACACATCCACCCAACCCCGCACGAAGCCTGCAAAACTCTCGGCTCGCCCACTCTTCCCTAGCACCACCAACCCTACCCCTCTCCCGCTACTCTCTCCCCCTCCGCCCCATCCCGCTCCAGCGCCAAAACCAACCTTCCCTGCCGATGTGAACTGTATCCTATTTAACGCCCGCTCTGTAGCAAAAAACAGACATTGCATCTTTGACCTCCTCACCTCTGTCAAACCTGACCTAGTTTTCATCACTGAAACCTGGTTCTCTGATGACTTCAGCCAAATCGCAAATGAAGCCTTTCCGCCCGACTACTGCCTCATCCCACTGAACCGTCCGTCCAGAGGAGGGGGGGTAGCATTTGTCTTTAAATCGCCCTTCCGCGCTTCAATCATGGACAACCAACCCTCCATTCCATCCTGCGAATCTCTCCTCATTAAACTATCCCTCTCCCCGTCGCTCTCACTCACCTTCCTAATAATCTACAGGCCCCCTGGCTACGATAGACATTTCGCAAACAACCTTTGCGACTCTATTGCCACCCTCCAAATAAACCATCCCAACCTCATCCTTCTCGGAGACTTTAACATATGGCTAGACATGCCCACCAATCCTATGACACACGCCCTAATCGACGGTCTAGATGCAATTAATCTCCAACCCCACATAAATGGACCGACTCATTTTAAAGGACACACTCTCGATGCCATCTTTAGCTCCGACACCCAGATTCAGTTAAAGCCCCCAACTCCTATCATCTGGTCCGATCACTTCATTTCTCTCGTTTGCCATCCCCGCACCCGGCCCCCTTCCCATATCCGCATCTGAACCTCCGATCCTACGCAAATGCTGGAAAAAACTAATAATCACCCCTGACCTAGCCGAGGCACTCCTCCAGTCCCCGCCACCCTAAAAACCAACTAACACCTGAAGCCTTTGACTCATGGCTCAACGCATCTCTGATGCGACTCACCCCTACATGCAAACCATCAACCCGCCGTGGCCCGTTCCCCAGATGGTTACAAATACCTAGAACGCAATTGGCAAAATGAGAAAACCAACGAAAACAGGACCACCTTGGCCCGTCACTTGTACCGGTACAAGGCTGAAATCCGGAAAGCTAAAAAAGCCCACTACAACACCCGAATCCTAAACTGCAAAAACCCAAGCAAAGAACTCCACAAAATCATCTCCGAATTCACCAATCCAACTTGTAATACAACCGTCCCGACCCCGTCACAATCACTGTGTGACTCACTCTCCCTCCACTTTTACACCACAGCTATTGAAAGGACAAAAACTCTAAACACCAAACTGGCTCTCTTACAACCAATTGACAATCCTCCACCCGTACCGGCCAGCCAGTCAACTACAACCTCAACTCAACCAACATTCGAATCCTTTAGTCCAATATCACCAGAACAATTTCTCAAACTTCTATCTGCCCGCAAACCATCTGGATCCCCTCTGGACCCCTGCCCAGCCACAACCCTTAAAGAAATCTTTGCCTCCACCTGCGCAGGAGAACACGCAAGATCTATCATAAATGCCTCCCTTTCCTCCGGTATTTTTCCCGAAGCATTCAAAATGGTACACGTCAAACCTCTAATTAAAAAACCCTCGCTCGACCCTCTCGAGCCCAAAAACTACCGCCCAATCTCAAACACCAGATTCCTCGCCAAACTCATTGACCGAACCGCCTACTCCCAACTAAACGCCTTTGTTGAAGCCAACAATCTCCTTGACCCCGCCCAATCGGGTTTTAGACCACGTCACGGAACTGAAACCACCTTAACCTCGATCTGGGACGACCTTAAAATGACAGCAGACTCCGCGGGATGTGCCGCTCTTATCCTTCTTGACCTATCCGCTGCCTTTGACACGATCAATCACTCGATACTCCTAGACCGCCTCCACTCGCTAGGAATTTGTGGAACCGCTCTTAAATGGATAGCTTCATTCCTCAAAGACAGGCACCAAATAACGGTACTCTCCAGCTTTACCTCGCAAGCCCGACCAGTCAACACGGGAGTCCCTCAAGGAGCAGGTCTATCCGCCCTCCTTTTCAATCTCTACCTGATCACCCTCCCACCAATAATTCGTTCACACAACATCCTATGTTACAACTACGCCGACGACACTCAACTAATTCTAAAATTCCTGAACTCGAAACCCAACTCCCAACCCGACCTGGCATCCTGCCTCGTAAACATAGAGCGCTGGATGACCCAAAGCCACCTCTTGTTAAACCCCTCCAAAACAGAAATCATGATTTGCGGCAACTCCGACCTTCTTCCGCACCCACTACCCTGGCCACCCGCCATGGGCAACTCACCTACACCCTCCAAAACAGTAAAAAATCTTGGATGCACCCTGGACTCCGACCTAACTCTCTCGCGCCAAGTCAACAATGTCTCAAAGTCCTGCCACCATCACCTTAAAAACCTAAGGCGCGTCTTTCCATACCTCTCATTTCCCAACAGAGTCTCCGCTGTCCAATCAATCGTTATATCCAGACTGGACTACGGAAACCCCCTTTACCTCGGAATCCATACCTACCAACTGAATAAACTCCAAAGAGCACAAAACGCAGCGGCCAAATTACTACTTGCGCTCAGTCCAAGAGACCACATATCCCCAGCCCTTAAAACACTGCACTGGCTTCCTGTAGCCCGTAGGGTAGCTTTCAAAACCTTATGCCTCTCGCATCGAGCACTGCATAAAACTGGACCGCAATATCTTCAAGACAAACTAATACCTTATCATCCCACTCATACCCTAAGATCAAGCTCAGCCGGCCTCCTAGTAATTCCCAAGACAAACTCAGTCAGGCTAGGCGGATCATCATTCTCTGCCCTGGCTCCAACCCTGTGGAACTCACTCCCACCCCACATCCGCTTAACTGAAGACTTAACCTCCTTCCGCAAACTACTGAAAACCTGGCTCTTCCCATAAAACCAATCCAGCATCATCACAATAATACCGACCCACCAAACTACCTGAAGCGAGAATGACAGCTAAATAAACTCGAATGTAAACTAGAAAGACAAGCAGGCTTAAACGAGTAAAGTAGATAAAAACAATGAAACAGAAAATACGAATAAATCATTGAGAAACTCAGGAAATCTAAACCGATCAAAACGACATAATGAATGAGAATGGAATACAGTGAATGACATAAATGAAACAGTTTGAATGGATGAAGCGTACAGAACAGACAATTACATTAAACGGAAGCATGAGGATCTGACTGGAGAGCAGATGAGTTGTGGAGAGCGGATGAGTGTGGAGAGCGGATGAGTGTGGAGAGCGGATGAGTGTGGAGAGCGGATGAGTGTGGAGAGCGGATGAGAGCGGATGAGAACGAAGTGCAGATGAGAGCAAGAGCGTAGTACGGATGAGTGTGGCGAGTGTGGTTGAACGGGTGAGCGTGGAGAGTGGGTGAGCGTGGAGAGCGGACGAGCGTGGAGAGCGAATGAGCGTGGGGAGAGGACGAGTGTGAGAGTGCGGATAGTGCATGAGTGTGGAGAGCGCATGAGTGTGTGTGAGCGGACGAGTTGTGGGGAGCGGATGAGCGTGGTTGAGCGCGGAGTACGGTTGAGTGCGGAAAACGGTTGAGTGTATAGAGCGGCTTAGTATGAGGAACCGAAAAGAGCGGAGGACTGTGGAGAGCGGAGGACTGTGGAGAGCGGAGGACTGTGGAGAGCGGAAAACGCTAGAGAGCGGAGGACTATGGAGAGCGGATAAGTATGGAGATCGGGTGAGAGCAGTGATCGGGTGGGAGCGGAGATCGGGTGAGAGTGGAGACCATGTGAGACTGGAGATCGGGTGAGTGCGGAGAGCGGTTTGAGAGTGGAGAGTGGAGAGCGGACGAGAGTGGAGAGCGGATGACTTTGAGAGCGGATTATTTTGAGAGCGAATGAGTGTGGGGAGCGCATGAGTGTGGGGAGCGCTTGAATGTTTATGGACTGAACGAGCGTCCTACCTCGACCAGTATGTAGACTGGACGAGTGGATAAACTACACGAGCATATAGTCTCGACAAGTGTCTAGACCTGACGAAGTGTGCGGTCTGGACGATGGTGCGAACCAATCGTAGGGTGCGGACTGGACGTATGTGTGGAGCGGTCGAGTATGAGGAACGGACGATTATGTGCAACGGACGATACTTAACATGCCTTGGAATGAAGGAAACTCTTAAAAACATACATCACGCCACACCCCACGCTTACTCTCTCCCTTACACCACCACTCATCTAGAACACAGAGATACTATGACACCATTCGGTATAACTGTTCTCATATCTACATCTCCCGCTTACTCCACATCACTCTAAGTAAACATCGCTGGTTTCTCACCACCCAGCCAGGCGTTCCTCTCAGGCCTAACGCAGCCACACTCGTTCCGGATAAAGCCGATCAGAGCGAACACATACTCCTGATCTCTCAACCACCACACCTACAGCTAAGAAGCAGCTACCACTTGTTTTCGCACCAGCTGCACACATACATGGTGCGCACATGCACTTTTTGACTCCCCCCTACTCTCTCTACTGACCTGAACTTCGGTTCCCAAGGGCGTTCAACCTACCAGCGCCTTCAGACCATACCAATGGTATATAAGGCGCTATATAAATGCAAAATAACATATGTTGGGTAGAAGAGGCAGATGTCTGTGCGCCTCATCAAATGAAATGTGCTATATACCTCTGCATATCCCTCTTTAGAAGCACAGTTACACGTTGACTTATGCCCTGCATCAAGATCGCTACACTCGCTAATGCACAGCATCTCCATCTTTCCTCCCTGCCGTTTTCCATTTTAAAACAATTTTTTAAAACTGTCTCTCTAAACCGAACTGTTGTCCCTGCCGCCCCACCGCCAACATAGACGCACAGTCCTTGGCAAGAAAACAAGTTGCTGCCTTCATCTCCACCATAAACTCTCCAACTCCTGTGGTGTAGTATGGTCTGGTATCGCGCTGCCTTGCCTTTCTGCAGCCAAACTCCCCTCCAAAGGTAACAGGAAGTTGCACATTCTAATATAGGTGTCGGAAGTAGCCTTCGGCATAAGAACTCTTCGGAATCCGTGCACGGGTATCCGTATCCCATCTGACCATCATGATCCCACTCAAATTCCGCATAAACATCACATGGATCTTTTGTCTTTCCAAAGGATGGACCAGCATATCGTGGCTGAGCCCGCATGGGTTGAATTTGCAGATGGGTTCATGGGAGATTTGCCCACACTTAAGTCCACATTGGGTCTCCCCAATTATGCATACAAAGCAACTCTGATTAATTTGTATTTTTTTTCTGCTACATTTGTTCCATCTGCTCCATTCAATCTCTGCTGCCTGAAGATATGTCTGGGCTCGTCGAGGCTCATTTCACCATGTTTGCCTATATCTGGAAGAAACCATCTGAGGCACCTGTGGGGTGATAACATTATGATGGAGGCAAAGGACTGCAGCGAGGTGCTTAATGGCGGCAATTATCACTGGACAGGCACTGCTAGATGCTGCAAGAGGGGGGTGACGGACTGAGGGTAGTAGCAAAGGGGGCAAGTAAAACGTACGCACAGCAAAGTGTACATTTAATGTCCTCCATTACAGAAGTATGTTCCTGTGCCATGAGACTGCCAAAACGGGGGCCGCTGCTCTGAGGCTCTGGAACTACGCCAATTATGGCAGTTGAAAGGCCTTGACACCATCTGTGTCCCCAAGTCACTGCCACACATTTTAGCCAGTGATCGAAACGGTGTTCCACTTAATTTTTTAAAAAAAATGTTTTCTATTTCCTTTACATGACCATATTCAGCATTCTGTATAGCGGATTTGTCCCTTTGTGTCCCTGTGCACGTGTACAGTTGTAATGGGTGCCTTAGTAACTAGTCACTTAGAATACTGCAATGCCCCGGCTGCGAGACCTTGTCACATGTTGCTCTAGACTCGCCGCCTACCCTCTTCCTTGCGGAGACCACAGTTCCACTGCTTTTTTTCGGTACACTTCTACCACTGATTTTTTTTTTAGCTCCTTTCAATCATGACGTTAAAGGCGTTGGCTCCTGGGTGCATATGAGGGGAAAGAGTGTACCATGTGAAACCCAAAACCCAGTAACTTGTAGCTCCAAGAAAAGGCGCACGCACAACCACTCTACACCCGTAGAACTAGGTAACGCGTGTATGTGTGCATCGTAGGTTGCGCAAACGTGCAATATTTCACCCATGTCTGCGGGTTATTCGGGGTGTTCGACACGGATGCGAATTCCACAGAGCCACAGCTATGAGCACACCCACACCGCTTGCCGCTGACTGGAACACGCGGGAACCTCGCGCGCGCTCGCACGCGCGCAGCTATGAAAACAATGCCTCGCGGCCAGAGAGCAGCGTGCACGGAAGCCGAGGAAGGCGGCCTTGTTTTCGGTAGCAGCCCTCGCTTGCTGCGCTGCGGAGCGAGCTTCTCGGTGCCCTGTAACCGGAGCCGTGTGTGTTTCTAGGCTCGTATTTCTCGTTCTTGGTGCATTCGCCGAGGACTGTCCAGTATCGCCCTGCGGTTATGTCGAAGTTGCAGAAACGGGCCTTGGTAAACCTGTTCCAGTGATCCCGTCAGGCTCCGCGCTGAGAGCTGGCACGAGGAAGCCGGCTTCTGCAAGAGCCTGGGGCTAAGTTTCAGAAATAAGTCTGGGACTGGTCGGATTTATTTACATTGTGTATTGGTTCAAAGTTTTGCTCCCAGTTGGCACCCTCTAATACATCAATACATTAAAAACAAATGTATTCGACCGTATGAGCAGCATATGTACAGAGGCGTAGACCAGTTACGGCCTGAGCGGGCAAGGCCCACCCAAAAATCTGTGAATGCCCACTCAGCAGCGCTACGTGGGCATTTACAGATGTTGGTGTCACCGCGGGGGTCCCAACTACATTAGCTTCAGGCACCACTTGTAAAACAATCCTGGCTAGGCCTCTGTGTATTTACCAATGAATGTATGGCAAATTCGCACAATAACTTTAAAAAAAAACATCTGCACAGTAACATTTAAAATAACTATGATAGTACTCAATTTATAAGTATGTGCCCCCACTGACTGCCCTCCGGGAGCAATGATAATTTTCAAGCGGACACCACTCCTAAAAGTAACAGATTCCCTAATACATGTTCTCTACGCAAAATCCATTAGCAGCTTATGTTTAACTGATGTGTCTTATAGCAATGTTACTGCTGTGTGCTGAGGCAGCCATCCTTGGCGAAGCCGTGGAAGGAAACTATACCAGTCTTTCATTTTGGTCAGCTTGTCACTGGGGCCCTTCAAAACCACAACCGAATGTGGCAAGAAGGGGAGCGTTTGGGGACGAAATAAAGCACGTTAGCCCGGGGGAGTGAAACTAATAAGCCAGTAGTTGTTGGTGGAACTATTGAACCCGCCCCCAAGGAAACCATCAGAGCCAAGGAGATGATGACCGGAAGAGTCAGACATGGATTCCGAGAGCCTGAGCAGCACGGTATTCCGAGCGCGTATCCAGCGCAGCATTGGGAAGAGCCATCGAAAGTTGAGGAGCAATTGACTCAGAATTTGAGCCAAGTAGGGAGCCCAGAACTGCTGAGGAGCAGAACTGGAGAATGCAAGCGGGTGAAGGACCTGAAGGGACTGCAAAGCAGGACCGAAGATCATTGGTGTTGATCAGGCGGGGGGGGGGGGGGGGGGGGCAAAGTCCAGTACGACAGACATGGTGGACTGTGAGTGCCGGGATAGCAAGCAAGGGATGCGTGCTAACCCCCACATTTGAAAGAGCAGATGGTTAAAAATGTGTACAATCATTAGGAATTTGTGGAAAGAAAGTCTAAATTACCAGGCCAAACCTAAATCCTCCATGAAAGAGAGCAAAACAAAAGCTTGACAAATCGTTATCAGCAGGGCGAAAAAGTCCAATTCCTCCGGTCAAGTCTGATTATTATTTAGTTCGTAATTTACTTTTTTTCATAAAAGACCAGTAGTCTGTGTTGTTGAAACCAGGCCAAGAACATGCGAATCCAAACTGATGCATGTTTGGAAACTGTCTCATCGAAGATCAAGTGTCATTGTTTTTGGTACCAAGTCTGACCGAAGACCAAGCGACTATTGTGACGCTCAAAAGGAAAGCATGTTGCAAAAGGGGTTCCCTTGACTGGGCGAGGGCAATTGATGTTGGAACAAAGTCTTCTTGAAGACCGGGACATTTTGTTAATGGAAATGCAGCCTCAACTGAAGACTGAGTCACAGCTACCTGAACTAATGCATACTGTGGAAAAGGTCTGGTTCAAGGACTAAGGGTCTTTGTTTTTGGAAATGGCCCCTTGCCAGAGAACAAAACCAGTCTCACATAATATGTTGGGGGGAATGTAATCTCCAGCCAAAGAGCATGAATCATCGAGACGGTCATGAGCAAGGGGCAAGCTCTTCCCAGGTCAAGAAGGGACAACAGGCTTTCCAGTGCAACTAGAGGATAAACTCGAGGGACAGAAAATTCCTCAAAAAACAAGAAGTCCTCATAGGGGAATGTGACGGGGAAACTGTGCGAGGCGGAAGGAGACTCCTGGATCCCAAGAAGAACGATGAATGAAGTGATGAGATGAGAGAAGACACCATTTGTAATCAATAATAATTTTGCATTTATATAGCGCTACAAACCCTCAGGCATCCAAGCGCTGCTTTTTATTACCCACGGTGTGTGGTGCTCATTTATCGACCTCGGAAGGATGGAAGGCTGAGTTTGGACCTGCCGGATTCGAAACCTACGTCAGCAGGCTCTGCACAAATATCAAAGCAAGTGCTTTACTCGCTGAGCTATCTGACCGACCTACAGTTCATGGCATTATTATTGAGTTCCGTTTGGGTTATTGTCCTGCAATTGTCGCAACAGACCCTCAGTGACGGAATGAAAACTTGTTAACCCTAAAGATGTTGCATGCATCCCGTAATGTACTGGGGAGGGCCATAATACATGTGGGCTATAGTTTACCTTCTGCTAGCCATACATGCACGGTCTGGTCCCTTTACCTGATGAGAACCATCTGCCAGTGAAACCTTTCACATCTAGTCTTGTCCAACTAACTTTCTAGAAAGTTGTAAATGCTTGGGACCTCGCATGAATATCTTTGTGTTCCCTTCTAGGGACTACGAAGCACGTTCGAATTACTTGAGGTCTAGTTTCACAGTTATACATGTGCATGTTACCTGATATCTCGTGAGGTCGAACTACAAGATTTCACAAATTTGAATTCCCGTCCATAGGACTTAACAAATATCCCTCCACCTACTGTTACTTTAACCAGCTCTGCATCAATAACGCATTGTTATGGATGCACGTTTCCCGCCCTCTAGTTTTCCTGCCCGAGGCGTCATGGGTGCCCTTTGTGGGCAGGGTTATGAGCGGTGATGGTCTCCTGTTCACCTGCCCCAGGGTGGATCTTTTAATTTGTCTTTGTGGCCATGTGTCAGGCGTATCCCTTCACACCCTGCATGTCTCCTGTTCACTGGCCTAAGGCTCTGGAGCAGGTTTCCGGCCTGTGGTGTCCCGTGTTTACCTTCCCCAAGGCTGCGATGCTCTGAGGGCCCTCTTTCTGGCACAGGGTTCCGCCCAGCACCTATAGTGGGCGCCATGTTAATCTGCATTATCATTCAAGGGACAGGAGAGGCCATCAATCTGTTGGCTTTCATTGGGCAATTAAAAAGGGGAGAGATGAAGGCTTTATAATTACTCGCGGGTTTGTAGGGTGTTAATACTGGGGAAACTTAAACACCTTTCAGTTATTTGAGGAGAGAGTTTGGAAAATTGCGGGAGACGTTTACGTACGTACCGTAGGAGCGGGGATGTTAAACAACCCAGGTAATACATGCAGCAGTAGGGGGCAAAAGTGGGGCGTTTAAACACGTCCGTGGTGTAAATGCAGTTTCAGAATTTTCACTGGCTGGCATTGTGCATTTAAATACCAGAATCTCTTAACAGTAAAAGACAGACCGGCAAATAATTAAAATGGCACTTGAATATTTTATTCTGAGGTCTGTATTGAATATCTGAAAATACACCGATGTTGAGCAGAAGAAGCTACAGTTGGAAATGGAAGGAGGAAGCCGGACACCTCCTCGGTGTACTATAGGGGGGCTGGTATACCACCAGGGGCGGCTGAAGATGGCACAGTTTGTGGGTGTTCATTTCATGGGTGGGTGGTAGGTCCCCTTGCCCAGAGCCAGCCTGAGCAACTGTAGGGGCGCCTAAATTCAAAACCCTCTGCATTGTCCACAATGCTTTCTGGGGACTGGGTCCAAAATAACTTCTGCTATCCCTCCGCAAATACCTCCCCTCTCGAGCTCTTCGCTCCTCTACCTCAAACTCAACGTCAGTCGTTTTTTCAAAGAAACGAGCTCAGGCTAGATCTGTCTTCGGCTGGGGCCTCCCTCTGGAACAGACTCCATGCCACTCTAAAACTTGAGGAGAACCATCTCCAGTTCCAGAAGCACCTCAAGCCCTTCCTCTTTGCCTCTGCCTTCGCCCCCCCCCCCCACTCTCCTGCTGATCTGTTCTCTCCTGGAACCGTGCACCTGGCCACCCTCTATCCTCCGGGCCCAGGTTCCTGCTCACCCTGCCACCCTCCCGCACTGCCTCTGGGCCACCAGGCCAGCCCTTGCACTGGGGTCTGTATCTGTACCCATACAGCCCCCCCCCCCTTTTTTTCCTGCACTTATCTGACCTACCCTGTTTGCTGCCTTAAACTCCACACTTGCCGGCTGCACTACCACTTTTGTTGCTTTTCATTATTTATTCTGGTCTCCTTTTGCTCCGCACTTTCCATTTCTCCCCCTTCCTTGCACTTTCCCCCTCCTTCTCCCCCATGCACTTGCACATTCTCAATGTCTCTGGGCCTAGTAAGATCGTTGTTTTGTTCTCCCGTTTCCCCTCCCTTGCCTTGTTGTGCTCTGAAACACTTGTGTATTAGCGTGATAGAAATACAATATCAATTCAATTCAATTGCATTGGAAAGAGAGAGAGAGAAATAAATGGAGGGACAGGGCTAGTGGCTTAGAGGAGGATGTATTGGGCTGTGCACATAACACGCAGTCAGCTGAGTGGCTAAACGTCCACTGAAAACCCATTTAGCTCTTCATAAGCCAGGCGCTAATGTGGTGAAAATGTCAAAGATGCTGGATGCTGCAAGGGCCGAGGGAGGTGGCGGCTTGCTGGTGCTAGCAACGCCAGCCTCTAATATTAATGTCCTGACAAAGGAGTATGCGCTACTTTGCTACTAAATCTAATCTCGGCCCGCTTGCAAGCTTTATTGAATGCTCCTCTGGCCCGGATAAGCGCAGGTTGTGCATGCCTATTGCATGACTGGAGAAGTATTGGGAGGAGCTGGATTGTGGGGTAACCTGGCTCACCGTGCCACGTCGAAGCCACTGTTGTACTTCTCTGCATTCGTCGATGCCAGAATAACAGATGTAACGTGAAAGGCACAGGCGATTATTTGGGACCCGCTGATGCGATGCACGGCCGTTACTGCCCCCATTAAACTGCGTGGAACTCTGGAGCTGCATTGCTGCTCAGTTTCCGAATTTAGCACATTTTGCAAATTTGCAAGACCCCATCTCTCTGGAATTATGCCCGATTTATATTTAGTTGTGTATAAAAGCTTACATGGTCAACCATATTGCAAGTATGTTTTGCTCTATGGCAAGACTTCCAACACGGTGGCAGCAGCCCGGAGGCCCACTTTAAATGACGGCTTGAAAGGCCCTGGCGCCGTCCCTCGACGACGTGATGAGGATAGACGGGCCATGTGTGTAAAAGTCGGGCTCTGACCAGCCTTATCTTCACCCAGCTTCGGAGAGGCTTCTTTGTGTGTTTGTTTCTGCGTGGAGTGGTGGGAGAGAGGGAGGGGGCGCGGCAGCGTTGGCTGTGGCTGGCAGTGTCGCGCGGTAGATGGTTGGCCGGCCGCTGAATGGGGTTTTGTCCCCAACCCTCTGTTCCCAGAGCCGCTTCTCCCAATCCATGAATGATGGATTGTGCGTTTCGCTGGCTGGGGGCTTGTCCTTGCGGGTCATTAAGTGGGCTTCCCTAATGTGAGGTCCTGACCTCCTTTTTGAAAGGCGTTCAATTCATTACCTATTGTCCCTACTCTCTCCTTTTGTGACGAAGAGCGCGCTACCTTCGCCGCCCACCCCGCCCTGGGGAGCGGAGACTTTCCCAGGGAGGGGGCGGATGGGACGAGTTTGTGTCTGCGTTTCCCTCAGGCTCTCTCTCCCATGGTCGTCTCCAGCGAGTCCCCCAAGCGATGGGCTGGGATTTTTCATCAAACCGGCGAGGGAGCTCAGTGAGTCTAGCCCCTGCTACAGGTCGAATCCCACAAGTGCCCCTTTCCTTTCGTAGGTCCATGGTTGTTCAAAATGTACACCATCGCGCTGCGTAATAACACCTGTTAAAGCGACTACATCTTCAGCCAGTTCAGTTTTTAGGTCACGTCGCTTTGCATGATGGTACATTTTACTTTTTTCATTTCCTGACCTCGGTATCTAGTGGAACTTGTCATGCTAGAATATAAAGGCGTTGGCGTTTAACAACCAGGGCTTCGCGTGTCCTATTCATTAAGGAAACGAAGATCCTTTAAAAAAAGAAGCGACTGGGCTTTTCATATCTAGATGTCTTGTCTTCGTGCCGCTGGAGACCCCTCTCTGGCATAGATGATTACTGACATTTGTCGACGCTTCGGCTACCTTGCAGGCCCGGTGGGGCTGGAGCACGGACAGAAGCACTCAGTGTTCTACTACCGGCTACGGGGTCCACCGGTGGGCGGTTGTATGGCACTGCCACGGTCTGTGCCCCTGTCTCAACTCCACCCTCTGCCTTTGCCATTTTAAGTGCCTCTAAACGCATATTATTTACTGCCTAATTTGTCCCGAGTGAAAACCTTAGCACGAATATTAAAGTACCTGGGCTTTCTTGCACATTCAATGCTCAATTTACGTGCCTGCTGGGCCTAGAGACCCAAGCTACTCCTCACTGATGAGCCCCAACATGGGTGAAACATGTCTGGGGATGCTTGTGGTCTAGTGCAAGAAGGGATGTGGCCTAGCAGTTCGGGCTGGACTGCCCCTTTTGGGGTGGGGCCAAGCCTGATTTGCATATGATCTTTCCCCTTCTGGAATGGCTTGGCAGGCAAAGAACGATGGTCTCCAGGGTTGCCCAGAGCATTGCCAGTGGTTAATATTCATTCTAAACCTTCCAGCCACCACCTCTTTGTTTTTGGGGTGTATGGCACTGCCACGGTCTGTGCCCCTGTCTCAACTCCACCCTCTGCCTTTGCCATTTTAAGTGCCTCTGAACGCATATTATTTACTGTCTAATTTTGTCCCGAGTGAAAACTTTAGCACGAATGTAAAAGTACCTGGGCTCTCTGGCACATTCAATGCTCAATTTACTGTTATAACCTTGATCCTGTGAGCATTTGCAGATGTCACCCCTAAGGGCTCAGGGGTTTCATCCAGAACATTTGGGGGACGCAGCAGCTGCAAACACAATAGAAATTAATACTTGGACACCCTCTGTCTTCGTTAGGGTTTTCATTTTTTTTAAGTCACCTTTTTGGGACTTTTAAAAAAAACAAACCTATTTCAACAGTTCTTCTTAGACTTCATTAACGCTGGCATCCTGAGCAAAGGCAAGTGCCTCACCTGTTTGTGCCTGTCGGGGCCTGAGAGGGCAAAGGGCCACACACGCTATCCTGCATTTCACTTACAAAGTAGTCTCTACAGAACTACTCATTGGAAGACCTGACCAGGTGTCTCCTCCCTCCGTAGTCGAACGGCCAAGCCCCCTGGGCAGTCCCGTCAAGCTACCCTAGTCAATCTCATCAATATCGCGCTTGCTGCATCCAACACGTACAGACCACACGTACACACCCCCTCATGCTTGCTCGCCAATCGCTCATGCTGCAGAGATCACCAACCTCACGTCAACAACATTGATGCCTTCCTCAACAAAACATGGTTTACACCTCTCATCCCCCATGTTTTTTTGACATCCCCTCTGCCCCGCAGATACTGCATCCAACTTGCTCACTGGCCAGGAAGGGCAGGAGGCAGAGTGACCATCATCCAAAGGAGTGATTGGCCATGCTCCATCTTCACTTGCTTGATGCGTCTATTGATATCACAAGTAATCCATTGTGTTCAACCTCATCTACAGACCACCTCACAGGAGTAACTTCAATTGAGGACATCACCAACTTACTACTCTCCCTTGCCAAATTTGCACGCACTGTCTTCCTGGGTGATTTTAATGTCTCCCAAGTCTCACACTGACAACCACACTCGAACCACACTTTTTGGTCTGACCAGATCCAGATGAATGGACCTTAAACTGTGCTCTTCCCTACGCACAACAAATTCAACAACCTAGTCTTTATATCATCCTCCCTCCTCATCTGTGCAGAAATTATCCTACTCGACTGTTCTGACCACAATGTCATCCCACTGTTGATCACCTATTTGACACGGCTAAACAGCCCCTCACTCAGCACCGCTTAATCAAAACCTTCCTGATCAGTGAGCTCAGAGCAAACTTTGCAGGCTTTCCCGCCACCAGTAGTCACTCTGTCCTCCTGGTGCTATCCAACACCTGTGCTATGAAACTAGTTGATACTCCTGCCTTCCAAAAAAAAAAAAAACAGGCATGCTACAATCTCTTGTGTAGTACCCACCATACAAGAATAGGAGTCCTTCTAGGAAGGGAACTGGAATAGAAATATCCAACAAACCATACATTCATAACCATGTAACAATGAGGCATGCAGAAAATACATGGGCAGGACACCCTTTGGTATAAAGACATGCTATTCCACTCCAAACTCCCCTCCAACAAATGCTCAATGAGCGCCCTAGAGAAAGAATATCACAAAAACCATAATCCTAGACCTCTCCCAAACCTCAAATCCCTCTGTGCCAACCATAGGATTTGGATCACAGAGGCCAAATCTGCTCACTACTCCACCACCATTGCGGCAGCCTCTAACGGGGGCAAAACCAGCTTCAAAGTAGAAGAGCATTATATCAAATCCTCACCCGACCACCATGGTGCAGGAAGTCAGGAAAGAATTTGGCGGAATTAACAGCTTTTTCTAAGAACAAATATACAATATTCAATATCCTTGAATCAACCCCCTCCTGTGTTGGGCCCTGCTTCACCCTGCCCCGATCACTGTAGCTCTGGACATAATTCTCTTAACCGAACCTCCTAAAAATGCGTGCCTCCCTCCTACCTACCTTCTTCTCTGACAATACCTTCCTGGCCTCCATCATTGAACTATTGATGGGTCCGGTGTGTAACGCACTCCTCAGCATCATGAATTCTTAACTCACTGAAGGGTCTTTCCTGGACCCCCTCAAGACTGGTCTCATGAACTGTTTTGCAAAAACCAACCTTAGTCACAGATGACCTGACCAACTTCTGGCCCATCGGAAAGCTCCCATTTATCGGCTAAATCTTGAAAAAAGTAGTCCCTATGCAACTACTTGCCAGAAACTAACTACACCTCCTAAAAGACTATCAGTCGGGGTTCTGCCCCAAGTGTAGCATCAAGGCAGTCCCCATCTGGGCAGTGAGGATGCCCTCCAAATCATTGATCAAGGCGACTCATGCCTCCTCATCCTCCTTTACCTCTCTGCTTCATTTGACACAGTCAACTTCTGCATCCTCCTGTTTCTTCCGCCTCTACAGGACTCTGGCAGACACCAGGCCACCCAGATGATCAAATATGTTCCAACTGCCTTCCAGTTATCTGCAGAATCCCCCAAGGCCCCCTCCTCTCACTGATACTTTTTAACCTTTACATGAAGCTTCTGGGCAAACGCCTCAAAGATCCTGAACGAGTCCTCCACCAATACGCAGAGGATGCTCGTTTGAGAGTAAAAGTCCACAGGACGTCAGTTGTCTCCGCTATTACCTAGCCATCATCCAGTCCTGGATGTTGACTGCCTACCTCGGAACTGATCCATCCAATACCGAATTTGTCCTCTTCAGTCCTCCCGCTAAACAACTCACCCAGCAATGGCTTGGCGAAATGAGCCTAAAAGGATTTGATCATCAACTCTCGTAGGCTTGGTTATCTACTGCTGCCCGTCCTTCCAGATAGACTTGGCCAAGAAGGTCTGTGTCTTCATGTAGGGGCTTAGGCCCATTGCTTTCTCAGGACAGTCCCAGGCTCTGGATGTGTGGATTTTTTTGCCTTGATTCCCTTGTCCTCTTGATCCAGGTTCATGTGTAGCTATCCCATACAGCATTGTCCATTTTCCCCACCCATTCCTTGTTCTTTCTTGCACTGTATCCTTCTAGTTCTGGGATTACTCTGGCAATGGAAAGTAGACACTGCGTCTCTGCTTTTCAACTGGCCTCAGGATGAGGTCATTACTTGCTGAGTAGATGCAAATGGTCCATCACAGTGTAACTTGGTGTTCTTCATTCTCCATGAATGGTGTGTACATATTCATGATTATTTTCTACAGAAAGGTACCATGCTATGCCATCTCCTTGGGTACTGTGTGTACCAGTGTGTTGTAGGGATTTCTTAACCATGTTTCTGCTCTAAACTATAACACAAGCTGTCCCTTCTTTTCTTCCTTGTTCCAGGTACGATCCGCCCTGTACGGCGCAGCTACTATGACCCAGCGTCCGCGCCTGCCAAAGGCATGGTATGGGAGTGGGAAAATGACAATGGCTCCTGGACCCCCTATGACATGGAGATTGCAATCACCATCCAGAGAGCCTATGAGAAGCAGCACACGTGGATTGACTTGACACCCATCGGCTTCTGCTATGTCATCGACTTTACCTCCATGGCGCAGGTCAACCGCCAGACACAGCGAAACCGACGTATCAGGCGCCGGCAGGACCTTGTCTACCCACTTGTGAGTGGTACTCTGCCCAAGTCGCAGTCGTGGCCCACCAGCCCCGGTACGGGTGGGCAGGCTGCTCCCACACAGCCACCACAGCCCTGCACATGCCCACAATGCCTTCTAGTGATGAGTGTGAAGAAATCCACAGCGGGGAACTCAAGCGCTAGCACTGCCAGTGCTGGGCAGCTGGGTCGCCGGCCTATTTCTGTGGCAAGAACGCTTTCTGCAAGCAAGGGACAAGCAGGCTCGGCCATCACCGTCACAAGCCCCACAAAGACTCTGGCGAATCAAGTGAGCCGGAGGCAGGCGGCTAGCACGCCGGCCCTAGCGTCGTCTGCCATGAACACTATCCCGCGAGGTGCAAATGGGGAGAAGGGCCGTGGCAGCCTTGGCACGCTGAACAGGACTAACATGCAGCGGATAGCCATGGCCCAGTCCCGAGCACTCATTGCCTCAGGGTGAGTAAACTGCTCACTTTTTGGAATTATTTGCAGTTTGAAATGGTTGAATTGGCGGGTTGGTGGAACATTGGATCTGTGTGGTAGGTACCCCTTCTTTGTTGTCATTCTGGGCAGGGGCTTGGCATTCCTGATTTGCTGAGCACCTTAGGGTACATCCTGAAATGTTGCAATGGCTGCAGCAAGACTTTCTTTGTTTGGGGCACAGTCGAGATAGTAGTAATTACGGGTTTATGAAGTTGGGGTTTGTTGGCAGATTTCCCCGGGGCCTGGAGCAGCGGGTTAGGCTCAGAGTATATTTGGTGAACCCTTTTTTGTGAAGGCCTTGTGCTGGAATTCCAGGGTTGCTACGAAGTTGGAACTGCATTGTCAGAGCTGTGCACAGGGTTTAGTACAAAAAGGGGAGCACATTGGTACCCTGTTATTTTCTGCTCATCAAATCGCCATTTCTGGTCCTGCAAAGGTATGTGTATGGACCTACTGCTGGTCAGGACTTGGGTGCAGGAAGTTGTGTGGTAGCAGTCCTGGAAAAAACATTGACTTGGGTTCAGGATGTGCCTGCCTTTGTCTGGTCGTTGCTGTATTGCAACAGAAAAGGGCACTGCCGGTCATAATTGAGTGCAGTGGCAGAGCTCCTTGTACCTTTTCAAGTCAAATCATTTATTTCGGATTTCTCCATTAACAATAAAATCAGACCATAATGATTATAAATAAACAAAATTCAATTCAAATCGTCACCCTCCACCCACAATAAATAAAACCGACACAAGGGTCGGCTCCAATGTCCGTCAAGTACTCAAGGCCCCCATTATCCTGAATCGTGCATGAAATAGAGTTGCAACTTTACGACTCTGCTTCTAAATTCTGCTGTTGTATAACAATTGGGTGTCCTCAGAATTCAGTATAGCCATCATAGCCCCCTTGACAGACCTAATGTGATGACCTTGGAAGTATGGTTTTAACTATTTTTTACTCTCCTTATGATTTTGCAGGCAGATCGGAAGAAAATGAGCCAGGTCCTCATCCGCCCCATGTGCCATTGGTATTTGCATAACCCATTCAACCAGCCCGTCCTTGTAAAAGGGGGAAGTAAATTTAGGTGGGACAGGATTAGCAACCTCATACCTGCCTGTGAATTTAACTTGACGATAGGTCCCGGACCCTTCTTAAAATGTTTCAGGACTGTGTACAATGCGAAAAGGGTAGAGATTTCGTTTTTATTACATCTAACTCCAAGGCCTTTTTACTAGTCCAGGTTTGAATGTTTGCCAGGACTTGCTTCAAGGTGCATTTGACTGGGTTATTCCCTGATGCTAGAAAAAACAAACAAGTTCCCAATTTGGGAACTCGCGTCCCCTGCACACTTTTGTATGTCTGGAATACCAGACGAACAATTCATAATTTTGAATAAGTCATATTTAAGAAAATTACATCTATTAGAAAAAGAACACTTTTGTAATAATGATCGTTCAGTCAATTTTGATCACAAGAATAAATCTTCGTTTTATTCATGATGGTGGAGCTGTGGAGGGCCCAGCGCGTTTCGAGTGGTAACACTCTTCATCAGGTGCAAGAACACATTCTGGAAAACAATATATATATACAATATTTACATTCAAAAAGTTTTACATTCAACAAAATTTTGAAAAAACAGTTTTATACAAAACAGCCTCAAGTGAAACATACCCGTGTACTATAAGATATTATCTTCAAAAAACCTCAGTTAAAGACTCAAGACCAACATCAGTGTAATAGGGAAATTCAATCCCATTAGAACAGAGTTAGTAAATGCCAAAATGCACGACTAGTGCGGTGAAGTAGAGTTTACTAGTGTAATTGTCTCGAAGTCCAGAACTGAAAAGTCAGTCACTGTAGTGTCGCCAAAACCTACCTCTGTCCCTAACATTAATAACCTAATGTAATTATCGTTATAATTGTTCTCTTATAACATGCTTAATACCGGGCACCAATTTCTAAGCGCAAACCCAGGATTCGAACCTGTGTTGCTATGTGCTGTCTTGCTCCCAAGACCAATGTGTTTCCCCTGAGCTATCCTCCTGGCTTAGTAACTGTGCAAGGATGATCTCATCTCAAAGTTAAAGTGCCCGCTTTGGTTTCAACCAACACAAAAGTTTCCAGTCTGTCTGGTAGCAAAAAGTGATGAGAAAACAAGCGTTCAGAAAATCAGGATTAAAATGCTGGAGTAGTGTTGCTTTCCCCTAGATTTCTTTGTAACTTATTTTGCTTCTGAGCCCCTTTTTGCCCTTGTGGTAAAATGTCACTGGGCCATTCACAAATGCAACCTTCTTGGCTTCATAGTTCTTTATCCCACCAACTTGGCACACTCCGCTACCAAGCATAGGATTCCTTTTTCAAGTTCAGGGTTCTTGACCCTCTTATTCTCAACCTCTCATGTGGGTGCGGGTCCCGGACTTGCAACACTTTGTATGGCTTTGTTCACTCTCTTGCCAAGCTAGTGTCCTCTCATGGACTGTCTCTCTTTCCCTCACAGGGTCCCAGACCCTCTTAATCTTCGTGACTTTAAACTTTGGTTTCTCATATAGGTGTGGGCCCCAGACTCGCAAGTGTAGCACAATGTCTGCTTGGTTTACATCCCTGCCAAGCATACACCTGTCCCTTGTGCACTTCTTTTATCCTCAAGGGGCCAGACCCTCGTCATCTTGACTTCTCATTTGGCTGCCTGTCCCAGACTCGCACTGTCACTTCATTTCTTCTTGGTTCGCTTTCCTGCCAAGCATGCAACTCTTCCCGGTTTGTTACTTTGACATTCAGGGTCCCAGATCCACTTGTGTTCAACTTCTTATGTTTCAGGGTGGCAGAGCCTCTCCTTCCAGTCTCTATGTCCACCCTGTTTCTCCCCGGACCTCTTGGGTAACCTGTGCACCGGTTTGTTTCTACGGTGCAGGTATCGGCATTTCCCATGCAGTTGCGTCCCTTCTCGAGGCTCCAGTAGCCATCAGGTAGCTGACTTGGCCGGCAGCAGCTCTGTAGACTTAAGATGCTTCACTGCTTCCATTTATGCAGGAAAAAGGGAAACTTTCCAGGAGAGCGCTCCAGACCTTTGAAAAGTTTGCTTCCCACGTATGTCCTCTTTTCATAGATGGGTTTCCCGGGAGGTCCTGAGGTGGGGTTCCTGGGAGGCCCTGGGGATGGTGGGTGTCGAGCGGTCTCTCTCCCTCTCCTACTACAACTGCCTCCTTGGCAGAGTGAACTCTGAATGGGCCCCTGAGTAGGGTGACCAGATCTTAAAAATACGAAAAGGGGACGGCCCACTAGCAAACAGGTAGGACTACTGTTTGATAGTGGTTGCCTTGACTACGCTTGAGGGGCAGGGAAGGAGGGGTGTACAAGTCATTGTTCCCGTGGATATAAACTGCTTGGTTTTTCGTAGTGTAAGAATGTTAAAACCAAAGGAGCTCTTGCTGCGATTGCTATTTCAGCCTGTGAAGTTCTTTCCAAGGTAGTTTTATTGGCGCATTCATTTAATTCAGGTGGCTGTTAATTGAAAGGTTGGGGTGTGGGAGGGGGGAGAGATCACTGCTGTGTGGTTTACGTGTTACTATAAAGTGGCCAAAAGATCATTTATCTTATAATTGATGGTATACGAGCAAGATGGTGTTATCTGTGGCAGTGGTGTCCCATCCCCGAGTTTTAAATAAAATAATAAAAAAAACATCTCGGGTAGAGGGCCCAATTCTGGGAATACTGGGATGTCTGGTCACCCAGCCCCTGAAGTTTTTGGAAGACCTGCTCTTTAAGCAGAAAGCTGCAGGTTTCAATGGGCTCCAAGTCTGCAGCGAAGGACACACGTGGAATGAGGCATGGGTCAGGTATTCGCGATAAGTCCTGATAGAAACCCCACATGTACAAACTAGTGGGTGGCAAATGTTTATCTAGTTAGCCGTATCTTCCGCTAACCTGCTTAAGTCATTTATAACGCGCCTGTATGCAAGTGTTTCTTGGCGCGAGTTTGCCGGTTGCAGGGGAACCGGGAAAGGGTCCTGTCTAGTCAATATTTGCTGGCCTGTATTTTTGGCACGAAGTCCCTTTGCTGCCACGCCACATGAACGTATTATTAAGCCAGCTAGCAACCGCATCCTGTAGACCTTTTTTTATAACTAGTCGAGAGAAAGAGAGGAGGATAAATAAAGATGGGGGGTTTTCGACGTGGGCAGAATATCCCCGGGCCCTTGGAGGGATTGTGCCCTGGTATCTACACCCCCCACTCCTGGCGAGATATCACTCCAGCACACCTAGGGGTGGAGGGATACGTGCTGCCCTGTCGGAATGACTAGAGTGCATTACCTGTATTGTTTTTCTTTCCATTGATCATTCCTGTTCCCACTGCTCGCGGTGCTCCCAGCGGAAAGGGCCTCTTCCGTGTAATGCAGCGTTTCCGCTTGAGATGCACTGCTTAATTTCGAATAGCGGGGTTCCCCCATCCTTCGGATGCAATGCCCCCGCCTACGTATCGGGGTGTACCCTCCATGAAAAGGCACCAACTCCATTGGATGCAGCATACCTGCTTTGGGGTTTTGTGCCTCCCAGTCCCCCCCCCAACCCTCACCAGTGTTGCTCTTCCTTGATTTATTTGACATTTGTAGAGCGCACCGAACCCGTGGGTATCTGGGTGCTGGACAGGCAAGTGTTAAGCATGAGCATAGTAGAAAATATAGTTATATTTACAAGTTTACAATATGTACATGATATTATGTATATTCATAAGTGTGTACATGGTATACAGTATATGTGGCATATACTTTAATGGCAACTTCACCCTTCCTGGGAGAGGTGTTTACTGTTATGGGTGTTGAGGCCATTCAAGTAGGATCCCAATTCCTTAAAGTACGACGTGCCGTGTACCTGCTTATGGGCGTGGCACTTCTCATTGGGCCTTGGTTCTTCCCTTTTTGGGCATGGTGCCACCTCAGGAAAAAAAAATCCCTCTAATTGGTGTTGCTCTGTCCCCCAGATGCCACCTGTATGATAGAAAAACTGTTTCGGAACACGGTACCGGACTAGGAAAGTGGTGTCCAAGAGACATATGGTAAGCACAAAAGTGATGGGTGGAAGGTTTTGAATGAATCTGAACCACTGGCATTGCTCTGGGCAACCTTCCACACCACCATTTTTTAGCCCGTCTGCACCATTGCAAAAGGGGTCCAGCCATATGCAAATCAGTCAGGTACTGCCACCAATGGTAGCAGCCCAGCCCGAACTGCTAGGCCAGGTCCCCTCTGCACGGAAACACAAGCAACCCCAGACATGTTTCGGCCTTGTTGGGCCTCCTCAGTGAGGTGCAGCTTGGTTCCCTATGGTGCAGCGAGCAAGGGACCCACGTCTGGGCATACCCTCTCCCACATAGTGAGACAAACAGTAAGCACAAAAGTGATGGGTGGAAGGTTTTGAATGAATCTGAACCACTGGCATTGCTCTGGGCAACCTTCCACACCACCATTTTTTAGCCCGTCTGCACCATTGCACGGGTATGCCCAGACGTGGGTCCCGAGTCTGCCGGGCCTAGAGACCCAAGCTACTCCTCACTGATGACGCCCAACAAGGCTGAAACATGTCTGGGGATGCTTGTGGTCTCGTGCAGAAGGGATGTGACCTAGCAGTTCGGGCTGGACTGCCCCTTTTGGGGTAGGACCAAGCCTGATTTGCATATGGTTTTTCCCCTTATGTAATGGCTTGGCAGGCTGAAAAACGATGGTCTGGAGGGTTGCCCAGAGCTTTGCCCGTGGTTATGATTAATTCAAAACCTTCCAGCCATCACCTTTCTGTTTTTACAAGAGACATATGGTAGCACAAGCCAAGGAGTGTGACTAAGCTGTCATCTGGTAATCCCTGGGCTTTGTGGCGCTGCGTGCCCGCCTCCTGTTGACTTTGGAGCTCACAGAGCGAAAGGGACGCTGGGACCGTATGTCGCGCCCAAATGCCCCAGTGCCCTCCTCTGTGACCCATGCAGGAGAATTTCCCATGGAGTGGAGGAGCAGACGCCTCCCCTTGCGCAGTCCCGCTGCCGAAAACAAAAGCTCCTGTGAAGCTTGGACCCCAACCCAACACCACAAAAGCTCTTTTCTTCAGAGGCCAAAGAAAGGGAATGCGACTTAAAGCGGTTTCTAATTGTCTGTTCTCCAGCCTCGCCAGGTCCTGCAGCAGCCCGTAGTCTGTCACCACAGCAACTATTATGGGGGCCATAGCAGTCATTGGTGTGGTGGGTCCTAGAAATTCCTGGGGGATATGGATGGCTGGGGGGGGGGCTTTGCAGCATAGGGGTGGGTGAGGGGGGGTCTGAGGGAGCCAGGATGCAAGAGCAAGAGAGAGAGGAGGGTTCAGTGTCCGCCTCAAACCGCTGTCTGGCTCCACAGCAACCATTGTTGACATAGCCGGGACTGGCAATGAGTTCACCGAGTAGGATTTAATGGAAAGTGCAGTTGCTAGGGGGTTGAATACTACCGTGGGGGTGGCAAAGAAGACTGGCGGGTGGGCTCGGGGGGGTGGGGGGTAAAAGGGAATGACGGTCCAGGGTCTGCAGCAGGCTGCAGCCTATGAGCCAGCAACTGATGTGGGAGCACCACTGCTACCTTGCTGAATGGTGGGCCTGAGAAAGAGGGTGGGTGGGAAGAGATGGAAGCAAATGGTGCTATGTAAGTGATTTCAAATGTGACACATGAGGCCCAGAGCCAACTTCAGCCTCTTGGCACAGAATATTTGCTCCCAGCGAGGAAGCTGAACAAGGACCACCAACCAGAACTCCGGTCAGCCGAGTGCGGTGTCCTTTGGTAGAGAGCCTGTGGCGGTGCAGTGATGCGCTGTCGTGCCGACAAACCACTGCAAGACCATACCAATGACAGCTGTCTGAAATGCTAACTTTTTTTTTTTTATTAATTAAATGGATACGGAACCTGTGCTCTTGAATACATCTCCAGCCCTGTTGGTAAAGGACTGTTTTAAAGGAGCCACGTTGCAGGTGGTCAGGCGGGCAATTGTCCATGTGGTGTCCACTACCCGCGAGGGCAAGCTGGGCGGGCCAGAGAGTTGCCTCCTTATGGTAGATTAGTTGCAGTGATCTCTATGCACAAGTGCCGGGGCTTTGCCATCCCGCAATGTGACATTCTGTATCGAGCTAATATTTGGGTCTGTATTCTGTGCCTCGGTCTTAGTTTGCAGATGGTGGCAGGCTCATTTGTCTGTCAACATCACCAAAAATATCTCTTGCCTGCGTGTGGGACGAGTCTATATTAATTAGGTGGCTAATAGGAGTGATCTGTCTCCTTTGCACTACACGTTATCACACTGTGGCAAAAGCGTGTAACACGGAAGATCTCGAGTGTCGGCGTTGCTGGCTGCAAATCCAGTGTTTTAGGTACTATACCTGGTTCTGGGGACTAATCTACTGCCTGCTTCTGTCGAGCAGGTACATTGTCGCGGATGTGCCGAGTTACAGTAAGAAAGATGGGAACCTCCCACCCAACTGAATGGCGGCCATCTTGCTGGAAGTCATTGGGGCGGGAAGAAATCTTGTGGCCAACCATTGGAAGTGACGAGTGCCTCGTTATCTTTTCTTACTTGAGGGACAGCCAAGACATTTGTATCCGAGGTCATGCCCAGCTTTGGAGATGGTTCTTGGAATGTGGGCCCTGGCTCGCTGCATGGGTGTTTCCCCAGCACTTGCCAGACCGCAACATTGCGGAGGTAGTTCTAAATTACCAGGGTAAAGATAAACCGGACTGAAATCGTGACCAATGGGCAGTCGTTTCTGTTGCCTGCTGGGAGGTGGCCGTTAAATGGTTAACACGAGTCTAGCAATGGAGACAAACTGACAAGCCGTTTGAGTAGCACGAGGGGCTGCAGGGGAAGGTGTCTGATTGTGGTAGGAGGGGTGCGTGTGTAATCATTGGGCGTGAATCAAACGAATGTTCGAGAAAAGGGACTGAAAACTGTGATCCCATCAATTTTCTGTGATGGGACGATTATTGCATGGTACTAGTCAGTACATAGTTGTGTAATTTGCTCAAAATGTGCTTTAGTAATGCCTAGAACTGGCTTCTTTGCCAGATTTTATTTTTGAATTTACTGCTCTGTAAAGGAGGAGGGTAATCAGGTGATGCCCAGCTGAATGATGGAAGTGGCAGAGCCAGGGAATTGGCAGAGTAAGGATAGAAGCGGTGAACTCGGAGTAGGCAGGAGAGGAACGGATAATCTATTCCCCAAGGGTCATGGCTGCCTTGCCACCTGATGGATGAGATTGGGCAAACCGTGCTTGGTGCTGTGAGGAAATCTCCTCGTGGTAGCAAGTCTTAGCCATCTACACCCACCCAGATCAGGAGACTTGACTGCACTCATTGAGGATTTCCAAGTCTTCTGTCGTCCAGGGAGACACAACCCACGTGTACACACGCTGTACCGTCGTTTCATCGACAGTCATTTTTAGGACTGGCCTTTTTACTAGTGCCCAATTACGAACAAAGTCATCGCCATTTTGGGGGGGGGGGCGGCAGAAAAGGAAGGGGTTGAAGGGGTCGGGAATAGTTAAAAATAGGGGGGCACAGGTGGCGGCTTTAGGGGGAACCCCCCACATTTTTAATTTTGATGACTTTTTTCATAATAGTGTACTCGTAAATAAGGCAGTCGTAGAAATGACATAGAACCGTGTGTGCGCACCACTTACACACACACACACACGCACCCCTTAGGTTAGGAGATGTGGATATGGGTGACCTATTCTACTGCCTTTGAAAGTATGGGGAGGAGGATTCACATTGTGCCCACACCGATCTGCCACAATGACCAAGCTGCTGCATGCAGAAGAGAAAGTATCTCAACTGGATGATGGCAACTCAAGTCTGTCTCAATATTGCAGTACCTTTTATAGATGTCAAGTGTATTGAAACCCAAAGGATAAAAAGCGGTTCTGAAACCCATGGGTATTACAGGAAATAGACGGTATCATGAAATGAGTTCCTATCCTAATCCAACGACAGTCGTTCAAACTGACATTAAAACCTAGTTTGTGGAATGGTCACTATGTTGACGACCGTCTGGGATTATGCAGTAAAATTGCGGAACCAGAGCTGTCGAAAGTTATACTTTATGAGCCCTAAAACATTTACAAACTGTGAATGTAAGACTGTGTCAACGAAATTGTACAAAGAAGGTTAACGAGGTGAAAAGAAAGTCCCCTATTTTGGGCGGAGCTGCTTCAGGGCCATCTGCTGTCTTTCTGGGCAGTAAAGGGATCGGGCCTTTGGCTCCCTTCTAGGGCAAGAAATACCCACACCTGCCATGTAAGTGGCCCCAGAAGCCCACCCTGACCCAAATGCAGAGCACTTAGCAAGCACACCTGCGTCCTCCAGTCTGGCCATGATGGTCAACTACAGTTGTCCCTGAGTACAGACGAATAGTAAGCCCAGAAGGCAGAACAGTGGTAAATAAAAGATGGTCAGATGGAATGAAAGGGTCCGTTTAAGAAAGCATAGGATTACGTAGCAACATTAACTAATTACATAAGGTGAAGACCCCCTTCCGCCCCCCTCCCCCTCTCAGAGATAGCCCAGAATAGTGAATGTGTTCGTGAGGGGACTTGGGGCAGAACAAGAAACCAGAAACCCCCCCCACCGATGAGCAACCCTCAAATGATTACATTAGACTGCTACAATGTCCCAAGAGGATAGCTCAGGGGCAGTGTGCTCGCCTTGGAAGCAAGACGATGCCGAGCTTAGAAACCTCTGGGTATTAAGCGTGTTATAAATAACCTATCGTATCATGTACAAACATTTAGGAGTGAAACCCCCTCTCTTGACTCCTCCAGTCTTCGGCTCATGCAGCAGGTCCAAATGCCACCTTGGCGGCTATTGGATCAGTACCATTGATTAGTATATTTTTCCTGCCATGCCCACTATTAGCTAGCATCCTACTGTGCTCCCCCTTAAATACTCGCAGTATACCTCCTCCACTTCTGCTATCTGGCTGTTGCGGTCAATTCCTTAATGATAAACTTCCGTAGGAGAGCTCGGCTGGAGAGTAGGGAAGCGGGTCTTGTATCCTGCCCCCAGTCTACCAAATGTGTGCCACAGGCTAGTCCAGTTGCACCACACACTCCCCACCAGAACAGATATTATTATCCTAATATTTTAGAGGGTTTGTCACAGCGACCCTGTAGTTGTGGTTCAATTGCTTTCCCAATAGGAAAATGCAGTTGTGCGTGGCTCATAACGTGGGTGCTGGTCAACTAATTCCCCCAAATATATAAACCAGACTGTGTTTCTGTGCAAATCTCTGTGCTGTCTCTTCAAGGCGGGATCAGCCGCGGGGGAAGGGGGGGGGGTCATACATGTGTTTAAATCTCCATACTAAACATTGACCACATTTCTGTGGCACCCACAGCCGAACCTCTAGCCAGACGTGCATCAACTTTTCCGAGGGTGCAGCAGTCTGATCCCGAATGGGAGATTTCACAAATTTGTTGCAAAACTACCTGAAATGTTTTTTTTAAATCGGGACAAAACTGGCCGAAAAGAATGTGAAATGTGGGTTTGTTTTGAAGATTTCTTTACTGATGTCTGAGCTTGCTGACTTACAGAGAAACAGATTGGCTAGTTAGGGAATGATTGGTTCGGGACTCGCAAAAGTCAAAATTTTCTGTGTGCGAATTTCAAAGGCTTGTATGCTGGCTTTGGGGAAATTAGCACTTCTCTGGAAACCCCCCCCCCCCCACATCTTGCCTAGTGCTGTGGGGGTAAATATGCTCGAAAAATGTCCCACAATGTCTGCAGACTCGGAGAAGGGCCTCTGACCATCCGTTCACTGAAAAGGGGTTCATTGAGGACCCCTTGGTGGGCCCCTATGCTGCGCAGGTGTGAAGTGGTGCTGGAGGCTGGTCATAGCAAAATGGCCACTATCCAAGGCCTCCGGCGTGTGCAGTGGTCTGCAGATCCACAATACGTATAGTGGCAATCGTAAGGTCCTGTGGGCAGTAATTTGGTTGGTATGGGTGGTGCTGGGCAGGGCTGCAGGACCACAGACTTGCAATTAATGTAAGTGTTTATATTGAGTGGTTTGCTGAAGCCCGGTGCATGGCATTGGCCTTGGGCCAAGACCAGTGGCTATTTCACGTGATGCAAAGGGCAAGGCGAAGTCCATGCCCCAGGCAAAGTGGCCACTGGCCATGCCATTGTCCCATACGCCCACAATGGGGGTTAAGTGTCCATTGGGTCTGGCCCCACGGCCTCCTTATGGTAACTTAGCAGGCTCTGGGGCATGGCTAAAAGCCAAGTGGCCATTGGTCATTGCTGTAGGCCATGGTCTGTGACCTAAATGCAGGAGGGAGAAGGGGCCAATGAGTCTGGCCTCCAGCCTAGAGAATAACCTGGGTAAAGTAGCTAGTGGGCCTGGGACCTGCAATGGCCGATAAGTGGCTGCAGGCCACGGCCGATGGCCCACGGACTGGGAATGGGGTTAAGTAGCTCTAGAAACTACTTTGAGGATTGTCTGGGCTTGGGCATGGCCCACCGACCTGACCTTGGTGGTTAGGTGGAGATCGGGCCTGGCCAAAGGTCAAGCGCAGCAGTCGCTTTGGGTGACTTGGCAGGCCTTATGCATGTCCAAATGCTTTTTAGCAAAGTGCTCATCAGGCGTGGCTACAGCTCATGCCTGTTGGATACTGTGCATATGATATTTTAATTATTTAAAAATATTGCGTTTAGTGGGAACAAGTCTGTGGTAAAGTTACCATTTCTAACCTCTATGAAATATCTTTGTTAAAGAGACGTTATGGTTTCAGCGCAAGCAAACAAACCCCCAAAGTGCTGCACTAGTCGTGACATCATTAGTGCTGCACTAGTCGTGACATCATTAATTACATCACAGATGGGATCCCACACCAGGGGCACCAGAGCTGGCTGGCTCGGACAACTATGGAAGCAGCGGCATGAGGGTGCCTGTCACGCCAGCAAGAGACCGGGATTGCTGTGCTAAAATACCCCAGAAAGACTGTTGGCATTCTGGGGGATCCCCTGTGTCTTTGATAGTGTTGTAAACACTCTCAGGAAACCTTTTATTTTTATTTTTACCAATGTTCTTTTGTTTATCTGAATCCCTTGCGAGAAGTGATATTGCATTTGACCTTTAATGCGCTTCTCTTTCTTCGGGGGCAGGAGTGACTGGAACGGGCCCCTCTGACCGGCTTCCTGAATGCTGGGAACCCTTGCTGCGGTCCAGGTAGGTTGTGGATCCTGGTCCATGCGCGGCAGCATCTGGCGCAGAACGTTTGTTTGTCTCTGGACTCGTACACCGCCTGGTGCAAATGCTTAACTCCGTTTCAGAGAAATGTTCTGCCTCTCCTGGTCCCAGAGGATGCTCGGGCCTTGCGGTGGTTGGAGGGGGGGAGGGGGCGACATGTAACCGGACAGTTGTGTTTGATGATTTCCGGCCGTCAAGGGCTGGAAATGTATTTTATAAACAATGGAAGCAGCATTGGCCTGTTCCTGGGAAGCCTGTCCCTCCTCCCCCCACCTTTCCTCAGCAGCTGGACACAGCTGTCCCTGAACTTCAGCCACATTTCCCAGGAGTGAGCCGTCTGCAGCGTTTCCCGCTGGCTGTCTCTTACCCCCCCCCCCCTCCCGCCCCCCCAGCCAGAACTAGGACGTGATTGGACTTCGAAAATTGTGTAACTGAGCTGCTAAGGTCACTAGTCGTCTGTAATTGAGCTGCTAAGGTCACTCACTAGTCGTGCCAAAGCGGTGCCTAGAGGTCCCTTTCCCGGGCCATGCAAAAGCAAATACAGGTTCGGACTCGCCAATAGGGCAATTTACCTTCTACCATAGGGCCGAAAATATCCAGCCCAAAAAAAACAGTCACTGACATCGCACATAAAGGGCACTGGGGATAGCAACAATCGAGCACCTCTTGGGGAGTTGTATTTGGTTAGCCGGCATTACTGAGCTACTGTAGAGGAGCGTTGTCTCATGTTGGCAACGGCGAATAGAGACCCTGCGGCCCTCTTATGCCAACTAAAACTAAAATCTGCACCCCAAGTCGTAGCCAAAGGAGATGATGGATTTCTACGGACCAATGAAGAAGGGCCTATACCTCCTATCGTTATCCAGTATTTCAGATTTCCAGTGGTTCGGGAATTTGCTTCCATGATTTAAACAGCTGTTGCGCTTTTATTGGATGAAATTCTCAGGAAGTGAGAGATGACCGGAAAACTTAAATCCGAGAACGGGCCACCTTCCAATGGATTGGAGTTCCAGCATTTCGCGTATTGCCTGGGGCTCTCGCACAGATGGCCAACACGTCTATGGCCAGACTAATGATGTGGCTGAACGCTTCATGTCCACCATCGAGGCTGTGCGGAAGGCTCTCCACTGAAGCTAGCATGATGCAGTGTGCTTCACTGTTACCTGAAACACGCTGCGCCCTAGTAATGACTTCAGCCCTTCTGCCCTGACGGACGGTTGCCTAATGCGTTCCCGTGTCCCTGAAGGAAATTGACTAGACACCTTAGCAGAATGCGGCTGTCGGAGCCCATGACGCAAAGGTGAAGTGGAAATCCAAAGAATATTGGGACCGGTGCCATCTTGTGAAGCGACCAGTATGAAGGTCGGGGGTGAAGCCCTCAGTCACTGACGGCAGAGAAGGCAGTGACCCATGCATCGAAGCAGTCTCCCTTGCCATCACTCGGGTCATAGGAGCCACAATCGCAGCTGACGGCGCTGAAAGACGCCTCACCTGCAATTCTTCTTTGTTACAGAAATTAGTCAACAGTGGAGGTGAAGTATGTATATGATCCGAGGTCCAGTGTCACTAAGAGTGCTGCCCCAGCTAACCAACGTGTAATCAGTGGGCCACCAATGACAATTCCATGGAGATCATGGGTGCTTGTCCCCGAAGAGGCATACATCGGCAACGAAGACTGATTGTCAAAATCTAGTGGACTATGTCCCAAGCCATGTCCCATTGGTGGTACGCTGCCTGGATCCCTGCGGCCCCCGTAGAAAGCACACATGTAGAGTAGCTTATAAAATACACTGTTGCCGGGAGGCTGGCTTTGGGGATAATGACAACCGACCGTGTAGGCGGTGCTAGTCCATGGTGTACATCAATAGTTAATAGTGACAGGCATTCTGCCCTTCTCCTGCACCCCACAGTAATGGATGCGCTCTACTCTAAATCTAAGTCCGAGTGTGCATTAGGCAGGTGTTTGGGTGGGCCCAGAAGTTCTCGGTATGCCCGAGGTACTGGAATTGCTCCAAGCCAAACTGAATGATGTAGACAAAGTGCAAGGCAACGTTCAGCTATATTATCTAAATACAGCCAAGGCGCAGCATACAAACATCAAAATCTCCTCAAATTCATACAAAACACACTTACCCCTGACGTGTCATCTCTCGCGCCATACATCATCACAATTTTACAAAACCTATGGGGAATGGGGATTGTTTAAGGATGTGGCTACATATGGATCATATAGGGGTTACAGTTAATTGGCTAAATGCTATCTGATGGCTCCTCCTGAGACCACCCCAATATAGATAAAAGTAAAAATGCATCCCTTCTAAGAAAACAAACTGACTGGCATTCTACATGGTGGGTGGCATTACACTAAGGTATTCAATTGGTTTGCTTCCTGCTAACCAACCTTGGACATTTTGACAGGTCAAGAGATGCCCCCAACTACAAGTAGGGGCAGAGAGGCTCATGAACTGCTTTCTATTCATCAAAGAAATGACCATCACTCATTCCTTAGACCATAAGCTTGGGCAATCTCCGTTCTTGACCTTGGGTCTGTGTGTGCTATTAGGGAGTACCACAGGTGTCGTATCTTCTGCTGGCACCTAATGAATACCCAGTGTTTTCCAATTACAAGTCACATGCTAAAGGGCCATGTAGGAAGTGGAATTATCTCCCTATTTATTGAGATTTTAGCTGCTCTTACGTGTGTGCCGCGTTTTCTGTTGCTTCCAGGGACACTCTCGAGTTATTCTTCACAGGATCCTTTTGACTTGCTTTGCCGTTGCATTAGGCTATCAAAGGTTGGTTATGCTCTTATAACCTTTAATTGGAGAGTATCCTACCTATGTCCTGGGAATCACTATCTTATGCTTTTGATCTGCCATTCCCGTTCACTTTATCTCCTTCTGACCTTGGTACTAACTGCCAGCTACTGTATGAGCTCTGCACAGCTTTCTATTTCTGCGGATTCAGTATTTTGAATTCTCTGAAAACCTCCTCAAGGCTTTTGTCTATTTAAAAGCACGCTGCAGTGTCCCTTTTTAAAGAGGGCTGCCCTGTACTGCCTAAGCCCTACTCTTTCTATATTTAAGAGCTATACTCGCGTGTCGTTTGTGTTGCATTCCGCTTATATATTGGTTATGTTAGTGTTCATGTTTTATGGTTGCTATGTTCATATTTTTCATGTATAAATGCAGATTTGACCAAGTGTACATGTTCTTCATGTGGAGTGTAGATCTACTTTGTGCCTAGTGGGTGTGTCTATTGATGTTGCGTCAGCTTGACTGCTTTTGGTATCTTCAGCTTAGATCAAATTACAAAACAAACTTATGATATGGCATTTATAACGCGCCTATACACAAGTGTTTCAAGGTGCTTAATTTAATTGTGCAACAAATGCTAGACAGAACTATTGTGTCAAAAAATCTTTCAGACACTCTGAAAGATGGGTTCACCAAAATTGCCAAGCTCTGTAAGCTAGCAATTATATCGGCCAAATCCAAGTCATACAACACTAGAATCTCCAAATCCAAGTCATACAACACTAGAATCTCCAATGCTATCTCAGACACCAGAGTGATCTTCACCATCTTCAATGAACTTGAGACCCCTACTCCTCACCCCCTTCACCAAGGATGAAGCGCAGTGCAGAAGCATCCAATCAGCAATGCTCAACAAAATCAACACACTGGACACGATAAAATCCAGAACAATCAAGCCAAACTCCACACCCCTCCCCCCCCCTCTTCACCTCACCCCCTGACCTCCGTAACCACCAGACCCACCAGTTTCACTTTAAAGGGACCTCAATACAAGAAGTCCTAGCCACCATCAAAGGCTTAAAACCTTTCAGATGTAAAGATCATCTATGTCCTGCCTTCATTATCAAAGATTGCTCAGACTCTCTAGCCCCGCTCATCTCACCAAGCATAGTGCCTGCCAACCTCGAAGCCTGGGTACTCCCCCCTTCTAAAAAAAAATAGAAAAAAACTCCCAAGACCCTACTTTTCCCACCAACTACAGGCAGATTAAGAGCATCTCCTTCCTGCTAAAAAACTTAGATCGGGCAGCCTATCTGCAAGTTCAAAATGTCCTAAAAACGTACCACATCCTCGGCATAAGGCAGTCTGGGTTCTGTCCAAGCCATGGCATGGAATCGGCCCTGCTGGACCTAAAAACCAGATGGATGAGATCAGGAGAAGGAGGAGTGCCGGCTTTATCTTATCCCTGGATCTGTCTGCTGCATTCAACCTGGTCTATCACAAAATCCTGTGCTACCACCTCAATACCGCTGCCAGCCTCTCCCCTATGGCTACCGCCTGAATCACCTAATTTCTGGAAGGAGGAGTCATGAGAGAATTTGCAGAAAACTCCAGTGCGTCTCCATCCCCTGTCCCATGTGGTGTACCTCTAGGCTCATGCATATCACAGACTCTGTACAACATCTTCATAATGCCCCTATTTGACATCCTGGGCAGAGGCGGCATAGCCTACACCATCTATGCCGATGACATTCAGATTCTACTCCCTCTCACGGGTAACTACAAGGACTACTCTGACACCCTCAATGACCCCTACTCCACGATTCAAGCCTGGATGGCAGCTAACCGTATGTGCCTTAAAATTGATAAAACCAAAGTCCTTCTTGTTGGACCCCCTATGCAGTTCTAAAAGAAACTTAGTACCCAATACGCAGTCTTCCATATTGATAACCTCCTGATCCAGGTCTCTTTGTCAGTAAAGACCTTAGGGGTCTACCTTGAAGCCACTCTACTCTCTCCATGACCCGACAAGTGAACGCTATTGCATCCTCAGCAGCCTACGCCACCAAAGTCTTAAATGCTTCAAGACACTTCTCTCAAAGACAGCCGCCTAACTATCGCCCGAGCAATCGTAGGCCCGAGGCTAAATTAATGTAATTCCCTCTTCGCAGGCACTTCTTCCAGAAACAAGTGATACAAAACCATGTCCTGCGAGCAGCACTTAATATTTTTTAAAAAAAGAAAACATCTCTGCTACCAGAAAAGCCGCACACTGGCTGCCTATCGGCAAACTCATCCTGTTCAAAACTCTGTCCATCAGTCATAAGAGCCTTTCCAACACTGCCCCCCCCTTACCTTGCACAAACAATTACCAAAGCCCAATTTACCAGACCATCCAGGATGCCATACACTCAACCTCTAGTCTTGCCCAAAGTCAGAAGAGTAAAAGCTGGAGGCTCAAGCTTCCCTTACATCGCAGGCAAACACTGGAATGCCCTCCCACCCTCACTCGGAGCAGAACAATCATGCTGGGCATTCCGCTTAGCTCTGAAGACCCACATGTCTGAATATACTGCCTTGTTTCTCTCTCTGCCTTCCCTGCAGTCATACCTGCTATGCCTGATCAATTTACTTAACTTTGTCTGTAATGAACGTGTTCCTGTAACCAGCGCCTCGATGCCCTCGGGTTGTTTGTGCGCTTTATAAATTAAATAAATAAAATGGTCTGTCTTGTTGTACCTGGCTTGGATAAGGACGGTATGGTTGTCAGAGTAACGCTTATCGCCTGTGCAGTATTGTATTGGGCGCATCACCTGTGCAGTATTGTATTGGGCGCAGGGCTGAATCTATGGCTGACTCATTCCTCTGCCTCCGTACACAGGTCAAGGCCCGGCAAAGACTTGGTCGCTTAGTTTCTTCAAAACTCGACAGGTAGGGAAGTGTGGTTTCATGCCCTTTTCTTATGCTAATGACTTCTCAGGAAGTGCATAAAACAATCTTACACATGATTAGAGATTTTTTATAACCCATCTTTATTAACATGCTCCAGCCTTTTGTTTTCTATCCCAAGCACCACCAACCATCTTTTGGAACATGCAAAAGCTCATGTCGTGCTTGCATTTGGAGATATTTATTTTGTGTAAATCACAGGGTATAAAAGCCTGGTTACTCTTACAATTATGTGTTGATTGTCAAGTGCTCTTCTGCTATTGGCATAGCCTTTTTGTGCTTTGACCAGCTTGGAAGAGCCAGCCCTCCCGGTTCTGGGATCCCAGAGGCCATAGTATGACATTGCTTGGTAAATGACATTGAGAAGAGAGAGTGGAATTGAAGGCATACAAGGCATTGAAGGCAAAAAAGGTGCATTACAGTAAATCCTGGAAGAACTAAAAAGGCCACAAAAGGTGAATTAGAAAGCATGGAAGATGCAGCAAAGCATACCATGTGTATATAAAAGTCACGGAAGGCATTCATTGGCTAAAAAGATGCATTAGAAAGGAATGAGTGCCACAGTGTAATCCACCAGTTTAAACGGACATGGTAGGCCGGGAAATCCCAGACACAAAAACAGAAATAGTCAAAGTAAATGGCAAACCCTGCTTTATTAACAATCCACATAAAGCAGTGACTGCATACAAACGAAATAGTTGTGAACTACTCGGGCAAGACAATGGTTTACAAACAAAAAATACGTCATCATTGACGTCACGTTACAATCTGGGTTACAAAAATCTATGGGGTACGGGGATTGTTTAAGGCAATTGTCTACATATAGAAAATATATGGCTCCACTAGAAAGACCTCTAAATTGATGAGCGAGAATGTCCTCTTTAAAGTCAACTGTTGGTTAATGCAAATATACTGGGCAGAACAACCTGAAGTTGGCACCTTGCTCACCAAAATTGGGAATGACGGGTCATCAGCATATTAACTAAAAATGGGATTAGGGGGTGAGAAGTCCAAGACCTGCGTTCACCCAATTAAATAAAACGCTATCCTTTATCCCTAGGCCATGAGCCAAAATATCCCTTTGTATTTGACCTTGTTGGGTGCCTTGATTCTGAGAATATGTGCGGAGTTCAGGCAGTTGCTGGGCTATATCTGGTCCTAATGAATAGATGCTGTTCTTGAATTATGGGTCATGTGTGAAAGGACCATGTTCTGAACTATTCCACCCTGCACTTACTGCGATTTTAGCTAGCTTGAGCACAAGTGTTCTTCCTTTTCCAACCAGTAGGGACTTGGCCAATCCATTCCTCACAAGGTTTTAACTTGTCGGCACCTAGCTTTGTTCTTCAATTAATCTAAAAGAAATATATCTTAAGCCTTGGGAATCTTTATCACATGTTCTCTTCTGGACCATTCAAGCTCTCCCTTAATTCTCCCATAACCTTGAAGAGGGGCCGCGCAGCCACTGCCTGCACCCCACACGAATCTGTATTTTAGTGGATTCAGCAGTTTGTTTCCATGATGTGTTGAAGTCTCTATTCATTTCAATGCGTGCAAATAGCGCTGTTCTGTATGACCTGTAGTCTTGCAATTTCCCCTTTGTTCACTCCCGTCAGGAGACTATTGCAATAATCCATCTTGAAACCTTGTGTTTTTGTGTCTATTGCATGAACGTGTGTGAGTTTAAGAGTACGTTTGTTTATTCTCGCCATCTTCAGTTACATCAGGCTCATTTCTTCTTGTATTGATCTGGGATAAGGCTGGTATAGTCTCCTTAGTGCATAGTGTTTTTCTCCTTTGCGATATTGGGAAGGGGCAGTTGCCATGAATGATGTATTCATCTGTCTCTCGACGGTAAGGTGCACATGCCACAAGGTGCATGTGGGACGGCCTTATGAGGTTTGCCAAGACCTTCTAAGGCTCGGGAAGGCCTTACGCGTTAGGATTGGAAGGATGTTGTTTCGATAGGTAGCAACTGTCCCATTTTAGGCATTCAGTGCATTGACGGAATGGGGCAGTCGGCATAAAAAGTTATGAAGACTAGGCTGTCATTTTACATTAACCCCAACTTGGTGGTGCAGGAAAGAAAAACTGCTACACCAGGTTTTTACTTTGCACGGAGGAGTTACAATGAAAAAAGCTGTGTCGCCGACTAGGTTTCGAAGATCTTTCTTCCTCCCTGTACATGTACCATTATAATCATTCCACTCGCGAGTGACGACGAGCCTAGGTGTAATGATCATCTTTGGTTCGAGCTGGCCTCCTATAGACGGGTGAGCTGATAAACATGCCAGTAAAACTAAAGTGCAAGGGGTTGCCTTTCCTCACAGCAAAATCTCAATGGAATGAGGAAGGAAATGGGAGATGTAGGAGGAGAGAAAGGATAAGGAGGGGTGTAGGGGTTGGCTCTAAAAGAAGAGGAACATAAGGCGCTCTGAGGCTGCTCTCGGGGACGTGCAGCACTGGGGCGGCCGGGCCTCAAAAGTGAATAAGTCGAGGGGAAGGTCTAGAGCAGGGGTCTGAAATCTGTGGCTTTTGGACTGAGACTACCATGCTCCCTCACCAGTGACTCTGCTGCCTGGGGCTGATGCAGTGGTAGTCCAAAACCTCTGGACAGCCAAAGGTTACAGCTCCATGGGAGTGTTGCGGGCTAGAGGAACATCTAGGTGCAGATTTGGTAGAAGCTTCCGGGTAGGGCTGCTGCAGTGGTCTTCAAACTGTGAAGCTGCCCCCTGCTGGTGTAGGGAGATAGGAGGGGGCCGCAGAGGATGCCCAGGGGAGGTACAAAGCTCTTCCAAAAGGTAACCCGTTCTGCCATTTGACAGGGAAAGGGGGGTGACGACCAGTAATGGGTGCTCGGCATAAAAACGTTTGGTAATCACTGGGCTCGAGGAAGTGGAGGGAAAGATCACTGTGAAGGGAGGAAACATCTAGAGAAAGGGGATCTTCTGCCCTAGAAGGCAGTGGACGCTCTCGGGATACTCTCGAAAAGACCGAGCAATTCTTCGGAAGGGGGACTTCTGGAGTACTGGAAGGGGTTTAAGAGGTAAGCGACAACCTACATCGGGAAATGAAAGCGCGAGATCTAGAAGTAAAAAACTGTGTATAGTGGAAAGTCCGACTAGGTAGAAAGGATGAGTGGAAGGGGGTAGAGAGCGGTATAGGAGGATTAGTGGGTATGCGTGGAAGATGAGGCAGAGACTGAAGGTAGAGATTAGTAAGTTGAGCATACAAAAAGGAAAATGGCCTTGCATAATATGCCATTTTAACAAATCCATTTGTGGTTTCTTTATGACCAACTCGGTGATAAGGTCCATTGACCATGAATGGTGAGTCTGAGTTCATCCAATATGTATTTCGACCTATGACTTCTTGGTTGGAGATTGTTCCCTGCAGCTAGCACATGAACCCGCCTGGTTAGATCACCAGTTTACAAATGGAGGGAATATTCAGGTAGCTGCATGCAGAGCCAAGCAACAGTATTGGAGATGAGGCAAACCTGCCTCAGCCCGGTTTCCGCCTTTTCCTGAACTGGATAGTCCGGTTTGGGCAGATTGAGCGAGGAGCTGCCAGGGAACAGGTGCAACCAGGTGTGGGTGTCGAGGTGGCAAACCTCGACAAGATCATGGGGAGGGTGGGTACTCCTGACGGCTCGTGTGTGGGAGGTGGAAACATTCATGCCTCACGGCAGAGGGAGGGGGCAACCACACGTGTGGCTCGTGGGGGGGTCAGGGGGCAAGAGGCACGTGGATGGCCTATGGGGGTGGAACAAACAGGATGTCTGTTTTGGTCAGTGGTATTGGTAAAGCGAAATGTTTGAAGCTGATGGCTATTGGGGAGATGGGATGTTGTTTGGCATTGGATGGGTTGTCCTCAGCGAAGATTGCCCCATGTTAGATGGGGGGGACAACTGGAGCAGCATGGCTACATCCCAACACTTCCATCCCCGACTCCTTCTGGGCATGGGCGGTGTGCATCGGTTTACTAAGTGTGGACATGCAAGAACTTGGGGAGAAGGAGCCAAAGGAGTTGGGAAATCCATAAGCCAGTGACACGTCACCGCCGTTTATCACTTGTTGTGGAGTAGGCGGAGCCTACAATGATTCCTTGTGGGAATTCAGACGAACACACTCACCCTTTGCACTAAAGGGAAGAAAATGCTTCTGCAGAATGGTCACTTCTACTGCTATCGATTGAAGCTTGCTTCCTGGGTCTGCGCAATTCCGCCAGCTGGGCGGGGGGACATCTTTGATCCCTACCATAACGGGGAGAGTCAAAATCCCCCCTAATAGCCTAGTTTTATTTATTTGCCACCTTTTTGTTTTAAATTGATTACTTTTTTCAAACAAACTACAACCAGATAATTTTTTTTTTTTAAATGGTTGCAGCGGACTCTAATATTTTCGTAGATCAATGTTGCTACTGAAGTAATGGTAACAAAGCCCTCAAATAGAGCTCCTGTGTAACAGATGCTGTCTTTCCTGGCACAAGGACTACAACTTCCTGAATCGTGTGCAATATGGTGACCACGTGCTCTGCAGCAGCCAATGCGGTCACTTTAGGGTGCTTTATTTTCAAACCTTTAAAGCTGTTAAGAGAAACCGAACGATTAGCTTTTTTCATTTTATCAAAGCGAAGCAGTTAATTATGGAGTGATTTGGCGATTAACCATTTTCAATTCAGCAGGATACATGAAGGGTTTTCTTGCCATACTGTTTAGAAGAATATCCCTGAGGGCGTACAACCCACCAGCGCTTTAGTTCATATCAATCATGTATGGAGCGCTGTATAAATGCCAAATAACATAACATACGAACATTTACATTGTTTTCTTAAAGAGGCCTCTTTACAGTCAAAGGTGAAAAGGAAAACTATAGTATCGTCCACTAGGACTGGAAATGAAATACTTAATAGAAGCCAAATGCATTTATTTCTCGTTGTGACGGACTGCCCAAGTGCATAGATCAAAATATTGGCTGATTATGATTTGTGAACACTTAAAGGACGAAACGTGGCACATGCTTAGCTGTTAGAGCTGTGTAGCGTCCGCGCACACAAAATGGCCGAGGTTAAATGATGCCATTTATTGCGTTGTGGAAATTCCCCATATTTCGAAAAATTCTATAGTTTAAAAAAAAGCGCTCGATATCAGAACATGAGTTCGCTGAAGCGGGAAGTGACAAGTCAACATTTGGTTGATTGTCAGAAAATATAATTTGATAGCTGGGAAAGCAGATCGATGGTCTTTCAGTCAAAACCACTTGTGTAAGAGGGTGTCCGGATTGGACCTCTTGGCGCCCGCATTATCCACGCTTGAAAGAGAGTCCCTTGTGTAGGTGCTCCTTTTTATTTATTTATTTATTATTTTTAACGGCAACTTGGGAGCCAATAATTCTGTGCTGAGATATGTTAGTTGTACAACTAGACCTTGTGAATGAGTGTGTGACGATGCTGTTGGTTCACCAACTTAGCCAGTGAAAACTAGTGCAGTTTTTCCTGCACATACCCAGTGTGTCAAGTCACAAACTGACACAGAGGTGCCTTAGCTTTGTGGGGGCTGCGGGGCGAAGATGCAAACGAATCCCTTTTTGTGCGTGACTGTAACTGAATGGATCAACATGTGAGGCCTATTGTTAGTTGGCATTTATATAGTGCTCTCTATGTATCCTTGGTATGACCTCGAAGACCTAGGAGAATTCATGGGCAGAGAGTAGTTGCGCTTTGGACAGTGCAGTGTGACGGGTGTGTCCAAAATGGAGGTGAGGAATTGCCCAAAAGCTTTCGATACCACCCGCAAGCAGAACTGGGAAATTTTGTAGCCCCCAGTCCAGCAGAAACTAAGCGTTTGCAAGTTCGTGAGCGTCGCCTGTGTGTGCAACGTGCTGTGTCTTGCTCCCTTTGTCAGCATTTGCAGATTTTGTTTTGAGCGTTTAGGCACTTTCAGTGCCTCCAAGTGTATGGTTTGTTTGGGTGCTTTTTAAGTTCTATGTTGCCGCCACTTAACATGGCAACCCCCCCACACCAGAAGAAAAGATGGCGGAACACTATGCAGAGCTTACAATTGTAGCAACATGTACACTAGCACAAGTACTTAGTAAAGACCTGCATACCAAAACCTTGCATAGTAATGTTGCCCTCCTTTTATAGAGTGCCGCCATCGCTGGGGTTCCAGTTTCAGAGCACTTGGTAATTACCATCATAATGTAACCTATCCGAAGTGAGATATTGGAGGAAGAGGAGAGGTTCAGCCTGACCCGGGACCTACCATGAGGTTGGGAACATCCAGGGGAGAAATGGAGAGCATCTTCCCTTTATTTCAGATTGATGGCTCTTAAGTAGGGGCATGGGGCGGTTGGCAGAGGGAGCGGGCGGTACCACAGTACACCACACCCACATGTCTGTTTTTCATGTTGCTTGTAGTGGGCTGCCAATCGGTGGGCATCTCATTTGCACCATTTACGGTGCGCCAGTCCCTTTGCCCATGCCTTGGTAGCTCAGCTGGAGGTTGACACCCCTGGGGCAGGTGAAGGAGAGTATCGGAGTCACGGTGTCACTTATGCTGGTGCACCGGGGCTCAACTAACCTCTCCCTCCTCCCCACCCCCTGATTTCCAGGGAAAAGCACTCTGCACTTATTAATAGTTTCAATGGCACTTCATTGAAGTCTAGCTACTTGCACCCCCGGGGAAGTCTAGCTACTTGCACCCCCGGGGAAGTCTAGCTACTTGCACCCCCGGGGAAGTCTAGCCACTTGCACTGCTGGGGAAGTTCATAAGTTGGCTGCCCTGACAGAAGCCGTAACAAACCGTCATTCTGGACTCTGGCGCGTCTGGATTGTGCATTAGAAGCATTCTCCGCTGCTCCTCCCCGTCGCCTGCCTGGCCTGCCTGCATGGAAATGTCATTATGTGCTGGATTTCCAGACAGTGTGTCACTTTATGATTCCCTTGCCCATGGAGTCCTTCCGCCATGGAGATAGATGATGATGATGATGGGGGGGGGGAGCCTTGGAGAGCCACGGCTCATACACGTTCACGGGTCAATGTTAACAGGAAGTAGTCTAACAGGAGGCCATCCTGGCCCACAGGAGCCATTGGGAAGCACAAACGTCACCTTACCATCTGCCCTGCGTAGGCGGCCTATTCAAGGGATATGGGAGCTATTTGGTTCCTTTTTTGTGCTGAGAAGTCTGTTAAATGTGCACTACCTGGATGGGGCTACTTTTGACTCCAAGATGGTGCCATGTGAACGTGTGCGATATTGCATACATGTTTTGGACATCACATTTCCAATTGTGATTTTAAAAACAATATGTAGGTATATGCTCTTCCCATAAATGCAGTACGACTAACCTGTCCCCTTGTGTGCTTCCTCGTGGTCGGGCAAAGATCCAAGGCGTGCTACTCGTCATATACCCGTTCATTTACTTAGCTTTTTCTGTCAATTCTAACAATTGCATTGAAACGCTTTGATTTTTACATGGCTGTAGTTGGAGTCCCTTGGAATGGACTAAACCACGATGTGCTTCTAACTCTTCTTGTATTTGCTAGACACGTGTGCATTGCCTGACTCGCAGCGGGGCTCCATTTCCTGCATTCTAGGCACCCCTCTCACTCCCAGTTCTGCAGAAGGGACTCTTGCTTGCTCAGTGGTGTCCAATACCTAGAAGCTATTTTTAGCTGCTGCTTATTAACTATTTGTATCCCTGGCATTCTGTAACAACAAATGTACGAAACAGCGGTCACACATTCAAGAAGGGCTGTTACTTCATTTGCATGGGGTGTAGCCCCCAGTAAACCTGAGAATATTAATAACCGCACACATGACCTGTATGGATAGCCTTGGCAATTGGGCCCATTCACCAAACATAATGTCGTTTATTATTTTTTTTGTTAAATCAAATAGGCATGCAATATTAACTACTCTCCAACATGTAATCTCAGAGCCTCCAACTGCAGTCAGTTGCTCTAGGGATAGATAGTTCCACGTATAAACAACACGCTGTTAACTTTCTTTTATTGCAGTCACCGCAAATCTGGTTCTCATACCGGAAATCGCGTATTCGTTGGCATGGCAATCACACAGCATCTGCCACTGAATATATTATTCTGTGAAGTATAATGCTACCGTACTAGGTCTCGCTAACAAGAAACTGTGTGTTTCTGAAATTCATAATGTGTATACAGCATAATATGAGGTCCTACTCCTGCAAGGCCTTTCACTGTATACCAGGTACGCTTCGAGGCCATGGCCATGGCTGTTGGAGGCTGTACAAATGTAACCAAACATACATTGTGGGGCGCTGGCATCCACACTGGCGCTCCCCCAGGATTCCCCTTCCTCTTGGAGACACTCGGACGCTGGAGGATGGGTAATCCCTCCCCACCCATTCCTTCACAAACCACACGCGCCACATGGGTGGCAGGAGAGAGAGGCAGGCCGCCTCATGTGCTTCTTGGTGTGGTTCATGAACCTGTCCGAAAGTGAAGAGGGAGGAGGAGGGGTATAGTGGTGACACGAATGACAGTACTCTGTGTTCCACAGTGCAAATAAAATAGGCTTGCTGGCAAGATTTCGGGGCACCAATGGCAATATTCTCTGGTTTTGGTGCCAGTGCAAGTATGGAAATACTTTGTGGCAATCGTGGCAACATTATGTAGACACTGTTGGCAATACAGGGGCTAACTGTTGCCAGCGTATCCCGTGGTTTCAATGACATTAATCACTTCAAGGTAATTTACTTTGAAGAAATTACTACAAGATGACTTTGGATAATATTGCTCATTGCGGGTAAAAAGAGGGAGGGTTTTGGGGTGGGAGTATTAATGAAGTGTAAGGAAGGGCATGTGGGGGGGGTCCAATTTTAAAAAAAAAAAAAAAAAAAAAAAGAAAACAATCTTGAGTAATATTCAAAGTAATTACTGTCGGCGAAATGATATGGAATCGTTGCCAGTGCAGTGGAGTACCTGATGGCAATAGTATTTGGTCACTGGTCATTCAGCGGGGTACGGCCGGTACTCCTATATGACGCTGACGGCAATATAGTGGGGACCATAGTGGTGATGAGGTGACATCTCTGGGGACTGGGATATGAGATGGCACTATAATAAGGGCATGGGCAATATCTAAAATGGTACTAATGGCAATACAATGAGCACTGGTGGCAATATACAAGGGCACTAGTCTCAATAGTGTGGGGGACAACATTCTGGAGGGCACTGGTTATACTGCAATGGGGTCCGCATCAATTCTGTCCAGGGCACAGTTGATAATCCAAAGAGCACTGATGACCAGACAATGTGGGCCCTAATTACTGTAATGAGAGACGCATAGCGATATTAATGGATGCCGATTTATAAGCTGGTGTTCATCACTTGGACTTAACTTGTATGTGGCATGTGATTACTGAGAAATGAAGATATTTGCTGGACAGAATGCAGAATAATTGTTGAATGTGTTGCATGGTGTCTCTGGGCTCGACGTTCAGTTCAGATAAGCAGGAGCTAAGAGTTTCTCGTGTGTATCCAGTGACCAGGAGCTACCACTGGGGGACAAGGAGCGAGCACAAAGCGTTATACAAATCTAACTTCCACATAATGGAAACATAGGATTGTATCCATTATTTATGACCTCTTATGCTTTAAATGTCATATTGTTGCATCCAAAAGGTACTTTGGAAATTGTCCCAAATGCACAAAGTTATATTCACATAGGTGTGTGTGTTGGCCATCAGTTGGCCTTGGGAGCCAAAAGTTGCTCCTGGTAGCTGTTGGTGTCAAGCTAACCGGCTCTTCTGGGGTTCAGGCAGGAGCGAAATAGCTCCCAGCTCCCCTCAATTTCGAACCATGCATCTGTTTCAGATATTTCTTGCTGATGTATCCGCTTCCATCTGCAATTTTAGGGGCCATTCGCATCTGCTTTTTCAGTGATTCACTTGGGCAAAAGTGTTTTTCAAATTGCATCATTCAACACCAGTGTTGTAGGGCAGTACACCCTCCGAAGCCACCCTGTACTATTTGGCTCTGTTGCAATGTTGCGCTTATAAGCACCCTGTGTGTCGGCAGGGCTTGTGCCTAGTCATTGTGTGACACTTGGGTCGTCTTGGTGTCTGTGAGCCTTTGTCTTGCACTTGGAGCTCTCCGGTTTCCCTGTGCCATGCTTGAGTAGGCCATCCGGGCCAGGTTTATTTTGTTTGAACTCTGGCACTTGTGGTTTTGCTCTTCCTACTTCAAATCTAGGCCTGAGTGGCAAATAGAATCCTGACTGTGTGACGTACTGACGTATGGCATGGGGAACCCTCTGTGCGCCATGTACCATGTTGTAGGGTACCATGAGACCTGGCAAACTTGCACAGCTTACTTACACCATCAGGCCAGTATACTTGGGACATCGCAAAGGACTGTCTGAGATGAAGAAGCGCGATTTTCAAGTCCTGACACCTCTCTCACAACAACCCTCAAGTCAGAGGGGGGGGGCCTTTGTGCAAGTCTTCAGACCCTCGTTATGTGATGGGCTGGATACTTGAAGTGTTGGAAGGACCTCATGGTTACCTACTTCGCCCAATGCTGCAGTAGCAGTTCTCGAGCAGGGAGTTGTGACTTGGGTTTGGAACAGCCGGGGGGTGGAGAGGGGGTAATATTTGTGGAAGGGTGATGGGAGTGCCTGGAAACTGCCTTTGGGTGGTAGCGGTGAAAGGTATATGTCAAAATAACATAACATGTGTGATGAAGATGCACCAAGTCCCCTGATTGGAGGGAATGGACCGTGAGTGGAGGAACACATGACCTCTAGTCAGTCTCCCTTAGCCTGATGGGGTATCCCCTGGTGCTCAGCAGTGCTTTTGTAGTATGCAGTTACACTTGGTCTTCCTGAAAATACACTCGAATGAGTGTCCCGATTTAAAAATCGTTTCAGAGACTGTCCCAGGAAAAGTTACATACTAAAGTCACCCATGGTCTCACTCTATGGAGAGTGGAATGGACGAGAGAGGGAAGAGATGTGCTTGAAACATGTGAATTCTTCCGGCGGTGTAAGATGGTAGAGGAGGGTGTCCATGGCTGCAGATGAATCTATCCAAACAATCGGGCGAAGGTCTGGAGTGACATGGGGTTGCTTTTTACATAGAAAGCAGCAAATGCATGGGGTTACCTTCTGCAGGGCGCCAAGCGGCACAATGAATGGAATCAGTTGAAAGACTGGATAAACTAGAAAACATGTAGTGTACGTGAAAAACCGCTGCAATCAATCTGGTGCTGCATCAGGCAGTGGAATGGGTAGATTACATAAGGGTGATTGGTCATACATATTTATTTATACAAGCAGAGTCACAAGCCACTGACAGACGAGTACTGGATAAGTAATGTTTGCCCTATACTACAAGGCATAACATAGCCAGTGTTGCATAGCAAATTGCTGTGCAATTCTGTAGGTTTGCTAATCAAATTGACACTTGTGTAGCAAAGCTAGCTATTTAAGTTACCCTGTTTAATGAAGGCACAGATCACCCTGCATTCCTCTCTTGCCCTCAGTGCTCTTGTCACCCTCTTTTCTCTGCAAGCTCAAAGGGGCTAATGGGGAGCATGCTGTAGTAATCATCTCCTCCGCTCATAGGCGCAAAAGGCCTTTGTGGGAGTGCTAGGCAAAAATGTCTTTTTCAAATTGCGAACCAGAAGTAATCAGGATGATACTTTTATTAAGCTAACTTTATATCCTGTCTTGCCGGTATGTGTTAACTTTTTTTTTTTTTTTTTTTAAAGACAGTCGTGCAATTGCATTCCTAAAATTTAAGTTGTTACATAATGCATAATTAGAGTATTGATGTGGAAAAACACTGCATCATCTCCATACTTTAGAGTAATGTTTAGGTTAGTGTATCTAAATATCAGTGTCAACTATGTTTCATTGTGTTGGGGAAGATGCCGAATAAAGACTTTTGAAAATGTACATGATCACACAATGCTTTTGATGGCAACCCTAGTTCTGTAACTTGTTGTTTGCGGCAACTGGTGCTCAACACATGAGTTGATCCTATACTCTTTGACATTCTATCTTATCATCCTTTTGCTTTATACCAACTACTCTGAAACTGAGATGGTGGCAAACTACAATCTGCCCCACTAGTCTGCCCAATTCTCTGCCTGCTGTGCCATCCACTCTGCTTAGTCTTGTTCTCTTTCCTCTTACATTTTGAATACACAAAGTTAACTAGATGTTTACATCAAGCAGTGATCAATAGCTCCATCCAGTCTGAATGTCTACAGACTTACTGCCCTACAATACACTGTAGTTGGCTTCCAGAGCTTGCTTTGCTATATGATTATGATTTCATTATATATTAGCACCTGCAGTAGAGAGGTAGTCAAACTGTTTTCAGAGCCTTTTTATCATATCTATTTGTGTCAATTAATGCAGCTTTCCTTTTACATTTTATAGCCACTCATCAAGGGCTTGCAGTCTTTCCGCACATTCACATAGTCAAGTATATTTTATGAAAGGCGAGTACCATTTGCTGGGGCTGTTTGAAACTTTTATTTAACATCTACCTTGTTTGTAGTAAATGTCAAAGGTTTCACTCTGCATGGTTGGCCTCTCGGTGGCAGCAGTATGCTAAACATAAAGTGGGCTTGTGGTGACTGCACCATTTTATAGAAAGCCCATTTAAATGTGTCATCTGTTGCAATGTCTCAAGTGCGTTTCTCTTCGGTTGAATAGGTAAACTAAGTTACTCAACCTGCAGGTCTAACGGAATAACACATTTGCAAGGCCTGGCTTCTCACTAAGTTCTAACTTCAGTGGTACACAAAACTGCTATATTGTAGCTTGTTTTGTGTCTTGGGTACAAATAACGTCTGGTGACAAAAATATTAGTGCAACATCGCTAATCAAATAGGTCTGGTTGCTAATCAAGAACATTTTAATTAGCAAACTCTGCTAATCAATTTTTGAAAACTAATGTATGCCTTGTGTTAGGTACTGCCTCTACTGGCAAAGACCCCATTTGTTGAGGCCTGGTGAGGCTGTTGAGTTATGGCCCTAATTTGTAACACAGTTCACCATAGGGTACAGTGATGCTAGAAGTTACTTTTGTGCTATAAAGAAAGAATGGTGACTGATGGTAACAAGAAAACACTTTTGAGATGGGATCTTGTCCAGTTTAGCAGTAAGCAAACCTATGAGGAGTGTGTCCCGCCCTGGCATTTATTTTTAAAGAGGGTGCTGTTCTGAAAATGGGTGGGTGCTGTCTCAGTTTATTTACGATAGGTGTTTCCTGATCCACCCAAAATGTCAACACCCAACATCAAATATACCGTATTTGCATTCTCTGTGACCCGGTCCTACAGGTCGATATTAACTTGGTTGTAAAGCTACCTTTCTTACAGAGTCTGCAAAATTGACTCTGTAGTTATTGTTAAGTTGAACTCTACATAGGAAGAGTGCTTTTTGGATGGCTTGCAACTTTGGTGCTGTTCCAATCTACAGGAAACTTTGAAAAAGCTTTGTGTGGCTTCGTTGAAGTGGGGGCGGGAGGGAGGTTTATAGGTGGGAGTCAAAAAATGATTAGTTCCCCTTAAATAACATTTTGCTTCGCTTTAGGACTATGGAAGTCAGAATCCACTCCCTGTGACTTGTGGTTTCCACCTCTACACCCTGTGCACTCTGCATCAGATGCGTTAACTGACTGAGCTACTTTTCCAACAATCTAATAACCCACATGTGTACCATGGTTGGTTCTTAAGAAGAAAAACAGCACCTTTCCCTAAGATTAATGAAACCGCCCTAAGATTAATGAAACCGCTGGGGCAGTGGTAGAACCCTGAGGCATCGTTGGATTAATGCACGCATTTCTGTGGACCACTGTGTAATATCGACAAATTACGGCCTCGGTGATCTTTCGGCGCAGAGGCCTAAAATGGGGGATCTTGATCGGGCGCTGTGAAGGACAGCACTCCCTCCCCCCGTGCAGTGTACCATCTGTTTACTCCGTTTATTTGCCTTTTAGCCCAATGGCCTGAACAGTCATCACGGAAGGCTTTGTATTGCACATCGGCGCCACGCTCCGCTAAAATAAAAAGCCGCAGCGCATGCCGCCCTCTGGTGGTGATAAGTGGCACTTTCCTACGCTCATATTCCGGAGCCTTGCACTCCCAGAAGCAGCTAGTTTCGTCTCAGAGTAGTCCTCTCCTGGTCGCGTATATTGCCTACACTTGTCATCGAATTGGTACACCTACCCCAAGTCCGTCAAACACCATTTTTGTCTGCAAATTCCAAGGCAATCGAATATTAACCGAGCTTCCCCAACACGATTCCAAAAATGCAGGGCAGAATTGGTACTTCATCCAGCTAGCTTCTCTGTGGGTCTTACAAATTGCCACACAATTTACTCTTCGCAATTTGCACTTATTACTGCGGTTATGGGGAAAGTGTGGTTTACTTTCGTGTGTGTACACGTGCAGTTTCTCGCACACACACACGCTTATGCTGCAAGGAGTGCTGGCGCGTAGGGTCAAAGGCAGCGCGTTTGCGGAAGTGGGCGTAGGAAGGGAGAGGAAAGGGCGCGAGTCACAGTGCACGTTCGGGTCTCCTTGAGTCGCAGGTAGCAGCAGAATGGCTTCCAAAATCGCCCTCTCTGCTCTTTCCAAATCCTCCAAATATTGGAAAGTGCCGGCACCATGAGACCGAGCCAGAAACTGCCACAAGGAGTATTGTTAAATGTTAAAGGTATTTGTACCGCGCACCGTCACCAACGGAATTGGTCACCAGGCGCTCTGGCGGATCTGTAAACGATAAGGTGGGACGGGTTAGTAAGGTGAAGAGGGAGTAGGATAGTGAGAGGAGTGGTGTTCTGTTGGCAGCTTCAGCTCGGTATACACCAGATACTGAGCTTTGGTGCAGGTATTGGATCGGTGTCAGTCCGCGTGTGCTGTTGCTCCGACTTATGTGTTGTTGCAGTATTGTGAAGTGCGTGCGGCTTGTGTTCCGAGAGATGGTTGTGAATTTTTGATGTCATTTGTAAAAGTTATTATGCAAAGGCCAGGGTCTGATTTTGGTGCAACATATGTTCTCCGTTTCTCTCGTACATTATTCAAAGATAGTTTTTTTTGTGCAGTGATCAATTATGACCACTCACAGAAGTGCTTTTAAAAGGAGGTATCGGTGGCGCAATATCCATTGTGCTTTGATGGTACTTTTCCCAGCATCAGACCCTCAACGTTCAATGGCCACCGTAGTGTGTTGTTGCGGCACCATTTTTGTGCAGCACCTGTATTTTGAAGAGGTGCCTGTAACAAATCATGCCGGGAAAAAACGACACTGTATGGGGTCTGATAGGGCCCGGTCCTGTACAATACCAAACGCAGGACTGGATTCCGCAGAGCGGGTTTCATAGGCGACAGGTCCTCGTGGTGCATTCTGCTCTCTGAAAGGCAAGAAAAATAGCCGATATGAAAAGCTCACGGGACAGCCACAGGTCTTTCTAATTCGGTAGTGAGCAACTGTGCACTATATTATTTTTTTTATTGCTTTTTTCAAATAAAGTTTATTGTGCAACCAGTGATAAACCAAACCATGCCAAAACCAATACGCTGCCATCGAGGGAAGAAAGTAAGGCAGGCAAGGGTAGGGTGACCAGATTTAAAAAGTAAAACACCAGGACAAGGCAACTAAAATGAAAGTAGGTCTTAGTCTTGACAGTGGCTGTCAAGGCATTACACTTCAGTAGTAGTTGGGGTGCGGGGGGAGGAGGTTTAAGTGTTTCTGGTGAAATAAACGCATATTATAATTAGTTTATCACAAATTACCACTTTCTTAGTTCGTAAAATGCAGCATTTCTTCTCTGTGAGATTGTGCATTCCTGCCTGCCAGTTTTGAGGCCCTACTATCAAAAAAACCAGGGCCACTGCATTTTCCAATGGAAAAATAATCTTTGGGAAGGAGGGTGGAGCACCCAATTCCGGGACAGTCCCAGCAAGACCGGGATCTATGGTCCCCCTAGGCAAGGGTGAAGGGCTTTGAGGTTAGGGTGCCAGATTTTGAAAATAAAAACCAGGGCAGGCCACTGAAATAGACGTAGTACTGCAGTTTCAGTGGTGATGAACACAAAAGAAGGCCTAAAATACAAAGAGGGTGGTAATGAAACGGAAGTCCTACTTCTATGACTGTGGCAAGCCCGGTGCATGTTGGAGAGACAGAACACTGATTGGGGGAGGGAGGACGTTAAGGAAGGAGGAAGGGCTGTGAAAAGTGAGTGGGGAGAATGGTAGGTGGCCAGATAGTGATTTTTTTTTTTTTTTTTTTTCTTTCAATCGGTCTGATAAAAAATGCGATGGTATCCACCCAACCCCCCAAATCCCAGGACAAGGTTTTTAAACTTAGTCTCGACCCCAGAACAGAGGGGCAAATACTGGGACAGTCCCAGCAAAACTGGGGCATCTGGTCACCCTACTTGTGGGGGGAGTTTGGGAAATGTCAGCCACTGGAGCAGTCGTAGATCTCTTCCAGTACACACAGCTACAGTGCAGTTGGAATACTGTTACTCTTCTATGGACCTCTTTTGAGGCCTTCCTATGAGACCCATTTTCTTTCTCTGAATTATTACCAAGAATGCTCACCACAAGCTGTCATCCAATCCAGGTCTGGAGCAACTGGAACTACTTAACTTTGTTGTGTGTCCCTTTTCAGGTGGTGTATCCTGACAGCAGCACAATGGCAGTGACAGGAACTGTGGGCACTCTGCCTGGCAGGAAGGGCAGCAAGCTGCTGAGCCCCATTCCTGCCACTGCGTTCCAAGGGCTGCAACAGCAGGTACATTTGCTATTGCAAATTCCCTGCAACGGAGACGCAGAGTTCATGCAAGCCCTCCATGACTCCCCTCTGCAAGGGCCTGATGGACATTGTGCAATGATTCCATGTTCATGGCTTCTTTCCCACATGTGCACCTAGAACGTTTTCATTTGTCCTCAGGTATTCAGTGTATCGGAAACAAAATGTGAACTTCTGACTTCACACCCCAGCTCCTTTTGCAGGGCACCCAAGTACATTGCTACAGCACTTTCCAAAAGAGCCGCCTACAATAGGGTGTGTGGCTACGCCCAGCATCCAGACCAGTATTGGAAATTGTTAGGGCAGGATTCCATTTTGGGACATCTGTCCCATTTTATTGGATTTTTAAACTTCGTTTTTTCCCCTTTGGTTTTTATGATGTCTGTCTGGCTTCTTTTTGTGGTCATAGGGGCTTCACACTACCCCTGCAAACCCCTTTTGCATATGGATTTATGGTAGCCCACATGGCTCCTATGATAGGTGTGCTTTTTAAGCACCCTCTTGAGGCACTAGGGAAGTGATATTGCCCTACATTGCTTGATGAGGGCAGCTGCAATTTTAGTTTTGACTCCATCAGGAGTGCAGTCTAATTTACTATATTTGTAGCCCATTATACCTTTTTTGGTAGCCATTGGGGTACAGATGTTTCTTGCATTCTGTTTAGTTTTCGGACCATTCCCTTTTGTTTATAGAAGTATTATTATTGGGTTATTGAGCGCGGACCTAGCTTCGGGAAGTAACACAGTGCTTTACAGAGAAACCACAAAGCATGCCTAAAATGGCCCTAGTGCAAAAATGGGCTCACTCGGAGCCCAGCCATGCACTCGCTATTGTGGTTTGGACTGCTTTAGACTGGTCTCCGGCCATAGACCAGCCAATACACATACTGCGTGCGTGCATGCACGTGTTTGGTGCTTTTAGGGCCAGCTTGATTGACTGCAGGACTGACGTAGGCTAGCCTATGAGTATTTAGTTATATCTAGGGGGGGACCCCAACTCGATCCAGCTGTAACGTTTGCACATTTACCTATCTGCTGTAGCATTTTCCTATACTGCTGCAATTTTAGGACCATTTGGCCATACTGGCTGGGGTGGGGCTTTGTTCTTACACTTACCTCAGGTTCCCTTTTTTGGCTGATGGACATCCTTCCTGGGCTGTCCGCATCCTCCCCAAGACCTCCGCACTGGCTGGGATTCCCATGCTAGGACAATTTTTGTTTGTTTTTTAAATGTATTTTATAATGTATTTTATTTTTTTACAGCCGTATTTCCAAATGGCCACCTTGGTTATCCGCCTTGTGGTATTGGGCTGCCATCATACAGAAGGCTGGGGGGGAGACCACTGGCCCCTACTGTTTGTCTGGGCTGTCAGGGGTGCCTCCACTGTTTCCTTCATGGGACCATTATCTGCTGACTGGCTGGCTGCCTCCCTTTGCCCGCTGAGCCTTTGGAATCTGCTTGGTCTGGTTGCTCTGTCTTCCTAGAGGCAACTTCACTGTTCCCACTCCAGGGAAGGTAGGCTCTTCTTTTGGGTGACTTGGTTTGTCATTGGTGTGGGATTCAAGTCCGTGGGTAGCCGGGTCCTGTAACTCAACCCGCAAGAGTGACTATTTGTATTCACTGATTTGTTTTACAATTCCTGGGCCTTGTTTACCCTAACTGCTCCATGAGCACTTAACGTATTTCAGATATTGACCCTCCTGTATCCTTGTTGTCCGTGTCATGGGTTTCTGCAGGTCCACTTCTACCGCTTTTTGCCATAGACTTCGATTGGCACAAATCCTGCTCGGGTTCCTTTTCTTTCCTGGAGGTCCTAGGTCTCAAACCTGGGACTAGAACTCTTCTCGAGGGTTCGTGCTGGCATCCCCTGGGGCAGGTTGCTGCCTTCTCTGCATCTGTGGCATACATTTGACACACTAGACTTTATCCTATATCCACGGCTGTGCCCACAGACTTTTTGTCCAGTTGATTCCTATGGGGAACTTTTGAATTTACCTCAAACGCTTTAAAAGTCTTGGTAGGTACTGACCTGTACTTGAATATTTTGCCTGGTTCACCCTCGGGTCCTTTGAGTTTTAGGCCAAAGAATAGGAATTGTAGCCAGTACCTCCAATGTTTTTTAATATATTTATTATGTATTTTTATTACGCTCCTCTCTGGGAAAATGCTCTGTTGCAATGTGTAACTTCTATTTATCCCTGCATCTAGTTTCGAGGTGTCATACGACCGTATGGGTCTGGTGTGATCAGCATCATTGTGTCCTACATTTTAGTGGCCCTCTGGGCATGGGTGCAAAAGTATTTACCTCCCACGCCCTAGGTAGGTGACTGGCCCTTCTATCATGTGTTCACATGCACTACAGATTTAGGAACACTGTGACTGTCTTCTGTGTTGTCCTGAGGATGACTGTATTAATGTTTTAGTTTCTATGGTTCCTTTTTCTTCCCACCAGGTGGTGGGCAACCTCTTTAGTTTTGGAGTGGGTTGAGTCTTCATTGGCCATTACTGTTTTTATGATAAATGCACTATGTTTTTAAAATGCGTTCTCTTTCAACTGAAGTACTTATTTGAAGTAAGATTCTACGCGCAGTGGAAATGTGTCACATTTCCGGTATACCAGCGTAGTGCATTCATTAGGGTTAGTTATGGGGATTAACTGTACTTCAGTACCACTCTTCCACTCTCTTGTGTGGCTGTTCTGGCACAGCTACCACGAGCAAGTCTGGCCTTTCCTTTTGGCGAGAAGCCCTGTTCTACCTTTTGGGTTAGATGGCTTTACATCCCTCGCCGAGGGGCTGCGGAAAAATCTCCCTAACGCGGATTGTGCCCAGGAAGGAACGTGGTTGAGAGACTCGGGGCAGTTCTGAACTCTGGTTTGTGGCTGGCAAAACCAGAGCCAGAATAAGACCAGCAGGCCGGTTTGCTACCATTATGACCCGTGATGTGATTCAAGGCCAGAGGGTCAGCTGTTCCTGCAGACCTCCTTTTCCCTGCATGCATGGCTTGGCTGGGATCCAAAGTGGCCCTGGATATGCTTTTCAAAGTGGCCTCATATTAACATTTACTGGAAGCTTTGTAACACATTCTTTATTTCATCCCATCTCCAGAGTTCCCTATAGGCCAGTCCACCACTGCCTGTACGGGAATCCATACCATTCTTAAGAGCGGTCTTTAAGGCCCCAAGCGGACCTTGTCTCTCTGGAAGATAACCTCGCCAAACTGCTAGGATCTCCTGTTTACTGTGTAGGACGACAGTGGTCCATGCTGGGGTTCGCAATACTGATGTCGCCCTGTTTTTCCTTGTAGGGTGCCCACCGTTCCAGTGAAGAACCTGAATGGAGCAAGCCCAGTACACCCTGCTCTGGCTGGTAAGAAAGCACGCATGTATGCAGGACGAGCAGTCTCTGAGAGGGTCCAGTCATGTAGCAGGATCATGCATTGCCATTCTTTTTGAGGAGCCGATGTAACTTTCAGAAGAGTCAATGTCTGTTCACCGACTGGTCTGGGTCCTTTTTCTGATAGGTGGGATTTGTTGCTAATGAGCATGGGGCAGAGGTAACCTGGAGCTGTGTGTTGCATCTGGCAAGTCCTGAATGCTCTTTCTGTTGGGGATTGAGGTTATGATGGGGAAACACTTTCTAAGCTGGGGCCCTTTTCCAAACAAGTTAGTCTTTGTTTTGCTGACCTAGCATCTCCATCCAAACCAGCCAAAGTTCCAATTGTAACACGCTTGGCTCCTTCCTAACCATACATGTCTCCTGCTTTTCCCCTGCAGGGATCACAGGCATCCTTATGAGTGCTGCAGGTCTCCCAGTTTGCCTGACTCGACCACCCAAACTTGTCCTCCACCCACCGCCTGTCGGCAAGAGTGACCTCAAACCTGTCCCGGGGATACCTGGCACGTGCCGCAAGACCAGCAAGAAACAAACCAAGAAAGGTGAGGCGCTCTTTTCTCGCAAGTCTGTGTAATGCAATAATTTGGGGGGCCTCTTGGACCGGGTCTCTTCTCCCCAAACGTAAACTCTGCCTCCTTGTTAGATGGAAGGGCTGATGTTTCATTCTGGATTGAGCCGGGTCTATTTTCTATTTCCAGGTAAAACCCCAGAAGAGGTGGTGAAGAAATACCTGCAGAAGGTGCGGAACCCACCAGAGGAGGTGAGGGAGGCGCATTGCTGTAATCGGCTCTCTGTGACGCTTGCTTGCTCCTGAACGCCTTGGTTTCTATTTGTTATGTTGATTTATAATGTGGACCGCTACCAACCAGGGGCAGTCTCCAGGCGCTTGCGTGGCTCTGGAAGAAAAGGGGGGTGTAGGGAGGTTAATGTGGACTGGATGAGAGGATAGGTTCAGAACCAAGAGGAACTGGCGTCTGTGAGTGTTGTTTTGCATGTGGGAGTTGGTGCAGAAGGCCCTGTGTGTTGTACTAGGGTTTGTGTTGGTGTGTAGTGTGGTGTTGGGGTGGGTTGTCGTTGTTTGGAGCTTCTGGTGTGACTCTTTGGTTGACGGCTAATGGTATCTACCGAAGTTCTTGGTTGTGGTCCATCTCTCCTCCACACTAGTTATCTGTGATGTTATTACTGCCATTGCTCCTTTGCAGCTGTCATTGTCTGTTGAATAACAAGGTTTTGAGTCATTTCCCGAAGGTGATGTTTTCGTCTGTGGTTCTAATTTCTCTGGGCATGGTGTTGCAGACGTCGTTAGACGTGAGAATGCTCTTCCACCGAATTTCCTTTGTTCATAATGTTTTGCTTCTATTTGTAGGTTGCTGCTGGATCTTGGGTGCCTTCTTGGGTGGTACAGGCTAATTTTGTCTTGGAGGAATTCAACTCCTTGTCTGTGCAAGCCTTTGTGGGAGATGCAGAGTGCTTTGAATTTGATGTGTTTTTTTTACTGGTAACCAGTGTAGGCTTTTCAGTGCTGGCGTGATGTGGTCTCTTCCGTTTAGTATTAATGGGATCCTGGCTGCTGTATTTTGCACCTTGGTGGGTCTATCTGGCATTCCTAGGTCGAATCTTTCCGGAATTTCCCACTTGCTTCCTCTTCCTCCTTCTCTCTCTCCTTGCCTCCAGTCCCTCCGACTACCCCACTCTCCTGGCCCTACGCTCTACCACTTGATAGTACTGTGTCCAGTCTCATTCCTTCTGTGCCTGTGATTATCCTCTTTGCTTGCTACCCAGTGCTGCATGTCACTTCATCTCAGTTTTTATCTTTTACTGTCTTACGTTATTGGGGTTTATATTTTGCTCCACTGCCCTAGGGTGGTCTCCAGGTGCCCTAGGAGGGTGGGGTGGTGGACGGGGCTTGCGAGCAGAGAAGGAAGGGGAAGACAAGATGGCTCTGCTTTTGTATTGATGTGTGCAGACCGCCAGTACCCTGAGCTCTGCATGTGGGCCAGCTTCCGGTGTTCTCTGGTAAGAATATAGAGGCATTTGTGTCCAAAGGGATGCCTCCTGTGTCTGTGGTGCTAGGATGGATTGACCAGAGTTTTGGTGTGTAGTTGGTTGTAGAGGTGTAGTGTTCCTTTGTTTGATGCCTTTTGGTAGGAGTGTTTAATTGCCATGTGTGGGTTGCTTAGTTGGTATGTATGTTGTGTTTTGGAATATAGTATTTGAGCGTGTTACTGCGGGGAGAAGTCTGCGACCTAACTGGGCAGAGAAACCTGAAATCTCACATATCGGCTTGTAACATGGAAAAGCAAGGCATACAAGTAATCGCTAAACATTAGAAGACAGAGCAAGACATGTAAAAGGCTTTATAACCTAGTGACCTCTCTGTGCTGCTATACCTCCCCTCCCCCACTCTCCCTCCCTGCTTGCCACCCTTTATTTGGCTTTGTGGCCGCTCATTAACTACAGTTTCAGAACAATGCTGAAACCCTGCAGGGGGGTTTCACAGTGAAATTACAAGCGGGAAAGATGTAAAACGTGGAATCTGGATTCCTCAAAGTGCCCCACAAAGCTGGGTGCATGGTCTCTTGGTCTGAAGGGGTGCTGCAGCTGCAGGAAGGTGCAGAGAACACGTGGGCAGAGAAAGAGGGGGGCTGGGGGCTTGTGGAAGTGGGATACAAAGAGCAGTGGAGTACTGTAACACTGTCATCATGCACGTGCAGTGCCTCGGGCTGCTTACTCGGCACTGCTCTTTGCCTGAGGTCCTTAGAAAGGTTTGCGCCAGAGATATCTAATGAGGGAGAAAGAGCGGGCATGCAGGATTTATCTGTCTTTTGGGGCTGTCATTCCAAAGCTAGGGGAGGGGGATCACTGTGATTGTCACATGCACAAGATGTAATTTGTTATGTGGAGGTCTCCTGGAGCCCAGAAGGACCGGCCTCACCCATTAAGAGCTGTTTGCAATAGAAAAGGGAGCAGGAAGAGAGGGAGCTGCATTTCAGGAGCAAAGTGTGGTTGACTCATTTGTACTGTGATATTTACACTTTTAGATAATTTGGTAGGATTTCTGCAAAGTGTCAAAAATGTAGCCTGCATACATTTGAAGATAGTTCCAAAAACTGCCAAAACACGTTCGTTTTTTTCAATGTAGACTCCTTTTGGTTGCCTGGACATTTTGTCGTCTTGTGGCCCCGGGGCTCTTTGTGGGTCTCGGCTGGCCTTGGCTGGGCGATTGCTCTTCAGTCCTGTCTGCATATTTCCGATCTTATTTTGAGACGCTGGCCAGGTGGGGTCTCGAGCTTTAACCTAGCCTCGTCGCTACCTGCTCCCTTTTCTCTGTGTCCAGCTTTGCCGATGCCGCTTCAGGAACAGTCTCTCTATTGTCTGTGTATCTTATGCCATCTTGTGACATGTGGGCCCCGCAGGGTCAACACTATGTGTGATGATTTAGGGTGATAGCTCTCCTGTCTAAAATCAGACTTTTGAAAAAGCAGAAGGTGCAATTTAGGGAGACCACTCTGCTATCTGAAGCCAGACACTGCGTGAGTGAATCTTGCCCTGATTTCGTACCTGTTCTGTGAGAATGAGGCTTGCCCATGCTGTGCCCGTTCTGTGTGAGGGGAGCTTGCCATGCTGCGGCCTATGCTGTGCCCGTTCTGTGTGAGGGGAGCTTGCCATGTTGTGTCTCATGCTGTACCCCTTCTGTGTGAGGGGAGCTTGCCATGTTGTGTCTCATGCTGTACCCGTTCTGTGTGAGGGGAGCTTGCCATGTTGTCTCATGCTGTACCCCTTCTGTGTGAGGGGAGCTTGCCATGCGGTGGCCCATGCTGTACCCCTTCTGTGTGAGGGGAGCTTGCCATGTTGTGTCTCATGCTGTACCCCTTCTGTGTGAGGGGAGCTTGCCATGTTGTGTCTCATGCTGTACCCCTTCTGTGTGAGGGGAGCTTGCCATGTTGTGTCTCATGCTGTACCCCTTCTGTGTGAGGGGAGCTTGCCATGCTGTGGCCCATGCTGTACCCCTTCTGTGTGAGGGGAGCTTGCCATGCTGTGGCCCATGCTGTGCCCGTTTTGTGTGAGGGGAGCTTGCCATGTTGCGTCTCATGCTGTACCCCTTCTGTGTGAGGGGAGCTTGCCATGTTGTCTCATGCTGTACCCCTTCTGTGTGAGGGGAGCTTGCCATGTTGTGTCTCATGCTATACCCCTTCTGTGTGAGGGGAGCTTGCCATGCGGTGGCCCATGCTGTACCCCTTCTGTGTGAGGGGAGCTTGCCATGTTGTGTCTCATGCTGTACCCGTTCTGTGTGAGGGGAGCTTGCCATGTTGTGTCTCATGCTGTAACCGTTCTGTGTGAGGGGAGCTTGCCCTGCGGTGGCCCATGCTGTACCCCTTCTGTGTGAGGGGAGCTTCTGTGTGAGGGGAGCTTGCCATGTTGTGTCTCATGCTGTACCCCTTCTGTGTGAGGGGAGCTTGCCATGTTGCCTCATGCTGTACCCCTTCTGTGTGAGGGGAGCTTGCCATGTTGTGTCTCATGCTGTACCCCTTCTGTGTGAGGGGAGCTTGCCATGTTGTGTCTCATGCTGTACCCCTTCTGTGTGAGGGGAGCTTGCCATGCGGTGGCCCATGCTGTACCCCTTCTGTGTGAGGGGAGCTTGCCATGTTGTGTCTCATGCTGTACCCGTTCTGTGTGAGGGGAGCTTGCCATGTTGTGTCTCATGCTGTAACCGTTCTGTGTGAGGGGAGCTTGCCATGTTGTGTCTCATGCTGTACCGCTTCTGTGTGAGGGGATCTTGCCATGCTGTGTCTCATGCTGTACCCCTTCTGTGTGAGGGGAGCTTGCCATGTTGTGTCTCATGCTGTACCCGTTCTGTGTGAGGGGAGCTTGCCATGCTGCGGCCCATGCTGTACCCGTTCTGTGAGGGGAGCTTGCCCTGCGGTGGCCCATGCTGTACCCCCTTCTGTGTGAGGGGAGCTTCTGTGTGAGGGGAGCTTGCCATGTTGTGTCTCATGCTGTACCCGTTCTGTGTGAGGGGAGCTTGCCATGTTGTGTCTCATGCTGTACCCCTTCTGTGTGAGGGGAGCTTGCCATGTTGTGTCTCATGCTGTACCCCTTCTGTGTGAGGGGAGCTTGCCATGTTGTGTCTCATGCTGTACCCCTTCTGTGTGAGGGGAGCTTGCCATGTTGTGTCTCATGCTGTAACCGTTCTGTGTGAGGGGAGCTTGCCCTGCGGTGGCCCATGCTGTACCCCTTCTGTGTGAGGGGAGCTTCTGTGTGAGGGGAGCTTGCCATGCGGTGGCCCATGCTGTACCCTTTCTGTGTGAGGGGAGCTTGCCATGTTGTGTCTCATGCTGTACCCGTTCTGTGTGAGGGGAGCTTCTGTGTGAGGGGAGCTTGCCATGCGGTGGCCCATGCTGTACCCCTTCTGTGTGAGGGGAGCTTGCCATGTTGTGTCTCATGCTGTACCCGTTCTGTGTGAGGGGAGCTTGCCATGTTGTGTCTCATGCTGTAACCGTTCTGTGTGAGGGGAGCTTGCCATGTTGTGTCTCATGCTGTACCGCTTCTGTGTGAGGGGAGCTTGCCATGCTGTGTCTCATGCTGTAACCGTTCTGTGTGAGGGGAGCTTGCCATGTTGTGTCTCATGCTGTACCTGTTCTGTGTGAGGGGAGCTTGCCATGCGGTGGCCCATGCTGTACCCCTTCTGTGTGAGGGGAGCTTGCCATGTTGTGTCTCATGCTGTACCGCTTCTGTGTGAGGGGAGCTTGCCATGCTGTGTCTCATGCTGTAACCGTTCTGTGTGAGGGGAGCTTGCCATGTTGTGTCTCATGCTGTACCGCTTCTGTGTGAGGGGAGCTTGCCATGCTGTGTCTCATGCTGTACCCCTTCTGTGTGAGGGGAGCTTGCCATGTTGTGTCTCATGCTGTACCCTTCTGTGTGAGGGGAGCTTGCCATGTTGTGTCTCATGCTGTACCCGTTCTGTGTGAGGGGAGCTTACCATGTTGTCTCATGCTGTACCCCTTCTGTGTGAGGGGAGCTTGCCATGCGGTGGCCCATGCTGTACCCCTTCTGTGTGAGGGGAGCTTGCCATGTTGTGTCTCATGCTGTACCCGTTCTGTGTGAGGGGAGCTTGCCCTGTTGTCTCATGCTGTACCCCTTCTGTGTGAGGGGAGCTTGCCATGCAGTGGCCCATGCTGTACCCCTTCTGTGTGAGGGGAGCTTGCCATGTTGTGTCTCATGCTGTACCCCTTCTTTGTGAGGGGAGCTTGCCATGCGGTGGCCCATGCTGTACCCCTTCTGTGTGAGGGGAGCTTGCCATGTTGTGTCTCATGCTGTACCCCTTCTGTGTGAGGGGAGCTTGCCATGCGGTGGCCCATGCTGTACCCCTTCTGTGTGAGGGGAGCTTGCCATGTTGTGTCTCATGCTGTACCCCTTCTGTGTGAGGGGAGCTTGCCATGCGGTGGCCCATGCTGTACCCCTTCTGTGTGAGGGGAGCTTGCCATGTTGTCTCATGCTGTACCCCTTCTGTGTGAGGGGAGCTTGCCATGCGGTGGCCCATGCTGTACCCCTTCTGTGTGAGGGGAGCTTGCCATGCGGTGGCCCATGCTGTACCCCTTCTGTGTGAGGGGAGCTTGCCATGTTGTGTCTCATGCTGTACCGCTTCTGTGTGAGGGGAGCTTGCCATGTTGTGTCTCATGCTGTACCCCTTCTGTGTGAGGGGAGCTTGCCATGCGGTGGCCCATGCTGTACCCCTTCTGTGTGAGGGGAGCTTGCCATGTTGTGTCTCATGCTGTACCCCTTCTGTGTGAGGGGAGCTTGCCATGTTGTGGCCCATGCTGTGCCCGTTTTGTGTGAGGGGAGCTTGCCATGTTGCGTCTCATGCTGTACCCCTTCTGTGTGAGGGGAGCTTGCCATGTTGTCTCATGCTGTACCCCTTCTGTGTGAGGGGAGCTTGCCATGCGGTGGCCCATGCTGTACCCCTTCTGTGTGAGGGGAGCTTACCATCTTGTGTCTCATGCTGTACCCGTTCTGTGTGAGGGGAACTTGCCATGCAGTGGCCCATGCTGTACCCCTTCTGTGTGAGGGGAGTTTGCCCTGTTGTGGCCCATGCTGTACCCCATCTGTGTGAGGGGAGCTTGCCATGTTGTGTCTCATGCTGTACCCCTTCTGTGTGAGGGGAGCTTGCCATGCTGTGGCCCATGCTGTACCCCTTCTGTGTGAGGGGAGCTTGCCATGCTGTGGCCCATGCTGTGCCCGTTTTGTGTGAGGGGAGCTTGCCATGTTGCGTCTCATGCTGTACCCCTTCTGTGTGAGGGGAGCTTGCCATGTTGTCTCATGCTGTACCCCTTCTGTGTGAGGGGAGCTTGCCATGTTGTGTCTCATGCTGTACCCCTTCTGTGTGAGGGGAGCTTGCCATGTTGTGTCTCATGCTGTACCCCTTCTGTGTGAGGGGAGCTTGCCATGCGGTGGCCCATGCTGTACCCCTTCTGTGTGAGGGGAGCTTGCCATGTTGTGTCTCATGCTGTACCCGTTCTGTGTGAGGGGAGCTTGCCATGTTGTGTCTCATGCTGTAACCGTTCTGTGTGAGGGGAGCTTGCCCTGCGGTGGCCCATGCTGTACCCCTTCTGTGTGAGGGGAGCTTGCCATGTTGTGTCTCATGCTGTACCCCTTCTGTGTGAGGGGAGCTTGCCATGTTGTCTCATGCTGTACCCCTTCTGTGTGAGGGGAGCTTGCCATGTTGTGTCTCATGCTGTACCCCTTCTGTGTGAGGGGAGCTTGCCATGTTGTGTCTCATGCTGTACCCCTTCTGTGTGAGGGGATCTTGCCATGCTGTGTCTCATGCTGTACCCCTTTTGTGTGAGGGGAGCTTGCCATGTTGTGTCTCATGCTGTACCCGTTCTGTGTGAGGGGAGCTTGCCATGTTGTGTCTCATGCTGTAACCGTTCTGTGTGAGGGGAGCTTGCCCTGCGGTGGCCCATGCTGTACCCCTTCTGTGTGAGGGGAGCTTCTGTGTGAGGGGAGCTTGCCATGTTGTGTCTCATGCTGTACCCGTTCTGTGTGAGGGGAGCTTGCCATGTTGTGTCTCATGCTGTACCCCTTCTGTGTGAGGGGAGCTTGCCATGTTGTGTCTCATGCTGTACCCCTTCTGTGTGAGGGGAGCTTGCCATGCGGTGGCCCATGCTGTACCCCTTCTGTGTGAGGGGAGCTTGCCATGTTGTGTCTCATGCTGTACCCGTTCTGTGTGAGGGGAGCTTGCCATGTTGTGTCTCATGCTGTAACCGTTCTGTGTGAGGGGAGCTTGCCCTGCGGTGGCCCATGCTGTACCCCTTCTGTGTGAGGGGAGCTTCTGTTTGAGGGGAGCTTGCCATGCGGTGGCCCATGCTGTACCCTTTCTGTGTGAGGGGAGCTTGCCATGTTGTGTCTCATGCTGTACCCGTTCTGTGTGAGGGGAGCTTCTGTGTGAGGGGAGCTTGCCATGCAGTGGCCCATGCTGTACCCCTTCTGTGTGAGGGGAGCTTGCCATGTTGTGTCTCATGCTGTACCCCTTCTGTGTGAGGGGAGCTTGCCATGTTGTGTCTCATGCTGTAACAGTTCTGTGTGAGGGGAGCTTGCCATGTTGTGTCTCATGCTGTACCGCTTCTGTGTGAGGGGAGCTTGCCATGCTGTGTCTCATGCTGTAACCGTTCTGTGTGAGGGGAGCTTGCCATGTTGTGTCTCATGCTGTACCGCTTCTGTGTGAGGGGAGCTTGCCATGTTGTGTCTCATGCTGTACCCCTTCTGTGTGAGGGGAGCTTGCCATGTTGTGTCTCATGCTGTACCCGTTCTGTGTGAGGGGAGCTTGCCATGCTGCGGCCCATGCTGTACCCGTTCTGTGTGAGGGGAGCTTGCCCTGCGGTGGCCCATGCTGTACCCGTTCTGTGTGAGGGGAGCTTGCCATGCTGCGGCCCATGCTGTACCCGTTCAGTGTGAGGGGAGCTTGCCCTGCGGTGGCCCATGCTGTACCCGTTCTGTGTGAGGGGAGCTTGCCATGCTGCGGCCCATGCTGTACTCGTTCTGTGTGAGGGGAGCTTGCCATGCTGTGGCCTATGCTGTACCCGTTCTGTGTGAGGGGAGCTTGCCATGTTGTGTCTCATGCTGTACCCGTTCTGTGTGAGGGGAGCTTGCCCTGCTGTGGCCTTTGCTGTACCCCTTCTGTGTGAGGGGAGCTTGCCATGTTGTGTCTCATGCTGTACCCCTTCTGTGTGAGGGGAGCTTGCCATGTTGTGTCTCATGCTGTACCCGTTGTGTGATGGGGAGCTTGCCCTGCTGCGGCCTATACTGTACCCGTTCTGTGTGAGGGGAGCTTGCCATGTTGTGTCTCATGCTGTACCCCTTCTGTGTGAGGGGAGCTTGCCCTGCGGTGGCCCATGCTGTGCCCGTTCTGTGTGAGGGGGGCTTGCCCTGCTGCGGCCTATACTGTACCCGTTCTGTGTGAGGGGAGCTTGCCATGTTGTGTCTCATGCTGTACCCCTTCTGTGTGAGGGGAGCTTGCCATGCTGTGTCTCATGCTGTACCCCTTCTGTGTGAGGGGAGCTTGCCATGCTGTGTCTCATGCTGTACCCCTTCTGTGTGAGGGGAGCTTGCCATGCTGTGGCCCATGCTGTGCCCCTTCTGTGTGAGGGGAGCTTGCCATGCTGTGTCTCATGCTGTGCCCCTTCTGTGTGAGGGGAGCTTGCCATGCTGTGGCCCATGCTGTGCCCCTTCTGTGTGAGGGGAGCTTGCCATGCTGTGTCTCATGCTGTGCCCCTTCTGTGTGAGGGGAGCTTGCCATGCTGTGGCCCATGCTGTGCCCGTTCTGTGTGAGGGGAGCTTGCCCTGCTGCGGCCTATACTGTACCCGTTCTGTGTGAGGGGAGCTTGCCATGTTGTGTCTCATGCTGTACCCCTTCTGTGTGAGGGGAGCTTGCCATGCTGTGTCTCATGCTGTACCCCTTCTGTGTGAGGGGAGCTTGCCATGCTGTGTCTCATGCTGTACCCCTTCTGTGTGAGGGGAGCTTGCCATGCTGTGGCCTATGCTGTACCCCTTCTGTGCGAGGGAAGCTTGCCCTGTTCGTCTGTCCTTTTTCTTCTTGGTTTACTTTCTTCTTTTGCTTTTTTCCCATCAGCATTGCTTCTACCTCCCGTTCCCCTTTCTTCCTCTGCACTTCCTCCTTACCCATCTCTCACTCTCATTCATCCCTGCCACTCTTCTACCAACACTTTACCTGCACCCCTCACCCTCCCCCCCCCAACCCCCGCATATCCTAACAGAACTTCATTTCTTTTCCCAGGACTGCACCATCTGCATGGACTGCCTCACCTATCCATCGGGATACAAAAATCCCCACCCTGCAATCCGACCGGACCTGGTGGGCCGGCTTTCCAAGTGCGGCCACGCCTACCACCTGCACTGCCTGGTCGCCATGTACAACAATGGTAACAAGGTAAGTGCCTGCGTGCAGTCATTCTGGACCAGCAGCACATCCTGTAACGTAGCCTGCCTTGGTCTGAGCTGTAGTGCACGGGCATCGCCTTAGAACAGACTCGCTGCTCCGGTCCAGTGTCTGGTTTAGATTCCTCCCTGGGTCATTTCCCCAGTATGTAAACTTGTGCCCACGGGAGGCTGGTGCATTCTAATCGATATGTCGGTTCTTTGCGGGACACCGGTGTTGTAGTGACACCTAGTGGCCATCAGCGGTATTGTCATCGGATCTGGCGGACCCCACATTTCTATCTCTCAGCTTGGGTCTCTGGTGTCTGCCTGACACGTGATCAGGAGGGTGGGAAGATGTAGCGGCCATTAAGTTTTTCTCTCTAGTGTTTCCCTTCAGTGTGCGGTTCAGGTACAAGAGATGAGACCACCGCTGAATGGTGTGTGCAAAGCCCTCTTACACTACCTCCCAATCCGAATCTTTACTATACTCCTCAGTGGTGACAGTGGGAAAAGTCAGAACTAGCCGGCAGAGCAGATTTACTGTCCGACCACATTGCCTTCTCACAACCACCGCTGAATAAAACCCAGGCAACAATTATGAACTGGGCCTTTGGAAACCATGGGGCCCTTCCCACGCCCCCTGTCCTGGGGACCAAGCTCCTGAAACTAGGACACTGCGACACCCAAGACTGCACACAACGCATTCCAATGGTGTAAAACGGTCCTAGCCGAGCATAGGGAAGAGGAAGCCAGCAGTGGCCAGGAACGTGCTGCGCTGCGATCAGTGGAGAAGGGTAACTGCGGCAGTGCCTGCATTAAATGCGCAGGGGGACCCAGGCCAGCTATGGTGCATGCCCGCTACCAACTACTTGGCATACATGTGACCCTCTGCCATCGCTCCACCCTCCCTACGGCCGGTAAGATATCTCGAGGGGGGGGGGGGAAGAGTGTCTGGTACCTGGGGTTGGGGTCCACTCCAGAAGTCTGTTATTAGCCTGAAGGTCATCAGGCTGATGTCTTTAATCCATCTGGGGTTGTTAAAAGGAGTACCATTGACTTATGAACTTTGAAAAGCCTGGAATGTTTGTTGTGTCCTATAGAACTACAGCATTATAAATGATCTTCATTTTTAGGATGGCAGCCTGCAGTGCCCAACTTGCAAGACCATTTACGGGGTGAAGACTGGGAACCAGCCACCTGGCAAGATGGAATATCACGTTATCCCACACTCGCTGCCAGGGCACCCTGAATGCCGAACCATTCGAATCATCTACAACATCCCAGCGGGGGTTCAGGTGTGTGTGTAATGGGGGCGGGGAGGGTTGGAGTTTGGAGAAAGGAAGGGGTGCTACACAGTGTATCTCCAAAAGCAGAGAAGCTAAGAGCTTAAAATGAACAAGGTGCAGTCGGGTAGTTGATGGCAAAGTAAAGCAGAGTTGTTGCAGGAGGGTTTAAAGGAGGGACTGAGGTCTTTGAGAGAGAAGAGAGTATTGAGCGAAGGGGTGGTTTGCTGATCTAGGGGGAAGGAGATGAACATGGGAGGGAGGGATCTCAGAGTGGGTAACTTGCTCACCGGAAACCTCTAGGGAAGGGAGCACATGTGCGACTGGGGATCCTGGTTTGGGGGACACGGGGAGGGGGTGTGTGTTTTTATTTTTTAATACATTTTCTTTTGATGGATAACTATAGCATGAGTAGTGCCTGGGAAAACCGTTGGAACGCACAATGGGGGGGGGTGTAGGTATTGGGGGACAGGGAACGGGGGGGCCTTTGTGAGACAGTAGACGGCACAGCCTGATGCACCCGGATACCCAACAGGGTGAAGTAGGCAGGAAGAATTGTGGCAGAGTAATGGATTGGGGGCGGTGGTGCACAAAGCAAGTGGCCTGAAAATCATAGCGTATAGAACAAAAAATGTGGTCGTCTGAGGGAGCAGGGGTGGCTGGGCGGGCATCGGAAAGCTGCCAAACCAGGCCGAAGATGGCGCGAGTACCCGTGAAGCAGAGTTACATTCTTGTTATTAGACTATTGGGGAAACCTGATGCAAGAGAAAAAATGATCCTTCTTGCTGGACAAAGTCACAACCTGGGTGAAAAGACTGAATTCGTGCAATATTGACTTCTCTCCATAGGGCCCGGAGCATCCAAACCCAGGGAAAAGCTTCACAGCGCGAGGGTTTCCGAGACACTGCTACCTGCCAGACAACGAGAAGGGGAGGAAGGTAAGCCTGCGCGAGCCTCTGAACATGCCGCTTAAAAAGTAGAAGGCCTTCACACCCTTTGGAAAAACTCATGAGAGACATGCTTTAGGTAGAGTAAAGTATGTATGTACATTAGATGCTCCATTCCCTCCACCCCCACCCCCCCCTGACCCAATCAATTTTCCGCCTGTCTGACAGTTGCGACTAGTTAGTCTACAGACGGTTCTGGCAATGCACACCCCATTAGTGCCACATAACCGAGATCTCTGCAATGCCACTGATTACCAGGTGATTGGATCAAACACTTCTCTCCTGATCTACCATACAAGACGCGGCAAGGAGCATGCTGGCTACATTGCTGTTCTATGAATGGCACCCCACACAGCTCTGTTGATGTACCCCAATCATCTAAAAATGAAAATACTATGTTCGCACCCACTGCCATCCCAGTAGTAGCAGCAGCTCACCCGAATCGCCTCATTCATGACACACTGTACAAGGAGCGAAGCGCGCAGGTCAGCAAAGCCACTGCCTTTCCATTCATAGGATTCCCCCACAGCACTGCCCATGCGCCTACAGCACGCCTTTGCATTTCCAGTGCTGTCCCCCATGCGCAGCTGCGCAACCTATTCGATTCTAACCTGTTCGATTCTAACCTGTTCGATTCTAACCTGTTCGATTGTAACCTGTGCTTGTTCCTGCAAACGTGCATATGTGTCTTGTACTCACACACATCTAGTTATTTCTGTACAGTAAGCCATACACGGCCCTGCCAATGCACCTCAATCTGCCCTCTAGCATCACCAATTTTTCCAACGCTAGGTCCCACTCACAGCTCTGTTTGAAAAAAAAAAAAAAATCTGAAACTCTTCTAGTTCAGCTCTGCCAGGGAGTTCCATGTCTGTGCTCCAGCATAGTCACTTATTCCAATAGAAGCAACCACACACTCCCCTGCCTTGTACCTCAACCTCGTCCTCTGCACTTACTGAGGTTTTAGCACCAAGACTCGTGCACAGCTTTTGTAGCACACCACACCACCTGCAGTGCTTGATCACCACAGGGTGTAATGCACCTTAGAACTGGCCTAGTGCACCCTCCAGCTATTCCAATACCTGGATCCTCAGAGGTCCGCTAATGTTCATCAAAGCTGTTCCTCGACTCTATCCACAACCCTGTTCCAATACCCTGGCACAGACAAAGCTCCACGGTGCATATCAGCCTTTTCCTGCAGTATCGCTGCATTTACCCCGTACGGGGATGCATTGGAAGTTCTAGCGCACCTCCATCCGGTCCTCCAGCACCCCCCTGTACTACAATACAAAGGCCCAGCCCCCGCTCTTCTATGGCAACTTGATTCTAATCCGAATGTTGTTGCATGGTCGCTTTCGTCCTGTGTAGTGTACTCTCCACGCGTGTACTCTCCGTGTTTCTCACTCTGCTTCATCGTTGTTTTCTTAGGCGCTGAAGCTGCTCATCGTTGCCTGGGAAAGACGCCTCATCTTCGCAGTTGGCACCTCCAGCACCACCGGCGAGTCTGACACCATTATCTGGAATGAGGTGCACCACAAGACCGAATTTGGCTCCAACCTCACTGGGCACGGCTTCCCGGACCCCAAGTACCTGGACAATTTGCTGGCCGAGCTGGCGGCACAGGGTATTACTGAGGAGAGCATGAACGAGCGGGACTGAAGGCGCCAGGGAGGCCGTGGTATGTGGTGGGGTGTAAGACTGTAGCCACAAGCTCACACCACCTTCTTGTGGATGGACCAGTCTGATATTCCTCACGCTACCAAGGGACTCGGCTGAAGCCAACACAGAGTGTGTCTCCATGACGGCTATGCACTCCATGGGTCGGTGGCGGTGCCTACTAGGATAGATCTTACCATTCCGCCAATAACATTAGCCCACACACTGCCTCAAGCTGTGTGGACGTTGGTTGCGCATAACCAGTCCACAAACAAACTGCCAAGAACCTTTTTAGAATTCTGTGCCATTAAGTGCTTCAAATGGGTGGTGCCAGTTACTGTGTCTCGGCCGGGCATTTCCCAGAAGGAAATGGTTCTGTGTCGCAGACGTTACTTCACTTCCGTTTCTTTCTATGCCAAGCATTGCTGCCATTTTGTGTTTGCAATTTATTTCTGAAGGTGTGTGAGAGGGGGGGAAGGGGGAGGCGGAAGCTAGCGAGTTGGGTCAGAGGGGACAGTGTATGCAGACGGCCCCAGGAAATGTAAACCTCGCGGGAACTGTGCGGCTTTCGCCCCTGCGCACATCGGCGATGTTTTATCCACACTTTAAGCAATAGAGAAAATGCCGGCCGCATATTAACTGCGACATAACGCCCTTTTGGTTTACTTCACACTTGTCAGCTGCAGGCGCTCTATTGCTCTTTTGAATTGTAACCGTCGCTATTCATTCGTATCGAAACAGTTACACTTAATGTCCACGAGAGGGCAGCGTTGGTCCGGAATAATTTTTCCCATATTCATCCTATGAACAATTCTAATTTTTGTAAAGTAATAGCTAGCGATTTACTCATGGCTGCCTTTGGCATTGTAAGTGTTGAGGTTACTAGGTGACACCATGTTGCAGTGGACACCCTAGTTTTATTCAATCGAAGTTATCCAACACTACCAGAATGCAACTAAATGTAGAAATGAAGTCCAATACGGAGGTCGGATGTTCTCTGTATCCTGGAGTCCTCTGGTACATTTAGCAGTACGAGATTAATGCCCCGTGTCCCGCAGATGGTGCCATTATGTCGCTGCTTTTCAGCGGTCAGCGATAAGTTTGCTACATTGGCTGGCCAGAGATGGAGAACATGACGCAAGGTGCGTGTCTAGTCTTCTGCTTTGAGGGTGACTGGCTGCAGCTATTGAATGCGGCCCCCATGGCCTGCCTTGATGCCCGTTTCCCTGGACCGAGAGCCGGTCCTGGGGACGGTGCCCTGGAAGAGCTTTACATATACGGGGCCCACTGAGCCGCCTGGCAACGGTGCCCTGTGTCCTGCCCTCCTTTTACATCATGGCGGTTACGTTAACTGCTGTGACTGTCTACAGACCACAAATGTATTCTGCTTTTAGTGCAGAAGTTGTCCTCGGAAGGGACATTTATAATAGTATTTTTGTATCCTTGTGAATACATGAATGTTCAGATTTCTTTTTTTTGAGTGTGCAGAGGGTGGAGTAAGAAATGTAGGTCCTGGAGAACGAGTGTGTTCGTTCTCTCACCCCCACCCCACCGCCCCCTCTCATCTCTGTATCAAAGCCATGTTTGTTTTTTGTTTGTGTCTTTTTTGTGTCTTTTTACTTCTTTATATATAGAACAGGTGTCTACAACCTGAGGCTCTCCAGATCTTTTGAACTACAACTCCCATGATCCGTCACTGTTGACTATACTGGATAGGGCGGATGGAAGTTCTTGACCGAAACATCTGAATGCCACTGAAGGCATTCTTGGTCCCGTGTACTGTCCCTCAAACACTATGGGTTAAAGCTACAAATGCAGGTCTTGATTAGGGGGCCAGAAAACTGCCAATTGAAGGTCAAAAGGTGCACTTCACTAGAAGTGTATGCGGGCCTAGAGTTGTCTAATTTATACGTGCGCGTGTTGAACAATCCACTCCACCCTGATCAAATGATGCTTCCATGTGCCAGAGATATGAGCAGGTTTCGGGTGGGCTGGGGATAAAAGCAAGTCAGAGTTTCTAGTGTATCCACTCCTCTAATTCATAAAGAATACTTGAGCTTCCCGCCCGTCTGTTGAAGCAGCGCCGCCTCACTAAAGTGCTGCCTGTTTACCGAGGCCACTGGGGTTCTAATCCCAGATGCTCCACTTGAGTGAATTGTGCGATGGGTAAACCATGGTATCCGACTCGCCTCAGTGGCTACAGACAAGAAGTTAGCTGAGTGAGTTTAGCGCTCACTTCAGAGATCTTGTGGGAAGCCACAGTTGGATGCTTGCATGACAACATAGCTGACGCTGGCCTTTCATCGTTCACAGGTGGATAAATGTGTACCTTGACACTGGGTAATAACGGCTATGATTACAGTAATTAAAAGTAGGATGAATCCTCCCAAATATACTAAAACCTAATCTTAATTCATGAGACAGACTCAGGAAGAAGGCAACCATTCTATTTAGCCCTATATTTAAAAAATAAAAAAGCACGTGTTCCATCTTGGCCAAGGAATACATTCATTTGTATGTCTGTTTAAAAAAAATGTTATTTGTAGTAAATGGGATCCTCCCAAGGATCCGGAAGGCGCTGCATATGCTAGACAGCGATCCAACTTTCCACTTGCAGCTGCCATCATGCAGAATGTGTTTCCCATGTCTGCTGCTTTTCTGAGTACAGGGTCTTATTTTGTGCCATATGATGTTTGTGATCAAGCCCGTTCCCTTTTTTTTCCCAACCCCTCCTTTCTCCACGCAGACCTGTCTCCCTGCATGCTCCCAAAATGTTGCACATCTCTTCAAATGCTTAGCCTGTTTCTACCGGGGCCAGGAGCCATGCTTTCCTTCGCACAGTAAGCACTTCTGTGACCTCTGTGCAGTGGGCCACAACTGCGCACGAGACTCCTGGCAACTGCCTCCTCAAAGAGCTGCAAATGCGCGCACTCTGCAGTCTTGCAAGTGTACTGGGAAAGTCGCAGTGGATCATTCTTTTTTTAAGGTGGTGCATCTGCAACTTGACAACCTCCTAAATTGCACATGTTAAGAATGTTTGTAATTGCTGCAGAAAATAATTCACTCCTCTCATGCACTCTAATTGCACCCCACCCTCTGTCTCCCTACCTCCACACAGCTTGCACTGAAGCTGGAAAAGCTGGTTATTATGGGAGTACACTGTGTGCGTTTCACGTGAACTCCCTTGGTTTGGGCTGACTTGCATTCCGATACTTGTATATATTTTGTTCCATTCTGCAACTTTGAAAATTTCCGCTAGGATTCGAAATAAAAATGTGAATGAAGGTACTTTGTTAGAAATTTTAGGCTGGCTAGACATCCTTCCTCTGATCCCTGCCCCTCCCCCCGCACCCTCTTAATCGGTACTTATTTGGTATGAGGGTCATTGTTAAAGGTGAGGTGATTGGCTCCCTAGAACACAAGGTTGATGACTAGGGCATTATGGGAAAGGTTGTCAATGTGCCATGTTCTAGGGTGCGTGTTTATGCATTGAAAATAAATAAGCTGCACGGGAAGGTACAATTTAATGTTACAGGGTGATAAAGCAAATGACAGCAAGCATGCAGACTATTTGTTGCAACAGGCCATCTTCATTGTTTTGGGCAAGCCCCAGTGAACTCTAGTGGTCCGTTTCTTTGGTGGGTCCATCTGCTGAATGCCAGGGGTGTACTCCCTACAGAGACCCAATGGTTGGGTGAATTCTGGGGGTGTATTCCCTGTGGTACCCTCAAGCTCTTTGCAGAGTGGCGGGGCAATGGCCGCTGAAGTGAGTAAGCAATGTTATCCCTATGGTGATACCGTCCCCTTTATCAATGTCATACATTGTATGGTGCGGGGCCCTGCGTTGCTCTTTGCAGCAGAGAATCCAAGTATTCCATTTCCGTGCTCTTCTTCCCTCCTCAAGGCTGTACTGTGCCCGGGCGGCTTCCGGTACCCAGCGTTAAAATGCTTGTGTGCTCATTGGGGATGCTTTCAGTATGTTGTTTGATGGTGTGGTGTACGTATGTGTGAGTTGGATGGGTGTTGTGGAAATGCCGCATTGGCGAAGATGAGAAGGACAGAAAAGAAAAGGCTTTGGGAAGCAGAAAGGTCCTGGAATGAGAGACTTGATTGGCCAGCCACTGCAAAGGCAAACCCAACATTTCCGATGATCCACTTCATACATTTCACAAGGCTTAACTAGCAAGGGATGCGCATGCGGATGAAGGGATGCGCGTGCGGAGGAAGCCGGTCTTGGGAGCCCTAGAATATGTGTGCTTCTGTAGGGTGCGGCTCTGGCCCCAAAAGCCACAGGCATTGCTATCCCTAGTTCTTGTGCCTGCTATCAAACCACCTGGGGAAAAGTCCATGGGTTTCCAATTTAGAGACTCCTTTGTTCAGCAAATTACTACTTGGAAAGCCCTGAGGGTGCAGATGGCGAGATCCGGTGGACACAAGGAATTAAGATAAAAAGACAATCTAGCAAATTCCAATAAAAGTGGACGCAACTACTTGAATTTCAAAGAAAGCAAACTAAGACTTGGAGTGAAAGCGAACACCTAAAAGCACAAATCTAATGCAACAAGTAAATGCTTTAATTCTAGAAGGGACTGAACAAATCAAAACCATAAAAAGCTGAAAGTGAAATCAAATTCCTACATCATAAAAGTGAAAGCCGATTCTGCACAGACCAGTAAATGAATGCTCTGATATCAAAGTAAGCTCATTTTTACAAAGATAAGATGTATAATGACATTCAGCGAAAGATACTGAAACTAAAATGATACATTTCGAAGATGGATTGGAAATATTGCAATTTGAAATGCATCAATTGACACTTGAAACTGATTGTTAAAACACAGCGCACAAAAGCCCACAATGGTTTTTCACGTAGAATAAATAACCCCTGTAATAAAAGAATCTAACATCCTTGAAACTTAAAAGAATGTTTAGAAAAATCATACTAACCTGCAAACAGCCACGGCAACGCTGCCAAAACCAACGAATCAAGTGCATTAAAGCTTACATTTAAAATGCAATATGCATAGTATTTTAATTGTGCATGATGTTTGAGGAATATGGAATTGCACACTTTAAGAAATTATAGAATTTCCAAAATATTATAGGCAGTCGCACGTAATGGTCCTGTTTTTATCTGCAAGACGTTCTTGGGGAAAGTCCAATTGCAAGGTCTGCTTTATTGACGAACGTTTATTACAATTGTGAATTCTTGTTTTGCTCTATACATTTTTTTTAAAAAGAGAATTTTGACTTTAAAGATTTTTTCCTGCTCCCGGGCTCAATTTTTAGAAAGGGGGAGGGGATTGGTGGGTGTGTATCTTTCCAAATTAACATAACTTTACTCCATGCACCAAAAGCTGATCGTTCACCAAATCACACCACCAACTCGAATCACAATGTATGGCAAAGGGCGCTAGCTACGGAATCAACCTGCGCGTTGTCCTGAGAGTAAATGGTAGAACGATAATGTGCCAATTGACCAAATTCGGAAAGCAAAGGAAGAGGCACATGACATGATATATGAAATGGCATTTGTAACGCGCCTATAAGTGGTTCAAGGCGCGAAGGTGCTCAGAGTGGAGGAGAAGCCGCGCACAGAGTCATCAGGTAGCCTGAGAGCAAAACTCGAGACTGCCTGCGCTGGTGCTCAATTATTACAACACTTGTTTTTCAATTTGTGGTATTTTAGTCAGAAGATCAGCCAACACGTGTTTCAACCCACTTGGTCTTTAGCAAGGGAATTGAAAATGGGGTCTTAAAAATTACACATGTTGTCAAAGCGTGTAGTGAAAATAGGAATCCTCTATAATGAGATAATGTGGGGTGAATGTTCCCGAGGAAGAATTATCTGTGGGGAAATAAAAGACATCCACTAGTAACGTCTTGCATGAAAATCGGGCTCCACCAATGCACCTGCCTGACCTTTTATCCTATCAAAACCGAACATTGGCAGCAAATGACTGCGCCAAAACGAAGGCAATATATCAAATTCAGTGCCAAATAAGAAAATGCATTTCACATAATGTTGGCTCCTTTTATTGCCGGGAAGGGGGTCGTGGGGAGGTGGGTGTGGGGGAAGAACTCAAGTAAATGTGCTAATGGGCAAAAGAGGCCTGCCTTCACACCCTGAACACATGGGGCCAGTGCTGCAATGAGGCTGCTCGAAGTAGCTGCCTAGGGCATCCCCTGAGGGCGAAGGCTATGGGAGCCATTTTAGAGCTAAAAATATCAAATCTTCCCATTTGTAAGGGAAGCTGGACACAAACACATTTGGCTTGGGCCAGCATAAATCCTGGAAATATCCCGGCGCAACCAGACTTCAAATGTTAAAAGTGGACTGCAGGGCAGGAAAGGGGCTATAGCGGATAATGTCTTGACTGGAGAAATGGGAGACCTGCATTCCAAGACCCGCCCTTCCACTCATTGGTTATCATCTTTGGTACTTTAGCCTCATTGGCTACAAGGAATGTCGTCTTATGAATTGAATATCAAGTGTATTTCTACAGTATTAATCCGGCCTGTGATTGCCTTAAAATGCACCAAGCCAGGATGTTTGAGGGGAGAGGCATACATTTTTCTGTAACACTGGTGGTCTGGAGATGCCATGCTGGTGGGTGCAGAGAGGGTCTCGCCTTTTCTGGCCTGCCCACTGGATGGAGGTGTGGTGGTTTGTTGTTTGTCTGAGTGAGCGGCTTGAAAAGCAAGTTTGTGATGGACAATGGAGCAGACCCCAACCAGCACACAAGCATTGTATCGCCTCCAACTCGCAAAGCGCCCATAAAGCATTGTTGGCTTTAACGGGTGTGGTATGGAACAGGTTGCGTATGGTTCGACTGTCCCCAAGAGAGAGGGTTCAGGTGTAATGTAGTGGTGGCAGAAGGGAATCTCCAAAACATTTGCCATTTTCAAATGTGTGCCTGGTCACCAGCCCATGCCCCATGCAATGCCAACTTTCAGGTACCTTCCTCCCTTTCCCCTTTGTTGGCCTCTGGTACTTTTCCACAAATAACCTATTTTTTTTTTTTTTTTAATGTTTAGGATAATACGTCCACTTTATGCATCGCGAACGAAGGTGGTGTTTTGTGCCAATATTAAAATGTGGGATTTACTGTTTTCTTTAAACCACTAGTGACAGGAGGGACGATGCTGGGAAGGGGGTCTGTGGAGAGGATGGGTCATGGTACGCTGCTTTGTGTTCCACGGTTGTCGCTGTGGCATTGGGTTTACGCTCATCCTCTTGTTGCCAGCCTCCCTGTATTGTTTTTGTCGAAGTGTGTAGGCCTCTGTCTGACTCTGGTTCATCGCTATGCGGGTGGACGCTTATGTCACATGGCTGTAATGTTTTGTAAATAATAAACATTTGTCCCAAAGCTTCTGCTGTGTGAGTCATGTTTTTCCTTCCTGTTCATAATTTGGAAACGTTGTGGAACGCTCTCCTCCGGATCTCACTCCATATCGGAACCCTTGGGACGGTGTGCGGCGCGGCGAGGTGGACCTTCGCACAGTCTCGCTGACCTGAAACCTTGAAGCATTGTCACAAGTAGACTTGTTCAATAGGTTCTCTAGTTCTCACACCAGGAAGAACGAGCTGGCTATGCACGTTCCAAACCCCCACTTGATGGTAAGATTGGGTCCCAGATGGTTTAAGCACTACTTAAATGTACAAAATCGTGACGAACAGAGCTTGTGGTTTACTTGCAACTCTGACCAGCTGCATAACACAAATGCATTAAAGCACAGCGTTCCTCACAGTGTAGTTGAGCCTTACTACCCTAGGGCTGAGTTGCCAAGATATGAAGCTATGGTGCAAACCAGGGATTGGGGAGGGCATGTAGTCAATGTGCTGATGACGGCCATTTTATATGGACTTCTTCCTCGGTGGAAAAGCCTGGACATTACAGCTTGTTTCTTAACTGCTAGAAATCCCACTTCGCATTTTTAGGGATCATCCCCCACTTTTACACCAAACACTGCTTGTATTCCAAAATAGCCATGCTGTGTCCTGATTGCTAGTTGTCTCGTCATCAGCTAGCCTGGATCATGCTAGCATCTCATTCCTTGATCTTTCCAGGGATGCTTGATGCAACACAAAAGGACGAATCATTTCAGAGCTGCCTGGAGTGCTGATTATTCATTGCACCATCAGGTCAGCAGCACCTCTAGTCAAGCCACCAGTGGTCACGGAGGTGCTTGCCAGGGAAAGAGTTGCAATCCTGCACCACAGACCAGGATCACTGAACCTGAAAGCCTGGCTTCTGTAGCATTTGAATTCGGTGGGTACGAGCTGCTGGCAGACTGCAGGGAGATCCTTGCCAGGGCATCGACTCAGTGCCACAGACACAAATGGAACTGGTTTGCGTCATGGTGCCGGTCGCAGAAGATTAACCCTCTATGGGTCATGGCCCCCACGTCCTTCCGTACTTGTCCATCAAAGTGCATCTGGCAGCTATCTCCCGCTACACTAGATCTCTGGGACGGTCTTCTCTTTGGTCATACCGCCTAGTGAAGGAATTCATTAAAGTACTGTTCTGATTGTTGCCACGCCGGCGCCTGCACTGGTGGGAACTCAACGTGGTGCTGACTAGGCTCATTGGGGGGGTGGAGGGGGAGAGCCCCCTTCGAGCCTATGAATCAAGCTCCTCTCATCTTCCTTTCTTGGAAGATCGCTTTTCCCGTGGCAATCACCTCTGCCAGGAGGGTGGATGAGATCCAGGCCTTGTCCTGCAAGCAGCCCTATTTGACTTTCCACGAGACGAGGGTGGTGCTGCAGGCGCACCCCTCCTCCAGTCGGAATGTCATCTCAATAAACCCTTGCTGTTGCCTGTATTTTTCCGGCACCTTTGTCACCGGCCGAGAGGACATTGCACTCGCTGGATGTGGCTTGAGCGCTGAAGTTTTGTGGCCCGCACAAAGTTTCTGGAAGACTTCTCAAATTGAACTTTGGTCCTGTGAACAATGACAAGGCCTTTTGCAAGGCTCCCATCTCCAGGTGGCTTCCCGGGTTGCTATTACTCTTGTCACCGGTTGGCAAACCGACCGCTGCATGGCTGTTCTACCATTGCTCATTCCTGTCTGGTGTATACCTGCTCATCTGCAGGGCTGCTATGTGCGGTCTACACACACCTTGACAAATCTCTACTGCGTCGACACGGATGCCAGTAGTCTCGACCAAGCAGTGCTACGCAACCTGTTAGCTTAAAGGTGAACCTGGTGAGGAGGTAAAAGTAATTGCTTCTGTTGAGCCTTGCCACCTCCCATGGTTGTGTATGTATGTACTGCTATGTATTTCAATGAAGCCAGGAGTCGGCAGACACCAACAAAAACTGTGAGTGTGGCATGGGTGGGGTGTAGAAAAATTACTCTATTCCAGAAAACCCCTGCCACTCTACCTTACCTTTCCATAGCATAGACTGCCATAGACTTACATAATGCATACTTGGAACAATTTGTGACCACTGCAAATGGACTGTAAATGTTGCCCTGTAATACATACCAACTTACCTACCAATTTCTGCTAGTACCACACCTGGAGGGAACTGTGTAGATTAGCCTGTGTCGCATCCAGATGGGATCAAGATTGTTAGCATGCACCACACTTTACAGAGAATTCTTAACATGTCCACACATAGATGGAATCCTCAACCTAGCCTGTGTCGCACCTAGATAGAACTGTGAATGTTAGCATGTGCCACATAGAATTGAGAACACTAGCCTGCGCCGTATCTCGACAGGATTGTGAATGTTAACCTGTGCCACATAGAATTGAGAACACTAGCCTGCACCGTATCTCGACAGGATTGTGAATGTTAACATGTGCCACACTTGGAATTAAGAACACTAGCCTGTGCCGTATCTAGGCAGGATTGTGAATGTTAGCATATTCCACACTTAGAATTGAGAACATTAGCCTGCGCCGTATCTAGACAGGATTGTGAATGTTAGCATGTGCCACACTTAGAATTGAGAACATTAGCCTGCGCCGTATCTAGACAGGATTGTGAATGTTAGCATGTGCCATACCTAGACGGAATTATGAAGATTTCCAAGCACTACACTTAAAAGGAATTGAGAATGTTGGCATGTGCCACACTTGGATAGAATTATGAACATTGGACTGTGCGGTATCTGGATGGTATTGTTAGGGTTGGTGAGTGCCACACTCAGACTGAATTGTGTAGGGCAGCAAGTGCCATACTTGGATAGAACTGTACATGCTTGCATGTTAAATGTCACATAACCCACTAAGCAATATAAACTCTAACTCTCTGCATACTAAAAAAAACTCACACAACCATCTCTTGCACAACCAGCTGCACGCACTTCACCACACTGCAACAACACATAAGCCGCACCAACAGCACACGCGGAATGACACCGATCCAATACTCGCACCAAAGCTCAGCACCCGGTGTCTATCGAGTTGAAGCTGCCAACAGTACACCACTCCTCCCACTATCCTACGCTCTCTTCACCTTACTAACCCATCCCACCTTCTCATTTACAGATCCTCCAGAGCGCCTGGGGACCAATTCCGTTGGTGACAGGGCGCTATATAAGTACCGTTAACATTACATATCATGTGGCATTGTAAAGTGCACTGGAACTGTAAACATGCGCTCATTTGGGGAGCTTTGGGGCCAAAGGAGCTTTGACTTCAAACCTAATGCCCTCGAAGGGAGGCTTGGGTCCACAATGGCACAACTACCAAGGTTAATGTGAAATACTGGGAGGTTGTATCCCTCACACCAGGAGCTAAAGGGTGCTCCAAATACCGGAAAGTCATGTCACTAATGAGGAAACTCCAGTTTCTTCCTGAGGAAAGCCTGATTAGAGTTGAGGGGGAGGGGAGTCTTTCTCAACATAGATGCTTGCTTGAGACCATCATTCAAACTGGTGCACTTCCCTCCCAGGTCCTCATTCCTTCAGCCGTTCCCTGCTCTCACATACCATCACTTTATGAGGGTAACATAAAATAAAACCCGACGTCCCAAAAGGTCCTTCTCGAAGGCCTCTGGCACCCATTCTGTAAATGGCCAAGGGTGCTGGCACATCTCCGCACATGGCTTCTGCTTTCCATACTCTGCAACTGTAACACTGGAGTTTGCATCCACCCCACCCCACCTAACATCAATCTTCTGCAAGTTGGAGAAAAGGAGGGAAGGATGGCGGGAACTATTGAGTGATCATGTAAATCTCATTAACACCTGGTCTCAATTTCACACAGTGGAACCTAAAAAGAAAGCTCAATGACATGTGGGCGAAATCAACGTCCCGTGATAGATGCGTCTTTCATGTTAAACTTCGGAAGTCACAACGAACATAAACGCAAGAATACATGTCCTGTAGCATTCACGTTGTTATTCAGAACTGCGAGCTATAGTTATATTAAAGGCGTGCATACGTAATAGAAAAAAGTAACCGGACCAGAAACGAGTGGGTGCTCCTTGCCTCTATTTTTCCAAATTGACAATTCTGTATTGAAACCAAACAATGAGGGGCAGGGTACAGTGACCAAAGCACGGGCGGAAGCGACACTTCGCAGTTCGTCAGAGGTTACTTCATGTGTTGTGGGCTTGATGGCGCCCCAATCTGTTTTAATACATTTATGTTGCGGGCTTGTTAAGGGTCCCTTACCGCATGACAAACCAAGTCTGTAAGACCTGTGATGTTCGCTGGGTCTCTTCATCTTCAACCAGGAGAGAAGCAAAGGATCACGTCCTGCTTGTCCTCCTTTAGGGGGCCTCGCCACCTCCTTTCTCAGCTCCCACTGGGCACTTTGATCCTCGACGCCCCCACCTGCCCACTGCAGCATCCTCTCGCCTTCTGGATCTGCTCAAGGCCTGGCCCTCGGGACAAATTCCTTCTCTAACTGATCTTTCGCCAGTAGTCCACCTTATGCATCAGATCCTACAACAAGGTCATGGTCTCTTGCCTCAATTGGACTTGTCTTTCCTCCTTCACCCCTTCAATTGAAGACACTTCTTCCTCTTCACCCTCCTCGTCCCAGGTGTCTTCTCTCCCAGCTCCTTTCTGTGTCCAACCTCCTTTTTCTTAGTTGTCACCCTTTCCCTTTATTTTGGTGACTACCTCCTGCCACAGTCGCCTCACTTCCACTTTGGTGCGGTCTTGTGCCCGGTACCTCCATACCAAGCAATTCTCAACACCTCACATCCTCTCCACCACTTTGTGCTGCTTCGATTACTCTGACCTCTCTACCATCCTGTGCTGTGCTCGTCGCTTTAATGACTTTAAATTGAGCAGGACCTAATTTGGGGAACATTAACCCACCACCCCAACAAGGATTGTGCATTTAACTATTTTGGATCCTTTTTATGGACCTCGGTCTGATAGTTTTGCACATCACAATGTCATTCCACCCCTAGGACATGAAACCAGGTGTGTTGTAGCTTTTACCTTTATTTGATATAGATCGCAAGGTAATGGACAGGTGGCTGCCCACTCTTTAGCCATGGGAACCGCACATGCAACGCCACTGACCCAGATCAGCGGCATAAATCCCACACCATCCCAATACACCACAACATGCCTGGCTCCATCGTTCTGTGAACAATACGTATTCAAAACAAACCCACATCCTTCTATCAATGGATGGAACTTTATTCAGAGTAGGACTGGATTAATTTTATGTGAACTCACACTGATACAATCACTGAATTTTCAATCAGTTTGCATTTTAAATGTTTAGAAAACAAAAAAGTGAACTCGCTTTTGAAATGTCGTACCATTACAGCATGAGGAAATCAAACTGGTAAAGGAATCGGCAATCGGTCACTTATGTGTCTTTGGAGTTCAGTTATGGCAAAATATCTTTATTTGTTCTGCTTTAGATTGCAATGCAGTTGAAATGTGTTTGCAAAATTGGTACTTTATTTCCTGTGGGAGAATGAAGGGGAGAATCTAATCCACCCGCAGGTGTCTGCCGCAATTGTTTTCCCCTATCGCAATCTCCTTTTTTGCTATTTTAAGTAATAAGACAAATACGTTAAATCCGGACTCTTATTTAGACTAGTATTCACAGGGCGAACTGGTCTCTGGGCGTACAGCAGATTGGACTGATTTTGCTTTAGGATCAAGAGTTCACAGCTGGGTCTTTACCTAATGTGAAAAACAGGGCAGTTAAATGAATTGCTTACATCGATAAGAGGCAAATATGCTCCATAACATTTTAATTTCTAAGGGATCAAAGTTTAAGCATTCTTCTAGGGCAGTGGTTTTCAAACGTTTTTGGCCTGCCCCCCCGGCCCCCAGCAAAATTTGGGCAGGCTGGGTCCCCCTCAAAAAATGCCAAATGGACAGTATGTACAAATGGCTAGTACTATTGCGTGATGTCACCGCTCTCTACTCCCAGTATAGTCCCTGGGCTCCCCAATCTGCTCCCATCAGTCACTGGGCTCCCTCATCCCACTCCTACCCAGTACCTGGGCTCTCCCCTCCCTGCTCCCACCACTATCCCTCGTCTCCCGCCCATCCTGCTCCCACCACAGTCCCTGGGCTCTCCCAACCCGTTCCCAACACATTCTGAGGGCCAGTGGCAGTTGGTGAATTTTTTAGGTGGAGGTGCATACAGATTTCCCCCAAAAATGCCATAGCGAGCGAGTGTAGCGAGGGAGCCCAAACCAATCAAGGGGGGCTTGGATGGGTTTTGCCCCCATGAATTTCTTTTAAATAATGGGTTAAAATGTGGCATTTTAGAGCATACCTTAAAAAAAAAAAAAAAAAAAAAAAATAAAAAATAAAAAGCCTAACAGTTTGCAATTGGTGCTGGGGGGGCAATGGGGGAAAGCATGGCATTTTTGACTGGACATCTATGATAGATATCCAGTAAAAAAAATACCATCCCTGTCCCCTGGGCGCCACAGCACCTCAGAAGGGGAGCGGATTATGGCAGGTGGGTAGGGGGATTGTGCAACAAAGGCATTTTTAAAATGCCATTGTTGGACAACCTTCCTCCCCCACTTTACCCCCCACTCCCCAAAATCAGCTCAACGGACCAAAACAAACACTCTCAGTCACACAGCAATCCCTTTATCATTCATACGAGCACCCATCACCATACACTAATTCATAACACAAGCATACACGCATTCATACACATAAAGGAATGAATATCCATTTACCACTGTGGGCCACTTTTTCATTGGTGCCTGAGACAGTTTTATGCTCCAGTCCGACCATGTGATCCACCCCTGCCCATTTCCTCCAATCTAAAATGAAAAAAAAAAATCTATTTTTTTACATTTCATGCTGTGCTCTTGCGCCCATCACGGATGCGGGAGGGTGCACCCCATAGTTTGAAGACCTCTGTTCTAGGGTATCCATTCACTTATATTTCTTCAGTGGAGTGCACGTGGGAGGCAGGCCAAAATGGGGAAGGCCTCGTGGGAGACCCCGGGCAGGGCCACAGTTTTGGGACAAAGAATTAATAGACCCCGGTGAGGGTGTGTTGTGTGTGCAGATGGACTGGGCCCCCCTCTGGCAATCACAGGCAGGCTACACTGCAAAATGGGAACACAAATGAAGGCTGATTGTAGGCTTTACTGCCACAGTTCCAAAAGAGGTCTTCAGGTGCCAACCAGGTGTCTGTTGGCTGGCACTCAGGGACGGGTAGCCGCATTGTTTAAAAATTAGTTGGGGGTGTTCTCACAGGGAGAAGAAGTCCACGTTAGTTTTTGCCATTTTCTTCATAACCAGGGGAGCACCGTGCACTGGCATCTGGTGGTGACGCCCACATCCTCTGCCCTTTCTTGACCTTTGCACTTCAGGGAAGGTGGCCATGTAGCACACAGACGCTTTTTCCAGGTTTGCACTTGGCTTCCCGGGATGGCGGAGGACAGTGGCAGGTATGGCCTGGAGCGGGAGCTCTCTGCTCTGATGGGGAGGCATATGGCAACAAACCCAGCAGTTGGTCTGATTGGGTTCAAAAGCAGGAGAAAGAACAGATCTGGAGGGAAATGTTCTCTTGGTAGTCTGTTAAAACAGGAGGGAGAGGGGGGCGTGGCTTCGAGTCATGGCGGTCGGTTCGGCTCTGTGAGAGCTCCCGGCTGGCGCCACGTTACCAGCCACAATGCCCAGTGAATTTTGAGTTTGGAGCTGACAAAAAGCGTTGGAGTGCGGCTCAGACGAAGGAGCATGCCCTGAGAGGCTTCCGACTCGATTCCGTTATGCCTAACGGCTGTTCCGCCTGAGGCAGACCCACAAAGAGCCCGATCGAGAAGTGAGGCCAAAATGGCGGGGGCTGCCTAAGCTCTACTCGGCCACTGGCGGATCTCTCCGAGGGGAGCCCGTTAATCAAACTGAGGGCTGAGGAGGTGCCAGGACCCGACCACGACATGGTGAAGACACTGCGGTCTCCATCATACTGAGCAAGAGGCCCCCGACGGTTGGCTTTCTCATCTCTTCCCGCCCCCGGCTCCCCGACCTCTCCCTCCCGCTACACGAACTCTCCAAGGGGCATCCACTGCCGGGTCTAACAGCGGAAATCACCCTCTGTTGCTGCGACCCCGGCACGCCTCTACAACCAACGGCCCCGGACATAGCCTGGAACCTCGGTGAGGGGGACCTCCGCTGCCCTACGGGAGCACCTGGACATGACAGACCCGCGGGTCTGCCGGTGGGGGTGGGGGGGGGGGGGAGTCTGGCCGGAGCCCGGCCCCTGCCGTCATCCTCTTCCCCCCGAGACACACCTACAGCTGGGGGCTCGGCGACCGGAATCGCCCACGACGAAACGGCCCGGCCTGCATCCCAGACCAGGCCCGACTGCTGCACAGGCCCCGGCGCTCTCACCGTCAATCGCAACTTCCAGGGGGGCGGCCATCTTCCACGGCGGGCCTTGCCGCTTCTCAGTGCCTTCCCGCCGCCACCAGCGGGGGCCCTTCGGAGCGAGGCGCTGCTACCACAGCTAAGGGATCCCTCTGTGCGCTTCTCCCTCTGACATTGCTCCAAGCGGCAGTGCACTTAGGACACTCCTTTCCGGATAACCTGCATCCCCCACAATCGGGCTGCAGGAGGCGGCCACCTGGGCTCCGGCTCCCCCCAGACTCCAAGTAATCCCCTGATGGCAGGGATTTAGTGCTATCGAAGCGCCATGGCCAAATCCAATAAAACCACCAAGCAAACAGACATCTCAGCGCTACTAAACATGCCTGCTGGGGGGGAAAAAAAGCAAAAAGGGTGAGCGCAACGAAGGTGGGATGGGAAATGCTCCCCTCGAGGACCAGGCATCCCAGAGGGTTACAAAAGCTGACTTGCATGACCTCCTATCGGCCCTCACCAGGGAATTTCAGAAGGGCACGGAAGAAGTAAAGAGCCAAATTGCTCGTCTGGACAAAAGAGTGGGGAAATCGAATCGAGGACCGAGGAAATCGAAACCACACTATGCGAACAGAATTTTGAGATCGGAGAAGGAGCTGACAGAATTAAGGCCTTGGAGCGCAGGTGCGAGTCTCTCGAAGCCAAACAAGAAGATGCTGAAAACCGCTCGAGGTGGAACAATATCAGAATCTGGGGAATTCCAACGGCAATTCTGGAGAAAGATCTCCCAGCATACGTATCTGATCTCCTCCGTCATATCATCACCCTTCCAGATAACTCCCCCCCCCCCCCCCCCGGAGCTCGATAGAGTGCACAGGGCAAGACCCAGGCAGAGTCCTAACTGGGCAGCTGACGTTCTAGTAAGGGTCCATTTCTATAAGCTTAAGGAGGAGATAATGCAAGAGTCCAGGGCCATGGAACACATCACCTTCCGGGATTCAGAGATAGCCCTCTTTCAAGATCTGGCAGCGTCTACCCTCTCTAAACAACGTGCTCTCAAACCCATGGTGGACTGGCTGCGCGATCGCAAGATACCCTTCCGCTGGATCTTTCCCTCGGGCCTCGCCTTCACCTGGGAAGGGAAAATGCAGCAAATCCCTTCCCCGCGAGAAGCAGAACTATTTATGAACCCGGAAACGGAGGATGAGGTCCAAGGGGGCTCGAACCGCTCCCCCGAGGGGGCCAACAGGGAGTCTCTCTACTCCTGGTCCTGGGTGGCGGGCCGTCGTAAGGTGCACGGCCCGTCTTCCAGGGGGAAGAACACCAACAATCGCTGAGGGCCCCAGCCGCCCATACCCTGGTGTCTCCACCTGGGAGAATTGCTCTCACCGAATTCAGCAGCCTGGGACTTCCTGATTTACAGCCCCCAGACAGTCGTCCAACTCACCCCCCCCACCCCCCCCCCCCAACCCCCCCCCGGGGGCTCTGACTTGAAACCCAGAACCACACAAACTATCTGGCCGCTCAGGACCCCACCGGAAGGAACCCAAGTTGGCAATCTCCTTAACCATAGTAATCCACTGTGCTCTCTCTTGCACTGCACTGTTTTCACCTATGCAGCACGAGACCCCTTGGTCTCCTATCCAGCTGGTAGCCAAGGCCCAGCCGACAGCCCCGTTGGTAGAAGGCTGGTCTGGATACCGATATTTGTTTTCTGTTTCAAATTCTGTTCTAGTTTCTTTTGTTGGTTCATCCTAGTCGGAGGTAGAGCGGGAGCTGGAGTTGAGGAGAGTGCCGGAAGCAGGGGGGAATCAGGCAGCAAAACATGAGAGGAAAAGGTGCTCATCCCTTTGCAAGGAACCACCATAACAATGGCAATTTGTCCCACTGGAGTGGGGGGGGGGGGTCCCCAGCCCTGCAAATAGTACAACTCAGGGTCATTCAGCTATCCAACCTAACGACAAATGGCTCGGCCGAATAGGGAGCTCTCGATCCTGACCTGTAACGTCCAGGCTCTCGATGCCCCTCGGAAAAGGAAATCAGTGGAGCACAGGCTCGCCCAAATGGCACCCGACATCGTATGCTTGCAGGAGACTCACCTCCTCAGTATGGATGAGCACCACATAGCCTTTCAACGCTACACAAAACGGTACTTTGCCTCCGCTGGTCTCAAGAAGAGAGGGGTCGCCATCCTGCTGAGCCGAGACTTACCCTTAACAAACATTACCATCAAGAGGGATCCAGAGGGTCGGTATCTTCTGTTGAAAGGTCTATTAGTTGAGCTTCCTATCACTATAGCAGCCATATACTGCCCAAACACAGCGCAAAGCCAATTCCTTTGCAGCCTCCTCCCTATACTCCTCTCCTTCACTGAAGGTCGGCTGCTCATAGGGGGTGATTTCAATTTGACTCCAGACCCAAACCTGGACAAAACGCTCCCTCCATCCAAGGAGGACTTTGGTAAGGCTCTCGCCATGGCAGAATTCCTGAGGGAGACCGACACTATAGATGCATGGAGATGGGCTAACATGGGGGCAAGGGACTATACCTTCTTCTCCCATGCCCACCTGGGGCATTCTAGAATCGACCTACTGCTACTCTCCAGCGCTCTCATCCCCTGCGTCGAATCCATCCAAATTGGACACAGAGCCCTGTCGGACCACGCACCAGTCACAATGAATCTGAGGGTAGAGAGCTTCCCCGAGCCGCCTCAGCGGCAATGGAAACTACAGGACCAGATCCTGACGGACGTTGCGATCAGAACGGAAATGGCAGAAGCCCTCAAGACCAATTTTAGGGAAAATACCACCGAAGACACATCCATTGCCACGATCTGGGACGTCATGAAACCCGTCATAAGGGGCACGGCAAACGACTGTACCGCCCGGCTCAGATGGCTGCACAAGCTGCAACAAGACGCACTTGAGGCGGAAGTGACAGAAGCGGAACGCATCCTCAAACAAGGCCAGAATAGGAAAGCGAGCCACGAACTCCAAAAAGCGAAATGCTCCCTAGAAATGCACTTAGCAGACAAGGCGGCCAGAGCACTAATATACACCAAACAGTTCTACTATGTGCACAGCAACAAAGCAAATTGGCTCCTGGTCCACAAATTGAAAAATCTGCAATCAAGAAACACTATCCAATGTCTCCAGGATGCACAAGGGACTCCTCGCTACTCCAACACAGAGAAAATAGAAATCATGACAGCACATCACAAGGGTATTATGTCGGGTTATCCCACGGCCGCACCTGCACAAGCCAAATACTTAGCAGGAGCACATCCGGACGGCCCACACCCGCAACTCAAGGCTCTAGAAGCCCCTATCTCGGCAGAAGAAGTGAGCGAGGTCATAGCAGGCCTGAAGAACTCAACCCCAGGTCCGGATGGGCTCAGAGCACAATTTTACAAGAAATTCTCATACATACTCGCACCCCAACTGGCGGCCCTCTTCAACTCATTCCTTTTATCGGGAACAACCACCCCCTCAATGGAAGGGTCATTAACCGTGCTGCTACTGAAACCTGGAAGGGACCGGAGTCACTGTGCCTCCTACAGACCCATCACCCTCCTGAACTATGACGCAAACATTTTCACAAAAACCCTTGCTACCAGGCTGGCTCCCCTGCTTCCAGCCATTATCCACCCGGACCAGACCGGGTTCATTCCTGGCCGTAGCACACAGGATGATATAAGGAGAACCATAAACGTCATTGAATCAGCCAGCAGGAAGGGGCTGGAACTGATGGTGCTATCCCTCGACGCTCACAAAGCGTTTGACCTGCTTGATTGGGGTTACATCCAAAAAACATTACGACATTTCGACTTTGGGCCGAACTTCATTAAATAGACACTAGCGAACTATCGGCATCCCTCCACCAGACTAAGAATCAATGGGTCCAGGTCCGACACAATCAACATCTCAAGAGGCACAAGGCAAGGATGTCCCCTGTCACCCCTAATCTTCGCCCTCTCCATGGAGCCATTCGCGAACAGGGTACGACAGAATGCAGAGATCCAAGGCCTGACAATCAAGGCCCAAACATATAAAGTCGCCCTGTACGCCGATGACATTCTCCTCACGCTGACTAAGCCGAGGGAATGTATGAAGGCCCTATGGAGGGAATTGATGGAATTTGGGGAAGCATCGGGATTCAAGGTCAATCTATCCAAATCGACAGCACTGAGCATTAACCTGCCTTGATCTCTAACTACAGACTTGGAAAAAGAATATCTGATACCCTGGGCGAAAAAGCAACTACCATATCTAGGGGTCCAGCTGCCATGCGCACCCAGTAGACTATACAAAGCCAACTACCCGGTGCTGCTCAAAGAATTCAAGAGCGACCTGATACGATGGCAGAAACAAGAGATCTCCTGGTTTGGGAGAATCACGGCCCTGAAAATGAACCTTATTCCTAGACTTCTTTACCAGTGCTCAGCCTTACCCACCACTATCCTGAAACAAGCTGTCCAGAAGTTGCAAAATAACATTATGAGATATATCTGGGAAGGTAAACAGCCACGAATTCCAAGGAAACTAATGCTCCGAGGACTGGCGATGGGGTGTTTGGGAGCGCCTGAGATTGCCAGATATATCCTGGCCGCACAGCTCTCGTATGCGTTCGCCTGGCTGTCCTCACCCCAAAACCCCGCTGGCTGGAGCTGGAAGAGGCCTGGAGCCCAGCCCCAATAACCTCTCTACCACACATGAAATGCCCCAGCGAATGTGAGGGCAGGGGGCTGCTGTCAGCAACTGAAAACACAGTGGCGAGCTGGAGGAAGGCGGCGCGGCTGTGGAAAGTCTGCAGCACAACAGGCCCACTCACCCCGGTCTGGAGGAACCCGGAATTCACACTGGGCTACAACCCCAAGAACTTCATGAGGTGGAGAGGAGGAGGACTGGAGAGGGTACAAGACTTCTATGAGGAAGGAAACACTCTGGATTTCGAGGCCTGCAAGATGAATTTTAACGTTCCGGAAAATGAGAGGTTCAGATACACCCAGCTTCGTCACTGACTCTCGAGCAGGGACATTAAACACCTCAGAAGCAGAGACCTCACAGCCCTGGAACTCACCCTCACAGCATCCCCCCCCAAAGGGCAAAATATCAACCCTCTACAAGATCCTCGACAGAACGGACCTGACCTGGAAGGAGCTGTACATGCTCAAATGGGAGAAAGACATTGGGAGGCCCATTGAACCGGAGGAGTGGGACCACGTCTGGACGAGAGCACATAGAAGCTCAAAATGTGTATCCAATAAGGAGGGGGCATTCAAGGTATGTTACAGGTGGTACCGGACCCCAGAAACTCTCAATAAATGCAATCCGTCAATCCCATCGACGTGCTGGAGAGGATGCCCAGACAAAGGCACACTATACCACCTGTTCTGGACATGCCCCAAAGCCATCCAGTTTTGGAAGTCAGTGTTAGACCAAAACAACAAGATTACGGGCTTGACAATCCCATGGGACCCAGGTATTGTCCTACTAGGATCAAGCGGCTAGGGCCAACTCCCTCTATCAGGGCATAGAGCTGAACTATGGGCCCACCTGCTGACGGCTGCAAAGATTTCTGTGGCTAGGCTTTGGAAAAACCCAGATGGCCCGGCAGTACAAATGTGGTGGACGAAATGCTGGGACATAATTGCAGCCGAAAAAATAACTGCCCTCTGGTTTGGGAATAGAGACAAATTCTTCCAGACGTGGGCCCCTTTCCTGGACTATACGCAGAAATACCCAGGCCTGGCCCGACAACCACCCGCTCTACGATGGATGGATAAAGTCGACTGATAAAGTAGGGTGGAGGGGCACAACAGAGGTGTTGACCGGGGGGGGGGGGTTTCCCCTGATCGAGAGCCCAGAGACAAAACGAGGAAAGTCCAGGCCTCTGTGGAACCCTTCTTCCGCCCCCTCCACGAGTCCGAACCATGAACAATCCCCCCTGCTCACCTTCACCCAACTGAGAACTACTATCTTCGCACCTCCCCCCTCCTGACCCGCCCCACAAACATTTCTCTGACCTGTTGTTGTTTTGTTTTTTTCTTTTCTGTTTATTACACACATTGATAAGCACTGTAACACTGCTCGCAGCGCTCTCAACTCATATTCCACAAGTTACATGATGTGTATAAAATCAATAAAAATATATTTGAAAAAAAAAACAGGAGGGAGAAGCAGAGGGAGCATAGCAAGCCTTATTAACTGGCTGATGGTGGACATTACGAATTGGCTTTGGGGATCCACAGGGAGCAAGAGCACCTGGTTGGAGCAGAGAGTATTTGCAGATGAGTATCTCTTTGTCCTCAAATCCTTCGGGTTGCAGATGAACAGTTCACTAGATCCATTTCAAAAGCAAAGATCTTACAACAAAAAGCTGGTACATAAAGTCGGGATGATAGCATAGTGCAATAATGAGAGCTGAGAAGCAAGGCTGGTATGCTGGAATAGAAAATGTACTGAAAGGAAAGTGATCTTGGTACACTGTAGCTGTATGATAGTCACGCTGAGATACTAAGAGACCTTCAGAAGCGGAGCTGTTACACCCCCTCAATACTGGTCTAACTCAAAACGTTAAAGAAAATCTGCTTAAAAGAGATATGAAGCTTACAAAATGCATTAAAAAAATCATAAAATATTAAAATGTTCAAAATATTAAGACTGATCAAATTCAAAACATCAAAAATTGTAAGGTTGAGGGCAGATTTTGGAGAAAATGGAGTCCATGCTTGGGGGTGCAGTGTCCTAGGTCTCCCTCCTGCACTACATTTAATCTTTGCTGGCCTCGCACAGGTTGTGCCTTGCTGACCTGGTGGTAGATCTGTCTCATGACTGAAGTAAGGTTTTTGGAAATATGGCAGAATTGAATAATCAATTGGTGCCAAAGGCAACCTCTTCACAGAGGGAGGAGCTGCAGCCGACCGGGGCAGTGGTCTTGCAACCATGATCTCAAAGGGAAAGAGTCCAGCAAAGCAGTTGGGCATACCTCTCGTGCACATGAGGGAAAGAGGACACATGCCTGGCCAGCTCAGTCCTGTCTGTGCGCACTCTTCAGCCAGCTTGTAGCTCCCCGTTCTTCTTTTCTGTTTTCCTCAAGCTTTGTTCTATTTTGTCTTGAGGGGTAGCCTGCAGTGTGTGTGTGTAGCAATGGTGTCCGTTCTGCAATAGGATCTTGTACTGGTAACTTGGGGAGAAGGAACCAGGGACGCGGAACTTGCGACATTGCACAGACAAGAGGGTAGGGCAGCAGCGAACGGGTCAAGCGTAGTTCTGTAGTGGGCCAGAGAATGCAGTGCACCACAATGATACAGGCATCGTAGAATAGATGGCCACTATTGCCACAGCTGTGACAGTCCAGCCACAAACTAGGGCTTCCGAGCGCTCCCCCAACCTTGGTGTGCTGAAGGTGCCTTCTATGTCCACTAGCATCCTGGCACTCTTCCCTTGCAAAAAAAATAAAAAAAACAAAAACAAGATTTATTGTTTATTGCTTTTTTTTTGTATAGCGCACCCGCACCAAACCCGAAGGCACTTGGGCGCACGCATTACAAGGTTGTTGTTAAGCTTAGTTACAAGGTATACATTTTTTTTTAATTTAAATGTATTTATTGGGTTATGTAACAATACAACAGTTATTATCAATACTGTGCCAAATAAGAAATCGCAGGTGAACTCCCTCCCTCCCAACTTCTCAAGACCACTCCTCTCTGCCTTCAGTTCAGCCTTCGCCGGATGGTCATCATGGGCTGCCTATGTCGTCATTAGAGGAAGCTTCTTCTCTCGGGTGGAATAATGAAACTGTGAGTGCCACCCATTGTTTTAGGACGTCACTTGTGTCAAGTTTCTGTTCTCGTTGTGCGTTCTCCCACGCCTCTGTTTCTGCAGCCGACCATTTTTCCACCCCATGGCAATGCGTCTTTTCGCTAGAATGTACATCAAGTACTTAAGCTTATTCAGAGGTTTGTTTTTCTTGTTTTTCCTGTATCTGCCCAGGATGCACGCACTCTCCGACTGTACGTCCAAGGTGATGTCTGCCCGGGCTAACTTTGTGTCGATTTGTGTCCAGAAGGATTGTACCAGCTGGCATCTCCAAAACATTTGGGTCATCACAGCGCGGGGTTTGTTGCATTTTGGGCATTCTGTAGTATTAGCCCCCTTAAATTTGGAGATGACTTCAGGTGTGAGGTATGCTCTGTTAATGATGTAGAACTGTATGAGTTGCAGCCAGGCGTTTCTGGATACTTATTTTATGGTAATGGGTTATGGATTCCCATTCTTTGTCCTCAAATTGCAAGCCTAGTTCCTGTTCCCATTTCTCTTTACACTTGAGGTCTTGCTTGGTTGTGCAGTCTAGCAACATCTCCATAAAGTCTCAAGGTCTCGTTCCCTCCCTCGGTGGCGTTCAGCATGTTTTCTATGGCTTCGTGCCCTGTTTTGAGGTTCACTGCCTCCGGCCATCTGTTTGTGAGCTTTCTTACTACGGCACAGTGAAGTAGGAACTGCCCGGTTGGCAGCCCCGAGGTCTCATGCAACTCAGCGAACGTTAAGATGCTCTGATCATCCCCCAGGTCGCCCAAGGTGGCAATTCCGCAGGGCTCCCATATGTTCCTTATCTCCTTCGGGCCCCCCGGTCTGGATGTCATGATAGCTGCTATCGGGATCTGAGGGGAATATGGGTCGTTTGTTTTCATGGCTTTGCAGGCTCATTTCCAGATCTTGGTCCTTAGGTTAATTAAGTATGGGTTGTGTTGCTTTGCGTTTGGTGTGGTCCATAATAAGTCTCTGAGAAGCATGTGTGGGATGGCCGGTTGTAGAAGACTGGTGTCTGTTGTAGTCTCGTCTGCCATCCATTGTATTACGTGTTTCAGTTTCCTGCTAAGAAGTATAGTTCGAAGTTGGGGATTTTCAGGCCTCCCCTGTCATAAGGTCTCTGTAGTACCTCTAAAGCGTCTCTGTTCCTCCCTCCTTGGCATAGGAATCTTCTGCAGAGTTTGTTTAGTTCTTTGAAGAACTGCAGGGGGATGTTGAATGGGACGTTGGTAAAGAAGTGTAGGCGTCGGGGCAACGCTACCATCTTAAGTAGCCCAGCTCTTCCTGCCACTGAGAGCGGTAATCTGCCCCAAAAGTCCATCGATTTTTCCAAGCTATCTTTGGCTATCAGTGTTTAGGGTGTGTTCTGTCTTGGGGTCTCGGTGGATGGGGATGCCCAGATATTTGAAAGAGGTGGTCTCCCACTTAAAGGCCAGGGCAGGGAGTCTCTCTGGTCTGGCTTCGCCTAGGGCCACCAGGGCAAAGAGGCACGATTTGTCGTGGTTAATTTGAATCCCTGTGTATTTATGGAACCCATCTAAGGTTTCGAGAATGTATGGTAATGTGTTCTGGGTTGTGTAGGTAAAGGAGCATGTCATCTGCGTACATTGATAGCAGGTGGGTCACCCCATCAATTTCTATGCCCCCGTCCCCATACTCCTGTCTGAGATATGCTGCTACTGGTTCAACGGCTATGATGTGCAGTATGGGGTAAAGCGGACATCCTTGTCATGTGCCCTGGTGAAGGTGCTATATATCCGAATAGGTATTATTTGTGCGTACTCTTGCGGTGGGGTCGGTGTATATAAGTTTTGTCCATTATAGGAAGGCCGGTCCTATTCCCATTTTAGACACAGTGGCATACAGCCAACTCCACCGGACTGAATCAAATGCCTTGGTGGAATCCAAGGGTGCCACTGTGTATTTCCCAGGCTTGCCGTTGGTGCTGTATATGACGTGGTGTAGTTTGCGTAGATTTTCTGTGATGGATCGCCCAGGCACGTACCCTGTCTGATCGTGATGGATCAACAGCGGGACCGCCCTCTGCAGCCTCCTCGCCAGCAGCGCTGCCAGGATCTTATCGTCTACGTTTAGCATAGATGGGGGTCTGTATGATCCCCATTCCTTGCCGTCCTTACCAGGTTTCAGCAACAGGATAATAACGGCTTCTCTCTCATGGTGTCTGGGAGGGTGCCTGTTTCTTATGCTTCATTGTACACTTGGGCTAGAAGAGGGGCTAGTGTGTCCTCATGTTTTATAGAACTCCCCTGGAAGCCCGTCGGTTCCAGGTGCCTTCCCGGATGGGAGTGACCTGATGGCGGACGTGACCTCTTCTGGGGTGATGGGCTTGTCTAGGGCCTCAGCCATTTGCTGATCTAGTTTGGGTAGATTAATGATGTCCAAGACATCCTCAATTTCAGTGTCTATGGGTGGTTGGGGGATCAGTGTAGAGGGCTTGGTAGAACTGTAATAATGTAACTTTGGGGGTTTTCTTGGGCTTCTTACATATACCTTATTACATAGTTACATTAAGAATAACCACTGGCTCCCATCACCCAGGTTTATCTGACCTCAGGTAGAACACTCATAGAGCATTCACACATCAACATTCCACATGACATCACAGGGTCCTCATTCACAAGCAAGCACTTCACAACACATCCCCTTCCTTTCCAATGACGCACAACCACACAAAATTCACCAACAAGCACTTCACAAAACACCTCTTTCCTTTCTTTCCCACACCACACCAACAAACACATCACAACACATCCCTTTCCTTTTTACAACCACCACTGGCCTGGGAAACACAAAACAATACAGGGCACTCATACAGGACATCCACAACATGCATCTTTTTATAGAGAGATGCAGCTCTAAAGAAAATATCCCTACTCTGCTCAGGGACACTATCCCTACTCTGATGTGAGACGCTATCCCTATATTGGTGCATGGGGCTACCCCTACTCTGATGACAGATGCTACCCCCACTCTGATGACGGACGCTAACTCCACTCTACTCAGGGATGCTATCCCTATACCGGTCCGGGACGCTATCCCTTACTCTGATTCAGGACGCTATCCCTACTCTGCTGCGGGACGCTAATCCCTACTCTGCTGCGGGACGCTATCCCTACTCTGCTGCGGGATGCTATCCATCCACTGCCGGACACTATCCCTACTCTGCTGCGGGATGCTATCCCTACTCATCACTTCACTTCACGTTGAAAGGGACGCTATCCCTACACTTCACTTCAGGTTGAAAGGGACACTATGCCTACACCCCAATTCTCATAGAAGGCGCTACCTTCCTATATTGGGAATGCTATCCCTACACTTCACTTAGGATTGGGGTGCTACCTTCCTATATTGGGAACGCTATCCCTATACTTCACTGCTGATTGGAACCACTACCCTCCTCCGTTGGGGATGCTATCCCTACTCTTCACTCCACACTTCACTAAAAAGTGAAGGCGCTACCTTCCTCTATTGGGAACGTTATCCCTACACTTTACTTCAACTATCACACTTCTGGTATATTTGCACTATCACACTTCTGGTATATTTGCACTATCACACTTCTGGTATATTTGCACTATCACACTTCTGGTATATTTGCACTATCACACTTCTGATATATTTGCACTTCATACCTACCTTCAACAATGGCGACCCACTTCTAAATGAGGACATTTTGAATTTCAATATCTTATTATAGTAAAATCTGCAAATCTATGAATCTCTAAGTCCATGCCGCCTTCATGCAGCCTACTTTTGCTTTAAGTGCATACCTCTAAACTTCTAGAATTCCATGTTGCACTATATAACATAACCCTGAAATGCCTCAAAAGGTTACTTCTAGCCCACTTTCTTGCAACTCCAGGCATGCATCATGCACCTCCAACTTTCTCACTTAAGACAATAACTGTACTCTATAAAGTACATAAGTCCATTTATAGCTGCAAACCCTCAAAAGGTTAGGCTTCAATCGGTAGCTTTTAAACTTCAATACTTGTAGACCACATATGCATATTCTCACTATCATTTGCATCCTCATAAGAATACAGTATCTTCTTGCATTCATGTAGCCTTAATAACATGACTCTACTGAAATACAAATCATCCGTAAAGTTCATAACTTTAAAGCAGTGGTCTTCAAACCTTTTTGGCCTGGGCCCCCCTGAGCAAAGTTTGGGCAGGCTGGGCCCCCCCCAAAAGTGCCAGATGGACAGTATGTAGAAATTGCTATGAACTTTTGCATGCTGTCACCGCAGTCTACTCCCAGTACAGACCCTGGGCTCTCCCCACCCTACTCCCACCACTGTCCCAGTGCTGCCGCCCATCCTGCACCCACCACTGTCCCATATCACAAGCATACACACATCCATACACATTTAAATAAAAAAGAAATCACCATAAACGTACCTTCTGCAGGGGCCTGCGCGTGGTTGCTAAAATGCCCCGCTCCAGGTTGCTCTGCCCGTATGTGCGAGGAGGCGCAGGAGCACCCCTTGCACATACATACATACATGCAGTGCCCCAGCCAGCATTTCCAATGAGCTATGCAAGGCTGGCGAAGCAAACCACCCCCAGCGTTGCATGGCTCGGTGATCATGTGCGGCTGGGGAAATGATCTGTCAAAGGCAAACAGTGTTTCCCTTTGACAGTTCTGCCAGCCCAGGAGCACTCACTCAGCTGGAAAAAGCAGCTGAGGGAGTGCTCAGTGTTTCACTGGGCTGGCTCCTCCATAATGGGCGAGTTGGCCAGTGGGTGGACGCCCCCTCACCCATTATGGATGAGCCGGCAGGCTTGGACTGGCCTATAGGGCAATAGGGCGATGACCATACCAAAAATGCGAAATGTTAGTGTAGGCCAGTCAAAATGGGCCACTTTTTTGGCCAATGTGGGCCAGTTTGAGGAGTTACTTCACTATGCAGTTAGTAGTTTTGACCATTGTTGCTGAATAAATATTCTTTAAATATCACAATTTTGTTTACATTTGAACAAAAAACAACCCCTTGAGTACTATTCAAACAGTCTGTGACTAAAGGACGGAATATTAATTTGCAACCGCTGGCCATTTTTTCATTGGTGCCTAAGACCGTTTTATGGTCCAGTCTGACCATGTGAGCTGCCCCTTCCCATTTCCTCCAATCTAAAAAAAAAAAATGTTTGCATGCTGGGCTCTTGCGCGGCCCACAGTTTGAAGACCTCTGCTTTAAAGGATGCATGCATATGGTGACGCCTCATATAATGGCGCTCCTTCTTCACGCCCATCACTTCTTTTAGTCTGGCCTGAGAAAGTTTGGGGAAGCTATACTGCACCATATCCCCCAAAGTCATTTGGTTTCACTTTGCTCTATAGCGCTTCTGCCAAAATAAAACAATCATTTCTCATTGCTCAAAGGTCCTTCCCACTTATTTCTTCCTCCCTTCACTATGATAACTTCACTGGGCTCAACATTGCAGTGACATCTCACACCTTTGGTTACCACGCTGCATCTGCTTTCCCAAATCTTCCTTTTGGGGACCTTCTTCCTCACTTTAGTTCTCCCTTCACTTTGCTTCTACTTCTGTCCTTTGTAGCCTGCTTCTGCTTCAAGATATCACAGCGCAGGTGCTTATCTTCATCACGCTGCACCCTGGGGTCCATTGTCATGATGCCTACCCCCGGGCATCCGGATCAAGCCCATCAGCCCCGGGAGCAGGCATCCAGGTATTTATTAAAACCCCAGCAGCCCCGGCTGGGGGCTGTCTGGGTTCAGTCCTGGCGCCTTAGGCGCCAGGCTCATAGAATTTACTTACCTCATGCAGACCATGCTGCAAATGAATCCAAGCCAACGTGAGGCCTGGATGGGACTATATTTCTACAGGGACTATTTTTTACTTGGTTGTGGTTCTAGGGACTTCTTACCTGGAACTACTTTGGAGGCTATTTAAACCACGGCCGAACAGCAGCACATGCTTCGTGTTATTCTGCATCCAGCAGCGTAACGCTCACCGTGCCTGCAGTCAGCATCCAGTCTTCAGCCACGCCCGTCTCGAATCCAGAGCTCCTAGCAATAGAAGAAAGAAGAAGGAAAGGTTAGAAAAGATATTATTTCAATCCTTACCTGAATTCCGGATCCATCACGTCTTCGAACTTGAAAAGGACATTATTCTACACGCGTCGCATCGCCAGCTGAGCGCCGCGCCATACTCGCCAGTCCTCACAGCATTTTTCGATCCGGCGCAGCCTCCATCATTTTCTCCGCCGAATTCCACCATCTAGGGGATAAAAGAAACATAAGGTGAGCCGAGAGAGCCAACAAATACAACCTCTCCACCATAGATTTACCTGATTAACAACCGGAGGCATTATTCTGTAACAAACCGCAACTTCTTACGCCGCACCTGTAAGGAGAGAGAAACCAGCAATTTAAACACACGCATCTTTTGCCGGACAGTGTTGTGTAATACAGACTCTTACCTCAACACCATCAGCTGCCACAAGACAATCTTCCCTTGGACCCAGCTGCAACACAAGAAAGGAATGTACAAGAGTGAACATCGGGCGTATTGAACTCTTTGAACTTTATACTTGCGGGTTCTCGCCTGGAACCTCGGAGTCAATATTCATCCAGAACTCTTCCAACGCCCTCAAACCAGTGAAGCAACTGGTATCTATGCGCCCCTGCATTCCACACAGGATGGAGAGCTCATCATTTACAAACATAAGATGAGCTTACAGAAAGTGAATATCGGTGGTGATTAGTGGGGAGAACAGTGGGGTGCCATTACTAAAATCCACGGGTGGCTGAATCCCTTTCTCCACTTGCAGGAGAATATTTCTACGGGTCAAGCAGACGAGATTAGGCGGTCCAGTCCAGTCTGTCATCTCTGCACTACGCTTCACGTTGGAGGAGGTCGCAGCTGTCCGGGTCCGATCGACGCCCCTGTGGGAGCCAGGTGAGCGTAACATCCACGCTGGGGCTTTCTCCACTTTACATCCCCCTGGACACAGCCCTTTGGAGCCTGCTTTTACTTCAAAATATCACAGCACAGGTGTTTATCTTCATAACACTGCAACCTGCCTCTGCTTCACACTTCACACATTTGGGGCCGGCTTCGCTATTGGGGCTTCACTTCCCCAGTCACTTTGCTGCAGCTTCTACTTCAAGCTTCAACACTTCTCCTTGGGGCCTGCTTTAGTATTTGGGGCTTCACTTCAAGACTTAACCTCTCTGCTTCTGCGCTAGGCTGCCCATTCCTCTTTACTTGTGCCCTGTTCCTGCGCTGGGGCTTTCTTTACTTCTCAATCCCTTTGCTTCTGCGCTGGGCTGCCCCTTCCTCTTTACTTGTGCCCTGGGCCTGCGCTAGGGCTTTCTTTACTTCTCAACCCCTCAGCTTCTGCGCAGGACTGCTCCTTCTTTATTTGAGCCCTGGGCCTGCGCTGGGGCTTTCTTTACTTCTATGCCCCTTGCGCTCTGCACCCCTGGGTGATGGGACTTACTTCTTATCTTTGGGGGGCAGTGGTTCCTTGACTTCCTCTGCTGCTCCCCCCTCAGCATTCTTCTTCTTTGCTCAGGTTCTTTGTTTCAGTAATCCTCATCACCAGTGTAATAATGTAACTTCAGGGGTCTTCTTGGGATTCTTACATATACTTTATTACATAGTTGCATTAAGCTACATATAAGGATAACCACTGGGACCCATCACCCAGGCTTATCTGACCTCAGGTAGAACACTCCTGCAGCAGTCACACATCAACATTCCACATGACATCACAGGGTCCTCATTCACAAGCAAGCACTTCACAACACATCTCCTTCCTTTCCAATGACGCACAACCACACAAAATTCACCAACAAGCTCTTCACTACAAGAACCCCGTGAACGCCGAGTTTGTCGGCCTGCGTGTGTGCTACTGTACGATCTGGTCTGCAAACTTGGCAGCTGGGCTTTCTGGGGACTTCGCATTTGTAGAGCCAAACGAATAGCTTCCCCGGTTTGTCGCCGAGGGCGTGACTCCTTTCGATATGTTTTGCGTAGCTGAGTTTCCCCAATTTTTCCCAGTGCACTAAGCAGGCTTGTTTAAGCTCAACCGCTTTTTTTATATAGGCCGGGTCTGAGGAGGCCTCTGCTTCTAGTTCCCTCAGCTCCTCCTCGGCACGTGCTAGCGAGGTCAATGTAGACTTCTGGGCACCACCTACACCAGCAATCATTTCCCCCCTCATAACTACTTTGTACGCCTCCCATGCTGTACTGATGCGTTGGACACTATTTTAATTTATTTGCCAGTAGTCTAGCGTACTCTTCCTAATCTGTTCGCAGAAGGCCCTGTCCTGCAGGGCTTCACTTCTGAGCCTCCATGTGGGCACGAGGGGTCTGGGCACGAGCGCCGTCCAGGTGGTTGTTAATGGGGAGTGATCTGACAACACTCTGGCAAGGTATTGCGTGTCCCCAAACGAGGCTTGGTGTTCCTCACTCACGAATATATAGTCTATTCTATTGTGTACTGCGTGTGGGGGTGAGTAGTAGGAATACTTTTTTTTTTTTTTTCTCAGGGTGCTACTCCCTCCATAGGTCTCTAAGTGCAAATTGTTGTGTTAGTGCTTTCAGTATTTTGGCAGGGGGGGAGGGGCAGACGTGTTTACTGTCCGATCTGTCTTTACGGTGGTCAAGGGTACAGTTATGGTTTCCCTCCCATATGAAGATGCTATCCCTATATGGGCCGAGTCGGGTGTATAATGAGCGAAAGAAGACAGTGGCGTCGTGGCTGGGGGTGTAAGTGTTAATCAGGCAGACTTCCTTTCCTTCTATGGTGCCGTGTATCAAGGCCATTCTGCCTTCACCGTGCGTTTTCATTTGCATCACATTTATGGGAATGGTTGGGGCGATCCAGATTAGGACACCTCTTGCATACGTGGAGTATGTGGTGTCTGTCAATGTGCCTCTCCAAATTTTTGCTAACGCTGCTAGCTTTTGTGCGTCCAGGTGGGTCTTCTGTAGGAGGGCAATTCCGACCTTGCTACATTTCATAAATGTGTGGATTCGGCATCGTTTGACGTAGCTATTCATTCCTTTGACATTCCATGTCATGATCTTGATTTTGTCAGCCATGAGTTTTATGTGGCCGATTGTTCGAAGGTGGTGTTTGCGGCGATTCCTCTATCGGTTCCGGCGGCTTCTGGCGTTCTGGGTGGTCTTGGTCTTGCTGTATGTAACTCCCCAACTGAGATCCCAATTTACAGGTTCCCTTTCCCAAAAACAATAAACTCCCCTGTAACAAAACAAGTCTAGCGGGGTTCCCCCTGTTCTGACTATCCCGTTTCCGCTCCATTTGACCTATAGGTCTCATGGTGCCCTACGGGCGGGTTAATATACCCAAACTACTTCTGGGGGCAGAAGAAGTCTGCTTCGGTTGCTGTAGTGTTAAGAGCAGTCCGTTTCCAGTGTGGCTCCTGTGAGGATCGATCTTGCTGCATCAGGATTTAGTTAAATTCTCAGTGCGTGCCTTGTCCCGTTGCTGGGCCACGATGGAGGTTTAGGTTGCAGGTTGCCGTGGATTGCGCTCTTTCGCTTCGAGGTCAGGGAACTGTTCTCTGTCCATCCACTCTCTGGCTTCCGCCGGCGTGTCGAACAGGTGCGCTTTATTATTATGTACCACTTTCAGTCTTGCTGGATAGAGAAGCATATAGCGTAGGCCTGCATTCTTCAATCTTGCTTTGGTGTAAATAAATTGGGCTCTTAATCTGGACTTGAAAAGTGTAATCCGGATGTATGGCTATCTTCGCTGAGTCTCTTTGTATGCGGCCTCCTGACTTCGAGAAGGCTAGGATCGTCTCCCTGTCTCTGTAGTTGAGCACTTCAGCTATTTTTGGCCTGGGTGGGTCCCCCGGGGGCGGCCGTTTGGTGCGGGATCGATGGGCTCTCTCAATGGTGAAGCCTTGTGTTAATTTCCCAGCCCCAATTTCTTGCAGTAGGAGATCCTCAATATAGTTTGTGGGGTCGATTCCTTCGATGCCCTCTGGCAGGCCTAAAATTCGAATGTTATTTCGGCGCGCCCGCCCTTCCGCCTCATCGGCTCTATCTTCCAGGTTTTTTACTTTTTGCGCCAGTTCATCAACGTCCTTAAGGAGCTGGGTTTTGGCCTCTGTGTTCTCGGAACCTGGGTTTCGAGCGCTTCGGTTCAGCTTGCTATGGAGCGAACATCTTGTCTAAGTAAGTTTAGATCAATAGACACTGCGTCCATTTTACTTTCCATTGTCCTCTGGAGCGTTTTGATGGCCTCCAGGAGTTGCGAGCTTGCTAGTTCTAGGGACTCGGTCCGCGTCGTCTCAGTGCCGGTGGATCTGGTGTCTGGTTTGACTGAACTGCCTGCTGTGTAGGTCTCCACGGTGGTCTGCTTCTGTTTACCTCTAGCTCCTTTTGTGGTCATTACTCTGTGGGCAGGGGGGCCTGCCAGTTCCCGAATCAGGTTGCACCATTGCTGGCTGTGGTGCAGTGGCTTAGTAGCCAACGGGGGCTATGTGGGTCGCTCGCAATCTCTTGGATGTGGGTGAGTGGGTTCCCGGGCTTACTATGATGCTGCTGCCGGTCCCCTGTGCTTCTCTGCTCGGCGTGCAGGGGGACCCCTCTGGCCGCGTCTGGCTGCCTGCCGGTTTTTCGGTGGGTACTGCTTGTCTGGAGCACCCAGGAGTCTTTGTTGCTGTGAAGTGCTGCCCGGCCCCAAACACATCCAGTGGGGCTGCGCGCTGGTGTAAATGTCAATATATGCCGTTGTTTGCGGCTGTAGTGCAGTGCGCGCTAATCATGCACCGCTCCAGGCCATGCACTGCCCTTGGCCACACCCTCTGCGTTGTGTTGTGAATTGGGGCCCAAGAAGGGGGGGCACCCGCTTTCTGGTTATGAGCCAAGCTGTCTCGACTGGGCCCCCCTCCCGCCGGCTCCTCACCTCGTGCCCTTGGTCTGGACTGCTGGGCTCTCTCATGCGGCGGCTTCCGACTCCCCCAGTCTCCAGCCCCTCTCTGCCTGGGCCTTCCGCGATGGTCCGTGCGCTCCGTTCGCTCTCGCTGGGGGCAGTCCCGTCCGGGCCGCTTCTGTGATCCCCTTTCCGGGGACCCACGCATCACCGCCGGCAGTGCGGGCAAGGACCCGCCTGCGGTGCTCTCCAGTCACCCACCAGGCCTCACGCGGCCAGTCCTCTTATGGAGCACGGGGGTGTTGGGTCTCAGGTCTTAGTGTTTCGTGGCGTAAGTCTCACTGCTGCTCGATCCGAGGTGTGGGCTCTCCACCGAGCTCTCGGGTCGCCCGCTGGGTCTTCTCAGTGCTCTCTGGTGCTTCAGGGTTATACTGTTTCAACCCAAGGGGTCGGAGCCCTGCGTAATACGCTTTTCAGTTGGCGGGCACCATTTTCCCCAGGCTCCATCATCTCTCCGCAACTCGGCGCTCCGCGGAGGAGGAGGGTCGCAGTGGCTGCAAACTTCTGTTGAGGGTGCATGGGGTGCTTGGCAGTAATTGTGGCCACTCTCAGTTGTTTGTGAGGCGCGGAACCGTGATGTTTCAGCAGTATCGTGGGTGCATCATGCAGAGCCTTCTGGAAAGCGTTCATGGCGGTTAGCCACGCCCCCCTTACAAGGTATACATGTGTTATATCGAAATACAAGAATAGTTTTGAGGCTGTAAATACAAAACAGTTACCAAGTTACATTTACAAGGATTACATAGGTTATAGTTCCAGGTAGAATTACAGGTGCAGTAGGTTCATGGCAATGTATACAAGGTGATCCTTTGAGGTGGAGGTTAGAATACAATCAAAGGAGGGACAGTCATTGGGTGATATGATATGATTGTTTATTTATATAGCGCCTATACACAATGTGTTTCAAAGCGCTTCAAGGCAAGGGAGGGAACAAGGGAAAATACAACCACATTCTTACAGGCCATGAACATTAAGGATGTGAAATTAACTATTGTACTCGGCCTGACGACATTTCAGATAGTGCAAGAGCTAAGACATAGATAAGGAAGGGAGGGGGAGAGTGGGAAGGAAATGGAAACAGACAGGCGACTACCGTACCAGGCCTGATGACATTTCTGGTAGAGCCGAAGAAAAACAAAAGGTGAGGGAGAGGGGTGCAGAAAGGGAGGGGAGGAACAAAACAAGCGACTATCATACTAGGCCTGACGACATTTCAGATAGTGCTGGAGGGGTGTTGGGAAGGAAAAAAAACAGTAATGGGAGGGTGGAGGAAACGGACGAGGTTGCTATCGTATTAGGTCCAGGGACAATTCTGATAGAGTAAGTGCATAGAAGAAAGTAAGGGGAGGAGATAGGAAAAGGGAGAAGGGAAAAGAGGAGAGAAAAGAGAGTAAGCCGTCAAAAAGAGTGGAGAAGCAAGAGTGGAGAGCGAACACAATTGCAGAAGTCAGTAGTAACACATAATGTTGCAAGCCAGAATACAAGATGAAGATGGGAACAGCATGATTCAGGGCCACCATGAGTACAAGATTCAAAGGAAGTCCAGCATGAGAGTTGAGAAAGAGTGACGCACCGTGAATGAATGAAGTCCATAAAAGTCAAATCCGGCATTGGCCACAAGACAGTGATGGTGAAGGAAGGCACCAGGTGGGCGGGGCTTGCTAAGTGGTGAAAAAGAGCAGCAGGCAGGAAGGTACCAGGTGGGCGGGGCTTAGGCCAGGTGACCTAGATCCACTTGATCCTGCTCCCCATGTGCAAAGGAAAAGAAGCTGGAGGGCTCCTTTAGTGGTGAAAAAGAGCGGGAAGCAGGAAGGCACCAGGTGGGCGGGGCTTGCTAAGTGGTGAAAAAGAGCGGGAAGCAGGAAGGCACCAGGTGGGCGGGGCTTGCTAAGTGGTGAAAAAGAGCAGCAGCCAGGAAGGCACCAGGTGGGCGGGGCTTAGGCCAGGTGACCTAGATCCACTTGCACCTGCTCCCCATCTGCAAAGGAAAAGAGGCTGGAGGGCTCCTTAGTTAGGGAAACAGAGCGGCAAGCAGGAAGGCACCTGGTGGGCATGGCTTGCTAAGTGGTGAAAAAGAGCGGGAAGCAGGAAAGCACCAGGTGGGCGGGGCTTGCTAAGTGGTGGAAAAGAGCGGCAAGCAGGAAGACACCAGGTGGGCGGGCTTGCTAAGTGGTGAAAAAGAGCGGCAGGCAGGAAGGCACCAGGTGGGCGGGGCTTAGGCCAGGTGACCTAGATCCACTTGCACCTGCTCCCCATCTGCAAAGGAAAAGAGGCTGGAGGGCTCCTTAGTTAGGGAAACAGAGCGGCAAGCAGGAAGGCACCAGGTGGGCGGGGCTTGCTAAGTGGTGAAAAAGAGCAGCAAGCAGGAAGGCACCAGGTGGGCAGGGCTTGCTAAGTGGTGGAAAAGAGCGGCAAGCAGGAAGACACCAGGTGGGCGGGCTTGCTAAGTGGTGAAAAAGAGCGGCAGGCTGGAAGGCACCAGGTGGGCGGGGCTTAGGCCAGGTGACCTAGATACACTTGCACCTGCTCCCCATCTGCCTGTAGGCAGTAGTCGGAGTTAGGTTCCATTATGGTTGTCATTCGTTCATAGCCATTTCTGAATGTTACGTCTGAAGCTAGGGTAGCTTTGGTTAGGGCAGAGGGTGAGGGTAGGGAGTTCCAGGTTTGAGCTGCCATGACTGGGAAGCTTCTGCCCCCAGAATTAACAAGGTTAAAGCTTGGTATATTGTGACAGAATGAGTTGGCAGTCCTGGAAGGGCGATTGGATGTTTTCCTAGTTCTACGGTTAGAAAGGTAGCGGGGGGCGGCGTTATTAAGGCATTTGAAGGTCAGGGAGGTCATTTTGAGTAGTATTCTGTCTTTGATTGTCAGCCAGTGGTTTTGTCTTCTGCACTCAGAGATGTGAGCTTTATTTGGAATATTTAACGCGGTTCTTAGGGCGTTATTCTGGAAGGTTTGTATCTTGTTCAAGATGTATTTATTAGTGCCCAGGTAAAGGGCATTCAAGTAGTCCAGTCATGAGAGTATGAGGGCGTTTGCTAAAGCGATGCAGCTGGATGGAGATAGGTAGGGTCTACAAGCCCTAATTAACTTGCAGGTGTAAGCTGACGTTGAGGCTAGGGAATTGACTTAATTGTTGAGTGATAAGGTGGAGTCAAGGTAAAAACCTAAGGTTTTTACTGCTTTTACGACCTTAATGGTGTTGCTGTCGATGTTGAATAAAGAGCAGTCACAGTTGAGTTTTTTAAGGTTGGTCGTGGTTCCGAGGATCAGGAATTCGGTCTTGTCATCATTCAGGCAGAGGCCATGAGTTGCCATCCATGCCTGAATGAGTAGGTAAAACCTGTTCACAAGAGCCGTGTCTGACTCTTATTACCTACTTGGGCTGTCATGTAGGGGCCAATGGATGGGAAGGGGGTTGTTAGGCGAGGAGTTTGGGTGCCAGGGGTGTTTCATCTGGGCCCAGTTGCTGTCAAACTTGAGGAAACTGGAAGGGCAAAGCGGTGCCAGAAAGGGCACCCTGGCTGCTCTGGCTACTGGCTGGGTGATGAGCAGCATTAGTCTAGGTTCCGGCCTGGGGTTGTCTGGAGTGCTGGGTCTAAACTAGCATTCTGATCTGGGGATCTAGGCTGAGCGGGGAGCTGAATGGGACCAGGTCGGTATGGTGAAGGCAGCTGGGATTGGCCCTGAGCAGACAGGACTGTGGCCTGGTCCTGCTCATGCGGAATCAGCTAAGAACTGTTGTACTTCCAGTGGCCCCATTCCTTACAATATGCACACTGGTCCTGATGCACGAGGGGGCGTAACTGGGATGAGCACTGGGCTGGGCGTGAATACAGGCCGGGGCGTGAATACAGGCCTGGGACAGGCTGAGGCATGTACTGATAGTCCCAGTACTGGGGTTTCAGAGGGGGCATTTGGGAGTAGTGAATGATTCCTCCTCGTCCTCTCCTGCCAAATCCATGCTGTCCTCTGGAAGCCCCATACTGGCCCCCATAGGGTGCATGCACCATCTGGACAAGGGCTGATGCAGCAGGAGCATATGCACACTGGGAAGGATGCAGAATAGCAAAGTGGGGGAGCAAGTGCAGAAAAATCTAGGACATCCGCTGGGGCAGAAGTGGTTACTGGGGGTAACACTGGGAACAGCCGGGGGTCACACCTATAACGAGTCATTTCTCATCTTCTCTATTATGATCTTCTAACTTTTTCTCTAGGGTCACTTGTTTCAGCCACTGCTTTTTGGCCACAGATACTTTGCTGGGACCACAACATGTAGGCCTCCCACTGTCTAACTGCAGAGTTCCCTTTCTTCCTTTAAAGAGCCTCATGAACTGCAGCTAGGTGAGTTTCATCAAAGGAGCCTTCTACGGGCCAGACCAGTAGGGTCTGGTGGTGGTTCTGTTTATGCCATACTGGCAGCCACCTGACAATATCCGGGACATGTGGGTCAGAGGGTAATCTGGGAGGAGTGCGGGGGCAAAGGCTCACTCCCTTGCTTGTTAAATTTCCCATCCTTACAGGTACACAAACCAACATTTCTTGACAAATGTTCTCAGGACGAGTACTAAATCACTACAGGTCATATGCCAGCACCACTGAGTCCCTACTATCCAAGACTGTCAACCGGGTTACCCTAGTGCACTCATTGCTCACAAGCATTCACAGATGCACACTCACAGGTGCTCAAATAGGGGAGGGGTTGAGTGATGAACTGTCTCAGTACAGGGGGCGGAGTGATGCTAAGCTACTGGTCCACTTCCAAAAGGAGTGTCTGGCACAATTCCCAGGCATCTCTGGAAAACCTGATTCAGGCAGGTCAGGCACTGCGCACAAAGATGATTTCTAGAGGCCCACTCTTGTGCTCCTAAAGAAATGCACGGCTCTCACAACCAGGATTTGGACAGACTCACTGGCTAAGTGGGTGAATCGGGGCCCTCTACTAGCCTTGTTCACTCCTAGTGAGTGACTAGATTAGTTTGGTACAGACTAGGTGGCCATGGCTCTAGTAAACTGAATTAAGCGACAGGTAGCATGCTCTAAAACGAGTCTCCAGACTGACCAGTCCTGATGTTGAGCAATGAGTCAGAGCTACCCTTGTTCACCCTCCAGTATGGGCCTAGAAGGCGAGTTTCCTTTTCAGGGCAGGCAAACCTCCCCCGACCCCCACCTTCCTGAGGAACTTGCAGGGTTAAAACCAAATGCCATATAAAATGATGGACTGAGAACTGGAGAAAATGACTAGTTGGGTAGATTATCCTGTACACTTGTGTGTTTTTGTGTGGGTGTGCAGGTCCTCCTCTGACAGTGGCTAATGCCACTGTGGGAGTGGGACCTGGTTTAACTGGATGGTTACTGACCCACCCTCAGTGTTCCCGCTCCCCTCAGATACTAGGAGCCCTCCCCCCAAGCTGACAATGTCAGTGTGTGTGACTGGTGATCCAGTTCTGACCTACTACTTGATCCAGCAGACAGACAGCTAGACACGGGTACAGTAAGCAGCTTGGAGGGAACAATCGCCTTTATCTGGGACTGGTAGGCATTGGTCTGTCGATTCTGAAAAAGAGGAAAGTTAGAATCCATGTGGCTGGAAGTTACTGTTGCTGAAGACAGAGGAGAGGAGCGCAGGCCGCAGAGCAGGGGTGAGTTCAGTCATAGATGGTACAGATGTTAAGATTATCTTCATGTGATCAGGGACCTACACTGGATTCTAGGTCTGAGTCACAGTGCCAGAAAACTGGATGTGGAAGGCTGGCCAAATGGGAAAGGCTGTGTGGGAGACCCCGGGCAGGGCCACGGTTTTGGGCCAGGGAATTAACAGACCCGGTGAGGGTGCGTTGTGTGCAGATGGACTGGGTCCCCCCCTTGCAATCACAGGCAGGCTACAATGGAAAATGGGAACAAATGAAGGCACCAAAGTCTTTGCTGAAATCCGGACCAGATTTTCTACAGGCAGATATGTACCCCATTTCCAGCAGAGTAAGTGGGGCATTGATAGCAGGCATACTAGCTAAGCACACCCACTTGCATGAGACCCAGCGGCATGGGGAGTACCCTCGGATGCAGGGGAAGGGACCCCAAAGGAGTATGGGAAGGGCTGGAGAGGGAGAAGGGGGCTGGTAGAGACGGCGAGGGTTAAGAGAAGGGGGAAGGAAGAGAGTTATGAAGAGGGGGTGCACAGTGAGAGGGGCGTACAGTCAGAGAGGGAAAGGGAGACAGAGCGAAGTGGTAGAGGAGAGCAGGTTGTGAAGAATGGGGCACAAGGAGAGGGAAAAGGGAGAAGGCCAGACTGGGACAAGTCTACCTGCTAATCACCTCTGTAGCTCTTCTGCCCCCACCCACGCATCCAACACACCAATGCAACCAAAAAGAAACTGAGTCCCAGTCCTTTGTCCACTTGCAAGGCTGTTGCTCTGCCCCTCCAGAGGGTCAAAGGAGGAAGGGGGTGGGGATCACAGGCTGTGGCAGATGACTCATGCAGGGACAGGTAACCCCTCCAGAGACCACCCTCACCCACCCACCCACCGCCCATGATGGACACAATGGTTCCCAGGCTGCAGATTTTACACTGGCTGTAAAGTGGGAGGCAAGTGGGTAAATAGACTTTCCCACAGCTGTTGATTCCCCCGGCCCCCTGCCACAGAGGGGAGAGGAAGAGTTTCTCAGGAAGAGATGCCATGATGAACACAGCTGTCCAAGTGACCGAAAGGGTTGACAATTTGTCAAGAAAATATCCACAAGATGAACCACAGTGGGGCACCTATGCCAGGTATTGTCATTTTTAGTCAATTTAGTTAATTGAAGAACTGTAAATACATCAGTCTTTCAAGTATAATCTAAGATGAATATCATTTGTCTTATTACCTGCAGATATCAGAAATCTGGATCACTGAAAGTGTTGAATATATCCACAAATAACCACACCTGATGAAGGAAATTGTATTTCCGAAACGCGTTGAGTTTTTAATAATAATATTCACCTCTGATCGCATTGTGTCAATATGAAAGTGATATTGTAACTCTGTATTATGAGCTGGAATATTTCTTTTGCTCCACTATATTTGAATCACATTAAAACTAATGTTTCAATCTTGAACCTACTTCTATTTTGAGTTGACCTAGTAAAGGTTTCAGTAAGAATATATTTCATAACTATGTAGGTCCCTTATAATTTATATATTTGGATGATTTAAAAAAAAAAACTGTGTCTTGGAATATTTTCTTGACAAATTGTCATCTAACCCAGAAGGAAAAAGCACCTTTTATTAACCTCTAACTGAAATTTGCTTAAACAATTGTTTGTCTTTGTACAATCTCCCGAGTGTGCAGGGGACGCGAGTGATCCACAGACCGTGGACACTTTCCTTTTTTTCTGTACTTTGTTCATTGCATCACAGTGCCAGTGTTGCCTTACTCTCCTCTGCACCTCACCAACCTAGTCACTTCTATTTAAATTCCCTTTCGAACCTGGTGTGCACCCGTTACCCCCTGCTTTTGTTCAAGTGACAGAAAGGGGCAAGGAGGTCTCAGGATGGGGACAGTTAGGTAACACTTGCAGGGACTTGGGAGGGTATTCTCAGGAATAGATGATGACATTGGCCGTAAAAACTGGCAGCTGTTAGCATGGGGTGGGAACAAGTTTACAAGATGAAAAATACATTTGTGGGGGTGGGGGGAAATACAGGAATCCCACAGTAAACAGCAAGGGACATGGAGACTGCCATTTTCACAGTGGGCTGAAGGCAGCAGGACTTTGCATGGGTCAGTCACTCTACGGACTCCCTGTGGCAAGTATATTCTCACTGCCTGGGTTAAAGAGGCCTCCAGCTATTCCCAGGAAACCACTTCAGCTTTCAGCCTTTCTTGTTCAGCTCCTATGGATTGGATTCCTTCTGCTTCAGTGCCAGTTTGGAATGCCTACCGACCCCAAATGTCTTTTGGAACCCTCTTCCAGGATGAGTTCTTTCTTGCTTCTATTGGCATCTGTGTTTCTCCTTGTAGGATCACTGTCATTCTTTCTGTATTGTGGTGTTTTTGCTCTGGATGTTTTTCAAAAATGTCTCTTCATAACTACGTAGGGTTTGCCTATTTCAGGGCCCTGCAATATTTGGCTCTCCATACGTTTTGCACTACAACTCCCATTCCCGTGGCCAGCGTAGCCAATGGTGAGGGATCACGGACATCATAGTGCAAAACATTCGGAGAGCTACAGATTGCAGACCCGTGGTCTATATAGAGCATCACACAAACACTTATGAGGCATTAGTGATGACATTATTTTCTGTTGTTTGTCTGTTTTTGTTTAATCTGCGGATTGTATGTCATTTTTTTCTACCTCGCTTTTACTGGAGAAGAGATCATATGTTCCATTGATCCTTCCTCTTTGTAAAATGGCTTTACCAAAAGGACAGTTTTACAAAATAAGTATGTGGTTGCTAAAATTGTTGCATAAACATCTTTTCTAAAATAACCACTTTAGACCTTTCAAATGAAGCCATTTTCTGACATGCAAGTTAAATTCAGCAAGGATGAACAAACATTGAGTTATCAAAATGTTTTCTACACATAAAATAATTGATAATGCTACAACACTAGCAGAATGTGAAGGCCCGCATTCTGTAGATCAGTCATACCTTTTGGGTTTTCTACAGCGAGAATGGTTGAAAAGATGTGACCATTCCTAATTCTTGATAACCTTACATTTAAATGATCTACATTAATAGAATATCTGCATTTGTAGCTCTTCATTTCAGCATGCTCCAAGTACACAAGTTGCAAGTCAATGTTTTTGACAGTAAGTCTTTCATTCTCTTTGTAGTACAAACTCCTTCATCACTCTGTCTCCAAATGTAATCTGGGCTTAATACTTAGCCTGCTCAAACATTAAAGTTGTAATGCAATCCTTCATGGAGCTTCAGAATGTATGTTCTGTTTTCAATTCTCAGAATCTGGCAGGAAGGAACGTGCACTTTTGTCCCTCCCCACAGTCCGGAAGGCTGTAAATGTTGCCACTTTGGAGTGATTGTGCACTGTAGGACACCCATCCCTGATTGATATGCGACCCATGTAGTAGCTTGAATTTCTTATTTCTCTGCATTGTGTGCTCCTAGGTGCTTCTGATGGTCAGGTTTCAGGTGATTTACAACACTCACACCTTACCAGTAAAGACAAATGTAATCTCTAAGCATTGATCAGATTTGAGGTCTCCCACACTGACTTAACTGGACCCTCAATTGATCTGTAGTTTTAATAAAATACATACATGCGTGCCTAAATAATATTGGGTTTGTTCCTTAGGAAAACCATGTCTTGGTTTGAGGGTCTGGTCTTTTGAGTAATGGAATGGCATATTAATCTTTAACTTTGTTTTTAAGCACAGAGACCCTCCTCCTTAACAGAGGGGAAGTTATACGATAAATATAACTAATGAAAACCTGGTTCATTTATTGGTTTTTACATGCACAGAATAAACAAAAGGAGTCTTTAGAGAAATTGCTTGTGTACATCCAATGAAATCCCATGTGACTTGCTGTTGTCAAAGCAGCGGCATGATTTAAGATAATACTTCAGAAGAATGTGCATACTGACCGCTGGTCATACTCTGATTGGAGTTTCCTGATCAGAAGTCCCTCTTGAATGTGAAACCTCTTTTAAAATGTCATCACTCAAAATTCTTCCTTTCCCATATAATATTGATCAGTAAGGGGAAAGTTCACTGGGTCTTATAAGTATTGATGACATTTTCCAATGCTGTGATCTTCTTTTTTAGCAGTAATTCAATCTTTTTCTGGTGCATCTCTGCTTCACTTATCTTCTTGGTTGTCACTCAGCACAAGACTGACCTAGTCATAGTTCATGCTTGGATCTCCTTCTGGAGAGGGTCAATATCAATGAAATGCCCCACGTAGAGCTCCTGTTTTTGCAAGTTGATCAATCAGTTTCCTCTTTTATTGGGATTCTACTTTGGAATCGCCCTTTATTTCTTTCCAATATGTTGTCCCCAATTCATCCGATGGATCCAGAGACTCTGGACCCTTCATCGCTGAGGTAGGCCTGTGACCCCTCTGAGCCAGAGGCACTCCCTGGCTTCTTTTTTTCTATTCATTGTGTTCCCCTAGGCATCTGACTCCTCTCAGTTTCTCCCTTGCCACCTCCTCCCTTTATGCGCCCATCACAACCGAATTTGATTTGAAATGTATATTGCCCACATACTCACACCCGCATCTAGGTGCAATGTTACATTCCTAAAGACACAGCATAGAACAATACGAAGGCAGAAGTATTGAAATGGGTGGGTCTTCAATTTCTTTTGAAAAAGAATGAGAGAGTACGTTTTGCAGAGTTCATCGGGCAGTGCGTTCCAGAGACGGGGACTCTTGATTGAAAAACACTGATCACCGGGAATGACAAAATGAGAAGGCGGAAACCAACAAATGTTCCCGGATCGAGCGAAGATAGCGAGATGGATGAGAAACCAGATAACTGGGCGCCATGCCATGAAAATATTGATATATAAAGCAGAGGGACCTGAACTCAATTCGTTTCTGGACAGGCAACAAATGTAGGTTCCTGCGATGCAGACACACAGATGCAGCTCTAGAAAGATTATGTATTCGTCGAACTGTGGTGTTCTGGGCCACTTTAAGTCGCTGTAACTGACTCCCTGGCGTTCCTAAAAGAAGAGAGCCATAGTAATCGAGTCTAATTGGCTGTTGCTTCCATGAAGCACAGTGATCACTCTCGGTGCAGGGGAAGCCCTCTTCCCGTTCCATCTGGTGAATCCTGAGACTCGGCACTCTCCACACCTGAGGTAAGGCCAACGACCCCTCTGAGCCACTTTCTATGCTCAGCATATTTTTTTCTAACATTCACTGCACTGCCCACACTCTCCAAGGCATCCATCTCCTCTCGTTCCTCCCCTCAAACAGTCACCTCCTCCCTGATTGGCTGTTGCTTCCAGGAAGCACACTGATCATCCTCAGTGCAGGGGAAGCCCTCTTCCCAGTCCATCCAGTGAATCCAGAGAGACTGGTCCCTCCACCCCCAAGCTTAAGGCCGGTTAGCCCTCTGAGCCACTTGCTTTGCCCAGCATTTTTCTTTCCATTCACTGCACTTCTGTGCTCCCCTGGGCCTCCATCTCCTTTCCGTTCCTCCTCCAGATCCCCTCCCCTGCCCACCCCCTTCCTGATTGGCAGTTACTTCCAGGAAGCACAATAATCACCATTGTTGCAGGGGAAGCCCTCTTTCCATTTGATCAGGTGAATCCAGAGACCCACAACCCTCCACCCCTGAGGTAAAGCCTGTGACCCCTTACAAGCCAATTCTTTTGCCCGGCATATTTGCTTTCCATTCACTGCGCTCCCTGCGCTCCCCTAGGCATGCATCTCCTCTCCATTCTTCCCCCACACCCCTCCACCCCTCTCATGTCCACCTTCTGCCTGATTGGCCGTTGCTTCCAGTAAGCACTTTTTAGCTGGGAGCCCCAGCTAAGCCTAGGCCCATTGGACTTGCCGGGCAGCCAACTAAGGGCCTAGGAAAAGGGCACCTCCATCGCATGTCTGCCTGTTTGACTCCTCCAAACCAATACCCCAACTCCGGCCTGCTGCAACCATCAGGTAAGGGATGACGATTTGGGTGCACAGCTAGTGATGTGTTTCTGAAATCTCACCACTGCCTTGAATTTAGCAGCATTTTGATTTTAACAACGCCATTGATTCTAGCTGCCCCCTGAATATTGCCACTGTTTTGAATCCAGCTGATTTTTGAAAATTGCAAGTGTGATACTTATCTGTGTGGATTTTCTGTATGTTTTCTGCCTCTGAGGTCCAGCCTTCACCTCTGGCAGTGCAGCTTTTCATTTTTCCTTTTGGTGAACAACACCCATGGGATACCCTTATGGCATCCCTGGGTACAGTACTGGAGGGTACATTGTGCACTGTAAAAAGTTACCAAGAAATGGCAACATAGTCAAAGACTAAGGGAAACCTAGTTTCCCCAGTACTGACAGTCTGAAGGACATGTCAGTTGCCCCATAACAAGTGAGCAAAAGCCCAGGGGAGTTCAGCTGAAGGCTGAGCTCCACTGGAAAAAGTCGGGTTCGGACAGCAAAACAAAAACAAAAGCAAAACGTTTGTGGGGTTCCATAAATGGAGGGAAAATTGCACATAAATGAAATCTTTCTTAACTCTCGCCCCTCCCAGACTAAGGATACGGGGAACTAATCCACCCATGGATAGGCCTCATGTTGAGGCTGTTAAAACATTCTGGACAACTCATCAGCATTGCTATGTTGGACGCCTGGCCTGTTCTCAATGGTGAAGTCAAACCTTTGCAGGCCTATGGACCACCTGAGCAACTCTGGATTCTCTCCCTTCATGTTCATTAGCCACTTTAAGGGCTTCTTGTCAGTTTGCACAGTGAAGTAGGTCCCAAAGAGGTAGGGCCTCAGCTCCCTTAAGGCACACACGACAGAGAACCATTCTTTCCCCACAGTGGACCACCTGAGCTCTCTGTCCTTAAGCTGGGAACTTATGAATCCAATCTGGTGTTCCTTGCCTTTCTCATCTATCTGTGATAGAACAGCACCTATCCCAGTGTCGGAGGCATCTGTCTGCACAATAAAAGCATGTTTGTAGTCGGGGTCCTTGAGAACAGGGGCCTGGCACAGGGAGTCTTTTAAGCCATGGAAGGCCTTCTCACACTCCTCCGACCAAGAGAACTTCTTAGGATTATTTTGGAATGGCGAGAGCAGTCAGAGAGGCAGCTATGGTGCCATAGTCTGCCATGAAATTCTGGTAGTACCCACTGAGTCCTAAGAAGGCTCTCACTTGGGTTTGGGTAGTAAGGGTAACCCAGTCTTGTACTGCTTGTACATTGCTGGGTAGAGGCTGAATCCTCCCTCTACCTGTTTCATGTCCAATGTAGACCACTGATCCTTGACCCATCTGGCACTTGCTAGCCTTTATGGCTAAGTGGGCCTTCTGAAGAGCCTGTAACACAATGCTAAGGTGCTCTACATGTCCCTCCCAGGTGGCACTGAGGACTGCTATATCATCCAGATATGTTAAGCAGAAATCATCCATCCCATTTAGAACATGGTTCACAAGCCTCCGAAAGGTGGCGGGTGCATTTTTCAACCCAAATGGCATCACCCTTAACTGGTAAAGGCCTTCTGGAGTTGCGAATGCCATCTTCTCCTTGGCATGCTCTGCGAAGGCTATTTGCCAATAGCCAGCAGTGAAGTCAAATTAGTCGAGGTACATGGAGGCACCAAAGGTATCCACCAGCTCATCAGTTCTAGGTAGGGGGTGAGCATTTGTCTTGGTGACAGCATTCAGAGCCCTAAAATCTACACAACCTAAATTCAAAGGTACCAGATTTTGGCACTAAAACCACAGTGCTGGACCAGGGCCTACTGGAGGGCTCGATACTCCTAGATCCAACATCTTGTTGACCTCGGCCTTGAAGTAGGATCTTAACTTGTCTGACATTCTGTATCCCCTTCATTTGGTAGGTACACTATCTCCAGTGTCAATCTCATGTTTGCACGAAGGTGTCAAACCTGGAGTCAGTGAGAACAAGGAGATCTGCTTCAGCAAAGTTCTTACTTCCGCTTCTTGGTCCGAAGTCGGGTGAGGGGCAACATGGACTACCTCAATCGGGCCATCTGATGGACCATTCTGTAATACGTCAGGTAGAGGTTCTGATTCCTCCTCTTCCATATCTGATGCCAGTAGCAGTGCAGCTATTTCAATCGTAGGGATGAAAGCCTTCAGCCTATTTATGTAAAACCCTTTTGGGGCTTGCCCAGGCCTTCTAAGGTCCACCAAATAGTTAACCACACCCATTTGTTCCACAACTGTGTAAGGGCCTGACCATTTATCCCGTAGGGCTCGAGGTCTTATAGGATTCATGATCAGGACTTCTTGACCTGGGGTAAAGTGAAAAAGGGAATCTTTCTGGTCATACCAATGTTTGACCAAGGCCTGACCAGCCTTCAACTTGTCACTGGCCTGAGCCATCAGGAGGACATCCTCTTCCTTAAACCCAACACATAGTCCACCACGTTGGTAGTGACAGGAGGAGTGGGGAGCTCCCACCTTTCCTCGACTATGGCCAGTGGTCTCCTTACAGGGTGACCAAAAAGCAGCGTTAAGGGGCTAAAGCCAATCCCCTCTTGAGGTACCTCTCTGTAGGCAAAGAGTAAGCATGGCAGCACAATAGCCCATTTTCTCCTTTGAGGTTCTTCCAGAGCCCCAATTATGCGTTTGAGAGTTATATTAAACCTCTCAACTAAGCCAATTGCTTGTGGATGATAAGCTGATGAAAACGTATTAGTGACCCCACACTCCTTCCACATGGCTTGCATATACTTGGACATAAAGTTGCTGCCTCTGTCAGACACAACCTCCTTAGGGAAGCCAACCCTAGTAAATATGCCAAGTAAAGCTTTAGCAACTGACTTGGCAGTCACTGTCTTCAATTGGATGGCTTCAAGATATCTGGTGGAATGGTCGACCAGCACCAAGATAAACCTATTGCCAGAGGATGTCTGGGGGACAAGGGGACCAACAATGTCAATCCCTACCCTCTCAAATTACACTTCCACAACATGGAGTGGCACCAATGAAGCCTGGATTGTTGAGCCACTTTTTCCAGAGATCTGGCATGTGGCACAACTCCGGCAATGACGTTCTACTTTCGCCCCCATCTTGGGCCAGTAGAAGTGCATGGATAACCTTTGCTTGGTTCTCTTGATACCAAGGTGACCAACAAGGGGAACTTCATGCGCCAGTTGAAGGAAATAGGTCTGACTTGAAGGGGGACCACCAACCTCCTATGATCTCCTTCAGTGGGCTCTGTGGGCTCACTGTACAGGAGCCCACCTTCCCAACAAATCCTATGCTTCCCAGGAGGTTCACCCTGCAGCTGGGTTCAGGCATGTCTCAGTAGGCCTTCCAAAGATGGGCACTCACATTGGCTCTTACTGAACTCTTCCCTATCAGTACCACCTTCAACCAATAAACTTTGGAGTTCACAATGGTCATGTGAATTGAGTATTTCAGGCAGCACCTCTTCCTCGTCAGGTTCAGGTGCTTGGCCAACTACCTCCACCTCAGTGGTAGGTGCATTTGGGGGAATATTTTCCTTCTCTTTTTTTGATTTTTCTGACTCACTAAGCCTTGGGTTTCCCCTTTGGCTTTGGCTTTAGCTCAGCTTTGGACTTGGCCAGGGCTGCTCTTGCTTGTGACTTTGTGCATGGTCTCTCTGCTGTGTCCCCCACAAGAATCAAGTCTGAGGTCATTTCCCAGCAGGACATTTCTAGGGGCTTGCCTCTGTACACTCACAGGAGTCCTTACTACTGTACCATTAATAGTCCGATTTGCAGGTATTACTAGGAACTTGAGGGGTGGACATCAGCTAACTTGGTGGGCATCAGGGGAGCTCTGGCAAGCTCCTCCTGGTTGACCAGTGTCACAGCCACCACAGTTCTGCTGGCTCCACTAAGGGCAAGAGTGTAACCTCCATTGATCAGTACACTGTCTTTAAAGTAGTGCTTGGTGTTGTCAGGTATTCTAGCATAAGCTTCTGAAATGCTTGGCTCCCAGTAACCCAGGGAAACTAAGACTACCTCAGATTATATCCCACTGGGGAAATAATCTGAGGAGATGGATGCCCCTGTGATAATGTTCTCCTCCTCATAGGAGGGGAAGGCTAGTCTCAGAGTGGACAACCAAGGTTTTCACCTTACATCTGGGGTCCCCCTTCACATGGGCACTTGCTCCACAAGCCACACAGGATCCACTGGGCCTGTGCACATAGGGAGGCTTACTGAAACCTGGGCTATGCTTGGCAGGGTTACTTCCACTATTCTGACTGTTCTCAGGTGACTTACCCTTTTTAAACTTTGGGTGGCCCTTCTGAGAAAAAGATTTTGCAGATCCCACACCTACCTTATCCTTGTGCTTTTTCCCCTCCTCCGCCTTACCAGAAGCAGTCTTGTCCTTATGGGCCATTCTGTGACACCCATACATCTGCCGCAATGGCTAGTTTCATAGGATCTATCCCCTTAGAGGCAGCCGAGTGCTGTTTAAGCTCAGGGGAACAAGAAGTAAAAATATGTTCATGCATGACTAAATACATCATACCCTCAAAGGTGGTGACCTTGTGTCCTTCTACCCATCCAGTCAAGTTTTTCTTTCTTCTTGTATTCTCTGAAACGTTTCAAGTATTGGGCAGGAGTCTTCCCAAACCTTAAAACCAGAGTTTGCTTCCATTTTGCAAAGTCTTTTCTGTAAGCCTTTGACATATCTATAATATCACTACAGCCAGATTGGGGTAGTCGACTGAGCAACCATGTAATTTTATCAGCATCCACTACCTCTTGTACCTCACATGTATACTCAAATGCAGTCAACCAGTCCATGAAGGCATTCTTGTCATCATATACACCAAGCAGATTTTTGGGAAATCATGGCTGAGAGGATGGGCCAAACCCTCTAGTGGAACCATTGGTGCTCTGCAATCTAGAAAGCTGCAATTGGTGTTCCCTGTCCTTCTGCTTCTCTGACCCCATTCACATCCAGCTTAGCCATGTGGAATCCAAGCTCCTTCTGCTTTAACGGCAGCTCTTGGTTCTTGAATTCCAGTATGGGATCAGTTCCAGAGTTGGTCAGCGGAACAGAGTACACATCAAAATCCTGGCTTCTGTCTATGGTAGCACTAGTTAACACATTACTGGTCCTTGGGACAGCCCCAGTACTTTCTGCACTATCATAAGAGCGGAGCGAGAGCAGAGGGAGAGCAGTCTTCTGCAGTCTGTCTACGCTGTCTACGCTGCCTGAAGTGCTTTAAACCTGCCATTCTTCGCGGAGCGGTGAGCGGAGCGAGAGCAGAGGGAGAGCAGTCTTCTGCAGTCTGTCTACGCTGTCTACGCTGCCTGAAGTGCTTTAAACCTGCCATTCTTCGCGGAGCGGTGAGCGGAGCGAGAGCAGAGGGAGAGCAGTCTTCTGCAGTCCGCTGCTGACAGCGGAGGACAATGGAGGGGAAAGAGGTGAGAGAGACATTTAACCAGACTGAAATATCGGAGTTTCAGTCTCACCAGTCACACCAACTCATAAATTCGATAAACCCCTCCCCCCAGGAACAATTCCCTAGAATTCTACGAAGTTCCCTGAAATCAACAAAAAGCAATATTACAAATCTTAAATCAACGCTACCTATTCCGCTACCTATTCCAAAACACCAGCGACTGCCACCAAAAGCAATTGTCGTCTCTCCCGTTACTAAAACTGTAACAAATGCAGCGAATATTATTTTTTCGCCGATCCAAGCTTCAGCGACCACAGGGGCCGGTGAACAAAGACCTGAATATATGGCCGGATTTGAAGCAAGACTTCCAAGTACCTCGAACTTCTACTCTGAATCAATAGATTCGCAATCAATCCCCCTGACGGACACGTCTGTAAATGTCTCGGAAAATTCTGACTCAGAAGGGGACCCAAAAAAGAGACCAATGGAATTACAGGGTCATTTCACTGACTCAAACAAAACCAAAAATATGTTACCAGCCATACCTGTATCCCCAGTTTTTCCAGCGACACGGACCTGCAGGGGGGGACCCCACGACGCATCGTTTTCTGATGGATTACAGCTGCTTCTACCTCCTCACGCCGGTAATTGTAATCAGCCCCCTGCCCGACAGGCTCTGCCTTCCCGTTTCGGAATCGAGACGAGTAGTGCTTTGGGTTCTTCCGTCGGAGGACGGGCGACCATGGCACCTGTGCAGCCAGCCCCAGGCAGGAGGAGGGTCACCGCGGGAAATAGCATGACCGCTACCCACGCGGTGGATTCTCTGGGAAACCAGGACGCGAGTGTGGAGAGTGTGGAGAAAATCGCGAGTACAGAGCCCGCCCAGGACGATGTCGTCTCATTGCCGGTACCAAGGGGCCATACCAAGGAACTTACAACGGACACAGTTTTCAATACAAACTCAACGTCAAGTACGGTGGCGGCCCAGTACCATGCCTCCCAAGATACTTTCCTGAATAAAACAAATCCTCACTTGATCCCCCAAGAAAGAGCCGGTGATAAATGTCCGACACAGGGAACTGTGGTTGTAGAGGAGGTGTCGGTATGCGGATCCCCAAAGAACTTGCCCATCCATCAAAGCAATTCATGCGTAGTGCTGCTTACGGACTCACTTTTGGACTTGACGAGCGTCCAAGTGGAGAAAACCACGATATCAGAACCACAATCTAACCTCTTACAGGAACCGTCAAAACAAACCCAAAAGAGAAAGAGAACATACCCCTCAAATGTCAAACTAAAAGGACATAGAGCTAGGAAAACAGGGAAGTCAGCCTTATCGACCCCTCTTCTGTCAAGTGCCCTGAAAGACTTTATAAACAAACAATTTAAAAAAAAACTAGAGCAACCAAAAGAATTATCAGACGCTGAAATACTAGAGGCAATTCAAGATTTACCACCGATGAGCAAATCACGGAAATTAACCAACGAAATGCCGGGTCTGCCAAATCAGGCACAGATACAAATTGCTGAAAGCATCCAATCGAGGGGGGGAAAAGAAGTCCTGGAACCCCTAAGAAACGAACAGCTAGCTGAAAAGCGTGAACCAAGTAAACAATTTAGGATCGACTCGAACAGTGAAAGAGGTGAAAATCTAAAAACCATCAACCCAGAGGAGGTCACTCGTTTACCCAGGGATAAACCACGCTTGTCGGAGGTCAATCCGAAAGGGGCTTCTAAACCATCTAGCCCCAAAACCCTCGAACGGGACTTACAAACTTCGTCCACACCTATAAAACTCCCAGACCGACAATCCAGTCCATACGTGATGTCTCCAGATATCTGTCCCCTGCCAGATTGCCGGTCTTCAGATGTGGAGACCTTTAATCCCGACGCTCTCCCGTATGTGACAAACCAAGCATCCCAACAAACATCTCACCTTAGATCTCCTCCAAAAAATCGAAGACTGAGTGAAATTGCGACTCCAGCAAATAAAGATTCTCCATCAAAAAAAACAGACCTCCCAATCATCATGTCAGCTATCACCATTGCTTTGGCACCTTTTTGTAAGCTTTATGAAGCAATTAATGACTCACTGAAAGACAGCACGGTTTTAACCGCAATGATGCATAGCAAGCTGATTTTTGTTGAAGGTTTCATCACAGCATTAGACAAAAAAAATAAAGACCATATCGACACTTGGAACGAAAAGCTGAGCAGGATAGAAGACGTTTTGTCTCGTTTAAAACAAGCCTCCCCAGCTACAGTGGACAAGGAATCTCAGACTGATGGGCAATCTGTGCTTAGAGATCTGGCACCGGTCTTTATTAGAAAACCAGAAGAGCTTCCTCAAACCACCACAACAGTGTCTAGCAAACAGAAAATGAGTGAAACACTAAAACCAGTAACACCTGCAACTAAAAGTAAACCATTATTGAAAATCGGAAAGAGGAACGAACCGAGAAAAAGTGGGGACCAAACAATTTCGGCTCTGGATCCACTGATGGTAAAGAGAAGCAAACAAACAGATCGAGTAAAAGAAATTACGACGCTACCTGAGTCAACTGAAAGCGCAAACAACTCAATAATCTGTACGTCTTCCTCTCCGAGATCGGTAGAAGAATTTATATTAGAGAGCTCACTAATGGACGTAAGCCAACACCTAGATGAAACAAAGATGATTACAACGAACTCTACGGCCACGAAAGGTGTCCAGGTTCAAAAAATCAAGCCTACTGATGTTTCTAATGCTCGGATACAAGAAAAGAAACCTATTGAAAAAGCACCGGCAAAAAAAAAAAAACCTTAAAGAAATAGACCTCACCGGTGTTCCGGTTTCGACAATCTGCAACATCCCAAAACAATCTACAGACTCAGTCCCTGACTCTTCTCGGAAAAAGAGTCCACTGAAAAACAGCAGAGACGATCGTGCGAGACAGAGTGGTCCTTCTCTATCAAAGACGCGTCTCTTTAAGATTGAGCAAACATCCTCAGCGGACCAGTATATGGTCCTAAATCGCAATATGGTGCTGAAGATACTTAAAAAGACTAAAACTCTGCAAAACTTAAAATCAGACGATTTCGCACTAATTGAACCCTACCATAGTAAGAAACTAGCAAAGGCGTACTTGCATATCAAACAACGAGCTTTGAAAGACCTCTCTCAAGATGCCTATCTGGAATTAGAACACCTAGGGTTCAGTTTATTCGAGATCTCGACGTCGATCCAGAAAGACTCGTCAAGATACCCACACAGGACCTCCCCAAAAAGGAACTATAGGTTCAAATCTAGAACCGAAGACCTATATAGACCTGGAAGAGGAGACCAAAGTCCACAAACTCGAGCCCAGTGGCCGAATAAGTCAAGAAGAGACGAAAGATTTGATCATAGACAAGAGAGGAGACAAAACTATAAATCGGCTCGAGACATAGAACAAACCTCATCAGAACGCTTGCGTGACCAGGAAAGGAGATCACTATGGACTGAGTCTCCATTAGGAAAAAAAACAACCAATCGAACCCACCATGAAACAGAAAATGAAACAAAGAAGAGTAAATGGAGCTGGTTCCGCAATATTTTAACGCCAGGGCAAGCAAAATAGCAATCACTAAGGGATGCAAAGCCAATGATACCAGCATCCCTTTCGTCTGCAACAACTCCAATAAGCAACACTTTAAGTATAGCATCTTGGAACACTAGGGGACATGTACACCTTACCAACTCCGAGAGCCACGATCTCAGCGGGTATGACATCATTTGCCTTCAAGAGACTTGGCTGTGCGAAAAACCGACACTCGATGGCTATTCTATGGAAATATCACCGGCACACAAGGGACCACTTGGCCGCCCTTCATCGGGTCTACTTACAGCAACTAGGATTGGTTCTGGGGTAGCAATTATGAAGGTGATAAAGAGGACATACGAAATGCTGGCAGTCCTAACTGTATGGAATTCAAGAACATCCAAGACAAAGCCAGAATCACAAGAGCTGGTAGCAATAATAAATGTGTACTGGAACCCCCAAAAGACTTCAACAGTGAATATGTGTGAAGAAGTAATAAATACAATCGACGAAATCTCTATCAACTACAAATCTCCCAACATTATGATCTGTGGTGACCTAAACTCCAACTGCGCAACGTCCAGTTCAATTGAAAGAAATCGATCTACCAATTCAACCACGCTAAACAGGGGTCTGGCCTGGAACAGAACCATGAAATCTCGCAACCTACACAACGCGGCTTCAATGTCGACTTCGGAGTCTTTGCTACCGACATGGGAACGGGTTGGATCCTCGGCAACTCTTGATTACATTTTCGTCTCTGACTCTCTACACTGCAACATTGTCTCTTTCAATATCATCAAAACAACGCACAGTGACCATAATTTATTACATCTCAAATGTAAACATCAGAAGACTCCTTCGCAATTCTATGTGTCTGAAATTGAGACAAATGCACAACACACCCGTTTACGAATGATTGCTTCGGATGTCTCCAAGCTAAATGACCAGTTCACAATTCAAACTTCAAATCCTACAGTGCAAGACGATGTGGCCAGATCAAGCTACATCCCTCTTCTCTTGGCCTTTAAAAAACCAAGGAAAACCACGAATATGATGTTCGTCGAGCATACTCACGAATACAACGCAACTCTGGTCGCAAAACGCAGAACGTTAAGAAGACTAAGAAGGAAAGCAAAAAGTGTCAATTTACCATCTCTGTGGGAAACTCTAAAAACAGAAACCAGAGACTACAAACAATGGTTGAAAAATTCAAGGAATCTTTTATATCAAGCTGACGCTGAACATATGCTGAAAGCATTAGCTAACAAAAAATCTCGCGACTTCTGGGCACTGATAAATAAATCAAACAAGATCTCAAAATCACACATGATAAATCCAGTTTCAGAAGAAAACTGGATCTCACACTTCTCAAATCTGTTCAAAGAACCAGAAGAAAATAAGGAGGTTTTCATCAGAGAAGAAGACTCATCATGGGTGGACCTGACAGATGTGAGAGATATCAACAACTTAATAATGAAACTAAATTCATCAAGAGCAGCCGGACCGGACGGCCTGGCAAACTGTGACCTAAAGCAACATCCAGTCGAGTGGTCGAAACTTATAAGCACGATCTTTAAATTCTGTATGGCAAAAAGAACATTACCAGAATCATGGTCTCAAGCGTTGATCGTTCCCATCTATAAAAAAGGCCCCAGAGACGATCCTGTGAATTATAGGCCAATAGCTCTTCTGGACGTCATCGGGAAGATTTTTGCCTCTTCCCTTTTATGTCACTTCCGGAAATGGGCGATCTCAGCAAATTGCTATGATCCTCTACAGACTGGCTTTCAGAAAAATGCAAGTACCAGCGCAAACATCATGTGTTTGACGATACTTAAAGAAAAAGCTCTGACAGGTGGCCCTAGAGTATTCCTTGCTTTTGTTGATCTATCTCAAGCGTTCGATCGAGTGGATAGGCAGAAACTCTGGGCGAAATTGAAGACATGGGACTGTCCGAATACAATCTTAGAGCCCATAGTCAGTCTCCATAGAGATACCTCCATCAGAGTCCGCCTAAACAACGCTGGCCTCACCTCGAAACACATTCAAACATGTCGAGGGGTAAAGCAAGGTTGCCCCCTGGCCCCAGCCTTGTTTATATCATTCTTGGGAGATTTTAAAGAAGGCCAAAACAAGATCAGATCTTTTCCTCCCAAAATAGGTGCGACTCATATTCCAAGACTGCTGTATGCAGACGATTTAATCCTACTTGATTTGACTCAGGTTGGTCTCCAACGTCAACTGGATAATTTATCATCATACATTCAAGAAAACAACTTGGAGATCAACAAATCCAAAACGAAGATAATGATTCTGCAAAAAAGGGCTTTAAAAAAAAAGGAGCGTTTCCACTGGCATCTGAACGAGAAACAAATTGAAGTGGTGGATTCGTTCAAGTACCTGGGAGTGTTCGTGGATAGCTCGAAGAAAGCAAGCAGTATGCAAGTAAATCTATGGTCAAAAACCAAAAGTCTGACAGCGCAGCTGAAAATGGTTGACCGAAAATACGGAAAGTTCTCCCTCCAACCGGCCATAAATTACTACAAGGCAAAGATTGTTCCATCTCTGACTTATGGCATGGACGCCATACCATCCATTCCACCTCTAATTTGGCAAAAACTGGAAGGTTACATATGGAGAGCCGTCCTGGGTCTACCAAACTCAACTCCGATCGCCCCAATCAGGCGAGAACTTGGCCTTCTGTCATTGAAGGCAGTTGTGGACCATAGCTCTCTTCAGTTATTTAGGAAAATGATCCACCCCGAAAGTTTGGAAATCTATCAAATAATGGCATCAGAACTGGAAAAGGGTTCTAATCAAACTATGAATAAGTGGGCTGAGGACCAAAAACAAAAATTACATCAAATTGCGTGTACAGAAGCAGAACTGAAAGATAACCCATCCAGGATAAAAACAAAACTGGAATGTTGGGACTGGATTAATACCATTGAGTCAGTATCATCTTGTAAACTTCTTGACCACCTTCCAATGAATACCAACAAATTAAAAGAACCGATGGTGTACTGTAAGAAATATCCCGACAAATTACTGATGAGAACTTTTCTAAAAGCCCGTCTAAATGTTTTACCGACTGGAGAAATTTTAGCGATTAGAGCAGACTCGGAGAAAACAAACTGTAGATTATGTACTAATCCCGAGGTCACTGAATCAATAAAACATCTGCTGATGTGTTGTCCTGCTCTTCACCAGGCGAGGATTGCATATTTCTCTGCCTTGACGACAACCTCCTTTGCAGGGAATGAAGATACTTGGTGGAAACGCCTGATAACGGGCGAAAAGACTCAATGGCATACGGCTGCCGCAAAACTTCTAAACTTGGCCCTGGAAAGAATAAAGGCGATTTCGGAGGCTGGCGCATGATTAGACCCACACTGAATCAACCAGCCAGGCTTCCATCATTTAGTACTTATCTAGTAAAACTAGGAACGGACTCCCTTCAGTCGGACTGAAAAACGCCCTTGTAAAAATCTGTTGTTTATATGATTAAATACAAGTAATAAAAAAAAAAAAAAAAAAAAAAAAATTTCTTGCCAATCTGTGATCCTTTGGATCATTTTGGTTTTGGTACCAGTGGCTGAAAGGCCCCTTTTGCTAATAATCTTTCTTAGTGTCTCAGATCTAGAGGCACTCAAAGCAATGTCTGTAATTGCTTCCATGTTGTAAGTAAAGGCAGGTGGTTTAAGGACACGGTCTCTCATGTAAGTATAACCTGGGTACTTTACCAGTGTGCAACACTGGGTACCGCTGATCTTATCCCACCACCCTGCAACCCACCATTAATGACAACCGGAGACCAGGTAAATGAGCTCGATGTGACTGCATTGGTGCGAGATAGCTCCTGCCCTATAACCAATTATCCTGCTTAATCCTACCCTGCAACCCATCATAAACCACATAGTGCTGAGCTTAAAATAATGACACTCTGACCGAGCAAATATATCTTACACTTCTCCTAGCTGTGAATCTACCTCGGAGTGCAGCTACTGCGTCACGAGAATGCAATTCTGGAACAGTGGGCTCATAAGAATAAAACATCCACTTCAAACACTCACCTCTTGTATCACTATGCTCACTCTCTACTTAACACCAACATGCAATAGAGCGCAGCTATACCCCTCGATCAATTTCGGCATAGCTGCTCTCATACGAACAATACTCCATGAACACCTCAACATCCTGCTAGAATGCTGTCATGGGTATCAGGCAGGTAGTTGGGGGAAGCTGGGTGGAGGCTTGGCAGGCCTGGCATAGGCACACAAAGAACCCATAACAAATCCCTCCTTTCATTCCTTCCTAGTGTTTGTAGTAACTTTCTGTTGCCAAACGGGAAGTACATGATAGCTCATGAGCTCTCTAGTGTTTGGGTGTGGCTGGCTATATAATCCACACCCAAATTTCTTCCAGTGCTTGTGTTGCTTACTGTGAGCTTTATCAGCAACACACTTGCGGTGCTCTGGATCAGCCAGCATCTGCTTACCTGCTCCGGATCATTCAGCTTCAGCTTACCTGGTTCTTGCTCCATGCCGCAGCTATCTCCAGTCAAGAGGGGACTTCTACACCAGCACCTGTAAGAACAAAGAACAGCATTAACACGCGCACATCAGTAACGCTGCGCATACTCACCAAATCTTCCCGCGACGCTGGAATCCAGGTCAGTTGCACGATTGGACAACCCCTTTAAGAAAGAAGAGACATTATTCATTACGCTCACTCCAATAACGTGAACACTTATTTCACTGCGCTCTCTCTATCTCTACGCGGTGCAAAACCACCAAGTCTCCAGTAGCGCTGAACCCGGACTCAAGGCGCTAATACCACATAATTTCTCCTGCAAGGCAAAGGGAAAGACATTACCAGGCGCTCTCGAATTGAAGGCGCTGCGCAAACCTACCAGCAGCTAGCTTCTACAAGCAGCGCTACTCACCCATAAAAATACTGGCAAACAAAGACAATACGGACAATTTTGGACACTCAACATTCAAAGTGCAACGTTCACTTGTGGGAAGAACTTTCTAGCCAGTGAAGAAACTGATGCCTTGAACTGTCGGCCTTGCTGTGAAGGCATAAAACAGCGTTTGGCATCTGAACTCAGCCTACAGACATTGGCACCAATCACATGAGTGAATCGCGCCCCTGCAAATGCAGGATGGAGTGCACACCCTACTAAAGATCAAGGTAAGACCATAGAGGGACATCATAGCACACAGTAAAGAGAAGGGAAGGGGCCAGGTGAATCGGGTGAATTCAGGTCTGAATGTCCACATTGTATTTGACAGGTATTCCGCCGGGTCAAACAGGGGAAGTGAAGACTCTGGGTCAAGGGAGGCTCGTCCATCGCTCCTGCAGAGACCAAGGTGAGTGTGACAAACGCAGCTATATCCCATGAAAAAATCAGCCTAGCTGCGCACATAAGCGTCCTACACAGGCCTAATGCCGCCAGAATGCTGTCTCGGAGGCCAACCACACCTAATGTTAGGATGCAGCTACCATCATGCAATCGCATCAGCTACTCACATATTCAGTGCACCCAAGCACCACATGCTACCCTACTCTCTCGACTGACCTTGACTACAGTCCCCAAGGGCATTCAACTCACAAGTGCTTTGAGATCATACCAATGATATATAGCTCACTATATAAATGACAATTAACAATAACATCAATTTGTTAATATGGATTTCTAAACCCTGACCTGGTGGGCAAAGGTTTAGGAGGCCACCCTCGGTTTAGGAGGCCACCCTCAGTTTAGTGAAACAGGGGAACCTTCTGAATAAGCCAGACCAATCTAGGTAGCTTGGCAGGCGGTCAAGACTGAGTCTCGGGAGGGGTGAGAGTGATCGGAAGCCCACAATGAGCACACACAGCAACGAACCACAAATTACTCTTAGACAAGTGTATATGAAAAATATCTATACATTTATTATTGGTCAGACAAAATACACTTTAGCAATGAGAAAACAGTTATTACACAAATCCTTAAACAATGCAATATATACATTACATTTCCTAATGCAATTCAGTGAGAAGATAAAACCACAACCTGCAAAGAAAGGGTTCAGTTAACACACAGACGGTATTAGGCAATCCTTCAGAGTTCAGTCCCTAACTTTCAAGTTCAACCCTACGAAGAGTGGAGCCTTGTGCTCAACAGTAAAGTTGTGCGTAAAAACACACAATTGCGCAGGTGATTCAAAAAGCGGGTCTTCTTGGAAGGGCTGTAGCAAGTCAGGAAGGGGCTTGAGATGATGAAGAATTGGTTCCCACTATTTGAGCAGGCCCTGCCCTTGGTGGCAAAGCAGTGTTCAAATGGCGAGAATAGCTAGGGAGTGCAGGCTAACCCAGCCAAGTTCGAATACCTTTTAAGGGATACTTGTGCATAAAAGTGATCGGTTGTGCCAGGGGGCCAGCGGTAAGTGATGCAAGTACTCACTGACCCTCGGCACGGTCTGGACCAAACTTTGACCGTTTAGTTGAGGTCGCTAGTAGTTTCGAGTCCTGCAGTTTCGCAGTACTGCAGCGCGCAGTGGTGGCGAACGATCATCCTTGATGGAACAGTTGCCTTTTCTCAGCTTCCAAAGGAGGTATGAAGAGAATTCTGGTGCAGCTGGTGTCAGGGCACTGGAGAGCAGAACAGCAGGGGTTGTTTCGGGACCGTCACCACCAGGTAGTGACATGGGAATTGTGGATGCAGGCAGGGTTACGCATTATCCTAATTTGGGACCAGAGGAGCTAGGCCTGCAAAATTGGCAGCAGAATGTGCAGACCGCAAGCAATGTCCCATTTCTCGGGTCTGCGCTCGAGACGGCAGCGGTGGGTTACCCTGAGGTAGAGCTGGACAGTTTGCCAGATGGCCCAGGATCACTTCTCAAGGGGCTTGTTCAGTGGGTAAGCAGGGGGTGCCGAGAGTAGTTGTTCCCACTACTCCAAAGGAGTGAAGTGCCTTGGCAGGCCTTCTTGATCGAAGAAGAAAGCAGGGGTCCGATGGGATAGCAGAGGGCGTAGGGTGCCAAAACCTTCCAAAGCATATAAGGCTTCTTCATGAGTCTGTTTCTTCATGCAGGAGACTTGGCTCCTTTTGTATTTAAGTGAGAGCACAGGTGATCAACCTGGAATGGCTGCAGAGCCTCTTCTCTTATCCAAGATTAGCTTTGCGCCAAAATCGAGGACTTTGAATAGAAGATCTGCTCTCTTGTTGGCATCCCAGACATGGACCAATTATTGTCCACGGTGGTCTGTAAATTCGGGGAAACCAGAAATCCTGGTACCAGTGGTGTGGATTGGGGCGAGACAGTCCCAGCCCACTTCCTGGGCACACAAACGAGACGGGCAGACTTCTGCGAAAGAGATCGGTTTTCGTGGGCGGCTGCATGCCCAAATAAGGAAGACCTGGGTAACTCGACCTGGGTGAAGGCAAGGGACAAAAATGGCCAATGGACAGAACAAAAGACTTTGTGGCTCTGCCATATTCGGATCTGGCCACAGTCTTGAGCTAAAACGTAGTAAACACGGTTTAACTCAGTAAAAAGAATTACAACTTTATGAAAAGTAACTGCTGCCACCAGTTTGTCCCAGGCACACTCGTAAAATCACCAGAAAATCTTTTGAGGGTGTCTAGGGCCATAAAACAAAGAGACCCCAGCGCACGGTACTGGAGGGTACATTGTGCACTGTAACTGTAAAAAATTACCAAGAAATGGCAACATAGTCAACGACTGAGAGAAACCTAGTTTCCCATTACTGACAGTCTGAAGGACGTGTCCGTTTCCCCATAACAAGTGAGCAAACGCCCAGGGGAGTTAAAGGCTGGACTCCAGTGAAAAAAGTCAGGTTAGGATAGCCAAACAAAAGCAAAACATTTGGGGGTGGGGGGAGTCCATAAATGGAGGGAACATTGCACATGAATGAAATCTTTCCTAACAGAAGGCACCGAAGGTACTGTGATGGGGAAGAACATCTTCCAGCCTCAGAAATTATCCAGGGGTCCCAGATTCGTCTTGGATCATGTTCTCCTGTGGCATATCAGGTACTTTGTTGGTGGTGGGACCTGTAGAAGTAAAGCAGAACATTAATGAACGTGTATGGACTGGACTTTAATAGACAAGATAAGATACAACCTAACTCTTCCCTTACTGGTTGCTCAGGTGGGCGGGATCCTCACACGGTATCACTATTTAAGTCTGAAGAAAGTATACTGCCTGTGTTCTGAAACTAACATGCCTTACTTCCTTGATCTATGAAGCTATACCTTCCTTAGAAATGTTTGCTTTTTAAAAACTGTCAGCAGTTGGTGCATTGTTAATGAATTTAAGTCTTGTGTGGTACCACATAGTGTAATAAAATGTTGCCAGTATTACGATACTGTTGCCAAAGTAAAAAGTGTTCTTATTTATATGTGCATTTATTTGAACCTTGTTTATAAAAATCTTGATGGTAATAAAAGACTGTTATCCAATAACATAGCGTGTGGCTGTTTCTTTGTGGAGGCTTGGGGATTCACTACTTAAGAACCAGTCTGCATCATCACCTGAGAGCTGAAGCCTGATGCTTGTCGAAAGTTACCTATTGAGAGCCTTGACTGGGGTGTTCTGTGCTCCTGCCCCAACCATACAGAGGGCACAAATACAGACATCCCATATTACATATTATTAGAGGTCACCAAATCATCAGTGGTGTGGACCAGTTTACCAGGTTTTAAGGTCTTGCTTGCACAAAGTCTACCCCTGGCTTTCCATTTTAGCATATGTTGCAGATCAATTTCAGACATAATACAAATCTATAAAAATGACAAGTTTCTGAAGCTGATAGTTTATGGCAGGAGGGGCATCCTGATAAAAGGTGATCAGCTCTGCCATCAGAAAACTTTAGGGACCACATTTGTAATAGTTGGATTGGTGTTATCATCCAGCCAAGCATGTCCAATAATTCTGTATCCCCATTTTTGGTAATTATGTAAGCCCACCCAACCACATGAACTGTGGGGATACACAGAGAGGAGCGTTTTCACCACTCCTGCGATAAGTCTAAATATGCTTCCATCTTATCAATTGCTGTAAAAATCTATTCTTTTAAGCAATGATCTTACTCAGAATCATGTAGATTTTTCAATTGTTGGATCATCGTACTCTATTTTGAACAATGACAATACCAGACCTCTACTGGGTGGTGCTGTATAGAACTGATCCAGAATATTCTCACTGAATTCGAAAAATTCCCAGTTAATCTCCGGCCACTCTGCAGATATTGCAGTGATTGATGGGAGGGTCCCACTGTGTTGTGTTCTCTACAAACCATCGAACAGTCATTTTTTAGTACCCATACCATTACTAGGAGGGCATTTTGCATTTATTACATGTTCCTTCTAGAAGGAATAATGTTTTACTTGCATAGGAGCTAACGTTATTGACCTGGGTATGCGTGCATCGCAATACTGCAGTCAAGTAGGATTCAGATTAATCACGTTTCTAGGAAGAACTCCTTTTTTTAATGGGGTAAGCCACACCAGAAGCCTTTTAGTAGTTCTTTTTTCTGAGTCACCCCACCACTGTTTTCAATAAAATGAACTAAGGGAAGTGCAGTCTTAACATACTCCTCTATAAACCTGCAACTATAATTTGCTAGTCTTGGGGAACATTGATTGCCTAGTACAAGCTGAAACAGATATAGGTGGAGCATGGGTGGTATGTAGGGCTTCTGTTTGTGAAATTGAAGGACTGACCTATTATGATTGAGATATGATGACAAGGTTCTATTCGTGTTTTTACCATTATTGGTCTGTGTCCTGCACCTGTATTTTAGAACCACTGTTGTGGAAGGGTGATCCAGCTTCCGACAGGGCAGACGGTTGACTTAACTACTTTACAAGTCTCCCCCCTTGCAAGAGAGCTGCCACCATGCGATGTATCAGGTTCTCCCTGCTGCACAAGATTCTACCCCGCTCGATAGCTGCCAACACGATCCTTTTTGGGTTCTCCCTTCTGAACAAGAGCCACCAACATCAGAATGTTTTAGGTTTGCCCACTAAACTGGAGCCGACCTTAAACTTTTTCAGATTCAGACTACACAAGAGCAGTGAAAATCAGAATATTTCAGGTTCTCAACAATTGCCTAGAGCCACAACATGCACATGTTTCTGGTTCTCCTCAGGGCTGTCGCAAGATGTGGTGAGGCCCGGAGCAAAACATTTGGCGAGGCCCCTATTTGATGTTAAGCACTGGGCCCACAGCAGCGCCTTCGGAAACAGGGGACTAGAGAAATCTCCCCTTGAGTTTGTGTGGATGAACCCAAAATGTGGGTTATTACTACAACTGCACATCAACTACAGCAAAGTTAGATTTCTCTACTCAAGAAAGGTTTTATGCCAGACTAACCTTTGTATCATAGGCATAAACCTATACAGGACGGCATGACAGCATGTGGTGCCTGATGCCAGCATTAAGGAGCACCCTGCCCCTGTGTGCGCATTAAAACACACATCATACGCAGTGACAGATGGATGATGTACAGTGGAGGCTGGTGAATTTCTGAACATAAAAGGCTTACATGTTTGTGCCAACTATGCAGGATCGGTAGAGCACAGTGAGGGTGCCCAAACCAAACAAGGGTTATTTGAGGGGGTTTCTCACTCCCAAGAAAATGTTTGAAACATTGGGTTACACTTATGCATTTTACAGCACTTTCTTTGTAAAAATTTTGTAGAAATCCACGCAGTTTGCGATTTATTTTGTATGGAAGCACATGGAACAACCCAATAGTTGCAAATCACCACCTGTGCACAGGAACATTTTCTAATACATTTCATGCCGCCATTGCACACAACAAATGCTACTACAAAGATATATTCATGCTGGTTATTTCCATGGGGTACATGCAGGCTGCACCACTATATGCCATTATTAACATGTACGTCGTCCTAGCCCGTAAACATGCCATGCCACAGAAAGTATGTCCAGGCTGACTGTGTACCATAAGTGTTGTTACTGGCTCGATTGGTCTAATTTCAATGTTGGCCAGTTCAGCCAAGTAGTATGTTTGCTTTAACCTTGGTGCACAGTCCTGTGCAACATGGGTAAAGCAAAACAAGCATTGGCAATCCTAACAGTTTGGGCTTTCATGTAGGCATGGTAAAGGTACTGTTGTATTGGCATTAACTGGCCATTGATGGTAGCAGGTGCAAACTGGTTTGAGTACCTGGGCATCTGATAGCAGTTCCTGGCAAATGCCTAATACTTATGCACAAGCCAAAACTGTTGGCTTTGCCAATGTTTGTTTTTAACAGGACTTCAGTGAAAAACACGTAGGGTACAACACCAGCGGATCCGTCTCTAGCCCTCTCACGAAATGTTGGGTTTTGTTGACTCGACCTGGCTACTTGGGCGGAGCCAGCCCCTGGCTAGGGAGGGCTGAAGCACTCCCACTTTGAGGTAGAAGGCCTCTCTCAAAGTGACGCCAGCCCGTAGCTCTAGTTATGGAGTGGCAGCAGCATCAAACATGCAGAGTACAAATGCCTATCCATGAGATATCAACAGACTAACTTTGATAAAGCCAAAGTCTTAACTTCTGGTCCCAGATTTTAGATGGCCCACCTCTCCAGAGATTAGCATAGCATTATGAAAGTAAAGAGCCTTTGAATTGGGGTGAAAGGTACGACTAGTGGCCAAAGGGAAGGTGAAATGGCTATTCAGCTTAGTAGCTGGGCTCAGGGCGTTGGGAGGGAAGTTGGCAGGGCTGGTTGACGATGTGTCAGGGCTGGTGGGGGCCCATTTCTTTGCGATGTTTGTGGGGCACCCCAGGCCTTACAGATTGGAAGAATAGACCAAGCCACCTATGGAGTGCTTAAATCAATAATTAAGTCAAAATAATACAGTGAGGTGGTTAAAAGCTGCAGATTATCAGTAGGTGTATGTGTCATAAGACTGCAACCACGAGGGCAGCTGCTTGGGGCCCATTTCAACTGCAAAGACCCATACACCATCGCTCAGTGGGGAGACCGACAGCGCAATGGATTTAATGGCCCCACATTGGCCCCACTCACTATCCGCTTTTAAAACTGTCATCCAGCCCCTATTGGGCTGACCAACAGAACTGTGGCCAGATGGAACAAGACAGACAGACATTAAACGGGGCCTGGGCTTCGCTGTTAAAAGGCCCTGATATTACTAACATAAAACATTTCATTGTTAGCACCTGCATTCATAAACATACATTTATACGTAATTGAAATTGTGATGTGGGGTTAGCACTTGCATGCCAGGGGAGTGGTTGGGAGGGTAACATGAGACATCTCATTCTCACAGCAGTCCTTAAGTGTGCCATTTCAGAAATGAGGTCGAGAGTTAGCTGCTTGTAACATTGAAGCTTCATCAGAATAGTCTCATTCGAATGTGGAAAGATATTAGATGTGCCCACACAAGTAAGTTTGCCCCTCCCCCACAGGCTCTGAAGTTGGCGTCCCTCCCAACATTTGAAGTGTTAGTCCCACTCCTTTGCCCCCTGAAAATTTAGCCTAGATGCACCTCTGATGCAGTGGCACGCAGGTCTGCTAAATTTAGGGGTGGGGCTGGCGCACACACTCGCATAACACTTACACCCATGCATTCATCCACCAGTCATACAACTCCTTGCATGCACCCATACATAAAAGCAAACACAGCATTGACAACAACATAAACACCAACATACACACCAACATACACGCACAAATTCATGCACATATACATACTCATTTAATTTAAATACTACACATATATACACATTTAAATAAAAATAAAAAACACTCATCTTACCTCCATGCACCCTTGAAAAGCCCCTGAGCAGCCACTGGGGACCGGATGGCACTCACTCCGACACGTAGACCAGCTGCCTGACAGGAGAGAACTCCTCTCCTATCAGTCAGCGGGTTCAAGCTGAGCAACGTGAACACAGTAACTGACAGGAGAGGAGTCCTCTCCTGTTAGGCAGCATGTCCACATTGTCAGCTGAATAACGGGAGGCAGCAGAGCGCACTTCTGAGCCTTGCTGTCTCCCATTATTTTGCTATTTGTTGTGGAGCCATAGGCTGAGTAGTGTAGGTTCCCTTTACTTCTCTTACCAGATCCCTACCTAAGTAATAAATTACAGACAACTTATGTGTATGGAAAAGTTGTAGGCCGTAGGCATTTTATTTTCTTACAGAAAATACAACACAACAAAATAATTACACTGCCATATGCTTTTGGGCACATTGTGTCCAGTTCTGAAGTTGCCCAAGGCTCCTCCTGAGTCCTTGTTATCCCTGAGCCTTCGTACCTGGGCACATGCCACCACACCTGAGTGGGTGTTCCTTACACCCGCTGAGGTCCCCCCCAAAAGCACCCTACCTACAACCCCGTTCCTGGAGTGCCCTAAAAATGTTGTTGGAAAAAAAAACCCATCCCTTCCTTTGATAGGTGCACCCCATCCTGGTGAAACATGTCCGGGTTGTTCCGGTGTGAGCCATGTTTTATGAAATGCAGCCCTGTGCTCTTGCAGTACTTTTCTACTGATTTATTTAGTTTCTTTCTGGCTATTTCAATTGCGTGCCTCTTCTGTGCCCCATACCAGACCCTTCTTGGTATTATCTCTGACATAAAAATCTCGGTTTTCCACCAGCTGCGGGCTATGCTATGTAGTGACTCGCAGATGTTCCTTTGTAATTTACCCCTGCTTGTGCTCACCAGGTCCGACAGCCTTTCGTGGATGTCCTCCCTGTGCATCCCCAGGGGGCCCCACCGTAACGTAATTTTATTCCTGAATTGTAGTCCTTGCTTCACCTCTTCCAGCCACCTGCCTGCCTGGGTCACGAAAGAGTGCCCCACTATCCATTGCGATTTGTATGGTCCGGCATCTGTGGAAACGGGGGAGATAAGTGTCATATCAGTTCCTCCCTTATGTATTTTTTTAAAACATTGCGACTTTCACCCCCCAATTCGGCTCACCCCCTTTGCTCCCAGGACCCCCGCCCACGCAGAGGTTGCTGCCCCTATCCTGAAAGAATGTGTCCCAAATTCGGCTGGATCCCATTCCGCTTTCGCCACCGCCTGTTTTAATACTGCCTGAAACTGGTACCTGCTGAGCGCGCTGCCGTCCCTATGAATCAATAACTGTCCGGCGACCTCTGGTCATCGATCTAGGAATCCTTGGGTGATGCATCTGGGACAGTGGTCCTTTTCTCTGATGCAATCGAGATCTATTGCTCTCCCCTTCCCCATTTGGTCTGTCTTAGATTTCCTTAGCATTATAGACATCCCCTTGATACCCATACTAACATCTTTTCTTGCCAGGCCGTCTCCTGCCCCCGTATTCCTGGCCACCAGTTCCCCTATTCTGAAAGCTCCATAGTATGCTAGCGCAAATGCTGCCCTGAACAGAGCGGTTTTGTACGTGCTGCTGCATGTGTCTTGCAGCACTTTTAGCAGAATTATCAATTTCCCAAAATGTACCGGCCTTCTGCTATCTGTTTTTTTCCCCTCTAACTTCGCCCATCCCCTCATAGCGTATTTTATCTTAGCGCTGTCAGTCGGGTCCAGTATACCCGCCACTTTTGTGGTATATGCCACCGCCGCCAGGTGCGCTGCTGCCCAGCTTTTCTATTTCCCTCTGGCAAATGCCCCTTCGAGAAATTCACACATTTTTTCCGTTGAAACTTTTTCCACCTTTTTTCCACCTGTTTCCACCAAGGCATCTTTTACATGCTTTTCGTACTGCTTACCCGTTTTGTACGTCAGGGAATTTCTGGTCAGCTTGTCGATGACCCTTTCCTTTCTCCGTTCTTCTCAAACTTCTTTTGAGTCGACCTTGTGGCCAACCGTGCTTTCCTTTCTAGTGCCTCCAACGGGACCCATGCTTTGCGTGGCGTGGGTGTTCTTTCCTTGTCGGTGTCCGGTCTCAGCTCCCTGAATTTCTCCCACTGAAAGCGAGAGATTGCATCAGCCACCACATTTTCTTCCCCAGCGAAATGCCTCGCCTTTATGCATGTATTCATCTTTAGGCTTTCCAGCGTGATTGCCCTCATTAATTCTAATACTATCATGCATGATGCCCTTCCTTTGTTTAACAAGTGCACCACCGCCATGTTATCTGACCATACTGCCAACTCCTTGTTCCCTAGCTCTTCCCCCCCCCATGCGCATAACGCGACCGATATCGGGAAGACCTCCAGCAGCGTTATGTTCTTTGTCCATTCCGCCACTTGCCACGATTTTGGCCACTTGCCTGCACACCATTTTTTACCCCAGTATTGCGCCAAAACCAAAGCCACCTGCTGATTCAGCGAAAAACACCCTTTTACCTTCGTCGTTCACCGGTGAGCGCCATATTACCGCCCCCTTGAAGTTTTTCAGAAATTCTGCCCACACTTCCAGATCTCTCTTGATTCCTCCCCCTAGCCTCACCCTGTGGTTCCCTTTGGTAGCACCTCTTGTTTTCCGCTTGATACTTCTCTGGAACACCTTCCCCTGCGGTATGACTCTTCCTGCGAAGTTCAGTTTTCCTGCCAGCACTTGCAATTCTCTCACTGTTGCTTTGTTTCTTCCTTGTAGTTCCTTTATTGTCTTCAGCAGCTCCGTCACCTTGTCCTCCGGGATCCGACACCTCCCCTTGTTTGAGTCGATTTCTATACCTAGGAATTGGATAACATGCGTTGGCCCCATCGTTTTCTCCTCTGCCAGAGGAAAACCCCACTCGCTCGTTATTTCCACGAATTTGTCCAGTGTTGCCCTGCATAGATCCACACCATTGGGGCCGACAAATAAAAAATCGTCCAGGTAATGCACCATCATGGACTCCCTCATCTCCTGTGTTACTGCCCATTGTAAGAATGAACTTACCCTCTCGAAATATGCGCATGAGATGGCGTACCCCATCGGGAGGCATTTGTCGATGAAGTATTCCCCCTCCCAATGCATGCATAGCCATCTTTGTGATCTGCTGTTGACTGCCAACAGGCGAAATGCCGATTTAATGTCTGCTTTCGCCATCTATGCCCCTTCCCCTGCTTTTCTGACTAGTTCCACCGCCTCCTCGAAGTCTGAATATGATACTGTCGCCTCGCTCTGAGCGATGCCGTCGTTCACCGAGGCACCCGGGGGGTAGGATAGGTGGTGTATCAGCCTATATTCCCCTTTGTCTTTTTTTGGCACCAGTCCTAGTGGTGAACATAAAAATTCTTCGAATGGTAAGGCCGTGAACGGGCCCTCTACCCTCCCCAGTTCTACTTCTTTCCTTATCTTACTGGTCACTATATCCCTGTTTTCGATTTTGGATTTTAGATTCCTAGGAATGTCATGTGCTACCTGCCCGGTAAACTGGATGTTAAAACCTTCTCTAAAGCCTTGCCTGATTTGTTCTGCCGCTTCTTGGTCGGGGTATTTCTGGAGTCACCTTTCCATCCTCTCGATTTTTACCGGCGTGGCCGTTTTCCTGCCCCAGTTCTTATTTCCGTGTCTCATCTCTTCTGCCGCTTGGCACTGCGGCCCTTGTGCACTTGGAGCTGGTGTGGTCACCCTTGCATCTCGCATTTGTGGTTGAACTTGCACTTCTATCCCCAGCTACAGGGTACCCCCTTTTCAAAGCTCCTGCATTGACCTGGTTCCGCTCGTGCTGTCCCCGTGCTCCCACTGCCTCCCCCCCCTGTGTCGTCAGGGGCAGACTGCTCTGCCACCCTCTCTATGACCCGTAATTTCTGCTCCGAAAACTCTAGTCTCTTTTTCTGTCATAGCTGGATTCGTACTTTCTGCCACTGGATCTATAATCCGCTTTGTAATCATTCTGCCAATACTGCCTTCTCTGCTGTCCCCCTGTGCTCCTCTCCTTGGAATCCCATTTCTCCTTTAGCACGTTAAAAATTTAGAGGGTAAAGTTTTCTTCATCCCAGCCCATATCCGGAAAGCAGTCCATCTCCTTTCTGAACTCATGGTCATACTCCAGCCATGCATCCCCTCCAAATGCTGCGTGGACCTTCAGCCCCCTCTGTTGATATGCAACTAATGCTACCCCGTCTTCCGGGAATTTTTGTAATATGATATGGTGAAGGCCGCCATCCAGTTGTCAAAGCTCCTCACTACTGGCCCCTTTCTTAGTAAGCTTTTCTCGCCCTCCTTCATGTCCTCTAGGGCCACATTCATCCCCCTCTTTTGACAATCTAACAATGCAAAGATATTGATCAATTCCTTCCTCCAGATGTTTTCCTTTACTTTGTCATTTATGTACCAAGCCATCGCTTTCATCGACCTGCCCTGTGCGTCTTTACCCATGGTTGGCCTGCCATATTTCGTCATGAGTGGCCCCTCATTTTCTGCCGCTGCCACCGTCGGTGCTGCCCCCGGTGGTGTGGCCCCTGCCCCTATGCTTGGCCCTGCCGGTACACCTTGTGGTGTCGGTATCATTGGTGCTCCTTGCGGCACCACCCCCTGTGGTGCCGGGACTGGGGCCTCTCTGGGTTCTGCCCTTGCCCCCCCTACCCCTCTCTGTCTTTCCTTGATCACCACTCCTCTCCATTTAACCCAAGCCTTTAGATGATCCCCTTTCTTCGTCATCACTGCTTGATTCGTCTGATGAACTCCCCTGCTGCTCTTCCCTGCTTTTCTTCCCCTGTCTGCTTTTCTTGTCTTGGTTCTGGGCGACTTACCCGAAACCGTGACTCAATTTTTTAACATTTTTACTATTTTATTCCCCACATTATTATTCACATTACCTTTCTTTTTATCTTTTTTCTTTCTCTTGGTCGGTGCCTCCGTCTGTTCCTCTGATCTCTTCGACTCCGCTCTTCCCCTTTTCTGTCCTTGCGGTACCTCATCTTCTCCTTCGCTGCTGCTGGGCTCTAAGAACAGCAGAGGTGACGTTGCCTTTGCTCTTTCCTCTTTCTGCATTACTTCCAGCACCCATTGTGCCACATACTCCTTCTCCGCCTTTCTTGCCCATTCTGAAAATTCTTGGGCCCTCATCGCTCTTCCTTCCGCCATCCTTCTCGTCTGAATTCTGTCGATCGCGCTTTTGTTTGACCACGGCGATAAGTGTCCTTCGTTTGTTCGCAGCTGGTACTTCTGGGTCGCTCCTGCTCTGGCACCGTTGTAACCACCGCGATCAGTATGAACTCTAGAGAGGTAGAAAAATGCATGAGCCCACAAGAGCAAACGTTTTTCCTTCCCCTTCTCCAGGTACTAAGAGCCTACCCGAGAGAGGTGAGCTCTTACCTGGTTTGTGCCGCCTCTCCTTTTCCAGGCTTACTTATACCCCCTGGCCTTTTGTTCCTTCCTGGGGGCGGCCGGGTTACCCCCCTGACCCCTTGTTATATTTCGCACCTTCCCAGGTGCTGTTTCCTGCCCTTGCTGGGCTTTTGTTTCTTGTGGCACCATTCGGACGCCCCTCCCTTCGCTTTCACGCCGTTTTCCCCCACCCTGCGCCTAAACTCCCAGACCCTCTATCGTCCCGCATTTCATGCGGCCCGGGGCCTGGGTCAAACGGCTTTGCAACAAACAGCAAAATCCTTTTAGGGGCAGATAGAAGTCAGCACAGTTCAGCCCCCCTTGTGAATAATGGACACAGGTGGACTGTGCTGCCATCTATGTAGGAGAGGGGGCCGCGGGGCCCCCTGCAAGCGCGAGGCCTGGGGCAGTTTGCCCCTCCTGCCCCCCCTCGTGACGGCCCTGATTCTCCTCAATACAAAAAATAACCAACACAAGCATTTTTCAGGGTCCACTTGCTACATGAGAGAGAAGCAGACACAGCATTTTTCTCAGGTCTCCCTGCTAAGCAATAGCTGCAACTACAAATATTTCTCAGGGTTGCTGTATCCTTGTGTCTATGTGCTATTTCAGGGGGGGCGGGAGGGGGGGGGATCTCCTTGCTATGGGATAGCTGCAAATGCAAATAGTCCTCAGGGTCTTCCCACTAATATTTCTCAGGCTCACCTTGTTACTTTCTCCCATGGCTGCACCTCCACCAATCAAGGTGGCTACTCCTTTATGCAGATAGTGATGGTGAGACAACACAGGCCTGATAGCTGGGCATTCCATGTCGCCACATACCACCAATAAAGAAGCTTGCTCCTCCTGCCCCACTGCACACGCTATTTTCCAGAGCATGAAGATCGCTGTACACCCCTCTGATTTTGTTGTTCCCTCATGGGGGCTAGTATTGCCCCACCCAAGAGGAGAGCGCCCCTAGTAGAAAGGAGGGTACAGTACCCTGTTGTTTGTCCCATACTCTGGCTGATCTTGCCTCCTCCACAGGATGCGAGCCACCAGCATCACCTGGCTCAGCCTACTTCACCTCTCTGTCTTCCACTCCTCCTCTCCTGTCTGCCCTACCTTTTCCAGCCCTGTATCAATGTCTCCTTTTTTCTTCCTCCTGGTTTGCATCCACCTCCTGGTATCCCACCTACTGCTCCACTTACACCTCCTCACGCTCCTCCTCCTCCTCATGCTCCTCCTCTTACACATGTTTCACCTGCAGCACCACATATAACTTTGTGTTGTTCTTCCTTTTGCCCCACATCCACCTCATGTTCCCCCCCCCATGGCTGCCCCTCCCTCTCCGCCCTGTGCCCAACCATTGCCACTCCATATCCTACAGTTGTGGTCCCGCTTCTACCTTATTGCATTCATTTTCCTGCTGCCCCACACAATCAGTTCCAACATCTGCTCAATTACTGTTGCCATCCCTTGCTCCACCGCTTCCATCACCTCCAGGAGAAACCTAGACTATGTCTCCTCCTGCATTGGTAGAAGTGCCTTCCACAAAAGTTGCATGCTACGGTTCTGTGCCTGCACCCTCTTCCTCCCCCTTCACGGTTCCTGTCCAACACTTGACAGAACTCCAGCTTTATCACCCTCCAAGGTATCCACATTTGTCTAATGTCCACCCCAATCTTAATGTGCTGCTGTTCATCTACCCCAATTGCCACCTTCTCCTCATCCAAAAATGAAATGTTCCCAGAGAGATCCAGCAGTTGCTTTCCTGCCTCACTGTAAATTGTTGGGGGAGCATACGGGTTAAGGGATTGGTTTTCCCAAGGATTTCCAGAAAAGGTTTCACAAAGGTGTTTTTTCTTTCCTGCGAAAGGATGGAGAAATGGTAAAGTAAAGGGTTCACAACACACAATCACAAAGGGCTTCTCAAAAAGCGGAGGTGTCGGAAAGTACAGAACCTCTCAAAATAACAATACAAATAAAATGTCACAAATGGGGAATGAAATGGTATGTTGCTGAGATGTATACCATGCACTGGTCTCCAGTCCCTCATAGGGATCTGAAAAGGAAAGGGGTTGGGGAGAGTTAGTTAGTGGGACGGAGAGGGATAGCGCAGGAGACCCTTTGCTGCACTGTTCATAGCTTAAGTTGGGGGGGAAGAAATGATCATCACTGTGTTTTTGCTTCTAGGTGGTACGGGGTTGGTGGTGTTTAGGTGTGTGGGTTTGTTTTGGGTGTCTGTGGTGTAGTGCTGGAGATTTAGGTTGTTGGAGTTGAGTGAGATTTCCGCGGGAATGTGCCGTTTGCTGTGTGATTCAAGTTTGTGCTGTAATAGGGGTATGTCTGTTGCATTTGATGGCCGAGTGGTGAGATTTTAGGACAATCGAAACCTTCAGTAGGGTTAATGGTGAGGTAGGCTTGTGCATTCTTGTAGGTTGCTTTGTTCCAATTAAGCTGAATTCCTTATATGGCGGTTGGTGATATTCCTTTTGTTGTGTCAGTTTTGTTGGTTCGGAATGAAATGTGAAAGACACAAAATGCTCTCAATGGCTGCAGCACATGATGTTGCTCAAGATGTGGCTCAGCCATTGTCCTCAAAACACACAGCGTGCCAGATAGTGACCTGGGACTTTTCTATGGCCACCAGACCTTCCTAGAAACTCTAATTGATACATTAAATGCTCGGAGATAAGTGGCTTTGATTGCCCTGCCAAAATGTAATCCACCAAGTGAATTTGCACAGCACACTGCAGCTTGCCGTCAGGTTTTGCAAGTCTTCCAGTTCCCATAGACAGGATTTGGTTCAACTTGCTAGTGCAGGAGTTTCCCTAGTCCCAAAATATATCATACACCCAAAAACAATTATGTTGAAATGATTGCTCAATCCTCTTACTACCTGCTTCTTTACAAATATTGCACTTGATTGATTGGTTAAAGGATTGATTTATTGATTCAAGACATGTATGTGGTACAATCTCAAACAGAATGGACTGTCTCTGGGTGCCAGCCATCTATCACAGAGCTGGGAACAGACTATACGATGACCAATCAACTTTGAGCTAGTTAAATAGATGTATCTGAATAGCCCTCATTAAATTGCAGGCTACAAAGACGGAACATTGTTGAAGTGCAGAAGCCCTTAATGTCTAAAATCGCTTGCTTCAAAAGTGAGACTTTTAACTATTGGGGTAGAGAAGAGATAAGCCTCAGAAAAATGTAAATGATTTGGCAGATGCGATTTCTTTCATTTGTGCCTGAGGTAAGAGGGAGCTTCACCAGTAAGGCCCTTGAAGACAACGTACCTAATCTTGAAGTCAACTCTGGCCATAACGGTGGAACCAATGTAACAGGCATCTTCGAGAAGCCATCCAATCCTATTTGAGAATGCCAAAAATGAGATGAGGCGCTGCATTTTGGACCACTTGCAAATGGCAGAGAGGCAAGGGTGGTGGCCCAGTCGAGAGAAAAGTCCTGGTACGAGTTAGTGAGTGCACCTGTAACGCTCGCCTGATTCCCACAGAGACGCTGACCCGAACTGGACTGCTACCGTTTCTTCTATCGTGAGGCGCAGGGCCCGGAAGATGCTCTGGACGGGGCCTCCGAATTTGGATTGCCTGGCTTGTAAAGTAAGTTTTCTGCAGGCGGAAGAAAAGGGATTGATTACCAGCTGGGGTGGATATGTGTTCCCACCAATCTCCCGTTTCTCACTCTTCTTGACCCCCCCAACTTGGTTTCTGCGAGCTCTCACCTTAGGTATTGTAAAGATGAGCTCTCCATCCTTCTTCAGGTGCAGGGGTGTGTAGAATCCAGTTACGTCACTGGATGGGAAATAGTTGCGGACACTGTGTCCTTTCGTCTCTCCTGCGGTAGCCGTAAGTATGAGTGTCTTTTCTCCACAGGAGCCGGGGCCCAGAAACCTAAAGCAGGTAAGTCTCTTGGTGAGTATTTGTTCTCCGTGCTTAGTAGTGCTCACCATGTATTCCTCTTATGCAGGTGCTGGGATGTAGCTGGCGTCGTAGCCGCGGTGGAGGAAGGTAAGTGAAAGAAAAGCGACTGCTTACTTCTAATGATTGTCTTTTTCTGCTTACAGGTGCCGAGATGCTGCCGGCGACACAGCCGCTGTCGCGCGTGATGAGGCACGTAAGTAAGTGGAAGAGATGTGGCCGCTTTAGAGCGGGCACCTCTAATGACTGTCTTTTTCTGTTTTTCAGGTGCCGAGATGCTGCCGGCGTCGTGGCCGCGGTGGAGTTTGGCGAGGCCACGGATGGGTAAGGCAAGGCGGTGCGCCTGCGAGCGTTTGAGAGCGCTGCTAATTTTGTACCTTCCTTTGCAGGATCGTCGGAGGTAGGATTGCTGAGGCTGGCTTCCGGTAAGTATTATTTCTAATGCTCGCCTTCTCTTTTCTTGTCTGTTTGCAGGTGTTCCGGGTGCTGGCGGGCGTGTCAGGAGCCAGGATGCAGGAGCCGACCCGTGAGCGTCCTGCTGCTGATGCAGAATAACGCGAAGCACGTGTATTCCATCGGGCGCGGTTTAAATAGCAGAGAAGTGCTTCAGGTGTGCGTTCTTCCACCGGCCCCACCCAGGTAAGAAAAGAGTTCCTGAATAGAGGAAATAGTTCCTCCCAGCCCTGATGGCTGGGGACTTCAGCCAGACTGGATTGTTCTGGGTAAGTATGCAGCATGGTCTGCCTCAGGTAAGTCCACCCAAGCATTATTACACAGTTTATATGAGCCCGGCGCCAAAGGTGCCAGGACACGGTCCAACTGGCCCCTGTAGGGGTCTGCTGGGTCCGGAGATGTGGAAGAAGGGTCTGCTTCTGGGGGTGCTGGGCCAGTCCTGGCTCCTCGGGAGTAGTGCTCATGACAGCACCCACCACCACTGCTTTGTCCTCTTATTGGATGTAATTCAATATTTCCTTCAATGCGTGGACCTGAAAATGAACAGTGTAAATAGTAGCCTGGACATGAGTCCCTAGGGACAGATCAGGCTCCCACCAACTCCTAAGATTTTTTAAATTTCTCTATTGGAAGAAAGAGGTCACTCTGGGGTAATATTGAGGGCCCGAGTACATGTCTGGCTGTATTTACTTTGGAAAGGCTGTCAAATGGTAATACCATTACTGCGTGCGGTAAGCATGTGGAAACTGGAAGGGTCCTCATGATTCAAAGTCCTGCAGATCCATCAGTTATTCCCCATCTTGCAGTTCCATAGCCCTCCATGGGGAGTTTATATTGCTACATGTTGTAATTACATGTGAGGCAGGTTAGCTCAGGTAGTGCAACACAGGTTTGAATCCTGATCCTGCACTTAGAAACCACTTGTTGGTATTAAGCGCTTATAATTACCGTGTGCGGTAATGATTGCATGTAGTGATGATTTTGTTTTGGTGCTTTTTTTTTTATCTTCACACAAAAGCTGGTGGACGTTTTGCGTTTCACTTCTGAAACGTTGAATTAGGTTGTGTGGTAAAACCTCTGGTATTCTAAATTACCACCTGTTTTACCATTACCGCCAAACTTATAATTGGGTCCTAAGCAATCTAGGACTGCCCTGAAAAATGATATCCATCAGCGTATATCTGTAGCCAATTAACTCTCATCCAATATTCAATGGCTCTCAAAGAAATGGCCATGACCTCCTTTTCGTTGTTTGATCCATCTACTGTGATCTACAGCTTCTGCATAAGAATGGCACCCCAGTTTAAAGGAGTTGATCAATACAAATATATGTGAGACTTGCATGGTAAACGATTCCGGTGACAATGGAGGGAGGGCCCTGTAAAACTCCACTCTCTCAAATGAATCAGTTGAAAGAGAACTACCGAGTGGTAACTAAGTGGTCAAAGTGGGTGGGAGTGGTGCTCCTCTACTTTTTTTAATTGAGCTTTACTGTTCCATTACATATTATTTTTTAAAAGAAACCATTCCGGAATGGTTTCGTTTTAAAATGAAAGTGTAGGAAGTAGTTGAAACGTGCTCTTCGGTGCACTGCACTGAATGTTCCCTTAAATAGCAGGCACATTTGTTTAGGGGTTTGTATGGCACGTGGGAGGGGGCGTGGTGATGGGGTTTCTGGGAGCAGGGTCTGGTCAGCAGGGGACATAGTTCCACTGCTTCTTTTCACACACTTTGACCACTGAGGTAACTACTAAGCAACGTCCTTCCCCCAAAAGGTGTAAACGACCTGTGACTTTCACCGATTGTGACAATATGGTGTTCATATCAATGGTGTTCAAAGCCGTTGAGAGACCAATCGACACCAACAGGGTAAGTCAGCCTTCATCCGCATTGGCCAAGAAATTCCGTCTAATTCCCGTGGCGATAATGGTTATTAGCCATGATTTATTTATTTTATTTATTGAACATTTATATGGTGCCTATACAGCAGATAGTGTTTCCAGGTGCCACAAGCCTAAGGGGGGCAGGGTAACAGACGAGGATAAAAACAATAAACCGTCCTACTATGCCTTTTGACATTAAGATTGTGCAAGTGTAGCAAACAGGAAGTACAGGGGCGGGGAAAGGAAAGGGGAGGGGCAGGGCAGAAGCAGGAGAGAAGTGGCCCCAGGGGCTGAGTAAGTGCTAGGGGTGGGGCTCAGAGGGCAAGTGCTAGGTGAGGCCTGCTAGGTGAAGATTGGAGGGAAGTGTGATTGGGGATGGGAAGAGGGTAAGTAGTGCGAGGCGTGGGTGGGTGGAACAGACTCAGTAGTCTAATCAGGGAAGGGTTCCTGCAGGCAAGAGCTGGTAGGGTGGGGGGAACTGTGTCAGACTGGTGGAGGGGGGTCAAGCCCCTGTATGACTCAGAAGGGACCAGACAGCCAGTCGTACCAGCGGGGGTAGGGGGGCATTGGCAAGTAAGGGGAGCGGTAAGGAGGAGGAGAGAAGGAAGGTCTTGAGAAGCTTCCAGAAGTTAAGGAGATCCAGCTGAAGTCTGAGATGGACAGGGAGGCCATTCCAGAGGTAGACAAGAGAGAGATCTACCACCCACTCTGCTTGGGGAAACGTTTGACCTGCAGAGAGATAGAGCTGGAGGACAGAAGGACTCTAGCAGAGCGGTATTTAGAGAGAGTAAATTGAATGTAGTGCAGTCCCAGACCCCAGAAAGCCTTGTGTATGATGCAGAGGGTCTTGAATTTGATCCTTGCCTTCACTGGCAGCGAGTGGAGAGCTTTTAGGGCTGGAGAGATGCACTCCCTGGGCTTGAGACCAAGGATGCTTAACAATTATAAAGCCCTTATATATAATCACACCCACAAATTTACAAATAGACAAAGCTATTACATTACAGCGACGGATGAATTAAAGTACTTCAATGCTGGATTGCCTGCCTCTGTGCATCTATTCGACTCCTGCTTCCCAGTCCTTAATTCATCAAGGTAACCCATCTAGCAGACGGGCACTTAGGTGTCACCAAAATTAAAATTCCTCCTGACTGCCACCATATGAAATTATAACTAAAGGCACCACCCAAAATGGCTTCTTGAGAAGTGTCAATCAGTTCAACGGGCCCCCAAGTTTCTGGGTGATCGGAAGACAGAGGGGGGCTTGGGCCAGGAAGAGTAGACTCTTTGAAATGTTGATAACCGGTAAGTAATCAGTGCAGTAATCGGGGAATGTCCATGTCATACATCTTCCTGGGCCCAGTGAGGACATCATCTGTAACATGAGCTTGAGCAACATACAACAAAAGACGCAAGTGGTGCAGTACAAAAATACTTAATAAAGGGTCGTTGCCAAGGAATGTTGAACTGTAAACAGAGCAAAGCATGGCCAACCCAAAAGAAGCCGATGAGTTGCCCGCAGCCTGTCATGAGAGTTGAACGTTTCAGGAAAAGCCTGCATAGCTGCCCTCCAATGATCATGTGAAGGAACCCCACCAATTTGTGATGCCCGTTTCAGAAAAGGCCCATGTAGACACCGTACAAACATCATGTGAACGATCGCCACAGGTCTGTAATGCTTGTTTCAGGAAAAGCCTGTATAGCTGCCCCACACATATGATGTAAACAGGCTCCTCGCTTCTGAAATGCTAGTTTCAGGAGAAGCTCGTGTGGCGCCTCTGTGAATACACTAAGGAACCCTCACATTCCCTAATGCTGCAAACAAGAGGCCAACTGTCTTCCGGGCCCAGAATACGGCAAGCAAATGCCACTCTTTGAAACCCTGAGGATTCGTCAAGGGACTAAGAGGGTGGCAGAAAGTGGTAGATTGGGGATGTGGAGGGGCTTTGTAGGCACCCTTTGGCTCTGGGCACAATTGGAATAAAGTGAGAAGACAAGTTCCCGCATCCGAAAACTATACAAGAAGTTTAGAAAGAGTTTGCCCTTCCTGATCAAACAACGAAGCCAGCTTGACAAACACTTGTGTACAGGTTTACATAGTTGCTGTAAACATTTAAGTACTCAATGCAACAGTCATGTCATACAACAGTCAAATCAACATGGATTAACCAACTGTCCAGAACCATCAAGCCTTCTCTGTGCAAATTGTACACTTTGGACACAAGATGTGCCAGCACCTTCACCCGCACCCTCGGGGGCTGACTACTGTGAAGAGAATGATCCCCTGGGGGGGGGGATCTCCAATTTAGATTCAGGATTACAAGAAGTGGCGAGAGTGAGAAAAGGCACCAGGATCCAAGGCAATACCTTTAACCCAGGACGAATCCTGTGGTAGACCGACATCTTCCATATAGGAAAGCAGCAAAATTGGCTGCTTGCTTCACCAGCTGGCCAAGACATCAGAATCAGAAAAGGGAGATTAAGCAGAATGGCGGTTTGGCCGGGATCCTGTGCCCAAACTGGTAGCCAAAACTGTCACATGGCAATCACCAAGGATCTCAGATTGTCCAGTGCAATGCCTGGCACAAATTGAAATTACTTTTCCAAAATGTCAATAAACACTGAGCACTCGGAGCCCTCCCTCATTGCCAAAAGCCGAACATGGCAAATTCTCCAGTAAGCAATTGCCCTGTGCAGGTCTGAGATATGATACAAAAGCTGGCAGCTGCATGTGACGTTCACAGGGAGATCCTAAATATTTTGTCAGCAGCATCCGTGGAAAGTGCCTTTTCCAGAGATACAGCAGGATGTCCTGTCAGTGGGCAGCAGCGAGTGGCCATTAAGTGTCAAGGAAACCCCTGAATAGGATACATCTGAGACCAAGAAGGGGAACAAATCCATTGTCGGGGTCACGCCACTCACGGAGAAGAAACGTTCTGATCTTCTTGTGTAGAGAAGGGGCAGTGAACCAGAAGGAATGTAATGACCGAATATGTCCTCATCAGCAATAGTGGCCACGAGTGGCTGCAGGTGCCAATTTGGGAACGAGGAAACCCAGGTTCGAGTGCTGGTGGGCAAACACCTGCAGTTCCTCTAGTCATATATTTTCTCTTGGGCTTTAGTCCAGTATACTCCTCATTCACAAAAGGGTCAGCAGTGTCACAAGACCCATCTACAGCTAACACATGGCTCTACTCCAGTCTAGCTTTCTTGTAGGAGAGCCAACAGTGAAGTGATGATCAACAATGGCATTGACAGTGTCCTCCACAAATGACCAGAGTTGTGCTGTTGCTGAAATAATGGCATTCCCCGGAAAGGTATAAGCCTGTGTGACTGGTAAAGCAGGAGCAGGGATCCCAGCATTCAACACTTCAGTGGTGAGGGTCCAACCAGGAGAATGCCCATGGAGCGAACAGGAATTGCAGGAAGAGGGGAAGGGACTGCTGGAGCCACCAGACGACAAGGGACAGCAGGAACAGGAGAATGCCCTTGGGATAGCTGCATCTGCCTCTGTAGTACGCTCAGGACGCGGGGCGAGCGGCTACAGCCCGTGGAGGCATGATGGGTTTAGAGAATGTTTTACAAAAGACCCAATAATGGAGGAAAAGCCATTTATAGCGTATACTGCAAATTGGGTCTGAGAAGTCTATTACCTTGTCTTTTATTCCCCTCCAGGCCACGAAACTATTATATCTTCCTGAATTCAGGTTTGGGATAAGTACTTCCTATTTCTGTGGCACCAAAATGTGCCACCGTCTCTTCCTGCTAGTAGAACACATCTGCAGTGCAGCCTCACAGGGTTTCACCAGGCCCCCTGGATGGTGTCCACTGCCTGCAGCATCCCAGCATACCAACATCCAGAGAGTTTGAAAGGCGATCCCGCGGCATGTGGGGTCTGGCAAATTAAAGCGGGGGTGCTGAACCCCACATGTTCATCCCACTTGAAACACTGCAAACTGTGGGGGCACGTAGGCAACTGGCCATAGTGACATGAGCTCACGTTATTTTTATCCAAATGAAATGGGCACAATCCTACATGGCAGGGCGCTCTGGGGGGAAAAAAACGAAAAGGGGGTTAGATATGCTCACTAACCTGTAATGCAACATCATCACAAGGCAGCATTGGAGTATATAGCCCTGGTCAGCCCGAATCAGGAGACCGGGAAAACAGAACGCCATTTTGGAGGGTCCTTCCGGTCCAGTCCCTTCAACACAACAGCAAAGAATTCTTGCAATGTTTCCTCCGCTCCTTCTAACCGATCCCAATTCATGTTCATGCAGGTCCCAACGTGCCACGAGACCGACCATGATAATGGCAGAGGCAGACTGTACAAAGCCCATCAAACCGATCATAACAATGGAATCCCTGTGGAATGTATTTGTGTGTGATTGGTTCAAATGTTTGCTGGCAATCTTCTGAAGTCTGGCGCATATCATACTCCTAGAACATGTTAATGTAAAGGATATTTGTACCGCACACTATCACCACCGGCGTGGTCCCCTGGCGCTCTGGCGGCTCTGACAAAGGGAAGGGGAGGATGAGTTAGTGGGAATAAGATGGAAAAGTGCAAGAGAGCAGTGATGTGCTGTTGGCAGCCTCAGCCTGGTGGGTCCGTTGACTGGGCTTGGGGTATTTTATGGTCGATAGTTGTCGTGTGCTGTTGTGCGAGTCTGTGTGGTTTGTTTTGTTGTTGCAGTGTAGTGAAGTTTGTGCGGATTGCTGTGTTGTAGGCTTGTGGTTGTGTTTAGTTAGTTTGAAAGGTGTATGCAGAGGGGTGACATTGTTAGTGGATCGGTTAATTGGCATTGCTGTCCTTGCAGTTATGTCTAGGTGTGGTGCTTGCTATCATTCACTATTCCATCTGAATGTGGCACTTGCTAATCTTCAATATCCTATCTAGATGCGACACAGGCTACAGATAAGTATTCCATCTAATTCCATGTAAGTGTGGCACATGCTAACATTCACAATCCTATCTAGATGCAACACAGGGGAATCTTCACAGTTCTCTCTAGGTGTGGCACTAGTAAACATTGGCAAGTAGGTTAGTGTGTAATGCAATGCAACATTTACAGTCCAGCCATTAATAGATTTATGCTGGTGGTCACAAATCTTTCTAAGTATGCATGGTGTAAGTCTATGGCAGTCTACGTTATGGAAAGGTAAGGTAGAGTGGCAGGGGCTTACTGGAGTAGAGTAATTGCTCTACAACCCACCCATGCCACACTCAGTTTTTGTTGGTGTCTGTTGGCTGCTGGCTTCACTGGCTTCCCCTGCGGACACCTGCAGACATGTCTTGGAGCTGCCAATGTAGGAGCCGTCCTTTGCCTTGGGTCCTTAGCTGCGGGGGCTGCTGAGCAGAGGGCTGCCCTGGGAAGGTCAGTTATGACCAGGTGGACATACCAATAAGGGGAGGTGGGCGGGTTGGAGGGAGAGGGTGGGACTGGGAAAAGGCCAGACACAAACAAAGGACTACACCCCACAGACTGCACCCTTTGGATGCAGCCCAGCACAGAAAATCAGGCTCAGAAGCCAAATGAAACACTAGACAGACACCAGCAACATCTCTTTGACAGGGCACAGGTGCGAAAACACAAAGAACATCAACCTGGCCTGTTCTACCAGACTAATCACCAGCTGCTACCAAAGTGAGTCACACTAGCAACGTATCCTCACTGACATTCAGAGGCCTGGACCGTGACACCCAGCATCTTCTGGCCACCCAAAGGAGGGGTAAAGGAACACAGAAAGGCTTAAAGTAAGAAAGGAATGGATGCAGGTCAACAGGCGTCTGATCCTTAAGGATGACAGGAGAGCAATATTTTTTTCACCAAATAGGCGCCCAAGCAACTGATACTTGCAGATGTCCTCCAACTCTCTAAAAATAAGCCATTTCTCTAGTTTGCTAATTGACCCCACTACTGCTCCAGATAAGATTTTGAAGTGTGAGTATTTTACCCCCTATTTTTTAAAGTTGGGAGTAAAATGATTTTTTAGAGAGTAAAAATGAAGTCCAATTCCCAATGAGAGTATTTTATAAGCAAGTAAAATATTTTAACTGAAACATGGAAATGGTTTTGTAATATTTGTTTACTTTCACCAAGTTATTCATGCACATTAAAAGATACATGTTTCTTCCAATCCGGCAGTTAAAATAGTTGTTTCTTCCTTTGGTACTACGTGCACTACTGGTCCAAACATATCCAGGAAGCTGTGATAGTGAAAGCAGGGGTGAAAGATTCCACAGGTCTTTTTCCTGTTTTTTGTTGTGAGTATTTTTACTCTCTATTTTTATTTTTTGGGAGTATTTGCCAATGTTTTGTGAGTAAAAGTGACCGATACACACCTTATCTGTAGGGCTGGACCCCACCCAAAATATGAATTGGAATTTAGTGAAGTGGTATGATCCAGCCACATACGCCAAGATGGGCATGCAGGCTTATGCCACAACGCCTACAAACCTACAGTGATTAGCACTGAACACAGAATTCTGCAACACCCACAGCCAGGCCCTGCTCCAGGAATTTTCAACTGGGTGAGCCAGGGTTGTGATCGGGGGGGTCCACATTCCATTGGGTGTGGGTCTAGGAGTACCCTAAACAAAGTGCTCCCAGACCGTGATCCAGCAAAAAATGTCTTCCCAGTTCTGCAAAAATACATTTGCACCCCTCTATAAAAAAACTGTACATAGCAAAAGAGAAGCAAGTAAAATAGTGTTACAACATCAATCTACCCATCTTCCCTTACCATCTGCTCTCCCCTTTCTGTTATATCTGATCCTCCATCACCTTTCACTGTCCAGTCACCTTCCTTCAGCTGCCCTAACCACTGTTGCCATTTACCTTCCCTCCCACCTATTCACACCAGCACCCAGCATGCCTTTCCTGGACTGGCTTGGGAGAATTGAGGGTGATGCCTCCTCTTCCTCTGAGAGGGCTAAGCAGTGAGGGCCCCAGCCTTTGTACCATCTCAGATGGTGTCTGCCCATCAATACCTTCCTGAGCACCGTGGATACTCCCAGCAGGCCCCGGAGGAGATGCTTGTGGTCCCTCCATCTTGTTGTGAAAGATAGACCCCCCCCCCACCCAGAATACTGAAGCAAGGAATAGATTTGTTTCCTACAAAATTGCATTTCTTTCAAACTTCTTTACATTTAAAGAACAGAACATACCATGTCCAATCAATACAGGTAGTCTTGTTGATCTTAACAATATTTCGAGCCCAGCAACATATCCTCCAATAGCATACACATGTATACAATCCTCCCTACAATCCTCCGTTCACCCACCCATTCCACAACCCCCCTCCTTTCCAAACTAACACAAAATTTTATTTTTTGTTGCATTTTGCAGCACATTTTAAATAAGTTGAGAGTGCAAGGGAGTGCTAAGGCTGTAAGGGGCTGCCTCAGGAGTCCGACAGTACTGGTTGAGGGGTTTGCGGTCTCCTTGTATCGCTCCTGCTGTGGTGTGTCCATGTACATCATTGTCTGGTACTTACTGGTTATAATATGCAATTGTCCATGATGACTCTTTGTTTGATGTGTTTACTCTGATTTGCTATTGAATGACACAATTGTGTTCAATAAAAGTGGTCCGGATATTTTCAAAGTTAGATGTGTGTGTGTGTGTCCTAATCCCTGTGCTGCCCATCTATTAAATCATGAGTGGGGCTTTTTGGAATAGCTTATAATGCGAACTGAATCACTTCTAGGGGCACCTGATTTTAACAGTTAAGGCATAGTGAAATTAAAAAATGTGCCGAGGATCACACACTTTGGTCAAGTGTTAAAGCCATAATTTGAGCGTAGCCTGAAATTTAGATACTTGACCACACATCTCCCGAGATCAAGTTGATACAAATATGTGTTGAAGTTTGGCTTTGAATACCTAAAATAATACTAAATTGTATACAGATTACTTTTAAAAAAAATGCACAAGTCACATGATAAACCAACCTGACAATGTATTCATCATTGTAGAAACATGTTGATGAAAAGCTTAATGGGGGCATTTTGTTTTGAATCCTATATTGCACAGATCGCAATTCTCCTGTTTGCACTTTTTTGCAAAAGGGGCCATTCATTAATTGTAATTGTTTTCACCAAGTACTGGAAAAGTAAAGAGTAAAACACAGGCGAAAATTGCCTTTGCTCTGTACTGTACCACTACGTGTCTGGAAAAGTGTAAATCACTTCCACAACTAACGATTGTGGGAGCCATTCACAGTGGATTCCTTTGGACTCTGCCTGCTTTTTCCAGGTGTAAAAGTCAGGCAGGTCCCATAGGAATCTATTGGTTTTCAGCCAACGTAAAAATACATGCTGTTGGAATACCAATCGGATTTGGCATGTGGACCTTGTTAAGTCTGATCTGTTCCCCAACTTCACCTGTTAAATCATACAAAATCCTGCAGCTCATAAAAAGTGGAGCTACATGCATTTAGCGCCAACTCTTCCATTCCACTTGACCTGGGAAATTATCCCCTATGACTGTAGCTTTATTTTCCCCATCCCGAATGGAAGCCTACAAGCTCCAGCATAGACATTAATGAGAACTTGCAAAATATCTCATACAGACACAAAGTGAAATGAAATGCAATGCATGCCAAGGTCGTTGTTTCACACCGCTTGTTCTGTATCCCCTTACTTACCAATCACCCAACAATCACACGTAAACAGCTTCTTAAAATCCTATATAATTTATTGGTAAAGTGCCACAGCAATGGGCACTGCCTTTTTACCTTTTCTCATCTCTAATCACTTCCTGTTGTAAATAATCTGCTTCTGAGACACGTTAAAAAGATAAGATCTCACTGTTAGGGCCTGATCAGCCCTGCTGTTTGTATTTGAGGGGAGAGAGTAGAGCAGGGCGTGGGGGGGCATTGGCACTTGTCCCATGTCCACATGTTAAATCCACCTCTGCACTCTGTAGAAAACTTTTAAATCCTGCTTTTTAGTTATAAAAGATGTACACCTTTTATACTTTGCCTGCAACATTATAGAAAACGCTCTTCTGTTATTTTTTACGGTTGTTCATGTTTCATTTCCAGCACTCCCTGAACACCCAGCACCCAGGATTTACATCATATTTTCCAAACAAATCCCACAACACACATGACATATATTGTTTGCATACGAACTCTGTACATTTACTCAAACAAAATGAGGTCAGTTCTTATCAGTGTGAATCATGAAACGTTCTGTCAGAGTAGACTAGGCTTCCAAACAAAGGTACATTCTATTTAGGTCGGAGCCCCGCTGGTAGGTATGCATTAGAAGATCTGAAACTGGTCAATACTTGCCAACTGAGCCTTATTTTGATGTAGGGCCTTGTTGGACCAGCTCAGTGAGGTGCAGCTTGATTCCCTAGGCGTAGCAAGCAAGACACCCACATCTGGGCATATACACTGTCACTTGCAATAATGGTATCATCTGGCCATAAAATAAGAACAGCTGGAAAATGGTGCCAATAACTGGGCATATGATGTCATTGCCTGGCAAATGTCTGCCAATACCTAAACACAAGCCAAAACTGCTGGCTTTGTGATTGCTTGTTTAAGACAGGACTTCAGCGAAAGTCACAGAGGCATTGACAAATATATTGCTTATAAAATCAACTGGCTGAAGACACACATTAGTGCAGATGGAACACAGCCTAGCAACTGAGATTGAACTGCACATTTTGGTGGCAGCACCAAGAGTTATTTGCTAATGGCTTGTCCCCTTCTCTAATTGCACAGACATTCTACAGAATTATGGTATGGAATGTTGTGCAGAGCAACGGTAATGTTTAATTCAAAGCCCTGCATTTATTACTTTTTGATTTTACTATACTGTCCACTTCAGAATTACATTTTTGTTACTACCAACCTTATCTTTTCACTTATACTCAAGTAGTTAATGCAGCAGAATATATACTTTGAATGTCATTTAGAAGAGCCTCCAATCAGTTGACGCACATTCTGCAGAAATCTGTGTTCAAGCATTTTTACCTGTCATTTTATTGTTTGATATAGTTAACCATTTTATTAAGTATGATGTGAAAAACCATTATATTCCCACATAAAATAAACATACTTTAAATTACAGAAACCAACACTGTGATTTTAGGTTTGAGAAAATAGTTGTAGGTAGCCTGCTTGATTAAGTGTGCTACCTCACGTAGAGGTGTGAATGGTCCTCCATCTCCCTGGTCATTTGTACTTTTATGGCTGTGGGACATACATTATTGTCTAGGACAAGAAAACAAATCCTGGCCAGGTCTCCTGCAATTCAGCCTCGCAGAATGATGTCTTTGAGGTTGCTGCTGAATGTATAGAGTGACAACCACCCCCCCCCCCCTCCCTTGGTTACCAGTGGTGTATAACACCACTGACATGACCTTCTTTCTAGGGGGGGGGGGGCACAGGCTGACTCTGGAGGGGCCTGGCCTCCCTGCCCCCATGGTGGAGCCAGGCCTGCCCAAAGCCAAAGAACATGAAAAGGCACACTGCACGGGCACGCTCCGCTTCTGCACTATGAAGGTCACAAAGTGGGCCATAGCAGAACGGGACATCTTATAAATATTAAAAATATACTGCACAAAGCAATATGCAGATGAACTCCAGCACACCTGAACTATTGATTCTAACCCCACAACCAAGCACAGCACCAAAGCTCTGCCACCAACATGACCGTAAAAGGCGCAGACTATCATGATGCAGCTTTGGAACCTGACTCGCTCATGCACCTTGCTTTACAGGTTTGTAGCACGAGTCCCCTTTATAAAAGGTAGAGAAAATAACTGCACCTTGTTTATTAAGAGCGCCAAAATCTCTCTACAAAAAGAAACCCACGATCAGCCATTGGTGGGTGACGACTAAAGATGGCAAAAATCCTGAGGGCCTCTTGTTTTCAGTGTGGTACAAAGGCAATATAATATAGGGCATACATACCTAGAGGTAGATCACCCATAATTCCTGAAGCGGTTCAGGTCACCTCAAGCCTCCTTGCCAGTAGTTGGTATTATAACGATTCCATTGGTTTCTAAAGCCCGAAGGACAGAGACACTGGCAACTCCACCATGCGCTTCACCACAAGGGAACACTTTGGGCAGGATGTGTTAGCCTCTCACATCTGTTTTCTGTGTTCTATTGTTGCTGTTTAATATATTCAACTGTGTAGGGCAGGGGGCACGTATGGTATTTTAAATTCACGCTGCTAAATATTGACAGTTCTCAGACTTTCTTTCACATGGGACAAAAGTCATCCCTAAGCAGGGGAGTTGCTAGGTCTGGAAAAGACCCGGGGCTAAGCTGATGTCGGAACTGTTGGGACTGGGGGCTAGCTAGTCTTTTGGCTGTAGCTCCTGAGATTCTATCTGGGGCTACAACCAAAAGATCAGGGGCTATAACCCCCTTAACCCCCCTAGCAACGCCCCTGTCTCTGAGAGTGTTGAACCGTGGTCAAATGTCATCACTCCGCAGTGGCTGTCAAGTGGCTCCTCACAAAACACAGACAAGAAAGAACATAAAACAATGTCAAATCTACTCTTTAGAATTCAGAGCAAATCCATTGCACGTCTGTTAGCCCATGACAATATAGCCCTTCGTTTCTGCACCAAGTCCCAGTCCATATGTGAGCAGTGTACTTGCAATCGGCGGTTCACCAACTACATACATAAAATAATTCTCCGTGGCGTGGGCTGGCCTCCCCTGAGGCTGTGCACGGTAAGATCACTCACTTGGTGTAAGAAGCAGGGCTGACTTTGTCTTATCCAGATCTCTGATTGGCTGTGGTCCCCATGCTTTCAGAGAGGAAGTGAACACCTGCGAAACTCTGCCACTTCCTCTTTCAGTTCCTTATCCTTCAAACTCGCAGATCTCCAACTAGCAAACAAAGCTCACAAACGAAATATAGAACTCTGTGCGTCAGTAATGTTATTATCCCCTGCTCGACCACCACCCTTCTGTTTGCCCCCTGCCCCCCCCCCCCCATGTAGCCCTCCCCTGAGATTTAAAGCTCTTGGGCTTATTTGTGAGGCGAAACTGTTCTGGAAAAGGCGAGGCCTTGACACTCTGACATTCTCTTCAATTTGTTTCTACACACATGAAGATGAGACGTCCCTTCGCAGCTGGGTTTTAGGTGCGTTGGGTGCCACATGTTCCATAAGTTTGCGTCAGACACACTAGTGCTTGAGGGATAGGGGGGGGTCAAGCTCAGTGGCATGGGGGGGTGAGGGATCGGATTTAAATGCAGAGCTATCGGGCTGTTCCATTGTGTCTATGTTAATGAAAAGCGTCATTCCGAGCCGAGGAGATTGCGACTTTGCTCTCCACTGTCAAAGCACCAGGGGCTGCAGGGCCCTGATCCAGCCGCCAGCCCTTATATTTGACACCTGCGCGCTGTTGGAAAGCCTCCTCACTGCATCGCATAGTTACTTGTTTCAGTTGCGTGCATGGCATGGGGTTCTGCTGTTTTGGGGGAGCTCAGAGGAGAGTGCTGCTTAGCCTTCCCCTATGTCAGAGACTGGTAGGAAGTCACTGTCCTGGTGGAGGTGGCTCAGAACTGATGCTCAATACCCCCCAGCTCCCATATCACCAGGGCTCTGCCATCCCGAGAATGGGATGCACCAAAGAACCCCTTACTCGCCATTTGGAAGCCTGGCTGAACTCACTGCTTAAACTCTACAGGAAGTGATGGGGGGATGCAAGACGCCACACAAACTGTTCAGAACAGCTTACAAACAAATACTCGGATTCTAGCTCTAGAAACGACTTCACGTTCAGGATTTATTCCCAAACGGAATGCATCCGTGCTAACAGTTCAATGGTGAGTTGGGGTCTTCTAATACTCATTTATTCTAGATGCCCTTGCAAGACTACAAAGCTACTTAATGTCGGTGGAAGCCTTTAATACGGCAAGGCCTTGTGTGTCAGCCAGCGCACTTGTGCAGGTGTTTAGCCTTTGGTATCGTTATCGTGGTTTTTGTATACTTTGCTTGTCAGTGTGATTTCTGCAGAAAGGGTTATTAAAGAAGGCCCGTAGCCCTCAGTCACGATGCTTTTATGTGAGGAAAAGGTTCAGACACAACGCCTGCAAGTCAAATGTCTCTTTCGCTCGCTCATTCTCTCATTACAGAACTTTGTGTGAAGGGGAACTGATGCCACCAAAATGTGCATTGTTCTTAACGTGGTGTAGGGCATTATACCATAAGTCGAAGTCGGTCTTTAAAAACAGTAGTCCTTTAATTTGGGCACTGAAAGAAGCTATTCCTATCAATAGCGCAGAAACGCATAGATTGGGGCTATGAGTTTGCTTGTCCAAAACCCCTGTGTAGGTCATACTATTTTCTTCAAAAAGTGAAACAAGTTTGGCTCCATTTAATAGTGTATTGGATGTAGTAAAGCTGGACTCGAGACACAGACCTGCTGTGGAGTCATGGTGTATGATCCAGGCAGCTTTATTTACCTAATTACAAATGTACATCATCCAGTTTCTATTGAAGGTATTTACAGTAGACAGAAGACAAGACATAACTGTAGAGCAGAGAAACCCACCCGCCATCCTTCACACTCCAGCTCAGGCCCCCAACTGACACTCACAGAACATTCCCTCACAGATACACCCAACATTCTCCTGAGCTGCATTCAACACTCTAACATCAAGCACTCCAGGCCAGTGACATAAGACAAGACTATATTATATCACTCCATAAAACATTATCTGGTATCCTGCAGTGAGTGTCCCAGGCACGGTTGTGCCTCCGGAGTCTGCCAACTGTGGGAGGATAAGGTGATGCATCCAGAGGAATGTGTTTCCAGGCTAACGCTCTGATTGACACCACTATTTGGGGAGTTTGCCTCACATGAGGACAGCCTTTGCTGAAGCTTGGGTAAAGATACTGCGGAGAGGGTGCAAGTGGGGTACCCGAAGAGACAATATAAATAACACTGGCCCCTTTTTCTCACAAAACAGATCATAGACAGAAGAAAGATGTAGTGTACACAATCGAAATGGCTGTGGAAAGCAAATGTGATCTATGAAAATACTAAACCACAGCATTTCATTCACCCATTATAGCTTCTCAGTTCCATCATAAGAGTTGCCCAACCATTTCCTAATCGACGTTGGCCAAGCCCTCAAATGGAGCCGTCCACAGTGACCTGCCATGCCACATCTGGTCTGTCTGGCAAAGGAGGCCACTACTCTTACACACTTATGGTGCAGGTGTAGGCCCACCTACTCCCCAGGAACATAGTATACGCAGAGCTAGATTTCAAGATGAGGCTTGGACGACATTTGTAGGGACTAATATGCCAATGGAACACACCTTAACTATCTCACATAAAGACAATTCTCAAATTGCAAGTCGTAATCTCATGGAATAGTGGTTCCCCATTCGAAAGACCAATGAGATACCGCTGGATCCACACACTCTAATGGGATTTCAGTGGCAAAGATTGAGAAACGTGGCCATCCACGATGATGGCCGCAGACCAGATATGAAGCAGGAGCTCGGTGATCTAACAGAACCTTCCATGCTAGATCAGTACACGGGAGCGTGGAGCTAGCAGTGTAGTGTGGTAACACACATGGGAGAATAGTGTCACTGTCCTGCAGTTCTGGGTTGGAAACATGGCGTGTGTTAGTGACTTCACCCTGCTTTTGGATTGGAGAAATCGGGGAAACTTCCTCTTAGGACAAGACTAATGCTCTAGAAATCACAGCAAAATAATTAGATTTGCACTTGAAATGCAATGGAATCAGATAGGAGTGGTATATCTCAAAAGCTGTTAAATAAAATATTGCATTTAAACCATTTAATATGTTAATAATCATAACAGAGGTGCCGGAATAATATATTTTCAAAATTGCTTGTGACTAGAACGCTAATTGGACCTGATGGAAACCATCAAGTCACCTCTCTCGAATACAGGCTCAAACTAGCAGAAGCATCCTCACATCACCTACTCGACTGCTGCCTCTAACCATCGGAAGCAATCCACTCAACCTTCTCGAGCGCTGATTCCATCCAAAGGGAGCACACGCCTTGAACCAACTCAACGCCGACTCACAACTGGGAGCACAAGATTTGGATGTCTCCACACTGGTTTGGTTGTGGTAAAGCGCCTGAAAGCCTGGCTCGACTTAGTTAAGCCCTCAAAGACATGATACAAAAGGTACTTGAGGAGGCCCTGTGCCTCAGGTCCACCTTAAAGGACCGTAGTGACTTTTAATCCCCCTGCTTGCCTTTTAAAGAAGTATCCTGGCACACTGACGTTGCTGCTGAAAATGTTCTGTCTGAACACCCCTGCCTGTGAACCCAGTCTGCCATTTATTCTGTCTGTACTTTAGTGTTCTTAATTAGCTGTGTGCATTATTTGTTTTAATTAAAGTTCCTTTTTTCTAGAACCTTGGTTGGACATTCTTTTATTCTGGTACCACTGTACTGTTGTTGTTTGTGTTGTAACTGTATCGGCTCACAACTCTCCTAAAGCCGTGGACTGCTATCAGCCCATGTTACCAAAAAAAGCAAAGGAGCTTCCCCCGCCGGGCTGTGCTTTTTCGCCTTTATGATTGGGATCCCTGCTTGTTTAGTAGTATTGTTGGGCTGAGTAGACGGATTAGCCACTGTTCATCCCTATAGTCATTTTGCCACAGCGGCAAAGTCCTTCCGCACCCTTTGGAACCACAGGCAGAAATGCTGCTGTGAACAGTTCTAGGCAAACACCTGCCACTGGCATTCATTTATAAAAGTAGCACTGCCTTTCGAATTGAAAACCCAGCAAATGGAAACTTTTAGGTGGGAGTGATAATGGCCTAAACGCCACCTGTGCATCAGATTTTTCCATCAAGACTCCTCTATCTGCTGCTATTACAAGCTCTGTTACCTCATCAAGTGATGAGGTCCTGGTCCAGCCAATCATTGGCGGAATCACCCTGGGGGAATGATAGATGATGGATAAGTCTAAACTGGCCAATTTCCTTCTTAGGAACTACCATGAGCGGAGACACCACAAAAGATTCAGTGAGAGTGGAGCTAAAAAGGCCCTCTACCCTCCCCAGTGCTAGTTCCTTCTCAATCTACTGCCGCACCATTTAGGGCTTGTCCAGTGCTGGTTTCAAACGTTCGGCAGACTTGTTCACATAGCGGACCACTGTATGGTATCGCAAAACCTTTATATACAACTTTATACAATAAACTAGCAGCATCCTTATCATTATTTATGAGACGAGGAGAGGCCATACACAGTTCACTTTAACGGGCGAATGCACAATAGGGAAAATACCTGCCACCCCTCATCCCTACTCTCAGTCCTGTTTGGGTTGATCTTTGGGTTGATCTTTGGGCTTGGACAAAACTCCTCTGGACTTGCAGGGGGTCTACGAGAGCTGACTCCTCATGTACAATAACCCTTCTCACATTTCTACCAGAAGGCAACATTTTCACCGTGCCTGCCTGGCTTTGGTCTTCAACTTTCCCAATCATAAAAGGACCATCTGCTCCTATCTGAGTAAAAAAAGACACCTTCAGCCGAAATGAAATGCACCTTTTGACTGGGAAGCCGCACTTGACAAGACTGTAGCCTTTGGAATTCCTAAACTGTGATCACCGGAACGGAACATGACATATCCTTGTTTTTCCAGCTCCTGGAGGGCTATACCTGCATCTTCAACTTTAAATATGCATGATACAGCAAGCATGCGTTATTCCCTGGTCTGATTAAATGCCTTGTTCTTCCACTGTTCATCGGTGATCAGCACCGGCTCATCTCCAGGATATTTTTCAACCATTATTGTTGCAAGCCTCGTACAGCTCTATTTGTAATGTTGTTCTCCTTAAACCTCTTCCTATTCTATTTGTCCTCCTCTATCTTAAGTGACTTTAATCAGGTCAATGTTCACTTGTTCAAACGCCAGTAATGAAAAATATCATTGAATTCCTTGCTCCAAGTTCTTTCTTTTCTTGCTAAGTGCGCTGTGCCACACCAAACCTGCTGGCTTCGTTATCATTGGACAAGGAAGGGCTTGGCCTTACGCCTAATGATGGCGCTGTGCTAGGCACCACTTTCAACTGGTGCATTGCCTGATCACCAATCTACCCTGCCAGCACTGAGGACCCCTGAATAGAAGGTACTGTAATGAATCCTGCCGAGTCATCAATGACCCCAAACCTAAAACCTCCTTCCATGAGGCCAGGGGATGGCACCCACTACCTGATCCTGTCCTTGGGGGTGGCATTATAAGGGAGGATCCGATGGGAGGAGATGGCTGTCGGGGGATGTGATGACTTCTGTAGGAGAGACACAGTATTCTTCTCTATACAAGGAGGAAACCCCCGTAATCCCTAAATATCTAATGGCATGTTGTCATTTTACCAATACTTCCCAGGTTAAAATCCAAACCACTGAGGGCGGGTAACCTCCCCAGCGGAATAACATTTTCTCCTCAGGTATGCATGGTTTACACTCAACATTCCTTGATTATAAAGAGTTGCATTTGGAAAGGAGCCTTGAGCAGAACATCACTCCACATAATGTTCACATAATTTAAAATGTATATGAACTCCACATCCCATAATACCTGGGGTACTGAGATGAAGAAGATGAACAAGGAGTCAATGGGGAGGAAATATGACTTCAAGCGTGAAGTGCAGTCTAGTTGTGTAAAACCTAATTAGCTGTGCAGGACATTTAAACCCAAAGGTTTTCTACAGCTGGAGGTTCGAGGAAGTGGCAAGGAGAGTGACTGCAGAGAATACACAGCGGGAAGCGAGACCAGCAGCAGAGGTAGTTTAGAAGAGAAGAACCATAGGAGAAGCAAAGAACAGCTGCCTGCAGAAGGTCAGCAGCATTTCAGACCGGAGAAGAGAAACTCCGGCAACAAGGAGTTGTCTCAAGCGCAGCACGGTCAGGAGACAATAGGACCTGTAAAGTGGCACAGCTCCTGGTGGCAAAGGAAGTGAACACCGACACAGGAACCAAATCAACCTCTGCACAAGCAGGGCAGCCAGTCATGCAGAAGACTCTCGCAGCCACAGCACGGTATACCGGCGAGTCGGCCTGGGGGTGGAAGGGGCCCCAGGATGTGTGAAACCGTGAAAGAGTGTTTAAAGAATACTTCTGAATGTCGATCGAATCAAAGTACGATAAAAAGGCAAATATGGTACAAGTTTCGCCACCACGAGATGTCAGTTGGGGAAAACCTGGAACCAACATTGCCATAAGCCAAAAGACATTGGGAGAGAAGTAAAGAGGCACACTTGGTACAGTTCTCCTGGCATGAGGTGTCAGTTGGGGGAAACCTGGTACCAGCATTGCCATAAACCAAAAGGCATTGGGAGAGAAGTAAAGGGGCAAACTTTGTACAATTCTCCTGATATGAGATGTCATTTGGGGGAAACCTGGAACCATCATTGTTATAAGTCAAGTGACATTGATTGAGAGATAAGGAGGCAGATGTTTGGAAGCTCCCCTGACATGAGATGTCAGTTGGGCAGATCTGGGGCAAGCATTGTCAAGAGCCAAGAGAAATTGGAAGAAAGATTGACAGACAGAGCTTGAACAAACTCTCATATATGAAAAGCCTGAATGAGGCAAATTGGTACAAGTAGTCACTGGAGACAAGATGGGTCACTGAAGAAATATAACTGCATAATATCTAAAGTAGAAGGAAGACCTGATAAGAGTATCGGGCAGTAACAGGCCTCCAGATAAGGTGGGTACTAGGCCTTTTTACGTATGAACATCTTGCAAATACGACAGCTTTATTCTTTTCCTGGGTACATTTACACACAGGTTTAGAGTAGAGGGCAGTGCAAAGGTCAGGTTACTTGATAGAAACTAGGAGGCTTATTTTGATTTTTATCTACATGGATGTAATTGCAAGCCACCTCTGAAACAGAATGTGTTTCTCTGAAGCCTTTCAAAAAAAGAAACTGCATACTTTGATAAAAGGAATGGTTTCTTTCCATTCAGCTTTAGAAGCACTGTGCATAATTTCCTAGAATTTTAGGATTGTATAATTAGTAAGATGGAAAACTGTGTTGCAATTGAGAATTAATATTTTTAACAAATTATGCTTTTTTTCCCAGTGAAAGCAAACCAGTATTGCACAATTGTATTTTTCGGAGTTCTGGTGCTGTGTGCATAATCATGCGGAGGCAGATAATCTTTACACTTATAATGTAATTTACACTCTAATTATAAGTGTGTAAAATGATGACTATACACAGTCTAGATTACATCCATTCAACCTTGCAGTCAATGGGGTACATTACTATAAATGGTCAGTGGCAGCAGAGTCTTTGCTCAAGGGTGAGTGATTGTCATTACACCAATCACAGGTGTTCTAGCCTCTCATATATCCAAGACTACAATTAAAACATCCAAAACCTGACTCTCCGGGAAGTGCAAGCGCTGTTAAAAAAACAAACAAATGAAAGTTACATTGGTAATTGAAATAGAAACTCGGCAAAACCTGTCCCTGTGATAATCCAGATAGGTATTTAACTTCATGTAGTGCTTCATCAATGGTTTGTCCAACATCTAGGTACTGTGATTAATATACCTCAGTCAATACTCAGTTAACCGACCTCAGAAGGATGTTAGCCAATAAGATAGCTCAGCCGGTTGAGCACTCATTGCTGCAATCTGTGCGTGATCTGTAGGTTGCAGGCTCGAATCCCGGCAAGTCCAACTCGGCTTTTCATCCTTTCGAGGTCGATCAAGGAGTACCGACTTTGGTTTGGTGATAATTTTGATAAATATGTTCTATGTACAGTGCTTGGCCAAAAGGGCGATATAAATAACCATTAGACCAATAGATTAGATATAGAATTTAGCATGGAGTCCTTGCCTGTGTGCATTGTTGTATCATAACATTGGCATACCATTAGATAGTAATAGCTCCAGAAAATGATGACTCATTAAACATCAAACGACAATTCTGCTATCGAACCTCAAAACACACAATGCAATTCATGTTTGCTTTACTATGTAATTGGCTAGGTTTTTGTGATTTCAACATTTAAATATATACAGGAGAGATCAAATGGCCAAACCTTAGAGAAATAATAAAAGGTGTATTCTGTCACAATGCAGAAAGCTGCCGTACGGTAATTATTTCCATACAGTTTGTGCATGTGTCGGCTGGATGTCACATACATTTTACTCTCTTGCAAAGGAGAAAAGTCATTTTTACTCTTTTAAAATCACATTTACTCTCAAAGTTTAAAAACAGGGAGTAAAATACTCCCACCTCAAAATCTTATCTGGAGCACTGGGCAGTCAGACTTTTTGGAAGAAGACACCTGGCAGTAGAGTACAGCAGGAGGTCTGTGTGAATCAAGAACAGGATATTCCTGGCAGGAGAGTAAACCAGGATATCAAGAGTTTACTTTGCAGTTAAAAGGAAGATATTCCTGGCAGGATAGTAAACCAGGATATTGAAGGATTAAGTAGAGAAATTGCTGGCAGGGAATTATACCAGGAGATGATTAGTTGTGTAAGAAAGAAAGAACAATAAACTTGCCATTCTGAAAATGAGAGAAATTTGGTTTTGCCATTCTGAAAACATTGTTCTATGAAAGAGACATTTGGTTTTGCCATTCTGAAAACATTGTTGTATGAAAGAGACATTTCTCTTTGCCTTCCTCAGAAAAGTGTTTTTCGGAAAAGACATGTGTTTGGCTATTCTGACAAATGTATTCTATGGATGAGACATTTTTCCTTTGCTAAAATCAAAGAGACATTTTCATTCATTTGGACAGAACATTGTTGGAACAACATATTTCCAAAAGGCTTCCTGAATTGGTTCAGGGGAAAGGAGAAACTCTTTATCACAAGTAGTGCTTTACTGGAATCACTTATTTGAGCTCTCTTTTGTTTGGTTGCAACTAGAGACATTTCCCGTGCACAGTTTTGTATATGTTAGTGTGAGGATCAGATACAATTTCGACACACGGTCAATTTGCTTTAGTTTTAGTTTTAGTTTCATAGGTAGGCACATTCTCATTAGAATAGGGACAGATGTTCATTTATCCCACCCTTTTTGTTTTTAAAAACATGGCAAAGTTTGAGAACCCTACAACTTTGTGCCCGTCTCTCATTTCAGACCCATCACAGTACCTGGATAGCTGCCGCCCCATTACACCGTTAACCAAGCTTTTGTTGGGTCTGTCTACACTGCACCTACCCTCCTTAACTGATGCAGTACCTCACCTATTCTGCCCAGCACCGCTGGTGCTGCACTAACCTGTGCTAATGATTGGCTATTATGCCTATTCTCTGGGGGCACAGTAGAGCGGGCTTTTTAATGTAGGAGATGTCATATGTTCTTGCATCACAGTGCACTGAGAACCCCTCGGCTTGTTATGCCCTTCTACATTGCCTTGCCTTTCTATTACCCCATTAGCAGATCCCTCATGGGTGAGAGAAGGATGGACTAAGGACTATGGCACCAAAGGTATCTGCCCATATTACACCTATTCCAGAACCCCACACTCTTGGCCCACTCAAAATGAATCCACCAGCTTTCTGTCACACCCAAAAAAGAAAAGTGAGACTTTACTTTGGCATCAAGTCAACTGTTTATTCCTCGACTGTGACACCAAACTCTTGGAAATCATCAGCAACTCGGGCCTCACCCCCTACAATTATGTGGACGATACATACATTTTCTAAAAACCTTTGCAAACCTCAACTCAACCGGACCTCAGAAATGTCCTCCCATGGCTTGACGGATGGGAGGAGACTAACCAACGAATACTCACCTCAGCTAACACCAAACCTATGATCTGCTGCTCCTAAATAAGTTACTCAATAAACTTTCCTTGACTAGAAGAAATCCGAGCCGGCCACGGGCTGACATCAACAGTCAAAAACCGCAAATTTGTTCTGGTTAACTTTCAGGCTCCTGAAACACAAGTTTAGGCTAAAGCTAAAAGCTGCTTCTTTCAACTAAGTTGAATCTATCGCGGTCAAGGGTCTCTATTAGCTAGGGCCAAACACACAGTTTCGTTCACATTGTAGATGCTGTAATAAATGGATTCTGCCATGAAAGTCAGATCACTTTCAGACAGCCCTGTGTTTCGCAAAACTAGTATTGTTGGGTTTGTACCCAGACAGAGGCGTTGCCAGGATTGGCTAACAAGTTGGGCTAGAAGCTAATGTAGTTAGGCCTGCCGCAGTGACATTACTATCTGCAAATGCCCACAGAGTGCTGCTGAGTGGGCATCTACAGATTTTGTGTGGGCCTTGCCAACTCAGGCCCTACCCTGTCTACACCTCTGTAACCAGTTGGGCCTGCTGTATAATTGATCTTTAAAACATCATATGAAAGACACTTCTTGTGTACGTTTTGCTGGGCATCATTAATTGGCATGCCAGAAGCATGTTAGCAGCAATCTGTCATAGCCGATTTGTTCACGTAAAAATATAAACACGATTTTTGTGCTCTGATGTTACATAGCAGGGGGTTATGCTTGTAAGGTGTTTCTCCCTTTGATTCTGTAGGAAAGATTGAGCAGCAACCGGTGGGAGGCCTGAATATGGGATACTTACACCTTACTGCACACATGTGCAAATGAACGCCCAGGGGGATGATGGCTCAATCCTCATAGGACGGCCTATGGCAGCACCATTGTCTATGCAGGCTGCCCTGAGGGAGAATTGGCCTTCCCCTATGGCCCGGTCAGCCCTTATGACTGACTGAGGTACTTGTGCCCCCAGTTAAATAAACAGACGCAGCCTTATTTCAGTTGAATAGCTTGATCAGCTCTTTACTTGCACGTAATAAGTCGTTTGTCTGTACAACATTTGAATATTTACAACATTCAGCCTTTAGTGTGGGGAGCTCTCAATTCATGCATGACGTGAACCATTGATTAATTGACCTCACAAGGAATACATAAATAGCCTCAATGAGGTCACCTGGGAAGAGGGGTGCTGGGAGTTCAGTGTTTCACAAAAAATAAAATAATCCACAACATCAATTTGGTACTCTGGTTTGATGGGGCTGGGCGCCAGCTCATTCACATTTGACAAATAATTAAATAGCATCACCTGGGTACTCTGGGTGGATGGGTGTTGGACGTAAGCTTATTCAGATTTGACAAATAAATAATTAAATAACATCACCTTGGTACTCTTGGGTGGATGGATGTTGGGCGCAAGTTCATTCACATTTGACAAATAAATAATTAAATAGCATCATCGGGGTACTCTGGATGGATGGGTGTTGGGCGCAGGTTCATCCACATTTGACAAATAAATAATTAAATAGCATCGCCTTGGTACTCTGGGTCAATGGGTGTTGGGCACAAGCTTATTCACATTTTACAAAATTAAACAGCATCACCTAGGTACTCTGGGTGGATGGGTGTTGGGCGCAAGTTTGTTCACATTTGACAAATGAATAAGTAAATGGCTTCATCTTGGTACACTGGGTAGGCATACTGGCCTCTCATTTCCTTTGTATTCACTTAGGCCATTTCAATATTCCTAATCCCCCGTAGTATCTGCATACTACCACTAGACACATGACACATATGACACAGACCAACAGGTAACAAAACTGTCTAAGCAGGGCAAATACCCCACCGTGACCTCTTAATTGCGGCAGATGGGACAAAGGGGGGGAAAAAACCTGTACCAGTAACACCCCCATCTCCCCCTCTATTATGATGGAAGAAGCGGGTAAATAACTGGTCCTCCTTCCTCTCTCGCACCCATATAACATCAGGGATAATTATAAACCCGCCATCAGCCACGTCACTGTGACTGCACAGGCAATGCTCGACCACTCCTACCTCAGCACTAAGAACTGACTAGAGTGAAATGGAACAGGAACTCTGTCCCTCACAGCCACGCTGGCGCATGCATTCATGCACCCTCTCAGCTCCCAGCTCGCAATCTCAACCCTGGGGAGGGGAGAGCGAGGCAACGGCCCGGATACAGACGGCCTCTGAGGACGTCCCAACATGGATGACGGCGACACCGTCCTCCGTGTCTCTCCCAGTTCCTTTTCTCTCCGCAGTCTCTCATCCCTCTTGCTTTTATTATGCCCCCCCGTGGACCTCACACAAGCTTTGAACGGCATGGGAGCCCTGGCCTGACCTGAGGTGAAAGTACCTCACACATACGGCTGCTCCCCCTCCAGATGGAGCATACCATTTGTCTTTCGCAAACAACACTCGCAGGGAAAACGCTCTGTGCGACTTACTTATCAATATAAACATGCCAACTTTACTATGTGTGTACAAATACAAAGGACTGTGGGCCTCATTATTACTGTGCCGGTCCGGAAACACTGGTGCCAGTAAGCCTACCGGCTGCCGGGGTCGTAATACCCCAGTGTTACCGGGAAGTCAGGTGCTGGTAAAATTCGCCAGTCCGGCCGCTACCTGCCGGTTTTACCGGCACGGTTACTGCTGGCTTTGTGATGAGGCCCAGTGTCCCGAATGCTGGAAAAACATAGGGGTGTGGGGGGGGGTAGGAACCACACAAAGAAGGCACCCACACATGACAATGCCCAAACTAGGGGACCTGACCTCCAGTATAATTCAGCACTGAGCTAATGCTGGCAGCTCCTTTTTCTGACCGACCTCAGGGTAAATACGGGTTTACATGTTGAACATATAAAAGATATATGAGGACAGGGGAGAGAATACACATGGCAGATTAGATGTGTAAATTGGTGAGCAAGAGTAGTCTCTTTTTAAATTTAGATCTAGCAAATTAAATCCACCTTTTACTCAATGGAAGAGTACATGCTGTTAGTGCCTTCCGTTACGCCCAATGTCTCTGTTTTCTATCCTGCTGGAGCACCAGCTGTTTCCGCACACGCTCATTTGTTCTAATGCCCAATTCCCTGACCTGCAGTACCCCCTGCCATCTTGCAGAGAGCAACTGTGATTTTCTGCTAAGATCTCTTTTCACGATGACACATGCATGGCGGTGAGAAAGGAGAAGTTCCTCTCGTAGACGTCTTTACAAGACGTGAGGTTTTGGTGTGAGGACATTGGAAGAGAACCGAGATTCCGTCCCTGCTCTAACTATGTGTAACTGCCACCTCCCACCAGTAATTCATGGCTACTCATTATGCGGCACTCCAAATGTTTTGGACTACATCTCCTATAATCCTCCCATACGACTGACTGTGCTGGCTGGGGATCTTGGGAGTCGAAGTCCAAAAACATCAGCCGGCGACATAATGAGTAACCATAGATGGGGTCAGAGTTAACTCATGTCAGGGAAAGCTGTGTTCCAGGTGGGAGAATCAGTGCCTGTTAAGCATGCCATGTTATGACATGTGCCTGCCGCACACAGCTATAAGCATGGGAGGCAGTGCTGTAACCAGAATGTCTCTACACACTGGGCCAGGCCCATATTCCCATGGATACAGTTTAGGGGTCCCCAGAACATAAATGACATGTTTATTTGAAGGGGTTTTTGCATGTTCCCTCACCAGACTGTCGTGTGAGCTTTTCATAGGCTACATAGCAGCCTTTAATATTACACAAGGAACGTTTACTAATCGTTTTATCAATTATGCAAGGGTGAGACGCATTAACCACCCAAGCCACAATGATCTGTGGAGAACTACCTGTATGTGAACCTGGTCTCATGGGGAGAACGCTCTTAATTGGCCCCCTTTGCCTATTCCTCACCACCATTCTCTCTGTACGTTGTCCCCTTGCTTGCACAGCCCCGTGGGGCTTGCTACCTGGGTTTGCACTATATAAATCCCATACACACATCAGTACATGTTTTCTCTTCTGTCACACAGCAGTCTTCTCCTTGAATGCGTGTGCAAATTTTAATGCTACTACATAGGACAAGCCCTTGTTGATGTTTTTAACCCAACTACTTCTCCCACACTCTTGTTTCAACAAAATGTGGTGAATCGGAGCTCTCCAATCTCGTTCATGAAGTTCTGATATTATTAGCACGTGCCATTTCACATTCCTGTACAGTTTATGAATCTAGAAGTGGAATGCAATATTATGTAAGGAACCTTTATGGCAGGGGGCACCCATGGGTACGCAGGTGCCAAATATCACTTGAGCCTTCTGCGTTCTCCGACCTTCCATGCCCGCCTCAATGTGCGACTGGGAACCATCCAAAAGCTTCTGTAATTGGCACTTGCGACTCATCAGCAGCCTTGTAGGCTTTGTATTTTACCCTGACCCAATTGTTCAAATTATACGGGATTATTACCGATGATTTCATGACAAAAGAACATCTGCTGGCTACTCTAGCGTCCAAATTAAATTTTGTCAAAGGATTTCTTTTTGCTAAAATACACAAGACGCTTGATTTCTTTTTAGACACTACATTTGATGAGCCACATACGAGTTCTAGACCAATAGCAACGCCTATTCCTGATCCTGGTGTGGATAGTAATGCTCTTGGTGATGAAAGTGGGCCAGATGTTACTGGAATGCAGGTCCAACACCCCAAACGTCAGAGGAAGTGCGGATTGCGGAACTTCCGATGGAGAATATGGTCATTTTCAGTGTCAGTTTCTTCGTCATCAGGCGCAACATTCTTGCTATCTGCTGGCTAAGGTTGGTTCAGACATGGGTTGGAGAGCAGTCTTTGATGAAATGTAGGGCAGTAACACATAGTATTTACCTCATGTAGAGTGCAGGTCCATATGGTATTGGTCATTGTGTTAGCGAGTAGCAGAAACGTAGACTTGGGGTATGTTCGCAGGTAGGGAAAGGTGGGAGTGGCATCCCCTGCCGTCGAAAAGCTTTTTAGTGTAGGTGAAGATTTATTAGTAAATGCATTAGGGAATGTATCGGGATATGTTGTAGTAGGCCACAGGGTACATTAGGAGTTGCAGTATTGGGTTATTTAGATGACTAGGCCACAGTTGGTAGCTGGGTTGTTGCCAGTAAATCAGACTTAAATTTTGATCCCCCCCCAGTCGGTGCACAGACATGGCCAGCGTCCGTGGAGCTGGTGCGAAGGGCCACGCAATGATTGGCTCAGGGTGTTGAGCACAGCAGTATCTCAGGCTGCAAACAAATAACAGTATAAATTGCCCCCCAGACACTAGCTCAGCATGTGAGAGGCCACAGACACAGTGGGGCGAGAACATGAAAAGGTGGAGTGGTGGCCAAGAGGTTGGGATCAGGTTGTGGTTGTATTGCTTTTGGGGAAGAGTGGCTGCTCTATTGGAACCACAACTGACAGGGTAAATGAAGTTCATACATTTGAGAAATTGGTCTCCAACGGGTGGTGTCTTAGTGGTGTTTTTTATAAGGGTCTCATAGGAGGAAGGGAAGGATGTGTCCCAGAGATGCAACATGTTTCCAAACAGGAGTTGCACATGAGCTGCCAAATATACAGCCACAAGGATGAGTCTCTGACCCACTGCTTACCTGGAGTTCCTGCTGGAGAAGTGCTGTCCTTCTTCTATTGCTACTATCAACCAGAGGGGTGTGGACTTAAAAACCTCCTCTTTCCGCGGAGCGGCGCGGAGTCGGTGCAGAGTCTCGTGAGTCTCTGGAGGCTCACGAGGCTTACGAGGCACCTTCTGCCATCTAGTGTGTGGTAAACATGGACCGCGAAAAGCAGCTACCACGAATCATCCACCACCCTCTAACGCGTCTACAGCTGCGCAAAACTGAGCGAGGAGTACCTTTGAAGACAACCGAAACTAAAAGCCCAAATAAGGAGGATTCTGCGACTGCTCAAGTAAGAAAAATATGCGGCCTCTCTTCCCCGGCCCCTCGTATTATCTCTCTCCCAGACCCCTTAACACTTAAGCCTCGCGAAAATCATTCAAACACGAGAGCTAATAACATTGTAACTGAGGCAACATACATGGAATACTCACTTGATGACCCACCCCAGGCTCACCTCATGTTTAAAAATCATGAGACCTTACCTCACAGTCGGCTGGCTCCATTGGGGGCGGGTGTGGTGGGGGCTGTGGGGTGTATGCAGCTGCCGCGGTCGGCTGCTGGTGCACCGAGAAGGAGGCGGCGGCGAAGGAAGGGTCAATCAGCCGCGCTCCAAGAGATCTAGGCGTGCAGCGTGCCCGGGGGAGGGAGAGGGATGACCCTGATCCCCTGGGGGCCACGGGAGGAGGGAATCTCATATCTGAGCCGCCGCGGTTGCGAGTGTTGGCCTTGCAAGCCGTGCAAGTGGCTGGACTGGATGCAGACCCCGTGCCTGTAGTCATAATGCCAAGAGACAGGCGCCTAACTTCAGACTGCACAAGTGACTGGTTAGAATGCACGCCGATCTGTCCAGGAGTCCCCGTGAGTGCTCAAAAGGTTCATATACCAATTACTCACCCTGCCCTCATACCCGAGCTAGGTGAAAACGATATAGTTTGCACCACTGAGACTCGAGAAAAATATACAGATTGTAATAAGGAGTGCATGGAAGTTTCCCACTTGTTGGAAGAAACAGATGTAAATTGTAAAATCAAGAACCCATCTTCTGAAAAACTGGAAAGATGCAATGACGCCTCTTGCCAAGACGAGGCGAGGATTGCCTCGCCACAAGAAAATATAAATCCTGTTTGTTCAAAGAGCAACATTATGAAAAAAAGCTTGCAATCCCCTGCAAAAAGACAAAATTCGCTGGCCATTGTAAACAAACTGCTGTTAGATTTGACTGAAATGAATGGCTCTCTAACCTCAAACCCAGCCATAGCCATTGAATCAAAAAGCAATCTAGAAGAAATACACAGTGAACCATGTCGAACACAGCAAACGCCACTGACACCAGTTAAAGAATCTACCCCGCGGAATCCCTGGCTGGGTGGTGCAAGAAAAAGAAGACGGGTAGCTGAAAGTCTGTCACCTCCGTTCGAATGCTCACAGAATAGACCCAGGCAAATCGATACTATTCCTTCGACAAATTTAAACAGCAATCATCAAGAGAGATGCTTCTCACCTAAGATTATTCTCAGCCTAAGTACAGAAAAACGGCCGGCCTCATCTAGCAACGATGAAGCTCTCTCATACTCGCTAGAAGAACAAAGGCATAATTCAAAACCAAAACGTTTGAGTAATAGAGTTCCATCAAATTGAAGTAGGAACGATGCAAACGTTCAGAAATTAATCAAGGAGGCTTTAAATGAATTAAGACCTTTTGTCATGTCTTCGCTGACAATAGCGATAGCCCCTATGCTTAAGATGTATGAGCAAATTAACGAGAATATAAAAGATCTCTCAACCCTGTCTGCTTTAATGAATTCGAAACTGCCTCTCGCAGATACCCAGGGAGCTATGACAACTGCCAAACTTTGGGGAAACATCCAAAGAATAGATCAGTCCATTAAGGACCTTGCAGACCAAAAGAGAAATAATACTGAAGACAAGAGGGTTTTAGCTGAGGTGACCAGAGAGGCACTGGGGCTATTAAAACAAAGTCAAAAACTGAGAAGGGATGAAGTGGATCCAAACACGATGACATCTCAGCAATCTTCATCGAGGTCTGTTGTCACCCAAATGAAAGGATTTGAGGGGCTGAATCAACAACCGGTGAGCCGGACCGGTACGGCAATACCATATCTGTCTGGACACCCAGACAAAGAAACAACACAAGTTCGTCCTGGAGAAATGGAAGGTATGGAACCGTCTATCGTGGGAACTATATGTCCCACGTTGATGCAAACTATACAGGTTTCCTGCCCTTCGTCAAATGTGGCAAATGTTACTCATAATCTTCACCCTGTAACGCGCCATCCAAACATTCACAATCAATTGGAAAAAGAGAAGACTGCAGCCGTCCAGGATTCTACCCCCCAAACAGAAGTGTGTCCAACAACCTCTGCCAATGCCGATGGCATCACAGAATCCGGTGACCTCAATTCGCAAGTCCTACATGTTAATCAAAATCCTCAGTCTACAGGTGAAAAGAAAAAGATCGTAAGCATCCTCAACACACCAAATGAAACGGACCTTCCATCCCCATGTCCGACAAATGAAGTGGAGGTCTCTAGTTCAAGTGGAGGAAATATTTCTGGTCAAAATTTAAGTAAGACTAAAACTTACGATATATTTCAGAAACCGAACCTGGCCACTTCTAGTCAAGAACTGGAAAAGAAAACAAAAAATCAAAAATGCAAGAGAAAACGAAATAATCTCGGCTCAAGAAAATTTCTCAGGAATCTGAAGGCAGTCAATGTCTTCGTAAACACAGAACAGCCGAGTGTAAGCCTCAAAAAAGCTCTGCCAAATCCTAAAACAAACGAAAAAACCATTATTGATGAAACAATTATCGTAGATGAAAGCGTAGAAATTGCACAGATTGAACTACTTGATCTCTCTACCTACGAGGATGGTTCATGCTATGAGGAAACTGAAGAGCAAACTGCTGAGGACTCTGCCAATCAAAGTGTTCCACAAATTGAGAACAAGCAGCTGGTAAAACACACACAAGATATGGCAAACTGTGGAAGAATCTGCCAACTAATATTGCCCATTGAAGACTTAAAAGCCCCAGATCCAGTACAACAAGAGATCAAATTTGAGACAATGGATGAGAAAAGAAAACGGCTAAGAGCTGTTAACGGTTTGATTGAAATATCACACAACAGAAATGATACAGGGACTTTAACAAATAGTCTAAAGGTGAAGGATGCTGCTGGAACAACAAGATGCCACACTCCACCAGGTAAATCCTTACTTAAAACATGCTCAAAGGATCTTACAATAGGATCAACCGCCAAAAAGAATGACGGAACCTGGAGGCAAGCCATCCAAAAAAAATAGCCTACAAAACGGGAAACACAAAAAGCCTGGGAGGCACATATTGATCCTGGAACGAATTTTAGATACAAAAGATGGCCTAACGTTAAATAGAAACAACGTATTACGCCTATTACATCATGTGCCCGGCCTTCGCTCCATAGAGTCAAATGATATTCAAACAGTCGAATTTGTAAGTGATTATCGAAATGACAAAGTCCGGCTTCACATTGACTCCAGATTAATAAGTGACCTGCTCATGAACGCAATCCAGTTTCTGCTGTCCATGGGATTCGACATTCATGAAGAAAGAAATATGTCCCGGGAAGATGTATCTTCCATCGATACCCAAAGTGGAAGTCCGGAAGACTCTAAAAGTCAGGATAGGCATGCCGAGAAATCTGGTGTGGCCCAAATAGGATCTACAAGCGAGCAGGCAGCAGAGCGACCAGTAACACTCCAGATTGAAAAGGAGTTTAGTGATAAAAATCATGCACGCTTTACACCCGGCGAACAAATAAAAATTACAATAAATGGAAACATAAGCACAGCAATAGATGAAAACGATGCAACACAAGACATAGAAAAGCCAAATAAGAGATCAAACTGGAACTGGTTAGCGGGTGCCCTAGGCAGTAAATCGAGCTAATGCCAACAAGGGCCAGTCGGCCCGACCATTAACATTCTTTCTTGGAATACAAGAGGCTTCATTCACCTATTTAATGACCCAAAAAACTGGAGCAACGATCAAACCGTTATCTGCTTGCAAGAAACATGGATGGCAAATTGTCCTGTGTCCGATGTATACAAGATAGCTATAAACCCGGCTATTACAAGAGCCAAGGGACGCCCATCTGCCGGTCTCTTAACAATGATAAAGAAGAACTCTGGTTGGAATTTAGAGAAAACAATAAACGTATCACCCTTCATACAGTATTCTGCGATTGCCGCGAAAAATGAGATGAACAACAACAGAACCCAAATTCACATCATCAATATCTATTGGCATCACAAGAATGCAGGAAAACATAAATTGATAACAATGGTATGTGATCTAATTGATGGAATAAACAGTGCTCACCATAATCCAAACATTATCTGTTGTGGTGATCTTAATCTGGACTGCGTGAATGAGGCAAAGACGCCTGGGCCTAAAACCCTGCTACAAAAGCTGGCAAAAAAATGGTGTGACGATCTAGAGGAAAGAAATGTCACCATCTTAAATGGGAACATCACGGGGGATATTCCGCCAAAAAAAAAACGTGGAGATTTCTGAAGCAGTCCTCCACCATAGATTATTTCTTCATATCTGATAATCTGCAACAATGCGTCATTGATCTCAACATCACAGCAAACTCAAACAGTGACCACAGCCAACTAGAATTGAGAATTAAAATGTCAAACATTAAGAAGCCCCAACAATGGCACAGTCAGATCTCTGTCGAACCTAACAGATCTCGGCTGAGAATAAAACCTCAAGAAGTCAAGATATTAACAAAATCCTATGACAAGTATGCACTGAGTGCAACAGAATCGAGAGCTGAATATAGTTGCCTTCTACAACAATTTATGACGGTAGACTTGGGGCTGAGAAAACCCTCCATCCTACCAATACATCGTTTTGATAAACAAGTTTGGGAAAGAAAACAACAACTGAGAAAGGAATTGAGGCAACATAGAAACCTGAATGTTGAACAACGAAAGAAGGCAGTTAAAATCAGCAAACAGAAATACAAAAACTGGCAAATCTCGCATAAAGCAGTCATGTACCAAAACGACAGCGAAACAATGCTTGCAAGCCTTAACAACAAAAATTCCTCAGAGTTTTGGAAACTAATAAACAACTTTAAATGCATGCAAGACGCAATTCAATCAAATATGGTGAATGAAAAAGATTGGATTAACTACTATAACTTGGTATACGAGAAAAAAAGTACCACCATCGACCCGATACTCCCTGAGCTCTCAAAATGGGACTTGTACTTCGATAAAGAGGACATCCTACAGAGTATCCAAAGATGCTCCAACTCAAGGGCACCGGGACCAGATGGCCTGACGTACTTTATTCTCAAACAAAACCCTGAAGAGTGGGCAAACTTCTTATCAAAACTGTTTGCCACAATTGCTAATGAAGCAAAAGTCCCAACCAGTTGGAAAACCGCAATTGTCATTCCAATCTTTAAAAAAGGCAATAGAGCTGAACCTAAAAACTACAGACCCATTGCCTTGCTGGACGTTGTGGGAAAAATATTTGCGACTCAAATACAGAAACAACTCCAAGAGTGGATCCAAGAGTCAAGTCATCTGGACATCCGTCAAGCAGGTTTTGTCAAAGGTGTAGGCTGTGGCCTAAACCTTTTTTTGCTAAACCTACTTAAGATGGATGCAATACAAAGAAACAAAAAAAATCTATTTGGCATTTGTGGACTTATCGCAAGCCTTTGACAGCATAGACAGAGAGTTACTTTGGAAAAAAATGTTTGATTGGCAATGTCCAATTAGTCTACTTTCAGCAATAAAAGCATTACACACCGACACGGAGATAAAAATAAAGCTAGACAAAAGTGGCACCCTATCGGCTCCAATAAAAACATATCGAGGAGTAAAACAAGGGTGCCCTCTGGCTTCTGTTATCTTCAATCTGTTTATCTCAGACTTGGGCGATGCATACAAAAGTGCAAACACTTTTCCTCCAAAAGTTAATGGAAAAGATCTTCATTGGCTTTTGTACGCGGATGACCTTGTTCTCTTGGACTTGACGCCAATAGGTCTGCAACGAAAACTTGGGATTTTAGCCCAATATATCTAGCTAAACGGCCTAAATGTGAACACACAAAAATCAGAAATTTTAATCCTGCAAGATCTGCAAAAGAATAAAGATCCTATTGGGAAAAAAAAGTTCACGTGGAAACTGGATGATGGCAAAATTGAGCTAAAAAAACAATCACTGTACTTGGGTATGTTGCTCAGCTCAAGTATAAATGATGCCCCATGGGTAGGAAAAGTCAAGTCAAAATGTAAACAACTGACAGCGCAGGCTTGCATTGTAAACGCAAAATTCGGGAAACACTCATTAACACCTGTTTTAACATTCTATAAGGCAAAAGTCATACCGGCCTTGATCCATGGAGCTGAATGTGCCTTTGGCTGCCCAGCAGAGTTATGGGCCTCTTTGGAACACTCATTTTGGTCGAAAGTCTTGTGTCTACCCCCTGGCGTACCAACCGCCTGTATCAGATATGAGCTGAGCCTCCCATCTATTAATGGAAGGATAACGTGGAACACCCTAAATGAATTCTGCAAAGTATCTGCTGAAAAGCCGGTCATCCAATATAACATCCTAAAAACTTCAGTTATAGAGCATGATAATTCTGTGCTCTCAATGTGGCTCCAACGTTGTGAAAAAATCCTCAGCGACATAGGAGCAGACAAAAATCTACAGCAAGAAAATCCGAACAAGGTCAAATCCTTGTTGTGGATCCAAGACTGGATTGACACAGGTGATACGTGCAAAAAACACAGAATAATGAAGCTGATGCCAAACGGAGAGAGAAAATTGAACATAACCCAGCCATACTTACACAAATTTCCATACAAAAAACGTAGAGCACTGTTCATGAAATATTGTCTCAACCAATTTCCAACCAAAGAAAATCTAAACATACGGAACGGCATGGATCAAACCTCCACAACGTGCCGACTTTGTGGGAAAGATACTGAAACGTTGAAACATCTGATGCTGGAATGTAGTCACCTGACACAGGAACGCACAAAGCATTTTGGGAGGTTTATAATGGCAAAGCCTTCATTGTCCGCTGAAGAATGGTGGACACGACTCTCTCAAGATTCAGATCGCAGCCTAACAATTGAACTAACCTTCTTCTTAGAATTAATGATGGAGAAGCTACTAAAGGCAGAACCTAATTTGGAAATACAATCATCGAAGTAATCAGAGGCGGATGTTTAATCAGCATCAGTGAAAGAACTGTCCCTTTCCTGTAAACACCTAGCTTTGAAGTTTTGATGAATGTAAAATCAACCCAAAACATTGTCCCAACAAATCTATGTCGCATGAGGGACTCACTGACTGATTCTGTCCTTTTGTGGGTGCTCTAGTTTGGTGGTTTTTTCTAGTCTTCTCCTATGTATTTCTTTTCTTATTTTTTAAAGGTTTGTAACAAACCAATAAAAAAAAGAAATAGTGAAATAGTGAAAAAACAAGGATGAGAAACATCGGGGGGGATGGTCTAGGGGGTAAGGGGGATGCCAAACTTTCTAGTCACATGGGAATGCCACAGGAAGTATCGATGAGTGTTATTCGACATGAGCTTGGTCTGGTTTCTGTTAAAGCTAGATATGATTGGAAGGTGCTCCAGTTGCATGGCAAGCTGCTGTGTCCTCCGCCAGACTGTCTATTTTTGAACTTCCATGAACAACTCGAGTCTTCCTCTTGTGAAGGGTTGGAAGCAGGGGTAAAAAATTATACTGATATATTGGCCACTGGGCATTCCAATAAAGAGTAGCTTTTAACACATCCAGATAGTGTAAAAAGAAAGATCTACAGGAATAATTGGATTCGGAATAGAGAAGGGATCATGAATGATCATCTTTTTTATCATTTTAGATTTGATATAAAAGCTTTTAATATTGTTCCTTGTTATTTATTAAGACACCCCTCTCGTGATATTAGAGCTGATTTCTTGAGAATTAAATTAGATCTGCTTTCAGCTATGGAAGTAATTGGAGCCGGAAATATGATTACACAGTCCAAAAGTGTATGCTGGCATTGCCATCCAGAATTGGAAGCTCTTATCGGTTTGCTGGCTGGATGGCCATCATTATTGCGGTTGCATTCGTTCAGAAGATGTGTTCATTATGAATCTATGCTAAAGACGGATCAAATTTGGCATCGGATCTGAAACGCACAACACATTTTATTTGTTTTAGCTTTTGTAAATCAAGTTTTAAATTGTTTTAATATCCAACGTATGCGGTTTTGCATGTATTTTACTTGTGAAAGGTTTATTTGGAGCCACAATGCAATCAACAACAATAATAATAAATATTATTTGCGGCTAAAGCCAAGACTGGCCAATTATTTCCAGGCCTGCCGTGTACCTACTGGAGACCCTCCCTAATCAATTGCACTTAAGAATTCAACACACCCAGTAAGATGTTTGACCCCGGCATGGAGCTTGTTGTTAGGCATAATATAAATGGCACTTGCAGTTCCACGTAATGAGTAATCAATGCAGGAATTGAAGTGTACTCGGTAGAAGGAAAGCTGTGTTTCAGGTGGGAGAACCGTTATCTATTGCAGCCTCTTTTCTGTGCATCAAACATGCACATGCATCCCCATCAGCCGTCACCAACAGGTCTAAACACAGCTGAGTATTGACCAGGAGGTGCAGATTGGGCCCCGGGCTAATGAGAGCGGCCCTTTCACCTCATGCCATACCCTGTCTGCTCAACTGATGGGAGGTCTCTGAAGGATTGACAGGCCCAATGGTCTTTGTGAGTGCCAACAGCGTGCACAGGCCATATGGCTTGAACTGTGGGGGAAACTATTGGGTCACCAGAGATTTCAGTGGAATATTTACTCTTTAGAGCAACGTGAATCTCGGCTGCCATTGTGTTGCTTAGGTGGAGTGTGTTTCTATAAGGGAGAGAGGTGGGTGATGGGATTGTTGTTATTCACTTTCCAAGCGCCTTCAAAGCACGCAGGAACTGGACTGAATTGACCATATGTTGCCGTTTGTTTTTTGCCGTGTCACTATAAAGGACGTGCATTGGCATGTGCAGTGTGTGTGCTTATGGGGGTTGCCTTGAGCGTGCACAGCAGAAATGCTGCGGTCTTGCTCCAAATGGCGACAGATAGCAGGACAGCCGAAATGCACGAAGGCAAGGCGCTGCCAACTGCCAACTGACGGTACTGTGCGTGGACAAGGATGCAGAGACCATAAGAAAGGTGCAGCGGGCACACAGCATCTTGAATCACTATGGATGCGGGGCTTGAGGGGCGTGGTCATAGGGAGCATTGAGCCAATGGAGATAAACCCTGGACAGCGGGACCCGGAGTGAGGAAGGACTAGACAGTAATGTGAAACAACTGAACTGACAGACTATGAATATGCAGCTGGATAGAGGATCCGTTGATATGGGCTTACTGCCTAATTGCATCAAGTGTATTCATGACTGTGGAATGTGCTACGACATGGACTCAAAATATACTTCATGTGCTCTTAGTGTAACTGACCTGACGAAGGTTCATCTATGTGTTTATCCATGATTCCATTTTAGGGGCCATGCTTACTTTGTCCCCTGCGCAAGCTAAGGGCAGAGGCGTAGCAAGGATTGTCTAACAAGTGGGGCCTGGAGCGAATGTAGTTGGCCCCAAACCAAGGCGAGCACACAGAGGGAAGGGGACTTGCTGAGTGTAGCGAGGGAGCCGGGGAGCCGGAACCAACCTAAGAGGGTTTGTACCTCCCTGGTAAAATCTATCTATATTTATAAAAGTGAAATTATGTGGGGTTGTGGCTGGGATTTTGGCTTGGCAAAGCGTTTGCCCTTATACAATTCCACACCATTTCACCAATCTGCACCAAATGTTGCATAGTTACCTGTTAATACTCTCTGGACGATATTGGCTATGCGACATTTGAACACCCCACCCCTTTCCCTGGATTTCAGCACAAGTCAAACTTTGTTTGTGGGTTTGTGGCTTGGTGAAGTGTTGTTCCTTATACAGTCCCATACTGTTTCACCAATCGGCACCACATTTGGCATAGTTACCTGTTAGAACACTCCGGACATTACTGGCTACACAACATTTGGACAACCCACCACTTTCCCCTGATTTCAGCACCTGCACACATGAGACGGCTGCCTGAAATTGACGAAATATCAATGTGGTCGTAGAAGGACCGGTCTCGACATGAACAAAACTTGAGGTTAACTTTCAGTACACTTTCTTTGACAAATTAGGTAAAATGCCACTCACTTTATAATTAGTTATGTAAGGTAAGACAATACAAAAATCCATTAGATGCCAAGTCACCAACAATCCACAGGAACATTTTCCAACACATTTTCATAATGCCTTTGCCCACTTTATGCCATTACTCTGCCAATGCAAGAAACATTTTCATGCAGATTGTGCTGTGATGAATCCTTGGATGTCGTCACTTCTCCCCGAGGAGAGCCCCTTCCCCTGAGGCCAGGGAGGTGAGGCAGCTTACTGATAGTCCCCCTGGGGTGGTACTCAGCAGTAGGGTTTCATGGAGAGATTCCCCATCCAGGGACAAGGACAACCATCTAAGGGAAACACTCATCGTACACATCCCCCTATCCCGTCACTCAACCCTCTGTAACCCAAACGTCCATTTGTTTCTGTTACTCCGAGAACCCAAGATTAACTGGGAGGGGGAAGAATAGGGATAACCTTAAAAAGATCTTGCTAGAAGATACTGGTACGAGGAAGAGTACGGATGACTGTAGAAGGATCTCCCTGGAAGGTACTGGGATGAGGAGGACATGCAGAGCAATGAGGAGCCCTCAAGAGGAGGTATGTACACATCCTAGTTGTTTTGATAAGTTGAAGAAAAAAACCAACAACAAAGAACCCCTCCCTGGATGAACCGCGAGTGAGGAAGCGGTTTGGCGGAGCACTGGGAAGAAGTCAGCGAGTGCGGCAGGACCGGGGGAACCTTGGCATCCCTGTTTGCGCTAGCGAGGCGGAACAAGATGGAAGCATGTTCAGGAGAAGGTCTGGGCACAAAAAGACTCAAGACGGTGCACTCAACACATTACACACATGCAGAAGGAAAAGGCACGCTGTGGGAAGCCAACAAGAACCCTAAACGTATCTGAGTTGGTGAGGGTACAAGGGAGCATGAGTACGGAGCAGGGGCGGTCAGGGAAACCCTGGGAAAGAAACCCAAATACGGGTATGGGACGCACCCAAAAAGCAAGAAGAGTCAACCAAGCCATCTTCTTTGTGCCCGTACCTGGCAGGAGAGTCTGCCAGGTCTGCCAAAGCCTAGAGAAACTTTTGAAAACTATCTTCTTTGTGACAGTGCATGAGTGAGAAGGGCAGGGGGAAGGGAGGCATTCCACCAGCTGTTGTGAATTGTAACAAGAAGCCTGAAAAGGGCCAGGAGAAGGGAGATATCCCCCCTGTGGTTGTAAACTGTAACACGAAACCAGAGCCAGAGGCAGCAAGACATTCCCCTGTCTTTTGTGAATAGCAACAGGAAGCCTGCGAAGGAAGGCATTCCCCCAGATGTTGTGAATTGTAACAAGAAGCCTGAGAAGGGTCAGGGGAAGGGAGGCATTCATCCCTGGTCTTGTGAACTGGGAAAAAAGCCAAGAGAGTGTGAGAACAAAGCAAGGAAGGCCAGGAAAGAGAGACAATTCCCTGTTATTGTGAAAACATAAAACCAAGTGAAGAGAGAGTCCAGGAGAAGGGAGTAATCCCCCCTGGCCATGTATTGAGGAAAAGTATTGAAAGTCAAATACCTGGAGAAGGTAGGCACTCTCCAGTAACCCAATAGTGAAGAAGAAACTGTGGACAATAAGGAATGTTGACGTTTGAGCTGGACCTTTACCCTTTTGAGTTGAACTGACAAATTGGCTGCTTGTTGACATTTCAACCTGGTATTTTTGTTTTGCACATTGGAAAGGTATTGAGACCTGGGGAAGGGAGTCATTCCATCAGGTAAAGGTTACACCTACAGCTGTGACTGTGGTCCATTGTGCAGAAGAAGGGAGTCATTCTTCTGGACCAAGAAGACCTACTACCTCTTTAGTTTTAGTTTCAAGCGTAAGGGGCAGAAGCAGGGTTTTGACATCTTGATGGACCACTTGGTGTTTTAGTTTAGGTACAGAAACCACTCTTAGAGTTAGGGAAAGGTAGGTGTTCTCATTATTTTCTAAGATAATAAAAGTGTATGCCAACAACCATATGTGTGTCAGTCTCCTCCTTCAGCACCCTTACAGTACTCGAGCGTGTTCATGCTGGTGCACCTATATGTGCCAGTATTTCCACCTAAGAACATACTCATGCTTGTTTTGCCCACAATGCTGCTTATGATAGTACAAGAAAACCTGTTCATTGTGACCCTGTCAACATATGGCAGTAGCCCCACGTAAGAACATACTCCTGTTGGCTTTGCCTAATGCCACGAATAAATCCCAAGCCACAGTAAAAAAAAACAGTGCCTTGTGGGCTACACAGATGCCCCCTCCATGTAAGAATACTCATCATGTTGCCTTTGACCTTGACACCAGTAAAAATGCCATGCCACATTAAGGGATTAGGCCCACTGCGCACCCCCCCACCATATAAAAACACTCATCATGTTGGCTTTGCACTTAATGCGAGAACACATTTTCAGGCCATAGCATGAATAAACCCAGGCTGCTAGCCCATTGCAGTACATTCCCCCAAGCCTAACCACTCCTCCACGTAATAACACTCATCAAGTTGGGTTTGCTTTGCCTAAAAATGCCAGAAAAACATATTTCTCCCCTGTCAAAAATGTTAATGCTCCAATGCCCCCCCCGTCGCAACCTCACATACACATGCACACACAGACCCACATACACGCACAAACATTCATACACATTAATCCACCAGTCACGCACCCATACAGCGTCTCTGTCATTCCCATCAGAACATTCATGACTGCATTCATTCATTTGCGCGCATTTACGCAAAACCCTCTCGCATGAATGCAGTAATCGTCCCCCACCCCGACCGCTCCTACAGGTAATACTCGTCAAGTTCGGTTTGCTTTGACAATGCATTTATTCATTCATGTGCACTTCCATAGACACTTCTTCGCATAGTTACATACATACACGCACTTGCACAAACACCCCCTTTTATGCACGCATACATTCATACATACAAACAATCATCGTACACACTCATACACACAGACAAAAAAAGCTTTTTTTGCCTACTTGTATCCCTGAAGACTCGACATGATGCTGCCTCCTCAGCTGCTCTCTAGGCCCCCGGCTCCCCAGTTATCAAAGGAGGGTGAAAATGCCTATAAGAGACTGACCCAACGAGTGGGGTGGACGGACAAATACCTCAAGCCCAAATTGTAATGGGAGGGAGCTCCTCACATAGCTGGGGCAGCCCACATAGACCTCACGTGAGAGGGGGCGCTGCCAGGGAGGTGTGAGCCCCCAATTCTGGGGCGTGTGCCTGCCTCCCGGTAGTTCAGGTTGCTGGAGTGAACAACCGAGGTCGGGATCCCGGAAGTGACTACTTTGTGGAGATTGTAGGGGCTGACTGCACTGGCAGGCAACTACACCTGCGGATCAGTGGGGAATATATCCCTGTGATCAGAAGTAGCTAGGTGGGGACCAGCAGTGAGCAGAGGAGGTATCTGGAGTAGGAAGGGACTCCAGGACCACGCTGAAGGCCCTACAGTTGCCTCTTATTAGGAGAAGCTAACTGGGAGGTGTGGGACCTCACTTAAGGGGTGTGCGCCTGCCTCCCCCGTGCTCTGAATGGGGGAAGGGAAGCCTCACGGTGGAATCAACTGAAACCTCGAAGGTGTCCACTCAGATTGGGAGGCACAGAGAACAAAAGGGGTTGATAGCACCTGAGGAAATACGGTCACCCTGCACAATGAGAAGAGCTTCCCCAGATTCCCTACTGTTGGACCCATGGGTCTGACCCCCACATCTGGACAGTGTTCAGCATTGTGTGCATTGCATTGCCCCCTTGCCAGTGAGAAGAACAATGCAAAGGAAGATCGTATTACGCTATACGTCATACGTGACAGCATTTTAAGGCCAGTGGCTTAGAGAGAGGATCCACTGGTGTTGGGTCCACACTCTGGTCCCGAGGATTTGGCTGAAGATAACATCCTGGGTCGGCCTTAACCCTGGAGAAGAGGGAGCCGGAGGTAACATGCGCCCCTCGTTTTATCCACCTCTTCCCAGTGTTATATGGAGGGGAGATTGAGGCTGGGTGAATTTGCTTACCCAGGTAGACGTGACCACACAGAAAACTGCTGAGGATATCATGGAAGCAGGAGGGAAGGACTCGATGGAAACTAAGAAAGACCTTGCCTCTTTAGTACAGGAGATCAGGAGCATGAGAGCGGACATCGGAGGCAATGTTGACAAGATAAATACCAGAATGGACAGGATGGAGGAGAGATTACAGGAAGTGGAACACAATCAGTCCTCTCTTGATACTTTGTAGACTCAATTGGATGTGAGAATGGCCGAAATGGAAAGGAGAGAAGCCGAAATATATTGAAAATTGACTACTTTGAAAAACGAGAAAGGAGAAATAACGTTCGATTCTTTGGGATACAGGAAAGGGAAGGGGAGACCGAACGGGACCTGTGGAGAAATATACACAAAATAACCAAGCTCCTCTTTGACAATGACACAATTGATGAAACAAAAATGTATAGAGTTCATAGGGCTGGTGGGTTTGCTAGGGGCCCGCGATCGGTTCTCCCCCGTTTCCATAATTATTTTGACGAGCTCCAGATTTTAGAGAAGGCGAGAGGAAAGTGCCCAGTTATGTTGGGTACTGCGAGAATTACTATTATTCAAGACTTGTCCTCCCTTACTCTCACAAAGAGGAGAATGTGTTTACCCTTGATGAAATGGCTCAATGAGAAAGGAGTTCGGTATCGATGGGGATTCCCTTTCTCTGTCTCATTTGAATTGGAGGGCCACAAGTATAGACTGGTTATCAAGGAAGAAATAAACAGAGTCTCGGGTGAATTATTGGAAAGTGATGAATCGATGATGGGACCCCAAAGGAAAAGCAAAGGAGACAGACACTGGCGGAATAAGGGGCCCAATAGGAGGAGGATCCCTGGATTCAGGAAATTTAGAATTCTGAACGCTTCTCCTACCAACACATATTGACTGAACTTATGGAAGCAGGCTCGGGAGCGATGTGACTGGCTTTTTGAATATTCAACTCTATTACCATATCCTAAAGGGGATTTTTTTTTTTACTGGTTGTATTCTAAAGCTGGCTGATACCTTTGGTTGATACCCTGGGTGATAACCTGGAAACCCCCACTACTGGGGAAGAAATTAAGAATGCCATAGGCTGCCTCTGTCTGGGAAAGGCACCAGGAGAAGATGGATTCACCACTAGATTTTATAAATCTTGTGTGTCAGTCCTACTCCCTTTTTTGACAACATTATTCAATTATGGAAACTGGTAGAGCCCCAGACTTGTTTGTTCAGGCCCTCATTACAGTAATACCAAAGGAAGGAAGAGACCCTAGGACTTGTGGTTCGTACTGACCAATTTTGCTTCCAAATATCGATGCCAAGATATATGCGAAGGTTTTTGCCGCAAGGTTTGAGGGTCAAATACCAAGGCTGGTACACTCTGACCAGGGGTGGTTTGTCAGGGGTTGGCAGGGGGAGGATACTATGAGGAAGTCACTACACTTGATAAACAAGGCTAAGGGTTGGTCAGGTGACCCCACTCTCCTCTCAGAAGATGCTGAAAAGGCCTTCGACAGGGATAGGTGGGGCTACCTGAAGGCAGTACTTACTAAATTTGGGATGGGCAGGGGATTTATATATGGGATAATGGCAATCTATTTCTCCCCCAAGGTGTCTTTAGCTGTGAATGGAGGATATTCTTGCTGGTTTGGATTGGTTAGGGGATGAGGCAGGGCTGCCCACTCTCCATGACCCCGTTTGTTCTTTCTCTGCAACCCAGCCCAGAGGCTGAGAGAGGATCACCTAGTAGGAGGATTTGTGGTAGGGGGAAAGAATGCAAAGTTGATTATACGCCGATGATATCCTTCTGCATGTATTGAACCCACTGACTTCGGTCCCAGTGGCAGTCATTCAAATTGAACAATATGGCCATGTGGCGGGGTTTAAACTGAATAAAGGTGAATCAGTCCTTTTCCCATTGGATACGAATAGGGATGGGGATATAGGTCGATTCTCATGTCTTGGAATGAAGGTCAACTTGGGAACACTTAGACATTTGGGTATTTATGTCACAAGAGAACTATGTGAACTGTATAAGGCCAACTTTGTGGTGCAAGTGGATCTAGGTCACCTGGCCTAAGCCCTGCCTACCTGGTGACTTCCAGTTTGTCGCTCTTTTTCACCACTTAGTAAGCCCCGCCCACCTGGTGCCTTCCTGTTTGCCGCTCTTTTTCACCACTTAGCAAGCCCCGCCCACCTGGTGCCTTCCTGTTTGCCGCTCCTTTTCCCTACTTAAGGAGCCCTCCAGCCTCTTTTCCTTTGCAGATGAGGAGCAGGTGCAAGTGGATCTAGGTCACCTGGCCTAAGCCCCGCCCACCTGGTGACTTCCTGTTTGCCGCTCTTTTTCACCACTTAGCAAGCCCCGCCCACCTGGTGCCTTCCTGTTTGCCGCTCTTTTTCACCACTTAGCAAGCCACGCCCACATGGGGCCTTCCTGTTTGCCGCTCTTTTTCACCACTTAGCAAGCCCCGCCCACCTGGTGCCTTCCTGTTTGCTGCTCTTTTTCACCACTTAGCAAGCACCACCCACCTTCTTAGCCCTGCCTCTTAACTATTAGATCAAGGGCGTCTCTCGCCCGGGCGTCCTAAGCGAAGGGCAGATGAAGAAAAGGGGAATTCCTGTTTGGACCTGTTCGGACCAGGAGGAGCCAGGGCGCGACCCCCTGCTCAGACAGCAGGTAGGCATGCACCAACATGTGTTACTTCCTCTGGTCCCCCCGTGATGCTCCCTTGAGCCCCCCCCCATGTTGCACACAGGTGCTGCCTGTTTTGCTTGATTCTTCTACCCTGCTCCCCCCTCACCCCACTCAAGCCTACTTCTGCAGGAGTCTGTCCTGATACATTCTGGTTTCACCATCACCGTCTTGCGGACAATGCTGGATTTGACTTTCATTCATTCATGGTGCATCACACTTTCACAACCCTCATGCTGAACTTCTTTTGCATCAGGTACTCATGGTGGCCCTGAATCCTGCTGTTCCCATCTTCATCTTGTATCCTGGCTTGCAACATTATGCGTTACTACTGACTTCTGCAATTGTATTCACTCTCCCCTCTTGCTTCTCCACTCTTTTGACTGATAACTTTCTGTTCTCTCCTCCTTTCCCTATCTCCTCCCCTTACTTTCTTCTATGCACTTACTCTATCAGAATTGTCCCTGGAACTAGTATGATAGCAACCTCGTCTGTCTCCTCCTCCCTCCCCTTACTGGTTCTTTCCTCCCCACCCCACCTACAGCACTATCTGAAATGTCGTCAGGCCTAAAATGATAGTCGCTTGTTTTGTTCCTCCCCTACCTTTCTGCACCCCTCTCCCTCACCTCTTGTTTTTTTCCAGCTCTACCAGAAATGTCGTCAGGCCTAGTACGGTAGTCGCCTGTCTGTTTCCATTTCCTTCCCACTCTCCCCCTCACTTCCTTATCTATGTTTTAGCTCTTGCACTATCTGAAATGTCGTCAGGCCGAGTACGATAGTTAATTTCACATCCTTACTGTTCATGGCCTGTAAGAATGTCATTGTTTTTTTCCTTGTTCCCTCCCTTGCCTTGGAGCGCTTTGAAACACATTGTGTATAGGCGCTATGTAAATAAACTATCATATCATATCATATCAACTTTCCCCCGCTGATGTCCAAACTAGACATAGAGTTGGGAAAATTGAATAAACTGGAAGGAGAAACCTTTGCCGTTCCTGTGGCAAGTGAAGAAAGCTAGGGTTTCCAGAGAGGTGTTGATTCTCCCCAAAGATAGTGGAGGAGTTTGACGGCCAGATATGCATCTATACTATAAGGCCATGGTGGGATTAGATAATTATCACTTACGACCAGCCAGAGTTGGTGAATGGTTATAGGTACCCAGGGGAAAGCTTCCCTGTAGGATTCGTGAACACCCACAACTGGGAAATATTTGGAGTATTTGGCAACAAGGTGCTGGGTTAAGGGACATGATAACACGGCACTCCCCTCTGGGACACCTTTGGGTGCCGGGTGTGAGAGACACCATTCCTAATCCCGAAAGGTTTCAAACCTGGTATAAAGCAGGATTAGAAAGGATCGGACAGCTATGTAGGGAAAGAAGATTTATCAAAATAATAGAACTGCAAGACGTCCTCGGAATAGGTAAACTCTCTGTTTTCTCGTATTTACAACTTAATGGGGTGTTAACGGGTGAGGTTTGGAAAGAAAGGATATAGTGACACCTCCCCCCTTTTGAGAAACTTCTAGATACCTTGATGGAATCCAAGGGATTAATTACAGCACTATATGGGGCGTTGATGGAAACACAAAAGGGCTTCATCGAGGGACTAAGACACCATTGGCAGAAAGAATTGGGAGTGGGATTTGACTCATCTGTGGCAGACATTATGCAGAGGTGCCTTCCAGACGTTTATTTCCTGTCAATACAAGCTTCATGCTATTAAACTATTGCACAGATGTAAATAAGACCTGGTTAGGCTATCCAAACTGTATCAGAATGTGAGCCGATGTGTTGGCATGAGTGTGGGGTCAGGGCAGGCTATTGACATATGTGGTGGGGATGTGCAGTGGTTCAGACTTATTGGGGTGAGGTGTTAAATTGGATTAAAGACCTGTATGGGATCCCTCAGGAAAAGACCCCACTGATGGTCCTGTTTGGGTTGGAAGAACCTGATGGAGAATATATCAGGCTCCTGAAAATGGCACATGGCTTACTCTTGGCAGGGAGGGTGTGTCTTGCGACACATTGGAAGAGGGAGATGCCACCTGGAAATATATATATAATGGAATGAATAACTGCTGCAATCCACAGAGATCCCGGGTCTATTGAAATGGGCTGGTCAGACTTTTGTTGTAGATACAACCTCCAAGATGGGAGTGAGGCCAGTATGATCTCAGATATATGTTGAAAGAAATGTTGTACTGCTCATAAAAATATTGAGGATAAGAGGGAACACAACTCTAATGTGGACTAAGGTTATAAGATTTACCAAGCCAAGGAGAAGGTTTTAAATTGGCTAAGCATAGAAAGGTGCCAACTGGATATTGTTATTGGTTGTTAAAAGAAGGAATCTAAACTAGGGGTGTGAGAGGTGGTGGGGGAGGAGAAGAGAGAACTCTTTTTTTTTCAAATTACGGTTAAGAGAAATGTTTTGTACCTGCATGTTTCTGTAACGCTCACCTGGTATCACTCAGCCTGTTCTGACCTCTTACGACCTCGAACCCTTCCCTGGAGTTTACTCGACTGGAGACTGGGCCTGAAACACAGCATTGGTAGAGTTTAACTCCCTATTGTCTCTGTGTGCTTGAACCCCTTCTTCCCCGGGGTCCAACCCTTCCCTTTAATCCACAGCTCACCTTGTTTTCTTTGAAAGTGTGCTCTCTGTCCTGCTTTCAGCGCAGGGGCGCGTTGATTGATGCAGGCTCGTTGCTGCCTAGTAACTTCACTGGCAAGAGTCTGACAGGTATGTGTAATGAGTCTTTTGAACAGTTCTCTAACTTCGTTCCTTTCCTTCCTTAGATGATGGCCGGCGTCCGGGGGTGGCGACGTGCGGCTGAGATGAGTAGCGCTGAAGGTGAGTGAGAGCACGATGCGTGATGCGACCCTTTCGTATTTGTATTGAACTGAGATGTTTTTTAGGTGCCGCGACGTTTTCAGCGTGGATGCCGGTTATAAAGAAGAAATGCGGTGAGTAAGCGCGGTATTCGGCGCCTCTAGATGTTTCCACGCTAACCTGGAGGGTCTTTTCCCTCTTGCAGATGGATGAGAAGTTCCAGAGACAGAGTTCCCCCAGAGTGACTGGGATTCAAGTAAGCGTTTGAAGCTCGTACAGTCTTTAAAAATAAGCGAAGATTTGCTGAATGCTTACTAATGCCTTTTTTCTGTTATTTTCCTTAGGAAGCGGCGTGCTGGGATGGGAATGACACCGCCGAAGATGCCCGCAGAACAGAAGGAGTGATGAATGATGGGCAGAAGCGCCGCAAGGTAAGGCTGTTCCTAACGGTGTTCTTGTTCTTGCAGGAGCTGAGCGAAGAAGAAAGATGCAGGCCTACTGGAGACCAATCCGAACACGGTGAGTGTCACGCTGCAGGTGCAGAAAACACAAAGCATGTTTCTCAGCCTGGGTTTGGCTTAAATAGTCTCTGGGTATCCCAGGTGTCTCTGGGCTGAACCACACCCAAAAAGACTAGGCTGCACATGCCGTTCTGGGAACCGAAATATGTGGAGGCATCCATCTTGTCCCCATCAATGCACTGCAAGTCCAATCCCCAATGTTATCCTATTGGAGTGAGTGAGTCTGGTGCCACAAGTGCCAAGTCTGACTCCAAGTGGCTCTTTGGAGGGATGGAGAGGCCCGTGAGGGCCATGTAGATGATTGTGTCCTGGCTCCAGCCTTACATCTTGGAGGGCTGGGGACATGAGGGGCAGGAATCATGACAGCACCCCCACTCCCAAACCCCCTCTCAAGGTGTCTCTTCTGTCTGGTCCTGGTTTGTTTGGATGGTTTTGATGAAATCGTCTAAGCAAGCGAGGTGCATGGATGTACTCACAAGGCTCCCATGTCCTGTCTTGTGGACCATACCCCTTCCAGTCTACTAAGTAGTATAATTTGGATCTGACATACTTTGAATCCAGGATGTCTTTGACTTCGAATTCTGGCTCCCTGGCGACTACTTCTGGCTGCGGTGGCGTTGCTACCCGGGTCCCAGGTTGAACAGGTTTAAGGAGAGACACGTGGAACACAGGATGAATCTGCATGTTTGACGGCAGAGCTAGTCTGACCGCCACAGTATTTATCGCGGAGGTGATGGTGAATGGACTCAGGTATCTTGGACAGAAGTTCGGGTTCCTTTAATGGACACGTGTTTAGACGCCAGCCAGACTTTGTCTCCCACTTGGTAGTTGGGGGCCTTTGCTCGATGTTGATCAGCAAACTTCTTTTGGCGATTCTTAGCTTGAAGTAGGTGTTCAGCTGCCCTTTTAAAGGTTTGAGAAATGGTTGTGTGCAAGGTTTTGACTGCTGGCATTTCCAGGGTTGTAGGAACGTCCAACTCAGAAGTACGTGGTTGCCTGCCATAAATGGTATAAAGGGTGTCTGCCCAGTGCTGGTGTGTAGGGAATTATTATAAGCATATTCAGCTATCCATAATAGGTCGAACCAGCTTCCTTCAGCTTGGTGTAACATGCAACGCAAATACTGCTCGGGCGTCTGATTTGTCCTCTCAGTTTGACCATCCGTTTGGGGATGGTGACTGGTGGATAGCCGGATGTCGATCTGGGCCCTAGAGCAGCATTTTCTCCAGAAGTTAGATACGAATTGAGTACCTCGGTCTGAGACAAAAACTGAAGGAAACCCATGGAGCCGTACGATGCCTTCAAGAAATACCTTTGCCAGAGTGGAAGCATTTGGGAGCCCCTTAAGAGGAATGAAATGTGCCATTTTTGAAAATAGGTTCACGACCACAAAAATAGTGTTAAACCCTTGACTGGGTGGTAAGTCAATAATAAAATTGAGGGACGTGTGCCAGGGTGCTGGTGGGATTTCCAATGGTTGTAATAGCCCAGCCGGTTTCTGCTTGGATGACTTGTTTTGAGCACACACTCCACAAGATAGGATGAATTGGATACTGTCTTTACGCCACGTGGGCCACCAATAATTTCGTTTTACCTTGGCTAGGGTTTTAGCTATTCCGGGGTGGCCCTCGATCAAGGAATCATGACAACCGGACATGACTTGTTCTTGTAGTTCTTGATTTGGTAAGAATAAACGATTCCTGAAGTAGGGCAACTGATCTTTTATCATGTAATGTTCTCCTTGTGCACTCAATGCTTGTAATTGCTCCGGACTCATCAGGTTTTGGATTTCTTCATGTAATTCTTTCTGAGTTATGGTTGCTGTGATTCCTAGGAGCTTGTCACTCGGGATGATTGCTATTGGGTCAGGGGTCTGATACCTTTGCTCTTCCACCCCCACACAGGAAAGGGCATCGGCCTTCCTGTTTTTCACCCCTGGTCGAAATGTAATCACATAGTCATATTCAGCAAAAAAAAGAGCCCAACGTAGTTGGTGTGAGGATTGGGCCTTTGCTGTTTTTAGGTACTGGGGGTTCCGGTGGTCAGTTATTACGGTGATTGTGTGTCTGGCGCCCAAGAGGTAGTGCCACCATGCCTTAAAGGCTGAATTAATGGCCAGGAGTTCTTTGTCTGTGATAGCGTAATTGAGTTCAGGGGTTGTGAATTTATGCGACCAGAAGGCAACAGGGTGTAACTGGCCCGTTTCGGGGTCCTTTTGTGAGAGGACGGCTCCCATAGCCATGCTTGAGGCGTCCGTTTCCACCAGATATGGGAGATCAGGGCGAGGGTGGCGTAAGATTGGGGCAGATGTGAATCTTGCTTTGAGTTCCTGGAAAGCTTCCTCGGCTTCTGTTGTCCACTGAAACTTTTTGTTGCTTTTCCTTAGCAATGACGTGATGGGATGCACGATTTACGAAAATCCTGGGATGAACCGGCGGTAGAAGTTTGCAAAACCCAGCATACTTTGAACCCCCTTGAATGAATTTGGGCATGGCCAGTTCAGGATAGCATCTACCTTGTGTACATCCATTCAGATTCCATTCGGGCTGAGAATAAAGCCCAGGAATTCCATCTCGGAGATGTGGAATGAGCACTTTTCGAGCTTGGTGTAGAGCTGGTGTTAACAGAGTTTCTCCAATACAGATCGGACGTGTTTAACGTGGTCCTGCTTTGATGCGGAATATACTAGAATATCGTCGATGTACACTAGAGCACAGACATCAATCAATTCCCGTAGGACATCGTTCAAATAGTATTGAAATGCTGCAGGCGCGTTGCAAAGGCCAAAGGGCATTACTTGATATTTGTACAAGCCATATTTGGTGTGAAAAGCTGTTTTCCATTTGTCCCCCTGTTTTACGCTAACAAGGGGATATGCCCCCCTCAGGTCTAGTTTTGTGTAGATTTGTGCATCTTTGACTTGATCAAGCAATTCAGGGATCAGTGGCAGGGGGTAGCGTTTTTTTACGGTAATCTGGTTCAGTGCGCCATAGTCGATGCATGTTCTCAAGCCCCCCTCCTTTTTCGGTACAAAGAATAGAGGACTGGCTGCTGGAGACTTCGAGGGACGGATGAACCCTTTGGCCAGGTATTGGTCATGATAGTCCTTCAGGTGCTGGTTGTCTGGTTCTGTGTGTGTGTAAATTTGCCCACAAGGGATTTGTGTGCCGGCTATCAGGTCGATTTGACAATCATATGGTCTATGCGGTGGCAGGGTATTAGCCTGTTCTTTCTGAAAGACATCTTGAAAAGTCCTGGTATTCACTTGGTAGGGTGCCGATTGCCACAGTCGCAAGTGTGGAGGTTCTGGTGTCTATTGGTTGTTTCTCTTGGTGATAACATGTGTAGGCGCAAGTCTCGGGAAAGGCCAATTCTTTTGCTCGCCAATCGATTCGAGGATTGTGAGCTACCAGCCATGGCATTCCGAAAATCAACCGGAACTGTGGTGCCTTAATGAGATCGAAAACGATAGATTCTTGGTGTCCATCCTGGCACATAAGGGTTAAAGCTGCAGTGCATTGGGATACTGGACCAGAAGCTATTTCCATGCCGTCAACAGTGGTAACAGTGTTGGTGGTTGATTTAGGGCGTAACGGAAGCCTCATCTTTGCCGCAAGATCCTGGTCGATGTAATTCCCAACTGCTCCACTGTCAATGTATGCTCTTACTGCGTGCATCCGAGATGGTTGTTGGTGATTGATCAAGACCACAGATAGTGCAAAATGGGAGGTCTGTAGTTCACTTTCTTCGCTCGAAAAGTGGACCCCTGCACTTGCTGGTCTGGGGATTTTTCCGATTCCTTGATGGTATCTTCCTTGTCCATGGCCCCTACCATCCTCCTCAGTGGCTTCACAGGGCACTCTTTAAGGAAATGACCTGACCTTCCACAGTACAGACATAACTGCTGCTGTCTCCTTTTATCCATTTCCACTTTAGTCAAGGGGATCTGACCCCCCCGATTTGCATTGGTTCTCCTGAACCTTCCGTTGTGCGGGCAATATTGTCCTCTAAATGCACATACATAGGGCGAGGGTCCGGTCTGGTTCGATCTGCTTTTCGGTCCTGCAATCTATGATCCAGTTGAACAACAAGTCAATGAATTCTGAGCAGTCTTTCAGGGGGTTCACTACTTGTGCGAGAACATCCTTGAGCTCCCCCCGCAACCCACAATGAAATAACGTGGTTCTCTTCTCCACTGGCCATTCTGCTTCAACAATGAGTCTATTGAACGTGGCTATGTATGTTAATAGGTCTTGATTCCCTTGGCCTAGGGACAGAAGTTCGTTGTCTAATGCCTGCCCATGAGTACGACGGGCAAACGCTTTTCCATCTCCTGCTGAAAGCCCCTGAAGTCATGCAGCAAAGGATCGTCTTGGGCCACAAAGGGTACAGACCAGTCTGCGGCGCTACCACTCAGGTAGGATACCACAAAAGCAACCCGTGATTGGTTATTCGGAAAGGCCCCTGGTCTACAAATGAAGTGCAGGCGGCACTGGTTCATGAATGTTGCAAACCTCTTGGGATACCCTGTAAATCGTTTGGGCGCGGCCAAGGGAACTGCCCCAGGAAGCGTTATCTGAACGGGATTGGCTGATGGTGCTGGCATCGAGGGCACGCTTCCCAGCAATGGTGCATGCCCTGCTTGTGACTGGAGAAGTTGCTAGCTTAAAACATCAGTGCGTTCTTTGGCTGCTATCAGCTCTCTCTTCAGGGTGTTGGTCTTCTGCCTGGCTGCATGTACTTCGGAACGTAGCTGCCCCAACAAGTGGGCTAACTGGTCGGTTTCTGACGTTTCCATGACGCCCAGGCGGATTTTGATGTGAGGCTTTGTATTCTGTAACGCTCACCTGGTATCCACAGGGACGTCACTCAGCCTGTTCTGACCTCTTACGACCTCGAACCCTTCCCTGGAGTCTACTCGACTGGAGACTGGGCCTGAAACACAGGATTGGTAGAGTTTAACTCCCTATTGTCTCTGTGTGCTTGAACCCCTTCTTCCCCGGGGTCCAACCCTTCCCTTTGATCCACAGCTCACCTTGTTTTCTTGGAAATTGTGCTCTCGCTCCTGCTTTCAGCGCAGAGGCGCGTTGATTGATGCAGGCTCGTTGCTGCCTAGTAACTTCACTGGCAAGAGTCCGACAGGTAAGTATAATGAGTCTTTTGAACAGTTCTCTAACTTTGTTCCTTTCCTTCCTTAGATGGTGGCCGACGTCCGGGGATGGCGACGTGCTGCTGAGATGAGTAGCGCTGAAGGTGAGTGAGAGCGCGATGCGCGATGCGACCCTTTCGTATTTGTATTGAACTGAGATGTTTTTTAGGTGCCGCGACGTTTTCAGCGTGGATGCCGGTTATAAAGAAGAAATGCGGTGAGTAAGCGCGGTATTCGGCGCCTCTAGATGTTTCCACGCTAACCTGGAGGGTCTTTTCCCTCTTGCAGATGGATGAGAAGTTCCGGAGACAGAGTTCCCCCAGAGTGACTGGGATTCAGGTAAGCGTTTGAAGCTTGTACAGTTTTTAAAAATAAGTGAAGATTTGCTGAATGCTTACTAATGCCTTTTTTCTGTTCTTTTCTCTTTTCCTTAGGAAGCGGCGTGCCGGGATGGGAATGATACCGCCGAAGATGCCCGCAGAACAGAAGGAGCAATGAATGATGGGCAGAAGCGCCGCAAGGTAAGGCTGTTCCTAACGGTGTTCTTGTTCTTGCAGGAGCTGAGCGCAGAAGAAAGATGCAGGCCTACTGGAGACCAATCCGAACACGGTGAGTGTCACGCTGCAGGTGCAGAAAACACAAAGCATGTTTCTCAGCCTGGGCGTGGCTTAAATAGTCTCTGGGTATCCCAGGTGTCTCTGGGCTGAACCACACCCAAAAGACTAGACTGCACATGCCGTTCTGGAAACCGAAATATGTGGGGACATCCATCTTGTCCTCATCAATGCACTACAAGTCCAATCCCCAATGTTATCCTATGGGAGTGAGTGAGTCTGGTGCCACAAGCGCCAAGTCTGACTCCAAGTGGGTCTTTGGAGGGATGGAGAGGCCCTTGAGGGCCATGTAGGTGATCGTGTTCTGGCTCCAGCCTGACATCTTGGAGCGCTGGGGACATGAGGGGCAGGAATCATGACAGCTTCATGTAAACCGTTATTATTGTAAATCCTATTTTTCCTTGTAAAACTTAATAAAGTTAAAATAAAATAAATTAAAAAAGAAGCCTGTCCAGGAGAAGGGAGTCATTCTCCTGGACCCCTCTTTTCTGTTAATGCCTTTTTAGTGGTAGGGTCAGAATAGGTTTATTTTGTGACAGAAGATGGACCATTGATTTGGACGACATCACTGATGACGAGCACCCTAGTTAGTTTTCTGCTAGGTAGGGCAACCACTTTAGTTACAGGGATAGGTAGGACTTTTTCTTATTATTTGAATAAGTTAGATGTGAACATGCCTCCAAATGGCCCGTCTCCTTCTTCAGACCTACCACACATGGTGTCAGGGGTGGGATTGTGCCCAAATGACAAATGTTGGGGAACTCTAAAATTTAGCAAGCTTATTCATAGAGCCTCTGCCCCTACAGTAGCTACTAAGGAATCTATTAGCTTTGATCTTCATAGCCCTGCAAAGGTTACCATTGAAGTATTATGTAAGACTCACCTCTAACATTGGGTTAGCATGGAAATATGGTCTTGATGTGATGGCCGGGGTCATAAACCCCGATAATAGAGGTGATGTAAGTCCTAACACACAACCAGGGGAAACAGGCCTACCAGGTTAAAATAGGGGAAAAGATTGCCCATGGCATACTTGAGAATGCCATCTGTCCCATTCCTAAAGAAGTGTCCAAACGGAAGTAATCGAAAGGGGTACCAAGGATTTGGAGAGGCAGACCAAACTACCCAGGAAAAGCAATATCCCCAGGTGGAAGAAGCAGAACTTATCCCAGATTTAGGATTTGCTCAGCACAATGAGCCCATCCTAGTCGAGGCCTATTCCAAAGTAATTCCCAAATCTGAAGTTAGGGCCTAATGTGTTCTCTTCTTTTTCCTAAAAAGGGGACTCTCACATAGATCTGATACCACCACTGATGGCCTGTCAAGGACCCAGTTAGTAATACCTCATAGCCACAAAAGAGTAGTCCAAGAACTGGCACATTGCCATTTAACCTGCGGTCACCAAGGCGGAACAAGAACTAGGGGTCAAGTGATCCCAAGATTTTACTGGCCAACAGTTCACACAGACATGAAGAACTTTGTGACTTATAGATATATTTGTCAAAAAACAACCACCCCAATGATTTCACCTGCCCCTCTTCAGCCTCTTCCGATTATTGAGATTCCTTTTTCCCAAATTGGAATGGACATTGTTGGTCCTCTTGAGCCTTCCAAGCTACGGAATAAATATATATTAGTCATGGTTGACTATCTAACCCGGTATCCTGAAGCCATTGCCCATAGGAATAACACCACACAGCAAATTTTGAAGCATCTCATTCCCATCCTGTCTAGGGTGGGATTTCCTAAGGAAGTACATTTATGTCTAAGATAATGGCCGAGGTGAAAGAAATTCTGCAAATAAAAACCCTCTGAACATCAGTTTATCATCCCCAAATGGACGGATTGGTTGAAGGCTTCAACCAGACCTTAAAGACAATCTTTAAAAAGGTGGTTGTAGCCAGCTAGAGAAGAACTGGGATACAATGATTACATGGGTGCTTTTTGCAGTGAGAAAATCACCTCAGGCCTCCTTAGGCTTCTCGCCCTTTGAACTTCTTTATGGTCAGGAACCGAGAGCTGTTCTTGATATGCTCCTTGAAACTTGGGAAGAGAGGGAAGAAGCAGTTAGCACCATCTCACAAACTGCACAACGCCCTAAGCAACACATGACCATTGTTAGTGAAATAGTCACTAAACATTTAGAACAGGCCCAGGAAAATCAAAAGACCCAATATGATAAGAAGGCTGTGCATCTTTTTTTCTATAGGACAAAAGGTATTAGTGTTACTGCCTACTTACGAACAAAAGATTCTCTCAAACTGGTTCAGACTGTACGAGATGATAGACTAGAAAGGACCTTATAACTATATGGTTGTCCAGCCAGACCGTAGACCAAAAACACAAATATATCATATTAATCTGTCAAAGGACAAGTGATGAATCTTGCAGAGTCCTCATGGAATCCTCACCTAAAATCTCCTCACTGCTCGCCAGAGGAAGGCAGGCGCTACGAGATCCTAACCCTGGGGTTTGTATTAGCTGCGTGGATCACCTGGGAGGAAAAGGGCCCCAAGGGAATGGGATGACTCCGTTAGGAGAGACAAAGTATTACTCTTCTTCAGAGGATAAGATGACCATAAGACCGGAATACTTGATGGCTTGTTGTCAGACTAAGACTTCCCTTCCCCTCATTGAACAAGTCATTAATATTAGAAATCCTTATGGTCATCCTGGGAAAGATATATCTTAGGATATGTTAGGATTAATACTATTGCTTCTGATAAAGGTGATTCCCCCTTTGTTTTGAGCTATAAAAATAAGAACCATCCATTAATTCCTCTAAAACTCTCCCCTAATGAATTAAATAAGGTTAAAATTGAAACCATTCATGGGAAAAGGAACAAGAACATTAGGGACTTCCAGTCCCATACTGCTCAATTTACTGGGACGAGGAAGAGGGCCTCAGAGGCACAGAACTGCAGTATACGGTCTAGTGTTTCTAATGGCCCACACCTGAGTGGGACTTTTAAATATTTAAGGTCCCTTCTGGTGCAGGCCATTAGAAGCCTTAGAAGCAGTAGGGGAAGTAGTTGCTGGCAGCAGTGGGTACATCAGAAGCTGAGGAGTGAAGACGCTGGAGCAGCTGATGTGTTTGCAGTTGATTGCGGAGCCGAGAGGGTCGTAGCAGCAGGGGACCTGACGTGCAGAGGTCGCGCAGCAGAATGGGTGCTGCAGCAGGTTTCCCCATGAGAGAAAGAAGCTTCCCCCACTCTGTGCCTGACTCTGGTGTCTAGCGTGCACCAGAGTACTCAGGGAGCGTGGCAGTCTCGCTTTCTGAAAGGCGTGGGCCGCAGGAGTGCGACCAGAGCTGTCAAAAGCACATGGTCCTGTCAAGAGAAGAAGTTGTTGCAGCGGTGGTGGTTAAAGCGGACGGACAAGGAGAAACTGGTGATTTGGCCTTCATGTGGTGACCCCAGGGTTCTTCGCGATAGAGCGCTGGCTGCCAGCAAGCTTTGCAAATACTGAACTAATGAGAGAAAGTATTTTTGGCGTAATACCTATACTGAGAGAAATCGATAGAAGACAGTTTGCAACTATGATTTCCAAAGTAAAGAGGGGGCAATATTTAAGAAATACTGCAACCACCTTTGTCAAAGTAAAGAAGGGGCAATATTGCAAGACTTTTAGCCATCATTGCCAAAGTAAAGGGGGGACAAAAAGCGAACAATACCATACACATTGTTGCCAAGATAGAGTGGAGGCAATATTTGAGCAAGATAACAACCTGCTTTGCCTAATCCAAAGAAAGGCAATTATAAATAGAAGAGGATACTGCTTCCTTAATTAAGAAGGAGACTATCTGAAAGGGAAGGTGACAGTCAGCATTGCCGAAGCAAAATGGGAGAGGCAATTGTACATAAAAGAGGAGCCAGCTTTCTTAAAGTGAAACACTTGAATAAGAGACGTTACCAGCAGATTCCTGGCATAATAGTAGGAATCCAAAGGTGGAGTAGAACATGACCTGCATTACATGTGGCAAACAAATCAGTGGAATAAACAGCACCAATGGGTATTGTGTCCTTGTTGAAGAAGTTTTGAATCTGGATGTTGTTGAAAGCTAAAGGCTTTTCTAAAGTTGTTGCAAGCCTCACCACAGAGTGCCAGTAGTGGTACGAGTTTTGTCCTGGCAGACGAATATACAAGGAAAGGGACTGTAAGTGGTTAGTCTTGGCAGGTTAGTGAACCAGGAAGAAGATATTGATGTACTGTATTGTGGTAGAAGGTTGTGGTGAAAAGAAAGTGGCAATACCACTAATGTATTTTGAAGAAAGTGGCAAATCCACTGATGTGTTTTGATGAGAAACTGTGGTAAAACTATCCTGACCACACATTGTTGTTTACAAAGAAGATATTTAAAAGTATTTGTTTTTCGAAATGGATAATTCATGTCAAAATATTCAATGGAAGTGTGAAAACAAAGTCTTTTTGGTTTACTAAGCAAGAGCTTGTGGAACCTTTGACAACTATACTGGAGAGTGATGAACCTTGTTTGACAATACAACAATTCAAGTGCCAAGTGGGAAATTGTGTTTGAAACAGAACTTGGCTATTGAAAAGAACTTTGTATTGCCTTTGAAGCAGCATTGATGTTATTGAAAATAACTTATTGACCGGAACTTCGATTTGGAAAATCCTACATTAATCCTGGGGAAGGGGACCCATCCCTGGAAATAAGAAATAAAGGGTTATAAAGTTTATGTTTACATGTAACTATTATTTTGTTGAGTTTGAACAGTCATATGATGCCTATATGATTCTGTTGTATGCATATGTGTGAGGGACAGGGCAATTTTTATATTAGACAGAAAATTGATTGGTATTGGCGGTTCGCGCTCTGCCTCCTTAAAGTTAGCTATACAGTTTGTTAGTATGAAAGCAAATTAACATCATCCAGTTATTCATCTGTAGGTGATTTTATTCCCATAAAGTCAGCCGACATGTGTTTCGACCTTAGTCTTCTTGAAGGCCATAGTATTCACTTGGTATGGGATACTGAGTTGGATGTTGGAGTTGATTGTGATGATATCTTGATGCGATTCTCTGATAGTACTTCATGGTATAGGGTTAAGTCCCAAAAAAACAATGGCGGCGCGTTCTAATAATATGTCTTAAGTGGTACTTTGAAATACTGGGTTTTTTCCCCAAATTGAAATTCCTATGCCATCTTTGTTGCCTTAAATGCAATCTAAAATCAAAGTCCACCGGTTAAATCCCTGATGCCCCACATACAAATTTCAATTTGGAGAATCACATTGGGATTTCCAAGTACCACTTAAGACATATTATTAGAACGCACCAGCCATTGGTTTTTTCGGGACTTAACCCTATACCATCAAGTACTAAAATCACCTAGATATGAATAATTTGATGATATTGAATTGCTTCATACTAACAAACTGTATATCTAACTTTAAGGAGGCAGAGTGTGAATCGCCAATACCAATCCATTTTCTGTCTTATCCAATCAAGGTCTTTATGGGTAGACCTTGTGGAATTGGTGACACAGCTCGCCACTATTTATATTTACAGTGGTCTGGGGGTGTGACTTGGTGCCCGGGAGTATGGCCACTTGAATGTTTCAATACGGCCCATTTGATTCATACATCTAATGCCTTAATTACTTACCGCCCTTCTCTTCCGTCATTCTTCTGCTGCTGGCTTGCGGGAGCCTCAACTTTGTTTTCTGCTGTTTTCCAGCGGTCCCGATGCCTTCATTCAGCTGTCTTCTCCGACGAGGCAAGAGGTGCGCCCTCTCTGGAATCCAGCGGCCGCATCACGTGAGGAGACTTCAGGCATCTCATACAACACAACATGCCGGTTCGGCCTTGTCAGTTCGTAGGATTTGTTTTTTGATATGGGCGCCACCTCCTGCTTCATACTATCATTACGGCTCATCGTTTGCCCACCAGCTAAGTGATTTATTTATTTTTTCTTTCTTTATTTCACTGACTTCAATTGCCACACTGTCTGCCCTGCCCATTTCTTCACTATTGTACCTCAGAGGAGGGTGAAGAAGGTACAAGGGGAAAGAGGAGGAGTTCAAAATAAAGGGAACGAGGAGGAAGGAAAGAGTGAAAAAATAAGGGGATAAAGGTGTGGGAAGAGAGAAGAGGGAGGAGAGGAAAGAAGGAAGAAAATAAAAAAATAAAAAAGGAGATTAGAGAGATAAAGAAAAAGGAACATAAAAGAGAAAGGAGTTGAAAGGTGCAGTGCATCCCAACAGTTTTTCTGTCAAGACTCTGCTGGCTTTTTCCTGAGGAGCTTTTTGGTGTTTCTGCATCTTTCTTCCCACGTGTTTGAATTTGCACTATTTTTGTGGCACCTTGCTTGCTGTGCTGGTCCTTGGTCATTATTTCACATCGTCCTGCAAGTATTTTGACTGACCTGGAGAGATTTATATCTTTTTCTCTCTTTTGTCTCTCATAATTAACATTGCTGTGCTGCTTATGTACCATACTCCTATTATTTCCACTGCCCTGTGACTTCAAGCAGTATTGCTCTGTCCTTTTGCTGGCTGCTGGTTGCTTCCCCTACATCCGTGTGTTTGCTCTTCCATAGTTGATACCTTGCTCTCCTTATTTTATAACATGTCTTCGGGCAAAGGTTCTAAAAAATCACAGCCTACTTCCAAAGACTCTACTCCTCCCTTGACTAATCGCAAAAGACCTAAAAGTGATTCTCCACCCCCGCTCTCTCCTGTTGACCCGGCTATTGATGCTGTTTTACAAGAGATCAGAGCCTTGAGGCCCTTCATTGAAACCACTAACCAGAAACTGCAGCAATTGGATGACGTGTGGAAGGGCTTCAAGGGCAGAATGGATGACATGGAGAGAAGGGTTGGTTTTGTGGAGGATGTTTATCCCAGAGTGGCTATATTGGAAAAAAACAGTCAAGGATCTTCATAAGCACACCGAGTAGTTGGAGAACAGAAGTAGGTGAAATAACCTGCATGATACTGGTCTGCCAGAGGGATCTGAAGTTTCTAATCCTATATCATTCTTACAGAAAATGCTGCCAGTCCTGCTTCGTCTCCAACCAAACAACTTACTCAACATTCAGCATGCCCATTGTATTGGCCCAGTCAGAAATTCTTCTTGTAATCGACCACCTTGCACGCTGATACTCTATCTTCTGGAATTCACTCAACTTCAGCTACTGATTTCAAAGGTTAAAGAATAGAATCCCTTTATCTGGCAAGGTAGCAAAATTCATATCTCGCAAGACGTGGCTACAGTCACTGCTCAATGTCGTAAAGAATTCTTGTCCTTTCGTCAAGCTCTCAAACATTTTAATGTAAGATATGGCCCTTTTCATCCATGCTCCTGAAAAATCATTCATGATGGAAGCACTGCCGTTTTTGATGATTCTGCTGACTTGAAGGCCTTCATTCGCACCATTAAAAATGTAGGCATGGACGCTTCGCGTCCCTTGAACTCTCCCTCCATTTCAAAATCTTGACTCTTCTCTGCTTTTGGCAGTGTTCTTTGAACTCATTTTTATGCAATAGTTCTACCTACACACATTCTATATTTCTGATGGGTTGGGTGTGGTTCTGTGACCCATTATCATGTTAAGGATCATCTGTGTGTATTTGTCACCCACCCCAAATACTTCTTTTCAAGTGTTTTTCCTTTTTTGTGGCCTGACCATATTGCCTCTTTTATCTTTTATGTGCCTTATCACCTGGAATAGTCTTTTTTCTCCCTTACATATGATCAGCTCGTGTCTACGATCTGGCTTCCCCCTCCTTCCCTTCTTCGCTCATGTTTTCTCCTTTTATGTCTACTCTTTGCTCTGAAGCTTCTCATCTTATTATTACATGTTTTGGATTCTGCTTGTGATGTATTGTTGCTCTTCTTTTTTGCTCACTTTTGTTTTACAATGTATTGTGGTCCATATATTGCAGTTCTTTTTGCCTTTTTTCATTTGCGCCCATGGTTTTTAAGTGCTTAACTTGGAATATTAAAGGGTGAAATAACCCTATTAAGAAACACAAAATTATTGCCCACCTTAATAAGTTCAAGCCATCAATAGCTTGTATACAAAAGACTCACATGTCCATCCCTGAAATCGCAAAGCTTAAATCATTTTGGATTAAGGATGTCATTGCTAGCTCTGCCATTGGCAAAGAAAATGGTATTGCTACTCTTATTAGCAAAACATTTTCCTACAGCATTTTGCCAATTGATATGCCAATATCAATGGGTGCTGGGCCTGGGTTAAACATTTGATTGGCTCTGATTTTCTTTCCATTTTGAATGTATATGGCCCCACTCTTCAATTGCATTTTATGTGGTGATGCCAATCAGGTACTGGAACCCTTCTTAGATAGGAAATCCAAGTGAATTTTCAAAAGCTCCAAGTCTCATAAGGCTGTCAAACTCAGAATCCTCCTCCCTCCCTTCCTCCTCACCTGTCTTTTCCAGAAGGTTGTCTTCTTGATATTTCTTCTGTCGTCGGGGGTTCTGGGTCTCCTGCTTTCCTTTCTTCTCCTTCTTCTGCAGCAAGTAGGGTCTCTCTCCTCGGGAAGCCACTCTGTCGGCAGGATATACCCCAACAGAGAGGCCCCGCCGGGAGCCAGACCCAATATCACAGGGAAAAGCCAAACGGCACAAAAACCCTGATAAAGTGATCCTTGGAACTTGTAAAGGCGAGCAACACACTTCACAATCGCCGGGAGTCTCAACACCGATTCCGGAGAGAGGATGGCAATTCAAGCTGCGGGATAACAGAGTCCCCGGGATAGGAGGGCGAGACCGCTGGTGCGGTATGGAAGACAGACCGGTAAAAGGAACACAACATGGGGCAGAGAGAGACCAAGAAGGGAAGTCACAAACAATAGCAGGTAAGAGGGAGGCGAGTCGCCAAGCAAAGAGGAGGAGGAGGTAACAGGTAAGCCGCTACAAAGGAAAAATAAGCAGGCAGCTGACAAGGAAAAATATAACACTGAGCCGAAACAAAGCGCAGCGTAGGCACGAGAGGAAACAAGTGCAACACGCAGAGCTGCAGGAGGAGTGTAAGTTTATACACGGCAGCGGCCATTGTGAAAACGACTAGACCGTTAACCAAGATACGGCATAAGCGTAATGGGTCTAGTAATGGCGCTGCCATCTCACCCATAGTTTCCAGTAGGGCATGACAAAGGCTTTTAAGCATTGTTTGGCTGAGACTGGTCTTATTGACACCTGGCGGCTCTCTCACCGCACTCACCTGGATTACACCATCTACTCATAATACCCTTTCACGTCTCAATTATATCTTGTCATTGAAGTCTCTCACTGGTACTATCATTGACTCTTCTATTTCTAACATTATCATCGCTGGCCATGCTCCTGTCTCTACCATGTTTAATCTTGCTGATATCAGTAACCCTCCTTCCCATTGGAGATTTAATAATAGCTTGCCTCATGACCATCAGTTCACCCAGTCATTTCACTCCTTGTATCAACAGTATTTTGCTGAGAATCTAGACCACGACACTTCAGTGGTTACCAATTGGGATGCTTTTAATGCGATGTTGCGTGGCCATGTTACCGCTTACTCTCGCAAGAAAAGGAAATCTTGACGACCTTTATCTTAAGCTTTCCGACGCTGAAAACTATTCTATCGTTCTCCCTCGGATGTTAATCTTCGCTCTGTTCTTTCTTTGCGCTTTCAGGTAAACGAAGACCTCACTGAATTAGCCTCAGGTGCATTATTAAAATATAAAACCAAAATGTATCAGAATTCTAACAAGGCTGGTAGATCCTTAGCCTCTTACCTGAAATCTAACAAGGAAAAGATGTTTCTATCTCGTATCAACGGTAAATCTGGCACTTTTTGAACTAATCCAAACGACATTCTCAATTGTTTTAAACAATTTTACTCTGAGTTATATACCCCAGAATCTTCTGTTTCTACCTTCCGTATGGACTCCTTTCTCAATAAAATTAGTACAACATCATATCCTCAAATGGATCTTGCCCATTTAGAGGGTGAGATTACCCTTCTGAAATTATTCACGCCATTAAAGGATTAGGTAAAGGGAAGGCCCTAGGTCCTGATGGGCTTTCTATTGAATTTTATAGTCACTTTGCTAGCTCCATTTCTTCTAGATTAAAGTCGCTTTTCTCTTACTTCTCATCTCAACAAAGTTCTTCTGGATCCTTCTCTGAAGCTCTTCTTATTCTTTTTCCCAAGGCAGATAAAGACCCTGATCTTCCCAAAAATTATAGACCAAGCTCCCTCATCAATGTAGAAAGCAACATCTTTGCCAAGGTTTTGGCCAACAGGATTGAATCGTCTCCCCCTGCCTTGATCAAGTCTGATCAATTGGTTACGTCAAGGGTAGGAACACTTCTGCGAATGCTAGGCTTCTTCTTAATGCTCTTCGCTTGGTGTCTAAGGACAAAAAAGATCATCTTGGATATGCCGCAATTGTGCTTGATGCTGAAAAAGCCTTCGACCGGGTCAACTGGGAATTTATGTTCCATACTATGCGATGGCATGGTGTGGGGAAGATTTTATCTCACTCACAAAACTTCTTTACCCTGGCCCTAAATCTTCTATCTGTATCAATGGTTTATCCTCTTCCTTCTCCCCTCTTCAAAGAGGCACTAGACAGGGCTGCCCTTTCTCCCCCATTCCATACATCTTATCCCTTGAACCTTTATTAGAACTCATCAGATCTGATGCTAACATACCTGGAATCCCACTTGGAACTTCCAGTACTAAAATTGCTGCAAATGCAGATGACATCTTGATTCTTATTAAAAATCCCAAGCTCCACCTTGCTAGATAGGCTGCAGCAGTTTTCCCTGGTTTCTGGCTACAAGGTCAATAGAGACAAGTCTGAAATTCTCCCCCTTAACTCTTTTTTGCATCAAACATGATTTTGATGCGTTTGGATTTAAATGGTGTCAAAACTCAATTAAATACCTAGGCCTTCATTTCACTTCTTCTGTAGCTGAAAGTGTTGAAATTAATGCTGAGTTTAGACTTAAAGAACTTACCTTGGGCTGGTCACCCCTCTTTCTATCCTGGTGGGGTCGCTTTGATACAATTAAAATGATGTTGTCCTTCATTGTTCTTTACTATCTACAACTTCTCCCGACCGGGTTTCTACCGGTTTCTTTTTTTAATTCCATTAATTCTATTCTTCTCGATTTTATTTGGTGGATGGGGAAATGCAAATGAATTGCTATTAACAAATTAAGAGCCTCGTATGATGGTGGGAGGGTCAGATTTCCCGACTTTAAACTCTACCACTCTGCCTTTTTACTCCGACAGACCTGTTGTTGGTTCACCTCTTCTGTTCCCTCTTTCACCCCCTCTTGGTGCATTTTGGAAAGAAACATGGTATTCCCATATGACACTACTGACTTAATTTAGTAATTTCTCCTCTGCTCTCTCAGGCCGCATTAAGGCCTCGATTGCGGCCTTGAGATTATTTCTCTTCCCTGACCTCAGGTCCCCCGCCCCGAATCTGTCTTCATTTTTATGGCATAATAAAGCTATTAAAGTAAATGTCAGGGCACTTTATCGCAAGTCCTGGTTAAATAAAGGCACCAGATTTTTCTATCACATTATTGATAATGGCTCCCCTCGATCTTTCCAAAAGTTAAAAGGTCTGTTTTCTATCCCCGATTCGAATCTCAACTTTTATATTAAATTGGTTAATGCCTGTGTGGATGCTCTGCAGAGCTCATCAAATTGTATTCTTCTACCTGATGCCTCCAGCCTTCTGCTCTTAACCATGGCTTCCGCTGCCCACACTGCTAAATTCTATAAAGTGTTGTGCATTACAGCTCATCCTACCACCAAATGGTCCATACAATCTGACTGGGAATTTGATTTCGGTGCTACTCTGGATGACAAAACCTGGTCTCTTTTATTCACAAAAGAATTAAGAGTGTCTCCACTTCAGCTAATATCACACAACTTCTATATTTTCTCACCCACACAGCCTTCATAACGCCTCTTAAATTATCCAAATTAAAACTTTGGACAGACAACAAATGCTGGTTCCTGTGGTGTTGCCTTCGCCTCCTATAAACATATGTTTTTTGATTGCCCGCATGTGTTCAAGTTCTGGAAGGAGGTGTGGCGATTTCTCCATTTAATCTTTGATGCCAATGTCTTTTTGGGTAGTCATGCCACCGTTACTATTGATTTACAGGATTTAGCTAAACCTTATGACCTCCTTATTGCTCTGGCCCTTAAACTTGTCACTACCAATTGGAAAAATGTGCAAAATGTCTCTCTGATGGGATGGTGGAACAACGTGTGTCATGTGCAAAGAATGGAACACTTCATGGCCATTTATCTTGATTCTATTCCCAAATATAATGCAAAATGGTCTCACTTTATTTGTTACTTGGATCACTTTTGCTCGAAGCCTCATGGCTCTTAAGCAGTCATATTATGCACTTTCTTGTGTTGTTCTACCATCTTCTCTTCTTCAAATGGATTTACACATTGTTTTATTTTTATTTTTTATTTGCTTGTTTCCTTTGTAATTCAATTCCAAAGCTTACTTCGCTCCATTATAATATGCTAATTTCTCTCTCTTCCTTCCTCTTGTTGGTCCCCTTGTTTGTCCACTATTATTTATCCATTTATATTGCAGATATGGGTTGTGTTCTATTACCTGGCTGGGTCTACATATGGTTATCACCCCAACCTACCTGGTTTTTCTCTGCTAGCCCCTTATTTGACAGTTTTGCTTTATTGTTGCTCATGTTTTCTTTGAAGATTCTCTGTCTATTTGGCCTTCTGAATGGCCCTGAATATGCTATTACTAGCCTTCCTTATAATCCTAATAAAGATTATTAAAACATATATTTACAGTGGTCAAAGCACACTCTCAAGGATACGAACCCATACACACTTTTATCACATTTTTTATATTAGAGCGTTTTCCTTTAGTCTTAGTTTGACAGGCAGGGAAATCCTCATAAGGTTAATGGCTACTTGTGGAAAAACTCTATCTGGTAGATTCAGCAGAAACCACCTCAGTAACTATGGTCACTCCTTTAACTGAGGCAACTAAGGAAAGTAATCTCATCTCTCCTGAATTAACACCACAACAGCAGAGAGATGTCCAAGGCCTATTACATCAGTTCCCTGATATCTTTAGTGACAAATCAGGAAGAGTCTAAAATATTATCCATAACATCAACAGAACTTCCCAAGGGAAGGTCATAAATCTGAAACCTTGTAGGATCTTGGAAGCCTGAAAGGAAATTATCCTCTGGGAAGTGGAAAGCATGTTGGAGTCCGACATAATCAAAACCTCAGAAAGTCTGTGGTCCTCGCCCACTGTCCTTGTCACCAAGCCAGAACAGTCGAATTGAATTTTGGAAATTAAATTCTATCTCCCAGTTTGACATTTATCTCATGGCCAGGATCGATGATATGATAGACAATCTGGGGCCAGCCAAGTATATTTCCATAAGTGATCTCACAAAGGGCTATTGGCAGGTTCCACTAAATCCCTCAGACTGGGGAAAAAACAGCTTTTTCCTCTCCTCTGGGACTTTTTCAATTTATGTTTATCTTTTGGATTGAATTGGGCCCCCATCACCTCTCAGCGGTTAATGGACAAGGTAGTGCGACCTTTCTCCCAATTCTGTGGAGCACACCTTCATGATATCCTAATACATAGTGAGACTTGGATGGAACAATTTAAGCATTTGTATGAGATCATAAGGGCCCTAAGGAAGGCAGGTTGACCGCCAATCCTAAGAAAGTACCTAGGATTCTTTGTAGGTAATAGTTTGGTTCAAGTCCAGGTTGAAAACTTTAAAGCTGTTGTAGTGCTCAAGTAAAAAGTGAGCTAAAACATGGCGCCGGTAAGCAGCCATTTTGGACATTTTCTTCCAACCACAGTGAAAGTCTGCATTTTTAGAAGGCAAACATAATTTAGCTGTGCCAGCAGTATTCTAGTGAGAAGCGCATGAGTTCATTGCGTAGGATAGTTTTGCATTGTGCGTTCAAGAATGAGGCACGAGAAGAGGCTGAGATGAGCATGTGCCCTGATAAGGGTGCTGGGAACGGGATCACAGTAGCATGAGATGGGTTTTTGCACTGTTTGGATTTTTTCACTCTAAGAGTGCCTCCGGTGCTTGCTGTCTGTCACTCCAGCCAGAGACATTCAGAGGCATTCAGTAACCTGTGGAAGGTGGAGACCCTGACCAAATAAGAAGAGTGGGGTAATCCGCAGAGGTAGAAGAAAATGTCTCACTGAGAAGGAGGACGCTCTGTTCCAGACACGTTAGCTGAGGTGTTCTCTCTGCCTACCTGCTTTGGGGCTTTGCAGTATTGTGCCAGGTGAGATAAAGGTATTCTCTACAGCTGCGCTAACTGTGAATCTTCTTGTCATTGTATGTCTCGATGGCCCTGATTCACAGAACGTTTTCCAATGGGGTTTTGCCATTATAAAACACTTCTGTAAATTAGGCCCTATATGTGATACATAACATTTATTACTTTGTATGTTGTTTGTTAGTAACTGCGAATAAAGGGCCTGCAAAGAGCCAATTATATTCCAATTATTGGTCTAAGTTTGTGTTAATGCCTTCCTTTGTCCAAGAACTTTCACCTTGTGTAGGGGGTATGTATTACTAATGTGAGGTCCCTACACATTTTGGGAAGCAAAACAGCCGTACAACTAACACGAGCACCAAGAACAAAAAGGGAGCTCTGAACTTTCTTAGGTCTTACTAGCTATTACTGCAGGTTTATCCATAGTTATTCGACTGTTACTTCTTGTCTAATCGATAAACTTAAAAATTCAGAGCCCCAAAAACTGAAATGGGGAAACAGGATCAGGATAGTTTTGATATGTTACAACATATTCTGTGCAGTGAGCCCGTCCTCAAAGTGCTGAATTGCAACAGATGCTTCCAAAGTTGGTATTGGGGCAGTGCTCTCACAAGAGTATGAGGCAATAGAACACCCTGCCCTGTACATCAGCAGGAAACTCTTCCCTAGAGAACACAATTATTCAACCCTCTAATTAGAAGCCCTTACCATCAAGTGGGCGATAACATATTGTGAGAAACCTAGGTGTATGTAGACCCTGAATCCTCTATTTAGGTGGCCTGGGGAGGGCCAGCGCTCTTGTATCCCAACCCGAGGGTGGGCTAGCGAGGGAGGGATGATCACCTGGGTAGGGGAGTCCGGGTTCTGCCCATGGGAATATCCCAGGTGAGACACGATATCACAAAGGGACGGTGGGCGAGGAAGAAGCGGTCCCGGAGGTCTTCATAGGGTATGCAGGGCCCATTGTCCCTAAACGAAGAGGGGGGCAACAACATAATATCATGATTAAAACTAGCAAGGAGGAATGTTTTTACTTCCCCTGGGTCCCACCATAGGTAATGCCTTAAAGACCCACACTTTCATGGTAGGATGTCAATAAGGAATAACCTAATAAAGTGGGAATCAACCCCAGCATTTAGGAACTGGACCAGGGGATTCCCCTCTCTCATCTGTCAGTCACCTTATACCTTATAATAATTCATTTATTCCATTTATTTATAAGTACTGGCTGGAGGAAGAGGTGACCGTGAGCGGTTAAGATTACCAATAGACATAATGGTGAGTAGCAGAAAGAGGGCTACCACATTACACCATTAGGTTGTGCCACTAATAGAGTCAGGCAAGATCAGGCACAGGGACGTCCTTTCACCAAAATGCCAGGGGTAGCGGAAGTGACATCACATGACCCTTGACCCCCTGATGACATCACAGGAAGTGGTGTAATTTGACCCCACCCCAAAGTGATATCGTGGGAAGCGATGGAACACAACATTTCACCTGTTGACAATACAGGAAGTGGCATCACATAGCATTGTACACTACGAAAAATATGGTTACGATATCACTATAATGTGATGTACATTTCATACAAGAATGGATCACCATATGTATCATTAAGGTCAGTGTGTTTAGGCCCATGTTACCAAATTACTGTGAATACAAGCAGACACCCATGACCAAATGATAATGATGTGTTATTATACAGCACTTACGCTTAAGCACTTTCTATAGAAAAAATATAGACCCAATATCACCCAACCTGTGGTGGTACTCATTTATCAACCGCAGAAGGATGAAAGGCTGAGTTGAGACATTTAAGAACAGACTAAATCATTGACTCACCCCCTGAAGTGTGCCTGAACTAAACCTTTACTGAGTCTACCAATTATTGTATAGAATTCCAGAAAGACACATTATTTGGTATTCCTATTCTTTCTTATTTAGGGTCAGTGCTGAAAGTGTTAGATGTGTGGCACCCCTGTTCTTATTTTTCTTCTTTTTTTTAAGGGGCCTGAACAAGAAAGCCAGACACTCCAGAAGTGAAGAGCCACATGGTGCTGGCCACAGCCCAGGAGCTTGCATTACACAAAAAAAAGAAAAACAAACTTTTTTGGGGGGGGTTAGAGGTGAAAAGGGAGACCACAGAGGTCGCAAGGGAAACCTCAGAGGTCGAAGTTGCGACCTCTGGCGACCCCTAAATGACGTCCCTGGTCAGGCACTTTATTTTGTTCATTCACACCTGACGCCACTTGACTCTCAGTTAAGGTATAGAAGGTGTGGTTCTGCCGAAGAAGGAGAGCGAGCTAGGGTTGCTGGTTAGAACGTGGAGGCTGCAGCCCGAGAAGCCTGGAAGGTCCGGAGTAGAGCGGGGACAGCGAGACACTGACCCTGTGTGGCTGGAGGGCTGCATCATGGTGAGGGAGCCATGTCTCCATGAAGCAGGAGTGAGGAGAGTTGTAATTGCCAGTGTCCAGGCCAGTGCTCATTCCCCTGGGACGTGTGCCGGTCCGAGGGAAGTCTGAGGGGCAGGTGGTGAGACCCTGGCCTCGACCCACAGATCACTGGAAGCTGTCAGCCAGCGCTGCACGATCTGGGTGAGTCTCGTAGCAAGAAAAAGTGAGAAAACCCAGTTGCATGTGTGTGGCTGGAGCGGGAACAGCGATTTGAAAGTATAAAGCAGCACAGAGAGAGAAAACATGGTGCACAAGCGTTGCAAACAGACAGAGAGACGGAAGAGAGAGCATGAGCAACCCGAAAGACAGAAAGAATACATTTTAAAGGTAAAGGAAAGAGGAAGAGAGGGTGCAAGTAACCCAAAAATAAGAAAGGAAGGTGCAAGAATGCACAACAAAGTGAAAATAGTGTGCCAGGGGCACGATAAAGCAGGATGAGTGTGTAAAAGAGACAGGAAAGAGAAAGGAGGTACCAAAGTGCCCAGCCAAGTGGAAGGAAATGGTAAGGTGAAAACCTGATAGAAGAAGAGTCACAAAAGGTGAGGAGAAGAGTCAGAAGTCAGAGTAGTCACGCAGGGGTGGAGCAAAAGCCCAGCGTTTTCGAAGGTCTCTGACACTATCACATGGAAGTAACTGTGTAGACTTTTGTTGTGAGACCGGAGGGGCATAAGCTTGGGGAAGGGAATCCAGAGAGGTCTGCAAAGACATTGTTGAATCTTTGCAGGAGAGGCCCAGACATGGGGAAGGGAACCCTTAGAGGCCTGACAAGAACAGTGTCTTTTTGTTTGAAATTAGAGGGGTCTAAGCTTGTTTGTTTGTTTGTTTGTTTGTTTATTTATTTATTTATTTATATAGTGCTCCTTACCCAGAGGTATCTGGACGCGTTACACGTTGCTTGGACATTACAAGTTGCAAGTAGGATTGGGTACATGGCAGACAGGTTAAGCGACAATAGGGGGAAGGGAACTCTGAAAGGCCTGCAGAGACATTTTTGAATCTTTGCAGGAGAGGCCTAGACTTGGAGTAAGGAACCCTGAAAGCCCTGATAAGAACGGTATCTTTTTTCTGTTTGGTTGGAACTGGAAGTGGTAGAGTTGTGGGGAAGGGACACCAGGTGACCCAGAGACATTGTGAACTTTCTTTGCTGCAAGAGCCCTATGTGGAAGGTTCCGGGGGTGACCATTTTTGTGTTGAACTATCTTTTTGACATTGACAGAACTGGGTGGGCCAGGAAGAAGAGGTCCCGGAGGCCTTCATGGGGTATGCTGGGCCCATTGTCCCTTATCGAAGAGGGAAGCAAAAACATATCAGGATTAAAACTAGCAAGGAGAAGGGTCAAAAGAGACAAGAGCATCGCAGTAACGCATTTGTCTTCCTCTGGGTCCGACCATAGGAAGTACTTTAAAGAACTGCACTTTCATGGTAGGATGTGAGGAATAAGGAGTAACCTAATAAAGGGGGGGTCAACCCTGGCATATAGAAACGGGACCAGTGGATTCCGCTCACTCTTTTATCAGTCGCCTTATAATAATCCAATTTATAAACTTCAATTTTCTGCGTATCCTGTATCCCCATCTCCATTTCCAGCAAGTACCCGGATGAGGACGAGGCGACCGGGAGCAGTGAAGGTTACCCATAGACTTAATGGTGAGAAGCAGTAAGAGGGCTACCATATTACACCACTAGGTTGTCTCACTAAGAGAGTCAGGTAAGGTCAGGCACGTTATTTTGATCATTCACACCTGACTCCAGTTGACTCTCTGTTAGGGTATAAAAGGTGTGGTTCTGCTCAAGAAGGAGAGTGTGCTGGGGTTGCTGGTTGGAACGTGGAGGCTGCAGCACAAAAAGCCTGGAAGACCCGATGGAGAGCAGGACGCTGAGACGCTGACCCTGTGTGGCTGGAGGGCTGCAGCGTGGCGAGTGAGCCGTGTCTCCATGAAGCACGAGTGAGACCAATTTGACAATAATTATCTGTGAGTCTGTGTCTCTCACCATATCATGCATTTCTCACAGGGGGTTCTAAGCTAGCTCTAGATAAGATTTGGATCCCTATGCAGAAAGGAAAAGGCGAGTCTTAGATGGCCAAGACAACGCCCCTGGAAAAGGACAACACTGCAGTGGTCCTACCTGAAGCCCCAAGTGAAAGGCTAGTCCTATGGCTACCTGGTCATTACAGGATGAGTTATCATGGCCGTGATGGATAGAATCACACTTGTATGTGTATACTCTTTAATTGGGGCGCTGTGGTTCTTGCTGTTCAAGTGCTTGTAATAGCTGTGCTACTGAGATTGTCTAATAGGACTATTCATTTTGGTGATCGCTTTGATTAAATTGGGTAACTACATAATTTGCTTATAGAAGGAGAAAAGCTACAGTGGGGGCTTAATGGTGACTGGGACCCCACCCTCACAGTAGTTATTTTTGAGTATTTAAGAGGAACCTTTGGCTTTCTCCTACTCTCTCAACTCTGGATGCTCCTTTTTGCTATACAATGATTGATAGGTGTTCTCTCTGGGCCTGCTATGGTCCTTTGCTCAATCGATTGTTGCTAGGTTTCCCAGAGGCAGCTCTTACCAGTTTTCACAATCTCATGCACTGCACATACCAATCACACACATTGAGCTAGCATTTATATACAGGCAATGAGGTTATGTAGGAACAGCACCTGGATCCTAAGGAAAATATTCTTGGTTTCACAAATAAAGATCTCCTTGTAGATCTTGCTGTGTCCCTTTATAAGTCTCTACCCTTGGCGTTCTATGGAATCCATTCTTAACTGTCACAACTGTCTCGGGAGGATAGCTCAGGGGCAACATGCTTGCATTGGAAGCAAGACAACACAGAGCAACACAGGTTCGATCCGTGCTTTGAAACCTCTGGTTATTAAGTGCGTTATAAATAACATATCATATTATACAATAAAGGTTTTCAAACTGTTACTGTGGGCCTCATTCCGAGTTGGGCGGTAAGGGTTAACGGTCACCGGTAAGGAGACTGGTGCCGCTAAACCCTTGCCGCCCAATTCTGAGGTCCCTTAGTGGGACCGGCAAAGGCCGTGTGGTCTGACCGCACATCCTTTGATGGTCCCACTAAGGGACCAGGGCGCTAATAACGGGCCGTGATTTACGGGCCCGTAATTAGCGCCTTCCCCATTCCCATCCTATGGGGGCTCAAATGGGAATGGGGAATGGTTGGTTGAATGGGGACTTACCGGGACTGCACAGGTCGGAATGTCCCAGTAAGTCCCCATTCACCCAACCCGGACACGGACCTGGGTTTGGAGGCAGCCATGGCGCAAATAGCGCCATGGCTGCCTCCAAACTCGGAATGAGGCCCTGTGTCTCTCTTGATACTGTGTCTGTCTCACAATAAAGTATTATCTGACAAAACGAAAGTTCAGGTTAGTGACTGACCATTCTCTCCTGACCTGGTTAAGCCTTAAGAAGGACATCAATCCCAGGATAATGTGATGGTTACTTGATCCTCAACCCTACTGCTTCACCATAGAGTGTAGGAAGGGTAAAGAAGCAAGGAAACATCAATTTCCTTAGCAGGTTTCCCCTCTGTGAAGATGGGGAAGGCAGCCCAATAAGGGCAAGGGTATGTGACAATTCACAGGATCTAGTCACTTCTCCTCAGAGGGGAGCTCTTACCTGTGAGGCTCGGGAGGTGCACCTGCTACGTAACATTCCCCATAGGTTGGCGTAAAGCGGGACCTCACAGGGAGAGACTTCCCTCTTGGGGACAAGGACTCCCGTTCTATCCAGAACTCCTGTGAAGAATCTGAGGACGTCCTCACCTACGTTCCCCCAGCACCCTCTGCTCAGGGGGCCAGGGAAAGGCCTTCGCTCTTGGATCCCGACCCTGTTGGTGGAAATGGGAGGGAGGATCACCTAGGCAGAGGAGACTTGAGGAGGACGAGAGGACGTTCTTGGGTGAGACGTGGTATCCCCCATTCCCTTTTCACAATGTACCTTCAGTCGCAACAGCATCTGTAGGGTACTATCAATCCTTCCCCTTCTTCTCCTTTCAAAGTGACCCTCAGAAATGTTATTGTTATACTGGGCCGAGGAAGAGATAAACTAGGAGGGCACCTCCTCATTTGGGCAGGTTAAACACACATCGGCCTCCTCTTGTTAATATCAGATCAATACCAAAACAAGGAAGAAACAACTGGGAGTTATGCACACTTCCATTCATCCACACCACTTTGGTACTGAGACGAAGAAGAGGGCTCTGGAGGAGTACTATTGTAATAGCCAGGTATGTCCAGCTAATAGCTTAACTATGGTCAGGCTACTTAAGTGAAGGATTTGCCCTTGCAACCATTTAAAAAGCCCCAGGTGTATAAAATGGGAAACCGCCCAGCAGAGAGGAGAACCAGCCTGGAGAGAAGGACACGGCTTGCAGAGGTGGAGCGGGTTGGAGAGGAACCGGCTGGAAGGGCACTGTGCTGAGCAGGAGGGCAAATGAGATGCCGGCACCAGAGCTGGCCGTGAGAGGGTCGAGAATCCTGCAGTCCACCTCTTCATGTGTCCACAGCAGGAGCAGTGAGACACCGAATTCTTCTGATTGCCTCAGGCAGCTGGTAGCTCTGGCTAAGGAAGAGCGGAGCTACGTGCAGCAAGATTTGAGTAGGGCGAGCGCTGCTTTGCTGGGGCTCCTGTGAGGCAGAAGCGGAGTAAAAGGAAGCCAGAAAGGAGAAATTATATGCCTGAAAGAGCAGCAGCATACCGATGAGTGTAAAGAAGGGAACACTCATACCGGGGCACTCCAGGGCTGGAAGCAGGCATACCTGAATGGCGAACAAACTGAAAACTATTACAGTTACTTTGGAAGATCAAATTATGGGTTTTTGAATGCTGGCCGAGCTGCAAAGTGTTATAAGTACTTTTGCAAATGCAACAAGTATTATTTGAATCCCAAGAACAAGCTGAAAAGTATTATACATATTTTTGAAGGTGCAACAAGACATTTTGAATACCAGTCTAAAGGAAAGATATGAGGAACATATTTGAATACAGCACGAGATAAAAGCAAGGGATGAGCACTTAAGAATAAAGTAAAAGCAAGGTGGTGGAACAGGGTGAAGTGAGTTCTGTGAGGTACCAGTTATGGCAAAGCCAAAAGACTGCCAATGAGAGTCGGGTTGTGTGAAATACCAGTTTTGGCAAAGCCAAAAGACTGGCAAGAAGAATCTGGTTGTATGAGATACAAGTTGTGGCACAGCCAAAAGACTGCCAAGAAAAATCTAAAATAAGTGTGGGCCAAAGATACAAAGGTGTGAGATACAAGTTGTGGCAAACTCAAGAGATGGTCTAGGAGATTCTGAAATGGGTGTTGACCAATGACACAGGTTCAGAACGAAAACCTGTATTGGCAAAAAGCCTGAAGAATACAGAAGTATAACAAAGTGCCAAAGGTCGTCGGTTGCGTGACCTGTAATGGGTGGACCATGTGGTCCGATAACTACGCCTAAACCAAGTTACCCCCACTTGAAAAGTAAAAATAAAGAAGCTGTATTTTATAACAGTTGCTGAAGTGAATGAGAAATACAGGAAGAGAGCAATTGAAAAGCCTGGATGATTAAGAAGTTGAACTAGAACTGTTTTGAAAGCCAAGAGATTTGAGCTGATTGTAGTTTTGAAGCTGGAAGAGCTGACCTCTTGGGGGTAGGGAAACCGGACACTTTGTGAACTGTGTTGAACTCTTGGGGAAGGGAACCCTCAGGCCTTTTTGGACTGTTTTGAACTTGGGGAAGCTGAAAATAATCCAGGATCCGGAAGAAGGTCAGTACTTTATTTGGAACACTGTTACGTTTGTTGCTGACATCCGTACACATTGCATATATTTAGTTGTGAGGGAAAGTATAGGTTTTGGACACAGACAGACTTTTGAGTTGAACGTACTGACACAAACTATACTTAGTTTTCTTTAGGTAGGGAAATCCCACCTTAGCATGGGGCAAGTTAGACCTTACTCCATTTTGGCATTTAAGAAAAATAAACCATTTATTTAGAAAGTTGAATCTATTGTCTGTGTCTTACTTCATGATGCCTTCACTCTCCCCAGGCCACTTTCTACAAGTTGACAATAACACCAGGAAACCAGCAAAGTCACTCCAGACCACTTGCTATTTGCTACTGCAGTATCACCAATACTACACCTCAACCAACTACTAATACTGGAAAGAAGAAGAAGGTGAGAACCATGAAAGGTACTATGTGATTGGCAGCCAACCACACTGAGATGAAGAAGATAAAGCAAGGAGGAAGTACTATACCTCTATGCTGGGGAGGACCCAACGTTACAACATAAAAAGCGAGAAGGGACCAGTAAATGATGTCACTGGGGCCCAGGAAGTTCAAACCCAGGCAGAGAATGAAACCAGAGGACACTGATAAGTCCCATACTGAGAAGACATTGAAGGAGTGAAGAAGGGGGCACTGGCAAGTTGTGAAGGCAATCTGTGTGCCTTGGAAGTACCTGGAGAGGGTGGCGTAACCCAGATTGGGTGGAGCCACATGAAGAGAAACGAGGCAGCAAACCCCCAAAGTAGTTGGAGAATCAAGACAAGCCTGTCCCCATGACAAGAACCGGCGATGCCCACCTGAGTCAGTAGAAGTAACTAGAATGGCAGGAGACCCGAGTGGGGGAGAGGACGAAAAGAGAATAAAGAGTACCAAGGGATCAATCCTACTCGTCCCAGTACATGTGCATGTGAATATTGGAAGGTGAACAAAGAGTACCAAGGGACCAATATTACTCGTCCCAGTAAACGTGTATGTGAATATTGGAAGCAGATTAAATAATATCAAAAGAACAATAATATACATCCCAGTATGAGTGAGAGTGAATATTCGAAAGAGAGTAATGGTGTATCAAGTAAGGAACACTCAGAGAGCCATCCTTCATATTCCAAGATAAGAGAAAGTCAAGGAGAAAATAACAAGTATCAGGGAACTCAGATCCCTGGTCCCAAAGAGTACATGGATCTGAGGATTGCTGAAAGACAAATTGGAGAATAGCATACTCAAGTTAAGAAGGGACTCCATAGAGCCCCAAGAGTAGAGACTTATAAAGGGACACTGCAAGATCTACAAGATCTTTATATGCAAAACCAAGAAAACATTACTTAGGATACAGGTGCTGTTCCTACATAACCTCATTGCCTGTGTATAAATGCTAGCTCAGTGTATGTGATTGGTATTTGCGGTGCATGAGGTTGTGAAAAATGGTAAGAGCTGCCTCTGAGAAACCTAGCAACAATCAATTGAAGGAAGGGAAGGGAAGGTCCATACCAGGCCCAGAGAGAACACCTATCAATCATTGTACAAGAAAATGTAGCATCCGGAGTTGTGAGACTAGGAGAAAGCCAAAGGTTCCTCTTAAATACTCAAAAAGAACTATTGTGAGGGTGGGGTCCCGGTCACCACGGTTAAGCCCCCACTGTAGGCTCTCTCCTTCTATAAGCAAAGTATGTAGTTACCCAATTTAATCAAAGCGATCTCCAAAATGAATAGTCCTATTAGCCCACAAGTGCTTGAACAACAAGAACCACATACAAGTGTGATTCCATCCGTCACGGCCATGATAAATCATCCTGTAATGACCAGGTAGCCATAGAACTAGCCTTTCACTTGGGGCTTCAGGTAGGACCCCTGCAGCTTTGTACTTGTGCAGGGGTGTTGTCTTTGCCATGTAAGACTCACCTTTTTGCATAGGAATCTGCGTCTTATCTGGTGCTAGCTTAGAACCCCCTGTGAGACAGGCATGGTATCGAGAGAGACACAGACTCAAAGTAACAGTTTAAAAACCTTTTTTGTCAAATTTGCTTGGGTTGTGTAATGCCTAACTGGCCCTAACTCTTAACGGGTTGTTCCCTCAAGTGATGTTTCTAGGGGCAGTCGAAGTGCGTAAGTCCAAAGCCAAAGTCTGTCTACGTCAAAACGTATGCTTGCCCTCACTCTTAGACAACATGTGTTCTGGAGTCTTCTTAAAGAAAAATGGTGTCTTGAAAAGTAATGTACCACGACTGGTTTCAGGTGGCCTTACCATCAGGTTTAGTTCTGTCAGAGTCAAAAAGATAGTTCAACACAAAAAGGGTTGTTCTCGGATTCTTCATCGTAGGGCTCTTGTAGCAAATCAAGTTCACAATGTCTCTAGGTCACCTGGGGTCCCTTCCCCAAGTTTTACTCCTCCCAGTTCCAAACAGAAAAAGACACTGTTCTTGTCAGGCCTCTCAGGGTTCCCTTCCCCAAGTCTAGGCCTCTCCTGCAAAGGTTCAATAAATGTCTCTGCCGCCTCCCAGGGTTCCCTTCCCAAGCTTAGGCCCCTCTGGTCTCAAATAAAGGTTCACACAGTTCCTTCCATGGGGCAGTGTCAGAGACTTTTGAAAATGATGGGCTTTTGCTCCACTCCTGCGTGACCACTCTGACTTCTAACCCCTCTCCTCACACTTTCTGCCTCATCACGAGTTTGGCGGTAACCCTTAAATGAGGCAATAATGCTATTACCGCCACATGTAAGGGTCTGCCAAATCACAGGCTTGGCAGATTTACCCCCAGCTGGGGGCAAATACGCTGCGATTTTGCTGCTTTTCGGTGCTATAACATTTTCGGCACTATTTAAAGCCCACCTTGTGTTTTGCTTCCTGTACCTGACGCCCACTGCCTGTGGACACCCCTATCCACTGTCAGTCTCTGTCCCACTTTTTTGATTGATTTATTGATATTTCATTTCTATCGCACTCGTACACAAGTGTTTCAGAGCGCGAAAACACTTCATTAACTGCACGCCAATCAAATCTTATTTTGTGTCTGTTACCTACTGCCTGTGAATGCCCGTACCCAGTGCTTTCCATGGCTACCATTGCACGCCATTTGAAGTGTTTTTGTGCCTGTTTCCCACTGCCTGTGAACGCCTGTACCCAGTGCTTTCCATTGCTACCATGGCATGCCATTGAAGTGTTTTTGTTCCTGTTGCCCATTGCCTGTGAATGCCCGTACCCAGTGCTTTCCATTGCTATCATTGCACGCCATTTGAAATGTTTTTGTGCCTGTGGGCCACTGCCTGTGAATGCCCGTACCCAGTGCTTTCCATTGCTACCATTGCACGCCATTTGAAGTGTTTTTGTGCCTATTTCCCACTGCCTGTGAACGCCCGTACTCAGTGCTTTCCATTGCTACCATTGCACAGCATTTAGAAGTGTTTTTGTGCATGTTGCACACTGCCTGTGAACGCCCGTACCCAGTGATTTCCATTGCTACCATTGCATGCCGTTTGAAGTGTTTTTGTGCCTGTTGCCCACTGCCTGTGAACGACCGTACCCAGTGCTTTCCATTGCTATCATTGCACGCCATTTGAAGTGTTTTTATTCCTGTTGCCCACTGCCTGTGAACGCCCGTACCCAGTGCTTTCCATTGCTACCTTTGCACGTCATTTGAAATGTTTTTGTGCCTTTTGCCTGTGAAGGCCCGTACTCATTACTATTCATTGATACTATTCCGAACCCCCCATTTTGCGATCAGCTCATTGCACCTTTCGTGCCCATTATGCTAGCCCAGCCAGCAATCCCCACTAACACGGATTAAACAGACGTTTACCGCCTAACCATCTTAAGCCCAACGGCCAACAACTGAGCCCGGCTGCCCCGCGGCTACCCCAACGGTTGCGTTCCCACCCAGTTGCAACCACATCAGCAACGCACACAAACAAAGGTACAATCCCAGTACCCACTGCCACCCAGTAGAGCCATATTGCTGCCCCTAACCTGTCCACAGCATCCTCCACTCTACTCAACGCAGCCCAACCCACCATGTAAGACCTCATATCTACCATCATGTTCCCTTTCTGAATTATTCACAACTCAGTACCCTGCTCAAAAGGAACCTTCATCAAACTTGACAAGGGACTATCCAGACTTGCCTGCCTGCGCCACCACCACATCCCCTGCCCTACTGTCACGCTCACCTGGTCTCCACGGGGGCGTGCTCGTGTGCGTAGAGTGTTGTCTGTCCTGATGCTGACTTTAAGTCTTTCTGTTCAAGTTAACCAATGTCCGTTATTGTCTTACAGGTGCGGCGTTTAGCGACCTTCAGATGATGGATGACCCCCCTGACAATGATGCTCAGAATTCCTGCCGGCAAGTATAGGGCCGTGCTGGGCGCGCAAATGTTCGCCTCCGTAGCTTTCCTTTGCTATGTGCGACTAACCTTTTTGTCCTTTTCTGTTCAGCAGGTACGGCGCAAGTTCAGGAAGAAGAATAGAAGATGCGTGTGTCGGTGTCGAGCTGCAGCGCGCTGCTGAGTGAAGAACTGTCCGATGAAGTTCCTGGAGCGGGCCGATCAGGTGAGTAGCTACCCGAGAGGGTGCTTTTTGTTCTGTTCTGCAGATGCGGCAGTCTGTGGGAAAGCAGGAGATGAGATCTGGATGTACTGCAGGTAAGGCCTTAGATGCTTAAATAACTCCTGTTATTCTCTGTTTGCAGGTGCCGATGGATGGAAGACTCTGGACGGGCGTGGCAGAAGGAAGCAAGAACTGATCTGACACGGTGAGCATTACGCTGCAGGAGTGCAGAATAACGCGAAGCGTGTTCAGATTGTTGGATGTGGTTTAAATAGCCTTGCAAGTAGTTCCAAGAAAATAGTCCTCTTCTCCGTAGCCCTTCTCTCAGGTAAAGTAGTTCCAGGCCATACCCTGAACTGAATGGCTCAGCCTCTCAGAGCCAAGTTAATGGACCATGTAACTAACACTTCCATGGGCCTGGCGCCAGCGGCGCCAGGACTGAGTCCAGGTGAGCCTGGCTGGGGCCTGATAAGCACCCAAGGGGGCCAGAGTCTGGGATGGCCCCACCAGTTTCAGGGTTTTGGGTGCCTGCACCATGACAGCACTCCCCCCCAAGGCCCCGCCTAATGGCTGAACCACTCATTGGTCCTGGTTTGTTTGGGTCATTACGGTGGAACCTTTTCAATAACCGTGGAGCATGTACATTCTCACTAGGTTCCCATGATCTTTCATGCGGTCTGTACCCTTTCCAGTCTATCAAATAAAAGAGCTTTGATTTGGTGATTTTTGAGTCCAGAATCTCTTTAACCTCGAACTCGGGTTCTCCATGCACTGTGACCGGTTTCGGTGGTTTCACAACTCGTGTTCCAGGTTGCACCGGTTTCAAAAGTGAGACGTGGAACACTGGATGAATTTTCATGTGCGGGGGTAAGTCCAATTTCATAGCCACTGGATTGATTATGGCCTTGATCGTATACAGACCCAAATATCTGGGATTGAAGGTACGAGGCCCTTTAACGGGTATGTGCTTTGACGCCAACCAGACTTCATCCCCAACCTGATAACTTGGAGCTTCACTTCTGTGCGTCGGCTGATTTCTTGCACCTTTCCTTAGCCTGCCTTAGATGATCTGTTGCTTGTTTGAAGGTTTGGGAGATGGTAGAGTGCAAACTTTTCACAGCTAGCATTTCCAGAAGTTGTGACGGGTCAAGGTTGGAACTTCGTGGGTGTAACCCGTAGATTGTATAGAAGGGACTTTGACCTGTGCTGGAATGGAGTGAGTTGTTATAGGCATACTCGGTGATCCATAAAACATCCTTCCATCTGCCTTCAGTTTGATGTAACATGCACCTGATATAATGCTCCAAGGTCTGGTTTGTTCTCTCTGTTTGACCATCGGTTTGGGGATGGTGACTGGTGGAAAGTCTTATGTCGATTTGAGCTAACTCGCAACACTTTTTCCAGAAGCGTGAGATAAACTGGCTGCCACGGTCTGAGATCAGAATGGAAGGGAATCCATGAATTCGGACAATCTGTTCCAGAAATTCTTTGCCAGAATTGAAGCTGAGGGTAGTCCTTTTAACGGGATGAAGTGGGTCATTTTTGAAAACAAATCCACCACTACTAAAATTGTGTTGAATCCGTTACTCGGAGGAAGGTCTGTTATAAAATCAAGAGATAGTGTATGCCAAGGGGTTGATGGAATGTCTAATGGCTGAAGCAGGCCTGGCGATTTTTTCTTTTGGGCCTTGTTTTGAGCGCAAACTCCACAGGATAGCACAAACTGCTTGATGTCCTTACGCCTTGTTGGCCACCAAAATTGTCGTTTGACCTTGGCCTCAGTTTTTGTAATCCCAGGATGACCTTCTACTAATGAGTCATGCTAATGTGAGATTACTTTTTCCTGAAGTTCTCTGCTGGGTAGATAGAGACGTCCTCGAAAATAGGGTGGTTTGTTAGTGACTGAATGGTGAGGACTTTTGGTCAGCCAATTCTTTAGGGTGTTGGAATCCATGAGATGAGAGATACCCTCTTGAACGTCTTCTAATGTTAGAGACGTAGTAATCCCAAGAATCTTCTCACCAGGAATGATAGGCACTGGGTCGGGATTGGCGTTTTCCTTGTCTACTCCTATACGGAACTGTGCGTCTGCCTTGCCATTTCGACAGCCAGGTCGGTAGGTAATTACAAAGTCAAACTCCACAAAAAATAATGCCCATCAGAGTTGACGGGATGATTGCGCTTTTGCCACCTTCAAGTACTGTAAATTGCGATGATCGGTAATTACTGTGATGGTGTGTCTAGCTCCGAGGAGGTAATGTCGCCAGGCTTTGAAGGCCGCCTTGATGGCTAACAGTTCCTTGTCCGTAATCGTATAGTTCAGCTCGGGAGCCGTAAATTTCCGTTACCAAAAGGCTACTGGGTGCAGTTGACCCGTTTCGGGATCCCTTTGTGAAAGGACTGCGCCCATTGCCAAACTGGAAGCATCCATTTTGACCACGTACGGTAGATCTGGACGAGGGTGTTTCAAGATCAGGGCTGGGATGCATCTTTGTTTTAGTTCCTGGAAGGCTTTCTCAGCTTCTTCGGACCATTGAAAACGCTTGTTTTTGCGCAACAGAGTGGTGATGGGGTGCACTAGTTGCGAGAATCCTGGAATGAAGTGCCTATAGAAGTTTGCGAATCCGAGCATACTCTGAACTCCTTTAATCGAGGTTGGCGACGGCCAGTTGAGAATGGCATCCACCTTTCATGAATCTATGCACACACCACGAGGAGTTAGAACAAATCCGAGGAACTCAACCTCAGTAACATGGAAAAAACATTTCTCCAATTTTTCAAATAGCTGTTGTTGTCGAAGTTTGTCCAAAACTGCTCGGACATGTTTCACATGTTCTTGCTCTGAACAGGAGTATACCAGAATGTCGTCGATGTATAGTACGACATACACATCAATCATTTCTCGCAAAACATCGTTCATGAAATATTGTAACGCCGCTGGGGCGTTGTAAAGGCCAAAAGGCATCACCTGGTATTCAAATAGACCGTATTTGGTGCGGAAAGCGGTATTCCATTCGTCCCCTTTCCTGATCCGCACCAGGTGGTAAGCTCTGCGGAGGTCTAACTTGGTGTAAATCCGGGCATCTCTAACTTGATCCAATAAGTCAGGAATCAGAGGCAACGGGTAACGGTTTTTAACAGTGACCTGATTCAATGCGCGGTAGTCGATGCAAGTCCTTAGGTCACCACCCTTTTTAGGCACGAAGAATAACGGTGAGGCTGCCGGGGACTTGGATGGGCGGATGAAACCGTTAGCCAGATACTGGTATAAATATTTTCTCAAATGCAGGTTCTCGGGTTCTGTGAGAGCATAGATTCGACCGCACGGAATCGATGCTCCTGGTACTAGGTCGATCTGGCAGTCACACGACCTGTGAGGGGCAGTGTGTTGGCTTGATCCTTTTGAAATACATCCTGATAGTAATGATATACCAGAGGTAGCGAGTTGGTTGGCTTCGTGATCGTTGTCGCTCCAGTGACCAAAGGTCCTTTAGTTGGATAACAAGTCTGAACACAGTCGACTGAGAAGGTCAGCCTCTTGGCACGCCAGTCTATGCAAGGATTGTGTGATTCCAACCATGGCATACCCAGAATTATCGGAAATTGTGGGGCCTAGATTATATCAAACACTATGGTTTCCCGATGACCGTCTTGGCACAAAAGAGTCATCTCAGCCGTAGAGTGTGTTACCGGACCTGAAGCTATTTCAGTTCTGTCGACTGTGGTGACGAAGTCTGTTGTTGCCTTTTTGCAAAGGGAAAGGTTCATACTTGAAGCCAATTCTTGATCCATATAATTTCCAATGGCTCCACTGTCAATGTATGCTCTGACTGCATGCATTCGAGACGGTTGCTGGTGGAGGACCATAGGCAAAACTAGGTGCGAGGTCTGGGAGTCCTTCTTTTCGCTCGGCAAGCGGACCTCTACGCTGCCGAGGTCCGCTTGCCGACTCAGACTCTGTTTCAACCTTACCGGCGACTCCTACTGCCTTTTTGGGTGGCTTCACTGGGCATTCTCTGAGAAAATGGCTGGCTGAACCACAATATAAACACAACTGTTGTTGTCTTCTCCTATCCCTTTCGGCCTTGGTTAACGGCCCCCGTACTCCCCCGATTTGCATGGGTTCTGACACATCGGTGGTCCTGGAGGCATTTTCCCTTGGGCACACGAATACTCTAGAATCAATTCTAGCACGATCTGCCTTGCGGTTCTGCAGTCTGTGATCTAGCTGGACTACCAAGTCTATGTACTCAGCACAGTCCCTGGGCGGGTTCACCACTTGAGCTAAAACGTCCTTTAACTCCCCTCTCAGACCACAGTAAAAAAGTGTTGTTCTTTTGTCGTCCGACCAATCAGTTTCCACAACCAGTCTGTTGAAGGTCGCGATGTATGTTAACAAATCCCGATTGCCCTGACGCAAAGACAAGAGCTCATTATCTAATGCCTGACCTTGACAACGCCGGGCAAACAGCTTCTCCATATCCAATTGGAATCTTTGGAAGTCTCGCAAAATGGGATCATCCCGACTGACCAGCGGTACAGACCAGTCAGCAGCACTGCCGCTAAAATATGAAAGTACAAAAGCCGTATGGACTGGTCGTTTGGAAAGGCTCCTGGCCTGCATAGAAAATGTAGATGGCACTGGTTCATAAACACTGCATACCTTTTCGGATCCCCAGCGAATCGTTCTGGGGGTGCCAAGGGTACAGCTCCTGGGAGGACCACCTGAACCGGATTGCTTGATGTGAGGGGTACCACTGACCCCACCCTGGGTTGCGGCGTCAGCCCCGCCTGTGACTGGAGCAGCTGTCTGGCGAGATCGTCGGTGCGCTCCTTGGCTACAATCAGTTCTCTTCATAAGGCGTTGGTTTGCTGTCTAGCCGAATGGACCTCGGCCCTGAGATCCCCCAAAAGCTGAGCAAGCTGATCAGTTTCCGAGGTTTCCATGAAGCCCAGGTAGAGAATTTTGTGTAGGCTTCACATTCTGTCACGCTCACCTGGTCTCCACGGGGGCGTGCTCGTGTGCGTAGGGTGTTGTCTGTCCTGATGTTGCTCTGCTTGGCTGGTGATGCTAGCTTGCGTCTTCCCTTAGTTCTTGCTTCAGGAGATGTTAGCCTGCAAGTCGAAGCAAGATATTAGCTACCGAAGGGAGCTGATCAGTGTTTTCACCTCCTTCCGGTCTATCCTTCACTTCTTCTGGCTCACCTCTGTGTTTTAATGGGCGAGCTCTCCGTCCTGCACACTCTGGCAGGGGCGTGGTTCACAGTCTTTCCTGGATCGAGTTACGTCACTGATCCGAAGGAAGTTGCTGAAGTACAAGGGCCGGGAGTAAGCAGGTAAGTCTCTATTCCAATAAATGCTTGGAATGTCTGCCTTTAAGTCTTTCTGTTCAAGTTAACCAATATCCGTTATTGTCTTACAGGTGCAGCGTTAAGCGACCTTCGGATCATGGATGACCTTCCTGACAATGATGCTCAGGATTCCTGCCGGCAAGTATAGCACCGTGCTGGGCGCGTGAATGTTCGCCTCCGTAGCTTTCCTTTGCTACGTGCGACTAACCTTTTTGTCCTTTTCCGTTCAGCAGGTACGGCGCAAGTCCAGGAAGAAGAATAGAAGACCCGTGTGGCGGTGTCGAGCTGCGGCACGCTGCTGAGTGAAAACTGTCCGATGAAGTTCCTGGAGCGGGCCAATCAGGTGAGTAGCTACCCGAGAGGGTGCTTTTTGTTCAGCTCTGCAGATGTGGCGGTCCGTGGGAAAGCAGGAGATGAGATCTGGATGTACTGCAGGTAAGACCTTCGATGCTTAAATAACTCCTGTTATTCTCTGTTTGCAGGTGCCGATGGATGGAAGACTCTGGACGGGCGTGGCAGAAGGAAGCAAGAACTGATCTGTCATGGTGAACGTTACGCTGCAGGAGTGCAGAATAACACGAAGCGTGTTCAGATTGTTGGGTGTGGTTTAAATAGCCTTGCAAGTAGTTCCAAGAAAATAGTCCCCTTCTCCGTATCCCTTCTCTCAGGTAAAGTAGTTCCAGGCCATACCCTGAACTGAATGGCTCAGCCTCTCAGAGCCAAGTTAATGGACCATGTAACTAACACCTCCATGAGCCTGGCGCCAGCGGCGCCAGGACTGAGTCCAGGTGAGCCTGGCTGGGGCCTGATAAGCCCCCAAGGGGGCCAAAGTCTGGGATGGCCCCACCAGTTTCAGGGTTTTGGGTGCCTGCACCATGACACCTACCCCTTTCCTTCCCACCATTCCCCCATTCCCTGTCCCTGATGAACAAAGACCACTTGACCTGAAAATCAACTTATCCAACAAAACAACCACCAACTCTGAGTTGACCACGTCCACTCTGGGGTCTACTAAACCCTCTACCATTAAAGAGACTACCAACAAGGCAATACCCATCCTGGGTATCGCTAGATACAACAGACTCAGATCACGTACCAAATACCTCCAACCGACTAATGCATCTACCTCCGCCAAACCCTCTTCCTCCAAAACAAACACCACACCTACCACCCACCGTCACAATAGCTCACCCACAGTCTCAGCCAAACCAATCAAAACTACCAAAGTTACAATACCTACACCAAAACTAGGCGACTCCTCCACCCCAGACCTCTCTCTAAACCTCAAAGGTGCACTCATCAATGCACACTTACTTGTTGCACATGCTATCGAAATCCATGACCTCATCATTGACCAACAAGTAGATATCTTAGTAGTCACCGAAACTTGGTTACACCCTGCATCAGGCCCACTACTAGCACACGCCATCCCTCAAGGATTCACCATACTCAGGACCGACAGGATCATCACCCAGAGTGGCCCTAATAGCCAAAACCTCTCTGCAAATCAGAGCCTGCCCCATTGATGAAACACAAGGATACGAACTCCTCTTAGCCAAATACACCTCTAACCCCAAAACAACCACCAACTTACTGCTTGGTCATCAATAGAGTTCCAAACAAAAAGACGCACCCAGACATAGAAATCCCACTGTTGCTCACCCCCTAAATTAAACCAAACACCAAATGCATTATTCTGGGAGATTTCACTTTAGGTTACAACGACCCCCTTGACCATGCAACCACTTCATTCCACGCAGCCATGCAAGACATGAGTTTCTCACAACTAGTCAAAGCCCTCACCCACGACAAAGGCAGAATACTGGACTGGATCTTAGCTCTCAATGCACATATTTCTATTGACTCTATCCTGCCTAGTGACTCATCTGACCACCACATCATTAGCTTCACCCTCCGCATCAAGTCCTCAGATCCCACCGCGACTAAAAAACCTGATACCTATGAAACTAGACACATCGAAAAACACACAGCGGACAACCTCTCTCCAGTCCTCAGGGAAGCACTTACCTCCACCACCTATGATAGTAACAACCCTACCAACCTGGCACTTTGCTTCCACACATTTCTCTCTTCCACCATCAACTCAATAGCTCCCATTACAACCAAAATTCGGAGAACAGACAAACGCACCAGCTTCTGGTTCAACATAGAACTAGTCTCCCTGAGACGCACCAAAAGAGCACTAGAACAAAAACGAACACCCTAGACTCAGCAATAGCATTCACCGATGCCAATAAAATCTACAAAAATTCAGTGATATTTCACAAAGCTAACGCCCTCAATCTACGGATCACCGATGCCGCCTCCAACTCCAAGGAGCTATTCTCCATACTCAGAGAACTAGAGAATACCTGTCAAGACACAGCTCCCATCAACGCCAGCAAAACGTGGTGTACTACAATCCAAGATGCTCTAGCATCCGAAATAATTCTCCTACAAAAGAAAATCGCTAACAAAAAACAAATCCTTGCAGACAAAACCCCTCCCACCATCCTAGAGGAGCCCTCAATTGCCAATCCTATCGAACCATTCCACTTCACCCCGTCTCACAAAAGACTGTACTAGACACTATAGCCAAACTAAAAGGATATAACTGTAAAGAAGACCAATTCCCCCCCCATTTAGGTAAACTCTGTGCCCCCACGCTTACCCCCATTATCACCAAATTCGTCAATGCCTCCTTCAATTCCAACACAGTCCCCGCCAGCATTAAAAAAGCTTGGGTGACTCCACTCTTGAAAAAGCCAACAGTAGACCCCTCCATCACCACCAACTACCAACCAATAACAACAGTCAATTTTTTAACAAAAATAATTGACAAAATAGCATACACCCAAATTCAAAACCACCTAGAACAACACCAACTACTAGGCGCCCGACAATCAGGATTTTGCCCGAATCACAGCACCGAAACGGCACTCCTCGAACTTAAAATACAAATGGATGCCACCAGAGAATCAGGCAAACTCTCCTAATGCTGCTAGATCTCTCCGCTGAGTTCGACTTAGTCAACCACGACAAACTCTGTGCCACTCTGGCCAATAACTTCAACTTCTCCAATAATGCCACCAAATAGGTCAAATCCTTCTTAGCCGACAGAACATCAAGCATGTCCATTGGCAAAGACCCCATACCAGTCCCTACACCAATTTTGCAGATGACACCTAGATCCTCATCCCCCTATCGGGCAACCACAAGCAGAACTGAATGCTCATCAATCAAATTTACACCCTAATTCAAAATTGGATGGCCCACAACAGCCTCTGCCTCAATGATGACAAAACAGAGCTACTCATAATCGGATCCCCTGTGAGAATTAATTCTCTCCAGCCCGCTTATGTCTCATTCATCATTGATGGCACCACAATCCCTATACTCAAGCAGGTCAAACCCTTGACGTCTACCTAGACGCCAACCTAACTATGACAAAACAAGTAAACGTCCTCTCCTCAGCCACCTCCTACACAGCTAAGCTTATCTCCCTTAGCCGCAAATTCCTCACGCCAAAAAACTGCATCAACTTAGCGAAAGCCCTTATACTCTCAACGCTCGACTACTGCAATGTACTCCTCCTAGGCACATCCAATTCCAATCTGGCCAAACTCCAACTCATGCAGAACAAAGCCCTTCGTGCAGCACTAGGTGTAAAAAAAAGTCTGAGCACATCTCCAACACCAGGAGAAACAACCACTGGTTACCCATTAAAGCGAGAATCGTATTTAAAACGTTATGTATTACACATAGATGCATCGCCAACTCAGCCCCAAAATACCTCAATAATACATTCATGAAAAAAACTCCTCACCAGACCTCTTAGATCTAGCAACTGCTCTCGCTTAGAAGTCCCACGATTCAAAAGCTTGAGAGGTGGAGGCAGCAGCTTCAAAGTCCTAGCCCCCAAACATTGGAATGCTCTCCCGACCAACATCAAGGGCCTCATCACGAGTTGGGCTGTAGCCCTTAAATGCGGTGGTAACGGTATTACCGCCGCATTTAAGAGCTGGCTCTATCACGAGTTGGGCGCTAAATGGGCTGTTATACCTCCAGCCTTTCCCTGGAGGTGAAAATCCGCTGTTTTCGGCTGTATTACCGCCGGCTGTATTAGCCCGCATAATTAGCGCTGAAAATGCCCCATTGAATCCAATGGACCCAATGGGGAATGGGGATATACCGTTAACACCCAACCCGTGATCCGGCGGTAATACCGCTGGACCGGACGGCGCTAGGGCTATACCAGTCGGGCTGTATTACAGCCGGGATACAGCCCAACTCGTGATGAGGCCCCAAGAATGACATCTCCCACAAGCAATTCAAAATGTCACTGAAAACCTGGCTTTTCAACCAATTCTAAACTATCCAGATAGCCCAGCCCATCCTAACTTCCCGATTATGTGCAATGTACTTGACTCACTATGTTCTGTATTTTGTTACCCCTCCCTCTTACCTCCCCCTGTCTTAAATGTAAGATTGTATTACCAAACTGTCTGTAACTACGCCGTGATACCTCAGGGTCTGGACCTATAACAAATGTAATAAACAAATAAATACATATTACCGCCGGCGGCATCGGTGGTAATGGTGCCGAACATTCCCCATTGGGCCCAATGGGGAATGGGGAATTCCTGAGTGGACCCAATGGTGAATGGGGACTTACCTTTCCGCCAAACCCGTGATCCGGCGCTAATAGCTCCGGGGGGTTTGGCGGTAACGCTAATAGCCCCAGCGGTAATACCACCGAGGTTACTGCCCAACTCGTGATGAGGCCCTTTGTATCTTTTCTTCTGTCTTGTTTCACTGCCTCTTTTTTTCCACTTGGCAGTGCACTCCTGCACCTTCTTTCTTTTTGCTGTGTCTCTTGCACACTCCTCTTGCTTTGTTGTGCCCCTGGCACACTCTTTTCACTCTGTGTGCACCCTTACAGCTTTGTTTCTTACTTTTGGGTCACTCGCACCCTGTCTTCTGCTTTTGTGTTGCTCGCACCCGCTCTTTGCTTTCCAGTTCTTTCAATACAGTCAGTCAGTATTACCTTTATTCAGCTATGAGGCCGTCAAAGTACATCCTATGCAAAACACATACAAACCTCATACACAGTTACAATAACTGAACATGCCTTCTGGGCTTCCTGACAGTGATAAGGCAATGACTACAATTATTCCGACCCCAGGACCATTTCTTATGCCAGCGGCCAGTAACTCTGTTGGCAACTAATCAGTTAGCCATATGAACAGCCATCCCACTTCCCTTATCAGTCCCCCCATATCCTTTCCCCAGTGGGACTGCGTTGGATTCTGATAGCAATGTTGTCGAAGCCTGATACCTGTTGGAGAAACAATATTAGAGAGAGGGAAGGCACTGATTTTAATCCTAGTATGTGGTCGTGGGCACTGTCTCATTGCAAAACCCAATATGCCCTTGACCACTCTATGGTCCCCTGCGGTCAATGCAAACGGAGTCAAAAGTATGCCCTCCATTACAGTGTATTATAGTACATCTTATAATGTCTTCTCGGAATAAGGAGCGGCATCCGTAGAGCGGCATCCGTATACTACTCAAAGCCAATGGGTGAACTTATTGGTTAGCGATTCCCTTGATTCATACTGATCACAGGCACCTTTGGGAACATTGTGAAAAAATATCACCCCCACCCCTATGAGGGGCTCTCATATGTTCATGCGCCATGCCTTGCCAGCGTTGAAATCTTCTTGGGCCTCTATGGCTGGTACCGCCAGGGGTCTCTTTAGGTTTGGCACGGTCTACCCCTCCACTTGTTTTACGGCCCCACAGTTTGTTTCTGTGCCCCCATTAACCTACCCACACACTGGCGGCTGTGGTAGTTGTACAGTATTATTGTACTATGTTGATGTTCTGGAACAAACACCAGAGTCAACTTGAATTTGAGGCGCCTTCTCGGGCTGGGCATTGAGATGGTTAGTACTGTTACCAGTGGTATCACTCTGGTTCGAATCGTTCCCCCAGATGCTACATGTATCCTCCACTACTAGCCGGGGAGCCTTGAAACTGTCCTCCATATTCAATTGGGACTCCCTCATGGACACCCCCTCCTCTGCGGTCTTGAACAATGGCCATTAGTAACTACTATATGGTTACTAGCTCAATAAGGACAAGGGTACATTTACATCCCGGTTGTGGTCCCTTATCAACTGCATCGGCAGTGAGGGTGGAGGGCATTTCAGGGTGGGCTTGTGTACCGAGTGAAGTAGCCGACAGCATGCATGGCATGTTCTATTTCTTTATGGACCTTAGAATCGCTTGCTAATATTTGGCGGGTGGGCCTAGGTAACGTGGGTTTGTCGCAACGTCAAGATCCCCGTGATCCTCAGAGCTATTCCCGCCTTCAATAGAGTTCTTCAGGATTGCAACCGCTGGAGTAACAGCGTTTGACTTATGACCCCCTAAATGGTCCTTATCCTGGGTTGACCGTGGCCTTGTCCGAGATAAGCCCCCCATCGCTGCATTACTATGAGCCAGGGACTAGTTATTGGGCAGTTTAGCCCCCTACACCCTGGACTGCTTGCACACACTCTGTTGACATCCTTTGCCCCATCAGCGGTAGATACATTGCTCTCCTTGATAAGCTGATAGGCATCCGCTGTAAGCTTAATAGGGCTACGTTGCAGCACCTTGGTGCTACCAGGATTGGTGCTTGATCCCCAGGGGCGGCCATGATTTTCGTTTAACTGTTAGTATTTTCCTCTCATGTTGGGTGGTCACAGGAACACTTTGTGATGAAGGGGGGGGGGAGAACCAGACCCCACTATAAGTGCCATTATAGTCACATATGCCTTACAAAGTTAATTTAAAAGAGATGAGGGGTCCGAGGAGTCTGAGGGTCAGGTGGTTTCCACTTGGGTGTAAAACGGCTGCCAGTTCAGTTCAGTTAAAGTATGGCCCAGTGTAAATGTTAAGAAGGGTCAATGGTCAAGTGTGCCCCACCGCCTTTGCAACTCCTCACCTCTTTCTGTCCTTTGGGTCACTCGCATTCTTTCTTCTGCTTTCGGGTCACTTGCGCCCTCTCTTTTGGCTTTCTCTATCTTTGCGCTGCTCGCGCACCTTGTTTTCCATGCTTTCCTTTTTCTGTGCCGCTTTCCATTTTACAATCTCTGTTCTCGCTCCAGCCACAAACACGCCATTGGGATTGGGGTTCTCTCTCTCCTGGATAGCGCAGTGTTGGCGGGCAGCTTCTTGGGATCTGTGGGCCGAGTTCAGGGTGTCACCACCTGCCCCTCAGACACCCGTGGGACTGGCACACGTCCCAGGGGAACGAGCACTGGCCTGGACACAGACAATAATTAGCAACTCGCCACACTCCGGCTCCATGGAGACACGTCTCCCTCGCCACAGACTTTCCAGGATTCTCGTGCTGCAGCCTGCACGTTCTAGCCAGCAACCCCAGCTTGCTCAATTTTGGGCAGAACCACACATTTTATACTTTGAAAGTCAAGTGGAGTCAGGTGTGAATGATCAAAGTAAAGTGCCTGACCATGCCTGACTCTTAGTGGGACAGCCTAGTGGTATAATTTGGTGGGCCTCTCTCTGCTTCTCACTGTTATGGCTATGGGTAATCTATCTTCACTGCTCCCGGACGCCTATTCCTCGTCCCAGTACTTGTTAGAAATGGGGAGGGGGAGATGGAATGGGATTGGAAATATGTACCCACATCGGAGGAGAGGAGAGGATTTCTCAACAGCATATAATTGAACTTTTCCAAGTTTTCTTCAGTCCAAATAACGCTATTAGCCTGGTTAACTCTCATGTTAGTCCATAATACTGCAAGCAATGCAACATTTCGATACACCAAGAATCAAGCTCAGAATAACATAACCACTAAGCAAGGTGTTAATCATTTCATAATTTACTATCAGTTTCCTAGTTCTCTGGTGCATACAAATATCATGAATTCTGGTGATGACTTTCTAATTAGACCACATATCATACACAGCAGGTGAGTTAGTAACAGTTGGGTTTAAACATCCCAATTGCACCCTTTTAAAAATTCCAACCATTTTCGGCCACTTTTTATATGTGAGGTGTAGTTATTGTTACTTGTCTGATCCCTACTAATATTATTCAGCCTATCAGACCGATCAACCATCTCTTTAGAAACATGGCCAGAATAGTGCTGTCCAGTTATCCACTCCACGATTACATTTTCAAGATAATTAAAAATATCAGTTGGTAATTTACCGCTGGGGGGCGGGTGGGTCTTACGTACGCATGAATTATTAACATGCTTGTCACAGGGAAGGTCAATGCAGCACACAGTACCTGAGGAAGAGCTGCATACGAATTAAACTCAGGTTAAAATATGATTTCGCACCTATGCAAAGACCCCACCGTTAGCAACTCCTACAGTTAACGTACATATTATATTATAGCCGTCAATTGCAAAACTATCACACAACCACATTTCCTGGAGAACGAAAATATCGCTGGAGGTAAGATAAGGATGCCCCTCTGGGTTAATTAAAAAGGAACAATAGCCTCTTTTCCAGTAAATAAATCTACAATTATGCAGAGGAAAGTTGCGTCACTGTTGTTGCTCTGTTAACCGTACAGGCAGCCACCGCCAATCTTCCTTCGGTTGATCATCAGGCGTCTTTCTAACTTTAGGGGCATTTAACAAACGTAACCTCCCTGTGGTGTACTGTGCCGCCTCGGTATTGGTTGTGGTCTCACTGGTCCACAAAATAGGTAACCCACTTGCCAGTCTATGAGCTTCATTACACGGTAGGCGGTAACCATGGTGCTATTAGCGCCATGGTTGCCGCCGGTATTTTAACGTGTCCGCCTTGGTGGATGGCGGAATTACCGCCCTACTCCAAGGTGAGCGGGGGGGGTAATTCCCCATTCACCAAGGCACGTCCCCATTCCCATTTTTGCCCCCATAGGGCATAATGGGAATGGGGAAGGCGCTAATTACGGTACAGCAAATTGCGGTACCGTAATTAGCACCAAGGTCCCTTTGCGGCACCCTACTTTAACGGCTGGTAAAACTAGCCGTTAAGGTCGGGTCCCGCAAAGGGAACTCGTAGTAAGGCGGTAAGGGTTTACCGGTAATGAGGCCCATCTTCTACAAACAACAATCTCGTAGCCCAGTTTCATAAAACAAGTATAAAATGGAATGCGTTCAACTATCATAGGTGAGAAAAATTGCACTAGTGCCCAATTACTCGTGCTATACAGATCTGGAAGTTCAACTGACTCAATGTCTGAGGCGGACATAGATCTTAATTGTGGTTGAATATGTAGTAAATGCAGGACTTTATTACGGTCCAAAAAAGGACTATCTGCAGTTGTAGAGAGCTCCACAATTGTCATGGATTTCGCAAGAAACCCGGCTTACATATCGTTGACCAGGGGATATCAGCAACCTCGCCAGCCGCACTGTGTTTCACCTCACTCAGACGGTATACAGTGTTAATTTCGAATCCTTTATATTGAATGCCCATATGCTCAGACGTGCCACTGTTTTCACTTGCCGCTTGGTCCTAGCTTTCCAGTCCTGAATAGCTAATGTTGTAACATCCAAAAGAGCAAAATAATTTGCAATCGCCCTTTCATTATTGAACGATAATTCCGGACAGAGAGTCTTCAGTAGGACATCCGTGTCAGGCCGTTTGCCATTATCATGTTGCTCCACCTGCAAACAATTGTCCAAATGACCTTTCAGATTCATGTCCTGTGGTGGTTTACAACTCCTCGCCGTTACCGCCTTACCCTTCTTTGCCAGGACATTATTGCTATGAGTTGATGCACACACAATGTCACAAGGCTAGGTATAAGCCAGAGCTCTGGCGTTCTTTCTACAATTTTCCTGGCCAGTATTTCTATGAGGCTGAGAATGTGCCTGCTTATTTCTAGAGTTCTTCTTTTTAATGCTCTTCCTGCAAGCCCTTTAGTGTTAACCACATGATTGTTCCCAACAATTGTAACAAAACATGGCCACCCACCTCCGATACCTCGGCGCAATCAACTCGTACGGCTTCAGGCGATACTGGTTGCTCTACCGGAGAGCTAAGTGCGGAACTATCTGCCAGAGACATAATAGGCACAGGTTAATTTCCGCTTTCGTAAAGGCCATTTTGAAGGAGTATATCTACTATCGTAGCAATGGAGGAGATTAACTCTCTTTGCTCCTTTGCCATTGCCAAGCAGACAACAAATATGGCCTTACTGGTCGCTGCCATTGCACTATTATAAATAGATTTGTTGGAGTCTGAGTCCGTGCTAGCCGACACCATCTAAGCTCGTTAGCAATTTGCCCTAGTTCCGGAGAGTTCTATAAATTAATGAGAATGATGTTCCCATAGTCATCTGACATCTGTTTGGGGGTACTGGGATGCATTACGGGTCTGGCGGTAACCGTCCCGGTGCTACCGGTGGGTTGCCGCAGGACCCGTAAATATTTGCCGGTGCCTGACTTCCTGGTTGCCACCGGGAGATTACAACTCCAGCGGCCTGGAAAGTCAGGCGCCGGTAAAATGTAAGTCCCCATTGGGAATGGGGACATGGAAGCACCGGCACCGTTGCTAAGTGTCAGTGCTCCTGTGATGAGTCTACCTACCGTGGCCGCTGTGCCCGGAAGGGTCAGACCTGTCGGGCACAGCGGCTCTGGCAGGCAGGCATGTAATATGTCGGTCCAGAAACAACGGTGCCGGTAAGCTTACCGCCACCCTTGTTTCCGGACCAGCAAGGTCGTAATGAGGTGACTCCCATTGTAGATGGTAACAAAGGTTAAGTAAGAATTATCAATTGGTGGAAGGGAGGCCCAGTAATGGAGCAGAGAACCCCCCCTCCTCTGCCAGCGCATCCACACTGTTTTTTTGCGTAGATATCGGGAAGAAACCCGTGATTTTAGCTGACATTGACATATTAACCATTTTATCCTTCTTAGGTCGTCTCTGTTTTTCAGCAGAGTGCGGTTCGGTTGGCACTTGACTAGTATTGCCCTCTCAAAAATGTCAGGTCTGCCTCTGTTCCTTCTTATGGCAGGAGAACCATTAACATAGTGGGGGTAGAGGGGAGGGGGATTTGAAAGAGAGTTTCCAAAGCTACTGGTTTGGGAGGCATGTGCCAACACATAGCTCTGACAGTAAAACAAAAGTTGTTGCATTGCTTTAGAACAGAGGGTCAATGATTACTCAACGCCTTCTGGGACCGAGGAGGGGCATGATGAAGATTCTACAAGTCTGGATGGGCTAAATCCTTCTGAGAAATGCATGAACAAACTCGATTTTCATTACAATCCGAAAACGAATGTCCTTTTGCTGGGTTGCAGATTTAGAACAAGGCACCACAAAAAAAGAGAAACTGTTGGGCAATTTGTCACAGTTCCTCGTGAGTTGGCATCTAACTGTGACTATAAAGCGTATTATGATGACTGGATAAGTTACTAGTTCCTTAAAGATCAAGAGTGATCACAACAGGGGGGAGATCTGCTTAAAAGATAGCACCTCTTTAAGTGTGGTCTAGTTAACTAAGAGCATTCACATACGTGAGTAGATAAGATGTGTAAAAGAATAGGTAAAATGCTCTGATTTTAGGTATAGAGAAGAAATTTAGTTAAGAAGGGTGAGGTAGGACTGCGCATACGCGAGCCGCGCATGAAGAGCTAATCGTCTCGGGCTCCCGGCGGCCGCGGAATATATCCTGTAATTATTCCGTACATCGGAACCACCCGACCCCAAGACACAGCACCCCGGTGGCGGACGTCCCCAGGCAACAATAGCTGCGGCCTGGGGCGAAATCGGTCCCGGAAAGGTGAAGAACGCGACCCCAGAGTCGCTGGTGCGAGACTTGCCGCCATTGCCGCGTGGCTGCAGAGCGGCCGCTCCGCCCCTCCCCCCCCCAAGCCATCGATGTGCGGGCACTTCATAGAAGGCAGAAGACGGCCCCGAACCTACAAACTGCAGCCCGGAGCCCCTCTCTCTCCGAGCCACGCAAGACAGCCAGACGCCTGCCCACGCTGCCGGGCCGGACCGGACGGCATAGGAGAGGAAGAGGACGGGGGACGAGACACGGAGCTGAAATCTCTCCGCCCCTCCCCCCCGGCCACTGGGGAGACAGCAGCGTCTGGGGTTGAGCCGCGACGCAGACACAGGCAACACGGTGTCGCGCTCCCCCCAACAATACCGACAAGGTACGTGGAACCTCTCCCCCCCCCAACGAACCGAGGGACGGCGTCCCGCACGAAGGATGGGGCACACCCCCCCCCCTCCCACGACAACAATGGAGATGAGTGAAGGGGATTGAAGGCGCTCTCCGCCCCCACCTCTAGGAGCACCCTGTACTGGTGACTGGGCGCATAACCTCACCCCCACACTGCGAAAGGGCTTCAAAAGCCCGGAGGACTGGCCACAAAGCGGCAACCTTGGGATCCGATTGTTGGGGGCACGAAGGCCCCTGTTGCAGGACCCATAGCCCCACTGGCAAAAAGTTTCTGGACACACACCCCACAAGGGGGAACAACTCCCGGTTGAGACGAGCATTGGGGCAACCTCCCCGCCCCCGCCGCAGATCAAGGGCCTCGGGCACCATTACCGCTGGGAGACCGGGCTGTCACCCCACAACCAGGTCCCTGGGAGGATAATGCTCCTACAGAAGTGCACGCGGTGGGGTGTGCATGACTGGCGCCGGAGACAGCGCCCCTCTGCGCTTCAATCCACTCAGGAACAGTACACATTCGAGACGGTGGGCACGGTCCTCACGTGTATGCCCCTACCAGTGTTTCGAGACAGAGTGGCAAAAGATAGACGACCGGCGAGCCCACCCCGACTTGGTGCCCTCGGCGATCCCCGCGGGCCATCCACACGACCCACCCGGGCCTAAATCCTCACATAAAACACCAGCTCGGCTATGGGCAAAGACAAGGTCAAGCGACAAACCCTGCAGAGTAAAATGGACCTTTACACAGTGGAGGCCCCCTCCCGCCAGGAGACCCAAAACCCGGTGGAAGCAGGCAACATGGAAGGAACTCAGGACCCCCAACTCTCCCTGAATGACTTAATGAAGGCAATTGGGGACTCGAGAACCTCGCTGGAACTTAAAATAGGAGGTGTCTCCACCGAAGTATCTCTCCTTCGCCAGGATCTCCGCAACCTGTCGTCCAGGGTCGGAGAAGCGGAACAAAGGGTGTCGGATACAGAAGATAACGTCCGCCAGCTGGAACAACAACTAGCCATAATCGCCCAGAAAGTTAACCAACTTGAATACTGGGCCGAAGACAGTGAGGGCAGAGCACGCCGCAACAATCTCAGGATCCCGGAAAGAGAGGAAGGCCCTAGTGTTGAACTTTTCCTAGAGGACTGGCTACCTCATGTCTTTGCCCCTAAGAAATCGAGAGAGCACATAGGGTACCCACTGGGAGACCCACCCCAGGAGCCCCGCCTAGAACAATAATAGCACGCCTCCTCAACTACCGGGACCGAGACGCTATCCTGCAGATGGCACGGGGCTCCAGCCCAATCACATACAACGGCTATAGAGTGGGGTTTTTCCCGGACTATACCAAAGAGTTCCAGAAGGCCCGCCAGTCATACGACTCTGTCAAGAAGAAACTTCACTCCTTGTCAATTAAGTTTGCTCTCTTCTTCCCGGCGATACTCAAGGTCCACCACAAAGGCACAACCCATTTATTCCACAATCCCAAAGAAGCATGGGACTGGCTTGAAACACAGATCCTCAATGGGCCCATGGCCCAACGCTCGCCCTCCGGACCGCCTGCGCGCAAACCCGGGCCCGGGCAGCGCTCACCACCCTTCACCCGGACAGATCCGTAAACTGCATCGCCACAGCATCCCACCCAAAACACCACTGAGAACGGATGAGGTCTGGGCACCACAGAACCGAACTGGCTACGTGACAACACGGAAACTACATCATTGCGGCCGCCACCGTTCAGGTACCGCAGTCTCCACAAGGGCTACCACCCTAGGTCGGGTCATCCCGATGCAGTTTAAGTTCACCAAGTTATAAGTTCAATGTTTGGGCGACAGGTGCTCCCAGTTGGGGGGGGGAGTACAGGGTGGGGGGAGTTTTGGGGAACCGAGGAAACGGAATCACGAGAAAAGAAAGATGGAAACCAACGAGAACAGACAAGGCAAACAAATACTGTTCTGGGCCAGGACCAGAGACACAAGTGTCTACCAGCCTTCAGGCGCTCCAGTGCGAAGCGGCCCCCGGATGTCCCCCCCGAGAGGAAAACGACACACGTCCCCAAGGGGAAAAAATGCAACAGCCACTAATCCTCCTTGCTACCACGCCAAATAGACTCACGCATACAGGATGAACTCCAACAAGCTGACAATACTGTCCTGGAACATCAATGGCCTCGGCTCTAGCACAAAGCGGAGACTGGTGCGCCAGTACCTAAACCGACACTCCCCGGACATTGCCCTCTTAAACGAAACGCACTTGATAGGCACAAACACCAACTTTTTCAAAAGGTCCAACTACTCGAATGTCTACCATGCCGGATTCACGAAAGGAGCCAGGGGCACAATGATTCTCGTTCACAAGAGAGTCCCTCTCCAGGTTAGGAAGATCAGGGCGGACCCCCGGGGTCGCTATGTATTGATGATAGCGGACATCTGGGGCGAGAAATGGGGCCTGGCAGCAATCTAGGCCCCTCCCACGCTGATGAAAGAACTGCTCGCCGAGCTTCAGAGCTTGCTCCTGGAGGAGGAGGCTGATGTGTGGGTGCTCGGAGGGGACTTTAACGAAGTAATGGACATCACAGTCGACAGATCCTATAGGCGAGCTGGAACAGGTCCCACCTTCACGCCGCTCGCCATGTTCGCCGAGGCTTCAGGAATGGTGGACGCGTGGCGCACACTTCATGGAGAAGAGGCAGGGTTCTCCTTCTACTCAGGTGTCCACAAATCATTCTCCAGGATCGACTACACCTTCGTCCCCCGCAACATGACCCACAGGCTTCTCAACGCTGCATTCCTCGCGAGAGGAATTTCGGACCACTCCCCGCTTCTTTTAACTCTCAAAAAATCCTCCTGTCGCCCGGATCGTAATTGGCGCCTAAATACATACCATCTCCGTCTCCCTGAAATTGTGGAGGAGCTAGAAAAGAGGACAACGGAATACTTCGAAATTAATGAGGGCTCGGTGGACTGCCCGATCTCGATCTGGGAGGCATTCAAAACAGTCCTACGAGGGGAGGTTATTTCCACGGTTTCCGCCTACCAACAACGCCAAGTCCAGAGATCAGGGAAGCAGAAACACGCGTCCTGGAATGTGAGCGACAAATCCTTATACAAAACACCTAAGAAACAAAGGAAGCGATGCTCACGGCGCAAGACGCCCTCAGTAACCTGTCCCTAGACAACGCTCGAACTGCCCACCAATTAGTCCAGAGCCAAATTTACGAAGGGGGCGACAAAGCTACCAAGACTCTGGCCTGGTTGGAGACACGCGAGCAAAGCAGGGGACACGTAAGGGCAATCAGATCGCCGGATGGGACATTGTTGACAGAAGACTCGGATATCGTCGAGGCATTCGCCACCTATTATAAAAATCTCTATACCCCACCTATTGGGAATCCATCAGTTGAACCCTCTCGATACCTCGACCACATCGAGATTCCGATACTCCCGCAGTACCAATCTGATCTGCTGAATGCGGACATCACTGACACCAAGGTACAAGATGCACTGGCGCAACTCCAACCCGGGAAAACTCCGGGCCCTAATGGGTTCCCAACTGAAACGTGGAAGTGCCTCGGAGGCATGCTACCTGTCCACATGCACCGCTTGTTTCTACGCAGCAAGGAACTAGGAGCCCTTCCCCCAGACCTCAGGAAGGCATGCATAGTTGTCATACATAAGCCTGGGAAACCCCAAGAGGAATGCGCCTCCTATCGTCCGATATCCTTGATCAATGGCGAAGCGAAGGTTCTTGCCAAAACACTCGCTAACAGACTGCTGCAAGTGATCGAGACCCTCGTCCACCCGGACCAATGTGGTTTTATACCCAATAAATCAACTCGGATGAACCTACGCAGAGTCCAATTGGCACTGTCCAAGGCAAAGGAAATAACAGCCCCACTCGCCCTCCTGGCGGTGGACTTCGAAAAAGCTTTTGACTCTGTGGGGTGGGATGCTTTGTGGGAGATCATGGCTAGGATGAATCTGGGGCAGACATTTATATCCTGGATAAAACTTTTATATGCATCCCCGGAAGCCACGGTGAGGGTGAACGGCAGGTCCTCCAAACCTTTCCCCCTGGGTCGGGGCACGAGACAGGGATGCCCGCTGTCTCCACTCCTCTTCCTCCTTGCCATCGAGCCGCTAGCGATTGAGCTTAGAGCTAACACCAACTGGACTGGTTTCGCCTGGCCGGGAGGGTGAGAAGACCGTCTTTCGCTCTATGCGGACGACCTGCTCTTATACCTCAGTAACCCAAGTATATCATGCTCGGTGGTCTCCCGCATACTCAGGGAATATCAGTACTTTGCAGGCCTGATGGTTAATGAGGCCAAAACCATCTTCTTCCCGATCCAGGGTGGCGAATCGGCAATCCCGGAGACCTGCCCATATCACGTCTCTATCAGGGAACTCAAATACCTGGGTATACGGCTTGACCCGACGCTTGATGGGTTCCCCCGGCTTAATATACAACCAGTCATAGAGCGGTTCAACAGAGACACCCCCCATTGGCAATCTCTTCCCCTATCGCTAATGGGCCGGGTCGCATTATTCAAAATGATGACCCTTCCCAGACTATTGTATGTCCTCCAAAATGCCCCATTCCCCATCCCCCGAGAAACATTCGCACTCATTGACAAGAACCTCCGCACACTGCTATGGGGTGGGAAACAATCCAGGATTGCCCTTGTTACGCTCCAGAGATCGGTGTGGGAGGGAGGCATCGGTTTACCCTGCATATGCACCTATTACCTGGCCACACAGATAGGGGTGGTGAATGACTGGATCCACGCGGATCCCACACTTCCACACACCCGAATAGAGCTGGAGACCATGTCCCCGCTAACACCGCTCCAAATCCTCTACGCCACCCACGATCAACTCCCGATGCTGCCCAAAATGACCCACCACATCCGGCGCGTATGGCGGGCCGCACACAAACTAATCGGCTGGGAAGAACAGCCAACACTGTCGCAACCCATATGGCAAAATGCGCTCCTCCCGTAACTAGTGAAAATGGGCTCCTTCGGTCACTGGCTGGCAAAAGGAATACACACATTAGCACACGTGATACAAGAGGGCCGCCTCCTGAGCTTCGAGACCATGCGCGAACAATTTGACCTAGCACCCATGGACCGGTTTCGGCATGCGCAACTGTCCCACGCCATCCGCACCCAATTCCCTGACACTACAGTCGTATCTCCCTGTTCTGCCGTCGAGACCAATATCCTTCCACAGCACATCTCCTCTAGGGTCACTTCCACTCTCTATCAGGCCCTTAACTCATTCGGGGCTACACAACTCGACGGGCTAAGGGCAAAGTGGGAAAGGGATCTGGGCCCCCTGGAACCTGAAGATTGGGTGGAGGCGTCAATGTCCCCCAGAGAAATTGGAATAGAATCCAAGCTCAGACTAATACAGCTGAGGATTCTCCATCGTTCATACCACTCACGCACTGCAATGGCCAGATGGGGGGGAATAGAAGACGGGACATGTGTGTTGCAAAACTGAACCCGCCACCTTCTACCATATGATGTGGGACTGTCAGGCAATACAGGCCTTCTGGGTGGGCTGTGTCAACACAATCTCAGCCACTCTGGCGACACCAATCCCTAGGGACCCCAAGATGATACTCTTGGGCATTGGGGGTGAAGTAGACCTGTCCAAATATGAACAAATGTTCTTGGCATTTGCATTGGGGGCAGGCAAAAGACTTATTGCGGCCAATTGGCGATCTGCCGAACCATTGAGCCTGAACCATTGGAGTAATGAGTTGGACAGGTGCGCAACCTTAGAGCGCCGGATCTATAATGCAAGGGGCTGTCCCCGCAAATTCAAAAAAATATGGGGTAAATGGCTAGACGCTCATTGAGCCCCGCGGGTGGGGGTACACCGGTAACGCTGCTAGCATTGTTTGCCTGCCTTGTCCTATTGTTGTCTTGCGGTCCTCGGCCCTACGGGCCCTGTTGCTATGGATAATTGCCTTCAACGTGTACACTGCTGATTCATGTCTTATTCATGTACGTTTCTCTATGTTATGTAGTTAAAAATTCAATAAATAGAGTTTAAAAAAAAAAAAGAAGGGTGAGGTACGAGGCAAAGAAAAACTCAATATCACAATCTGATCTCCATAGAAAACAATAGTTGGGGACAGAAAGCTGTTCATGAGCTTCTCGTGAAATGTGCAAAGTGAATTGAGAATTGCTCAACAGTGTTACTGATGTAAGAGAGATTCTCACTTTGCTAGCTCTATGGGGTACTGTGAAGGCATCATGAAGTAGACACAGACAACTGAATAAAGTTTGGGCTATAAACTTTTATTAAAGAAAAAAGAGGGTTGGAAGAAAGGCCAACTTGCCCTGTGCTAAGGATTTCCCTACTAAAACTAAGGATAGTCTGTGCCAGGAAGTCCAAAGCAAATGTCTGTCTGTGTCCAAAACCTATACTTGCCCTCACGTCTAATTGTATACAATGTGCAGGGATGACAGACTCAAAATGAGATGTGTTCAAATAAAAGTTCTGAGTTTCTTCCAGCTCTTGCTTGGAAAAGGGGTTTCCCTTACCCAGGATTCAAGATAGTTCACATTACAAAAAGAGATGTTCCCTTCCCTAAGCTTTCAAGTCTCTCAACACAATTCCATCGGATACTTCCCAGTTCTTCTGGCTTGGTTGCCTTTTACCAATTTCACCAATATAGAGTTCAGTGTTGCATCTAGACCCCCCCCCCCCTATAGTCCTTCCTTCGCCCCCGGGCTCAAGGCAAACACCTTCCCAATGCTCAGTGGCACTTTGCCAACCAATCAATGACCGCCTGCACTGTAGACACCACATCGGCCAACCCCAAGGTGGCCACTACGCCAACTGTACATTCTACGGAATGGAAGGAGGGGCTTGCCACTTCACAAACAAATATGGAGAGCAACAATGGCTCCTCGCATTGCAACTTTGTTTCTTTCCAAACTCTTGTTGCTATACACTCTTCCCTGTTAGCATTCTTGCCCTTTTCCTTCTGGTGCCTTTATCGGAGTGGAGTACTGCTCGCTTTGATCCTGCCCCTCCTTTTTCTACCTCTCCTCTTACCTTCTTGCTGGGAACTTCTGTGCAGCATTCTTTCCCTGGGAACCTCTTCCTTCTCACCATTTAGTCTATTCCTAGACTCTGCATCCTGGTTCCCCTGTGAGAAGCCTCGAGTCCTCTGCTACTCCTATTCTTGGCAGTCCGATCTTCAGCTACACCAACATCCAATCAAGGTTTTTTCCCCGTCCAAGGTTTTTTTTTTCCTTGGGGGACCAGTCTCTCTAGCGGCTGGTTCACCCTGTTTCACTTCAGGGAGTCCTGGCAGCCTGAGAGGACCGTCCCTACTTGCACGACACCAAAAGCAAGAACTCCAGCAAACCACAGTTGAGCTCTAAACCTAAGATTAAGTTTCTTAATTTAAGATTATACAAGTTTTCCTTTATACTCAATCACAAGCTTATGGGTGAGTTGAGCAGCTTTTTCTTAGGTGGGTGTATTTGGTCTAGTCGCAGTTGTCGGATCACATGGTCCACCCATTACAGGTCACGCAACTGACACACCTTACTTGCTTCTTCTTCACAGGCACACTTCCACTGTTTCGGCTTCACTGTGGTACTTGATTTATGCTCATTTCACATCCTCTGGATGTTTTACTACTTGTTTTGCCACCATTCACTTGTACTTTCAAACTCTTCTTAGGGCTTTTGCCACTGCTTATTCTGCCAAGTTACACAGTTCCTTATATCTTTATTGTGCTTGCCAATGCTTGTTCTCGCTGGTAATGGCGCTCCTTTTTATCAGGGAATTGAACCAAACAGTGTTCCATCCAATTGGTCTTCAATCACACTTACTTTCCTTCGGATCGGTATTCAAAAAGATTTCATTTCATTCAAATGAGTCACATTGAATAAACCAATCACAAATTCCCAGTTTACTCTTCTGTTGGGAACTTGTACCCTGTTCACGGGTGTATTCACACGTTCAAATATTACAATTTCTCTGGCCCTCTCTTGGCCTTGTCATGGTCATCTCTTTTACAGTTCGGTATTCACAAAAAACCTTTCCCAGAGTTTTCTCAGCAGCTTCCGATTATCATGCTTAGCAAAAGAGTATTTTGTACAATCTTGACCGGCATTCATAAAGCCCACGCAGCCCCTCGCTCACTCACGAGCGACCCGACCTGCAGCAACCATGCGGTCCACACCTCAGCATCCCGGAGTCATTCAGGCTTCTCTAACTCACCGGGTACGCTGTCTCCAGGTGCTATCTCCATGGCGGCTGGTTTGCTGTGGCTGTCACTGCTCCTGGCTAGGTGCGCCTCTCCTCCAGGATTTCTGCCAGGTCGGTTGTACGGAGAGGGAGTCTCTCTAACTCCAAGAGGTATGCAGACCAGCTCTGCTACCAGAGACCTTCTAAATGCTCCCGCTAGCCACCTGCTTCCGCTGCAACAACTCTGCAGCTCGTAGGTTCTTTGGGTACGCGTCTTCCTGGCTTCACCTCCAGCTTCTCCTGCAAGCGTTATACAGGCGATCTCATTAGCCTCATCTTATTGGGCCATTTATACCACCCGATTGGCCTCAGGTGTAGGCAATGTTCATTCACTACATAACGGTCTTGGTACTCGGAAACCCGCTTCCTCGTTCCAGTGCCAGAGTGGTGTTTGTGTGAATATGAGTCAATTAAAAGAGAATGTATGGCTCCAGTTTGGCTCTTCCTCGTCACAGTACCTGACTGGGGTGTACTGGGAGATGGTTTACTGAAAAAATAGGGAAGGGACTGGTAATACCCTACAAAGGCCTGGGGGATATCTGACTCCTTATCAAAGGGAAATGGGGGATACCGTGTGTTAACCAAGGGTGCCTCATCCCCACTCTCTAAGTCTCCTCCACCCAGGTGATCCTCTCTCGCATATCTACCCCCAGGGTCAGGATCTGATAGTGACGGCCTGTCTCTGGCCACCTGGGAGGAGGATATATTGGGGAAAGAAGTGAGGATGTGCTCAGATTCCTCACAGTACACGGGTTTCAATGTTACCTGCATTGCATGTGGGTCTAAAGGGCAATTTGGCTGATGCTGCAAGTATTTAAGAAGCCTGTTGTCTGAGAAATATACAAATTGACAGAGAGTGTAACAGATATATAAGGCTCATTGCGAGTGCAGTGGTATCTCAGCAGTAAATCTGATGAGATACCACCGAACTGTAAGAACGTTACCGCGACTTGGTCCGGTGGTATTAATGCTGGATTACAGGTGGTGGCAGTGTTAGTACCTATTTAATTGGAGTCTATAGGACTACATGAGGGATTTTAGAGGAATGGTCACAGCGGTAATTCCGTCAGCGGTAATTCTGGCAACATTTTGAGGAAAGTTGGCGGATTTATCTTCAGCTCATAGCTGGTGGTGAATCCTCCAAATTACCACCAAACTCATAGTTGGGTGGTGCAGTAATGCAGTGGTATGTGGTAATGCCACCGCATTTTACCACACCGCCCAAATTTTAATGAGGCCGTAACCTGTTTGTTAGCGATGTGCACTCTGATCTGAGGATGAGCACACTGCAAGCAACCTTCTTTAACAATGTGTCTCTCATTACTGGTGGATTATGGGCCTGATTATACTGTCATCAATCAGGACTGCCTGCAGAAGCAGCTTGGGGGTTATCCTCTAGACAAGTTGGAGATATGTTCATGTCCTCTGCTCATTTCCATAATAGGCCAGACTAAAGCCACTGTAAGATTTCAGGATAGGTATGCAGACAGTCTGGATCCAGCTTCCTGGGTCTGCTTTGGCCCAGCCTCCTAGACCTACTCTTCCCTAGTCTCCTTGGTCTCTCTTTGACTTCTTGCCTCCTACTCCTTCTGCACTCTTCATCAGCCATCTTTAAATGGGCTCCTTCCCTGTACTCCTACACCCTTCTGCCGCAGGTCCTTTATTTTATAGTTCATTGACCTCACCTTCCAGCCTCTCTCTCTGGATGAATGGAACTCAGGTGTCTCCCCCATGCAGCTGGAGCGGTGAATGGCTGATGAGCCCTGCCCATGGGGATGGCTAACAGATCTCAGGGGACTTGGGGATGGTGGTCCTCTCTCTGCCTGCAACACCCTGGACCTTCTGCTGGGGAGTTGGAGGGGGGGGGCGTCCCTCAGTCTAACTAGTTCGAGGTATATTAGCATGGATACCTTTTGTGATGACTGATTGATTTCTTCTTCAGTTTTCCATCTTAGTTCGAGTGTTTTTCTTTAAAGAAGATTTTTGCACCCGCGTCAAGGGAGCTGAGCATGCATGAACAGCCGGCTTTGCAGTATCACCGCTGGGCAGGAGCATCTAAGGTGGCAATGTGACAAGCCCCTGTCCCTCCTGTGCATTACATGGTGGGGTAGTTAGGGGTTCTTCCTCCCCCAGTCTCTGGTGCCAGCTCCATCTGGCTTGTGGCGGCTCCTAAGTGCCAAGAAACCCAACCCTCTACCAGCAAGGTCGCTCAGTAAATTTAGGGCAGAATTGGCACTTTATGTGGATGAAGGTCTCTGTGGGCCAACGTAGCAGCCATGGCAGCCATTTGCATATATGTACACACTACATGCATCGATTGAAAAGAAACAGGGAGATTATGGAGGACAGGCTGCCGAAAAAGCCGTACATCCGTGTGCGGCTGCTGTGAAATGATAGAGCAGAAGCTAAACTGTACGTGGCATGGTATTGACGTCCCCTGTCATGAGTGTGGGGGTGAGGGTGGGGCAGATAAGAGCATAGGCCCCTGTCTCCTGTTGCTGGTGTGCGCACCACTTATTTGCTGTAACTCTGACAATCCATCTAAGGACCATTAACCAATCCCGAGGAAGCAAACCAACCTCCACCCCAGCCTGTGCTATCTTTATGCACTCATAACACTAGTTACCCACCAGCCCCCTGCCTACAGCACACCTTTTGTCTTGCTTATGTATTCATTGTCCCATCCAATCTGTTACCTACCCCACACCCTTCATCCGTTTTCCAAACTCATTTTTTCATCCACATTTTATTAATTTTTTAAAAATTTCTTTCAGATTGTTCTCTCATGTTTTCATCCAACCCTCAGTGGAGGCTAAACCTATAATTCCTGCAACGCTTGCAAGGAAAGGGCATCCTTCCACTGTATCCCTTCGCATTGCTCAGTTTGACCCTCTTTTCCTCACAGCTTGAGGTCCCGCTCCTCATTTTAACCACGTGCCCTAGCATTTCATATTTGCCCCTCCCCGTGATCCGGACCTGGCTGGTTTTTTGCCGAAATCATCCTCCTCTATTTCGCTCTTTCTCTCCCACCACGTTTTATGGCGGCTGCATTCCTGGACTCCCTTAATGCCCACAACCAGCAAAAAGGGCACAAGTATGGGTGTCAGTACATGTGTGCTCAAAGTGACATGTAGCCTGAAGCCCTGTTCCAGTAACTGACATACATGCTGCATGTACATTAGCATTATGTGGTCTATCCCCTGATTAATTAAACCAAAAAAGTCTTCATTTTCTAGAGTTCATTTGGGCCAGTTTTCGACCTGACACCTCAGTAGTAAAATTGTCCCGGCTCACATTCTCTGAAGCCACTTGTGGCATGTAGCACGCGAGCGTGAACAGAAATTAACAAATAAACACGAACTCTCCTGCAAGCCCACCAGGGACGTCATTTGGGGGTCGCCAGAGGTCGCAACTGCGACCTCTGAGGTCTCCCTTGCGACCTCTGGTAAAAAAAAATTACAAAAAACGTTTTTTTTTCTTTTGTAATGCAGCCTCCTGGGCTGTGGCCAGCACCATGTGGCTCTTTACTTCTGGAGTGGCTGGCTTTCTTTTTCAGGCCCCTTAAAAAAAAAAGAAAAATAAGAACAGGAGTGCCACAAGTTTAACACTTTCTGCACTGGCCCTAAATAAGAAAGAATAGGAATACAAAATAATGTGTCTTTCTGGAATTCTATACAATAATTGCTAGACTCATTAAAGGTTTATTTCAGGCACACTTCAGGGGGTGAGTCACCTATTTAGTCTGTTCTTAAACGCCTCAACTCAGCCTTTCATCCTTCTGAGGTTGATAAATGAGTACCAACACAGGTTGGGTGAAATTGGGTGTATATTTTTTCTATATCAAGCGCTTAAGCGTAAGTGCTATATAATAACACATCATTATCATTTGGTCATGGACGTCTGCTTGCATTCACAGTCATTTGGTAATATGGGCATATACACACTGATCTTAACGATACATGTGGCGATCCATTCTTGTATGAAATGTACATCACATTATAGTGATATCGTAAGCATATTTTTCGTAGTGTACAATGCTATGTGATGCCACTCCCTGTTTTGTCAACGGGTGAAAGGTTGTGTTCCATAGCTTCCCGCGATATCACTTCGGGGTGGGTCAAATGACATCCCCGTGATGCTGGAAATACATCAGAGGGACAGGGCCTTTGAATCCTTGTCCTTTACTGCTTTTTATCGTGTGTTCTGTCGTGTTTTCTGCCCAGGTGTCCATTTGGGACTCCTGGCAGTGCAGCTCTCTCTTTTGGTTTGGTGAACAGACCCATGGGATACCCTTATGGCACCCATGGGTAGGGGTACAACCCTGTGCCCCTAGTGTATGTTTTTGGGCACCTGTGGGTGACCCACAGAGCAGGGTATGGGCTGGTGGCAGCTCCATGCTGAATTTGACAGGTGCTCTGGGTGTCCTCCATTTTGGGATACCCAGGCCCTGCCATTGGAATCAGTTGATTCCTGATGGAAAACAAGATGGCCCCTGTGGCCTCTTGCTTTCTATTGCCTCTTACCTTGTTTTCCCAAAGTCCTGGGAAGCCCTGACTCTGTCCCTTCCCCCTGACTGGCTGTTGGGTGGAAGTTCCATATATGGTGTTGTTGTGAAGGCCCAGCTAGACTGACTGGAGCCTTCCCATTGACTGTATGTTGTGGGTACCTCCTGTGGGTGTGACCTGGGTGAATGGAGTGGGTGACCAATATACACTCCTTGTTGTGGTTGTCTGGTTTCTGGCATGTGAGACAAAGACTGAGACAGCCCTGCCCGAAACTGGCCTGAATGCAGTGTGTAGTGTTGAATGGCTGGGTACTTGTCCCAATCCACATTCCTTGTTGTGAGTGTCTGAAAGGGAGGAGTGTGGCCTGAATGCACTGTGTGCCTGAATGGCTGACTGACTGCATGAATGCCCTTCTGTGTGATTGGCTGCTGTGTGTGTGCCAGCAGTATGGATGAGAGACAGAATAGTATATCTGGGGACCTCTCACCACTGGAAATTGTTCAGAAGCATTCAGAAGCTGAGTCTCCACTCAAGAGTAACTGGAATTGCTGATCCTCGACGTCCAGCTGGAAGAAGAAGACTTGCTGCTGCATTTGCTTCGACAGATCTGAAGGTTGCCGAATTCGTCGAGGACTGACCCGAGAGAGGACCTGGCTAGGCGCCCTCTTCCCGTGCTCCGAGGGACCATCGAGCACCGCTACATCTTCGCCGAAGCGCCCTGGAAGTCAGACCCTCGAAAGGCTGCTGACCCGAGACGGGACCGCCGAGGAGATCGAAGGTAGCACCCGGACCTCGACGCTGTCGAAGTCCATTGCCGTCGACCAGGGTTCGCAGGTCTGTGTAACCGCTGGAGGCCCGTCGAAGTTGTGTTGCCCAGCCGTGGAAACCACTTGACGCCGTGCCGCTGACGACCGGAGCCGTCCGCTCCTTGTGTAAGAGGATTCAATTCAGCACTACAGCTAAGTCTATGCCTAGTCTAGAATACAGAATGAAAACCCTTATTGATATATCTTTATGTCCAGTTCATGCGTTCTGGATGACTACCCCTGTATAACACCCCTCTCTTGGAATCCCCCTGACCCCACTGAGCCAAGAAGGAGTTCTGTTTTGCAAGTTTAAAAGGTTTATTTGATAATTGAAAATATATATATATCACACTTTATAATAAATTAATAATTGAATATCACACTTAATCTGATATGGTGAATATTAACAACGGAGAATCTGGCACTAGCACACTTCTTTATAATCAATAAGGAGTGGACATGGAATGGATAAGGTAGCACATTGGTAAATAGGTACAGAAGTATAATGTGGTAGAGAATGCTTTATGTAAGCTCAGGTGGATGCAATATTCACTGAATGCAGTACAGAAAATACTCAATATGATTTCAACCCAACAATGTAATCACTTTTCTCTGGCTATTCACTCCCCCCCTCTTTATGCAATGCAAGGAAATGGGAGGAAACACACAGTTCTCAGAAATGCAATCAATGTAATTCAGTTCACCCCAGCAAGCTTAGACAACAGAAAACAGATAGGAGTTTTGAAATAGCAATGGATGAGAAATATGCTAAATTTGCTTTTAATTCCCTTTCAGAGGTTTAGGGTGAGTGGTATCTAGTTAATATTAGTCCAGGCTCACACTAGCAATGATGCAGGAATGATTAGCAGGTTAAACGAATTTCTGGCAAATGGAAAGCAAGCAAAACTGCTGTCTTTTTACACGTGAAGAAATTGCAAATCGCGGTAAAATTCGCGGATGCGTGTTCCGCGATTGCGGTAAAACTATAGGGGGTAGGAATGCGGTTCTAGGTTCGTAGGAAAGCCACGATTCTAAGCTATCAGAGGAAAGTTACTGCAAGTCTCTAGCCCAAACGGTCGCGGAGATATGAGCGATTTAGTAAAGGTCGTTTTTGGTTTTGCAAATTTTAAAAGCTCAAAATGACAAGTGACAAATTTTGCAGCTAGAATAACAGGTGACAGATTTGGAGCTATCAGGCAGTTCTACTTAGGTTAAATAGATTGAATTAGATGAATTTAAACTAAGAGCTTTGGTTCTACACAGTTCTGCTAGGTACTCACACTATATTCTTGAATGAAATGGGCCTCGTCACGGATCTGGTCAGGGTTTTAGACTGGACTCTGGTCTGGTCTGGTCTCTGCACTTCACAGTGATCTGGGTCAGCTCTCTCTGCTGGGTACAGCACTGCTTTCTCTCTCTGGTCTGGTCTCTAGTTTGGCTTTCTGGAGGTTGATGAATTTGAAGTCTGGATCTCAGGATGTTGTATGGTCCAGCAGAGTGCGTTGCAGCAAATGGAATTGAAGGTCTCTACCTAAGTTTCAGTGGTCCATTTATATGATCTGCAAGTGGGTGTGTGTGTTTGGTCATAACTAAACTCGCCCCTCTCACTTGTCATTGGTCAAGCTTTCATTCGTCCCCTGATTGGCGAACTAAGTTGTGTCAGAGTGATGTCAGCCATTTATGATCTCTTGAAGAACCTCCCTTATCATCTGTGCACCCAAATCTATATATGATCAAAATACATACTTCAGAGTTACACAGTTGTTTGAAATTACATATACATGGTGTGGCTGAATTTAGCCATGTCTCTGTCCAAATCTGCTCTTTCTAGGAGCTTGCATTCAGAGATGGTACATAATTGACTTTTTAACTGATTTTTCAATTTCTGACATGGACCCAACTTTACATACATGTGTGCAGGGAGTAGGGACATTAACTGATGAAGTTTCAGATTTTTAACATGCACACATTTAGAGTAATATCCACTTTTCCGCTAAAACCCCCCTGAACATACCACCGGTTCTAAAAACCTCTTAAACTGTGGGCAGAAAAATCACAAGAATTATGGTATCATTTATAAAATTTTCACATGTCCGCTCTATGAATGATCCATCTTTTTAAAGTTATGTTCTGGCTCCAAAGGGGTGTGGTTTTCTCTCAGCACAAGGTAGAAATACTGGTTTATCCAGTTCTGCCAAGCCAGCTTGCTCTCACAGGCAGTGCCCCTCCCCTGTGTTTCAGGAGGAAGCCACTTTTTACGACTGCTGTAATAAAACCTTTGCCTGAGTCCTGAAAGGCTCATTGTTCAAGAGGAAGCTATTTATGATCCTCTCAATAAACCCTCTGCCTGGGTGAAGGGAGTTGCCTTGTTCACTCTCCTGCAGAGCACAGGTAATTCAATTATCAGATAGATGGTATATCCTTAGTGTTGCCAGCAAAAGGCAGATTGGCCTGGTGACACAGTTGTCACTCAAGTTTCACTCCTGATGGGGGTAGCTGTCAAGCAAAATCAAGTTCCTTAAGCCAGACCTTCAGCTAACTGGCGGGTTTTTTGTTGCTTTTTAACTTAACTTGCAATTTTACACATGCAGCTAGAATGCTGATTCTAAGTGCAAAACTATGACATTTCAACAGTTACAAAGGCATGTGACACCAAACATAGGTCACTCATTTAATCTAAACATTTTCGATTTTAGTGTCTTTAAATCCAGTGCAACTTAAACTGCTGCAATCCACAGCTCAGCCAGTCTTGTTATAAACCTTGTCTTATGATCTTCATTTCCCAGATTTTGTAGGCACACAAAACTCCATTCTGCCAAATGTCTGCTGGTGTTCAGTAAATATTTTGCACATATTGCAATGTTTGAAAATAGGCATTTTGACTTGCCTTCAGGGAAACACAGAGTGGTTTTAAAACGCCGGCTTTTGGATAGTGGTGAGTACTGGTACTGCACCCATTTTTGGGATTTAAGAAATGAATTCCCCACAATTCTAGGTTGCATTTGGCAATCAGCATTTCCATTCCCAATGGTTTCAGACTACTGTGCGGGTAGTCCAATGGTGGTTTTAAAGCGCTTTGAAGCTAACCGGCGCTACTGTTTTTCCTTTGGCAACCCAGCCTTTCATTCTCGCACTGGTGGTTGGCAAGTGAGGCAACCATTTTGGTGTGCGCACAAACTGCGCAGCTTTCCTGGATTTTGGCGCACATGTGGGTTTTCCGCCATCTTGAATTTTCTAAGCCCACAGCACCAATTGTTGTGGCATGATAGCTTAAACGTGGGTCAGGACACCCAACAAACCCCCCCCCACGTGACTGCCCCTTGAATTTGAGTCGATGGGGAGTCGCGTGCACAAGGGTTTTGACCCATGCACCGGTCTGTCCGCATAATCTTCTTCCTCTTCTGTAGATGGCACAGTTCAGCATCTTCTTCTCCATCCGGTACTGATCGATGGGTTCTCCTCGCCGGTCCTGATGTGAATATTGGGCGGTCCACTGGGCCCATTGGATCTTCGTTCCCAGTCTCCGGATCGCCCTCCTTGGCCCGTCTTCAGGTTTTCTTTCTCCTAGGACGACAAAGGAAGAGCGGCAATACCTACTCATAGACGTTTTTCCACCACTGTTGAGATAGTGGGGCAGCATATGCATTTCATCATAACGAAACATTACATTCTTTTTTTGATAAAAACAGTATAACTAAGAGACAGTTTCATGCAAATCACAATATTTTAGAGACTAGATGTGGTATGTTTTATGATTGGAACTGAATTAGTCTGAGACAATACCCGCTAGGATTCCAGAGGATTCCTCCAGTTGTTGCAGAGTGTGCCTGGGATGGCAACATTTCAACTGGTTTATGTGGACCCACTTGTCTTCCCCCTCTGCCGAACCGCCTTTGGGGATGTGGATTTTGTAGGCCACAGGGGAGATCTTATCGACGATCTCAAAGGGTCCCTTCCATGTAGGCAAAAATTTGCGCTGCTTGGCCTGGTTCCTTTGGAAGTTGTATAGATAGACCCGGTCTCCCACCTGATATTCCTTCCTGGAAGTTTTCAGGTCATAATGGGTCTTCATGCTATCAGCCGATCTTTCTAGATTCCGCTGAGCATAAGCAAAAGCATGTTGGAGGTGTTTCCTTAAATTCTCTACATACTCATGAGTAGTGGAGGCATTTATCAGTGTATGCTCTTGGGTCCTATAGAGCAAATGCTGAGGAAGCACCATCTTGCGCCCAGTCATCAACTCAAATGGTGACATTTTGGTTGCAGATGAAGGGGTAGATCTGATGGCCATTAGGACCAGAGGTAATCGGATATCCCAACTTGGCCCAGAATCTGCCACAAACTTCTTTAATATGCTCACAATTGTCCGGTTATATCTCTCTACTGCCCCAGAAGAAGCTGGTCTGTAAGCAATATGCAGCTTTCTCTTGACCCCCAGTATCTCCCACATCTTTGTCATTACTTCACTGGTGAAGTGGCTACCTCTGTCTGACTCAATCCTTTGAGGTAGACCAAAACGGGAAAAGATGTGGTTAATCATCAAGGCAGCTGCAGTTTCTGCCTTGCAATTTGGGGCTGGGAGACATTCCACCCACTTGGTAAACAAGCATGTCACAGTCAACATGTACTTATTCCCCCTAGCCGAGCGAATCACAGGGCCTACAAAGTCGATTTGTAAATCTGACCATGGCAGTGTCATCCCCCGCTTTTGGAGAGGCGCGCGGTGCGTGAGGGATGATGGCTGAAATTGTGCACACACAAGACAACCCTTCAGGTACTGGTCGAGGTCCTGCCCCATGTGTGGCCAGTATGCAACCTCTCTTAAGATTTCCAATGTTGTGTGAAACCCCCTGTGACCGGCAGTGGCCGCATCATGGGCGTGACTTAACATCAGGCTTCGGAATGAGGTAGGAACCACCCACTGATCGTGGCCAGCTTTGGATTTCCTTACCAACAAACCGTCTTGGATCCGGAACATTTTTGGACATTTCATCAACACTCTTAGGTCCTCTTTCCCAATGTAATCGGTATCCGTCAGGGGAAAGTTCTCAGGGTCCTCAAGGTGCTGGTAAAATTTACCAATAATTGGATCCCCCTTCTGAGCGGTAATCAAATCAGCATCAGGGGTCTCCTTACTCCATTGTGCAATTGAAAGGTCGTTGTGAGCATTTGTCTGGGACCTAGTGATAGCAGTGACCTGGATTTCCCCCAACAGGGACTCAATCTCAATTAGATCCCCTTGGATGGCCCCGGTTTTGGCCAGCTGATCAGCTAAGTCATTTCCAGTTTTGTCTGGTCCCTCTACTTTGGAATGACCCTTGATCTTCTTCCAGTAGATGGTCATCCCATTCGATGTGACCAGATCATCAATGTTTTGGATCAACTTCCCATGTTTCAAGGGTTTGTTGTTAGCACATAACATGCCTCTGGTTTTCCAATTAACCAGGTGCTCCACGAACCCGTTCCGTACATAATCCGAATCTGTGATTATGACCAGTTCGTGGAGTTGATGCTGGACAGCAGTGAGGATGGCCTGATGCACAGCCATCAATTCTGCCACCTGACTACTTCGGGGACCAATTTTGTATCCAGCGGAGGGTTCTGGGGACTCATTCACCCATGCATTCCCTACGCCGGCCACCAGTTCTTTCTCCCCGTTGTTGTCAACATGGTAAGAGCATCCATCCACATACACAGTGGGCATTCCCTCACACTTGTCTTCTTCAAAGACTTTGTGGGGGGAATTAAGGTATGCCTCCATGCTGTCCTTTATTTTTAGACTTTCGTCCTCGAGACAGTTTTCTCTGGCACAATCATGCAAGTCAGCCAGACCTTGCGCGAGGGGACTCTTCTTGTTTTGGCCATATCTGACCTCCACAGGAAAGCCTTGCATTGACAGAATCCAGGAAGTAATTCGGGAATTACTCACATTTCCGGCCCGGATTCTGTCACTCTGGAGATATTGCAGAGGCTGGTGTGGAGTCTCCACTATGATGTGTTCCCCCTGGATAAACGGGCGGTAATTCTTCAATGCCCACACCGTTGCCAGGAGTGCCTTCTCACAATCGTTGAATTTTTCCTCCACAGAGGATAAAGTTTTGCTCGCATAGGAGATTACTTTATTGACCTTGTCATGCTTTTGGTATAATACTGCCGTCAAGCACGTATTAGAGAACCCCGTCTCCAGGAAGAACTCCTTGTTTCTGACAGGGTAAGCTAGGCAGGGTGCTTGTGAGAGGCTTCTTTTGAGATGTTTTACCGCCTCGGCTTGTTCTGGACCCCATTCCCACTTGACCCCCCCCTTCAGGAGATGAATCAGGGGTCTGGTGATCTCTGCGTAGCCCTCAATGAACTTTCTGCTGTAATTAGTCAGTCCAAGGAGGCTCCTTAGTTCCCGCAGAGTTGTGGGGTCTTTCAGTTTCTGGAGTGCTTCCACTTTCTTTTCCTGGGGACAGAGACCCTGAGGAGTAATCTCATGCCCCAAGAAATTAACACGGGTTCTACACCACTGTGCTTTCTGAAAGGAAAGTTTTGCTCCGGCGGCCCTCAACTGTGTCAGAACATAACGGATCTCCGCTATGTGTTCCTCAACAGTTGAGCTTTTGATGAGGATATCATCTACATAAGCCAGGTTACCCCTTGCACCCAAGTCGGGCATGGCCTTGTGTAGAAAAATGTTGAATTCATTGCCGGAGTTGAGGTATCCGAAGGGAGTCCGGGTCCATGTGTACTGCTGGCCCCCAAAGGTAAAAGCCAGTTTGTATTGGTCCTCCCTACTGACAGGCACAGTCCAGTATCCATTGGTCAGGTCTATTGCAGTGAATACCTGTGACCCCTGAATCTGGGCCAGCCCTTGGTCAATGTAGGGCAGAGGCCATCGGGAAGTATGGACCCGTTTGTTGAGCTCCCTGAGGTCGGCGCAGAGTCTCCACTGGCCGTTTGGCTTCAATATTCCCAGCACTGGATTATTGAAGGTGCTGTGGACTGGACGGAATATTCACCGGGACTCAAGGTTCTTAATTATTTCAGTAAGGGACTCCATTGATGCGAGAGGAAAGCGATATTGCTTCACAAACACAGGAGTCATGCCAGGGTCCGTGGGGATTGTTGTTGTGTGGATGTCAGTGCAACCACAGTCATATGAGTCTACCGCAAAGAGATCTTGGAAATCCAAGAAAACTTGTTTCAACTTTTGCTTTTGTTCCAGAGTCACACAGGCGTCAGCTAGGTTGACTCTCTCTTCCACCATCTGCCTGAAGCCTGGAAAGACTTCTGGGTTGGCTATCTCAGCGGCCTCCTCCAACTGGGTGGAGAAGTCCCTGGTCAGAGTGCTGATTTGGACCGGAGGCTTCAGGTGGGAAAGGCAGCCCTCATGGACCTGGAAAATCACCTCATCCCTCCTGAAGTCACAAGTCACATCTTCCTTACCATAGGGGCAGGAAGTGTACACCAGGAAGTTCCCCCCATGCCGGGTAAAAATCCTGTCTGGTGTTGCGTTGTCATCACTGTCACTGTCAAAACAGTCCTTGGGGATTGGTCCTAACAGTTCATTTCTAAGATCAATGGAGAAATGTCGGTCATCAACCGCCATTCCAATAATGGTGCCTGCGGCTAGAGTAATACTCTTTAAGTCGCTGTTATCCACCTCTATTAGAATGGTGTCATGTTCTATGTTGACTAATGGAGTTGGGTTTACCCCCAACCCTTGCTGTTGGAGAGAAGCATTTAGATGTATGTAAGCATCAGGGTTTTTCAACTCTTGTCCCCTTTTAACTTTCACTTCCAGGGAGAATTGTCGGGTCCTTTCTGGGATGGTGACTTCCTCTTTAACCTGAATTTCGACTGCATAAGGTAGCAATTGAGCTGACCTAAATGCTTTTTCTGGATCATCAAAGCCCATGGGATTATCCGCTAATCGGGACCAAGCTTTGAAGTTTATTAGATCCAAACTAATGGCAAAGCGATTGAGAATGTCACTGCCTAAGTAAAAGGCGGCAGGGACGTCTCGCACGACCCAACAATTGTGAACTATGCTCTTGTTGCCAATGGAGATTTTGAGCATACACCTGCTTGGCAGTAGATGTTTGGAATTAGGTGCTTCCAGGTCCATTTCCCATTTGTCTATCAGTTTGAAGGTGGGAATGGCTGGATCTTTTGGGAGTTTGCGAAATGTGGCTTTGCTGATGAAGCTTTTACCGTTGTTCACACACACTCGAGCGAGAACAGAGTCCTTCCCATCATTTAACTGAACAGGGATGAACAACTGCTCTCCAATTTGCTGAATATCAGCCAGGCTTTGAGCTGATTTCACATCTTTCTGGACTATAGGAGTGGGAGTTTCAGATTGTGGATTTGTAAGGAATTTCAGAGTGTTTCCTTCCAGCGTGGAATACCACTTTAGACTGGAAGGAAGGTTGATTTTCAGAAATAGAGAGGACCCCCCATCACCAGTCTGTTGTCCTACTGCTATTACTGTCACGTCTGGAATTTGGTTGTTCTGGAAGTGAAATTCTACTTGGTCAGATTTTTGTTCAACCATGTGGCAGGTGCCGTTTAAACTAATATGGTTGACACTCTGTTTTAATTTTATTGGTCGGCTAGTCTGGGTCCAGAGGACCTTGTTTACGCAATCTATTAGGGGTGACAACCTTCTCAGGAGGTCATTCCCTAGTAAACAAGGGGTGCCCTCTGGGGTCACAACTATGACCGGGTGTTTCAACTTGTGTCGCCCGATCTTAATGTCCAAGTCTGCAGTCCCCTCAACGGGAATTTCCTTCCCGTCAAAGTTCTGCAGTTGTCCAGGAAGAGAGGTGAGAGGAATTTGGTAATTCTCTCCCCTTCCTGCATTCAGTTCGTCAAAGGCCCTTCTGGACAGAAGGGTAGCTTGAGATCCAGTGTCCACCAGTGCCGAGATTGTACCCTGCCCCTGTACTTGTACCGGGGCATAATATCTTCCCTCCTTCTCCTCAAGGGGGCACAGATAATGTACATTTTTGGACAACTGGTGGGCTAATTTTCTGGTTTTGGACATCGCTAGCGAAGAGATTTGGGCAGAATCTTGTGGAGAGCCTTGGGAATCTGAAAGAAAAATTTGGCAACTGGAGATCAGAGCCATTGTGGGTTCCCCTGGCTCCGGTTCTGGGCCGCCCCCCCCCTTTTTGGAGGCAGTCACCAGGATGGGTTCGAACCAGGGGATTTTCTTGCTGTTGGTTCTGGGATGAGATGGTGGGCGGCGGTAGCTCAGTCTCCACATCTCCCCAGTCTGGATTTGCATCCCTAGGGACCCATTTTTCTTTGGGAGGAGTTCCCCCCTCTCTGAAGGAGAAGATCCTTTTCCCAGGATCCTCTGAGGATCCCTCTCCCTCAAATTGGAAGATCTGTACCTCCTCCTCAAACTGAGTCTGTTTGGGTCTTTTGTTTCTCCTACCCCCCCTCTGCTCCTTAGGAGGCAGACTTTCAGGTGCAAGAGATTTTGTTTCCGGTTCCTGGGTTTCCAGGGGCTGTTTACAAGTGAGGAAGGAAGCTTCCTCCAAGGCTTTACACCCCCCTTCCCCTTGTGCCTCCTCCCTGGGAACCGGTGAGTTATCGGGGTGCTGCCCCCGTCATTGTTCTGGAGCACCAGGTCCAGAGTTGGGTGCGTTCTGCGCCGGCATGCTGATCTGAGGGTTCTGCTGTGCCCTCAGTATATGACCCATATCCCGCGCCATGTTTTGAACCTGGCGCTCTAACTGGGAAACCCGCTCAGGCTGATACGGGGCCCTGTTTTCTCCCCTGGGCTGATCCCGGGAAGGGTAGCTGTCCCTCCTCTGGTAGTACCCCTGGTTGGGAAGATTTTGGTACCCCTCCACACTTGGCCTCCCCTCTCCCGGATTAGGTTGTCTGGGCTCAGGGAATTGGGGAAAGAAGGATGGATGATTTTGGGGTTGGAAGTCAGGAGGATATCTGGGGAAAAAGTTCGGCCCAGGGTTTGGTAAATTTCTGCCCTCCTGTGGGAAGTTTGGAGGGAAGTTCCCTGGGTTAGGTGCTTGGCTGGATCCCCCCCCTTGGGCTGGAGGAGTCCACACATAACCCAGGATGGGTCGATTTCCCTTGTAACGGGGACTTACATAATCAGGAGAGCGAGGGACCCCATTTGTGGGGCTGCCTCCCTGGCTCCCTGTCTGTGACTGGCCCGAGGACCTTCTGGGCCTAGCATTATTAGGTGCAGGTAGGTTTTTAGGCCCCCCCATCTCCAAATCCAAAACGGGGGTGACCTTTACCTCTGCCACCTTGGCAGCAGCAGGGGTGCTGTTGGCTTTGGGGTTTTTCTGGGCATTGCTTTTATTTTCTATGGGCTTCTGCACCTCATAGATCCGGGTAGCCTGTTCAATGACCCAGTCTAAAGATCTTTTCTCATGAAAATCCCTCACGAGCTGGGTCATGATATATTTGGGCAAGGCATGGAAAAACGTATTTATAAACTCTCTACTATCTGTGCGCACCCTTCTTGTGGTCTGTGCAAAAGCACGCTTTAACTCCTGCACAAATTCTTGTGGGGCCTGATCCTCCCCACATTGCAAATTGTGGGCTGCCTTGCGAGCCTCTTGAGGATTTCTGTGAACAGAAAAATGTTTCAGGATGGCCGCCTTATAGGTGGACCATCTTGAATGATTTTGGTCCTCCAGCCCCGCAAAGAAACTGGAGTATTCCGGGGAGAAGGTCCACTTTACATATTGAATGCAGCTTTGGCTGTCCCTCAAATGGAAAGTCTCCATCATTTGTTCAGACAACTCTAAGTGCTCCCAAACAGAATACTTAGCGTTCTTATGGTAAGGCGTGATGACGCTCCTGATCGCCTTAATCTGCTTTAAGGGGTCCTTAAGCAAGGCCCTTTTTGCCTTATTGGCCTTTTTGGTTCGGGTAACCCTTGTCCATTCTTCCTCGGACTCAGAGGCACTGCTCCCAGAGGTTCCCGTCTGTTCTTCCAGGTTTTCCCGGATTCTGCGAGCCTGGGAATGGCTGGCAGAATGTGGGGACCTGGTCTCCTGTGTCCTGCGCAGTTCAGAGGAGTCTTCAGATTCCTCCTTGCTGCCAGGATTTGATGGGTACCCCCTCCACTGACCTAACTGGGCAGAGGTTTTCAGGATGCCCTTAATGGGCCTACTCTCCTGGGGTTCCCCACTGAACTGTACTGTACTTGGGTGCCCATACCCGGATGCCCACCCCTCCATTCCTGAGTGGTACTGGCCTATGAGCCCCATACTCTTAGCTGGATAGTAATCTGCCATCCCTGTGGCCCTGTGCTCATGTGCGCCAGGGGACATGGGGGTGGTAGAGTCCAGGGACTGGGGGAGATGAAGGCCCCTGGTGTTAGGGCTCCTGCGGTTATGGTCAGGAGTCTCTCTTTCCCAGCGGACCTCATCTCTATCCGCCCCTGCTCCCTGTTGCAATGCAAGAGCCTGCATTTGTGCTTTCAGTTCCTCTGTTAAGGCCTTACTTGACTCTATCAGTCTCTCCTGCATCGCTACCTGTTGTTGGAGCCTATCATTGTGTTGACAGAGGGCCTCATTTTCCCTCTGTGCTTCCTGGTTGGTCCTGGAGAACTGGGCCAGTCTTTGCTGCAGGAGGTTTATCTCCTGAGCTGTGTCCCTATTGGCCTGCTCCTTTCTTGCTAGAGCATCCTCCACCCTCCTGGTGTGCTCTAACAAGTTCTGGTTTTCTTTTTGGAGGTCACCCAGACCCTGGAGGGCCAGGTGATTTTCTTCCATTTTCCTTTTAAAATGGCAGACTTCCTGGCCTATGGCGTCTCTTTCCTGACTAAGAGCCTGCATTTGCGCCGCCAGGTCGTCCCTCTGCCTTTGGAAGGTACCAGCTTTCTGGCGCTCTTCATCAAACTCTGCCTGGGTATCCAGGTCTTTCAAGATCAGCTTGTTGCTCTCTACCTTCACTCTATCTAGATGACTTTGCAGGGTGGCTACCTGCTCTGTGCATGCCCTGTTAAAGTCTAATTGTTGCTCCAGCTTTTTCTGGCTCTGCAGTAAGGAGTCCAAACTGTCTTGGTGCTCCTTCTGCAAGGCCAGAAATCTGGTATCCTGTTCTGACTTTTCCTTTTGCAGCACATCCATATCCTCCTTTATTTTAGTGATGTACAGTCTGCTGTCATTTTCTGACTCCTGGCTCCTCTGCAGCCTCTGCTCAGAAGAGACCAGGTCAGATTGGGCCTTCTCTAACGCCATCTGTTGCCTTTTTGCCAGATCATGGCCTTCAGCACATTTATTCTGTATGGCTCCCATATATAAATATAAATATGCCGCTATCCTAACAATCTTGTCGTGTTCATCTTTGGCCTTAGGAGCCATATATAGTTCACTCAGGGCCACATGTAATGGACCCTGATCTCTCCAAAAGTCTGACCCTGTTTCCGTGACCTGTTGCATGATGGCCTGCAACCAGACTGTTTGGTCCTGGTGAGTCCACTCACCTCTCACAAATAACTTATGTAAGAAGTGCTCTCTGGCTATTTTCATATCTACCAAGGTCGTCATTCTAGAGATTGGTCTCTGTCCTGACTTACAGGAGTTAGTATTTTATTTTTGCAGAACAGAACTTTTCTTGGAGTGTCCCTTTTGAGGAATGCTTCACAGCGTAATGCAGCGTGGTGATCCGACCGGATGTATGTATCCCGTCAGTTAGCGCACTGTATTAAGCTGCACAAATGGTAAATCTAACCCAACGTCTCGGCTCGAGCCCCCACTTTGTAAGAGGATTCAATTCAGCACTACAGCTAAGTCTATGCCTAGTCTAGAATACAGAATGAAAACCCTTATTGATATATCTTTATGTCCAGTTCATGCGTTCTGGATGACTACCCCTGTATAACACCCCTCTCTTGGAATCCCCCTGACCCCACTGAGCCAAGAAGGAGTTCTGTTTTGCAAGTTTAAAAGGTTTATTTGATAATTGAAAATATATATATATCACACTTTATAATAAATTAATAATTGAATATCACACTTAATCTGATATGGTGAATATTAACAACGGAGAATCTGGCACTAGCACACTTCTTTATAATCAATAAGGAGTGGACATGGAATGGATAAGGTAGCACATTGGTAAATAGGTACAGAAGTATAATGTGGTAGAGAATGCTTTATGTAAGCTCAGGTGGATGCAATATTCACTGAATGCAGTACAGAAAATACTCAATATGATTTCAACCCAACAATGTAATCACTTTTCTCTGGCTATTCACTCCCCCCCTCTTTATGCAATGCAAGGAAATGGGAGGAAACACACAGTTCTCAGAAATGCAATCAATGTAATTCAGTTCACACCAGCAAGCTTAGACAACAGAAAACAGGAGTTTTGAAATAGCAATGGATGAGAAATATGCTAAATTTGCTTTTAATTCCCTTTCAGAGGTTCAGGGTGAGTGGTATCTAGTTAATATTAGTCCAGGCTCACACTAGCAATGATGCAGGAATGATTAGCAGGTTAAACGAATTTCTGGCAAATGGAAAGCAAGCAAAACTGCTGTCTTTTTTTACACGTGAAGAAATTGCAAATCGCGGTAAAATTCGCGGATGCGTGTTCCGCGATTGCGGTAAAAATATAGGGGGTAGGAATGCGGTTCTAGGTTCGTAGGAAAGCCACGATTCTAAGCTATCAGAGGAAAGTTACTGCAAGTCTCTAGCCCAAACGGTCGCGGAGATATGAGCGATTTAGTAAAGGTCGTTTTTGGTTTTGCAAATTTTAAAAGCTCAAAATGACAAGTGACAAATTTTGCAGCTAGAATAACAGGTGACAGATTTGGAGCTATCAGGCAGTTCTACTTAGGTTAAATAGATTGAATTAGATGAATTTAAACTAAGAGCTTTGGTTCTACACAGTTCTGCTAGGTACTCACACTATATTCTTGAATTAAATGGGCCTCGTCACGGATCTGGTCAGGGTTTTAGACTGGACTCTGGTCTGGTCTGGTCTCTGCACTTCACAGTGATCTGGGTCAGCTCTCTCTGCTGGGTACAGCACTGCTTTCTCTCTCTGGTCTGGTCTCTAGTTTGGCTTTCTGGAGGTTGATGAATTTGAAGTCTGGATCTCAGGATGTTGTATGGTCCAGCAGAGTGCGTTGCAGCAAATGGAATTGAAGGTCTCTACCTAAGTTTCAGTGGTCCATTTATATGTTCTGCAAGTGGGTGTGTGTGTTTGGTCATAACTAAACTCGCCCCTCTCACTTGTCATTGGTCAAGCTTTCATTCGTCCCCTGATTGGTGAACTAAGTTGTGTCAGAGTGATGTCAGCCATTTATGATCTCTTGAAGGACCTCCCTTATCATCTGTGCACCCAAATCTATATATGATCAAAATACATACTTCAGAGTTACACAGTTGTTTGAAATTACATATACATGGTGTGGCTGAATTTAGCCATGTCTCTGTCCAAATCTGCTCTTTCTAGGAGCTTGCATTCAGAGATGGTACATAATTGACTTTTTAACTGATTTTTCAATTTCTGACATGGACCCAACTTTACATACATGTGTGCAGGGAGTAGGGACATTAACTGATGAAGTTTCAGATTTTTAACATGCACACATTTAGAGTAATATCCACTTTTCCGCTAAAACCCCCCTGAACATACCACCGGTTCTAAAAACCTCTTAAACTGTGGGCAGAAAAATCACAAGAATTATGGTATCATTTATAAAATTTTCACATGTCCGCTCTATGAATGATCCATCTTTTTAAAGTTATGTTCTGGCTCCAAAGGGGTGTGGTTTTCTCTCAGCACAAGGTAGAAATACTGGTTTATCCAGTTCTGCCAAGCCAGCTTGCTCTCACAGGCAGTGCCCCTCCCCTGTGTTTCAGGAGGAAGCCACTTTTTACGACTGCTGTAATAAAACCTTTGCCTGAGTCCTGAAAGGCTCATTGTTCAAGAGGAAGCCATTTATGATCCTCTCAATAAACCCTCTGCCTGGGTGAAGGGAGTTGCCTTGTTCACTCTCCTGCAGAGCACAGGTAATTCAATTATCAGATAGATGGCATATCCTTAGTGTTGCCAGCAAAAGGCAGATTGGCCTGGTGACACAGTTGTGACTCAAGTTTCACTCCTGATGGGGGTAGCTGTCAAGCAAAATCAAGTTCCTTAAGCCAGACCTTCAGCTAACTGGCGGGTTTTTTGTTGCTTTTTAACTTAACTTGCAATTTTACACATGCAGCTAGAATGCTGATTCTAAGTGCAAAACTATGACATTTCAACAGTTACAAAGGCATGTGACACCAAACATAGGTCACTCATTTAATCTAAACATTTTCGATTTTAGTGTCTTTAAATCCAGTGCAACTTAAACTGCTGCAATCCACAGCTCAGCCAGTCTTGTTATAAACCTTGTCTTATGATCTTCATTTCCCAGATTTTGTAGGCACACAAAACTCCATTCTGCCAAATGTCTGCTGGTGTTCAGTAAATATTTTGCACATATTGCAATGTTTGAAAATAGGCATTTTGACTTGCCTTCAGGGAAACACAGAGTGGTTTTAAAACGCCGGCTTTTGGATAGTGGTGAGTACTGGTACTGCACCCATTTTTGGGATTTAAGAAATGAATTCCCCACAATTCTAGGTTGCATTTGGCAATCAGCATTTCCATTCCCAATGGTTTCAGACTACTGTGCGGGTAGTCCAATGGTGGTTTTAAAGCGCTTTGAAGCTAACCGGCGCTACTGTTTTTCCTTTGGCAACCCAGCCTTTCATTCTCGCACTGGTGGTTGGCAAGTGAGGCAACCATTTTGGTGTGCGCACAAACTGCGCAGCTTTCCTGGATTTTGGCGCACATGTGGGTTTTCCGCCATCTTGAATTTTCTAAGCCCACAGCACCAATTGTTGTGGCATGATAGCTTAAACGTGGGTCAGGACACCCAACACTTGCCTAAGAACATTTGAATCGAAGGACTCCCTCGCCCGCCTCGTCGACCGCTTTGTCCTGCCGGAGAAAGTCGAGGACGACCAACGCGCCGAGGAGAATCCGCCGGTGGGTTTCCCGCCACCTCACGACCCCAAAGACTCGAGCGACTCGACGCCCTTGTTGGGCCACCGTCATTCACAATCTTTGCGGTCCAGAACTAGTGTCGCCGAGGTGCCCCGCACGCCTCTTCCTCGCAGGACGCCAACGTCCCGACGCCGACGAGCACCGCTCGGATCGAAGCCTGCCGCCTCATCGACGCCGTTCTACCCTGTTTGTTGTCGGACGTTCGACGCCCCGTGTCTCCCGCTTGAAAGGGAAGGCATTCAAGAAGGGCCGTCGATTCCCCGACACCGAACACCGAGTTCCTCGACGCTTCTCGACGCCTCTCGACGATCCGTGACTCCTGCTTTAAAGGGGGTCACTCAAGAAGGATCTGTCGACGCCTCTTCGAAGAACTCGACTCCACCAGGTACATTGGGGGGGTAAAAACATTGTAGGAGAGAAAAAGACTATTGAACAATATATGGACTGGGCTTGTGTTATATCTCTTTATTTTACAGGTTGCCCAGGTGGGGGGATCTCCACACAGAACTGAGTCCAGTAGTAGGGGCCAGTCTTCTGCCTATTGTTTCAACCATCTGTTATCTCTCCTCTTTCTATTGCTGGTTTCCGTCTTATTGATCTGTGTGACATTTTGACAGTATTGTGAATGCACTTTAATGAGGTCTAATATTAGTGGTACCACTTTAGAATTGTAGATATTTACCATTATTGATCTTCCTGAGCACAAAGTGCGTTATTGTGATAAGTGTACATAACCCTGGAATATTAATTATATAAAGACTGTGTTTTCAGTAATACAGTGTGTGGACATTCCTTTGTGGGGGCTTGGGGAATACAGTGTACTTAAGAACCAGCCTGCATCACCTCCTGAGAAGCTAGGCCTTGATTGCTCGTCCATTGCTACCGTAATAGAGAATCTTGGCTGGGGTCCTCTGTGCCTCTCCTCTACCATATAGAGAGCGGAAGTACAGACCACCCCCTACCGGTCTTTACAATCCCTTCCTGTGATGTCATCAGGGGGTCAAGGGTCGTGTGATGTCACTTCGGCTACCCCTGGCATTTTGGTGAAATGACGTCCCTGAATCCCACTTGTGATAGATGGGAAAAAAATGATGCAAAGAAGTGAAAGATGACTGGGGAGTTAATAATTATACCACACATCTGTGAGGCCTAGCCGTTCAGGGTTCGCATTAAAACAGGTTCTCGTTGTTCTTGGATTTAGGGTAAAACCCCTCCAAGCGGGGGCTTGTAGGGAGTTGCCCAATGTATTTTTCTCACAAGCTACTTTACCCTCAAAGGACACCATGGAATCCCCAATGAGAATCCCTAGGCTGGGCAAAAAGACCCTTCGATTGTTGATCGGCTTTCTGTCCTTTTTATTTTTTTGGCTATAAAGTGAGCTTTGGCTCCACCTATAAGCCGAAACGAATGTATTGAAGTGCACCTAGGAAGAGATGGCATATGAGGAGGGACACGATGCTTGTTGGTGTTGTTTGGTTATTTACTGTCCAATGGGCTGGCCAAGGCTATGCTAATCCCTATGGCCCACCCACGTCCTGCCCCTCCCTGCCCAAAACACACCCTCTTGGGATCTCTTTGAGCTAGATTTATCATGCCTCAAAATCAATCTTTGCACTTCAAAGTGTCTGTCAGGGTTTTTTCAAAGCAGTCTACTAAGAGCTAATGGTTTAACTGTTGCTGTAAACGTGCTACTGGTATAATAAGGATGTCTCTTCCAGGGCTCCCTTCAGCCACTTGCTCTATAAGATGTATGCATGACCTTCACGGAAGTCCTGTTAAAAACAAGCACTGGCAAAGACAACAGTGTTGGCTTGTGTATAGGTATTACATAGACATTTGCCAGGCACTGCTATCATATGCCTGGGTATGTGCACCATTTGCAAGCTGCTGTCATTAATGGCCAATGGTACCATCACGGCAATGCCTTGTAAATACCTTCCCCATGTCAACACAAAAGCCAAAACTGTTGGCATAGCCAAAGCTTGTTTTATGTGTTTTTGACAGCGCTGCACGTAGAGATAACCTCTGTCATTCGGGGTGCTGTCACTTTTTGGTGGTGTCATTTTTCTGAGCTGGGCAGGAATTAGCATGGCCACAGATTCTGCTTGTGCCTTTATTCAGGGGTTACAGGAAGGGGCGCTGCCGCGTGAAAGGGACTCGGGGGAGCTTCTGTCTCATTTCTGCTGCATTTGGAGGAAATCATTTGCATGTCTCTCAGGAGAATAGCATATGCTGTGCGTTCCAGATAAAAGAGACAACAGCAAAAAAACATCACCCCCCCCCCCCCACCACCATCAGAATGAGAGCAAAAACAGTACCTGGAGGAAGCCCACATAGAAAGCTTGTGGTAGGGTGGTACACTCCACGTTGGTGGTGTACTAGTAGAGTGAAGGAGGTAGGGACCCTTGATGGTGGAGAAGCAGCGTCTAAGAGCGTGGTTGCGCGTTTGGTGGCATTTCCTCCAGAAATAAGGCCAAAGGGTAATATTTAAATGGATGGAGTAACTTGAAGGGGCCGCATGATATAATCCCATTCTGCTGAAGCTATATGTATGCAATATTCCTATAACGTCTGCCACATGTCTCTTGCCTGTTTTGTATGATGTATGCCTCATGTAACTAAGCTTTTTCCTTGTAACAGCGCCTCGATGCCCCCGGGCTGTTTGCGCGCTCTATACATTTAATAAATAAATAAATAAATACCAAGTTGTGCAGAACATTCATTTATTCCCCAATCTGGAGACCCATAGGGTTCCATATGGATCTCTGTAGGTGATAAATATCACACTTGGCAATGCATTTGTGCAGAGGAAAATACTGCTGTCAAATATCAGTTCCCGTCCTGAAACTCGTACTTTGGCATTGCGGTAAAACATGCGGTATTCTAAAATATATCGTGGGCTCCCAAAAACTGGTATAGCCTGAAGTGACTGCCAGTCACCGCAGACTATACCTGCCTCGCTCTTTAAGGTTTCCAATTACCAAAAAGATTGATTTGAAAGCCTTGTGCTTCACTCACCACGCCTCCACCAATGAGGTACCATTAAAATCCAGAGGCTCATTTACATCCCCCCGCCCGCCACTCCCATAACACACAGATCCAAGCCGAGGCTTTCAGCTCGCATACTATGCTCTGCCCCGATTATAGAAACCTCGGGGGATGAACACAGGTCAATTACAGGAGTACGCGGCTCTTTTACCTCTGTAGCATCAGGCAGTGGTGAAAAGCCCTCTGCTCCCCCTACTCATGCTTGCCTACCACCTTGCTTAAACTATGCCAGCGTGTACGTGGCCTCCATGCCCCTCTTGCCTCTTACCTTGAGTATTTGGTCCTTGAAGGGACTTGGATGCCATGTTGGAGTCGTTTTTGCCACATGTCAATGTGTCCCGCCTCCGCCTCCTCCTCAGACCCCGAAGGCACCTCTGCACCTATTTGGGGGTAGTCTCTGGGTCATTTCCTTGCCACTGCTTTCTCTTACTTTGGCTACTCCAGAGGGAAGCCACCTCTGCACCATGAAGCGTTGCTCTGCGTGTCGCCTTTCCCTCTTACCTTAGTAGCTCCGGTCCTGTGCACCTGGGTTACAAATGCAGTATTATCTCTCAGGACATAACATTGTGAGGTACGCAAGACCCACTAAAGCCCGGCTTCCCTGCTTCCATTGCAGGAGACTCCGGGCTAGATCAGAAGTTGGGCGGTATCCCGGCGGTAAATCCGCCGGAATTCTGCCCAACACATTACTGTTACTGCAACTTGGTCTGGCGCTATTAGCATCCCAACCTCTGAGTTTCCCCCAAACTCGGGATTAAGCGTTGTGGTAAAGCGGCAGTAATACCGTTACCGCTGCATTGTTACCACACCGCCCAACACTTGATGAGGCCCTCAGTGATCAAAATGTGCCTGGAGAGGGGGATCGTGATCAGGCTGTGATACCGTGAGCGCAGTCACACGGGGAGAGCACATAAAAGACACACACTTGTGTATGATTACGGGCTGCTGTGCACTTTAAACAAATATAAATAAATAAATAATTACATAATTTATTGTTACAGAGGCAAGTTGTGATACAGAATATACACACAATTATTTGATGCAGTTTTCTCCCCTCTTTGGCCTGTGGGTGGCAGCATGTACGCTGTTTTTGAGATGGGTTTGTTTCTAGCACCTCTTTGGTACATTGTTTGGAAGTCAGTTGCTTTGGTTACAATTGGCATGCTAGTGACACACAACAGACACGTATGTCTACGCCAAATGGCTTCATTACAAGTTTGGCGGTGCAGGAAAAAAGGCGTAATACTGTTACCGCCACTTTTTTTTGCAGTAACAGAATTACTGTTGTTTTTCCAGCAATGTCAAATTTTTATTTGGAGGTAAAGTGGAGGGTTTCCCTCCAGCAACAAACCGGTGATAAATCTGCCAGTTTACCTTAAAAAAAATAAGCAGATTTACTGTGCGGTAAATCCACCAAAATTCCTTATGGAGTGATATGCAATCCAAAAATTGGGAATTCCGCTGCTCTACCACCTCTTGCAATCCCGTATTAAACCCATGGGATTAACTGGCTGTAACAGTAATCAGATTTGGCGGTAAATCGGCCGATGTATCGCTGAATGAACACCAAAGGCATAATAAGGCCCTCCACCCTTAATGCCTCGGTTCCATCCCATTGCACGGGCTGCCCTTCACACAGGTTTCCACTGCCCTGGATTGGCTGTGACTCAGTGACCGCTGCACGAGGGCCTGCCCTTCCACCCACGGAACAGAACACGCCAGTGAGATTTTCAAGGGTTGCATAACACATAGGTTGGTGAATGCTTTGTATTTTGTGAATTTCAGTGGGGATTATTTGCACATTTCTAGGTTATTTTGTAAATACAGGGCTTTGAGTGGGATGTCGCTCGCTAGCCACAGCTGTGCCCGGCAATTTTCAAATATAGCCTTTGAGCAGGGGCTCTGCCAGGGCCCTCGGAACTGACTTCCCCTAGCGCCTGAGCAGGGGCTCTGCCAGGGCCCTCAGAAATGACTTCCCCTAGCCCTTGAGCAGGGGCTCTGCCAGGACCCTCAGAAATGACATCCTCTAGCCCTTGAGCAGGGGCTCTGCCAGGGCCCTCATAACCGACTTCCCCTAGCCCTTGATTAAGGGCTCTGCCAGGGATCTCAGAACTTACTTCCCCTGGCCCTTGAGCAAGGGCTCTGCCAGGGCTCTCAGAACTTACTTCCCCTAGTCCTTGAGCAGGGGCTCTGCCAGGGCCCTCAGAACTGCCTTCCCCTAGTCTTTGAACAGGGGCTCTGCCAGGGCCCTCAATAATGACTTCCCCTAGCCCTTGAGCAGGGGCTCTGCCAGGGCCCTCAGAACTGACTTCCTCTGACCCTTGAGTGGGGGCTCTGTCAGGGCCCTCAGAACTGACTTCCTCTGGCCCTTGGGTGGGGGCTCTGCAAGGGCCCTCAGAACTGACTTCCTCTGGCCCTTGAGCGGGGGCTCTGCAAGGGCCCTCAGAACTGACTTCCCCTGGCCCTTGAGCAGAGGCTCTGCCAGGGCTCTCAGAACTGACTTCCCCTGGCCCTTGAGCAGGGGCTCTGCCAGGGCCCTCAGAACTGACTTCCCCCGGCCCTTGAGCAGAGGCTCGGCCAGGTCTCTCAGAACTGACTTCCCCCGGCCCTTGAGCAGAGGCTCTGCCAGGGCCCTCAGAAATGACTTCCCCTAGCCCTTGAGCAGGGGCTCTGCCAGGACCCTCAGAAATGACATCCTCTAGCCCTTGAACAGGGGCTCTGCCAGGGCCCTCATAACCGACTTCCCCTAGCCCTTGATTAAGGGCTCTGCCAGGGATCTCAGAACTTACTTCCCCTGGCCCTTGAGCAAGGGCTCTGCCAGGGCTCTCAGAACTTACTTCCCCTAGTCCTTGAGCAGGGGCTCTGCCAGGGCCCTCAGAACTGCCTTCCCCTAGTCTTTGAACAGGGGCTCTGCTAGGGCCCTCAATAATGACTTCCCCTAGCCCTTGAGCAGGGGCTCTGCCAGGGCCCTCAGAACTGACTTCCTCTGACCCTTGAGTGGGGGCTCTGTCAGGGCCCTCAGAACTGACTTCCTCTGGCCCTTGGGTGGGGGCTCTGCAAGGGCCCTCAGAACTGACTTCCTCTGGCCCTTGAGCGGGGGCTCTGCAAGGGCCCTCAGAACTGACTTCCCCTGGCCCTTGAGCAGAGGCTCTGCCAGGGCTCTCAGAACTGACTTCCCCTGGCCCTTGAGCAGGGGCTCTGCCAGGGCCCTCAGAACTGACTTCCCCCGGCCCTTGAGCAGAGGCTCTGCCAGGGCCCTTAGAACTTGCTTCCCCTAGCCCTTGAGCAGGGGCTCTGCCAGGGCTCTCAGAACTGACTTCCCCTAGCCCTTGAGCAGGGGCTCTGCCAGGGCCCTCAGAACTGACTTCCCCCGGCCCTTGAGCAGAGGCTCTGCCAGGGCCCTTAGAACTTGCTTCCCCTAGCCCTTGAGCAGGGGCTCTGCCAGGGCTCTCAGAACTGACTTCCCCTAGCCCTTGAGCAGGGGCTCTGCAGGGCTCTCAGAACTGACTTCCCCTGGCCCTTGAGCAGGGGCTCTGCCAGGGCCCTCAGAACTGACTTCCCCCGGCCCTTGAGCAGAGGCTCTGCCAGGTCTCTCAGAACTGACTTCCCCCGGCCCTTGAGCAGAGGCTCTGCCAGGGCCCTTACAACTTGCTTCCCCTAGCCCTTGAGCAGGGGCTCTGCCAGGGCTCGCAGAACTGACTTCCCCTAGCCCTTTAGCAGGGGCTCTGCAGGGCTCTCAGAACTGACTTCCCCTGGCCCTTGAGCAGAGGCTCTGCCAGGGCTCTCAGAACTGACTTCCCCTGGCCCTTGAGCAGAGGCTCTGCCAGGGCTCTCAGAACTGACTCCCCCGCACCAGATTTCTTCCCCACAGTAATGCAGATAAACATATGAATTGCAATACTGCCCTTCCCAGTGTATGTCACTTCCAGAAACCTTTAGAATCACATCAGTTAAAGAGATTGGAATTCTGTTTTCACCGAAATTATTAGAGAATGCATTGTTTGATTTTTGCAACAAATTGCATTAAAGTAATGTTTCAGAAGGCTGTTAATAGGTATGAACCACGGATTTCTTTCAAGAGAACGGTGGGATTGTATGCTGCACTGACCTCTCTGGATTTGATATTCTGTGTTATGTGTGCATATATATTTATTTTGGTCAATATTTTTACCCAATGTCATTATATTTTCAGACCTCTTTTAAAGTAGAATGTACTCCCTTTCGTTGTAAATATGGAAACTCGTTTGGCTCTGTTAGGTCACTCCTTTAATTAGATAGGCCTCGCTTCTTTTGAAGGTTTGGTAGCTACTTGGGATCTGAGGCGGCAGGCCCCAGCCCCACATTTTGCCCATCGACGTTTTAAAGCGCCCCAATGCCCCTCCATGTCTTACCCCAGAACCTCTGAGCATTTACTAGATACACCGAGCCCTCGTGACTGATGCTGCCAGCCTGCTCTCTTCATTGGACAACTATGGTCTGCCACACATTACAAATACAAAACGAGCGCAGCCATTTGAAATGAGCCGGATGTGGGGAAACACGTTAGAAGCAGGAGCTGCGGGCTCTGCCATACTCTCAGGTGTGTTTCAATGCGTTTCTTTCGAAACAGCGTTAATACACAGCACGCCAGGACTTATTTAGGCAGTAACAGCCTCATTGCATGTTTGGCGGTATTTCCTACCCAAATACCACCAAACATAAATACCATTCCGCATTCGGTAACGGAAAGGATCGTTGATTATAGTTATGTGGACCCTGGAGTTATTCGCCATTTTGGAATTCCTTTGGAAATGAGGCATTAGCTCCGGAATAACCTATCAGTTAATGCTTTCATGTGGATGTAATTACACGAGCACACACGATGAGCTTCGGTAATGAAACGCGTAGTTTGACAACAGCGGTATTCGGAAGTACACCATTATCGCGCTACTTGTAAGGAGCGCCAGCTCGCAGGCAATTTCACGTGGTGGCCTGTGTGCATGCTTCTTAAATAGCGACACGCAAAAAAAACCCTAGCGAGTGAGGTAGTGCCAGCATCGAAGTATACAAGTGTAGGAGGCCACCCCACAGGCGCACAAGCATAGGCCGGGCGGGCACAGTGCAGCGGCCTTCACAAAGCCAAACACACAACACCACACCTGAGCGCCTGGAGACTGCCCCTGGGGACTAGTGGTGCGCGGTAACATAACTTAACATCAATGCACAAGGCTTTAAGCCTTTTCATGGTGGGAGCTGTGGGTGCATGCAGCCCACAGATGAATGCAGAAGACGCCTTAATCTCTTTTCCTGGACTAGGAGCTAATGGCTGCAGTGTACAAGCATAGCTCCGCAGCAGGCACTTTAACACTGTGAGCTATCTCACATGTCTTGGCAACTGCATTGCCCTTTTTTGATTTGATTCCGTTTTCTCTGTTAACATTTCTATATTAGTAGATTTTTTTACTACTGCTTGGTTAATCATACTGCATTTCGCACACCTTTTTATGTTGTTCTAACCAATGTTCTCCATCCCATGACCCTATGGCAGGACAGTTGTGTAATGCATTGGAAACTTGACCCCGTCTGTTGGGCAACTCCTTCCGTTACACTGCCAGGCCTCTTGTCTAGTTTCCTTATTTCCACCTGCAGCGTCTTAGAGGGTCTATAGAGTTTGACCAACTGCGCCCTTATTTGTCACAGACACACTAATCACACAGGTGACACGTGGTGTCAAACACACTTGGCGACTCTCTAGTTTTGTGGTAGACTCTCTGGACCGCTTCCACCACTTTCGTTTTCAGTAAGTAACGATTTCTGTACATTCCCTCTGAAAGAAAATCGCCATTTTAGGTCAAATCTTCCCGGGGCTCTGCAAGCCACGCTGATTTCTGTTCCCCAATATATTTCCATGCCATCTCATAGGTTGGGGTGCATTTATACACACTTGACGACGCCCCCTGCCCGATCGAATACCCACATTTATAAGACCGATACCTTTGGGATCAAGGCCTGCACGGAGCGCAGGAAAAGCTCTTCGAGGTTTAGCGGCACTCTATAAACTGTAGTAACAGAGCACTGGTGAGGAACAACGTAAACACCATAGAGACTCACTCCCAATAAGTGAGTTTGTAGGTGTTTTCAAAGCTCATATGAACACTCGCACATAGCACACTGCACAAACAGTCACGGGGTGATAGCGACGAGTCCCCCAAGCTTTAGCACAGGGACAAAGCACACTCATATACAATTATAAGCCTACACCTACCATACACATAGAAGTGCCGTGGTGACGTGGTCCCTTGTAAAAGTGTGACTAACACTGCCTAACACAACAACACGCTAACCAAAGCACGCACAGGGCCCGGGCCAGTGACCCCGAATTTTCCAGTAGGCGCACGCACACGCGCACCCCCTCCTCCCCCCAAGTATACAGCTTTAGCTGGAGGACTGCGCCCAGCATCGGAGCCACACAGCACCCACTCTGCTCGTTCGTGCAGTGCAGTCGTGTGCTGTCCAAGTCAGCCTGCTGATCACACTGCACACCCTGCACCCAATACACACATATAGCAGGAGGAGCGCAGCCCCGTGCCATCAGATTATTAAGTACATGGTTAGAGAAGCCACCTGGACAGTAAGCCCCCAAAAGCACTATCCCGCATATTATATGGTTTGCTTTCGTCCTCGCCAGCTTTCGCCTCGGATACCCTGTCATTGTAATGATGGGGGCCCCCACGAATAAGAAGCTTTTCTGCACAGTGCATTGCCCGCCCCCCACCACGGCTTCCGTGTATTCATCTACACTCCGTAGGGCGGCCCACTCACCCTCCTGTGCTAATGGGAACATCTTTGACATTGTAAATCGACAGTCGGTGAGACAATATTTTATATTTTAAATAGTTATGCTGAATACGTCTGTTTTTATTAATTCTTGTTTTAATCCAAAACATTTTACATTTTTTAAAATTGTTGTTATTGTGATTAAGATATGTGATTAATGTTTTATAATGAAACTAAATGCACAATAAAAAAATGGACTGTACATTCTTCCAAAAAATAGGCACCTGTTTAGGGCGTGTTGAAGACACATATGCTGCATCTGCTATTCTGGGCATTTTATGCATCATTTCAAATAATAATTCAGTAGATTTTAAAAGACATATTTGTATTATTTTTTAACTTGCATGCCTTTTCTAAAAAAACATCTTTAAACCCGCACTCATTTCCCTGATTCTTTGCATCCTCCATGATCATGTTCTAGGAAAATGCCAGGATTGTGGAATTTTTCAACCTACATTCTTGGGTTTCCATTTTTCTTACGCGGAGGGTAAACTGTGTCATGGCATTAAACAAGTCCCCGGGAACTGCCCAGGATTGGAGTGGTCTCAGGTTGGAAGGAGGGCAGCAGGAATCCGTGGAAGGGCGGCCTCTCGGGCCTCAAGGGTTATGGGAGAGCCGGGCTCTTTCAGTAGACTGCTCTCCCAGCTCCTGGTCCTGCATTTCGCCATTGCCAACCGTCTCCATTCTGGGCTCTTCTGCCACCAGCCGCCGGCTTTCCAGCTCCTGGTAGCCCTTCTGTCTGTACCGCCTTCGGCCGTAGATGGCCATGGCAATCAGGACGGCCAATGTGGTGGAGACGGCCACTGTGATCCCGGCTGCTTCCCCCCCGGAGATTCGCCTGTCAGCCCCCTGGACCATCCTTATTGTGCTGCGGGCAGTTTCTGTTTTGGTCAGCGTCCACATTTGACTACCAGAATCTTTGACCCAGGAGTGGTCAGTCTCAGTCAAGACGAGGACGGTGTTGGTGATGCCTACGCTCATGGCCGGTGGGCGCGAGAAAGGGGGTAGACGTACCGGGGGCAGGGATCCTCCGGTGAAAAGACCTGACTTAACACAATAGTTAACTTGGCATCCATCGCTGATGACGGCCAGGTGCTGGCTGAATCCAGACGGGCATCTTTTTGGGGCAGAACTTTTAGCGGAAGCAGAAGTATTGGCAAGGACAAGAGGGTTCCCTGCTTCACAGCTAAAAAAGCCCCCAAAGGGCACTGAGTAACGGTACCCCATCTCGTAGTCCCCACTGACACAGACTTTCAAGTCATCCAAAAGCTTCAGGGCGTAATAGCTAACTGGGCAGGACTGGGTAGTTGTTAGAGGATTAATGCTTCTGCTGTTGAAAAGGCCACCAAACAGGTAACCTGAATTCTGTGGGACCACGCCTTGTGGCGCACACCAGTACGCAATAAACTGAGCGGTGGACACCCGGAAGACATCGACACAAACCCTCTTGCAGAATATTCCCCAAAAGCAATCCTCGTGGCATTCCAAGCGGTGGAACCCTTCATCTCTGTTCTGGGAGCTCAGTTTGACTGGAGCATAGCCCTGGGGACAGGAAAACCCCCCAGTCAGGGGATTCTTATGCTCCAAACCCTGGCATATAATCCCAGCCTCCTCCCCACTAACCTCTGTGCAGTCTTGATATGCTCCGCCAAAGGTAAAATTGGTCATTATGCCCTGACAAGAGCTGTCATCAATATTTGCCTGGAAGTTGAAGTTTGGAGAAGTGGCATCGGTGCAGCCAGGGTAGGTGTTGACCTTGTAGTAACGGCTGGATGCTGCATCTACTGTCTGCAAAAGCTTCTTCACAGTCGGCTCCGGAAGGTCTGGCAAGTTCTGTGGGTTGATGAAGAACTGTATAGGCAAGCCTGACCGATCGATGGCAACCAGCTGATTGGTGATGCTCTCTTGCCACGTCTTGAGGGTAATACCGGGGTAGAACGGCACTCCTCCGATGCTCTCAACTCGGGAGCTGGTGCGGTTGGTGACATAATTACGGGTAAAAGAGTCCTCCAAACTGAAGTTGAGGCTAAACCCAAAGCTGACAATGCCTTGGAAGGTACCCCCAGCCGAGGCAGTGATGGAGCTCTTCTGAGACCAGCTGTTCTCCAGGAATGTGGACCTGAGGTTATCTTCCTGCATCAGGCTCGCTCCCGCGTCCACACTAGTGAGCACATGAGTGCCATAGTTAAGAATGAGGATCTCGGCCAGGTACTTGGCCATGCAGGTCTGGTTGTTCTCCAGGTGGTTGGCAATGCTGAACAAATGGCTCTTGAAGCTTGGGTCAAACATGAAGTTGGGGTTAGCCTTCACTGTGTAACGATGGTTTCTGACCTGGACTCTGGTGGTGAACGAGTTGTCCCGAATCTGGTTAGTCTTCATCCTTTGGAAGTCTGTAGAGAACTTTCCATTGATGACAGAGAAAACGGAGACGTCCTCATTGATGGAGAACGAGGTGTAGCTCTTGTACTCCTTCCAGCTGGCCACAATCTCAGAATTCATCTCCAGGTTGGTCTGTTTCTGAGGGATCACAAAGACGTCATCTGGGACGATGTAGGCGCCATCCTCGGTGGTTTTGCAAGAGGAGTAGTCCATGGACATCACTCTTCCCATATCAAGGTTCCGCAGGTTGTCCCAGCCTCCTCCGGGCAGTACCTCCAGGGTAGGGATGCTCATTGTCTTTTTACATTCCTGAGGGCCTGGCGGAGGGCTGCCTTGGTGTGGCGCCCCGGCACATTGACCCCTTTCCACCAAAGCTAGTACAGCCCAGATGAGGAGAAACCTAGCAGCGGGCGACCTCATTGTGGTGTCAGCGCTGAATGAGGAAGAAACGAAGGCCCGGCTGCAAATGTACTGAAACTGGGGGCACTTCTCCTTTTGGAGTCTGAATGCGTGACAGGGAGAGAGGAGGGTGAAGGGGAAACACAAAGAGTCATGTGACTGCCAAGCAATGATTACCACAGGGAGAAAAGAAAGGGGAATGGGACCAGTGCAGCGCCAACATTGTCACCCCTTCTCCTGAGTTTGACACGCATTTCCACCCGAGCGTTCTTCCCTCTGAGAAGGAAACTTTTAAAAATGATCTGCATTTTGATATTTGCAGGGGTGGACTGGAAACCAAAAGAGGCCCTGTAAATAATGTTCAAAGTGTCCCCACATTGCACATTTTTAGTAAGCCCATTCCTTTACCTATGAAAACATTTGGAAATACCACACAAAAGAAGCCCAAGGTCCAGAGGCCTAGCGCGGGCAGTCTACTTCTGGATATTTGGCTTTCAGCTGGGATACTAGCTGGTGGAAGGGCCAGTACTCTGATGAGATGGAACACAGTTTACACTCCCCAAACGAGAGCTCTTGTGGGGTGCAATATAATTCTCGCCACACTGATTCAGAATATAAATAACAGCAGACTTACAAATCTAAAAGGCCACAAGCTGCCATTTCTGTATGAAATACAAAGACTGTTTTTCACAGAGGACAGTATGTAGCTGGTACGGGGTCAGCTGGGCTATATCCTAAAATACGCTGCATCTGGCGACACCTTCGGGTCACGCTACTGAACGCCCTATGGAACTCAGCCCCAACAACAGAGACCCACTGACAGGGGTGTTGCTAGGTCTTGAAAAGATCTGGGCTACGCTAATTTTGGGACTGCCGGGACTTGGGGCTAGCTAGCCTTTTTGGTTGTAACCCCTGAGCTTCTATCCAGGGTTACAACCACAAGACCCGGGGCTATAGCCCTCTTAGCCCCCCCACCCCTGTAGCAACTCCTCTGCCCACTGACCCTGCAGGAATTTCCTTACAGGCCTGAATTTAATTTACCCCAAGGCCTAGCCTGCAGGCTGTTACAAACGTCATTCCCTGTGCGGATACCATTGAGCACATCAGGAAAATAGGCTGAGGTGGGAGCAATGGATGACCTGCTTCTTTACAAAAAACGGCCATATTAAAACCAACCCTCTTGGCGGGGAAGGGAATAAGCGGGGAAACATGGGCCTCCCAGACAAACAGGGAACCGAACCAATCAGTTTACGAGAGGACACAAAGCAGGGAAATACTAAAACCGTCACCACTATAAAAGGACCACTGAAGGGCAGAGAGGTCAGCGCGCTGACATACTATTTATTTTTTTTTGTAATTTTTTTTATTTGTATTTAATCCAAAAAAAAGATTTTTGCAAAGTGTACATTTTGTCGTGGACTTTTCATAAAAGATCTTGTCTCTCTTAAAATGTGCCCTCGTTTTTGGCTATATCCTCGGCAAATTTACTGCTTCCAGTATCTTCTATGTAGCTATTTGCCATTTCGTTCTGTCTCCTCCAATCAAACGAGACCAACATATTTGTTCGTCCGACATAATAAAATCCGAGAAGATGGGCTTAAGTATCGTTCTCTTACATGTTGGTTTGCAGCACATTTTAGGAGTAAGTGCCGAATTGATTCTTTTTCTTTTTGTCTTGCAGAAGCGGCAAAAATTTGTTTCAGTTTTGCCTCTAATGGCCAAGATCTCATTCGTCGGCAACAAGTTGAGGCGGGCACGTAGCAACATGTCTCTCCCCTTCCTAGATGGAAATTTCTTGATGTATTCTTGGAGCTCATTGACCTTTTTGGTGTTTGGAGGCAGGTGTGTGGTTAGTTTGTTCTTTCCTGCTGTTTCCAGGGTCGACATCCAGTCCAGCTCTCTTATTTTGGTGAGTATTTTCTTCGGATTATTGATTAATGTTTCTTTGTCGGCCTGTATCTGGTCCAACACTCTGATGTTCTCTTCTTTCCAGTTTATGAGCCGTTTACTGGTGTTTCGTTCTATTTCCTGATTTACAAGATTGTAAATTGACGGAGGCTCCGCCATCCGACATTTCCTGCATAGCATTAGTGTTGATTGTACCACTGTACTTTTGAGAGACTAAAACTAAGCTCTAGGCGGATCGAAGCCCCCGAAGTGGAATTCGGTAACGTCAGCACTTTCCTCCAAAATGTTGCCTCCAGTTTTGACCAGATGTTAGTAGGTAGGTAAATCATTGCATCTCCTCCATATGTTAGTGTTGGCATCACCTTTTTCTTGTAGAATTCTCGTACTGGAATTAGTGAATATCTACCGAATTGTTTGTCTATGGCCCTGGCTTGGGCTGCCATTTTGTTGACTTTCATCGTTAAAGCTGCTTGCATCACTTTATCATGTTTTGAGGAGTCTAATGTTAATCCTAGATATTTGAAGTCAAAAACTCTTTCGATCGGCATCTCTTCCAAGTTTAATCATGGTTTTTCTTTTCTCGAAGAAGCCTTGAATGTCAGGAATTTGTTTTTTTTATACGTTGATTTCCAGTTTGTTTTTTGCATGTAGCTTTGTAGATTTGTCAATTGACATTCTAGTCCTATTGGCGTGTAGTCCAGTAGGACAAGGTCGTCCGCATATAAAAGTCTCGTTATTGAAGTTTTGCAGAGTCTTGGTGGAAATTATCGTATTTCTGTGTCTTCTTTGTTAATGTCACCAATAAATGCCAGGAAGAGAGCCGGCCCCAAAGGGCACCCCTGTTTTACACCTCGTGCTGTTGCAATTGGAGATGACAAAAGTCCCTTTTGATCCAGACGGATGGGCATATTGGTGTCGGTATACAGCGCCTTGATTGGGTTCAATAGGGCAGCTGGACAATCCCAGGCTTCCAGTTTTGACCAGAGACTCGACCTGTCTATACGGTCAAAGGCCTGAGTGAGGTCGATAAAAGCGACAAAGATTCTTGCACCCCCTTCCAACACTTTGTTTTTCAGCACGTTCAACATCAATATATTGGCAGCCGTGCCCATGTTTTTCTTAAATCCCGTTTGGAAGGGATCGTCGCAGGGAGCATTTGAGGCCCAGATCTTGAAGCGGTCAAGAAGCATCGAACCAAACACTTTCCCCATTACAACAAACAACGCGATTGGTCTGTAATTTGCTGGGTCCTTTTTATCTCCTTTCTTGAAAATTGGTGCCACTGTAGCTGATTTCCGTGAGGGCGGTATAGTTTTTAAATCTGCACATCTTCCGAAGATTTTACTCAAGAGGCTGGCCCACTCCTTTGGGTTTGTTTTTAAGTCCACATTTGTGATCCCGTCAGGACCTGGCGCTCTTGAGTTTTTCAAACCAACGATCCTTCATCGGATCTCCTCTGGGTCATCCACTCTTACTCATGGGTCAATTTGGTGCCCTGTTGGTAACATTGTTGCAGTTGTTGGAGCCTGGTACATGTTTGCAAAATGTTTTATCCATGTTGATTCCCCAATTTCACTTATTATGGATTTTTCTTGTACCTCAATGGTAGCTCTCAGGGTGCTCCAAAATTCCCTTGTATTTCTGCCACTTATGATTTTTAGGATGTTTTCTGAGTCTTGTTGGTAGAGGGTCAGTCTATGCCCTTTTACCCATGACTTGTAGTGTTTTGTTGCAACTTCCGCTTCTGTTACTGCCGCTGATGTTGCGATAAATTTTGCCCTGCGCTGGATTCTTTGAAGCTCGCAGCGTTTCTTGACCAAAGTTTTATCGAACACGTGTCTTGGAGGATTTCCACCTATCTTTTTTGAAAGTGACGTCTTTTTGTACTTCATCAAGAGAGGAATATAGTCAGTTATGTTTGCGCCGTTTGTCTCCGACATAGAGCTAAGTCTATTTCTATGTCTGCAATAGACTCTCTAGACAGTTTTAATCGATTTCCCTGGGCGTTAATGGTTATGTTGAATTCTATATGGTCATTCAGAGGACCTAAAGACTCCCAAGTGGTCGAAAGAGGGTTATGGTCACTGGCTCTTACACGTGTTATTTCAAAGGATTTAGTTACAGCCAGGATCGGTTCAGTAACAAAAGTGTAGTCTATTGTCGCCTTGGATTAATTTCTTTCCCACGATGGTGGACGCTTTGAGTCCGGAAAAGCTTCATGGAGGTTTTGTAGGTTTCTCGAGTCCATCAGTCGGGACCATAATTTGCCCCGCTGTTCGCCCGTCGAGTTGTTTACTTGCTTTTTTCCGGATTCTGAAGGCCCTACACAGGTGGCATTCAGGTTGCCACAAATCAGGAAGTATTTTACCAGGTGATCGGCCAGTGCTTCGTCTATTGCAGCCTCTATTTTTTCTAGAAAAACAGTTGTTTCCGTAGTAGCTGGATTCCAGTAGATGTTGGCTATTATTAATGTAGATCTTTCAAACCCTGCCTTTTTGTTTACCTGGCGAGTCCATGAAGCCTTCACCATCAGTATCATTAAGTTACTAATCAATGTTTCTTCCAGTTTGATCCCACAGCCATTTTTGCAGGCGATTAATAGCCCTGATGAAGGTCTTCCTTGGTGCCCTTGTTTGGCCGGTGCCAGGATAAGTTCAAAACCCCTCATTGAGGGTGGTTCAATCAGCCAGGTCTCCTGCAGGCATATTAGGTCATATGACCCCAAGTCCATGTCGCTCGTGGATAGTAGGTGAGTGTGACCTCTCGTGTTCCACGAGCACATCTTTATCAACCAATTTTGGTGGATCAAGCGAGGTCTTCCCCGATGGATGTGCTCGTCTCCAATGCATTGCTACTATTGCCTTTTTTCCGTAAAGGCTTTTGGCAACCAAGACCAGATCCCTTTCATTGGCTCACATCTTTTTGTGGGTTCACACTCAGTTATTTTTTTTTGGTTTCGGTCCTCTTGTGGACTAATTCCTCTGTTGGTCTTTCTTGTGTATTTTGTCTCCATTGGTCTATCGTAGTTTCTATTTTCTTTGAAGGTAGGCAACTTCGCCCCCGGTCTCCTTTCAGGTTCTCGTTCCTTGACTCTTTTCATGGGGCTTATATGAGTAGTCTTAATTAGAGTTTTCGGTGTTTGCTGTTTACCGGGCTTTGTGTCTTGTTTTTCCTGGCAGATCTTATCTTCTTTGCTTTCTGACATTTTTTTTTTTCAGTACCGATTGCTGAGTACACTTTTAACTCGTATCCCATATCTTCTAATTCTGTTTTGCTGTTAGTGATGGTATTTTTTAGCGTTGTTTATGCTATATGCAGCACGGTTCTGGCTTTGGCATCTTCATGGCTTGGCTCTACCACCAACAGCTCTTCTGATTTGATGTATTTCAGGTTTCGAATATAGTTGAAGAGTTTTAACACCGAGTTTCTATTCAATGTTATGTTGTCTCTATTTTCTTCCACTTGTGTCAACTTGATTCGCCATTTCGCTTGGTCCATGAGTCCCTTGGTGAACGAAGGCGGTTCTTCTAATTGTTTCTAGATCTATCATTCTTAGATTTAGTGCGGGGCTGTGTTGGCATTTGCCTTCTTGGGCTTTTTCTGTTTCTCCCTCGATCCTCCCGATGATGCTGAGATTCGTTTCGCTGTCTCCTGTCTGGTTGTTCATTTTCATGGACCTTCTGCTGTGAGTGGGAATGCACTTTCCCTGAGTGTCTGGAAGTCTGCTTATCCGGGGTTCTTGATCTGGCACTTTCTCTTTCTTTTTTTGTTTCTTTCATCATCTGCTTTAAAATTGTCTGCCTTGAGGTTTCTGAAGGCCGAATGTCTTTTTTGTTTTGGCTTTTCTCCTTGACCATAGTTTGTTTCACAAAGTTCTCACTACTCTTTACCTTCTTCCTCAGTGAGGACTCTGTTTTGCTGGTTTTCCTGCTAATTTGGGGGTTTGGTGTTTCGCTAGTTCTGTTCGAGTTTAAGGCCATCGGAACGTGTTCTGATAAGTATTGATTCATCAATTCGTCATTTTCAAGAAAATCATTTGTCACCGTTGGAGATAGGCTGCCTTTTTTTTCTTTTTCTTTTTCCAGCCTTTCTTGCTTTTTCGTTTGTTGTACATTTACATCACGCTCTCCCGTTTCTAATGATTCTTTTTGAGTTACTGGGCGCGAGAAAAATTGGAAAATACCTTCTGCCGTTTGATTTCTGGATTTATTCAGTCTTGGTGAGGTTGTCTTTTTTTGATTTCAATGTAATGTCAATTTGACCTGGTTGTGACTTAGTATTCACCCTTTTATTTATAGCCTCCTTTGGTATTTTATTTGATGTTAAATCAAACGTGGTGATGGTTTGAGTCCCTATTGTTTTTCCCACCACTGTCTGTTCTTTGTCTTGCCACTTCTCTTGTTGGCATGTAGGCACTGCGTACTCGTTGCCTTCCAAGGTATTTGTTTTTCTTGCTTCTAGGGCCATGATGTAGGCTTCTAAGAAGATAACTTTGCTGTACATCATCGCTTGTACGCTTGTGTGGTCTTTCAGCGAGTCTGCGATAGCTTCCTATAGCTTCATGAATGGTGATAGCGCTATATTTACTGATGACATGATGGAAAGTAGGTCCATCTTTTTGTTGGGAGGGTCCGCTGGGCTTGCCGATTGTTGTTGCGTGGAAAGTCTTCTAGTTGGTGAGTCATTTGAAGTTGTTATCGTGTTTGGCCATTGGTTTTGTACCGGCCTTGTAGTTTCTAATGAGCCTCTTCGATTTCTGTTTTTGTCTATGAGGGGGCTGTAATTTTAATTCCCCCACGAGTTTTGATTTAAATTATGCCGTGGTTTTATGGCTGGGCCTTGGCTTATTTCAGTCATATCAGGCGGGAATTGTAGATCTTTAGGGATTAACTTCTCTGCCGTCCTACTCGACTGCCGTGTAGGTGTTGCCCGCTCAGTTGGCATCGACTCAGACTGCAGAGCTAGTTTTTCGGGTGTTGTGTGTGCTCCTTCTGGGATTCCTTTTTTTCTTTCTCTAGGGACAGAGCCGTTTCTCCCGTTGATGTTGGTTTGTCTGATGTTGGTTGGGAGAAACCCTCATTTGTTTCTGTTATTGGACTGCTGCAACCGTCCATTTCGTCAGTGATGTACATCTTTCTCTGAGGATTTTCATTTTCGATTTGAGTAACTGGTAGAGGGATCCCCGTAGGAGACACTTTGTCAGAATCCACCCTTTCTTCACTCATGTTTGAATCACTTTGCGGGATCAGGTTGACATATGGTTCTGACAATTCTTGTGGCTTTGTTGGCAGAGATGCCAGTTTGGATTGCTCCCCGTCTACCCTCTCTCCTTGGTTTGGTTGATTTAATGTCCCCTTACTCTCATCTGATAGAGCACATTTTTTAGAGGTCAACTTTTCACTACCCTTGTATTCCAATCTTCGTAGTTTGGAAGAAGACAAACATTCATTTAGGGCTTCCAGAATTTCCAAGTCCGAAAGCTCCATGGAGTAGTGTCCATTCAATGGTCTTTGACTTCCTTGGGCCGTGAAATAATTTCTTACAGAATTTTTGACTGACCCTCCCTCCCTCCCGTCGTTTGGTCTGTTTTTCTTTGACTTTGTCCAAAATTGTTTGTTGTGTTTGTTTGGGCTTTTGCAGCAACTTATTCATTTTGCGTCCCTTTTTACTATTCTGGATAGTACAGTTTTTATGTTCTATTATGATCATGGCCGGTGTTCTCAGTCTTTTCTTCGGGTTAGTCGTTTTGCTGACACAACCAGTTTTTTTGATAGGCACCTGAATGTCTTTGATTGCCGGACTCCCCTCCGCCTCTGCGTGGAACAAAGCCTCCACTTGAACCCGCACTAGCGGGTCAGGCGGAGGCGGCGGCTGGGTCATGTCCGCGTCTCGTAGAGCCTCCATGGCCCGGCTCTCACTTAGTGACGGGCTTGTTTCTTCTTCCATAGTTTCTGCTCTTTCCCCGATCCTCTTGCTTTCGTCGTCCCCCCGGCCCCCTCCCTGTAACCCGCACGAACGGGTGCCCTCCACTGAGAGCCGCCGGCGTGAGGCACGGAACACCTATGTTCGCCGCGCAGGGGGAGACCGAGATGGAATCAGCAGCTGGGACGTGCCGCTCTGGTTTCTCACCGTCCACATCCTCCTCGCCTTCTCCGCCCCGCCTCACGGGCTCCTCCCCGCTTTCCCACATGGATGGCCGCCCTCCTCCAAGAGCTGCCGGCGTGGGGTCCGGAGCATCTGAGTCCGTCACGCGGGGAGAGGCGGGGGCCACGACACACACCGAGGTGGACACGGCAACATGTACAGTTTGTGGTTGGTGAAGATGTTGTGGCCTCTTCTTCAGGATGTCCTCCAGTGGAGAGGGGGTCGGGTGATTTTTGTGTTTTACTGCTTCCATTGAAACAGCCTGGTCCTTGTACAAAGTCTGTTGACCGGCCCCCTCTGTTTGAACCATTTCGTTGGCGCTCCAGGACTCCACGCTTGTACGCTCATTTGTGCTACATGGGATGATCAGCGTCTGTTCCTTTAAGATGTTTATCTGGTGTTTTTGGCTGGATTTCTGGGTTGATTTTGCACTTCTTAGGCGTCGACCTTCCCCTTCTTCTCTAGAGGAGTCAATTAAGTCAATAACTCTGTTCGCTCTGGCAGCCCTGACAGTCATAACTGCAGGACTGCCACTCGTCGTCCACTCTGCGTCCTCTCTGCGGGTGAATTGAGTTTTTATGCAGGTCCTCCCACACAGGTCAGCACAATGGAAATGAGAGACAGAGTCTCCGACAGCACTGCAGGACTGCCACTCGTCGTCCACTCCGCGGCCGCTTCGCGGGTGGATGGAGTTTTTATGCAGGTCCTCCCACACAGGTCAGCACAATGGAAATGAGAGGCAGACTCTCTGACAGCACTGCAGGACTGCCACTCGTCGTCCACTCCGCCGACATACTATCTCTAGTGTTGAGTGGCTACCTGGAACAACATGAAGACCCTGCAAATAGTGGTATAGAAGAAGGCCTTAGGGATTTCAGCGGGAGCCCCATACCTCACAAGAACAGCATTTATTCCCAGACAGCAGGGCGTCAACTTAATAACAGAGCACGTAGCAAAGCTTACAAATACATTCTACACTGAACAGCATTTGAAGCCAAACCCGCTGCTCTAAAGACTTGCTGCTTCTACTGGAAACCTATTTGCCTGCAGCCTGATGCCAATCACAGCCCAAACCATGTGAAACAACTCTAAAGTGAAACTGTAACAGATGTGGTGCTGCCCCTTCAAGGGCACACGCACGCGGCCGAGTGACGTTGCACTCCGCTGCGTGCCCTATTAATAAAAGGGCCGCTCTCGGCTGCCACAGAGCGATCGGGGAGCCCAAATTGACTACATCTGTGTCCGAGTAACCCTGTAGGTGGGAGCGGGCTCACAGGCACTCCGGGTAGAACCGGAGACCTACAACAGTGGCGACGAAGATTCGATTGTTAACCTGGGCACGGCGGTGAAGGCAGTGATTTTTTTTTCTCTCCTGAGCTGATTTTCACCGTCTTGAATGCCGCGGAAAGGGGACGGACTACACGGTTTGGCAGCCATTTTGTATAACAAGCTTGGGATGGTCGCAGCTCTATTTTAAAGAGCCTGTGCGCCATCCGGGCTCAATTTTTGGAAAACCAATTCGCGGAACGGCTGATATTGCACGAGAAGTGCGTTTGAAGTTCTTTTCTTCAGAATTTCGTCGAGTTTGAGGTGTGGAGCTAGGGGAGGCCTGCTGTTTCCTTTGTTTGATCCCCTGGGCCCACCCAGCTCAATTTATGGAGCCACTGACTGGCCTGATATTTCCTTGGCAGCAACATCTGCCCATCCTGTGCATTGTGGACTGTGGTGCTTGCTGAAGGCCCCAGATTTTCTTCTTTTGGACATTTTCTGGGGTGTACAAGACTGTGCAATAGCATACTGGTGGAGTGGTGATTGCAGGGGCCCAGTGCCATCTGGTGAGTGAAGGTCAACATTTCACCACAGAGTCGGTCACACTTGTTGTGTGGGTGGTGAGTTGCTGCCCCATCTAAGAGGGTGGGTTGCCTGTGTGCTCGCCATCATGAGTGATGCTGACCAAGCAGCACCTCCTCTGCCCCCTGCGCAGATGCCCCAGGCCCCAGTGCTACACAACTGCCTGGCATGAGACCACCTGGCACTTTACAACCAATGCCCGAGTTTGATATCTCGGGTGCCCAGTCCAGCCTCGGACCCAGATGGAAGATGTGGATTGATAGGCTGGAAATGTACTTTAGGGCCACCATGGAGACCAATGATGATAGCAAATTGGCAACGCTGCTATCCTCTGCTGGGCCTGCAGTGCATGAGGTTTTTCTGTCTCTCCAACCCCTTAACAACTCCTATGATGCAGCGAAGGCTGCTTTACATGACTACTTCCTGCCACTTGCCAACGCAGACTATGAGCGCTTTATCATGAGCTTCTCTCGCCAGAAGGATGACGAGACTCTGGACACGTTCTATGGAAGGTTGCGCCGGCTAGCTGTGCCGTGTGTGTGGGACAATCCTGACACTATGATACGGAACCAATTGATCCAGGGATGTGCTTCAGGAAAACTACACAGGCAGGTGCTGTGGGAACTCGGCATCTCATTGCCTCACATCCTAGAGCTCGGTCAGTGTCAGGAGGTGTCGGAGGTGAGGGCATCCCAAATAGAGGCGAGGGTGCGCCCCCGGAAAGGCAGAAGGCATCTGTGCAGTGGGCCATGGTCTGGGTGGCAGAGGGGTCCGGCGTCCAGGTGGGAACCAGCGGGAGGGAGGAACCAGGTCAGTGGACTCTTGCACGAAGTGTGGGTATGACCTACCACACCCGGCAGAATGCCCAGCGTTGGCGAAGGCATGTCACCGCTGTGGTATGGCAGACCACTATGCCCGCATGTGCAGTGCTCCGCTCCCGCTTGTAGTCCCGAGGGGTCCAGTCAGAGCAGGATTCTTTCGCCAACAACGCCCGCCCAACGTTGCCCAGGTGGATCAAGGGGAGGAAGGTGCCTCGCTGAAGAAGAAGAGGAAAATTAATTCTTTGTATACAGTGTGGGTGTCCTGTGGCCCAAGAACAGGCAGCAACCAAGGTGCCTTGTGAAGGTAAATGAGTCATTGGTTCCCGTGCTGGTGGACACAAGATCTTTAGTGAATGTCATGGGTGGGAGCACTATGACGCTATGGAGTGTCCGCCGAAGCTAGCGACGCAGAAGGCTCGCATATTTACATTTGGTGGGGCACAGCCAATCCCGCTGGACAGAGCCTTCATGGCTGATGTGGGGCATGGTGGTTCAGTGATAAGAGCACACTTCTAGGTCACCACGGTTAGCAGTAACACCCTGTTGAGTTGTGTGGCTGCGGAAGCGCTAGGCATCATCAGTTTTGCCTACTCAGTGTAAGTGGAGGACATTCAGATGCTGCTGGAGAAGTACTCCCGCCTATTTGAAGGGATTGGGCGCTTGGCAGGTGATCCGGTGAGACTGCATATAGATGAGTCAATCCAACTGATTGCCCTGAAACATCGGCGGGTACCATTCCATCTGTGAGACCTGGTTGACCAGGAGCTGGACAATCTTGTCAAACTAGACATTATTGAAAAGGTGGAGGGCCTGACTCTGTGGGTCTTTCTGATTGTCATCGCAAGAAAACCAAAGCAGCCTGACTCAGTCAGAATATGTGTGGACATGCAGCTCCCTAACAAAGCAATCAAGAGGGAATGACATCTGACGCCCACCATTGATGACATAATCACTTAGTTGCAAGGAGCCTGGTTCTTCATGAAGCTGGTCTTGCGGGCTGGATACCATCAGGTGGTGCTGTACCCTGAGTCGAGGTATTTTACCACGTTTACTACCCATCGTGGTCTGTACCGCTACAAGAGGTTGAGCTTTGGGGTGTCGTCCGCAGCCGAGGTGTTCCAGAACATAATTTTGTATTTGTTTATTACTTGTATCGCGCGCCGAAACCTGAGGTAACTGGGCGCTTGAGAACTTAGGTTACAGACATAGACAGGCATACAGATTATAGACAACAGGTAGGACCCTGTAGATGGGTCAGGAGCAGAGACACACGAGTGAGGATGGAGTAGTAGACCCTGGTTACAGATGGGCCAGGATATGAGATACATGAGTGGAAATGGGGCGAAAGAGTAGACCATAGTTACAGCTGGGTCAGTATGTGAGAAGCAAGAAAGAAGTGCACAAGAGGACCCCGGTTTCAGGTGGGTTCAGGATGTGAGATACAGAGGAGGCGGTACAAATGTGATCTAGGCAGACGAGTAAGATGAGGCATAGATGGTGGGCCTCTTACTGAGAAGGTTTGTTACTCAGCCAGTTTTTTATACCGGCTTTAAAAGTGAGGAAGGAAGGTTCCTGTCTGAGGGTGGTGGGGATAGGGTTCCAGCGTTTGGCAGCTTAGACTGGGAAACTCTGTGGGGCCCTCACTAACCTGGAAGGTGTGCTCAATATTAGCAATGAGATTTTGGTGTTTGCCAAGTCTGAGGCTGAGCATTTGAACAAACTGGCGAAGACATTTGAGCGGCTGCAGTCTCTGGGCTTAACACTACACAGGGACAAATGCGAATTCCTAAAGACTACGATTGAATTCTTTGGCTTTGTATTTAAAGAAGGGGGTGTATCACCTGACCCAAGGAAGATGAAGGACATAATGGAGGCCCGAACACCCGAAAACATCTTAGAAGTGCATAGTTTCCTGGGAATGGTTACTTATTGTGGCCGGTTCATCAAGAACCTGGCGACCCGGTCTGAGCCGCTGCAAGCCCTCACCAAGAAGGATGTCACCTGGCAGTGGGGGCCACTGGAGCAGGCTGCGTTTCAGCACATTAAGGGGGCCCTGACTGAGGAGGACACCATGGCATTCTTCGACCCGTCCCTTCAATCAGGGATCGTGGTGGATGCCAGCCCGTTTGGTCTGGGTGTCGTGCTCACCCAGGTTGATGCAAAATTGGAAGTTTGTCCGGTCGCATACGCCAGCAAAGCCCTGTTGGAAACGGAACAGAGATATTCTCAAATTGAGCGAGAGGCCTTGGCGGTCCTGTGGGGCTGTTGTCACTTCAGGCTCTATGTGTTGGGGAGACCTGTGATGGTGGTCACGGACCACAAGCCCCTGTTGCCCTTCCTGGCAGGGTCCTCCTCCAAGCCACTAGCTAGGATTGAGCGATGGATGCTGGCTTTGTTGGAGTAAGGGGTCTCCCTGGTGTACCGGCATGGCACCAACAACACAGGCGATTATCTCTCTAGACACCGACAGGTGAGTCCAAAGGGCTACTTAAAATCTGTGCAGAAGAAGCTGATGAGCATGTTCGGCTCGTGGTGGAAGCAGCCACTGCCTACTCTGTGCTGGTGGGTGAATTGGAGCAAGCTGCAGCAGAGGATGAATGTGTCCTTATTCTCAAGGCAGCCATTCAGCAGGGCTCATGGAGGGTGGTACTGGACACTCTGGCCCTGAGAACTCAGCAGGCAAAGCCATGTTGGAGCAACTTTGGAGGGTGAGGGACGAACTGATATTCTCAGAGACTGGCTTACTGCTCAGAGGTGACCGAATAGTGATCCTGCAAGGGAAGATACAGCTGATCATCGAACTGGCTCACCAGGGGCACCAGGGCACTGTCAAAACAAAGGCCCGTCTGCACCAGAAGGTGTGGTTTCCGGATCTGGAGAGGCATGTGGAGGAATTAGTTGCGGCATGTGTGTGGTGCCAAGCGGCGTCACCAGTGCAGAAGGAGCCCGCCATAGAGACAATACCGCGGGGCACCAGGCTGTGAGAAGTGGTCCACGCTGACTTTGGCTCTATGAGCCGGGATACAGACTTTCTGCTTATCGTTGTTGAGTGGTCCAGGTACCCGCAGGCAGTGTTTGTTGAATTGGTTGCGTTTGAGAACGTGGCGGTTGCTGTCAAGAAGATTTTTGCCACTCATGGACTGCCCAAGGTGCTGTGCTCAGATAATGGAGCACCGTTTCAAGGTGCAAGTTTTGCCAATTTGATGGAAGAATATGGGGTGCATCACCAAAAGGTCACGCCGATGTGGCTCAGGGCGAATTGCGAGGCAGAGCGTTTGATGAGGACTTTAAACAAGGTTTTCCGCATTGCCCAAGGACATGGTCAGTGTCTGCAGAGGGACCTGTACACATTTTTGCGTGAATACCAGGCCACCCCCCACACATCTACTGGGATGGCGCCAGCAGAGACAATGTTCAAGCGATGTCCAAGGGGCCTCTTGCCAGAAAAGGGCGAGCGTGAGCCCACTGTCATAGAAAGAAAGCAGGTGGAAAGGAAGAGAAAGGAAGGAACTGAGCAGGAGAACATTCAGAGGCGACTCAGGCCTCAGCATTTTGTCCCTGTGATGAGGTGTTGGTAAGAAACCGTCACCCACAAGGAAAGCTGTCGCTGACCTATGGACATGGTGGCAGTGAAGGGATAGATGGTGACTGCATCTGATGGGACTGCATCTGTCAGTCGCAACACCAGTTTCTTCAAGAGGCTGGGCAAATCCAGGACAGAGACGGTGCAGAGCACGGACATGACAGAGGTACCCAACGAGGGTGGTGGCCTGGCTCTTCTGCCAAGCTCTCCGGCTCGGGAGAGCTCACGTGAGGGGGTCCCAATCCGGGAGGCAGGCAGGAGTAACACCCGAGGACTGGGCGAGGGAAGCCTGCCCGCTGCTGGAACCCTGAACTGGTGGTAACATCCGGGGGACCAACAGTTTGTGTGGGGAACCAGGGTGGCTGTAATTAAAGGGGTTCGTAATTTCGGTGTGCAGTGTGTTCATATGTTTGGTAGGTAGCAATCCTTTGTTCATTGTTGTTGTTATGAAAAAGGAGGAGTGTTTTGGCTGGCCGCTTTAAGGGCATAAGCGCACGGCGAGTGACGTTTGCAATCCGTCTCAAGCCCTATAAATAAAAGGGGTGTTCCCGGCCGCTGCAGAGCGGCCGGGGAGCCCAAAATGACTACATCTGTGTCCGAGTGGCTCTGTAGGCAGGAGGGGGCTCACGGGCACTCCGGGTAGAACCAGAGACCTACAACAACAGAGACATGCAGTAATCAAAAGTGCAGTCCCAAACACAGCCAGCAGGGCTAATGTTCTGAGACCTCGCAGCCTCGGCATCCGAAATCATAGGTACCACATTAGATCTGGTAGCTAGAAAATACTGTCTTCATGCAGAGAGAGGGCCTTCAGAAGCAGCAGGACTTGCTTCCTCATGTGCGCACTCCTGTTTTCAAGCTGTCCTAGCAAAGGCTAAGAAGGATCCACACGCTCATTTTGTAAGAGGTAGTCATCACATGGAGGGGACCACCGACAAAAGGACTTATGTGCTGCTGGGTCCCCTCCAGGCAATGTTTCGCATTTGCAAAACGTAGTGCAAAAGCATAGTGAATAAACATGTGACACCGCTTTTACACCTTACTTTTACACTGTTTCGTTAAAAAAATTAAAATGCTGCCTTAATTCAATATATGCCAAACAGCGTTTACAATGGATGTCTATGGAATTCAACCACTTTTATCAGGTGCCAAAAACAGGTAGATCCCTTTAATTGGTTTTATACAAGTTCGAACATGTCCTACAGGCAGAGGCGTTGATAGAGGGGGGCTGAGGGGGCTACAGCACCGGTTCTTTTGGTGGTAGTCCCGGATGGAAGCTCAGGGGTTACAACCAAAAAGGCTAGCAATCCCCCCAGTCCGGACAGTCCCAAAAATTGAAAAGCCCCGGACCTTTTCCAGATCTAGCAACACCCCTGCCTACAGGCCTAGGACTAGGAGGCATTTGATGGACGTGGAGGAATGCACAGCGGAAGTGTTAAATCCGTCTTCTGCCCCTTCCCCTCCTCTATTACCATTAAATGTCCTGCAGTGTAATGTCAGGGCATACACGGCTTACGCCTTGCTGTCAGGCCTTGCTTTGTCACTCTGAGGCTGAGAAAAGGGACCCTTTTGCCTAGGGATCTCCTGGCCATAGTAAAGGAACTCTCTGACAACCCACAGATTTGATTAGAGAAAACCAGATGATTTGATAGTGAAACCACACAACAAAATAAAAGGGTGTACTCACACACACCCCAAGCCCCCTCCACCCACCACCCCCCTTAAGCCATCGCCCCCACAAAGGCTTTCAATCGCTGTTGTCTCTGCCTACCTTACCCACATAAGCAAAGATCACAGGCTCTCCTGTTCGGCAACTAAATTGCTCTGTATTGGGGCCAGGCAGATTGGCGGACTTCAAGACACACAGCAGAATCCTGAAAGTCCAGCTCCTGGAATGGGATTTATTTTAGGATCCTCAGCAGGGAGCTGATGTTCCTCTTCCTGGAAGGAGACAGACTAGCTCTCCACAGGGAAGCTGGCAGGGTAGTTTCCTGTCTTTGTTGACTATGGCACGAACAGGGGATTAACCACCATTTACTGGCTACATGAAAAAGAACCTCCGGTTCAGCTTCTTTTTTATATATCATTTATATAAATACTGCATTTGGGTATTAACATGTAAAGAAATGTATAGCATTTGTGCTATGCTTTGTTCTTCTACCAAAGCACGGTTAATGTTATGGGTATTATATGTACTTACTTCCAGGATTCCATGTCAGCCTAGTATAGCGTGTTTATAGGTCACCCGCGCCTTGGAGAGGCCTTTAGGGGCCAAGGTGCTCGTTATGGTGCCTGTTTAAAGTCTCGGAGAAGGTAATTGAGATCAAGAGAGGCCAATTAGCATTTACCCAATACAAAGGCAGTAACAATCAGGGATTTCAAACAATTTAGATGACCATCATAGAAAAGGCCAATCAAGAGACCTGAGATTGGTCAACCACGAGAAAGACCAATCCTTTGTCAGCTAACACAGGAAATCCTCAGCCAAGGCATATAAAAGGGCAGGGAAAAACAGTAAGGGGAGCACGCTGATGAGAAGCAGACATGCAGTTCACCATTCCCTGGGGAACAAGGGAGACCAGAATCCTCCAGCCGCAGGACTGAAGTACTGGAGCTGTAGAGGTGGCACCAAGTACCCCACTCAAAGCTCCGCCCGCATGCTGCCTATATGTTGGGAGCCAGAGTGTGAGACAAGAGCCGTACCAGTGAAAATACCAATACCGAGAAGAATCTTGGAAGTAAGGTACACATTGAGAAAGCCATGTATGCACTCATGACAATATGATGGCCATTTGAATGAAATCCTGGAAAAGTATGAAAACTGAGCAAAACAGAAGATTGGTGATGTCATGCGAAGCAGCGCTGACACGCCCAAAAGAGATGCAGAGGTGAGAGGACATAAACATTCTATAAAGATCCAAGGAGGAGGCGTTAGAGATGAGCAACATTTCGGGTTCGAAATAAAAATGCTTATGCTACAGAAACGATGAAGAAAAGTCCAAGTCATTTTACAATTGTACAGATGCAGTAACGCAAGTAGACAAAGTATTCTTAAAGGCTAGCTACGTAGTGAATAAATTGCGGTTCTACAACGCACTTTAGCAGAGCTGGACCCAGTAAATAGAAATACTTTTTCAGTGGGTCGCAGTTAGAAATTGAAACTTAATAATGGAGGTGAATTTGAGAAAGGCTTGGCTGGCCCAGCACCAGGAAGTCAAGGCCGCTGTTAGCCTGAATGTTCATGCAGTAGTTACAAAATGTGTGAAAAGAACAAACTCCCGTCTAAGGTGAGGAGCAAGAACATTAAAGACGTCAGAGGTTCATCATTTAATAGTATTTCAAACACAGAAAATCTCTAAAACATGGTCTGCAGTCGCATGGTCGGATGAAAATAGCTACTGGGTTGAGCTGTATCGAAACCAAGAGATAAGTATGACTGTACTCCCTTCTATTCCCAGGCACAGAGAACATTTCCAAGGCCAATGATCAAGGGGCTGCTAGATGGTAGGCTAATTGGTGGGAAGCTATGGTCATGACCAGCCCACCAGTACCTGGAAGCCAGCCTGCATCCTGCTAGCGTGTGTGGAATAGTACAAAGGAGTAAAAAGGTGCCAACCAATTGTAGAGGGACACGTAATCGAGAGCCCTATAGTTTGTATAACCAATAGGACGTTGTGTATTTGATGACGTTCATAGTGACTTGCACTAGAGGAGGGCTTAGTTGCCCCACCTGATGTTAGAGACCCAATCCCTTTCCCAGACAAGTATGGAACGTATACCTAGAGGTTCCCTTTAAGCCATCACTTTCCAAATTAGGTTTTTGTAGTTTATCACATAGATTGACGTCAATAATGACAGGTTTTTGCTATATAACCTGCTTTTCTTAATGAAACTCGCCGAGTGAGAAGATCGAGCGGATGTTCGTTGTACTCCATGTTTAAGACAATTGATATTAAAACAGACTTACTTTGCTAACTTCCTGAGTCAGTCTGATTATTGATGTTTGAGTATATTCTGCATCCCCATATATCTCAAAGTATTGCTGCCTCATCTTAAAGGGCCTAGTGTGTTGGATACAAAGGTCTACGTGGTAGCATGGATGATGGTTCAGATCCATCGACCAAGTAGGCTTTGAGAGTCTCAGAAATATCGAATGGCCTCCGCCATTTAGCTGGAGGAACGTGAAGCTCCTTGTAGATAGCGGCCATTAGTAAAAACTTGCAAGTCACTAAAGCGATAGGTGGAATGTGCCCCTCTTTCATGGAATCCCTTCCCGGTTTCTACAGGAGGCTGAGGGGCCGAAGGCTGAATGGGCTGGTTGAGGAGGAGGCAGACAATCCCGATGGTCGGAAGTCAAAAACGCAAATGGTGAGTAGACTGAGAGAGAGGGCAAATAATGAATGTGGACTGAGTGGGGAAAGCGATAACGGGATAACGGGGCAAGAATATCGGAGGGTTGGTTGGGGTATGTTTAGTTTAATGACGAAGAGCGTCATAGTTTAAGGTATATAGACAAGGAGCGATCTATATGATAAGCCCAGAATCCTACATCAAGGACATTTAGAAGGAATTGTTCTGGAGTCCAAGTGGACGTATCTAGTCTACGAATGATCAAGGTTCATTAAAGAGGACAATTCATAATCTGATCAGACTCATTATTAGGGGCGAGAGTAAGTCACGAGTAGCGTTGACGAAGATATGTGTGGGCTGGCCAGTCTGTCAGTTTGTTTGTCAGTCTGTCTGTATATTGTATAATGTGTATGAGGTAAAGAAGTGAAATATTGAAGAAACAAGGAAGAAATGGATTTTGGTGGAAACAACGTGATTTGAATTTTACTTACTTATTTATTTAGTTGACTGATAATGTTCATTGAATAGGTAGATTGAAGTCAAGTGAAACATAGAGGCTTGGAGCTGCGACGATTGGTGCACGCTCATATTGATTATTTTTCTGAAAACTATTTATAAAGTTTTAAATAACAGTAAGTATTGACAGTCGATTGTGACTAGTCATCATGGAGGATATTACTCTACTTATACACTTGTGCAGACTGTTGCCAAAACACGCAACCAAACTTAAACAGTGCAGCGCAGATTGGGTTAAGGGCACGGCAGATAAAATGTTCATGCCATGGCCACAAGGGGGATCACTGTCCAAAGCAGTTTTGCAACACATGATGACATACTTGCATGCAGCGTACACAGGAAAGAAGCTAGAAAAGAGGTTAGCTAGCCTTGAGCTTTGGAAGATGTACCAGGAGGAACGGGAAGACCCGCCTCCTGAAGACTGGATGCTTAACCAGTGTAAAGATGGGGGTGTTGAGCCTTCTGCTCCCCTTAGCACGCCTGAAGTAAATGGCGATAGTACAAAAGATGACAGAGTGCTTCCTTTGAGAGAGCTTAAGGCAGTGATAGGATACAGTAATCTGACATATGAGCCGACTACATGTAGCAGCGATGAGAGTGCAGAAAAAACTCCAGAAAGGGATATGATCTCTAAAGTCCCATGGGACAAGGAGAGAAGTGATCGACTAAGCACGTCCCTAGATATAGAGCGGGAGATAAAGAGATGGAAAGGAGAGAAAAATAAAGCTGACGAGGTCGCGCTCATACAGAACAGATGGATGGCCGGTCAGATATTGCCCAAACTTGATGGAAAGAGCATAGAGGAAGTAAGGCAAAAGGAAGATTAGGGTCGAACAAGATAAAAAAGACAGAGAATGAGAGAAATGATTAAAAGAGGATGAGGTTAAAAGAAAGAGTAGACAGAGACAGGAACAGCTGTATCAAGATGAAGAGTTGAAAAAACAGGAGAAAGCAGAGGAGCAAAGAAAGTATGACAAAAGGCAAAAGCAATCGAAGCACAAGACAGGCTAGAGAAGAAGAGGAAGAACAGAAATTAAGAGATAAAATAATGAAAAGATGAAGAGATGAAGAATTGCGTAGGGCAAATGAAAGAAGAGAAGTGAAAAGACAGGAAGAAGAAAGGGTTAGGGAGGAAGCAAAGAAACGAAGAGAGTTTGACGAAGAAATGGGGCAAAAGAGAAGGCAGAGAGAACGTGACATTGAACACATGGAGAACGAATGAATGGAACCTAATCCAGTAGTGTCATGGGAGGACATAGAAGAGTTCTTCCCAACAGAAGAACCAATGGCAGGACCGTCTAGGGTAGACTTAGAAGATAATTTTGATATAGGAGCTATTGGAGATAGGATCGAAAAGGCATATCAGGAGATGAGGACAAAAAATGAATAGAAAAATAAAGGAAATGAAGACTGATTTGGGGGAAATCAATTGCGAGGCAAAGAAAAAGGTTTGTTTAGCCTTGAGCATAGAGCTTTGTCTTTAGACAAACTAACGTTAAACAGAGACGAGAAAGATGGTAGCCACGCTAGTTGGGGGCAAGACATGTCAGACGAAGAGAGTGAATCCTTCCTTGGGGAGGAGGGAGCTAAAGCATATTGACCTGGGGGGTGTTCTCTGACAGATAGGGAAGTAAGATGGTCGGATCTTGACCTACCTAAATCGAGGATGCCAGAGTCCCTGGTGCGGCGAGATCGACCTAAAGGGCGATCCCATAGTGTGAGGGGAGATTCGTCACCTTATGTGAGCAGACTAAGGTCACTACCGGGAAGCAGGCGGTGCTGAACCATTGTCCCTGTTATGGACATGCAGACGATGGGGGATGAATGCGATTTTGGGGTTTCACAGTTTCCCTTGTTAGAGAAAGGAGGGGCTAGACCACAGTAAATACCATGGCCACAGATGGATAATGATAATTTAAGATGTAAACTCCCCAGTTTAACTTCTGGTGCTTGGAAATGGATACATTAACTAGAGAAAGTGACAGGAGGAAACTCGTTAGCCATAGGAGACATTAAAAGTCTTCTAGCCGCTATACTGTATATAGCTCACAAAGTAGGGATGGGTTTGCCCAAGATCAGACAGTGCATCAAGCACAAGCGCAGAGAATACAACAGGCTTTGCCACCACAGCAAGCACCATTGAATCCACCACAAGGGCAGTCACAGCAAACACCCATGCAGATACAGCAGAGCGCAAACACAGCGCAAACACAGGACAGTTACTGACTCCTAGGATAGGGGGTGTCACTATTGAGGGTGGGAATCGTTTAACGGGCACAGGAATAAGTATGTACCCACAATAGGACAGCTCACTGGATGACTTCATGTGTTCAGTACTATCCGTGACTCCCAATCCACAAGAGGACCTGAGGGTTCACATCACTATAGGAGGCAAATATTTATTTTTTGGTAGACACAGGGGCAACACGCTCATGTATAAGGGAAGGAAAGTTTTTATCATCAGGAAATGCCATGAATGCTCGAGGTTTCTCTGGAGCTACAAGTAGAGTTCCTTTAACTGAAAAGTTTCCAGTCTTTATAGTAGAATGTGCTATGTCTGTCCCATTGTTGTATTCAAAACAGACACCAGTTAATATACTGGGCCGAGATTTAATGACGAAACTAAACATGATGATTTCATTTACTGATGAAGGCAGAGTGTGTTCAACTCCAGGAATACATTATTTAAATGTGAGCAAATTTATCATGGCATTTACAGGACAAATAGCCATACAAGGAGTACAATTAGAACCAGAAGCCTTTCACTATGGGGTACACATTTTGTTAACATGGCTACCTGGTTTAGTGGGCAAAACTGTGAGAATACCTGATACATTTTTGTTCAGGCCACAGATACCTATGGATGAAGAGTGGAGACAAGTCTTTCCCTCGGAACTACAAGCAACTATAGTGCGAGGAGAGTTAGCTATGCTTGCAGGAGTTGATAATAACGGCAGATCATGGAGTACAGTGATTGCTATTGGGGAGGGTTGCAGATTGACTGACATCACTGACTAGGATCTGTTTAGAGACCACCCATCAGATGATGAAGTAGTGTTTGAAATGAGTATCACATATTGGGTCAGGGCAGAAAGACGCAAGGTTCCACAGAAAATGATGATAGTACGACTGCGTCCCACATTTATTGATTAAGATATGGCGAAAGTGCAAGTTTCTTTATTGACTACAGGCCCCTATGACATAGGCCTATTAAAAGGAGTTGGAGAAGTCAAGATTACATTAAAGCCAGGAGCAATCTTACCTCAAGCAAGGCAGTATCCCGTGTCTCGAGAAGCAGATGAAGGCTTTTTTAAGACAATATCCGCCATGATGGATAAGGGCATCTTAGTGATGTCAGAGTCACCTTGCAATACTGCGTTGTATCCGGTCAAAGAATCGAAGGGATGGTCATGGCATTTAGTGCAAGACATGCACCCGATTAATCAGATTGTAGAGGCTGAGTTTCCTCTAGTTCCTAACCCGGCACGATCATATGTAGTATCCCTGTTGAGGCACGATATTTCACTGTGATTGACTTGAAAAATGCATTTTTTTCAATCCCGTTGCATAAAGATTCTCAAGATCTGACGTCATTTACGTTCCGTCAGACTAAGTTGAAAAGCACAAGATGGACTTAAGCAATATTGATTTGCCAAGTGTCGTGCTGCAATACGTAGATGATATTTTAGTCTGCAGCACATCAGAAGAAGAGTGCAGACGTGACTCAGTGCGGCTAATGATTATTCTAGCATAGAAAGGATATAAAGTGGACAAAGAGAAATTGCAGTATTACCTGGAAGAAGTGTTATACATAGGATAGTTAATCTAGCATGAATGAAAGAAATTTACACCAGAAAGGGCTGAGGCAATTTTGAAGACACCAAAACCGCACACAGCAAAGCAAATGCAACAGTTTTTAGGACTGTGCAATTATGTTAGAGCATGGGTATTTGATTATAGTTCATACACAAGACGATTGTTACAAGCCCTGAAAAAGGCACAACAGAATCAAGAAAATATTGTATGGACTGAGGAAATGGAGGAAGGGGTTGATGAGTTAAAAAAGGCAATTTGCATAGCTCCAGTTCTAGGGATTCCTATTTATTCAGAGGAATTATTTTTATTCTCGCACACAAATGGAACAGTCATGACAGCAGTGCTCATGCAGAGAACCACAGTGGGGTACAAGCCTCTAGCATATTACAGTGGGATTTCGGACCCAGTAATGAGGGGTCACTTCCCTTGCAAACAATCGTTGGCAGCTGCTGCATTTGCTATTGAGAAGTCTGCCAGCATAGTATTGGGGTGTTACACGACGTTATTTGTTGAACATGCGTTATTTGCTGTTTTGGAGAAACTTAAAGATACGCTGCCATCTCAAAGGGCTTCTGCCTATGAGGTAGTTATATCAAATCCAGTGATTAAAATAGTTAGATGTAAAACAGTGAAACCTGCCATGTTTGTAGCTGAACCACTGGCAGAGGACGAGCAGGCACATGATTGCTCGAATTATGAGGAATTTTATGATGAGATCCCAAGGGTGAAGGAAAATGCTATAGCAGCAGGGGAGATTCCTTTTATTGATGGATATTCAAAGATCAATCAAATTGATGGACAAAGATATTCAGATGCTGCTGTGGTAAAACAGAGGGCTAATGGGGAATTCGAAGTAAAAGTGCACGACTACCGTATAATTTTTCAGCAGAGGCTGCAGAATTAGTGGCGCTGACTGTCACGCTCGAGAGATACACAGACCAGGAAGTAACAATGACTCCACCTACGTGATGTCAACAGTACACGCAGGGCTAGCACATTGGAAAAGGAGGGGCTACCTCCGAGCGGACGGCACTTCAGTGCAGCATGCCACCTTATTGGACAGACTTATTGAAGCACTACAACTCCCAGTAGCCATCGCGTTCGTTGAGTGCGCAGCACACACTAAAAGAACAGACTTTATTTCATACGGAAACCAAGCTGCAGATGAAGAGGCAAAAAGAGTTGCATATTCACCCGATATAATGAGCTTTGATGTGCCTGATGTGAAGGAAAGAATGGTGGTGATGATGATTGTGAATTAAAGCTTTAATCATTTGTCAAAAACACAATTGATGGAAGTCCAAGGTGGAGCACCACAGTATGAGAAATACCTGTTGACCTAGGGGGGGTGTTTTTTATCCCCTTCTGAGGCATTGTGGTGAGGGGAAAGCACTGGTAAACCAGTGATGCCTGTAGCCTTATTAAGGGTGGCATTGGAACAGCTACACTACCCTGTGCATGTCACTAGGGAAAGCCTTGCAGCACCTATTGCAGAGGATTGGTTTGTACCAAATGTATTAGAACATGTTACTTTTTGTGTAGTAAATTGCATCATATGTCAAATGTTTACTGCTGGGCACACGCTGTGAACAGTTAGAGAAGTTATCCCTCAACCTAATGGTCCTTTCAGAATTTACATATTGATGGTGTTGATATGCTGCAGGTCTGTAATGGATATAGGCATATGAGTGTGGTGGTGTGCCCCTTCTCTAGGTGGAACGAGGCTGGTCCATGCACACACCCAGACGCCACTTGCACTGTGAAATGTTTAGTCCGAGAAGTATTTCCTAGATGGGGAATATGTGAAGTACTGATAATGGCCCACATTTTGTGAATGAAGTTTTCGAGCAAATTAGCTTATTGCTCAGCATAAAATATAAGTTTAGTTTTCTTCTGCTTATCACCTGCTCAAGGAAATGATAGCCAAGCTGAAGCTAATGTTGAAAAAAGGATGGCTGCATTGCCTGCCCCCTGCATTATATGCATTAAGGAATCAACCAGGCTCTGACCATCACCTCACCCCCCATGAATTAGTAGCAGGGAGGTGAATGTGATCACCTCTCACTCATCCATCGAGGACTAGAAGTGATGCCCAGACAAGAGCAGAATTGTTAGGAAATGAGCTACGTGCCTACTTAACATGTAGGACTACAAGTATGTCTGTCATTTCAGACCAAGTCAAACGGACAGGGTGCTGGTCTTAGAACACAGATGAAGACCACACAGCAACCAGATCTAAGGAACTATTATTGCCAAAATTGTTTCCCGGAGATAAGGTTCTGATTAAGAACTTTACCCGCAAATGGCACAAGCCTAGATTTAACGGTCATTTTATATTGGACGTTACCCCATCAGCAGTAAAGGTCTTGGGAAGACGCGCTTGGTTACACCAGGGAGATGTAAAAGTCTACGCCGGAGAGGCCACCACACCCCCACCCCATTTGGAATCAAACCAAAGAGAAGAAGTTCAGCACATGCAGGCCAAATCGATGACAAGGAAGAAGGACGCAGAGACTGTCCATTAGACAGAGGGAAAGTGCGCACATGGACTGTGGTTCTTCCGAGACACTCTTTGTAGCTGCTAATCAGGGAGTGAAAAAGCTATTGTTCTTGAGCCACAGAAGTTTGTTAACATTGGACTGAGACGTATTGAAGTCTTGAAGGAGAAGGAAATGCCAGACCTCGAGTTCATCTTTGATGACTGGAAGAGGGAGCAGTTTCCTGATTCCTTTCTTACTGAGTTTCTCTTTGGAGGTGCCCATGGTTGTGTCTAATGGCAACGTTCATTGGATCATTTTAGCTGTTTTCCTCTTCATTCTTCGTGCATATTGTGCGCTGGTTGGGAGAACTACTAACATTCACCTGTTTCTGCAAGACCCTAAAAATGGTCCAATCGGGAGGAGACTGCTCACAGCTATTATAGAGCAGATCCTCCAGCTGCCTGAGTTCTGTACAGAAAGTACAGATGGTCCTGTCTGATGAAAAGACACCCACAAATTGCTTGGAATGTTTTTTTATTTTCTGCTTCATGAACATCCTTATCTTGTTGGACGACAGACCAGCACTTATCTATTTATAAGAGATCCCAGAAATCGACCTGCAATCAATTGGCTGCTACATGAAATTATCAAGCAGATCCGTTTACTGCCTGATACATCTCTTTGAAAGAATGGATGGGTCTATCGAGTGATGACATTCACAATTTACTGCCATTGATCTTTTACTATTTACTTGAAGCTCATTCTCATTTGGTTTGGTGAAAAGACAACTCCTTTCTGTTCATTCGTCCTGCAATCAGCCAGCTGCTTGTTGAACTTGTGGAACAGATTCAACAGCTGTCAGAATATTTCATGAGATTGCCTGATTGCAAATTGTTTTTTCCTTCCTTAAAAGTAATCACAGGCATAAAATGGGTAACATTGATAGCAATAATAATATGGTAAACAACGAGAAATCACAGCAACGTGTAAGAAGCCACTTTTGCTGGGGATGGATGTACTGTATATAATTTACCTATGTATATATATATATATATATATTTATATTTATTGTCATTCTTCTGGTTCTCACGATACATACCGTTTATTATGTTGGTCCAAAGAGAGCAGTGGTTCCTGTATATCTTCCAATGCAATTGTAGGACAGCCAAGGCCCTATGTAATTATTCCTCCACCAGTAGCTCATGTAGAGACACTGATTTTACTGACAAGTGTTCCTATGGTTGCTCCAGCAAGAAGGAACTATGCTGATATACTTCATGAGATGATCATAAAGGCTCATGAGGCAAGAAAGAGACCTAAGAGAAGTGCAAGGGAGGAAGATCATGAACTGAATGATTACCTTGATAGCACAACACATTTGGGGAATAACATGTGGTATCAGCAAATGAAAGAGGTGGGAAGGAGAACCTCAAAGGGGAATGCTATGTATGTGCACCCCTGCCTTATACTATGGGAAAGTCTAAGATATTGAAAGCCATTGAAATAGATGTTCAGACAGCACATTGCCTATCTCATAACAAACTGCCGGGCAAGAGGTCAGTTCATGGGCCGAACAGCATCTTTGGTACGGGCATCAGAATGGTCAGCTCCAGATGAAGATGATTATGTTCAAGACACAAAGCCAAGAGCAAGAGCCCACAACAGAAATCATGTAATAAGATATGAACAAACTGGCGTGAAAGAAGCTGGAATCAGATGGGAAGTGAACAGAAGACTTCAAAGTCTTGGAAAATCTGCAGAAGAAATTCAAAGATGGAAGGATAGAGGCCAAATGCAGATTTGGGGATCAGTACTTTCTCCCGATGGATGAGAGGAAGGTGTGGTCATCTGCAGGGCATGGGTAGTAAGGCTGTTACAAACCAACCATTGACATTGTGGAAATTGGATGCAAACCTTTATGGCCAAGACTTGCAAAACTATTGACATGGGTCGAAGACAAAGGAGGGCCTTTACAGATAGTGCCTCGGGACAGTGCAACGCTGTGTTTCAGAAACAATGGCACAAGAACATTTTGGAGAGAATCAAAATTGTGGTCAAGTTTTTGACATACCAGGAATGAGCATTGAAACAGCAGTGATAATGGATCACTACTGGGCCTGTGGATCCAGAGCTTACATGAAGCGGCCCAAAGATTGGGGAGGACGGTGCTCTATAGTGAACGTTCATGTTCCGGCTTTGGTGATTCATAAGAGTGACTTGAACATTGGTGACTTTCCAAAGGCAGATGCTCACCTAAGGAAGAAGAGATCTGTTGAGCTGATAAATCGAATGAAGAGAGAGAACTATTTCTCAGCCAAGTCAATAGAAGCTTTTGATTCCATTCCATATGACCACATTATTTAGTCAGACCTCATCGATATTCATGATAATCTTCATGCCAAGGATCCAGACAGCAGCAAATACCAAGTGGTTACAGATAACCAGGTGGGAATTTTTACAGTCAATTAACACTACCATAAAAGGATTCAATGCTATAAAGGAGGAGCTGAGAGCCATACGACTGATGACTCTTCAGAATAGATACGTCCTGGACATGATCACAGCTATAGATGGAGGTGTTTGTGCCAAAATCGGAGAATCATGTTGGACGTTCATATCTTCTCATGAGGACGAGAACGGCACCTTGACAGAGGCCATAACGTTGCTGATGAAATTACATGTCCAGATGATAGACGAAGTGGAGGATATTTCTGATGACAGTTGGTTTGGGCCAGTCTTCTCATGGGTTCCACAGTGAATGGCAAACAAGTTCTAGTTCTTTGGAGCCCTGGTAGTAATGATTTTACTTGGATTCTGTGTGATCAGGATAATAATCTCACAATGCAAGAAGACTTCAAAAAAGGTTGTAGGAATGAAAATCATGCTTAATGTTGAATCAGGATGGAAAACTAAAGAGCTGACAGATGAAGAAATTGGAGACTATGTGAAGACCAGCATTCATGCACCTGAAGGAACAAAGTTCCTGTACCCAAAAAACCACACAAAGTGTTCTCAAAGTGCTAAGAACTTGATCGTGCTTTTCTTGACCTCTTCCATCCTATCAGGCTCTCCTTGACATTCCGGGGCCCTCTGTTGCTCTCTGGGACCCTCTGGCATGTCAGCAAACCATTTCAAGCATCAGGCAGGGAGACGGAGTCAGGTTCACAAAAGGTCTCAGATTTTATTCACGCCAGACTGACACAAACAGCATTGTTGTCAAGTACACAAACCCCTCTGCCAGCTGAAAACAGAGCTTCCTTTTATATCTGTCAGAGAAAGAGGATTCAAACCCCCGCCTTTTCTAAACATGTGCAGGCAAAACTCTTCGTTGAACATACTCGTGCACAAAGCAATTATTGCTTATCTGTTTAAACCTTCAAAATGAAATACATTCTGGTACCCATCCTAGGATTTTCCCGGCCACTCTACCCCAAATATGGTCATCCAGCTGTTTCCCTTGGCTAAATTCTCAGACATAGCCCAATTAACTGTCTGGTTTCAGAGCGCTTATCTGGTTAATTGTTCAACTCTGGGCTGAATATGCTGCCACTGTCTGTAGCGAGTCAAATATATTATTTTACTTATATAAAGGCATTGTTAGTTACATTAATGGCAGAGTTATTTTCTGTCTGGGTATAGGAAAAAACTTATATCACTTTCCTACTCAATTTTTATACTATGCATTCTGTACCTTGCCTACTTACTAAACCATGATAAAAGCATTTGCAACCTTATACACATAACACCCTTTAAAATACTATTGCCTTTTAACCCCATGAGTTCCATGTTCACACATTTGCCATACTAAATCATTCCATACGAATTTCTATGCCTAGCTTAAATGGGGGGGGCTGCCCCTACTGCATTCAGTTGTTGGTACCTTATCTTCATTTCGGCACCTCCATTACAGTTCTCCGTCTTTAAAGTTCTTGTTTTGTTAAAACAATGACTTTCAACCATATCCATGTCCACCCTCCTTGATACTTATCTAAAAAAAAAATCCTATCACAACCCTACAATTTGTCACATACTAATGCATTGTTATTCTTAAAACAAGACATGAATGTGTCTCTAAACTATTTTTATCTTCCCGTTAAACCCCACTTCCTTTCTCCATTTGCTTTAAACTAACTGTATGCCTTAGATAATTTCACAGCCATTGTGAGACTCAAGAGGTTGGTCAAGCTTTGAGATAACCCATTAGCGCATTGTCTTTTCATATGTCATATCTTGTCTGCAACTCTCACCCCAACAAAATACAATCTCTCCTTGATCTTCTTCTGCCCATGCATATACATATAACTTTTTCAAACTTTGTCTTTCCCTCTTGTTCCACACAGTTTCTTCTTCCGCATCTTCCACTTTACTCATCTTAGTTTGGCATCGGTGGACCGTCTGTGTCCTGTCGCCTTTGTCCTTTCTTTTGAGCTGTTTGCACAGTCTGCCAGGTTCTTTTGATGCTTAAACCAGGAGTCCATTGTCTTGTTTTCCTTTTTCACAAAGAGTTCATTTTTACTCGAGTGTCTCTCTCTTTTAATAAATACATTGTTCAAATGAGTAGAAAAGAGGGGACGTTTCAGCATGGAGACATAAGGGTTGGGGGAGTCTTTTGTAGACACAATTCAGACAAACAACCTTGGCTGGGCATCCACTGGGTTTCTCTACGATCTCCCTCTTTCCTCACACTGTTCGACATTAGTTTCCCAAGGCATACAGGTCCCTCAACGTATAACTGTTATATAAAACTGAATGAGTTTCTTTTGTAAAATAAACATGTCTCTTTCATTTGCCACATTCCCTATCAAGCCATTTCCTTAAAAACCCTCTTCTTCACATTCCAGTTCTCATACCATACCTCCTAATAAATCGCAAGACATTCCTTCTTATTGGACACCCCTCCCTCCTAGAGAAGCTACAAGACATTTTCATTTAAACATTTCCTTTTTATGGGTCATGCCTGCCTTAAAACAAAACACACCCCCATCTTTCGCTCTGTGTCAGCTGGCTAGAACCTGAGTTTGTTTAAAAATAGAACAATGTTCTCCTACATAGGACACATTAATCTCTTGAGGGCGACAGATGCAACCCTAAGGAGACAAAGATAACAATTAAAGAAAGACATCTTCTTCTTGTCTGGTCTTCTAGGCACGTCCGTAGCAGATGACAGAAACGTCCTTGGGGATCCCCTTTGTCTGTAGAAAGTCAAAATAGGAACAAAAGTCCTTTGGGCACTGGTAAGGGTTCAGGCTTTCTTCCCAACTTCAACCCTTTCTTCCTTTTATTGCTGTCAAAAAATACTTTCTGGATCATTCTCCCCTACTTGTTGGTGCACATAAACAACTATTTCCCAACCACCCTGCAGGATACTTAGTTTAGACTTGGTTCTATGCTTAGCTTAGCTGCATGTGCTTCCTGGTTAGCAGTAAATCCTTCCTCAGCTCAGCAGTAAATACATGCTCCTTAGCAGACATTCTTCCTCTTTTCTTCTGGTCTGTTGGACCATGGCCTTTGCTTGTGCCTTTTGCATTCATCCTATGGAAACAAAACAGAGGTGTTTCGCTGCACACCGTCCCCGCATAACTTAATCTAGTCTACCCCTGTTTTTTGAGACTATGGCACCAATTCTTACTATGTTCCTCCATTCTTTATCGTATCCAACAATGTTTGCCTCTTCTAATAATTGCATCCCCCTATCACATCAATACAAAAATAAGTACTCACCTTCAATTTGACTTCGGTTTTCTGTGGTTGTCTGAAAGGCCATGCTGTCATCTATTTCCTACTCTTTCCACACCTGATTGCACCCATCTTGGGAAAAACAGCTAAATACTTGAAGACATTGTGTCTCTTGTTACCTCTTTTCCTGTTACTCACCCGGATCCTCTTACTTTTAGTGCTGATCAATTGTGTGTCCACACCCTTTTAGTGTGAACTAGTACTTACCTTCTTCTTTTTCTCCCTACTTAAGGACATGCAGACATTTCTTGTGCTTCCACGCAAGGTCCATAACTTTTATCTGTAAAATAAATAAAAATTGTTACAGGCACTCAAAAAATTGTTTTTTACTTACCTCACTATATTTTCTTAAAATGGCTTGTGTGTGCTTTCCCTTTGTTTGGTTGACCCAATTTTTTGTTTGGGCAAGAAAATAAACACTGCTGCACTCCAAAAATCATTCAATTTTTTGTCAGCCATACTCCTTTTCTCGGTCTTCATGGTCACTGATGCTTTTTATTGCCCTACGCTCCTTTTTTGCTGTTGGCCATCATAAGTGCTATTTGTTTTCCAATTTTTTGATTTTTTGTCCGTTTTCTGCTTTTGAGTTTATTCCCCATCCATTTATTCATTTGTCCAATTGTTCCATTCCTCAATTCTTCTCTTATTCATTTTTTATTGAAGACAATCAATCATTTTCATCTTTTCCTGATTTTTTTTTCTGATCCTGTGTAACAGAGGCCCAAAGTCTCCCTAACGTTTTGTAATCCTTTATTCTAATCATTTCTTATTTATGTTGGGCATTTATTTCATTACTATTTTGTTTTTCTTGTATACTAAAACACACTTCCTTTCATTTTCTGCGTGATGCTGTAAGGAAAGTACTATTTCATACTCCATTAAGCCCTATATGGCTGCATTGTCATCTATGACGTTGGTTAACCTAAATCTTTTATCTGAACCATTACTGTCCTTCATGATTCTTATTTCATTCTGTTTGCTTCTTAACCATTTGCCATGTTTCCCTACGTTATGGCTGCCTCTAATTTCCTGGAGGTCATCTGTCTCTTCCTCTTGTTCATAAATGTTCATGGCCTGCGCCTGAATTTATAAAATGTTTTCATTATTCTCCACCAGGTCATGCAGTTGGCTATATTACCATGCTACCAAAAAAATAAAATCCTTTAGTTTTTTACCCAAACAATCTCATTGACCTTCTGTCATTTTCCTGCCCTCAAAATTATGCTTGTGTCTAAATGGTGCATGTCCCAGATACACAAACATGCTTTCCTTGATATACTAAACACCATCACCATGCTTTCATGCTTTGTCATTCAATCCTTTCTTTAACCATCTGAATCCTATAATACTAAAATCTCAACTGATCATCCTGAATCAAAAAGGTTTTCTCACTATTTTTTCGAAAGGTTTTCTCCACGCCAGCTGCCAAGGCCTCATAAAAAAAAAAATACTAATCCTGGTGTAACACCATTCAGGCTGTCCCATCACGCAACATGGAGCTCCTGAAAAAGGACCTTTAGGAGCACCCCAAAAACCCCCATTCAGTACATTATGCTATCCTCAAAATTCCCCAAAAAGCAGGTCACAGAGGACCCAATAACCCCCTTCAACTTCAGAGGGCTTCCTAAGTCAGAAATAATAGAGAACATGAATAACATTGGACCATTCAGCTACAAGCCGATGCCTTCCCCCGCACACACATTAGTTTAAAAACCCTGTGTAAAATCACTTGCTCCACAACTCATGACGTTCATCAATACCTCCTTCAATCCCAACACTATTTCTGCATTCCCTTGTCCGTGTCATACCAGGTTACATGCTACAATCTGTTCTGTTGCACTTATCATTTGAGTGCCATTGCTTCTGCTTCACTAATATATTCACTAATGCCACTGGCCCTTTCCTTTCCCCACAATGCTTGCAAAAACTGCTCATTCATTTCCTGTGTCATTATCAGAGTTAAATTGGATTACTACACTACCATCTTTGCAGATAACCTAGCAAAAAATCTTCACAGGCTCTAAAAGTGCGGAGTGATGCTGTGTGCAACTCTCAGTTTTCTCAAAAGGATATACATTACTCACGCAGTGCAAGCTGCTCACTGGCTACCTGTGCAGGAAGGGTTAATTTCAAAATCCAAACCATTATGCACAAATGTATGTCTCACACAGCATCAGTATATCGAACTGATGCTGTTAATAGAGTGAGTTCAGCCTGACCCAAAATAAGTCACCATGTCACTCAACTACAAGTCCCACTAACCAAAAGAGCTAATGCCAGAGGTCTAAGCTTCCCCGTCTTGTTCCCAAACCATGGAATTCTTCCTCTAGCGAACTTAGAGCAGAACCATCTCTCCTCATTTTTTCACCAAAACCCTCAAAACTACCTTGTTTAACTACCCCTATTAGTTCTCCCAGCAGTGTCTTTATGCATTCGTCCTGCTGTTTAATTAACATCTATGTTATGTGTTTACTCACTTTCTACTCTTTCCAATGTGAGCTAAACATGCAGCTCATCCATTGTAACTACAATATGTATTTATATGTCCTAAAACCTCAGGCATAGCTGTGGCATGCAGCCACTTGTGTATGCCATTTTCATTATTGTAATCTGCAAGCCTCTTCTTTGTAACAACACCACAATGCCTAAGGGCTTCTGGGTGCTCTGTACATTCTAATAAATAAATAAATAAATAAATAAAGTGTTTTTCATGCATTTAAGCCTTTCCTTTCTACTGGGAATTGCTCATTCCTTGCTAAAACTATAGTAGGCACTAATACTGGGTCACTACAACCCCCCTTCTCTGGGCACTCATGGACAACTCCTCAATAAAAATATATATATATATATATATATATCTCATACAGAATAATGCCTCTAGGCAATACTGAATATTCCCATACAGAAACCTCTCATAAACCAGGAAAAAAGCGTACTGGTTATCAGTCAACAAATAGCCAAGCTGGCTATGGCAATGCCATTCATGTGCTAATTCTTCTATCATTCAATATGTTCCTATACCTACACCATCGCATCCTCCGTACTCGCGCCAAACATGCCCCTAGGCTGATGTGCGCCTACATGTTTAAATAATTACCACTAAAAGGTGCCTATTGACATCACACCGCAGCTGACATATTTTCCTCAAAGACTGTTAAACCAATGCCACATATATAATCTGAAAAGCCGTCTTTGCTACATGGATACACAGTCCCAATGTCTATCATTATACCAACATTTTTTTTTCCTTGCCATATTTCTCCTTGCATTCCAAAACCCTACTGCCAATTAACTCTTCTAAACACATCTGATCATCCTCTGGGGCTGTCCCACTTTGTAACACATTCATTTTTCTGGTTTGCAAAAATATTTCTTATTTTTTTTGGTTGACACCTTTTATTCCCAGGTGCCTCCGCGTATCGTGTTTGCGCATTGCTAAGTCTACATGTAAGCTCACTTGTCCTCTGCAACAGATTCATTTTGTATGTAATGCACTTTATTTTCAACCCACTAAAATATTCAGCTGCTGTCTCCTTTAATAAATAATAGGTATCCCCTTACCGCTGGGTTACTAAATGGGTAAACTGCAACTGTACTTGTAAATGCTTCCACTTCCAAGTGTGGGCACTTATTCCATAATGTGCAACAATGCTAAGAACGACCCTTTGCATCTGTCATCTGTATTTGACACATTGTTTTTAATAAAATAAAGCCTGTCTTTTACTGCACTTGCTTGTATGCGATAAGTATGGCCTTGCAAAAACGCACAATCATTTTGCATTTCATGGACCGATTGCTTAGCTTGGCAGTGTTATCTCAAAGAACAGCTATTGCGCATTCCTTTCTTGGTGAATCACCATATTCGCTCTCATGGGGCATCTTTAACCTTGCTTCTGGGTAAATGAAAGCATTTTTCTTTTCTCGTGTATTAATTTAGCCGCATGATGTTAAACTGTTAACTCTCAATTGCGTGTTTTCAAGCAGCTGCTCTGACTTTATTTTTCATGCTAAACAAAATATACTTATGTTTCTGTCATCTCACAAATGCAAGGTAAATTAAAATATTAAAAAACCCCTATCTTTTAAACCGTGGCATGCAAGCCCCAAACAAAACATTCCACAAAAAAAACACAGCTTTTTTCAATTCTGCGATACATCCTTGTCAACACTTTTCCCAGTTAAAACACAAATAAAACCTTGCCTAGCATTTCACCAGGCTCTGTTTTTGCCTTGAAAATCATTCACTCATTTCTTGTCTGTGAGCCAATTATTTTCACACCTCGCAGGCTCACAGTTCATTTCTTAAGACGTAAATTACTGGGCTTTTCTACCGCACACAGTTAAAAAAAAATACTTCTGCACAGTGCATTCCATTCCCCAGCGCTCTTAAATGTGTGACAACAATACTTCTCTAAATCGCTGTAACTCTGTCATTTAACTCCATAGTTGCTATTTGTTTTTGTTCATGGTTACAAGTGCAAAAGCTTTTTACGCTTATCTCAGTACTGTTTGACTTTTTTGAGGTCAAATCACCACGAATGTGTGTGCCTTAAGTCATAACATCATGTCATCTACATTATTGTTATTTTCTGGCATTTTCAAAACATTGGCTGAACGGCAATTTTTAAGATTAGCTTGAAAATATCATTTTATATTACTTCCAATGTTTTACAGTGCACGCAGACAGTTACGCCATAAAATGAAACAAATGAACAGCCATAACATATTACAATTAGACACATAATCATAACATGACATGTCACAAAACTCAGACAGACTCCGGCCGGCTAGATTTAAGTGCACTTCCTAGTGTCACCTGCCTCTGAAGGTACACTCCTACCCCTATATATGTGCATTTCTTTACACAACGGAGTTCACCCCTTTCAAGGAATCTTTACTTGGTCTCCTAATCACCCTATTAAGTGGGCTCTTGGTGCAAAAACTCCATTGAGCCGTCTTTAAACGCTAGGCAAATGGGCGTATCCTCTCTCTCTCGGGGCGTCTTCCCCTGTATCTCCTCTCCTCAGGTATCTTTCTGGTATCTCTCTCTTCTCAGGTATCCTCCTGGTATCTCTCTCTATTGCTCGGGTACCTTGAGTCAATATTAATTCCCTTATATATACACATTATACTCTTATTCTGATGTTATTTTTTGTTCATATCCCACCTCCCTCAGTTACCTTTTTGCTGGGTGATTTTTGAAATGCTGTTAATTTCTTGTTTTTTCCCAAATCTGGACTGCCATTGTTATTTTTCCCTGAAAAGTTAGCACAGATATATATACATATTCCCCTTTCTGCCATACTGTTCGCCCTCCCCATGTCCTTGTCCTTTCTATTCTATCGGCTAGGGCAGCTGCAGTCTGTCCCATCCCTATCTTATTTTCTATCCCCTTTACTCCACTCTTATCTTGGGCAGAACAGTATGGCTCACCTTAGTCTCTTAGTCTTGACTGTCCAGGTTCTTTTCGGCTTGAAGAGATGTACTCTGTTCAGTAATCTGATCAGTCTGTTCATCATCCTATCCATCCTGGGTTGGCTCACCATGTGTTCTCGAAGTGCTAAGACCTCAGTCGTGCTTTTCTTCACCTCTTGCATCCTATCAGGCTCTCCTGGACATTCTGGGGCCCTCTGTTGCTCCCTCGGACCCTCTGGAATTTCAGCAAAGCATTTCAAGCATCAGGCAAGGAGACTGAGTCAGGTTCACAAAAGGCCTCAGATTTTATTCACGCCAGACTGACACAAACAGCATTGTTGTCAAGTACACTAACCCCTCTGCCAGCTGAAAACGGAGCTTCCTTTTATAGCTGTCGTAGAAAGAGGATTCAAACCCCCGACTTTTCTAAACATGTCCAGGCGAGACTCTTTGTTGAACATACTCGTGCACAAGGCAATTATTGCTTATCTGTTTAAACCTTCAAAATGAAATACATTCTGGTACCCATCCTGGGATTTACCACTGTCTGTAGCGAGTAAAATATATTATTTTGCTTGTATAAAGGCATTGTCAGTTAAAGGAATTGTTGGTTACATTAATGGCAGAGTTCTTTTCTGTCTGGGTATAGGAAAAAACATATAATTTTCCTACTCAATTTTTATACTATGCATTCTGTACCTTGCCTACTTACTAAACCATGATAAAAGCATTGTCAACCTTATACACATAACACCCTTTAAAATACTAATTCCTTTTAAACCCATGAGTTCATTTTCACACATTTACCATACTAAATCATTCCATACGAATTTCTCTGCCTAGTTAAGCGGGGGAGGGGGCTGTCCCCTACTGCATTCAGTTGGTACTTTATCTTCATTTCGGCACCTCCATTACAGAAGTATGTGGCAGATGGATTTACTGCAGTCCAAATGGACAATGCATGCTTATGTCTTGGAATAAAGATGAGCATGTGAAATCAGCTGGATGCTTGAAGGGAGTCATAAAAATATGGGTCCCAAAGAAGCATTTCTTCAGACGAGGATGTCTAGATGTGAAGACTGATGAGAGAGTTGTCGATGAATCACCCAGAGGGGGGAGTGTAGAGGTAGAGCCAAGTACCCCCACACAAAGCTCTGCCCCCATGCTGCCTATATGTTGGGAGCCAGAGTGTGAGACAAGAGCAGTACCAGTGAAAATACCAATACCAAGAAGAATCTTGGAAGTAAGGTACCCATTGAGAAAGCCATATATGCATTCACGACAATATGATGGCCATTTCAATGAAATACCAGAAGAAGTGTGAAAACTGAGAAAAGAGAAGATTGGTGACGTCATGCGAAGCAGGGCTGACGCGCCCAGAAGAGATGCAGAGGCGAGAGAACATAAACATTCTATAAAGATCCAAGGAGGAGGTGTTAGAGATGAGCACCATTTTGGGCTTAAAATGAAGATGCTCATGCTACAGAAACGATGAAGAAAACGTCAAGTCATTTTACAATTGTACAGATGAGGTAACGCAAGTAGACAAAGTATTCTTAAAGGCTAGCTACGTAGTGAATAAATTGCAGCAATGCGCCAACGTATATGCATAGGAATGTATGGACTATGGGTGATTCCACAATGCACTTTAGCAGAGCTGGACCAAGTAAATAGAAAGACTTTTTTAGTGTGTCACAGTTAGAAATCAAAACTTAATAATGGAGGTGAATTTGAGAAAGGCTTGGCTGGCCCAGCACCAGGAAGTCAAGGTCACTGTGAGTCTGAAAATTCATGCAGTAGTTAGAAAAACGTGTGAAAAGAACAAACTCCCGTCTAAGGTGAGGAGCAAGAACATTAAAGACGTCAGAGGTTCATCATTTAATAGTATTTCAAATACAGAAAAGCTCTGAAACAGAGTCTGCAGTCACATGGTCGGATGAAAATAGAAACTGGATTGAGCTGTATCGAAACCAAGAGATAAGTATGTTTGTACTCCCTTATATTTTCAGGCACAGAGAACATTTCCAAGGCCAATGATCAAGGGGCTAATTGACTGGCAGACTGCAAGAGTGATGATACATGGCAGGCTAATTGGTGGGAAACTGTGGTCATGACCCGCCCACCAGCACCTTGAAGCCAGCCTGCGTACTGCTAGCATGTGTGGAATAGTACAGAGCGGTACAAGGTTGCCAACCAATTGTAGAGGGACACATAATACAGAGCCCTATAGTTTGTATAACCAATAGGATGTTGTGTATTTGATGACGTTCATAGTGGTTTGCACTAGAGGAGGACTTAGTTGCCCCGCCTTATCTTAGAGATCCAATCACTTTCCCAGACAAGTATGAAACGCATACCTAGATGTTCCCTTTAAGCCAATCACTTTCCCAAGTAGGTTTCTGTAGTTTGTCACATAGATTGACGTCAATGATGATGAGTTTTTGCTATATAACCTGCTTTCTTTTATGAAACTCACTGAGTGAGAAGATCGAGCGGATGTTCGTTGATGTTCATTGTACTCCCTGTTTTAGACAATTGATATTAAAACAGACTTACTTTGCCAATTTACTGTGTCAGTCTGATTATTGATGTTTGAGTATATTCTGCATCCCCATCCATCTCAAAGTATTGCTGCCTCGTCTTAAAGGGCCTAGTGTGTTGGATGCACGGGTCCAGAGCTATTGCAAAAGCTAAACATCAGTGATGCAATGAGTGAACCCACCCTGCTTCTCTTGCTCTCAATGACCTGCTCCAAGAGTTTAAACAGGCACCAGTACCTCGGCATCATCTTGGAATAATTGGGGTGGTTGTTAAGGGCTCCTGGTTTGGGAAATATGATTGTGTTTCACCAAATAGTCACGGTATGGGAATTCTATTTGTTGAACCAGATGTGCTCAATTCTAGAACTAGATTTGCCAGACTGAATGCTCACTTTTGGTGAAAAACTCCAGTTAGCGTTCCTACCACCTTCAAAGCAGTGGGCTGGTGGGACAAGGAGTTTTCTTTAAATGGTTGTGGGTCAAGAGTCCTCCAAGAAGAAGTTAAGTTACAACAACCGGAAGGGGGTGAGAGAAACCCAGGGAATCGCGCTCCATCCACCCACTGGGAGGCACATTGGCTAGAGGTGGATCCACCCAGTCCCCTGTGGCTCGGCCCTCTCACGACAAAAGATGGGATGCTTCTAACCCACTACACTCCACATGTTCCCCGTCCACCTGGCTTGCATCCCTCTTTTGATGTTCCTTCTCCTCCCGCACCTCCATCTCTGCACCCTTATGTTTTAATTCCGCCTTTCCCGCCATCTCTTCCTCCTCCTGTTCCCTCCAACTTCTCCTTTTCTTTCCCTGCATCTGCCTTGTTGTCTTCCTTACATTGCTGCCCCTCACCATCAGCCTCTCACTGCAAGATCTACTCAATTACTGCCACCACCTCCTCCTGCCCCCACAGTCACCATCTCCTCCATGACAAACCCACACTCAGTCGCCACCTCCTACTGCTTCAGTTGTGGGACCTCGCCCACTGCTGCTCTTTGCCTGCAGCATTTCTTTCCTCCGCCACCCCTCACTGTCGGTGTCCATTGTTTGGTGAATTTTAACCTTTATCATCCTTCAAGAGTTTCACACTTAAGTCCTTGGAGGAGATGTCAGCATTTGTTTCAATGGGGTGGCGATCTGCGACCACTTCCATCTACCTTCTCATCTGAAGGGTACGACGTTCTTTTATCGCCAGGCTTTCTAACGCCTGCTGTGTCAACATGGAAATAATAACGAAAACATTTCATCAATTTTTTTGGGGGGGTGGGAAAGGGCAGAAAAGTGTTTCCGGGGTCGTGAATAGTTAAAAAGGGGTGAGTGAGAGGGATTTTGGTGGGGTGGAACCCCCCTAGAAAAAAAAATAAACAAAATAAAATTGATGAACGTTTTCGTTATTCCGTCCACGTTGAAACGGCAGACGTTAGAAAGCCTGTCGATGAAAGAACATGGAACCATCTGAAGATGGCACGATCACCAAGCATATTCCGTAGCTCCATTTTACAATTCGTAGTAGGCTGTACAGGGTGCTAAAGAAAACGTTTTTTTCCACCGTGGCTTCTACAATAAGATTCCCAAAGGGATTTGATTTAGGTGGAAGGGAGAAAAGTAAGAAGGAAATAACAAAAACAAGCACAAAACATGCACAAATAGTTTCTCAAAGGGAAATTAAGACTTTAAGGAACTTCATAAAATATGCACAATAAGAATGCAATGTCAGAAACCAGGAATTAACTGTGAAAAAGACACACACAAACTTTCATTGCTAGAGCAAACGTTTTCCTGTCCTCTCCAAGCATGGCACAGCCCAGCTCCACTTTCTAACAGCCAAGCAAAACCCACAGAGAACCATGAAGTGTCTCAAACTTGGTCACTAATGTACAATGACAACTGGAAATGACTTACCAGGAACACAGTTAGGTCCTGATGGACAATGAGGCTCCCCCTTCTCTACCTTGAAGCCTTTGAAGAGTAAAGAGCTTCCAAATGATGTAGCTCACTAGCTGATATTAATCAAAAGCTAGAGGAGTGAATCACTGGAAAGCGCGAAGCACCCACCAATGTATGGGAGCTGGCCCGGCGGAGAACGATGGATCCAGACTTCTGTGCCAACTGGTGGTTAATTTCTTGTCTTCTCCTAGGAAGGCAAGATCACCAGATTCAGTATGGAACTCAAACACAAACAATTCCACCCCTTCCTAATACCCTCAGATGCTAGTATCTGATGTTATCTTACTGTATGGTAAACCGAGGAAGTCCCAGAGGACAAGAAGGTAATCCAAGAAAGCACGAAAAAGGGAAAGTAATGGTTAGTAGGGTGCTATACCTGTACGGCACGAGTGTCGCACTAGACTCGGGTTGGTGCACTTTAGGTATCCACTGCAGAGAGTCCAAAGTCCAGTGCACTGTGTGGATGGAAATACAGGGTGGAGTCAAAGTTCACAATGGTGGATCTTCAGACAAGTGAATCCAAAACAACTTGATTGCTGCGTTAGATTGAAAGATAGAGTCCCGAGATAGGACAATAACAGGATACACGCTGTAGCTGGTCTTAACCCTTGCAGCAGGTAGCCGCCTTGGAAGGGCGCTACAGACAAGGAACAGAATGGGCAGTTCCTTACTCTGAGTGCAGACGGAATGCGGTGGAAACAGTAAGTGCAGTTCCTTCAAACAAGCCGTGGTGGAAATGCCGGGTAATCAGATTTCGGACGAACTGCTGTGGAAACAGAAATAGCAGATAATTCAAACAAGCTGTGGTCGAATTGCCGGGTAGTCGGAATACAGAACCTCTGCCGACGGTGCAGGAAGGAATACTGGAGTCCGGTGGGGAAATAACCCACAGAGACAAAGGAAAAAGGCGTACATAAATGGCCGAAGCTTTGCGGAAACGAAGAAACGCTAATCAGAAGCACCGGATGCCCGCCAACACTTTGTTTAAATACAGTCACAAGACACATTCCGGTCACATAATGTTGTGGATCCTGTGACGGCCCTTTACAACAGCGTCCAGACGGGGAGAGCAGCATCTCTGATATGCAGCACGTCTCCATGGAAACCTTCCTGTGAGTCTCCAACAGGAATAGAACGGTCTCGCTGCCCAGAACTGCTGCTTGTTGCAACCAAGTCTGTAAGTAGCCTGTCTTGGTATTCACAGATGTATAAACGGAAGCAGGGGCAGACATGACATGAAATGATCTGGGTCTTTTATATGACCTCTGACCCACACCCAATTGGATTACTAAATCTCTCTGAGGGTTTGGCGGTTTCGGTTTTGAGACTCTGGTACACTGAAACTGGAAACTGGAAATTACCTCTTCCTACAGAATTGCCTGGGCCCAGAGAATGTGGTACATGCTATAGTCTTAAATGTTACAACTTTCAAGAGATATATATATATATATATATATATATATATATATATATATATATATATATATATATATATATATATACACAATTTAAAACTGTTGCCCATTTGTAATTCTTCTTGCTTGAGACGTATCATAATCAAATACAGGAAGACATATCAGTAAACTTGGGCTTTTCTATGATACTCGAAATGTAAAGGTGCACCCGCCTCAATACTATTTTGTCAGACACAAACGGGTGGTGGCTTGATTACATCAAGGAGTTAAATCTGGTCATTTTGAGTCCTTTACTCACGGGAGTAGAGCTAGAAGTTTAACTAAAATAGTGTTGGAACTGCGACCCTCAATTTGGCGAGATGTGGAGGGTGGGTTGGTTGAAGCAGTGGCTTACAGAGACTCATATGCTAAGAGTTTGGAGGATAGGATGAATAGTCAGGTAAGGGTCGAAAGGGCGTCCTCATGGCTTGATTTTCTTTTTTTTTTTTTCTTTACTGTTTTTATCAAACATTTTCAAAGCATCCAAATGTATGTATGCCATAATCCAAAAAGGTTGACACAAACCTTAAACGATCTTATAAATAGGGGGATGATAACATAAGACAACATTATATCCAAATAAAAGATAGGAATAGGAAGAGAAGGTAACACAGCAGTATCATGACTGTATGAGAGCAGTATGAGACCAGAGGAGATCTTGGTAGAGACCGAGACCAAATCATATCAAGTCTGTTCATTATCTCTGGCTAAAAACGATGCACAGCATTTAAATTATGAACCCCTTATCTTGTTTGACAGGACTATAGCACACCGGAGTCCAGTGGCATGCTAGCAGTGGTCCGGGGATTGGTTTTCATTTTGTTCTCTTCGAGCAAAAAATATTTCAGTTCAGATATAACTGTTATGAGGTATTCGAGAGGTTTGGTTCAGCAACATTCTAGAAAAAGTATGAGGAAGGTGGCCATTTGCATTTTTCTTTCACTGTCAACCTTCACGTAATTTTACGTTGTTGAATACAGTTCCACACTCTTTGAGTTTCTAAAACGTCGAGTTAACGGAAAATATTGGTATAGGGACTTCTATGTTTTAAAAATAAACAAAATACAGTGGAAAGAGAGAAGGCTCTGACTTTTAAATGTAGCGCAGATAATCTGATATGGGTGATATCTCATCACCATCCACTTCATAGCTACTTAGTGAATAAATTGCGGCAATGCGCCAACGTATATGCATAGGAATGTATGGACTATGGGTGATTCCACAATGCACTTTAGCAGAGCTGGACCCAGTAAATAGAAAGACTTTTTTAGTGTGTCACAGTTAGAAATCAAAACTTAATAATGGAGGTGAATTTGAGAAAGGCTTGGCTGGCCCAGCACCAGGAAGTCAATGCCACCGTGAGTCTGAACATTCATGCAGTAGTTAGAAAACGTATGAAAAGAACAAACTCCCGTCTAAGGTGAGGAGCAAGAACATTAAAGACGTCAGAGGTTCATCATTTAATAGTATTTCAAATACAGAAAAGCTCTGAAACAGGGTCTGCAGTCACATGGTCGGATGAAAATAGAAACTGGATTGAGGGGCTCGAAACCAAGAGATAAGTATGTTTGTACTCCCTTCTATTTTCAGGCACAGAGAACATTTCCAAGGCCAATGATCAAGGGGCTAATTGACTGGCAGACTGCAAGAGTGATGATAGATGGCAGGCTAATTGGTGGGAAGCTGTGGTCATGACCCGCCCACCAGCACCTTGAAGCCAGCCTGCGTACTGCTATCATGTGTGGAATAGTACAGAGCGGTACAAGGTTGCCAACCAATTGTAGAGGGACACATAATACAGAGCCCTATAGTTTGTATAACCAATAGGATGTTGTGTATTTGATGACGTTCATAGCGATTTGCACTAGAGGAGGACTTAGTTGCCCCACCTTATCTTAGAGATCCAATCACTTTCCCAGACAAGTATGGAACGTATACCTAGATGTTCCCTTTAAGCCAATCACTTTCCCAAGTAGGTTTCTGTAGTTTGTCAAATAGATTGATGTCAATGATGATGAGTTTTTACTATATAACCTGCTTTCTTTTATGAAACTCACTAAGTGAGAAGATCGAGCGGATGTTCGTTGATGTTCGTTGTACTCCCTGTTTTAGACAATTGATATTAAAACAGACTTACTTTGCCAATTTACTGTGTCAGTCTGATTATTGATGTTTGAGTATATTCTGCATCCCCATCTATCTCAAAGTATTGCTGCCTCGTCTTAAAGGGCCTAGTGTGTTGGATGCACGGGTCCAGAGCTATTGCAAAAGCTAAACATCAGTGATGCAATGAGTGAACCCACCCTGCTTCTCTTGCTCTCAATGACCTGCTCCAAGAGTTTAAACAGGCACCAGCACCTCGGCATCATCTTGGAATAATTGGGGTGGTTGTTAAGGGCTCCTGGTTTGGGAAATATGATTGTGTTTCACCACATAGTCAGGGTATGGGAATTCTATTTGTTGAACCAGATGTGCTCGATTCTAGAACTAGATTTGCCAGACTGAATGCTCACTTTTTGTGAAAAACTCCAGTTAGCGTTCCTACCACCTTCAAAGCAGTGGGCTGGTGGGACAAGGAGTTCTCTTTAAATGGTTGTGGGTCAAGAGTCCTCCAAGAAGAAGTGAAGTTACAACAACCGGAAGGGGGTGAGAGAAACCCAGGGAATCGCGCTCCATCCACCCACTGGGAGGCACATTGGCTAGAGGTGGATCCACCCAGTCCCCTGTGGCTCGGCCCTCTCACGACAAAAGACGGGATGCCTCTAACTCACTACACTCCACATGTTCCCCGTCCACCTGGCTTGCATCTCCCTTTTGATGTTCCTTCTCCTCCCGCACCTCCATCTCTGCACCCTTATGTTTTAATTCCGCCTTTCCCGCCATCTCTTCCTCCTCCTGTTCCCTCCAACTTCTCCTTTTCTTTCCCTGCATCTGCCTTGTTGTCTTCCTTACATTGCTGCCCCTCACCATCAGCCTCTCACTGCAAGATCTACTCAGTTACTGCCACCACCTCCTCCTGCCCCCACAGTCACCATCTCCTCCATGACAAACCCACACTCAGTCGCCACCTCCTACTGCTTCAGTTGTGGGACCTCGCCCACTGCTGCTCTTTGCCTGCAGCATTTCTTTCCTCCGCCACCCCTCACTGTCGGTGTCCATTGTTTGGTGAATTTTAACCTTTATCATCCTTCAAGAGTTTCACACTTAAGTCCTTGGAGGAGATGTCAGCATTTGTTTCAATGGGGTGGCGATCTGCGACCACTTCCATCTACCTTCTCATCTGAAGGGTACGACGTTCTTTTATCGCCAGGCTTTCTAACGCCTGCTGTGTCAACATGGAAATAATAACGAAAACATTTCATCAATTTTTTTGGGGGGGTGGGAAAGGGCAGAAAAGTGTTTCCGGGGTCGTGAATAGTTAAAAAGGGGTGAGTGAGAGGGATTTTGGTGGGGTGGAACCCCCCTAGAAAAAAAAATAAACAAAATAAAATTGATGAACGTTTTCGTTATTCCGTCCACGTTGAAACGGCAGACGTTAGAAAGCCTGTCGATGAAAGAACATGGAACCATCTGAAGATGGCACGATCACCAAGCATATTCCGTAGCTCCATTTTACAATTCGTAGTAGGCTGTACAGGGTGCTAAAGAAAACGTTTTTTTCCACCGTGGCTTCTACAATAAGATTCCCAAAGGGATTTGATTTAGGTGGAAGGGAGAAAAGTAAGAAGGAAATAACAAAAACAAGCACAAAACATGCACAAATAGTTTCTCAAAGGGAAATTAAGACTTTAAGGAACTTCATAAAATATGCACAATAAGAATGCAATGTCAGAAACCAGGAATTAACTGTGAAAAAGACACACACAAACTTTCATTGCTAGAGCAAACGTTTTCCTGTCCTCTCCAAGCATGGCACAGCCCAGCTCCACTTTCTAACAGCCAAGCAAAACCCACAGAGAACCATGAAGTGTCTCAAACTTGGTCACTAATGTACAATGACAACTGGAAATGACTTACCAGGAACACAGTTAGGTCCTGATGGACAATGAGGCTCCCCCTTCTCTACCTTGAAGCCTTTGAAGAGTAAAGAGCTTCCAAATGATGTAGCTCACTAGCTGATATTAATCAAAAGCTAGAGGAGTGAATCACTGGAAAGCGCGAAGCACCCACCAATGTATGGGAGCTGGCCCGGCGGAGAACGATGGATCCAGACTTCTGTGCCAACTGGTGGTTAATTTCTTGTCTTCTCCTAGGAAGGCAAGATCACCAGATTCAGTATGGAACTCAAACACAAACAATTCCACCCCTTCCTAATACCCTCAGATGCTAGTATCTGATGTTATCTTACTGTATGGTAAACCGAGGAAGTCCCAGAGGACAAGAAGGTAATCCAAGAAAGCACGAAAAAGGGAAAGTAATGGTTAGTAGGGTGCTATACCTGTACGGCACGAGTGTCGCACTAGACTCGGGTTGGTGCACTTTAGGTATCCACTGCAGAGAGTCCAAAGTCCAGTGCACTGTGTGGATGGAAATACAGGGTGGAGTCAAAGTTCACAATGGTGGATCTTCAGACAAGTGAATCCAAAACAACTTGATTGCTGCGTTAGATTGAAAGATAGAGTCCCGAGATAGGACAATAACAGGATACACGCTGTAGCTGGTCTTAACCCTTGCAGCAGGTAGCCGCCTTGGAAGGGCGCTACAGACAAGGAACGGAATGGGCAGTTCCTTACTCTGAGTGCAGACGGAATGCGGTGGAAACAGTAAGTGCAGTTCCTTCAAACAAGCCGTGGTGGAAATGCCGGGTAATCAGATTTCGGACGAACTGCTGTGGAAACAGAAATAGCAGATAATTCAAACAAGCTGTGGTCGAATTGCCGGGTAGTCGGAATACAGAACCTCTGCCGACGGTGCAGGAAGGAATACTGGAGTCCGGTGGGGAAATAACCCACAGAGACAAAGGAAAAAGGCGTACATAAATGGCCGAAGCTTTGCGGAAACGAAGAAACGCTAATCAGAAGCACCGGATGCCCGCCAACACTTTGTTTAAATACAGTCACAAGACACATTCCGGTCACATAATGTTGTGGATCCTGTGACGGCCCTTTACAACAGCGTCCAGACGGGGAGAGCAGCATCTCTGATATGCAGCACGTCTCCATGGAAACCTTCCTGTGAGTCTCCAACAGGAATAGAACGGTCTCGCTGCCCAGAACTGCTGCTTGTTGCAACCAAGTCTGTAAGTAGCCTGTCTTGGTATTCACAGATGTATAAACGGAAGCAGGGGCAGACATGACATGAAATGATCTGGGTCTTTTATATGACCTCTGACCCACACCCAATTGGATTACTAAATCTCTCTGAGGGTTTGGCGGTTTCGGTTTTGAGACTCTGGTACACTGAAACTGGAAACTGGAAATTACCTCTTCCTACAGAATTGCCTGGGCCCAGAGAATGTGGTACATGCTATAGTCTTAAATGTTACAACTTTCAAGAGATATATATATATATATATATATATATATATATATATATATATATATATATATATATATATATATATACACAATTTAAAACTGTTGCCCATTTGTAATTCTTCTTGCTTGAGACGTATCATAATCAAATACAGGAAGACATATCAGTAAACTTGGGCTTTTCTATGATACTCGAAATGTAAAGGTGCACCCGCCTCAATACTATTTTGTCAGACACAAACGGGTGGTGGCTTGATTACATCAAGGAGTTAAATCTGGTCATTTTGAGTCCTTTACTCACGGGAGTAGAGCTAGAAGTTTAACTAAAATAGTGTTGGAACTGCGACCCTCAATTTGGCGAGATGTGGAGGGTGGGTTGGTTGAAGCAGTGGCTTACAGAGACTCATATGCTAAGAGTTTGGAGGATAGGATGAATAGTCAGGTAAGGGTCGAAAGGGCGTCCTCATGGCTTGATTTTCTTTTTTTTTTTTTCTTTACTGTTTTTATCAAACATTTTCAAAGCATCCAAATGTATGTATGCCATAATCCAAAAAGGTTGACACAAACCTTAAACGATCTTATAAATAGGGGGATGATAACATAAGACAACATTATATCCAAATAAAAGATAGGAATAGGAAGAGAAGGTAACACAGCAGTATCATGACTGTATGAGAGCAGTATGAGACCAGAGGAGATCTTGGTAGAGACCGAGACCAAATCATATCAAGTCTGTTCATTATCTCTGGCTAAAAACGATGCACAGCATTTAAATTATGAACCCCTTATCTTGTTTGACAGGACTATAGCACACCGGAGTCCAGTGGCATGCTAGCAGTGGTCCGGGGATTGGTTTTCATTTTGTTCTCTTCGAGCAAAAAATATTTCAGTTCAGATATAACTGTTATGAGGTATTCGAGAGGTTTGGTTCAGCAACATTCTAGAAAAAGTATGAGGAAGGTGGCCATTTGCATTTTTCTTTCACTGTCAACCTTCACGTAATTTTACGTTGTTGAATACAGTTCCACACTCTTTGAGTTTCTAAAACGTCGAGTTAACGGAAAATATTGGTATAGGGACTTCTATGTTTTAAAAATAAACAAAATACAGTGAAAAGAGATAAGGCTCTGACTTTTAAATGTAGCGCAGATAATCTGATATGGGTGATATCTCATCACCATCCACTTCATAGCTACTTAGTGAATAAATTGCGGCAATGCGCCAACGTATATGCATAGGAATGTATGGACTATGGGTGATTCCACAATGCACTTTAGCAGAGCTGGACCCAGTAAATAGAAAGACTTTTTTAGTGTGTCACAGTTAGAAATCAAAACTTAATAATGGAGGTGAATTTGAGAAAGGCTTGGCTGGCCCAGCACCAGGAAGTCAATGCCACCGTGAGTCTGAACATTCATGCAGTAGTTAGAAAACGTATGAAAAGAACAAACTCCCGTCTAAGGTGAGGAGCAAGAACATTAAAGACGTCAGAGGTTCATCATTTAATAGTATTTCAAATACAGAAAAGCTCTGAAACAGGGTCTGCAGTCACATGGTCGGATGAAAATAGAAACTGGATTGAGGGGCTCGAAACCAAGAGATAAGTATGTTTGTACTCCCTTCTATTTTCAGGCACAGAGAACATTTCCAAGGCCAATGATCAAGGGGCTAATTGACTGGCAGACTGCAAGAGTGATGATAGATGGCAGGCTAATTGGTGGGAAGCTGTGGTCATGACCCGCCCACCAGCACCTTGAAGCCAGCCTGCGTACTGCTATCATGTGTGGAATAGTACAGAGCGGTACAAGGTTGCCAACCAATTGTAGAGGGACACATAATACAGAGCCCTATAGTTTGTATAACCAATAGGATGTTGTGTATTTGATGACGTTCATAGCGATTTGCACTAGAGGAGGACTTAGTTGCCCCACCTTATCTTAGAGATCCAATCACTTTCCCAGACAAGTATGGAACGTATACCTAGATGTTCCCTTTAAGCCAATCACTTTCCCAAGTAGGTTTCTGTAGTTTGTCAAATAGATTGATGTCAATGATGATGAGTTTTTACTATATAACCTGCTTTCTTTTATGAAACTCACTAAGTGAGAAGATCGAGCGGATGTTCGTTGATGTTCATTGTACTCCCTGTTTTAGACAATTGATATTAAAACAGACTTACTTTGCCAATTTACTGTGTCAGTCTGATTATTGATGTTTGAGTATATTCTGCATCCCCATCTATCTCAAAGTATTGCTGCCTCGTCTTAAAGGGCCTAGTGTGTTGGATGCACGGGTCCAGAGCTATTGCAAAAGCTAAACATCAGTGATGCAATGAGTGAACCCACCCTGCTTCTCTTGCTCTCAATGACCTGCTCCAAGAGTTTAAACAGGCACCAGCACCTCGGCATCATCTTGGAATAATTGGGGTGGTTGTTCAGGTCTCCTGGTTTGGGAAATATGATTGTGTTTCACCACATAGTCAGGGTATGGGAATTCTATTTGTTGAACCAGATGTGCTCGATTCTAGAACTAGATTTGCCAGACTGAATGCTCACTTTTTGTGAAAAACTCCAGTTAGCGTTCCTACCACCTTCAAAGCAGTGGGCTGGTGGGACAAGGAGTTCTCTTTAAATGGTTGTGGGTCAAGAGTCCTCCAAGAAGAAGTGAAGTTACAACAACCGGAAGGGGGTGAGAGAAACCCAGGGAATCGCGCTCCATCCACCCACTGGGAGGCACATTGGCTAGAGGTGGATCCACCCAGTCCCCTGTGGCTCGGCCCTCTCACGACAAAAGACGGGATGCCTCTAACTCACTACACTCCACATGTTCCCCGTCCACCTGGCTTGCATCTCCCTTTTGATGTTCCTTCTCCTCCCGCACCTCCATCTCTGCACCCTTATGTTTTAATTCCGCCTTTCCCGCCATCTCTTCCTCCTCCTGTTCCCTCCAACTTCTCCTTTTCTTTCCCTGCATCTGCCTTGTTGTCTTCCTTACATTGCTGCCCCTCACCATCAGCCTCTCACTGCAAGATCTACTCAGTTACTGCCACCACCTCCTCCTGCCCCCACAGTCACCATCTCCTCCATGACAAACTGTTAGGAAAGATTTCTTAATTGTGGGTAATTTTCCTTCCATGTGGCAACCCCTAAACTTTTTGCTGTTGTTTTCACCATGATCTAGACTTTGCCAGAGAAGTACAGCCTTCTGCCGCACTCCTCTGGGCTTTCGCTCCATTCTTACGGGGAAACTGACATGCCCTTAAGACAGTCAGTACCGGGAAACGCTGTTTTCCGTAGTTTCTTTATCATGTTGCAGCTTTCGTGCAACATGACACAAGAGGGCACTGTAAGCTAAGTTACTGCTCTCTTGGGTCTCTAGTCTTCTACAGGCCATAGATACTCTGTTTGGATTGTAAATGATCGGTGCAAGTGAATCACGGACGGGAATGGTGGCAGCAATCGTTTCTTTTGTTTTTGAGCTCCTTTTGGCGTTTTAAGGGCGTTTCTCGTGCTTAGCCCAAAATGGTGGCCTGGCTCCCAAAATGGCCAGACCACGAGGCTCCTTTGTCCTGTCTGCTGACCGTCTTGCCCCCTTCACCTTCCCCAGGTCGAGCCGACCTGGGGCCTTCCTTATTTGGGCATGTACTTTCCCGCGAAACACAGATGCTTTCGCAGGCTTCTACAGGCCTTGTGTGTGCCTCCAGAATGTGGGCTGGGATGTCTGGTCCCAATACACATCCTGGGTGCCAGAGAGTCTAGTGTGGTGTGAATGCCTGGGACCACCGTGGTCCGTGATAGGTCCACGTATGGTGTGAGTGTTTGATGAGCGAATCTCCCATTGGGTCCCCTCCGTTTTGGCGCAAAGGGAACCGTGGATAAGAGGGGGCTGGAAACGCCACTACCATCTCGATCTCCTGAGTTCTCACGAACAAAGGAATACAGGAGCCAAGTATCCTGCAACCACGAGGCTGAACCGAGGCTTCGCTGGTGACCCACTGAAGGACTGCTCCTCTGCATTGCTGTCGCTTTGTGAAACCCTTTCTACCTCTGATCGAACCAGAAGGCCTGTACTGGTACTTCGACCCTAGGAATAGCGGGGACAGCTATTCTCGGCATCTTCACCATCTCCTGCACGTAAGCCTTCGGAAGTGTCTCTGGGCCATCCAGCAGACTGACCAGCCTACCCAGGAGTCTTGCTCTGTAACCGCCGCCAGGTTGTGTTGTATTTCGAGTCCTAGTCACTCTCACACGATTCGTACACTTGGCATTCCCAGGTCTGAAGTGAGTAGTGTACATTTGGCTGAGATACACACGGCCGCTCCGTTGCCCTGCTGTGGTAACAAACTGTGCGGGTTCACTTAGTTTGGGACATCTTTAACTCAACTCTACTGCTGCAGAATCTACACGACGACGAGACGTCCCCTGCTCCTCTGAACCTGCCAGCACTGAAACTGACGCGGAGAAGCCTGGGTCTGCTTGCATCGGGGACCGGTGAGTAGCATAGCTAGGAACTGGTCACCCTCCTGCAGGAGCCCATAGCTTTTCCCCGCTGTGTCAAACAGCACGCCTTTCCGTACTCGCGCTCTGCTTCTGCCCACAGTGGAGGCTGCGCTTGAGTCGCGGAACTCTGTTCATCTTCTTTTGTGCACCGAACTGAACTGCCTGATTCCATCGAAGAGACTCCCCTTTTTGCCCATTGGCACCAGCGTGTGCAGGTACTTTTGAGCACAAGGCTCCACTCTTCGTAGGGCTTGGACTTCCTTTTAGCTAGGTGCCTCTGAAGGCGGACTGGGTCTAATCATTATTTCGCACTGCCTGTTTTCCTCCCCTTCTAGGTGGACTACACATTTCGTGCATCTATCGCTTTAGACTTGTTTGTATTTGTATATATATTGTATTGTATTGGTATGTGTTGGTTTACTAGAGTTTTATTGTGATTTCTCGCTACGGTCATTGTTGCAAAGGCCTTGGAATAAATGTGTATATATTTTTAATATAACACCTGTTTGGAGTAATTTGTAAGTGTCCTTGCTTTGTGTGCTCATTGCGGGCTTTCAGTCACCCTCACCCCTCTTGAGACCTAGTCTTGACCGCCGCGATCGCTACCCTGATTGGTCTGGCTTGTCCAGAGGTTACCCTGTTCCAAGTAATTAGATTGGCCTTCTGAACCTCTGCGCCTCCAGGACAGAGTTCAGAAATCCGTCTTAACACAAACCCACACTCAGTCGCCACCTCCTACTGCTTCAGTTGTGGGACCTCACCCACTGCTGCTTTTTGCCTGCAACATTTCTTTCCTCCGCCACCCCTCACTGTCGGTGTCCATTGTTTGGTGAATTTTCACCTTTATCGTCCTTCAAGAGTTTCACATTTAAGTCCTTGGAGGAGATGTCAGCATTTGTTTCAATGGGGTGGCGATCTGCGACCACTTCCATCTACCTTCTCATCTGAAGGGTACGACGTTCTTTTATCGCCAGGCTTTCCAATGCCTGCTGTGCCAACATGGAAATAATAACGAAAACATTTCATCAATTTTTTTTGGGGGGGTGGGAAAGGGCAGATAAGGGTTTCGGGGGTCGTGAATAGTTAAAAAGGGGTGCGTGAGAGGGAATTTGGTGGGGTGGAACCCCCCTAGAAAAAAAAAGAAACAAAATAAAATCGATGAACGTTTTCGTTATTCCGTCCACGTTGAAACGGCAGACGTTAGAAAGCCTGTCGATGAAAGAACATGGAACCATCTGAAGATGGCACGATCACCAAGCATATTCCGTAGCTCCATTTTACAATTCGTAGTAGCTTGTACAGGGTGCTAAAGAAAACGTTTTTTTCCACCGTGGCTTCTACAATAAGATTCCCAAAGGGATTTGCTTTAGGTGGAAGGGAGAAAAGTAAGAAGGAAATAACAAAAACAAGCACAAAACATGCACAAATAGTTTCTCAAAGGGAAATTAAGACTTTAAGGAACTTCATAAAATATGCACAATAAGAATGCAATGTCAGAAACCAGGAATTAACTGTGAAAAAGACACACACAAACTTTCATTGCTAGAGCACACGTTTTCCTGTCCTCTCCAAGCGTGGCACAGCCCAGCTCCACTTTGTAACAGCCAAGCAAAACCCACAGAGAACCATGAAGTGTCTCAAACTTGGTCACTAATGTACAATGACAACTGGAAATGACTTACCAGGAACACAGTTAGGTCCTGATGGACAATGAGGCTCCCCCTTCTCTACCTTGAAGCCTTTTAAGAGTAAAGAGCTTCCAAATGATGTACCCCACTAGCTGATATTAATCAAAAGCTAGAGGAGTGAATCACTGGAAAGCGCGAAGCACCCACCAATGTATGGGAGCTGGCCAGGCGGAGAACGATGGATCCAGACTTCTGTGCCAACTGGTGGTTAATTTCTTGTCTTCTCCTAGGAAGACAAGATCACCAGATTCAGTATGGAACTCAAACACAAACAATTCCACCCCTTCCTAATACCCTCAGATGCTAGTATCTGATGTTATCTTACTGTATGGTAAAGCGAGGAAGTCCCAGAGGACAAGAAGGTAATCCAAGAAAGCACGAAACAGGGAAAGTAATGGTTAGTAGGGTGCTATACCTGTACGGCACGAGTGTCGCACTAGACTCGGGTTGGTGCACTTTAGGTATCCCCTGCAGAGCGTCCAAAGTCCAGTGCATTGTGTGGATGGAAATACAGGGAGGAGTCAAAGTTCACAATGGTGGATCTTCAGAAAAGTGAATCCAAAACAACTTGATTGCTGCGTTAGATAGAAAGATACAGACCCGAGACAGGACAATAACAGGATACACGCTGTAGCTGGTCTTAACCCTTGCAGCAGGTAGCCGCCTTGGAAGGGCGCTACAGACAAGGAACGGAATGGGCAATTCCTTACTCTCAGTGCAGACGGAATGCAGTGAAAACAGTAAGTGCAGTTCCTTCAAACAAGCCGTGGTCGAAATGCCGGGTAATCAGATTTCGGACGAACTGCTGTGGAAACAGAAATAGCAGATAATTCAAACAAGCTGTGGTCGAATTGCCGGGTAGTCGGAATACAGAACCTCTGCCGAGGGTGCAGGAAGGAATACTGGAGTCCGGTGGGGAAATAACCCACAGAGACAAAGGAAAAAGGCGTACATAAATGGCCGACGCTCCAGAATTTTGGAGGATCTGCAGGTGTTGAATTTGAAAAACTGGTTGGCCTAAATTAATCCAATTGCAGTAGTCGATTGATCCCATGATCGTCGAGGTGACCACCTTAACCCGACAGTCGTTGAGTAGGAAAGGGAAAACCTTCCTAGGTACTTTAAGCTCGGCAAAGCCAATATTACAGATTGCAGTAATCTGTGCCTCTCTTGATCCTGATGAAAGTAGCTTCACACCAAGTCTCTTAACCAAGATACTGGGTATTGCCAGGCACATCACGAGTTAACACACTCGGCCCCCTCCGTTGGGGAGGCAGAGTGTCAGGGTGACGTGGGAGCAGGGAAGTCGGGGTTTGCTGGGAAGGCGCGTAAAGGCGCCAGTTAGTCTGTTGTAGATTCAAGGAATAAAGAGGTTTCTCTGCAGCTCCGTGTGTGCGTCCTTCTTTGTGCCGCACAACCGGCAACAATGGCGACGAAGGTTTTTCCCTCGCACACCGGAGTCCTCGAGCGGCAATCCGCCGCGTCCATGCTCGCGTGTTGATAAGCACGCGGAGCCTCCTCCTCCTGCTCCTCCTTCCTGGTGCGGGGCGCTGAAACCTGCCAGTTCTCGCGCAGGCGGCCGCTGATCCGCCGCGCCTCCTCCTCCTCCACCACGAACACGCCTGGTCTTCGTCATACACCTGGCCGGCCGCCAGACTCCCGACGGTGCACGCGGGCTGGCGATCCCGCCCATGCACACGGCTGCCGCTTCATCCTCCTTTCACCACAGACCACGCCAGAGACGCAGTAGGGGTCACCTCACTCCCTTAAAGGCCCTATAGCCAGTCCTGCTTCCAGACGCTTGGGTGAGTGTGTGGGTGCACGCTACGACTGAGCCACGCAGAGGCTGTGGATCATTTAACCCCGACAACTACCCGCTTTCCCACGTTGTGGCAGCTCGCTCACGGAGCCTCACTTTTCCAACACCATGAGCAACCAGGGGTCCAATCCTGGGTCCCTGCAGCCTGCTTGTGCGGCGAAATCGATACAGCTGAGGTTGCCACCGCCATTCACCATGACGCCCCAAGCCACCAAAGGGCCCAGGTGGACTGACTGGATGGAGGATTTTCATCATTTCGTGAGGGGGTCCGGCGATGGTGACTCCCCCAACATCAGGGACATTTTTCTCAACCTTGTTGGGGGGGAAATAAAGACGGTAGTAAAAACAATCCCAGCTGCCGAACAAAACACCTTCCCCAACTTGATTAAGGCCCTGGACAAGCTACTCATCATTGAAGTCAACCGAGATTATGAGAGGTATTTGTTCAACAAGTGCACCCAGCTGCCACATGAGACTGTTGATGAGTTCATAACTCGCCTAAGAGTGAAGGGCGCAAACTGCCAATTCGACGCATTTTCCCTAGAAGAGGCAATACGGCTGAGAGTGATAGAAGGCTGCCTCTCCCCAGCACTCAAGAAGCAACTCTTAAAAAAACCACTCACCATCCCCGAAGTAAGCGAACTTGCCCGCATACATGAGAGAGTCGATGCGCAAGCCTCGTCAATGGGCAACACAAGTAACACCAAACAAGATACCAATGACCTCATAGCTGCCATGCAGCCACCTCGCCAAGGTGACAGAGGACCACAACAGTACAGAGCATCAGGGGCGCAGGTCCCACGCCAGCAAAGACAGTGCTATCGCTGCGGGATGTCCTTCCCACACTCCGGGACGTGCCCAGCCATATCCCAACGCTGCACGAACTGCGGGAGGGAGGGGCATTTTCACTCTGTATGCAGAGAAGGCATACCATTTCCCCTAATGCGTCCACAAGCACCCAACAGGACACCGTTTCGGCCACCCCTCCCACAATACAATCAGCCGAGGCAGTACCAACAAGGACAAAGCCAGAGACGATACGTCAGAGCAATCGACGAGTACCAAACTCCAGGATATTACGTTCAGCCTGACCAGGCGGACCAGTCCAGGTACTTCACGGATGAATACGAGAACCCTGAGGCGACCTACAATGCGCCGTATGATCCATATGACCAGGATGAGTTCGTCAATCTCATTCTTGATAACGAAGAGGCGAGGGAAGCCCCGAAAATCCCAATCAAGATGGGAAACTGCCATTTCCAGTTCATGATCGACTCAGGCGCTACCGTGAATATCATGGGCGAACAGGACTATAGCAGGATGTCAAACCCACCGCCGCTTGAGCCATCACACTCGAGAATCTTCCATTGGGGCGCTGCAACCCCCCTGCAGACTGTGGGACAATTTACTCGACGTTTTCTCCTGAATGGACGACAAGTGGACACAACCATCCACGTTATTCGCTCGCTCGACAGGAGCAGATGTCTACTCAGCTACCACACAGCGTCCCGCCTGGGGCTGATCGAGATCCATGTGAAAACGGGAGATACCATTACCGCAACCCCAAATAACCTGGACCTGAAGAACTCGATCGGAGCAATAGCGTGTTTCCAAAATCGCAGTCTCATCACACAAGACGACGTGATGAAAAGATTTCCAAAGCTGTGTACAGGACTAGGAAAACTCAATGCCCCCCCTATCAGGCTGCACATTGACCCGTTGGTACGCCCTGTGCCACAGCACCCCAGACGTGTTGGATTTCACCTCCAAGAGGCAGTGTCTGAGGCTCTCCAGCAACTACTCTCTGATGGCATTATAGAACCTGCGACGGGCCCGACCCCATGGGTCTCTCCCCTGGTGGTCGTTCCCAAGGAAGGCGGGAAAATTCGCCTGTGCGTGGACATGAGGGTGGCCAACACGGCTATCCAGCGGGAGAGGCACCCGGGACCATGTATAGAAGACATGATTGTGCAGTTGAACAACGCCCAGATGTTTTCCAAGCTCGACCTGATTCAGGGCTACCATCAGCTGGAGTAGCACCCGGACTCCCGTGTCATCACAACATTTGCGACACACGATGGCCTTTTTAGGTATCGCAGGCTAAATTTCGGGATCTCGTCCGCTGCGGAGATTTTCCAGGAAGCCATACGCCAAATTATTAGACCCATAAAGGGTGCTCTGAACTATAGCGACGATATACTTGTGTTCGGTGCGTCCAAGGAGTCCCATGACGCAGCGCTGCACGCCACGTGTGAGGTCGCTCCAAGCCGCTGGTTTCACGCTCAACATCTCCAAATGCAGATTCAGCAAGACAAAACTCAAATTCTTCGGCCACATCTTCTCCAGGGACGGGATGATGCCGGATCCCGACAAAGTCGACACGATCACCAACCTCGGCGAGCCTCAGCAGGTTGCAGAAGTCCGCTCTTTCCTTGGCATGGCGGGATACTGTGCGAGGTACATCCCCCACTTTGCCTCCCTCACCGACCCGTTGAGAAAACTTCTGCAGAAAGAGTCGTCGTTCGAGTGGACCCCCGCATGCCAACAGGCATTCACGGCCATTAAGCAGGCCCTCACGGAAGCTCACCGCCTTGCCTACTTCAACCCTGCTTGGCACACCGAGATGGTAGTGGACGCAAGCCCAGTCGGCCTCGGGGCCATTTTAGCGCAAACCAGTGGTGCGGACATCAACCCGAGGCATGTGGTCGCCTACGCGAGCAGAGCATTGTCAACGCCGGAGCTGGCCTATTCCCAGGCCGAGAAAGAGAGTTTGGCTGCGGTGTGGGCATGTGAGCATTTTCACAACTTCCTCATTGGGAAGAAATTTACGCTGATCACTGACCACCAGGCACTTCTGTCCTTGTTCGGTAACCCGCACACCAAGATGCCGCCAAGGATTGAGCGGTGGGGCATCCGGCTACAAGAATACAACTATGACATTATACACCGCCCCGGGGGTGAACTGAACCCTGCGGATTATCTATCATGACACCCTGTTGGGCCCCCGCTAACGAGGAAGGGTGATGTAGCCTATGTGCAATACGTAGCAGATCATTCGCTGCCACCAGCGTTATCCCTTGAAAGGGTGGCCGCCGCATCTGCTGCTGACCCGACGACAGCTCTTGCTATCAGCCTGACCTTAACCAGCAAATGGAAGGACCACCACAGAGCGATGTTAGCCCATCCGGGCGTCAACAACCAGGAGATCGTACGACTGGCCAGGGTGCACAGTGAACTGGCTGTGATGGACAACAACATCCTTCTACGAGGCTGCAGGATCGTCATTCCTGCCACACTACGAAGTGAGGTGGTCCGCACGGCCCACGAAGGTCACAGAGGGGCTGAGAACACAAAAAAACTGTTGAGATGCCACGTCTGGTTCCCCTTCCTGGAGGTGGCGGTCGATGAATGGGTGAGAAACTGCCATGCGTGCCAGTGCACCGCCCCGATGGAACGTCCACCCCCGCTGCAACACACACAGATACCTGATCGTCCTTGGGAACGAGTAGCCATGGATTTCTACGGGCCGACCGAAGCTGGCGAGTACCTTCTGCTACTAATTGACGAACACTCGAGATTCCCGATAGTCAAAACAGTTTCCACCACAGCGTTTCCCCAGGTGGCAGCGGTGCTAGAGGAAGTATTCAGCGAGTGGGGGGTGCCCAAAACCGTCAAGTCTGACAATGGACCACCATTCTGTGGGCATGAGTTCGGGGCACTGGCAATGCATTTGGGTTTCAAGCACATGAAAATAACCCCCCGGCACCCGCAAGCGAATGGAATGGCAGAACGCTTTATGGCTTCAATCAAGAAAGCAATACAGAGAGCCAAGGTGGAGGCAGTCCACCCGCATCAGGCATTATGTCGCCTCCTGAGAGCCTACAGGAATACCCCTCATGAAGCTTCAAACAAGACACCTGCTGAACTAATGCTTCGATATGAGGTGCGGACCCGCATCCCACGTAGGTCGTCAAGCGAAGAACCACTTGACACGGACACACTCCAACGTGATGCTGAAGCAAAGGAGAAGGCGAGACGTGACACCGATGCGCGGAAGTAAAAGATTTCCAGGTAGGAGACGACGTACTTGTGCAACAGCCAATAAATAGGAAGACAGATCCGCGGTTTGCCCCAAGTCCCCTGAGGGTAGTCGCAGTGAAAGGCACCATGGTGACGGCTGAGGATCAGGATCGAGCTGTCACCAGGAACTGTCAACAATTTAGACATTATATCAAGAGGGAAGGCACCGAAGTGCCGCAGAGGTCTAGTTCCCCAGAGCCTTTCATGCAGAGAGACGATCTCTGGACCCCTCCGGTCGGGGATCCGGGAGGGACCAGCCAGGGAGTGAACAACCCCATTGCCTTACAGCCAAGTGCTCAAGAGGAGAGGCCACGACGAGTTATCAAGAAACCAATGAGACTTGTTGAAGAGTGTTAAGTTGATGTTAGGATATAATGTTCGGGGGTAGTGTTGCCAGGCACATCACGAGTTAACACACTCGGCCCCCTCTGTTGGGGAGGCGGAGTGTCAGGGTGACGTGGGAGCAGGGAAGCGGGGGTTTGCTGGGAAGGCGCGTAAAGGCGCCAGTTAGTCTGTTGTAGATTCAAGGAATAAAGAGGTTTCTCTGCAGCTCTGTGTGTGCGTCCTTCTTTGTGCCGCACAACCGGCAACACTGGGTTCTGGGAAGGGGCCAAGACAGTCTGGCCAGTATTCTTCACTCCAGCTGGATTTCGTTGTCTGAGAGCCAATTGCTAAGACCTCGGTCTTCATTCCATTTAACTTTAGCAAATTGGCTTACATTTAGCTTCCAATTGCTGAAAAACAATCTCTAAGATTGTATGGTGGCTGCATCAAGATGAAACACAAGTGGTTTGTCATCAGAATATGTGTAGAAGTGGACCCCATATTCGAAGATAAAGTCTGCCAGAGGATGTAGGTACAGATTGAAAAGCAAAGGTGAAAGGGAGGACCCCTGGGGCACGCCACAGGAAATTGCAGAAGGTGCAGAGTGGCAAGAGCGGAAGGAAATAGCCTCGAAATGCTCTGCAAGAAAGGATGCAAATCGGGCCAGAGGGGCACTAGAGATCCCAGCCTGTTCAAGGCGACACAGGAGAATCTGTGGTCCACTGTATCGAACACTGCAGAAAGGTCAAGGAGAATCAGCACTCCAACCCCCTTGCAGTTCTGGAGCATTGCTAAATCGTCCAGGAGCGAGACCATGACAGACTCTGTGCCCATCAGAGATTGAAAGCCTGATTGAAATGGATGCAGTGTGAGGAATTTGCCCATCTGCACAGGGAGAGTGCGCTCGCCTGGGCTATTTGACTTTTTGTTTATTTAAAAGAATGAATGATGGGAGATCAACCTCTGGAAAATATGTGGGACCATTGCTGCACATATTTTCCACGCTCACCACACAGCAGAGAAATAGTCATGCACTCTAGGACAACACAGATTACCAGCGCCACCCTCCCCTGTCCTGTGTAGCTGACACCTGACAGCTGTGGGCACATCAAAAGCCTCTGCCCGTGGGCAGCCTGATTAGCATTTCAAGGCCCCATGGATTTGCATCTCCATTGTTACACCTTGCTGGTGGTGGCGAATACTGAAGAATGATAATTAGCAGGCCTCAGGGAGGCCTGGGTGCAGGAAGTGACAATGGAGACCGGAGACCAACACCTCTTTGTAATGCAATTTGTCAACTTGGTACTAACACCCCTCCTTGGTATGAAAGGGCAGTGAATGTCCTGTCTGGAACCACTTCTTTCAGAGCAGGTGTTAGGAAAGATTTCAATTGTATGTGTAATTTTCCCTCCAGTTGTGTACCCCCCAATATTTTGCTGATGTTAAACACCATAGTCTGACTTTACCAGAGGAGCCCAGCCTCCTGCTGCACTCCTCTGGGCTTTTCGCTCACTTTTTATGGGGAAACTGACAGGCCCTTAAGTACTGGGAGACTTTGTTTCCCTTAGTCCTTTCCACTGTTGCAACTTTTCTGCAACATGTAACAAGTGTACATAGTACCTTACAGTACAGTGCACTTGTGTCTAGTTATTTTCAAAGGCCCTAGATGCTCTCAAAGGATTTTTTAGGAGAAGTGCGGATGTGCCTTGGACAGGGCTGGTGGCAGCTTATCATTTCGTATATATTTGTAACCCTTTCCTGCCAGGTTAATCGCGATTACTGCTTTTGGCACAAATAGGTGGCTTGGCTTCTTTGTCCTGTCCTTTGGCCATCTTGCCCCTTCACCTTCCCCAGGTTATTTGGGCATGCATTCTCCCGCGAAACGCCAAGCTTTTGCTGGCTTCTGCAGGCCTTTTGTGTGTGCCTCCAGGATGTGGGCTGGGGTGTGTGTCCCCAACACACATCCTGGGTGCCAGAGAGTCTGGAGTGCTGTGAATGCCTGGGACCACCATGGTCTGTGATTGATCCACGTATGGTATGCCTGTATGTGAGAAGATCTCCCATTGGGTCCTCTTCATTTTGGCGCAAAGGAGATTCTGGATAAGAGAAGGCCCCAAACACTCATACCAAGTCGATCTCTGGAGTTCTCACTGAACGAAGGATAGGATCCAAGTATCCTGAAACTAAAAAGCTGAGTCAAGGAACCGCTGGTGACCCGCTGGAAGGTTTGGCACCCTGAGCCCGCTGTCATCATGTGGGACCCCTCTGCATCTGGTCATCCTAGAAGGTCTGAGAAGATGCTTCGACCCATTGGAATAGTGGGACCAACTATTCTCGGCACCTTCATCAAACCCTGCAAGTAAGCCTTCTCGGAAGTGTCCGTGGGCCAACCAGTGGGCTGACCAGCTTACGCAGAATCTTTGCCCTGATACCACCGCCGTTTTGAGGAGGTCCTCGAAACTTGGTACGCCGCTAGCTCTGTGTTCATGGCACTCTCACATCGAATTTCATACACTTAGCATTCCCAGGTCTGGAGTAAAGTGAGTGCGCCCGAACCGGAGTATACGCGGTTACCGTGTCGCCCAGCCATTGCAATGACCTTTGCAGGTACGCTGCATTTGTGCCCCTCTTGCCCCTGAAGCCTTCTGCAGTGAAACTGACCTTATCCATCCACCAGGAGCAGAGAAATCACCACTGTACCGTTTGGGAATCATCGCAGTATCTTCGTCGCTGAAAGCTGCAGAGCCACCAAATTGCTGTCCATGAACCTGCAACGGAAGTGGACTCGACTGCCGAAGTTTGGTCCGGAGTGCGCTGGGGGTCGGTGACTAATCGCAACCCTAACCAGTGGCCCCTAGCACCTCCATCAATTTTTACGCACGAGTGGTCCCTGGAGGCCCCTCTCCTTTCCACTGCTAGTGCGAACTAGCGAACTATTTCCAACTCTTGGGATCGACTCTGCCCTAAAGTGGAGACCCTCCTCAAATAGTGGGAACCTATTTTTCATCGCCTCACCCACCTTCCTGAGCTGCTACAGCCCCTTGAAGAGACCCCATTTTGCACATCTGCATTACCACGTGTGCCAGCATTGCAAGTACATTTGGGCATTAGGCTCCACTCTTCTTAGGGATTGGACTGCCTCTCAGTTAGGATTGTGTTGGATGTAGAAGGGACTAAAGACTATTTGCATTGCCTGTTTCCTTCCCCTTGTAGGTTGTGGACCCATTTCATGCATTAACCCTTTAGACCCCATTGGTCTTGTATATATGTATTTAAATAGGATTGTGTTCACTTAAAAGTATTACTGTGATTTGATTTGCGTGTTGAAACTCAAAGGCCTTGAAATAAATATATTTGTATTTTTAATACACATACACCAGACTGGGAGTGATTTGTAAGTGTCCTTTGCTCTATGTGCTCATTGAGGTCTTTCAGTCACCCTCACCCCTCCTGAGACCTAGTCTTGACCGCCGCCAAGCTACCTAGATTGGTCTGGCTTGTCCAGAAGGTTACCCTGTTCCAAGCAACTAGGCTGGCCTTCTGAACCTCTGCCCACCAGGTCAGAGTTCAGAAATCGTCTTAACAGCAGGGAAGTATGTGAATCGCAGGAGACAATGTTGTGACCAAGGCCGCATAGGGCTCAGTTAATAAGAGGCACTTTCATGTACAGCAGACAGGAAGATTGTCGGAACTTAGAAGTATATGTTGTCATCCTTCCCCTGTCTGTTGCCAAGCGCCCTGATTCTGACCTCAATCATCACTGAAAATTGTTGGTGGGGACACAGGATTGGTTCATTAAGGTGGGTTTAGCCTACACCAATCACTGGGGCCTGTTTGGCTTTAAAAGAGGGCTGATCCCCTCACTGATCAGATCATCTGAAGACTTCGCAAGGAGCAAGAAGAAGGACTAATTTGGACCTGAGATGAAGGTACAGTCTACCTTACTGTGATGCTGGAAATGCATCAGAGGGACAGGGCCTCCGTATCCTTGTCCTTTACAGCTTTTTTTCGTGTGTTCTCATATGGGACTCATATGGGACTCCTGGCGGTGCAGCTCTCTCTCTTGGTCTGGTGATCAGACCCATGGGATACCCTTATGGCACCGATGGGTAGGGGTACAACTCTGTGCCCCTAGTGTATGTTTTTGGGCACCTGTGTGTGACCCACAGAGCAGGGTACGGGCTGGTGGCAGGGTTCCATGTGATATTTTAGCCGCAAAAATATCGCGATGCAAAAATATCGCCATATTTTTGTGGCGAAAATAACACATGGACCCTGCGGGGGACACCCCCGCAACCCCTGCACCTAATATTTTCGCCACCAAAAATATCGCCTATGGCCGTTCCCGACGACCATATGTTCGGCGATATTTTTGCTGGCGAAAATATTACCTGATACCGGTGGCAGCTTCGTGCTGAAATGACTGGTGCCCTGAGCGTCCTCCATTTTGGGATGCCCAGGCCCTGTTATTGGAATCGGTAGATTCCTGATCGAGACAAAATGGCCCCCATGGACTCTTGCCTTCCATCACCTGTTACCTTGATCTTCCCGAAGTCCCGGGAAGCCCTGCCTCTGTCCCTTCCCCCTGAATGGCTGTTGGGTGGAAGTTCCATATATGGTTGTATGGAAGTGCTGACCAGACTGGCTGGAGCCTTCTCAACGACCGTATGTTGTGGGTACGTCTGTGGGTGAAACCTAGGTGAATGGAGTGTGTGATGAATATGCATTCTATGTTGTGGGTGTCTAGTATCTGGTGGTTGACACAAGTTGGGACAGCCCTGCCCGAAACCGGTATGAATGCAGCTTGGAGTGTTGAATGGCTTGATACTTGGCCCAATACGCAAAACTTGTTGTGAGTGTCTGGAGAGAAGTGAATGGCCTGAATGCCCTGTGTGCCTAATTGGCTCCCTGCCTGCATGAATGACCTTAGTCGTGATTGGATGCTTGAGTGTGACCCAGTGGAATGAATGGGAGATCAACAGTATTTATGGGGACCTCTCACTGCTAGGAATCGTGTTCAGAAGCTGAAGTCCACTACGACGAATAACTGGAGTAACTGAAGCTTAATCTTGAAGCCCTGCTGGACGAGAAGAATTGCTGTTGCTCTCCTTCGCAATCTAAAAGCTGCTGTGCCTCAAGGACTGACACATAGAGGACCTGGTAAGGAGCCCTCTTCCCGAGCTACGAGGAACCATCGTGCACAGCTGATCTTTGCCTAAGCTCCCTGGTAGACAGACCTTCGACAGGCTGCCGACCCGATACAGGGATTGCTGCGGAACTCCAAGGAGAAGCACCCGGACTGTTGTCTGCCACTGTCGCCGACCGCCGTCGCTGACTGGAGCCGCCGTGCTCCCGTTGCCTAAGAACTTCATTGATCCAAGGATGCTCTTGTCCGCGCTGTATCCTGGTGGAGAACGCCTGAACCGTTGACGCGCCGAGGAGCATCCACCAGTGGGTTTCCTGCCACCCTAAGACCACCGAGGTGCCGACGACTCGACACCCTTGTTGGGCCACATTTCTTCAACTCTTTTCGGTCCAGAACTATCGACACCGAGATGCCCCGCACGCCTCTTCCTTGAAAGACGTTTACGCTTCCCCATCAATGAGCACCGATAGGAACGACGCAGCCACTTCACCGTCGTAGCTCGACCTGTTCTCCGTCGGACGTTCGACGACCCGTGACTCCTGCCTGAAAGGGAGGACACTCAAGAAGGGCCGTCAATTCCCTGACGAGGAACGCTACAACGCCAGGTACTTTGGGGTTGCAGAACTATTGGAAAGTCTAGTGTGAACAATATATGGACTGGGCTTGTATATTTCTTCTACAGGTTGCCCAGGTGGGGGGATCTCCACACAGAACTGTGTTTAACAGTAGTTACCAGTATTCTGCCAATTGCTCAACCATCTTGCTTTCCTTCCTCTCTCTACTGCTGGTTTCCTTTTTATTTTGATCTGTGTGTCATTCTGACCGTATGCACTTTAATGAGATCTAATAACGTTAGTGGTACCACTTTAGAAATGTATATATTTACCATTGTTGATTTTCGGAGTACAAAGTGAGTTATTGTGATCGTGTATATGACCTTGAATATTAATTATATAAAGACTGTGTTTTAATACAGTGTGTGGACATTCCTTTGTGGGTGCTTGGGGACTACACTGTACTTAAGAACCAGCTCTCATCACCTCCTGAGAAGCTAGGCCTTGATTGCTCTTCCATTGCTACTGCAATCGAGAATCTTGGCAGGGGTCTCTGTGTCTCTCCTCTACCAAATAGAGAGCGGAACTAGGGACCCCCCTCCGGTCTTTACAGCTGGTGGCAGCCGTGGGATGCTTATGGTTTTAAGACTCAGTGTATAACCATGCCACTTACGAAGGATATCTGCACTTTGTTAAATTAAGGTTTAGTCGTGTACAAGATAACTGCATTACAAGCAATGGAATCTATTGTGAATGGTAAATGGACTCGGATGAGCTTATAGACTCTCCAGAGTGCTTGTTAAGCCAGGGAATTAAACTTTGTGGATAAGTATAGGGCTGAGCTGATAGCTGCCCTGGTGGACTACCAGATCGATTGTGAAACTCTTGAAGGGGGGGATGCAACCAATGAGGACTCTACCCTGGGGGTTGTCGCCGAATCCGATTCTGGGAATGCCACCATTCCTGCTGCCTCTGTTCCAAACCCCAGCAGTTCTTGAGTTATTAAGGATGAAGTTGGCCTTTGAATATCGCAAGTTGGAACTCAATGCTGAGCTTAAGAAAGAGGAGTTGGCACAGCAAGTGGAACTCAAAAATAGGGATCTTAAACTCAAAGACAAGGACACTGAATGTCAGCGAATCCAGCTAGAGAAAGCTCAAGTGGAGACTTCAGCTAAACCACTTCAGAGTGTCAGGTCCCCAGCAACCAAGTTTATGAAAGATTTGGTTGGTGTGTATGCGGAGGGTTCTGATATCCTCCAATGGATTGAAGCGTTTCAAATGGCTTGTGCAATTCACGATGTTGACAAGAGAGATTGGGCTAAGTGTTTGTTAAGCAGAGTGCCTCAAACTGGATATGACTGTATTCTGAAGCTGAGTGTGGAAGAAAGGGGTCAGTATGAGTGCATGAAATCTGCTTTAATTGCCAAGTTTGGCAAGACACCTACACAATATCTTAAACGGTTCAGGGATTTTAAGAAACAAGAGAATGTGTCTTGGGTTGACTGGGTGAGTGCTGCGCACATGAACATGATGGGATGGATTGATGGATACAAAGTGAAAACGTTTGTTGAATTGTCTCACCTCCTGTTTTTTGAGCATTTTTCGGAAAGCCTGTTCACCAGAACTGGGTCAGTATGTTGCTGACCAGAACATTTTGGACCCCTTTAAACTGGCTAGGTTGGCTGACAAGTGGGTCTCCCACCGGGTGTCCCCTAAGGACTCCAGTGGGAAGGACAAGGACAAAGAAAAGGGGGCCTCTCAGAAAGCTGAGTAGTCCCAAAAGCAATCACAGTCGGGTAAACCAAAACCTTCCTCTCCGAAGACCCAAAAACCTAGTGGGGATAAGTCTGTTGTGGGTGGAAGTAAGAGTAATGGTCCGCTTGCTGCAAAGCAGAGTCCCAGTGGCTCCAGTACTGTACCCCGCACTCCTGGCACTTGTTGGGATTGTTGGGCTCTGGACCACCAAAGGGTTGACCCCAAGTGTAAGGGTAAGGCACTTGGAGTGCAGTCTGCCAGCCTGACCTACCCCTACACCGTACCTGAGGTGGAGGCCACCGTCCTCCCCTCCTCTACTGGGATCACCTTCCGTGCTCCCGTAGAGATTTCCTTAGTGTCCCTTGGGGCCTGGTACCAGTACGCAGAAGTACTGGTGACTATCCAACAAAAGACTCGTAGGTTTTTGAGAAGTGTCCTCTTGAATGGCCAGCCTTCTACTGGTTTGAGAGACACTGGGGCAAGCATGACAGTGGTGGACAGGACCCTGCTCAAGCCAGAGGACTATGTAAGTGCTCCTCTGAGAACCACCAGGTTAGCTGGTGGGCCTCCCAAATTATTGTCTGTAGCCTTAGTCAACATTACGATTGGAGACAAGACAGCAAAGCTTCCAGTCCTGGTTCAGGACAACGTTGCTGGGAACATTTTGTTGGGAAACGATTTGGTCGAGTTGGGGATGATCACGGATGGCCTACCCATGGCTGCTGTGGCGGTCACCAGATCGCAGGTCACACAGGGTCCGGCTGCGAGTCAGGTAACCTTGCTGACAGGGAAACCCAAGGCACGAAGGAAACAGAAAAGTAAGAAGGTCACCTCTGGAAGGGAGCCCCTGCTCTTCATGCTGTTCCGACAGCACCCATTGGGATCCATGCTCTGGACGTGCTGGGTCCAGTGGTAAATCCCGCCTCAACTCCTGTGGTAGACGAGCCAGAAGACCTTCCTGTGGGAGAGGCTCTTAACCCGGAGGATCATCCCGACCTTCAATGCTTGTTAGCTGAAGGGGGGCCCTCCCGGGCAGACTTCTGTAAGGGACAGAGAGAGTGCCACTCTCTCGAGGGTCTGAGGACGCAGGCCCTGTCCCAGGCACAAGGAGAAGTGCCTAGGACATTTTAGGATTTATTGGGAGGGTGAGCTCTTTGTTAGTGAGCCCACTAAGCCTGAACCTGGTGCCCTCAAGAGGTTGGTGGTACCCCAGGTTTACAGGCCCTTCCTGCTGCAGTTGGCACATGAGGTGCCCTTGGCTGGTCATCTTGGTACCAAGAAGACTAAGCAGAGACTCTCTGCCCATTTCTACTGGCCCTGAATGGGAGTAGAAGAGGAGTCCCACTGCAGGACCTTCCCAACTTGTCAGTTGTCTGGTAAAACTGGAGTCAGAGTCATCGCCCCACTGCAACCATTGCCAGTGGTTGGCACACCGTTTGAGAGGGTGGGCATCGACATCGTCGGTCCCCTTGACACTCCCACGTCGGGTGGACATCGGTTCATCCTGGTCTTGGTAGATCATGCCATCAGGTACCCTGAGGCTATACCCCTTCGGACGGTTACGGCCAAGGTGGTTGCCATGGCTTTCCTGGGCATTTTTACCCATGTTGGATTCCCTAAGGAGGTTGTCTCCGATAGAGGATCCAACTTCATGTCGGGTTACATGAAAACCATGTGGAAAGAATGCGGAGTAACTTACAAGTTCTCCACTTCTTATCACCCCAGACCAACGGTTTGGTTGAGAGATTTAACAAAACTCTCAAGGGCATGTTAGGTGCTTTGGAAGAGCCCCTCAGGAAGAAGTGGGATCTTCTCCTGCCATGCCTGCTGTTTGCCTACAGAGAGGTACCTCAACAGGGTGTTGGTTTCAGCCCCTTTGAGTTACTCTTTGGACATCCCGTGAGGGGGCCCCTTGCCTTGATCCGAGAAGGTTGGCAGGCCGCCCCTCCAGGTCCCGCCAAGCAAGTGGGGGACTATGTGTTACGCCTCAGACGGAGGATGACACAGGGTTGAATGTAGCCATCAAAGCTTTCTCAGAGAAAATAAGGTCAAGCGTGTTGCAACCACAATGCATGGGAAGATGGTTCTGCAGTGATAAAGAAGAACCTTCTAGAATAGCTACCAAAATGTTGGCCTGCAGGTCGTTATGGTTGGTAGGGTGGGTATTAAAATCCCCCATAACAACAAGATTGTAGTAGGTTAAAGCCAAATCCGCAGTGAATTGCAGAAAATTACTCACGAAATTGACTAGACCTTAGAAGGGGGCCAGTATACTATTAGGATGTGAACTGAAATATTAGGTGTCAGCTGGACTCCAGTTAATACGAGTTCACAAGGTAGGGCATGCAGCATGGGAACAATCGTGCAATTGATTGTAGCCCGATGAATTAAGGCTAGGCCTCCCCGTCAAGGGCTGAGGCCTATTTAGGTGCCGTAATTTATGTGTATGGCAGCATCTGTGTGATATAAGGATCTGGACTAGGGGAGAACCACGTATCTGTGAGGCAAAGTAAGTTTGGGGCATTTTCTTCTTGCATTAATTAAAAAAACCTGTGAGAACATTGGGCAACGTGCTTCCAGTAACCTGACTTGTATTCCTTAAGGTGGTTTTGACATGCATCAGGTCGGCTTAGCAGTTTATCAGTAAATCTGGAGGTGGACAAGTATGAACAGGAGCTAATGCAAGGAGCTCCTCCTTGGGTGAACCTTTCTCGCCATTTCAATACACCCAATAGGGTGTAGGAATGAGAAGTCCTTATTTTGGCAAAATGTTGAGGCCCATGGACCCTCGGTGCGCTGGTGGCGCGTCCGCGCCTGCCTGCACATATGTGCTGGCGTTAATAAGGGGGCGTGGTGCACGGATAACAAGGAAGGAAAGACTTTCTAGCCTCTGTCAGGTACGATTTTAAAAGCTCAGTTTCTTTCCGATTTTAAAAGTAGTTTCTTTCCGATTTTAAAAGCAGTTTCTTTTAAAAAATACGAACACAGTAAAATAAATCAATGTCACTGTAAAATGAAACCCAATGTCTGTGGCATCTCTCCAGTGTCCGGAGTCCCATGAACCCCACCACAAAGGATACTCAGAAACACTTGCGTTCGGTTCGAGCTCCCCGGTCGCTCTGACGCAGCCGGGAATGCCCCCTTTATTTATAGTGCACACGGTGGAGTGTAACGTCACTCTGCCATGTGTGTGTGCTCTTAAAGGGGCAGCACCACACTCCTCCTTTTTCATAACCAAACAACGAACAAAGGATTGCTACCTACAAAACCATAAGAACACACTGCACACAAAATGGCGGACCTCTTTAATCACAGCCGCCCCGTCCCGCATATCAAAACCAGTCCACTGGGTGTTCCGCAAGTTCAGGGGTCCAAAACATAGTCACTTAGGTGGGCAGGCTTGCCCCTCCTGACCCTCTGGGGATACCTCCTGTCCGCCTCGGGGATCAGGCCCTCCTCACCTGAACTCCCCTGCACCGGGGAGCTTGGCGGGTGAACCAGTCCACTGCCCTTGTTCGGCACCTCAGTCATGTCCCTTCTCTGCGCTGCCTCCAGCCTGGCTTCTTCCAGTTTTTTAAAGAAACTTGCATTTCGAGTCACAGAAGCAGCCCTATCTGACGCCGACACCATCGATTCATACACTGCCACCAAATCCAAGGGACCCGGCTCATAGCTTAGCGACAGCTTTCCTTGTGGATGATGATTCCTGACCAGCACCTCATCACCTGGGACGAACTGCTGGGGGTGAAGTCCCCTTTGGATGTTCTTCTGCTCAGTCCTTGCTTTCCTCCCCCTTTCCACCTGCTTATTGTTGATGGCGGCTGGCTCTCATTTGCCCACCTCCGGTAAGAGGCCCCTTCGGCATCCCCTGAACATGCCTCAGCCGGCGCAACACCTGTGGATGTGCGTGGGGTGGCACAATATTCCCGTAGGAACTTGTAGAGGGCCCTCTGCAGACTTTGACTCTGGCCCTGAGCAATACGAAAGACCTTATTCAAAGTCCTCATCAGGCGTTCTGCCTCGCCATTCGCCCGGGGCCACAGCGGTGTGATCTTCCGGTGATGGACCCCATATTCCTCCATCATGTGGGCAAAGCTTTCAACCTGGAAAGGCGCCCCATTGTTTGAGCGCAACACCTGAGGCAGTCCGTGGGTAGCAAAGATCTTCTCAACCGCAACAGCGACATTCTCAAACGAAACCGACTCCACAAACTCCACCTCTGGGTACCTGGACCCTTTGTCCACAATCACAAGAAAGTGTGTGTCCCGGCCTGTGGACCCAAACTCAGCATGGACCACTTCCCAGGGCTTCGTGCCCTGCTGCATGGTTTCTATGATGGGTTCCCTCTGAGCTGGTGATGCCACCTGGCACCACACACAGGCCGCTACGAACTCCACCACCTGCTTCTCCAGGTCCGGAAACCACACCTTCATTGGTGTGCCAGTTCAATCAACTGCGAGATCTGTACTTGCGGGACCACAATTTGGTCACCACTAAGCAGTAGACCAGCCTCAGAGAATGCCAGCTCATCCCTGACCCTCCATAGTTGTTCCAATGTCGCCTTGGCCTTCAGAGTCCTCAGCGTCCATGTGTCCAACATGGACCTCCATGAGCCATTCTGTAGGGCTGCTTTGAGGATGACAAAGCACTTATCCTCCACAGCCGCTTGTTCCAGTTCACAGATCGACACCAAGTTTGGTGTGGCCACCTCCACCACTATCCGGACATGCTCATCCGCCTCCTTCGCACTGATGTTCTGTGGCCCTTCCAATTCCCCCTTAGATGTCTTGAGTGGTAATTGGCTGAGTTGTTGTTACCGGGCCGGTACATGAGGGATACCCCGTACTCCAACAGGGCCAGCATCCACCGCTCGATCCTTGCCGGTGTCTTGGAGGATGATGCAGCCAGTACAGACAACAGTGACTTGTGATCGGTGACCACCGTTACTGGCCTCCCCAGTACATACAGCCGGAAGTGACTCAGCCCCCCAGGACTGCTAGGGCCTCTCACTCGATCTGAGAGTATCTCTGCTCTGCTACAGACAGGGCTTTGCTGGTATATGCAACTGGGCAGACCTCTGATTTTGCATCAATTTGGGTGAGCACTGCACCCAGTCCAAACGGGCTGGCATCCACCACGATCTCAGATTGGAGAGACGGATCAAAAAAAGCCATTGTGTCCTCCGCCGTCAGGGCCCCATTAATGTCCTCAAAAGCAGCCTGCTCCAGCGGCCCCCACTGCCAGGTGACATCTTTCTTCGTCAGGGCTCGCCGCGGCTCCGACCTGGACACAAGTTTCCTGATGAACCGGCCACAATATGTGACCATCTCCAGAAAACTTTGAACTTCTGTGACATTCTCTGGAGGTCGAGCCTGAACAATGTCCTTTACCTTCCAAGGGTCGGGCGACACACCCCCTTTAAAAACAAAGCTGAAGAACTCAATTTCGGTCTCTAGGAACTCACACTTGCCCCGGTGTAATGTCAAACCCATAGATTGGAGCTGTTCAAAAGTCTTAGCCAGCCTGCGCAGATGTTCTGCGTCGGACCGAGCAAACACCAAGATGTCATCACTGATGTTCAGTACTCCGGCCAGATCAGCAAGGGCACCAAAGATGATGTTCTGGAAGACCTCAGCCACTGACGACACCCCAAAGCTCAAACATTTATAGTGGTGTAGACCACGATGAGTGGTGAACGTGGTAATCTACCACAACTCTGGGTACAGCACCACCTGATAGTATCTAGCCCTCAAGTCCATCTTTGAAAATAACAGGGCTCCTTGCAGCTCCGCAATTATGTAATCTATAGTGGGGGTCAGATGGAGTTCCCGTTTGATGGCTTTGTTTGGAAGCTGCATGTCCACACATATCCTCACTGAGTCTGGCTGCTTCGGTTTTCGGGTGATGACAATCGGAGAGACCCACGGTGTCTGGCTTTCCACCTTCTCGATAATGTCCAGCTGGACAAGGTTGTCCAGCTCTTTATCAAGCAAGTCCCTGAGGTGGAACGTGACCCTGCGATGCTTCCGTGCAATCGGTTGAATGGAATCATCTATGTGGAGCCTCACTGGATGACCTGCCATGCTCCCAATACCCTCAAACAGGTATTTCACCAGCATCTCCTGTACACCCCCCACATATACAAAGTAGGCGAAACTGACAATGGCCAGCGTCCCCGCCGCCACACAGCTCAGCAGGGTGTTGTTGCTGATCGTCGTCACGTAGAAACGCACTCTGATTGACGCCTCACTGTGTCCCACCCTGGCCACACACGCACCATCCAACGGTATAGGCTGGGCCCCACCAAATGTGAAGATGCGTGCCTTGGGAGTCATTAACTTCGATGGACATTCCATGGCGTCATAGTGTTCAAGTGCCATTACATTCACAGAAGTCCCTGTGTCGACCTGCACCGGAACCGATGATCCGTTCACCTTCACTAGGCACCTTGGCCGTCTCCTGCTTTTGGATCGCAGAATGCCCACACTGGAAACGAAGAATACATTTTTATTTCATTTTAAAAAAAGGTTTTGGATATAGTTGAAAAATCAACTTTTCAATATATTCACATTTATACAGATTTAAAATTGAAATTAACTTCTCATAACCCACATGTTAATTTGTACATATTTAACATCTTAAAAACCCCCCAAAATAGAAAACATTAGAGACAAAACCCTCGGCATGAAATACCTAAATAAGACATGTTATTGATAATGTTTGGCGCAGAGGGGGAGTGACTAATAACAATGCACCCCATTAGCAAGTATGGAAATGGACCAGAAACCTGATCTGCAACTTTCCTTTCCGTCAGCCCATAAGTGCCTTGTGGTGGGCCATCTACAGTCTCCCGAAAACCCAGAGACTCAACGCTCTTCCCAGCAGACCCAGAGAAGAGCGTAAAAACCCTGAGTCTCTGTGTTAAACCCAGAGACTAGGCAGCTGTGGAGCCGATCAAGCACCACTGTAATAGTTTCAAAGTCCTGATATTTGTCTGTGGTGTTTTGTGCTCCTTCCTGAGGAAACCAGGCCATAGTCTGCTGGGAAGAAGAGCAAGAGGGAGGGAAAGCTGGGAATATGGTTGCAGATGCAGGGAGTTAGTCGGGCAGACATCATGGTAGTGTGAGCACTGAGGGGAAGGTCTGAATTCAGGAAGTCCGAATACAGTCTAAAATGTAGACGCTACCGCTGGGGATATATCAATCTCTTAGAGAGAATAGTTTTACAATGAGGTGAGTTTTTATGCGAATCAGTTAGAGGGGGAATAGGCAGTTAAAAACATGGAGTGTTTGGCTGCCTGGTGGGCTTGAGATTTGCTTCAGCCTCGCTTCAGCCAACCATTTCAACTGGGTTTGGATTTTGGACCTGGTATTATTTTTTGCATTATTCCATCACAAACACTCCTGAATAGTAATTATTTCAGACTGCCAAATCGGGAGGCCAGATGCGGCCCATTCGAGGATAGACCATGGGAAAGGTGAATACAGTTGGAGGACAGCATTGTAGAAGAGGCTGCTATGAATCTGTGGACTCATTCTAGAATATAGTGAAAGCGTAGAACTCAGAAAGAAGGGGGCATCATTTGATATTATGATACTATATTGTTTGTGAAGGATGGTCTCTGGAAGGTCCACATAAACCTGTGAATTAACTCTGAGGGTGTAGATTAGGCCTGTGCATACCTTAGTAGGTGCAACTGGGCCACAATTGAAAAAGAGGCATCTGTGTTGGTTTTGGCAGCATGCAAGCTGAAGGCCTACATATTTGGGTCTCACTTCACTGTCGAAACAGATCACAGACTTCTTAGATGGCTTATGGCCATGCAGAGAGAGAATCCTAAATTATTGTGTTACGCCATATCCTTACAGGGATTGGACATGGACATCCGACACAACCCGGGTTGCACCACTCCAGTGCAGATGGCCTCAGTACGTATTTTCACCAGGAAGATGTCTCTAAACCTTTTTGGCTAGGAGGGCATGTGAAGAATTGCCATCTGGCAAGTGTGTACAAGTCCTAGCTTTTTTGATTTTTATTAATCATAAAATGATGCAGGTAATTCTACCTCTGAAAGAATGGTCCGCTAACCAGACCCCCTTTCATCAAACTCTATGTCAAAAGCATAGTGTACACCTGTACCCTGCTGCATCAATATCCTGATCTGCAGTGCCTGCTCTCCTGTGGCACAGAGAAGGTTCAGAGGTCACAGGTGCCACCTTGACAGCTGGGGTGACAGCAAAGTCACTTCAGCACAGAGGATCCATTTAAAGTCTGCACCCCTGTTTCAGAACTACATAATCATGATAAATTACTATCCTGGTGGCAGTTTAATTTCAAACATAAACCATAAGTGAGTTTGGGGTATAGTGGATGGTATTTCACATCTGAACAGAGGATAGCATAGGGGCAACTCGCTGGTCTTGGAAACAAGCCCACACAGAGCAGCAGAGTTTCAAATCCCAGATCTATGCTTGGAAACCGAACTCAGGTATGGTATTAGGGATGTTATAAAAAAACAATTAAATCTGTATTGCACATGTGTCAACAATGTGAGCCCAAGCTGTGTGTGTTCTCTCTAAACTGGTTGTCTCTTCTACACCCCTCAGGCCCATAGAGAGTCCTCTGTTTTATCCTTTGTGAGGTTGGTTAACACCTCTCTCCAGCAGGAGAGTCCCTCAGAAGGAGCTGTGCTGGCTGGGAAACAGGACTCAAAGGGTCCACATTAAATAAAAGGACTAACCCCACACCAGGGTGCTGTATACAACATGGCTTTTGATGCTATGGGTTTGGGTAGGGCGCAGAGTTGATGTAGTCAGAGGGAGCTCAGGGAAGGATTCTACCACCTTGTTTCTGTCTCTACCTCTCTTTCCTGCCTGCCTCCTTCACTTCTTTTAGCACAACGCACTTTGAGTATGATGTAAGAAGGCAAAGACAACTTGTCACAAGGGCTGGGATTGGACCTCTTAAAGTAGGCTTATTTTTGTCTAATCCACTGCAGAGATTTGTATATAAAAGAGGGGGTCTCCCACTTTTTCTTTGATTGACATTTGGACCATTCAGGACATAGGGAAGAATTCCTCTGGACCTATTTTGGGAGAGTTTATCTTTCCAAAGTTCCCAGTCATTTAGGTTAAGAAGGTGTGTTCCATGACAGAGCCAAGTTCAGCTACCTACCCACTCACAGGGCTCAAAACATCAAGAATGGGAGAGCAGACCCTGAAAGGTCTCACCCTGCCCTGGAGCCCTGAAGTGGCTCTCACAGCTTCTGGAGCCAGAACAGCCAGGATCCCTGTTCTATAGCATTGAACCAGTCAAACTGCATTCAAGCCATGTTCATCACACTGAAACCTGAGGGAACCACCATGCTGCTTTTGGCACTCTACCAAACTTCGAACCGTTGGTGAATTACATCCTTCGAACCGGCTCGCCAAAGCATCATGTCAATTAGAGCATTTCACCTGTTCAGCTAGAACAACCAGCTCTCCGAATCAGACAAACTCAAACTGCCACCTCTCTGAACCCTGCATCGGATCATCAAGGTCACTGCAACGAACTGACAGATCTTGTCTCGAACCGCTGGAGCAATGCGTCACAGATCCACTCGAACCAGCGGTTTCCAAGGTCTCGCACCGACTCGACATTGGAACCAATCCTGGTGAGACAACTGAACTGTATGACCCGAACACTGCACTCAAACTGCACCAAGCTCCCACTTTGAACCAACTAGACGTTTGTTTGCTGCTTGTTAGAGGATGATTCATTGCGCTCGAACCTGGTTCGTTCTGCATCACAGTACAGATTGAAGCCTGGTTCTATGCTGTTGAACCATTGGTCATTGGAATAGGGTACATTGAACTGATCCAATCCCCATGGTCCACCATTTGGGGCCCTACAGACTGGCTAAGTCTCTTTTTTACCTTTTCCCACTAAGAACATATCCTCTTGCAATTCCTTGCTGCATTTCTTGCATGTTTGTCCTCCCTTTTGAATATCCAGCGTGCATTTCATTCTGCATTTCTCTGTATTTCCTTTACAGGGGTGGGCTTGTATAGTGGTTTTGAAAGTTGATGGTACAATTGAGTTGTGTAATTAAAAGTATATTTTTTCAGAGAGCCGTAATTGGAGAGGCTTATATTTTGGAACTGTTGTACTTAACTGTTTGGATTGCTATCGACACACAATCACACCCCTTCTGAGAGCATAGCCTTCACTCTGCCCACATTACCACAAAAGGCAAAGTTGGCATACCTCCTAACTGTGCGTGTTTTACCTTTATGATTGGTTCACTGTTGGTTAGTAGACGTCTGGGGACCCAGTAGGCAGTTTAGCCACTACTCATCCGTATACTCCTGCAGAGCAGAAACCATTTCATCACATTCTGAGAGTGCAGTTTCTGCACAGCTCAGGGTTCCTGTGCAGGGAGCTGCACATGTTTAACGCATGTTACAGCAAGGCTATGACACACTTTGTTGCTTGCACAGTGCTTTTTGCCACCGCTATCCCACCTCACAGGACTGAGGAGAAGGAGGATAGTATTTCAGGCTCCAACACATGAACATGAACATCACCGCGTCCAAAGAGCAGCATTGAAGGGACCCTCAGCTAGCCAGCAATCCAAAGAAGATGGCCATGAAATAGAAGTGAATGCGTTCCAAAATGGACTCACATACAAGAGAAATGGCAATTTGGGCAGCTTGTACACATGGAATCCATTTATTTTAATAACAACTGTCAGGGTATGGTTGTATGTCAATTTGCCTTTTTATCGTCTTCCCAATAAATAAGCAAAATCTTAATATTGTCAAAATGCTCTGTTTTTTTCTTTGTTATCTCACAACGTTTTTATTCTTCTCCAAATGACCACCATAGTAATCTCAGAGCACCTAGACTTGTCCTTTTGTGAAAAACATTCAAGGGCATGAGCATGCCTTTGGTTCAGGAGTGGTTAGGCGTTTAAACCTTCCACAGTGCCAGAATGTCATTGTGAGCCTGCGCATGTTAAAACCACGCAAAATAAAACCGGAGGGCAAAGCTCTTCCGCTAAATCATGTAGGCCACAAATGGCCAGGTGCTATAGACATGAAAGCTGAGAGGAGTTATGGCCATTCGTAAATGAGGGTTGGTTTTGAAGTGTGGCTCCTCTGGGAGCAAAGCCCTGGACCATAATTCCGGGAAGTTCTTGAGGCTTTTTAGGAACGTTTCAGCAATGACTATAGTGGTGTGTAAGGCAGGACTCCTCTTGGGCTGAGGCTGGGCTCTCCCAGACTCTAATCTGTGTAATCAAGCCTTGACTACCCTGCTTGGCCTGGCCTGCAGTTACCTTATCCTGCCAAAAGATGGCAGCCTGGATATCTTAGTTGAAACAGCAGTGTGGTGTCTAGTTACTAGCTTAATTTGCAGGTCTACTTTGATAGTTGATGATGATGATGATTTCTAGTCATATTGCGTATATCCAATGGAACCAAGCAGAGACCTGCATCTCTGCGCAGATGTTTTTAATAACAATTATTTTACTGTTTTCCCCCAGACTCTTTCAAGAAGTAAAATGCTGACGTTTATACGAACAAGCATAGTTTTATTCGAAAAAGACTCAAGCAAGAAATCTTCCAAAGACCCGCAGGCAATGCATTCCTCAAACAAGGCCCTTTAATTGAAAAAACATTGGTCACCCTTGTAGACGAAGTGAGATGGTAGGATAGCCAGCCGACTTTGCCCAGTTGAACGGAGAGAATGTGTTGGAGAGTAGACCATGATTTCGGAAGTCAGATAACTAGGCGCTCCTCCATAGATACATTTATGAATTAGGCAAAGAGTCTCAAATTCAATTATTTATGGGACGGGTAATCAGTGTAACTTCCTACAATAACAGGTTTACGATACATATTTGGAAAGAATCTAACTGCAGCGTTCTGGGCGACTTGGAGTCGGTGCAGCTGATTCACTGGGGCCCCAACAAAAGGGTGCTGCAGTAATCCAATCTAGAATCAGTCATTGTGCTCACAACCAACAGAACAGTCAGATTCAGCGATAAATGGAAGGATGCGTTTTAATAGTCTAAATTGGTGGCAAACAGATCTTACCTTGTCAGAAAAGGAGGTTGGGACATCGAAATTGGTTGGACATAGTGTTGCGGCATGAAAGTCAGTCAATTTATTTTTTGAAGCGAGGACAATAACCTCGGTTTTTGCTGGGTTTAGTTGGAGTTTGTTTACAACCATCCAGATTTGTACAGCATTGGCACAGTCCCTCATATACTTGAAGTCTTCAGATGTGGATTTCAGTCTGACATAGATTGGTGTGTTGCCTGGTAGGAGTGAAAGTTCCACCCAAACCCTCCAAAGATGTCCATTAACAGCCAGATGTAAATATTGAACAATATTGGGCACCCACACAGAGGACATGAAGATTGTCAGAGAGAAATGTTCCCAGTTTAACAGCTACAGTCCGATCTGATCGGAAAGAGGCGAACCACCGCAATGAATTATCCGACAGGGAGCAGATCGAAATCAACCGTGTCAAAGGCGGCTGACAGGGCGAGCATGATTAACATACTAATTTCTCCCTCATCAGGGAGTTATGTCCCTTCTCATGAATCGAGTGCCACTCAGGTGTATCATTTATTGATTTATTTGTATACTTGGGTGATTTGAACCTCTCCCTCTCACGTTCTGGCTGCTTCAAAGCACTTGTCAGCATTACAGAGCATCATGACATTTATGGGAAACAACATGACAGAGCTATGACAGTATAACAGGACATAACACAACATAACCATCTTGTATTAAAATAAAATAACGTCAGCATGTCCCAAGAACTGAATGAAAGGGGGGAATAAATAGATAAATAGAAGAATAAAAAAGAGCAGCATTCCCGTGAATCTAAAAATGCAGTTCGGTTACAATCTTGCAATTGGCAAAGGAGAATTAAGAAAGGAAAACAGAAGGCTTAGGTATTGACGAAGTGTGGCAGGAAATGGAAGTCCAAACTGAGGCCTAGGTCAGTGCTGAGGGAACACCATCAAAAAGCATAAGAAAGGTGCACATCAAAAGCATAATTTCAAGTTAACATTTCTGGAAAAGATGCATTTTTGAGAAAACCATACCGAACTGATTTTGTACATGTCCCGCTAGTTGAAACATGACATGGAGGAGGATGACATAGCATAGCATACCATATGTATAAAAGAATAGTATTTTTAAATCACGGCAGAGCGCAGTGAAGACAACCTAGAATAGCATAGAACAGCCGTAAAGCATTGGGGTTGACCTATTGGGATTCTTACTATATGAGACCATTGAAACCTGTCAAAACGCAAACAAATTTGTCCAAACCTGACTCATACATACAAGCCCTTTGTCAGAAGCAAGAACAATTTGAATGAATGTGAAGCAAAATAAGAAAACATGGCATAATATAAACCTGACATAACACAACGTTACTAGGAAGTATTATTAAACTGGCATTAAGTACACACAAAATAAACTGAGCGGGAGGGGTGATACATAAATAAGCAAATAAATGAAATGGAATTTGTTTACAAGATCGAAATTGGGAAGTGAGAATTAGAAGAGGAAAACCCCAATGGCATTTCAAGATTAGGTATGGATTCAGAGAAGGAGGAAGTAGAAGTCCACAGGCGTGTGTAGTTGTGGGGACACTTCCCTTAAAGCAAAAACTAAGTATACATCGATACGCACATTTTACGTTAATATTTCTGATGAAGTTGCATTTAGGTTTGTTAGGGAGAATTCTCAAAATGTGCTAATTTCCCTTACCTTTTGAGACCACCAGCAACTTTGCTGGATTTCTAGGATTTTCATTTTTACTTGGGAAGAGTGTGAGCCTTTTTCCCCCACTCTACCATGTATTTTGACGTGCGTTTTACTTTTGTGTTCTTTGGTTATGGAGTTTTAAAACAACTCCATAGGCATCATCCTTTTCTTATGTGTCACACAGCATCTTTAGTGCAGTGGCACAGGGGTGTCTTTTAAACTCCCCAAGGTTTAAATACCTTCTCTGGGACCGACTACTGTCTCCCAGAGCATGTAAAGTTAAATTGACTTTACTAGTCTTTTTAAATTTACAGACCCTGCCCACACTATCTTCCTATAGAGTGCTGGAGGGGTTGCCTAGCATCCCCTGAGTCTGAACACTCATGTAACAGTCAGATGTTACCCTTTCCTACTTTAAATGGCTGGTGGCAGTGGTTTTAAACAAACTACCATGACTGCGAACACCGGTAGCTAAAAATCGGGCCAGCCATGTTTTCCAATATGGCGCCCAAGACCTATCTGCAAAAACAGACTCCGGTCAACTTTTTTCGCCGTTTCTTTTAGGATAGGTCCTTCTAGTGTCCAACTCTGCTTGCCAAACCAGGTATGGCCCCTTTGTTCATTGGCCTTTGGCGGGCTTCAGTGCTGAAGCCCTCCTCTGGCGCCTGAGTGTCTGGGGTAGACAGGATGTGAGGGAGGTGCCGAAACGCCCTGTGCTTAGGCTCCTAGGAGACCTGAATGCACTTTGGCATGATTACGGACAGCCACCCTGCTGGGTGAGTGACAACCAGGCTAGAGAGAATGGGGGAAAACTGTTTAAAAGCAGGCTTCTGGGACTTGGAAGCAGAGTCGACCACTGGAACGAGAGAACCAAAGACGAGCTGAAGGAAGACGACTGCTGCAACTCCTGGTCCACCGGTGAAGCCCTGCTTTAGGTCCGAATTGCCTGAAACTAAATCGACAGAGAAGCCCTTCAAGGTTAACTTCTTCCCTAGACACCACCCCCATACTGGTCGAATTTTCTGCAGAGTGCTGTGGAAAACCGGATAGCCAGTGGGAAGGATACCAGTTTGTGGTCTTCAAGGCACTCACACCTTAAACCGACGTTTTGCCAAGCCTGTGGCCTCTTCCCTGGGCAGTGCAGGAACCTCCCGACGTCCTCCTTCTTGTCCCCATGACTGAAGATCAGGAACAGCGAGATCTGCAGGAACTGCCAGGAACAACTGCCTCAGCTACAGCTCTTCTTCACTTTAAAGGTCCTGTGCAAATGCGGTCAGGAAATCTTTTCGGCCGTGGTGAAAGTTGGTGGAACTTTCCCAACTGTGAAGGCTTGTCCTCCTGTAAACCAACATCTAACTTTTCCTCTGACCATATTTTTCTAAAATGCGTGGCAAAGACTTAACCGTTTACTACCAGAACTGTGCTATCCTATACAAGACTCTGAACCTTTGACTTTGTCCCAGGCCTATTGAATTGAATTTCTGCTTGTAGTGAACTGAAACCCTTTGCCCTGCCTATGAAAGTATTTGTGCCTTGATTTATTTTAACCTTGGGCCTCATTACGAGTACGGCGGTAGGGGGTTAACGGCACCGGTAAGGATGCCGGTGCCATTAACCCCCTACCGCCACATTCCGAGGTCCCTTAGCGGGTCCCACTAGGGCCGGCTGGTTTTACCAGCCACCCTTGGCGGGACCCGCTAAGGGACCAGGGAGCTAATAACGGGCCCACTATTTGCGGGCCCGTTATTAGCTCCTTCCTCATTCCCATTGAGCCCTATGGGGGCTCGAATGGGAATGGGGAATGGTTTTAAGAATGGGGACTTACCGGGTCCTCCAAGGTTGGAATGACCCGGTAAATCCCCATTCCGACTACCCGGACACGGGTTTGGAGCCAGCCATGGTGCTAATAGCACCATGGCTGCCTCCAAACCTGTAATTACCCCCCTTGTCTTTTTACCCCTTTTTAAAGTAACTGAAGTGCCATTTTGCTCCCACTTCAGGGGAGCTGACCTTGTTCAGTAACTTATTGGTTGTGTATTTGTAGTATATTAGTATACGATATTGAGCTGCTCTTGCTAGTGTAATGTTTTACAAATGATTGTGTAAATAAATGTATATTCTTTTACTAAGAAACCTTGAGTATATGGTTATTTGAATCACTGTAATTGTTGGTCCTTTGTATAACCCCTTGTACTGCTCACTTTACTCTTGAGATAAGTATGGCTGCTCAGCCACTGCTATCACAATACTGTGTAATACAGGTGTGTATCAAAGGTGAAATTGTACGGACACTTGTAGTCCTAATTGCATGTAGTGGTCCCAAAGTGTACTGCATGTGATTCTGCCTAACAAGGTTCAAATGGCATATTATGGGCCTCATTACGAGTTTGGCCGCGCAGTAGAAATGTGCCGGTAATTCTGTTACTGCACTGGTGAATTTTGAGTTTGGAGGAAATGTGGAGGATTCTCCTCCCTCCAGCAAAAAGCTGTAAGTTATTCCTCCACTTTTCATCCAAAAATGGATTTACCTCAGGTGAATTACCACTCGCAGTAAATCCGCCAACATCCCCATGAAGTCTGATAGACACGAGAAATGGGGCATTACACCACCCTACCACCACTCGTAATCCTGTGGTATACCCACGGGACAGTGTGGCAGTAACGGTAAACCATTTTGGCAGTCATTAGTAATGAACCAGGTAGATCCTCCATTGCATAGCAAAGATAGCATAGAGAAGCATAACACAACCGTAACCCCCACTGTTTAAAATGAGGTTTAATCTTAATTAAGCATAGTGGGACAGCCGAGGCTCCCGTGGGCTGAACCTACATGAAGGGTACCTGTGGCACATATACTTTGTGAGGGACTGTTCAAAAACAAACAAAACAACTCTAAAACTGGTGCCAGAGTGGAGCGCTGTTAGTCAATTGCTACTGACCTTCTTCCTAGAGGTTGACACTCCACTTTGCACCCAGAGAGCCCCACGGTGAGCCCACTTTAAGTGTTAAGTAGGTTAAATGAATACCATAGTAGAAGTGAGTGCTAAAGTTGGATTTGTGGTGGTATGGAGTGGGTGTATATACAGTTTCGTGGATGAATTTGTAGTGCTATACAGTGAGTATGTGTACCTTAGCATTGTTATTCCCACTATTTGCGGACTTTACTTTTTGTTAGAGTAACCTTAACTCTCATTTATAAAGATTTTTTATATCTTATATATGTTTAAAATGCATGGTTCATAAAGCTGCATCAAACAGAAGAGTACTCCAATGGGACTGTGCGCGGCCCAGGGCCTTGTGCCTTGAGCCATGAGAGGGACTCTGAGAAGGTGTGATGTCCTTAAATGCCCTTTCTGTTCACCAGCTTCCTGGGTGGAATGGAGGAATCTTTCAAGTAATGTACTGGCCCTATGCACTGTAGCTTATCTGGATAGTGCTGGGTGGGCCCCACCAGGGGTAACCAGGACTTGGTCTGTAGAGAAAGCGATGAGGGCAAAGAAGTGAGGGAAAGGTGCAGCAGAAGAATAGACATGAACACACTGCAGTGGATGGGCTATGCAGATGATTTTGTCCTTATGGATCTGATTCTAAGTGATCCGGCAGCGGCTGATTTTGCCACGGCCGGAATGTTCGCATGAGAAAGGTGCAAACTATCAAAGGTTTGCAAACACACTTACATACACCGGGGGCTGCACCCCCGTTTTTTTGGTTTTTTTTTCAGGTGTGCTGCGGGGGTATCCCCCGCAACACCCCACTCACTATGCCACACACTATAGTGAGCGGGGTTTTTTACTTACCTGCAATCAATGCTACCACCAAAGGTTCGACCTTTTGGTGTTCGAACCTTTGGTGGTAGCATTTTTCGGTCGTTTTGTACGGTCTGACCTTTTTTTCGGTCCGATCGTACAAAACCATGGATCTCACTTCTATAGCTAAATCTGCTCTACTCATATACAATGCAGAAGGTTCTTAATATTAACAAAAAACAAAGATCATGTATTTTAAAAAAAAATTGCAATGAAAAGAATTCTGCTGACAACTATCTGGCCAAAATATTGAGCGAGTAACCTGTTATAACCATCTGGGAGTCATTATTGACCATAAAATGAATTGGACGCTCCAGATGGAGATGATAAGTTGCAGTTAAGCAACAACTAGATGCCATTATGATGTTTGCGGTGGTACATAGTGGATTCTCACTTTTTGCCCACAATTATGGCCTATAAAGCCAGAATTATACGTTTGATATAATATGGTATTGGAATTTGATGTTCAGGATTTGAGGGAGAACTCAAGAGATTAGAAGCCTTTCCCAGAGGTCCCTCTTTAATATGCCCCAGCATCTCCCCATGCAATATCTTTTAAGAGAATTTTGGATTAGGCCCACTGCATGACTGGGATTGATGTGTCACCTGACTTGTTATTGGAAGTTAGTAAACTACAGACATAACAAGCTCCTGAATGTAGTTAGGGAAGACTGTAAATCGGAGGGGGTGAGTAACAAGCAATCAATAAGTGCTCGTATTATGCAGGAAGGATGCCCTTGAGGCAGACATCTTAAACAGAGCCTCAGAACATCAGAGCACTTAAATTCAAGAGGATTCTTAAGAGGGTACTAGGAGATCTCCATAGAGATCAGACCTTAGTTAATTTGGCGACCAAGTCATTAAGTAGGGGATATCTACTGTAGAAGGAATGCTGACCCTTGCCTTTTGCCAGTTTTTAACATGCCACAGGATCTTAGCTAGGCATCTACAGACATCGTACTGTGTCACCCATTCATAATGCCCATTTACCTCTAGATGGAAGAAATAGCACAGGCTCTAGACACAATAAAGCTCACCACACACGTTCACAGTTATGCACATTATATTCAAACTCGACAGTAAGAACAAATAAACAATCCAACTAGATCACCTATTAGAGAAAAATACATGTTATAATCATTTGCATTGGGCGCATGTGAATACAAGAGAAAGACACAGTTTATATCAATATAGCATTTTGAATTTTGCGTTGGGTACGTGCGAGAATAAAAGAAAAACACATTGTACATTAATAAACATTTTACATTTCAAATGTATGTGATTTTCTCTCTAACCTGGGAAATCCTAACTGGCATTCTATTGTGATGAAGACAATCTGATAGGTGTTAAGTTTCAGTTCTTGGCTACCCCCTACCCTTGCCTAACCTTAGATTGGAAATAAGATTATGGGATTATGACCCCTCTCTGTGTAGAAGAACAAACCCCAATCTAACATGTAGGATTCCGGCTACTTCATTGATCTTTTGGTACCTCAAGGATCAAGGAAGTTTTGCCTTCCATGTTTACTCTGACACTTTGCCAATTACCCTGGCAATTACCCTGCAGAAAGGGGTCCTATTTAATTGTTGACCTACCCCGCGAAATGATTTCTGGGCTCTCTGCTTTTCAGAATGGTCACCTTACCCTTGGATCGCCAGTCCCTTACTGCCCCTATATATGACTCGCCAGGTCACATCCCCCAGATTAGAATTATGACCTTCAAAAGGACTTCCTCTGCAGCTACACCATTCTGCGGCCCAGCCAATGTTCATTGCCAGAAAGAGCCATGCAGGACAGCCCTCTCTCTCCAGCCAGGCAGAAGCAGTAGCTTTATCTGCCCAGGAAGCTAGAAGACTCCTCCTTACTCCGTTCTCCCTGTTTAAAAACTCTCAGTGAAAACCGCCTCCTTTCCGATACCTCTATACAATTTCTTTAACATTTCTTTAAGATTTCTCCTCCCTGCTTCCATGATGAAATTTGTCACCACCCCCCAAAAACAGCCCATGAAATTTCCAGCCCCCAGCGACCTTCAGACAACATTTTGCTAGAATGGCATCCTGAGGTCAGGGGGAAAAAAGTTACACTTCATCTCCTCCTTCCCTTCTTCCATTTTCTGCACTGCAAACAATGAACGCATATTTTCAAGGACCATTGCGATGTTACAATGCCTGCCATGAAATTCGTCTCGCAAGTCACTGCAGAATCCTTCTCAATTTTGCATTATTTTCTGAAGCATTATTTTTTGAACATGGCAAAGTCTGTGTTCGTGCACTTGCCGTCATGCAAGTATGTTTGTGGCCTCCAAATCTAGCCCACTGTACTTAATACTAAGTGTTACTAAGCAATAACACCCCCTTGTTATCTACAATACTAAGGGCCTCATTACACGGAAGGCGGTAAGGGTTAACGGTCACCGGTAATGGTACTGGTGACCGTTAACCCTTACCGCCTTACTACGAGGTCCCTTTGCGGGTAGGTACTTTAACGCCTGCTGTTTAGCAGGCGTTAAAAACCAACCTGCAAAGGGACCAGGGTGCTAATTACGGTACCGCAATTTGCAGCACCGTAATTGGCGCCTTCCCCATTCCCATAGAGCCCTATGGAGCAAAAATGGGGAAGGGCAATGGGGGAAGGGGGAATTACCGCCCCGCCAACCTTGGAATAGGGCGGTAATTCCCCTTTCCTCCAAGGCATGCCGGTATTTTACCGGCATGGACCAAGGTGCTAATAGCACCTTGGTCCTCCGCCTACCGTGTAATGAGGCCCTAAGTGTTAGTATCAAAACACTAAACTACACACCGTTTACACTGCACACATTCTTTAGGTCACAACCTCTACTACATATCCCCCTTTTCTATTTTATTAATTGATAAAGTGCACTAGCGGCCCAGAGGCATCGAGGCGCTGGTCCAAGGAAATATCTTAGTTACATGTTCATTAAGTGCAGACAGATCAATACTTTCTTTTAGATACATGAGTTATTTATAAATACAGTGAGTGGACAATGAGCACCAAGTCGCAGAGGGTGATGGCAGGTTCATATGAAAAGCTTGGTCTTGATCGCTTTGCGGAAGGCTAGGTGGGAGGTTATTCCACTGAGGTGAGGTGGTAGTGAGTTCCAATGGGAGGGAGCAATGAAGGGGAAGCTGGAGCCTCGGCGCGTGTTCTCAAGACCTTAGGTACTGTGATTCGGTTGGTGGAAGGGGTTCTGGTGGGTTTTGCCGTGTGTGGTCTTGCGATTCTTTGAGAGAGATACAGGGGGCTGCATTGTGTAGACATTTGTGTGTGAGGGCCAAGGTTTTGAAGATGACCCTTTCTTTGATAGGGAGCCAGTGGGCTTGTTTCCTGGCGGCTGTTATGTGGTCTCTTTTGGGGATGCCAATGGCCACCCTGAGCGCGTTGTTTTGGACAACCTGGAGTTTTTCAATGTTTTTGGTGGAAGTGCTGGCCAGGAGGGCATTACAATAATTAAGGCGAGAACCAGTTATGGCTCTGGCTATGGTTAGGCAATTTTGCTCAGAGAGTAAGGGTCTAGCTGCGGTTAGAAGTTTTGAGTGTTAGGTCACTGCGGATGCTATGATGTTGACCTGTCTTGACATAGATCGGTTGGAGTCCAAGTAGACTCCAGTGTTTTGATGGCTTGGGAGAATGAGATTTGAACATTGTCGATGGTGAAGGTGTTATATTGGTCATTGAGTTTCCTCAGGGTTTCAGGGGAGCCAATTAGGAGAAGTTCAGTTTTGTCCCCATTTAGACTAAGCCAGTTTTCTGCCATCCATATTTGGATGGTGGCGTAGATTGAGTTGAGGGTTTTGGTGTCAGATTTATAGTCACCTGAGAGTGGGATGAGGATCTGCGTGTTGTCAGTTTAATTTGTGTAGGTGATGCATAGTGCGTCAAGGATGAGGAATAATGGCCTGGTGAATATATTTTACAGGGTGGGTGAAATGCAGTTACCCTGCAGGACCCCACACTTGATGGTGTTGGGGTGTGCACAAGCTTGGTCAGAAAAGGCCTTCATGAATCTATCTTTGAGGAATGAGGTGATCCACGCTGTGGCGTTATGGGAGAAGTTAGCACCAGAGGATAAGTGATGGCTGAGGGTGTCGTGGTGAACGCTGCCGACAAATCTAGGAGGAGGAGGAGGAGGGCTGGTTTGCCTGCGTCTCTAATGTCATCCATTTGATTCTTGAGGTCTAACAAGGCTGTTTCAGTCCCGTGGCCAGGGCGGAAACCAGACTGGTGGAGACCGAGAAAGTTATTAGCTTCTATGAACTTTTGTACTTGGAGATATGCTGCTTTGTCCAAGAAGTGGAACTGTGGTGATAAAAATTCCCTGGGTTAGTTGGGTTGAGAAAGGGTTTCTTTAGGAGTGGGCATACCCAGGCTTCCTTGAGACTGGTGGAAACATGCCCCACGGAGAAAGAGGCGTTGATAAATGCAGTGCGAAAGAGGGCAAGAGTAGATGCGCATTCTTTGATGAGATGGGCGGAACAGATGTCCCCTTTGCAGTTGGATGGTTTGATGGAATTAAGAAGATCAATTACTTCCTTTTCAGTGACGTCCTGAAAGGAGAAGAGGGGAGATTCACTCCCATGAGGTTTATGGGGTTTTGTGGTTCAGAGGTTTGGTGGTTTAGAGATTTTTGGTGAGCTCGTATTTTGTTCTGAAGGGTGTCTAGTGTTCCCAGTATGGCTGATTGGATGCTGTTGCACCAGGCTTTGGGCCTCATTACAACCTTGGTGCTAAGTGCACCAACTTTACCACCATGGTGTAAACTCCGTTTACACCATGGTGGATGGCGGATTTACCGCCCCATTCCAAGGTGAGTGGGGCGGTAAATCCCCATTTCCCATTTTCCCTTCCTCATTCCCATTTTTGCCCCATAGGGCATAATGGGAGTGGGGAAGGCGCTAATTACGCCGCCGTAAATTACGGCGGCGTGATTAGCACCATGGCAGGTTAGCGCCATGGATTTTAACGCCTGCTAAAAGCAGGCGTTAAAATCAGAATCAGGCGTTGAGGGTTAACGGTGGCGTTAACCCTTAACGCCTGAGTTGTAATGAGGCCCTTTGTCTTTGGCGAAGGACTGACGGGGGTAAAGGTGGATTCTAACTCTCTGAATATAGACAAGATCTCTTTGGTGTCAGGCTTGGCATTGGCTATTCTAGTGTTGAAGGAGGTGGCTTTGCCTTTAATGATGGCCATTTAGTATTCTTTGGCTATTTTGTTGAACTCTAGTTTTGTGGCGTCACTCGGTTTGGCTTTCCAAATGGAGAGAGCTTCCCTTTTCATGGTGCGTAGAGCCAGGAGTTCGGGGGTATACCAGGCTTTGGTGTGCTTAGCACATTTAGCTTTCCTTGCAGTTAGAGGGGCGATGGAGTCTACTGATTGGGTGATGATGACGTTGAATGTATGAAGTAGAGATTCAAGGTCATTAGAGAAATGTGGCTTGAGGGCAAGCACTGATAGGTGGGGTAGAAGCCTTTCTTTGGTAAGCAGGCGGGAGCTCCTTGTGACTGCCTGGGGAAGGGGAGTCTTTGGCTGGAGAGAAGCCTTAGTAGTGAACAGATTGAAAAGAAGATTGTGGTGGTCTGTCCAAAGTAGGGGGGAGTTAGAGTTGATAGTGAGGTGGCAGTTATGGTGTGCTATCCAGTTGAGAGTGCAACCTTTAGTTTGGGTGGGATTTGTGATGGCTTGTTTGAACTCTAAAGTTGCCAAAGCCTTATCTAGGGATTTAGCTGAAGAGTCGTTAGGGTCATTTAGGCCGAGATTGAGGTCTCCTAAGAGAATGGCTTTGGTGGTTCTTTTCAAGTTGTCGGTTCGGAGGTGCTGTAAGGAGGCCTGGAAGTCGGTGGTGAGTCCTGGAGGGCGGTAGACAATGTGGAAGGAAATTGTACAGTTGGGGGAGGGGCTTAACTTGAGAGGAGGTGGTCACTGTGGTTGTCTATCTCACTGTCCACCTTTCTGATTGGGAAGGATTCTCTAGCTGTTAGTGCCATCCCGCCTCCTTTAAGGTGTGGGCGGTCTTGCCTGAATATTGTATAGCTGGGAGGAATTGCAGGGGCTAGTGCTGGGCCGGAAGCTCCGTGGAGCCAGGTTTCGCTGGTTATAAGGAGGTTTACTTTGTGGCTAGTAATGAGATCATGTATGTCCAGGGTGTGGGCTTTGAGCGACCGAGCTTCAATGAGGGCACAGCTGAGTGGAGGGGTTTGTGCTATGCCAGGTTTGGTGGGGAGTGGGATGGTGGAGGTGGAGGCCTTAGAGGGGTTGTTTCTAGTTTTCTTGTGTTGGGTGGGTAGATCGTTGGATTGCCTCCTGAGTTTTGCATTAGTGTTTGAGGGCCTTATAGTATCAGGGTAGTTCCATTTTGTATGGGAGACACATCACAATGTTCCGTGTCTGGCGCAGGGGGAGAGAGGGTAGCCTTGTCAGTAGCAGAAACAGAAGGTTTGTTATGTGAGTTGGTATGAGTAGGGGTAAGGGAATTGGTGGCATGCATAGTGGCTTGTCCCAATGCGAAGTGGGGTGTGTGCCTAAGTGATGTTCAGAGCCTTTGCTGGAGGGTGCCTAGGGATCAGGATGCATTTCTGTGTCGTCGGGTGCACGAAGTTCAGAGGTGGATTTTTTGGCAAGGTGCATGGGCAAGAAGGGAGGTGACTTCGGTAGGAAGTGAGTTGGAGGGATATTGCGTGGGTTGGGGAGTAAAGTAGCCATTCATAGTTTTTGTTGATAGTGGGAAGCAGAGGTCCCTAACTGTGTTATGGTCATCTTGAACAGATGTGCTATGTATAGTGTCAGGAGGTGCACAAGATCTATCCTGCGTGAGTGAGTAAGCCAATTCTATGTGTGTAGAACAGGCAAGGGCACAGTATTTGGTGCAGAATGTGACATGGTACGAAAATCAGGCAGAGGCCTAGGATCAATATTTGGTGCAAATAGACAGCAGGGTGCAACAAACAATATTTGGTGCAAATAAACAGAAGGGTGCAACAAACAGGGAGGGGCATAGGATCAATATTTGGTACAAATAGACAGCAGGGTGCAACAATCAATATTTGGTGCAAATAGACAGCAGGTGCAACAATCAGGCAGGGGCCTAGGATCAATATTTGGTGCAAATAGACAGCAGGGTGCACCAATAAATATTTGGTGCAAATAAACAGCAGGGTACAACAAACAGGCAGGGGCTTAAGATCAATATTTGGTGCAACTAGACAGCAGGGTGCAAGAATCAATATTTGGTGCAAATAGAGAGCAGGGTGCAACAATCAGGTAGGGGCCTAGATCAATCTTCGGTGCAAATAGACAGTAGGGTGCAACAATCAATATTTGGTGCTACAATCGGGTCGGGGCTTAGGATCAATATTTCTGCAGACAACACTGGTCAAACATGGTGACTCTGCAGAAGAATTAACCTCCTAGGCTAGAAATCGTGTGCCCCAATCAGACGTATTTTCTTCTTTTCCATGACTGTCCCGCTAGCAGAAGGATTATGTAACTGGATTGTAAGTGTCACTAACCATGCCAATATGACAACTATAGAGATGCCTACAATCATCAATCCCATCTCTGTCCACTGCAACGTCCCCTATGTGTGCACATTTCCATCTGCTAAGACCAGATCGCTCACTGTGATATTGTCCTTTTGTATATTCAGTTTGATTGTGTGGACTTCCTTGAGTTTCAGGAGATATTCTATATCAGGATCCACAGGGAACTTGTTCCTTTGGAATAACTCGATTTTTTCTACTCTCATCTCCCATAAATCACCATCTACATGAAACAATGTTAGACCACCAACCGTTACCATGGTATCCTTGGGCACGGTCATAAATTACACATTGGGCCTCATTACAAGGTGGGCGGTCCGGTAATAACTCTTAACGGTAAAGCATCAGCGGCATTGTTTACCGGACCGGCCCATCACGAACTACAATGCCGACCCTACCAGCATCGACAGGGACCCGTTGTGGCTGTGCACCACCATACCAGCATGCTGGCGGGCACGTGGCTGCCGTGCAAGTAACACCAGAATGCCGCTAGGAACATGACATTACGAGTTGCACGGAAATGCACATACCGGCATCCAGGTGCCGGTAAGAAGGGCCACCATGATGCCGGCAATACCTGCATTGCGGACCACCCGTTCATAGTAAACTGCTGTGTTCCCAACTCCCACAGGTGCACACAATCAACACAGGTGGAAGCAATAAAGCTTGGCCCTGCACAAAAGGAGCACACCAACACACCACATCCATTCCAAGACCAAAATCATTCCACTTGCAGTTGCGATACTGGAGCTGGAGGACATGCCTGCACTGCTACTCCTTGAGCAGGCAGTACACCAGGGATTACAGAGGAGACGCAGGAGGAGAAGGAGGGTGAGAACGCCCCAGCAAATTCCACCAGTGCAGGCAGTGGTTCCCCGCAAGCAGCCACCAATCCCTTACATAAGGGCCAGTCCGTTCAACTTAACACCAGCACAGATCCACACCCTGTACCACCTGAACAGGGACACCATCACCACCATAGTGGATCTAATACATAAAGTCTTGGTCAGCCTGATCAACATCCACACCGCCATCCCCTCTCTGCTGGGACTGTATTGTGGAGGGGGTTCATGCATATGCAACCTGTCTGCCCTCTGGGCCATGGGAGTGTATTTTGGGGGGTGGGTGGGGTACATGCATATGCAACCTGTCTGCTGCTCTGTAGGCCATTGGAGCGTATTCTGGGGGGGCGGAGGTGGTGGTACATGCACATGCAACCTGTCTGCCCTCTGGGCCATGGGAGTGTCCTCAATGAGGTGTCTGTGCACTGACCATGCTGGCAAACCGCATGCTCATAATCATTCAGGGAGGATGCATGACACAGAAAATGGAGGCCGACATACTCTGGCTGCACACCAATGTGTAACTGTCAGACTCATAATCAGCGCACACCCCTGCACTTGTCAACTGGACATCACCTGACCTTACCCACAGCACCACAATGCACCATCATGCAGCCACTAAGCTGAATACACATGACCACATCGAAGCACCTTGCAGGTCACGCATCCATGAGTGCGCAGTATGAATTCCCACTCAGGGAAATCCCCTGTCACTGACCCTCCCTGACAGTAACACTGCATAACACCATGGCAGCATGTGCAGATGAATACAAATGGGAAAACACATGTGGGAAGGATGTCTCAAATTGGACCCATTAAGTATTTAACAACAGCTACATGGGTTTGATTGGTGCGGAAATCACCCACAGCACATGAGTACCAGCATGCAAGTCGACTCCCTGCATCATACAAGGAACACATCCCTACCCTGGGGGACCCTATCAACAATCACATTGTGCCATTGTGACTGGTGTGAAGATGTCGAGGGACACGTGCATGGCGTCAACAATAATCCAAAAGCATGATAGACTAAACAAGCTGTATCACGTTCGGCATCAGCCTAATGCATCAAACATTGCCCAACATGCACTTGGTCTCATCCCTTGCCACACAACCCTCACATGTGAGTACATCATGGACCTTGTCACTCCATCTGGGTGGTTGGTGATTCCAATGTCAAGACCCTAAGTCGTGTATGTCAACCAAGACCAGCACCATGCAGTGCCAAGTTGTGTACAGGGCAGATAGTTGCGCAGATATGAAGTCAATAGCTGCCATTCACGATATACTGCAATCTGAGATTGAATGATGTACAGGCTGAGCACAAATGGGATAGAAGTATACCCTTACAAATACCTTATTGTTTTCCAATGCAGGTGATTCTGGCCATCCCCTGAAGCCGTGGCTCCTCATTCCTGTCAGGAATCCGCAGAACAGACACGAAGAGGACTTCAATCATTCCCATACACGCACTTGTGTAGTCAGAGAACAGACCTTTGGCCTGTTGAAGGCACGGTTTCGCTGCCTCAGCAGATCGGGTGCGCACTTATTTATGGTCCTGAGAAGGTGGGCAAGATAACCATGGTATGTGCCATGCTGCACAACATGTGTATCCGGCGGAATGTTCCTCTGCCACCTGACATCGACAAGCCACCACCAGGTGAAGAAGAAGACGAGGAAGGAGAAGATGTTGCACATCGGCCAGGCCGCGATGCGCTGTGCGGCAATCAGTGATAGACCATAGTTTCTGATGCACTGGGATGCAGAGGGTGCCTTGGCCACTGTAATAGGGGGAATATGGGCACTGTGTTTGGGGAAGAATTTGCACTGTACACTGTCATGCAATAAATTGACACACGCTGAAGAAGCAATGTCCAGTCATGTGATTTTTTTTTCACAACGGGTGTATTAAACAGATGTTATTTTCAACATGAGTGAACTCTCCACCCCCCACACATCCCCTCTCACCTCTCCCCACCCCCACCCCCACCACCTAACAACCTGACATACCCCTCCACCCACACCCCGACACCCCCGCCCTCCTCCCGCATGCTCTAACACCCCCACATCCCCCTTCTTCTCCCCCCAACCCCCAACACCCCCATATACTCCCACCCCCACCCACCAACACCCCACACACCCCCAACCCCCAACACCCACGCACAACCAGAGCACAGTATGTGTCCAGATGCACTGACAGTCAACACATGCAGGGTACCCCTGCTACAGGCACCCACTTCCCGATGGAGGGGGTTGCATGTCTGTGTACTGCATGCTGCACAGGGACCTGCGCACGGGGCTTGTCTGAGTTGAGCTGGCAGGCGTGGTATTGGAGGAAGTGGATGGATGTGGCACAGTTGCCACAGGACGTTGTTGCTCCATGGTGTTCGCCATCCTATCCAGTATCTGGGCCACAGTTGCAAAGCCCTCATGGTCCCGCTCAAAATTTTCATGTACAGCCTTGATGATGGCCTCAGTGTTCTCCCTCATTGCCCAGCGTGTTGCCTCCCCATTGGCAACCTATTGCTTTACAAGAGCATGCATGGACTCTTGACGGCCCTCCATCCTCGACAAACGTCCCTCGAGGTCCCGTATTGTGGGGGAAGTGGACGTTTCCATGGCTGGTGTGGACGTGCACAGGACGGGGCTGTCTGCTGGTGTAGACAATTCCTCCTGGCTGCCCTGGCCTGCATGCTGATGCTGAGGGGTGCCCTGTGGTGTGTCATGCAGGCTGGGCGTTTGCCCACCATCCCCCAACATGCTGCCTCCTTCATAGGTGACCTCCTCATGCCCCTCGTCCTCATCGGCACTATGTTGTGCGGATGCAGCAACCTCCGCAACTGAACTTGTGGCTGCCGACTGCGTGCCATCATGGTCGCTTGCCACAGATGTGGGCTCATCCTGTGTAATGTGTGTCTCCAGGGCGGCAGGGGCAGTTGTTTGTTGGATCGTGTTGGGGGCTGTGCAGCGGATTGGGCACTGGTGTGTGCCTTGTGAGCCCCTTGGCTCATCCTTGTGGCCCTGGACGTGGATGGCCTGGTGCCATTGTCCTGACCCCTGGACCTCTTGGCAGGTGTCTTGGGCTGTGACGCTGCATGATCCTCATCGCTGTCTGCATCGGTGTCTGTGGGGGACAGAGAGGCAGGGCATCAGTGATGGGAGTACTTGCATCCTGCATGCATTGGTGTTTGTGCAGTTTGGTCCTTGTGGTTTGTTGCATGCTTGTTGGCGTGGTGGACATGGTGCTTGCAAGATTGGCCAGGGGTAGTATTGGCATACCTCAGGTGTAGTCATGTTTTCCATGGTGTCTGCTGTGAGGCCATCATGTGTGTTGTGGCTTGCATGCTGTGTGAAATGTGATTTTTGTTTGTGTATTGGGTGTGTATTGTGTATAGGAGCCGCATGCAGCATGCATTTTGATGTGACAGTGGTGGGTCCAGCTTCTCGACAGAGATGTGTGTATGATGGGCCATGTATTTGCTCTCATCAGGTTCACATATTATGGCATACGTTTTACTTTGGATGTCAGGTGTTTGTGGGAACTTGTGTGGTGCGCAAAGGGTCACTCACCTTCATCAGCCGATAATGGGACTCCATACTCCGCTCCACCAACTCCTTCAATGGCCTCAATGTCGATGGTGGAGCTACAGGTCTCTTCCCACCTCGACAGCTTTATGGGGGAGTTCGGACCGCCGCCTGTTACCAGCACCTGGCTGCGGTTGGCCGATAGGATGTTATGGTCGTCCCACCGCTTCCTGCAGTCCTTTACTGACTGTGCAGTGGTTCTAACTGCACTCACCTTTCTGGCAGTCTCCTCCCATATTCTTTTCTTTCTGTAGCTGTGCTGGACAGCGCAGGTCTGCACTGAAAACTACATCCGCCTGCTCCACTAGCGTATCAGCGAGCATATTCAGCTCATTATCGCTGAAATGTGGTTTTCGCATACGTGCTGCGCCTTTCTTGGTGTCTTTCGACATTGTCCACCAGTAGGGATTGGGAAGTTGTCTGCTCAGGTCCTTTCTGCGGAGGATTGCAATGGATTGTGTTTTTTAAGATGGCCAACGGTGCGTTTCCTGTTCTGGCGCAATGACGTTACTTCCGGTGCCGGTAGTGACGGTGCCGGTAGGGATGGTACCGTTATTTAGGGTACCAACAGTGCCGGGGAAGGTTTCAACGGATTACTTGATGCCACTCGGGGTGGTGGGGGACTTTACCGGCAAGCCGGTGCATCTGTTACCGGCATGCAGGGACCCATGTGCACTCAGACTCGTAATTATACGTAATTGCCGCATGGGTACAGCATGGACACTTTCATACCGGCATGGCGGTAATGACGTTTTTTTACCGCCTATCTCATAATGAGGCCCATTGTACTGCAATGGCCTAAAAAAATGACCCGTTTGAGATGTGTAACTGTATATTTCAACGCACATGTACTAACCTTAAAGGTTTCCTGGGCAGATGTAGTTTTGCTCCTTGAACATTACACAAGTATCTAATTTTGGAATCAGGTACAATCCCATCTCCTAGGTTTGAAAGGACACCATTTCAGGAGTCACAATTTGTATGTATTTATCACTCTGCCAGAAGTCTACATTATGAATGGTTTTAGTTTGATATGTTAATTCTGGGGTGATATGTGGAATACTCAAGATAAATTCAATCTCTATCCGCTTTATATCTATGTCCAGGGGAATTGCACTTCCCATCTAAAAGGCAATCTTTTCCTGCATTGTTTCTATTTCTCTTTGGGTCATCTGTGCTATCATTTGCCGGGTGATATCAGACTAAACAAAATACAATGGAATGCAACCCTGTCTAAACTGAGATACCCCATCTTGAACCTCCCGCACAAATATAGTAAGTAACATTTCCATTGGGTTCCCAACATTCAATATATCTTCTAAAACCTTGTCCTGCTCAACCATTACATTGATACTGTGCTCTAACAGCATTGATTAATCATTTAGGGTTGCAATGGTTTGATTCACGTATTGAACCAGTTCCTACTGTTCTGCTCTAACCTTGTCAGTCTTTATGTATCATTTTCAAGTCTTAGCCTAATTCTCTGGCTTTGACCCCCAATGTGTTCACTGAGACTGGGTTTGCTGTTGACACAGTTGTCCCCACAATAGCCCCAATTATTGTGACCACAATTGTTGCTTTCAGAAAACCTGCCATTCTACGTTCACTTTTTCTCTTAACACCCGATATGCTCATAAAGGTTTTCTCCAGCTGTATCAAAATCTCTTTAATCTCTCTTTGAGCTCCTTCCCTGTGAATTTGGATCCATTGTCTCTCTCACCTGAGCAGATTTAACTTCTGTTACATTTTGAACCTTTTTCCAAAACCCTATCTGGATCCACACAAGTATAAATATTTTGATGCAAAAGATATCTATTCCCTAATATGAATCCGGGGCATCCCCCATCATAATGCCTAATGCTGACCTCAGCTCAATCAGAACTTGTCCATCTGCCAGTTGAAAAGGCATTGTGAAGAAAGACACAGACAACAGATTCAAAGTTCAAATCAAATGGTTTATTGAATCAAATGTCAGGATGGTTGAAGGCATAACTTGCCCTTTGCTAAGGTGGAATTTCACTACCTGAACGAAACTAAGGAAAGTCTGAGTCAGAAAGTTCAGCTTAAAACTCTGTCTGTATCCAAAACCTATCCTTGCCCTCAAAACTAAAGCTAAACAATGTGTAGGAATGTCAATAACAAAAGAAATGGTGATCAACGGAAAATGTGGAGCTTCTTCCAGCTCTTAGCTTCTGTTTCAGCTCCCCTTCCCCAAGTTCAAGAAAGTTCCACAAAAGTCTCAAGATTACCTTTCTCAAGTTTATGGCAACACAGTTCACACAATCCTCTAGGTTCCCTTCCCCAAGTTCAAGGCAACACAGTTCACAAGAAAAGGGTCCTGAGGCTCTGTCCTCAAGACAATATACAATATTTGCAGTTCATCAAGTCTCAGGGTTGTATTGGTTTCAACCTTTCAAAGGTCAACATACATCTAGGTCCACTTGACCCTCCTTCTGGCTTATCTCGCCAGTTCACTCAGAGTGCTCTTTCTTAGATTTATTTCACAATGTCTTTGATTTTTACCATTTAGCGCTCACTGGGATAGGCGCAGTTGTCAGACCACACGGTCCACCCATCACAGGTCGTGCAACCAGGAACCCTAGGCTCTTCAGCCCATACAGGTGCTTCTATACTTGTCCCTGTGTATAGATTCACATTAACATAATTTCTCCTTGTCAGCTTTCCTTTCTCTTGGCTTTGTGTGCAGCTTTACACTCTCCTGGGTTCTCCTGGTTAGCCTCGTGGCCTTGCCATAACCTGTCCCACACCTCTTTCCAGTCTTTGGCCTTGCCGCACTGCATCCATTCATAAAGTTCATTTTGTGGTGGTCTTTTTCCTGCCCCAACTTTCTATTGCTCTTCTTCACACTTGTGCTCTCTTTCCGTTGGTTACTTTCAAATGGGCGCTTTCCCTTTTGGCTTTTATCAGTTATTAGCTTTGCCCATAAAGTTTTATTCAGTTCAAAGTTCAATATGCTTAATTTTTCTTGGTTTCACATTTTCATTCAGTTCGGTATTCAATATGCATACTTTTAGCTTGGTTTCAAATGTTTATTTAGTTTGGTATTCAATATGTTTAATTAAGCTTTTCTTCAAGTTTTCATTCATTCAGTATTCACAAGGTCTCATGTATCAGACCTTTATGATTGTGCTCTGCCCATTCTAGACCATCCTTTTCCCACTGGTGTCTGGCAGGCTCACCAGTCTTTGCAACTTTCCACCTGTTACATGGCTCCACATGCACTTGCCGGCTTCCTTTTTAAGGGCGGAGCAGCAATCTCTGGGCAGGTGAGCGTCCCGATTCTCCAAAGCAGTTGCTTCGCTTCTGGTCCTCTCGTTGCCCCGTTTGCTCTTGCTTGCCGTCTTGCCGCCTGCTCCCTCTCTCTGCTCTGCCTCGCCAAGTGCTCCAGCCTCCAGGTTGTAGGCCGATCTCCTTCCCGCACTACACCACGTCCCCCGCTTCCTGCCACCAGGTTTCTCCGGTCTCTCTTGTCTCCAAACGGCTAGCCTTTGATACTCATGACAATTACTAAATGACCTCAGGTGTGGGTCATTGGGTTTAAGCTCCCCACCATAGTTAAGGAGACATGCCTGATCTCTACAATACTTTACATACCTCTTCCTCGTCCCAGTAACAGAGTGGTGAAATAACCCACTAGTGTTCATCCCTCTTAGTCGCCTCTTCCTCTTCCCAGTACCGTCATACTTAAAGTGTGGGAAAATGAGGAGAGCTGCTTGACAATAGCCCATGAAGGCTGTGGGAGGGTTAGAGTGGTCCGATGGATGGATAGTGTAACTGTTCAAATGCTGCTGCTAGCAGCTCCTGGGGCATTACTGTCTTCCAGGAGCTCTCTTGTCTCCACAATAGATCTGTTGGAGATTGCTTGCATCCCTTCCGTAGCCACAGTTGCTTCTCCCTCTCTGGTGCCCTTCTCTGTAACTCTATTATCTGAGAGATAGGCAATGCTGTGTAAGGTGTTGGATGTTTGCTTGCTGGTGGAGTGGTCATGATGTACTCAGCAGGCATTTTATTTGGCAGATACGCCACTATGTTGGCTGCTGCATCCGCAGCTGCATTCCCCATTGGCATTTCATCTGTTTAGTTAGTGTAGGTGGAGCACTCGATGACCACCACAACAGATGGCTGGGATAATGCTTCTATCAGTTTTTCTAGCAGTGCTGCATGCTGCACTGGGGACCCATCCACCCTCCGATAACCCTCCTCTCCAGCAGGATAGACCGGCGTGCACAGTTGTGACTTACACTGAGTCTCAATATATTGTGACATGGCCCCCTTGGGACATTCTCAATGCTTCAATGAGCGCTATGAGTTTTGCCATCTATGCAGAATAATGCATGGACAATCTTTTCATAACCACGTCTTGTACTCCCCTTCCTCAGGTCATACCACTGCAACCCCTGTATGTCTCTGTCCATCCTCCTGTTCAATTGTGGATGATCCATCAACGAACAGCACCTAGCCCTCCGACGAATACAAATCTCTAATATTATCACCCCATGTTTGTCATTGTTCTCAAACAGATCCTCATCCGTCACTTCCTTTACTTGTACTGTTGGATCGATACAGCGCACTGTGCGCCACTCACACCCATCCCTGTCTATTCCTAGCATGCCAACCCCAGAGACCAACAATCTCTGTAAATCCAGCGACAATATTGTTCCCGCCACCACCTCAGGTCACACAACTGGACGAAAGAAGAAATCTGTGGGCACTCGCCAAACGGCTTAGCGATCTGAAGCACTGCCTCCACGAGCACAGTAATACCAAAAATGAACATGTCCAGCTCCACGGGCGTCCTGCGAGCCACCACCTCCCTATAGGAAAAGGGGGATACCATGTCTCGCCTGTGGGTACCCCACTCCCAATCTCCCTCTTGTTCACCCTCTTTCTGGTGCTTCTGGATTGGTAATACTTCCTGTTATTTTCTTGGTTAGTGGGACCGGGATAGCAAAACCCCATAACTGCTTTTGGGATAGAGGATTCTTCATGAAAGGGAAATGTGGAATACCACGTCTCACCCAAGTCCCCAATCCCCAAGGACCCTCCACCCAGGTGATACTCCCTCGCTTCTCCATCCTCAGGGTCAGGATCCAAAAGTGATGGCCTTTCACTAGCCCTCCGAGAAGAGGATCCAAGGGGAGTAGATATTAGGATGCCCTCAGGTTTCTCACATGCTTCCACGTCACCAGACACACCACAACTAAAGCATTTAAAAGAAATCAATATGATTTTTGACTTTCTTCTTTTTCCCATATAGAGTGAATCGCTGCATTGTCATATGGGTTTCTCCTCTGCACCGGCCAGCCTCTTTCCCTCTTGCAGACTCCTTCCTTTTTCATCGCGGACCACCTCCTCTTTCCCCCATCATTGGGCCTCATCCATGGACACCTTTTTGGAGGAAAACGAGTTAACGTCTCATTATAATCGAGGAGAGAGACAGATAGGTGAAGTACCAAGCACCAATAATTTGTATCCACGGTTCTTTCGCTTTATTTTGTATTTATGTATTTATTTATTTTACTAACACTACAATAGTTAATTACTTCCTCCAGGCACACCAACACACCTAATTACATGTTACGATGAATCTGTTTACTCTTAACCACATGTCCTTCCCTTTGTGGGACATTGAGACCTGATTTACTCACCTGGTTCATGGTTTATCCTTGCTTCTTATGCAACCATTACACCTTTCAATCATTATTGGTCTTTCCTGTTTGTTTAATTATTTGCACCTCATGTTTTGGGTGAAATGGTTTTAGTTGATTCACGTGGGCAAACTGTTCCGCAGCTAGATTCCCGTCCTTTATTGTGTTGTATTGTACTTGTCATTTGTATAGCACCAATTTGACCATTATTATAGTCTCAATGTGGTGTTAATGGGATCGACCTCGGAGGACTGAAGTCCAGAGTGTTGAGGTTCTTGGGCACAATTATGATGCGTGTGTGTATTGACTGAAAAAGACTTAGCAGATCTTGCCAGGCCCGGCAGAAAAGCAACCCACGCAGTCAGGCATGTTTAGGGGTACTGAGAAGAGTAGGGTGGCATCAGTGTTAGAGACTCGCTATGTGTTCAGCATGCCCAAATATATCGTAGGTCTGTGCCGCATTCTGCTGTCACAGGTGCTGAGACGTAGTCGGGTGTAAGTAGGCAAAGAATTTATGTGAACAGCACAACCACATTTTTGTCGTAGTCCTTCCTGTATACTGATGTGTGTGGTTAGCCATGCCTGGGGCAAGTGGAGTGGTGTATTAAATGTTCCTTGTTGTTGGAGGTGCTATGATGTTAGGATGCCCGCTCAGGTATTTGGCTTCTTCTGTTGGTTCTTGCGGCTATGATAATAAATGGTTAGCAGCAACAACAGTCCATGCTCCAACTAATCGCCACAGGATGCCCACAGGTTGTGCTTCCAGATTCTTCTAGGTGGGTCGGGTGTACGATTGTGTTGGTGGTGGCATTCACACTACTGTGTTTCTACTACCATTGTTGTGATTAGCCCGTTTCCTGTGAATTTTCCTGGTGTGGTCATTCATTAATCCTGTGACATTATGTGAGTGCTGTGAATCAGCTAGTGGTGCTGGAGGGAAGGCAGGGTCACGATAGGTGTATGAAAGTGTGTCTGGTCCGGTCTGCCGTGAACACTGCCGTCACCCTCAGGTGTTTGGAGGAAAGGTGGTGACACCTCTAATTCACCCGGCACCAGCTGGGGAGACAGTTCATAGGCTTGGGATGTATGGGGTTTTCAGGATAATGCAATAAAAAGCTAGTCTTGGAGTGCTTTTTTGAAGGAGAGGTAGTTTTCAGTATTGCGGATGTGCAGAGGAAGAGTGCTTCAGATGGTGGGCGTTAGGATAGAGAAAGCCGAGCCACCAACTCTGGTGGAGTGGTGCGGTGGAATAGCCAGGAGGAGAGCTGAGCCTGATCAGAGGTTTTTGGGGGGCTGGTAGTGGATGATTTTGTTCGGAAGGAACTCGGGTTCTGAAAGATTGAGTGCTTGGTGTATGATGCACATAGCTTTGAAGGTTGCTCTTAGGCCAGTGTAGAATTCTGAGTGCGGAGGTGAGTTGTTCTCTGGGTGAGACGGGGCGAGGAGCAGTCTGTGTGCTGCGTTTTATATACGTTGAAGTTTCCTTAGCTGGCGTGGTGGGACGCAAAAATAGAGGGAGTTGCCGTAGTCCAGGTGGGAGATAATGGGCAGTATTGTTGATTGTTGAAACTCTGAGGGTAAGAGTGGTAAGACATAAGGATGCGTAGGTGGAAGTGGCAGGTTCTGGATATAGAGTTGATGTGCTTGGAGAGAGATAGGTCTGTGTCCATGGTTCATCCAAGATTTTTGATGGAGGTTGAGGGGGCATGTGAAGCTCGAAGGGCAGTTGGCCACAGTAAAGGTTGGAGGATCAGAGCAGTTTTGCCACATATTAGGATCTCAGATTTACCCAGGTTTAGGATTAGGTGGTTGTTAGTCATCCAATGGTCCATCTCTAAGAGACAAGAGGTGAGGTCAGGAAGTTGCAAGGTTTGATTTTTGGGATTTTGAAAATTATCTGTGGATCATCTGCTAGTTATAGCAGGTAAGGTTGTGTGAGTGGATGAGGGCTGGCAGTTGGCTTAGGTAAAGGTTAAAGGTTAAAAAGGATTGGTGAAAGGGAGGTTCCTTACAGCACTGGTTTTGTGAGTGGGCAGGGGGCAGAGGAGAAAGGGGGAAGGAGAACAATTTGTGAGTGGTTGGAGATGAAGGAGGTGATCCAAGGGTGGAGTCTTTGCTCCATAGGGTTAGGAGCCTGTTCCTCAGTATTGTGTGGTTGATTGCATAAAAGGTGGCAGAAAGATCCAGGAGGATGTGTGTGGCACACCCTTCTGAGTCTGCAGTTCTTTTTAGTTCGTCCCAGACAGAGACCAGCGAAGATTCCGTTCCACAGAGGGGTCAGAACACTGATTGGGCTTGATCGCGGAGGCTATTGCTTCTCTAAAAGGGCAGAGTTGCTTATATACCGCGTGGTCTATAAGTTTGCCAATGAAGTGGGTATTGGAGATTGGGTGGTAGTTTGATGGTGAGGGAGAGTCAAGGACGTTTCTTTTAGAAGCGGTTTTACATGGAAGGTTTTGAAGGCCTCTGGGAAAGTGCCTGATGCGAGTGAGTTATTTATAATGGAGCTGGCTATGCTGGCAGCACAGGTGGACGAGAAGATCTTTATCAGAAGGGGGGCGGTGGGCAAGGGTCTACAGGTGAGCCTGAGGGTCAGCTAAGTACTACAAGGTTGCTGAAATCGGCCTGGGAAAGGGGCGGTGAAAGAAGAGGAAGCGGGTTGTGGCGGTTGGGGATGGTTTCGAGTTTGTTGGGGTCCAGATGTCGGTGGTGGAATCAGAACTGTGTTTTTGGTTATGGTGTGGTGTCTTTCAAATGCAATGTTACGAAAGTGGTTCAAAAGATTATCAAAGAGAGCTAAGAGCTATTGAGTTCGGGGAGTGGTTAAGATAGCTGGTGGAATAGAATTCTCATAGGATTTTGTAGAGTTCAGTAGATGGGTTTTTGGAGTTGTAGATTCTGTTCCCATAATTATTTTTTTTAGCTTTCTCGATTTTGTACATGTATGCCCTGTTCAGTCTTGCAAGGGCTGTTTTATTAAGGGGGCTGAGGGTGGTCCTCCAGGCTCACTTCATGTGATTTTTGATGGTTTTGAGTGCTTTGAGTGAGGGGGTGTACCACTTTTGGTGTGGGTTCGATAGATGGTTAACACATGTTACCAGGGCAGGGGGACACCCTTTTGTCCCACCTGTATTTTATTTTGTGATATCAGCACACCCCACCTTAAGTGTAGCACTGAGGGGAAACATTGCTTCCCTTTTCTTGTTCTTCCAGTAACTTAGTTACTATTCCAAGTTCATCTGACAGGCTGGTGGCAGTGTACCTTTTTTCACAACTTTGTGGACTCTTGTTACAGGCTGCGTTTACAGCTGCAGTAAGGGTCACCATTTGCCAAACATCATGGCTGCACTTTAAGCACAGTTCTTGATGACTTGTTCTTACTTGAGCCTTCTTCTACCTGCCTGGGTGGGGGGAAGTCTTGATGGGTCTTTTGTCTTTGGCGGGCTACCCCTGTAAAGCCCGCCAAGACTCTGAGTGCCTGAAAGGACAGGAGATGGGGAGCTGACTGAAACTCTCCTGGTCTTTGACCTGCTTGGAACCAGTTTGTGCTGAGAGGCTGGCTATACCCATTGGACAGCCACCCCTCAAGTTTGAATGAATGCATGTCTGGTGATTAGTGGGCTCAGCCAGTTTTCATGCAAACAAGACAAGGGTCCTGGAGCAGAAACAGAGTCGACCATTGGAACTGTAGATCAGAAGGGTGTCCGCAGCCACTTCCAGTGACAGCCAGAGCCGTCTGAGTAACTGCTGCTGTCCTTACCTTAACTTTTGTGCAACAGGCAAGCCCCGAAGCTGAAGATTTTGTGGGCCTAACCAGTCCCAAGACTAACTGAATTTTGCCCCCTTCTGTGGAAGAGCTGTAACTGCCACAGCCCGCAGTTCACCAATGTCTGGGGTCTTGTGCCATTTTGCAGTGCAACAGCTTCCAAAGCATAGTTTCATCTGAAACTTTGTAGGCATCCTCATGGAACTCCAGAGGCTGGATCCCGCACCTGAAAGTCACATTAGTGGAGACAAGGACGGAGAACTGGATCAAAGTCTACCATACAACAACTGTCCTTCAAACAAGCCTTGGAAAAGGCACCAACGAGCCAGTGCTATGAAGATATTCTGCTGTGCATCCAACTGAGCAAGTGCAAAAACCAGATCCATTGGAAGTTCTTTTTTTCAGTCACCAAGGCCAAGAGTCCTGAACCGGGGTCTGCTGTCGCCTCTCCTTGGGGACTGTCCTGCTCCACCAGCTTCTTAGCTTACAAGGTACTGTTCAGCCCATAATACTTGCCCGGGCCCTGCTTTGTTGTTCCTTTGCTTCAGAGGGTTGCAGTTAAGCTGTTACTTACATCCCCTCCCAGGCCTACATAGAGCTACAGTGGGGTGGACAACACTGTGTGCTCTTTATCCAAAGAAACCTAACTGAAACTCACCTGTAAACTTGGAAAAATCTTCATATAGTCTACCTTGTCCACTTCTTATTTCTGAGGGGTCCGAAATGTGAGGTGGACAACTTTGTGAAGGTTTTTCAGAAGATGCCATTTTATTAACTCAAAAGTTTGGATAAACACCTCACTATCCCTACTCTGACAAGGATTTCCCTGCCTAAAACAGACTAAAGGAAACACCCTATACAAGGTTTCTGACCCTCACACTTATCCATACAGTAACTCAACATGGCAGTTCAAAAGCAACAGAAATATGACAGTTAAGTTCACCATATTCTGCCAGTCTCTCCATATAATATCTGTGAATTTCCCTTCCCCAGATTCAAGCAGGATTCGGTTCCACAGTTCCAAAAGAAATAAGGAAATCCTGTTTTGTAACAAAAGTTCCAACACAGTTCATTGTAACTTCATCTTAACAACATAAAGTTCCAACACTTCAGAATTGTTCAACAAAGCATTGTTCCTCTTCCTTTTGTAATAAAAAGCAATCTTCTTCGCATAAATCAAAGATAGTTCATTAGATCTAGCTATTAGCTCCATGGCTGCCCCCAAACCGGGCTCCTTTTCCGGGTTCCTGCAATGGGGATTTACCGGGTCATTCCGACATAGGAGGACCCGATAAATCCTCCTTTCAGGAACCATTCCCCATTCCCATTTGAGCCCCCATAGGGCTCAATGGGAATGGGGATGGAGGTAACAACGGGCACATTTTAAGTGTCCCGTTGTTACCTCCCTCTTCCCCTCGCGGGACCCGGAAAGGACGCCTTGGTTTTACCAGGCGTCCGATCCGAGTCCCGCGATGGGAAGCTCGTAATCAGCCCTGACAGAATGAAGGGGGCCGGTCCCGTACCGGCCCCCTTCATTCCGTCAGCGCTTGCCTCGTAATGAGGCCCATTATCTTTATAGGGATGTTTCTGCAACAAAATATTAGTTCTGAAAATATATAATACTTCTGCAGTCGTTTTTTACAAGTCTTGCTTCAGCAATGAAAGATTGTCAGGATAATTTTTTAACACCACTTCACAGCACTTCATCAACTTTCAACTGGTTTACTTCCATTCCAGGCCTACTACTTCAATAACACCTGGTTTACTCCCATTCAAGTCCTATTACTTAAATCACAACTGGTTTACTCCCATGACAGGCCTACTACTTCAAAGTCCTATGTTCGGGTATATTCCCCTGCCCGAACAGTATCATTTACAACACCCAGTGCCTCTGTGGTTGAGATCAGCTTGCAACAACTCTTCAGTATTTCTCACTTTGCAACATCAGGTTTTAAGCAATTCTTCAGGGAAAGCAAGATTCACTGTGGTGCTCTTTTGTACACGTTTTCAGTTTCCCACACCACTGTAAATTATACACATCTCCTTCCGAATAACCTTTTCCAGAAGGGCAGCCTTCCTGCCACTTTTATTTCCCCAACTCTTCATCAACCAAACATTGACAATAACATGGTTTTAATCTGTCTTCCTTGGCTTTGGCAATGTGGATTTATACCAGTTTTGGTTATGTACTTCTTCAAATATGGGCAATATGCTTTACCAATTTCAAAACCCTTAATTGCCCCTCTTCGACTTTGGCAATGTTTGTTGGTTTTAAGTTGCCCTGCTGTTACTTTCTTTGGGCGTGTTTAAAGGTAATTTGCCTTAAATTCTAGAGGTATTGCCCCAATGGATTGCTGGGTTTTAAATAACCTCTCTAGCTAAAAGTCACAGTCAATAGGTTTTTCAATGTTTTCTGCAAGCTCGGTATTCAAAATTGCCTTAACATATGCAATTTCTTTTTACTATTAAAGGTCCTGCAGCGGGTATGCGAGCGGTCACAGAGCGCTCCGGTGTCACAGTCAGTTGGTGCTCTCATTGGGTAAAAAGTGCATGTCCATTTCCCTCGCTGCTCACAGGTTCCTCGCTTCAGATGCTCCTTGCGATTTGGCAATCTGTTGCTTTCAGTCTGCCGCCGACCATGCCACACGCACACAGAGCTTTCCTTGCTCCAGAGGCTCTCCGGTGCTCGCCTGCCACCAGATATAGCCTTATGGGAAGCAAAGCTTTCTGCACTTTCGCTTCCAACTGCACAGCCTCTGCAAAACAGGTCTCCAGGATTCAAGATGTAACTGGTGGCTGATAAAATCAAGATGCCATAGGATGAACTCCCACAAACACTGACACCCCTAACTATAGCATCATGGAATAAAAGGGGTTTCAGTCATTTGTTTCAGGAAGGATCGGATCGAATCGAAAATCATGACATTGTCTGCTTCCAAGAAACATGGATGCGCATTCCACTGATAGTCGAAGGCTATTCAAGCCACCTTAATCCAGCAATTAAAGGGGCTACTGGCAGACTAACGTCAGGTTTACTTATTCTCATTAACAATAAGCTTGACTTTACAGTAATCACAGAAATTATGCCATCCTCCTTAATTCAAATCATAGTTGGATCCATTCAAACTGCGGCACAACAAATGAGGAAAACACTCATAATCCTGAATGTGATTTGGAATCCTGCCTCTGTTGCAAGCATACATTTTTCAGACCAGATTGAAAAATGGCTAGTGTATTGTAAACAAAAATGGATAGATCCATGGTTCATTATTTGTGGTGATTTGAACTCGAAATGCTGGGATGAATCTAGAGGCCTCATAATACTCAATAGCTTTTCATTAACACCACCAGAGAAGAGAGGCTATCAGTGGAACATCGTCATGAATGCAAACAAATTGAACCTACTGAATGACAATACTACCGGAGACATTCCAGCTAATATCACCAGAAAACAAGGAACCAGTGGCCATGTCATCGATTACATTTACATCTCAGCCAAACTGATTGCCGCAGAAAAGAAAATGGTGGTCATACGAATGGATAAGAGTGATCACAATTTACTATCAGCCAAATGATTACCAACTCAGAATAACATAACTTTCACAAACATGAAGTTGGTAGAAGTCAACATGGGAAAAAATCAAATTAAAGTCGCGTCCACTCGGCTCCCTCTATCGGCTGAAGATTCCTCCATTCTTGTAAACCACCTGATCTCAACCGGTGCCAAACTACCTTGGACTGTTCAGAATATATGAGAAAAAAATCAAAAACTTCCCATTTGAGTTCCATTACACAGCGGCACGCCTTTGACCATCAAGTGATCCTTCGAAAAAAAAGCATTGAGGAATGGCTTAAACAAGCTAAATGGTAACAAAATCAGTGTTAGCCTTAAGTAAAAAGAAACAATTACGACAGCAATGTCGGAAATGGTTCCGGCTTTATAAAAAGACACTAGACCGCAATGATGCGGAGAAAATGTTATATACCATCAGATCATCAAATACCGCAGACATGTGGAGATTAATAAACCAATTACAGGTAGATCAAAATTCCCTGACGTCAACACCAATTCTTCCAGGATCCTGGATCTCTCATTTCAAGGCAATCTTCTATCAAGAACAGGATGACATACCAATGTCACAAAAAAATAAGAAATGGCACCTAATAGATACTTCAACAGACACCATCGAGAATGTCATCAAGAAACTGTCCATATCAAATGCATATGGCCCAGATGGGATAAGCAATGCTGTTTTCAAAGAAAATCCACAGGAATGGGCCAAACTTTTATCAATTCTATTCAATTACATCACATTGACCCAAAAGATGCCAACTTCATGGAAAGAATCGATAATTATACCTATTCACAAAAAGGGCAATCGTCAAATTCCAGCTAACTATCACCCTATAGCATTGTTAGATTCCATGGGCAAAGTATTTGGCAACTTGGTTCTTCAAGCATTAAGAAATCGGGCAACATCATCCGGCCATTTTGACCCATGGCAATCAGGCTGTGTTCAAGGTATTGGGACAGCACTCAATATACTCATCTTAAACCTGTTGAAAAGCCACATGGAGATCAGTAAAGGTTCAAATATATATATAGCTTTTATTGATTTAACTCAGGCGTTTGACAGCATCTCGCGCCCTAAGTCATGGATTAAACTAGAACAATGGGGCTGTCCTGCTTCCATCACAGATCCCATTAAAGAATTTCACCATCACACCACCGTAAGAGTCCGGCTGAATAAAACAGGCTTACTAACTGAGCCAATTCCAACCAATAAAGGCGTCAAACAAGGCTGCCCAATGGCGTCTGAAATATTTAACATCTTCATCTCCGACATCGACTCTGCAGCTAATAACATAAGATGCTTTCCACCATCTATACAAAACATCCAAGTTAGCCGCTTAGTCTATGCAGATGATGTGGTCCTTATAGACCAGTCCCCAATTGGTCTTCAAAGACAATTGAATGCTTTAAAACTGTATGTCGAAACCAATGGACTTATAATCAATCCGCACAAATCTGCCATCTTACCCTTTGGGGTTCAAAAGAGCCAGCTGCGAACAAAAACGATGCGTTGGTCGCTACTGGGAACAGAAATTCCCATAGTACAAGCCTTTCTATATCTAGGAGTTTGTATCAACACAAGAAAGATCGACGCTCCACGACTGGAAACACTAAGAAAGAAAGTGATGAACCTCACAGGTTTAGGACAAATCATTTTGAAGCGCTATTGTTGCTTTAGTCTAATTCCATTGATAAAATTTTATAAAGCCAAGGTGATTCCGATTCTCACCTATGGTGCTGAAATTTCTTTCAATTTCAAAGTTAAAAACTGGGCAATTCTCGAAGGTCACTTTTGGAAAAACACCCTGCGCCTTCTGAAAGGCACGCCAATACAGGCAATCCGTAGAGAACTGGGTTTAACCTCTTTGCTAGCCATTGTAGAGTGGAAAACATTGTCCTTTTACAGAAAATGCATTGAGGAAAACCCCAAAGGGGGTTTTAAATGTCTAAAAAAAGCCCTTTTGGAAGGCCATGACCGACTTCAGACTGCATGGAAAACCGAATGTCAGACTCTTCTTAACATCACAGGAGAGCAAGTGGACATTCTCATCAGTAACCCGGACAGAGTAAAAAAAAGCTATATTCCTGTGACTGGTTCAGGACTGAGAATGAATGGCTAACCTGCAAAACTTATGGGAAACCATGGGAAGACAGTAAAAAACCAAATTCCCTACCTAACTACCTGAAATTGTTTCCCCATTGGTATTTCAGAGATAATTTCTCCGATTTTGACTTAACCTGATCCAAACAAGAGAAACTACATGGACGACACGAAATCATGCTGCGCCCCTGAATTGTAGACTATGTCAGGATCCAGAGTCAATAGAAAATCTGTATCATTTGATGATGGTCTGTCCAACTTTATCATTGCAAAGGAACACCCTCATGATCCCGATCATCACAAAGTACGGATACAAATCAAGGGAGCTATGGTGGAAAATGTTACAATCTGGGGAAAAAACATCAATATCCTTGGCTGTAGTCAAACTCTCTATTGCCATCCAGAAGCAGCTATCAACACTTGAAGATCTGTGACCTTGATTCTGGACGTTAATTGAAACTTATGTCAATAGAACTCTTTTTTTTTCTTTTTTATGGAGTATACTTGATAAAAGGTTGTCAATTGCATAACCAAATATCAAATAAAATAAATAAAAAAATAAAAAAAATAATGTATATTATGCTTCACATGCAAAATACCGGCAACGATTGAAAAGAAAAGGCCACTTTGTGACACCTGATGTCTGCACTTACCCCTGCACTTGCCACCAGCTGGCTGTATTTCTTATTATTGTTTTATTTATTCTATGTATCCCATGTACTGCACTGTCCCATACCCCTTGCCACCCCACACTTTTCCCCTTCCCATGCACTTGCACGATCTGAATGACACCTGGCCTAGTAAGATCATTGTCTCTGTCTTCCCTCTGTTCCCCCTCCCTTTGCCTTGTCGCCCCTTGAAACACTTGTGTATAGGCACGTTATAAATTCCATATCATGTCACATCATATCATATCAAGGTTCCTTCTTTACTGCTTCACACTGTGCGACTTCTGCAATCAAGGCTTCCCTGAGGCAAAGATCCTCTTAGGACCTGCTACTGTTCGCCACTCGACAGTGGTCCCAGCATCTTCTAACACCCACAATCTCTTGCCTTTGGTCCTTGGATCCCAGTTCCCCGCTTGACTCACCTAAATTAGGGTTGGACTTTCTAGGATTGGTTAGGCAGGGGTTAACCAAAGTTATACAAGTTGGTTTAAAGTTTGCATACTTGTTTCAAAAGTTTCTGATACTTTGTGTTACCTTACAACTATTCTAAAGTATGTTTTATCCTTTGGATATTGCAACTATTCTGTGTTTAATACTACTGTATGATAGAACTTACCTTACCTAAAAGTTATAAGCCTTAGTGCATGGATAATAAAAGTTCTTATTTTAATATAACTTTGAGTGTGTGAGTGTTTCATTGAACTAAGAGTATGCTCTGAATACTGTGTGCCTCTCTAAAGCACTCATCCCTTCTAAACTAAGCCTGGCTGCTCAGCCATCACAATCAAACCTTTGGGTAGTTCAGGCTAAACCTAAGGGGTGTCTCTCTATTCATCCAAGGTGGGCTTTCCAAAGTCTTGTCACAGACTGGACTTTGGCAAAACCCCCTAACAGGGGGAAGATAATCTGAGGCAGTCCAGTACCTCTAGGTTGCATAGCACCAAGGTTTGGAGAAGGGAACCCTGAAAGAACCATTCATTATTACATGAGCAATTTCTAGGCAGAACGTTGATTGGCTTCTTGAAAACAGACTACAGACCTGTGAAGCCTCAGGGAGACAGTGCAGCTCGTAAATAGAGACGCTACAATACAGCCAAGGAGCAAATGTTGAGGCATCTTCTAACAGGCTATTAGGGTCCTTTTTAGTGAGAATAAAGGTCTCCAAATAAAGGGGTGAAGAGCATTGCCTGCATCAGGCATGGAAAATGATTTACATGTCACATTCAGAGGTGGTTTTGTGGCTGAATGGTCTAAATTTCTTTTGAATGCAAATCAAGCATGTCAGAAAACCTTTCACGGGGCAAGGAATACAAAACACAGACGACCAATGGGAAGCAAACCCAAACAAGCTTTCCTAAACAATCTTGGTGATCAATACTGCATTAAGGTACCTTTGCAAGAGCATATTTCTCCATCTGAATTTCCCAAGTGTAAACCTTCCTGAATATTCTGAATAGTTGATCAATTTCAGAATCTCCATGGAACAGTGGCTTCTTAGTTGCCATTTCTGCAAATATCGTTTTTATGCTCCAAACATTTACAGGAGTAGAGTATTGTAGGGTTCCAAGTAGCATTCAGGAGCACTGTACCACAAACTCACAACCTCGTGTGTGTACACTATCAGTGTTCTATATACCACTGGCGAAACCTTGTCCACAAATTTGAATGAGCCACGCCAGGAAGCCAGGAATTTAGAATTCTCATTGTTTCCATTTGCAAAGTTAAACTTGGATACCTGATCACCTATCTCATATTCTCTGACAGATGACTTCCTGACGTAGTATGACTGGGCACCCTCTGCCGTTCTTTCGAGATTCCTCTGTGCATATGCAAACGCGTGTGCAGAACTTATCTCAACCACTCCATATACTCATGAATTGTGGATGTATTTACCAAGACTTGCTCATTGGTCCTGTAAAACAAATGTTGGGGAAATACCATCTTCCTGCTTGTGATGATCTCATGTGAGCTGAGATTTTTCGATTTGGATGGTGTCACTCTAATGGCCATTAGCACTAAAGAAAAACATAAATCCCAACTGGACCCTGCTTCAGCCACAAACATTTTCAGTATATTGAATATTGATCTGTTGCACCTTTCCACTCCAATCCCGGAGGATGGCCGATGCGAAACATGTCACTTACTCTTTACCCCTAGACGTTGACACATCCGGGTCCTCACTGCATTGGTAAAATGTCTTTCAAGGTCTGAGTCTATTCTTTGGGGCAAACCAAAACTGGAAAATATGTGATTCACCAACAATGTGGCTGCGTTCTACACGCTGCAATCAGGAACAGGTATACATTCCAACCATTTTTACATTAGACATGTAATTGTTAGCATGTATTTGTTTCCCCCGTGATGATCTTTGGACTGGGGCAATTAAATCTATTTGCAAATTTGACCATGGAAATGTCAAACCTCTCTTCATAAATGGTACTCTGTGTATTGGGGAGGCAGGTGGAACTGTGCACACACCAAATACTCTTGGGTGTATAATTCCACATGTTGTGACATATGCAGCCAATAAGCATACTGCTTTAGTATTTCTAAAATGTTCTGAGAACCTATGTGACCCACGGTTATTGCATCATGGGAATGATGTAACATTACTCCTCGAAATGAGACAGGGGCCATCCATTGGATATGAACTGAAATGGATTTTCAGACCAAAAGTCCATCTTGTAGCTGTAACAGTTTTTTGTTCTTCATCATCACCCTCAATTCCTCTCTTCCCTTCTAGTCCTCCTCTGTTAAGGGATTCTTTTCTGCATCTGACACATGATTGTAAAACATACCTATGGTTGGGTCTTCTTTTTGTATTTTCATCAAATCCTGCTCAGTTGTCTGAAAACTCCATTCAACTACTGGTTGGTTATCTGTCCCTTGAGATTTGGAACGTGTCACCACATCCACTGGATCTCACTGAGCAGATGTTCAATGGGAAACAATTCTCCCATTACTGCCCCAATTTTGGCCAACTTATCTGCCTTATCATTCCCTTCCTTATCTACTCCTGGTGTCTTGGACTTCCCCCTTATTGTCCTCCAATGAAGGCTCATCTCATTTTCTGAAACAAGATTGTTGTTATCTGTCCCTTGAGATTTGGAACGTGTCACCACATCCACTGGATCTCACTGAGCAGATGTTCAATGGGAAACAATTCTCCCATTACTGCCCCAATTTTGGCCAACTTATCTGCCTTATCATTCCCTTCCTTATCTACTCCTGGTGTCTTGGACTTCCCCCTTATTGTCCTCCAATGAAGGTTCATCTCATTTTCTGAAACAAGATTGTCGATGGCCTGAATCAGCTTGCCATACGTGAGGGCATTCTTGTTACAAGTGACCACCCCTCTCAGCTTCCTTCCCGGTATGTATTCCACAAAGCTATTCTGGGCATAGTCAGAGTCAATAACCAGCACTTTTTCTCTTAATTTGTTTTCTACTGCTGTGGATATTGCTTTGTAAATTGGAGAAACTCTGCTACCTGACTACTCCTGGTACCTATCCTCATGCTCGCTGATAGGATGCCTTCACATTTGACCAATACATTCATGTTCTGCTTTCCTGTCCTCTTTGTGTATCCTTCTGTTCTGTGATTCCATTTGTAGCGTTGCTATTGATGGGCTTCCCTCCATAATGGGCCCGCTTATGTTCCCACCCAATTCCTTATTTGTTTTTTTTCCATTGTTTCCTGTGCCATCACTTACCTTCTCTATGGTACACAATTATCCGTTGGTTTCATTAAATTCTTTTTCATGTGTTAATACCGCAACATGTCATACTTGGAACTTACCAGATACTTGTACTTTACCTGTTAACTGCACCTCTTTGAACATCTGTGGCATGGAATATTCCTCAGGGGACTCACCTGCCTGTGTCCTTTTAGGAGTTTTCACCTTTGTGGAGATATCACCAGTATTAGATTCATCAGGCATTGGAACCCCATCCTTCATTCTTGTATTCATTCCATCCTCACTGGTCCTTTAATTTACTTCTGTTTCATTTATTTTGAATATGTTCTGTGTTATCGCTTTTACTTTTTTAACTGAATTAACCAAGTCATTAAACAGGTGATGGCCCATTTTATCACCATCCATTAATTGTTCGTTTGTATATTCCACATCCTTTTCATTTGAAATATGCTTCTTTTTGATCTGCCTTCTTTCCCACTGTTCTTTGGGTTCACCATGCATGTTTTCCCTTTGCCTTTCCCGGTCTTCACACACCTGAATGGAGTCAATACTTTGACTTAACTCCAGGTTAAACCACACCCTTTTCTTGTGTGTGTTTTTATTTCCTATGTCATCACCACTTTGTTTCCCCAAATCTAAGTTACTGGGCAGTCCTGTGTGTTCATGTAATGGTGTGGCATTTTGTGTCTGTTCTCCAGTGTCAGGCGTTTGCCTGATTATTCATTTGCTGTTTCCTTGTGCAATGTCACTCTTGTACTCTTCATTCTGATTTGCCACCTGTTGCTGACTTTTTTGGACAGCTCAGAGCCTTCGTACTTGCTCAGCCAGCATCTTCACTTATGCTTTTAGGCTCTAAAACCTATCTTGATTCCTATCTTGAGCCCGATAATCATCTCTCTGTACTCTAGGCTTATACTGATTGGATTCAAATTGCCCTGGCCCATTTTGGTTACTCCTATTACCTTCAAATACAAGCAATCAAATACATCCATCATTAATTCCCTCCCTTCCCTCCCGCTCCCCTCCACCCCCCAATACCACAGTCTGTTCATCAGACCTCGCTGTGCCAGCATTCGAGTTAAGGTTGTCTGGGTCCTCTGAGATAGTGTCTACCCCGCCGGGATGGAGCAGAGGCACCGTCAGTGCCACCCATTGATGCAGATCTCCGCTTATGTCCAGCATCTGTTCCTCTAGCGCGGTCTCCCACGCTCCAGTTTCGGCAGTCACCCATCGCAGGAGGTCCCCCACCACTGTGCCACACTTGGGTTTTTCGGGCTTTTCCATCCCATGGCTATGCGTCTTTTCGCTGTTATGTATATTAGGTCCTTGAGTTTATTTAGAGGCTTGTTTTTCCTGCTACGTTTGTATCTGCCCAAGATGCAAGCCGCCAGTGCCAACACCTCCACGGTTATGCCCACCCCTGCCATTTTTGCAGTGACCTGTGTCCAGAACTCCCATATCACTGGGCATCCCCAGAATATGTCAGTCATAGCAGCCCTGGGTTCATTACATTTGGGGCATACTTGGATCCCCGCTCCTCTAAACTTGGAAATCGCTTCTGGCGTGAGGTATGCTCTGTTGGTTATGTAAAACTGGATGAGCTGCAGGCGTGTGTTTCTGGAGATTATTTTGTGATAGTGAGTTATTTTTTCCCATTCCTTGTCATCAAATTCCAGGCTCAGGTCTTGCTCCCACTTCACCCTACTTTTGAGCTTGTTTCTGGTCGTGCCCTCCGTTAGTGCCCCATATAGTCGTGAGGTTTCATGATCCCCTTTGGGCGCGTTTAGCATGGTTTCGATGCCCTCGTGCTCTGTTACCATGTTCGTGGCTTCTGGCCATCTGTCCACCATGCTCCGCACCACAGCTCTATGGAGCAAGAACTGCCCTGGCGGTAGACCCGTGGTCTCATTGAGTTCTGCAAACGTTAGGATCTCTTGTCCTTGAACCAGGTCCTCCAGCGTGGCCATGCCGTGGGGCTCCCATTGGCTGCGTGTTTCCATTTGTCCCCAGGGTCTGCTGGCCAAGATTGCTGCTATGGGGATTTGTGGAGAGTACGGGTCATCCACTCTCACAGTTTTGCAGGCGCGTTCCCACAGCCGAGTCCCAAGCTTAACCAGGTATGGGCTGTTCTGCAGTGTGGCGGTCGGGACCCAGAGTAGATCCCTGAGTAGCATCTGAGGCAAGGCTGGTTGTTAGAGTCGGGTGTCTGTTGTGGTTTCGTCCGCCATCCATTTCACTAAATGCTTGACCTGACTTGCCAAGTAGTAAAGTTCGAAGTTGGGGATTTTCATGCCACCCTTTTCATAGGGTCGCTCTAGTGTCTCTAGCGCCACTCTATGTCTGCCTCCCTGCCACAAGAACCGTCTTCAAAGTCTGTCTATTTCCCTGAAGAAGGGAGGGGGGACATTGAATGGGACGTTGGTGAAATTGTGTAGTAACCGGGGCAGCGCCACCATTTTGAGGAGGCCAGCCCTCCCTGCCACAGAGAGCGGCAGTTTTCCCCAGAAGTCCATAGATTTCGCCAGGGCATCCTTGTCTCTAACTGTGTTGAGAACATGTTCAGTTGTGGGGGTTCGATGTATAGTGATTCCCAGGTATCTGAAGGAGGCTGTCTTCCATTGAAGGGCCATGGGGGAGGAGCCCATATTCGTTGCCGCACAGCGCAGCGAGGGGGTAGAGGCAAGATTTGTCCTTATTAATCTGGATCCCTGTGTATCTGTGGAATCCGTCTAGTGTTTCCAGGATGTATGGGAGTAGGTGGTCAGCGTTGTATAGGTATAGTATCATGTCATCGGCGTACATTGAGATGAGGTGGGTTACGCCGTCTATCTCTATGCCCCCATCTCCATATTCCTGTCGGAGGTAAGCTGCTACAGGTTCCATGGCCAAGATTTATAACATGGGGGAAAGCGGGCATCCTTGTCTCGTGTCCCTGTGGAGGGCCCATCTATTCGAGTATATTTTATTAGTGCGTACCCTGGCAGTGGGATTGGTGTATACCAGCTGGGTCCATTTCAGGAAGACAGGCCCTATCCCCATTTTTATCATGGTGGTGTACAGTAATTTCCACCGTACAGAATCAAAGGCTTTGGTAGCGTCTAAGGACGCCACTGCGTATTTCAGGTGTCTGTTTTTGGTGCTGTATATGACGTGGTGCAGCCTGCGCAGGTTTTCAGTAATGGAGCGCCCGGGCACATAGTCCATTTGGTCCTGGTGTACGAGTAGAGGGATCACTCTATGCAATCTCTGTGCTAGCAGGGCCGTTAGGATCTTATTGTCTATATTTAACCTGTATGAGCTGCACTGTATGAGCTGCACTCCGCACCGTCCTTCCCAGGTTTCAGGAGGGGAAGGATAATGGCTTCCCTCATGGTTGCAGGGAGGGAGTCAGTCTCGTAAGCTTCATTGAACACTTGGGCCAGTAAAGGGACTAGGGTCTCCTCGTATGTCTTGTAGAATTCCCCCGGGAGACCATCCGTGCCCGGGGATGTTCCAGACGGCAGGGATCTAATGGTTGCCTTCACCTCATCAGGTGTGATGGAATCGTCACGGGCTTCCGCCATCTGTGTGTGTAATCTGGGTAGCTTAATAATATCCAAGACATCATCTATTTTGATGTCCGTAGGCGATGTGGCGTTGGAGTATAGGTCTTGGTAGGAATCTGAAAGAACTGTGTTTATTTCTGTCTGCGTGTGCACAGTGGTGCCGTCTGGTTTGTGAATGTGGCAGATAGGTGTCCGGGGGGTTTCCCTCTTATAGAGCCAAGCTAATAGTTTTCTGGGTTTGTCCCCCAGTGCGTGGGTTCTCTCGGTGTGTTTGGCATAACTTAATTTCCCCAGGGCCTCCCAGTGAGTTAGGCAGGTCTGTCTAAGTTTGATCTCCCTCTGCAGGTCTTCTGGGGTTGAGTCAGCCTTCCCCTCCAGATCTCCCAGCTCTTTTTCGGTGCGCTCTAGTAAGGCTATGATGGATCCTTGGGCGCCTCCCACCATTTCAATCCTATCCCTCCTCATGACCACCTTGTATGCTTCCCACGCTGTGCCTATACGCCTCACGCTATTCAGGTTCGATTGCCAATACTCCTCCGTTCTTTCCTGTATGTGCTCCCGGAAAGCTGAGTCGATTAGCGCCTTGTTCCTGAGCCTCCAAGTGGGCACCGGTGGCCTGGGCGGGAGCACCTCCCAGGTGATCGCTAAAGGAGAGTGGTCAGATAGCACCCTGGGCAGGTAGTGTGCATCCCCAAACGTGGCCTGTTGCTCTTGGTTCACGAATATGTAATCTACTCTGGTGTGGACTGCGTGCGGTGGGGAGTAGAAGGAGTATTCCCTTTGTTCCGGGTGTTGTTCCCTCCACAGATCTTGGAGTAGGAGCTGATGTGTTAGTGTGGTTAGAATTTTGGCAGGAGGGAATGGACGGGTGTGTCTGTCATCTGATCTGTCCTTACGGAGATCAAGAGTGCAGTTGTGATCTCCCCCGCATATCATGGTGCTATCTCTGTAAGGGCTGAGCCGTGAGTATAGTGAGCGGAAGAAGACTGTGGCATCATGGTTGGGTGCGTAGGTGCTGATTAGAAATACCTCTTTTGCCTCTATCGTGCCATGTGCCAGTGCCATCCTCCCCTCGTCGTCCGTTTTGGTGCCTGCCAACTTGATGGGAATGGTCGGGCTGATCCAGATCAGGACTCCTCTGGCATAGGAGGAGTAGGAGGATCCTATTAGGGTTCCGCGCCAGGTCTTGGCAATTGCTTCTAGCTTTTTTGCACTCAGGTGGGTCTCTTGGAGCATGGCAATCCCAACCTTGCATCTTTTTAAATATGCTTGTATGCGGCGTTGCTTGACAAAGCTGTTCATGCCTCTGACATTCCATGTCATAATTTTGATTTTGTCAGCCATGGGTGCCGGGTGGTTGAGCGTCCGAGCGAGGCATCTCTCGAGGCTGTTCTTTCGCTGAACTGATCATGTAAGCTCCTAGTGGTTTTGGTGTTTCCCCCTTTAGGTCCCCAACTTTAGTATCAACTCCCGCTCCCCCCCCCCATAACTTTAAACTCCCCAAACCAAAAACAGGTGCAGCGAGGTTTCCCTCGTCATGACTGTCCCGTTTCCGCTCCGTTTGACCGAACATGCTCTCCTGGTGCCCTACGGGCAGGTATATGTACCCCGATAAGTTCAGGGGGTAGAGGGGTGTTCGTCTTCCGTGTCGCTCTTCAAATAATCATTCCAGCTGCGCCTAGCTTTGGCCATTTTGTTCTCATATTCTGCGGGTTAAGGGCCCTGCTTGCGGCCCTGTGCTAAGACTCATTGCGACCTCTGCCTTTTCACATCGGCATCCGGGATCTGTTCCACATTCATCCATTCCCGGGCCTCTGCTGGGGTGTCAAACAAAAGAGCCCTGTTGTTATGTATCACCTTTAGTCTCGCCGGGTATAAAAGCATGTATCGCAGTCCGGCCTTTTTCAATCTGGCTTTTGTGTATATGAATTGTGCTCTCTTCATCTGGACCTGGAAGGTGTAGTCTGGGTAGATAGCTATTTTCGCAGAGTCTCTCTGTATCTGCCCCCCCCCATCTGGAAAAGGCCAGGATGGTCTCACCGTCCCTGCAATTAAGTACTTTTGCTATCATCGGTCTCAGAGAGGTGCCAGGGGGAGGTTTTTTCGTGAGGGATCGATGGGCTCTTTTGATCGTGAAGCCTTACGACAGTTTTCAAGCTCCTATCCCCTGTAGTAAGAGTGTCTCTACGTTGTTCGTGGGGTCTGATCCTTTGATTCCCTCCGGCAAGCCCAAAAGTCGGTTATTATTTCAGCGTGCCCGCCCTACGGCTTCCTCAGCCCTGTCCTCCAGGTTCTTCACCCTCTGCTGCAGCATGTCCACATCTTTTAGGAGATGTGTTTTAGCTTCAGTGTTTTATCGCACCTGGACTTCCAATGTTCGGTCCTGCTGGCTAGGGAGCGAACATCTTGTCGTAGTAGGCCTAGATCTATGGCCACTGCATCGATTTTATTTTCCATTGTTGTTGGAGCCTTTTGATGGCTTCCAAGATCTGATTGTTGCTTGGTTCAGTTTCCCCCTCAGAGGGATCTGGCAGTGCCTCGGGGGATGTCTTAATTGTGATTTCAGGTCCTGTGGGCCCTCCAGCAGTGTAGGTGTCCATGGTGGTTTGGCGCTGTTTGGCCCTCGCTCCTTTTGTGGACATCCCAGCCAGGTTGCGGCGGCCTTGCTCGGCCTGTGCTAGGTTCCAGGGGTCAGGGGGTCTGTTCAATAGGGCACCGCTTACTAGTGTCCGGGGTGGGCCGCACGGCTGTCTGCGCTCGTTCGTGCTGCGCTCAGCTTCGGTGCTGCCAAGATGTAGACGGGGGTCGGGTGGAGCGCTCACCTCTACCGCTCGCATCTTCTGTTTTTCACTTGCCACTGCTTCTCTGAGGTTTGTCCGCCCCCCCTCCGGAGCGGGTTCGCTGGCGGCGACCCACCGGCCCCCGCACACCTCCGCCACTTTGCACACTTCAGATGTTGTCTCTTCTGCCAGGGGTCTTCCGCCGGTCTGGGTCTATGGACGTGCCTTTTCAGCTCCCAGAACAGGGCAGTGCGCTCCCTCGTTCCGGACTCGTGGGCCTCCGGTCCGCTCGGCAGGTAGCGGACTGGGGCCACAGCACAGTTTCGGCGTGTGCAATGATACGTGGGCTAATGCCTGGGAGCCGCCATCTTGGGCGCAGCTTCGCGGTACCGCTTCGCGAGGTGTATCGATTCCTCTGGGGCACTCTCGGTCACAAAACTCCTTCTGGGGCTTCCTGATGTCTTCTGCGATGGGTATGGTGGCTTACAGGTGTCTAGGGCTTCTGTAGTGCATGTAAAGCAGCTTATCGTGGGCACATCGCACAGAGCTCACCCAAGACGCGTCCTCTTCAAATGGCGGTTAGCCATGCCCCCTATATGTCACATTATTCATTTCACTAGGCTGATACTGTTCCCTTTGTTGATTCCCATTTTCAATGAATCAATCCAAATATCTTGGCTCCATCTGAGACATGGATGACTTAATTCCTGCCGTTTCCTGGCTTGTTCACAAATAGCCAGGCACTGTGCCACCACCTCAATATGAATTAAGGGACATCCTGGATGTTAATCATAATATCTTCATTCAGAATATTTGAGAGCGTTCTCTCCTGTGGTGTTCATGGACGTGATTGCTGTACTCGCTGAGCTCATCACACATATGCATATTGCACCAAGTTAGTATTGCTATAGCATCATAATGTTGGAAGAACATGATTATATTCTGATGAACCATTTTCTATGGTTTTGGGTTAGTAAACTTAAGTCTTTTAATCCAGCAGAGCAGTCAAGGAGGATGCCAAGTTCTTCTTTGGAGTGATGAGGGCACTCTGCATTATTTAGCAATGGTTCAAAGCTCCAGTGCACAAAAATATATGGAAGGCTCCATAACTGATTGCCTTTGAACTCAGAAACTACTGGACTTATCATGAACAGTGCTGCCAAATCCAGCATGCCTGATGAAGGACCTCTGTTGTCATCTACCAGGGATGGGTGTAGAAAGCTTCCTTGCTTCATGAGTGAATACCTTTGTCCCATAAAAGTGAGGCTTTAGATGCCATAATAAACCAAGGCTTGGAAAGGCTAAACTCTATATCCGAGTCCTCATATTCATCGGGTTAAATAGCTGAACACAGAACACTAGACCCCAGGCCTGAAGGACATGCCCTGAATGTGAGCCTTTGCCCGTTCATATTCTACTGGCCCTGTGGCTTTGGTTGCAGTAGGTCTCTAGGTGTCTCTGGGACTAATAAATGTGCTGACTGTGATCAGTTCATACCAAGCGATATTGTGGCAAGTGGCAACTGATATGGATAACATGGAGTTTTCAACTGAATGTTGATTCTCCAGAGCTCTTTGAGATAAGATTGGCTTGCCTTGTCATTAGGGTTTATTAGTGGGCCTTTCTGCGGATTGGTGTAGTCAAAGGTTAATATTTTGCATCATGTGGGAACTGGTTTGAGCCAGTCTATGTTGCCAAATTGTGTTTATTCTACCCTACAGACGGGTAGAGCTGTGAACATGGAGTGTGTTTAGGGAGAAGTGCCTGCTGGGTCCATTGCAATGAAGCCTCAGTCCCCTGTCTCCAGACGTAGTAGGTGCATGGACGGAAGACATTCAGATATGCAGTATTGGCAGTATACTGCCTTCTGGCTGTACCAATTTACGGATGGGCAGAGCAGCGAGCTAGAATCCAGAAAAGGTAAGCCATGTCTCTTTGTGAAATGGGTGTGTGGGGCGGGAGTTGCCTGTCTGGACCATAGCCAAAGTAGCGCACGCTCCATGTGCAAAAAAGATGACCATGTTGTCTGCCCTTGGGATCTGTCCTACCTTCATTTCATATATCACCAAAGCCATGCATCACTCTAGACCACAGAGAAAGATTGGCAGTATCACTAGGCAGCTGAGTAAGGGTGATACTTTGATGTTACATGACTGACCTGGCGGACTGGTAAAGGTAGCCACACGTTGTGGAACTTATATGGACTGCATATGCAATTTCATTAAAGTTCACCGTGAGCTTGCTTAAAGAGTTATTTGCTTTTGCTTTCAGTGGACTTAATAAAGGGCTGCTACAGTGTTTTGCTGTGACTTTGGTAAAAGGGACCATGGTCTGTGCTTTTTGTGTTCTACACTTTGGGACTTGTTACTGTTCTGCGCCATGGGGAGACCTAAATTAAGTTGATGATGACAGTTAATTTTAGGTGAAGTAGGAGCTGTCCTTTTAGTTCAAGTTGTATGGATAACTCTGCACTTTCCACCATTACTGTTTAAGCATCATGCCTGAAGGGACAGTACATAGCTAATCATTAGGCACCCTTACGTCTCCTTAAAAGCCCCCACTTCAATCAGGGCAATTAACTCAGATTTTTTCAGACTGAAGGCTGTTGAAACTCCATGGATGCCCCTCTGATACACCCTCTCCTCTGCACTCCTCCCATATCAGGGGCTCTAAGTGAAGGGCAGCAGTGGCTATCCTTCTATTTCAAAGTCTGTACAACCTTCTTAGAATTATGAAGGTTTGCCAGTGAAGCACAATTCAGAAAGAAGACTACATATGCTCCCCCTGCCTGCCTCCTCCTATATCACCTGCTTAGGGAAATTGTGGGGGGAATTACACCTGAACCCAGACTCAGAAAAGTGAAGTGTATAAACAACTCTTGCCTGCCCCGTTCCTAGGCCTCTCTGTTAACCACTTAATTCCACAAACAAAAATGCAACTTAGGAACTTACCACAGAAAGCACTTTGAAGTCCTCAGCTGCACCCTGCTCCTGCCGCAAACGCTGCTTCAACACGCTTCCTGGAGGAGGCGTGGCAACATCGGCACGTGACCCTATCACGTGACTCGGGCCGGCCTTCAAAGGACAGAGGCTGCTGCCCGCTCAGTGCGTGGAACTTACCACAGAAAGCACTTTGAAGTCCTCAGCTGCACCCTGCTCCTGCCGCGAACGCTGCTTCAACACGCTTCCTGGAGGAGGCGTGGCAACATCGGCACGTGACCCTATCATGTGACTCGGGCCGGCCTTCAAAGGAAGAGGCTGCCGCCCGCTCAGTGCGTGGAACTTACCACAGAAAGCACTTTGAAGCCCTCAGCTGCACCCTGCTCCTGCCGCGAACGCTGCTTCAACACGCTTCCTGGAGGAGGTGTGGCAACATCGGCACGTGACCCTATCACGTGACTCGGGCCGGCCTTCAAAGGACAGAGGCTGCCGCCCGCTCAGTGCGTGGAACTTACCACAGAAAGCACTTTGAAGTCCTCAGCTGCACCCTGCTCCTGCTGCGAACGCTGCTTCAACACGCTTCCTGGAGGAGGCGTGGCAACATCGGCACGTGACCCTATCACGTGACTCGGGTCGGCCTTCAAAGGACAGAGGCTACCACCCTTGCGGCGTTAAGCCCGTCAGGAGTAAAGCCCAGCGACTGTTAAGCGACTGTTAGGCACTGGTGGCCTCATTCTACGTACCGTTGCCGAGTCGCCACAAACAATGACTTTATCGGCAGACGGCCCCCAGACCCGAAAAAAATCCTTACAGCAACGACGCTCTACAAATCCTTGGTCCATGATGAAAGCTGCAGTCGGCCCAAAGGTAAGCAAAGCTACTGGACGTGCACTCATGGCTATAAATGAGTTACTTCCAACAGAAGCTAGCAGTTCTCCAAAGCCCTTAGTCTTGTTGTCTCTCGAAGAGCAATGCGCGCAAACTGATGCCTTAACCCCACCTGTATTGCTCACAGTTCCATCTCATGCCTTTGCAACACAGGCAGATAATCCCGATCCATCGAGACTCTTCACCATCAATTTGGAATGCAATCCAGCTCCCAATGATGAAATCTCACTTGTCAACGAAACAGACACATCAGCAAACAAAGTGAGCAAGGTGGTCTCACCGAACTCAGTGAACGTTTTAGGCGACATTCCGGCGCCTCAGTTCAATGTTAAGACATCTGATACATTACGAACGACGCAACCGGCTATAATTGCATCTACACCCCATCATAACAACAACTTCATGAATGCTGCTGATCTTTCTACAGACAAAGGTCTTTTGTCACATTTAGTGACCGATGAAGAACTGTTAACAATCCCGAATCTTGAGTCGGGAAACCTTGCGATGAATGATTTACTTTCCAAACAAGCTCTGAATAACAAACGACCTTCTACGCCGACTGTGAGGCTGACTTGTCGCCCCACAGTCAATGACATTCTGTTACAGAAGGGAAGCACTTGTCACTTTCCGGTTCAGTTGCGCGGCTCCAAGAGCACACTGGCCAGCACCGAAAATTCAACGATAGCCCCTGCTAATATCTCACGTTTCTTGGCCACAACCAATCCAATTTATTCCCAAATGGATCCTCCCACTTTAAAAATAGCAGGTCGTACTGCTCCAGGAGCACCCCTTGAATGCACCGAACTTGATAATGATAGCGCGTTGGCATGCCAAGCTCCAGACGTTGGTCGCTCTTCCATCTCGAGTGCAAACAACCAGCTTAGCGACGTTCAGCCATTTAGCACACCTCAGTTACCGGCACCAGCACTCAATCCACCCCCCATTCCATGCGATAGGAGTGCGATTGCTCGTGCTAGTCGTCTACAAAGAGTCGCCGAGCTTAAGGCAAAACGTACTTCCATCAAACCTCCTGTATGTGAAAATTCAACGCTGAATGCAAGTACTCCACACCCAAGGCCATCTCAGTTTGGTGAAGAAGTCCATCCGATGATTTCTGCAAAAATATTTACCACTTTTAACCCGCATTACAACTTGGACAATTCTGTTGGCTCCTTATCCCTTCATGACTCTGCACCTCAATCGTTTGGCATTTCACCCGAAGCGCTTTCTCATATACACAACAACGTCTTAGCTGCCTCGGCTGTTGCCTTAGCTCCATTCACAAACATTTTTGAATCATTGATTGGATCAATAAGTGACCAAGGCGCAGCCATTTCCAACCTAACGGCAAAACTCGATAAACTTGAACACTTCTCGTGCTTCCTTCAAGCCCAAATGACATCAAATGCTGAAAATGCGGTGCGATGGCAAGACAGGCTGAGCGATCTCGCTGCTCGTCACCACTGTCAAAACAACTCTTAAATGGAAGGCTTGTTGGACGCCGTGAAATGGATGCAAAAAAACACAATCTCTGCCTCCCGAGACCCCTGCAAGATACAAGAAAATTCATCAAGATCCCCCCATTCTCAAGTATCGACCGCACCTGCGACATTTGGAAAAGAACCACCGCAGTTTGATCCAACAATGAGCCTTCCGGCTCCCTCCCATGACACTTTGGTCCCAAACCTGAAAATGCAGGGACCAGTCCCGCAAACAAGCAGTCTCACAACAAAATAAATCTCGTCACAAGGACATGTACCGGCACAAACCTCCACATCAGTGAACTCATTCAATATATTCAAAGGGCCAGCAAAAACAATCACTACAAGTGTTGAAACTAATCTGAAAAAGCCTGCCGGACAACAGACAGAGCTCCCTAACAAAAAAAGCACACAACCTAAACAAAAACAACAGCAAATAAAAAAAAAAATGTATAAGGAATCTAACAACCCCCAAGAAGACAAGCCTGTTCACTCGGCATGTTCATACAACGACTCTAATAAAACCTACAAACAATGCACCATCAAGACCTATAGGTGCTAGACTGAGTCCCTCAAGGACCTCAACAAAACGACGGCGCATAGCCTCCAACGATGCTTCCACTGGAAATGGTTCCCAAGATTCTTCTGTTGACCTATGCGATCTATCGACTTACTCAGCTGATCTTGAGAATTCCATCAATGCTTCTCTTGTAGCTCCAGCTGTAATATCAACTGGGCCATCAATGAGGGAAAAGCTTGAGGCAAATAAAATTTCGAAGATCGCACAATTAAGGACCAATGCTGGACAAAGCTCACCCTCAATAAAGAGGAAAGCACAGCAACCATCAAGTTGTAGGCTAAATCCCAAACACACGTCAAATCAGCTAAAATTGTGCTTGCCTCCAGTTCAGCGCGCTCCCGGTCCCGCCAACCTTGAGTCTCAAACTAGCAAGTGGAAACTCCGTCTCCAAAACATTCACTCAGACGGCAACGAAGTTAACCTAAATAGAGGAAACATTCTAAAACTGTTTGCATGTATACCACCACTGCGAGCCATCTCATCAGACGACATCAAAATTGTGGAATATATAACAGATGCGTCTTCCGACCAAGTGATTCTCCATATTTCATCAACGGCGGTAAAAAACATGCTACTTCAAGCAAACAAAGATCTCCTGCTTTACGGATTTGATCTCACCCTCGAACCGCTTACTACGAGAGGCGCTTCATCTTACAAAGCAAATTGTGACCATGAAGCAAGTCACGGCACCGCCAGGCGTCAGGCCCTGTGCCAATCTCTAGTCTCATCACCCGACATTTTAGACGCTGCCACGCATCAGTCATTTGAACGAAGAGCCAATAACGCAAAACGATTCCCAAATGGACCACGCAAATAACAATGAGCCAACGTCAAACAACAAGAACTAATTCTACTGTCATGGAACACGAGAGGATACACGCACCTGTTTAACACTTTTCAAGAATCTTTGGTGAATGTGTTTGCGCTATGTCTACAGGAAACGTGGCAACGGGATCCCCCGACTCGGGATGGATTCATCACGCTGATAAATCCAGCTAGAAAGAACCCAAAAGGTCGACCATTTGCGGGCTTGTTAACACTTTTGAAAATCCAGAACTGGTGGTCGCTCGTTGTCTCCACGAACCCTAACCCATTCGTGCAAAGCACCTTGATCAAACTCTCATTAAGAGCCACCGTCTCCAATCTTCTAATAATAAATGGATACTGGAATCCCGCCATGATTTCATCAACATCTTTCATTCAGTCAGTATTGAATGAAATAGATCACACCTTTGTAGAACACAACAACGTTTCTGTACTCATCTGCGGCGACCTCAACTGCAGTTGGTTTAAATATGATCCACTTACTAAAAAAAACATCCGGCTTCCGGATCTTGAAGTAGCTCAGCGAGGCCAAACTTGGTCAAAGGAGCTTTTGGAACGCAACTGCCTGATGCTAAATGGAACAACAAAGGGCGACTCTCCTGCAAATCCGACGTGGCATAGCATGGCCCGAACAAATACCCTCGACTATATTTGGGCCTCGGCGGATCTCTTCCACAAGGTCTCTTTCCTAAAAGTGCAGCCGATGTCATCTAGCGATCATAACCTGCTGCGGCTTGTTTGGCATGAAGAACTCAGCAAAACGCCAGACAAATACTCTTTTCAATTACAAACAAATGCAGCAGGCAATCGATTAGTAATCAATGGATCTGCCATCGTTAATTTATGCCACAGCGTAAACAAATTCGAGACAGTAGAATACACACATCTGCTAATGGACCACACACAAATAACTTCCAATTCAAGATCGTTCGGATCACTGCCAAAACATCTATATAGTTCTGAAATTGCACTGGCAAAAAAACTACTAAGGAAAGATCTCAGGCAAATTAAAAGAGAGCCGTGCGATGTACGTGGTAAGGCAATGAAGATCAAGAACCGACGACAAGATTATCGAAATTGGCTAAGATCACACTCAACCATCATCGATCAAGGTCGAGCCGAAACGATGTTAAAACTCCTTGTACAGAAAAATACCCGTGAAATCTGGGCCATCCTGAATAAGCACAGCACCAAATCATCCCCAGCAATATCTAATGAAATCACCAGCGACAAATGGCGCGAATACCTCACCTTAATGTACGAAAAATCTGAGCCTGAAGATCCCCCGCAGCCTGATGTGACACTCTCTACTTGGGACATTATACCTTCTTGCAAAGAGATTGAACATGCAATCTCCAAGCTGAAAAATTCAAGAGCTGCTGGTCCGGACCAAATATCAAATCTCATGCTCAAAAAACACAGTACACACTGGGCGAAATTTATTTACGAGCTGTTTTGTCAGATTACAAGCTGCAAGAAACTGCCTTCCTCTTGGTGCAGGGCAATTGTAGTTCCGATATATAAGGGATGTCGAGCCGATCCTACTAACTATCGGCCGATCGCCCTCCTAGATACTATTGGGAAAGTATTCGGCTCCTTTTTGCGCCAACATCTGGTGAATTGGGAAATCTCAACAGGAAAACTTGACTGTCGCCAAACAGGGTTCACGAAAAACGTGGGGACTGATGTGAATCTGACAATATTATCATTCTTAAAGTTGTCAGCGATGGAGGCGAAAAAAAGAATCTTCCTGGCGTTTGTCGATCTTCGACAAGCATTTGACGCCATACACAGGACCAAACTATGGGCCAAACTACGTCTGTGGCATTGTCCAGAGCATTTGTTAGAGCCCATCATCGCCTTGCACTCCAATATGTCCATCCAAGTCAGAGTCAATTCACAAGGCGATCTTACAGATCCAATAAGAACATTTAAAGGCGTCAAACAAGGCTGCCCCCTCGCAGCAGACCTTTTTAAACTCTTTATAGCTGATTTACCCGAGTGGCTAAAGTCTGTCCATTGTTTTCCACCCAAGCTAAACGGAATCTTCATCAATCATCTGGTTTATGCTGACAACATAGTGTTGGTTGATCAAACCCAAATTGGCCTTCAACATCTTCTTCTTTACCTGCATGAGTTTTTAACCTTTAACGAGCTCTATTTAAATGCAGAGAAAACAAAAATCATGTGCATCAGCCAAGGCAGGTAAAAAAAAAGACAGGTCTTTCCAATGGCACATAGAAAAAAAAGTGCTAAATGTTGTCCAGTCTATCCGTTACCTTGGAGTAATGGTCAATGACTCGGTTTGCGAAGCTGCATGGACCATTGATCTGATGGACAAAATAAAGATCCTGAGTCTGCAAGCTGCCAAAATGAACATTGAATACGGGAAATTTTCTATCACTCCCGTAGTAACGTTCTATCTTCAAAAAGTAATTCCTACTATCACTTTTGGCGGCGAAGCAGCCTTGAATATTAATCACAACCTATGGTGCCAATTGGAGGGAAAGTTTTGGAGACGCGTCCTGAGGCTTCCGAATCATATCTCCATGTCAGCTTTGAGATATGAGCTAGCTCTGAATTCCATGTATATGACAATTGTCTGTAAATCTCTATCTACTTTGCGCAAAATACTACTCAGCTCCACCATCCCGGCATATAACATCTTTAAGCCGAGGCTGGAATCCACCGACAATGTCCTCATTCACACATGGAAGCTCAAACTAAATTCTATTATGGCTGACGCAGGCATTTCGGAGGAAGAGCTAGTCAAGCGCCCACAACATGTCAAAAAGAAGCTAGCGGAATGGGATTGGATTACAACCTACAATACCCGCCTAGCCCTTAAATCAATCCTGCCCACTTCCAGAAGTCAAGTTAAACTGAATTGTCAACCAAAATATCTCACGAACTGTCCGTCTCGCCACCACAGGGCACAATTCCTAAGGCTGCGACTGAACGCTCTAAATACTAATGAGATGCTCTGGAGGCAAAAGAATAAAGAAACAACAAATAATTACTGCCGCTTTTGCAAAACTACAGAAGTTGAATCTCTAAAGCACCTAGCTATATTTTGCCCAATGCTGACAGATCTCCGTGAGGTGCATCTAAATGAATTTAAAACACAATCCGAGGAGCCCGATGATTGGTGGGATAACGCAACCGCAGGTCATAATATCAAGCTCTCTTGCAACCTCATCAACTTCTTTGATGAAGCCCTAAAGTCAGTACCCAACTGAAGGCCGCCAGTATCTGAAAGATCTGCCTTCTCGGTGGTCCTCCTTCCTAACTGTGTTACCCTAAAGTACAACATCTATTGTCAAATTTAACTAAGACTATTCAAGGAGGAGACAGAACAATCTGAATTTTCTTTCTTTTAGAAATGTAACAAAAACATGATATGAAATATCAAGTTGAAGTTTTACAAAAAAAAAAAAAAATGCATATTGTTTTTTTCAACAAAAGAAAATGTCTATTTGTTTTTTCAAACCGGCCCAAGAGTGTCCAGAAACCGGCCCCCACTCCCCATGGACGATTTTGGCCCGGCCACAGGCCGAGCCGCTGAGGAGCCAATCCGACCCTGGTGCAGTTAATTTAATCTGGTCATCCATTTCCCTCAATGTTTAGTGCATTTCCTGATCAGCCGGAATTGGACGGGACCCTGTAGTTGCCAGCATGATATCGAGATCACTATTCGTGTGAACAGTTAGGATTGAGAAATGTTCCTCTTAGCTTTCTAATATTCCCACTGTTCGTGAGCCATCCTCTAATTGAAATCCTGGCCTTCCTGACTCTGTTAGTAGATTCAGTAAGCTGTGGTCACTGATTACATTCTTGGTGGTGGCTAGAGGAGGCTGGTCATCCCGAATTAGAACCCGCTGATCACACCTGCAACGACTGTGGGACGACCTCTCCACCAGATGTTCAGGTAATTTGATCATCTTTGATTTACTTTTCCCTGAAGAGTCAGTTCCCCGAGAGGATGAAAAGTACACTGGCTCTAAGGTCGATCCTTTATTTAATTTGTGCCCCTTTTCAACTCCCTCAATCAGGGCTCCCAGCTCTGTGCAGGCTCGGTCCACATTTGACCCTTCCCCCCACACATGGGTGCGGCAATAGCAGCAGGCGCACTTGAGTTTACTGGTGAACTGCGTAATACAGTGGGTGGACCTGCTAATAAAATGTCAGTCATGACAGCAGGCAGAGGATGCGATAAATGAACCGGGGTTTACGGGGCCATTTTCAGCATAATCGGCTAATTCGTCTCTCACGGACCTTCTTGTTGTTAAACATGGGGAAACAGTGCACCTCTGTTCCACCCCCTGGACGACCAGCGAGTCCTGCAAGCTTTTCCATGGGGCTTGTCGCAGGGGGCTCGTCACCACGCAGTTCATTTGGGGCTGGCAAAAAACTTGTGTGCATATCCTGAGCGACATTTGGGTTTTTCCTACTTGTAATTACCGGATTGGGAGCTCCAGCATTTTTTCCTGCAGTCACTGTATTCACTGTAGTAATATCTGGGTCTAAATCTATAGCCATGGCCCCGCCTTCAGACAGCGCCACATGGATCCATTTCTCAAGCGCATAAGTACAGCGCAATAAAATGGGGTAGAGGGAGTAGTAAATTAGGGAGTAGTGGAAAACAAAAGCAATAAGGCAGCGGAGAGAGCTGTTTCATTACAGTTACTGCCAGACTCCCGGCGCATCAGTCCTTGTTGGCGCGACTCAGAGCTCACTGCTCCTGTCCCTGGCACCGACCCCACTTGCCTCCGCTTCGTGTTGTGAAGGCACCTTTGTACTGCAGCAGGTGATGCAGGTGATGTAGCCAGGTGCCTTAAAGGAGCAGTGGTCAATTCCACAATAAATGCTTCCAAAGTCACTTTTTCAACATGCTTCTAACTTTTGACTTCTGACAAAATAAATAAATGCAGACAGCCTCAGGTAGGGTACTCCACCAGTACCGCCAACACCACTTGCCTCCACTTTCACAAACTGGGTTAAGACACTTAGAGAGTGGATTTTGGAGGGAGAACATGGTCGTTTGGAAGATGCAATAAAGTAGTTAAGCTTACCGTTCACTGACTCGGTATACTTTATGAAAGTACGTTATTTGGTGATGAGCTTCCAACTACCAGCAGAGCACCCACGCAGTGTGCAAGCTGGGAATCAGCATCCGGCAGCAGCTCCCTCCTGGTAGAGGCCTCCTGGGGTTGAAAATGCAGTTTTCTCCTTGGCATGGTCTGTCAGAGCTATTTGCCAATAGCCTGAGGTTAGGTCAAATGTACTGAGGTACTTGGCTGAACCAAGTTTGTCCACAAGCTCATCTGTCCTAGGTAAAGGATGGGCATCAGTCGTGGTGACTATATTAAGGGCTCTATAGTCCACACAGAATCTCAACTCCTTGGATCCTGCCTTTGGAACTAGCACAAAATGGACTAGACCATGGACTTGTAGATGGCTCTATTACCCCGAGATGAAGCATCTTCTTGACCTCTTCCTTTATGTTGGTTCTTACATGGTCTGACATTCTGTAACCTCTGCTTTTAACAGGTAAAAAGTCACCAGTGAGAATCTCATGCTGGCCCCAGGGGGTCAAGCCTGGTGATAGTGAAAACAGAGGGGCAAACTGATTTAACAGAGCTTTGCACTCCCCTTGTTGTACCAGTGTCAGATCAGAAGAGAGATTAACTCCTATTTTCCCATCTAAAGGTTGCCCCCTGAGGAGGTCAGGTGGAGGCTCACCCTCCTCTTCCTCTTGAGCAGAAGCTAGAAGCAAAAGTCCCAGTTCTGGTCTAGAGACATAGGCCTTTAGGCGGTTGGTGTGAAAGACCCTGGGGGCCTCCTTACAATTGCCTAAGTTCACCAAATAATTGACTTCTCCAAGTTTTCCCACAACCTTGAAGGGTCCAATCAATTTGTCCTTTAAGGCCCTCTGCCTTGTAGGTACGATAACTAGAACTAGCTGGTCTTGAGTAAACTCAACCATGTTGGCCTTCTGGTCATGCCAATGCTTCACCAGCCCTGACCTGTTTTCAAGTTATCTGAAGCTTCTGTCATCATGTGTGTCATTCTCCTTCGGAGACCTAACACATAGTCAGTGACTCTCACTGGCTTGTGGGAAGGAACACTCTACAACCCCTCCTTAATTAGGGTCAACTGACCTCTAACCGGATGACCATAGAGAAGCTCAGAGGGACTGAATCCAACCACTTCCCGAGGGATCTCTCTATAAGCAAAGGGAAGTCATGGCAGTAGAAGGTCCCACTTTCTGAACCTATCATGTTCTTCATAATTCTGTTAAACCTCTCTACCAACCCATTGGTCTGAGGATTGTAGGCTGTTGAGAACGTGTAGGTCATTCCACAGTTTTTCCACATGGCTTGCATGTAGTGGGGCATAAAGTTAGATTCCCTGTCGGAGATATTAGGAAAACCTACTCTGGTAAAAATACCAAGTAGCGACTTAGCCACGTCCTGAGCTGTGACCGTCCTCATAAGTATGGCTTCAGGATATCTGGTAGCATGGTCTACCACAACCAATATAAATCGGTGGCCTGTAGATGTTGGAGGGTCTAGGGACCAACAATATTGATTCCTACCCTCTCAAAAGGGACTCCCACCACTGGGAGAGGCACCAAATGTCAAGGTTCACACAAGAGGGATAAGGGTACGACACCCTCCCCCGAACCACAGAAGCCGAATAGATCGACCCCTCCACCCGTGGTTGGCACAGGCTCCTGATACAAGAATCCTAGGGTACCATGTGGCAGCCAATGGGGGAAGGTGGGATTAGGGAGAGGTTTTGGATAGGGAATGAAGTAGGGAAACCGGAAAACAGGGTAATGGGGTTGAAAGGGAAAAGTCAAAACACCTAGATCTGCATTCTAACACCAGTCTGCAGTAACACCTACACACTGTAACACCTGGGACTGGAGTAGGTTCCTGCATGCACCCTTCTTAATTCCTCCTGCCCTGTACCTCCTTACACAACACTATGCTTTAGCAACCTTAGACACATGAAGCATATACATGTAACATAAAGTGTGTGAGTAGATTCACATATTAACACAAAACATATTGCCACACTGAAATAGTACAGGCGACATGTAGCCTATTGGGACATTGCCACACTTAGTCACTAAGCAAGCGATAATGAAACTGTTATGTTGTTAGCTTTGAAGTTAGTTTTACAGCTTTAATGTATATGTTGAACTATAATAATTGTTAGAGTGTGTTTACGTCATTTGATGACATCTGCGTTAGAGTGTGTTTATGTCACCAGATGACATCTGCGTTCTAAATCTATGTGATGTAGGTGTTTACTTTTGCCAGGATTCTACATTAGTCAGTTAAGCCCCTTCGCAGTGTATGTAATGGTGTTGTATAATGCTGGAGGTTCTTATGTATATTTACAACTTAATACATACATCACATCACTGCTCCGGATGCCTGCGTGATTTATCTTAACAGAAACATACGTGGGAATGACTCCCTTCATGAATGAGACAAACCCATGGCCCGGTCGGCGAGCGTAAGAAAACATAAATCACAAACATGGAATAAATGCTGCCCTTACTGCTCTCAAAACGAGCATGACACAGAAATTATAGTCTTTAGGCAATAGGGAAGGTGAGTTCGATACTGGGCCACTCAGCATGAAATTGCATTTAAATGTTCCTACTTGCTTTATGCCCACTGACTCCCCAACGCCTATTAGCCTGCAGAAAAGTGAATACAATGTACAAGGAAAAACATGCCCATATCTGATTTCCCAGCACTTAAATGACGGTCCGGGCCTACTGTGGGAAAAGACCCAAACCAAACGTAGCAGCACGTTGAATCCTCCAGAGAACGCTCACCGCCGCCGCCTGGAATTAATATAGTGAAGCATTCCTTTGGCGTTCCTCAGATCTCCAAAAGTTCTCCTACACTCCGCCGTGACCGCCCGTGTTGCATACTCTCAATAAGCCACACCTGCGCACGGCGGCCGGCGGTTGAAATAGGAACTGCAATCAGCCTTCACCTGTTAATCCGCGCGAAGCGCGGATGACTACAGTTTTCCCCCAAGCATGCTGGGAACTGAAGTCTCTAGTGTCACACACCCTTCCTGGCTGCTCTCAAGCCCCAGTTCCTGACACCAAAGGTGCCAAATGTCTGACAAGTGTGACAGCATCTACAGAATTTATCTACATCAGACCCCATCTTAGGCCAATGGAAATAAAGATAATCCTTTCTTTGGACTTCTTAAAACTTAAGTGACCAGCCAAAGGAATCTCATGGGCTAACTGTAGAAATTGAAGTCTCACCTCCTGGGGCACTACAAGTCTTCTGTAGTCTCCTGGGATAGACTCAGTTGCTTCACTGTAGAGGAGGCCATCCTCCCAGTACAACCTGTGTTTCCCTGGCTCTTGCCCTTCCAGCAGGGAAGCTGCCTGTTGGCAATGTCCTTCAAGAGTAGGACACTCTCTTTGACCTCTGCTGAAGACTGCCCTAAAGGGGCCACCTTCTGCCAGTAAAAACTGCAGCTCAAGATGTTCTTTAGGATCCAGATCTCCAACAGGGGGAAGGTCTTCTTCCAGCTCTGTGTCATCAGTAGCTGACTCAACCTCTTCTGGTTGAATCTCACACTCAGCCTTAGCTGGTGGAGTAGTCACAGGTGTGACTTTGGACCGTCCTCTCGGGGATGTCCTGGTTTGATGCACAGGAGTGCTGTCTTTCTTGCTCCCTGAGACCTTGGGTTTCCCCTTTGTCTCTTTCTACTTGCAAATAGAACTTGGGTTTTCCTGTGGACTGGGTGTTATAGGTTCTTCTGTAACAACCAACTGAGAGTCATTTAAAGTGAGCTCTCTGGCCTGCCTAGTCTGCTCCTGCTCCCTTTTACTGGGAGGCCGGGGGGTGCTTGATACAACTCCAAGAGTGTTTAAGTCATTCCCCAGCAGGGCTCTCCCAGGCACCTCACTTTGTACACTGACAGGTATTCTTACAGTCATATTGTTGCACTGGATGAGAGCTGCTAATATTGGAACCACTGGATAGGGCCTCCAGCAAACTTAGTGGGGGCTTTGGGTGCCTTAGCAACATCCCCATGTTTGAAAAAGGTTTCATCCACCACTGTGATGCTGGCCCCAGTGTCTCTAATGGCAGGGGTCTCCTGACAATTTACAAGTACACTGTCCTTGTAGTATTCCTTTTGTGTTATCTGGTATAGAGTTATACACATCTACATTCTGCTTTTCCCACAGACCCAGGGACACTAAAGAAACACTGACAGAGACTCCAATGGGGTCTTCAGCCAATAGTTGAAAGTTTCCACTTGCCACATGTACTTCTCCCTCAGGGATGAAGGCTAGAGAGGCAGTGTGGACACCTGAAGGTTTACCCTTGCATCTGGTATCCCCTTTCACATGGTAAGTTGACTCACACGCATAACATTTTCCAAATGTTTTGACAAATGGGGGCTTCTGGTGACCTCCCTCTGGTTTGGCATCAGAGGATTCACTAGACTGACCTGGTTTCCCAAGTGGCTTACCCTTCTTATGTTTGTGGCCCTCTTTTGGATGGGAGGTTTTAGAATTTTCTTTGTCATCTTTCTTGTGCTGTTTCCCCTCATCCTTTTTATGAGTGGCCCTAGAATCCTTGTGAGTAGCCCTGTTGGCAACCTACAAGTTAGCAGCTTTTGCTAGCTTCTTGTGATCAATCTCTTTAGAGTCAGCCAAGTGCTGTCTCAGCTCAGCTCAGGAGAGCAGGCATCAAAAATAGATTCCAACAAAAACAGATTTGTCATTTCTTCACAAGAGTTCACTCTGTAACCCTTAACCCAACCATCTAAGTTTTTCAAACATTCAGACACCCAGGTAGGCCAAGGGGTACCATCCGTCTTTTTGAGGGTCCTAAACGTCTTACGTTACTGAGAAGGGGTTTTCCCAAATCTAGCTATCAAAGCTAGCTTCACATTTTCATACTCCAATCTTTCAAGTTTCCCCACCTCCATTACAGCATCAGTTGCAACCTGGGGGAGCCTAGACAAAAGCCAGGGAATCAACTGATTCCCTGTGAAACCCTGAATTCCATAGTTATATTCAAAAGCAACCAACCAATCCAAAATATCAAGTTTCACCTCATACATACTCACAGCTTCCTTAGGCATGCAAGGTCTCTTTGGACTGGAATACCTAGAAGACTCTGGGATAGAAACATTTTCAAGAGACAATTTCTTCATTTCAAGACCATGTTGCATTTCCATTTCCCTTAGTTTGATGCCCCGATGTTTGGTTTCAGCTTGGAACTGTAATCTTTTGAACTCTAACTCAAGTGTTATATTTTCAACAGACACAGATTCTGGACTCAGTGAGGGACCTGGTAGGGTACCTGTTGCTAAAGGTTGAGGCATAAGGGCCTGTTGAGGTAAAGAGGGGCTCTCTTCCTGAGAATCCTCTAACTCTTCTGACTCTTCAACAATATTAGAGTTAGACTCTTAATTATCATCCTCATTATCATTTTCCACATTTCTTGGGATAGTAGTTGTGACAGGCCTACTACCCAGACTTTGTTCAATAATCTTGCAATTAGTTCATTTTTCTTTCCTTTAACAGGGAGATTCCTGACTTTGCACATTTCCTTCAGTTATTCTACTGTTAAAATGATCAGGGATTCCTGCCTGAAGTTATCCATATCTGGCATGTTACAAATGATTTTCTAGTGGAGCTTAGCCTTGTGAAGGTTTTTAGTTGAACAAAAGTAAAGCAAATTCTCAATATAACAACTCTACACCACCTGCCACCAGTGTTAGGCAAAGTTTGTATGCAGTACCCTCTGGGAACACTTCAAACAACTCAGACTACAGGTATAGGAAACCCAACCTTTGGTGTAAGCTTGTACTACACAGTTTTGGTAGCTTGTTGAGCAGCCAGGCTTATTTCAAGAGGGGTCAGTGTGAGCTGTAGTGGAGTTACACAGAGATTCACAGTTTCAAGTATTCAAATAAACTCTTACACTCAAGGTTTCTTGTATAAACAATTATTAATGTATTTATCAGTCAGTTAGAATAAGCCTCCTTCAGAAGGGAGCACGATAATAGTAACACACAAATATACTTCAATACTGTGCACTCTTAGTTTCTAAAATACTAAAGACCCTTTTGGGATGGCCCACAGACACAACCTACACCCACAGGTGACTTCAATAACTAGGGTGCTGGGGGCATTAATATCTTACTGTTGGCATTTAGAATACTGTTAGAAATTGGCAAACGGTAAAGGTTATTAGAACAACAAGAGACCACAAATGTTCTTTAGCAGGCAAATACTTTTGGATCCCCCTAGAAGAGTCATTCAGTTCAATAGGCTAAACCAAAGTCAAAGGGAAAAAAGTCTTGTATAGGATGAAGCACTTCTGGTAGGTAAATGGAAAAGTATTTGCACATGTTCTTAGGAGTCTTTGATGAAAACAAGAATCAAATTTAGGGCCGCAAGCCGATTAGACTTGTGAGTGGTATAAGATGCAAGCAACTCTACATCAAGAGGTAAGTTCTTTCAGACTTTTTACAGTACCTTAGAAATGAAGGAAAGATGCAGCAGATGACTTCTATTTCTGTGCTGCTCTGCAGGTCTCACTGTTCCTGGGCCTCAATCGTGGGGACAAGAGGGAGCACGTCAGGGGACTCCAACAATGCACTGGGACGGTCAAAACCGGCAAACTTCACTTTCAGTGGCTGTTCAGTGTTTCAGCTCCTCCTGTCTACCGCAAATAGCAACACTGCGGTTCCTGGCTGTCGAGATGGACTTCCCTTGCTTCTGGGGTCCTGCACTCTGTTGAGGGGGCTCAGGCGCGGTCACCCCTGCTTCCTGGAAGTCCAGAGGATCTTCCTGAACCTCTAGGCCATCTTAAAAGCAATGCACACAATCTGGTGTTCCTCTACCTGGCTATACGGTTTCCAGCAGCAACTCTGTGGAAAGTGAACCAACTCCGAGATGGATGTCCAGGTGGCTTACTTTGGAGTTGATTGGTCCCACCACCTCAAGGGGAGAAGTCATCCTTGCAGGGGCTACTCTGTCGATGCAAAATTAGAATTTCTGCACTGCAGCAGGGCTTCACCGGGCAAACCAACGGTCCAGGAGTTGCAGCAGGCGTCCTCTTCAAGTTCTTCTTCGGTTCCTTCGTCCAGTGGTCGACTCTGCCTTCCAAGCCAAAAAACTTGCCTTTTATTCAGTTCTCTCCCATTCATTCCAGCCTTTCTGTCAGTCACCCAGCAGGGTGGCTATCCTTGCCGGACAGTCAGCCAGCCAATCACTACAGAGTGCATTTGGGTCTCCTAGGAGACTAAGCACAGGGAGTTTTTGGCACCTCCCTCACTTCCTGCCTACCCCAGACACCCTGGAGCCAGAGGCGGGCTTCACTTGTGAATCCCGCCTACGGCAAAATTAACAAAAAGACCAAACCTGGTTTGGCGTGCAGAGTAAATCTTAAGAAGGACCTTTCCACAAAGAAATGGCGAAAAAAGAAGACCGGGCCATTTTTACAAAATTGACACCCTTGGGTGCTTTACTGCAGCTGCGAACGCAGCCCATGGTAAATGCACACTATGGCAGTTAAATCGAAACCTCTACCACCAGCCATTCAGTGAGAAAAGGGTAAACTAAAAATGTTGCATGAGAAGCTAGATAAAGGGGATACTAGGTAACCCCTCAAGCACCCTATTGTAAGATAGTGTTTGCTGGGTCTAGAAAGTTACAATGGTAAGTAAAGTCAATTTCACTTTACTTCTCTGGGAAACAGTAGTTTATCCCAGAGAAGGTATTTAAACCTTTGGGAAATCTGAAAGACTTCCCTGTGTCACTGCACTGAAGGTGCTGTGTGACACAATGTAAAAGATGATGCCTATGGAGTTTTTCATACTCCACAACCAAAAGACACGCAGTGTTCAAAAATCACATTAAAATACATGAGAGAGTGGGAAAAAGGGTCTCACTCTCTCCAGGTTAAAAGGTCAAGTCCTGAAAATACAGCAAAGTTGCTGGGGGTCTCTAAGGTGGAAGAAAATAGCACATTTCTGAGAATACTCCCTAACAGTAATCTCCATTGCAGCAGTAGGCATCGGGTCGCAGTACACAGTTGGGCCAAGCGCGGCGAAAATTAATTTGGAAAACAAAGTAACGCGGCCTCAGCATCTTTATTAAAGCACATTTATTGTCACACTCTCGCAAGCCCCAATGGCAGCAGCTGTGATTACGGGACTAGAATAAAGCACCCTACGATTGTCACGCAACGTGCCACCATCTTCTATGGACAAGTACAGGAACAGGTGGTAATCGTCATTACTCGCAGCACTCTTCTTCTTCACAGTACAACAAGAACTAATAATAAAAGGAACACTGCCTTCATTGATCCTGCTTTATTAGTGATACCTTGCTCACATATATGTACAGTACAAAAACATTTTTTTTAAATTGGACCAAGTGAATTTCTTTTTAGACATGACAACTTGACAACATGCAAGGTATCAAAGTACATCCATCAGTATGTTTTCTGCCAAATCCTTGTCACCCCACTATATTGTTGCAAGAATGGAAAGAATATTGAAATAATAACTTTAAAACTGTTGAACAAGTGGGGGCAACTCCACAGAAAAGGAAATTACTGTTGCAGCATGCTTTGGGGCCAGTGGGCCAATGCAAGTACAGAGAATTTCCAGAATTGTTTGGCGATGAAGCAGGTGATCTTGATGAACATGATTGGGCATTAAGACAGTTAGATAAATATTATGCCCCAGAAATTAATGTCGCCATGAACAGGTATAATTCTATACCAGGTCACAGATAGAGGATGAAACAGTGGAAGAGTATGTCTCTGCCTTCAAGACGCTTGCTCAAACATATCAGTGTGGGGCTGCTATTATGTTAGAGGAGCTGATTAGGGATCAAATCATCATCCACACTAAGGAGTCCTTGGTTCAGGATCGGTTGTGACGCTATGCAGGCCATCAAGAGTGCTCCGCAGCCCAAGAACAAGGAACAGCTCATATCATTTTTGGGCCTATGCGAATATTATAAGAAGTGTGTACGCAACTTTGACAGAGCATATGAGAAGATTCTTAAAGAAGGAGGTGAATTGTGATTGGAGTGTCGAATGGGAGAAATCTGCTGAGTGCATAACGACTAGTTTGTGTGAATCTTTAAGTCTAGGAGGATTTGTAATTGGTAGGAAGACCAAGCTCACCGTAGATGCCAGTGGCATCGGTTTAGGGCAGTGTTGTCTCAGGTAATGGAAGACGGACATGAGAGGGTCATCTGCCATGCATCCAAGGCTGCGACGGAGGTGGAGAGTTGGTATTCTGTTATTGAAAGAAAGTTGTTGGCTTGTTTCTGGTCTGTAAGTTACTTCAGGAAGTATGTGTGGGGCAGAAAATGTACTATATGCACTGATCACAAACCTTTGGTGAAGGTTCTCTCAGTATGAGGTATGTGCAAAGCAACGGTCAGGCTTGCAAGATTAAGCATGCGGTTAAAGGATTACGATTTTGAAGTCAAGTATGTGGCTGGTAATAAGACCAAAGTGACTGATTGTCTCTCCAGGTTACCCCTGAAGGTGGAGGAGGAGGTTCAGGTTGATGATTCGGAGGTTGTTGCATTACATTTGGATGTTATTCCTAGAGAAAGGTGGATCCAGGAGTTTCAGTCTGATGAGGTGCTGTGCAAAGTGATGGAGTATACGATGAGAAGTTGGCTGAGTAGAGGCTTGTTGGATGAGGCATGTGTCTCGTATTGGGAAGTTATGGATGAGTGTTCCATTAAAGATTACTTGCTGGTGAGAGGTGACAAATTGATACCGCCCCAGAGTTTGATAGACGTGTAATTGAGAGAGCGCATTGGGGGCGTCCAGGGTCAACAGGTACCAAACCAAATTTCTGATCCAAGTATTAGTGGCCTGGTGTGAATCTTCAAGTTGAAAGGTTTTTAAGATGTTGTTGGCCCTGTTAAAACTCGGACAAGAGTTGTATGTATGTAAGTCTGAGCCGGTGGTTATGTGAAGGCCAGAGGAGCCTTGGGAATAAGTTGGAATTGGCATTGTTGGGCCATATGGCAATCTAGATAGGGATAACAGATTTTTGATTGGCATGGTGGATTACTGTTCTAAGTGGCTTGATATTAAAATGGTATGGAAGGTTGGTGCATCTCATGTCATACATTTCTTGGAGCATGTATTCAGAAGAGAGGGTTACCCAAAGACTGTGCAAAAGAGAAAGAGGGAGGCACAGGATTGTGAGTATTGCACAATAAGTAATCCCAACATTTTCAAAATGGTCAAGAGAACATTTGCTTGAAAGAATTTCAGGTGCAAAGGGGCAAGTGTCTCAAGGCCACGTGGGACAAAGAAGTACTATGCAAAACAAAACTGTATGTTGCCACGCAGTAGCCCTATGATGCACTCCTTGGGGAACAGAGAGTCACAAGGATTTACCCATGGTCTCTAGTCTAGGTCACCCAACGTTCAGGAACCCATACGTAGACCAGTATATTTCACAACTATTTTATGTATTGAGAATCACACAACTTTGGGTGTATAGTAAGGTGAACAGGTACAATCAATGATTCAACATCTTTCTTAGTGGAAAAGTGGAGTCTTTATCTCATCAAAATTGGAAAAGTGATAATATAAAACAAAAACAGGTTAAATAAAGTTCTAAAGACAGAACTATAATGCTTGTAATACTGTTTTTTAACAAAAGTACAACTGAACATATCAAATCATAGTTGGTTCCAACAGTAACAAATTTGTGTTTACAACATTCACACAAGTGGAGTGGTTATGTGCCAGCAGATTAACGTTAAATCCAAAATAGCTCTTTTCAGATTTAGATAAGGCCAATGCATTTCAGATATCTAATAATCCATCTTCAGGGCAAGAGCTATAAGTTCCTATGGAAAGTGGTGTTTAGTTTGTAGATACCTTCACATTCATTCAAAGGTGATATGAGAAGGGTCATGCCCAGCTGTGAGAACAGCAGTTACATCAGCCGGGCAATGATGGCAGGACTGTCATACGGGCACTCTATTTACAGAGTGATGTGAAAGGAGATTCCCGCTGACCACCCTTACCCGAACACTGTCATTAGTGACAATGGTGTTCAATTCAGGAGTAGCGAGATGGCAAGGTATTCCTGGTTGGTTGGCAACCTTTGGAAATTCTCCGCAAACTATCACTCACAAACCAATGGCCTTGGGAAGAGATGTAAAAAGGTAGTTGCTGAAACCGTGGAGTAGGCCGTCAGAAATAACATGTCTGTAGAGGTGGCTATAGAGGAAAAATTATGGAGCTTGAGGACATCTGTTCGAGCTGACTAGAGAACGTCGCCATTTTTGTTGATGAGAGGCCGAGAGGCCAACACTGCTATGAATCCAGTATAGTTGAATGGCAGGAAATCAAGGGGAGGCGTAATTGAAGCTAGAGTTAAGAGGTATTTGGTGGTTCTGTGCAGGGACGTATCGCGCTTGGTGATTTAGTCAGGATAAGGAAGGGAAGACTGGTGAGGAAGGGAGAGTCCAAGTATTCCAGTCCTGTGAGAGTAAAGGAAGTGTTTCACAATGCAGTAATATTTCAGGATGGGTCCGTTTGGAAAAAGGATTGTTTAAGTAGATGGAGATGGGAAGGCCTGTGTATAGGTGGTGAGGATGTTGGAGTGGGTTGGCATGATAGAAGTGATTTATTTGATGTGGGTGCTGCTGCTGAGGAGAACAGGAGTGCAGAAGAAAGGGTTGCTAGTTCAAGAGAGGAGGAGGGTGTGGCGGTGAGTAACCAAGTTATTGCTGCGAGAGGAAGAATGAAGAAACATCTGGTGTGGTCAAAGGACTATGGGCCTCATTACGAGGCAGGCGGAATGGGTTTAACTGCACCGGAAAAGGTGCCGGTGCCGTTAATCCCATTCCGCCCTATTACGAGGTTCCCTTGCGGGACCATCTCTGGATGTCTGGTCAGACCAGACGTCCTTAGCGTGTCCCTCAAGGGGACCAGGGTGCTAACAACGGGCCCGTTATTAACGGGCTCGTTGTTAGCTCCCTCCCCATTCCCATTGAGCCCTATGGGGGCTCAAATGGGAATGGGGATGGATAAATTGAATGAGGCATTACCGGGTCCTCCAAGGTTGGAATGGCCCGGTAATTCCTCATTCAGGGAACCCGGACCCAAGTTTGGAGGTACCCATGCCCCTTATTAGGGGCATGGGTACCTCCAAACTCGTAATGAGACCCTATGTCATGAACTGACTGTAGAGGAACTTCCATTGAGTTTCACAGGAACACTGAGGGTGTTCTCTTAGAACATATCTTTTGCTCTATGTTTCTGTATAATGTTCTAGTTGTGTTACCTACATTTTGTTTTTGTTTTGTCCTGTTGGGGAAAAAGGGGGGGGGTGATGGCCTTGTCTCCTGTGCTCCTGCATGCTGTTGTATGGAGTCTATGGTGCGTGAGGGAATGTTGGGAGAGTGAGTGAAAGGCAGAGAGTGGATGTTGGAGGGAGCACTGGGTCGTTTGGAAGATGCCATAAAGTAGTTAAGCTTACAGTTCACCGGCTCTGGTACTTCACAATGCAATGCAAGGAAAGAACCCTGCAGCGTACACCAAGCACGCAGATTCACACGGATGATCATCAAGCCACGCCACGTAGGACCGCAAAGGAAAGAGGCCGCTACCAACAATCACTGTTCCCATAAACAGTAGTGAAAAATAACATGACGTCAAAACTTTATGGAATACTTTGTAAAATGGTGAGGGATGTATGATGTGTCGTCCTTTTTTCACAGCTGACGCTCGCATCACAACATGTTCTGGAGACATCTAGTGCACTCACTGTGTTACAGAGTTTCCCACACAGGGATGGCGGATGTGGGAGCAGGGAGTATTGTTTTCAAACTAACTGTGTACCGAGCTCTTCACGTCTATGTGTTTATATCATTCTGTAAACCCCACTTGTTAAAAATACCAGCGAATTAACGTTGATCGACATTATCTCGCTAGTAGAAGGACAGCTCGGAAATGTTGAACATTTTGTCAAAATAAGATTGGTCGGTGATCTTTTGCTCCCATGACAATCCTAACTATAAAATGGAATTTGCAGATGTTTGGAATTAACAGTTAGTTGAAAAGAGCATGAGTGTTTTTTTCATATTAGAGCGTGCGCTTTAAACAAACCAAGGCCGGTGCCCATGCGGACTAATCAGGAGGCCCTGGTGGCAGGGGAGTTGCTAGGTCTGGAGAAGACCCGGGGCTACGCTGATGTCGGAAGTGTTGGGACTGGGGGCTAGCTAGCCTTTTGGCTGTAGCTCCTGAGATTCTATCCGGGGCTACAACCAAAAGATCAGGGGCTATAGCCCCCTTAGCCCCCCCCTAGCAACGCCCCTGCCTGGTGGGTCCTGCTCTTAGCGGTGACATCGCCTCCAGGGTAGAAAGGGTGTTGCAGCAAGTTTCGGAGAATAAAGTAGGCTGGCACTCTGTTAAGGCGGGACTACGGTCATGTTATGTGCAGCGAGACTCCTCGATGTCTGCAGCCACCTCACAGTTGTGGCGAACTACAAGGTCCATCCACATGAAAAGTACTGGCAGGACCCACAAGCCTACTGCACAGCCAAGAGTCAAATTACGGTGCCACGGGGTGCAAGACCTTTGGGGGGCCGCTGGAATATTGATGGGGTGGTGGAATGGGGGTCAGGAGACACAAGGATGAAGAGGGATGAAACATTAGGTCTTGAGGGCTTTAAGTGGACCGGACCTGGGCTAGGCCAAGCCCCGGAAGTCTCTGAGATGGGCTGCTGAGCCAGGGCCGTTCCGGGGCTCCCCCCAACTATCCCCAGCACGCAACCACTCAGTCAGCCATCTAGCAGAGCGCTGCATGGTTAAAGGGCTGCCTGCAGCCTTTTCATTTTTCTAATCCAAAAGGCTGACACCTGAAGTCAGCCGTGAAACCGAACATAGCTTCGGCTAAACCTGCTGCATGATGTCTCTTTATACAGCAATAGAAGGAGAGGTGGGTTGGCCAGCCTTTCCTTTGGTTCCTGAGTAAAGAGCTAACATAGAGCAGGAAGCCCTTTAACTGTGCTTGGTTAAAGGGCTTCCACTGCGTGTTAGCTCTTCACTCAGAAACAAAAAGAGAGGCGGGCCTATCTAGCCCTCCACCTATTTCAGAACAACGAGACATCATGCAGCAGGCAGCCCATTGCATTCAAGGAGCTGTGTGGTTAAAGGGTTACCTGGGAGGGGCAGTGACCCCTGCAGGCATTTCTTTAACCATGGCTCCTTGAATGCAAGGGCTGGGGGCTTGAGTTGGGGGCATGGCCTAAGCACTCATACGTAGGCCACGCCCACTAATGAGAGCACCCCCCTCAATTTACCACCCAACTTAAAGCACTGGTCTTGAGACAGACCACGAGGCCAAAAACGAAACCAGGATAAAAGCAAGAAATATGAGAAAATGAAGGGCGTGGGAGTGGGGGGTGTTGGAGAAAATGAGCTGAATAGAGAGGCAATAGTAAGGGATGGGATGATGGCCAATAGCTTACTGGGGGGAGTTTGTTCCCGTGAACGTAGGGCTCATTCGGTTGACTCTTGGGGTGCAACCCTCATGACTTTGGGAGGATCGATGGACTTCTTCCCAGGAACAGACATGAAATAATTTGACTGCGCATCTGTTTGTAAGGTAGCTCCTGCCTAATACGGTGTACCGCAGACAGTTTTCTGCTGCACACCTTCCAGGTGCTGCCCCCTTTTTAGCATGCAGGTGAATATACCCCTTCCACCTTACCATCCTTACCCCTTCTGATCCAGGCCTTTAATGCACATATCATGACATAGGACACACATCACCATAATATCAATGCACTTTGCCATCAAGCTGTCCCAAACGTTGCAATGCAAATGACGATAAAAGAGACAAGGTTTGACATCATGTTATTTTTCACTACTGTTTATGGGAACAGTGTTTTAAAAATAATATTATGACTTCAAACACACATTTGATTTAAACCACTAAATTCACCCCCACCCCACCATCCCACATTCCTTGTCTGTTCAGTGTCTATCTCAAAATGGCATGCATTTCAATCTCGCATATTTGATGAAATAATTCGAACTAATTCTTAACCTAATATTACTTTTTGAAAAAGGTCTGACCCATGTAAAAAAAAAAAGTTCAAATAATTTCTAATCGAATTTCAAAATGAATCAGTTTTTATACTTCATCTGTATGTCATCTCAGTACGTATTTTTTATTTTTCTTTATTGAATTTGGTTTATATCAAACCTTTACAATTGCATAGACATCATTTTAAAATCAACCTTAACAATGTACGCAATTCATACATTTCCACACATGAATATATAAAAGGATGCACGTAAAACTGTAAGATCCCCGTTTACTTATCTCACACCTCTTTAAAAATCTATTTACTGCATTTATTAAAGCCGCAGACCCCCTGCCCCAAGATGTTTAGCTAAAGCTTGTACGTATCAATGTGTACCAAATCATAACCACATTTACCAAACATTGAAATGCGTTGAGGCCCCTGGCCTGGACAGTAGCATAGTAGATGATTTTAGTCTTACATCATATCTTGATTTTGACGAAATCGACAAAATGGCATGTTCTGGAAGCCTACTACGCATGCACAAAAGTAATCTAAGTACGTTTCTGAAATAAATCGACATTTTTAGATTGCTCTACACATTTTTTCATAATTTCTCCCCTTAATTGAAATAGGTCACTGTATATTTAACCAAAATGCCGATATATTTTAAAAGAAAACAGTTTTGTATCCTTGTAAAATACTCCTACGCCTAAGTTGATCTTCTGCCAGTAGCATGGCAATGACGTCAGCCGCTCGAGCGGTTGTGACTCCCATTGTGATCTTAGCCGCCTACAAAGCAGAGGTGAGCCCACCAGCCCCATGAACAATCCTCATACTGTTGCCTGTATCTGCAATGTTGGCCACTTTCCATACGTTGGTGCTGGCATCAGGAGCAGTCGGTCTTCTCCATGCCTAGAGAAGTTTGTCAACACCCAAGTTCAGGACGGGTGGGCGGGAGAAAGGTGGCAGATGAACAGATGGCAGGGTGTCTCCAGTGAATAGGCCGGCCGTTACACAGTAGTTAACTTGGCATGCATCACTAATGAGGGCCAGGTGTTGACTGAATCCTGCAGGGCATTTTTTGGGAGATGCGGCTTCACTTTCAGGCCCCTGCGTACTTTCTAGAGAAGTGGACGTCTTAGATAAGGCCAGAGGGTTCCCTTCCTCACAGCTGAAAAAGCCCCCAAAGGGGACAGAGTGTTGATACCCCATATCATGGTTGCTACTAACACAGACATTCAGGTCATCGAGGAGCTTCAGGGGAAAAAAGCTAGAAGGGCAGGATTGAGCATTGGTCAGAGGATTGATCATGCTACTACTATAAATGCCCCCAAAAAGGTACCCAGAGTACTCTGGGACGTCCTCTTGAGAGACACACCAGTAGGCAGTGAATTGGGCAACGGATAGCTGCAAGGCATCACTACAGACCTGATGGCTGAAGAGCCAAAAACCCTTGTCATGGCACACCGAGTTACTGAATCCTTGTTCCTTGTTTTGGGAGATCAGCTGAACTGGGGCATAACCATGAGGGCAGGAATAATCTCCAGTGAGGGGATTCCTGGATTTCAGACCCTGACATATTACACTCGCATTTGTCCCACTAACCTCAGTGCAGTTCTGGAAAGTTCCACCAAAGGTGTAGTTGGTCATCGTGTCATCACAGGATCCATCATTGACATTGGCATAGAAGTTGAACTTTGGAGAGGTGGCATCTGTGCAGCCAGGGTAGGTGTTGACCTTGTAGTACCAATTGGAAGCTGCATCTACTGTCTGCAAAAGCCTCTGCACGCTTGACTCAGGCATATCCTGCAGTGTCTGGTTGTTGATAAAGTACTGTATGGGCAGGCCTGAACGATCAATAGCCACTAGCTGATTGGCGATACCCTCTTGCCATGTCTTGAGGGTGATGCCGGGATAAAACGGAAGACCTCCAATACTCTCCACCCTGGAGCTGGTTCGGTTTCCCAGATAGTTGTGAGTGAAAGAGTTCCCAGGGCTGGTCTTGGCCCCAGTGCCAAAGTTGATTAGGCTCAGGAAGCTGGCCCCAGCCGAGGCAGTGATAGAGGTCTTTTTGGACGAACTGTCTTGCAAGAAGCTGGACCTTACATGATCCTCCTGGACTAGGCAGGCACCTGCATCCACACTGGTGAGGACATGAGTGCCATAATTCCGGATGAGCATCTCTGCCAGGAAATTGGCCATGTGTATCTGATTGTTCTCCAGTTGGTTGGTGATCTCTAGCAACTGACTCTTAAAGACTGGATCCAACATGAATTTGGGACTAGACTTGACCGAGTAGCGCAGGTTTCTCACTTGAACCCTAGTGGTAAAGGATTCGTCTCTGACTTGATGGGTTTTCATGCTTTGAAATTCTGTGGAAAACTTGCCGTTGATGAGGGAGTTGATAGAAGTCTCGGCATTAATGGAGGCCGAGGTGAAGCTCTTGTACTCCCGCCAGTTCTCCACAATCTCAGAATTCATCTCCAGATTGGTCTGTTTCTGAGGGATCACAAAGACGTCATCAGGGATGATGTAGAGGCCATCCTCGGTGGTCTTGCAGGAGGAGTAACTTGCGCTTACCACTCTACCCATATCTAGGTTCCGCAGGTTGTCCCATCCTCCTCCGGGCTGTACCTCTAGGATCGGGACACCCAGAGACTTTTTACACTGCCAGAGACTCGAAGGCAGACTGCTCTCCGCTGAAGCACAGGGGCCATTTCCTTCTATATCCAAGCCCAGTAAAATCCATAACAGGAGAAGAATATGGGTGACTGGTCGCATATTGAAAAGTTTGACTTCTGTGACTGCAGGTGCCGAGTATTCAGCTTTTATGCACTGCTTTCAGCCAGGCTACTGGAGGCATGAAGAGGTGGGGCAAGGAAAATCAGGGGACAGGTGTGGCCTGGCACTCCCTGCCTCGCTGTCTCATTGTGTCACAGTGGAATGTGTTTCGTTTCCTAGGTGCTGCTTCTTTATGAAGGAAAGGAAAATGGTTTCAGTTTGAAAGAAATGAAACCGTTCTTTTATTTTTAACGGTCTGTACGTAGGCAAAATCATATGGACATTATTAAATTAAATACACACATTCTCAGTGCCAATATGTTTATGTGTAAGTATTCATTATGTAACTTAAACTATGCTTATGGCAAGCACTAAGTACGTGTTCCAAATATCAGCAACATATTGGTAGGCATTGAAAGGGCAGCGATGGAATGACACCTGTTTACATTGTTTTTTATTTTCTTTATTGTTTTTTTACATGTATAGTAGTGCACAATGCCCTGAGGCATCTAGGCACTAGTTACAGTGGAAATCGTGTAACAAGATGTTGTCATGTGTTACAGTTAAGATGCATAAGCAGCGCAAGGCTGCACAAATTACAATAGGTAGTTTACACGCGAGTTACATAAGCAGCACAAGGCTGCACAAGTCAAATGGGTAAGTTACAAGTGAGTTACATAAGCAGCACAAGGCTGCACAGGTCGTAATAGATATGTTACAAGTGAGTTACATTAGCAGCACAAGGCTGCACAAGTATAATCGGTAGATTGCAGGTAAGTTGCTTTTGCAACACGCGGCTGCACAAGACATAGGAAAAAGTCCTAGGGGATCAGTATTGGCAGTTCAGTGAAACAAATAAAAGACCCCCTCCTGCAGGGAGCCTATTAAAGCACAGTCTCCATGTAATGATACCTCAAGCAGGCATAGGGAGCAGTGGACGGTGTCAGAAGCTCAGGTAGTTATGGTATAGTAAATATATTGGCAGTTGCACAGCAGAGAAGGCCAAGAGAACAGCGATTTCTGGCAAAGCCGCACCCAGCATACCTGGGGGCTACCACAGTTGTGCAGGTATTGGCGGCAGGGTTTAGAACAGGGTAGTATTTGTTTGCAAGCGCAGAGTCAGTTTTGCGACCACATTGGACGAAAGAGCAGAGTGATGCAGGGTATGTGTGTTAGCAGTACATAGACATTGCTGAGATAGGCGGAGGCAGGGAGGACGCTCTGAAAACAAGTTGGATTGTGGGACGGATAGGGGTGGGTATAGGGGAGAGGGTAAGCAGTGTGTTTGCCAGATCGCAATCACAACGAATCTGGCCTGGCTTACCTTCCGAGTATGGAGAAACTTTGTGATCGCATCGAGCAGGGGCTCCAGTTTGATAGCTTGGCCGGCGGAGACAAGATACTGAGGCATTGACCACCGGCCTTTACACAGGCCGGCTCCGCCAGTCAGCAAAATGCTGTTTTCCGGTAGACTTGGATAACACCTCGTTGTACAAAGGAAAGGGCAGGGGGTCAAGCTGCCTTGCGCGGGCAACGCAGGTAGCATTAGGGGGGCATGGAAAAGAAGCAAAGTGCAGCGGGATACCGCGGCGATCGTTTTGCTGATAGTATGAATCGTAGGCAGAAGGGGTCAGACGCGGGAGCAGGGGTATCAGCGGGGGGAGTGGGTCGAGGTAAACATTGAACAGTATGAACTGTGTGTGGCGTGTATGCGGATTACAGTCGCATCCTAATGGGTATATGCTTTCGTTACCTTTAGAGGATTTGCGGTCTCCTAGTGGCACACTTTGCTTGACATTGAAAAGCATCTCTGAAGGGGGTGGTGAGTAAAGAGCAATATCCTGGATATTGTAGGTGAGTCAGAACCACTTGAATGGTCCATGAGGAGGGTGGGGTGCCCCATTGGGCATAGCTCAGTTGCGTCTCATTCCTTGGGGCCTCATCAAGAGTTGGGCGGTATCCCAGCGGTAATACTGCCGGGATACCGCCGGGGCTATTAGCATTATGGCCAAACTCCCCGGCGCTCTTAACGCCGGATCACGGGTTTGGCAGATTCCCCATTGAGCCCATTCAGGTATTCCCCATTGGGCCCAATGGGGAATTTTCGGCGCTACTACCGCCGGCAGTATTAGAGTGCGGTAATAGTGCAGAAAATCAGCAAATTTGTAGCAGATTTACCCACAGCTCAGAGCTGGGGGTAAATGCTGCCAAGCCCTTGATTTGGCAGACCCTTAAATGTGGCAGTAATAGCGTTACTGCTGCATTTAAGTTTGGCTACCGCCAAACTCGTGATGAGGCCCATGGTCTTGTCACCAGTCCAAGGAATGCTTGAACAGAATGGTCTTCAGCATGGCCTATGGGGTGGCCTCGTGAAAGGACGGAGAGCCCTGACAAACCGGCCGCAGTGTTTTGGACTTCTCAAATATCATATTGAAAGGTACTTGCTTGATCTGACTTTCATTGACGCCACATATCAGTGGGGAAGGAATCTTTTGTAAGTATTGTGGTGCTTGCTCCAGAGGACTACATGATATATCCTATTCTTCACCGGGAAGCAGTGCAGCGCTCTTTGGGTGCACTTTGTCTGCTTGCGATTCTTTATGGTCAAACGCAGTCCCACAGCAATAGTTTTTTATTTCTTGCAGCTTGCTAATACATGCTTGGGGGAGAGAGGGTGGCATGATTGTTGCAGCGTGTTTACGAGAAAACTCAAAACTAGTTTTTGGAAATGCCTGAGACACCACTTTTTAAGCACTGAGAAGTCTTCTGGACAGCACCCAGTCCCATCGTTTGTAATGTCAGTGTGACATTGAAGAAGGGCACGGACCACATGCAAATTAATCACAATCAGACATCTCGCGAGGCCGCTCAGCCCAAACTGCTAGTCCAAGTCTTCCTGGTTTCCTCATGTCAGCCGTGTTGCAGTTGTCCATACGTCCCTACTCAGTTCCAGTGGGTGAATGGTTGATAAGATTTGGTTGCCTTTTCAGTGCCTGGACACTTTAACACTGGTCCACCCGCTCACTCCATTGCTTGTCGAAGGGAGGTTAGAGTTTTAGAATCAGGTCCTCAACTGAACCCACAGATGCAGCAAGGATCCTTTAGCCCAAGAGTGTTAGGGAAGGTCCTGGTGTGAACAGAGCGGGCAGAAAAGGGGCAAATAGGATTATTGCAAGATCCATTTAGTCTCTGCGCCCTCTGGAACATAGATTTCCGTGTACCCAGGTCTTGGCAGTCTTTACACAGTGACTTTTTAAGATGTCCTGCTTTCTCACTGCCTCTCTTGCTAGATGATGTTCACAGGATGTATATGTATTTTATTTTTACTCTATAGGTCCGCATATACCTTTACTATGTTCAACAGAGAACAGATGTTCATGAAAGTCACCTACGCATAATCACAATAGGCAACAAAAACTCTAGTTTCCAAAACTGAAAAAAGAATTGTTATGCCCAGCCTTGCAGACAAGGGGTGTATCGGCCACTTTTAGTTCCTAAAAATGGGCAAATAAAGGAAACCATGCAAAAGAGGAAAGGTGGGCACGGTCCAAATGTTGAAGTTGGTAAAACAAAATAAATTCTGTGGTATTTGGTTCAAAGGAGCAGACTGGACTAAATTAATGTCAAAAGAAGAAAACTGGGTATAGCACCCAGCTAAACAGCCGCTCTCATTTGGTTCCCCTCACGGGGTTACTCAACGCCTTTACTAAAGTATAGGGTGAATTTTCAAAATGTATTCAAGTTAGAGTCTGTGAACAAAGTGATGTCAAGTACTCCAATGTATTCAATTAAGGTGATAGTTTTAATTTTCAAACAGAAGCGAAAGCCAATTATGGCCACCAAAAGGTTGGAGGGTTCTAATGCCAATGCATTTCAGAGTACAAAGCTCCTTCTTCAGGGCTGCACCCTCTGTTAAACAGCAAAACATATAAATATCACAGCGCAATGATTGTTGCAAATGCATGGTAGATTTGAAGTCAGCAAACCAAATGTTTGCCCAAATAGATTAATATACGCAGTCAGAGGCATGTAAGAAACAGGTACATACCGAAAACAGGTATCTGGTAACATAGCTTTGCAATGCAATGGAAAGAAAACAAAACAACACAAAATGAGAATGACCATTCAGTTTGTACCAATCTATGCAACAATGGTCAATCAAAAGCCGTAAATAAACTGTTACAAGTGTATCCAATAACACAAAGCTTTAACTGTGCGATATGAGTGCAAGCCCAAAAAGGAGGAGCACTGCATGAACGGTGTAAATAGGTTCACATCAGATCCCCCTGTGTGGGAAAGTCACAAAATTAAATGTACTTAATGAAGAGATCAACTTGTGTTACATTTAATTGTGTGACTTTTCCATACGGTAGGATCTGATGTGAACTTGTTTACACCGTTCATGCAGTGCTCATCCCTTTTGGCCATTGTTGCATAGATCCACAGTCATCATTTCCGGTTGTATAAGCTCTCTTTGTAGAACAAAGTGTTTTACATTGAATAATGCATTAATTACTAGTATTAGTATTGCATCTAAATGAACCCAATGCAGAATTATTATACCTTTATATGTACCACATAACACAGTTGTGTCTCCACGTATTGCTACACCAGATCCTAATTGTTGATTTGGCTAACCTTACATTGTTCTTATGAGGTTTTTGCAATTGTCAGTGTTGCTAGAATTAGTATATCCACATATTAGACCTTTTACCATTATTAGGAGTACACCCTAGTTTGAGAGTAGGTCATGGATTTATGTTGCTCGACTGTTTCCCATAGTTAAATCAGGCTCCACATCAGTGCACGTCCTCCTTGCCTGATCAGTTACACGAACATGCCACAGCTAATTTTAGATGACCGTTATGATTTAGATTTACACTGCGTATGATTTCAAGTCTACATTTTACTCTAAGCTTTGAGCAGTTGCTCCTGACTTACACGCCCTGCGTGGTTCCTCACAATCATTACGTTCACGTAGGTGTTTACATAGTTTCCATGACGATGAGCTGGTCGTCACGGACGCCTCATTTCTTATACGAGACGTTTTCCGTCTTCACCTCTAAAAAGTGTCTGCGAATTTCATTACTGACTGAACACATATTGTCTATATGTGTTCAACCTCTAGTACATTTGGCATACAGTGCGTCCTGATCTCAGCTACCCAGCTGGGATCGAGACTCGAGGTGCCTGCACTGCGGACACACCCGCGGCATGCCGCTCGCTGGCATCCCTATGGATGCCATGGTAAAAATTGAAATACAACTGATAGAACGCTACATGCGCAGACTCCGTTCCAGATACAATAACGCTCCTGCAAGCGGCACGTAGTGAACCTTTATTGCTCGCACAAGAGCTTGCTTACCTTACCCCATAGGTGACATTAAGTCCCGTTATTTCCATTTCAAAGTAGATACGCACAGGAGATCGTAGACCAATCTGTTTGAAATACTGTGCCCTAGCCCACACGCTCACAGGACCAGTAAGTAGTACTATAAACAGATTGTTTAACAGATACATTGTTAACTTGAGATGTTAAGACTGATGTAGCTCCATACTTCTTCACTCTAGGTGTTCGACCCTTTGTTTTGTATTTTTTATTTTAAAAAATGCAATTTAGACCTGCGACACAGCAGGAGAGACTAAGGTATGGACTTAGTTATCATACACATATATAGGTTGCATTAACTTGGAACAAACTGAATGGTCTGTCCCATTTTGTGTTGTTTTGTTTTCTTTCCATTGCCATGCTATGGTACCGGATACCTATTTTCGGTATGTATCTATTTCTTACATGCCTCTGATTGTGTATATTAATCTATTTGGGGAAACATTTGGTTTTCTGACTTGAATTCTACCATGCGTTTGCAACAATTATTACGTTGTGATATTTATATATTTTGCTGTTTAACAGAGGGTGCAGCTGTGATGCTGGAAATGCATTGGAGGGAAAGGGCCTCTATATCCTTGTCCTTTATTGCCTTATCATGTATGTTCTGACTTGTTTTCCGGGCAGGAGTTCATGTGGAACTCCTGGCGGTGCGGCTCTTCCTCTTTTTTGGTTTGGTGAACAGACCCTTGGTATACCCTTATGGCACCCATGGGTGTGAGTGCAACCCTGTACTCCTAGTGTATGTTTTGGGGCACCTGTGTGTGGCTCACAGAGCCCTTCCCGAAACTGGTATGAATGCAGTGTGTAGTGCTGAATGGCTGGGAACTTGTCCGAATCCACATCCCGTGTTGTGAGTGTCTGGATGGAGAAGATTGGCTGACTGACTGCCAGAATGCCCCTCTGAATGATTGGTTGCCTGAGTGTGACCCAGCAGACTGAACGGGAGATCAACAGTATATCGGGGGGCCTCTCACTGCTAGAAATCGTTCAGAAGCTGAAGTAGAAACTGACATCGAAACTGATGCCGTTCAGAAGCTGAAGTTTAAAGTGATATGTTATGTCTGTACACCAGGGGTCTGCAACCTTTGACTCTCCAGATATTTTGCACCACAGACCCCATGATATCTCGCCATTTACTATGCTGCATAGGGCAAAGGGGAGTTGTAATTGAAAACAATTGGAGAGCCAAAGGTTGCTGACCCCTGTTATACACCGTAGAAGCATGTGACACACTCTCCGAGAAGTGTAAAAATTGAGTTCCGACTCCATGCAGAATTAGTCCTTGGTCTGTCTGCTGGGACTTCCAAAAAGTGGTAATACCATCATCACGTAATACTGTAAATGAACACTGCCAGGAAGTTCTGGAACTGTCACATTCCACATACGGTAACTTGTCCTTAGTAGGACTGTCCCAGTAATACATCAAACTGTGCTGCTGAGTATTGCTGGTAATGCCTCATAAGAATAGCAGCCTTTCTAAGTAGTGCTGGTATCTTAGCGTGTGTTTTAGCTACCTGGAGGGCAAAGGGGTAGCTGAAACCCCCAGGCCATGTAATGCTTCCTGTCTGTAACGAACATGTGCTGCATGCCCACAACGCCAATAGAAAAGATGTGACCGCCCTGTGCAGCCACCCACGAGAGAGAGTGCCTGGGGACCGTTCTGACAGAGCCTCTGGACGGATCCTGTCTCCAGGGAGGATGGGATGACTGAGACCTGACAGATCACTCATGGACAAGACACTCAGCCAGGGAACGAGAAATGGGCACTCAGCCTTGGTATGACATGTTTCCGGGCCTGCCTGTGAGTAAGAGGCATTTAGATTCCCAGTCAATCCCTTATGTGTGAACCCTTACGGCCACTTCACCCACATCTCGAAAGGAGACCCTCATGCAGCTGAGTCTGATTCTTTGCTGATTAAATCCAGCCTGCCTAAACCTTCCCCAGAGGACCAAATGCAGCTCAGTCTGCCCCCTGCCAATCCCAGTCAGTCCCCCCTAGCCTCCCACGGCATCCAGTATCTGGCTATGTATTCCTTCTGGTATGCGGGCTTATCTACCACATAGATTCTAAATATTCACACCGCGCTCACCCTTCACATTGTCCCGGGTGTCTGATGAAAAGTGTACTCAGAAGATGCCATCATTTTAAGAGCCGCAATGCAACTGAAGGCAATACAGAACTAATGTAAACACTGGGAACCCTGATTCTTTTACATGTTTGATGGAGGCTCGTACTTGTACTAGAAAACAACTAGTGAGAAGTGAATAAACAGAATAAACGTGTATGTTTTCTAACCATTGAGTAGTTTACTTTAGGCAGCATGGTGTCCACTGATTTTACTGGGTATTCGGAAGTATTGTACAGAGTTGCTTGCTTAAACAGGGGCTCCTGTGTGGCCCTTCATTGACCTGTAGAACAAGTGGAGGCACTGAAGTGCTTAGAAGACCGTATGAAGCACTTGATTTAAGATCCACAACTGGCTGGTGTTCAGGATTATACCAGGCTTGTTAAAGATATCTCAGGTGGGTATGACCCATAACCCTTCTCCTGTTCCTAACATGCAGGTCACCCCTGAATACTGTAACACAACGATACATGCTGCATAATAGAAGACTGCGGGTCAAAGTTGACAGCAGACTGAAATGCCCTTTGAGAGCTGCAATTGTATATGTTGGGGAACTGAGACTCTAGAAGGTCACCCTAAACAGTGAGTTCATCCAATATTGTCACACAGCCTTATAGAAAAAATAAATAATGTGATGAGCCAACGAGAAGAACACAGCAAACATACTGACCCTACCTTGTGACAGTTTGCAAATGAAGACACAGACTTACATTTCTGAGTCTGTCATTTCTATTTTCATTGAGTCTGTCGCACCATTTCCAGACTCTAAACACATCCATTCCCATCAACGGGGAATCCATGACCATGTTCAATTCATTTCTACCACTATCAGACCTCAGCATTATCAAAATCACAGCGCGGTTGAGGGCCTCATCTCCCCCGAAAAAGCCTTGCCAGCTTCCTCAAAGATGACGGTCTTTGGGCCTTGGCATCGTCACCATATGAAATGCCCCCCTGAAAACTGGACCTGTACCAACAGCTCTAAACATCGCCACTGTTATCCTGTTCCTAAAAGAAGTGAATGCATATCCTGCTGTGCTTGCAAACTATCAATGTATTGCCAACCTACCCGTCAAAGAATAGATTCTGGAAAGAGCGGTCCTTCCCCAAATTCAAAAAGATATTGCTCTCCTACACAACTGTTAGTTTGGTGTTTGACCTACAAGACACACTGAACCAATACTTTTGGACATCAGAGAGAATCTCCTCTCATGCTTCAACAACCACCATCCTTGCTCGCTCATTGACCAGCCTGGCCCGCTCGTTCTTTTCAGACTACGCTGCCGTGCATCAGACGTTTCTCCTCCACTCCCTAAACTCAGACTTTGAAAAAATCGGAGTTGTCCTGTCCTCTTTTGAATCCTTTCTGAGAGACCAGGCCTTATCACTTCAATCGCTGAAAGAGAGTGAACCCATCAGCTATCAGTGTGACGCATAGCCAACCTTCCTGGAGAAGGGTAATGCTATAGTTTTCAAATATTTCTTTTCTTTTCCTCATTTCACAGGAAACTGTTAAACCTGCGAGAATTCCAGCTTAATAATCTTAGATCTCTTCGCTGCACTAAATCCCCGTCCCAATTTCACCCAGTTTCTTAAAGAGTCGGGCAACATCTACCACCTTTGGGGCAAAGGCAATTGTTAGGTTTTGTGATACCATTGCCAATAGAGTGTTGGGTATTGGTTCCTTCCCACATGTGTCTTTTTGTCCAGTTTTGGCCTTTTCCTCAGTTAAATGTATGTTGCTAAAAAACTTTCTCGAACACAATTGTTCCCCCTTTTTCCTTTTTTCTACTCTTTTCAGCTGAGGTCTTGTTAGAGTCATTCGCAGCCATAATCGATTCGGGAACTCCGGCCTCGCGCAGGACCTCCGTTAGTAGGAGGTTCCTTGCAGGGGTTCTCTTTTCTGCTGGGCCCTCTAATACAATCACATTGTTAAGAGAATCTTGAACCAATTCCAGATTTACTTTTAGATCGCTAAATTGCAAGGTGTGGGTTTGCAACTCCAGACAAAAATTACCGTACAATGAGAAGAATGAACTGAGCACCATGTTTAATACCGAGATGTCCGGTGCAGTTAATTTAATCTGGTCATCCAATTCCCTCAATGTTTAGTGCATTTCCTGATCAGCCGGAATTGGACGGGACCCTGTAGTTGCCAGCATGAGATCGAGATCACTATTCGTGTGAAAAGTTAGGATTGAGAAATGTTCCTCTTCACTTTCCAATATTCCCACTGCTCGTGAGCCATCCTCTAATTAAAATCCTGGCTCTCCTGAGTCTGTTACTAGATTCAGTAATCTGCAGTCACTGATTACATTTTTGGTGGTGGCTCGAGGAGGCAGGTCACCCTGAATTAGAGCCAGCTGATCACACCTGCAACGACTGTGGGACGACCTCGCCACCAAATGTTCAGGCAATTTGATCATCTTTGATTTGCTTGTCCCTGAAGAGTTCGTCCCCCGAGAGGATGAAAAGCACACTGGCTCTAAGGTCGATGCTTTGTTTAATTTTTGCCCTTTTCAACTCCCTCAATGAGGGCACCCCAGCTCAGCGCAGGCTCGATCCCCAATTGACCCCTCCCCCCACACATGAGCCCGGTATCCTGTAGCAACCTGGCAAATAATTCTTTAGGGCAGCAAGGTGCACTTGAGTTTACTGGAGAACCGCCTAATGCAGTGGGTGGACCTGCTAATAACATGTCAGTCATTATAGCAGGCAGAGGATGCGATAAATGAACCAGGGTTTGCCTCTGCTTCATGCTCTGAAGGCACCTTTGTACTGCAACAGGTGATGTCGGTGATGCAGCCAGGTGCTGTGCAGAGCAAGATGCCTTAAAGGGGCAGGGGTAAACTCCACAGTAAATGCTTCCAAAGTCACACTTTCAACGTGCTTCTAACTTTTGACTTCTGACAAAATAAATAAATAAATGCAGACAGGCTGAGGTAGGGTGCTCCACCAGTACCACCAACACCACGTGCCTCCACTTTCACACAGCTCTTTAAGTGGGTTCCTTCAGAGGGTTTAAAAACTGTATCCAGCCAAGATTACACTTACACATAAGGCGGCCCACCTTCTTTGTTAATGTTGGAATATACCACCTTTCTGTGTTACTGCACATACCGACAGGCTGCTTGGGCCAGCCGGCTCACTGCCATACTAACACCCACCCCTCCTTCCAGGGTTAATGGCACCGCACCGAGCACCTCTCAATGTACCACAGAGGATTACACTGTTCTGCCACCCGTCTGTCCTCCCACGATACTCAGCGATACAGCAGTCTGTGCAGGAAGCCATCAGGGACCACTAGCGAGTGCAATGTGTAATGTCCTTGTCTCCTGTGCTTCCACATGGCTGTTGTGTGGAGTGTTCAGTGTGTGAGGTGTGGAATGTCTGGTGCGTGAGGGAATGTTGGGAGATTGAGTGAAAGGCAATTAGAGAGTGGATTTTGGAAGGAGAACAGGCTCATTTGGAAGATGCAAATAAAGTAGTTAAGCTTACCTTTCACTGGCTCCGGTATCCTTTATGAAAGTACTTCATTTGGCGACAAGCTTCCAACGACCAGCAGAGCACCCACGCAGTGTGCAGGCTGGGAATCAGCACCCAGCAGCAGCTCCCTCTGGGGTAATCCCCATTGCAGCAGCAAACATCGGGTCACAGTTCACAGGTGGGCCAAGCGCATAGGAAATTAATTTGGAAAACAAAGTAACGCAGCCTCAGCGTCTTTATTAAAGCAAATTTATTGGCACATGCTCGCAAGCCCCAACGGCAGCAGCTATGACTACGGAGCTAGAATAAAGCGCCCTACGAGATTGTCACGCAAAGTGCCACCATCTTCTATGGACAAGTACAGGCCCAGGCCATAATAAGCATTACTCGCAGTGCTCTTCTTCTTCACAGTACAAAAAAATAAAAAAGTAAAAGCAATACTGCTTTCATTGATCTTGCTTTATTAGTGATACCTTGCTCACATATGTGTAAAGTACAAAAAAAGTTTTTTAAAATTGGACCAAGTGAATTTCTTTTTAGACAAGACAGCTTGACATCAACATGCAAGGTCTCACAGCACATCCACCAGAACGTTTTCTGCCAAATCCTTGTCACCCCACTATACTGTTGCAAGAATGGAAATATTTTTTAAAGAATTACACTAAAACTGTTGAACTCCACAGACAAGGAAATTACTGTTGTTGCATGCGTGGGGCCAGAGGGCCAACGCAAGTACAGAGAATTGCCCGAATTTTCTGGTGATGAAGCAGGTGATCTTGATGAACATGATTGGGCATTAAGACAGTTAGATACATATTATGCCCCAGAAATTAATGTCGCCATGAACAGGTATAATTCAATACGTGGTCACAGAGAGAGGATGAAACAGTGGAAGAGTATGTCGCCACCTTCAAGAAGCTTGCTCACACATATCAGTGTGGGGCTGCTATTATGTTAGAGGAACTGATTAGGGATCAAATCATCATCCACACTAAGGACCCCTTGGTTCAGGATCGGCTGTGACGCTATGCAGGCCTTCAAGAGCGTGCCGCAGCCCAAGAACATGGAAGAGCTCTGATCATTTTTAGGTCTATGTGAATATTATAAGAAGTGTGTACGCAACTTTGCTAGTTGGACAAAGCATATGAGAAGATTCCTGAGGTGAATTGTGATTGGAATGTCGAATGTGAGAAATCTGCTGAGTGCATAAAGAGTAGGTTCTGTGAATCTTTAAGTCTGGGAGGATTTGTAATTGGTAGGAAGACAAGCTCACCATAGATGCCAGGGGCATCGGGTTAGGGGCAGTGTTGTCTCAGGTAATGGAAGACGGACATGAGAGGGTCATCTGCCATGCATCCAAGGCTGAGACGGAGGTGTAGAGTAGGTATTCTGTTATCGAAAGAAAGTTGTTGGCTTGTGTCTGGTCTGTAAGTTACTTCAGGAAGTATGTGTGGGGCAGAAAAATGACTATATGCACTGATCACAAACCTCTGGTGAAGGTTCTCTCGGTACGAGGTATGTGCAAAGCAATGCTCAGGCTTGCAAGATTAAGCTTGTGGTTACAGGATTACCATTTTGAAGTCAAGTACGTGCCTGGTAATAAGAACAAAGTGACTGATTTTCTCTCCAGGTTACCCCTGAAGGTGGAGGAGGTGGTTCAGGTTGATGATTTGAAGGTTGTTGCATTAAATGTGGATGTTATTCCTAGAGAAAGGTGGATCCAGGAGTTCCAGGCTGATGAGGTGCTGTGCAAAGTGATGGAGTATACAATGAGAGGTTGGCCGAGTAGAGGCTTGCTGGATGAGGTTTGTGTCTCGTATTGGGAAGTTATGGATGAGTGTTCCATTGAAGATGACTTGCTGGTGAGAGGTAACAAACTGACACCACCCCACAGTTTGAGAGACGTGTAATTGAGTGAGCGCATCAGGGACATCCAGGGTCAACAGGTACCAAACAGAATTTCCAACCCAAGTATTGTGTGGATCTTCAAGTTGAAAGGTTTTTAAGATGTTGTTGGCCTTGTCAAAACTCGGACTAGAATTGTATGGTATGTAAGTCTGAGCCGGTGGTTATGTGAAGGCCAGAGGAGCCTTGGGAAGAAGTTGGAATTGGCATTTTGGGGCCATATGGCAATCTAGGTAGGGAGAACAGATGTTTGATTGTCATGGTGGATTACTATTCTCAGTGGCTTGAGATTAAAATGATACGGAAGGTTGGTGCATCTCATGTCATACATTTCATGAAGCACGTATTCAGAAGAGAGGGTTACCCAAAGGCTCCCATTGGTGACAATGGTGTACAATTCAGGAGTAGAGAGATGGCAAGGTATTCCCGGTCGGTTGGCATCCATTGGAAATTCACAGCAAGCTATCACCCACAAACCAATGTCCTTGGGAAGAGATGTAGCAAGGCAGTTGCTGAAACCCTGGAGCAGGCCATCAGAAATAATGTGTCTGTAGAGATGGCAACAGATGAAAAATTATGGAGCTTGAGGACATCTGTTCGAGCTGACTAGAGAACGTCGCCATTTTTGTTGATGAGGGGCAGAGAGCCCAACAGTGCTATGAGTCCAGTATGGGTGAATGGCAGGAAATCAAGGGGATGCGTAAGTGAAAGCTTGAGTGAAGAGGTGTTTGGTGTTTCTGTGCAGGTACGTGTCGCACTTGGTGATTTAGTCAGGATAAAGAAGGGAAGATTGGTGATGAAGGGAGTGTCCAAGTATTCCAGTCCTGTGAGAGTAAAGGAAGTGTTTCACAATGCAGTGATATTTCTGGATGGGTCAGTTTGGAACAAGGATTGTGTAAGTAGATGGAGATGGGAAGGCCTGTGTATAGGTGGTGAGGATGTTGGAGTGGGTGGGCATGATAGAAGTGATTTGTTTTATGTGGGTGCTGCTGCTGAGGAGAACAGTAGTGCAGAAGAAAGGGTTGCCAGTTCAAGAGAGGAGGAGGGTGTGGAGGTGAGTAACCAAGTTATTGCTTCGAGAGGAAGAATGAAGAAACCTCTGGTGTGGTCAAAGGACTATGTCATGCAATGACTCTAAGAAACTTCCATTGAGTTTCACCGGAACACTGAGCGTGTTCTCTTTGAACATATATTTTGCTCTGTGTTTCTGTATAATGTTCTGGTTGTGTTACCTACATTTTGTCTATGTTTTGTCATGTTGAGCCTTGTCTCCTGTGCTCCTGCATGGCTGTTGTATGGAGTCTATGGTGCGGGAGGGAATGTTGGGAGAGTGAGTGAAAGACAGAGAGTGGATGTTGGAGGGAGCACTGGGTCGTTTGGAAGATGCCATAAAGTAGTTAAGCTTACAGTTCACCGGCTCTGGTACTTCACAATGCAATGCAAGGAAAGAACCCTGCAGCGTACACCACGCACGCAGATTCACACGGATGATCATCAAGCCACGCCACGTAGGACCGCAAAGGGAAGAGGCTGCTACCGACAATCACTGTCCCATAAACAGTAGTGAAAAATAACATGACGTCAAAACTTTAAGGAATACTTTGTAAAATGGTGAGGGATGTATGATGGGTCGTCCTTTTTTCACAGCTGACGCTCGCATCACAACATGTTCTGGAGACATCTAGTGCACTCACTGTGTTACATATCCCACACAGGGATGACGGATATGTGGGAGCGGGAAATATTGTTTTCAAAACTGACTGTCATAGCGAGCTCTTCACGTCTATGTGGTTTTATCGTTCTGTAAACCCCACTTGTAAAAAAAATACCAACGAATTAACTTTGATCGACATTATCTCGCTAGTAGAAGGACTGCTCGGAAATGTTGAAAATATTGTCAAAATATGATTGTTCAGTGTTCTTTTGCTCCCATGACAATCCTAACAACAAAATGGAATTTGCAGATGTTTGGATTTAAAAGTTAGTTGAAACGAACATGAGTGTTTTTTTCATATTAGAGGGTGCGCTTTAAACTAACCAAGGCCGGTGCCCATGTGGAGTAATCAGGAGGGCTTGGTGGGTCCAGCTCTTAGTGGTAACATCGCCTCCAGGGTAGAAAGGGTGTTGCAGCAAGTTTAGGAGAATAAAGTAGGCTAGAACTCTGCCATTGCTTACACAGCAGCCAGATCTAGTTTTGGGGTTTTGGTGTGCACTTGACTCCTGGGTGAGGCAGGACTAGGGTCATGATATATCCAGCGAGACTCCTCGATGTCTGCAGCCACCTCAGAGTTGTGCAGAACTAAAAGGACCATCCACATGAAAAGTACTGGCAGGACCCACAAGCCTACTGCACAGCCAAGAGTCAAATTACAGTGCCATGGGGTGCAAGACCTTGGGGGGGGCTCTGGAATATTGATGGGGTGGAGGAATGGGGGTCAGGAGACACAAGGATGAAGGATGAAGAGGGATGAAACATTAGGTCTTGAGGGCTTTAAGTGGGCCGGTCCTACCCTGGGCCAAGCCCTGTCAGCGCTGAGATGGGCTCACCCCAACTAGCCCCAGCCACGCTGACGTCTCAGGCAGCCGCTTCGCAGAGCGCTGCAAAGTTGCAGGGCTGCCTGTAGCCTTTTCATTTTTCTAATCCGAAAGGTTGACACCTGAAGTCAGCTGTGAAACCGAGCAGTGCTTCGGCTAAACCTGCTGCGTGATGTCTCTTTATTCAGAAACAGAAGGAGGGCTGGGTTGGCCAGCCTCTCCTTTGGTTCCTGAGTAAAGAGCTAACATGCAGCAGGAAGCCCATTAACTGTGCTTGGTTAAAGGACTTCCACTGCGTGTTAGCTCTTTACTCAGAAACAAAAGCAGAGTCTGGCCTACCTAGCCCTCCCATGTTTCAGAATAAAGAGACATCATGCAGCAGGCAGCCCATTGCATTCAAGGAGCTGTGTGGTTAAAGGGTTACCTGGGAGGGTCAGTGACCCCTGTAGGTATTTCTTTAACCATGGCTACTTGAATGCAAGGGCTGGGCGGGGTGGGGGAGTGTTGGAGAAAGTTGGTTGAATAGAGAGAGGCAATAGTAAGGGATGGGAGGATGCCCAGCAGCTTACTGGGGGGAGTTTGTTCCTGTGAACGGAGTGCTCATTCGGCTGACTCTTGGGGTGCAACTTTGGGAGGATGGATGGACTTCCCAGGAACAGCCATGACATCATTTGACTGTGCATCTGTCTGTAAGGTAACTCCTGCCTAATACGTTGTACTGCAGATAGTTTTCTACCACCCACCATATTGTGCGTGGCACTTATTTCTGGGTAAACAGGCTAAGGATGATCTAGGCGATAGGAGAGGAGGGTTCAGGGCCTTGCCATGCTGTTGTCAGTTGCAGTGGAGGGTTTCTTGTGTGTTTCTCGCTTTGCTTGTTCAGAGGCTGGCCGGCCTCCAGAGGGGGCGCTAAAGGGACCGCCTACATAGCGGGCAGATCCCTTTGGCCGCACCATTCCGGGGTTGTTATACTCTACTCCCCATCCCCTTCCATGAAGAAGAGGCATCCCCCAGGGCCTGACATCCGGGCGCAGGTGCCTGGGGAATGCTTATAAGGCGCGCGGCTGCAGAAGGACAGCCTCTTGTTCACCCTGGTGTGGGTTGGCGCTTCTACGCAAGTTGCTAGCTGTGTTTACTGATGAGATAGCAATCGCCACTACTCTCCTGAGCCACTCACAGGTCAAAGCACAGCATGCGCGCTCTCCTCCACACTGGTGAGGACATGAGTGCCATAATTCCGGATGAGCATCTCTGCCAGGAAATTGGCCATGCCTATCTGGTTGTTCTCCAGTTGGTTGGTGATCCCTAGCAACTGGCTCTTAAAGACTGGATCCAACATGAATTTGGGACCAGACTTGACCGAGTTGCACAAGTTTCTTACTTGAACCCTAGTGGTAAAGGATTCGTCTCTGACTTGATGGGTCTTCATGCTTTGAAATTCTGTGGAAAACTTGTCGTTGATGAGGGAGCTGATAGACGTCTCAGCATTAATGGAGGCCGAGGTGAAGCTCTTGTTCTCCCACTGACGTCATCAGGGATGATGTAGAGGCCATCCTTGGTGGTCTTGCAGGAGGAGTAGCTTACACTTACCACTCTATCTAGGTTCCACAGGTTGTCCCATCCTCCTCCGGGCTGTACCTCTAGGATCGGGGCACCCAGAGACTTTTTACACTGCCAGAGACTTGAAGGCAGACTGCCCTCCGCTGAAGCACAGGGGCCATTTCCTTCTTTATCCAAGCCCAGTAAACTCCATAACAGGAGAAGAATATGGGTGACTGGTCGCATATTGACAAGTTTGACTGCTGTGACTGCAGGTGCCGAGTATTCAGGTTTTTTAGACTGCTTTCAGCCAGGCTACTTGAGGCATGAATGAATGATAATGAATGAAGGATATTTTATTTGTATCGCGCTCGTGCACAAGTGTTTCAGAGCGTGACAAGGCAGGGGAGGGGAACAAGGGAGAACAAAAACAGCGATCTTACTAGGCGCAGTGACTTTGAGAACACGCAAGTGCACGGGAGAGGGAAAAAGGGGAAAAGTGCAAGGTAGGGGGCTAGTGGTGGGAAGTGCTGAGCAAAGGAATACAATAAAAAAACAAATAAAGATGGTGGGGCAAGTAAAATCAGGGGACAGGTGTGGCCTGGCACTCCCTGCCTCGCTGTCTCATTGTGTCACAGTGGAATGTGTTTCGTTTCCTAGGTGCTGCTTCTTTATGAAGGAAAGGAAAATGGTTTCAGTTTGAAAGAAATGAAACCGTTCTTTAATTTTAAACGGTGTGTATGTAGGCAAAATCAAATGGACATTATTAAATTAAATACACACATTCTCAGTGCAAATATGTTTATGTGTAAGTATTCATTATGTAACTTAAACTATGCTTATGGCAAGCACTAAGTACGTGTTCCAAATATCAGCAACATATTGGTAGGCATTGAAAGGGCAGCGATGGAATGACACCTGTTTACATTGTTTTTAGTTGTTGTTCTTTTTTTAACATTTATAGCACTGCACAACGCCCTGAGGCATCTAGGCACTTGTTACAGTGGAAATTGTGTAACAAGATGTTGTCAAGTGTTACAGTTAAGATGCATAAGCAGCGCAAGGCTATGCAAGTCGAATGGGTAAGTTATAAGTGAGTTACATCAGCAGCACAAGGCTGCACAAGTATGATCGTTAGATTGCAGGTAAATTGCATTCGCAACACACAGCTGCACAAGACATAGGAAAAAGACCTAGGGGATCAGTATTGGCAGTTCATTGAAACAAACAAAAGACCCCCTCCTGCAGGGAGCCTATTAAAGCACAGTCTCCATGTAATGATACCTCAAGCAGGCATAGGGAGCAGTGGACGGTGTCAGAAGCTCAGGTAGTTATGGTATAGTAAATATATTGGCAGTTGCACAGTGGAGAAGGCCAAGAGAGCAGCACTTTCTGGCAAAGCCGCATCCTCCATACCTGGGGGCTACCACCGTTGTGCAGGTATTGGCGGCAGGGTTTAGAACAGGGTAGTATTTGTTTGCAAGTGCAGAGTCAGTTTTGCGACCACATTGGACAAAAGAGCAGAGTGATGCACGGTATGTGTGTTAGCAGTACATAGACATTGCTGAGATAGGCGGAGGCAGGGAGGACGCTCTGAAAACAAGTTGGATTGTGGGACGGATAGGGGTGGGTATAGGGGAGAGGGTAAGCAGTGTGTTTTGCATTTGGATAGCAGGCAGAGGAAACTAAACAAGAGCTTGCCAGATCGCAATCACAACGAATGTGGCCTGGCTTATCTTCTGAGTGTGGAGAAACATTGTGATCGCATCGAGCAGGGGTTCCAGTTTGATAGCTTGGCCGGCGGAGACTAGATACTGAGGCATTGAACACTGGCCTTTGACACAGGCCGGCTCCGCCAGTCAGCAAAATGCTGTTTTCCGGTAGACTTGGATAACACCTCGTTGTACAAAGGAAAGTTCAGGGGGTCAAGCTGCCTTGCGCAGGCAACGCAGGTAGCATTAGGGGGGCATGGAAAAGAAGCGAAGTACAGCGGGATACCGCGGCGGTCGTTTTGCTGATAGTGTGAATCACAGGTAGAAGGGGTCAGACGCAGGAGCAGGGGTATCAGCGGGGGGAGTGGGTCGAGGTAATCATTGAACAGTGTGAACTGTGTGTGGCGGGTATGCGGATTACAGCCGCATCCTAATGGGTATATGCTTTCGTTACCTTCAGGGGATTTGCGGTCTCCTAGTGGCACACTTAGCTTGACATTGAAAAGCATCTCTGAAGGGGGTGGTGAGTAAAGAGCAATATCCTGGATATTGTAGGTGAGTCAGAACCCCTTGAATGGTCCATGAGGAGGGGTGGGTGCCCCATTGGGCATAGCTCAGTTGCGTCTCATTCCTTGGGGCCTCATCAAGAGTTGGGCGGTATCCCAGCGGTAATACTGCCGGGATACCGCTGGGGCTATTAGTGTTACCCTCAAACTCCCCGGTGCTATTAACGCCGGATCACGGGTTTGGCAGATTCCTCATTCCCCATTGAGCCCATTTGGGAATTGCCCATTGGGCTCAATGGGGAGTTTTCGGCGCTATTACCGCAGGCAGTATTAGCGTGTGGTAATAGTGCCAAAAATTGGCAAATTCGCAGCAGATATACCCCCAGCTCTGAGCTGGGGGTATATCCTGCCAAACCCATGATTTGGTGGACCCTTAAATGCGGTGGTAATAGCGTTACCGCTGCATTTAAGTTTGGTTATCACCAAACTCGTGATGAGGACCATGGTCTAGTCCCCAGTCCAAGGAATGCTTGAACAGAATGGTCTTCAGCATGGCCTATGGCTTGGCCTCATGAAAGGACGGAGAGCCCTGACAAACCGGCCACAGTGTTTTGGACTTCTCAAATATCATATTGAAAGGTACTTGCTTGATCTGACTTTCATTGACACCACATATCAGTGGGGAAGGAATCTGTTGTAGGTATTGTGGCGCTTGCTCCAGAGGACTACATCATGTATCCTGTACTGCACCGGGAAGCAATGTAGCGCTCTTTGGGTGCACCTTGTCTGCTTGTGATTGTTTACAGTCAAACGCAGTCCCACAGCAATCTTTTTTTATTTGTTCCGGCTTGCTAACATGAGCTTGGGGGAGGGTGGCATGATTGTTGTAGCGTGTTTACGAGAAAACCCAAAACTAGTTTTTGGAAATAACTAGGACACCACTTTTAAGTCTTCTGGACAGCACCCAATGCCATCGTTTGTAATGTAAGTGTGACATTGAAGAAGGGCATGGAGCACATGCAAATTCATCACAATCAGACATCTTGGGAGGCCGCTCAGCCCTACCTGCTAGTCCAAGTCTTCCTATTTTCCTCATGTCGGGCATGTTGCAGTTGTCCATACATCACAGTTCAGTTCCAGCGGATGATTGGTTGATAAGATTGTATGGCCTTTTCAGTGCCTGCACAAATTAACATTGTTGCACCCGGTTACTCCATTCCTTGAGGAAGGGAGGTTAGAGTTTTGGAATCAGGTTCTTTACGTTTTCGTAAGCGACTGGGATAATCCCGGGGTTGCTGGCCAAGTGACTTGTATCACCTTACCTTTCGCACCACCCAGTGCCAAAAGCTCTATTTTGGATGCATTCAGCAGAAGTGTTTCCCTTCATCCAGGAGTAGATGTGACCGATGTCATTTTGGATGCAGAGCTGCTGACTGGGTGTTATCCAAGTACACCTCACATTTGTCATAGTAAAAAGGAGACGTCAACGCGAGGGCCCCTGGGCACACCACGTCATGCTTGTCACTGAGTTCCTTGGTGCTCCAATTTTGGAGTTATTATTAGGTCCACTGCGAGACAGAGTTAGCAATTCCTACTCTTCGGCTGAGTCCCCTGCCTTCCAATCCTCAACTGAACCCGCAGATGCAGCAAGGAGCCTGTAGCCAAAGAGTGTTAGGGAAGGTCCTGCGGTGACCAGAGCCGGCAGAAAAGTGACAGATAGGATTATTACAAGATCCAATTAGTCTCTGCGTCCTCCACAGCATAGATAGCCATGTAGCCATGTCTTTGCAGTCTTTACACAGTGACTTTTTAAGATGTCCTGCTTTCTCACTGCCTCTCTTGCTAGATGATATTCGCAGGAATTGTAGGTATTTTATTCAATAGGTCCGCATAGACCTTTACTATGTTCAACAGAGTACAGATGCTCTTGAACTCACCTACGCACAACCACAACAAGTAACAAAAACTCTAGTTTCCAAAACTGAAAAAAGAATGTTGTGCCCAGCCCTACAGATAAGGGTGTTTTTGCCACTTTTAGTCCCTAAAATTGGGCAAATAAAGGAAACTGACATGTAGGTTCTTGTCCGCCTGCTTTCACGCTCACAGCTCCATGGATATTTTTGGACCAGCAGTGCCACTGGAAGAAACTAATTTTGTTGCTGCCTGATCCGAAGAGGTAAACATTACTGTCCGTGAATAATTATGTGCAAAGAAATATTTATTTTAAGAACATTTGTGTTTTATAGTTAAAATATACTTTTACTCGCTTATAAAAAAATCCCATGGGATTTATATTTTTCCTCCCTTAATGATCATTTTACTCCCAACTTTAAAAAATAGAGAGTAAAATACTCCCAGTCGAAATTCTTATGCCTTCCAGAAGATGTATGTGCTCATAATTTACACGTGCAATTCAGAGACAAGATCCTAATTTCCAGACATCAAAAACTCCACCAAGGTTGGTATTCTGAACACGCTCCTTGTCTACTTCTTACTTGCTGCTCCTATATTGAATCAGTAACCAAAATGAGTGCCAGAAGGGGAACTGCACTCACTCTGAGCTTCACTTGAATATCGAGCGAACATATAGCTCCTCATGTCAGCCTATCAGCCTGCCCTAAAAACACGTGTGCTGTTCGGATGAAATCATCTTTAATCTGTAAAGCCCCAGAAGTGATGGCAAAGTCTTGTTGTGTTTGGCAAGCCCAGCATTACACTTCTGAATCTTCCATGAATAACTAAACAGTTCTCAACGAATCTAGGCAACACGGCACGTCTCAACATGGGATGTGATTGGGAATGTATGTAGCAAGTAGCATGATATGGGGCTTTTCAGGTCCCTATGGCCAAGCTCGACCATACAGGATATATTTTAAAGGCTGCCATGGCTAAAAAGGGTCAGTCACATAGGACATGCAGGTGAATGTCATGTCTGTACACGAGGGGTCTGCAACCTTTGACTCTCCAGATATTTTGTACCACAACTCCCATGATCACTCACCATTGACTATGCTGCATAGGGCAAAGGGGAGTTGTAATTGAAAACAATTGGAGAGCTAAAGGTTGCTGACCCCAGTTATACACTGTGCAAGCATGTGACACACTCTCCGAGAAGTGTAAAAATTGAGTTCCGACTTCATGCAGAATTAGTCCTTGGTCTGTCTGCTGGGACTTCCAAAAAGTGGTAATACCATCATCACGTAATACTGTAAATGAACACTGCCAGGAAGTTCTGCTATTGTCACATTCCAAATACAGTAACTTGTCCTTGGTAGGACTGTCCCAGTAATACATCAAACTGTGCTGCTGAGTATTGCTGGTAATGCCTCATAAGAATAGCAGCAAAACAAAAGAGTTGATGGCTGGAAGGTTTAGAATAAATCTTGAACTCTGGCATTGCTCTGGGCAACCCTCCAGACCATCGTTTTTCGCCTGCCAAGCCATTACAAAAGAGGAAAAACCATATGCAAATCAGGCTTGGTCCCACCCTCAAAGGGGTAGTCCAGCCCGAACTGCTAGGTCACATCCCTTTTGCACGAGACCACAAGCATCCCCAGACATGTTTCAGCCTTGTTGGGCGTCATCAGTGAGGAGTAGCTTGGGTCTCTAAGCCCAGCAGGCAAGGGACCCACGTCTGGGCATACCCTTCCCACTCGGGGTGACAATAGCAAAACAAAAGAGTTGATGGCTGGAAGGTTTAGAATAAATCTTGACCTCTGGCATTGCTCTGGGCAACCCTCCAGACCTTCGTTCTTTGCCTGCCAAGCCATTACAAAAGGGGAAAAACCATATGCAAATCAGGCTTGGTCCCACCCCCAAAGGGGTAGCTCAGCCCGAACTGCTAGGTCCCATCCCTTTTGCACGAGACCAAAAGCATCCCCAGACATGTTTCAGCCTTGTTGGGCGTCATCAGTTAAATGTTAAATGTTAAATGTTAAAGGTATTTGTACCGCGCACCGTCACCAACGGAATTGGTCCCCAGGCGCTCTGGCGGATCTGTAAACGATAAGGTGGGATGGGTTAGTAAGGTGAAGAGGGAGTAGGATAGTGAGAGGAGTGGTGTTCTGTTGGCAGCTTCAGCTCGGTATACACCAGATACTGAGCTTTGGTGCAGGTATTGGATCGGTGTCAGTCCGCGTGTGCTGTTGCTCCGGCATACGTGTTGTTGCAGTGTTGTGAAGTGCATGCGGCTTGTGGTGCGAGAGATGGTTGTGTGAGTTTTGAGTGAGATAAGTATGCAGAGTTTGAGGTTATATTGGTTAGTGGGTTACCTGACCTTTAGCATGCTAATATTCACAGTTTTCTCCAAGTGCGGCACTTGTTGGCCTTTCACAGTCCTATCTAGAAGCGCGCAGGCCAATGTTCACAGTTCTATCTAGGTGTGGGCATGCTAACATTCACAATCTTATCTAGGAGAGGCGCCGGCTGGTGTTCACAGTTCTAAGTGTGGCACATGCTAACATTCGAGTTTCCTCTAGGCGCGGGCATGCTATCCTTCAATCAAAAACCTATCTAGATGCGACGCAGGCTAATGTTCCCATTCTATCCAAGCGTGGACATGCCGACATTCACAATTCTATCCAAGTGTGGACATGCTAGTATTCACGATTCTATCCAGACGCGACGCAGTCTAATGTTCACAGTTCCATCTAGATGCGACACAGGCTAATGTTCACAATTCTATCTAAGGGTGGACATGCTAGTATTTAGGATTCTATCTGAGTGTGGATATGCTAATATTTACAATTCTATCTAAGTGTGGACGTGCAAATATTCACGATTCTATCTAAGTGTGGACATGCCAATATTCACAATTCCATCTAGATGCGGCGCAGGCTAATGTTCACAATTCTATCTAAGTGTGGACATGCTAATATTTACAATTCTATCCAAGTGTGGACATGCTAATATTTCCAATTCTATCTAGATGCGACGCAGGCTAATGTTCACAATTCTATCTAAGTGTGTACATGGTAATATTTACAATTCTATCTAAGTGTGGACATCAGTGAGGAGTAGCTTGGGTCTCCAGGCCCAGCAGGCAAGGGACCCACGTCTGGGCATACCCTTCCCACTCGGGGTGACAATAGCAAAACAAAAGAGTTGATGGCTGGAAGGTTTAGAATACATCTTGACCTCTGGCATTGCTCTGGGCAACCCTCCAGACCATCGTTCTTCGCCTGCCAAGCCATTACAAAAGGGGAAAAAAACATATGCAAATCAGGCTTGGTCCCACCCCCAAAGGGGTAGTCCAGCCCGAACTGCTAGGTCACATCCCTTTTGCACGAGACCACAAGCATCCCCAGACATGTTTCAGCCTTGTTGGGTGTCATCAGTGAGGAGTAGCTTGGGTCTCTAGGCCCAGCAGGCAAGGGACCCACATCTGGGCATACCCTTCCCACTCGGGGTGACAATAGCAAAACAAAAGAGTTGATGGCTGGAAGCTTTAGAATAAATCTTGACCTCTGGCATTGCTCTGGGCAACCCTCCAGACCATCGTTCTTCTCCTGCCAAGCCATTACAAAAGGGGAAAAACCATATGCAAATCAGGCTTGGTCCCACCCTCAAAGGGGTAGTCCAGCCCGAACTGCTAGGTCTCATCCCTTTTGCACGAGACCGTCATCAGTGAGGAGTAGGTTGGGTCTCTAGGCCCAGCAGGCAAGGGACCCACATCTGGGCATACCCTTCCCACTCGGGTGACAATAGCAAAACAAAAGAGTTGATGGCTGGAAGGTTTAGAATAAGCAGCCTTTCTAAGTAGTGCTGGTAACTTAGCGTGTGCTTTATAGACTACCCAGAGGGCAAAAGGGGAGCTGAGAGCCTCTGGCCATTTAATGCTTCCTGTCTGTAAAGAACATGTGCTGCATGTCCACAACGCCAATAGAAAAGATGTGACCACCCTGTGCAGCCACCCACGAGAGAGACTGCCTGGGGACCGTTCTGACAGAGTCTCTGGACGGATCCTGTCTGACTGGGACCTGACAAATCACTCATGGACAAGACACTCAGCCAGGGAACGAGAAATGGGCACTCAGCCTTGGTATGACATGTTTCCGGGCCTGCCTGTAAGTAAGAGGCATTTAGAATCCCAGCCAATCCCTTATGTGTGAACCCTTACGGCCACTTCACCCACATCTCGAAAGGAGACCCTCATGCAGCTGAGTCTGATTCTTTGCTGATTAAATCCAGTCTGCCTAAACCTTCCACAGAGGACCAAATGCAGCTCAGTCGCCCCCTGGCAATCCAAGTCATTCCACCCCTAGCCTCCCACGGCATCCAGTATCTGGCTATGTATTCCTTCTGGTATGCGGGCTTATCTCCCACATAGATTCTAAATATTCACACTGCGCTCCCCCTTCACATTGTCCCGGGTGTCTGATGAAGAGTGTACCCAGAAGATGCCATCATTTAAAGAGCCCCAATGCAACTGAAGGCAATACAGAACTAATGTAAACACTGGGAACCCTGATTCTTTTACATGTTTGATGGAGGCTTGTACTTGTACTAGAAAATAACTAGTGAGAAGTGAATAAACAGAATAAACTTATATGTTTTCTAACCATTGAGTAGTTTACTTTAAGCGGCATGGTGCCCACTGATTTTACTGGGTATTCAGAAGTATTGTACAGAGTTGCTTGCTTAAACAGGGGCTCCTGTGTGGCCCTTCATTGACCTGTAGAACAAGTGGAGGGTTCCATGTCATAAAATCGCAGCAAAAATGGCTGTGATTTCAAAATATCGCGGCAAAAATGCAGTGGGTTTTGCGCCACAATCATGTAAAGGATGCGGGGGACACCCCTGCAACCCCCAAACCAATTATACCATTTAAGGGGATGGGGGACACCCCCGCAACCCTTGCTCCCCTTAAATGGTATAATGGGGTACACCTTTACTGGTTCAAACCACAGCATTTTTGCCACGATTTATTTTACCAGCGACATTTTTGCTGCGATTTTATTACCTGATAGCAAGTGGAGGCACTGAAGTGCTTAGAAGACCATATGAAGCACTTGATTTAAGATCGACAACTGGCTGGTGTTCAGGATTATACCAGGATTTTTAAAGATATCTCAGGTGGGTATGACCCATAACCCTTCTCCTGCTCCTAACATGCGGTTCACCCCTGAATACTGTAACACAACGATACATGCTGCATAATAGAAGACTGCGGGTCAAAGTTGACAGCAGACTGAAATGCCCTTTGAGAACTGCAATTGTATATGTTGGGGAACTGAGACTCCAGAAGGTCACCCTAAACTGTGAGTTCATCCAATATTGTCACACAGCCTTATAGAAAAAATAAATAATGTGACGACCCAACGAGAAGTACACAGCAAAAATCCTTACCCTACCTTGTGACAGTTTCCTAATGAAGACACAAACAGACTTACATTTCGGAGACTGTCATTTCTATTGTCATTGAGTCTGTCGCACCATTTCCAGACTCCACACACATCCATTTCTTTCCACAGGGAATCCATGACCACGTTCAATTCATTTCTACCACTATCAGACCTCAGCATTATCAAAATCACAGCGCGGTTGAGGGCTTCATCTCCCCGAAAAAGCCTTGCCAGCTTCCTCAAAGATGACGGTCTTTGGGCCTTGGCATCGTCACCATATGAAATGCCCCCCTGAAAACTGGACCTGTACCAACAGCTCTAAACATCGCCACTGTCATCCTGTTCCTAAAAGAAGTGAATGCATATCCTGATGTGCTTGCAAACTATCAATGTATTGCCAACCTACCCGTCAAAGAATAGATTCTGGAAAGAGCGGCCCTTCCCCAAATTCAAAAAGATATTGCTCTCCTACACAACTGTTAGTTTGGTGTTTGACCTACAAGACACACTGAACCAATACTTTTGGACATCAGAGAGAATCTCTTCTCATGCTTCAACAACCACCATCCTGGCTCGCTCATTGACCAGCCTGGCCCGCTCATTGACCAGCCTGGCCCGCTCATTGACCAGCCTGGCCCGCTCATTGACCAGCCTGGACCGCTCATTCTTTTCAGACTACGCTGCCGTGCATCAGACGTTTCTCCTCCACTCCCTAAACTCAGACTTTGAAAAATTCAGGGTTGCCCTGTCCTGTTTTGAATCCTTTCGGAGAGACTGGCCTTATTCTCTTCATAATAGGTCACTTTTTCCGATACAGGAACGCTGACGTGTGGGGTGCCTCTGGAGTCAGCTATCCCCATTTGACTTTTGAATGCCTGAAATCAAGCACTTGAGACGTCCATCCTGGAAACCTCTTTCTTCTGTCATAGTGCTGTACAGCTGACATCTAAATCTGAGTCCACCTGGGCCCAGGCAACAATGATCGCTGTTTGCAATCTGCAGCCCAAGAAACCCAGAGTGGATGGCCACAAACAGCCCCGGCCTAAACGAAAACAATCCTAAAAACTCTATCTGTTTAGAATCCCCTTTAAGAGCTGGAGAGGGGCACCACCCAACCAGGATGCAAGGAAACATGGGCTGTATATGTAGGTATAAACCTGAATTATAGTTCTTCCTCCTAGGCCACTCCCCAAGCTGCCATGCTTTTTTTGCTGCAGTGCCCAGGGCCGGTTTTCTTCCCTCCCCCCAAATATCCAAGCCTTTAACCCCCAAACCTCAACCCTGTGTCACTTACAGGTCTTATTCCGGCTTGACACTTTTCTGCATCCCTGCTGCTTGCCTTTGCCCCAGGGAGTTAGTAAAGGCAAATGTCCCTTTACTATTTCCCATTCTGCCATTTTGTTTTGTAGCTTTAGTTCTTGAAATGGGAAATGACCACACGTCAGTCATGCAAAGCCGGGCTCCCATAACAACAATTAAAACAAACTGTTAACACCCCAGCAGCCCAAAGTGCTTATAGCGTTAATGACTGTAGGAAAGGTGATGTGCTGAAGAATTTGTGCAGCATATTCTGTGTTTAGTGTGGTACATGGGTTACTAGCATTTAGTATGCCAAACATTCTGACTTCCGCAACTGCTTAACAAGCAGCACAAAGAAAACGTTCTGAAGCTGCGAGAAGCATGTGCAGTTCAATTCCACATATAAACAAACAGCAATAAAACACAAACATGCCTAAATTTTATTAATACATGTTTCATGTTCATTAAATTAACATTAAAAGTTACTTATGTGTACTTATTTTAATTCTCACAACACTCTTGTTTTTAGATGCACAATTCCATATGCTAACAGTCCTACAGAACCGAAGAGGGGCCATTATGGCTTACTTCCCGGACTTATAGGCCTCAGTTTCACCTCAGGCAATAACTTGGGGTGTGTCATAATGCCACTATAATAACCCTTCCCTTTGTCCATAGGGCTTAATTAAAAAATATCAGGCCTCATTGTGTGCAAATAAAATGGTGGTAAAATGGAAGTAACAGAATTACTTCCACTCTACCACTATTTTCCTACACTGTCGAAATCAGAGCTTGGAGGGTTTACCTCCCACTCATAGCGTGAGGTATATCCTCCACTTCACATTAAGAATTGGCAGATTTACCTCAGCGGACTTACCACTCATGGTAAATCTACAAAAATCCCCTGTGGAGATTTACAGACTCTTAAAATTGGTAACTAACACCGCCTTATGCAGACAAGTACATACACAGGCTTGCAGCGGTATATCTTTCATCACAGAGTCTAATCTGCCAGCCAACGCGTTCTTTCCGTTCTCTTGACCAACATCTGCTGGCGGCACCTAGTCCTAGATCGGTTTCTCGGGGTGACAGACGATTCTCTTCCAGGGGACCTCGGCTCTGGAATGATCTTCCTGTGGAACTCCGTCAAATAGACTCTTACAGTCGTTTTAGAAAAAGTTTTATAACGGTCTTGTGGAGCTAAGTTGGCTGTTGTCGGTGTTTTTTTTTTATAACAGCTGCGCCCGGACGCACGTTCCCTGCTTCTTCCCAGAGATATGGCTTTATAAATAATTAAATCAAATCAAATCAAATAACCTGCAGGTAAATCCGTCGAACACAGTGTCAGCAACTGTATATGAGGTTGGCGGTAATTCTGTGGAAAATTGCCAGAATTACCACGACACTAGTATAACAAGGCCCTTTATGTTCAAGGTTCGTTATTGGTGATGAATGGAAGGACTTGGAATGCCAACCAGCTGGCTCACATACTCAGAGAGTTCCCTGCCCACAGAGAGGGAGAGGAAAGGGCCAAGGATTCACAACTTACCGAGCTGCAGCTCTTGCACCACTTACCATAGAATCAGCCATGCGCATCTGTTTAACATAACTAAGCCACCTTTAATACCCCACTCCCTTTATATATTTTTGCTCCACCAAAAAGTCATTCATTTTTAATTTTTTTCTGAATAAAGATTGCCACATCTAAAATTAACCTTTTATGCTATATCTGATCCTCTCTTTTAAAAAATCGACTTGTACCAATTTCTGTCCGTTTTCAAAGAAATCATGTTTTGCATTTCTTAAATAAACATTTTCAGATTATTCAGTTTTTTCAAAATCTTTCCAACAGTCTTTAGTATATTTAGCAGAAAATGCAGGTTACTATGTGCACTTATAAAATACTTTCAACCACTTAAAAAAATATGTTTTAATGATGTCCAGAAAGATTTTCGCTACATGTTGTAACGGAAAATCCAGCGCCTCGTAGCATGCGACATATTAGCGCTATATACAACAATAAATCAAGAACAGAATTCCATACTCTCAGTCACAGCGTTAAATGGCACAGGCATCCATGATTAGGTCGGTGGGTTGGCATTTACCTGTGTACAAGACATTGCACCTCCAAATGAAATGGCCCCTGGGCAGAATGAAGTTGAAGTGTCAAGGGATGTTTTTTCCATATCTCTGCCTCTTATCCTTGACTACAATCTCAGCACAATTGGCAGCGCTGGAAGTGAGTTTGGTGAGGGGTGGTATATGAAGTGGATTCCCAGAAGAGCCTGGCCCCATTTTAGGAGGGACAACACCAGTTGAACCCCAAAGGAATGTGTGGGCGTAAGGAGGATTGCAGGTAGCGAAGGCAAGGGCAGAGGACACAGCTGGGAACCTAGAACCTGAAGCTCACTCTCATTAGACCATGTGCTCAGGCCCACCGGGCTCTCTGCCCACACAACAGGGCAGTGAAGGTCATTAGGCCACACGGGTCCTTAGGGCCGGGGGCCCCAGTACAGTCCCTGCAGTGCACTTGCGGTCATGTTGTGTCCGGGGCTGCCTGAATTGTGTCTTTTTATGTCTATGATGCATGCAGCAGTGTCTCAAAGCACCCGGAAACAGTATGAATGCCACACTACACATTTCCTAAAGAATGTGAACACATTTTATTTCCTCCTGATGTACAGGATAGCAACTTGTTATGCCTTGTGTGGTTTGTCTCAAAATAAGGTACCAAGAACTGGGGATAGACGGGGGCGGGCAGGGGGGGGGGGGGTACTGGGGTTGGGGGTAGATGTAGGGGCAGGCATATTAGATGAAAGTCTGTATCTTTAAGGAGCGTGGTCGCCCTCCTCCTGGATGTGGGTCTCCTCACATGGAGGTTTGACCATCACTAATTGTCGCCTCTCCACCTCCTGGTATCCCCTACTCCTATATCTTCGTCGTCCATATATAGCCATGGCAATCAAAACAGCGAGTGCAGTGGTGACGCCCACTGTGATTCCTGCTGCCTCCCCGCCGGAGATCTGTCCACCATCCCCACGTACCATCCTCATTGTGTTGCTTGCATCTGCAGTGTTGGTCAGTTTCCACATCTTGGTGCCGTCATCCTTGACCCAGGAGCGCTCAGATTCAGTCAGGACTAGGACCGTTTTGGTGCTGCCCACGCTCATGACTGGTGGACTGGAGAATGGCGGTAGCCGGACCGATGGTAGGGACATTCCAGCGAACAGACCTGATTTAACGCAGTAGTTAACTTGACATGCATCGCTGATGAGTGCCAGATGTTGACTGAAACCTGGAGGACACTTTTTCGGGGGAGCGGTTTGGCTGACCTGACCCCAGGAACCTTTAAGAGAAGGGGGAAATTTGGATAAGGCTAAAGGGTTTCCTTCCTCACAACTGAAAAATCCCCCAAAGGGGGCAGAATACTGGTACCCCATCTCAAAGTCGCTGCTTACACAGACTTCCAGGTCTACGAGGAGTTTCAGGGGGAAAAAGCTGAAAGGGCAGGACTGAGTCGAGGTCAGAGGGTTGATGCTTTTGCTGTTATAAAGGCCCCCAAAAAGGTAACCAGAGTATTCTGGGACTTCCCCTTGGGCGACACACCAGTAAGCAGTGAACTGGGCAGTGGACACCCGGAAAACATCACCACAAACTTGATGGCAGTTATTGAACCAGTCACACTCACTGTGGCACTCAGAGTGAGTGAATCCATGTTCCTTGTTCTGTGAGATGAGTTTTACTGCAGCATAGCCCTGAGGACAGGAAAAATCCTCAGTGAGGGGATTCTTATGCCGTAGACCCTGGCATATAACACCAGTATCTCCCCCACTAATCCCACGGCACTCCTGGAAAGTCCCTCCAAAGGTATAGTTGGTCATCATGCCCTCGCATGAGGCATCATCGACATTGGCATGGAAGTTGAAGTTTGGTGAGGTGGCATCGGTGCAACCAGGGTAAGTGTTGACCTTGTAGTACCTACTGGATGCTGCTTCTACCGTCTGTACGAGCTTATGCACAGATGGCTCAGGGAGGTCTGGCAGTGTCTGGGTGTTGATGAAGTACGGTATGGGCAGGCCTGACCGATCAATGGCCACTAGCTGATTGGTAATGCCTTCCTGCCATGTCTTGAGGGTGATGCCAGGGTAAAATGGCACTCCTCCAATGCTCTCCACTCTGGAGCTGGTGCGGTTTTCCAGATAGCTGTTGGTGAAGGAGTTCCCAGAGCTGGTGTTGACACCAATTCCAAAGCTGATTATGCTATGGAAGGATATCCCGGCTGAGGCAGTAATGGACTTCCTCTGGGACCAGCTGTCTGACAAAAAGCTAGACCTTATATGATCCTCTTGAACTAGACAGGCACCTGCGTCCACACTGGTGAGAACATGAGTGCCGTAGTTCAGGATGAGCATCTCTGCCAGGAAATTGGCCGTGCGCGTCTGGTTGTTTTCCAGGTGGTTGGCAATTTCCACCAACTGGCTCTTGAAGTCTGTATCCAACTTGAAGTTTGGGATAGCCTTCACAGTGTAGCGAAGGTTTCTCAGCTGCACCCTGGTTGTGAAGGACTCATCTTTGACTTGATGGGTCTTCATGTTTTGAAATTCTGTAGAAAACCTGCCACTTATGAGAGATCCGATGGACATCTCAGCATTGATGGAGGATGAGGTGAAGCTCTTGTACTCCTTCCAGCTGGCTACAATCTCTGAATTCATCTCCAGGTTGGTCTGCTTCTGAGGGATCACAAAGACGGCATCAGGGATGAAGTAGGCGTTGTCCTCTGTGGTCTTGCAGGAGGAGTAGTCCACCTTCATCACCCTTCCCATATCTAGATTTCGCAGATTGTCCCAGCCTCCCCCAGGTAGAACCTCCAGGGTGGGGACCTTTAGAGCTTTCTTGCATTGCCAGAGACCTGATGGAAGATTGTCCTGGGCCGAAGCATAATGGCATTTTCTTTGTTTTTCCAAGGCCAAAAAAGTGCACAGCAGAAGAAAGTTAACTGTGAAGGAGCACATGTTGAAGCCAACCCTGACCGCTGAGAATATCGTGCAGGAGTGACTGTGGGTGTACAGAGTGCATAGACTTTACACCCTCCTCCCTTCAGTCCTGTTAATGATTTCATGAAGAGGAGGGGGCAATGGAAGAGGTTTCATGTGACACTGATAATGACCGAGAGATGAGTGCCACCTGGCAGCAGGGCACTGCCGCCCTCCTTCGCTGCAGTATGTGCTTGGATGCTATCTCTGTTTTATCAAGATAAACATAATTCTGTTGCTCTGAGCAAATGCAGTCTTGATTTTTGTATTACTTCCCATACCAAATATGCAGAGGAAATCAAAGGAACTGAGTTTGCGCTCCCTCACTCTACACCCACCTTCTTGATGTAAAGATGTTGTTTAATATGCGCATTGCGCAGGGATCTTCACATCTGACTCCCCTGTGAACCCGGACAAAGTCATAATGTGACCTTTCTGTGCTTTTGATATTGCACAGTGAGACAGTCTCACAGCCAGAGTTGGTTCTTGTTGCAGACAGCTGATATGCTTGTGAGAAAGGCCCACACAGAGTGTGTGAGAAGACCATACAGTTGTCGGTAACCACTGACATTACCTCAGGCAACAGCATTCAATGTATCAATCTTGAACTCGTCTTTGCCTTTGCAGGAGGAGACCAACCTTATGCATTTCACTCTCGGCTAGGCAGCAAGTAAGCCATCCTGACTTATCCTGCTATGCCTCTCCATAGCTTCCTGATGTAGGTTGTGTAGAAGTTGTCGAGACCTCCTGTGACATTGGTCATATAAAGTAAATGGGCCTCATTACGAGTCTACCGGTAAGCTGCTGGTGCTACCGGCGGGTTACCGGCAGACTTGCATTACCGTTATTGGCACCCGATATCCCGGTGTTACCGGGATATTCCGGGTGCCGGCAAGAGCAGTAAGCTCCCATTCCATGGAATCCTATAGGACGCCATAGGATGGGAACTCTGGTGCTTCAGTGATTACTCTGCCGGTTGGGACCTGAACTCCCAGCAGGTCAGGCCTGCCAGGAGGTCAATGCCCATACTGGCAGACTCGGAGAAACGCGGTCTGGAAAGAATGCCATAGCCGGTAGTGACTGCCATTTTACTGCAATATTTTCTGGACTGGTTTACTCCTAATGACCTCCAACTCTTTCCTTGGAGGACATGCTTGCCCCAATTTTGATTTCTTGCTGGACATTTTGGAGTAATTTGAGCGTAGAACAGTGCCTGAAATTCACATGTACTCACTTATCTGTCAGGTCTTTCATGACTCACCTGTGGTGGCAGCATGGCATGGAGGCTGCACCCAAACTAGTGCCTGTCGTGCCACTGTAACCAGATCCAGGAGCCAATGTGGCAAACAACGAGAGGGAGTAAGTCAAGGGTTGGGAGAGAAAAAACATAGCAAAGAAGGAGCTAATATGATTATTGCCATAAACAGCCAAGTACTCCCATAGTCCACACTATGCCCATGTACTTAGCTATTTACCTATAAAGGAAAATGTAAACTCCTTAGTTTTGGTTTTTGAACAATTCCTCCTTTCTCGCTATGGTTGTCACTAAATTGTAATTCATCGTTTAGTGGAGTTTGTTGCTTGTTTTCTACCGAGAACAGTTTTTCAAGAATGTCACCTACTTTTCAATAGTGACAAAAAGTAACTACCTCGTGCCTTTCATGATTGGCAGACTAACCCAAGAACCCACCAACCATCTGAATCCCAGCAAAGGTTTTAGTAAGGCTCCCGAAATGCTTCATACCAGTTGCTCCATGACGAATGATCACCCAGACTCTGCACCAAGTGCACCTTCATTCACTGATTACTTCCAGCAATCTGTCCGTCTGTAACATATGGCACTCCTAGATCAAACCCTTCCCCCCACTTTAGCTCCCAAGAATCACAGTCCAGGCCCTGTTATTCTCACACCTCGAATGAGGGAATGCCTTCCTCATTGGTGTGGCGGCCATGCACCCAGCCCATCTTAGGCAGAGAAGACAAAGTAGGGCCTGAGCCCTCCGGGGCCACCCAAAATCTGTGCACTGTGCGGCTATTTACGGATTTCACCCTGCACACTGAGCAGCAGGGGTCACTCTCTGGCTCCCGCTCTCCACGCGTGTCAGGAACCAGGAGGCTCTCCCTGCTTGCCGGTTCTTACCTGCGTTGAGCGCATTAGCTGGGAGCCCTATTGAGCAGCTGAAGAGGCGGCAGCGAGTCTGGATGGAAAAAAAGGTAAGGAAAAAAAGAGTTTTGTTTGTGTATGTTAATGTTAAAGGTATTTGTACCGCACACTGTTGCGACCAGAGTGGTCCCCAGCGCTCTGGCGTATCTGAAAAGGAGGGGGTGGGAAAAAGGGGGCAGTGTGGGGATTAGCAGGGTTTAGTGGGAACAGGAAAGTGAGGGTTGTGATGTCCTGTTGTCAGCTTTGGCTCGGTTTGCACGGTTCGCTGAGCTTAAGTGTGGTTTTTGGGTTAGTGCGAATTCCCATGTGCTGCTGAGCGGGGATATGTATTATTTGTCTGTTATTGGAGTGTGGTGAAGTATGATCAAATTGCTGTGCAGAGAAGTGGTTGTGTGAATTTCTGTATGATAAGTGTATGCGGAAAGTTGAGGTTTTAGAGTTGGGTTAGCAGGTTTTTCTTACCTCTTTATCTTAGCATTTCTGCGTTAAACATCTATGATTATCCTGTGTGTTTGCTATTGTAGTTTGTCCGCCTAGTTGTCAGGCATGTTGAGGAGTGGCAGTTTTCCTTTGTGTTACTCTAGTGGTATGTGTACCTGGCTGATGCAGACGTGTTTCCCGCCATGGGGTTGGCGATGTTTAGGTTAGAGGATTCTGGTCCCTCCTTGCCCATCTCGTGTGGGGTCCTTAACTACCTACATTTCCTCTGTGGACTAGCGTTATGTGGACATGGGTGGTCGGAGTATTCTCCCCTCGCCCTCCGGTTAGGGAAGATTAAGTTAGGGGTCATGGGTTCCTCCTTGGGATTCTTGTTTCCCACTGGGGCTATGCTTCCTAGTAGTTTCCTTCCGGTTCTGGATCAAAGAGACAGATTTTGAATAGTTTTCTGATGATCCCTTGTGTTGCGTATGTTTTTTGGTAGGTAATTCCAGGTTATAGCTGCCAGGTGAGAGAAAGATGATCCTCCAAATGTTCTTTTATTGTATGGTTTTGGGTCTAGGCGAATGTCATTGTCAAGTGGTCTTGTCGGATGGCAGATGTTTATTTTCTCCTTTAGGAACTCTGCTCTTTGGCCGTGGATTGCTCTGTGTTATGTACATTGTTTTGAACTTTATTATTTATTTGCTGTTTTATTGGTAGCCAGTGGAGCATTTCCAGCGCTGGGGTAATGTGTTCTCTTTGTGGTAGTTTGAGCAGGAGTCTGCCCACATCGTTTTGGAATGCGCTCAAGTTTCTTTAATAGTCGTTCTGGCATTCCTAGGTATAGGCTGTTGGCATAGTCTACTCTTGACGTATGTGGTGTGTGTGAGTATGTATGTATGAATGTATGTGTGCATGAGTGTGTGTATGTAGGCATGCAACGGTGTGTCTGTATGGGCCTGCACATATGAATGCTCTGTGAATGGTGAACATGGGTGCTTGTGTAAATGACAGAGAAGGTGTATGGGTTTGTGACTGGTGGGTGAATGTGTATGAATGTGTGCATATGTATCTTTGTGTGTGTCATCATGGAATGACAATATAGGATTATTCCCCTGGTGAGCTCCAGCATGGATCCTGCAAACGGCTTGAGTGGGTAGCCCAGGTGTTTTACTCTGTCCCACTGACTAGCAATTGTCACATGGTCAGAGGGGGGTTGTAAAGCCTTCGTCACCTGAGACCAGCTGATAAAAGAACATTTTTGGAAAGGCAATCTGGAATAAGTGATTACAACAGGAGGGGTCACCGCCTGAAATGCTATTGAAATAAGCAGATGGGACTTGGTTGAGATTTTGCCCATCAACTCTAGTTCCATCTTGAAGTATAACATGGACATCCATAATTTTCATACACTAACTTTGTTATCAACTTACTGGCAACACCAGCCTAATTAATGATAGTGGCATGCCTAGAGTTAGCGGTAACAATTAACATATGGGGGTGGCTATCCACATCCCATGCTGCCTCAAAGTAAGGTGCCTGAGGCTAGCACCATTGGACCGCAAAGTGTGAAGAGCCCTAACCAACTCTTTCAGCAAACAGCAATAACCTACACTGCAAGCAGCTGCAGTCTGCTACTGTGTATACTTTATAACTCTTAAGCCTGTAGACCATCAGAGACATCACTCATAGTACAGACCTGGCCCTTGTGAGGGCCAGGATGAGGCACCGTTTTTACAGCCGTTCACTATGGTATATTGAGCAGCACCTTAATCCAATACACCACTGACAATTCTATCTAGACTAGGTGCCGATTAGGCCTCATCCACCACATTACCTAAAGTCTACAACGTCAACATCTCTATAAGAGTTATTACATATTAGTCCATCTTTGCCTCAGTGAACAGTACCAGCAGAGTCAGAATGCCAACTTGGGTCCCCTGAATATATCCACAGCAGAATGGCATAGGCTGAGACCCTTGCTCGGCTCTTCATAGCACCCCTCCTCAAAGGACCGGCATAATGCATTAAGTGATTCACCATGACCTTAGGTGGAGCCCCTGGCGCTGTCCACCAAGTTGTGCCTCAGCAGCTCCCTGGTCTAAGGGCCCAGAAGGATATATTTTCACTTGCCAGATAAGGTGCCCTCCAGCACATTGTTGGCATTGCCCAGACGCTAGCATAGCGTCCCATTCCCCTATGGACCATGGGGTGCTGTGCCACCAGCTCCTCATTGAGTGTGGCAGGTCTTCAGTCCCAATGATGGCACACCACCCAGCACTCGCTCCCCTCGCAGTACACCCTGCTGTCCCCATGGCCTAGGGCTCTGCCTTCATTTAGACCATCCAATGAACAGGGTTGCCTGGAGAATAAATAAAACACTACAGTAGCGTTGCAGCCATAACTTTCCCCCCTGAGGGAAAATGTCAATTCAGGTAAAGCCCCTCCCTCTGCTAGATACCTCTTCTTTCCCAAAGGAGGGGCGCAACCAATTAGGCCCTGGATTTAGAAACGCCAAGACCATTTACCTGGGGCAGGAAGTATAGTCCTCACCTCCACGGGGCACCCACGTCACAGGAAGTATAGTCCTCACCTCCAGGGGGCACCCACGTCACTGTCCCCTACAGTGTCCTTGCTCCTCTCCTTCATCATTCTCTCCCAACCATCCTCTGACACCATTGGTTGCTGGTCCTGTTCCATCCTCTTGCGTCACCATTTGCATCCTTCTCCATCGCCTTCTCTTTATAAAACTAGGTTTTTCTCTATCCCTGATGACTTGTTGGTAATGTTCTTGCCAAAACATATGTTATGCTATGAAATCAGAGCACTACACCCTTCATAAACTGCATTGTTACATTCATTATTTACAATGACTCAAGTTCAATTGTTGTGTTTAATCAGTAGCCAACATGTGTTTTGGCCTGTAAACCTCAGGTCTTCAGCAAATATTTGATGAGTGGCCACTTTTTGATCCACTTATGTTATGCTTCTCCTCAAATGTGTGCTCCAGAGTACCAATGGTGCCTGCATAGAAAACGGTGCTGCTATTGATTATTCCAAATCTTCTAATCTTCAAATCCAAATAATTACCCATGCGTTAGGTGATCTCTTAGTTCACTTATAATTCTTGAAAGGTCCACGTTTATTCGCTCTGGTGTAGAAAAGATACAGTATTATTTCATTATTCATCTTATTTCATAGATGAGAACGGTGCTCCTCAAGAAGAAAGATGGATTGATTAATGTGACTTTCTCTGTCTCAAACCGTGGCATAGTTGTAACATTGTTAATGGAAAAAGGGCACATTGTACAAGTGTGTCACTTATAAAAAGCAACACAAAGGTTTGTTACCCAATTACCATAGGATTGCACTTCAGGGCTCACGTACCTCGGACAAGTCTAATTGTTGATGCTTTGCGGAAGACCATCGTTAGTACAGTAGCTCTTTAAATATTTTTTTAGGAGTGATATGTGCCAATGATTTTTAAGTTTCTTGAAAGTAGTGGCACTGTCTCCTGAGTATTGTGTGATAAATTTGACTTTTTCTAAACTGGATTGAGGGGCTTGATGCTTTTTTGTTACTAATAGGCCCTGTCTCTGTCTGGCACTGCTTTTGGTTGTATGTGTTAAAATCGCTGCAAAAATGGCTGTGGTCACAAAATATTGTGGCACAAGGCAGTGGTTTTGCCGCCACAATTCATGTAAAGGATGTGGGGGACACCCCTGCAACCCCCAGACCCATTATACCATTTTAAAGGGAGCGGTGGACACCCCCGCTTCCCTTAAACAGTGTAATGGGGTACACCTTTAACGGGTCAAACTACAGCATTTTTGCTGCGATTTTTTTGTACAGGCGACATTTTTGCCGCAATTTTATCACTGCATACCCTGCTTTTTACTTGGGCAACCGAAATGCTTTGGCAACTGTATTTTATCCCAGAGAAGCTTGTGGCAATGACCTTTTCTCCTGCCTGATGCTGTATCCTATCCCAGAGAAGCTTGTGGTAATGACTTTTTCTCCTGCCTGATGCAGTATCCTATCCCCAAGAAGCTTGTGGTAATGACCTTTTCTCCTGCTTGGTGCAGTATCCTATCCCCAAGAAGTTTGTGGCAATGACCTTTTCTCCTGCTTGGTGCTGTTTCCTATCCCCGAGAAGCTTGTGGTAATGACTTTTTCTCCTGCCTGATGCTGTATCCTATCCCCGAGAAGCTTGTGGTAATGACTTTTTCTCCTGGCTGATGCTGTATCCCATCCCGAGAAGCTTGTGGTAATGACTTTTTCTCCTGCCTGATGCTGTATCCTATCCCCGAGAAGCTTGTGGCAATGACTTTTTCTCCTGGCTGATGCTGTATCCCATCCCGAGAAGCTTGTGGTAATGACCTTTTCTCCTGCCTGATGCTGTTTTGGCTCGCTACTGATCCTGTGAGCAATTACCATACAGTGGCGAAGCATATTTGTGCACAAGTAAAGTGAGGAGCTGACCCCATCAGGGGGATTGTTGGGATGGGATTCCCCAGGATTTTTTAAAATAAATGATTGGAATGGTGCATTTAGCAATTTAATTCTCGGGAACACATTTTATATAAATGCAATAGGTTTACAGGCCACTTTCTTAAAACAACACAACGAAAATTCCAATATTTCACCAGCAGTCAGTGCTCCACAAAAGATTTGGAAGTGGGAGTATTTTACTCCGTATTTTTCATTGTTTGGAGTAAAATAATTTTTTATGGAGTAAGAATGTGAGTCCAGTTCCCAACGAGAGTATTTTATAAGCGAGTAAAACATTTTAAACTGAAAAAAAGAAATGCTTTTGTAATATTTATTTCTTTGCACCTAGTTATTCATGCACATTAGAAGATATATGTTTACTTCTTGCAATCAGGCAGTTAAAATAGTAGTTTCTTCCTGCGGTACTACATGCACTTCTGATCCAAACTTATCCATGGCGCTGTGAGGGGAAAAGCAGGGGCGTAGGATTCTACATGTCTTTCTCCTATTTTTTGTTGGAAGTATTTGTACTCTCTATTTTTATTTTTTGGGAGTTTTTGCCAACTATTAGGGAGTAAAAGTGGCCAATACACCCCTTATCTGTAGGGCTGTCAGCAGTACAGCAGGGAATATTGTAGCAGCAGATCATGGATGAGCCCATCAGGAAATATTTCAGACTTTTTATAATAGATGGCTGCATACTTGTTCCACATCACTGAGGCTAACACTGATACATTGTGCAACTGCTACCAAACATGAAATACACATGACTCGCATATCTTATAACAATATCAAATACTCTGCCAGGACCATGTAGTAGGAGGGGATTATTGCACTACAATACACCTGCAAATTGCTGAAATGCTCCTCTTTGATGCATCAGCATAACACATGCACACCCTCTAACAAGGAACATACTCTTGTCAAAGGCCCCACTTGAATCTCATCAGGACATCCCAAACTACCTTTTTTACCTTGTCTTTGTTTACATTACTATTAGGTCATAGTGAAAAGCAGAATAATGAAGGGGCTAATTAATACATGGAATGTGGAAATCTACAGTCTGTGATGCCAGAGGATTTGATGTCACACCAAAGGCATGGCAACCCAGCATCCTTCAGGTACTGGTGTCGCGCTTGACCCCTGGGCATGCATGCATTCAATTGACTGGCATTAGGATATGTTTCCTTTGCCACACAGTAGTAAACTGCATGGAAGGTAATTCATGAGGAGGCAATGTTGAATTTCAGTTACACTATGAAAGTTGAAACACTTCTTTAGCATTCATATCTTTTTTAAGAAGTATACAGAGCACTCAGGTTATGTACTGGAAGTCTCGGATTTTACCTCATATCGTTATGAATGGCTTCAGTGTATGTTACTACTCCTTCTTTGAGCCCCATGCCATGAACTGTATGGAAAACGATGGGCATGTTGGAGTTTTTGAACAATAGCATTCTATCGCAAACCTCCAACAGCGCCCACCCATGTGCCTGACCTCTTTGGACTGCCTAGTCGAGCCCAGCCAGCCACTTAAGTCTTAGACTGGTGAAAAATGCACACAAGTATCACCTTACCTAAAATTCGTAGAACCTCCAGCAAATTGACTACGGTCACTGAGGGCATTCCAACCACAAAGCGCATTGAGGCCATACAAATGGGGAAAGAGTGCTATACAAATAACCAAATACAATAGAATCACGTGATTGAAGGTCGGCCTTACAACTGAAATACAGAGCAAGGATAGTGGATACAGCTCCTTAGCAAGTTGTGGTATTAGGCTAGGCACACCTGGTATATGTATGTGGCTTAAGTAACAGCAAGGCATACAACAGCTGGGGCAAAGCACAGGTCACAAAGCCAATGTGACATAATTAAACACAAGGAAGGAGCAACGTGAACAGGTGGGGTTCCTGTGAATGATCAATCAGTACAACATGCATTGAAATGACAGCGGAAGTCACAAGGTTCAACACATTACTCTACTTGAAACCCTGAAGTGTGAAACACATGGCTGGCAGCATGAAACATATTGGACCTCATTACAATCCAGGCGTTAAGGGGTTAACGGCGCTGTAAAAGGTGGTGGCGCCATTAAACCCTTAACGCCTGATTACGAGGTCCCTTTGCGGGTGGCACCAGCAAACCAACCAGCAAAAGGACCTTGGTGCTAAGTACGGTGCCGCAATTTGCGGCACCGTACTTAGCGCCTTTCCCCATTCCCATTGAGCCCTATGCGGCAAAAATGGGAATGGGGAAGGGCCATGGCTGCATGGGGAATTACCGCCCCGCCAACCTCTGAATGGGGCGGTAATTCCCCATTCCGCCATGGCGGAGTCGGTAAGTTACCGGCACGGACCATGGTGCTGTCCAACTCCTGGGTCGTAATGAGGGCCCTTGAGTGTTAAAAAGAAAAACAATAAAACCGGTCCGACAGTGTGAGACATACAGAGAAGCGCACAACAAGAAACTGGCATCGTGACCCCCACAACGTTCCAAAACATGCAGCTGTCAATGTGTACCATAATTTACATGTGTCACAAATATTGTGTCGCTCACCACCTACTCTGCAGTGAATTCAATGATAGCTCCAACTGTGCGCACTGCAATACAATGCACTGCTTTCATCCTAAGCATTCCATTTGGTAGAAATGGCTCCTACCAACGAAAAACGTTTTGATAACATCTAATAAAACGAGGGACGTCTGCATTCATGATTGGTGAATGAATATTAAATCAATAAACTTGTGAAACGAATATTGCAAGCTAGTAAAATGTAGTATTGTAACTCAACTGCTGGCTCACTCTGACGTCTTAGTACGAGTTACTTATAGAAAGCAAATAAAAAGGTAATAATCAAATAATAAAAAATATACATGATACGAAATGACCCTTTCAAACGTAATATGGTGATTGCACATGGTGTGTACGTCTTTATCTGTGTTGGACACTACAAGTTAAGAACTGAAATAAAAGTTTTGGCACCCTTACGCGTTCATATATATCCAGAGACTTGCATTTCCTTTTTATGAAAAGAATGCAGGAAATGGCACTGCAGTCGTCGACGGTTAAATACAGGCTATGTGTATTTGTTTGGTCATAAGAAATCTCCAACTCCTCCTTGCAGGGGAGCGAGGCGTGCAAACTTGGAAGCTGCGCTCGGGTGGGAGAGCAGCAAACGCGTCCTAATTGTGCTATGTCTTGTCACAAGTAACGGGAAGGTACGCAATGTTATACTGCTGTGTTTGTAGCAGAGCAGACTTGTGAGGGCACAATATTACTCACCTCAGGTTCTGTAAACAGGCCCAACACTCCCGTTGTGCACGTGCTTCCAGCGGATTCTTCTGGAGTCCTGCTCAGCGCATTTGTGCTTGCAGGCTTGGGTCACAACAGGCACCTTTTCATAACAAGAGTGTTAGTGGGGACGGAAGGTCACACGTCACACCCTACCCCGCCTTCATCTTTTAGCATTGTACATTAACCCCATCCCCTATCCCATCCCTACACAGGCTGACTACACCCTAGCCCAGTGATCTTCAAACTTTTTAGGCCTGTGCTCCCCTCCCCCCGGCTGTCCCCCCACCCCGAGCAAAAAGTGGGCAGGCCGGACCACCCCAAAAAGGCCAAATGGACAGTAAGACCAATGGCTATGAACTATTGCGCACCGTCACTGCACCCTACTCCCAGTATAGTCCCTGGGCTCCCGCATCTGCTCCCATCACAGTCTCTGACCTCCCTCATCCCACTCCTAGCCCAGTCCCTGTGCTCTCCCCATCCCACCCCACCACAGACCCTGGGCTCTCCAAACCCTGCTCCCACCACTATCCAATGGCTCGCGCCCAGCCTTCTCCCACCACAATCACTGGGCTCCCCACCCTGCTCCCAGCACAGTCCCAGGGCCAGTGGTGGCTGGTGATTTTTTAAGTGGAGGGGTCTAAATATTCCCAGCAGATATGCCATAGCGACCGAGTTCAGAGAGGGAGTTGAACCAATCAAGGGGGGTTCGTCCCTTTGAATTGTTTTAAAATAATGGGTTGAAATTTTGCATTGTAGAGCATACTTTAAACAAAATGGGTAAAAAGCCAAACAGTGTGCAATTGGCGCTGGGGGGCACAGGGAGCAGGCATGATATTTTTTACTAGACATCTATGATAGATGTCCAGTAAAAAGATACCATCTCTCTCCCTGGGCCCCACAGTGCCTCACACAATCAACATGAATATGTGTGTATGCAAGGCGCTGGGGGGTGGGTGGGGCAAGGACACAGTGAGCATGTGTTGCTGAGGAACTGAACTGAACTGTCAAAGGGAAACAGGGTTTCCCTTTGACAGTAAAGCCAGCCCAGGAGCACTCCCTCAGTTGGAAAACGCAGCTGCGGGAGTGCTCAGTGTTTCACTGGGGTGGCTTCTCGGCTCCTCCATAATGGGTGAGGGGGGACCCTGGGTGGACGCCCCTTCACCTAGTATGGATGAACCGCCAGGCTCGGACTGGCCTATAGGGCAATGCCCGTACCAAAAATGCAAAATGCTAGTGTGGGCCAGTCAAAATGTGTCACTTTTTGGTTTGATGAGTTACTAGGGCAGCTAGTAGTTTTGACCATTGTTGATGAATAAATATCACAATTTGCTTACATTTTAACAAAGAACACCCCCTTCGGTACTATTCAGTCTGTGACTAAAGGAATGAATATCCATTTGCAACTGTGGCCCACTTTTTCATTGGTGCCTGACACAGTTCCATGCTCCAGTTCGACCATGTGAGCCACCCCTGCCCATTTCCTCCAATCTAAAAAATAAAACTAAACTTTTTTTTTACATTTCATGCTGAGCTCTCGCACCCTCCTCCCCTCCGGGGGTTTGAAAACCTCTGCGCTAGCCTGTGTGAGAGACAGGATGGGGAAGGATTAGTGGCAATCTATGCCTTGAGGGCGTGTACATTTTAACGCCCTCAGGCATCTATTTGTCCATGCTTGGGGAGCCTCTCCATTCTTCATCTGTGCCAAATTGAACTGAGCATGTGCAGTGGAGATGGCTCAATCAAGTACTCCCCACTGCACGAAGTGTGGGATCATTGCTACATCACCACCGCCCAGTGTCAGCCATGAGACAGGAGTCTTGCTGGTGGGAGGTGGCTGCCTGGTGGGAGGAGGCAGCAGGGGGGGGACCACCCAAAACGCCCCAGTGGCCCAGCCACCCCTGATTACCAATGGCTTCAACACAATGAGCTCAAGGTTTTTCAATACAATTCAATGCATGAACTTATGCACCCTATCCATTCCACCACTGTTGCACATGATTACATTTCTTCTCACACATTACCTATTATACTACAGCCACAAAATGTAATGTTTGATCTAAAGCATGCACGTGTTTGAAACTGCACCTCAGAATCATTTGGAACTACTTTCCTTACAATCTCCGAATAATTAAATGCCCAAATGAACTTTTCAGTTAATTTATTAGAATTCTATGTCAAAACACAGAGACTCAGATTATGCTCAACTCAACTCAACTCTTTACTTCTCGAGCAGCAAAAAACAATTATCATAACTTTCTAAACAAACTGTAAAAGAACTACAACTTTCATGAAACCAAGTGATTTTGAAGTTTGCATATAATTCGTCCAACATTTCAAGTGAGAAACCTGTCCAATCACGACCTCTAGTCCCATATAACAACCTCTGTCCTCCTTCCTTCTTCCACTTTCTTTGCTGCTCGTGCCGCACATAAGTGAATCTTTTTTTTTATTGGCGCATCAATATGTATGTCTGTTGAATACTCGAAGTGTTGGACAGGGTTAGCGAGGCGCGACAAGCGGCAAGCGTATTATTACCGGAGCACATGCGCAAGGGTTCTCAGAAAAACGCAACGGACTCACACAGTGTTGTCGTTCGAAGGGCACAGTTGGATGCAGTAGCTTCACGAAAAGTAACACAGCTCGGCGCAACGGGATCCGGGAAGTTTCCGGCACCAGTGCCTTCTTCTGTGGAATTTGAGTGAGAGATTAGGGAATACATTAAATTCCCGTTCTGCATAAAAGAGGAGGAGCGACTGCAGCATTCAACGCAGTGCAGAATGTTTCAGTAGTACAAGACAGTGAAATACACACAGATCAGTGGTCAGATCGGACAAAGCACGCCAACTAGTGGTGACACAGGCACACCTCAGGTACAATGCGGTACAAAGTCAGAGAACTTAGGTGAGCACGATGGGCACATTCCCAAGGAAAACTGAAAGTGGCTCCCTAAGGTCACAAGCCTAGGGGCAGTTTGATTGACGGGCACAGTCCCAGGAAAAACTGGTGGAGTAATTATCCGACCTGCCTAGCTGTGAAATAAAGTAGAATTGACAGAGCATCCCAAGTGAACTGAACATTTGAAGTGAGTATGCTGCGCAACCAAGAAACATGAGCAGAGAGGTCTCAGACGAATAATCTGACGTACCTCATGTCAGTGGCGTCAGGATGAGCCATGCTGTCAAAAGGGAACTGAGGGTCGGCAGAGGCCTGCGTCATGAGATGGGCATTATGGAAGACGTAGTAACATTCTCATGGGCGATGGCAGAGCTGAGGCGAGAAGCACGAGGTGAAGGGGGTAGAAAAAACCACAGGGCTAGCAGCACCCAGACCCCACCACCCCCCAGGTGAGCCATACAGGAAACATAGTGGCAAGAGAAAGGCAAGGTCATGGGACAGGTTTGCCCAGGATAGCTCAGAGAACTCCACGGAGGAGAGCTGGCAGAGCAGCGATGAATCATGGGACGAGAGCTCTCCAGAGTCAGTAGTCTCATCCTCCAGCAGTGCCAAAATGCACAAGACCAAAAAGAGTAAGACGTCGGACGTAGAAGTTTCGGGGGATTAATTTGACCCCGATGCTTTGATCCACCCCAGGTGCTCGAAAGGGATCCACCCGAAAATATCACAGCTTACTTGAGGAGAAGGCTGAGGGCTCCATTGAGTAAGGAAGCCAGGAGTAAGATGAGGGCGGAATGCCCCAGGCTCGGGTTGCCAGAAGGGGTGGCCGAGACACCCGAGATCGACAAACGCATGCTGACCTTCATGGGGACATACGGCAAGGATGTTAGGAGAGGAATAGACCGATCCTGGAAAGCTTTCCAGGATAAGCTATTGGATGTGGTTGGACCAATCACAAAGATATGGAAAATAGCGAGGCCAAAGAGAAGAAAGAGGCCGTAGACCCGAAAGTACTTTTAGGCTGGGCCCAGAGGGCTGTATGTCTGGTTGGCAATGCCATTAACGCGATTGCCACAGAGAGAAGGTGCTTCATTCTTATGAAAATCGGCACCCAAATTTAGGGGTGTTAGCCCCGTCAGAAGCAGCAGCGGCAGCCAAAGGGAAATAGTTTGGTGGGAATTTCATCAAAGACATGGCCACATTTGCAAGCACATATGCTACACTGGACAAAACACAGGCCTCACTGAAAAAGATCTTTGGGAGAAAGATTTTCAACAGTGCTGGTAGAGGCAGGGGCTGCTCAGCCAGCTGACATTCATCTTACAGGCCCTCAGGAAACAGAGCACAATGCAGGGATCAAGAGGACTGAAGAGCCAACCGTTTCCATCTAGAGAAAGAGGCTGGGCAGAGGCTGGAGGTTCAGAGGCAAGCAGTAGAATAATAATCCAGGTAAAAGAGTAGGTGCTGCAAGCTCATGCATTAAGCACAAGCATCCCACCAGTGGGGGAGAAAGGCGCAGTATATGCACAGGTGGAGAGAAATATCCTCAGACTGCTGGGTTTGCAGATGGTAGAGGGTTTCACATTAGACTTTCTACAGGAACCGGTGCAGCTACAGCCACCAAGACCAAACTGTTTCAGCAGGAAAGACGAGATACTGCTAGACAGGGAGATCGAGAGATTATGGCAAAAGAAAGCCATTACACCAGCATCAGGAGTGCAAGGAGCTTTCATAAGCAAGATGTTCTTGGTGAAGGGAAAGCACAAAGTGAGGCCAGTGATCAACCTCAGGGCACTGAATGCGTTTCTGATATACAGACACTTCAAGATGGAAGGAATCCATCTACTGAGAGACATTCTGCAGAAAGGGGACTGGCTAGCACGAGTAGATCTCAAGGACGCTTACCTGATGATGCCCACACACCAGAGACATCGCCATCTTCTTCAGTTTCTCTGGAGAGGTCAGAGATGGGAGTGTACGAGTCTCCCGTTCGGTCTGGCATCAGCTCCTTGGTGCTTCACCAAGCTAATGAAGCCGATGGCAGGATACCTCAGAGAGCAGGGCAGCAGATTTATTATATACCTGGACGACATCTGCTGAAGGTGCCAGAACAAAGAGATGCTTGTAGAGCAGGTGAGGTTCACCATCAAACTATTACAACATTTGGGTTTTCTGATCAACGAAGAGAAATCGGAGTTGATCCCATCACAGTCGATGGAATTTCTGGTTTTCATTCTGGATTCAGAACAAGGAAGCCCCACACTACCCCTTGAGAATGTAAACTCCATCAAGAAGGAGATAAAGTCCCTGATGGGGAAGGAGATGATATTGCTGAGGGGACTATCCAGGCTAGTAGTCCATCTGTCATCCTCGATTCAAGCAATATTTCCAGGCCCTTTGCATTATCGGGCCTTACAGTGGTTAAAGACAAAACACCTCAGACAGGGCCTGCCTTATTTGCAGAGAGGGCCCGTTTCCCAAGAGGCGAAGACAGAGCTGGAGTGGTGGTACCACCACATGTAGGCCTGGAATGGCAAGGTGATATTTGGCTCGTCCTCGGACCTCATCCTAGAATCAGATGCCAGCCATTGGGGCTGGGAGCTTGATGCGGCAAATGGACCACAGGAGGGAAATGTTCGGCGGAAGAGCTAGCCCTCCACTTCCATTGTCTTGAACTACTGGCAGGATCCTTCACAATACAATGCTGGACACAGGAAGGGGCAAAGTGTTCCATTCTTCTCAAGATGGACAATATGTCCACGGTCAGGTACATCAACCGCCTGGGCGGTACAAGATTCAGGATGCTAGCAGAGCTAGCAAAGGATTTTTGGCAGTTAAGCCTTCAGAGCGGAGTCAGTGTTACAGCAGAACATCTGCCGGGTGTCCAGAACCATGTAGCGGACTGGAATTCGAGACACCTAAGAGACTTCAACGATTGGCAGATGGAGGAGTCAGTCTTCCATGAAATCATGAGTTAGAGAGGTCCTTGTCTGATGGATCTGTTCACCTCGAGATTGAACAGGAAGCTGTCACAATTTTTCAGTTGGAAGTCTAATCCGGAAGCAACAGCGACAGATGCCTTTCTCCAGGTCTGGGGACCAGCAACAGATTATGCGTTCCCTCCATTCGCCATGATACAGCGAACGGTTGCGCAGGTCACGAGGCAAGACAGGCAACAAGAGTGATACTCGTGACTACCGACTGGAGAGGTTAGGCTTGGTTTACGGACCTTCTGGAGATGTCGTACGATTTTCCGATCTTGCTGCCTCAGAGAGAGGATATCCTGCTAGGACCATCAGTGGAGGTACAACCATTGGTTCAGACAGGCAGTCTGAGTCTGGTAGCATGGATGATTTGAGGAGATCCTAGGCCAAGCAAGGACTTTCGGGTTAGGCTCAGGAATTCAACAGAGAATCCTGGGCCCCTGGAACCAAGAATGCATGCATGGCGTAAATGCAGTAATTGGTGCATGGAGAGGGAGGTACATCCCTCTAGAATGGATGTAGTTCATGTCGTGAACTTTCTAGCTAACCAGACAGCTCAGGCTAAAGCATACCGTAACATTAACACAAATCGCTCAGCTATTTCTGCTGGACATGAATATGTCAAAGGTGGCCACGGAAGCGTACATCTGCCGATATGTCATTTATTAAAAGGGATAAAAAGTATGAGACCACAGGCTCCAAAATACTCTTGTCTTTGGGATGTGAGCGTAGTGTTGAGAATGTTTGAGGCATGGCCAGATAATGAGGCGCTATCCAGGAAGGCCCTATGGACGGAGCTGGCTACTTTGCTCTGCTTGATTTCGTGCAAGAGGGTTTCAGATGTCAAAGCTTTGGAGGTGGACAGAAAATCTTTTTCGCATGCTGGTGTAACTTTTATATAACGAAAAAAACTAAGACAGGGATAGAGACAGTCAATTATTTGGCTTTCCCAGACAGACCGAAATTATGCCCAGTCAGATGTCTGAAGTTTTATGTGAGTATTGCAGCACAATTTAGGCCCGCTTGGGAATGGCAATTATTGATTGTGGTAAAGAAGCCTTTCAGGGCAGTAGCGTCAGCTACCATGGCAAGATGAGTAAAATGGCGCATGAGCCAAGCAGGCATTGATGTAGGATATTACGGAGCACATTCAATGAGGGGTGCAATGACATCCACAGCATTCAAGATGGGTGTATGCCGAGAGGACATTTTGAAAGCGGCAGACTGGTCGAACAAGTCGACTTTCAAGAATTTTTACCTTCAACTAGTCGAGCAGATGTCTAAGTTGATGGCAAGTAGGCTTTAAACTAGCATGATCCGAGCATCTGGGTCTTGACATATAATACAGATTTTCAGTACATTCGTATAGGAAATCATGATTCTATTGAAGACACAGAGGCAAAGGATTATCCCACACTTTCACTCGCGAAGATAGAATGACATGGCTGAAAGAAGTTTGATTGATTATCTAAAGTTTGATTTCAGATCTGTTATGTTTCCCTTTGTGATTGCCCACCCTATTTGGAGTGATTTGTTCATAACTGCTGTTTATGTTTTGACAGGTACAGAACCCAAGGCATCAGGATCATGAGGAATAGTCGAATGTGCTGGTTCAACCGTTTACCGGTTGGGACGCAAGTTTCAGTTAACGATCAGCTGAAGAAAGAGGAAGAAGGAAGGAGGACAGAGGATGTTATATGAGTCATGATTGGACAGTTTTATCACGTGGAATGTTGGAAAATTATATGCAAACTTCAAAATCACTTGTCATGGAAGTTGTAGTTCTTTTCCAGTTTGTTTGGAAAGTTATGATAATTCGTTTTTTGCTGCCCGAGAAGTAAAGAGTTGAGTTGAGCATAAACCTTTGCCTTTGTGTGTTGTTATATTATGTTATGTCTTTAAAAGAATCATGACTTTCTATTATGAATGTTTTGAAAATCTGTTTTAAACATGCAAGTGGTAAATAATTGACAAATACGAAAAAAGACGTTAGGTCCAACTTTGACTGTTAAGATCCCAACAATTTTCCCATGTGTCAGGACGCAAATACAATTCCAAGTCCTTCCTCAAGTTCTAGCTAAAATATATGGCAATAATGGACGGCAATTGTAAAAGACTAAAGAACAAACTGGGCATCCTTCTTTTTCTTTGATTTTCACTTCTAGAGGTCCTTCTTTTATTTCTGTGGTTCTGAATGTACATGGATGGTTGGTTAACATGATGGTTTCAATGGCTGCAGTAACACAGGATTACACACTTTCAGAAGTAGTGGTGGCAAGAAAGTGCCGATTGCGTGAGAACGCTAGACCGTTAATAGTGAAGAAACGTACCCCTGAAAGAATGAATCACCCTATGTATTGACCCTAAATTAATAATTTTTCTTCCATGTCAAAGACTTAAAGACACCCTTTGTTTTTGCTATATAGCTATTTTTAGCAGACATTTCTTGCAGGAGATTTTTATCTGAATGTAAGAACGCAACACAGTCAATATCATATTGTTCTCAAGTGATACAAATGGAGTATAAGGTAATAACCAAAATTAAAAACTAGTAATTGCAGCTCAACTAATAACCTATTCCTGAAAAGATAATGAAGCAAAGTTCCCAGCTATTCCTTTTCTAATTTGTGTTTTAACTGCCAGCCCAGATACTCCACACAGGAGTTCCTTAGCAGGATCTTTAAAATAGAAAGCACAAATGAACACGGGGCGAGAGAGCGATGAAACACAAGGCTAATGGTAATACATTAATTCCCCTCCTATCTTCACTCCCCGATCGCAAGTTTACATCTCTCTTATATTTAATTTTACAACTCTCTCTCACAAAATTAGCACTTTCTGATACAACTAACTCAGAAGGATAGCCAAATTAAATGTATTTTTTATTTATTAATCAGCATGGCAAGTGTACAGATAAAAGGGTATGCAACAAGTATTTATTTACCCCCATTTTTCTCTTTATTGAGACATGTCTTTAACATGTTAGTGCTTAGACTACTGAGTGGATATTGGTATTACAATATTAAATATTCCACTTAGAATGGTTGCAATGTCTAACAAACGTTTACAGATACGAATACAACTATGATATTGCCAATTTCCGATAATGTAAAATTGTGTATATCTGAACATGCCTGAGCAAATAATTTGGAGAGTATGATTTACTCACCTGAATTATGCTGAAATACGGCAATGTTTGTCTAAAACATCTCAATATAAATGTTAAGAAATACTATTTTCGTCATATCTTTTTTCTCTCAGCTCTTCTTCTATAATGTCTCAAGATAACTTGATGCTATTTGGAGGCATCAACAATATTCAGTCTCGAATGCTTGCATTGGATGTATGTGATTATTGCGACCCTCAGAAGTCCGATGGCCGAAAATGCAGATTGTTTTTTGGGGGGTTTTCAATCCCTTTACACCACATACATATGCGGGGGAGACCCCTTGCTGCTCCCCATACTTGTATTATATCCCATACCCCCCACACATATACATGTGGTGTAAGTGGCAGTCGGAATTCTGGAGGTGACATTTTGTTATATATTCCTTGCATTTGCCTTGAAAGAGCCGCAAAGAGTGAAGCACGTGTTACGTGACAGCACGCGTTCATTGTTCGACTCGCAAAGGCATTCGTTATTTTATGTTCATGTGCATTACAAATTGTAGATGAATATAAATACTATCTAAAAGATGAGATCCAACAAACTATCATTAGAAGTATAACTCATACATTTGGAGCAACTTTTATTAGTAGCATACTGTAAACACCTAAAAAGGGTAGCACAGACCACCCAACTCTCTTCGGAGAATATTTGCACAAATAATTATTCACAGGCATAGGGCGAAATGTCTAGACTTCCTCACAGTAGTCACGCGGTATAGCCCCTTAATCAGAATAGATGTGGCCAGAGCAAGGAGCACTTGTTTTCGCCTACTATTTGATGATTTGTTTTAGTTATAGAAGATAAAATACCATCCTTTGATCAGGCTCATAGTCCAATAACTTTGGGTCCTGAATGCAACTGACGTGGGGTCTAGAATCCCATCTGTAGAAATATTATGATATAGTTTTCTTTTCCCTGACTCCTGATTATTAATGATTTTGTCTGAAAAAACATGTCGGTATTGATGGACAATGCTATGGAGACTGGGTTGGATTTTCAAGTGCATAATTGCCCAGAGATGGAAACACTGCCTCATTTATTATTAGAAGAGTTGCAGTAGAAATCCTTGGCAGTTCTAAAGGCTGTTTTTTAGATGCCAAGATGGGCTCAATAGATTTGGATGGCCATGTATCACAGTAGTTAGAGCGTCATTGACTTTCCGGCTTTCCGTTTTTTGTTTTTTTTTATTCTTAGGCCAACTGAGAACCATTTGGCCAACTTGGGAGCATTTTTTATTTTAAAATGGAATTAGAGGATCAAATGTTTTGGAAATTAATTTGAATAAGAGTGAAAGGCAATATCTGTTGTCCTCCATTTCTCAGTGCTGACTGCTTTCCTCCCCATGGAACATGAGGATTTGGGAAAAAAAAACTTTTTGGATAGGGCCAAACTAAGTTAACAGATTCTCACTATTGGTGTATTTCATGAACACTAATTCAGATCTGCATATAAAACGTAAGGATTTTGTGGGAAAACTGGCTGAAAAATGCGCCATTTGGCTACATTTCTAAAATTCTAAAAATAATTATGGCCACCTTGGGCAGTGGGCTCACTCACTCTGTAACACGCCAGCCCAGGGGAGCCGACTTATGAATTTCCAGGGGGATGTCCAAATATAGGAAGAGACATCACCGGCAGTTATGACCGCATTTGCATGTAGTCACCAACTTGGCGCAAGGGGGGGTGGGTGGAAACATTGGCTAGCATGCACTGCATATACTAAAGTCAAGTAAGAAGGAGGTTTAAGCCTTCCAGTTGCATTCCAGTAAGACATCACGGCCCTTACTTCACCCCTCTATAATCATCCAGGTTGTAGTAGCCCTCAAAAGGCAGAGCAACACATCTAGGATGGGAGACGAGATGTTTGCTAAACAGAAGGTACAGGTGCAAGGTGGAGTACCACCACTAATACCAAAAGGAAGTTCCCAATTCAAGGGAAAACATGTAAAGAAGTTTCAACATTCCTCGACAGGCAGCTCTGGCATTGCCAGTTGGGGTACACTGCATGTAAGTGTAATGCTTTTGGGACTCCAAAAATTTGCTGATTTCTTTGAAACAGTACCCTATTTCTAACTGAGTGCTTGTTTAATACTTGTTTAAGCTTATGGTATCCATTGTTGCCCCACAACTTTCATGTTACCTTGAGTCAAACTCTCTAGGCAGGCTTTAGACTTCTTAGATTAATGGAATCTGTGATGATTTCTGTTCTTGATGTCATGGCCATGCTCCAGTACCGCTGTGAAGTCAGAGTTCTCATTTTACTTGACCTCTCCACGGCTTTCAATACGACCAACCATGCCATCCTGTTTTGACTGTGAAGAAGTGGTATGCTATCAACTTTGAGAGCTCTCTGACCACCTCCATTTTCTTAAGGCCTTAAAGACATTCCTTAATGTTTAAATCTCTCGGTTAGGGGATCTTCGGCAGTCCTGCTCCTCAGCGCCTCAATGCCTTCTAGCCTTGGTTTCAGGCTTTATAAAGCAAAATACAGTGCAATACAATATAATCTCAAAGCTCTCTAATGAAGTTAGGTAAGGATATTGGTCCCAGAGGAAAATAAGCAAGATAGCTAAATGGAAAAATGCCCCACCTACAGATAGTTGTGTGCATAAAGGTTTTTCTATGTGAAGGAGTGGACCTGAAAATGAATGTATATTTACCATCTGCATTTTTGCATAGGGTAAAAAAATTGCTTTCCTTCACCCGGATGAACATTATTGTATTAATAAACCAGGGCAAAGAACTTCAAGTTGCAAGTTACTAGCCAGGCATGAAAAGCCACTCGCCCCCACACATACCCACACACCATTTCTTACTCAGCACTAGCAAATTACCATTAGATAATAGCTGGTGGGAAGTGCGAACTTTGAGGCCCAAATGAACTCATATTTAAAGAGTGCTTCTTGGTTGATGTAATGTTTATACAGTGCTCGGATATGCCAAAGAGGTCACCTAGTGCTGTCCACTACAGTCACACTAATGTAGATTTAAAACACTGTACCCTACTCTAAAAGGACTACTTCTAAGGGCAGTGTGGGCATCTGTAGACTCTCATAAAGCTTGTAAGAGGGTTGTTCACTCAGGAAACCAGTGGTCGAAGTGCACGAAAAGAAGTAGTGGAACTATGTTCCCAACTGGCCGGCACCGCTCCCCACAAACCCCATTGATGCGCCCCCACCCATGCACAATACAAACCCCAAAACACATGCACCTGATGTTTACGGGAACATCCAGTGCAGTGCACTGAAAGTGCAAGTTTCAACGTGTTCCTAAAGCTTTATTTTAAAACAAAACCATTCCGGAACGGTTTCTTTTTAAAGTAAAAGTATAGGAACGGTAAAACCTATTTAAAAGAAGTAGAGGAGCACCGCTCCCGACCGCTCCCACCCACTTCGACCACTGCAGGAAACACCAATGTCTTAAGGTTTCTCCACAAAACTGGTATGACCTGTACTGAAGTCCCCTGTCAGGACCCTGGAGCATTTGTGAGGGCACCTCGAGGGGTTGGGTCCCACCACCCACTTCATGATGGAAGTCCTGGAGCAGTGTAGGGAGGGTCCTCTCCGCAAAACAAGGAGTGGGTGGCATGGGACGGCTTCATAGTATCATAGAGTGATGATAATGGTAGCTGGACTATCAGTGAGATGTAATGGAATGGAATAGAAATGCCTGCAATATTAGAGCACCTGAGCATTTCCTGACAAGGTAGCCAATGATGGAACTCTGCTACTTGGTCGTAATTTGGAGACAGCTGGCAAATAGAGCAAGTACCAGAGGGCCTGGCAAATGCCTCCCCAGTGCCTACACAAAAGAAAAAAACTGTTGGCTTTGTCAAGGTTTGCTTCTCCTGCAGTCAACCCACACATGCTTGCTACTTATGCATAAACCCAGCTACAATTGCACTCTATATATTCGGGATCATAAAAGTGTATCAATAATCAGACATCATATTCCACGCTTGATAAAACAGAATACACCTTGTTCAATAATACATTTATCACACCTAGAAAGATGACCATTCCCAAAACCCTAACTGAAAGGAGTTTTGCAAATATAATACTAGTTTTTACCATTACTGGACCCTCCTCTATCGTGTACATCCCTATACCCCTATATTTCAAAACATACCCCTCACTTGCATACCATATGCCCAGGATTGGACCTCTAGGCCCAATATTTTCAGTAGAACATGCTCCACATTTGTGCTATTTACTCTGCCCACATGTGTGACCCAACACTCACTTCCTTTTGCACTCCCACGTTCCCCTCATTTGAATCATAAGATTTTAAAAAATGTCCTCATCTTTTGTGTCATCACATGTGCCCTCATTAGCTCTTTTACATCCTAAAATGAAACTCTATTCACCAAAATGTATGCATGCTATCTGTTCCTATGGGGCAGTACACATGTTTGCTTTTAACAGGAATTCATTGCAAGAAGCAGATGAAAGGACATACCAATTGAAGATACACTTGGTTAAGACATTTTCATTTCACCCCGATTTTTAGAAATTGAGGGACAGATGCAAAGCAAGAGCCTCTTGCTTTGCATCTGTGCCTCCATTTCTAAAAATCATTCTTTACCCGGCTTTTACCCGCGCCAGAGAGAGACAAAGTATGGATAGCACAAATGGCCATCCATACTGCGTCTCTTCTGTATGGCCCGGGGGGGGAGGGGACTCAGCCCCGACTTCATTCTGCCGGCGGGTGCCCGGGCCCCGGAGCACCCGCGTACTCGACGCCCCTGCACCTGCCGACACTGCAACCAAATCCAAAAGTCACTGCTGCAATGAATAACGCAATGCCATTATAATCCCAACATACAATTGGAATCAACTTGAATTTCTTCCATGGATTAGAGGTCCTTAGCCGGTGCTTGGCAGAATGGTCTGGAAAGGATGTTCCTAGAAGCCCATTTCTGTTTTAATGAAGCTGTCTTGGCTCATCCTTCACCCTATTTAGAAAAAGGAACATCTTACAAACGTGCTAGTGAAAAGTGAAACATGCCTATTCAGCTCTAAAACCCTTGGTCGTTCTGTGCCCACTTGTCCCTGCTGGGTCTTGTCTTACAATGCGACGCATGTCTTTTGAGGGTCTGTCGGATCACATCGACTTTCAGGGAGAAGTTCCTCCTCTGCAGTCAGCTGTAGGAATCAAAATTCTTTTGTATCTGCTAATAAAAAAAGGGGGTGGGGGGTTCTCGACGGCCACATTGAGAAAAAAAGCTATGCGGCACATCTGGATTCAGTTTGCAGGCTCCCATGAAATAAGCTTGGACTTCAGTCTTGATCTGAAGCTGGAAGTCCAGATGCCAAAAACATCCGCCAACTCAACCACTGTAATTATTATTATTATTATTGTTAGGGAATTTATTGAGTATGGGCCTAGCTGCGGGAAGCAACGGAGCGTTTTACAAACATAGGGGGGAAGAACTCTCTCAGGAATGCATAGGAAATGAGAACAGTGAGATAACAGTGGAGGAGGAGGTTGGATGAATTGGCAGCAAGGGATTTACAAGTAACCAGGGGAGGAGACATTGCAGAGCAGATGACCACATCTCAGGTAGGGTGGGGAGTGCGTTGTGTGTGTACCTAGGTGTTAGGGAGGAGCCATTCTTTGAAGAGGAAGGTCTTGAGCTATTTCCTGAACTGGAGAAGTTATTAGGCAAGTCTGATATTGATGGGGAGGAGGTTCCAGAGTCTTGGAGCATAGACAGAGTAGACCTGTCTTCTGGTTCTTTGCTTTCTGCACCATCGCAGTTCGGGTCTGCACAATTCCTTACTTGTGGTGGGTCGCAGGCCTCTACAGATGCTGAGATTCTCATTGAGGTAGCTTGGGGACTTCAGAGTGACAGCCTTGTAGATGATGCAACAGGATTTGAAGATGATACAGGCTTGCAATGGGAGGCAGTACAGTTTGATGAGGGTCGTGGTCATGTGGTCAAATTTGCAGAGCCCTTTAATGAGCCTTGCTGCGGCATGCATGACTCATTTCAGGGGTGCCAGGGTAGTTGTAGGAAGGCCTACCAAAAGGGCATTGCCACCATCCAGGTGGGAGTGAACCAAGGCCTGGACAGAGGATCTGAAGTTGTTTTCTTTGATGAAGGGCTTCATTTTCCGCAAGAGATAAAGTAGGTACCAGGCCGTTTGTGTCTTCCTTGCTATGTGCTGTTTGAACGCGAGTTGTCTGATGATGTTGAAACCATGGGATTTAGTACAGGTAGCCAGCTGGAGTGTGAAGCTCTCAAGGTTCACACTCCAGCTAGGGCTGGATGTCTGGGTGTTTGGTGGTGTTGGTCAGCAGTAGGAATTTAGTGTTGGAGGGGGTGAGCTTCAGGTAAACACTGGACATTCAGGACTGGGTCAATGTGAGGCAGGCCTTGAGTCTGTGGATGTCTTTGCTGGAGGATGTCTTCAGGTAGATCTGCGTGCCATCTGCGTATAGGTGAATGTGGATGCTGGGTGGAGCGAGGACGGCTCAGAGCCGTTCCATGTAAAGATTGAAGATAACGGAGGACAGGATGGATCCTTGAAGGACTCAAACATTGATGGGTAGATTTGGTAATCTGGAATAATCCATTTGTAAGAACTTTTGGCGATTGGCAAATTACGATTTGAACCAACTGAGGATGATCTCACTGATCCCCAAGCGGCAATGTAGATGGTTGCAGGACTGCAATATGTCTCAGTGGGTTAAAAAACCTGCCGCTGATATATTTTCAAAACATAAAAATCACTGCTTCGACTAATGGTTACTTTACCACCACCTCCCTCTTCCTTATTCCAGTAGAGCACTAGTAATCCATTCCATTACCTTCACCTCCCTCTTCCTCATCTCAGTACTCCATTACCCCATTTCTCACTTCCTTGTCTCAGCACTCCACTACACACATCAACCTCAACCTCATCCTCCTCCCAGTACCCCATTGGTAATCCATTGCACTTCCCCCACCACCCTCTTCCTCTTCTTAGAACCCATTTGTTAGTCTGTTGCATTACCCCCACTTCACACTTCCTTGTCCCAGTACCCAAATAGACATCTGTTGCATTACCCCCCGCATCCCTCTTCCTGATACCCATGCCCTACTAGTAATCTGTTACATTATCACCTCCTCCCGCTAATTCATTCCATTACACCATTGACCCTGCCTCATTCTTCCACTTCCCAATACCCCATTAATAATCCTTGCATTACCCCTCCTCCCTCTTTCTCATCCCAGTACCCAATTAATGATCAATTTAATTACTTCCACCTACCACACCCTCATCCCTGCTCCCCATTAGTAATCTGTTACATTACTGTCACTTCCACCTTCCTCATTTCAGTACATAATTTCCCTTGCCTCTCTCTTCCTCATCCCACTATTCCATTATTCACACCTCACTCGTTCTCATCCCAGTACCCCAATAGCAATTATTTGCATTACCTTGCATCGCTCTTCCTTATCCCAGTACCCCATTAGTAATCCATTGCATTACCCTCCCCATTTTACTGATCCCAGTCCCCCAATTCTTATCCATGCCATTACGCTGCTCCCTTTTTCTTCATCACAGTACCACATGATACATAGCTGTAGAACACATATTGATAACAAAGGATGTGACATCAGTTATGTTACCAGAAGAAAAAAGAGATATAATTACTCGTGGGTGGGAGCATAGCATAACAAAACCCTTGACATTTAGTGAAAATATTTTAGTAAAGGGACAGTTAAGGTGAATAAGTTCAGTGCAACAAAACCGTCAACATTCAGTGAAAAACTTTAGGTGAAGTGAATTTAATAAGCCGCCTGATATTCTGCAGGTGTTTGAAGCTATGCCACCTAAACTATGAGGCCCCCATTGCGCAGCCCCTAAGCACACTGATGACATCACAAATTACATCACCGATGGCATCAAATGTCACATCCTTAGAACATCTTAGATGCCCTCAGTGATGACTTTATATGAGAAATCGGTAATGACACAACTTATGACCTCCTCAATGACCTTATGGTTAAGTACCAGCCAGGGTGGAAGATTTGAAGATATGGAGTGTATTCTAGCACATAAGCAATAAACCCTTCCTTTTTTGATGATCCAAAAAATTGTCAAGCATAGTAAATAATAGAAGAATAATTACAGAAAAGTCAGTCTTGCACAAATAATTCTACAATTTCTGATGCAATCCAGCGGTAGTCTGCAACATTTGCATCGCCAGAAGTTTCACATTACAACTTCCACAAGCCATACCCAACATAGACAATGGTGAGGAATCATGGAAGTCCCTGTCCACAACATGTAGAGAAGTGCAGGTTTCAAATTCTTGCACTACAAAGATGACAACTTGGTTCCATTCAGTACATTTGCTACTCTAGACCTAAGTAACTGTGTCCTTGCAACAGGAAAATATGTTTCCACATGGTTGACCTTTGCATGCCACCGGCCCTGAACTTTACATTTGACATGGTCAAGGCATACCTTTTGGTTTGTTATACTCGCAGAAGATTGTCCGTGATGTGTAGATATATTGTTTGGGGAAACCGATCCTTCCCGTGGGATGAGTGCGAGTGAGGTGTGAATAATGGAATAGTGGGATGAGGAAGAGAGAGGCGAGGGAAATGATGTACTGGAATGAGGAAAATGGAGGTGGCGGTAATGTAACAGATTACTAATGGGGAACTGGGATGAGGGTGAGGTAGGTGAAAGTTATTAAATTCATTGGTTGGGCAAAAGTCATAATTATACTACCAAATATCTTCTTTGCATAGGGGACGGTTTTTAGAACAGCGTGATAAAGGTACTAGAGTATGTTATCATGGTAAATGCTCATCCAATACCAAGTAACTCTGGTGTGTAAGAATAATATGGTTGCAAATTAACAGTAGTTTTTAATGCGAAGTCCAAAAAAGCTTTGCACTTAAATCCATAATTAAATGTAGAAACACACTTTTAAAATGTTGCATCTCTCTTCCGTGCCCACGTGACCCACTGCACCAGTGATATCATTGAGGAAGCCATAAGTAATGCCATGTGTGATTTCATCAGTGATGTAATTTGCAATGCCATCAGGGTGCTTAGGGGCTGCGCAATGGGGGCCCCATAGTTAAGGTAGTGTCGTTTCCAAAACCTGCCAAATTTCACTGGTTTTGTTGCATTAAATCGACACCTTAACGTCACTTCAGCTAAGGTTTTTCCACTGAATTTGAAAGGTTGTGTTGCACTGAACATATTTACCTTACCTGTTCCTTTCCCAATGATTTGTCACGCAATATATACATATATACATACCCTTGGTGTTCCTCTGCGTGCAATTTAGTTTTCTTACAAATGTCGGATAATTGTGTTTGTGTATGCAAAGAGGCCTTTGTGTCTGTGGGACATGCACATAACCGTGGGTGCAGGTGTGTGTGTGCAAGTGATAGAGAGTGTGTGTGTGTGTGTGTGTTGGTGTGGGTACGTAAGGGTGTGTGGTGGACTGGGGATTGTAGCAGAGGAGATTGCGGTGCTAGCAGTAATACCAAACGTGGACCGCATGGACAGGGCTCTTTATAGTTGCATTAGTGCAATTGAGCAATGCAAATATAAGTGTTCACTTATTTTGGATATTTTGATATATTGGCAGAGCCAGCAGAGCATTGTTGTGTAATTACTGGGATACTAGCATATATTGGCAATGCCGGCCTGAACACGCTTTCCAGGTGACATTAGTGCGTAAAGAGCAAAGCAAAATGTTGCATTTAGCGCCTGTGGCATTCTGTACAATGGCACGTCCTGCCATTGACGTTTAAGGATGTGATTGGCACAATGAGGCATGAAGCATATAATGAACTGTGTGTTTCGCTACACGTACCCTCAGCACACTCCACTCCCAAATGGCTCTGTAATGTTGCAATGACAGGCTGTCCTCCACACTTGCATTTGGCTTACATGTAACCCCACTGAGATGGCATGCAGTGTCACTTGCAATGTTCATCTGTTCATATTTGATGGCCACTCCTAAGATCTGCCCTCGGGTGTGTCCAACAGTGGCCATGTCTTCTCATTGAGTCTTTTTCACTCAAAGTCTTCATGCCAGCCCCACTTGAAGCTGAGTATGTGCTCCTCACCTCCGCCCGGAAGTAGCATCTGGCGAAACTTGATCTTCAGTGTCTTCCCAGGACTTCTTCTATTGGCCATGGTTCGCTTTTCCTCTGTGGCACAGTATGGTCACGTGATTTATCTTCTTCGGCAGTATTCGCATTTCTGCTCTGCCGAAGTCAAGCCTTTCTGTGCTCCTCTCTGAGCTGGTCTGTCGATGGTGTCATGTCTCTAGGGGTCTCTGGGATTGGTTGCTACCAGTGATGCTGTCTGAGCCAGTACTAGATATTGCGTGTCTTGCACTTGCTTTGACTGGCAGTGGCTAGTGGTCCAGTTGGCTGGGTGTCTTGGGTTGGGTCTGTTGGCGCGGGATAAGGGTTTCCACTCTTTCGACGTTGGAGCCACACTGAGCCTCCTCTACTCTGCTGAGAGCTGGTTGTAGCATGCTGTCTTGTGCCATGGGTTTTCAGTGTCTCTCAACCTCTGCATGAACTGCTGCCCTACCTCCACTCATGCAGCTCCACCAGGTATCATTTTGCATGATCAGGGCATGTGTCACTGGTTGTGGGTGATCTCAGTATGTTGGAGCTGTAGCTGGATGCTGTCCTCTCTACATATTTATGGGGACAGTTCTGGTGCAATTAGGCAGGCCTTTTGGGGGTGGCCAGTATTTATAGGTGGACCTCACCAGTGATCAATTGTGGCTTGCATGTAGTTGATTCTGCTGTGCAGATCCTTTAGCTGAGTAGCGGGTAATGCTGATGTGCTTGGGTTGCTGCCATCAGAACATGCATGGTTTCGGTGGTGGCTTGGTCATGATGGCACGGCTCAGGTGTTGCCTGCAAGTGGTCTGTGGCCTCCATAGGTTCAGGTAGGTGGTATCCTGGCAGCCTGAGTAGTTGGCCGGTGTGAGGAATACAGCAGTGTTTGCATGTGTTGCAGTTACCATGCACTGTGAGGCTGCCTTCAGCAGTTTCAGGTTGATTGCATTGCTGTTGTGTTGGCAGTCTTTAGCTCTGGCGCTGAAGGCACAGCAGCAGGCAGGATAATTACTGGCAGATCTACGACGAGTTGATCAATGCCCAGATAGGCATGAGACGATGCCAAGTGCATCCACAGAGAGTGGTATAGCCCCAGTGTGCACAGGAGCAGCTGTAGGCATGTAGGCTCCTCGCCTGGGCATGGCTGCATGCACATTGTGACTGCCCATGTTCCGCCTGTGTTTGTACACCACATTGGAATGCGTTCATGTATGCCCTTTTCGCACTCGTGTGTGGGAATGCCCATGTAGGAGCACACTGTGTGGCACTTTCAGTTGTGATCATAGCTTCGACTCCTCATTTCAGAGGATGACACCCACACCTGTCTGTGTGAATGCTCCATAGTCTTTGGACACTGCATAGATTAGTGTGTGTATGTGCCCGAGAACTAGTTACGCCAGGTTACTACTCCCTCTGTGTGTGGGTGTGTAGTGAGCACTACAGTTCTTATGAAAGCATGTTTCTTGCTTTGCATCGGAAGTGTGTCTGCTGTGCTGTAGTTCAGTCCGCATTGTAGTCCTTTCAATGGTGGGAGTTTTAAAGCCAGTGGCCATGGATGGGTTTTGTGAAGTGATGTTTTATTTCCTGATGTACTCATGGAGGCGTGCTTTCAGGTCTGCTGAAATGGTGCAACCATTGTGGTGTTCTTTGCTACGTCAGGCGTTCTGTGGGTTTTTGTCTTGTCTGCTTTGTGACCTATTTTCTTCTGCTGGTGTTGCGAAAACCTCGGTTGCATTTTCGTAATCAGAAATGACTAATTTTTTACATTTATTTGATCTGGCCGCACATACATAATGTACATACAGTAACTAAATAAAAAAGGATTGTCAAAGCCAATCGTTTTTGCTTATGTATGTGAATTTGCCAACCACTGCCATCATATAATCAGATACTTAACCCATTTACCCACTCTTGTTTCCTTTTGGTGGTGTGAGCTTTTGAGTAAGTGGTTTGTTCTGGGTTAAGTTAGGCATCTCTGTGCTGTGGTAAGTTATTTTGGGTGGGTGGGGTTTTCTGTGTTGGGTTAAGGTGGGCGGGAGTTGCTTGGGAGAGTTACGGTGGCTGGGGTGCAGGAGTGAGTTAGAATGAGTTGATGCAGGGAGTTGCAGTGTGGGATTTGGTGGGTGTGTTGGGAGATTGTTATGAGAGTGAAATATGGTGGGTGGTTTGTTGCCGGGTGAGCCTGGGTTGCTAGTATCTGCTCTGGGTTTACTGGGGTGAGCTAGGCAGTTGCTGGGGTGATCTAGCACTTGGGTCACCTGGGGGTGGTTGATGTAAGCTATGTACTGTCGTGATCTTGGGTGCATGGATTGGGTGCTGGTTTTAGCTATAGTTGATGAGTGGGGTGAAGGCTGGCGGGTGAAGAGCTCGGCTGAAATGGGTTGAGGTGAACTGAAGCATATGGGTGGGCTGCTGGGGTTGTGTGGGTGGGGTGAGGTTTTGTACACAGAGTGCGATGGTCCGATGAGGTTAGGTGGGTGATGTGGGTGGGTTGGGTCACATATTGTGGTGACGTGGGGAGGAGACTGGAACGTGGGGTGAGGATAAGGTTGCGTGGCCATAGTTGTCGAGAGTGATGTGGTGTGGGGAGGTTTAGCAGGTGGGATGGGTTGGGGTGATGGGTGAGGTTAGGTGGGTGATATGTGTGGGGTGGATACATGAAGTGCTATGGTGAGGGTGGATAGGTGGAGGCTGTGGTGAGTTTAGGTCGGTGAGTTGCTGAGCTGAGGTTGGTTGGGTGAGGTGTGGTGCAGGGCTAGGACATTGAGATGTGGAGGATCTTCAGGAAAGGGGAGGACTAGAAGCACAATAGGGGAGGCAGAGAATACCACTCTTGGACATTTGCACGCTGAAGTCTCCTCCTCTGCTACGGTGTCTGTCTGCATATAATCAACCTCTGTACTGCCTGACTCTAGCAAGTTCAGACCAATACTAATAACAGGGATGTGGCTGACCCTAAAATGGCTGCTTAGTGAGACGCTGCAATACAGCCAAACCACACTATCGATTCACATCCGCTGCTGACATATGTGCACCCTCTCTATGTAGAGCAACAGGTAACTGTAAACTGAAGTTGTGTATATGACAGACCTTCCTCCCAAGAGCACCACACTTGTTGGTCTTTGTAACACAAGGTATGGAGGACTGAAGTGAAAGGTCAGGAGGAATGCCATCTGTCTCTCTCCCAGGCTGCAATAAAGAGAGTAACAGGTTAGCGAAGGTGACACTCATACCATAAGACAGCTACCACCACCTCAACCCAGTGCATACCTGGAAATATCTGTGGGAGGCCAGTGGAGCTGATGGACCAGTAGAGCAGACGGGTGCATGGCAATGGGAAACTCTGCCCTGGGCGCTACCTGGTCATAGTATATCACACACTTAGAAGAAAATTCTGGAGTCCAAAGGACCAAGATCCAAAAGTTCAACTGGGGAGAGAGCAGGGCTATCCTCTGCTAAGAGTCACACATCCAGGCAACAGACTGAAAGTGTAATCCACTGAAGGCAGTCCAGGAAGTGAAGGCCCTGGTCATAGATATTTATTCATTTATTTCTTTGGATTTGTAGAGCGCACGTCAGCCCGGGGCATACCAAGAAGAGTTACCAAGATACCAAGAAGAGTTCCATTAAACAGAAGGCAACCAAATACACTAGGGCAGAAGCAGGGGTGTTGCTAGGTCTGGAAAAGATCTGGGGCTATGCTAAAGTGGAGACTGTCGGGACTCAGGGCTAGCTAGTCTTTTGGTTGTAGACTCTGAGCTTCTATCTGGGGCTACAACCAAAAGACCCGGGGCTATTGTCCCCTAAACCTCCCCCTAGCAACGCCTCTGGGCAGAAGAGTTACAGACGCAGCCCAGAACAGCAGGCTGTGGTCATTCCCATAAAGGCATGGAACAGAACCCACAAAACGCTAGTCATTCATTGAGTTCCGAGGGCCCTGGGAACTCCAGTCCATATCTGTGCCTGCCGTCTTCTATAGGGTGCCATGGCAACCTCCAGCTTTGGATGTGGTGGAGCCGACTGCAAAACACCAACAGCCTGACAAACGGCTAGTATCTCCTAACCTCGGTGAAACTTTGAAGTGATCATTTCAACATAAATAATTCAATGAAATATAGTAGAACTGTGTTGTGTTGCATATTAACTGACTATTAAAGGTACCTCTATGGCATGTTATGGCCATCACAAAGCGGTCAACTGGACCCATGTCAACAAGTTCAATTAATCTTGCTGCAGCTTTTCACCGTAATATTTATGATTCTAGTCTATGAATAGGCCTACAAGTCCCACAAGGCAAAGCACAGGACTTAAAAAAGATGATTCTATTGACATGGCATTGCATTGGCATCTGTAGCTTCAGTGTGGTGAGGTCTGGTCTCTCGCACCAGGGCAGAGATTTTGCACATGGGAAGTTGCCATGCCCGTTGTTGGAGATGTGTGTGTTATTCGGTTTTTCTGCAGACGTGATAAGTTGGCCGTAGACATTTTTCAAGCCATTATATGTGGAATGTGTTTGTTTTATGTAGATTTAAGATAGAGTGATTAAGCTATAAACCTATGCATTTATTGTAAGGTCTTCAGTGTTTCTTTTGCAAGGATTTCACAGCACTCGATTAACGAAAAACTGTCAAAACTATACATTTTTCACACAAACGTTTTTGTTTGCACTGTCTCCCCATCTCAATCGCACAATATCTACTAGGAGGTTTCGGGCACAGTCTGCCTCCCAGTGGTATCACCCTCAATATCTACCAGGATGTCTCGGGCACAGTCTGCCTCCCAGAGGTATCATCCTCAATATCTACTAGGAGTTCTCGGGCAAAGTCTGCCTCCCAGTGGTATCACCCTCAATATCTACTAGGAGGTCTTGGGTACAGTCTGCCTCCCAGTGGTATCAACCTCAATATCTACTAGGAGGTCTCAAGCACAGCCTGCCTCCCACTAGCATCACCCTCAATATCTACCAGGAGGTCTCGGGCACAGTCTGCCTCCCAGTGGTATCACCCTCAATATCTACTAGGAGTTCTCGGGCAAAGTCTGCCTCCCAGTGGTATCACCCTCAATATCTACTAGGAGGTCTTGGGCACAGTCTGCCTCCCAGTGGTATCACCATCAACATCTACTAGGAGGTCTTGGGTACAGTCTGCCTCGCAGTGGTATCAACCTCAATATCTACTAGGAGGTCTCAAGCACAGCCTGCCTCCCAATGGTCTCACCCTGAATCTTTATACCGTGGGCTGTAATACAGTGTCTCTCCAGTGGTCTCGCCCACATTTCTCCCAGGGTCTATCATCAACATCCTAGTCACTAGGAAGTCTGACACTCAGCCTTACATACTCTGGTTGTGAGCTCTCAGTATTTGCGTTTTTTTTTGTATTCATTTTTTTAAAATAAACTTTCTTTATTTGTACATCTTCTCCAAGAACACAAGATACAGATTTCCAAAACATATGACTAATATCTTTTCAAACATTTCGCTCACAGAAATATGTATTTAACTTAATTAACCAAAAGTAAACATTTGTGGCATATCAGTAGTCCATGCATTTTATATCATCTCATCCCGGAGGCCTCCGCACGTTGATTTTCCATGAGAGCCTCAGTCAAAGTATTGAGACATTGTTCAACTGACCATGTCTATGATAGTGGTGTTCCCCATCTCTAACATATTCTAGAAAGGCAGCCACACTTTGAGGAATTTCTGGTATGTTCCATTTACCAGGGTGCACATTTTCTCCATAGCAACTACCCCCCAAATCGTGAACCACCACAGTGCCACAAATGGACCCACTTCCTTTTTCCATCCATGAGCAAGTGTCATTCTTGCCGCTGCAAATAAATGTGTAAGAAGGGCAGCTTGAGTCCCGCCAGCTGCATATAGGTCTTCTGCAACAGCCCTCAGAATCAATACCGTCAGAGTGCATGGAAGCTGCACTCCTACTATGTCCTTGCTGTGGCTTAAGATCTCCTTCCAGAAGATCTGAGCCTTTTGGCAGGACCGCCACATATATCCCAGGCCACCCACGTCCCCACAATTCCAGCAGCACAAGGACGATAACTGATTGTTAATCTTAAGTATTCTTTGCGGAGTCAGGTATCACGGTAAACACACTTTGTAGGCCGATTCTTTGAGGACTGTGCATTTTGATGCTTTATGGGCTCTCCATCTAATCTGACCCCACTCTTCCTCAGTGATTGTGACTCAAGTCCCTCTCCCATCTGCTCACATACGGGAGTCTATCCTCCCATAATTCCCTTTCCAACAAGTGGTAAAGCCTTGAGATTCCCTTCTGCAGGAGCCCATCCCACATTGTTGTTTCTAGGCCCAGTGGGGCTCGCGTGCCCGCGTCCTTGGCAGCCCTATTTGAGATCCAATGTCGAATCTGCGTATAGCGAAAGCCCTTCTGTTCCCCCACCTGAAATTTTATTTGACAGTCCTCAAACTGCAGAGTCACTCCCATTTGATAAAAGTCTACTAATGTCAACATAAAGCGACTCCCCTGGCCACTCTCCCAGAAACTATTGCTCCATCCTGGGGCAAAATCACTGTTATATCCCATCAGTGTATAGAGTTCAAGATCCGGAGACTATCTCTTCCAAAGTAATGCCTGGTCCCAATATCTTAGGGAGCATTTGGTTGCCTCTAATAAAGGGCCTCCCACCCCACGCCCTGGGTTACACAGAAACAATGAAGACCTGAGCGGGATAGTTGTAGCTCCTTTTTCCAGTGTACACCAGCCCTTCTTCCCTTCGCTTGAGTCCCAGTTCAGCATTGGGGCCATCTGAGACGCTATTAGATACCTCGCTAGTTCGGGAACCCCTTAGCCCCCATCAGCGACAATTGCGTGAGAACCTTCTTCCTAGCACTTCTCCTGTTCCAAATAAAAGAGGACCTCTTTTGCACATGTTTCAAAATTTGGGCTGAAATCTTGATTGGGAGAGAGCTGACCACATATAAAAAACGGGCTAATAATGTCATTTTAACTGCAGCTATCTTTGAGAACCATTTTGGCTTTTGTAGGTCCCATCTCCTAAGGTCCTCAATTACTTTCTTCCATACGGGGGAAATATGTGTTCCATATTTATTTATTTATTTGTTTATGTATTTGTAGAGCGCACACATCCCATATGCATCATGGGGCTTGTTGATGAAGGGGGGACGTAAGGGATGGAGGTGGGAAGAAGGTGAGGTTATAAAGTACAATATCGGTGCAAAGACATCAGGTCAAGTTAGGGTTCAAATGTTGTCTTTAGGCCGCTGCAATGGCAGTGGAATAAGGCGGTTTTAAGTTGTTTTCTGAAAGGCCAGTATGTGTGCAGAGGTAAGTTATTTCACAGCCGTGCGGCAATGGCTGGGAAGTTAGAGACCCCCCCGGCTCTGGTGCGTTTGAATCACAGGGTGGTAAGTCTGTGTCTGTAGATACGTCTGGTTGGTATTGATGAAGTGTTCTTGCAGATTCTTTGCGACAGGCACGGTGGTGCAGCGTTAGAAAGACAACGGTGAGTGAGGGAAAAGTATTTTAAAATTAACCCTTTCTCTGACAGGGAGCCAGTGTGTTGCTTTTCTATGGGTTGAGACATGGTCTCCTTTGGAGAGGTTCAAGGCTGCTCGGATGGCATTGTTCTGAATTTTCTGGAGCTTGTCCAAATGCTGCTCTCAGATGCCACTGAGAAGGGAGCTGCAGCAATCAAGACGAGAGCCTTTTACTGCTCTAGCAATGGTCAAACGGTCTTGTGAGGAGAGGAAGTGTTTGGATGCTTTGAGGAGTTTTGTGGTGTAGGCAGCTAAGGTGGCAATAGTGTTGACATGGTGGGACATGCATAGGCTGAAGCCAAGGTAGACGCCAAGGGTTTTGACAGCTGAGGAGACAGGGATGGTGCAGGTATCAATCGTGAAAGCACGGTAGGCTGGGTCAAGCTTGGCTAGGTGGGTGGACGGGCCTATGATCAGGATCTCTGTCTTATCATCATTAAGGCAGAGTTGGTGTGTGCCCATCCAAGTTTGGATGATGTCATATATTCTGGTGATCTGGCTGGAGTCATTCTCATAGTTATCTGAGAGGGGGAAGAGAATCTGAGTAACGTCAGCATAGTTTGTGAATGAGATACTCAGAGAGTCTATGCAGTCAAATAGAGATTTTGTAAAGATATTATGCAACGTTGGAGAGACACAGGAGCCTTGTGCAACACCACAGGGAACTTGGATAGGGTGAGTGGCAGCGCTGCTAGCGTAAACTCGGGCTGTTAGGTCAGCAAGGAAAGATGCAATCCATTTGGTGGCTGCGGGGGCGAAAACGGCGGCAGTGGATAGGTGGAGGCAGAGTGTCTTGTGGTTAACCAGGTCGAATGTTACAAACAGATCTAACAGTAGGAGTAGGGAAAGGTTGCTTGCTTCGCGGATGCCGTCCATCTAGTTTTTGAGGTCTAGGAGGGCAGATTCAGTGCAGCGCCCTGGACGGAAACCTGACTGAAGAGAGCTTAGGATCTTGTGCAGTTACATGTATGCTTGTATTTGAATGTATGCTGCACAGTCCAGTATTTTTAGAAGTTAAGGGATTATGGTGATGGGCCTGTAATTGGTAGGAATGGTGGAATGAAGGGAGTTTTTCTTTATGAGTGGTGATGGCCGCGCTTCCTTGATGTTGGGTGGTATGGAGCTATTAGCGAATGAGAAATTGATAAATGTAGTGATGATAGGGGTAAGGGCTGTGGCACAGTCCTTGATAAGGGATGCAGGGCAGATGTCACCCTGGCAGTGGGAGAGCTTCAGACTCGCGATAAGGAGGGAGACTTCTGCTTCTGTGACAGGAATGAAGCTAAAGGCGGTGACAGTGGTAGGGGGTGGGGGAGGAATGAGGGAGGGACTTGGTTCCAGCTAGTGAGTTTTTGCCTGGATAGACACTCTCTTGGATTCGATTTTTACCTGGAGTGTGTCCATTTTGTTTGTGAGGACATATTGGATACTTTGACAGCAGGCATTGTCTTTTCTGAAATTGACAATAGGCGCCATGGGAGATTCTAGTTCACGTAAAATGGAAAAGAGTTCATGTGAGTGGGTTTGGACCTTGGAGATCCTATTTCAGAGGGAGGAGGCTTTAGCTGAGAGGGTAGCTTGTTTGGATTCCTTGGAGAGCCGAAGGAAATCGGATTTGTGGATAAGTGAAGGGGATTTAACCCAGATGGTCTCGAGGGTATGCTTGTTGGCTCTCATGGACTAGAAATCTGGTGGGAATTGAGAATTAATATGAGTGGAAATGTTGGCTTTGCAAGGTTTGAGAGGAGAGTTAGCATCGTTGGCTGACTGGATGGCCGTGTTGTAGGTGTCAGCCAAGTTAGAGCAATTAGACACCAGAGCGGCGGGAGTGAGGGTGCAGTCTTCTGTGAGGATAGGTAGTAGTCGCTCTTTGGTGAGGTTGCAGGTGCATGTTGTGATAGCGGGGTGAAGTGATTGGGTGATGGCAATCTGGGTGGAGGTGACAGGCTTCATAAAAGTAATGGTGTGGTGGTCTGACAATAGGTTAGGGGTAATGGCTAAGCTGGTTAAGTTACAGTTGAGGTCTGCAAGCCAGTGTAGTGACCTACCTAGTTGATGCGTAGGTTTGGAGATCTATTGAGTGAATCCTAGAGAGTTTAGGGAATGGGTAAGTGAGGTGGCATCGTTACTGAAGGATCGTTGAGACCCAGTTTTAATTATCCTAGGAGGAGTATTTTAGATGTGGGATTGATGCTCATGCTGAGGAGCTGTGCAATGTCCTCGTCAAAGGATGTGGCAGGTCATGGAGAGTGGTAGATGATGTCCATGGTCATAGTGGAAGTGGCAGATAGTGTGAGCTTGGTACTGAGAAGGTCGCAGAAAGAGGGGGCTGTGGTGGATAATTGTCGGAACGCCAATGAATCTTTATAGATGAGGCAGACTCCATCACTTTTGAGAGTTAGGCGGCTGCAGCGTAGGATGGTTTAGCCTGATGGGATAGCGATGGTGAGAGGAGGATCAGTCACAGGGTGAAGCTATGTTTCAGTTACCACTAAGAAGTTGAGATTCTGGTTAGAGATAAGGTTGTGAATATCTGTAGCATGAGCTGAGATACAGTGAGCATTGAGGAGTGCACAGGAGAGGGCCTGGGGGCCAGGCGCAGGAGTGGCGTTTGCAGTGTGGGAAGTAGAAGGTAAGGAAGTTTCAAAGTGTATGCAACGGGTGCGCATGCAGAGGCATCCAAGTCGGTTCTCTTTTTAATTATTTTTTTAAATTGTTTTAATAGTATTTATATTGCTTTTCCAACCATCAGCAGCAATTACAAAACAAACTCTGCTCTCCTCCACCACCCCACATCTGTCCTTGTTGTTAGAAGAGAGAGTCCACTTCTTCTTCTTTTCCAGATATTCACTGTGGGTTCATAAAATATCCAGAATTCTGATTTTGTGGGGACACCATTGCAACATATAGTTACTTTGTAAGTACGACAGCACCACCTGCCAATCCTGTTTAAAAACATCATGATTCCTTTGTAACTTGTGTGTAACCCATTCCATTGCTACCACACCCCAAACTTTTTGAATCCACTACTGACTTGTAGGACACTGTTGCTGTTTCCATTGTTGAGATATTGCCAACCAATCTGCTATTATTAGGGTCATAATACCACATTTCTGGGATTTAGTATAAAACCCTTGACTTTGAGTCACGCATACCACACATCCATTCTCTCTTTCCCATTCGCTCCACCCCTTGAACCACCCCCTGCATCTGCCGTTTGGCCTCCTCCCAAAAGGGTTGCAATACCAGGCAGTCCCACCAAATGTGCCCCCAGTCTCCCACAGTTCAACATCCCCTCCAGCAATTCCCTGATACAGATGGTTACATAGCGTGCAGCTTGTCTGGCGTGTAATGCTACTGAAATAAAACTTTAATCCACATCTGCGTCATCTGAATGGAGCATGTTCATTTCGGAATGGCTCTCATGGGTGCCCCAATGCCCTTCTGGGATAGTCTCCCCCAATGTTTTTTCTCTTTTTTTCATATATTTCCATTGAACTATCTCTTCATGGTCATTGAGATATCTGTAAAGAGTGGAGACCAAATTCCTTGATCCTGTGTGGGTCGTGACATATTCCTCAAAAGGGGGCAGCAGTCTTGTGGCAGCAGCTCTAATCCGTGTGTCGTTCCGCCAATGTTTCTATTGCTTATACTGAAACCTATCCCTTTCACCCGTCCCCAGATCACACGTGCACTCCTTGAATGGACGAAGGGTCAGACCCGAAACATATTCTGTATTTTATGGCATCCCCACCCTTTCCACATTCTAAATGTCCTTTTACCATTGCCGGCGGGAAATCTGGGTTCTCAGACATTTGGAAAAACAGAGAGGGGTTTTACTGTGCGAGCCCCCCGCTTCACTGCCGAATCCCACAACTCAATCCCCAAACCAACTATTTCACTGATCAGGACATTAGTATATCTGTATTTTTTATTTAGCCACAAGAGTGGCGATAATGATGAGTCTGCCACTGCCCTGTATTACCGGGCCCACATTTTTTGTGAACTGTCCGCAAACCACTCTCGCACAATCCTGAACTGAGCAGCCTAAAAATATCTATAAAAATGGGGAAAATCCAAACCCCCTCGATTCCTCGATGCCCTCAAGGTAGACATTGCCACCCCCGGTGGTTTATTACACCATATATAAAAAGTCAACATTTTGGTGAGTGAGTGAAAAAATACCTTCGGGACCCTAATGGGCAGCACTTGAAAATAGTACAGTAGCCTCGGAAGCACTACCATCTTTATTGTAGTCAGTCTTCCCAGCCAGGAAATTGTTAGTGGGCTCCATTTCATAAGGTCAGTTTTAATATCTTGCCCAGTAACTGAGGGTAATTTGCCCCATACACCTGTCCCAACGTTGTGGTGAGGGCTATTCCCAAATATAAAATTCCCTTATCCGCAATCCACACTTGCGTATGGGAACGCAACCTCATCAATATGTCTGGATTGACCGACAAGTTCAGCATTTCTGACTTCTATTTATTTTTAACCCTGACACTTATCCTAACCGCTCCAGTTCCTTCACCAATATCGGCAATGAGATTTTCGGATTTGATAGTGCTACCAACATGTCGTTGGCAAATGCTATTACCTTATGCTCTTCTCCTGCCATAGCTATCCCCTTTGCCTGGAACCTGGCAGCAAGGGTTCTAAATATACGGCATATAATAATGGCGATAAAGGACAACCTTGTTTTGTGCCCCACCCAAGATCCACCTTATTTGAGAGAGTCCCATTAACTGCTAACCAAATTGTAGGGGAAATATAATTAGCCCTGACCATTTGAATATCCTATCCTATCCCTTCCGAACCCCATAACCTTCATTGTACTGAATAAAAATGACCATTCTACTCTATCAAACACCTTTTTAGCATCTAATGACACCAGTAGTGCTGAATTCTGAGTCTTGGATGTTTTCTCTATCAAATGATAGAGCCTACGAGTATTATCATGCCTTTGTCTCTTGCGATACAAACCCTGATTGGTCTTGTATTATTAGTTTCGTCAACAGTTCCGTCAACCTGTATGCCAGGATCTTGGTATATAATTTGACATGGGGCTTGATCAGTGCTATTGGTCTATAAGCGCTCAGAGAGGTAGGTTCCTTGCCCTGCTTAAGAAGCACTATCATCTTCGCTTCATTCATTCTCTGCGTTATATGTCCCCTTGTCTTGAAGGTATTAAATAAACTCGTAAGCCTGGGGGCTAATAAATCCTGATACTGTTTATTGAAGCCTTCTGTGTACCCATCTGGGTCCGGGGCCTTATTTTTTGGAAGGGACCTGATCACCTTTCTTTCCTCCTCTTCTTTGATGTCCTCATCTAATGTCTCTTTTTCTACCTCAGAGAGTTGCGGAAGTAAGACACTGGAGAGAAATGTCTCCTGTCCAGAGCTCAAGGGGTTATCAGACGTATACAAGGTTTGGTAGTATTCCCGAAAAATGTCTCCTATTTCCTCATTTGTAGTCCTATCTAACCCCACTGCATCCCTAAGTTTCATGATCGTCCTAGACCGGGCATTACCCCTCAACTGTCTTGCCAGAAGTTTATCTGTCTTGTTGGCCTTAATATAGTACCATTGCTTCGTATGTAATAGCGCTTTCTCTGCCTGCTTTGTACGAAGCGTCTTTAATTGACATTGGATGTGCCTCATTGTTCTCACTAATTTTTTATTCGGGCCCTTAGCTACTTCTTCTTGAGCCTCCTTTAGTTTCTCCCCTAGCTCCTTCTCCCATTACCATCTCTGTTTTTCCCTGCTGCCTTACCGCCTGGCCCATCAGTACCGCCTTGAATGCGACTCATACCATCTCTGGTGTAGAATCTGGGGTCTAATTTTCTACAAAATACTGTTCTACCTTTTCCTTGATTAGCTCGACCTGTACATGATCTGCAGTAATTCTGTTGGGAACTTCCACAAGCCCCCCCAGGAGTACCCCAATGTAATTGACATTGACACAGGGGCGTGGTCCGACATTGAATTTGATCCCACCTCTACTTTATTTACTTTTCCCACCAAAAATGTGGAAGCCCACATGTAATCTATCCTGAAGAGAGATGAATACACATGGGAATAATAGGTGAATCCCTGTGCCTGTCCCTCTACTGCTCCATACATCATGGAGGACCATTGTAGTAATTTTTTACTTAAGAGCCGTGGAAGGGGCCATAGTGTGATGTGTGGATCTGGTGCTCCTGTCTATTCGAGGCTCCCACACCGTATTGAAATCTGCTGCTAAGGTGATGTCCCCTCTAGCAAACTCCTCCAGTCGCGATAACACTCCCCTCAAAAAGCCACCCTGACTGTCATGATGCCTACTCCCGGGCATCCGGATCAAGTCCATCAGCCGCGGGAGCAGGCATCCAGATACTCATTAAAACCCCAACAGCCCCGGCTGGGGGCTGTTTGGATTCAGTCCTGGCGCCTTAGGCGCCAGGCTCATCATAGAAATCAGTCCTAGCACCATAGGTGCCAGGATCATAGACTTTACTTAACTTATGTAGACCATGCTGCAAATGAGTCCAAGCCAACGTGAGGCCTGGATGGGACTATTTTATTACAGGGACTATTTTTTACTCGGGCGTAGTTCTGGGGAACTTCTTACCTGGGACTACTTTGCAGGCTATTTAAACCACGCCCGAACAGCAGCTCATGCTTCGTGTTATTCTGCATCCAGCAGCGTAACGCTCACCGTGTCTGCAAGTCAGCATCCAGTCTTCTGCCACGCCCGCCTCGAATCCGGGGCTCCTAGACAAAAGGAAAAGAAAGGAGAAGAGGTTAGATCACAGACATTATTTGATTCCTTACCTGATTCCGGACCCAGCACATCTCCGAGCCTGGAAAGGACATTATTTCAGCACGTGTCGCTTCGCCAGCAGCAGCGCCGCGTTATACTCACCAGTCTACCGCATCTTTCAACTCGGCGCTGCCTCCATCATTTTCTTCGTCGAAACCCAGCACCTGGGGGGAAAACAAAAGGAATAACAAGGTGAGCCGAGAAAACCGACAAAGACCCACCGGAGGTATTATCCTTTAATTCGCCACATCTTTCTATGCCGCACCTATAAAGGTAGAGAAAACAGCAAGTTAAACTCGTGCAACTTTTACTGGACAGTGTTTGGTAATACAGACTCTTACCTGAATGCCATCAGCTGCCTCCAGGCAATATTCTTTTGGACCCAGCTGCAACCTAAAGAGGGAATGGAACAAGAGTGAACCTCAGACATATTGAACTCTTTGAACTTTATAGACACTGGAGTCAATATTCCTCCGGAACTCCTCCAGTACCTTCAAACCAGTGAAGTAACTGGTATCTACGCGACCCTGCATGCCATGCAGGATGGAGAGCTCATCATTTAAAAACATAAGGTGAGGTTACCAAGAGGGGATATCGGAGGTGATTAGTGGGGATAACGAGAACAGTTGGGGGGGGGCCATCACTAAAGTCCACGGGTGGCTAAATCCCTTTCTCCACTTGCAGGAGAATACTTCTACGAGTCCAGTAGACAAGATTAGGCGGGCCAGTCCAGACTGTCATCTCTTCACTACGTATCACGTTGGTGGAGACCGCAGCTGTCCGGGTCCGATCGACGCCCCTGTGGGAACCAGGTGAGCGTAACAGAACAAGAAGCCTATCTACAAATCCCCACCCAGGCGTAATGGAGACCTCAGAAACCGACCAACTAGCCCAATTGTTAGGAGAATTTAGGGCAGAAGTGCACTCCGCGTGCCAAGAAACTAATGCCCTCAGGAGAGAACTGATTGTGTCAAAGGAGCGCACTGATGATCTTGCCAGACAACTGCTGCAAAACCAAGCCGGGCAAACACCACTACCTGGACTTGGGGGGAATTCAACCCCCGTTTCATCGAGCAGCCCTGTGCAAGTGGTTCAACAAGAGAGCATTCCTTTAGCTCCACCCGAACGCTTTGCTGGGGACGCGAAAAGGTTCGCCGTGTTCATGAATCAATGCCGCTTGCACTTTTTATGCAGACCAGGAGCTTTTCCAAATGACCAAGCCAAAGTAGCCTTTGTACTGTCATACCTTAGTGGCAGCACAGCGGATTGGTCTATTCCATTAGTCAACCAGGATGACCCTCTTCTTCGGGATTTTCAGGGTTTTCAATTGAGCATGGAAAGACTATTCGCCAGACATTCACAGGGACAGGCCCTGGATAATGAACTTCTATCCCTACGACAAGGAAACCAGGACCTGCTAACTTATATCGCAACCTTCGATAGGTTGGTGGTGGAAACCGGATGGCCAGAGGTAAAGCGAATTACATTATTTCATTGTGGACTTCGGGTTGAACTCAAAGATGTTTTAGCCCAAGTTGTGAACCCACCTCAGGATTGCGCAGAATATATAGACTTAGTGGTCCAGCTAGACCATCGACTTCAGAATAGAAAAGCTGATCGAGCTAAGTTCCAGAATCGGGTATTGGTTAAACCCAATGTTACTCCCAAAGGAACAGATGCATCCGAACCAATGCAGATCGTGGGGGTTAAGGGACCCTTAACTCAAAAAGAAAGAGAAAGGAGACGGCAGATGCAGTTGTGTCTGTATTGTGGGGCCTCAGGACATTTTCTACCGGATTGCCCTATAAAACCATCCAAGAAAGTAGTCGGAATTGCTGATAGAAATCAAACAGAGCCTGATTCGGGAAACGACCACCCCCGACAAGCGTAGAGGTCCGCTTGCCGAGCTTAAAGAAGGACACTCAGACCTCGCACCTAATCATACCAATGGTCCTTATTGATCCAAAGGAGCCATCACCTATGCACGCAGTTAGGGCATACATTGATAGCGGGGCCGTAGGAAACTATGTGGACCACGAATTGCCTTCTAGGATGAATCTACCTCTCTGCAAAAACACCACTTTGGATGTTATCACCACAGTCGACGGAACTGAAATTGCCTCTGGGCCTGTAACTCATTCCACCACAGAGATGACACTGTCGGGTCAAGATGGGCATCGAGAGACTATTGTGTTTGACTTAATCAAAGCCCCGCAGTTCCAAATAATACTGGGGATACCTTGGTTGGAAACACATAATCCTTGTATTGATTGGCGAGAGAAGAGAGTAACCTTCCCGGAGTGTGCACACACCTGTTACCCGGAAAAAAACCTTGAACAAAAGCCTGGCCACAGTCACTAATCCAGTCATGCAGTTACCTCAGGAATATCAAGAATTCCAGGATGTTTTCCAAAAAGAACAGGCAAACACCTTACCACCTCATAGATCATACGATTGTCAAATCAACCTCATACCCGGTGCACAACCTCCATGCAGTAGGATCTACGCCCTTACGGAACCCGAAAACCGTCACCTACGACAATACTTGGACCAATACCTTGCTAATGGCTTCATTCATCCATCTAAGTCCCCCGCATCTTCAGCTTTATTCTTCGTGCCCAAAAAGGAAGGTGACCTCAGAACGTGCATAGACTACCGCCCATTAAACCAGATCAAGGTGAAGAACCGATATCCATTGCCTCTGATCCCCGAACTACTAGACCAAGTAAAGGATGCTTGCATCTACACTAAATTAGATCTCCGAGGGGCATATCATCTGGTATGTGTAAAGAAGGGCGACGAATGGAAGACCGCTTTTCGCACCAAGTACGGATTATTCGAATATCAGGTGATGCCCTCTGGGTTGTGCAATGCACCAGCAGCTTTCCAGTATTTTATGAACGATGTCCTTCGTGAACTCATTGACTTCTGTGTTGTCGTATACATAGACGATATTCTAGTGTACTCCTCCTCAGAATTAGACCATGTTAAGCACGTTCGTGCAGTCCTTGAGAAACTATGCCAGCACAAGTTATATGCAAAATTGGAAAAATGTGTTTTTCATGCTACAGAAGTTGAATTCCTTGGATTTATCCTGACTCCAAAAGGAGTCGAATGGACTCTCGAAAGGTGGATGCAATTCTCAAGTGGCCATCACCCAGTTCAGTTAAAGGGGTGCAAGGCATGCTTGGATTTGCTAATTTCTACTGCAGATTTATTCCTGACTTCTCATATGTTGTACACCACATCACAGCACTTTTGCAAAAAAACAAACGCTTCTTGTGGACCGAAGAGGCTGAAAAAGCCTTACAAGAACTGAAATTGAAATTCATGTCGGCACCTGTCTTAAAGCATCCACGCCCCGAGCTCCCATACATAGTTGAAACCGATGCATCCAGTTTAGCCATGGGGGCTGTTCTGTCCCAGAAGGATCCGGAAACCGGTCAACTTCATCCAGTAGCATTTTGGTCCAGAAAATTCTCGGCCCCCGAATTAAACTATGTGGTTACCGATAAAGAGTTGTTAGCCATCAAATCCGCCTTCAAGGCTTGGCGGCATTATCTTCTCTGTGTCAGGCATACCATTACTGTAATCACCGATCACAGGACCTTGCAGTATTTAAAAACAGCCAAGGGCCAATCATCGCGTCAACTTCGATGGGCCTTATTCCTTGCCGAATTCGATTTCGTGATCACTTATCGATCAGGTTATAAGAATGGTAAGGCAGACGCTTTATCCTGAATTGGGATGGGAGAAGCATATTCGAACCCGGTACCGGTGCCTATAATTCCTGAACAAAGAATTCATGGGATAACTACTCTACAGACCTTAGAAGATATTCATTTAAAGATCCAACAACTTTTTGATTCAGCAGCCCTGCAGGACTCGGTTAAAAAGGGCCCAGATTATTCAGTTGTCAATGACCTACCTTACTATCAAGGGCGTCTATTTCTACCACACAAGGAACTACAAGAACAAGTCATCTCCAATTACCATGAAGCTCTGATGGAAGGGCACCCAGGTATTGCAAAAACTGAAGCTAAAATTAAAAGACAATTCTGGTGGCTCACCTGGCGAAAAGATGTAAAGTCATTTGTACTGTCTTGTGGCATCTGCGCCCAGAACAAAAGTCAAAAGAAGAAACCAGCTGGTCTTTTACAACCTTTAGATATTCCACCCACACCATGGCACACTTTGTCTTTAGACTTTATTACAGATCTACCGCCATGTAATGGATTCAACACCATTCTAGTTATTGTGGATCTTTTTTCCAAGATGGCCCACTTTGTTCCTTTAAAAGGATTACCTTCTGCTTCAATCTTGGTCAAGGAATTTCTCGAAAATATTGTTTGAATACATGGATTTCCTTCCGTATTGATCTCTGACCAAGGCAGTCAGTTAATTTCGCAATTTTGGCAGAAGTGTTGTCAATTGGCACAAATCGACGTAAGGTTATCAACCAGTCACCATCCCCAAACCGATGGTCAGACAGAGAGAACCAACTGGACTCTTGAACAATACCTACGTTGTATGCTCCACCAAACCGAAAGTAATTGGAAGGACATTTTATGGATTTCTGAATACGCATACCATAACTCTGTACATTCAGGAACCGGACAAAGCCCCTTTTATACTATATATGGACATCATCCTCAAACCTCAGAACTCTATTCGCCCCAGCATTTAGAAATGGCTGCAGTAACTCATCTGCATTCTACTATTACACAAGCTTTTAAAGAGGCAACAAAACATTTGAAACAAGCAAAAGAGAAATACAAGAAAAATGCTGATCAACATAGAAATGAGACCCCACCATATCGAATCGGAGACCAAGTTTGGCTGGCTACAAGACATATACCTCTGAAAGGAACTCAGACTTTTAATCCTAGATATTTAGGACCTTACACCATTAAGGCCATTATCAACCAGGTGGCCGTCAAATTAGAATTACCCTCTAATATGTGGATTCATCCTGTCTTTCATGTTTCACTTCTAAAACCAGTTCAACCCGGGACAAGATTAACCAAACCACCTGACCCCATACTAATAGGTGGAGAACCTGAATTCGAGGTAAAAAACATCCTGGACTCTGAAATGGTTAAATCAAGACTTTTTTTATTTAATCGACTGGAAGGGTTACGGACCACAAGAAAGGTCATGGGAACCTAGTGACCACGTTCATGCTCCTCGATTGGTGAAAAAATTCCATCGGGCCTTCCCAGACAAGCCAGGGCCAAGGGGAAGAACAACTTTAGGAGGGGCCTTGGGGGGGAGTGCTGTCATGATGCCTACCCCCGGGCATCCGGATCGAGTCCATCAGCCCGGGAGCAGGCATCCAGATACTCATTAAAACCCCAACAGCCCCGGCAGGGGGCTGTTCTGATTCAGTCCTGGCGCCTTAGGCGCCAGGCTCATCATAGAAATCAGTCTTGGCGCCATAGGCGCCAGGCTCATAGACTTTACTTACCTTATGCAGACCATGCTGCAAATGAGTCCAAGCCAACGTGAGGCCTGGATGGGACTATTTTATTACAGGGACTATTTTTTACTCGGGTGTGGTTCTGGGGAACTTCTTACCTGGGACTACTTTGCAGGCTATTTAAACCACGCCCGAACAGCAGCTCATGCTTCGTGTTATTCTGCACCCAGCAGCGTAACGCTCACCGTGTCTGCAAGTCAGCATCCCGTCTTCTGCCACGCCCGCCTCCAATCCGGAGCTCCTAGACAAAAGGAAAAGAAAGGAGAAGAGGAGCAGCAGCGCCGCGTTATACTCACCAGTCCACAGCATCTTTCAACTCGGCACTGCCTCCATCATTTTCTTCGTCGAAACCCAGCACCTGGGGGGAAAACAAAAGTAATAACAAGGTGAGCCGAGAAAACCGACAAAGACAATCTCTTTGCCACCATAGGCTTTCCTGCTTTACCACCAGAGGTATTATCCTTTAATTTGTCGCATCTTTCTATGCCGCACCTATAAAGGGAGAGAAAACAGTTAAACTCATGCAACTTTTATCGGACAGTGTTTGGTAATACAGACCCTTACCTGAACGCCATCAGCTGCCTCAAGGCAATATTCTTTTGCACCCAGCTGCAACCTAACGAGGGAATGGAACAAGAGTGAACATCGGACATATTGAACTCTTTGAACTTTATAGACACTGGAGTCAATATTCCTCCGGAACTCCTCCAGTACCTTCAAACCAGTGAAGTAACTGGTATCTATGCGCCCCTGCATGCCATGCAGGATGGAGAGCTCATCATTAAAAAACATAAGGTGAGGTTACCAAGAGGGGATATCGGAGGTGATTAGTGGGGAGAACAAGAACAGTTGGGGGGGGCATCACTAAAGTCCACGGGTGGCTAAATCCCTTTCTCCACTTGCAGGAGAATACTTCTACGAGTCCAGCAGACAAGATTAGGCGGGCCAGTCCAGACTGTCATCTCTTCACTACGCATCACGTTGGTGGAGACCGCAGCTGTCCGGGTCCGATCGACGCCCATGTGGGAACTAGGTGAGCGTAAAACTGACCCGCATTTGGGGCAAATTCTGTGGCCAGTGTAATGCTGTGCTACTCCAAACTGATGCTCATAAACAGAGATCTCCCCTCCTGATCTACCTGTGTTTCCAGAACTCGCCCCCCAGCCTATCATGCAACACTATCAACACCCCTGCCTTCTTTTCCCCAGACTTCACCTGATACAGCGGAGAAAAACCCCTGGTCCTTAATTTTCCTCTGTCACATTTGCGTATGTGGGTTTCTTGGTACATAATAATATCAGGGTTCTCAACCCGCACCCAGCCTTCTAGTTTCTTCCTCTTGACTGGGGTATTAAGACCCCTCACATTAAACAACACCATCTTAAAAAACTTCCCCATCATTATGGTCCCTTATTCTCCCCTCTACCCCTTGACCATGAAGCTCTTGTACCTTTCTCTGACCCATCCCCCTACCCCCCAACTCTCCCAACCAACTTGTAACACCCTAAACTTGAATCCCCTGCCCCCCTCCACTCCCTCTCCTGAGGAAGGCACAGGCTCCTGGGATCGCCCTGGACGTCTTGTCCACTGCGCCTGGCCCTCAATTTTGCCAGAGAAACATCATGGGGAGTTTAAACCTCACTTAGGATTCCAAACTCCACCACCCCCCACTGGGCCACAAGCTTCATTGTAACGCTTTTAAGTCTTACCCCAACCACAGGGTTCACAGAATGTCTGCTTTTTCTACTGCAAAAGTGCACACAATATATTGTCCATCATTCAGGGTCCGCAGCTTTCTTTCAAGACTTGCTTCCCCTTTGCCTTTTTTTACAGTTTTCCACTCCCACGGCTTCTTGTGCCCTCTTTCTCTTCTCGATTGTCCCCTTCGGTGGTCTGCACTTTCTTCCTGTAGGTTCACAGAATCTGTTCCCCTTCCTCGCAAGTCATAATTCTATGTTGACGTTCTTCCCATGAAAATAGAAGGCCAAAGGGGAATGTCCATTTATACCAGACTTGTTTCTGCTCCAAATACTTTTCCACTGGCCCATCAGTCTCCATTTTTGAAGCGTGGATTGTGCAAGCTCTTGGGACAGCTGAACCGCCTCTCTGTTGATTTGCACTTGACCCGCTGGCCTCGCCATCCTCAGGATCTGTTCTTTCTGACCATACAATGTTATTGCCACCAAGACAGCCCTAGGTCGCGAGCCTGCTTCCACAACCCTCTGTGGGCCTACTCGATATATGGAGTCGAACTGGACCAATTCTTCAGAGCTATTTGCCAAAATGCCTTCAAAGAATTGCTGGACTGTACCCTTCAAATCTTTGTCCACCATTGACTTTGAGAGATTCTTTATCCTAATATTCGATCTCCGTGAGCGATTCTCCAGGTCCTCACACTGAGTCGCTCTGGTTTGTCTCCATCCGCGTGCAGATTTTGACTATATTGTTCTGCGAAGTTTAGGGTCCCAGATTTTTCCAGTCTCACAAAAAAAAATGGTCTCAGTTCTATCAGCCACCCAGCTTCTCCCGGTGTTCCCCCTCTCGCCCTCTCTGCGCTTGCTATCTCATTTTTGATAGCGTCCAGGGTCTTTAGTGTTTCTGATCTAAGACCTCCAATTTTCCCTCCCATTTTCCCTATCGCCTTACCCTGTATCACTGCTTTAAATGCGTCCCATACCGTGCTAATTTTTGAAACCCTGTCTGTGTTGATAGTGAAGTACTCCTCTGTCTGATCTCTCAAGTCGTTGTTGAACACCTCTTCCTGTAGGGCTTCCGCTCTCAGGCTCCAGGCAGGTATCCGGGGCCGCTGGGCCGTGCATTGCCATACTGCTATTAGTGGGGCATGATCTGAAAGTATCCTAGCTTTGTAATCTATGCTCTTGAAGTCCCCAAGTGTTTCGTCTCCCATGAACCTGTAGTCTATGCGTGCATGTATCGCATGGGGGCCTGAGAAGTGTGAGTAGCCATGTTCAGCTCCATGTCTCTCTCTCCATATGCCTTCCAGTCGCAGGTCTCGAAGCAGGCCACTAAGGTATACGGCTGTCGGCGCCAGTTTCTTAAACTTGGTGTCCGATCTATCCAGCTCAGGGTTGAGGGTGCAATTGAAGTCTTCTCCCCACACCCATGTTTCTCCCCTATACGTGGACAGCCTTGGATATAACAATATGAAGAACACTGTGGCATCATGGTTTGGGGCGTATGTGTTTGCAAAACAGACTTCTCTATTCTCCTGCCATCCATGCACAACAATCATTCTTCCTTTAACCCTTTCAACTGTCCTAGAACTCCAACCTATAAATGTTTGGCAAAAACCCTGCAGAAAATTTGCATTCTCCATAGACATAAAACTCAATTTTATGTTTTTTGGACAGGGAATCGGATTTTATCAGTGAAAATGTGAAAGAAAGAAAAAAATGTAAAACCTGCAATAATTTAGGGGGACTCCTTCGGACATAGGGGAGGTGGTACGCTTTTAGCAGGATGTTTCGTTTCCCTTGCTATTATCATGTGAAAGGTACTGGGGTGACGAAGAGGTGCATAGACTCTGTGGCCTACCAGGACACTCCATAAAAGAGAGAGCAGGGAGAATTCTGGCAAGAGCACACCCACCACGGATAATGGAGATGGCAGATCCACCTCATCTTGCCGAAGTCTCCTCGGAGATAACCTTCAAAACCGCTAGTGGATTAAATTCTTCACATTGATATATGAAATATAGAAATGCACACATGCAAAATGTACAAATCAACATACACTAAAATGCACCAGGCACTCAAAAACAAAATAACCTGTTGGTCCCTATCTTTAGCTGGTAAACTCCACGCTGTATGCATTATGGAAAATGTACCTCAAAGTTTGAACTTGCCCTTTTCCTCCCAGCAATTGTAGATTTCATTGGCACGGGGGCAATCTAGTCATTCCCCCTGCCCTCTTAGAGACCATGAATCACAGCTCAGCGAGCAGGTTCCAGAACAATGACAGACAGCGGTGTGCGCTCTGAATAAGCATCAACTGACTGTGAATATGACGTTCGCACTTCCCTGGTCACTTCTACTGAGCTGGGATAATTATCTTGACTAATACAGGCTTAGGGTACAGAAAAGGATATTTCACCCGGGTTAGCTCGCCCGCCTCCCCTTTTCATGATCCTGTTGGCTCAGAGGGTTGTTTCTCCTCTGCGCAGCCACCTCCTGGTGGTGAAGAGAGTGGCATCTGGAGTGAGCTGTGTGGTGCTTCTATGGTGATCCATCAGTGCACAGGGACTCCTCTTGGAGATTACAATTGCTAGAGCAGAACAGCCGTTTTATATGGAGGTTATTTCACTTGGTGAGGCCTTTTCTGCCTTGATTGCAGGATACCAGCTGACGAGGCCGGTCTACTGTCAGTGTGACCCATCAGGAACACTGCTGTCTGGGCAGGGGCTGTTTTTAGCGACACTGGAAATAATGTGAGCAGTGGACAGGGTAAGTTTAAGGGAAGTGTCTATTCGCAAGGACAAAGTGCAAAAAGCATACATGAAACCTGCCTTGAAACACTTGTGTATAGGCGCGTTATAAATGCCATATCATATAATATCGTTCTGCACAATGTGCACGGACGAAGAGGGTCTGTGTAAATGATGCAGAAAGTATGTTATTCATTCTTAACATCCTTAAGTCAAGTCACATGACTATTGCATTCACTGGGGCTATCAGATGTTTGAGCTGCGGAATCTTCCTTTGCTGAATGGATACATCCCCTTTGTACCATGCAGCAAAATCTTCTTCTCCAATGACAATAATCCCTCCAGGAAAACAGGCCATTTTGAAACACGTTTGTGTGTCAGAGTAATCGGATTCCTGGGCTGAAAAGTTGTGAATACTAGCCTTGTTCTTTGGACCTACCGAAACCCCACCTCAAGTTTCAATATCTCCATCAGCTGCTCTTGCATGATATTGGTCCAAGCTTTGAATTACTGCAGATTACTTAATTCCCTGAAGCCGTGATCGCCAATTATAACCCAATCTTTTAACATCTGAGCAATTTATTTAGATCCATTCCAATGAAATTCAACCCAACCCGAGTTTGTTATCATGGTGCGGATGCCCCTAACCGGGCTTCCAAATGCGTACGTGCAACAGACACAGATGATGGCAACAAAGTCAAAGACTAATGGAATCAAGGTCTCCCGGTACTGACAGTCTGAAGGGCATGTTAGTTTCCCCTTAACAAGATGAGCAAAAGCCCAGCGGAGTAGAGCAGAAGGCTGGGCTCCACTGGTAAAATTTAGGCTAGGATCTTCAGACAAAAGCAAAAAGTTGGTGGGTTCACAAATGGAGGGAAAATTACCCATAAATGGAAATCTTTCCTAACAGACATCAACCCACCTGACCACTTGCTTATGGCATTCCCTCGGCTGCCTGTTGCAGCTGAGAGAACCCTCCTGGGCTGGCTTGAATTGTCAAGGGGAAATGCAGTTTATCTGTGACAGTCTGTGCCCCAGCTGCACAGGTCCAATGGGCCATACAATGCCCGCCAGAGGGTTTTGCTTCCTCAGCCTTGTATGGCACATTGGGGATGCAGGCTGGGGTATTGCGTGTTTGTATGTGCAAGGGGGTGCTACTGTCATGTCAGTAGCACTTTGGCACTGCGTACACTCTGCTTCTGGGTTCCCGTTCATGCTGCGCCAGAGCCAGAGGACTTTCTGTAGGCCACGGCGAAGCTGCGTGATGAATACCCCGGGCTGCGTGCAGATAAGATTTAAAGACTGATTCATGGAATTATTTGCGTGAAAAACGCAGATTTGCGCGCCTTTTGGGCCGAAAATCCCTGTTTCAAGTATGGGGATTTTCGGACAGAAAGGCACGCAAATCTGCGTTTTTCACGCAAATAATTCCATGAATCAGGCAGACAGTTTTTTATGTATTATAGGGGTGTGAATGAGTGAGCATATGATGTATGGGTGTGTGTGTGAATGATGGAGTGCTGTGTGTGAATGGAATGAGCGAGTGAATGTTTTGAGTGTATGTGTGCATGCATGTGTGTTTATGCTGGGCTGTGGAGTGGGTGGGGCATGGCAATAACACTTTGCACTTACTATAGATCAGAAAATGATCAAATAAATGACAATATGTTATTATGTGGTTAGACTGGCATTTTGGGGCAGCCAGTCTAGACATTTCCATCCGTGGCATGACATTGTTTACTGGATATCTATGATAAAGCAAGCATGTTAAGTGTTACCACTTGGCTCGTCTGGCATTTTGGTGAACCAGCCTAGCCCTTTCTTACTGTGGCATGACATTTTGGTGCAGCCAGTGTAGATATTTCTTGCTGTGGAATGGCATTTTTTTACTGGGCATCACGTCTAAAGCAAACCTGATAAGTGTTATTATGTGTCTAGACTGGACTACATTGTGCAGCCAGTTTGGATATGTTTTCTTATTGTGGCATGGTATTTTTATTGGCAAAGCCAACGCGAGTATGTCCTTGTGTGGGAATACTGCCATGTATTGGCAAAGCCAGTGTGGACATGATTTCTTTTAGTATGATTACTGGCATTATGTGCAAAGCAAATATGAATATCGTAGAATTCTGGCATATATTGTTGCAGCCAGCTGTCACGTTTTGAATCCCCTTCCTTTAACTCCTCCTCACCTGAATCTTCTAGTACCTCCTCCAACTTTTCAGCTTCCTTCTTCTTCTTGGGTCTTCTAGATTCTATTGTTTTCTTCTCCTTCTTCTGATGTAAGTAGGGACGTGCCCCTTCGGTGGCCACCTTGATCTGGAGTGTGTACAGATCTTGGGGTTTCCTGAGGAGCACGCCTCCTGGACAGGGAAAAAGCCAAAGGCTGAAAAAACCCTGTTAGATGTTTCGATCTTCACCCAAGTATAGATGTAGTAGTTAGAATTTGAAAAAGACTCTTCCACTTTAAGATAAAAAAAGAATAGAAATTCTCCGCAATAGTGCAGGCTACAATCCGAAAAAGACTAGTAGGAATTTATAATTTCGGTTCCCATGGTGACCTCACAAAACCAGACAGGAGTCTTGGATCCTTAGAAAACAGGATTCAGTGTAGAGTCGAAAAGGAAGGTTCCGATCTTCAGGAGTGAAGTGAAGGCGGTTTGGACTAGGAGAGGACGGGGAAGGCAAGGTCCGCTCCGGGAAGCCACGCGGGCAAGGGTAAAAGAGATAGAAATGAAATAAGAAAGAAATGAATCCAGACAGCAGAAATGAAGAAAGGAACGAACATTTAAATTACAGTAGTATATGCCGTACCGAGAACGACTAAAGTAAAGTATGTAAACAGAGACTGGTACAGAAAGCAGAACCAAACACTTAAACGGAGATAGCGTTTACCCAAGTTGGAAGTAAACGCTACATGCACGAGAAAACAGGAAAAGAAAGGCACCCGCAACCTTACCTGAAAACCTGAATAATCCTAGTGTGCTGTAACAGTAGGAAAGAAGGAACTAAAGGCAAGCAGGGAGAAAGAAAGAGTGGAAAAAAGCTTTAGTATGGCTAGTTACTTTGGACAAGGAACTGGCAGCGCACGTAACAACTATGATACAACGCGCCGAGCGCCAGCTTGCACGGTTGTTTATAGGATAGGACGGCCATCTTGAAAAAGACTAGACCGTCACATTGGAACAACCAGGACCATGTTAGTAGTATTTCCAGCAGCTCAGTATCTTCCAGGGCTGGTGAATGACAGTATGTCCCCTTCGATATCTACTTCCTCCAGGCTTTCCCGGATATAGTCTGTGGAATCGTTGTATGAGTCTGGGACCATGAACATGGGACTTTGGTTCCCATGTCCTTTCAGTAATAGGATAGCCCTTCCAATGGACTAGATATTGAAGTGTTCCCCTCCTGTAACGAGAATCCACTAGTCTGGCAAACTCATACTCTTCAGGTTCTGTGGGAGGAGAGGTAACCGGCTTCTTGAGTGTTCTTTTGTATGGATCCTCCTTATGAGCCTTGAGAAGTGAAGCATGGAAGACTGGGTGTATCCTTTTTAGAGTAAGGGGTAGCTGCAGCTTAAAAGCTACAGGGTTGATCCTAGATAGTATCCGGTATGGACCTATATATCTAGCTGCAAATTTACCCACATGGGTCCAGCGGGGTAAATACCGAGTTGACAGCCAAACCGGTGTTCCCGGCTTCCACAAAGGATTAGGACCTCTCTTGTTGTCTGCATACTTCTTATAACCCTTCTTACTGTCTTCCAATGCTTGTAACGCTTCCTTGTGAGAGACGCAGAGGTCTGTTAACATTCTTTTTATGGCTGGAGTCTTAATACTTACAATTGTCAATAATGCTCCCGGGAGGTGGTGTGGATGATATCCATAGGTACATTTGAAAGGGCTCATCTTGATCGCTGCATGATATGTGTTATTGTAGGCAAATTCAGCCATTGGTATTAAAGGGGCCCAATTGTCTTGCTCTCTATTGCAGAAACAGCGAAGGTACTGCTTGTTACGCTCACCTGGCTCCCACAGAGGCGTCGATCTGAACTGGACAGCTGCGGTCTCCACCAATGTGACGCGTAGGGCCGAGATGACGGACTGGACTGGCCCACCTAGCTTCGTTTGCTTGGCCTGTAGGAATATTCTTCTGCAAATGGAGAAAGGGAATTAACCACCCGTGGAGTTGAGTGTAAATCCCCCTAACCCCCACTGTTCTCCCCACGGATCACCTTTGATGTCCCCTCTTATAGTCTCACCTGATGGTTTGAAAAGATGAGCTCTCCATCCTGCATTGAGCGCAGGGGCGCATTGATAACCAGTTGCTTCACTGGCTCGAAGGAATTGGTGAGTTCCAGAACAATATTGACTCCAAAAAGTATGTAGTTTGTAAGAGTTCAAATGCCTGACTTTCACTCTTGTCCGATTCCTTGCAGATTGCAGCTTGACCCTAGTGAAGAGTTCCTCGTGGCAAACGGTAATATTCTGGTAAGGATTTGTATTTCCAACACAGTTCGATAAATAATGTCAATATGTAACCTGTTGCTTTCTCCCTTATTCAGGCACTGAGAGAAAGTATGAAGTCTCAGGGAATAATACCTCCGGCGGTTAAATCAGGTAAGTCTAATGTGGTGAGGAGGGTTCCCCTTGATAGTCCCTGTGTTTCACCTTGCTGTCCTTTTGTTTCCCCTTAGGGGCCGGGGTTCGGCGAAGATGCAGTGGAAGCTGCGCCGACCCGTGAAGAGGAATAGTAACCCCGGTGGTAAAATCAGGTAAGTCTATGGGGGGGTCACTAATATTCCTCTGTGTATTCCCTTGGCTCATCCTGCTGTTCTTGTCTACTCCTTAGGTGCCGGAATGCGGCGGGAACATGCAGGAGGATGCGTTGGAATGTGAAGATGCTGCGAAGGCCGGTGAGGTCAGCGCGGCGCTGCAGCAGGCGAGGCGATGAGAATAAAATAACTTCTTTCTTCCAGCTCGAAGGCGCGATGGATCGGGAATTCAGGTCAGGATCAAAGGTATTGCTGTTGTTCTAACATTTTCTCCTTCTTTCTCCCTTTTTCTAGGAGCTCCAAACTCGAGGCGGGCGTGGCAGAAGGCTGGATGCAGACTTGCAGGCACGGTGAGCGTTACGCTGCTGGATGCAGAATAACACGAAGCATGTGCTGCTATTTGGGCGTGGTTTAAATAGCCCCCAAAGTAGTCCCAGTTAAGTATTCCTCCCCAGCCCCGCCCGAGTAAAAAATGGTCCCTAGGTAAAATAGTCCCTTCCAAGCCTCATTTGGCTTGGAGCTCTTGCAGCATGGTCTGCATCAGGTAAGCTTGCAGCATGGTCTGCATCAGGTAAGTTCTACTCTACGAGCCTGGCGCTTATGGCGCCAGGACTAACTCTCCATATGAGCCTGGCGCCATAGGCGCAAGGACCGCACCAAAACAGCCTCTAGCAGGGGTTTTTGGTCTAGCCCAAAATAACTTGATGCCTGCTTCCGGGGTTGCTGGACCTGGTCTGGATCCCCGAGGGTAGGCATCATGACACTACTCTAGATTTACATTCAAACTCTCTGTCTGTCCGTTAGATTGGGGATGGTACCCCGAGGACAGTGCCCTCTGTATTCCCAGTTGAAGACATAGAGAGTCCCAAAACTTGGAGGTGAATTGAGTACCTCTGTCTGTGATGATTGCCTTTGGTAATCCATGGAGTCTTACTATGTTCCCGAGAAATATAGCCGCTGTCTCTGATGCAGATGGCACCCCTGGTAAGGCTGAAAAATGGGCTAGTTTTGTATAGGAATCGATTGTCACTAAGATCGTTGTTTTACCGTTGGAGGGGGGTAGATCCACTATAAAGATGTTCCCATGGATGTGAAGGTATCTCTGCCTGGTGAAAAAGTCCTAATGGCCTTTGTCGGGGTGTCTTGTTGATAGCACAGATGGGACAAGTAGAGACATATGAGGTGATATCCTTTCGCATAGATGGCCACCAGAAGTTCCTAGATACCAATTCGTAGGTTGCTTTTTCTCCTTTATGTCCAGTCAAGGGTAAGTCATGACAAATGCCCATGACCTGCTCCTGAAGAGTAGGTGTACGTAGAAATAGAGCGGACTGGTGAAACCACAATCTTCTAGCCTCTTGTAAGTGATATGCTTGTCTATCTTCTTGTGTATAGTTCTCCAACCCACTGTGGACCTCCTTTAGAAAGATGTTAGCTACCTTCTGAAAATGGTGTTCAGGAAGAATCTTTTCCGTGTTTATCCCTTGTATTTCTTCTTCTGGCCAACTTCAGGATAAGGTGTCTGCGACACTATTCTTTGATCCAGGTATGTAGGTAATTTGGAAATCAAACGTGGAAAAATAGTAAAACCCAGCAAGCATGCCTGGAGTTTCTGCACTCCATTTGTTGGAGTACCTTCAGATTTCTATGATCCATACGAATGGTGAACTGCTGGGAAGCCCTCTGCAGAAGATGTCTCCATTCTTGACAGGCCGCTCGCATAGCCAACAGCTCTCTTTCAAGTACAGAGTAATTCCGTTTGCTTCCAGTCAGAGTACAGGAATAATAAGCTATGGGGTGTTCTTCCCCATTCATGCCTTCTTTTAACAATACTGGCCCTAAGGCACCTCTCGAGGCATCAGTTTCAAGGACGAAAGGTTTGGTCTGGTCTGGTTGCAACAGAACTGGTGCTGATATGTAAAGTCTCTTAAGACTCTTGAATGCTTCCTGCGCTTTAGTTTCCCATCGAAAGACTACAACCTTTTTAAGAAGCGAAGTGATGGGGAGTACGAGGTCTGAGAATCTTGGAATAAATCGTCGATAGAAGTTTGCCAGACCGAGGAAACGTTGCACTTCTTTTACTGATGATGGATCTGGCCATCGCTCTATCGCCTGAACCTTGTTAGGATCCATACGCACCCCATTGGCTGACAATATAAATCTGAGGTATGGAACCTCAGAAGCCTCAAAGATGCACTTCTCTGGTTTGGCAAAGAGACAATTCTCCTGTAGTCTTCAAAGTACTTCCTTGACATGTATTTGATGTTCCTCCAAAGAATGTGAGAAGATCAAGATATCGTCCAGATATACTACCACAAATATATATAGTATGTCTGCAAAGATCTTGTCTACAAACCTCTGGAACACCGAGGGGGCGTTCACCAATCCAAAGGGCATTACACAATACTTGAACAACCCCAGTGGTGTTCTGAATGCGGTCTTCCATTCATCTCCGCACTTAATTCTTAATAAATGATAGGCACCTGGGAGGTCAAGTTTGGTGAAAACCCTAGAGATCCTAACAGCTTCTAGAATATCACAAATGAGCGGCATAGGGTACCTGTCTCGGATGGTAATGCTGTTTAAGCCCGTATAGTCAATACAGGGACGTAATTCCCTTGAATCCTTCTTAGATATGAAGAACAATGAAGCCCCAGCTGAGGACTTTGAAGGTCGGATGAGTCCGTTTTCCAGATTTTCCTCCAAGTAGTCCTTTAGAGCCTTCTTTTCTGTGAACGACAAAGGATACATACGTCCAAACGGAAGAGAGCCTTCTTCTTTGAGGTCGATGTGGCAGTCTTCTTGACGGTGAGGTGGGAGGAGTCTGGGGTTAATGTCTTCAAAAACCTTTGAGAAGGATTGATATTGTAGTGGAATGGAAGAGACTGAGACGCTTGAGTGCAATCCAGTATTACAGGATTGGACCTCAGCCTTGGGTTCCTTCATACAGTGTTCTCCACAAAAGTCTGAATCGAAGCTCAGTTTATTGTTTGACCAATCGATACTGGGGTTATGACGTTGTAGCCAGGCGACCCCCAAGATCAGAGGGAAATGGGCTGCCCTGATGACATCAAAACTGAGGGTTTCACTGTGGTGACTCATCCACAACGTGATCGGGACTGTCTCCATAGTTATGGGTCCAGAGGATAGGGGGCGTCCATCCACACCCTCTACAGGGACAGGTCTTGTCTTCTCCCAGAGTGGCATCTGATTTTCTTGGGCCCAGCTGATGTCTATGAAATTCCCTGCAGCACTCCAATCCAACATCGCCAATACAGCCATGGTATGTTTCGGTCTATCGGAAAAGGAGACTTGAAACACCATTAGGCGATTGTCCTCTACTCCTTTGTGGTCGGTTCTGGTAAGGTTGTAAGGGTTTGAGCGGTTTTTCCCATAGTTTCCCTTGCATAAACTTGGGGTCTGGCGTTTCCCTGCCGCTTGGATGGGATTTCCGAACAATCCTTGAGGGCATGTTAAGAGGACCCACAATACACACAGAGGTTGAATTCCTGTCTTCTCCTTCTTTCTTTCTTAGTTAAGGGTCCCCTCGCTGCTCCTATCTGCATGGGTTCTTCAAGTGTTGGTCTTTCTCTTCGTCCTTGAGGCGGGCTATTCCGTGGTTGGTATCCTCTGGCTCTTCTTCGTTCCTGGCGTCTCTCTTGTAGATGGAATTCGATTTGAAGGACTAGAGTAACTAGTTCTTGAAAGTTGTTTGGTCGAGCCACACGGACTAGTGCGTCCTTAATGTCCTCGTTTAACCCTCTTCTGAATATCGTCTGCTGAGCTGTGTCCGGCCAACCAGCGGAAACTGACAGAATTTGGAACTGCGCGATGTAAGCTTGCAGATCCTGATTACCCTGTTTGACATCAAGGAGAGCTTCATACTTAGTGTACTGGACCTCTGGACGTTCAAAAAGGTTCTTGAAACCTTGCACGAATAAGGTTTAATCATTAATTAAAGGGTCTTGATTGGTGACGAGGGGGGTGGCCCAGGCCAGGGCACTTCCAGCTAGATTTGAAATAATGAATCCAACCTGAGCCCTTCCAGTTTCAAAGGCTCTGGGTCTGAAGGAGAAATAGACGGCACAGGCATATAGAAACTCCTTTATTGTTTTGGGATTTCCTTCAAACTTGCCATAAGAAAACGGCATAGGTGGTAAATCATCCTTTTCTTCATCTCTGGCCACAGCTTGTTGACGAAAAGTGAGGTTCTCCGTGTGAAGGGCCTGCATCTCCACTCTAAGTCTTTGATTGGCGTTGCATAGTTCTTGAAACTGCTCTAGCGATGCCATTGGGATTGTTTGGTGTTGTTTACTGTCACGTTTTGAATCGCCTTCCTTTAACTCCTCACCTGAATCTTCTAGTACCTCCTCCAACTTTTCAGCTTCCTTCTTCTTCTTGGGTCTTTTAGATTCTATTGTTTTCTTCTCCTTCTTCTGATGTAAGTAGGGACGTGCTCCTTTGGTGGCCACCTTGATCTGGAGTGTGTACAGATCTTGGGGTTTCCTGAGGAGCAGACCTCCTGGACAGGGAAAAAGCCAAAGGCTGAAAAAACCCTGTTAGATGTTCCGATCTTCACCCAAGTATAGATGTAGTAGTTAGGATTTGAAAAGGACTCTTCCACCTTAAGATAAAAAAAGAATAGAAATTCTCCGCAATAGTGCAGGCTACAATCCGAAAAAGACTAGTAGGAATTTATAATTTCGGTTCCCATGGTGACCTCACGAAACCAGACAGGAGTCTTGGATCCTTAGAAAACAGGATTCAGTGTAGAGTCGAAAAGGAAGGATCCGATCTTCAGGAGTGAAGTGAAGGCTGTTTGGACTAGGAGAGGACGGGGGAAGGCAAGGTCCGCTCCGGGAAGCCACGCGGGCAAGGGTAAAAGAGATAGAAATGAAATAAGAAAGAAATGAATCCAGACAGCAGAAATGAAGAAAGGAACGAACATTTAAATTACAGTAGTATATGCCGTACCGAGAACGACTAAAGTAAAGTATGTAAACAGAGACTGGTACAGAAAGCAGAACCAAACACTTAAACGGAGATATCGTTTACCCAAGTTGGAAGTAAACGCTACGTGCACGAGAAAACAGGAAAAGAAAGGCACCCACAACCTTACCTGAAAACCTGAATAATCCTAACGTGCTGTAACAGTAGGAAAGAAGGAACTAAAGGCAAGCAGGGAGAAAGGAAGACAGGAAAAAAGGTTTAGTATGGCTAGTTTCTTTGGACATGGAACTGGCAGTACACGTCACAACTATGATACAACGCGCCGAGCGCCAGCTTGAACTGTTGTTTATAGGATACGACGGCCATCTTGAAAAAGTCTAGACCGTCAAAGTAGAACAACCAGGACCATGTTAGTAGTATTTCCAGCGGCTCAGTATCTTCCAGGGCTGGTGCATGACACCAGCATGAAAATGTGTGGGGCAGCCAGTGTGAAAACGTTTTCATACTGAAATGTTATGTGGGTGCTGGTATCATGAAAATGTTTTGGGAAAGGCTCCTATGGACGGTTGGTGACTTTCAGCTATTGTATTTTTGAATTGAAGTTACACTACAAAACCAATTGCAAACTGTCATGTTACCCAGTTGTTCACAGAAAGTGTGCTGCATAATGCACTATTTTAACCTAATATATAAGTCTCAAAGATAGAGAACACCGCACCCTGTACCCTCTTTGGTTGGTTCGAGCTCCCTCGCTACGCTCAGTCACTTTGGCATAATTGGGGCAAATATTTATACCCCTCAATTAAAACTTTAACCAGCTGCCACTGGATTTAAAGTGCCCATTACTGGCATAAACAGGTTGTCATATCTTCAGCAGTAATTGTCACTTTAAATTGCATGCATGAAGTGCATGGGGGTGATTTAAAGTGACCATTACAGGTATCGATAGGTTGTCCTATCTTTGCCAGAAATGGTCCCTTTAAATCACATGGATGAAGCTGCTGCCGCAACCGATCCATGTCAATAATGGTCACTTAAAATCATGGCTTAAGTGCTTCATGCATGTAATTTAAAGTGACCATTAGTGGCATAGATAGATTGTGGCAGCATCCTCATGCATGAATGCGATTTACACTGACCATTACTGGCATAGATAGGTTGCAGCCGCAGCCTAATGAAAATGGTATAAAGTGTTCCTATGTTGTGAACTAGTGTACTGTTTGTGACATGGCATTTACTTTATTTTTTCTTGTGTTACCCTAGAAAGCCAACTGTAACATTGTATCTCTCTAAGTGGCGTGGTCTCCTGCCAGGTTGCACAGCACAGTAGCTAAGCATAGAACCCAATCCTTGCAATTTGCATACAAGCAAAGAGCATCATGGGAATATCATAATGTCCACAGTTTTAAATATTAAACATGTTTTATAGTGATTCAGTTAGAAGCCCTTTTAAGTGAATAATGGATAGTGAATTTTGTTTGATCAATCACAACAATCACCCTAACAAAGCGATGTCTGTAAATTACAGGACATATACACTAGTTAGGACAGCTACAATACTGTATGTGAGAATTTGGCATTTTCTGCTTTCAGTACTGAGTCTTCAAGTGCAATTAACAACAGGTTACACGTGCAGCAGGCCCAGAGAGAGTCATGTGCTGGCCCCTAGGACTAGGGGACGGACCCTCTTGTTCTGCCTTATGCCCTCCTACAAACAAAACGTTCTTTAATATGACTGGGAGGCCCTGGAAATAATTGTCAAAGTGCCCCCATATTATTACAAATTTCCAGCAATGTAAATACCACACTGCAGAGGCCTACTGGGAAATCTCCAGAGTTGCCTATAGACCAGTCCACCCCTGCGGGCGACAAAGGCAAGCATGGTGGAGATACGTTTTATTTGTAGTTACTTTCTTTTTGTTTTGAAGGTAACTAGAAATAAAAGGCATCGGCCACACGCGATCGCCGTTTTTCCTTTTTAGCAGCCGGTGCTCGCCGAGTTTCTGTGTTGTGTGTTCTATTAGTGCAGCTGTAGGATTGCTGCGCCACACACCCCGTTTCACCCTCCTTTGTAAAGTCGCAGCTAAGTGAGCACAAATGAAAGGAAATTGCCATAGCCCGATGCTGCTGACAGCCCTGTCACCTCTTTGGAGCTTCAGCCTGCAGGCGGTAGCGTGGCCCCTGCTTCTGAGAATCTGTCAAACTTGTTCCCCTCCTAATAGTGTGTTGCGGGGCTTTAGCCTGCAGGAGCCAGCATCGACTTTTGCTCTCTGGCAGGGGAGTTGCTAGGTCTGGAAAAGACCCTGGGCTAAGCTGATGTCGGAACTGTTGGGACTGGGGGCTAGCTAGTCTTTTGGCTGTAGCTCCTGAGATTCTATCCTGGGCTATATCCAAAAGATCAGGGGCTATAGCCCCCTTAGCCCCTCCTATCAACGCCCCTGCTGGTTTCTTGATCTACTACGCGCTACTGCGCAATGATCGTCTGTGCACTGTGTTGCGCTGGCAGCTCGATAACTAGGACAAGGTTCAACAGGCTGCACAGATACTAACAGAAATTCAAGGAATGGGGAAGAACGATTGTATATTATATATGCAGAGTTTTAAATACACGAGAAAACCCTTCAGTTCCATTTGTACTTTTGGGTAGTAGCAAAGGAACCACCTATAAAGGGAAACTATTACATTTAAATACAGAGTTACAGTTTACTGGTGTGATAAAAATTTGTTAACTAGGTCTGTTTCATGCACGGTATTTATAAGCACCATTTGTGCCATTTTTCTGACCCCTAGGGTCATTCCCACCCACTTCTTGCTCTTCCCTATTGAAAATACATCTCGTTGGGATGTCTAAGCTAGCTTTATGAGGCCTCATCATCAAACTTTGTGCTCAAAGTGTCGTATTGGTGTTGTTACAGCAGTCTTCGGAGGGTTACAGTCTACTGGTGAGATACAGCTGTGTTAACCAGGTCTGTCTTAAGACACTTTGTTTATAAGCACTATGTGGTTCGTTTAGGGCTTGTATATTTGTTTTAGGCATTTGCCATGCACTGCTATTAGATAGCCATGTATTCACACCATACATGGCACAACCTGTTGGAATATCTGAGCTAGCTTTATCAAGCCTCACTAACAGACTTTGTGCTTGAAATGCCTGACAGTGTTTTATTTAAGCAGTCTTCTGAGAGTTAACGTCTACTGGTGTGATTTTAATGTGTTAATGAGGTCTGCCTTGAGCCACTTTATTTATAAGCACTATGTGTGTCGTTTTAGCTTGTATAGATGTGTTAGGCATTTGCAAGGTACTGATATTAGATGGCCATGTATTCACACCATTTTGCATTTGCTTTCATGGCATTTCCACCCACTTACTGTCCCTCCCCGCTCAAACCACATCCTGTTGGGATCTTTAAGCTAGCCTTTTCAAGCCTCACCATCAAACTTTGTGCTCAAAGTATCTGACAGTGTTTTTTCAAAGCGGTCTTCTAAGACGTACAGCCTACTGGAGTGATACAAATGTGTTAATCAGGTCTGTCTTCATCCACTCTATTTAAATGCACTTTGTCATCTTTGCACCTTGAGCACACACATTTTAAACAGCGACAACCTTCAATCAATGGACATAAATTATAACACGCTCTTGGACTTCCTAATTAAAATATTCAGTAATTGACAATGTAGGTGAGATTTTAATGTGAAATTACCTTCGTAATGGCAAAATATTACAAATCGCAAGACCAAAAGACTAACTTAACTACAAAACTTTATTTACAATTACAAGAAGGCAGTTACTATGGCAATTAGACTTTAACATGTACAATAAATATATCACAACAAAGAAACCTATATGAATCAATTGTACAATGCAAAAAAAAGTTAGACTAACAGAAAATCATATTTACAAAATGTAAGAAAAGACAAAAAAGACAAAAAATATTGGCATTGCCAATCCTAGTTTTTATCTGAGTTACCCCCCCAACCCCACAAACTCCTCGTCAACTTTGACTTCCTCCATTACTGCATATACATATAATAGAGTTGCACACGTGTGGTTTTGCCAATTTTAATCTACAACCAAATTGCATTTTTTGGTTTTAAGGGAGTTTTGCTCATTTTCATATTAATTTGTCTGTTTATTCATCTCCCACAAACCCTTTATTTTTTACCATAATTCTACTTTTGTTGCACCCGCTGGTTATGTCATGTGTTGGGAAGGGGACATATTCTTCCCACACCCCCAATCGCTTTAGAATAAGGCAGAGGCCATTATCAGTAATGTGAGAGACCGGGGTCGGCGGGGTGGGGGGGTTACAGTGGTGCCCCCAGTGGTGTTCATACAAATATATTATTGTGCATTTTGTAGGTGTAGCATGCATGCGGGAATAGCAGCCATTTTAGATATTAGCAGCGATATTGTAGCCCACAGCTTAAAGGTGGTGCAACAGACACCGCCCCAGGCCTGGGCCGCAAATATGAGCACAGGAATAGGTTGTATCCCAACCACTGATGAGAAAGCCCAGAGCTATACAGATCCACATTACCCATCATTGTCCTAAAATGTTGCCAACCTTCACGCCTTGGGAAGAATGGGCCCTGCAAGTCCACGGGAGGAAGGCTTGGTGCCCGTGAACAGCAAAATCCGATAAGGAGGAGGGCACAGGCTTCCAACACCCACCACCCTCTGACATCCAACACCCACCAGCTTTAGAATAAGGCAGGGGCCATCATCAGTAATGTGAGAGACCAGGGCAGGGGGTGCCCCTAGTGGCATTCATGCAAATATATTATTGTGCATTTTGTAGGTGTAGCATGCATGCAGGAATAGCAGCTGTCTTTAGATATTAGCAGCCATATTGTAGCCCACAGCTAAAAGGTGGCATGGCAGACAGCACCCCAGGCCTAGACAGCGAACATGAAAGCAGGAATAATTTGTGTCACAAACACTGATGAGAAAGCCCAGAGCTATACGGATCCACAAAACCCCTCATTGTCCTAAAATGTTGCCAACCTTCACGCCCTGGGAAGAATGTGCCCTGCAAGTCCACGGGAGGAGGGCTGGGTGCCCATGAACAGCGCAATCCCATGAGAAGGAGGGCACAGGCCTCCAACACCCACCAGCCCTAATCCTAAATTATAACCCCCAACTTCTTTGGTTTCAGGACCCCAGAATTTCAGGGTGCCAGGTAACCCCAGACCCCTGACCATAAAACCTGCTGGTCCCCCGATCAACCAAAAGATCAGAAAGCAGGACTCTTATGCTTTCACTTCTAGGTCACGTGATTTGTGCTACGAGGTGCAGGGTGGGATGAAATTATAGCCCAAAAGCGAGGGTGGGAGACCTTGGAGGAATGCCTGCCTGTCTGGGAGCAAGTGAAGTGTGCATGAGTTAGTGTGACCTCTGCTTTCCCCCTGGATCGCTATCTGCTTGGCGCCAGGTGCCCTGGTAAAGATAGATGTGTTTTCTTAGTTAGTTTTGGTATTGTCATACGATTATCTGCTGACCAGTAACGTGACGTCTGCCACATCACCCACATGGACGAACACGGACGGGCTAGGTAGAGAGCAATGGTCTTGCATTTCCTATGGAGCAGGTGACCTGTGTTTAGGGTCACTCCAATTAGCAGTGCGAGATTCTACTGTATGTAATTGATTCACCAGTGACGATGCCATCTGTTATAATGTACCGTACATGCCGATATTGCGAGAACGTTTTGCGGCAGCAGAGTTCTTTGTTGGCACTTTTCATTTTGTATCGGAATAAAAAACTGGTTATCCTTGCAAGAGGTGAGCTGGGCCTTTTTCCCTAGTGGGTTGTATTTTTTCTGGTGTGAGCATCTGAGGGGGCTTTCCTACATATGTACTGCTATATTATATCATGTTTTCTTATGTCATTTCATGCTGATGTCATGTTGCTTACAAGGCTGACACACTCTTTGAAGCACCCGGAAGGTGAGGTGTAGCATTCCACTAAATGCACAAGTAAAGAGGACAAATATATTTTACCTGGTTCATGAAAAGTGCACTTAAGCCCAAGGTAGACCTGCATGTGTAGGGTGGCATGCAGGTCCTACACCCCTACTTCAACTTACCATTCCCCTGGTGTCCACTTCTAATAGGAGAAGGTAACTAAAGTCCATATTCATAAAGGTAGACAAGAGTCCAGCCTCAGCCCAAGAAGAAACCTGCCTCCTACACCATTAAAACCTCCCCCATAATGCTGAAACAAAAGTCTAGGCAACCCAGTCCAGGACATTAATCCCAGGGGTGCCACAGTTCAGACCCCATCCTCCGTGAAGAGTCCCACGTGTCCTCTATGCTTTCCTGTCTATAGAATTGTACTGTTCAGTGAGGAGGAATTACGTAAAAGGGTATTTGCTGTCCTTTCCCTTGTGCATTTTCTCAAGACACCCAGGCTAACAAGGACACTCAGGAGTTGTGGAATGCATCAAAGCCTGACTACTCCTGAGACAAAGACATACTCATATCACTAGAACATTTCACACGAAAGGCAGCCAGACTTTATCTGGCCAATCCCTCTTTATTTACCCTGTTTGTCGGTATCCGCAGAAATATATATTCTTTAAACAGAATGTTATATTTGCTCCAATCTCGGCTGTACAAAAAGTTCATACAGGCGAAAATTGAGACTAAATATACCATTCGGTGCCATTATAGTGAACAAAGGGAGCGGTGGTTGCGGGGGTGTGCCCCTCACCTTTGTTCTCTATAATGGCATCAGGCGTTGCAGGAGTGTCCCCCACTCCTGATTACATAGAGTAAAAAAATAAATAAATTATTTTTTAGAAAAGAGGACCCTGCAGTGCCGGTCGCCTTTCACGTAAGTGAAGGGAACCGGCATTGCAGAGGTATGGAGGAGACGGCTGCACACAACCAGGTGTGCCGCCAACAGGTAAGTAAGAGTTTTGCTTGCCAACAATGTCTGTGAGAAAAAAAAGGTCCTCTTTTTTCTCCCTTGAACATTTTGCATTCAAATATTTCATGGACATCCTCTTTGTCAGCATTCACCTATAACAAAGGCTTTTTCTCGAAATGGCCACTAGACTTGGCAGTTCCAGAATTACAATTCTGGAGTTTATTTGCTATGAGGAATTACATTTAATACTGAGCAATAAAAGCTGTGCTTCAATGGTCCGCTTGACCACATCTCTGCGTCCTCACATAGTCACATAGTAGGATTCTCATTCAGAAACTGCCCTCACATAACCATTCCCTTCTCCTTCAGGCAACTCAGAATATATCCCCCAAACTTCTGAAACCCTGATCTATGACCTACTTTGGATGGCTGAAATGCACCCACGCTGTTACGACGACTGTCCGTCTTTTAACCTGCTCCAACCCCGCTTGAACCCAATGTTTGTGTCATCTGTACTCACTTTCCCCTGCACTGCTTCACCCATTCCCTTTTCTTTTCCTCTGAAGACTGGGGTCTCTATGCCCTAGGTGAGAGCAGAAGACGCCAACTTCCAGAGAAGCCTCAGCCCTTAGAAAGCACTACTGCGGTGATTAGGCACATTATAAAATATCTTTAACATAAAATAAATGAAATGGGAGTAGAGCACAGGTACCGTGTTGTTTGTGGCTACAATCGATAGCGTAATTAGCTGTTATTCCTGCCCCACAGACTGTTTGTTCCTGCACGGCTGGTAGTTCTCCAGGCAGTGTCTGTGTATTCAGTGTCTGGCTTTTGGGTTTATTATGCGGATTGACCTGCTTATCACCACTGCGGCGCCCTTTGGTAGCTGCAGAAGCCTGGATTGCTTTATTTTTAGCAGCCTTTATCGGTTACCTGGGATGCTCCCTGTGTTTGGACCCTGTGTGTCTGCTGTGTCTTGGCCTTTCTCACCACTTTGTTTATGAGTGGGTATTTCGCTGGCCTTGCTTCGCCGTCTGGGAAGAAGCTTCAGAAGGAGTGCCCGGGATTCTTTGCTGTGCTACAAATAATGACACATGCTTTGTGAGACACCTTTTTTCTGTTTGAAGGTTGGATACGCACCTGAACTTTTGCCTCCATTATGCACAAATCTAACACGAGCCTCAATGGAACTCAGAAAGAGTTGATAAACCTGTTTTTCCATCTTCCCGCTTTGGCGAGTGTAAAGAACTCATGGTGGCGAGAATAGACAGACACACGTGATCACAGTTCAAGGGTGTTTATTAAACTATATGCAGGTTGGAAAAACGCCCAATATAAACCTAAATCTAAGATGGGAGCAAGCGTCGACCATCAAATGAAAAATAAGTCAGTCCTTGTGGCGTCTTCTCAAAATAAATGGCTTATACTAAAAAAAACTATTGCCAAATACATACAACTAAATATAGAAAGAGTGGGGGATAGGGTTTTCAAAAGAAAGAAGTGTTAACAAATAATATGTGAGGATGTGATTGCCAGCGGTCTCCCTTCCCCACTTTTTTGCACGGGACAAGGTAGGACCTTGCAGCACAGCAAATGCTCGAGCTTTCCCAGCACGAGCCAACAGTTCCGGTTTCAGCAGTCAGGACAAACAGTGGTTAAGTCTCTTTTCTATCAAAAGTCTCTTGCCGTGGGGGCTTGATGAATTCACACAAACAAACACAAGATTCTGTTCCACGTATATTTTGGGTGACGGCTTCACCCCTGGGTGCCCCTCTTCCGGGTGCTGACCCTTCACTAATCGAATAACAGTTCCTTTTCCAATGACCTTTTAGATTATGGGTTTTCGCCGCTGGATCTCCCCTCTTCCGGGGTCCACCAACAGTTTCTTGTGATGGCAGGACCTTCCGTGATTCAACCCCCTGCTTCTGAGGTTTCCAAAACAAAACAAAGGTCCCATTTCGGACTACTCTTGAGGTGATGATTCTTCACCCCTAGGTTCCCCTCTTCCAGGTGCAGACTCTTCCCGAATCTCAGTCTCTCTCCACCGGGTTCACTATGGCTTATTCACACATTCTAGGGTGGTTGTTCACCCCTGGGCCCCTCTCTTCCGGGCGCAGACACCTTTCCGAATCTCTGTCTCGATTTTCTGCCTCCCTCTTCCGGGTTAACTATGGCTTTGCACAAAGACCTTTGTCAACACACTGTTTCTTGGGACTTTAGACTTCACCCCTCTTTATCGGCATCCTTCCTCTGGGTTCACTCTTGCCACTTTTCACTTTAGTGGGATTCACTCCCCTTTACGTTCTCAACAGTTTGTTGGTCAAAGACTTTCGATTGTACAGGGATTTTGCTAGACCTCCTCTATGACCACTTTGACATGTGTCGGGGGGAAATTCTGCCGGGGTTGGCCGGGCCGTCCGTAGACCTCCGGGCAGGGAGGCCCCAACTCCTCCCGTATATCCCAAAAGAGATAGAGTATGAGACACACGCAAGAAGCAAGGTGATTCTGCTGTTTATTAGACAAAACGGCAGGGATGGGTCAAGGATCGTACGCGTCAGTCCTGACACACACACAATCGTGGGGCTCGCAGGCCCTTTTTACCTTAGTATGACGCGCTACTTGCGTCACCTTAGAAAGTTTAGCAAAAAACCTATTTCCACTCTGGATTGGTTACAAGAGTGGTAGGGTTAGTATAGCATACATATAGAGAACGGTGTTAGTGGTTGAGGGTTAGTCAGGTGATATACTTGGGCTGTCCCTTCAATTTGATACATGAAAATTGTTACATGAAGACCTCTGAGGATTGGTCAATGTTAATGGCGTCAGTGATAAGAGCCCCATGTTCTGATTGGTCCGCTCGCGAGCCTCCCAGTCTGGGACTATCGCTGTTCCCAGCTCACGGTGCACCTGTCATTTGCAACAATGTTTTACTATGGGTAGGTGTAAACAATGTGAGGTTTTATTCATATGTTGGGAGGTCGACTACTCCCACTGCTGCAGATGTCCAATGAGTCTTTTAATTGTATCTGCCAGTGTCTTGAAACGTGGGATTCAGGCGTCTCCTTCCTCCTGGGCTTGGCATCCTGTCAGGTTTGGCTTTGTCACGTGAGGTGGGACCGTGTTTGAGGCAAAATTCAGCACAATTAATATTGTTTTTCCCACTGTGTGCCTGGTTTATCTTGCAGGTGCGACCTTGGCGTCGGCTTGCGGCGTGCGAGATTGCAACATCGTGCCCTTGGCTGTGTGCTTTCGCCGGGCTCATTCTGCAGGGTCAGCAACTGAGCTCTTGCTCATTCAATGTTCATGGAAGCTTTTGCTTGCGGCCTACTTGGGCCTGGTGCATAGGTGGAACCGTTTGATGCAGAGCGCTTTAGGTTACGGTATCATATTGCTCTATCCTCAGTATCGTGTCTCCGTTATATTCTTCATTATGGTACATGGTTCTTAGAAGAAGCGTGAGCAAGCCTTTTTAGATAAGTTCATTATGCGTCTTGCATTTCTGCATTTTGAGAGCCTATGTGGAAAATAATAAAGATGCACGTCCGTGGGTATGTCTGTCGCCTACGTCATAGCACTGAGTATGTTCTTCGTGTGGATTGGTGTGGGAGTGTCCGGTGTGCATGTTTGCACAGGTGTGCTGACCGTTGGCTAGGTCGTCATGGCATCTCTAACGACGTGTAGGTTTAGTCGAGTTGATCCATACCGCAGGTGTCGGCATGGGCAGGGCGGGCTGCTGGGCAGGTAGGTGGGCACATCCGTATGTTCCTGTACCAGGGTATTTGGTCGTCTGGTAGATAGGCAAACTCCTCTCGTGGCGGGTGTCTAGGCCGTGAACCACTAGGCCAAGCGCGAGAGGGGAAGGGCGGGAGCCTGTTCTTCCATTCTCCCACTTCAGTCCCCCCTCTGGTCGACTTGTCGACCACAAACATATCCTTTTCTTTATCTCCTCTCACTCTCCATATTTTAGTTATTCCTCCCAAATGTCCATAGTGGTTAACATGGTCTTCAAATGACCAATACATATATGCACAGGTTCCTCCAGGAGTGCAGTATACCCATTTCCCTATGTAGCTCCTTGGGTTTCTTGGGTTTTCGAGCTTCACAGATGGTGGGTCCAGGTGGTTGGTGATGATCTGGTTGCGCAACTTCTCTCTCTCTTTTATGATTGTGCCTGTGTGTTGGCCGTCATCTGTTGGCATCAAGAGGTGCATACCAACCATTTCGATCATCTCGTCTGTGGTGCGTGCCTTCCGGGCCTTCCAAAATCTTATTATGATCAGTGTAGCTCCAGCCAAAATAGTACATCCAACTATAATCTTCAGTCCATCTGACAGCCAAGATGGCATCCATGACCATAATATTGAAAACCAGCTCTCATCCTTTTTCACACCTTTACTTTCATCCATCATTTTTGAGTGCATCTGGGCCAATTGTAAAACTGCTTCTGTCAGTGTACCATTGTCAGCGTCGTTGGCAGGGATGAATGTGCAGCATGATTGTCCTATCTTAGCGCAAACTCCTCCTTCCATTGCTGTGAGGAGGTCCAGTACATATCTGTTCTGAAGTGCTACCATCCTCACAGCTCGCAGTTCCTCTTTTATTGCGTTGAATCCATTTACCGTAGAATTAATAGTCATCATTAGTTCCCATCGAGTTATCTGGAGCCATTTTGCGTTTGCGTAAGCCTGTAGTCCTGGATGTATAATTGAGGAGAAGAACATTGCTGCTCTGCTGAATAGTCTGTGTTCTGGTGGAATTGAAGTGAGTGCTGTTTCCGACCTTCCCCATAGGTAATTTCCTGTCAGAGGTTCTCCTTGTCTTTTCTTTCTATTCAGGACAGTATTATTGCCGTCGGTTTTGCTCTCTGGCCCCTTCTGAGGTTGTACAGATCTCTTCTTCCTCTTGTTCCCTTCATCCATTTTGGGGAAGTTCGCCACATTGACATGTTTCTGGGGTACCACTAGTGATGGTACATTAACGTGCACCATTGTGCATATACCATTCCACAGAGGGGCAGTGTGTGGTATGCCTTTTTTCCACAGGCCCAGTAATGGTCCATTACTACTGCTGTTCCTGCTCCCCCCTCAGGTAACTCCATCACGCTTGCACAGTTAGTGTTGTATCCTACGTCCACCTCCCCTTTATGTTGGTAGCATACCTTAGGCGCAGTTAGCAGCAGTATTGTTATTGGATCTTCATCCTTCTCCATCCACGTGAGCATGGGTAAGTACTTGACCCAAGTCATCCAACATCTATGGTTGTGTCCATCAATAGTTGAAATATTTTCTCTTGTTACCATGTTGCTGCCAACCACTCCTATGTCCCATTTGTTGTTCATGTACACCTTCCCTGTTATTATCACCAGTGGTCTTTCCCAACATCCGTTTTTACCAGGGACTTCAGTGACGTACCAATCACATGGTAGGTACTGTAGTGTTACTTTCTTTGTTTCTCCTTTTTCAGGACCACTTGTTATGTATCTGAATCCTTCAGCATGTAAACTGCTCTTGTGGTAACTCAAATAAGTCTTGAGGAAGTTGTTTTCATATGGATATGTATCTCGTGTTTTCCACACCAGTTGCACCACTGTCCCTTGAAATCTTCCTTTCGTCTGGAACAGTGCCAGGTATATTATACATCGTGCTATTTTTTCATCTATCTCCGTGGCAACAAATGTTCGAGAAGCGCTCATGGCGCATGGGATTAATGAGCAAACGTAGCAGCTGTCTTCTGTTGTCTGCTTACCTATGTGGGTCATGTGTTGGTACCATATGTTGTTTGAGATGTGTGCTGAATATTGTATGTAGTTGTCAATACCTTTATTATCTGAGTATGTGCTGCGTTTAACTCTATTTTCCTTGTGTGGGATTTTACTAGTACCACCTGACGTAACACCTGTTGCAGCTGGGGGTGGGGGTGTATTAGGTTTGGGTACAGCAATAATATTGATAGCATAGCTGTACTGCCATACAGAGGCAGCCAAGAACCCGGTGGTCACTAAAATCCCTTTCAATTTTATTACAGATGCTAATTTCACCGGCATTTTGCTCTTACCTTGCTGCAGTCCGCAGCTTATTCTTGCGACGTTACAGTTGCCCCCCTGAAAATTCTTAATATGCTTGTTATTAGTGTTAGTTGTCGTTTTTAAGCTCTCCCTATCAAGTAGTCATTCAGTGCCCAGGCGAAGAGCTGTTCCCACGCCAATCTAAGCGATCTATCTCTTAGGGCAGGCAAGTATGGTTGGAGGTGGGGCATTGAATGTTCTATGGCCAAGAGGAATGCTGTGTAGTAGACACGTACCCTCCTTCTTTTCAGGTACGTTGGCCTTTTTATTTCATATACAAATTGGTGTGACAATTCTTCCGGGTAATTATCGTCTGAGGGTACCATCTACTCCTGGGCAGTGAATTTGTTAGTTATCTACTTTCTTAGTAGTACAATAATACGCTGTACCTGCATGTGCGAGAGAAAAGAAAGAGAACATTCAGGTGTTTACATGTGTATATGTGCAAGACAATGTCCTTCAGTTCAGTTATTACTGCAGTGCGTAGGGGGTCAATGGGCAGAGGGTTCGGGGCTCAACTGGCGGAAGTCTCTTTACTCTTTAATCGTGTAACCATGGGGTGGGCGGTATGGGGATCACCCCTTTCTTTTCTAGTAGTTGTCTCTGGGGAATCTGAGTGGTGGCAGGGTATGGGGACACTTAGGCCGTTAGTTGTGGTAGGAGTCTCTTCCTCCGTTGGTGACGCTGTTGTTGTTCTTCCAGTGGCCCTGTTGGTGGCGCTGGGGCGGGTCTGGAGTTTGTAGATCTTTACGTCGTGTAGGTGGTTCCAGGCACGTTTGTCCTGTAGCTTTACTGCTCTCGTTGATACCTCCTCTACCAGATGGGGGCCAGTGAAGCGTGGGCTGTTCCACTTTCTGTTGAAATTGCGAAGTAGTACGTGGTCACCTTTAGCAACTTTGCACAGTCTTTCCTTTTCCAATTCTTTATCTGCGTCTTCTTGTTGATCGCTGTTAGACCCGCCCCGCGTGCGCTCGAGCTGTTGAGACACAAACACTACACTAGTAATCAAAGAAGACACATATTGGTACATTTCATCACCAAGGACATTTGCAGTACTCTCGTGGTCGGTAAATGCTCTTGATGTTGGCGTTAGGGGAAGGCGCATTTGACGTCCGGTAACCACCTCGTGAGGGGTGAGGTGGTGGTCGGAACCTGGTCTATTCCTTAGCTCAAATAGGGCTAGTGGAAGGCAATACAACCAACTCTTCTTTGTTGTTTGCTGTATTTTTGCAATTGCCTCCTTTAATAGGCCATTCAGGCGTTCACATCTACCATTGGCCTGTGGGTGGTAGGCACATGCAAATTTATGCTTGATGTTCAGTAAGGATGTGATGTGCTGGAACATTTCGTTTGCGAAATGTGGGCCATTATCTGACCGCAGTACCTCGCACACCCCCCACCTGGGGAAGACCTCCCTCAATAGGAATTTAGCTGCTCTGAATGCATCTGGGTGTGAACAGGGCCCTGCTTCAATCCACCTCGAGAATGGGCATACTACTACAATTATATACCTATTTCCTTGACATACGTTGTTAATATCAACATAGTCAATATGGAGATGTCGGAAGGGTCCCTCTGGCTGGGGTATAGTACCTCTTATCACCTTCAGAGTGTGACTGGCCGTAAACTGTTGGCATGTGAGACAATTGCTGATAAAATTTGACACATGAGAATTTAACTCGGGGCAGAACCAGTCTTCCCTAATTCGTGCTGCAATTACTTCCTTGCCTGTGTGGGCTGGGTGGTGTAGTTGGCTCAGGGCGGTGTTCAATAGTGCCAGTGGTATTACAATCTTTCCAGTGTCACCCTGGCGCCATAGTGCGTCAGTTGGTGACATTGTGCATCCTCTTTTTACCCATATTTCTTTTTCTGCCATTGGTGCAGCCGCTTGTAGCTCCATTATCTGTGTGGCTGGGAGATGGGTGTACCCTTCTCTTATCAACATCTCCTTAGCCATTCCCCTCCCTCTCCCTCTCTTTGACTCCGGGGGGTTCCATATCTCACCAAAATATGCAGCATACTTCGCATGTGCGTCTGCTGCTGCATTCCCTTTTGAAATGTGGTCTTCACCATTGGTGTGTGCGGTGCATTTGACCAAAGCTAATTCTTGGGGGTCATTTATTGCTTCAATTAGTTCCGCCAATAGGAGGGCATGTTGCACTGGAGTGCCATCAGCTCTCCTAAACCCTCTTCTTCTCCATTTCGACAGCCCTGAGTGGACAGTGGGCGTAACATATGCGCTGTCGGAATATATGGTCACTCGTTTGTCAAAGCTTTCCTTCAACGCCAAGATTAGTGCAATTAATTCTGCTGCTTGAGCGGAATAATGCTGTGGTAGTTGTACACATTTCATTGCCACACACACCTGTACCTCCATCATTTTTACCACTGCTGCCCCAGTCCTCCTTATACCATCCCTTTGGTCGATAGTTGATGACCCATCAATGAACAGGAGCTCACCTCCCTCTAGTGCGTTCTCTTCAATCTTTCTAGTACATGAGTACATTTCAGTGATTTGCGTACAATCGTGTGCATAATCTCCTTCCTCAATTACTTCTGCTAAGAACCTTGCAGGGTTGACCGTGCTACTTCTAACAATTGATAGTTCAGCTCTGGATAAGATGATCTCATAACCTAATGCCCTTTGCGTGGTTAGGGTGGACTTAGGTTTATTCAATATGGCAAATAGTGCATGTTCCACAAACAGTGTAGTTGGGCACCCCATGGTGATTGCTGATGCTTTCTCTACCGCAAAAGCAGCTGCGGCGAGACCTTGTTCGCAAGGGAAATGACCTAACATCACAGAATCTAAGTGGCCGCTGTAAAAAGCTACTGGTTTGTAGCCCATGCTTGTTTTTTGAGCCAACACTGCTTTCATTACTGCTGAGTCGCAATGTGAAAATATAAAGAATTGTCGCTCATAGTCTGGGGTTGCCAGTACCGGAGCAGTTGATATCGCATCTTTCAGTTCATCAAAAACCTCTTTCATTTCCATTGTCCACCCCAACTTTTTCTCCCCTTTATTAGCTTCCTTTAACGCCTCAAGCAGGGGTCCTATGTATGAGCTGTAATCAAATACCCATGCTCTACAGTAGTTGCACAGACCCAGGAACTGCTGCAGTTCCCTCACTGTTTGTGGCACTGGCGTTTTTGAAATGGCCTGTGCTCTTTGTGGTGCAATCTTTCTTCCATGTTGGGATATGAGCTGACCAATGTAAAGTACCTGTTCTTGGCAGTACTGTAACTTTTCCATGTCTACCTTGTAACCTTTTTCAGCCAATATTGTCAGCATCTTTAATGAGTCCTCTCTGCATGTTCTTTCGTTTGTACTGCAAATTATTATGTCGTCGACATACTGCAACACTGTGCTTTCCACTTCAATGTTACCCAAATCCATCTGTATTACTCTGTTGAAGATTGAGGGTGATTCGCAGTACCCTTGTGGCAATCTGGTGTGTTTCCACTTTGTGTTTCTGTAAGTGAAGCTTGTCAGATCTTGTGAGTCTGGGTGCAATGGTATTGAGAAAAAAGCATTTTTAAGGTTGATCACTGTAAATCGTGTTGCTTCTGCTGGAATGCCACACAATATTGTGGCCGGGTTTGCGGCTATGGGGTATTCTGCTTCTACTATGTTGTTCAAGGGCCTGAGATCCTGTATGAAGCGCCAAGACCCCCCTCTAGCCTGCGCACTGGGTATACAGCTGTGTTACATGGTGATTCTGAGGGGACCAATATGCCATTATCTATAAGGGCCGTTATGGTTTCATATATGCCCTCATCTGCCTCTTTTGATAGTGGGTACTGTTACACTCTGGGGAGTATTGCACCTTTTTTCAATTTTATCCTTACTCCCCCTATACTTTTTATGCACCCCACGTCATAGGGGCTAGTAGTCTATAATGATGTGGGTACTTTTGCCATATCCTCCTCAAAGAAGGGAACTGGGGTGGATGTGGGTGCCTCAAGTGCCATTGCAATTTTCTGTGCCACTTGTTTGTACGCCACTCTTAGCCATATTTCCACACTCATCATAAACACCATTTCACCTTCCTCCTTTTCTTCTGAGAACAGCTCCTCATCTGACACCTGGGTGAGTTTACATTCTTCTGCTAGTGCTATCACTGCCCTCCATGCTCTTCCTTCTCTGTCTTGGGCATGTACCGCAATGTAATCAGCTGTTGCTATAATGCTCTCAATGTCCACTGGAACCACCTTTCCTTCTGGTTCATTGGCTGGTGTTTCTGGTCTGAAAAAATAGGCTGCTGGCCTCCTCCAGATCTTTTCCTCTATCCCTGGCATCCATGCAAATGCCATGTCTGTCCCGTACTGGAATAGTTCGCCATCTACTGGCTCAGCCCTAATCGCTGTCTGTCCGCAGTATGCTTGCATAATCTGTTGTGCTGTGAGCATGTTAATTCCTGGAGTAGAGCAAATTATGTCGTCCTCTGTAAAGGAGATCGTCATATTCAACCTGTTCATGATGTCTCTCCCCAGTATATTTACTGGTGAGGCACTATAATATAAAAGTGGGACTGACATGTCATAATCTCCTATAGATAAGGGAATGTTATCAGTAAAGGGAACCAACCCTCTAGCCCCAGAGAATCCTTGGGTGTTCATGGCTTCGCCCGACATCTTAAATTTACCTTCCCTTATGCAAGACCGGGTCGCCCCGGTGTCAACAAGGAATGATAATTTTTTGTCACCTATCGTTACCTCTATGCGTGGTTCCTCCGCACTATTAGGTGTTACTGACAGGATGGGACACACCAAGGCCGTCTGTGGGCTGTCCTATTGAGGGTACAACGATTGACCATTTCCTGTGTAAGGGTTGTGTCCCAGGACCGTCACCCTACCCAGTTGTGTTTGTTGTGCTTGGGCTTGTTGTGTTATCGCTACCTGTTGTTGTGGCAGTGAATATGTCTGTGGCTGTTGTTGTGTTATTAGTTGTTGCTGTTCATTTCCCTGTTGCAACGTCTGCTGTTGCTGTATGCCCTGCTGTTCCTCTGTGGGCCTTGGTTGTCCCTGTTCGCTCCATGATGGGGTTCCTGGTCTTACTCTACACGTGCGTGACATGTGCCCTACTAATCCACAACTCCAACACACCGGTGGTTCCCTACTCTGCCATGGAAAGCTTCCTGTGTTGTCCTGGTATACTGGTTGCCCGGTGGGGTAGGAATTTCTAAGTCCTCCCACCTGCTGTTGTGTGTTATATCCGTATCCTCTCCCTCTCATAATTCCTCCTCTTCCCCTGTTGTAATTATAATACCCAGCTCCTGGCATTGAGTATCCTCCTCCCATGTTGGTCGTGTATGGTTGGAGTGGCGGCACCTGTTGTGTTATAGTCTGTGAGGGTGGTATTTGGGAGGGATCTTGTGCAGTCACTACTTGTGTGGGGCTTTGGGTCATTGTTGTAGGTGTAGTTATTAGTGCCCCTTCCATTGTGTATTTAGGAAGTTTTTTCTGTACTAGTTTAGCCTCTTCCGTTTTCCTGTCCTCTTCCTTTTGTTTCATTTTTCCTTGCCATGTCCTGCAATGATGCACTATTGTCAGTTGTATTTCTGGCAATGCTTTTGCGCCCATTCCCACTACTTTCTTCAGTTGTTTCTGAACTCCTTCTGGGAGCCCTTGTACTAGTATATGATAAAATATTGCTGGTGTTTTGTCCCATTGTTCTCTAGTTTCCATGCGCCACTTCTCTTGGATTTCCTGGATATAATCAACAGGATCTTCGTCCTCACGCATCTTGCGTGAGGTAATTGCTCCTATGTCTGATGTGTCTGGGTACTGTACCCTCAGTGCCTGCCATAGTGCATGTCTGCAGTTTGCGAATGGTGCCCCATCGTGGGATGTGTTTGCTATTGTTACCCCAGTGAATCCCGCTCTCTTCCAAATGTCATCCGCTGCATCCCCTAATATCGATATTAGAAGGCCCTTTACATCTCCCACTGCCAGTTTCTGTCCTGCGGTGTGTTTTTCCATTTCATATATCCATTTACCCGCACCTCCACTTAATGATGGGAGCCTGCACTTTATATTTTCTTTGTCTGTATGCTTCCAAGGGACGTATTGTGGTCTAACCCCTCCCCTCTCCAGAAGTAGCATTAAGTTGTGTCTCGTTTTACCCCTTGGGTTCCATAAAATCGAGTCCTCACACCCCTCCTCTTCTTCCCTCTCTCCTACATCGTCAATTTCGTCCGTATTTCCCCTGCTCATAACTCTTTCTTCTCCATCTTTTCCCCTTCTTCCATCATTTCCTGTATTTAATGTGGGCGTGTGTATTCGTCCTTCCTGCCTGCGTCTAGGGAGGTCTCTAAGCCTACCTGCATAGGGTGTCAGTTCGTTTGTGAAGGGCGCGAGTTTGATTGTACGTAATGAGCGTGAGGTGGTTGAGCATGTAGGGTGGGATGGGAGAGGGTGTGATGGTGACGGTGTGGCTTCATGTGTCTGTCTTTCCGCTATTCCTTGCTCTTCCTCCTCACTTCTCTCCAGTTCATCCTTTCTCCTACAGATCCATGGTGAGTCTGTATTGGTCCGGGTGGTGTATAGTTTATCTAGGCTTTCCCTTTCACTGTTTCTTCCTTCCTTCTCCATTTCTTCTTCTTCCTCACTACAAAAGTCATTCGTAAATGGCAGCCCCCACTCTGTCTTTTTCCCCTTGATTGTTACTGTTTTTAAGTCTATTAGGTCCGGTTCTCCCTTTTCTCCTTTACCAACCGCTCCCCTTTGCGCTGATGTTGTTGCTACGTCTGTGTCTCTATATACATACCCCCTTACTTCACTCTCCCCTCTCCTATCTTCTCTTTCCCCTTCATTTCTCTCCTCCATCTCTCTACCAATTTCCTCCATTTCCTTTTTAATTCCTCCATTACTTCACTACTCATCTTTTCCAATATCCTTTCATCCTCTTTCTTCCTTTCCCATCTCACCCTCTCCCTTTCTAATATACTCTCTATCACCCTCCCTTCTTCATATTTCCTAGTCGTTTCTGATAGTAATCTCTTCTTCCATATTGCCATTTCTTTTTCTTTCTCTTCCTCTTCCTTTTTCCTCTCTCGTACTACTGCTCTTGATACCCTTTCTGCTGCTGCTTTTACCCTTTCAGCTTCTCTCCTTTGCTCCTCAGTTCGTTCCCTTATTTTTTCCAATTCGTTCTTACCTTCTTTCCTTTCCCTCGCTCTCTCTCTTTCCTCCCTCTCGAGCTGTTTGATCAGTTCATTCTGCTCATCCCTTAACTCTGCTAGTCGTTCTTCCAAAATCTCTTCCTTTTGTCGTAACAGCTCTTCCCCTCTCATTCCACTCTCCCTGGTATTATCCTCGTCTATTTTCCTTACTACCTCTTTCTCTTCTCCTGTTAATGAACCTCGTAATTTTAATAGTATCTGCGCAGCTACCCACTCATCATGTCCTATTTCCACAGTTTGTTCTTCTCCAGTCCTCCCCTCCCCTGCTGGCATCTTCCTATGAGCCACATATGGTGGCGGGCTGTATGCCGGGTTCGAGTACCCCTCAGCCGCCCTTAACTGTCCTCTTTCTATTTCTCCTAATTCTCTTAAAGGGTACAACCCCCCTCCCTCTGTTTTCACTACCTTTGCTAGGGGTATATTGTTGCTCTGTTCCTTTTTTATTTCATTTTCTTTTGAGTTATTATTCTTTTCTCCTCCCTCTTGTCCGTTCCTCGTGTTCTTTGGGTCTTCACTCCCCTTTTCCCCATTCTCTCCTCCTCCTTAATCTCTTTTTCTTCTGGTATTTCCCCCACAGTGAACATTCCATTTGGTCCTTGTCGGGACCCTTGGAACATCCTCCATAAGTTAAACACCTCCACGTGGTGTGTCAACTTCTTCCCTTTGTATGTATTATGCAGATGGTTTAATAGTGAATGTTGGGTATATGGATCGAAGCTACCATTAGGCGGCCATGGTGTTATCATTTTGTTGTCCGTCCCCTGTGTCCATTCTATGCTATACTTGATCAGTTTCTCCCTATGGGGTGACAGTGTTGTACATATGTGTTGTAGTGGGGTAGTGAGGGTGTTCCCCCACCCTCCCGATCCTGTCGCGCTTCACTTGTTATCCTTCCCCTATTTGGTAGCTATTATCTTACTAACACTTACAATACACAGCCTTATACCTTTACCTGGCCCCGTAAATTTGGGGACTTGCGATAGTCCGCTAAGGAAAATTATTAAAATATAGTATTTACATTTGTATATTTTCTTCTTTCTTTCTTCCTTTACACAACACCCTTACGGCCCCCTGCAGCCGAGGCGCATGTAGCCCCCTGCGGCTGCGTACCCCTTGTGACGTTCTTATACAGTCGTCCTATTTTCATTTGCTCCTCCTCCTTCTTCTACACTTGCCGTGGCCGGCGTTCTCCGTGCGCAGCCACGTCCCCCGTTTCGCCTTTCCCCGATCAACTCATTACCGTTTATCTCCGTTTCCACTCCCATACCACAGTTCTCTTCCCCACCACTCTCAGAAAGAAAGATGCCTTGTGCTCGGGATATCCTATGAAGGCCCTACTGGTGACGTCACCGATCTCTTCGAACTACTGGTAAGTTCTTCATATATTCTTTAAGTCCAAAATACACTTGCAATCTACCCCCGTTAACCTCACAGCTGTCTTCCTGTCACTCCTGGAACAAGGTAATCAATAATATAATCGGACTGCGCACACTGCGTCGCCTCGCGTGTGATACGCCCCTCGACAGGAGGGCTTAACCAGCCAATTATCTTCCGTATTGGGCAACTAACTAGCTACCGCCTACAGGGAAACGTCATCTACCTATCGAGTTTCTTGCTCGAACAATAGGGATCCTCATCTACTCATTGATCAATAAGTGCCAAATCGTAGGAAACCACACACACACACCCTTACACGTAGTCGCGACCTAGGCCAATCAGTGTCTACGAGCGGCCGCACGTGATGTTTTCGTGCTCCACCCCCTCTCTCGCGTAACGTAGCCGACTGCTATCGCACTCGTTCGGCTACCATTCATTTCATTGCCAACACTAAATTGTCAAACCTTCGCCGCGCACCTGTGCAACACCTCCCACCTCCCGTATTTAATTCCTCCCCCCTCCCTCACAATTTCACATTGCTTGTTGTGCGTGGCATGCTCACCAAGTTCTCTTGATGCGGGGCCGCTCGACTGCGTGCACCCCTCCAAGCGGCTCGCCACCTCCCCTCGTCTGGACCACGTCTGGACACTCGCCAACCGCGGGCGGGATACTTCTCAACTGGCTCCCGAAGGCCAATATCCGGACTGCGCTGTCCGGTCTTCTCGCAGTTCCGCGATGGTCCTGTAGTCCTCAGAAGGGGGCAACGGCAGAGGGGGCTGTGCCGCCGGGCCTCCTCGCAACGGGAGTACCTGGAAAAATAAAAATAAAAAAGCAGATCTTAAACAGATCTCAGCAGTGCCTCCAACTTGTCGGGGGGAAATTCTGCCGGGGTCGGCCGGGCCGTCCGTAGACCTCCGGGCAGGGAGGCCCCAACTCCTCCCGTATATCCCAAAAGAGATAGAGTATGAGACACACGCAAGAAGCAAGGTGATTCTGCTGTTTATTAGACAAAACGGCAGGGATGGGTCAAGGATCGTACGCGTCAGTCCTGACACACACACAATCGTGGGGCTCGCAGGCCCTTTTTACCTTAGTATGACGCGCTACTTGCGTCACCTTAGAAAGTTTAGCAAAAAACCTATTTCCACTCTGGATTGGTTACAAGAGTGGTAGGGTTAGTATAGCATACATATAGAGAACGGTGTTAGTGGTTGAGGGTTAGTCAGGTGATATACTTGGGCTGTCCCTTCAATTTGATACATGAAAATTGTTACATGAAGACCTCTGAGGATTGGTCAATGTTAATGGCGTCAGTGATAAGAGCCCCATGTTCTGATTGGTCCGCTCGCGAGCCTCCCAGTCTGGGACTATCGCTGTTCCCAGCTCACGGTGCACCTGTCATTTGCAACAATGTTTTACTATGGGTAGGTGTAAACAATGTGAGGTTTTATTCATATGTTGGGAGGTCGACTACTCCCACTGCTGCAGATGTCCAATGAGTCTTTTAATTGTATCTGCCAGTGTCTTGAAACGTGGGATTCAGGCGTCTCCTTCCTCCTGGGCTTGGCATCCTGTCAGGTTTGGCTTTGTCACGTGAGGTGGGACCTTGTTTGAGGCAAAATTCAGCACAATTAATATTGTTTTTCCCACTGTGTGCCTGGTTTATCTTGCAGGTGCGACCTTGGCGTCGGCTTGCGGCGTGCGAGATTGCAACATCGTGCCCTTGGCTGTGTGCTTTCGCCGGGCTCATTCTGCAGGGTCAGCAACCGAGCTCTTGCTCATTCAATGTTCATGGAAGCTTTTGCTTGCGGCCTACTTGGGCCTGGTGCATAGGTGGAACCGTTTGATGCAGAGCGCTTTAGGTTACGGTATCATATTGCTCTATCCTCAGTATCGTGTCTCTGTTATATTCTTCATTATGGTACATGGTTCTTAGAAGAAGCGTGAGCAAGCCTTTTTAGATAAGTTCATTATGCGTCTTGCATTTCTGCATTTTGAGAGCCTATGTGGAAAATAATAAAGATGCACGTCCGTGGGTATGTCTGTCGCCTACGTCATAGCACTGAGTATGTTCTTCGTGTGGATTGGTGTGGGAGTGTCCGGTGTGCATGTTTGCACAGGTGTGCTGACCGTTGGCTAGGTCGTCATGGCATCTCTAACGACGTGTAGGTTTAGTCGAGTTGATCCATACCGCAGGTGTCGGCATGGGCAGGGCGGGCTGCTGGGCAGGTAGGTGGGCACATCCGTATGTTCCTGTACCAGGGTATTTGGTCGTCTGGTAGATAGGCAAACTCCTCTCGTGGCGGGTGTCTAGGCCGTGAACCTCTAGGCCAAGCGCGAGAGGGGAAGGGCGGGAGCCTGTTCTTCCATTCTCCCACTTCACATGTCTTGGCGGCTCTCCTATGGCCTTCTGGTATCAGAAGATTTTCAACACGGGAGCAACCAGAATTTCTAGAGTCAGCACCCACTTGGTGCCTGTCCCCTCTGCAGCTGGTTTTCCCTTTACTACTCACAGTTCTTTGAACTCTTCTCAATCTGCCACTTTGCAGGGGTCAATAAACACAGTTTGGTTTCTTATCAGTTTCCCCTTTGAATCACCGGCAGTGATGAAATGCTTGGCTTTCCTTGTCTCTAGAGTCAATGCTGGTACCACGGTAGCAGGTCTCGCCCTCGCTCTGGCTTATCAGCGCATGTACGCTCTAAGTACTGCTGTCATCCGTGGCAACACACTTAGGCTATTGCTTGCAGCCTTATGTTTCCTCTTACGAAGGCTTCACAGGCCTGGGATGGAAAGGGCAAGGTTGCTTCACTCCTTGTTACCCTCTCGGTTCTCGCCACCTTTCTCCTTCTCCTAAACTGACGGGTCTGGATAGCTGCCTCCTCGTGCGGTCTGCCTTGCTCATCGTGTGCTTTCGTGCTCCACCTTTTATCCCTGTGGGGAAGAGAAAGGGCTGTCATGTGTGTGTTATTCTGGTCAATTGCCTGACTTTGCCTAACCCTTGGGTTGGGACATGTCAGGTAAACAGTTTTAACATTAGTCTGTTTTTTATTACAGTGTATAAAAGTGTTTGTATTGGAAAAGGGGATTTATAGTTTCTGAGTGTCCAACGGGGTAGAATGGGGAAAAAGTGTCATAAGAAAGAAGGTGGTTAAGCAACTCGGAAAGGGAGGATTTGATCAAAGAGGACCGGGAGTTCGGAAAGTCATAATTTAAGGGACGAGGAGAAGAGTGACCGGGAGTATTCAGATAGGAACCAGGAAAACAGGGATTCTGGGAGATGTGGTTCTTAGCAAGTTTACCAGATGCAAATGGGTTGTTGGCTTTACCTTTGGGTAAGGGAGATTCAATGGGTGGAAAGGATGATGAGCGAGAATAGCTTATAAAAGCTTCAAGAACTTTGTTCCCCTCACCATCCCACCCCTGATGGTACAGCGTCTCACCTGGGGTACTTCCCAGAGCATACCTAGGGCTCCCCACCCCAGGTGATCCTCCCCCACTGGCCTACCTCCAGGAACTGGATCCAACAGCGATGGCCCTGTCCTGGCCACCTGAATAAGGGATTCCTGGGATCTACCTGGGGAAGTACCCTTAGGTTTCTTACAGGAGGCACAAGGTAACATCTTTGTGTGTAAACCAATAGTCAATGGACACCATTAGAAACATCACCCAACACCTGTGCACAAACGAGGCCGCTTCTCCAGAAATTGTTTGAAGAAGTATGCAATTCTGTCACTTAATAACTGACTTCAAAATGGCAAATGGGAATCTTGAATCCCTGGGCAGTGCTGCCAGCATGTAGGTAAGCAGCACATGAGTTTCAGGTAGACAAAGCTAATGTTCTAGAAAGACATGACCACTGCAGAAGATGTGCACCTGAGGACAGTGAGCTAAGATCAGGTTCCATTGAATCAGACCCAAGGACTAGAGAGGGGAAGAGAGGAACCAGTTGGTGGTAAGTAAACACCATGGGCCTAATTATGCAAAGGAGGGATAATAGCCCAAAGGGTGAGAGCCCATGCTTCCCGCAAGGGAGTAGGAGTTCAGAGTAAACTGGGGAATATAGCCCACACACTGGGAGAAACAAGCAAGCAGAAGGTGCAACGTCTGCAGGGGACCTCATCCCAGACACTGCCAGAGACCAGCAAGAAGCAAAAGCAGAAGCATCTGGGGACTAAAGCCCAAACCCTGGCAGAGGGCAGTCCAAAAAAGGAGCAGAACGTACTGGGGGTGTTTACCCAGCTACTGGTGAAAGCCCACTGCAGAAGGAAGCCAAATATCCCAGACCTAGGCAACAGCCATGTAAAAGAGGATGAGAAAACCACTGACGGGCCCATAGGGCAGTGCTCACCCTCTAGTACTTGTAAGAGAAGATAGCTGCACCATGTGAGGAATGGGGGTGCAGGATTCACTTACTCCAACACGACTCAATAAGGAGGACTCAGTAGTTTGGCAAAGGGAAGTCTGTTTAATGACAAGTTCATCAAACAGGGAAACAATTGGAAATCAGCATTCTTGCGATCGCCTGTCTCGCTCCGACTTCCACGAACTTCAGTTGAACAGTGATTTTTATACACAAAACTCATCATCATTGACGTCTAACTCTACAAAACTCGTCATGCAATATATTGGTTAGGAAAGGTAACTTAAGTATAGGTGTTATATCTGTATATGGTAACAGCATGTGTACTGGATAACTCTTATCGGGTGGGCGTCTATGTCCAACCCTCTACATCACGCGTGACAGCCGTCATGACAACTACAATGTCTCATTGGTTCTACAAGCTATAGGACCCTAGATTATTTGGTCCATTGTGATTGGGTGGGTTTCACCCCTCAACATAAATCTCCACTTTAATTAGCAGCATGCAGAATGGACACCCAGGTGCCTCATGCCCTAGGATTCATCCTGCCTCCTTTCTATCAATAAGTATCTTTGGGCTATGTGTCAATTAGATGGCTGGGCATGGCCTCGAAACTGTAGCCTCTTATCAGGAAAAGTTATGGCACCCTCTGGTTCTGGGTGACATCAGACGTTGGTGCCTCCTTGTGCTTAGCGGGTCATGTGTCTGTTCACCATGAATTTGCTTCAGTTTCCAGTTTTTTGTGTATTTGATTCTCCTTTAGCTTTGCCACCTGCCTGGGCCCCCTTATCTTGACCCTCATGAGGCAGGCTGGTATGCTTTTAAGTTTTGATTCTCCAGAGTTGCTGCTCTCTCCCTTCCTGGAGTTTACCTCAAATTCTCAAGCATGAGCTAGTTCTTGCTGAGTTTCGATTCCGCTCTTCCCTCCTGGCTTTAGTTGGAATATGAATCTCGGCCTTGGTGGCCCTCTTGCGTTCTGCTTTACCAAATGGAGTCACACTAGTATAGCGTGCTTCATTTAGGTAGATATATGTATATATGGGGCATGCCACTCTATTCTTCTACTAAGCATTGCAAGCAGTACCGTTTTCTTAGCTTCTTGCGTTCCAAGCCTATTTACACGCATTAACTGGTTGGTTTCATAGCAACGTTTCCTTACGTTTTAACATCGTCTCTTTCCTGTGTCCATTAAATCTATTTTCATAGCTACTCGCACTTTTCGATAGCCGGTTTTGTTCATTCGCGAGTCTGTCCAGGCCCTTGTGTCATTTTCACTGGCCTTCCATTAAGGCTCTTTGGGTTTCTTCGTGGATCGTCTGCAGGTACTCTTCATTTCGTCTCAGCTGCTGGTATGGCTGTCTAAGAGGGTAATGTGTAGCCCATGGTTGTATGGTTATGGGTGCTTCAACAGGTACGGCTCTTCTGATGTACAGTGGGCAGAGTCCCAACGCAGCTCTTTGTTGGTTCATTTGCTCCTCATCCGTCACATACCTTGGCGAGTATGCTTCTGGTACCTCGTACTGGGGGGTAGGGGAGCAGGCCATGTCTGGGACCTCCTCTACACTCCCCCCTCTGGTTGGTTCATCGACCACTTCTGCGTCCTCCTTCGTGTTCGTCTTTCTTGATTCATCTATGTCTTGTTCGTCATCTTCAGGTTTTGTACACAGTGGCGTGAATGTGTGCATCTTGGGAGTCCATATTTTTATCACTCCTTTCAAACTTCCTGCTGTTTTTACATGTTCGTCTTTGTTCCAGGTCATTAGTTGGAATTGTCCATTTGGGCTGCAATATATCCATATTCCTTCATACTTTCTTCATTTCCTGGGATATGTGAATTTCTTCCTTCTGGTGCAAATTCACTATCTTTCACAAAGTCTCTTATTTCTTCGTCAGTCAGGTCTCTGGGCTTCCATCCTGGTTCGACATCGACCATGATTTTCATCCCAATGTCCTTCTTCGCAGTTTTCTGACACTGTGTGATGATTATCTTGATAACACAGAATCCTAGCAGTATCATTGCTAGTAAGGCTCCCAGAATCTTGAATATATCTGCCATCCATTGCGGGACCCATGAGAACAGGGCTCCAAACCAGCTGTCATTGTCCACTTCATCACTTTCGATGATCATCTGGTTCTTTAGGTTTGTCAACATGCTTATGGCTTCTGTTAGGGTTCCATTTTCTTCATCGTGAGATGGTATAAAGTGCAACACGATTCTCCGATTTTTGCGCAAACCCCTCCATCCATCGCTGTGATCATGTGAAGTACATATCTGTTCTGGAGGGTCATCAGTCTGAATGCTCTCAGTTCTTCTTTGATCGCGTTAAATCCTTTTATAGTGGTGTTGATAGTCTGCAATAACTCCCATCTGGTTATCTGCAGCCATTTAGTATTCACTCCAATTTGGATAAGTGGCAAGAGCATTGTGGTGAATACTGTTGAGGTGAGACTGAATAGCCTGTGTTCGTATGGGATTGCGTGGAATGCCTCTTCTGATTTGGTAGAAAAGTAATTTTCTCTCTTCATCCTGGATACCAGTTCCACAGATCTCCTTTTCCTTAGGTGAGCATCTGCTTTCGGGAAACTGTCCAAATTCAGGTCATTTTTAGGGATCACTAGTGCGGGCACGTGGACATTCACCAGTGTGCATATGCCTCCCCAGTTCTTCAGTAGTCTTATATAAGCCTTGGATCCACACGCCCAGTAATGGTCCATAATAACTGCGGTTCCTTGTGTCATTCCTGGGGCTTCAAAGATTCGTCCACAGTTTGCATTCTCTCCCATCTTCCTCGTGCCATTACTTCTGAAGCATAGTTTCAGGCTTTCCAGTGGTACTATTTGCAAGGGTCCTCCTCTGTCTTCGACCCATGTTAGCAACCTTACCAACTTCGGCCATAGAGGTTTGCATAACCTCTGTGAATTCTCTATTGCTTCCTTGCAGGCTCCGAGGACCATCCATGCTCGGCAGATTACTACTCCTTCTTCCCATCCGTTTGGGGAAACCACTGTTCTCCAGATCTGCATTTGGCCCCTGTTCTTCCACATTTGAGCCCCTTTTGCAGTTTTTCCTCGAATGTTCATTCTTGGGTTTATTACCCATCGTGTTCCTGATCCTTTGACGTCAGGATTCTCGTATCTGATCACGTGATTCCTGGTATGCGCCCTATTTATTGTCTTAATGTCCTGGATGTAGCCATCTTCATCTGGGTAGTCCTTTTCGGTGGCCCATATCAGCGAAGCATCTCTTCCCATAAATTGTCCTCTGGTGTTGCACATTGCTACGTGTGACATACAGTGTGCTGTGGGAACATCAATTTCCATAGCTACAAAGATCTTGGATTTTCCCATGCTGTACGGTAGGAGTGCAGAGACGAAACATACCCCTTCTGATTGACTTCGTCCTACTTCCTTCATGTGTTGGTACCATATGTTGTATCCGAGATGGGCTGTGCTGTCCAGGTAATCATTGAGTTCATTGTTGTCTTCATGTGGGTTTCTCTTGATCCTCAACGTCCTTTTGTAGTTAGCTATAACCACGTCTCTAAATGCGTCTATATGACTCTTTCTTGCTGGAGGATTCTTGGGTATGCTTGTCTGAGGAGCAGGTTTCATTACCTGTATCGCTGTGGTAGGAGAAGGTTTTGTGTTTCTTTTCCTTTCATTTTGTAATCTTTCGTAGATGTTCTCTTGCCACCCATGGCTCACCGACTCCCCAACGCATGGCTGTGTCGTGGGCCTGGCACATGTTCCTTGTGTTAGAGCTGGCGTGCTCGTCGTTATAGTCTCTGTAGTTCTTTTTTCCAGCTCCTCGTGCAGTTTCTTTGCTCTAACTATGAACGGGAACAAATAATCTATCAGCATTTGGGTTTTTTCTGTGAGTTCCTTTGTGGCTACTTCTGTTCCTTTGAGGGATTTTGCTATGCCCTCTCTCTTTGGTTTCTCCCTTGGTTCTTCTTGGTTACTTGTACTGTTTTCTAGAACTGGTTGTTCGGCAGGCAGTCTCGCTTTCTCTGTTGCCTTCGTTTGAGGCCCAGTAGCCATTGACACTTGTCCTTGTTCATGGGCATTCAGTGTGTGAGTGTGTGAGTGGTCAGTTTTCATTCCGTGCTGACCCTGTCTCCAGTTTCCCTCTTCATTTGTTACCTTAAATGTGTGAGAATCACCTTTAATTACATTCAATTTTAATTTGTTTACTTCATCATCAGGTTTTCTTGGAACTGGGATAACTATAAAGGGTCTGGGTGCTTTCTTGGGACCCAGGCGTTCATTATCAGGTGGGTGCACTGAAATTGGGGCGCTACGTGCACCGATAAAAAATGCAGTTCTGATGGTCAATGACAGAAACATAATAATAATTACTACGCTTATACACATAATAGATCTATAAGAAAATTGCCAGTATTTTCTTCCAGGGAAGCGGGGGCGCCCCTCTGCTGGTGGTAAAACCAAGTTACTGTTCTGGGCCCCCATGTCGAACATAAGTCTATTTTCAGCGTTTACTCCTTTTTCTTACTCCCATTTCGTTACTCCAGAGTTCGTGAATTACTAAAGTGACGAGTGCTTCTCGAGTGTCCCCCCTCTTGCGGGTGATGACGGTTGTCTCTGGGTGAGGGGTACAGTTCCCTTGCTAGACTATAGAAAAAGGTAAGGCTAGCATCTTTGGCACATCACATTCATTATGCATCTCTACAATAGGTAAAATCCCAGTGCACTCCTCCAATTTGCTTTGGTCCTGAGGACATGCTGGAACCTGTTCGATGTGAAGGAATGAACAGATGGAATTGTTAAAAATCACACAAAACTAAAATGTTGTAAACAGGAAAATAAAAATAAAAATGAAGGTGAACATGAAAAATACAGAATAAAAATGAAAATAGGAAAAATGGAAAAAAGAAAAACAAGATGGTGGAGTTCTCATTTCTGCTCTTCCCGATCTGTCCCATGGCGAAAAGATAAAGCACTGACTCTCTGTTTCCACGATCTGTCCCACGGTGGAAAGATAAAGCACTGACTCTCTGTTTCCACAATCTGTCCCACGGCAGAAAGATAAGGCACTGACTCTCTGTTTCCAAGATCTGTCCCACGGCGGAAAGATAAAGCACTGACTCTCTGTTTCCACAATCTGTCCCACGGCGGAAAGTCTCATTGGAACCTCCTAAGGTATTCTCGCTGGAAGTTGGATAGCCCTACTTGGAGCATGATGCTGTGGAGGAGTGTGCCCATGTGTGGGACATTGGCTGGATCTCTGAGGAAGGTGATGACGTCAACATCAGTTGGCCTTCCCACCATTTCTGGATAGTTTGTGACCAGTCTGAACAGGACGTTGTGCGCCAGCCGGGTGTCCTCGGGTGACAGGGACATTTGTCCTGTTTTACTGAGTCCCGGTCACAAGCTTTTCTTTTGACTTGAACAGTCTCTGCACTTTCCTGTTGCGTGGATTGCCACCAAGTTATTTTTTTAGTCCACAGCTGGTTCAGTTGTGCTAAGTTCCTTGGGTCTCTGATAAACGTGCGTGTGTCCGTGGTGCTTCCGATAAGTGCGGGCACTTCTCTATTATTTGGAATAACAGTGTGAAGGTGAGTTCATCAATGTCTACCAGTGGCGGAAGCATTTGTGTCCTCTTCAATGTGCTCGGGTAGCTCGGCAAGAGCCTCCGCGATGACGGTCAGCAGTTGCCGGATTACTTCCTTGTTGGCAGGATCTTGAATAAAGTCTGTGACACTGGTTTCTCTCCCTATGAGTGACGGATATGATATCACCATCAGCTGAAAGTATGTGAGCACATCCCACTTGAGGTCTCTGTTGGGGGATACCATAAGTTCTGTAAACAAAGTCTTGACACTGGTTGCCTCAGAACGCTGTGTTACGCTCTCAGAGAATGTCTTTTTTGCAGTCTGTATTTCAAAAGTTCAGTTTATCAACTTTGTTGTGGCTTTGGATGCACTTCTCTTTACCCTGCAACTGTGGTGCACAGATTGTCTGTATTATTGTTGTTTATCATCCTTCTCTGAGCTTAGGAAATGTTCGGTAAAAAGGCCACAATTTTAAAACAGAGTTCTCTTGCCTTTATTTTGCTGCTCATGCGTCCTTCTTCCTCGCCATGGATCTTGTCTGCACGTGCTGAGGTTCTTCCCCGTTGTCTGTGGTTTCTTCGTGGTTAGATGCAGTTGGAGGGTTCTCTCCTATGTATGGTTTAATGTCATTTAGGAAGAGCCACGCCCTCCTTCCTTGAAGCTTGGCGGCCGACGGGAATCATAAGGAGCCACATTGGATGCATAAAACATCCTTTAGGAGCTGAAGGAGTGGGAGGAGACATGTGCCTCCACAATTGGAGTCGAATCCATAGAGGGAGTCGGAGATATGGAGCATGGTGTGGCCATTTCATCCGAAGGAGGTGAGTGTATACATCAAACAATGCACAGTGAAGGGTGAGGGGTCCCCCAAATATGTTTCCATGACCAGGCCATTGATCCAGCCACACACATACATGTATGCATCACCATATGCACGTGCAACAGAGACCCACCCATTGATCCAGCCACACACATACATGTATGCATCACCATATGCACGTGCAACAGAGACCCACCCATGCATGACCAACCCGACATCCCCATTACTAGAATCAATGATAAAGAGGCCCCAATGCATAGAGCAGCATGACGTGAACATTCTGCATAAGGCACCTAGAACCATTAACGATGATATACCCTATTTTTGTCCTCTACAGGATCACCGACAGACACTGAAGGCACATGCACTGCAACTTGAACCCCCCCAGCAGCCAAAAAGGCCAGGATGAATGAGAAAGGTGACACCGCCACCACCTCTAGGGGAACTGGGAGGAGTGTCCATCAGCAGAGGCCCAAAGGCAGCAGGAGCACCAGTTCCACTCAGCCTGAGGGCACGGCTGCTGTTATTGCTGAACCCACGCCAGTGTGCCCCATTATAGGTGAAATGAGCACGGAGGGCACGCACTCCGCTGCCACCAGTTCAACTGGTGAGGCAGCAGCCACCGCACTGCTCACTGACGAGGAGGACGCAATTGACATCCTAGAACAAAGTCATTCCCCCAGCCCGACACGGTCCATTGAGGAAACTCCAAGGGCAACGTCCAGATCAGGTAGCCACGGAGCACATGACACCCACACCGTTGAAGGGGCATGGAGCCCTCAGGTGTCCTCACCTGATGCCGGAGGCACAGACCAGGACGCAGCAGCCAGCCCAATTTCACATACCACCCAACCTGACCTTGCAACCATCAGCCGGAGGCAGGCAGACATTACTGCGCTGGTCGCACAGCATGTGGCCGAGACAGGCCGTCTAAGGGATGACCTCAGCAAATATGCAGGCCAAACAAGGGAGGCCATTGATGCCTGCACTAACAGGATCTGCCAGGAAATGGGCCAACTCCGCCAGGCCATTACACGTATTGGGGACATCATGGAGCGGCAATACCAACCCCCAACACGGGATCAACTGAGCACCTCCTCCTCCTCGAGTTCCCAGCAGACAAGCCCCCTGCGCCGCTCTCTGCGCAACCTGAGGCGCCCCACGTCACAACCACCCAATGGTGGAGGAGGCCCTGTGGCTTAGGTCCAGCAAGGACTAGGTGGCACATGTGGAGCAGGACACGTAGACATTATAAGGCTCTCATGGGGGTGTTGTGGGGGGAGGGGGGAGAGGGTGTTTTTGGGGGTGTTGTGGGGGGAGGGGGGAGAGGGTGTTTTCGGGGGTGTTGTGGGGGGAGGGGGGGAGGGTGTTTTCGGGGGTGTTGTGGGGGGAGGGGGGAGAGGGTGTATTTGGGGGTGTTGTGGGGGGAGGGGGAGAGGGTGTTTTCAGGGGTTTTGTGGGGGGAGAGGGGAGAGGATGTATTTGGGGGTGTTGTGGGGGGAGGGGGGAAGGGGCGTTTGCAAAGTTGGGGTCATGCACATTTTTTTCACATTCTGTTCACAATACACTGTTCTGAAATTGAAAACCAGGCATCGTCTCCATCATTGTGTATGTGTCATTTATTGTGGACAGGGTCCTTTGTGGGCCTCAAAACATGCACCAGGGTAACAATACCCATCTCCATCCATGTAATTTCACCTTTGTACCTGATGAAATTCCTGATTCAGATGCTGACGCACATCGTGTGCCTCCTTGACATCGCCTCTTGCATGTCCTGCCGGAGCATTTCACCCATACTCAGCCCCATCCACATCATCCTCATCTGGTGGTTGCATGTCATTGTCAAGTGGCATAGGCACATTCCATCAGATGCACATTTTGTGATGCTCTACACATGCCATGGTTGTCTTTGCCACTTTTTCACGGCCGTACAGGAGAGCCTCACCCAGGCCGCTTAGGCACCAGTGCACTGTCAGTGGAAGGCCGAATGCCGGCTCTATCACGACGTGGGTACGGGTATGTGCAATATTGTAGTCCTGCTGGTTCTGTGGGTTCCGTACAGGGGTTAGGAACCACCTCTTCAGTGGATAGCTGGCATCGCCTGTATGGTGTGAGGAATGGGTACCTGTTATGGGTCACCTCTGGTGTGGCCTGTTGTTGTTGGTGCTGCACTGCAATCATGTACTGAAGCCCATGTCATGCTGGTGGTATTGGGACCATCTTGGTGTGGGAAGGGGTGTGGGAAGGGGTTTGGTGTGCTCTTTTGTGCTGCGTGTCTCCATTGCCTCCACCTGTGCTGATTGTGTCCATCTGTGACAGATGGGAACACTGCTCAGGTCTCTTAAGGGGTGCTTTTAGATGCTGTTATTCACGCCATGCCGGTAAGGGGTTTTGGGGTCTTTTCCATGCCGCTAATGCCATGTCCGCATGGCTTGTGATGGCGTGATATTAGCGCCATGGCGCTATTTCCGGTCTGGGGGTCGCGCGCCCATGGCCTTGCCGCTATTAGTGGCACCGTACTTACTAATAGCGGTGGGTCAAGGTCGTAATTGGCTTGGAGAATTACTGGTACCGGTATTCCCTTACCGGACAACGTGTAATGAGGCCCTAAGTCCTTCAGAGCAGTTTCTTGCAACATTTTTAGTTAACAATACTTCATGATCAGTTATTTCTCTTTTTGGGTTGTAGGCACACTCGTAGGTCCTTTAGTTGTTACATCCAATCCAACGTAACCCTGCGGTGTTCAACAGAGCAAGGTTGGGAGAGTTTTGCCATTGGGCGAATAAGGGCAGGGAAGTTGGGAACTCAATCATTCATAATCCCTGATACCATTTTTGAAGTTAATTATCTTTGTCCGATTCCAATCCTTGTAGGCCATTTTGTTTATTTGTTGCCAGATTCTTGCCTGGAAACGTGTGGGAATAACTTTTATCCATAAGAGAACTCATAAACAAAATATTTCACATCCAGTCACAGCTTTAAGAAAAAATTGACAGAAACAATCTCCTTGACGAAATTCCCCCTCCTGCAACAATACCGAACATCTGATACTCCCCTGGGCATCATCGTCAGTTCTCTCAAGCCCTCCCCCCTTGGCCCATCTAATACCTCCAATACATGCCCACGACAACAGCCTTTTCACCACAGCAATAGTAACACCAACCATCATCTTCTTATTTGCAGTGTAATCACCTCAGCCTCATGCGACATTGCCACATACATCCCAATCTACCCCAACAAATGTCTCATGGCGGTTTCAAGTCCAGAGAGGATGCCAGCTCATTCAGCAACTGCCCCATCCGTGTGCACCCCATCCTCCTCATTAGGCTGTCTAAGCCTCCTCAAACAGTCAACTCCTGCCATCCCCCATCTGTGCACATCCTGGAGCCATTGCACCACTGTTGGGCCCAGAGCAGTCTTCCGGGACATTGCCGCTCTACGCTTGGCTAAAACCACCAGAAATTGAGCTATCTTGCACCAGGTTCTTTGGGATATTTTCCCCGGAATCAGCCCCAGGAAACAGGCAGTCAGGGAACATTCATAAGTGCTATGTAACAGAGCGTTCAAGCGAATAACCACTCCTCTCCAATACCCGCCTATCACCTGGCATTCCCAAATCATAAGTCAAAAGCCTGCAGACCCTGATCTACACAGGGGACATTCATGTGGTACCAAAGGGTTAATTATGTGCAGTTTATCTGGGGTCATGTACACTCTGGCCCTGATTAATGGATTATTTGCGTTGAATAAACAGGATTGGTGCGCCATTCTGCCCGCAAATCCCTGTTTAACAAATCGGGATTTGCGGGCAGAATGGCGCACAAATCCCGTTTTTTTTCGGTGCAAATAATCCATGAAGTAGGCCCTCTATGTAGACAATTGAATTAACTGGAAGCGTGCATTTCGGGAAACTTTCTTCATCTGTTTCCATATTTGGGACCATTGTTTCTCTGTAATGGAGTAGCCCACATCTTGTTCCCATTTACTTTGGACCACCAGTTCCTCTCTGGGTTGGGCCGTTTGCAGGGCTGCATATTATCTAGTTATCCTGCCCCCCACACCCCTATCAACAACAATGTCTGCATCAAGGGGCTCGTCTCCGGTTCCTCTGGAATGCTGTCCCATAGTTCCTTCAGTCTCCTTCATATCCACGCATATGCAAGAAAGTGTCCAGGTAACATACCAAATGTCAACTGCCACCGTTCAAATGCCAACAGCTGCACACCTTCAAACAGAGTCCCCAGTGCTCTGCAATTGCTCCCTGCTAACAAGACCAATCCCATGGACCTCCAGGATATCAGCATTTGCATTTCAAACCCTACGGACAACTCAGCACTGTAAAAGCCTGTCACCTTCAACTTACGCAGCAATCTCTGCCATAGGTCTCGTATCACTGTGAAAACAACAATGGTGCCAACAATGGTGCCCTTAGTCCCCACGGGATGCCACAGCAGCTCAAAACCCTGCCTGTGTGGTCTTAAACCCCCAATAACCCCACAACTTCCCCCTCCGGTGAAGAATCCAACCTGCCCACCGATTGTAACTGGGCTGTTATAATACATTTCAAATCGGATAGATTCAAACCCCCCTCTCCCTGTCAGCATCGCAATATCCGCAGAGCTATCCCTCATCACCCAGTGTTCAACAATAACTCACCAAATCTTTCATCTAACATCTTAAAGAACATTTTCTTAATTGGGTACGGAATATTTGTAACAAAATATAATAGCCTGGGGAGCACGACCATTTTGCAAAGTACTACCCTCCCTTTCAAAGAAATCAGGAATGTCTTCCAAAGCCAATGGCATCACCTATACCAAACAACGCCCTCCCTTTATTATATACAAATGTGTCTTCAACCGTATGAAATATCTGAACCCCCAAGTACGGAAACAAAACGATTTCGGCTCCCATTTGAGGCCCCAATCCGGCAACTCATCTACCTGTTTTTCGCACAGCGCTGCCAGAGGGAACAACACTCACATATCTCTGTTAATCTGAAAGCCCGACAAGCCTCTGAAGTTGTCCAGGACTTCCAGAAAAATTGGAACATTTTCCAAAGGGTTAGAAAAGTATAATAGAATGTCATCTGAGTACAACGAAATCTTATGGCGCACTCCTCCCACCTGTATCCCGGTCTCCTTAATGTGCATCCAGAAGTACAGCGCCAGCGGTTCTAATGCAAAGAAAACAAAATAGGCGATACCGGACAAACCTGTCACATGCCCCGCTGTAATGACACCCAATTCTCAGTCCCAACTTGCGCCGCGGGCATGGTGTATAGAAGTCTTAGCCACCCTAACATTTTTGCTCCGAATCCAACAGCTTCCAGAACTTTAAACAACCACGCCCATTCCACTGAATCAAACGCTTCAACCGCATCAAGCGATGCAATAGCCGACGTCCGTCCTGACCCCCGCAATTGATCCATAACATGGTGTAACCGACGCAGATTCATGGTCATATAATGGCCACCTAAAAAAATTGCATTGGTCTGGGTGCACCAGACCAGGCGCTATCTTGGCCAGTCTAGTCGCTAGAACTTTCCCCAAAATGTTAGCATTGACATTTCATAATGAAATGGGTCTATACGATGCACATTCCTGCGGGTCCCCTCCCTTCTTCAGACGGACTGTGATCACCACTTCACGCATGGTCTGCGATAAACAACCTGTCTGAAACGCATTTTCATAAACTCTCTTGTGTTGGGGCACCAGTAGATCTGCATAGTTCGATAGAGTTCAACAGAAAACCCATCACTTCCCGGCGCCTTATTTTGCTGTATGGTTTTAATAGCCTGCACGATTTCAGCCTCTTCTATGGGCGCATTCAATTCCTCCCTAAGATCATCCGTCAATCTGGGGAGCTTTCCTAGATTCACCAAATCCGTGGCTTCCAAATCAGAATAGGTACCCACGCTGGTGTACAATCGTGCATAACAAGAGCGGAACACTTAATTTATTTGCTTTTGGGAGACCACCATATCTCTGTTCTGATCCCGAATGTGGGTAATTATCGTGTTTTGTTGTTCCCGCTGTATCAGCCATGATAACAAGCGACCCTCTTTGTCCCCTTCCCAGTGTAACTTCGTAGTATATTGGGCATACTCAAACGTGGACAGAGAGTGCTGTTTCATCAGATACGTATTTAATGCCCAGGCTAATTTCTCCCCCCCCTGGGCCACCAGGGTCGGTCTTTGCATCAGGCAGCCCAGGCGGCTGCCTGACGTCAGTCAGGCTCTGGGGGGCGCTGCACCAGCAGTCCACAGTGCCAGTGCTAGAATACACGTGTAACACGTTTGTTTCCTAACATTATAAAAATGAATGTGCCTGTTCATTTTTATAATGTTAGGAAACGAACGTGTTACACGTGTATTCTACCACTGGCACTGCTGCATGCTGTGGCCTCAGCCAGGGCAGTTTTTAGTCCATTTGGTGCCCAGGGCGAAACACTAGGAATGCGCCCCCCCTGCACACCATCCCATGCGCCACTCCCACCGCACCCCGCACTCCACTCCCGCTGCACCCCGCGCACCACTCCCACTGCACCCCGTGCACCACTCCCACTGCACCCTGCGTGCCATTTCCAAACTACACCATTAAGGAACTCCTACCCAAAGTCAAACAGTCCGTCCCACAAGGAATGAATTGCCATTTGCAACGGTGGCCACTTTTCCACTGGTGCCAAAGACAATTTTATGCCACAGTCCCACTTAGGATGCAGATAATGAGGACTGGGCACACCAAGAGACCATGAATATGGCATAGGATGCAGTATATACAACCAACAAAGAACACAAGATTCTGAAGGGGGTTTGGAGGCAACCTAAGCCAAAAGGTCAATGACAAGGAGACACCTGAACCCAATAAACAATCACTTTAACATTCCTTGAATGGGATCAAGTGTATGCTTTGATACAGTAAAGTCTTGACTGTTGTAAGGATAAATGGACCAGGATTATTTATTTATTTATGCAATGTGTGTCGGATACAGGTATCCGACAAACATTGCATAAATAAATAAATTATCTGTCTCCATGTACCCGACAAACATTTCATAAATAAATAAACCGGTTCGTGGCTTAAAGAATATTTACTCAGCAACACTGCAACACTGGTCAAAAATTATTATCCTTAGAGTGAAGTAACTCATCACCAGTGCCATGGAAGTGGTTTCAAGTGTAATTGATATATAGTTTGGAAAAGAAGCGGCATGAAAGAAATAGCGCTGCTTTAAACTATTATTTTGGCCATTTTCTGGGCTTGCAGGGACGCACCATGGGCCCAAACGGGTCTCTGTTTGTACCGTGTCAGGGCCCACGCTGCGTCCCTGCAAGGCACGCCCACTCCCCACAGCACACTGCACCTCCCCTCCCATCCCAATGCCAGCACGAAACCCTTTAGTGACTAATGGGCCACCATTAGCAGTTTCCTGCCGGCATTGTGATGGAAGGGGCTGGTCTAAACTGCAGGGGGACATCAAGTGTTTTATTGGTGTGCTTATGTCCCCAACCCCAAGTGGTGCGAACGTGGTCAGAGGGAGCCTCTGACTTCTGTAATGTCACGTAGTACTTTTGTACTACGTGACATTACAGTCGGAAGGAGCAGCGCCAGCACCTGACATGCAGAACTTTCCCCACATCAGTGCGCCGCTGCACAAACTGGGGAATTCCATCCCCTCCAGAGGCTCCAGGGACCGGGACAATTGCGCCCCCCAGGGCTATTGCGCCCTGGGCAGTTGCCCGCCTCGCCCGGGCCAAGAAACAGGCCTGGCCTTGGCCCTCAGGCAGAGCAGGGCAATTGGCAAATACATTAGCAACATTTGTTGCATTATTACCTTCCCCCGGCCCAGGGTGGCGCCGGCGCCGCTGGCGCCAGCCAGGCGCATGGGCGCACGTGCGGTGTGCCCTCCTCCAGGCTATGGGCGTGCACTGACACTGAAGTGTGGATCGATTGGTGCTGGCTGGTGTTGTCGGCCCCGGCCATTACAGAAAAGAGGAGCGATTGGGTCACTAAATCCTGAAGTTGTTCACATCACAAGCACACACTGCCAACCAGCAGCAGAATCAGCAAATACAAATAGTTGTGGCATCCTGCCCTCGCTGATTGGCCTTGTTTCAGGACACCTGGCAGTAATTACAGCCTGTCGAGGCAAGTACACTTCTTTCCTCCTGCTCCCGTCCTCGCAGGTGAGGCCTATTGCTGCATAGGTGTTTTATTTATTTTAAAATGGTATTGCGGAGTTGACTGGGCCATCCAAGAACAGCCTCTGGAGGCCACAAAGCTAGACACTTTTGTCAAGGCTCAAGTAGTCATGAAAAAGGCAACGAGCACTGGTGGTGGAATCTCCTCAGGAGATCAAAAGGCCGGTTCTCGGAAGACCTGGGCAGAGTGTCACCGTCGGCAGATCCTAGACAGTTGCACTTTCCAGCGTGGTTGGATTGGTCCGTCTTTCAGCCATTAGGCCCGTGGCTGGGCCAAAATCACTTTGAGTGCGAGGCCCTGGGGGCCGGTACCACGCTTGGGCCAGTTTGGGGGTTCCTACGCCCCCCCCTAGTTCCCGCTCCCGAGCATATTGTTCGTTGTTCCCTCTTTCCTGGGCAGGCACTGCTGACTTTATTTTAGTGCAAGAGTTTCATACATTTCACTGTTCGCTCAAACTTGTTTTATACTATTCTTTGTTGTTGTGCTTCTTTTGTTTGGAATAGCAATCATGCTAGTCTAACGAGCTAAACAAACACCTACACAAACACGCCTTGTGAATGATGGTGAGAAGGATGGATGCAGGCGCTGGACCAAAAGCTGAGCAAAGTCTGCACAGCAGCTGGCTTGGGAAAGCGACTCAGCAAATAGAGTAGAAACCGTCTCCGTGGGCGGTTGGCCCGTATTCCGTATAATGCAAATACCCAGACTTGCAGGATGCATGCTTCACTTTCTTTGTTCCATTGGGGCAACATGCTGCAGCATCAAATCATGGCCTTTAAAATACCCAGCACGGTGCAGCTTCCTATCTCCTTTAACACAAACGCTGGGAAATGGCCATGACTAGCTAATGCCACATTAATCAAAGCCAGGTCTCTAAAGAATGGCTCAAGTGTTGGGGAATCACCTGCTCACACTTTCTGTCGTGTGACCAACCAGTGCGCAAAAAGTGTTTCAGGGCGTGGGGCTCTTGAATCCACCCATTTCTGCATTTGATACACCAGCAACTAAACACACCCTGGGGAGGCCGCTCTTTCTGCATAGTCCATTTCTCGCCCAAACTCGGGACAATGTTCTTTACCATAATGGAGAATGTGAAAAAGCGCAGGGCTGCAAGGCTGGGGGGTGAAGGTGGAGGGAAAGCGCACTATGCTAGGTGTACACTGGAGATGCTTCTCCTGACAAGCGCAGTACTCCAAGTCCCTTGAAATGAAATTTGTCTATACGCTGCACAATGTGCAAGGGCCGCTGTTATTCAAGCAGCACGCGACTAGTAATTGGCAAAAAGTAAACTTAACGAGTCCCAAGAAAAGGTTACCTTCCACCCTTTAAGAATTTGATTGTTTATGTTTTTATTTTGGAATGGTAGACATCATTTTTCTTTGCGATCTTACAGTTTCATGGTGCTGTCGGGAGCTAAAATGAGTGATCACGAAGGAAATATTTAAGAATTTTGAGAGTTCATGAGCATGAGCGAAACAAACCCCAATTCTCGAACTGCCATTTCTCTGCCGCGGTAATGCACTGTAGTGTGTTTCAATGTAAAGTCCACATTGTAATGTCATAATTTTAGAACGCCACCTCTCCAACATTAACATTGGGAGCTATGTTGAATTGTACACGCATGTCAACTCTCTGCATATGTTTAAAGTAGACTTTACCACTCACATGGAGTAGTGATATTGTTTACGTGTGTCCCTAACTTCCCATGAATATTTGATGCAATACATATTGCATAAATGCATGTATTGTAATGCTGAGCTAGACGAGCTTGTACAGCTATCAGTGGGTATGTTGCTGGTGCTTGTTCTTGGAGGTTCGAGTAACACTGTTCAAGAACAGTTCATCACCTTTTAAGAGTGGCTAAATGTTTGAGGTCATAAGAATGACATTAGTGTAGATCTGAAATTGTCGATTCTCTGACCTGAGTGACAGCAGCACACTGGTCATTATTACTAAAAATGAAGAGCAAAAGCAGACTAACATAACCAGGTCTGTTTGGGTTTGATCCTCTTATTGCTGTTTTCTGAGGTTCATGAAATTCAGCAGATGCCAGCACTGGCAATTTTGTTAACTCGTAGTCCCCACTCCCGCTGCTCAGCCCATGACACATGCGTGAGATCACAGGTCTGGGGAGAGGAGGCGCCAACGATGCTTCCCGCCTCGGATGCAATCTGTTGTAAGACCGGCCCTGTGGGCCACCTTCGCCAACTCAACCTGCAGGTGTTGGATTGACGCTTCTTTCTTGGTCAGAGAATCCTTTAATGTCTTCCGGACCCCAGCAATCGGGAAAATACACAATCCTCTCATTCACCTTGAATGCCACCCACTGTCCCCACATCTGCCAATGAGTCCTCATTTGCCGAAAAAACACTAACAATTTCCTCCTGCAGTGTAGCACTATAGGCCGCATCCTCTAATGCCCCCCTTGGAACCTCCACAGTGAAATTGCTGGTCTTTGCCATGGTGTCTGTAGCGTCGCAATCAGGGGGCAATGATCCGACAGAACGCTCTCTAAATATGCAACATCTGCAAATGAATGAAAATGCTCCCGCCCTATAAAAAGATAATCCAAGCGAGAATGTGAATCATGGGTTTTCAAATAGCAGGAGTAACCCCGTTCCTGCCCGTGTTCTTCCCTCCAGGTGTAAAACCTAAGAAAAGGTAAAGGAAAGTTGCGCTGTTGAAAAACAGTAGCTGCAACAAAATGGTGTGCATAGTGAATAGAGACTGAGCATCCATTGACTCACATGCTCATTTCAAAAGGTAGTGAGCTAACCATGATTTGTGCTCTAAAATGCTGTGGCTTTTCAAAGTGGCGAGCATGAAAACGGCACTGTGAAATAGTGTGCAATCATTGTATAAACGGTTGTGCCGAGGCTTGAAATAATGCACTTGTATCGTGTGCTTCATTCTTACCTGTAAATGCCGTCCGGCTGTCGAATGAATCTATGACATGAAGCTGTGAGACGACTGAACGTCTTTGTGAAGGAAAAGAAAAGGAACCGGCTAGGTTGTCTACTTCCTGCTTCAAACGTAAAGTTATCCTGATTGGTCAGAGCTGGCAGGTGCCTCCCAACTGACACATAGCGCTTTGGATATAGCGCTTTGGATGAAAGCACTATATAAACTAAATAAATACAAAATGCAAATACATAGCCACGTAGTCACAGCAACACATAGAGAACTCATTCATGATATAGCAGCGCTGCTTGAGACACTATACTTTTGATGTTATAGCAGCGCTGCTTGAGACACTATACTTTTGATGTTATAGCAGCGCTGCTTGAGACACTATACTTTTGATGTTATAGCAGCGCTGCTTGAGACACTATACTTTTGATGTTATAGCAGCGCTGCTTGAGACACTATACTTTTGATGTTATAGCAGCGCTGCTTGAGACACTATAATTTTGATGTTATAGCAGCGCTGCTTGAGACACTATACTTTTGATGTTATAGCAGCGCTGCTTGAGACACTATAATTTTGATGTTATAGCAGCGCTGCTTGAGACACTATAATTTTGATGTTATAGCAGCGCTGCTTGAGACACTATACTTTTGATGTTATAGCAGCGCTGCTTGAGACACTATAATTTTGATGTTATAGCAGCGCTGCTTGAGACACTATAATTTTGATGTTATAGCAGCGCTGCTTGAGACACTATACTTTTGATGTTATAGCAGCGCTGCTTGAGACACTATACTTTTGATGTTATAGCAGCGCTGCTTGAGACACTATAATTTTGATGTTATAGCAGCGCTGCTTGAGACACTATACTTTTGATGTTATAGCAGCGCTGCTTGAGACACTATACTTTTGATGTTATAGCAGCGCTGCTTGAGACACTATAATTTTGATGTTATAGCAGCGCTGCTTGAGACACTATACTTTTGATGATATAGCAGCGCTGCTTGAGACACTATACTTTTGATGTTATAGCAGCGCTGCTTGAGACACTATAATTTTGATGTTATAGCAGCGCTGCTTGAGACACTATACTTTTGTGAAGTTTGAAAGGAAACAGAGGTTCTTTCACTCGCATATCTTAACAATAAACCGCTGAAATTTTCAACAATGATTTTTCAAAGGTTTTTTGTATCACTGTATTTTATATTGCCAAACAGAATAAATTGGGAAATACAAAACGTTTTTTTTCTCTCCCCTTTTTTCTTTTGTTGACTGTGTTTCAATTATCAAGGGACATTAAATAAGGATATCTATGATACCATGTGTGAATATGGATTGAATTAAGTTCACTTTTTAGGCTAGAATAATTTTTCTACAGCTTCATGATCTCTGTTCCAACAATTATGCTCAAACCCCCACCTTCCTGCCTCAGGTTGGGGCAGCCTCACATTCCACCCGTTTCCTGATTCTCGCAGTGATAGAAAGAAATGCGACTTCCCTGCATCCAACACTTTCAGTTCCACTGGAAAGATCATCATATATTTCAGATTTGCCGCCCGCAAGTGGCGTCAAATCACATCAAATGACCTCCTCTGCTTTTGCACTTCTTGCGTAAATTCAGGAAAAATCAAAATCCTGGCATTGCCCACCTCATAGAGACCCGCTCTGCCATCCTCCTGCAGGATTACTTCCCTGAAAATTCAGTAATTTAGCCACCATCGCTCTAGGGACTCCATATGGGGGTGGGGGCCGACCTGGCACCCGGTGCACCCACTCAACCGTAAATAGTTTGGAGAGGCCTCTAACCTTCAACATCTCCAAAATCTACTTTTCCATATGCAATTCGGCACTCAGGCCCTTCTCACCTTCTGGCAGATGTTACATCTGCGGGAATGGCCCTCTGCATCCCCTGCTCTTCATTCTAGGTTCTTTGTTGCCCCCACCAACCATTTTACCTGGTTTGGTTGTGTTGCTAGCTCATCCTCCACCAAGCTCCCCCTTTGTTCAACTTCCGTCACCCTCAAGCAGACTTTACAGAGATCTGCCCTCACCAGGGAAACATTCACCCTATTTGATCTTGCCTTCTTGGGATGATCTAGAGTCATGTATCACCACCAATAGGCTCTCCATAGTCACGCCTCCTGTGTCCTCGGCAGTGGCCCTTCCAGTCTCCACCTAACCCACCACCGCGTGCTGACTCTGTTTAGGTTTTGCCACCACATAATGTTCCAACCATGGCAACTCATCGTGCGGGATCATGTCTGGGGTTGATGCAAATATAGCAGGCCTGATCCCAACCAGCCACCACAGCACTGCCAAATTATATTATGCAATCCAATGTTTGTGTTGGGGGGTGTGGTGTCCTCCCTGTAATACTGTTAAAAGAAAACACGTCCACTCCCCTAGCAGTGACTCTCAGCAGAAGGGTTGAGGTACACAATCCTGCTCGTCCATTAAAGTAAGCAGCCCGCTGCTGGGAGCCCTCACTCCTCCATGTGCCACCTGCACAACTACCCAAGCACCACAGCGAGGCCTGCTGTGCCCCCACACAACAATCTGTAAGAGATCACGTTGTGGGGTCTCGCCTGCCAGAGCAAGCCACAGCAATCAGTTCTGTGTTTAAAAAAAAAAACATTTTCGGGGGAGAGGAGAGAGGGGGAGAATGAAGAAAGGGAGAAAGGAGAGAACAAGAGTAAGCAGTGAAAAAGAGTGTAGAAGCAAGAGGGGAGAGACAATAAAGTTGCAGAAGTCGGTAAAATGCAGAGATTTGCAGGGAACAGCAAATGCAAGACAGGTTTCAGGATGTAGATGGGCACAGCATGATATGGGATCACCATGAGAATGTGATGCAGAGTTGGGTGCTAAATGGGTGGGACACGTAGCCAAACTACACAAATCCATCCTCATATGTTATCTGCATTTAAAAGAATTAGAGACTCTCATTTAAAGCCCATATTTGAAGCTCTTATGTTAAAAGTCTTATTCTAATGACAATAGTTTCGGCTTAATGGTAGCACTTTCAGTGCCACCTAAAAGCCAAAACTAAACATACATTAAAATCAAGAGAGATGAACCAGTTGGAAGATCTGTGCCAGCAGAATGGCAAACTGCACGTAATTGCCTTGGTATTCACGTTTTTAAAATAAGAGGATAGAAAAACTGGACTCCTTCCTACCCCAAACCCTACTCTACAGCAAAATTCAACCATTTTGGATATGATAAAAGCAGCACAAAATGTAATAATTCTGGAATCCAAAATGATAGCCACCACCAAGAGGAGGGCACCAGCCGGTAGCTACGAGGCTTCGGAGGGAATATTGGCTTGCAAAGAGTCACCCCTCTGGTAGGCCTATGAAGGATTTGCACTTCCTAATATATGTGATGATGGCCCCCAATAGGGCTCCCAGTCATTAAAACTGGGAAGGACCGTGTGACCAAATGTATTTTCTGGATCTGGCTTCCAAGAGAGTGTAAATCTGCAACGATGTCTTGTAAACTGAAAGATGATCTAGATCAGCTTAATCTCCGGGGAGAGGGACAACTGGTTGGATCAGTCTTCGGCTGAGCAGACTTACCCTTCCTAATGGACTAGGAACACAACAATATCCTCTCCTGCGCCCAAAGTTATTTTATCACATATACAAGCATTTTCTTCTCTTGTGATGTGCTTACAAATTTATTTCAAGTATCTTTGATAAATGTATAGATACACAACTAATCTCCTTCATTAATTTGGATGAATTGAGACCCTTGTTCTAGACAGAGTATGTATAGCATGTCAGTCTGTGCTGTCTGCAGAAAATTCTTGTATAGGTGTACAAAATAACTTTGGTTGCATGGAGGGTATTGTTATGTTTGTACACATGTTAAAGAGGGCTCCTACAGGCAGGGGCCGGACAGACCCAGTACAGCTCTAATAGGTGAAGAAGCTGAACGGCATATGATGAATGTTCATATTTCTTTAGATTTATCAGCGCAAGTCTGATTATTTTAGGTACCCATGGGAGTATTGTGCTACCTTCCTAATGGACTCCTTGCATTCCAGCAAAGATCCTAGCTGCCAGTAGGGCTGAGAACCCAGATCAGTAAAAATATATTTTTTAAATCATGATAAAGGGGCTTCTAGATGTTGGAATTCCTACCTCATTTGGCTTCGGCGATTTGTTTAGAGGTCCCAGTGCATATGCAAAAGAAGAGGTTAGCGGCCCTAATCAAACATTGTGATGTCTTATTGTGTCGCTATACAAAATATTACACACACGATAGCTTTAGAGACTGCCTTCCTAGATGAAGAGAATTCCAGGAGTGTTGCACCTCGTAGCTCTGGATATGGTTTCACAGCAACAGCTGAAACACAGAGTTCTTCTAACAGAGAGCAATCAGACTGATTAAACTTCAGTCAAACTAATATCTTTAGGGCGCATGATATCCTACCTTTCTAGCTCTCTCTTAACCATCTAATATCTTAATTCTGAGGTGCGAAGTTTCTCTGTGTGGAGCATAGCTGAAGCGTGTCTGCAGGACCGCGCGTCTTACCTGCAATTCTCTACCATCTACGCCCATGCTGGAGGAAGATCAGTGATGCACTGAGTGTGTGCAGTGAAAGCCATGGGAACCTGGGGTCCTGCTGTCACTTTCACCCCACGCATTATGTGTATCCAGGATGATTTCTGCCATACACACATTCCACATGGCAGAGATCTGCAATGGCAGCCGCCATCGCACCAAACATGGCAGCCACTTTTGCACTATTCATATTCACGAATTTGGCTAGGTGCCTGCTGTCAGTTGGAATCCGAACACGCTCCATGGAAATGACACAAATCACAACAGCATCCGAATGGTGCCATCCATGTGTGTAGGTCTGCATGGCACATTTTGTGAGAGATTCCCACACACACGTGATCTGCCGCTGGAAATCAGAATCTATTAATGCAGGTAAAGAGCATGGAATGGCAATTCCATGCTTTTTTGACTGACTCTGCATATATCACAATGAGGCTGTAAGTGACAAGAGCTTATTCTTCATGTATGCTTAGTAGATTACAAGGCCTTAGGGTGAGTGTCCTGAAGGTATTACACAGCCACGGGTAGTTATGGTTAAGTTGCTGTTTCCATAGGAAGAGCCCTTTTTCGGTGGCTTATAACTTCGCTCTTCCTGGACGAATTCTCGCCAAACTTTGTATATGGGTCACTCTGAATTATTTTGCAAAGTTTGGTGAGGTTTGGTCCAGGGGGGGCAAAGTTATAGGGGGGATCCCAAAACTTCTTATTTTCCCATAGACTGAATGGGGGAAAAACTTTGCTCACGCATACAGGCCAAACCACTGGACGGATTTTCACCAAATTTGGACCAGGAGCAGCGGCTTGGTCCCGAAAGCGTGCTTTCGCAATTTTGGTGAAAATACGTCCAGTAGTTTTTTTTTTAAATGACCAAAACGTAGGTCACAAAACATTAGTGATATCTATGTTCGGTCCGTGGACACACTTCCTGTTCGCTCCGCGGACAGTGTCCTGATTGGCCAACCGGCTTGCGTCATGTCTGCGGACATGCAACGTGTTCGCTGATTGGACGGTGAAGAGCGTGAAGCACGTCAGATTTTCGGGAACGTCCGCCATCTTGGATTCGCAGACGTCCGCGGACAGCGCGGTGAAACTTGGTGGAAAAAATACTATTTAGTAGAGTGTGTTGGTGTGTAAAAGTGTTTGGGGAGGGTAGGGGAGTAAGAGATGGGTTAAATGGCATAGAGTCTTGGGAGCATGGCCACAAGCCACTATGGGTGTTATATGCTGTGGTGGTTGTGGGCAGGGCCTATAGTCTTGGGTGCATGGACAAGACCAAATTTATAAGCACCAAAGTTATAAGTCACTATGGGTGTGATTTGCTGTGATGGTTGTACTTATTATAATATACTTACTGTTTGGTTTAGTAACTGGAGTACATGTATTTCTTGTTTATTTCTGTGATAAAAGAAAATATCATGTTAGTATTGGTATTTTGTAACGACTTATAACATTGAATAATCAACATCTTTTTTTTTTTACCCTCATATTTAGTAGATTACAAACCAGTGTACTGTGCAATTTGCTCAGTTTCTGTGTTTGTTTCTAAAATCATTGGGTCTGTGGGAGAAAAAAAAAATCCATGTTGGATTAAAAAAAAAACCTTTTTTTGTTATGCTACAGTCTATTTGTTTGTTTGTTTTCAGTGTTCAATTGTTGTTTCTGGCTAATGCTCTATATATTGGCTTGTTGCAGATTTTTGGAGCAGTTAGATACCTGTTGACATATTCTAACAGTCTATTTTTTGTTATAATGAAGTGGTATTGATTTATCTGTTTGGATATTGTAACATTTTGGGGTAGTTAGATACCAGTTGGCGTATTCTAACTGTCTATTTTTTGTTATAATGTAGTGGTATTGATTTATCTGTTTGGTGATTGAACATCTTGGGGTAGTTAGATACCAGTTGGCGTATTCTAACTGTTTATTGTTTGATATAATTTAATGGTATTCATTTATCTGTTTAGTTGTTGTAGAATCTTGGGGCAGTTATATAGCTTTTGGCATATTGTAACAGTTTATAGTTTTTTAATAGAAGTTTAGTTTATGTTTAAGTACAGTTTAGTTAATACATTTTGGTTTTAAGAACATTAAATAAGCGTTTTATTTGGGGCCCCTACATCAGCACTTACTTTCTGCTCCTGATGTTGCAAACTCCCAATCCTAACCCCGCAAATCATAACCCTGATATATGTCAGACCCCTGTTATTCACACTAGTACTCAGCAGAACAGACTGTCCTAAAGAACAATTATGCTGTTAATTACTCGACGCACAGATATTGGATGTGTATTGTATGTGCTTTGAACGTACTGTTTTCTTTTTTTTCTGTTTTTTCTTTTGTTAATGGAACCTGTAGATACAGGTCGTTATTGTATGCTTATGTTAAAACCCTAAAATAAAGTGTTAAAAAAAAGAACATTAAATAAGCGTTTGTAAGATTTTCAGGTAATCTCTGCTTTAGAGTAATGGTACTATCATTACATTCGAACAATCCACTTTTTTTGTATATATGCAGTATAGTGACCTGCCTTGGTTGTGGCTCCTGTGTGGTAGATTATACCTATTGTTGTGAAGGTTTTCGTACCAAGTGATACTTGACCATGTGTGAATCCAGTTAGCTTGCAGTTGTTTTTGGTACCATCTGCATTGTAACGTAGAAGCATTAGTATTACGTATTTACTATGTGTTTGTATTAGTCAGGTGGAGCAATTATCCGAATTGCAGGTAGTACATAATCTACCATGGTTTGCATTTTGTATAAGTTGCTGAAATGGAACGGATTCACAATTAGGTATTGATACATACACAAAGCGCTCATTGGGGATTTGTTCTTGTGTCACATTGTTGCACAGAGTGCATGTATGTTTCCACATGTATGAAATCTGGAAGATTTCATTTATAGGTATGTTTTTGTTTTCCAGTACTTGTAGTAAGTACATTAGAAATTCTTGTGGATCTTCCTGTGAGTTTATAGTGAATTTCACCATTCCAGCACAGTAGTCCAATTATTGTCTTATTCCATAAACACTATACGTGTTGTCAGGATTGTTTGTTGCGTTTATATGAAGTACTAACATTTTCAAACACAATTGGTCTGTACTGTGTAAGTAAATGTTGTCAACAATTGGTGGTATTTGAAATAGAATATTCATTGCTACATTTGCATAGCAACTTACACCAATTACATTTGAAAGTTTAAATGGACCATGTAGTTCTGTATCTGAGTGCTTTTTTTTGGAGTTTGTCTTCCTTCTTTGAAGAAGTACCTGGTTTACTTTCCCTAATAGGTTCTTTTTTGATTGTGGTACTTGATGAAGTATTTGTTTCTTTTAATCTCTTTAGAGGATTTTCAGTGACATCCTGTTGCATTTCTGTTTGATTTAGTTTTCTTTTAGAACATTTTACTTTTTGTGGAATAGAATATGTTTTTAAATGGGGGTGTATAGTGAAGAAGTCTATTGTATTCTGAAATGCAAGGAACATCAGTGTTTACTTTACTTGCATCAAAGTTGATTAGAAATAGACCGTCAAGTGTACGTAAGCGTGATAGTGCTACTTAGCTCATGCCTTCTTTAAAGACTGTTGTCTAGGGTAAGACCTTGTGATTTATGAATGGTGACTGCGTATGCAAGAGTTAGAGAAAATTGTTCTCTGCGTACATACATGTCTTTGAAGAGAAGGAATCGAGCTGTTGAGCGTCCTATCCTTTTCACTTCTGAAAGTTTTTCAAAGAGAATATTGACAAACTGAATGCTGTTGTCACGTGGATATGTTTGAAAGCCAACAAATGTACCCAGTGCTCCATTATCTAGTCCTTGATCCACGTCAAGGTTACGTTTAAGCATTACTCTGCAATTTAAGGATAATTTTAATATTTTTTCCAATCCAGCTGTGTTGGAGATTGAATTTTCTAAACTATTTGTCATGAACTCCAGAACACGTCCCTTTTAGACTTCCTGGTCCTTGTCAAAATGGGGCGTGCACTCCATAATACTCCCAACATGGTCGTCCAGCGTGAAAGCCCTTTCTCGCTCCACGCGCTGGACGTAACGTATTCTATTAATAGACCACGCCTTCCGCAGCTGCACGCGTCTCAATGCTATTGCAAAGTAGCGATCCAACGTGTGTCACGCAGCTCGCGGTATTGTTTCCTTGTACCTGTCTATTTACCCATTCCTTGCCCCTTCCTTTCCTCCTATTTCCTGGATTCATGTGCTAGTTGCACCTTTCCTAGTTCCTCGGATTCCTGGATCCGCGTCCTGGAAACTGAACGCACTCTGGAGTCGGAAGAGACTCGGGCAGCCTTGTTCAAAACCAGGTCCGTCTGCAAGAAAGCAGCGACCAAGGACTCCAGCCAAGAACAGACCCAGGTGAGAAGTGGGGAACTCCTTGACAGTTTGAGACACCACCCGACCAAACTCGATAGCGACATGGAAGCCGCCGTTCAGGACCTGATGCGTCGCATGCAAGAACTATCAACCAAGGTCCAAAATCCAAAGGTGGAAAATGCCGCACTCAAACAATTGGTCCTATCCCGGGATTCGGCCACAAAAGAAAGCGTCTTGTTGGGCAGCATTGTTGACAAATACGATGGGTCGGCAAAAACCCTTCGTGGATTCCTGGATTCATGTTTGGTCGACTTTACATTTAAGCTTTATTACTTTTCGACTCCCAGGGCTAAGGTGGTTTTCATAATTTCCCACCTTTCCGGGAATTCCTTAACCTTGGCTACACCCCTCGTTAACTCCGGCGATGCCCCCCTAGATGACTATGATGGGTTCATACAGGCCCCTAAAAATATTTTTGATCGCCCTGAGCAGGTCTATAGAGCCCAGGAACGTCTGTTAGACTTTCAGCAGGGTTCCCAGGATATGCTCACTTATGTGACCGGATTCAAACAATTGGCCAAGGAAGCTGATTGGTCCTCTGAGGAGAGTTTCACCCTGTTCAGGATAGGACTGAATGATGAGATTAAGGATGAGTTGGCCAGAATGGCTCGACCAAACTCATTCCAGGCATTAATGGACCTTGCCATGCAAATAGACTTCCGTATCCAGGAAAGAAAGGCTGAAAAGAAGAAATCCAGGGGAAATTCTTCCAAGGTGTCCTTTGAGAGCACCGTCAGAACAGACACAAACCCAGGCTCAGTCACAGAACCAGAACCCATGCAGATAGGAGCCTTCCGTAGACCCATATCCCCGCAAGAAAGGATGAGAAGGATTCACACGGGGTTGTGTATGTATTGTGCTTCGGACAAACATTTGGTTAGGGAATGTCCTCTAGCCCCCCCTCAGCGTTCGGGAAACGCCAGCTCCCGATCCTAGATGGAGCAGAGCTTCGGGAGAGAGATGTTTGCTCCACATCAATTCCATCCTTGAACTCTCCTGGACAAAACAAATTGGTCATACTACAGGCATTTCTATCACCCTCCAAGAGCAAGACCTATCCCATTTTGGCCTTGGTAGACTGCGGAGCTATGAGGATCTTCATTGATCATGATTGGGCTGCTAGTCACCAGATTCTGAACGAGACACGAAGTACCTTGCAGCCTGTGGAAGCAATCGATGGAAGACCCCTCACTTCAGGGCCCATAAACCTACAGACCAAGGAGATCCAGCTCTCAACTGGAGAGCGGGATCACTATTCCTAGGCTCAGAGTTTTGTATGTCTCACTGTCTATTCCTGGAACCTTCATTAACACCCCCTAAAGAACCGCATAAAGACCAAGAAACACCACTCATGGTTTCCAATATCATACAAGTCCCTGAGGCCTACCAAGGTTACGCTGATGTGTTTTCGACTGCTATAGTCCAGGCCTTACCCCCACACAGGCCTGAAGACTGCGCAATAGAAACGGAACCCTCAGCAGTGATTCCCTTCGGCAGGATGTTCATCCTTTCTGAACCCGAGTAAAAGTCCCTCAAAGAATACCTGGATACCAACCTTGAAAATGGCACCATAAGAGATTCAAAATCTCCAGCAGGTGCTTCGTTATTCTTTGTTCCCAAAAAGGATACCCAGGAACTCAGACCCTGCCTCGATTATCGTGGTCCAAATCAATGCACCCTCAAAGACCGATACCCACTACCCTTGATTTCGGATTTCCTGGAAGCCGCAAGAGGCGTGGTAATATTCACCAAGTTGGATCTCCGGGGTGCCTATCATTTGATCCGTATCCGGGAAGGAGACGAGTGGAAAACCGCCTTTAGAACACCCTTTGGCCATTACGAATACCTGGTCATGCCCTTTGGACTAGCTAATGCCCCGGCAGTCTTCCAACGTTTTATGGATAGGGTGTTCTCTGACATGTTGTTCCTCTTCGCCATTGTATATCTGGATGACATATTTATCTTTTCCAAGGACCCTCAAAAGCATGAAGAACACGTAAAGGCAGTACTACAAAGACTCTGTGAACACCAACTCTTAGCCAAACCCGAAAAATGATTGTTTCACGTTACCTCTGTTCACTACCTAGGATTTATCCTTAGCCCAGAGGTAATTGGTATGGACCCTTCAAAGGTAAAGGCTATTCTGGCATGGGCTGCTCCCACGTCCGTGAAACAAGTTCAATCCTTCCTGGGGCTTGCCAATGTCTACCGAAAGTTCATATCCACCTTTTCCGAGATTGTTCAACCGATCGTTGCTCTCTTAAAGAAGGACACCCCTTTTATCTGGTCCGCACAGCAAGACACAGCGTTCCAGCGTTTGAAGACCAAGTTTACACAAGCTCCTATCTTAGCCCAACCCGACATAAGCCGACCATTTCTAGTGGAAAGGGATGCCTCTAATTACGCCATAGGAGCAGTGTTGAAACAGAAATTAGAAGATAAGCTGGAACACCCCATTGCTTACCTTTCACGAACCCTGACTCTGAGTGACACAATCTACTCCGTCCAGGAAAAGGAATTGTTAGCCATCCGCCAAGCCTTCACTGAATGGCGGCATCTACTTCTGGGAGCTAGACATCCAGTCCAAGTCCGTATGGACCATCATAATCTTCAGATTCTACAGTCATTGGAATGTAGAAATAGTCGTCAGGCGCGTTGGGCCCACTTTTTTGCCCAGTACCAGTTCCACATCACTCATGTTACCGGATCACATAACCTGATTGCTGACGCCTTGTCTCGACGTCCTGACTACGTAACCACTGAAGATAAGGTATATCCTAAGATGTTTTCCCCCACGATCTTCGTAGCTCAAGCAGTCAACCTCCTGGAAGAAATCCGAGCGCAATCCCAATCCTCTGAGTTATGGAAGGATATGTCAAGGAAAAATCAATGGAATCTAAGAGCCAAGGAAGGATATTTATTTAAGGACAATGCACTGCTCATTCCTACACAGAAATTACAACAGAAAATAATAAATCTCTGTCATGACACACTGCACTCCGGGCATCGTGGCATCACCAATACCCTCCGTCTTATACAGAGACAGTTCTGGTGGCCTAAAATGAAGACTGACGTACAGCAGTACCTCCAAGCTTGCGTTGTCTGTGCTCAAAATAAGCATGATAACAAGAGACCGGCGGGTCTTCTACTGCAACCAACACTGCCAACTAGGCCATGGGAATTCATTGCTACAGACTTCATTGTGGAACTACCACCATCTCGAGGATACACTACTATCATGGTTACCATAGACTTGTTCACTCATATGGTTCATTTTACGCCCCTCAGTAAACTACCATCCTCCTCTGAACTAGGTGGAATATTTCTGGAACACATATTCCGCCTGCATGGACTTCCTTCCAAGATCATATCTGATAGAGGACCTCAATACGTCTCACAATTCTGGAAACATCTCTGTCGAATTCTGGGAATTCAACGTGCCCTCTCTTCAGGGTATCACCCCCAAACCAACGGAGCCACAGAACGTGCGAATCAGACCCTGGAACAGTATCTTCGATGTTTTGCCACCAAGGTCCAGGATGACTGGTCACTCCTGATACCCGTTGCTGAATTCGCCTACAACAACTCCGAACATTCAGCGCTCAAAACCAGTCCTTTTTATTGTAGTCAAGGGTTCCATCCATCGGTTTTACCCTCTGTTCTTCCTCATTCTACACGGGTACCTACTGTTGACTCCTGGATCGAAACCCTCGTCAACATACACCAGGAGGCCAAGGAATACTTAGGGAAGGCCAGAACGCAGACCAAGAGATATGCGGATTCCAAAAGAAGACCAGGCCCCTCTTATGCAGTCGGTGACCAAGCATGGTTGTCATCAAAATTACTACCCCGACATCTACAACCAAACAAATTGGCTCCCCAGTACTATGGTCCATTTCCCATCAAGGAAATTATTAACCCTGTCTCATACCGGATCAAACTACCAGACTCCTGGAAGAAAATTCATCCAGTTTTTCATACCTCCTTATTGAAACCCTAGATTCCATCCTCCCGGAAATCCTGTAGACCTCCTCCTCTGCTGGTCGACAACCAACTGGAATATGAGGTATCCCGGATTTGCGATTGCAGGTATAAACGGGGCCAGCTTTAATACCTGGTTGAATGGAAAGGATACCCTCCTAATGAAAGAACATGGGAACCTATTTCTAATATCAAGGCCCCTCGGTTGCTCAGAAGATTTCACCTCATACACCCGGGCAAACCTGGAGGAAAGGGTCTTCGGAGGAGGCATGCTGTCATGAACTACAGAACACGTCCCTTTTGGGGCGTGCACTCCATAATACTCCCAACATGGTCGTCCAGCGTGAAACCCCTTTCTCGCTCCACGCGCTGGACGTAACGTATTCTATTAATAGACCACGCCTTCCGCGGCTCCGTGTGTCTCAATGCTATTGCAAAGTAGCGATCCGACGTGTGTCCCGTAGCTTGTGGTATTGTTTCCTTGTACCTGTCTATCTACCCGTTCCTTGCCCCTTCCTTTCCTTCTATTTCCTGGACTTGTGTGCTAGTTGCACCTTTCCTAGTTCCTTGGATTCCTGGATCCGCGTCCCGGAAACTGAACGCACTCTGGAGTCGGAAGAGACTCGGGCAGCCTTGTTCAAAACTAGGTCCGTCCGCAAGAAGGCAGTGACCAAGGACTCCAGCAAAGAATGGACCCAGGTGAGAAGGGGGTAACTCCTTGACACTATTTAGTCTTGTTGTGGCTTGTTCACACATGGATAGTGTCATACCATGTATGTCTAGTTTGTAAGTGGCGCTAATTTCAATTATTGGTTGCATTTCTTTTTTTAACATTGTTTCATTGAATTTGAAACAGCTTGCAAGAGTGGCATTAAGGCCATACAATTGACATTTTTGTGGGCTAATTTTTCCATAACATCCGTAGCACAACCATTATCGCCATAAAGTGCATGAATGTGCCGGGTTTTCAATATTGCTTGTGCTTCTTGAGATACTATACCAACTCTAATACTTTTTAAGATGTTGGCATAAGTGAGATCTGCAGATTGCTGCATGTTTTCTGTTAATTCTCTGTATTGGAAATGTTGCCAAAGGTTGACATTTCCAATGCTGCCAACAGTTTTACGGCAGAGTTTGTGTCCTAAGGTTTTAAAAATAGGCTCACCTTTCACTGGTGTCAATTGAAGAAGATCTCTGAAAACAATAATGTGTTTTCCTCCAAAGAGCACTTCGTTGTTTGTTTTGAGTACTTCTTGTAATCTGAGGTGAATCAAAGCCAACATTAGGTTGGAGACCATGCTCACTTCATCTATTAGTAGCATTTTCATTTGTTTTAATACTCTGCAAAGTTCCATTGCAGCTTCTGTAGAAAGTTTGTAATAGTCTAATTTGTTTTGGTGTTCTACTGGCTTATTACAAATAAAGTCTAGCATAGCAATGAAGCGATGGTGAAAATATCTTGAAACATGAACAGGAGCTAGAGAACAAAGCTCTCCAGGTGTTAGAATATCTATGTTTGTTTTGTTTTTGTTTGATATGCGTAGGAAATCATGGAAATCTTCCATGCATATTCTGCACAACTTAATGTAACAAACCAAGTCGGTGGGCCAAGGTTTCTTATCATACAACGTACATCTCCATGACGTCGAAACCAGTACTCTTTTGTACCACGCATGTTTGCTAATAGATTTGTAATATTTCATTGTAAAACCTCATCTTTTTGTTGCACTTTTTGTAATAATTGTGTAGCTGACATATTTTGAAAGTGGGATCCTGATTTTAATGTGTGTGCAACTCCGTAACATAAAGTTGCTAGTTCACTTTCAAAGAGTAGGTGGAATATGTATTCCACATTTTGTCTAAATCTGGGATCTTCAGAATACATCTGTAATGAGCGGTATTCTGATGCTGTTATTTGAATAGGTCTATCATCGTACCTTCCTCCTTTGCCAGTAGGAAAGAGTAGAGGAAAAGCACGTGCTTCTATACTTTTTTCCCATATGCTGATTGGTGATCCTTTTGTTTGACGCATTTGGTACGTTTCTAGTGCATCTTCTACGGTGTCATTAGAGTGCAATGGATGAATTGTATAATGGTCTAAAGTATTGGATATTATAGCAGGATCTAGGGGCTCAAATTGACCAGCTTCTTGTGTCTCTTGAATTATTTCAGTGGTATCCTTCAAGTTTTCTTCAATATTAATTTCTTTGTAGTATTCATTATTGTCTTTTAGATATTGCAAGGCTTGTCTAACTTTATGTAAATCTACCAGTTGTTGCCAAATTTTTTTGTCTTTTGTAGGTACACCATTTACTAAGATAATTAAAGATTGCTCCATGGGACGTTGCACTCCTAGAGTGTGCACATTTTGTTTTAGATCTAATGGTAAATACACTACTTTTCCACAAATACCTTTCACTAATTCAGAGGGAGGTAATTTTGCTGTTTTTGGTTGAAGGCGTGTTATTGCTTGCAAGGGGTGCACTGTTTGAATTATGATGCTCTCATATAAATTGAGTTGTTGTAGGGGTTTTGGTAGTAGAAATAATTCCAAATTATTTGTGATAGCACGTGAAGAAGTTTGGTTGTTGTCAAGTTGTGTAGTGCAGTAACTGCAAAGTATTAAGGGGTCAGTTATTTCATATTTGTTTTACGCTATAAGGTAGAAAGCTAATTCAAACCATTTATAATCTTCATTGTCTTCTATTTTGTATGTTAGGTCTACAGTATTTGTGTTACTTTTATAAAAAGTTCTACGGCAACATACACACACATGGTTTGGTACTTCAGCAGATGTACTTCTAAATTTCAGTATTTCTTTTTTGTATGTGTGTAGTAGAAGGTTGCCATGCATAGAATTGTTGCTAATTTGCTTTAAAGCTATTTCATTCTGTAAGTGGCTTAACCTCCAAAATATTTTTCTGGATATACTCAATTTCATCAAGTAGGTATTTTGCTGTACCATGTAGAAGAATGTTATTTAAATTGGCTAGTGCTAAAGCAGGACTTTTATCATAATACAGTTTATAGACTAGATGTCTTATAGTTGAATGATGTGTTGATATCATTTTGATATAATGGAAGGTGGTTTTGTAAGTAGGTCCTGTAATGCAGGCCAATGAATGTCCTTTTAGTCCTGTGTAGTTGCGCACTGGACAGGTATCCATATTTTGCAGTAGTTTAATTTTGATGTTGTCTTTGCCTTTCACATATTGATTGAGGAATTGGCGTAAAGACTTGAAATATTTTTTGGGAATGTTACACATTGACGTGCATGGCCATTTGTATACGAGACGTTCTGATTCAGTTGAATGGAGAGGTAATTCTAAGTTTTCTGGGGATATTTTTGTAAGCAGTATTTCTTGTTCCATTATGGCATTATTAACTTTTTCATAACCTCGTCCACTGCTATGTATGGCAATTGTATTTGTTTGCTTTTGTTTGTATGCTTCTTCATTTAAATATGGTTCTGTGCTTGTAGTGTAACTCCACTCACTTCCACAGATACTTAAGAAGTTATTTCTGTTGACATTTCGTTTATTGAGAAGTATTTTTTGTAATTTAGTCATTAGTTTTGTTAGTGGTTTCATTTTGTTTAACACTAAAGGAAGGATTGCACTGTCTATCAACGCTTCTAAGATTAATTTCCTACGATAGGTTTTAAGGGTTGTGCCTGATTTCTCTCCTGTTTTTATAAGATTTTGAAGGACTCTGTGACGGAACATTTTGCTAAAATACTTTTTTTGGTATGCTTACTTTGCACTATATCAAGATTTATAGGAGCAGTTTTATCTGTAGTGGTAGCTGAATTTTTGTTAATTGTTTTCTGGTTCGTTTTACATTTTGATAGAGGAGGCAAAGTTTCTGTACTTGAAGCTTGTTTTGTTTCGCTAAATGACTGTATTAGCTGTTTTGTTTGAACTTTTTTTTACAAATTCTGCTAGAGATGGATGCTTATTTTGGACACTTCTATTTTCATTTGCTCTGCTTCTGCATTGCTTTCTACGGACTTGATTTTTGGTAGGCATTCTTTAGGGTCTGTTTAAAAAAATAAAGAAGGTATGGGTTGGGGTGTTCTGCAATGTATGTGTGCTGTGTGCATGAGTGCCTGAGTAAGATGATAAAGATGTATGTGATGGTGTGTGATTATGTATTGGGCAACTACAACTTGTTGGGATGTGTATTCTTGAATTTATGTGCTACTAAACTGGGGTTCAGATGACAGTAGAAAGTAAGCTAGTGGTGAGGAGAAGTACAAATAGTAAATCTAATGATATACAATTAAAACAGTTGTTTGTTCTATAATATCAGAATTCTAGGGGCTGAGTTGGGTCATTTGTGTGCCGAAAAATAGGAATTTGTGCGCCATTCTGCTTGTAAATCTCTGTTTAAGAAATGGGGATTTGTGGACAGAATGGTGCACAATCTCTATTTTTAGGGACAGAAATAGCATGAATTAACCTTACAGTGTGTTTGAGTAATAGTAGAAATATTATGGTGGTATTCAACTTACTTTTTTTCTGGAATGAGCAGGTTTCTTCTTAGTTGTTCTTTGTACTTCAAATTCGGCTGCTTCTTTTCAGGAGAATGGTCTTCACTGCAATTCTAAAGGAAACAAATTAGTAATTTTGTTTGTATAAAGCACTATTTTTAATTTAGACATTGATTTGTTTAGTTGACATTGACCCTCAGCGCCTTCAGCAAAACCATGAAAACTATCTTATTCACATAAGATGGGTTGCACCAGTTGAATACATATCATATGTTCTTAATGCAGAAGCTGTATTGTAATGACTAACTGTACCAACCAAAATATCAGTTCTATGCCTTGTGGAATTCATAATGTACCACTGAATGCCACTATTCATGTAACTAAGCTCTTGCAATTAACAGCGTCTCAATGCCCATGGGCTGCTTGCGCGCTATATAAATAAATAAACAAATAAATAAATAAATGTTCATGTTTTTGTACAAGTATTGTTGTTTGATATTTGAACATACTGTGTGCATGCAATTTTGTTAGAGTATGTTAACTCTTTATATTGTACTTTAAATATATTAGTTCAACATGCTTTGCAAATGTGTGTGTAAAAAGAAATTACATAGCAGATAGGTTTGGAAGTGACAGTTGATTATAGGAGATGGAAAAAATGACATTAAATTCATTTTATAGATTATACAAGCTAAAAGTCAGTTAATCTGTTTATATGAATCTATAAGAATTGTACATGTACTATACAGAAAATATGCATACCTGTAGTTTGTGTTCATGCATATGGATATGCATGCAGCTGCAAGTAGAAATCTTGGAGACTTGTACAGTATTTCTTGTAGAAGGTGCTTTCCAATGATATGACACTTGTACTCAGAGAGATTAACAGTACATTTGAAGTGCTGATCTATGATGATGCAGTTAGATGTAGAGGTCTTGGATGTGATTGGTGGATGGTCGTGTGACTTCTTAGCTATATCCAATGAGGGAATAGCACAGAAAGTGAAATGAAAATGGTAGAAGGACTGTCCATGTTGCGATATGTCCGCGGACATGGCGGTAGTCCGCGGACATCGTGTGTTACATTTGGGAATTTTGGGGTGGGGAGGCATGCAAATGAGAATGAGCAGACCAAGGGATTGGTCAATAAAGTTTAGTGGGTGTGTTGTGCCAGGAGAGAGTTTCTCAGATACGCTTTTTCCTGAGAGAAGGACAGATAGCTATGGCTGTGTGTTTCAGAAAACAGATTGTTTGGATTTTGGGAGACTCATGGATACATTAGTTGAAGGTGCATGCAGAAAGCTGTGGAGTAGCTGTAGATCTTGGATTCCCAGATGTGGAAGTGCACTGGCATGGAGTACGTGGAATGAAGTGGTTGGACTTGCTACCTCTCTGTGCTACTTTGGAGACAGAGCAACATCCAGACATAATTGTAATTCATTGTGGAGGGAACAGTTTAGGACATGTGTCTGGAATTTCTTTGCAATTTGCAATGAAAGAAGGACTTGGGAAGGTCATGGACATGTTTCCAAATTCTCAAGTAATTTTTTCACGGATTTCGCATCGACAAATGTGGCTTTGTTCTTCTTCATTTGGTCCACAAATGGAGAAAGCAAGGCGCAATGTCAATAAGGCTGTTTGTGCCTTTCTAAGAGATTTTGGCATGTCCTCTTTTCACAATGAAAATATTATGTTTCGTAGCACATACATTTTTCGCAAAGATGGAGTCCATCTTACTTATGCTGGCAATCAGATTTTTCTGAGAAATGTACAAAATGCATTGCGACCTTTTTTGGAATTACAGCATCCATTTTGTAGTAGGTGTTGAGCATTTCAAATTTTTCAAACACAAACAAACACCACCAAAAGGCTCTTTTCAGAGCCACCACTTCCTATCAGACGAAACTGCAATGGTTATGATAGGGCAGCACCCCAAAATTTTAGATGTTCGTGGACTGTCCGCGGACTTCTAAAAAATACACAGGGCCCTGCTTCATTCATTTTCACTTCTATTTTTAAATTGTGAAAGGTGGCTCTGAAAAGAGCCTTTTTTTTATTTTTGTTGTTTTATATTTGTTTTGGTTTTTTATACATGACACACTAGGAGAGGAGGGAAAAGGAGGGTAAGGGGGGACACCAACCACGGGGATAAGAAAGGGCGGGTGGAGAGAGGAAGATGTAGAGTGGGTTTTACTTGGGTAGTGAGCACATCTTCCCGTGCTCTGAGACCAGAGCCTCAAAAGCATTTCAAAGTCTCTCCCCCCTGCAGAGTACTGCGTCGCAGTACATGCACACAACTGTGACCCTCGAAAGGTAAGGGTTATCAGTATTGCGTATGGCCTGTGAGGCAGTTTGAGGAATACGCTGTCCCACAGGAGTGTTCCTTGTGGTGACAGGATCGGAAACGGAGGATGAAGTAGAAGAAGTCAACCTACTACGCTCCTCGCAAGGTACAACCTTGCAAATGGCCCCAGTGTGGAATGACTTTAGGTGTTGCTTCATGGTAGTTGTCCCAAAGCTGTATGAACCAGGCCTCCCACGACTGAGTACCATTTTGCACTCTTTGCAGGTGACTCGGTTCGCACGCACCTTAGGAACATTACCATGAATGGTAAATAACCGCCACACCCAAGACTCACTCCGAGTGCTGGTAGTAGGGAGTTCCTCTACCTCATTCTCGTCATCCTCTTCATCCTCCTCTGCATCCTCACTCCTGTTCCCCTCTTCAGGCCCTTGGGGAGGTGGTGGTGGTGGTGGAGGGGGTGGGGGTGGAGCGGAGGCAGATGTAGCACCAGGTGGCAGTACTGCAGCCATGAATGCCATCAGGTTTCAGATTAAAATCTGGAAAGTTGGCTGGAAAATGCACTGTGTTCTGTAAGATAGCCAGAAATACAATGAGAATGAGCTCTAGGGTGTGGCCTTTTATAGGGGTGCTTGTGCGCGGTTCACGGACATGTGCGCTGTCCACAGACAGATCGAACACCCAAAAAAGTTTTAAAAAGTCCCAAAAAGTATGTAGAAACTCAGGATTACTATGTGGGACTTGTGCTATGGTGAGTTATTATTGAAAAATATTGTGGATTGCTTGAAAAGGTAGTCTTAAATTGTTCGGGGACACGAACAGTGTTCGCAGTCAGAACACACGCTCAGCGTGGGTGCGGTCATATGATAGCTTCGCGAACATGTCCGCGAAGGGAGCGGGTGTCCGCAGGACATCAAATGCACTGAAACTGTTTTGCGCATGCGCGTTGGTGTTCTACGGACACTGTTCGGGTACTGAAACTAATTAAAAGTGCGTTACAAGTGAAACGATCAATTACGGACAGGCGTTTGTTCTTAGAACAGTTTTAACTAGCTTGCGAACAATATGGACAGGCATAGAATCCTCAGGGCACCCCATTTTGTTTATTTGCGAACATCCCGGGACACTTGATGTGTTCTAAGAACAGTTTGAACATGCTTACGAACAGCACAAACAGGTCTAGCGTCCTCAGGACAGCCCGATTTTGTTTATTTACGAATATTTTAGGACACCGTGTGTGTTCTTAGGAAAGTTTCAGTTTGCCCCTGAACAATACGGACAGGCATAGCATCCTCAGAACACACCCATTTTGGTTTTTTACGAACATTTCAGGACAACGCTTGTGTTCCTAGAACAGTTTCAACTCGCCTGCGAACAATACGGACAGGTCTAGCATCCTCAGGACACCCCCATTTTGTTTATTGACGAACATTTCAGGACACCGTGTGTGTTCTTAGGACAGTTTCAGCTTGCCTCCGAACAATACAGACAAGTATATCGTCCCTAGGACACACCTTTTTAGTTTATTTAAGAACATTTCAGGATACTGCCTGTGTTCTTAGAACAGTTTCAACTCGCCTGCGATCAATACGGACAGGTCTAGCGTCCTCAGGACACCTCCATTTTGTTTATTGACGAACATTTCAGGACACCGCATGTGGTAGTTTGATTGCGGACATTCCGAACACCAGCTCTGTTCTTAGAACAGTTTCAACTTGCATGCGAACATTACGGACAGATATAGTGTCCTTAGGACGCTCCCATTTTCATTTCTTTACGGACATTCCGGACACCCGTGCTGTCCGCGGACACCTGAACTGCTTTTTAAAAAAAGACAAGAAATGAATTAGGACACAATATAATAATTTTACTTTATTCTACATGGATGTTAAATTTATGACAGAGAAGGTGAGGCGGAAACTGAAACAAACACAGGAGAATTGGGAGTTTCAATAGGATTTATATGAGGTGAAGAAGGGATGGAAGTCTCATCAAAACGTTTTCGTTCATGGAGAAGGTTTGCGGATAATTGACTGGGATATGGTGACGGGGGACAGGTACATGTGGGACAATGGTATGTAGTTGTTTGTTTCAAGTGATCCTCCACAAAGTTTTTTAAATTGTTAAAATTTGCCATGAGTAGGTCCATTTTTTCTTCTATGAGCTGAAGAGTCTTATCCAATACTGCTTTTTCTTTAGTATTTTCAATTTTTGTATGGTCTGTACAAAAAAAGTATATGTTAAATGTATATAAAATAATATTTATTAATTGGTTTATATAGTAAAGTGTCTACCATTAGGTTCACGATCTTCAGACATTTCCTCACGTGGGAAATGCTCCTCTAGCCACTCCAGAGTACTAGATATTTCTGTGAGAAAAAAAACATAATATCACTTTTTTTGTATCTAATACAGAAAGTTTACAAATATATGAGTAAAATGCAGTACACTTACTAGCTTCTGGTAAGGTGTGTTCTTACTGGTCTGTAGATCTGCTGTTGCTCTTAGTTGAGGAGTTTATGTAAGGTAATCATGTTGGAAGACTATCTTTCTTCATTTGGTATATTCCATATTAGAACACATTGTATTTAAATGAATGGTTAATGTGTTATATATATGGGTTACACTTCTTATTTATTACCACATATAATGTGTATGTGTGCTGGTTTGTGAATTTGTAAAATGTTCATATGTTATGATATAACAATTAAACATACCCCCCAGACTTTTTGGGTAGTGGTGCTGTTGTCCGCATATGTCCGTGGACATTAGAAGAGTTCGCGGACATCAAATTCAGTAGAGGAGGTTCAGTATGTTCCATGTTACTTGTACATAAAGTCAGAGATATTATTGATAAGTTGTGCTACTAAAAACCTATGAACTTCAGTAAAAAAACTTTGTTAAAGGGACGTTATGGTTAAGTTGCGCTACTAAAAACCTATGAAATTCAGTAAAAAAACTTTGTTAAAGGGACATTATGGTTAAGTTGCGCTACTAAAAACTTATGAAATTCAGTAAAAAAAACGTTGTTAAAGCGACATTGTGGTTCCAAGTAAAACTGAAAAAAAAACTTGAAATTCGCCAGTTATGGTAAGCTAAGCAACCATAACTCGCACCATCACCGTGCACTGCTAAGACTAACACCCACGACATCAAAGATGACATCACAAATGTCATTGATGACATCACTGATGAGATCACATGTCTGTCTCCCTCTTTTTTCCGTTACTGACATATCTAGGTCGCATGGTTTTCTTCAGTAACAGTCAGAAACTAAAAATTGTAAAGTATTATATTTGTAGACTTATCCTTCAAGTATGTTTTTATAGTAATTTCCTTAGTGTCCAGTCATATGATATGAAACATATACATAGGGGAAGACACAAGCTTGAAAGACAGCAATCCTTTCTGTGCATGAAGATAATCATAGAGTTATCAGCACTTTCTGATAGTTCTGTTGTTTTTTTATTACTGTACTTTCCCTGTATATGCTCATATTTCTATACATTGTACTCACACTACTTTCCTTAGGGTCCAGTCACATCATGAGATACATATACATAGGGTAAATAGCAGCTTTCAAACAGATCAATCATTTATTTGCATAAAGATAATCAGTTAGGTTATGAATTGTTTTTGCTACTACTTCTGCTTTTTTGCTTACTTCACTTTCCCTGTATATACCCATATTTGTATGTGTTCTTGTCTCTGTGTTTTGTTTGTAATAATGCAATTATGTAATACATGGGTTTTATTAGCTACTTATTACATATTTCACAGTACGCAAAACTCAAATAAGAAAACAGTTATAATTTCATTATTCAACAAATCAACATTATGAATATTGTACCTTCATCATATATGCTGCACACAATGCCTATGTTTCTGCATGAGTAGCTTAGTATACTGGATAGAACTTCATAATAGAATGCTATTTATATCAATGCATTGCTTAATGCACTAATTAGCTCATGATATTTATTCCAATGATCCTTGACAGTTTTTTCTCAACATTATAATAAGAACCCCTTGTACACACATTTCATGAAAAGTAAATACACATGTGATGTCATCAGTGATGTCATCAATGACATTTGTGATGTCATCTTTGATGTCGTGGGTGTTAGTCTTAGCAGTGCACGGTGGTGGCGCGAGTTATGGTTGCTTAGCTTACCATAACTGGCGAATTTCAAGGGTATTTCGGTTTTACTTGGAACCACAACGTCGCTTTAACAAAGTTTTTTTACTGAATTTCATATGTTTTTAGTAGGGCAACTTAACCATAACGTCCCTTTAACAAAGTTGTTTTACTGAATATATTATATATATGACAGAGCTTGGACAGTTCAATTTTTTCCCATTGTCAAGGAGGCTCTTTGGAATTGGCATAGAAGTTCAGAAGCAAAATGGTGGTCACAGAGAATACCTAATTGTTATAGTAGGTGTTATATAATGTTAAATGCAATTAACAACCCTGGTAAGAGGTAGACTTTGCATTAAAACTATTTTCTTCACTTATGCCATCCAGCGTAGTCTACCAAAGTTCATGGCACTGGAGGACGGTTGTCTATGGCTGTGAGGGTCGTTTCTGTATAGTCAGGTGTCTCTTTGCCTCTTTGCCCCTGTCCTGGTGGCCATCTCCCCCATTCCATCTCCCTTCCTGAATGCAATCTGTAGTTATCCTGCACAGAGACCACTTGGTAATCCGTCTTAGGGCCTGTCTGATGCTTGGTGAGGGCCTTTCATTTGATTCTGATCCGTTTATGGCCTGTTTTTGAATGCCCTATGGAGGGCTTTGTGTGTATTTTGCAATCATTTTTCTGAGCTAGCACCTGATTTTCTGAGGGATTTATTTGTGTTTTCTTTTGACTCCCAGACCCGATTTGTGATCTGCTCAACCTCTGGAGTGGCTCGCCTTAGTGATGTAGTCCTTTAATTGTTCCTGGCATTTTTCCTTCTCTCACCCAACCCCTCAGCAATTGGCTCAGGCAGTCAGGTGACTCTTTGCCTCTGTCCTAGTGGCATATCTCCCTGCTTGCCCTTGCCTTCTCCCATTCACCTTCATCCAGCCTCTGACCCCCCCTCCCCACTCCTCCACTGCCCATCCTTCTGGTTCTCATTGGTTCATGCCCCCCGTGACTGGAACAGCAGTATTTTAGAGGCCCTTCCAGGGAAGTCTTACCCGGGCAGTCACCAGCTAAGGACCACAAGGCAAAGGGCAGCTACCATCTAAGCATGGAACGCCTGATGCAGACCACCTACTGCGAAGGATAAGGTTAGTGCATTGTGGGCGGTGAGTACAGCCATTACTCTACGCCAGTAAATCCACACCACCCTTATTACCTTCTTATTGTGTAAGGTAGCTATACTCTCGATGGAGCCTTAATTACACACAGTAACCATGGTTCACATCCAAACTGTTGGTATATCCTTGTTATATTGCCCTGCTGCACTCTAAGATATAACTGCGCTGCGCCCCATAGTTAGCCATTGTGTTCCGCACCATAGCTAATTTGAAATGAACGTTGCCACGCCCTATAACCAGCCATCGCAAGGCGATACGTGTGGGAAGCACAACCATTAATATGCTCCAGAAACCCAGCCACTCTTACACTGCTAGTACTACTACTTCTACTACTACTACTACTACTACTACTACTACTACTACCACTACTATGTAAACTGTGCTAACATAGTTAGCCTCTGAGTTGAGTGGGCTACGCTCCATAGTCAGCCATTTTGATACACTTCATAGTTAGCCATTGTACTGAATTGTGGAAGTAAATGTGCTGCACCTACATGTACACTATGGGGCAGACAACATGCAGGATTTAGATGTATGTTGTTGGAAACAAAATGTGTTGCGCCCAATTGTATTTTGGGGTCAGGAAATGTGTTACAATCGACATATCAGGAAGATTAGCCATGCATCACATTTAGATAGAATTGTGAAGATTTGCCATGTGTCACATTAGATTTGTGAAGATTAGCCTTGTCTCACATTTAGATAGAATTGTGAAGAATAGACATGCGTCACATTTAGATAGATTTATGAAGATTAGCCATGTGTCACATTAGATTTGTGAAGAATAGCCATGCACCACATTTAGATAGAATTGTGAATATTAGTCATACGTCACAATTAGATATAATCGTGAAGATTACCAACCAAGAAAAACTTTAAGAGCACCTAATGTACTAACCCCCCCACTCTTGCTCCCATCCTACACACATCCATTGTACTATACACAACCATGGGCTATCCAGACTACACACAAGCACACACTCAACATAACTAACAATCGCATACAGCAATAATCCCAGGTACTGGACCATACCCCTACGGACACAACAAGCCAGTATGCACTCCCATAACCATAAACCCCATAACCATAAACACCAGCCAATGTACACATACACACACAGACACACACCCAACATAAAAGACATGCACATACAATAAATAACGCAAGCACTGGGCCTAACCCTTACGGATAGACAAGCCAGAAAGCTCAACCACAACCTTAAATATCAGCCAATATAAACATAAAATACACAAGCACACACCCAACTTAAAAGATATTCACATACAACAAACATCCCAGGCATTGGGGCTCACCCTTACGAGTCCAACAAGCCAGTGCATGTAAACAAGCCATCTGCAACCCAAAACACGCAGATGCCAGTTTCTCCTGTTTATGGACCTATCCTATCCCTCTAAACTCACTAACCAACCTCATCCTCTTTCTTGCAGAGCCACGTGAACACCCGGAGACTGCCCTTGGGTGGTAACAGTGCGCGTTATAAGTCAACATAACATAACATCCCTAGGATGAGAGACCATCATTACTGTGACACTGCAATAGGAGCCCCCCATAAACCCCACAGATGGAGCTATAATATATGTGTTTGAGAGACATACCAGCACCAATCCACCGCCTATCCATTTAATATTAAATATTGAGCAGAAGTATATATTGAGGGCTTCTAGCACCTATATTGAAACGATATGATTTGGCCCATATCTGGTTGTCATCGTCCAACAGACATGACTGTTCTGGGATCATCTGATGCTTAATCTGATCGTCTGGTAATTGATCCAGGAACTCCTTTCACGTGGGGCACAGTAACAACTGGATTCTGATGCGTTATTGGGCTTGCTCTTTGTCTCTTGCTGTTATTCACTACGCTGTCAGACAAGGGCTCGAGTGCTCTAGCACACCCAGCACTTGCAAGGGACTTTGATGCAGTGTAATTTCTCAAATTGTAACTATAAACTAGGACGGGAATACCCAACCACCCACTGGAAATAATTACCCAGGACCCAAAAATGTGTATTCAATAACACATACACTCTAAATTTAGTTCCACCTTCAAAGGAATATTTTCTAAAAATCAAGCAACGAAACTGGCAATGAAACTGGCGAGGCAAGTACCTGTAAGGGACATTGATGTGTTGTACGTAACTGTGTTAGTCAGACACAGCACAAACAACATGGCCTGGCCAGATGCTGGAACTTCGGGTTCACTGAGTACCAGCCACCATATCTAGGAAGTACTTGTACGTCCGTTAATACAGAACTTGATGCAACCGCACACTGAGAAGGTGCCACCTACAAGCAATTGCAGATGCAGCAAGAAAAAGGGAAGACCATAGACGCTGATCTATACCTAATGAAGCTATACCTATATGAATAAAGTAGATTTTTGTTACAGTCATTCTGGACCTTAGCATTTTGTTTAGTTAACATCTTTAATTATTACTCGATGGTACCAATGGGGCCCCCAGTGCGATCAGTTCCTCCATACTATTATATGTATGGGTTCCTGAGACACACCTACACTTTGCTGTATTGAACAGGTCTGTATTGTTTCACTTGTTGTAGTCAACCTGGGGTGACCCCTTCAATGTTATGTCCTGGAGTCTCTCCTTTTGCTTAAAGTAGCCCTGCAAACGCGTACCAACGAGATTATAAAAGGCACTCCAATTCTTCAACGACTTTTCCAAACACACGAGTGTGACTTTAAGTAAGTTTTTCTAACAATATCTCTTTTGTATTTATAGCCCTAATCTTTTGGGCCTGACAGGAAGGTATGTGTTTTTGTATCTGTATATCTATAGGGACCCCATTGGAGACTGCAATACTGTGACTCCAGACAGTACTCACGGGCAGCTTACTAACACCAACAGATGGTAAGCGCCTACTCTAAGTGCATACTCTAATTAGAATTGAATATTGATGTAACTTATCGAGCAACCACACTAATTAATATGTGGTTTTTCTTGTGTTTTGCTTGAATAGGTGTGGCCAGGATCGTTTTTCTTGTACTTCTAACAAGATAACATGGACACTATCTCTCAGAATTGTCTGTCAAGAATAATTGGAAAAGACCTCTCACTTTAACGACAGCCAGACAGTTATTACTTGAAGCTAGGTTGGGAGTGCTCCTTGCCCCAACCCCTACACACAAACAACTCCTTTTCCCCTGAAGAAGTTCCTTCCAATAATCTATAGGACTATAGGAACGAAACATGTTGGGCTTTAGACAGATACTAATGCGAAGTATTTGCTTTATAGATGCACTTTTAGGTATTCTTTGACCAAGGCATCTGAATTAGAGACACCCAACAAAGAAGGTCTCTATCTCTATACTTTGTGTGGTTTCTTTGTTTGTTGTATTGTAATTGAAAGAGTGAACTAAACTTATTTCAAAAAAGATAAAACAGCCTACAATTTTGTATGTACAATTGGAGCCATGTATGATGCTTGTACCTTGCCCTTTTGTAGCCAGATGGCTAATAGCACTTAGCACTTTGTGTTGTAAACACTAGTCATTTTGTCAGCACGTATACTAGATTTTACATGTTAGTTCTACTAAGTTGATTTTAATACTTGCATGTTTTTTATTAAAATTTCTATGTGAATCGTATTCCCTAATGAGGCCAGGTTGTATTTTCCTTAGGCTTCGTTTTTTGTACTGTCTTTTAATTATCCCTGAGTGTGTTCTCTTTAGTGATTTAGTAAAACGCATGCTCACAGCCACATTAGGCGCGGGAGCCCCAATTTTGCTTTTTGTTATAATATGTCAGGTTTGCTCCCTCGAAACCTGCAGTGATACCTGATTTCCCTCTATATTTTTGGATATACTCTGTACGGCCATCGGTCGTGGGAACTATACTTCCTTGCGTCCCAATTAACCCCCTTGGGTTACAGATACACCACAAACATACAGCCCACTCCTGAGAACTCCCAACATTACCTTTCCTTCACAATGGCGGCAGATAAAGTCAAAAGATATGACGATAAATACGTGTTAGATTTACTTGCATGAGCCACAGCCCTGGATCCAGATAATGGCAGCTCTCCCATTAACAATGTTAGTAACTGGGATGAGCCAGCCCAACTTAAGAAACGATTTATCAGAACAGAACTACACGGCGTAATTATGATAGAATATCTCAGAAATGGTACTCTACCACAAGGCTTGGTAGTCCGGAATGAACCTAGATTATTTCTAGACAATAAACAATTCATACAACAATGGAGCTATATTGCTAACAAGTGTGGAAGAGATTGGTTAATCTTGATTATTGATACAGCAAAGGAAATGACTGACAAATTTGCCGCTGAACTTTTGGCACTAGAAGATGAAATTAAAAAACTAGTATCGATAGACATCTATAAGAAAAGACTAGAAGAAATAAATAAAGAAATAGATGAGTTTAAAGATTATAACACCCGAGACAGAGTCAGAAGGATGAAAAAAGATTTATTGAATTTCACTCACGAAAAAGCTTTCGCATATACCTAGGATAACTGCAAACCTAATCAACAACGAGATCAACCTAGTTCCAGAGGACGCCGTGTAAGATTTGGCAATACTTCCTACAGCTCTTATGGCTCTAGTGACGAAAACACAGAAGAAGGTGATGATGACTTCAACAGCAGCAGAGGTTCACTTAGGGGTAGAAGACCGAGTGGTCCGAGACGTGGACAACCACAAAGACCCCGGAGAGGCAGAGGTAATAATAGATCCAACTCGAGTTTTTTAGACCAGGAACAAATGAATTGGGACTTCGAGCCACGACATACAAGGAGCAAGAGACTCTATTAGTGAACCTGTCTAACTACACCCCGAATGCTGCAGAAAAAGACATTTTGGAAAAAGGACCGACCTTTGTTCCTACCAACCGCTACGATCCATTTGGTAACAGAATGGACTTAGAGATGCTTTTCAGGAAAATTCACCTGAAACAATATTTTTCTATGAATCCATACACAGGTGAAGTAAATGAAACAGGACTACGTCGACCCTCCAATTTTAATCCACCTACTGCGAGTCACACCCCAGAAGCCACAGTATTCAAGAAAAGAGTCATGAACGATCTAGGAAGACTGGAACGAGCTGAGAAAGAAACACCTACACATACCTTCCAGAAAACCAGTAGAAGAGAGAGAGAAGCCATACAGACATTAAAATCGAATCCAGATATAATCATCAGAAAAGCAGATAAAGGAGGAGCTATAGTAATCCTCAATAGAGAAGACTATATCACCGAATGTGAGCGACAACTGAGTGACAGCCATTTTTATGAATTACTGGAAACTGACCCTACCAAGAGACTACAATCGCTAATTAATCAAAAAGTCATGAAAGCAGTAGAAAGAGGATGGATCTCTAAGCAAGAGGCAGAGTACTTGACTCCTCTACAGCCAAGTGTCCCTAAGTTTTATACCCTGCCAAAGATACATAAAACCCTAGTAAACCCTGCAGGGAGGCCAATAGTATCGGGTTGCAATTCACTTCTAGAACCACTCTCCAAATTTGCAGATCGGTTTCTCAGCCCCTATGTCAAATTAATGGCATCTTATATACAAGATACAACAGAGGTAATCAGGCTAGTGGAAGGATTAAAGATTGACACCAGCGATCTACTAGTGACCCTCGATGTAGTTTCCCTTTACACTAAAATTCCTCAGGCAGCAACTCTAGATATGGTAGAAGAAAAATTAATGTCATCCAGAAACTCAGGGAAAACGCCAAATTCATTCATTCTTTGGTGTACAGAGATGGCACTATGCGAAAATTTCTTCTCCTTCAACAAATCATTTTACAAACAAATACATGGCACAGCCATGGGATCTGCTGTAGCACCAAAACTTGCTAACCTGTATGTTGAAACCATTGAAGTACACACCATCATGAATAACTCTAATCCATATATGAAATACATCAAACTATGGAGGAGGTTTATTGACGATATTCTGTTGATCTGGACGGGTGATCTGGCTAACTTTGAAGCATTTGTACTATGGCTGAACTCACAAAATCCCTTCTTACAATTTACTAAAACTGTGAGCGCTGAAAAGATTAACTTTCTAGATTTGACTATCTTTATAGATAGAGATTCATCGACACTACAAGTGAGACCTTTTCATAAAGAAACAGATAAGAATTCGATGTTACTATACTCTAGTTTTCATCCCAAACACACAAGACAAAATTTACCATTTGGACAATTTCTGCGGATGAAACGTAACAGCAGTAAAAGAGGGGATTTTGTGAGAGAAGCAGACAATCTAAAACAAGACTTGATTTTGAGGGGTTATCCGAAAAAGATTGTAAAAACAGCATATAAAAGAGCATCCAACAACCATAGAGAGGCTATCTTGGAATATAGGCAGAAAAAGGTTAAAGATGACAACATTGTGTTTGTTAGTACATTCAATCCACTATCCAATGCCATTACTAAGATTGTGAGAAAAAACTGGCATATACTTGAAAAAGGTGATTGCCCACTATCAGTACCCAAGTGTGCATTCCGTAGGAGCAAAAATCTTAAGGAACTGATAACAAGGAATGATGTTGCATTGAAAACAAGTGCTCAACAAACCTTGACTGAAAGTTGGGGGCTACCCAAAACCACAGGTCATAGCCCTTGTGGCCATTGCAATTGCTGTGCCCAAACTTCTCGTACTAAAGACATTGATTTAGGACTGGAAAAAAAGTGGGAACAAAGAGTATTGACCAATTGCAATTCTATGATGGTAGTTTATGCCATCTGGTGCCCATGTAAGAGACTCTATATTGGGAAGACAGAGAGAAAAATTAAAGTTAGGATAGGCGAACACAAAAGTTGCATCAGGAACAATACCATTAATGCACCTCTGGTAGGCCACTTTGTTAGCCAAGGACACAAACCAGAAGAACTGAAATGGACAGTGTTGATGAAAATTGGACCTACACAAGACCTTTCTAATGACAAACACACTCTGAGTGTACAAGAACAAAAAATGATTTTTTTGACTAAAAGCTATCCAGAAGGGCTTAATGAAAATATAGATTGGAGTGTATTCATTAAATAATCCAATTATGAGTTGTAACGGCTCTGTTAGAGCCTTAAAGTGTTTGTGTTCTAACCTGTACCTAGGCATTTCTCTATTTATATCCTTATCCCTAGCAACACTAGCTGCGTGCACGCGCAATGCATACACACTTCATTAACACCTTAGGGTGTTTTTCTTTTAATAACATGAATCCATTCTGTACATCTTATACCCTCGGGCAAAATTAGAACAACATGTTTTGTCCTTCCATTAACTCGGAGGATGTCTGTCTCGAGCGCTTCCAGAACCCTTTGTATTTCAGGCACTTAATAATGCCTGACTACTGCCGTCTCTATAAACAAATATATTTACTTTCCAACTGTGCGCTTTACCTTATTATTAGATGACAATTCATGGAGGGTACGCACACTAATTCCATTTATATCCATTTATATACATTAGTCGATTTATCCAATCCATTCTTTTTTTGGGCTCCAGAATCTGTTATTTTATATGCTTCATATACTCTATTTGAGTCCCAGGCAGCCACATTACTCCAAGGACTGCGATCGTTAGTCCACATCAGTCACTAAGCAGCTCCAGTAGAATAGCGACTAGCATCTTAACCATTGCGCATGTCAGACACTCTGTTCTCCAACTAACGGTGCACTCGCTTTTTCTTTGTATTAAGCTAATAGACACTATCTATTAGCAGCTACTTAGCGATAGCCATAATTCCTCAAACATACGATTAAAAACGTACCTAGATTTATTCTCGAACAGCATCTTATATCTTGATATCTTCACGTACACGGCAGTACAGACGCTAGTCACTTGACGCATGCGCTGCCGTAGACACATGTCGGATTGAGTGCAGAAGAAAGTTACCTCTTCACACAGTAGTTTTCCTTTCCAATCGCCATTGTGCGATTCAGCCACACTACAATGAAATGCCTATGGACCATCCATTTCAGGTAATCCATTACCTAGTGAGGTACTACGCCACAAACTTGTTTGAGAGTAGCGTTAATATAGGTTGTAAATTCAGCGTTTTCCTTCGATTTGGGAGCAACTGAACTCTAGATAATCGTTTTCCAACTTTGCTATTTGGCAACAAGCTATGAATTGGCGCCTAAGTCGTTCCACCTGAGTTCTGTTTTACCCATGGAAAGATAATGTTTCCTAGGCATCCGGCTGCTATCTATTGCCAGATTGCTTTATGTTAGTAACCTACCTGGTAGCCATTTCGCATTAACTCTGGTTTACAACTAGCCAGACAGAGTTTTGAATCTGATAGTCCCATATCTTATATCCAGCTCCCCATTGCCTCCATTTTTTACAATGTATAGGTTTCCTTCATTGATGAATATATTTAACTACTATCCTCAACTATATATTAATATGGGTTCCACTTTCTAATTTACAGAATTTGGCACTAAACCCTGTATGCCTGTACCAACGAGATTATAAAAGGCACTCCAATTCTTCAACGACTTTTCCAAACACACGAGTGTGACTTTAAGTAAGTTTTTCTAACAATATCTCTTTTGTATTTATAGCCCTAATCTTTTGGGCCTGACAGGAAGGTATGTGTTTTTGTATCTGTATATCTATAGGGACCCCATTGGAGACTGCAATACTGTGACTCCAGACAGTACTCACGGGCAGCTTACTAACACCAACAGATGGTAAGCGCCTACTCTAAGTGCATACTCTAATTAGAATTGAATATTGATGTAACTTATCGAGCAACCACACTAATTAATATGTGGTTTTTCTTGTGTTTTGCTTGAATAGGTGTGGCCAGGATCGTTTTTCTTGTACTTCTAACAAGATAACATGGACACTATCTCTCAGAATTGTCTGTCAAGAATAATTGGAAAAGACCTCTCACTTTAACGACAGCCAGACAGTTATTACTTGAAGCTAGGTTGGGAGTGCTCCTTGCCCCAACCCCTACACACAAACAACTCCTTTTCCCCTGAAGAAGTTCCTCCCAATAATCTATAGGACTATAGGAACGAAACATGTTGGGCTTTGGACAGATACTAATGCGAAGTATTTGCTTTATAGATGCACTTTTAGGTATTCTTTGACCAAGGCATCTGAATTAGAGACACCCAACAAAGAAGGTCTCTATCTCTATACTTTGTGTGGTTTCTTTGTTTGTTGTATTGTAATTGAAAGAGTGAACTAGACTTATTTAAAAAAAGATAAAACAGCCTACAATTTTGTATGTACAATTGGAGCCATGTATGATGCTTGTACCTTGCCCTTTTGTAGCCAGATGGCTAATAGCACTTAGCACTTTGTGTTGTAAACACTAGTCATTTTGTCAGCACGTATACTAGATTTTACATGTTAGTTCTACTAAGTTGATTTTAATACTTGCATGTTTTTTATTAAAATTTCTATGTGAATCGTATTCCCTAATGAGGCCAGGTTGTATTCTCCTTAGGCTTCGTTTTTTGTACTGTCTTTTAATTATCCCTGAGTGTGTTCTCTTTAGTGATTTAGTAAAACGCATGCTCACAGCCACATTAGGCGCGGGAGCCCCAATTTTGCTTTTTGTTATAATATGTCAGGTTTGCTCCCTCGAAACCTGCAGTGATACCTGATTTCCCTCTATATTTTTGGATATAGCCCTGCAAACGCTGCCACTGAATTGATATGGATGTGACTAGTTAGATCCAATCGTTTTCTTTCCAATGTTTTATTTGTTTTGATTGGGGATGTTTTCTTTTAATAAATGTGGTACAACAACTCAAGCTATTAACTAAACTATTGGTTTTGTTTGATTGATATTATTACAAGTCCTCACAACCTCGTGCTTGTGATCCCCGAATATGAAACACCACTAAACTAAAGAATGACGCACAATATTCCCTCCCCATAACTCAGGTGGAGCTGTCAAGGTATACACAAATGCACGGACACGGAGATCATCTACCAATGCAAGGCAGCTTGTACCGAGAGGCCTATCGTTAAAACCCACCACATTGGATGATTGCGGAATTGAACAGGCTACAGAGACGTCTTCATGGGAGGAAAAAAGGAGCTTTTGTCCCGAACACCCCACCTTGGAGGAGGGCCCCACAAGGCTGCCTGAGTTAAAGAAGCCAGTTTTCATTGTTCACAAAACCTAAATAACACGTTTGTACATTGTATGGCATGCTGTTGAGGCTCTAAATCAGTTGCCTGTCTGTTGTTGGCTGGTGCATTCTGCTCGGGTCAATTCATTTTGCATTGTTTTCTATGTTCATTGTGGTAAGCATAGTTTGGGTGTTCACTACGGCACACTCAGGTAGCATTCTCAGCTTTCTGTGTTTGATCATGTGCATTAGCAAACGTTGAAATGCTTATTGATACATTTGAGTGCTGTGATGGTTCAGAAGATAGCTCAGTGTGTTACGCACTAATTTCAGAGAACTGTGTTCATATGCAAGATTACAATACCAAATTGCAACAAGGCCGACTCAGGCTTTCCTACGTCTGAAGTTGGAAAACCTGAATGCTTATGTACTTTGTTTTCGAAGTCGGAAGGAATGCGCCACTTTCGTAATACATGTGGTGGTTGCTAGGATCGGTTGGAAACCCACCTAGCCATCGCCACATTCGTAAACTGGCTTTTTGGAAGCCTATTCTTGTGGCACTCCTCCAGTTTATGCCGTTAAACTGGAGGAGTGCCACCATTGTAAATGGAAGTGTCCATACACCCGTGTTGTATATGAACACTTTCATGTACACCAAAGCAAGCAGCTTCAACGTTGCCGCAACGTTGAAGCTGCTTGCTTTGGTGTACATGAAAGTGTTCATATACAACACACGGGTGTATATGAACACTTTCCTGCACACCAAAGTAAGCCGCTTCAACATCCTGCAATGTTGAAGCTGCTCACTTTGGTGTATAGGATCGGCAGCATTTTCGTTAAATAATGATTCCCTTGTTATTTAACGAAAATGCTGCCGAGATTCTGCAATCCGCCTGTTTCCATTAGAAACAGGCGGATTACAGCGAAAGCACTGTCGTGCTTTGCGATGACGCCCAGGCCCACTTGAGAATAGCAGTGGTGCCTGGGCGTCACGAAATGGCGCAGTGAATCGTGCTATTTAGCACGTTCACTGCGCCATGATGAGAATCGGGCCCCGAGTCTTGAGTTTGTGAACAGGTGTTGGTAACTCAGACTATATGGTCACATGACCACAGTTGAGTGAACCAACAGCACATTGCCAGGCTAAAAATGCCCACCACTGAGGCCTAAGTCGTTATTTTTAGAATTAAAGTAGGAACTCCAACAGTTGGTGAATACGGGAATGCAACCACTGCTGAAAATGAATATTCTTAACTGTAGGATCCCACAAGTGAGGGTTGAGAGAACTTGGGGGGTCGGGGGCATGGGGAGGATTGTAAGTTAGGGGCAGGAGGACTCAGGAGATTTTTCTCAACCCCCCCCCTGAAATAAACATTTCCACATCCTGGTAATAAAAAGAAAATTCGAGATGTGATCAAAATATCTATTAAGAAAACACTTACATAAATGTTCATATTACAGTTCATAATTTTTACAAATCAGCAATTATAAAGTTAGCAGCAATGATATTCCATATAGTGAAAAGGGCATTTGTCATTGATGATGAACATCCTTATAGACAGTACTCCCAAAAACAGTTTGTCGTTATATTTTCAATATTATATACATATTTATGCAAAAACCTTAGATGCTATGGTACAAATTGCAGGTATTTCATAGTCAAATGTTTAATTGTTACCAAGAAGGAAGAACCATGAAAACCCCTGCAAATGTCCTCTTCTTTAAGAATATTATCCCGAGCCGCCATTATCACGAGAGAGGGGGTGGGGGGGATTGACACGTAGGAACATTACAAATGATCGAATTTTGTCATGTGGATACAAGAGCAGGTAGGGAACAGGTTTTAGAAAATGAGTTCAGGAGTTAGCATAATTCCATTTCTTTGCCTCCAAATAATATTGGGCGTCTGTGTTCCATTTCCAATTATGGGCTTTCACTTTCATTTCGTGCTTGAGCTTAGTATAGTCAAGCACCCAGTCCGGAACCCAGTTCATGCTTTTATGGAATGATTTGCAGTGTTTTATAAAGGGTAGGAACAATTTTTCCTTTTTCTGCTGTATCTCATCTCTAAAAGATCCCAATATTGTGTTGGAGTAAGACAGCTTCATCCTAATGTAAACAGGGCTACGCCTCATTTTCACTCCAGAGGCCTAATTCGAGGCGAATTGCCTAAATAGGAACCCACTGCGCAAGGCTTACGATGGTTCTTCATATTATCTTTTACGGGGCATTAAGCCACATTATCTTTAATCAGACGTGAACACCTTTTAAAGAAGCTAAACTCTCTGCAGAAGGCAGCGACTGAAGGTTTTTTGCATCTATGGAGAGTGACCATTTTGCCCTTATCGCTGCTCCCAGGACTGGCTGCCGGTGCATCAAAGAGTGGAATTCCATGCCCTCTGCTCTGTGCACCAAGCTGTGGGTCCTGTCTTTCTACAGAGCACATTTCATCATTTGATTTATTCAGCCATAAGGCCATCAAAGTGCACATATACATCATAAACATCAGTCCATACATAATAGAAGAAGGTGAATGGAGCCAAAGAGGTCCCCCGTGGCGCGGCGCAGAGGTTTACACGATATCTGTCCCCAGCCTGTACATATCACGGCTACAGCCCTGTACATAGGGTGCACGTTCATGGCCTTGGGGAGTAACACCACGTCCATTAGTAGGCCCCACAAGTCTAGTTCCCATGGGGACTAAGTTAGATCCAGAGAGCATTGAGGGAAGAGGCCCAAGTCCTAGGGATGGCGTAAGTCCTATGGGATGAACAGACCTGTGGAAGGGAGAAGCGCTGATTGTAATCAGGCTATTTGTCCTTGGGCGACATCTCAGGCCAATTCCAAGCAGATCAATGGCCATTCTTGGGTCCCTTTATTCAATACGGATGAGATCATAAGGACATCCCTCCCCATAGAATTGTCATACAGAGCTTACAATGTCCTCTCTGATCAAGGAGCGGCATCTGTATACCGATCTCAACCAATGGGTGCATTTATTTGTAAAATAATCTCTGGGTTCGGGCTTGTTACTAGAACATTTGGGATAAATACTATGTCCTTCGTTTGGGACCCCCTCGTGTTTGCTCACTCCAGGACTCGGCTGTGTGGATTTTGCCACTTAAAGGTGTGGGGGTTTAATACACTGTCAGAAGGCAAGTCTAAGGTTGCTCTATGCCCGCCTTCAATAACTCCTCTCCATGGGTTGCTGCCCCACAGATTAGGGTGGCCCCCTTGATCAGTCTCCCCCTTGGTTCCCCCCAGGTTATTGGATCGACATTGCCCTGAGGGGAGTTGGTTATGGGACTTGTGCCGGCATCTACTAGGCCTAGAGACCCCTTTAGGATTACTGCCTCAGTAAACACTGTGAGATTGTTTCTGTTAAGCAGGGACACATCTGAAAGAGAGATAGGAGCACTGGCGACTCCTATCCTTCCCAGCTGGTTCAGGAACCCTTTTGTTGATGATATTACATGGATGTTGACCTCCCTGAGTACCTCTACCGATACCTATGCTATTTTCCAGGATCAATATCAGCAGCTTCTTTAGAATCGTCAGTTTAGACAGGACCAGTGAGCAGTTGCAACCCTGAACTGTTTTCTCTGGGATAGAAACCAAAGGGGAGATGATGCTTCTGGGGGATATACGCAGGGGGAATTGCCCCCCCAGCATGTGCACTTTCCCAGTCAGTGAGCCACATGCATCAGCTGCTTGGTAGGCAAGGTCTTCCATGGTTTTGAAGGAACTCATCCACACAGTCAGGGGCTTCTTCGCCTGTGGGACCTTTCCAAAGGGGCTGGATATTATGTTCAAGTTGGTCGGTACCGCAATTAACTCTGGAAAAGTGACAGCAGGAGCAGCAAAGACAGGGTTGTCGGTGTTGGGAGGGCGCTGCACTTGAGGCAGGTTCTCTGGAGTCTCAGAATGGCTCTTCTGAGGACGACATGCAATGGTGCAGGGGAGGGAGGTAGGAACGAACGGCGGATGCATTAGTGGGCAGCGGTGCTATTGCAGATAGTAGGTCATGAGTCCGTGAGGAAGCATTATCCACGGCCGACTCCCCTCCGTCGGTACATGTCGTTGCAAGATAGGCGTTTCCTCTCCTTTGGTCATGCAAACCAGGATTTCCTTCTACAGTAAGGTCTATGTTGTGAACGACGTCATCAGCAGCAATACCAGAATGTTTCCCCAGGGTGATCGGTGCACTTCCAGAAAGTGATTGATCACCTTGATCAGCTGTGGGCATCCCCCATTATCATTATTGATCTAGTGTCCCTGGGCTTGGCTTCAGCTAAATCTGAAGTAGGGAGGGTCAGTAGCTTCCGTTTCACGGATAGAATTTTGCGTTTTACAGGACAACATTCAGGCGTGTTTTGCAGCAGGGAGGGTGGAGAAGCTACGATGTCTGTGGCCACTGCAATCGTTGCCGTGTCTATGCGAGCAGGAAGAGGAGCGCGGGGAGTGAAGCCAAGTTAACATGCAGGGGTGAAAACATAGGGTAGAAAGCGGTTACATCCCCTTCACCCCCTTATGTTCCTCTCTCCTCACCTTTCCTTGGTGCTATGGGACCTGTGATCCAATATGTTCACCTAGGTAGGTCGGCAGTGAACTGCCCCTTTGCTCGCTGGCCACCCCCTTGGGAGCTAAAGACCCAGCGCCCTTGGGTCCCTGCGGGCTGCGGCCCTGGAGGGCCTGGAAGCAATTCAAGTAGGATGTGGGGGCGTGGCCTAGTGCTCCGGCGCTCTGATTGACGGCAGCCTCCAGGAAATGCAGCAGCATCCCCTTGCATAAGCTAAACACCCTGTGCCTTTGGGTCCCTGCACATTTAGAAGGTACAGCCTGTTAGGAAAGATTTCTCTTTACAGGACCTTTCCCTCCATTTTAATGGACCCCCAAACATTTTGCTTTTAGTTTACTGACTTTTGGTCATCTGTCATGGGGAAACTGACATGCCCTTTAGTCTGCAAGTACTGAGAAACATTGTTTCCCTTAGTCTTGTTATTTTATAACCACTTTTGGTAACTTGTTATCACTTTGTTAACTTTTTATCGTTGTACAATGTATCTTACACTGCCGTTCAATGGGGTACACTTTTTGGTTTGTCCTAGACTAACACTCAGAGCTCAGAGGACGTTTGGTTACTTTAGGTGTGCCTAAAGGACAAGCAAGTGGCAGCAGATACCTTTTGCTATTTTTTGGTGGGTATTGTTTTAACCTTACAACGTTTACCACGTTTGGCTACCTGCTGTGGCTAGTAGCCAAACATGGCCGTGCCACACTTTTTTTTTCGTTTGTCCCTTGACCATCTTTTCTCTAACCCTTCTTATATGGACTTCCAGTGCCCAGGACAACTGAGGCTTTTCACAGGCTACTGTAGGTCCATGTTTGTTTGCTGCCAGGAAGTAGGATGGGACTGCCTTGTCCCAATCCACAAACTGGTTTCAGTGTGTCTGAATGGTATGCATGAGCTGTACCGCCAGTGGTCATGATTGGACCACTGCTGAGGTGTGATGTGTGTGGGCCAGATCTTAGATTGGCTAATGGGAGTTTCGGCTTTTACCTGTCTTTTGGATAAGGAGAGGACCCCTGCATCCATTCCAGGGAGATCCTGGAAGAAACCTGAAGGAGCCAAGTATCCTGTCCAACTGCAAAATGTATAAGAAACCATGGACCTGTTGGGAGAAGGCCTGGTGACCAACGTCTGCTGCTGTCCTGGAAGAGTCCTGTCAAGTAGGAGATTTTCAGAAGTCCTGCAAAGGAGCTTCGACCCTTGGAGTGGAGGGAACATCCATTCTCAACATCAGCTTGGAGTCCTATGAGGAACAGCCCTCAGAAGTGACGCTGGATCATCCAGTGGCTGCCCAGCTCAGAGTTTCAACTGTGCTGCAGATGTCGCCATTCCCCATTGATGCCTGGAACTTTGGGGATCGTTAGATTGTGCTCCTCTCTGCCAAATTTCGTGGTTCCAGCATCAACAAGCCCCGATATAGGAGGCAAAGTCTGACTGCGACAGTTGTGTCCACCTACGGCGCCGTGCATCAGTAGCCCTCCTCAAAAACAGCTTTCCTGCATCCAGTCCTGTGCTGAGAGGGGCCCTGCATCGAGTTCTTCTGCATTCTCCACCCTGAAGACCTTGCACTAACATTTGTCACCAGTTGAAGAAATGCTTGAACCTGCAACCCCTGGGCATCAAGAACCAAAGCTAACAGAAGTGAAAGCGAAGTTGGACCCTCTTCTGAAGACATTCCAACTCCTAAGAAGAAACGTGCAAACATTCAAAAAGTGAGGGACACTTGTATTCACTAGACCAACCTGTCCTTTACCTCTTAGAACTCATTGAATCCCAGGAACCCTCCACTAACTTTTTCCCATCTCACAAAACTGTGTGGAACTTTGGTGAACCTTTCCGCAGAAGGTCCCATACATCTTTGGGATGGACTTTTAAAGTCGGTGTTGTATCTCTCTGGACCTGTAGCGCAGCATACCAATACATACCTTCCTTTGCAGGTTTGTTTAAAATGTATTTTGCCCTACTCCAGTGATTGTATAGATGTATCATTTATTTACTCTTGTGTGATAAAATAACATGCTAGTAGTCATTTTCCATAGTGTTATATGGCCATAAATAAATATTTGTATAAATGTTCGTCTAAGTGTGTTCCTTGACTTTTCGCTGCATGTACTCATTGAGGACCCCTTACCAGGCTCACCCCTCCTGAGACTTAGCCTTGACCACTCACTTTGCTACCTTGAACCGTTTTGGCTACAGCTCTTAGAGTTGTCCCTGGCACTGAACTAGGTTGGCCTTCTATACATCTATACATCTGTCCACCAGGCCAGAGTATAGAAAAGGAGTCATAACACAGCCTGACTCGCCTGCTGCTCTACTCATCAAAAATGCTGCATCACTTTCCCACTTTTATGAATTCAACAATGTGGGGTTGCCGCTTCTAAGATCTTAAAGCCAAGCTGCAGTACTATGTGCCTCCAAAACTTCACCAAATGCAGGAGTATCTGAGTTTTTGGAAAGACCGAAAGAAAGACTCACCTATTCTCGAGATCCTTCTATGCTCTTAACCTCTCCACCAAAGAAACTCTTTCTGACCTTTTAACCCAGATTTTCGTCCAGCGCTGGGAATCCACACCAGTGGCAGCTGTTTGCACTTTAAAAGAAGTGAAAAAAGGACCAAGGCTATCTAGCCGTCAGTGAGTGCTGCACTCTCTAAAGGACCACTCTGTGGTTTTGTTGTAAGTTTAAAACATCTCTGTTCATGTTTGATAGTGAAAGAGTGTCCAATTGAATTCTCAATACCACTTGTTGTGAAACAATTCAATGTATTCAGTTACTTATTCGTGCAGATGCATAATGTGCCATTGCATTTCTGACTTTCACATAGTCCTTCATCAGGGCATATCTCAGTATTCTAATCATCATGATGTCAACCGTGCACATCGCGTTTATGTTAAAACATAACACATCACACAGAAGATAACCATAGAGAATAGTCGTGACTGGAATGATGTGATCCATACAGAGGAAGTTAGCAAGATGTTGCCAGGGTGTCCGATTATCATACATCATAGAGAAATCATCAAAACAAAGGGAGAATTAGGTACCGCCACATCAGAAAAGATTCCAAATGAACATAGTCATAATCGAAGTGATGTAAGCAAAATAATGTTATAAATCAAAAATGGGCCACAAGACAAAAAGGACAACAAAACAGACAACATTTAGAGAAGAGAATGTGCCAATACAGTCAGTAACAGGCTCTAAGTACAAATACAAGAGCTCAGTGCTTTTCTCTGCTCAGATAGCGGTGACTGGTCGTGTTTTGCCCCGCGGCCTTTGCGGGATCGATAGAGGTACACTATTGGGTAGATAAATAGGTGTATAGCTTCTATCACTACTGTGTCACTGTGCTGTATATCATGCCATTCTTTCATGCCACAGGATAGAGACGCTGGTATGTTTTTGGAGTGCAAGCACACAACGTTAGACAGTGGTAAGGATCTGATGTAAGACTCAGTAACTCCTCAGCTGCATCAACACAATAGACCAAAGGATACAGTTCATAGTGGAAATAGGCATCCAGGACGTAGATTTTCCTGATGTACAAATAAGAGTACAAGAATGCAAGGTTTCTACCACTGTCTATGAAAAAAACAACAGACAGGAACAACTTACTCCATAGGTTAAGCTTCCATCATCAAACCACTCTAAAAAATGTGCCTTAAGGACAGATGCTAAGGATTAAGAGGACAGCGAGTGACTCCACTTATGTGAAACAGAGGTTTAGAGTTAGAGTTAATGGTGAGAAAAAGAAAGGCAAGATGCAAACTCTAAGAAACTGCTGTGTGCAGAATGCAATGTGTGCTGGAAAGGTTTTAGGTAAGTTTGGCCAAGACACGTGGTGTGTGCATTGCCAGAGGGTTGCCACATCTGTTATTATTCTGTTCGATTGGTCGCCAACAAGTTCTGCCTTACGAGCATGGGTGGTTCTGTAGAGGATTACACAGAGATGGCGGAAGAAGGCTGTGCGATTGGGGGGTTTGTTCAAGCATCCGGGCTGTGTGGATTCGCTGCGTCCTGTACGTATGCTCTAAGGTGGAAAGCTGAATGAGGGTTGGGTCGTATGTTTGTGCTAAGTTATATCATATGTTAAGTCGTTACGTTTGGTTGCAAGAAAATACATCTTATGTGATTACTTATTTTATGGTACATGTAAAGTATATGGGATAAAGTACCTCCTACCGTACATTGGGCCTCATCCTGTGTTGGCGGTACTGTAAAAAAGTCATGGTATTGACGAATACCGGCACTTTACCGGACCGGCCGACTACAGGTTTTCCGGGGGGGCACATGTGTTACCGCCAGCTAAGAGATGGAGGTAAGGCAGGCGCCCTACCAGCAAAAAAAGCCTTCATTACAGGCACCGGTATTGCCGCTGCTGCTAATGACAGAAAATCCCCTCATCGAGCTCTATGAGACTCCATGAATGGCGATTAACACCATCGCTATGGCATCCGTAACCCAGCGACAATGCCACCGGACCGGGTGCTGGAAATGGTAACAACATTTGCTGCTATCCTGGTGTCTCCACCACCAGGATACCAGCAGTGTTATAATGCGCCCCTTATAAGGATATTGCAAGCCACCAATGAGTTTTTTGACCAAATAGAGGAACGAGGCTGAAGGCCGAGTTTCTTTATAAGGACACGGAACTCCAAGATTACTTGCAATATCCTTTTTATGTATGGTAGGGGATATTTTATTCCTTATACGTGGCCAGACACTGTCATTCCTGTTAATACATTTCTCTATTGCTTAATATAATGTAAGAGATCTTCCTCCATATAATCAATATAGAATCTGTTTGGATTTAAAAAAGCAGAAATGCAGCTCCAAATATGTTGCAGAATAATAGTTCGGCAGTTTAAATAATATATTGAAAAAAGCTTTCATTTGTGCTTCAAAATAAAAAATAACATGCAGATTCTTGCTTACATGAGTTAAACTCCACCAGTGCACAAATTAAACATTCTACCATAAAGAGTTCCTTGTCAGTTACCGGCTGCAATGTGGCACAGCAAAATACTCTGCAAGGAATCTAAAACACTTTTCACAGCTTTAATTAAGTGCTGAAGTGACAGCTGAAATTCTCTCTGCTGGCTCAAGCAGGAGGCATTGTAACGTCACAACAGAAGCATAATAACTGATTACAGAGTGGTTGTGATGTCATTTTCTTATAACAGGTTAGTTGTGATGTCCCAACTAGCCTGTAATGAGAAAGTTATTTCCAGGCTTTTATACAGTTATTCCAGGCTACCATGTATTATATTATGTTATATGTTATATATTGTAAGTTATGTTATTTCTTATTATGTTTTGTGTTTGTGTTATATTTTGTTATATGTTATTTTATCCACAAGTATACTATGGGCCTCATCATGAGTTTGCCGGTATCCGGGCGCATATACCACTGAGCGGTATTTGCGTTAACACCATGAGTTGTCGCGCAAACAACGACTCATTACGAGTTGGCGGGCACACGCACACGTCCCAGGCGTTAACGCAAATAGTGTTCGCAGTAACAGTGGCTGAAAACTCAGCGAATATTGCGTTACCGCCGGCGTCTCTACAAGAGCTGCAGGAAATGCATCACCGCTGCAACGGGAAACAATGCGGTGGACATTTTGGAAATCACAATCCACCCAAAATCAGAACCCCTGGAAGCCAGCCACTCCAGCAAACCCCAAGAAATGTCTCAGGAGCGTGTGAATGGCAAGTCTGCCGTGGACAGGGGGCACAAACCTAAGTTTTCGGACTCAGAACTGACAATACTGGTGGAGGAGGTCATTTCCCACCAGGATGAACTCTGTGGTTCCCAACAAAAAAAGACAGGCTCATAGCGGAGTAACCACATCTGGTCAGACACCAACCAGAAGGTCACTGCAGTGGGCCATGTCCCCAGGGATGGAGAGGACTGCCGCTTCGATTTAACGACCTGCGGGTCAGTGTCCGTGGCCTCCTGGCAAGGAACAGAAGTGAGATCATGGCGACTGGTGGAAGGCCACCACCACCACCGGAGCTGCCCCATGGGAGGAGCAGTGCACCACACTCATAGACATGGCATTCATTGAGGGAGTGGGAGGAGCAAAGGCAGGCACCGGCACCCAGGAGACTGGAGTTGAGTCACCACCCCCCCCCCCTTGCAAATTGCATTGTAAATAGGCCACCACTCCATCCCCAGTGCAAATGTCTGACAGCCGGGCACTGTTAATGGGTGCAGTGCGTGTGATCGACCACAGCCACCCACAACTGCACCCTTTTACCAGTGCATCTAGGCGACCCCAGGGATCCAGAGTTGTGAGTAGGGCAGCCAATGGACACATGCAAACACCATGGCACACACATCCATGGCGGGGGCACAGCAACATCAGCTGGGTGTGTGTAGTACCAACCCCCACCCCCATTGATTGCGGCATGCCAGCTGTGCATTTGCGTCATATGCATGAAAAGGCTATCCCAACAATTCCAAACTGGGCCCCCCTCACGTAGTATGCCCCAGTAATACCAACATTGTGAATACTAAACAGTTCAGGGCCAAGCATGACTGAAACTGTCCTGTACAACCCCCCATTGTAAGCCTGCAAATGCATGAAAATAATTTGAGGTGCCCTGTCCTCATGCCATACTCTATGTCCCCTACAGGTACGCAGGCATAATCCAAGTGCAATGTGGATGACGAGGAGGCAGGCCCATCCTGACGTCTGCCCAGATGTGCTTCTACCAGCACCACCACCCCGCGAAGGGCCCAGCAGGATACGCCAAGGCGGAGGACTCACCCCACCCCACTGCACCATAGGGGCTCACCACTGCGGTCTCACACGCCACCACGGGCTCACCACCTCGGTGGCCACAAGCCACCAGGGGCTCACCACCTCGGCGCACTCAAGCCACGAGGGCCGCCTCACCAAGCCCATCCCAAGCCACCGGGGGTGGTCACAGGATGTTGAAGTTGCCACGAGTGCAACCACCTCAGAGGAGGGTGCCTCATCCTGTGAAGAGCAGCATGCTGTACCAGTCATAATGCCTATAGACAGTCCAGTGCAGGAAATGGACACACCCGAAGGGACCCCTGAGCATGTAGAGAGTCACAGCCACAGTCCACATGTCTGAGCACAGAGCCTCTGGGCACACACACCAGTGGCGGATGGGGGCACACCCTCATATGGGTCACCTGTTGGCAGCCCCTCCATCCACGGCAGCCCCACCAGACAGTCCAGCACCACAAGCAAAAGCAGCCCCACTACCCCACACAGACCTGCCAGGCACAGCACCCCTACCACCCCACGTAGACCTGCCAGGCACAGAAGCCTGGCATGGGACACAGAAACAGGTCCAGCCAACGCAGTCATGGCACGCCTGGATGTGATGGAGGCACGTCAGATGAGGATAGAGGATATGGCCAGCGAACACAACCGCCACATCAAGGCCATTAGCAATGCAATTAGGGGGCTGCCAAAACCATGGCGTGCGACAATGCCCGCACATGTAAGGTTGTAGAGGGATGCACTTTGGCACTCACAGGGTTTGGCCAGTGAGTACGTGAACTATGCAAGGTGCAATCTGCACATGCAGAACAGATGCATCAGGCAAATAATCTCCTCAGCCAGCAGTTGTAGTTGGCTGCATCGGTCCATCCACCTCAACAACCTCCATAAAGGGCTCCCTACAAGGGGGGAGTGGGTCACTCAGGCATCGATCACCGCAGAATTTACAACAGCGCTCACCTGAAGGCAGAGCATGTGTAATTCGACAACGTCCATGTTAGATGGACAATGCACTGTTGGCCTGAGGGCCGGGCACATGGGCCCATATGCACTGTGTTGAGGAGGGGGGTATGTATGTCTGCTGGGGAGTTTGTGGGAGAAGGGCGGTATTTGTGCTGGGGAGTTGGTGGGCAGGGGGATATTTGTGCTGGGGAGTTGGTGGGGATAGGGGGTTGGATCCACTTTAATTAAAGCTTGTTCAAACATGACAGAAAGCTCGGACATTCATGATTGTGTACAAGTGTTATTTATTTACAAGTGCTCTTCGTGACATGCGCCCATCTACCAAATCAGAAATAAATCTCAATTAACGCCTGTCTGGCCAACCTCCCCTCCCTCACCCCATCACTGTGTGCATTAGCCCAACAACCGGCACCTTATCGTCACTCCCATCCCCTGGGTGTTGCCCGTCAGCATCAGGGGTTAGTGGCACATTCCTATGGCAGCAGATGTTGTGCAGTATGACACATGTGGGTACAATCTTGCCAATTCTTTTCTGGTGCATACATCTCTGCCCCTCCAGTACGGTCCAGGCACCAGAACCGTGCATTCAACAAACCAAATGTCCTTTTATGCAGTCCTACTGTGGTCATTGTTATATGCCAGCTCTGCCACATTTTGTGAATTCTGCACAGGGGTCATCTGCCAGGTGAGTTGCATGTATCCTGAATCACCTGCATGGGACGAAATGTGTACATGAGGCTGTTAGGCGGAATCACGTGCAGTACCCTTGGGGAACACTACATGCAATTAAGACTACAAGTGTCAGTACAATTTCACCTTTGGTACAAGCCCATACTACACAGTAATGTGGTAGCAGTGGCTGAGCAGCCAGACTTATCTCAAGATTAAAGTGAGCGGTAGAACAAGTTACACAAAGGACCAACAAATACACTGATTCAAACAAACACTTACTGAAGGTTTATTGGTAAAATAATTTACATGTATTTACACAGTCTGAAGTGGGAGCAAAATGGCACTTCAGTTACTTTAAAAAGGGGTAAAAAGACAAGGTTATAAGAAATGAAGCACAAATACTTTCATAGGCAAGGCAAAGGGTTTCAGTTAACTCCAACCAGCAATTCAGTTCATAGGCCTGGGCCAAAGTCAATGGTTCAGGGTCTTTGTAAAGGATAGCACAGTTCTGGTAGTAAACGTTTAAGTCTTTGCCACGGATCTTAGAACAATTCGGTCAGACGAAAAGTTAGATGTTGGTTTAGGGAAGGACAAGCATTCGAAGTCGGGAAAGTTTCAGCGTGGCTGAAAAGATTTCCAGACTGTGTTTGCACAGTACCTTTAAAGTGAAGAAGAGCTGTAGCTGAGGCAGTTGTTCCTGGCAGTTCGAGCAGATCTCGCTGTTCCTGAGCTTCAGTCGTGGGGACAAGGAGGACATCAGGAGGTTCCTGCATTGCCCAAGGAAGAGACCACGAGCTTGGCAAAATGTCGGTTTAAGGCAGAGGTCTTCAAATACCAGAGGGGGGGGGGGGTGGGGGGCGCCAGAGCCCAGCATGAAATGTAAAAAAAAAAACCTTTTTTATTTTTTTTATTTTTTAGAGTGGAGGAAATGGGAAGGGGCAGCTCACATGGTCAGACTGGACCATAAAACGGTCTTCAGCACCAATGAAAAAATGGGCAGCAGTTGCAAATGGATATTCAGTCCTTTAGTCACAGACTGTTTGAATAGTACCGAAGGGGTTGTTTTTGTTGCTCAAATGTAAACAAATGGTGATACTTAAAGAATATTTATTCAGCAACAATGGTCAAAACTACTAGCTGCATAGTGAAGTAACTCCTCAAACTGGCCCACATTGGCCAAAAAAAGTGGCCCATTTGGACTGGTCTACACTAGCATTTTGCATTTTTGGTACAGTCATCGCCCTATTGCCCTATGGCCAGTCCAAGCCTGCTGGCTCATCCATAATGGGTGAGTGAGGTGGCATCCACCCACTGGCCACCTCACCCATTATGGAGGAGCCAAGGAGCCAGCCCAGTGAAACACTGCTGAGGGAGTGCTCCTGGGCTGGCTGAACTGTTAAAGGGAAACACTGTTTGCCTTTGACAGTTCATTTCCCCAGCCGCACATGATCACTGAGCCATGCAACGCTGGGGGTGTTTTGCTTCGCCAGCCTTGAACAGCTCATTGGAAATGCTGGCTGGGGCACTTCATGTATGTATGTGCGAGGGGGTGCTCCTGCGCCTCCTCGCACATACGGGCAGAGCAACCTGAAGCCAGGCATTTTAGCAACCACGCGCAGGCCCATGAGGAAGGTACATTTATGGTGATTTATTTTTTATTTAAATGTGTATGGATGTTTGTATGCTTGTGTTATGGGACTGTGGTGGGAGCAGGATGGGCGGCAGCACTGGGATAGTGATGGGAGTAGGGTGGGGTGAGCCCAGGGTCTGGACTGGGAGTAGGGTGCGGTGACGGCATGCAAAAGTTCATAGCAATTTCTACATACTGTCCATCTGGCACTTTTGGGGGGGCCCGGCCTGCCCAAACTTTGCTCAGGGGGGCCCCAGGCCAAAAAAGTTTGAAGACCACTGGTTTAAGGTGTGAGTGCTTTAAAGACCACAAAGTGGTATCCTTCCCACTGGCTATCCGGTTTTCCACAGCACTATCCAGAAAATTCGACCAGGAGTGGACAGTGTCCAGGCAGCTTGCGAGTTGGTTGTTCCCACCAAACTCAAGGGAAGAAGTTAACCTTGAAGGGCTTCTATGTCGATGGAGTTTCAGGCAATTTGGACCTGCAGCAGGGCTTCACTGGTCATCCAGGAGTTGCAGCAGTCGTCTTCCTTCAGCTCGTCTTCGGTTCTTTCGTTCCAGTGGTCGACTCTGCTTTCCAAGTCCCAGAGACCTGCTTTTAAACAGTTTTCCCCCATTCATTCCAGCCTGGCTGTCACTCACACAGCAGGGTGGCTGTCCTTGCCGGACAGCCAGCCGGCCAATCACGCCAGAGTGCATTCAGGTCTCCTAGGAGCCTAAGTACAGGGAGTTACGGGAATCTCCCTCACATCCTGTCCACCCCAGACACTCAGGTGCCAGAGGTGGGCTTCAGCACTGAAGCCCGCCAAAGGCCAACGAGCAAAGGGACCAAACCTGGTTTTACGCGCAGAGACAAACACAAGAAGGACCTTTCCAAAAAGAAATGGTGAAAAAAGTTGAACAGAGTCTTTTTGACATATAGGTCTTGGGCGCCATATTGTAAAACATGGCTGACCCGATTTTAAGCTACCGTTTTCGCGGTCGGGAAAAATCATGGTAGTTTGATCTAAACCACTGCCACCAGCCATTTCAAGTAGGAACGGGTAACATTTGACTGCGAGTCCCAGAGAAGGTATTTAAACCTTGGGAAGTCTGAAAGACATCCCTGTGCCACTGCAATGAAGGTGCTGTGTGACACACAGAAAAAGATTATGCCTATGGTGTTGTTTTAAAACTCCATAACCAAAGAACTCAAAAGTAAAACACACATCAAAATACATGGAAGAGGTTAAAAAAAGGCTAACACTCTTCCCAGGTAAAAAAAATCAAATCCTAGAAATCTAGCAAAGTTGCTGGGGGTCTCAAAAGGTAAGGGAAATTAGCACATTCTTGAGAATTCTCCCTAACAGAGACCTGGGTTGCTTCACTTGGTGTGCAAGGAATAAGCATCAATACACTATGCACTGTTGTCATCTTTGTGTGCAACGGGGACATGCAATGTGATTGGCGGATTCGTATGCATCCATCATCTTTCAGGACATGCATCATCTGATCCATACATGCACTGCAAGTGATTGGGTGGGCTGTCCTGTGGAAGATTGCGTTTGCCTGCACATGGGATTACTGGACATGCAATGGTGGAGGATGACCTTTGTGTCATCAAGTGCCGTCATGTAACACTTGTCCTTTGAATATGGTTCATTCATGTTCCATGGGATTGCTCTGCAATGTGCGCTATGTCCCTTGTAACTAACTTTCTACATGCAACGCTCCCTGGATTTGGTTGGCACAGTGGTGCATCCATACCGTCAGGATGGGGCTCCCGTCATGACTGCCTGTTTAGGGCCAGTGTAGATTTTTATTTGGTTGTGGCTGTCTCAGTGGATGGTGGAACTTTAGCTACATGGCACCAGTTTTTGTTTTGTTTCACATGCATGTAAATGTGCATTCATCGGTCACTCTCTCAGGGATGTTCATGTTTGGGTTTGATCCTGATCATCTACAGTGGTTTCGTGGATGGGTATTGCAGTCCTCTCACTTTGCATTCCTGTGGGGTGCCCTGGGTAAGGTAACTGTTGTGTGTCAGGATGTAAAGCTGCACTGCAACACGGAAAAGGTGCATTCTGGTTGTTGTGGTCCCATGTATTATGGCGTTTTGAGAAGTGTGTGCCCATCACCTTTTGAGGGTCCAGGTGTGGTGGCCATGTGCAGGTGTCCTTGTGTGCCACACATATATGGTACTGGTGCTTTATTGGTGGTGGCTGTGGCTCCTGGTGGCATGTAAGGCTTCCTGTGGCTATGCCCACGCCTACATTGCTTGTACTTTGGTATGCATTTCAGGCAGGGTTTGTACTCACCCACTATCCATACACGTTGGGCTCTGTGCCTCTCCATGTAGGCTGGCAGTGTGCTATTGCGCAGCACCTTGAATTTGTGGGTGGATCCAGGGTACTGAGCAAAGCAGTGGCTGATGGTCAGGTCTGGGCTACAGGCCATCTGCATGTTCAATGAATGGAAATGCTTCCGATTCCTGTAGGTTACCTCATTCTCCTGGGTTGCAACCTGTGCCACATGTGTGCAGTCTAGGGCTGCAATCACGTTCGGCACTTGGCCAATGGCATAGAACTGTGCCTTCAGTTCATTCACCTGTGCCTGGGTGGTGGGCAATGCAAGGTGTTCGTTCGCATGGTGCAGGAGTGCATCCAGCACCTGGCCCAGGACGGCACTGAATGTGGACTGGGCCATGCCATGAATCATGGCAACTGTGTGCTAGAAGCTGCCTGTCCCAAGGTATTGTAGGACTGACACAAATTTCACGAGTGGGGGCACAGCGCTGCTGATGGCAATCCTGCTACCAATGTCACCTTGGATTGTGTCCCGCAACTGGGTGATGGTAGCCCTGTCCAGCCTGTACTCGGATACCAACTGACCATCAGTCAGGGCTCAGGGTGTTGTTCTGACCCTGGGGGAGGCTGCCCGCCTTGCTGGGGCTGGTTGGCTCTGCCTCCTCCTCCTCATTACCCCCCTCCCTGTGCTCCCTGTGCCCTGGGCTGGTTGTCAGGCCTCTGTACCTCCTGCCACAGCATGTAAAGGTCCATGTCAAGGCTCCCAGACCCAAATGGCAACATGGTGTTGGGAAGTGTGTGTGGGGCATGGGTGGGTCTTTTGTAGGCCTCTTGTGTGCATTGTTTGCACCTGTGCCTTTATTGCTCTCACCTCCCTGCTCCTAACGGCAACATGGTGCTGTGAAGTGTGTGTGGGGCATGCGTGGGTATTTTGTAGGCCTCTTGTGTGCATTGTTTCCACCTGTGGCTTTGTTACTCTCACCTGTGTTCTTTTGCCTCCAGCATTTGGCCAAGGGTATTTTCAGCACTGTTAGTGCTGGTTTTTCAGCGCTAGGAGCGCCAATACTGTACTTGTGATAGGTCTGTGATAGCGCGTTGGGTTGTCGGTGCAATTACAGCAAGCGTGATTACAGCTGGCTGTAATAGTGCCCGACTGGAATAGCGCCAGCTGGATTGCAGTCGTGATCCGGCCAGGCGGTATTGGCGGCATTAATAACGTTACCGCCAGATTCAAAGGCTACTGCCCCACTCGTGATGAGGCCCTACATGTTAAGATATTCTGTGCCATAAGTTATGTGATGCTTTGTTATTTGATGTTGTGCTACTGGCGCTTTACTAGAGACCTGCTCTTGCAGATTCAAGGAAATTACCTATTGCGAGCCTCATAACAGTACACCTTCCAAGCCAAAGCACAGCTTACTCACCACTTTCCATAATCTCTTGGGGAACACTTGAGACTCTGGTGTCCTGTGCTGGTTTGTTGCCAGGAAATGTCTCCATTGACCTGTGCCAGTAAATCTTTCAGCCACGTATTGCATTGCAAGGCTTTCACAACATCTTGGTGGGACATCAACTTTCAGATGACTGACCTTGTGATCATGCTGACAAAGCCTTCTACGTCCTTGTCCAACCCCCCCATACATGAGGAGATGCTCTAGGGGATGTTGTGGTGGGATTGCAAGACATATGCAGGGTTATCCACCCCTGCCCTGAACAGAAGGGTCACACCATAGTCTGGGAGCTTCAAGAGCCATCTTTCAAGATTGGATGAGGTGCTATGATGTGGACCCTTGCATGAAAGGGATCAGAGGTTTGTGATCAGTGTAAACTATCACTGGGTGACCAAAGATGTAAAGGTGTAAGTGCCTGCTCCACAAAACTGCCAAAGTCTCCCTTTCAATTTGTGAATATCTCCTCTTTATGGGGGTGAGAGCCTTATTCCCAAGCCTACAGTACTGGAATCTACCACCAGCTTGGTGGTCCCGTATTGGGTCAAAGTACACCATTGTGGTGGTATCAGCGATGAGAGTCGCCTTCGTGCTACAGAAATCTGCCACTTCAGCATGACCCCATGTCCACTCTTTGATTTTTTGGTCAGCACCCTGAGAAGCTTCGCTAAGGTAGCCAAATTGGGAATTGAACATCCACAAATGTTCACCATTCCTAGAAAACTGCACACCTCTAACAGGGACATGGGTGGTGCTGCTTTCTTTATATCATCGACCTTGCGAAGATCGGGAGACAAACCATGCGCATGGAGCACAAACTCAAAAATATCCACCTTTGGTTGGAGAAAATGCCACTTCTGCCTATTAAGTGACAAACCATATTGCTTCAGGAGATGGAACACAACCGTCAACCTCCTTAGGTGGTCTTCTTCTGATGATGCAAAAATGAGGACTTTGTCACTCATGTTGAAGACCCCGGGAGCTCTGCAAGTATACCTCCGATGGTCTGTTGAAACACCTCAGCAGCAGAGGACACCCCAAAGCTGAGCCTTTAGTAGCAAAAATGGTCCACATGTGAAGAAAAGATTGTGATCACCCTCAAGTCCACGTATGGCAGCACTTCATGGTAGCTTGCATTTAAGTCAATGGTTGAGATCACCTTTTCCCCCTGCAGGTTCAAGATATCTTCGAGAGTGGGGGGTGGGGTGTCTTTCCCTTGTAAAGGTCCTGTTTTGAAACCTTATGTTGACACATATTCTAACTTCCGCAGCACTTTTGGGCTTGCTCGCCCCTACAATCGGGGAGACCCATGGTGTGGGCCTTTCCATCTTTTCAATGATGTCTGCCATCTCCAACTTGCAGAGTTTTATCTTCCACCTTTTTCTTGAGGTGGAATGGAATTCTTCGCTACCACAGAGCCATCTACTGCATGGACGTGTCCGTGCCTAGTCAGACTTCTTGCCCTTTTAGGCAACACATGCCCTTGAATAGCTCCTTAAACTATTCCAACAACCTCTCAACTTTATTCTGCTGCAGGTTGTATGCAAAGTGCACAAGGCCTAAGTCCTCAGCCATGGTGTAGCTGAGTCAGGTGTCCTTTGCTGCAGGTTTGGTATAAAAGGTTTGAGGTATTATCATGTGGTCGTGCCCAACTCATTGGTTTTATGCACCGTCCAGTCAGAGTGGAAATTATCCTCTGTATGGGAAAATGCAGATAAGAAGTTTGACCACTTTTGGAGAGGGGGTCAACTGCAGAAACTGGGAAGCATGCATGACAGTTACCGGCACCACTGTCAAGTGTATTGTGACAGAACGGCAGGGTTGTCTGTGTATTCCTCAGTTATCCTGGTGAACGATAGAGGTGAAGAACACATCTTCAATGTTGTCCTCCTCTAGCCATTATAGATTGGGGACGTGGCCGTTGTCTACAGCTGCCACGTGTCTTTGATGGGGCTGCAATGTTGGTGTCGGTCAATTGGTGCGCAACACACCTTAGTGAAGTGGTTAGGCCTGCTGTACCTCCCGCATGGTTGGCCAACGGCCAGACAAGATTGTGAGTTTGGGTGCAGACCCATGCACACATTGCATGGCTTGTTTTGCTTCTTGGGCGACTTTGATGCAGGTGGTCTCCCTCTAAAGGCATTCCTGCTAATCGGCCACAGAGGGAGTTTGGATACAATGGCACATTTCTCTTGTATGCAAAGGGGCTTGAATGCTTCTTGCATGTACAATGATCTTGTTACGTCCAGTTCGTTGGCCCTGTCAAGTTCCAGAAACCTCTGTGTTGGATTATTTGTGCCCGTATTTTATCGGTTTTATCTTTCAAACGACAGGACACGGTCAGCTTGTGGTGCTGCCCATGATTTGCATCCGAGGATTCAGTTTGGCCCTGAAACGCTTAACAGAGGCGAAACCTCTCGTAGTCTCTGTTGCCCATAGATCGTCATCTCTAGACTGCCAAATCTTGAATATCTGACTGACTTCCCCACCTGCATAGAATAACATCATCAATCTTTTGGCCTCATTGTTGTTCTTGCGTGCTGTGACGAAGAACATCGGGGGCCCAAGGTGGCAGGATCGGCTGTGACATCAAACTCAGGTACAGGGTTCCAAGCAAATACCCAGGATTTCGTGTGCTCTACGAAGCATGTAGGCCACCTGATGGGCGGGGTCTGCCATGTGCGGGCGTTCTGGATGAGGAGGACACCCTAATGACGTCCTCAAGCATGTCCATGGTCAAATGCAGGGGTGTGCAATGGCAGCACCGACAGGACAGCCACAGGGAGGTGCAGCCCAACAAGTACCTGTCCTTGGGCCTCAAGTCGCCACCCACTCACTTTTACCCCACCAGTTCACCAAAAGCGGCACTGAGCACCCACATGTGTGGTATCCTGTGTAGGCTGGCTGTTGCAATATGACATGCAGGGTAGAGCCCAAGTGACCTTTGCTTAGTCGACAGTCAGTGGCTTAATAATAGTCTTGAGTATGCGCCTCACTCCGCCATCTAGGGAACGAGGGAAAACACAAGGTAGGGGCACAGTGCTTGTTGCCACACCTACCTAAGCAGCCAATGGGCCGTGCAATCATGCCCCCTGAGGCTCAGATGAGAGCTGATGTGCTGGCAGTTCCACTCCTAGAGTGAAGTCTCAGGAACAGCCTCCAGGGAGGTCAGGAGGCACTCTACCTGTCAACCAGTGCACAAAGGTCCATGTTGTCTCCACCCATGGGGAGCAGCAGGTGGCACTGGGTGTAGGTAGCCGAGGCGCCCTCACCATAGCGGTTGCAAAGCAGCAAGAGATCCAAGCACCACCACCTGTTGACCCGTGGTTGTCTTGGGAGGATAGGTCAGGGGCAACGTGCTCGCCTTTGGAAGCAAGATGACACGGAGCACCAAAGGTTCGATATCGGGTCCACGCTTAGAAACCTCTGGGTAATAAGTGCGTTATAAATAACCTATTGTAACATATCATAGCCAACCAGCCAATGGGAACGTAGCGTGGGGAGGCAGGAAGCTCTCCACCTCCCTTATTTCCAGTTGTTAAGGGGTCCCACACGAACAACTGAGTCAAGACACATTATGAACGTTACGCAAAGTGCTGCCCGGGCGTTCCCCTCTTATTCATTCCATGACGTAGTATGGATGTTCCCTGTCATCAGGCTCCCTTCTAAAGAGGCAGAGATTAAATAAAAATACGATGGAATTGAAAGCCTCCCGGAAGGATTATGTGAAGAATTCCTAGCTTTCCATCCATCACATTTTGGTGTTGACGGTGACAGATATTGCAAAGCCCTGTCTGTGGTGGGAATTGCTTTGCACTGGCACATACTTTCAATGCTCAAAAGGTCATTCTGGAATACACACACCTGGAAAGGGCTTCTCCATCAGCAGTGGTGAATTGCCACTTGTAATTTGAGCGTGCACATACTGTGGCCAGCACCTGGTGATAATGTATGCCAGTCACGTGGTGACGGTTAGCCTCGGGTTCTCCTGATGCTACATGCCACCGTGGATTGCTGAACAATCTGTGGGCTTGAACGTGTAAGAGCATGATATGGTGTGCTAGCTGGTACTCCTCTCTGATTCTGCATATCATACATTGTTGGCTTGCTATGTCAGTAGTCAACACCTACCTCAGGCTCCTCGCCAAATAAGTGGCAGAGGCAGGCTGTGGCCTGTGGGGCAAAGACTTCCCTCTTTTGAGGTGTCAAATATGTAGCTGCTCCTTTTAGTGAGTTAAATAAGGCTGCCCTCAGAAAACTGGCAGGGAACAGCACACACTACGGGAGGAGAACAACCCCCAAAGCCCTTTTAGGGCCAGGATTTCTCTGATGCCTGCCTTCTTGGATTCGGTCAAATACAATGATCTCTCCCATTTATGTGCCTTCCATGGATATCTTATCTTATCTATACTTGTAAAGCGCATTGTTTGACCAAGGGCATCATGGCCCACTGGAAGGGAAGATGGGACGCAATGTCACACAGACAAAAAGGGAGAGAATTCCACGCTTTTCCCGCAGCTACAGAGAAGCCCCGGCCATCGACCAGAGAAAGTCTCACCTTAGGGGGCTGAACCGTGTTCACGGATTGAGAGCGAAGAGACCTGCAAGGTTTGTAGGGGAAAAACTCCACTTGGAGATATTCTGCTCCTGTTTTATATAAGGCTTTGTGAACCAGACACAGTGACTTAAATTTAATGCGCTGTTCAACTGGAAGCCAATGGAGCTGTCACAAGAGCGGTGTCATGTGGACGCCGAACGGGGATGGAGTACTGCTCTAGCTACCGTATTCTGCAGCAACTGCAGATGATGGAGCAAATGTCACGCGAGAGCTAAATACAAGGCATTGAAATAGTCGATGTTATTGATTACCAAAGATGATATCACCGGGGCATGGAATTTGGAAGGGATACAAGGGAGGACTTTCCGCAGGGTCCTCAGTTTAAAATGAGCCTTCTGACAGGAAGAGGATACCTGTTCAGCCATAGATGTGAGGCCGAGATTTTTACACCAAGGTCCTTCACTGATAAAACAGGATAGGGAAATGGACCAATGTTCACAGGCCAGAACCTGGGGGTCCAGAACAAAGAAGGGTAGCAGTGCCAACCACCAACACCTCAGTTTTCTCGCCATTCAGTTTAAGCCAATTCAATGCCATCCAATCCACAACTGCCTTAATGCAACTCCTGAGACAACCAGCCGTCTCAGGCTGAGTTAAATCAAGACACACAATAATTTGGGTACCATCGGCATAGGAGTAGCACAAAAATCCATATGCGTGGATTATGGCGAGAAGAGGCTGAATATGTATATTAAACAAAGTGGGAGACAGCTAGGAGCACTGAGGGACACCACACAGCAGTGTGACAGAGGAGTGAAAAGGAGGTAGAGAAACAGATTGAGAGCGTCCTTCCAAAAAGCAGGAGAACCAGGGCAGGACTTGACCGGAGAGGCTGGCAGAAGAGAGACTGGTGACCAGGCTAGGGTGGTCAACGGTGTCAAACGCTGCAGACAGATCTGACAAAATCAAGGCCCCCACCCTGCCCTGGTCCACCAATCATGCCAGATCATCCACAACCGATACCACCGCTGATTCAGTCCCTCGACCAGGGTGAAAACCTGACTGAAAGGGATCAAAGAAGCCAGAAGATTCCAGAAAAGCACTAAGGAGTGGGGAGGCCAGGGACTCAAACAGTTTCATCAGGAAGGGAAGCAACGAAATAGGGTGAACATTAGACAGAGTTAACCTGTGCCAGCCCAGCTTCTTCAGCAACAGAATTACAAGAGCGTGCTTAAGATTGTCATGGATCAACCCTGATGAGAAGGAATCATTGACAGCTTTTTTAGCCACGGAACAATGTCATCAGAGATATTTTTCAAAATAGAAAGTGGGATTGGGTCGCTTTCAGCAGCTGCCAGAACCGCCTTGTCGAGAAAAACAGGAAGGAGGACCAGAGATCAACCGCTGTATCCAGCCTGGTGGGTACCCAAAGTGGGGGGGGGCACCTAACCCCATGAGGGCAGGTCAAATCAATGGCCTTGCGAATAGTGATAATCTTATCATCAAAAAAGGTTGATAGAGAATTACAAAGTTCCTGTGAAGAGGGGATGGTAGACTGGGATTTAGCTTGCACAGTTAAAGACAGGGCGGGTTAATTGCCTGTTCAATCTTAATACCAAAAAACATTTTTTTGGCCACCAAGATTGCTTTTTGATATTATGCAGGGGCAAGACAGTAGAGAACTCTGTCGGAAGGCAAATAAGCCATTCTCCATTTTCTTTCCGCCTGTCTGCAGTACAGTGTAAGAGCATTAAGCTCTGCTGTTAACCAGGGTTCAGAGCGATGTGACTTCACAAGACAGCGTTTATAGGGTGCAAGAGTGTCTGCCGCTGATTTAAATGCCTGGTAGATTGCCACCAGTGTACAGTGGGGGACATTAGTGTAGTCCTTCAGAATCAAAGAACTAAGGTTCTGAGTAGAAACAGAGTGCCAACAACGCTTCAAGACAAACTGCCGTGCACGAGGAGATCGTTATCATAGAAAAAGGGATGACCATGTGGTCCGACCAGATGATGCGAAACGCAGGGCACACAGACAGAACTGCAGGCGCAGCAAAAATAAGGTCATGGGTGTTCCCCAGCTGATGCGTAGGATAAGTAATCAGTTGGGAAAGACCCAAATCCGACATCGAGGCCAGACATTGACTGGCTAAGTGGCAGTTAGATTTGTTTATGGACAGATTGAAATCTCCCACAATAACCAGACATTAGGCCTGGGCACCGGCTAAACGCACACATCTTGGTGGACAATAGTACATTCTCTGAATGATAGATCATACATGTCATTCTATAATGTACACATGCACAGACTAGCTGCATATCATATTAAGGAATCTTTCAGACCTAGAAGACTTTAACAAAGGAAAGCACTGTGTGCCTGTACAAAAAGATACCTGCTGCTACAAACAGTAACAACTCAATATTCTTAGCTCAGGCCCAAGCAGGGTGCTGCAAATGGGAATCTGTTAAAAGGGGTAACCTGCTGATTTGCAAAAGTTATGCTTGTTATGCATGTTATACAAAACCATTCCGGAATGGTTTCTTTTTAAAATAAAACTATAGGAACAGTACAACTTAATTAAAGGAAGTAAAGGAGCACCGCTCCCACCCACTTCGACCACTGGTAACATTTGACTGTTACATGAGTGTTTTGACTCGGGGGATGCTAGGCAACCCCTCCATCACTTTATAGGAAGATAGTGTGTGCTGAGTCTGTAAATTTAAAGAGACTTGTAAAGTCAATTTAACTTTACGTGCTCTGTGAGACAGTAGTCAGTCCCAGAGAAGGTATTAAAACCTTAGGAAGCCTGAAACACATCCCTGTGCCACTGCACTGAAGGTGCTGTGTGACACACAGAAAAAGAGTATGCCTATGGAGTTGTTTTAAAACTCCATAACCAAAGAACACAAAAGTAAAATACACATCAAAATGAAAAGTTCAAAGTCCTAAAATATAGCAAAAGAGCTGTAGGGGTCTAAGGTAGAGGGAATGAAGCACTTGGGTGAGAATTCTCCCTAACACTCGCCCCCCCCCAGACTAAGGGACAGACAATCTAATCCCCACCAGGATGGATCTCCTGTTGCAAGTCGGTTAAATGGCCTGCTGAGTACACCAGCAACCTTTTGTAAACCTTGCTATGACACTTTTTATCAGGTGTTTTCATTTGCAAGCAATATGGCCTACTCACGTGGTGTGGTACATCTTTCTTGTTTAAGGTATAGGGGATATGATCTAACAGTCCCTCAAAAGTTGTAACAACCTCTGAACCTACAATAGGCTTTTTCAAGTGGCCCTTAGAAAGGAATCGCTTAGATCTAGAGGGGCCTCCGTGGTTCCTCACCACCTCTCTCTCAAGAGCAGGTTGGGTCTCAGGTATCTTGGTTAGAGGGGCTGTGGCCAAGCAAGGTACATGCTTCCACTTCCTCTGAGATTTGCCTTTACCTGGCTTAGATGTTCCCTCCTAACACTAGGATTTACAATGGAGTCTTCCGTAGAAGATCCAACAGTCTTAAGGTGTTTAGCCTTAGACCTATTTTTCCTGGTTTTCCAGCAGCTTTGGGAATTACCAGTTCTCACAGACCTATAGAGGGGTCCAATGCGTCTATCCAACTCTTCCTCAAAAGCAGGGGGGTCAAAGACTTTACAACTGGATGGGCAATGATGAAGCCTGGTTGGAGCTCCCATTTCCCTACTATACTAGCCTCAGATTTGCCTGGGTTAGAGGTCAACTTGCTAACACCAGGGCTTTCAGTGGGGGTCTCTTTAGAGGTTCCCACAGGCTCAGAGGGGTCTCTTAAGGTTGCCTCCCTACCCAATTTGGTCTGGTTCTGTTTCTTCTCACTGGGAGGCCTGGGGGTACTGGATACTACTCCTAGAGTTTTTAAATCATTCCCCAACAGGACTATCCCAGGCACCTCACTCTGGACACTGACAGGGATTCTTACTGTCATATTAGTACACTGAATGAGAGCTGGTAGAATTGGAACCAACTGGACAGGGCCTCCAGAAAAGTTAGTGGGACCTTTGGGTGCCTTAGCAACATCCTCAGGCTTGAAAAAGCTTTCATCTACAATTGTTCTGCTGGCCCCAGTGTCTCTCATGGCAGGGGTGTCCTGACGATTGACAAGAACACTGTCCATATAATACCCTTTAGAGGTTTCTGGAATGGAGTCATACACACCCATATTCTGTTTCTTACCCAGACCCATGGACTCTAAGGATACAGTAGCTTGAAGACCCAAGGGTGCTTCAGCAAATAGTTGAAAGTGGGCACTAGTCATTTGTACTTCTTCCTCTGGGGAGAAGGCTAAGGAGGCAGCGCTGATCCCTGCAGGTCTACCCTTGCATCTGGGATCTCCTTTCACATGGTCAGTTGACCCACAAACATAGCATTTACCAAATGCTTTTTGGAATGGGGGGTTCTGCTGACCTCCCTCTGGTTGGACACCAGAGTATTCACTAGACCTACCAGGTTTCCCATTGGGTTTACCCTTATGTTGTTTGGGGGCCTCTTCTGGTGGGTTGGAATTAGACTTATCTTTATTCTCATTTTGGTGCTGCTTCCCCTCATCCATTTTGTGAGTTGCCCCAGAATCCTTATGAGTGGCCCTGTTGGCTACCCATGAGTCAGCTGCTCTAGCTAACTTTTTGGGATTAAACTCATTTGAGTCAGCCAAATGATGTCTCAGCTCAGGAGAGCAGGCATTGTTAGGCAGCATCACATGCAGTACCCTTGGGGAACACTACATGCAATTAAGACTACACGTGTCAGTACAAATTCACCTTTGGTACAAGCCTGTACTACACAGTAAAGTGATAGCGATGGCTGAGCAGCCAGACTTATCTCAAGAGTTGAATGAGCACTAGAACACGTTACACATAGGACCAACAAATACAGTGATTCAAACAAACACTTACTCAAGGTTTCTTGGTAAAAGAATATACATCTATTTACACAGTCAGTTTGAAAACATTACACTAGCAAGAGCAGCTCAATATCAGATGCTAATACACCACAAATACACAACCAAATAAGTTACCAAACAAGTTCAGCTCCCATGATGTGGGAGCAAAATGGCACTTCAGATACTTTAAAAAGGGGTAAAAAGACAAGGTTATAAGAATAGACAGCCCAAATACTTTAATAGGCAGGGCAAAGAGTTTCAGTAAACTACAACCAGCAATTCAGTTCATAGGCCTGGGCCAAAGTCAATGCAATAACTTATGTCTGGATGTACTATTCGACAAACTATGTATCGTTGTACTACTTACCTATGCCTATTTCTATGCTATATTTATTGATCGATATATAATCACTGTTTGGAACCTATGTAACCATTGCTCTCAAGATATGCGCCCGGTAGCCTCCGGGCCTGGTTTGCGCTATACAAATAAAATAAATACAAATACAAATGGTTCAGAGTCTTTGTATAGGATAGCACAGTTCTGGTCGTAAACGGTTAAGTCTTTGCCACGGTTTTTGGAAGAATTTGGCTAGGCGAAAAGTTTAACGAATGTTTAGGGAAGGACAAGCCTTCGAAGTCGGGAAAGTTTCACAAACTTTCTCTGTGGGCGAAAAAATTTCCAGACCGTGTTTGCACAGTATCTTTAAAGTGAAGAAGAGCTGTAGCTGAGGCAGTTGTTCCTGGCAGTTCGAGCAGATCTCGCTGTTCCAGAGCATCAGGCGTGGGGACAAGAAGGGGGACATCGGGAGGTTCCTGCACTGCCCAGGGAAGAGGCCACAAGCTTGGCAAAACGTCAGTTTAAGGTGTGAGTGCCTTAAAGTCCACAAACAGGGCTTCACCGGTCGACCAGGAGTTGCAGCATTCATCTTCCTTCAGCTCGTCTTCGGTACTTTCGTTCCAGTGGCCGACTCTGCTTTCCAAGTCCCAGAGACCTGCTTTTAAACAGTTTTCCCCCATTCATTCCAGCCTGGCTGTCACTCACACAGCAGGGTGGCTGTCGTTGCCGGACAGCCAGCCGGCCAATCATGCCAGAGTTCATTCTGGTCTGCTATAAGCCTAAGCACAGGGAGTTTCGGGCACCTCCCTCACATCCTGTCCACCCCAGACATTCAGGTGCCAGAGGAGGGCTTCAGCACTGAAGCCCGCCAAAGGCAAACGAACAAAGGTACCAAACCTGGTTTGGCATGCAGACAAACACGAAGAAGGACCTTTCCAAAAAGAAATGGTGAAAAAAGTTGACAGGAGTCTGTTTTTACAGATAGGTCTTGGGCGCCATATTGAAAAACATGGCTGACCCGATTTTTAGCTACCGTTTTTCGCAGTTGGGAAAAATCATGGTAGTTTGATCTACACCACTGCCACCAGCCATTTCAAGTAAGAAAGGGTAACATGCATTGGTCGAAGTGTAGGAAAAGAAGTAGTGGAACTATGTTCCTTACTGGCCTGCACCACTCCCCACAAACCCCATCACCACACACCCTTCCATGCACCATACAAACCCCCAAACACATGCACCTGCTGTTTAGGGGAACGCACAGTGCTGTGCACTGAAAGGGAAACTTTTAACTTCTTCCAACACTTTTATTTTAAAACAAAACCATTCCGGAACGGTTTCTTTTTAAAATAAAAGTATAGGAACAGTACAACTTAATTAAAAGAAGTAAAGGAGCACTGCTCCCGACCGCTCCCACCCACTTCGACCACTGGTAACATTTGACTGTTACATGAGTGTTTTGACTCAGGGGATACTAGGCAACCCCTCCTGCACTCTATAGGAAGACAGTGTGTGCTGGGTCTGTAAATTTAAAGAGACTAGTAAAGTAAATTTAACTTTACATGCTCTTGGAGACAGTAGTCAGTCCCAGAGAAGTTATTTAAACCTTGGGAAGTCGGAAAGACATCCCTGTACCACTGCACTGAAGGTGCTGTGTGACACACAGAAAATGATGATGCCTATGGAGTTTTTTTTAAACTCCATAAACAAAGAACACAAAAGTAAAACACACATCAAAATGAAAAGTTCAAAGTCCCAAAATATAATAAAAGAGCTGGAGGGCTCTAAGGTAAAGGGAATTAAGCACTTGGGTGAGAATTCTCACTAACAATTCCTGAAGACGAAGAGACAATTTTGAACAAAATTAAAAAACTAACTCCAGAGCTCCGGGCCTGGACGGTATTTCAAATTTAGATCATAAGAAGCACCCACACGAATGGGCACGACTCATGGGGAAAGTCTTCAGGAACTGTAACAGAGCGCAAGAGATTCCAGCATCCTGAAGGAGGGCTATCATTGTCCGATTTTTAAAAGACGGGCAAGAGATGACCCACGACAATACAGACAGATAGCCCTCTTAGACGTCATCGGCAAAGTGTTTGGCTCCCTCGCCTTAGACGCTTTCCAAAATTGGTTAAAAATGTCAAACACATCAGACCTGTTTCAAACAGGCTTTATAAAAAACCCAGGGACAACAACAAATATACTCCTGCTGAGTACCATCAAAGCAAAAATTGTAATGGTATATATGGTGTTCATTGACCTGGTCCAAGCTTTGGACCAGGTCAGTAGGGATCATCTATGGATAAAACTAGAGAACAAGAACTGCCCAGAGTCAATAACAGGACCAATTGAAGCCCTCTATAACCAGACAACTATGAGGGTTAGACTCAAAATGTTTGGGCAATTATCAGAAGAAATCACGACAGCCAGGGGCGTAAAGCAAGGGTGTCCATTGGCCCCTGCTTTATACAACGCCTATATAGCTGACTATGGTGACACGGAAGAGATGTTGAGAATATTTCCCCCAAAAGTGAGAGGCAAGAAAGTCTCTAGAATATTATACGCTGATATTATTCTTCTAGACGTAACACTGATTGGCCTACAAAGACAGATCAACAATCTTTCCCAGTATTTAAAGAGCAACAACCTAGAAATAAATAAAGCAAAAACTAAGGTAATGGTGACGGAAAGACGATAGAAAAAACTGGAAAAAACCAATTGGAATGCAGACGGCCTCCGATTGGAGAAGGTCAACTCCATCAGATACCTTGGAGTGACGATAAGCAGCAGCCCAACGGAGTATCCAATGCAAGACTTTCTACTTGCTAGACTAAAAGCTCTAACGTCTCAAGCAAAGACAATCGACAGGATACATGGACACTTCTCCTTAATACCCGTCATCAATTTTTTTAAAGCAAAGGTGACACCAAGCTTGATACACAGGACAGAGGCAATACCTTTATTACCAACAACTCTATGGCTGAAACTAGAGAGTTATTTTTGGGGAAGAGTCTTAGGTCTATCTCACACAACACCAATGAGCCTTATTAGGCGTGAATTATGTACATCATCACTGGCAGCAATAGCTACAAGAAACAACTTGATGCTTTATAGAAAGGTGATCATAGAACCTAGACCCATAATCCTGTCCATTGTTAATACCAAATTGGAAAGTGGCAAGAATTCCATCATGAAAAAATGGGCCCTTACCAACAACAACCCACTGGCGGACCTGCATACCACTGAGGCAGAACTTTTAGAAAACCCAAACAAAGTGGTTAAACGATTAATGGAAAGAAATTGGATCACGACACTTGAAGAGGCTAATAACTACAAATTAACAGAGGGCTTTCCAACAACGCCAACGAAAGTGAATACAGTTCGGAGCTATTTAGAGAAATTTCCAGATAAACTCCTAGCAAGGCTAGTTCTGGGATTCAGATTGAATCAGATTAAGACCAACGAAGTACTGGCGGCAAGAAAACAATCTATATCAAAAAAATGCTGATACTGCGAGGAAAAAGACAGGATAGAAACCAACCGTCACCTCTTACTATCCTGCACAGGAACTCAACTTGTCAGAGGAAGATATCTGAGTAAAATATTTAGCAACCTTTGAAACTTTTGACGAAGAGAGTTGGTGGATCGCTCTAAATAGCGGTACAAGCACGCGGTGGGTGATTGGGGTGGCCCTATTCTTTAAAGAGCTTGACTTGGACCAACGCGAAGATCCTTTACTAACAAACTAGGACTGATGGCCCCCTAATTTTCGAAATTTTTGAAAGAAGTATGGAACATGTTGGACTTCTTCATTCTACACCACTTTCACCTGCTGTCTTTTGTAAAAATTGTATTACAACTAAATAAAAAATAAAATAAAAAAGAAAATAAATATATATATATATATATATATATATATATATATATATATATATATATATATATATATATATAATATAGGAAACAAATATGCACAGAAAATGCTGTATGCTCCTGCTGTGACATCGTAGAAGTTAAATACGATGTCTATAATCCTCTGCTTTGATGGTACAAGAGGATACAGCATTTGGAAATGGAAATAGTTAATGACAGCATATGGTGTTATTCAGGATCACTTGTCCACACAGTCCAACATATACTGGAAAAACAATTAGCAAAATAAAAAAATATACCTGTTCAATGGGGGACAATACAAGTTGGAATGCAACAGTAACAACAATTGGATAAAGCCGGTAGGTCTGGCTTTTTTGGGGTTTTGATGAATTTGTGTGTCGCAAGCCACAAACTTGCCAAGACCATTGTTACAAAAGAGAGAGAGAGAGGAAATAGGGATCTGAACTGGGACTATCAGGTTGGCATAGCAACCAGCAATGCTATGGAATTAAATGGCTAACTCACTAAACTGTATTTTTCCAAACTCCTTCGCCATACTACCCAATAAGGAGTTCCCTAACACGATTTGCCCCAATCAGCAGCGTTGTAAGAAACAGGTCGGCAGGGCTTTCCATTTCCCAGCTGTGCAGTGATTTATCTTATTGGGCTATTTCTGGCTATTTCACGTACAATTGGGCTATTTTAGGGATACCTTTGTGGTCGATCTTTTTTTTAATTCCTCCTGAGGCTGCCTCTCTGCTAACACCCACCCATCCCATGCACACTTTCTCTACCCCAACCCCATTCGCTCTACCGTCACACACCCCACTCCCACTCTCTCTACCCCCACAGACCCCACACCCATTACCTGTGCTGGTTAGGTTATGTTTGGGCTATTTTGGGCTACATTTGACAAGGACTCCCAAGGCTGTTTTGTTGTCCATGGTTCTTGCCCCAAACCAACTATCACCACTCAGCCACCCACCGCCCCACTCTCCCCACCCCACCCCACCCACTCAGCCACCCTACCACCAATCTCTTTAGCCCCACCCACCCTACCCCTGCTCTCTCTACCCCCACACACTCTACCCCACTCTCTCTATCTTCACCCACCCCAGCCCCCTTCTCTCAACCCCCACCCCATACCCACCCTACCCCCACTTTCTTAACCCCACCCCTTAACCACTCTACCACCACTCTCTCTAGCCCACCCTCCCCCACCCCACTATCCACCCTACCCACTCTCTCTATCCCCAGCCACCCACTTTACCCCTACCATCTAAACTGCCACCCACCTGCCATCCACCCGCTCAGCACACATTCTCTCTACCCCCACCCACCCTATATGATATGATATGATATGGCATTTGTAACGCACCTATACACAAGTGTTTCAAGGCGCGAACCCCTATACCCACTCTCTTTACCCCCACCCACCCAATCCCCACTATCTCTACCCCCACCCACCCTATCCCCACTCTCTCTCTATACCTACCATACCCCCATTCTCTCTACCTCAAACACACGACCCCACTGTCTCTTACACCCACTCTTTACCCCCACCCACTCTATGCCCAATCTCTCTACACCCACCACTCTATCCCAATCCACCTTAACCCCACTCACCCTACCACCACTCTCTGTACCCCACCCGCCCTACTCCAATCTCTCTACCCCACCCACCCTACCACCACCCGCTCTAACCTCAATCACACACACTACCTCTCCTATCTCTACTCCACCCACCCTACCTCCATTCTCTCTACCCTACCCACCCACCGACCCCACTCTCTCTAACCCAACCTACCCTACCCCTAATCTCTCTAACCCACCCACCCCACCTCAAGCTCTATACCCACACCCACCCTACCCCCACAATCCCTACCTCCACCCACCCATCCTACCTCCACTCTCTCTACCCCCACTCACCCACCCTACCTCCACCCACTCTAACCTCAATCACACACACTACCTCTCCTATCTCTACTCCACCCACCCTACCTCCATTCTCTCTACCCTACCAACCCACCGACCCCACTCTCTCTAACCCAACCTACCCTACCCCCACTCTCTCTACCCCACCCACCCCACCTCAAGCTCTATACCCACACCCACCCTAGCCCCACAATCCCTACCTCCACCCACCCATCCTACCTCCACTCTCTCTACCCCCACTCACCCACCCTACCTCCACCCGTTCTAACCTCAATCACACACACTACCTCTCCTATCTCTACTCCACCCACCCTACCTCCATTCTCTCTACCCTACCAACCCACCGACCCCACTCTCTCTAACCCAACCTACCCTACCCCCACTCTCTCTACCCCACCCACCCCACCTCAAGCTCTATACACACACCCACCCTACCCCCACAATCCCTACCTCTACCCACCCATCCTACCTCCACTCTCTCTACCCCCACTCACACACACTACCTCTACTATCTCTACTCCACCCACCCTACTGTCACTCTCTCTACCATACCCATGCGCCCCACTTTCTCTACACCCACCATGCCCCCACTCTCTCTACCCCACCCACCCCACCTCACTCTCTCTAGCCCATCTACCCTACCTCAATTATCTTTGCATTCAATCACCCACCCTACATTCAATCTCTCTATCCCCGCCCGCCCTATCCCCACCCACCCAACCTACCCCCACTCTCTCTACCCCACTCACCCTACCGCCACACTCACTACCCAAACCACCCACCCTACCTCCACTCTCTCTACCCCACCCAGCCTACCTCCATTCTCTCTACCCCCACTCACCCCAAATCTGTTTACACCCATTCACCCACTCTACCCCCCGCTGTAACTACCCATACTCACCAACCCCACCTCCACTCTCTCTAACCACAACCACACCAACTCTACTAACTCTACCCTCACCCACACACCCTAACTCTACTCTCTCTACCCACCTACCCTACATCCACTCTCTCTACCCCCACCCACACTACCTCTACTAACTCTACCCTCACCCCCCCACCTAACTCCACTCACCCTCCCCCCTCCTACCCTACCTTCACTCTCTCTACAATAATCCATCCACCCACCCTACCTCCACTCTCTCTACCCCCACCTACCCACCCTACCTCCACTCTCTCTACCCCAACCCACCCACCCTACTTCCACTCTCTCTACCCCCACCGTCCCACCCTACCTCCACTCTCTCTACCCCCACCCACCCACCCTACCTCCACTCTCTCTACCTCCACCCACCCACCCTACCTCCACTCTCTCTACCCCCACCCACCCACCCTACCTCCACTCTCTCTACCCCCACCCACCCACCCTACCTCCACTCTCTCTACCCCCACCCACCCACCCTACCTCCACTCTCTCTACCCCCACCAACCCATCCACCCTACCTCCACTCTCTCTACCACCACCCACCCAACTGCCACTTTCTCTACCCCGCCAATGCACCCTACCTCCACTCTCTCTACAGCCTCCATTCTCTCTACCCACACCCATCCACCCTACCTCCACTCTCTCTATCCCCACCCACCTACCCTGCCTCCAATCTTTCTACCCCCACCCACCGTACCTCCTCTCTCTCTACCCCCACCCTACCTCCACTCTCTCTACATCCACCCACCCTACCTCCACTCTCTCAACCCCCACCCACCCTACCTCCACTCTCTCTACCCACACCCATCCACCCTACCTCCACTCTCTCTATCCCCACCCACCCACCCTGCCTCCACTCTCTCTACAAAAACCTCCACTCTCTCTACCCCCACCAACCCATCCACCCTACCTCCACTCTCTCTACCACCACCCACCCAACTGCCACTTTCTCTACCCCGCCAATGCACCCTACCTCCACTCTCTCTACAGCCTCCATTCTCTCTACCCACACCCATCCACCCTACCTCCACTCTCTCTATCCCCACCCACCTACCCTGCCTCCAATCTTTCTACCCCCACCCACGGTACCTCCTCTCTCTCTACCCCCACCCTACCTCCACTCTCTCTACATCCACCCACCCTACCTCCACTCTCTCTACCCCCACCCACCTTACCTCCACTCTCTCTACACCCACCCACCCTACCTCCACTCTCTCAACCCCCACCCACAAACCTCCACTATCTCTACCCCACCGACCCTACCTCCACTCTCTCTACCCCCACCCATCCAACCTCTGCTCTCTCTACCCCCACCCACTCGACCTCCACTCTCTCTACCCCCACTCTCTCTACCCCGACCAACCCACCCACCTTACCTCCACTTTCTCTAACCCCACCCACCCTACCTCCACTCTCTCTACCCCCACCCACCCAACCTCCACTCTTTCTACTATACCTCCACTACATCTACCCCCACCCACCCTACTTCCACTCTCTACCACTACCCACCCACCCAACCTCAACTCTATCTTCCCCCGTCCACCCACCCTACCTCCACTCTCTCTCTACCATAACCCACCGCACCCACCCACCCAACCTCCACTCTTTCTACTATACCTCCACTCTCTCTACCCCCACCCACCCTACCTCGACTCTCTCTACCCCCACCCACCCACCCTCCCTACCTGTGCTCTCTCTACCCCCCACCACCCAACCTCCACTCTCTCTACCCCCCCACCCACCCTACCTCCACTCTATCTATCCCCACCCACCCTAACTCCACTCTCTCTAACCCCCACCCACCCTACCTCCACTCTCTTGAACCCCCCAGCAAGCCTACCTCCACTCTCTCTATCCCCACCAACCCACCCTACCTCCACTCTCTCCACCCCCACCCATCCACCCTACCCACACACTCTCTACCCCCACCCAGCCACCCTACCCACACTCTCTCTACCCCCACCCACCCATCCTACCCACACTCTCTCTACCCCCACCCACCCACCCTACCCACACTCTCTCTACCCCCATCCACCCGCCCTACCCACACTCTCTCTACCCCCACTCACCCACCCTACCCACACTCTCTCTACCCCCACCCACCCGCTCTACCCCCACTCTCTCTATCCCGACCCACCCATACTACCTCCACTTTCTCTACCCCGACCCACCCTCCATACCATCATTCTCTCTACTCACACCCACCCACCCTAACTCCACCCTCTCTAACCCCACCCACCCACCTTACCTCCAATCTCTACCCCCACCCACCCTACCTCCATTCTCTCTAACATACCAACACTCTCTCTAACCTCACTCTCCCACCCTATCCCCCACTCTACCTACCCCTACCCACCCTATCTATCCCCTCTCTCTTGACCCTCACCCACCATATCCCGCTCTCTACTCCCACCTACCCACTCTACCTCCACTCGCTCTACCACCACCAACCCACCCTAACCCCACCCACACTACCCCCACCCACCCTAACCCTCACTCTCACTATCCTCACCTCCCACATCCCCTACCAGTCTACCCACACTCTCTCTACCCCTACCCATCCTAAACCTACTCCCTCTACCCCATTCCCTACCCACCCTATGTCCGCTCTCTCTACCCCCACCCACCCACCCTACATTAACTCTCTCTACCCCAACTCACCCTTCATCCACTCTCTCTACCATCACCCATCCACCCTACATCCACTCTCTCTACCTCCACCCACCCTAAATTGACTCTCTCTGACCCCACTCACCCACACTACCTCGACTCTTTACCCCCACCTGCCCGCCCAACATCCACTCTCTCTACCCCCATCCACCCTACCTCCACTCTCTCCACCCCCACCCACCCTACCTAAACCCTCTACACCCCACCCACGCTACCTCCACCCTCTGTACACCCACCCACCCTACCTCCACTCTCCCTACCCCCTCCCACCCACCCTACCTCCACTCTCTCTACCTCCACCCACCCACCCACCCTACCTCCACTCTCTCTACCCTTACCCACCCTACCTCCACTCTCTCTACCCCACCCACCCACCCTACCTCCACTCTCTCTACCCCACCCACCCACCCTACCTCCACTCTCTCTACCCTACCCACCCTACCTCCACTCTCTCTAATGTCACCCACCCACCCTACCTCCACTCTCTCTACCCCACCCACCCACCCACCCTACCTCCACTCTCTACCCCACCCACCCACCCAACCTCCACTCTCTCTACATCACCCACCCACCCTACCTCCAGTCTCTCTACCACACCCACCCACCCTACCTCCACTCTCTCTACCCCACCCACCCACCCTACCTCCACTCTCTCTACCCCCACCCACCCACCCTACCTCTACTCTCTCTACCCCCACCCACCCACCGTACCTCTACTCTCTCTACCCCCACCCACCCACCCTACCTCTACTCTCTCTACCCCCCACCCACCCACCCTACCTCTACCCTCTCTACCCCCACTCTCTCTACCCCCACCAACCCTACCACCACTATCACTACCCCCACCCACCGACCCTACCTCCACTCTCTCTACCCCACCCACCCTACCTCCTCTCTCCCCCACCCACCCTACCTATACTCTCCCCCACACACCCACCCTGCCTCCACTCTCTCTGCCTCCACCCACCCTACCTCCACTCTCTCAACCAACAACCACCCACCCTACGTGCACTGTCTCTAACATCACCCACCCACCCTACTTCCAACCTCTCTATCCCCACCCACCCACCCTACATCCACTCTCTACCCCCACTCTCCTGCACCACCTCGACTCTCTCTACACCCGAAAACCCACCCACCCTATCTCCACTCTCTCGACCCCCACCCACCTTACATCCACTCTCTCCACCCCCACTCACCCGCACTACCTTGACTCTCTCTACACCCACCCACCCTATCTCAACTCTCTCTGCCCCACCCACCCACCCTACCTCCACTATCTCTGCCCCACCCACCCACCCTACCTCCACTCTCTCTGCCCCACCCACCCACCCTACCTCCACTCTCTCTACCCCACCCACCCACCCTACCTCCACTCTCTCTACCCCACCCTACCTCCACTCTCTCTACCCCACCAACCCACCCTACCTCCACTCTTTCTACCACAGCCACCCACCCTACCTCCACTCTCTCTAAAACACCCACCCATCCTACCTCCACTCTCTCTACCCCACCCACCCACCCTACCTCCACTCTCTCTACCTCCACCCACCCACCCTACCTCTACTCTCTCTACCAAAACCAACCCACCCTACCTCTACTCTCTCTACCCCCACCCACCCACCCTACCTCTACTCTCTCTACCCCCACTCTCTCTACCCCCACCAACCCTACCACCACTATCACTACCCCCACCCACCCACCCTACCTCCACTCTCTCTACCCCACCCACCCTACCTCCTCTCTCCCCCACCCACCCTACCTATACTCTCCCCCACACACCCACCCTGCCTCCACTCTCTCTGCCTCCACCCACCCTACCTCCACTCTCTCAACCAACAACCACCCACCCTACGTGCACTGTCTCTAACATCACCCACCCACCCTACTTCCAACCTCTCTATCACCACCCACCCACCCTACATCCACTCTCTACCCCCACTCTCCTGCACCACCTCGACTCTCTCTACACCCGAAAACCCACCCACCCTATCTCCACTCTCTCGACCCCCACCCACCTTACATCCACTCTCTCCACCCCCACTCACCCGCACTACCTTGACTCTCTCTACACCCACCCACCCTATCTCAACTCTCTCTGCCCCACCCACCCACCCTACCTCCACTATCTCTGCCCCACCCACCCACCCTACCTCCACTCTCTCTGCCCCACCCACCCACCCTACCTCCACTCTCTCTACCCCACCCACCCACCCTACCTCCACTCTCTCTACCCCACCCACCCACCCACCCTACCTCCACTCTCTCTACCCCACCAACCCACCCTACCTCCACTCTTTCTACCACAGCCACCCACCCTACCTCCACTCTCTCTAAAACACCCACCCATCCTACCTCCACTCTCTCTACCCCACCCACCCACCCTACCTCCACTCTCTCTACCTCCACCCACCCACCCTACCTCTACTCTCTCTACCAAAACCAACCCACCCTACCTCTACTCTCTCTACCCCCACCCACCCACCCTACCTCTACTCTCTCTACCCCCACTCTCTCTACCCCCACCAACCCTACCACCACTATCACTACCCCCACCCACCCACCCTACCTCCACTCTCTCTACCCCACCCACCCTACCTCCTCTCTCCCCCACCCACCCTACCTATACTCTCCCCCACACACCCACCCTGCCTCCATTCTCTATGCCTCCACCCACCCTATCTCCACTCTCTCAACCACCACCCACCCACCCTACGTGCACTGTCTCTAACAACACCCACCCACCCTACATCCAACCTCTCTATCCCCACCCACCCACCCTAAATCCACTCTCTACCCCCACTCTCCCGCACCACTACGACTCTCTCTACACCCGAAAACCCACCCACCCTATCTCCACTCTCTCGACCCCCACCCACCTTACATCCACTCTCTTCACCCCCACTCACCCGCACTACCTTGACTGTCTCTACACCCACCCACCCTATCTCCACTCTCTCTACCTCCACCCACTCACCGTACCTCCACTCTCTCTACCCCACCCACTCACCCTACATCCACTCTCTCTACCCACACCCTACCCTACCTCTACTCTCCCTACCCCCACCCACTCTACCCTACCTCCAATCTCTCTAATCCCACCCACACTATCGCCACTCTCTCTACCCCCACCACCCACCCTACCTCAACTCTCTCTATCCCCACCCACCCACCCTACCTCCAGTCTCTCTACCCCCACCCACCAACTCCACCTCCACTCTCTCTACCCCCACCCACCCACTCCACCTCCACTCTCTCTACCCCCACCCACCTCCACTCTCTCTACCGGCACCCACCCACCCCACCTCCACTCTCTCTACCCCACCTACCCACCCTCCTCCACTCTCTCTACCCCCACCTCCACCCACCCACCCCACCTCCACTCTCTCTACCTCCACCCACCCACCCCATCTTCACTCTCTCTACCCCCACCCACCCCATCTCCACTCTCTCTACCCCCACCCACCCGCCCCATCTCCACTCTCTCTACCCCCACCCACCCGCCCCATCTCCACTCTCTCTACCCCCACCCACCCACCCCATCTCCACTCTCTCTACCCCCACCCACCCACCCCACCTCCACTCACCCACCCCACCTCCACTCTCTCTACCCCCACCCACCCACCCCACCTCCACTCTCTCTACCCCCACCCACCCACCCCACCTCCACTCTCTCTACCCCCACCCTACCACCACTCTCTCTACCTCACTCACTCTACCTCCGCTCTCTACCCCACCCATCCACCCTACCTCCCCTCTCTACCCCCACCCACCCTACCTCCATTCTCGCTACAAGCACCCACTCTACCCCACTCTCTCTCCCCCATCAACCAACCCTAACCCCACTCTCATGCCATGCCACCCACCATAACCCCACTCTCTTTCACCCAGCCACCCACCCTAACTCCACTCTCTCTACCCCTACCCACTGACCCTACCCCCACTTACTCGACCTCATCCACCCTAGCCCCATTCTCTCAACCCCCACCCCATACCCACCCAAGTCCCATTCTCTAAACCCCCACCCCTATACCCAACCTACCCTCACTTACCCACCCACCTTACCCCAACTTTCTCTATGCCTAACTACCCACCCTACCACCACTCTCTCAACCACCACCCACCCACCCTACGTGCACTGTCTCTACCACCACCCACCCACCCTACATCCAACCTCTCTATCCCCACCTACCGACCCTACATCCACTCTCTACCCCCACTCTCCTGCACCACCTTGACTCTCTCTACACCCGAAAACCCACCCACCCTATCTCCACTCTCTCTACCCCCACCCACCTTACATCCTCTCTCTCCACCCCCACTCACCCACACTACCTTGACTCTCTCTGCACCCACCCACCCTATCTCCACTCTCTCTAACTCCACCCACTCACCCTACCTCCACTTTCTCTACCCCACCCACTCACCCTACCTCCACTCTCTCTACCCACACCCTACCCTACCTCTACTCTCCCTACCCCCACCCTCTCTACCCTACCTCCACTCTCTCTACCCCCACCCACCCACCCTACCTCTACTCTCTCTACCCCCACCCACCCACCCTACCTCTACTCTCTCTACCCCACACCCACCCACCCTACCTCTACTCTCTCTACCCCCACCCACCCTACCTCTACTCTCTCTACCCCCACTCTCTCTACCCCCACCAACCCTACCACCACTATCACTACCCCCACCCACCCACCCTACCTACACTCTCTCTACCCCACCCACCCTACCTCCTCTCTCCCCCACCCACCCTACCTATACTCTCCCCCACACACCCACCCTGCCTCCACTCTCTCTGCCTCCACCCACCCTACCTCCACTCTCTCAACCATACGTGCACTGTCACTAACAACACCCACCGACCCTACATCCAACCTCTCTATTCCCACCCACCCACCCTACATCCACTCTCTACCCCACCCTCTCTACCCTACCTCCACACTCTCTACCCCCACCCACCCACCCTACCTCTACTTTCTCTACCTCCACCCACCCACCCTACCTCTACTCTCTCTACCCCCCACCCACCCACCCTACCTCTACTCTCTCTACCCCCCACCCACCCACCCTACCTCTACTCTCTCTACCCCCACTCTCTCTACCCCCACCAACCCTACCACCACTATCACTACCCCCACCCACCCACCCTACCTCCACTCTCTCTACCCCACCCACGCTACCTCCTCTCTCCCCCACCCACCCTACCTATACTCTCCCCCACACACCCACCCTGACTCCACTCTCTCTGCCTCCACCCACCCTACCTCCACTCTCTCAACCACCACCCACCCACCCTACGTGCACTGTCTCTAACACCCACCCACCCTATCTCCACTCTCTCGACCACCACCCACCTTACATCCACTCTCTTCACCCCCACTCACCCGCACTACCTTGACTCTCTCTACACCCACCCACCCTATCTCCACTCTCTCTACCTCCACCCACTCACCCTACCTCCACTCTCTCTACCCCACCCACTCACACTACCTCCACTCTCTCTACCCACACCCTACCCTACCTCTACTCTCCCTACCCCCACCCACTCTACCCTACCTCCACTCTCTCTACTCCCACCCACCCTACCTCAACTCTCTCTACCCCCACCCACCCACCCTACCTCCAGTCTCTCTACCCCCACCCACCCACTCCACCTCCACTCTCTCTGCCCCCACCCACCCACCTCCACTCTCTCTACCGGCACCCACCCACCCCACCTCCACTCTCTCTACCCCCACTACCCACCCCACCTCCACTCTCTCTACCCCCACCCACCCACCCCACCTCCACTCTCTCTACCCCCACCCACCCACCCCACCTCCACTCTCTCTACCCCCACCCACCCACCCCACCTCCACTCTCTCTACCCCCACCCACCCACCCCACCTCCACTCTCTCTACCCCCACCCACCCACCCCACCTCCACTCTCTCTACCCCCACCCTCCCACCCCATCTCCACTCTCTCTACCCCCACCCACCCCATCTCCACTCTTTCTAAAGCCCACCCACCGACCCCACCTCCACTCACCCACCCCACCTCCACTCTCTCTACCCCCACCCACCCACCCCACCTCCACTCACCCACCCCACCTCCACTCTCTCTACCCCCACCCACCCACCCCATCTCCACTCTCTCTACCCCCACCCACCCACCCCATCTCCACTCTTTCCAAAGCCCACACACCGACCCCACCTCCACTCACCCACCCCACCTCCACTCTCTCTACCGTCACCCACCCACCCCACCTCCACTCACCCACCCCACCTCCACTCTCTCTACCCCCACCCACCCACCCCACCTCCACTCTCTCTACCCCCACCCTACCACCACACTCTCTCTACCTCACTCACCCTACCTCCACTCTCTACCCCACCCACCCACCCTACCTCCCCTCTCTACCCCCACCCACCCTACCTCCATTCTCGCTACAAGCACCCACTCTACCCCACTCTCTCTCCCCCACCAACCAACCCTAACCCCACTCTCATGCCATGCCACCCACCATAACCCCACTCTCTTTCACCCAGCCACCCACCCTAACTCCACTCTCTCTACCCCTACCCACTGACCCTACCCCCACTTACTCGGCCTCATCCACCCTAGCCCCATTCTCTCAACCCCCACCCCATACCCATCCAAGTCCCATTCTCTAAACCCCCACCCCTATACCCACCCTACCGTCACTAACCCACCCACCTTACCCCAACTTTCTCTATGCCTAACTACCCACCCTACCACCACTCTTTCAACCATCACCTACCCACCCTACGTGCACTGTCTCTACCACCACCCACCCACCCTACATCCAACCTCTCTATCCCCACCTACCGACCCTACATCCACTCTCTACCCCCACTCTCCTGCACCACCTTGACTCTCTCTACACCCGAAAACCCACCCACCCTATCTCCACTCTCTCTACCCCCACCCACCTTAAATCCACTCTCTCCACCCCCACTCACCCGCACTACCTTGACTCTCTCTACACCCAGCCACCCTATCTCCACTCTCTCTAACTCCACCCACTCACCCTACCTCCACTCTCTCTACCCTACCCACTCACCCTACCTCCGCTCTCTCTACCCACACCCTACCCTACCTCTACTCTCCCTACCCCACCCTCTCTACCCTACCTCCACTCTCTCTACTCCCACCCACCCTACCTTCACTCTCTCTACCCCCACCACCCACCCTACCTCCACTCTCTCTACCCCCACCCACCCAGCCTACCTCCAGTCTCTCTACCCCCACCCACCCCACCTCCACTGTCTCTACACCCACCCCACCTCCACTCTCTCTACCGCCACCCCCCCACCCCACCTCCACTCTCTCTACCCCGACCCACCCAACCTCCACTTTCTCTACCCCCACCCACCCACCCCACCTCCACTCTCTCTACCCCCACCCACCCACCCCACCTCCACTCTCTCTACCCCCACCCACCCACCCCACCTCCACTCTCTCTACCCAAACCCACCCACCCCACCTCCACTCTCTCTACCCCCACCCACCCACCCCACCTCCACTCTCTCTACCCCTACCCACCCACCCCATCTCCACTCTCTCTACCCCCACCCACCCACCCCACCTCCACTCTCTCTACCCCCACCCACCCACCCCACCTCCACTCTCTCTACCCCCACCCACCCACCCCACCTCCACTCTCTCTACCCCCACCCACCCACCCCACCTCCACTCTCTCTACCCCCACCCACCCACCCCACCTCCACTCTCTCTACAAACAGCTCCACTCTCTCTGACATCACCCACCCACCTCCACTCTCTCTGCCCCCACCCACCCACCCTACGTGCACTGTCTCTAACACCCACCCACCCTATCTCCACTCTCTCGACCACCACCCACCTTACATCCACTCTCTTCACCCCCACTCACCCGCACTACCTTGACTCTCTCTACACCCACCCACCCTATCTCCACTCTCTCTACCTCCACCCACTCACCCTACCTCCACTCTCTCTACCCCACCCACTCACACTACCTCCACTCTCTCTACCCACACCCTACCCTACCTCTACTCTCCCTACCCCCACCCACTCTACCCTACCTCCACTCTCTCTACTCCCACCCACCCTACCTCAACTCTCTCTACCCCCACCCACCCACCCTACCTCCAGTCTCTCTACCCCCACCCACCCACTCCACCTCCACTCTCTCTGCCCCCACCCACCCACCTCCACTCTCTCTACCGGCACCCACCCACCCCACCTCCACTCTCTCTACCCCCACTACCCACCCCACCTCCACTCTCTCTACCCCCACCCACCCACCCCACCTCCACTCTCTCTACCCCCACCCACCCACCCCACCTCCACTCTCTCTACCCCCACCCACCCACCCCACCTCCACTCTCTCTACCCCCACCCACCCACCCCACCTCCACTCTCTCTACCCCCACCCACCCACCCCACCTCCACTCTCTCTACCCCCACCCTCCCACCCCATCTCCACTCTCTCTACCCCCACCCACCCCATCTCCACTCTTTCTAAAGCCCACCCACCGACCCCACCTCCACTCACCCACCCCACCTCCACTCTCTCTACCCCCACCCACCCACCCCACCTCCACTCACCCACCCCACCTCCACTCTCTCTACCCCCACCCACCCACCCCATCTCCACTCTCTCTACCCCCACCCACCCACCCCATCTCCACTCTTTCCAAAGCCCACACACCGACCCCACCTCCACTCACCCACCCCACCTCCACTCTCTCTACCGTCACCCACCCACCCCACCTCCACTCACCCACCCCACCTCCACTCTCTCTACCCCCACCCACCCACCCCACCTCCACTCTCTCTACCCCCACCCTACCACCACACTCTCTCTACCTCACTCACCCTACCTCCACTCTCTACCCCACCCACCCACCCTACCTCCCCTCTCTACCCCCACCCACCCTACCTCCATTCTCGCTACAAGCACCCACTCTACCCCACTCTCTCTCCCCCACCAACCAACCCTAACCCCACTCTCATGCCATGCCACCCACCATAACCCCACTCTCTTTCACCCAGCCACCCACCCTAACTCCACTCTCTCTACCCCTACCCACTGACCCTACCCCCACTTACTCGGCCTCATCCACCCTAGCCCCATTCTCTCAACCCCCACCCCATACCCATCCAAGTCCCATTCTCTAAACCCCCACCCCTATACCCACCCTACCGTCACTAACCCACCCACCTTACCCCAACTTTCTCTATGCCTAACTACCCACCCTACCACCACTCTTTCAACCATCACCTACCCACCCTACGTGCACTGTCTCTACCACCACCCACCCACCCTACATCCAACCTCTCTATCCCCACCTACCGACCCTACATCCACTCTCTACCCCCACTCTCCTGCACCACCTTGACTCTCTCTACACCCGAAAACCCACCCACCCTATCTCCACTCTCTCTACCCCCACCCACCTTAAATCCACTCTCTCCACCCCCACTCACCCGCACTACCTTGACTCTCTCTACACCCAGCCACCCTATCTCCACTCTCTCTAACTCCACCCACTCACCCTACCTCCACTCTCTCTACCCTACCCACTCACCCTACCTCCGCTCTCTCTACCCACACCCTACCCTACCTCTACTCTCCCTACCCCACCCTCTCTACCCTACCTCCACTCTCTCTACTCCCACCCACCCTACCTTCACTCTCTCTACCCCCACCACCCACCCTACCTCCACTCTCTCTACCCCCACCCACCCAGCCTACCTCCAGTCTCTCTACCCCCACCCACCCCACCTCCACTGTCTCTACACCCACCCCACCTCCACTCTCTCTACCGCCACCCCCCCACCCCACCTCCACTCTCTCTACCCCGACCCACCCAACCTCCACTTTCTCTACCCCCACCCACCCACCCCACCTCCACTCTCTCTACCCCCACCCACCCACCCCACCTCCACTCTCTCTACCCCCACCCACCCACCCCACCTCCACTCTCTCTACCCAAACCCACCCACCCCACCTCCACTCTCTCTACCCCCACCCACCCACCCCACCTCCACTCTCTCTACCCCCACCCACCCACCCCACCTCCACTCTCTCTACCCCTACCCACCCACCCCATCTCCACTCTCTCTACCCCCACCCACCCACCCCACCTCCACTCTCTCTACCCCCACCCACCCACCCCACCTCCACTCTCTCTACCCCCACCCACCCACCCCACCTCCACTCTCTCTACCCCCACCCACCCACCCCACCTCCACTCTCTCTACCCCCACCCACCCACCCCACCTCCACTCTCTCTACAAACAGCTCCACTCTCTCTGACATCACCCACCCACCTCCACTCTCTCTGCCCCCACCCACCCACCCCACCTCCACTCTCTCTGCCCCCACCCACCCACCCCACCTCCACTCTCTCTGCCCCCACCCACCCACCCCACCTCCACTCTCTCTACCTACACCCAACCACCCCACCTCCACTCTCTCTACCCCCACCCACCCCACCTCCACTAACTCCACCCCCACCCACCCACCCCACCTCCACTCTCTCTACCCCCACCCACCCTACCTCCATTCTCGCTACAAGCACCCATTCTACCACACTCTCTCTCCCCCACCCACCAACCCTAACCCCACTCTCACGCCATGCCACCCACCATAACCCCACTCTCTTCCACCCAGCCACCCACCCTAACTCCACTCTCTCTACCCCTACCCACTGACCCTACCCCCACTTACTTGACCTCATCCACCCTAGCCTCATTCTCTCAACCCCCACACCATACCCACCCAAGTCTCATTCTCTAAACCCCCACCCCTATACCCACCCTACCCTCACTCACCTACCCATCTTACCCCAACTTTCTCTATGCCTAACTACCCACACTACCCCGACTCTCTCTATCCCTACCCACCCATCCTACCCCCACTCTCTCTACCCTTACTCACACACCCTACCCCACCATCTCTCTACCCCCACCCACCCACCCTACCCCAACTCTCTCTACCTCCACCCACCCGCTCTACCTCCAACTTGCCCTACCAAGCGAAGAGCCTGGAGAACCATGTATACAAGATCCTACTTAAATATGTTGAAACAAACTGAATACTCACCCCTTCGCAAGTTGGCTTCAGACCAATGGGAGGCACAGAATCGGCACTCCTATCACTATGGGATGACCAGAACATAAATGCAGACAACGGCAACCAATCTGTCCTCATACTATTGGACTTATTGGTGGCATTTGACAAAATTAGCCATGCAACTCTAATAAAAAGACTTTTGGAATGTGGCAAAAGGAATCTGCACTCATCCGACTTACATCATTCCTCAAATATCAACCCAAAAGAACCTACTTACCACCTTTCACCTCATACACCAACCACATCTCCTATGAAGTTTCACGGGGATCCAGCCTCCCCTCCTGCTCTTCAACATCTACATGTCCCACCTGATGAAAATCATTCGAAGCCACAGACTAATTGCCTAAACTAAGCAGAGGACACACAGCTGATTGTGAAGAAGATCACAACCCAGGAACCAAACAATAGCCCCAACAACTGTCTCACAAACATCTACAACTGGATGAAAACAAACAACCTCAAACTGAACCCGGTCAACACGGAAATAATGATCTCACCCACAGGAAGCACAACCCACAACTAGAATGGCCGACTTGCATAGGAACACAACCAGAGACTTCCAACGTGGTAAATAACCTAGGAATACTCATGGGAAACGGACAATCACTGTACCGCAAGTTAGCACCATCACTATAAAGTACTTCTACCTCCTAAGACTACTCAGGGGGATGGTCCAATATCTCTCCTTTCCTCACAGAACCCTCACAATCACATCCCTGATGCTAACAAGAATTGACTACAAAAACAGACCCTACCTAGGAATGCTGGAATGACTCACCAAGAAACTCTAACAGGTTCAAAACACTGCAGCCAGGAATCTATTAAGATTACACAGAAGAGACCACATCACTCCAGCTTTGAGAAGCCTCCATTGGCTACCAGTCAAAAAATGCATCAAATTCAAAGCCCTCTGCATTGCCCATTAATCCCTGCACAGACAAGTAGCCAAATTCCTCCAGGCAAAGATCAGCAGCTACCAACAAAGAAGGGATATAAGATCAAGCAACGACCTACAGAGACAAAACAATATGAAAAGAGGAAATTCAGAGGAACAGCATTCTCACTCCTAATTGCTAACCTATGGAACACCATGCCAAAAGAAATTAGAACCACAGAAGACCACATCACCTTCAGGAAACAACAAAAAAACTGGTTTTTCATCAGACAATGACAAGCGCTAAAGGACAACAGCAGCAAAAAGAACAGCATTGCAGTCCAAAAGAAAGACAAGCGACACGGTCACAGATAACAGCGGTGAAACCAATGAGGTCTAGAATAACGCGCTGCCCACATTCCCGCCCACCCGAGACATGCCTCACAATAATGATAATAATTGCTCACCCTCATAACTAGGTTCACCCGGTAGTTTACCACCTCCTCAAATGTATTATAATACCAGCTCTGCGCCCATTTAACAGCCAACCACACAACAGGCCAAACGCAACTCCCCTACATACCCCAGCCAAGTAACTAGGAACACAAGTGGTACAACCAACCCCTGCCCTCAAATCCGTAGGCGAAGTCAGCGTCCGCGCTTGTAGAGGAGGTGGGTCTGGCCGGTGGACCACAACCAAGAACACGGGAAGGTACCATGAGCAGAAACCAAAGACGCACTTCAGATGCACTGTCAAACTAACTGAAGTACTAACCAATTCCCCCTTCCTGGTCCTCCAACATAACCAGTGCCACTATACATGAATAGGGGCTAGCCACACTACATATAGACACACTGAGGATAAATCTAATCCTCACACTCAACCAACTCTCTGAGAATCTGGAAGTAACCTTATAGGGAACATACTCTTATCTTGCACATAGTCCATAAATCCCACAACACTACATCATGCACACCAACAAAATACAATAAAATACCTAACAGTCATTTGCGACTCTGGACCCATTTATGGATACAACTAACCAGTGTGCATGACCGCAACCCCACTCTAACATCATATGACCACACACTCAACTCAAACACTGGCACACATCTGAGCACTGAGTCCTACCCATACGGTTAGTACAAGCGGGCCTCCAAACCAACTCCAACATGCAAGGCAATGCACACAGATGCCAGTTCCTCCTAGTTCTGAACCTATCCTCACTAATACACCCTGCCCTCTTCTCTTGCAGAGCCACGTGAGCGCCTGGAGACTGCCCTCGGGTGGTAGCGGTGCATGGTATAAATCAACATAACATAACATAACACTCTCTCTACCCCCACTCCCTCTAGCCCTATAAGACCACCCCCACTCACCCAACCTCTACTCTCTCTAGCCCCACCCACCCTAACCCAACCCTAACCCCACTCTCTCTACCTCCCTCTTCCGGCCCTAACCCCTAATCTATTTTTTTTTTTTTTATACTTTCTTTAACCTAAAAGGTTTTTAAAAGGTTTTTTGTTCAAACTCTTCATTTCTGGATTATTAAAGTTTACAGTTTGCAGTTTACAGTTTGCTCTGCACTTCTTCTTTGTTTGCAGTCGCGAGTATTGTGTCCAAGATTTTAGCAGTTGCAGTAACCCATGTAGTACGCCCACCTCCGATTAACCTGGCCCACCAAATCTCTTCGTCGAAGGTATGTGCCGCTGCTAACATCGTCTTCAGATAAGAATTTCTTATAAGCTCTACGCCTGGACAAGTTAGGAGTAGGTGTCTTGTGGTCTCTACCACCACTGGGTCTTTGCAGAATCTGCATTTGTTTGTTGTTGCTAGACCTCTTATCTTGAGAATTTCATTAGTGTGGAGTAAGTTAAGACGAGCTCTTAAAAAAGTATTCCTCAATTTACGATCAGGATATCTTTTCACAAAAGGTTGGAGTTCGTGTAATTTAAAGGTTATGAGTGGTAGATCGGCCACCAGTTTGTAAGAACCTGCTTGTTCCAAGGTGTTGACCCAATCAAGCTCGTTTAGTTTCTTTTGAATTTTCATTGGATTTTCCACCAGGTCTTTTTTTGAGCAATTTATTTTATCCAGTTTAAATTCTTGATCCTTGTACCACTGGGTCAGGACAGCGGAGCAACCGCTTTCAGCTTCTGCATTTATCGCATCTAGTAGTTTCGAGCGTTTTTCAAGAAGTAATTTTCTGAAAAGCATCATGGTGTTCCTTTCTACTAATGCGGTCATCGAGAGCTGGCTCATTTCGTGTCTTATTAAGACCAGAGGTGTGGAACTCGGTAGATTTAAAACTTCTCTCCAATATTGGCTTTCTATCATGGGCCAGATTTTTTTTGGAAGGCCAGGCATAGCTTCAGCTCCATACACAAGTGTAGGTATGACCTTGGTTTTGTAAAATTCTATAACTGGTATGAGAGAAAAACGGCCAAATTTCTTGTCTATTGCTTTGGCTTGAGATATTAAACTCTTTGTTTTTCTCAGGAGTTGTTTTTGCATGGCGTTTTCCTTTGGCGTGTTATCCACCATGATACCCAGATATTTAAATTCTGTCACCTTCTCGATAGGTTCTCCTTCCAAAGTCCATGTGAAAAGGTCGTTTTTTATTTTTCCTTTGCCAAAGAACAGAATCTTAGTCTTTGGCTTGTTTATCTCCAAGCCATTTGCGGCGATATATGCAGCAAGGTTGGTCAGTTTTCTTTGTAACCCTATTGCTGTCTGGTCTACAATGATTATATCGTCCGCATATAAAATTCTTGAGATTTTCGTGTTTCCAATTTGTGGATGGAAGGATCGAACCATGTGCTCCGTTTCTTTATAGTCCCCTATGAAGGTCAAAAAGAGCGCCGGGGCCAACGGGCATCCTTGCTTGACTCCTCGGTTTGTAGGGATCTCGTCAGAGAGTGTTCCTTGGTGGTCAAGCCTCACTTGGATTCTAGTGGCCGTATGGAGGGCTATGAGTGGTTGTAATATGCTTGCTGGACACTTCCAGACCCTTACCTTTTCCCAAAGCCTTGATCTATTTACCTGGTCGAACGCTTGGCTAAGATCGATGAAAGCCATATAGGTTCGTGGGCCACCAGCAAGTGACTTGCTTTTTAGAATGTTAACCATGAGAATGTTGGTAGTTGTTCCCACGTTCTTTTTGAACCCAGATTGAAACGGGTTGTTACATGGCGTGTTCTCTACCCATTTTTGGAAGTGTTTAAGGAGTAGAGATCCATAAACCTTGCCGATCACATTTAGCAAAGCGATTGGTCGAAAATTTCTGGGATCATCTCTCACCCCCTTCTTGAAAATAGGGACAATCACCGCGTTTCTCCAGGATTTTGGCAGAGCTTTCACTGTGGTCACTCTTCGAATGACTGCACTTATAAACTTTGACCAGACCTCCGGATGTTCTTTTAAGTGCATGTTGGTCAGGCTGTCCGGCCCAGGGGCTCTTGAGTTTTTCAACTTTTTCAAGATGTATAAAATATCTTCTGCGTCATGGAGCTCCACCCACAAAGATTGGTTTTGTTCCTGGATAATGATGTTATTTGCAGCGACATCAAAGAAGAGGTTTTCAAAATGGATTTTCCACTTTGCTTCCGAAATACCATTGATCAGGACATCTGAGTTGATTTGATCAGTCGCATTTATCAGAGCCCAGAAATCTCGGGGATTTTTGGAGGACACACACCGTAGCATGTCTTCTGAGTCCTTTTGATACATGATGTGTCGACGCTCTATCAACCAGGACTTGTAGGTCCTTAGTTCACAGGTCCAGTCTTGTTTGTCGATGTTTAAACCGGATTTCATGTATCTTCTCTTTAGCTTTCTGAGTTTTCCTCTTCTAATGACCAAAATTTGGTCATACGTATGTATTGACTTGTTCGTAGATGCACCGTTTTTAATTTTAGGTTTTGTGAAAACGTTTAGCAGGTCACTATAGTCCGGTTGTACAAAGGCGCCTTCCCACAGATCTCGTTTAATGTAGTTGGTAGTTAAGGAGATAACATTTTTTTGACTCAAGGCGAGCCGATTTCCTTTAGGATTCGTTTTAAACTTTGGGGCGCACATTGTTTTTTCGGTTGCAGTGGCTGACCAAGTTAGGCATAGCAGATTGTGATCACTCGCCTTCGTTTTTTGGATGTCAAAGGATGCAATGATCGGCAGTAGAGTGGATTAAGCATAGATGTAATCAATTGTGGCCATAGCATTTCTACCTTCCCATGTTGGAGGCAGATTTGTCGTTTGAAAAGACGTGGCCACGTTTTCAAGATTTTTTAATTTCATCAAGGCTGACCATTTTTCCCCTCTCAGTTCGGCCTTTGTTCTCGCCTTGCTTGAAAATTTCTTAGCACATACAGCGTTTAAATCTCTGCAGATAAGTAGATGGACCTCAGAGTATTCAATGTAAGCCTTGTCAATTTCTTTTCCTACTGAGTCCAGAAAGTCTTTATCCGAAATGGCGTCCGGGTTCCAGTACAGATTTATGATAATCAGAGATGTTGTCACTAATTTGGTCGTTATAGTGTTCCAGTAGTTCCATTTTATCTGTACTGAGATCATAAGTAATGATGACGTCAAGATGTTTAACAATTTCATTCCTTTTCCATTTCTGATTGCGATTAACAAACCCGAGGAGGGTCTCCCCTTAGATCCCTTTTTTGCTGTTTCAAAGGCTATATCATATCCGTCTAGGGTGGGCTTTGTAGTTAACCAAGTCTCCTGTAAACACAGGATGTCGAAAGAATGCAGGTCAACATCACTCTGTACTGTAAGGTGCTTAAATCCACGGGTATTCCACAAGCCTAGTTTGGCTCGTTCGATGTTTGTTCCTCTTGTTGAGTCGTCGTAGAGCTTTGTGGAAACGAGTTGCTATTTCTTTTGTGTGGTCAAGGCTTTGGGAAGCCAGGCCCAGAGATTTTGCAAAGGATTTGATTTTTCTTTGTCTTTTCCATCTTTTTGCGATGTTTTCACATTCTGCGTACATGTTCTTTTAATTTGTATTGATGGGCCTCTTGGATTTCTTTCGTATTTTGTTATTGACTCATTCAATCTTCCTTTATCGTCGGTTGTAGATGAGCGAGATGTTTCCAATTTTCTTGCAGCTTCTGGTCGAGAACTTCTCCTTTCCACACTAAATGTCTTTTCTGTGTCTAGTGGTAGGGGTTTTATGTTGTTTTTCTGCCCCAATACTTGTTTTTGAATCTTCTTTTCACGAGATCTAGAGTCTTTAGAGGAGTCTGTTCTTTTCCCTAAGTTGCGGTAGGAAGAGCTGGCTTTCCAGCGTTCAGATTTTTGTGTAGCTCTGGCTGCTTCAATTTCACTTAGATCATATCCTAATTTCATTAGCTGTTTTAAGGAATCACGTAGCTTCTGTTTCACTGATGTTGATGAGATGAATAAGTATGCAGTTGCTTGACGACCTTCGTGTATTGGTTCCACTAGTAACAAATCTCTTGATTCCACCTATCTCAATTTAGGGATGCTATGAAGCAGTTCCATTACCGTTCTTCTGTTGAGGATTACATACTCTCGACAATTTCCAATTTGTTCCAATTTAAATGCGGGAACACCCCTCCTCGGGTCAGGTTTTGGTTTAAAAGTGACCCCACTATCCTCAAGATCTCTTTCCTTTCTATTTGATATTACGTTTCCTTGACTGTCTTCCCATCTTTCCTTCTTCCTATATCCGTCACTTGTTTGCTTCCTTTTTTCCATTTCCTTGTGTACAGGATTTGCCCCAGGTCCACTATCTAGTTTTGATGCTTTTCTATGGCTTGACTTGCAATCTTTGATTTGCATTTTTGTCGTCCTTATCTGGCGATTTATCTAGTCCCCAGTTTGCCTTTTGGGTCAGCTTCTTGCAACGATCTTCCAATGAAACGAATGGGAAATAATCTCCTAGATCTATTCGGCCTTGGTCCGAGGTCACTTTTGATTGATGTTCACGTGGTGTTTCTCTTTTCATTTGACACTCCACGAGATCAAAGGCAGATTTTTCACAAGGATGATTTAAAATTTCGAGGACCTCTTCCATCAAAAGATCTTCTGTAGATTTTGAGGTATTTGAGGCCCCCGACGTCTCTATTAGGTCAATACACACTGGGGTCTGGGCCTCCTGGTTTGTTGGAGTTGAACAGTTTAAGTTTGATTCTAAACTTAGTCCACCTTTGTGAGGCTTCGTTCTATCATTAAAGCTTTTTTCCTCCACCGGTAGGCAGAAAACCAGTTGCCTCTCGCTGTTGATAACTGGAGCATTTATCGGTCTGCAGTCCTTGAAAATAGGAACGTCTTTGTTTATCGTGGAATTAAAAGTCTTTATTGGATGACTCTCTTGATCAAGGGCCGTTGTATAATCTTTTTTCTCATATAAACTGGCTTGGAACCCCTTCTGTCCCTGGCGAGGTCCAGTAGTGCTTTTTTTTTCAATGTCGCTCTGCGACAAATCGAAGGGTTTGGCCTTGTTTATCGGAAGCCGAACCTTCGTGTTTAGCGTTGTTTTCAACCTTTCAGTGGTCTTCATTTCGTTCAATGATAAGGAAGTTTTACTAGGCGCAACATGCAGAGTTTGTGACCCCCTTTCGATGGTTCCATTTACACAAGATTTTACGTTTTCCTCTAGCGAAATTGGTCGGTGCTGGACGGTGCAGGCCTTTGTTTTTTCTTTTTCTGCTGCAGTGACATAGCCCTCCAAAAACATGAACTTTGCGTGCATAGTTGTCAGTAAGGAGCTATGGTCCTTTAAGGAATCATTTATGGCCTCGTACAGTTTTGTGAAGGGCGCCATGGCCACTGCAACTGCACACATCAGCGTTACCAGATCCGTTTTTTTTTCAGATGCTTCCTCTGGCATAGAGTTTTGGCAGGGGCTTTCATCCCTTTCTTTTGCAGGCGTTGTAGTTATAGATATATATCTATCTTCAGCCGTTGAGATATTCACTTCAGGTATCAAACTTGCAACAATAATGTCGTCATTTGCCACAAGGCTCTCATTGTTTATCTCATCTTTGTCTTTTTCGTTTTGCGTTTAATTTATTATAAGTTTGTGTGCTTCAATGCTGTCCATCAAAACCTAATTTTCTGGGTTTGCTAAAGGAGTTTCGTCCAATCGGTATTCCGTCCCAGATTTGTTTAAAAGTTCTTGTTCTTCGATTTTGTCCATTTGGTCGGAGGTTTGATTACTTTTAGCCTCGAGGCTAAACCCCCGTACAGCTGGAGTTGTGCTAGATATCTCAAGCAGCAGATCATCTGAACTATAGACAACTTCCAGCATCTCACTGTCACTTATTTCACAAATATTCTCAAATTTTCTCTTACGGCGTTTCACAAAAAAATCCACTAAGTTTTGTGATGAGAAGATGTTGTTTTCTGCTTTACACTTTTTGTCTGTAGTTTTCAGAGATCGCTTTATGATCCGTTTTGCTCTCTGTTTGTCAATGTTATTCACGTCAGCTCCTTTGAACCTTCGTAACCTGATTGGTTTTGCAGGTTTACTTGGGGGAGTAACCGGTGGTGTATTTTTTTCCATATTGTTTTGAGCTATTTTCAATTTTTTTTGGGAGTGGACCGTCTTCTATTTGAGCTATCGGTGGACTTGAAAAAGGGTGTTGGCTCGAGTCCTCACTCGCTTCATTTTGGTGTTTTTCATTTGAGCCATATGTTTCGCCTGGTATGTTTCTCATTTTGCCCCCAAAATTTGGGGCTTCATCCAGGATTTTCGGCAATTCACGAGCCTCGTAGTCCTCACGCGGCTCGCAACTTGGGAAGCCCTCCTGTGCGTCCGCCCCAGGGGAATCGGCAGCACTCTCCATCACCTTCGGCCCATGGGTCTCCACCAGAGGGCGCACGGCTACCTCTGGGTCACAACCAGTCGCCTGGCTCTCGCCTTCTCTCGCTCGCTCCCGCAAGTCCGCCCCTCCCGTCTCCCCCGGAACCGACACCGACCATCCTCCGACGGGTGGCAAAGGGTCCGCGGTCGACCGGGGGCCGCTCTGCGTGTGAGAGGCAACACCCGCGCCACCTCCCACCGGCGAGCCGATGTCTCGAGTGCGGGAAGAGCACTCAACGCCACTACAGCTTCGCTCAGCCGAACAGAAGCCTGCACGTCAGAAGGGTCATGGATATCCTCCAGCACAGGCAAGTTGTTATTTCTGTGCTCCGTCTTACGATGTGCGGCCAGTGTGACCATAATTGTCTCGCCCCTTGAGTCCTCGCCTCTGGCGCTAATAGTATTAGTCTGGGTGCCCTGAGCGGGGGAGGGCGTATTTTCCGACATCAGCACCTGTTCCTTCACCCAAATAGTTTTCGGACACGAGCCTCCCAGGCTCCCAGTGCCTACAATTTGGTCGTCGTGGACATCGTGGTCATCGTGGTCATGGCAAAGTATTTCCTCAACGGTACATTTCTTTGCTAATATTTCCTTGTTGTTAGTCAAGTTTGTGTGTTTTGAATGAGTTAACACTTTCCCAATACTCAGAGGCAGAAATTTGCCCTCTTCAGCTCGAGTACGAGAACGGGAGCTCCGTTGGTGCAAGTCTTTACCGCACTCCGGCGGGTGAATCATGGGGCACAGAGTAGCGTCCACGGCGTCCATGACTGCCCAAGACTGCTACTCTGCCGCTACTTCGTGGCCGCTCCGCGGAGTCAGGAGGGTTTTGACTGGTCTGGTCCGGTTTGCACTGTAGACACTGCAGACAAACTGTAAAGAGAAGAGCAGCCTGCAGTCACTGCCCAAGACTGCTACTCTGCCGCTACTCCGCCCCTAATCTATCCCCACCCCAATCTCTCTACCCCCACCTGCCCTATCCCGGTCCACACAACATACACCCACTCTCTCTACCCCCCAATTTAATCCCCATTACATGTGCTACATGTGCTGTTTGGGTTTTGTCTGGGCTAATTTGGGCTACATTTGACAAGTCCTTCTGACATGTTGTTCATGTTTCCTGCCCCAACCAACTACTACCACTCAGCCACTGCACCCCACACTCTCTCTACCCCACCCCACCCGACCCCTACGCTCTCTATTTGTACCCACCCAGCCTAGCCCCATTCTTTCAACCCCCACCCGAAATACCCACCCTACCCCCGCACTCTCAACCCCACCTCACCCCCCTACCCACACTCTGTCTACTCCCACCCACAATACCTACACTTTCTCTACTCTACCCTCATACCCGATTCTCTACCTCACCCACTCACCCTACCCCATTCAGCCACCCTACCCCCACACTCTCTACCAACACCCAATGACACTACCCTCACTCTCTCTATCTCCATCCACCCACACTACCGCCACTCTCTCTACACCCACCTGCAACCCACTCTCTCTCCTTCATCCACCTTACCCCCACTTGCTCTACCCCCACCCACCTAATCTACCCCCTCTCTCTGCCCCACCACCCTTACCCCACTCTCTGTTACCCCACCCACCCCCACTCTCTCTAACCTCAATCCACCCATCCTTTCGCGCTCTCTCTACCCCCACCCACCCTACCCCTACTCTTTGTACCCCACCTACCCACCTGTACCCCCACTCTCTTTAACCCCAATCTACCCTATGCCCACATTCTCAACCACCACCCACCCTTCCCAAGTCTACCCTCACTCTATCATTATAATTGTTCTTTTTATAACACGCTTAATACCAGAGATTGGTGTCTAAGCACAGGATTGGGATTCGAACCTGTGTTGCGCTGGGTTGTCTTGCTTCCAAGACAAATGCATTGCCCCTGAGCTATCCCCCCACAACCTTCCCCCTCTCTCTTTACCCCCACCCACCCTACCCCCACTCTTTCTACCCTCACCCAACCAACCCCCACTCTCACTAGCCCCACCAACCCTCCATACCTCCACACTCCCACCATACCCCACTCTCTCTAGCACCACCCACCCACCTTACCACACTCTGTCGACCCCCATCTACCCACACTACCTCACCCAACTCTCTAAAGCTCCAACTCTCTCTACCCCCACCCACCAATCAAATCTCTCTACCACCACTCGCCCTCCTACAAAATCTCTCTACCCCCACCCTCCCAACCTTCCAAGTCTCTCTACCCCAACCACCCACCCCCTCTCTCTACCACCCCCCACCCAACCCACCTCTCTCTACCCCCACCCACCCTACCCCTTCTCTCTACCCTCAACCACCATACTCCTTCTCTCTACCCCCACCCACTCCATCCCCTCTCTCTCTACCCCATCCACCCCTCTCGCTCTATCCTCACCCACCCACCTTACCCCACCCTACCTCTTCTATTTCCCCACCCACATTACCCCATCTCCCTATCCCTTCTCACCCTTCTTCTCACACTCTTGCTTTATTTCATATTTTCTCACTCAACCTTTCTCGCTCATATTTCCCCTTGCTCAGCCCCTTGACCAATGGCTTCCTCCCCTGCTCTATTCGCCTTCTCATTCTATTGCACACCTGCACCGCTTATTGCATCCTCCTTTGAAACTTGCACTCAATAAATGAAAAATGCAAAAAACAGCAGTAAATGCCCAAACTATTGGCATTGCCAATGCTTTTATATGCGTTGGTGTTCGTTTAGGAATGAGAAGAATTATTTTATTGTGTGTGAATGAATGCATGGTTAGCCCTGGTGTTTTTCTCTAGCCTGCAGGTGTGAATCCTTGCTGAAAAAATTTCCTCCTGCCCCCACAGTCCAGCTGTAACAGAAGAACGGGTAAGGCAACCTGCAACACAGGGATGGGTTATGACAGACCAAACAGGAGATGCGCTACTTTCCTGAGTTCCTTCCACGCACAAGGACACTCAGCACACTGAGCAGAGTGTTCAGGCAACAACCAATTATAATGCAACACACAGACATTAACCAAAAAAACACTACCAGCTCCTTCGCCCTCCCCCTTTCTTTCACATTTTCACCTGGCTGCCTCTGAAGAAAAACACATGACTAAGAACTAGCCCTAAAAGCAACCCCCATACACCAAGTTGACTTCCTGCAGGTCCCTACATTCTCTCTCGGTCTGTCAGGCAACCAAACTATCTTCAACCCAGTTTAGACCTACTACTTCACATGACAGCATACACTCCGTATATGCACGTGTAAGTCGCTCTGTAAAGTTCAGTCTGCAATCTGCCACTGTCCCCGAGAAAAAAGTATCATTTATGTTCACGGGAGGTAGGGTGCGGTGACGTATCATCTTATATTGTCATTACCTCTCACATCCCTTATCCAATATACAGCACACCTCTCATTGGGGAAACAGGAACTGCTGCAGAATGAGAAACGCTGATGGTTCGCCACAAAGGGGCAGGCATCCCCCTCCATCATGGTCTAAAAGGATGACTTTAAAGACCATCCTGGAGTCATCTGATGATCATCGAACTACATTAGAAGTCATTCTCACATGATCAGACATCATCACACTGTTAAAGTCATCAGCAAATGTCTCGGAATAGTGGGGGATGATTTGGGGATGAGATTAGGATGACTTGCTGATTATGCCAACATCATCCCTATTGTAGAAAACTCTTTGTTCCTGATGATTTTAGGATGACTTGCTGATTACTTCAAGAGCATCAACATGTCTGTCCCTGATGGTTGGGGATGAGTCTGGGATGACAGGCTGATTACTTCAAGAGTATCGCCATGAAACATGTTTGTTCTTGATGATTTGGAGATGACTTAATGATTACTTCAGAGCATCACAGAGTTTGTAGGATGATTTGCGGACTAATACTGATTGTCATTCAGCTTTTACTTTGTTGCGCTTGCGCTGAATGCGTTTAGAATGATTTGCTAAGCACACCCTTTTGGTATTCTTTTTAATTGCATGTAAAAAAGCATAATATGAATATTATTTCATTTGGAACACTCAATGTAAATATGTTAAACCATTCAACAGGAATCCCACGTAAAAAGCACACATGCCATAGAAATTGTTTTCTTTCAGTAAAAAGTGACCAACACATCTGTAGGGAAATCATTTTAATTAGTTTGTGCACCCTGCCAAAACGAAGCCATGTGTTTCACGACACATATTGGTATAGCCTGCCATGCAGCCAATCATGAACTAAGCCAAGTGTGTCCTCTATTCTGCTGCTAACCACAAGTAAAGACCCTCAACTCAAACCGACTTGCCGAAGTAAAAGTCAAGCACCACAAGTACACAAGAAAAGATTGTCCAGACAATATATCTTGGTAAAGAATATCGTCTTTACATAAATGTTTAGATATAAATGAATCTCTACATTACAGGTGAGTACTTTATTTCACATGAAAACCCCACACTGTGTACAGAAGTCTACAAAGGGGCTCCAGAACGTATATACTTAATGCATGGTCCAACCGGTCTGCTAAGTAACAATACCCAGTGTGGCAAGGGTAAAGCTTGAGACTATTTTGAGCCAAAATGGAAACCAGATGCCTAAACACAGCATGCACCCCTGTAGGGGAATCCTTTGCCATCTCAGTCAAAAACAGGCACCCAGCACCCTCACAATCCCCAGTGTGGCAAGGGTAAAGCTTGAGATTATGTTGGGTCAAAGTGGATACATGACTCCTAAACATAGCATGCACCCCCTGGGTGTGAATCCTTTGCCATAGCAGTCAAAGGCAGGCACCCAGCAAACTCAATCCCCAATGAGGCAAGGGTAAAGCTTGTGACTGTTGGGCCAAAGTGGAAGCCAGATGCCTAAACATAGCATGCACCTCCTGAGAGAGAATCCTTTGCCATTGCAGTGAAAAGCAAGTACTCACCATCCTCAATGGGGCAAATAGGTAAAGCTTGAGACTGTTGTGTGAATAATCCTGTCTGACTTTTGTTTCCAATAAAAACACTCATGAAAAATAATCTGCTGTATGCATTACAAACCAGAGAGTTTTTCAATGCACACTATAATAATGCATCTGAATTTCATTGCAAGAGCTGGATTATCACACTAACCTGATGTTGGCTGGAAACTAAAAAGGAGCTTTTGGTAAAGGGAGGCATTATGTTGCTTTCATGTTATTGTTAATGTTAATGTTAATTGGTCTTGTACCGCACACTCCTGCCACTTGTGTGTTTTCTTCGCGCTCTGGAGGACCTGATAAGGAAGAGGTGCTGGGGGAGGGTATTGTTAGTAGGATGGAGTGGGAAAAGCACAAGTGCTTTAATGTGCTTTTGGTAGCTTCAGTTTGGTGACGCTGGCCACTGTGTGCTGGTTTGCAGTCTTTGGTGTTAGTTGGTGGGTGTGGGCATGCATGTATTTTTTGGATGGTTTGTTTTCTTGATAAGTGTGTGTAGTTCCTGGTGGTTTTTGAGGGTCTAGTGTTTTGTTTCATTAGAGGTATGTAGTATAAAGTTATGTGTTTTAGGGTAACAGGAATATTTGAGAGTTGTTAGTGGTTTTGCGAACATGCATATTTTCCAAACACATAATGTATTAGGTAGATGCGCTTAGGTTCCAAAGCATACGTCGTCCAGAAAAGCATCTATGCAGTCCTGTGTGTTTTGGCATGTCTGTACATGTACCCCAGCACTGCTTTTCAGTGCTGCTGTGCATCATGCTCGGGTCCCATCCCTTTCCTGGGACAACATCCGATGAGGATGAACCAAACGTGGATACATTCCTAGACCTCAAAATATTATAATGTCCTGAGCCTCCTTTAAATATTTGACAGTACTGGAAACATTACCTTTTCAAATAGTGCATCCCCAAGCAACTGGCAGAGCCATGCTTTTGAGTTTGGCTTGTTCTACCATAAGGTGAGCCAAACTGTGCTAAAACTGCCAGGGGTTCCCCGCCCCCAGTGCCAAGGCCTTTTTTGGTGATTTCGGTATTTCGCCATTCAATGCCTTCTCATGTTTTCTTTCATTAACCCCTTAAGTGCCAAGGATGAGGTATCTTGTCCTTGGCAACAGGTAGGTAATCCCAAGGACGAGAGACCTCGCCCTTGGCACTTAAGGGGTTAAAATTATAACCACAGAAGCATCAAAACTATGTGACAGGATTTACAACCACATAATAAAGACAGCCTCTTTCTAAATCTCCCTGCCTCTACTCTCTGCCCTTTGCAACTCCTCCAGAACAGGAATGCAAGACTTGTCCTTGGCCTCAAGCCCAGGGATCATATCTCTCCAGGTCTGAAATCTCTGCACTGGCTCCCAGTGGCTGCGAGGATTAAGTTCAAAACCCTCTGAATTGTCCACAAGGCCTTCTGGGGCACGGGGCCTCAATACCTTCAACTCTCTCTTCCTAAATATCTTCCTTCTAGAGCTCTTAGCTCATCCGCCTCCAACTCCCTCAGGGCCAGTCGCTTCTCCAAGCAACAAGTTGGTGGTAGATCTCTTTCTTTGGCTGGGGCCTCCCTCTGGAACAGCCTCCCTTCCTCCCTTAAACTTGAGGAGAACCATCTCTGGTTCCCGAAGCACCTCAAAACCTTTCTCTTTGCTTCTGCTTTTTCTCCTCCTCTCCCCTGCTGACCTCCTGGCTGTAACCGATCTACACTGGATTACCTGGACACCCTCTGATCTCGGGCCCAGGGCCCTCCCCCGCCAGTCTCACACACCTGCACTGCCTGCCTGTCAATCCCCACACTTGGGGACTGTTTTTGTATCCCTACAGTCCTCCTACCAGCACTTGACACCTGATGTCTGCACTTACCCTTGCACTTGCCACTTGCTGGCCGTTACTTTTACTTATTGTTATTTTCTATTCCCATGTACTGCACTGTCCCTTCCCCCACCCCATGCATTTGCACGATCTGAATGACACCTGGCCTCGTAGGATCATTGTCTGTCCTCCCTTTGTTCTGCCTCCCTTGCCTCGTCACACCTTGAAACACTTGTGTATAGGCGCGTTATAAATGCCACATCATATCATAGTATCCTGAACCACATCTAAATATAATTAAAAACGCCTTAAAGGTCTTCAAAAAATACAATTATGGTTTCTTGAGCTCTATGGTTTTCTTATGCATGGGTTTGGTTATCATATGCTTTTACTCATTTCTTGTTTTCATCCTTGCAGGGCAGTGACCGTGTTAACAGCAAATTGGCAAAAAGAATGCCGACTGGAGCAAAATAAACGTAGAATACTGCTTTCAATCCATGACAACGGATTGAATGCAGTATTACTGCAATTTTACTTAAGATGTAATTCCTTTTGGCCAGTTTCAATTGTTTTAGTCGCCCTTCAATGCGAACGCTAAATACTGCTTTCAATCCAGTGTCATTAATGACACCGTATTGAAAGCAGTATTACGTTATGTTATGTTCTCAGTACTTGTATAGCGCACCGTCACCAACGGAATTGGTCCCCAGGCGCTCTGGCAGATCTGTAAACAGGAAGGGTGGGGGTAGGGTTAGTCAGGAGGAGGGGAGAAGGAGAGTGGGAGATGTGGTGTGCTGTTGGCAGCTTCAGCTCGGTTGACACCGAGTGCTGGGCTTTGGTGCTAGTATCGGATCGGATGAAGGCCTCGAGTGCTGTGGGTGAAGTTTGTGTGTTGTTGATGCGGTGTGGTCAAGTGCGTGCAGATTGCTGGGAGAGAGATGGTTGTGTGGTTTTGTGTGGGTTTAAGTAAGCAGAAGATTGAGGATTGGGTTAGTGGGGTCTGTATCCAGGTTCAGGTACTTACGATTCCGTTAGAGTTGTATAACTGTGGGTTCGGATGTTGCTGTGGGTTCGGATGTTGCTGGTTCCTGGTGGCCGACTCGATTTGGTGGTGTTGCGCTGGTCCAGCTGTATCCTATTGAGTATAGTATGGATTGGTGGGTGCGTGTGAACCTAATCTTCAGGTGTGGGACTGGGTGGGTGATATCTATTCTTAGGTAATCTAGTGTGACCCTGGTCGGTTAAGGCTTTGAGTGGTTCAGGGTTGCTGTCATGTTGAAGTGTTGTCCTAGTGGGTCCGTCTTGGTGAGCGTGTGTATTAAGACGTTCGTATCCTTCTGTTGTGACTGATTCTTTGATTTCCATGGAGCGAACATCCTTGAGACTGTTGTTTAGTTGTAGTTTGTGTGGCATTGTGCTTCCTGCTTTGTATTGGTGGGCCGTGTGTAGTGATGAAACATTCTGTTTCTCACTCATTGCCTTGGGCCCGTGATGCAGTGCTTCCTTTCCCTCTCTATGATATGCATTTATTTTGCCTAAGCTTTCATTCTTTTTGGCTAGTTTGCCTTATGTTTTAGTTGCCCTAAATTGAAGGGTGACTAAAACATAAGGCAAAGTGGCCAAAAACTGTGGGCGGAGCTGTGTGCAAATGGGCGCAGTCTTGTATGGGTGTGGGCGGGGCATACATCTCAGGGTTTGTGATTTTGAAATGTAGGCAGGTAGGCATAAAAGGGCTCCACCACGTACAGAACGGCCCCTTTATAGTACAAAAGGGTTCTTGCTTGGAGTTATCAGCCCTTCGTCGAAGAAGGGGGTCGTTTGTGGAGGAGTGGCAGTTGGGTGAGAAGGGGGAGCAGTTGGGGAGGGTGGATTGTGGGGTGAGAAGGGGAGAATTGTTGTAGATGGGTATGGAGAGGTGCAGTTTGTGGTGAAGGCGCCAGTATTGGAGCAGAATAGGCATGGACGCTTGAATGAGAAGGTGTACTTGTAGAAGGGGGTGGGGGCAGTTGGTGAGGTAAATAGGTGGGGGTTTGGGGCAGTTGAGGGAGAAGGTAATTGGGGAGAAGGGGGCTGTGGGAGAAAATGAGGGAGAAGGGGCAGTTAGGAGAGGCTGGATTGCAATTGAGAGAGAGAGATAGATAGATAGAGAAGGGGATGTGAGGGGACAATTGAGGGAGAAGGGGCAGTTGGGGGAGAAGGGGATGGGTCAGTATAAGGGGTATGGGAGAGAAGGGGGTTGGAGGGCAGTTGCGTGACAGAGAGAAGGGGCCATTTGGAGAAGAAGGGATGGTCACCTGGGTGAGAATGGGGCACTTGGAGGAGAAGGGGCAGGGTGGCTAGGGAAGAAAGGCAGCTTAGAGGGCGATGGGGCCCTTGGGTATGGAGGGGCAGTTGAGAGAGAGAGAAGGAGCTGGAGGGGAGTTCAGATTCAGGGGTGTTTAAGAGAGAAGGGGTGAGGGGCAGATTGTAGTGACGGGGGCTGGGGCAGTTGAGGGAGAAGGGTCAATTGATGGGGAGGTGGCAGGACAGTTAAGGGAGATGGTGAAATTGGTGAGGTTTGGGGCAGTTGAGGGAGAAGTGGCACTTGGAGAGGAGGGTTGGGGCAGTTGTGGGAGAAGGGGCAATTGGGAGGAGGGTTGGGGGAGAAGTTGAGGGACAAAAGGGCAATTGGGGCAAAGGGTTGAGGCAGTTGGAGAAGGGGGCAATTGGCGAGGAAGGTCAGGGCAGTTGAGAGAGAAGGGGCCAATTGGGGAGGAGGGTTGGGGCAGTAGAGGGAGAAGGGGCAGTTGGAGAGGAAGCGTGGGATGGCAATTGAGGGAGAACGGGCAATTGGTCATGGGGGGCCAATTGAGGGAGAAGGTGATGTGAGAGCCAATTGAGGGAGAAAGGGGTAGTGGTTGTTGGGGGAGAAGGGAGTTTGGGGGTCGTTGAGGGAAGGGGGGTAGTTTGGGAAAGAAGTGCTGCGCGAGAAGCAGGTAGGTGATGTTGGGGCAGAAGGGAGGCAGGGGCTGGGGGCAGAGGGAGGAGAAGGGATGTGGGGGAAGTTGAGGGAATGAGGGGCAGTTGTGAGAGAAGGGGCACTTGAAGGAGAAAGATGGGGTAGCTGGGGAAGAAAGACCGCTGTTGGGGGGAAATGGGGCAGTTGAGGGAGAAGGGGGTGGAGAGGTGTTTGAGGTAGAAGGGGATGGGGTGAAGGCTTTGGGTGGCAGTTGGAGAATAATGATGCTATTTATATGGCGCTTTCGCCAAAGCGCTTTACATGGAACATATGTACATACAATATCACCCAACCGAAGTTGGTACTCGAAAGGCTGAGTTTGACTTGCTGATCACACAAAGATCACAGCAGTGAGTGCTCAACACACTGAGCTAACTTACTGGGGCTATTGACGGAGAGAAGGGGTGGGAGCTGTTGACAGAGAGAAGGGGTGGGAGCAATTGAGGGAAAGAAGGGGACGGGGGCAATTGAGTGAGAATGCATTCTCTGTTAGATGTCTTTGAGGCAAGCATTAAATACGTTTTCTCGCTCAAGTGTTTGGCTACTAGGATTTCATCCCAGATTGTCATGCTTCCAGTACAGACACTTACCCACAAGACCACATAAGTGTCATCAAAGCACACGTCTCCTGTTTGAATTCTTTTTTTCTTGGAATATTTCATTATACATTGTTGGGTTTAAAAGGTGGACTTAGTTATTGGAAATGGTCCTCTCTTAGGATACTGTTCCAATTTTGATTTACTTTTTGCGGCACCGGGTCTGGCTTCATTGTCATTGCATAAATGCTGCGGGTCTGTCTGCTTTCTGCAGTTTTTTATTACCTAAAATCTATGGGCCTGCCAGCACTGTGTCACTGCCTAAAGGCTGTGGGCCTGGCTGCACTATCATTACCTAAAGGCCTTGGGCTGGGTACACTGTGTCTTTACACAGAAAGTCTTCACTCTAAACCACTGAATCAGGGTCTACTGCAAGACCACCCCACTAGGGCCATGCCACCACCATATGGGCACCCTTCCCTGACTAGCCTACTGAGTCTGATCCACCCTGTCCTTGCACTACTTGACCCTGACCCCTGGTTCCTTGGGCACTTGCCCTCTCGTACTTCCTATAGCACTTGCCCAGCCCCTGGGGCCACCTTTCTCCCTGACCTGCCTCCACCCCCTGCACTTCCTCTTACTGCACTTGCATGATCCGAATGTCACAAGGCCGAATAGGACAGTTTTATTTGCATTCCCCTCTGCACCCCCACACCCTTGCCTTGTGGCACCTGGAAACACATTTTGCTGTATAGACGCCCTACAAATGCTCAATAAATAAATGTAAAATATAAAGATACAAATGTAGTTCACCACAAATGTAGTTCACTTGACATTTAAAGTGCACCAAACAAAAGAGCATTGGCCTTAAAAAAAAAGTTATCAACAGAAAAATAACCTGACAGAGGGCATTTTTCATTAAATACGCTAGCCAAGTATAAAAGTTGCTCACCTTTTAAACCCAGCAATATGTAGTGAAATATTTCCTAGAAAAAAAAATCCCAATACGAGCATGTGGTTTGATAATCATTTTATGCGTCTTGTGGGTAAGTTTCTGCACTGGAAACATGACAACCTGAGTGAAATCCTGGTAGCCATATGCTTGAGCAAGCTTCATTGAGCTCCCTCCTTGAAATCCCTCAGTGATAACTCCAGGGAAATTGCAGCTTGCAATTGGCATTAGGAAATGTATTCTCCATTATAATCTATGCAGCACGAAGTTGCTGAATCCTTTGTTACAATGAATTCATCCATCCCGCTCCTTATATATTATGTGATCAGATATGTGTGCCAGGGATACATAACCAAATGAAACTGATTGTGCCCCCAATTACCCTTTTTACGCTGACCATCTTGCATTATAAAACCTTAAACTACACCACAGCAATGCATTGTTATATGCAGGTGGATTTTCACCAACTTCAAGCCAGGTGGGTGCCCATACATATTTTGTATTCAGCTTCAATCAAATCCAAGCAGTTTCTTTGCGTCCATCAGATATGTATGAATTTCATGTTTATACTAGCATTTCTGGAGCTGAGTGAGACTTGGTAATGAATAGATTTGCAGTGTGACGATAGCGCTTTAAAGTAGCTTGTGGTGGGGAATCAGGAGTTAACAATCTATACATTGTTTTAACAGACAGCTGTGGATTGCATTACTTATGCCATGATTATCCTGCACTATAAGAGCAAACAGCTCATTCCAGAATGGCCATTCGTCATGTTGGTGTCTCCGTGCATTGTGCTACTAAAAGCACTCAGCAGCAGATTTTGTACATTAGTGACATATTAGGAAGGGCATATGTACTTGCAACAGTTGCGTATTCTATTTTTATTTTATTTTGTATTTATAGCAGCGCACAAAACCCTGAGGCATCTAGGCGTTCGTTACAATGGGTATGGTGTGACAAGATGTAATCAGGTGAAATGGGCAAGCACATTTTCAGCACAAGGCGGAAAAATCGTAGTTGGGTAGGTTACAAGCAGATTACAGGCGCAGCACGAGGCTGAAATGTCATGAGCAGGTGAGTTACAGGCAAGTTATGTGTACACCAGGAGGCTAAGGCAGACAAAGGCGGGTAAGTTGCAGGCAAGTTGTGGGAAACGATTGTGTAGGAGCAGGGTCTGGTAAAGCCTCACCTCATGGCATGAGGTACTACATCAGGAGTGCATGAAGCATAAAAATAAACGATTAAGTAACAGCAAGGTCTGGGGGATACATCAGGAGGGCATGAAGCAAAGTAAGAAACAATTGAGTAGCAGCACAGTCTGGTAAAGCCTCACCTCATGGTGCCGGGTGCTACATCACGAGTGCATGAAGCATAATAAGAAACATTTCAGTAACAGCACAGTCTGGGGGCGACATCAGAAGTGCATGAAGCATAGTAAGACACATTTGAGTAACAGCACAGTCTGGTAAACCTCATGGTGTGAGTGGCTACATCGGGCGTGCATGAAGCATAATACATAATAATAAACATTTGAGTAACAGCACAGTCTGGCAAGGGCTCACACATGGTGCTCGGGGCTACGTCCATTGTGCAAGAGGCATAGTGAGAAACATTAGTGTAAATGCATAGGCGGGGAGGCTTTGCAACAGTGTTGCTAGTGTAAGAAATGCCAAGAACATATTTGAAAAGAGAATAATGACAGTGGTTCCAATGCCGGTCATGTTGCAATGAGTACACAGCGAGCCATTCAAGTGCTGCATATTTAGAACAAATCTCCAGTTACTAAACCAACATAGGATACTAGCTGCACTCACAAATAGGGACAGTTCAGACAGGGACACTTCCATAGTAAGCCACTATAAATTAATGGTCTTGGGTAACGACTAGTTTCACAAAAATAATTGGAGCATAATAAATGTACCTTTTTTTCTTTTAGGTAATAATTCAAATCATGACACTCTTTAATGTGCTTTTCTTTGATTGCGACAATTCTCTGTATATTAGAAAGGATGGGGAATTTGGGTCATTGGCAACTCCTGGTGAAGTTAATTGTAAATGGCTGGTAGAGGATATTGATGAAAGTGGAAGAGATATACGTGAAGAAAAGGTTTTAAAAGCAGTAGTGCTTTTCCAATCAGCAGATAAGCAAAGTATATATGTTTGTCCCTCTATTGATGTTTGGGGAGAGGAGGGTACATCTAACATGCCTACACCGAGGCATCCCCTTTTTTCAAACATACAGATCAGTGCTGCACAATGCCCACCATTCTTTCACAGCATCTCTACATCCTCTAAATTACATCAAATGTATAGATAGCCTACATGATTCTGACACTTTCATTGTTGGTATGTGATAGCTAGAGAGTAGATGCTTTTAACACTTGTTTTATTTAATTGTGACTAACAGTTACAGGCCACACAAAGGCACAATAAGTTGGCAATACAACATTTGCAGGCATTGCTGGCTGCTCTGACCAGGACCGATTAATTCCCGGAACCAGCAAGTCGTTGGAAATGGACATAAAACCATCCGCACAACAAAAGGTGATACTTTTTTCTTCTCCTTTATAACATATTTCTATTCCTTTATGGCATATTTCTATTCCTTTATAACATGTTTCTATTCCTTGATGTATTGTCGCGTACACATTGTATAACCAAATCTTTGTGTTAATATAAATGAATAGTCAATATTCTGCATAGATTCTGGCCAGGCCCATTTTTTCATGTACAGCTTAAAAAATAAAACATCATCTAGATGATGGATATTTGCACAATAATTGTAGGCGTGGCTGTATTTGACATGTTTGCAGACACTCAATATTTTCTGCATCTACTCTCCTGCTATTTACCAGCAACTGCTCCATATACAATCTATGTATCCTAGCAGTGGAACGTTGTTCTCCTACAGTTAATAATGCATAGTGTGCCATGGCGGCCAAAGTGCAAGTCTAGAAAGAAGCTAAAAGGGTCCTTGACTCATTAAGTAAAAATGTCATGATTTATTTTAATCCAACTGTTTAGGGATATTGTTGAATATCTAAGTATTCAAATGTCTACACATCAGACCCAAATTGGAAACTAAACGTGTTCATTTTGGAATGGATTGCAGAATGTTAAAACAAGGATGTGAATCTGGTTAATAACACATGGTACGAGTTAACATGTGTTTACCTTTGTTTTTAGTATTCAACGAAAATCATAACCAACTTTCCCTTTCTTTACATTTCGCGACTGTATTGACAAGATACCAAAAGGATTTTTTTAAAGTGACAAATGGAGTTTCTTTTTTTAAACCTTAAAAACATTGTTCCATAGGACGCACCAATTGTGCCACCAAAGCCACACTATTTTCCCCCTCATAACCGAACCGTTGCCAATTTGAAAACTATAGTTAACGTACTTAATTTTGAGAGTACCTTTACCACATTGAATGGACACCATATGTACATGGTGGCCATTATGCAAGAGCTGTTTGAGAATCAATTCGCTATTGCGTGATCAAATTCTATTCTGGACTAAATTGATATTTCTTTTTAATACATTTTAAAACCTTTCCCTCATAATATTTTATTGCACATTTGCCGTTCCTGGTTTCCAAGCAGACTAAAGCAAGGTAATTAAAGTCAGGGATTGGGTACTGTCTTTGGGGTGTTGTATATTTAAATTGTTAGTCCATCCAAATATTCAATGAATCACTGATGCATGGTTTTCAGGCAGGGGGTGTTGGGTCACCGATATAAGCAGGGTGCACGTTGGCATGTCTGGAGGTCATGTGTTTCTGGACCTTCTGCTTATGTTAATTAGCAAAGGGTTTAAAATACTATTTCCCCATATCCGCATATGTCTTCTATTTCTAATTGTGTGATGGTTTCTAATGTACAAATCAAACAGCTGTATCTATACAATTAATCTGTCAATCTTGTTTCTGCATAATTGCCCCGTCTCCCATCCTCAGCGACTCACTGCCTGGCTCAACAGCTCCTCAAAGACATATTAACCCCTTTGACCACTAAAGACCATAAATCTTCTGAATGGAGTCACAGAAAACCATCATTCATTTTCAGTTCAAATCTATCTTTTAAGCCTGTTTTATTTTTTTAGTACACATGCATGTAAATGTAGTGACGCATTTGTACGTTGACATTTTAACATGAGTTAATCCTGTATTTATTCTACAATAATGAATTTAACAATACCTATTCAGATGTGTATTTATGTTCATGTATCCTATCTTTTTTGTAGAATTTTTGAGATCTGTTTCCAAGGACTACATTTGGCCTACTGTGAACTGCAGAGTGATGAGAAGGAAGTTTTCTGCCAAAATTTGCAAAACCAGAAGAGGCCTAAGAAGCTCCGCCTTTTGAAATGCAGAATGGTTGATTTTTATTTGTATTTTTGCAAACAGTTATTTATTCTTATAAAATACTGCTATGACATTAAACAGCATTGGTTAAATAAAAAAATGTTGAGCACTTTCTGAGCCTATGTTTGATTGAAGATATCTTATAGCCGCAGCAATACTTTGTTAAAATTCAGCAATTTATACCTGGAGTATTTTACACCCGAATGCAAGCAATTTTACTAATCAACAACGAAATGTACAACAATGTCCATTTTTAACAGATTGCCCCAAAGTTATTGATTTCTGTGGCGAAACCCATACATTTATATATTCACTGTTTATGGAACCAGACAAGAGTATTGTTGTTTCAGTCATTTACTGGGCAGCTCATCTGTGTGGAGCAAACATGCTGTGTTAAACTGAAGATGCAAATGTGCTTGTGTGTAGAACTTTATAGTTGGTCTGGCACATTTGTAGGATTTGCCAATTTGGAAAATGTTGGATTTTGTGCTATTGGGTATTGTCTGTGATTTCTGGTGGGGCCAGCAAGTGTTTTCTTGGGTGTGGTGGATGGTCAAACTGATTGCTAGCCGCTCATAGTGATATCGGGGTGAAATGACTGTCAGCAGTCTGTCATGCAGACGTACCTTTAACAGATCCTGTTCAGGTCGCTGGAAATGTGTATTTTAGTGCAGTGCTTTGTATTTGTGGGTGTTTATTGGGTGTGATGCCATGTTTGCTAGAGGTGAGAACTGAAATGAGGGAGTTTACAGGTTGGTTCGTGACACTGTGGGGTGGATTTGTGCTTTTGTACACTAAATTGGCAAACTTAGTTAAAGACATGTGGATGCTCTAGCACAGAAGGCAAAGATGGAAAGTGACGGCTGCAATATTCCCTCGAGTTTTTCCAGTACACTATTCATAAGTCTAACTAGTCTCATCCTAAAGGAATACCATCAGTCTTAACCAAAAGGGATACATACTAGGGAAATCAAAACCCTTTTCCTAAATCTTTTGGAAGCATCTTGAAATAATGTAAACTCATACTGGGGTTGTCTACAATAATCATTCACAATTAAAAACCCATCCTAAAGTTCTCATGGAACCATCCTGGAGTAATCCCCACCCATCCTGAAGCTGTCATGGGGTCATTCTGGAGTAATCCTGAAGTTGTCACGGGGTCTTCCTGGAGTAATCCCCACCATCCTGAAGTTGCCATGAAGTCATCCTGGAGTAATCCTGAAGTTGTCATGAAGTCACCTTGGAGTAATCCGAAGTCATCCTGAAGTTGTTGTGGAGTCATCCTGAAGTAATACAAGACCATCACTGGAAGTAATCAGAACTAGTTTCTGTGATAACTCTAAAGTCATCTCATTTAAATATTTCAGCCTACGCACATACTTCAGGATGATCTTCCTCAACTATGCATGGGTGACTCTAGGATGATTTCAGGATGATCTTCCTTTTGGACTGGGGGGCTCACCCCTTCCTATGACGGCCTACCACTTCCATATCAACCAAGATGGTCTGCATGCCACCTCAGCACTATGTGCCACCAGACTTTCCAATGTAGGACACAATGTGATATTCACCTGAGTAACCGCTGGGGCAGCCTAGGGATTCCCATAATTCCGATTGACATGTCTCTCATTTCTCCACTGTCCTGCCCACTGCTTCGGACCCTGTGGCAGGTGAATACTTCAACACAGGCCATCTTCTGTCCTCCACCCAGGCAGCTCTGCCTAACGTGAACTGATGCCTCCACACCACTCTGGGCTGTGCCACTTCCAGAGGTGGACTGAGGACCAAAAGAAGCCCTGGAAATAATTTTCAAAGTGGCCCCATATTACACATTTTCAGCAAGCCCATTCCTTTTCCAATGAGAACATTTGGAAATATTATAGATTACCACACAAAAGAGGCCCAGGATGTAGAGGCCTACTGGGAAATCTCCAGAGTTCCCTATAGGCCAGTCCACCCTGTGCCACTGCCCAACCTCCTAGGTCACTCCTTGGGCTGCCCCGCTAGTGTGACGGGCCAGGACTTACAGCCTCTGTGCCGGGCCCCTCTCATCATCCCGGTCTGCAACACTGAAGCAGCCTGGGTCTAACTGCTGCACCTGCTCTTGGCTCTCCCGCTCAAACCCTGGCTCACCCGAGCAGGGAACACAGCTAGCTTCCCTGTTCCTGCTCCATCTTATCCAGGGGCAGTCTGCTGGTGCCTTCACTTGCTCATAATGGCAGCCCGTGGCATATGCAACCCGTGGCTCTAGGCCTCTAGCCCTGCTCCCCGCAGCACACTGCCTGGGATGCTTGTGACGTTGCCCGGTACAATTATGTCTCTCTGCACTCTGGCCACCACTCAAGAGTGCAGCCCTCCCAAGAGAGCTGTGCTGTCACTGTCCTGCTGCCTCTCCTTTAGTCATTTTTGTAACAGTTTTTTCCATTTTGTTCTGGCCTTTCTGATTCCAAATATTGAATGTTTTCTATGACTATACCTTGAATATGGAGGGTTGAGTTGTGGGGCATTTCCCTTGTTTTTAGATTTTGCAGGGAATGGTGAGTGTTCTGTTCTCCATATTTTAATTACTTCTTTTAAAATATTTTGTTATTGGCAGTAGTTACATTACAAGAGTATGCATGACCAAATCATATGCTCTCACATTCCGACAACATGCCAATTTCTCTTTAATTCTCCCCAATACAAATGAGAAAATACTCTCATCTCAAACCCCAACATAAACCCTCCACCCCCAGGGTAGCAAAGTGTTGCAGGTTTGAAAGTCTATGCATTTTACACCACAGCACTATATCTTTTCCACAGGCAATAGGGGGGTCGCGCTCTGCTGCCTGGGCAGTAGTCCAGTTCGAGAGTGCCACTTGGCCATTCGAAACACCCTTCATATATGCCAATCCCCTTCTCTTACACCACCCTTTTATCCCTCATATGGTCATAAGCGGAACATGATATGATATGATATGATATAATATGGCATTTGTAACGCGCCTATACACTAGTGTTTCAAGGCGCGACGAGGCAGGGAGGGGGGAACAAGGGGAAGACAGACAACGATCCTACTAGGCCAGGTGTCATTCAGACCGCGCAAGTGCAGGGGTAGGGGGAAGGGAAAAAGTGCAAGGGGAAGGGGAGGGGGGAAGTGCTGTACAAAGTAAGTAGAATAAAAATAAATAAATAGGGCCAGATGGTGGCAAGTGCAAGGTAAGTGCAGACACGTGCTGGGAAGGGGGGGCTGTAGGGATACAGAGACCGTCCCGCAGTGCAGGGGTTGCCAGGGAGGCAGTGCAAGTGGAGAGTGGCTGGGCCCAGGACCGAGGTCGGTGAGAGTGGCCCAGTTGCAGATTCAGTGCAGTTTCAGTGAATAATTTAGCAGGGGAGAGGGAGAGAGAAAGCAGAAGCAAAGAGGAAGGTTTTGAGGTGCTTCCGGAACCGGAGATGGTTCTCCTCAAGTTTCAGGGAGGCAGGAAGGCTGTTCCAGAGGGATGCCCCTGCTGCGGAGAGAGATCTACCCCCAGCTCGTTGCTTCGAGAAGCGGCTGACCCTGAGGGAGTTGGAGACGGATGAGCAAAGGGCTCGGGAAGGAAGATATTTAGGAAGGGAGACTTGAAGGTATTTAGGCTCCAGGCCCCAGAAGGCCTTGTGGACAATGCAGAGGGTTTTGAACTTAATCCTTGCAGTCACTGGGAGCCAGTGTAGAGATTTCAGTCCTGGAGAGATACGGTCCCTGGGCCTGAGGCCAAGGACAAGTCTCGCAGTTCTGTTCTGGATGAGTTGCAGAGGGCTGAGAGTGTAGGCAGGCAGATTAAGATAGAGGCCGTTACAGTAATCCAGCTTCGAGAGAACCAGGGCTCGGGAGACAGTGAGCTTCTGGGGAAGGAGAGGAAGGGAAGATTACCTCTGAGGAGGTGCAGCTGGTAGTGTGACTTCTTAGAGACGTCAGATATATGAGGCGAGAAGGAGAGTGTGGAGTCGAAGATGACCCCGAGGTTTTTTGCCTTGCAGGTAGGAGCAGGAAGAGGGCCAAGAGAGGCTGGCCAGAGAGCTGCAGGGAAGGAGGGAGTGGGTGTGCCGATGAGTAGAATCTCAGTCTTACTGGCATTAAGGCAGAGGTCATTGGCGCCACACCATTCCTGGATAGCAGACAGACAGTCACAGATGAGGGAAGGAGAGGAGGAGGCCGAGGGTAGCCTGAAAATGAGCTGGGTATTGTCCGATCAGGCCAAACTTGCTAAGGAAGGCCGCCCACTCCAATTTGCATGTAGGTCTCTGATCATGTAGCAACCCGGTCAGCAACTCCATCTCATAAATGTCCCGAGCTTTAAGAGCCCTTTGATGCTCACTAGGGAGCAAAGCCATCTTCCAATCCCCGGCCAGACAGGTGCGCGCTTTGAATAAGAGAAAGTTGACCATATGTGGCAACCTCCTCCACTCCCCATCAAGCACTTCCACTTCAAACAGCACCCGCCAGTGGTTGAGATTTCTCTCCATTCCATCCAGGGACTTTATCCATCCCAGGACCTCCTTCCAAAAACCTTGCACCACTTTACAACCCCACCACATATATCAATAGTCTGCCCTTTGGCAACATCCCCTCCAACATCAGGGGTCTACCTCTACATACATCTTTGACAACCTCACATAGTCCCACTACCCTACCATTTATGTAAAAACTTAACACCATGGATTTTATATTGGCATGCAAACGACGTTCTATGTGCATTCTTGCACAACATTCTCCACTGCTCCACATCGATAGCAAGCCCCAAATCCATCTCCCATCTCCTGCATTTCTATGTTACCCCCCAGGCTGCTAGTAGGGCCTCCTACAACTTGGAGATCAAGCTCTTCGTAGAGACGTCCGTGCTCAATATCACTTCAACTCTCTCTGTAGAGCCTCCTTCCATTCCGACAACATCTATGCACCTTTGAGTTATAGGTATTTAAACACTCATAGCGTCCCTATTCCCAAGCCCTCCTCCAGCACAGTTAGGCCCACAAACTGCTCTCCCTTCACTAACTGCCCCACCATTTCCATCCCTGCCTCAAACCAATCTTGAAACCAGGCATGGTCCGGGAAACTGTTGCATATCAGGTGTGTCCATATATGGCTCAGTGGCGACAGCCACGTTGTGACTCCAACCATCTCCCTTTTAGTCCTCCACAGTTCCCCCTAGTGGGCCCAGGAAACGATGCCCATAGATTGTCCGTGGAATCGCCTTCTGCTGTGCCCATAGCCATTCTCCCAGCTTAACTGGCCTGAAAATATGGTTCTCTACCTGCACCCACTGTTTCTGCGCATCTACTCAGAAATGTGGGACCAGGGCCCTAAATTGTGTTACCCTATAATACAGGTGCATGTCTGGTATCCCCACCCCACTGCTCTCCTTTGGTTGAATCGGGACCCTGTAGGGCACCCTCAGCTTCTGCCCCAGCTAATGTATCAACCCGGCACTTTATCTTTGTAAAGTGTGTGCCTCGCAATGGGCAGCGCCTGATAAAAGTATAACACTTTAGGCAGGAACATCATTTTGACTGCATTCAGTCTACCCATTCACAACAGAGGGAGCCTTGACCACTTGACCATGTCCTCAAAGAGCATACACAAAAATGGAGGTAGTTGATCATATACAGATCATTTAGGTCTTGAGGTATCCGTATTCCCCGGTACTTTATACTATTCTGCTAAAAAGGGATACCAAGGTCGCTTAAATCTACACCCATAGTCTGCGTCTCCCGGCCTTTAGGAGCAAGGACTGATTTACCCATATTAACTATGAACCTTGATACCTGCCAGTATTCAACTAACACCCAGAGCCCCCCTCCCCCTGGACCAAGGTGGCTACGTCGGAGAGATGGAGGAGGATATGGTCAGCATAAAGGTTGAGCCTATTCTCCGCCCCCCCTACTCTGATACCAGATATCTGCTCATCCTGTCTCATCTTTATACTGAGTGGTTCTATGGGGAGAGCGAAGAGCTGGGCAGATAGGGGTTCACTGCCTCATACCTCTACTGAGACAAAAGGCTCGGGAGGTCTTTCCATTAACCACCCCGTGCATTTGGCGTGGCCTAAATCGCGCTGATTGCGGACCCCTTTCTTTCCCCAAGCCCCATCTCGCTAAGCACTGCAAATAGGAATCCCGACTCAATGCGAACAAATGTCTTTTCGGCATCAAGGCTGAGTAATGCATAACCATACGATTCTACAGAGACATGCTCCATGAGGGCTAATGTTTTCCTTATGTCATCTGTACCTTGTCGTCCCACAATAAAGCCCACCTGATCTGGGTGTATCAGCCATGTCATTATGCCCTCCAGGCGAGAGGCCAGTATGCGTGTGAATATTTTTGTTAGAACAAATTGAGCAATGATATCGGCCAATAGAAGGGGCAATAGATTGGGTCCCTCCCTTCCTTGAGTATCACCGTTATGAGCGCATTACTAAAGAATGCCGGGCGCGGTCCCTGTCTCGAAAATGTTATTATACACCTTGGTCATGTGCATCAGAGGGATACCCGTAAAGCGTTTATAAAAACCCATCGTGTATCCATCCTCACCCGGGGGTCTTACCATTGGGGAGCCACTGGATCGCTTCCAACACTTTCTCAGCGGTTAAAGGGCTCTCTAAAAAGTGAGCTTCTGGGCCAGTGAGCCCCTCTATTTCCATGCGCCGGAGATATTCATCCATATTTTAATTTTGAATAAGTTTGACATCTAACACATGGGCCAAGTAGGTCCGTATTGCTACAAGTGCTTTTACACCTTGGGTTTTTGAAGCCTTTTTGGAAATACTTGGTGCAGGATGGGGGTTATAGATTATTTTTACATACTGCTTTTCTGCTGGGCTAGCATACTGTATTTTATCCCTTGAATGATAAAGAGCATAACTGAACTGTGTGACTTGGTGGAGGGTCACCACTGCACCATGGTTATTACACAGTACTGTGTATAATTATACACTTAGGACTAGGTTTATATACGTTTTGGTAGCCTTTGAACTAATAAGAATGTACAGTGAAATATGTTAGTCTAAAATCTTTCAATATGATTATGTTCACAGTTGTGTTCCTGAAGAAGGGCAAGTGCCTGCGAAACACGTTGAGCAACGGACTTTGTGAAATAAAGAAGCTTCAACAGTTTTACATTAATTTAATCTGAATATTTTTGTTCCATAATATAACAATTACTGTATAGAACTGTTTCTGAAATTTTGTTTCTAGTTGTGTTCACAGCATTAAGGTGTGCAGGGAACGGGAGTGTCCTGTTCTTGGACACCATCTGTTTGTTTCTGCCAATATATTTCATACTCTCGTTGGTTTGGCCATTAAAAGTGGCATGTCACAATAAGAAAACATGTCCAAACTGGTTCCAATATAAGCCAGTCTAGACCCAGAAGAACAGTTATCCTGATTGCATCATCAGAGATGCTCAGTTAATAAAATGTCATGCTACAGTAAGAAATATACAGGCCGCTACACCAAAACACCAGTCTAGTGAGGTAATACTACTTATCATGAGTGCTTTATCAAAGATGCAGAGTAATAAATGTCATGCCACAGTAAACAATGGCTAAACTGGCTGCACCAATATGCCAGTCTAGGCAGGTAATGACACACCTGAACTTTGTTTTGCCCGAAAATACCAGTGAAACATGCAAAGTCAATAAAGGTTGTGTCAAAAATGCTTTAGTGATCCCCAGTCTCCCAGGGCCTTACACACACACATCCACTTTCACCCACCCATACATCTCCTCTCACATTCATTCACACTGCATTCACCACACAGACATGCACTCACCCACCCAGAACATTCACACACACAATCACATTCATACCCATTCACACACCAGTCACTCACTCATACATCTACTCTCACGTACACTCAGATTTGCCACTACTAAGCCTTGTACTCCTGGGGATTAGAAGTTGTTATTCATAGGCAGTAACGTGACTCACCACTTAACCAGGAAGTGGCTTTGTTGTCATACTGCCTGGGAAGGCAGTTGTAATGTCTTGTGTCTGAGGTGACCCCATAATGGAGGCATCTTCAATGGCAGCGGCTTCACCCTCCTTTCTCTCTTTCCCCGGAGATGCCAGTGGCTCAGTCCTTTGGCTCTGTCCGCATCTAATAACAACAGTGGGAGGACCCATTCCTTGGAGGCCTTTATGTGATTTACCACATGACAAGGCGTCTTATCACGTAACGGATTGTGGTGGTGAGGGTCACTGGGTTCATCACAGCACTTTATAATTGCCAGGTTGCCATATCTCCTGGACGTCCAGCGAAGGGCGGGAAGTAAAGGTAATTTATTCATATCTATGCCTCTTCTTAGCCTGTTATTGCTGGATCCCTAGATGCAGGTACTGTTTTATTAACATTTATGATATAGCTCTTTCTCTTTTAAGATGTATTATTTTGGGCTTGCCTCACCAATCCCTGTAGTTAATCATTGCAGATGTACCAGACATAGCAGACCTGCCGGTCAAGTGAGGTTAATTACGACAACGACAATCGTGTCTCAATACCTATGAAGCGCATACATGCCACCATTTATTCCCAAAATAACTTTGTTAATGCTGCTCTGCTGAAATATAGAGCTGCTCTTGCAGAAGGTTACTGGTCATTTGGTCGGAAAAAAAAAGTCGACAGGACAAATGGTCGACTCAATTTGGTCGAAAGACAAATGGTCGAATTTTTTTTTTTGTATTTTCACATTTTTTTGGGGGGGGGGTGGGTCCCCCCAACCTCTTTTTTTGCTTAAAAACCCTTTTTTTTCCTAAACGAAAACCTGAAAAATATACATAAAAATAAAAAACGACCATTTGTCTTTCGACCAAATTGCGTCGACCATTTGTCTGTCGACCAATTTTCTGTCGACTAAATGAGTGGACAGCCTTGCAGAATTCGACTTTTGGCTGGCTTTTTGCTATGGTTCAGACTTATATCTTAAGGGTAAGGCTGATGACCACCTCTAATCAGGCACTAACAATAGCACTGACGCAACCACTAGAAGAGGTATTTTTTCTGGAATTGAAAAGTAGAATTATTTTATAGGGGGGCGGCGGCTTGAAGGGAGATCTGGTACTAACTGGGGGTGTTCTGCAACGGAGGGGGGGTTTGTTAAAGATGGCTGTGAACTCAAAAGCATAATTGCCCATGCAGTCTTATTTTGTTACTATAATTGATGATTGGCATTTATCTTTGGGAATGAAAAAGTTGTTTGATCATGGAATGATTGACTATTTTTATATTGAATCACTGTAAACGTTTCTTGTAAACTGAAATACATTTTTGTGATTAATTCTTAACAGAAACGTGGTTTGATGACATCTCATCTGCGTGCTCAGATCACCTTTTACCAGAGAATGGCTCTTTTCTGCATATGGACAGGACTGGGAAAAGAAGAGGCAGTCCTTCTTTAAGCTGCACGAACTCCTTAAAATGTAAAGTGGTACACTCTGCAAAGCCATCTTATTTTGAATATTTGCCCTTTCATGTTCTTTATCAAAGAAACTAGCTTATGGGGCTCATTCTGCGTTTGCCTGTGCGGTAGGAAAAGTGTCAGTAATTCCTTTGCCGCCACTTTTACCACTCCACCAAATAATAAGAACACACAACTGCCAAGATAACCAGTGCTAATTCCGCCAACGGAATTACTGCCCAAAAAAGCAATGGCAATTCAACTGAATCACAAGGTGAAAGGCCCCTGAAATACTGCCACAAACTAGGTGGTAATTGCTCAAAAAATGCATTTCAGTTACCTCCACCTCAGAGGTGATGAAAATAAGCCGCAGATGGATCCATTTGCATCCCAAAAAGTATTTACGGCACACACCTTCCAGCAAACCCACTTTGAAGCAACATGCAACCCCTAGTGAGCATGGATTACGGGAAACACAATGTTATGCTATATATTGCACTGCAGAGGCATGCATTGGAGCAGCTGCCAAGGAGACTGCCTACTCAAAGGCAGAGGAGGCGTGCCATGAGGAGACCACTCATACCCCGGGTCAGACCCTCACCCTGGTCAATGATGGATGACCAAATAACCACACTCTACCTGCTGAATAGGGACATCATAGCTGATCTGTGTGACCTCATACGGCTAGACCTCCAGAGTGGGATCCAAATCAGTACGGCAATCCCACCCCTCCTGAAGCTGGTGGCTGTCCTACACTTTCTAGCTATGGGCACATTTCAGCACTCCAATGGAATGCTACATGGCATGTCACAGCTAACCTTTTCTACAGTATTGACACAGGTGCTTGACGCACCAGTGCAACATGCACCAAATCACATTGCTATCAGTGCAACATGCACCAAATCACATTGCTATTCCCACAACCCCAAACCAGGAGCATGCCACCAAGGCAAGTTTCTATGCCACAGCACACTTCTCCAATGTAATTTGCACACTGAACTGCACACATGTGGCATTGGTATCACACATGGCACAGGAGTAAATGTATCGCAACAGAAAGTAGTACCACTCTCTAAACGTACAAATGTCATGCAATGCTGATCTGACAGTGAGCAACTGCTGCACCCCTTTCCCAGGTTCAACCCTTGATGCAATGGTCCTTAGGAACAGCAACCTGCCAGCATACATGGACTCCCACAGGGTCCTTTAACCTGGATATTGGGTAAGTAGCAACTGTGAAAATGCTATGCACAATGTGGCCTGAAGAATGCTAAGGGGTGAATGGGGGTGCAGAGGAGTACTGCCATACAAGTATGTGACATGGAAAAACAAATGCAAGAACCTGACGCATGTGAGTGCAACAATGCAAGCCAACATAGGGCACAGTGCTGTACATTCCAGAGTGAACTGCCCTTAGCCCACATTACCCCTGCAGTAGGAACAGTGACATGAGTCACCCTGATAGTAGGGTACAGAGGATGCACTGATTTATGTCCCACAATCCCTGACAATTACCACCCCACAGTAACAAACAGAAAGGCATACAGTTGACAAGACTGCCCAACTGTGCCCAGCACAATTCCAAATCCAAAGTAGCAGTAGGCCAGTGAAATGGATTAGAGTAAGGGTGATGTTGCCCTTTTGCAAAGGGGGCATGAAAGGAGACAAGCCCATTCACCATGCAACTGGATCAACAGAACTCCTCTGCTCTCAGGAATGATAAGGTCCAGACACCCCTAATTTCATGCAGAGAGAGGCTCCTTGTATTCTCGATGCTGTACCGGGTGTCATTATTACACATGCTGCAATGTACAATGAGGGCTGGTTACACAACAAACACTTCCACCATTAATCATGACACTTACCTATTGCAGGTGACTCAGGCTATCCACTGCTGCCATAGCACAGCAGAAGGCCTGCGACTCCACAGGAGATGGCATACAACAAGGGACATGCACGGACCATAGTGTAAATTGAGCGCACATTTGGACTGCTTGAGGAGATATTGTGGGGCCTCCACCAACAGATGTGGCACTCATTTATAGCCCTGATGAGGTGGGGAAGATGGTCATGGTCTATGCAATGCTACACAACATGTGCATTCAGAGGTATGTCCCCTTGCCTTCTGAGGAAGGCATTAGCAACCCAGATCTGACTCAGACTCTGATAATGCAGATAATCAGAGGTCACCTCGAGGTGGATGGAAGGGAGGGACGCATCATCCGTCATGAGCTAATTCAGAACTTTTTTTATTGCACCTATGTTTCCGCATTGCAACATTACGTCACTACAATGAATAATATTCAGTACACTCAACGACTACTATACCCATTGCTGGAGTGATGTTTTTATCCTACATGAACAGTCCATTGCACACCCACATCCCACATCCTCAACACTGCCTTGCACACTCATGACCAACATCCCCAACAAACCCTTGGGCACCCACCACCGACATCCCCAACAGTCCCTTTAATACCCACCACACACATCTCCAACAGTCCCTTGCACAGCCACCAACCCAAAACAATGCCTGTAGCATGGTCCCTCCTATTTCTTTCGGCTCTCCGTTGTCTATGAGTTGCAGGTGGTGAGGGGGCTGTCTCCTCCGGAAGTGCCTCAATGGTGCTGGGTACTGATCCCCAAGTGGGTGTGGCAGAGATGATGCTGGCTGTGTCACCTGCACAAATGAGCTGGGGAGTCAGAGTGGCTGCCCTCAGCAAGGTCTCTTGCCTGAGGAAATGGACTCCTGCACCTTTTATCCCACTATTGTCAATTCTGCTGTTTCATCTGCAAGCATCCTGCTCTGCCTCTCCACAGCAGAGGCCACCCTTCTTCAGACCCCCTGAATGGCATCACACATGGCCTGTGCATGCCCCAGAGTTGCTCCTGTGCCATGGCCTCCATGCGCTCTTGCCTCTGCTCCATTTGGCTCAGTCAAATGGAGCAGAGGCAGAAGTTATTATAGCCATTAATATTGAATTTCTGTTTTAAAAAGTGAAAAGTTGAAGGATAACTAAAGAAGAACACAGTAATCCAGAAATGGGGATTTTCCATGATATAAAACGCACACTAACAAGAAGACCAGCCACTCCAAGGAGATCATGTGGCACTTGAATGCCATGGCAATACTTCTCACAATTATATTTTGCCGTTCGTGTTGTTTGTATTTCCTTATGCTCTTTACATTTCATGAGATATTGTTTTAAAACTCAAGTGAAGTATCTGAGAACGAGACATCTCTTTCTATCCCTGATAAGGGTACAAGTGATATGTTTCCTGATAATTCTGAACAAATTGCCTTATCTAAGAGGGATGTTGAGGAAAATAATGAAGATATAAATTCATATCTTGATCAAACGGCCCATTTAAAGAATAACATGCCCACCGGCTCCAAGGCCCACTTCTAAGGCCTCAGCACAACCCTTTTAGCTTCCCTGTCCGCTGACAGGCCACTTTTTGAGACTTCTAACACGGGCCTTCCTGATGCTGCCATCCCAGGACTACTGGACTACCATGACTCTCCTACCTCACTCTACATGGGTTAGTTACTTCCTCCTGACTGCCCTTGTACTCCCTTCTCTTCCTGTTATGTACTAATTTAAGTCTTTTCTGTACTCTCCGTACCATCTTACCCCCACTTACGTTTCCTCTATGGCAGTGCCTTGCATATTGATTTGAAAATCTAACTTGGGTGTATGTTGCAATTTGAATTGATAATGAAACCTGGGTGTATTCTGCATTTGAATTGAAAATCAAACTTGGGTATATTCTGCATTTTGAATTGACAATCAAACTTGGGTGTATTCTGCATTTGAAATGAAAATCAAACTTGGGTGTACTCTGCATTTTGAATTGAAAATCAAACTTGTGTGTATTTTGCATTTGAATTGAAAATCAAACGTAGGTGTACTTTGCCCACTGATTGTAATCCACTAGCCCAGTGACTGTTCCCACCGCTGTACTTGCATACTCCTCCCTATGCCTCCTATCTCTTGCCACTCATGGTGCTTCCTGTTTCTCCCATCTATTCCAATTGCTTCTCTATCAACTATCCTTCCCTTCTCACTAAGTCTGGAAAGAAGAAGTTTAAAAAGGATACCCTGGCCTCCAACCCAGGTCTCCCTATCGCTGACACCTATTCCAGTGCCTTTTCCAGACAGACCCTCACCGACATCCTCTTTGTCGTTCCTTCGCCGGATCTATGGACCCCACATTTGATCTCTCTGCTCTGTCCTGTCTCCTCCTCTCCCATTAATGGTGGCACTCGCTGGGAAGTCCTTGTGGCTTCCTTTGACTCCTCCAGAGTCATCCTCAATGTCTACCTAAATGGTACTGTCATGGTCCAAGGTCCTCAGGCCAATCTCATCCTCTTCGATAGGAGGTTCCCTCGCCTTATCAACTTCCTTTCATCTCCGGCTGTCCCCTCCTTTCATTCCTCGGCTAACTTGCCCATTCCTCCCTCCTCCTCTGCTCCATTTCAAGCTACCTCTACCCCCTCTCCAGGGCGTACCTCTGATTTGTACCCCTCCCCAGAAGGTCTTTAAGACTGGCAACATTCTTCGTCTTGCCACACTCAACTCCTGCTCTGCTGTCAAACACTCCTCTGACATCTGCCACCTCTTGGAAGAACTTGACCTTGATGTCCTCGGTCTTACTGAGACATGGTTCACGGCTACCTCTGTCACAAGCTTTGATGCTCTCCTCCCTGATGGCTACAAGATCCTCTCCGCATCCAGATCCACTCGGCCTGGAGGCGGTGTAGCCCTGATCTTTCATAAATTGATTCCTGCCACTGTCATTCCCACACAGACCTACTCCTCTTTCGAATGCCCTGTATGCAGGCTCTCTCTCTCGCTTAACCACTCTCTTACTGTTGCTACTCTATACCGGTCCCCTGGTCAAATCACATAATTTCTTTCTGATTGGGCTGACCTCTCCTCCACCCTCCAGGCCACTACCACTTAACTCCTCTTCCTTGGTAAACCTTAACTTCCACCTCGATTCTGCCTGTCCCTCATCATTTCTTTTTCACGACCTCTGCGACTCCCTCGCTCTCTCTATTCTCCCCTCTGGCCCAACGCACTCTACAGGTCACACACTTGATGCCTTGATCTCTACTGGTCTCTACTCCTTTTATCTCTCACTCTCTTCCCCCCAAGCCAAGCCCACACCAACACTGCCACCCACCTTCTTGGACATCCGACCTATGAAGCGTGTGTCAGTTGAGGCTTTCGTTGCCACCTTCTCCCCGCCTTCTCCTCCTCTGGCTGACTCACACCCTGACACAGTCCTATCCCTTCTCTACTCTTCTATTTCTGATACTCTTGATGCTCTTGCCCCTGTCATGAGGATCCGCTTGAAGTGCAAAGCTAAGAGCAATTCCTGGTTTGACTCTGACCTAGGTACACTTAAACGTAAATGTAGGGCGGCTGAGAGGAACTGGAGGGCTTCTTGTTCATCCTCTGACAAACTGGCCTGTCGTCTGCTCCAAAGGCAATACCGACTCTCTGTCCTCACCAAAAAGAGAGTCCACATTCAAGCCTGTGTCTCGGCGGCATCTAACAACTCGGCCGAACTCTTTAAAATCTGCAAGGATCTGGCCAATCCTGCTTTCAGTCTCTACGCCTCCTGTTGCCTCCCAGGCTCTCTGCGATGCCCTTGCCTCTCACTTTATCTCAAAAACCCAGGACATCCTGTAGAGGAGGTCCCAGACATGGCCTGCACCCCTTGCCCTCATTTAGAGGTACCAGGAGCGTACTCGCCAAGGTATGTGACGTATGAAGAGCAAATGAACCTACAAAGAGCTGCACTGGGACTCTACCCAGCATACATCAGAAGATCCATGCCTGTTGAAGTACCCATAACCAGACAACCCTGGGCAGCACGGTACCCTATCAGACAGCCATACCAGCCGCTGATACGAAACGAAGAGTACCTACAGATGGTCCATGAAGAGACCCAAAGAGCCCTAATGGAAGGCCAGTGGAAATGACACAAGGGCCTGAACAGACTGGTGAATGAACAAAAGCAGCTATCGAAGATAACACGCCAGTGCGAGTAACCACGAAAATAAATGTAATGGACACAGAGAAGAGACAATGTTAAAACGTGAGGAAAAGGTGCTACGAGACAAGATGGAAGCAACCGACCTGTTAAACGTGTGTATATAGGCTTGAAACGCAAGATGCTAAGAAATCGATACTGCTTGCAATGCTTAGTAGAAGATAGAGCGGCAAGCGCCAACCATATATCTACCTCAATAAGGCACATTATACAAGTGCGACTCCATTTTGTAAAAGCAGAAATGTACCCAGGCTGCCAGAGGCCTGACAGGCCAAGTTTCATAACCCAGCCAAAGGCAAGAGAAGGAGCGGAATCGAAACTCAACAAAGAGCGGCTCATGCCAAGGAAATCGAGGTCAGCCATAGAAAGGGAGGAGAGCGTCAGCCAACAAGGCTCAAACTTCAGAGCATACCAGCCTGCCTCATGAAGGCCAAGATAAGGGTGGCCCATGCAGGTGGCGAGGCTGAAACAGAATTAAATGCACTAAAAGCTGGAAACTGAAGCTGATTCATGGTGAACTAACACGTGACCAGCCAGGCACGAAGACGTACCATCTCCTGATGTCATCCAGGACCCGAGGATGCCATAACTTTTCCCGATAAGAGACTACAGTTTCGAGGCCATCCTTAGCCAACTAATTGACACATCGCCCTAAAACACTGATAGATGGAAGGGAGGCAGGGTGAAACTTGGGACACCAGGCACATAGGTGTCCATTCTGCATGCCGCAAATTAAAACAGGGATTTATGTCCAGGGGTGTAACATGCCCAATCACAATGGACCAAGTGATGTGGAGTACTATAGATACTGTAACCAATAGGACGTCGTAGTTGGAGTGACGTCCATCATGCGTGATGTAGAGGGATGGGCGTAGACGCCCACCCGATAAGAGTTTTCCAATCCGCATGCCCTATTACCATATACAGATATAACACCCATACTTAAGCTACCTTTCCTAACCAATTACATTGCATGATGATTTTTTATAGAATTAGACGTCAGTGATGACGAGTTTTGCCTATAACAATGACTGTTCGACGGAAGTTCGAGGAAGTCGGAGCGAGACAGGTGATCGCAATGCTGCTGATTTCCATTTGTTTCTCTGTTTGATGTACTTGTCATTAAACAGTCTTCCCTTTGCCAACTTACTGAGTCCTCATTATTGAGTCGTGTTGGAGTAAGTGAATCCTGCACTCCCAGACCTCACATGGTGCAGCTATCTTGTCTTACAAGTTCTAGAGGGTGAGTGCTGACCTATGGGCCCGTCAGGGAATTCCTCTCCTTCAGAACACTTGGTAGCAGAGGATGGTTTTGGCCATTGATTATTGATTATATAATACTAAGACACCTTAGGCCGACGACACAAAGTAACTCTAGGCCTTCTGCAAGATCACGAGTCCTTTCGCCATTCCGGCTGAGTAGACTGAGAAGCTCCCTGTGGACAATGATAGAGTAAAATTTCAAAAATCTGCAGTGGGTCTGAAGGAACCCGCCTTTCCAAGCATAACCCTTCTCATTCCCACGGGCAGCCAATCGGACAAAAACCTTAAAAGCTGGAAGAGGAAGGGGCAGCGATCCCGAAGTTCCAGTGAGGAAAAGATGCGATCGGTGAGTGAAACAATAAACTTAAACTCGTTACTTTGGCAAATGTCTTGTAGGCATTAGAGCAAGTAGGGGAAAGGTAACGGAGGGCGGCGGAGAAAAAATAAAGTATTTAGAAGTAGAGAAGACTGTATATATATAGGGGGTTAATGACTCGAGCATAAGAAATAAAGAGTGGATTATCAGGGGGGCACCTGAGATAAAAACGTAAGGATTATCAGGGGGGCACCTGAGATAAAAACGTAAGGATTATCAGGGGGCCACCTGAGATAAAAACGTAAGGATTACCAGGGGGGCACCTGGGATAAAAACGTAAGGATTCACCTTATTCCTGCGGTTTAAAACAGCGGTCCGAAGAAACGTGAACTCATAGCCCACAGAGGGGGGACGATTAGGCTACGGTGACGATTAAAGACGGCATCAAAGGGGTTTGTTTACACCCCATGTCGGGGTATTGATTAGAAGGTAGGTATACATGTGTCCAGCTGGTGTTCGTCTAGTCTGTCAAGTGTCTGTAATACGTGTCTTGTTGTACGTCAACTGTAAAATAATTGTATTAATGATTGTTTGAAATGCATTTTGCTTTACGCGATTCTGTAACTAAGAGGGAATCGCCATTGAATTGATGGGTTTTGAGTAAATTGTTGGTATACATTTTGGTGAGAAAACATTGGATTGGAGCTTGCGTATGTGGTGCTCGCTCATATTATTGGAAGGTTAAAGAACTGTATAAATACTGTCAGTGACGAAATTAAAAATGGAGGAAGTTACCCCGCTTGCGCATTTGTGCAAACAGCTGCCCAAGCATGCACCAAAACTAAAGAAATACAGCACAGAGTGGGTTAAGGGTACCGCCAATAAGATGTTTATGCCGTGGCCCCAGATCGGGTCACTTTCTAAGGCTGTTTTACAGCATATGACGACCTTCCTACACGCCACATATACAGACAAGAAGTTAGAGAAACGTCTTGCTGTTCTAGAATTGTGGAAGATGTTTGAAGAAACGAAGGTGGAAGAATCACCCACAGACTGGATACTAAATGTATGTACGGAGGGGGGTGAGACGCCTACCGCGCCACCAGCCCCGCCTGAGCCAGTTATTGAAGGAAGTAAGTCAGAGGGTCTTTACCCACTAAGAGAACTCAAGGCAGCCACGGGGTATAGTAACCCTGCATATGAGTCGCCTACATACAGTAGTGACGATAATAAGGGAAAAGAAAAGGAAAACAATATCGCCTCCGCGGTCTCAAGGGACAAAGAGAGATGCGTAGATGAAGGGAAAGATTGGGCATGGAGTTGTGCACCTCCAGATACAGAGAAAGAGGGAAATAAACGTAAAGGAAATTAAGGTAGAGGTGATGAGATAGCATTCGTGAAAGAAGAATGGATGGGAGGTCAGATATTACTGAAGTTGGATGGAAAAGGAAGTGATGATTTGAGGCCAAGGGAGAGGTCTGATGAGATGCAAAGGAGAGCGAGAGAGAGAAAGGGATGGAAGTAAGGGATGAAAGGACAAGAAAGAAAGATAGACTAAGGCGAGAACAACTATATCGCGACGAGCAAGGAATACCGCTCAGTCGCACACAATACGCAGCCTATAAAAAGTACAGGCAGAACATGCTAAAGTTAGAGGAAAAAAGGAGAGTGCACGAAAGGAAGGTAAAAAAGTGAGAAGATGAGGAAAGTAGAAGGGCAAAAGAACGTAGAAATGAACGGATGAGGGAAGTAGATAAGGCTAGAGAAGAAGTGAAGAAGTGAAAGGAATAGACGAGGAAATGGAACGTAAGCACAGACAGAGGGCACAGGATCTTGAATATTTGGAGCGGGAAGTGATTAAACCCAATCCTACAGTAGAATGGGAAGACATAGAAGAATTCTTTCCTGCAAGCGATGCGGTACCAGGTACAAGCGGGACAAACATTGAAGATGACTTCGACACCAGAAGCATCGGGGAAACGATCGATAAAATATACGATGAGATGGGGCTAGAGCAGATATCCGATGGGCGAAGGGAAGATGAGCGCTTAGAGAGCACTCAGCTATATGACACTGAGGATGTAACCCGAAGTAGTGGGAGCAGGGGACTGTCCCTAGACAGGCTGGAGATTGGGCAGAACAAAGAAGATGCAAGGAGTTGTGTAAACTGGGAGTATTCAGGATCTGACTCTGGTGGGGAAACGGAGGATGTGGCACATGAAGAAAGGAGACGGTGCGAAAAACGGCTCCCAGGGGGCCGAGAGGTACGATGGTCAGATGCTAGCGGGTCCACAAGTAGGGCACCAAAGTCTGCTGGACAGTCTAGCCGACATGAAGAAACACCCCACGGTCAGAGGGGGGAGGCAGCACCTACCTATGCAGACAGATTAAGGGCATTGCCAGGTCGACGGCAAGGCGGGAGTGCCACCCCGGCGATAGACCAGAGAGCTATGGGGAAAGAAAAGGAGGACTGTGCATTCCAATTCCCGTTGCTGGAGAAGGGGGGAGCAAGACCACAATATATTCCATGGCCACACATGGACCGAGAGAACCTTAAAAATAAGCTTCCAATGCTGACATCGGGAGCCGGAAAGTGGATACATGAGTTAGAGAAAATGACGGGGGGTGTCACCTTAGCTATAGGGGACATTAAGGACCTCCTAATTGCCATACTTGGTAAAAGAGCAGATGATGTATGGAAACGGGCAGGCTATCCTAGGGTAACCCTAACTAACACCTCCCATGACGGAGCACCATTTAATAACTGTAGGGCAGCAGTGTGGAAAGAGCTGCGAAAGCTATATCCAGACACTTCTGATATGGGGGCTACAATGACTCGGAAAAGGAAAGAGTCAGAGGACCCGTTGATTTATATCCAGAATTTTCAAGACGCGTGGGTGCTCGAAACGCATGAGTCTTGGCCGAAATCTATCCCTGTATTCTACCACATATTATGCCAGGGGTTGCCTGAACCGGTGCAGAAGCAGCTCAAAAAATTGGTAGGAGTAGAAGCAAAACCTGGGCCAAAATACAGTTGACAATTGCACACTACTGTAGATTGTTGCAAGAAAAGAACCGGAAAAAGGAGGCAACTCGTAAGGGCGAGGAGGCAAAGCTGGTGCAAAAGAAGCTGTCAAGGAGTTCCCCCCTTCTCACCTGAATCCGTTCTTTACTGGTGTTCTTGGAGGCTGCCTTCTTTCGGATGGATCGGGTTTTGAAGAAGGCGGCCCGTGTCTCTGCCGAATTCAGAATGCGTTCAGTTTTCTGGGAGGTCGAATCCAGGAATCCAGGAGGCAAGGAAAGTTCGCTAGAACTAGAATCCAGGAGGAAGAAGAAGGGGGGGGTTTCGAGGAAGGGAGAGTGGAGCAGAAAGGAGAAGAACCGCGAGCTACGGAGCACACGTCTGGTCACTAATCGCTATAGCATTGAGACACGTGGAGCCGCGGAAGGCGTGGTCTAGAAATAGAGAAGGGTTACGTCCAACGCATGGAGCGAGAAGGGAATGCGTTGGACGGCCATACTGGAGGTATTAGTTGTTTAAGTCCGTTGTGACAAGGACCATGAGGCCCAAAAGTGGCACACCCAGCGATTCATGACAGCATGCCTCCTCCGAAGACCCTTCCCTCCTGGTTTGCCCGGGTGGATGAGGTGGAACCTTCTGAGCAGCAGTGGGGCCTTGATGTTTGAGAGAGGTTCCCAGGTTCTTTCGCTAGGAGGCTATCCTTTCCATTCAACCAGGTATTGAAGCTGGCCCCTTCTATACCTGGAGTCACAAATCCAAGATACCTCATATTCCAATTGGTCATTGACCAGTACAGGAGGAGGTATGGAGGGTTTTTGGGAGGATGGATAGTAGGGTTTCAACAAGGATGTGTGAAACACTGGGTGTATCTTCTTCCAGGATTCAGGCAACTCGATCCAAAAAGAAACAGGATTTATAATTTCCTTTGTGGAAAATGGACCATAGTACCGAGGGGCCAGTTTACTAGGCCGTAGATGTCGGGGTAGTAATTTGGAGGACAACCAGATCTGATCACCGACTGCATAAGAAGGGCCAGGTCTTCTTCTGGAATCTGCATATCTCTTGGTCTGTTTCCTGGCCTTCTCCAAAAATTCCATGGCTTCTTTATGTATGTTGACAAGGGTTTCGATCCAGGAGTCAACTGTAGGTACTGGTGTAGATTGGGGAAGAACAGAAGGTAGAACCGACGGATGAAATCCTTGACTGCAATAAAAAGGGCTGATCTTAAGTGCCGAATGGTCAGAATTATTGTAAGCAAATTCAGCCACGGGTATCAGGAGCGACAAGTCATCCTGGACCTGGGTGGCGAAGGATTGAAGATACTGTTCCAGGGTTTGGTTGACACGTTCTGTGATTCCGTTGGTTTGAGGGTGGCAACCTGACGAAAGGGCACGTTGGATCCCTAAGCATTGACAGAGATGTTTCCAGAATTGAGAGATGTATAGAGGTCCGCGATACGAAATGATCTTGGAAGGGAGTCCATGTAAACGGAATATGTGTTCCAGGAAGATTCCTGCTAGTTCAGAAGAGGATGGTAATTTACGCAGGGGCGTAAAATGAGCCATATGAGTGAACAGGTCTATGGTAACCATGATGGTGGTATACCCACGGGATGGTGGCAGTTCCACAATGAAGTCCGTAGCGAAAATCTCCCAAGGCCTAGTTGGCAATGTAGGTTGTAGTAGAAGGCCCACTGGTTTCTTGTTATTGTGTTTATTTTGATTGCAGACAACACAGGATTGAATGTACTGCCATACGTCGGGTCCCATCCTAGGCCACCAGAATTGCCTTTGTATTAGACGGAGGGTATTGGTGACACCACCATGTCCGGAGTGTAGGGTATCGTGGCAGAAATTCATTATTCTTTGTTGTAGTCTTTTTGTAGGGATGACCAACAGATTGTCTTTGAACAAATAACCTTCCCGGACCTTTACATTCCAAGGATTTCTTTTGGATTTGTCCTTCCACAGATCAGAGGATTGGGTTTGGGCTTGGATTTCTTCGAGGAGGTTGACTGCCTGGGCCACAAAGATCTTGGGGGAAAACATCTGAGGATATGCCTTGTCTTCAGTGGGCTCGTAGTCAGGTCTTCGAGATAAGGCGTCGGCAATCAGGTTTTGTGATCCAGGAACGTGAGTGATATGGAACTGGTACTGGGCAAAGAAGTATGCCCAACTTGCCTGACGACTGTTCCTACACTCCAAAGACTGTAGAATCTGGAGATTTCGGTGGTCAGTACGGACCTGAACAGGATATTTAGCTCCCAAAAGTAAGTGTCGCCATTCAGTGAAGGCGTGGCGGATGGCTAACAATTCTTTTTCCAGGACTGAATAATGTGTTTCACTAGGAGTCAGAGTTCGTGAGAGGTAAGCAATTGGGTGTTCCAGTTTATCTCCTAATTCTTGTTTCAGGACTGCGCCAATGGCATAATTTGAAGTGTCCGTTTCTACCAGAAAAGGACGGCTAGTATCGGGTTGAGCCAAGATAGGAGCTTGTGTAAACTCTGTCTTTAAACTCTGGAATGCCATATCTTGTGGTGTTGACCAGAGGAAAGGAGTGTCTTTCTTCAGGAGAGCAACAATCGGTTGCACTATCTCGGAGAAATTAGATATGAATTTCCGGTAGAAATTGGTGAGTCCCAGGAAAGATTGAATTTGTTTCACGGAGGTAGGAGCGGGCCAGGTCAATATGGCTTTTACCTTTGAAGGGTCCATACCGATTCCTTCTGGGGTAAGAATAAACCCTAGGTAGTGGACGGAGGTCACATGAAACAAACATTTTTCAGGTTTGGCTAAGAGTTTATGATCTCGGAGTCTCTGCAACACTGCCTTTACGTGCTCTTCATGTTGTTTAGGATCCTTGGAAATGATCAATATGTCATCCAGATATACAATAACAAAGAGAAACAGCATGTCAGAGAACACCCTATCCATAAAGCGTTGGAAAATTGCCGGGGTGTTAGCCAATCCGAAGGGCATGACTTGGTACTCAAAATGGCCAAAGGGTGTTCTGAAGGCAGTCTTCCATTCGTCTCCTTCCCTGACACGGATCAAATGATAGGCGCCCCTGAGATCCAACTTGGTGAATATCACTGCGCCTCTCACGGCTTCCAGGATATCCGAAATCAGGGGTAACGGGTACCGATCCTTGAGGGTACATTGATTTAGCCCGCGATAATCAAGTCAGGGTCTGAGTTCCTTGGTATCCTTCTTGGGAACAAAGAATAGAGAAGCACCAGCAGGAGATTTCGAAGGTCTTATGGTGCCATTTTGAAGGTTGGTATCCAGGTATTCTCTTAGGGCCTTCTTCTCGGGTTCGGAAAGAATGAACATCCTGCCGAAGGGAATCACTGCAGAGGGTTCCGTCTCTATGGCGCAGTCTTCAGGTCTGTGTGGGGGTAAGGCCTGGACAATGGCAGTCGAAAACACATCAGCATAAGCTTGGTAGACTTCAGGAACTTGCATGACATTGGATACCATTAGTGGTGTCTGTTGTTCCTTTGTTGGTTCCTTTAGGTGCGTTAATGGAGGTTCTAGGGATAGACAATGAGACATGCAAAACTCTGAGCCTAGGAATAGGGAACCCGCAGACCAATTGATATATGGATTGTGTTTCTGTAGCCAGGGCATGCCCAATACCAAGGGGTAATGAGCTGACTTAATAATGTCAAACCTGATTAGTTCTCAATGGTGATTTATTGAAAGCTGGATCTCCTTGGTCTGAAAGCTTATGGGCCCTGATGTGAGGGGTCTTCCGTCGATAGCTTCCACAGGCTGCATGGTGCTTCGTGACTCGTAGGGAATCTGATGTTTATCAACCCACTCATGATCGATGAAAATTCTCATAGCTCCGCAGTCTACCAGGGCCAAAATGGAATAGTTTGTATTCTTGGATGGTGATAAAAAGGCCTGCAGTACCACCAAATTGTTTTGTCCAGGAGAGTTCAAGGATGGAATGGATGTGGAGCAAACATCTCTCTCCCGAAGCTCTGCTCCATCTAGGATCGGCAGCTGGCGTTTCCCGAACGCTGAGGGGGTGCTAAAGGACACTCTCTAACCAAATGCTTATCTGAGGCGCAGTACATGCACAAGCCCGTATGAATTCTCCTCATTCTCTCTTGTGGGGATATTGGTCCACGAAAGGCCCCAATCTGCATGGGCTCGGATTCTGAAACTGGGCTTGGGTTGATTTCTGGTCTGGGGGTACCCTCAAATGATACCTTGGAAGGAGTTCCCCTGGATTTCTTCTTTTCTGACTTCCTTTCCTGGATACGGAAGTCAATCTGCATGGCAAGATCCATTAATGCCTGGAATGAGCTTGGTCGTGCCACTCTGGCCAGCTCATCCTTAATTTCTTCGTTCAATCCTCTCCTGAACAGGGTAAAACTCGCCTCAGTGGACCAGTCGACTTCTTTTGCCAGTTGTTTAAATCGGGTCACATACGTGAGCATATCCTGGGTCCCTTGCTGAAAGTCTAACAAGCGTTCTTGTGCACTATAGACCTGCTCGGGGCGGTCAAAAATGCCTTTTAGGGCACGTATAAACCCATCATAATCGTTTAGGAGGGCATCGCTAGAGTTAACGAGGGGAGTGGCCCAAGTTAAGGCATTCCCGGAAAGGTGAGAGATTATAAAAGCCACCTTGGCCCTGGGGGTCGCAAAATAGTAAGGCTTGAAGGTAAAATGAACCAGGCACGAATGCAGGAATGCACGAAGGGTCTTTGCGGAGCCGTCGTATTTATCCATGACTCCGCCCAGTATAACAATCTCTTTTGTAGCAGAATCCCGGGATAGTACCAATTGTTTGAGAGCGGCGTTCCCGCTTTCAGATTCTGTACCTCGGTTGACAGTTCCTGCATACTACGCATCAAGTCCTGCACGGCAGCCTCCATGTCGATATCGCTTTCGATTGGGTGGCGTCTCAAACTGTCAAGGAGTTCCCCCCTTCTCACCTGAATCCGTTCTTTACCGGTGTTCTTGGAGTCTGCCTTCTTTCGGATGGATCAGGTTTTGAAGAAGGCGGCCCGTGTCTCTGCCGAATCCAGAATGCGTTCAGTTTTCCGGGAAGTCGAATCCAGGAATCCAGGAGGCAAGCTAAGTTCGCTAGAACTAGAATCCAGGAGGAAGAAGAAGGGGGGGGGTGGTTTCGAGGAAGGGATAGCGGAGTAGAAAGGAGAAGAACCGCGAGCTACGGAGCACACGTCTGGTCGCTAATCGCTATAGCATTGAGACGCGCGGAGCTGCGGAAGGCGTGGTCTAGAAATAGAGAAGGGTTACGTCCAACGCATGGAGCGAGAAGGGAATGCGTTGGACGGCCGTATTGGAGGTATTAGTTGTTTAAGTCCGTTGTGACAGGGACCATGAGGCCCAAAAGGGGTGCACCCAGCGATTCATGACAGAAGCTCTCGAAGTATGCTCTCGAGGGAGCCATGCTCACCAGCCCAGCCGAACCAAGCACACAACAAGCGACCAACCCTTCACAGAATAATCAGGGTAACGCAGGATTTTACCCAAGAGGAAGGGGTTTTGGAGGAAGAGGATGGCAGAGTAATCAAGGAGGGTTTCGAGGTAACCAAGGAGGATTTCAGAATATTCAAGGTGGCTTTCAAAACGCACAGATGGGCACTCCAGCTATGCCGCATGGACAGATGGCCCGACCACCGCCAGTGTGTTGGCTGTGTGGAATGACAGGACACGTGGCGCGCATGTGCAGAAGCCAAGGCATGTGGCAAAATAGCCAAGGGATGGGGGCAGGCATGGTGAATCAGCCTGCCATCCAGCAACAGGGCGGTGCACAAAATTACACAGTGCAGCAGCAGGCGTCAGGCATGCAGCAAGGTGCACAGCGAATGGTTCAACCACCGAACATGAGGAACTTGCCACAGGGACAATCCGAGCAGGCACCACCACAAATGTCACAGGGCACTAGCTCCGGAGGGGGAGTCAACCCTGGAAATGGGGGAAATCAGCAAGTATACAGTGGGCTGAACTTATATATGAAATAGGACAGCTCACTGGGGACTCTGATGTGCTCTATCCTATCAGTGACACCAGACCCTAACAGGGAACCTAGGGTGAATGTCACCATAGGGGGTTAAGAATATTCCTTCTTATTTGACACGGGTGCTACGCGCTCATGCATACGAGAGGGTACATTTTCCTTGTCCGGCGAGGCTATAGATACTCAGAGTTTCACTGGAGCTCATAGTAGAGTTCCCTTTACAGACCCACTCCCAGTCTCAGTGGGAGAGCGCGAAATGAATGTACCCCTTTTATATTCACGTCAGACCCCAGTAAATATTCTGGGCGGAGACCTGATGACTAAATTAAACATGACCATCTCGTTTACCGAGAATGGTATAGTGTGCTCCACTCCAGGAATGCATTATTCAAATGTGTGCGAAATGATCAGAGCATACTCAGGACGTATAGCCATGAGAGCTGTACCGTTAGAGCCAGAAGTCTTTGCATATGGGGTGTGGGTGCTTATGACGGGACTGCCAGGCCTCGCAGACAAAACTATGAGAACCCCTGATGAGTTTCTGTTCAGACCAAGAATACCCATGCACGAAGAGGAGGGACAAGTATTTCCCTTAATGATACAATCTGCCGCAGTGCAAGGGAAAGTGGTATTGGTCGAAGGATATGATGACGAAGGCAGACAATGTTGTGCGATTATCGCCCTCGAAGACGTCACCGATGACGATCTGTTCGAAGAGCACCCTGACCTAGAGGAGACAAGAGTGGAAGTAAGTCTCACATTTTGGGTCAGAATGATCAAACGGGAGGTGCCACAGAGAATGATGTTGGCGCTGGTACGTCCAGAATACTTTGATGACGACATGGCCCAGGTGCCTGCCGCAGTATGGACTACAGGGCCCTATGACGTAGGTCTCCTGAAGGGGGCAGGTGAAGTGAAAATTAAACTGAAACCAGGAGCAATTTTACCACAAGCGCGACAATATCCCATGTCCAGAGGAGCGGATGAAGGGATCGCGAAGACAATATCCGCCATGATGACAGAGTTCAGAAATCCATCTTAACAAGGGGCTTGTACCCCAGCGAGGGTCGCTGCGCGAGCACTGCAGTCATAAAATTACCATCAGAGTGTGAGAACAGGTAGAATTCCTCTGCATAATTAGGAATCCCGAGAACTGGGGCCTTACAAATTGCCCCTTTGAGTTCTGAAAACCCTTTCTCCATTGCCTCAGTCCATTCAATTTCTCCTTTTGTTGCCTGGGCTTTCTTCGAAGCAAGGACTTGGTATACAAGCTGTAGTCAAAGACCCATGCTCTGACATAATTGCACAGGCCTAAGAAGCTCTGCATTTGTTTTATCGTGCGCGGCTTGGCCATGCTCATGATAGCTTCAGCCCTTTCTGGGGTTACCTTTTTCCCCTCATGAGAGATCAGTTGCCCTATGTACAACACCTCCTGTTGACAGTACTGCAACTTTTCCTTATCAACTTTGTATCCCTTCTCAGCCAGTATAGTCAATAGCTAGACAGAGTCGCACCTGCATTGCTCTTCAGTGGTGCTGCAGATCAGAATGTCATCTACGTACTGCAAAACAACACTGTCTACCGCAATATTGCTTAGGACTTTCCCGCGAAATACAGCGCTTTCGCGGGCTTCTGTATGCCTTGTGTGTGCCTCCAGGATGTTGGTTGGGATGTCTGTTCCCATTACACATCCTGGGTGCCAGAGAGTCTAGAGTGTCCTGAATGCCTGGGACTCGTGGTCTGTGATAGGTCCACGTATGGTGTGAGTGTTTGTGAGCGGATTTCCCATTGGGCCCTCTCTGTTTTGGCACAAAGGGAACTTTGGATAAGAGGAGACTGAAAACACCACTACTATGTCAATCTCCGAGTTCTCACGAACAAAGGATCAGGAGCCAAGTATCCTGCAACTAAGAAGCTGAGTCAAGGAATCGCTGGTGACCCGATGAAGGTTTGGCACCCTGCACTGCTGTCAGCCTGCGGGACCACTCGGCCTCTGATCGAATGAGAAGGTCTGCAAAGGTGCTTCGACCCTTTAGAATAGTGGGAACAAATATTCCCAGTCCTGGAGGGGCAGAGGTTCAGAAGGCCATCCTAGTTTTTTGGAGCAGGGTAACCTCTGGACAAGCCAGACCAATCAGGGTAGCGATGGCGGCGGTCAAGACTAGGTCTCAAGAGAGGTGAGGGTGACTAAAAGCCCGCAATGAGCACACAAAGCAAGGACGCTTACAAATTACTCCAGACAGGTGTTATATTAAAAATATAGACACATTTATTACAAGGCCTTTGTAACATCGACCATAGTAAAGAATCACGGTAAAACTCTAGTAAACCAACACATCACAATCAATACAATATATATTCAAGACAGTGGGGACTAACGAGTTAGAAGCACGAAATATGCAGACCACCTAGATGGGGAGGAAAACAGGCAGTGCAAGTAATCATTAGACCCAGTTCGACATTAGAGGCTACCTAACTAGAAGGAAGTCCGAGCCCTACGAAGAGTGGAGACCTGTGCTCAAAAGTACCTGCACACGCAGGTACCAACGGGCAAAGGAGAGTCTCTTCAGGGAAATCAGGCAGTTCAGAAAGGTGGACGAAGAGATGGTGAACAAATCCCTGTGACTCAGGCAAGGCCTCCACTTGGGGGCAGAAGCAGGGCATGAGTGCGGGAAAGGGTTTGCTGTTTACAACAGCGATGGAAAGCCACAGGCTCCTGCGGGAGGGCGACCGGTTAGGGTTTTGACTACTCACCAGTCCCCGATGCAGGCAGACCCAGGCTTCTCCAGTTCAGTTTCGGTACTGGCAGGTTCAGATGCGATCAGAGGAACGACTCGATGCCGTGTAGATTCTGCGACAGCAGGAGTCAGGGTCGGGGGTGTCCCAAATGCAGCGAACACGCACAGGTTTGTTATCACAGCAGGGCAACTCGGCAACCGCGTGTATTCCGGTCCCAAAGCACACGTCTCACTTCAGACCTGGGAACGCCAAGTGTACGAATCGTGTGAGAGTGCCGAGGACACGGGATTAGCAGTAAACCAGACGGCGGTGACAGAGCAAGATTCCTGTGTAGGCTGGTCAGTCCACTGGATGGCCCAGGGACGCTTCCGAAGGCCTAAGTACAGGATTTGGTGAAGATGCTGAGAATAGTTGTTCCCACTATTCTAAAGGGTCGAAGCGCCTTTGCAGACCTTCTCGTTCGATCAGAGGCCGAGTGGTCTCGCAGGCTGACAGCAGTGCAGGGTGCCAAACCTTCAGCGGGTCACCAGCGATTCCTTGACTCAGCTTCTTAGTTGCAGGATACTTGGCTCCTGATCCTTTGTTCGTGAGAACTCAGGAGATCGACATGGTAGTGGTGTTTTCAGCCTCCTCTTATCCAAAGTTCTCTTCGCGCCAAAACAGAGAGGGCCCAATGGGAGATCCGCTCACAAACACTCACACCATACGCGGACCTATCAGGGACCACGGTGGTCCCAGGCATTCAGGACACTCTAGACTTTCTGGCACCCAGGATATGTATTGGGAACAGACATCCCAACCCACATCCTGGAGGGACACACAAGGCATGCAGAAGCCCGCGAAAGCGTTGTGTTTCGCGGGAACGTGCATGACCAAATACGGACTGCACCGGGTCGGCTCGACCTGGGCGAAGGTGAAGGGGCAAGACGGCCAGCGGACAGGACAAAGAACCTCGTGGCATGGCCATTTTGGAGGCCAGGCCACCCATTTGGGCCAAACGCGGGAAGCGTGGTTAACATGGCAAAAAGGTGTTCAAAACACAAAGAAACGATAGCTGCCACCAGTCCCGTCCGTGACACACTTGCACATTTCATAATAAGTCCAGCGAGAGTTTCTAGGGCCTTTGGAAAGACTAGAGACCCAAGAGCGCGGTAATGTAAGTTACGGTGCACTCTTGTTTCATGTTTCTCAAAAGCTGCAACATGAGGAAAGAACTAAGGGAAACAAAGTCTCCCAGTACTGACTGCCTTAAGGGCATGTCAGTTTCCCCAGAACAATTGAGCGAAAGCCCACAGGAGTGCGGCATAAGGCTGTGCTTCTCTGGCAAAGTGTAGATCAGGGTGTAAAACACCAGCAAAAAGTTTGGGGGTTGCCACATGGAAGGAAAATTACCTACAATTATGGAATCTTTCCTAACTCCCCTAGCATATTACAGCGGGAGTCTGGACCCAGTTATGAATGGCCACTTCCCATGCGAACAAAATCTAGCTGCTGCTGCATTCACTATCAAAAAGGCATCATCCATCGTGATGGGGTGCTCCATGACATTGTATGTTGAACACCCGCTGTTCGCCATACTAGAGAAGCCAAAGGGCACACTGACATCTCAGAGAGCATCCGCCTATGAGGTGATTATCTCTAACCCATCGATCAAAATAGTGCAATGTAAAACTGTAAACCCTGCTACGTTCATAGCTGAGCCAGTCACAGAGGGAGAACCTATACACGACTGTGCGAACTATGAGGAATTCTATGATGAGATCCCCAGGGTAAACGAAAACGCCCTGGCAAGTGGAGAAATCGTGTTCATTGACGGTTCTTCGAGAATCGACCAAGAAGACAGACAAAGGTATAGAGACGTGGCCGTGGTAAAACACCTAGCGAATGGAGAGTTTCGAGTACTCGTTAGTGCGCGAATACCCTCTCACTATTCTGCGCAAGCTGCAGAACTGCTGGCACTGATACTCGCCATTGAGAATCATGCAGACCAGGAAGTAACTGTGTACAGTGACTCAGCCTATGTGACGTCCACAGTACATGCAGGTCTAGCGCGCTGGAAAAGTAGGGGCTACCTTGAGCAGACGGCACGCCAGTGCAATATGCAGCCTTATTGGACAGGCTGATAAAAGCACTACAGCTCCCAGTGGGCATAGCGGTCGTGAAATGTGCCGCCCACACCAAGGGGACAGATTTTGTGTCACGTGGAACTCATGAAGCGGACACGGAAGCCAAGCGCATGGCATCCAGGAATGAAACAATCATGGACGTGGAGGTGGCACGTACCCATGAGAGGATGATGGTAGCGCTAGCCACACCAGAAGCCTATAGCAGTATGGGGCAGACTCAGCTAATGGAGCTCCAGGGGGAGGCACCTCAGGAGGAGAAAAATTTGTGGAACCATCGAGGGTGTTCTTTAAACCCCTCTGACTGGTTGTGGAGGCAAGACAGCACTGGTAAACCAGTAATGCCTGTCGCCCTTCCAAAAGTAGCGTTAGAGCAACTGCACTACCCTATTCACATGTCAAAAGAAAATCTTGCTGCAACGCTCGCAGAAGACTGGTTCACACCGAATTTAGCAGAGCATGTTGCATTTTTCATGGTGAACTGCATTATCTGCCAACTGTTCACCGCTGGGCACACATTAAAAGTAGTGAGAGGAACCATTCCCAGACCGAATGGACCATTCCAGCACTTGCATATCGACTACGTTGACATGATTCAAGTGTGCAACGGGTACAGGTATTTAATTGTGGTGGTGTGTCCATTCTCTAGATGGATAGAAGCAGGACCCTGTACACACCGACACTACCTGTGCTGCCAAGTTCCTAGTGAGAGAAGTGTTCCCTAGATGGGGGGTGTGTGAGGTAATGAGATCAGATAACGGGGCCCACTTTGTGAATTCAGTTTTCGAACAGATTAGCTTCTTGCTTGGTATAAAGCACAAGTTCTCGTCGGCGTATCATCCTGAGGGGAATGGGATATGTAAACGGATCAACGGCTTGCTAGCCAAGTTGAAGCTCACGTTAAAGAAGGGATGGCTGCACTGTCTACCATTGGCATTGTATGCACTTCGGAACCAACCCGGCTTCAACCATCATCTCACGCCGCACAAGATAGTTACAGGCAGAAGGATGAGGACCCCTCTTACCCCCTGAGATAGAGCTAGATGTGATGCCCAGCCAACTAGGGAGGTTCTGGGAACAGAGATGCAGGACTACTTAAACTGTATGACATCCAGTGCCTCTGTCATTACAGGCCAGCTGCAGCGACGGCGAAAAGGGGACGGCACAGCATGAAACACAGAAGGAAGTGCTGAAGCAGACACCGAGCAAGGTGTACATGCGCCCCTCGTCTTCCCTGGTGACAGCGTGCTTGTGAAGAACTTTACCAGGAAGAGGTGGGACGAGTTAAGATGTAATGGCCCTTTCATTGTAGAGGACTGCACCCCCTCTGCCGTCAAGCTGCAGGGCAGAAGGGCATCTATCTTCATAAATGACATTAAACCGTATATAGGGGAGAGCCCTCCTGCTGCATCCAACTCCGAAGAAACCACAGACAATGGGGAAGAACCTCAGCAAATGCAGAGACAAGATCCATGGTGGGGAAGAAGGACGCATGAGCAGAAAACCAAGACAAAGAACCCGGATGCAAGTTGTGGCATAAAACTGGACAGGTTCCCCAAGCAAAGGGTAATAAGGACATAATGAACACTCTGTACATCCCAGTTGCAGGGTAAAGAGAAGCACATCCAAAGCCACAACAACATTGATAAAATTAACTTTTGAAAGCACGACATGCCCAAGTAGTACAAAGAATCAAGACTCTGATAGACTGCAAATAAGACATTGGCCCTCATTAGAAGGTTGGCGGAATGGGTTTACCGGCACCGGTAAAGGCGCCGGTGCCGGTAAACCCATTCCGCCCTACCACAAGGTCTCCTTCCGGGACCCGCAATGGGTGCCTGGAAAAACCAGCCATCCATACTGGGTCCCGCGAGGACACCAGGGAGCCAACAATGGGCCCGTCATTAACGGGCCCGTTGTTAGCTCCATCCCCATTCCCATTGAGCTCTATGGGAGCTCGAATGGGAAAGGGGATGGACCGGGTCCGGGTTCCTCGGACGGGGAATTACCGGGTTCGCCAAGGTTGCGATGGCCCAGTAAGTCCTCATTCGAGGGACCCGGGCCCAGATTGCGGTAAGGAGGCAACCATGCCGCTAAAAGTGGCATGGTTACCTCCAACCTCCTGATGAGGGCCATTGCCTGAGAGTGTAACACAGTATCCTGAAGCAATCAGTATTGAGACTTTGTTCACAGAACTTATGGTACATTCCAACAGAAGTCTCAAGTGGGATGTGCTAACCTATTTCCAACTTGTGGTGTTATCATACCCATCACTCATAGGGAGAGGAACCAGTGTCACAGACTTTATTCAAGATCCGGCCAGCAAGAAAACAATCTGGCAACTACTGACTGTCATCACGGAAGCCTTCATTGTACTGCCTGAGTACAGTGATAAGGGTACAGATGCTTCCACCACAAGTGATCATTGATGAACTGACATACACTCTGTTTTTCTGCATCATAGAGGAATGCCCAGGACTCGTCGGGAGAACCACAGATACCTTATCCTTTATCAGAAATCCAAGAAACAACAAATTCCTAAACCGAGTGTGTTACAAACTGAACTACGTGGTTGCAATCCATGCAGCAGGAAAGTGCCGAGACTGTTCACGTAAAAGGAAAAACCTGTAGCCTCGAATCCAGCAAGAACAGGTCAAATGTCATTATCACCAGAAGACAGCCAATATGCATACCATGTTTTCTTTCCCATCATTGAGAACTTTCCTAGGTTAGTGGGGAGACCCGACAATATTGATGTACCCGCATCCCTCAGAGACCCAGTAAAGAACGCACAATTAAACAAGCTCCTGAGAGCCATCATAGCGCAACTGAGAAGTAATTATGTTCATCAACTGCTGAGGAGAGCCTTGTGAAGAGGAGATCCCAATAAACTTTCCGCCGAGGACAGATCGAGAAGAGCAGAAAAGAGGATTACGACATCTTGTTCCTAGTTTATTTAAATTTTTTCTTCTATTTTTCTTATTATCCTTTTTGTCATCCTTCTGCCGTGGAGCAGATTGAGGAGAGAGACACTGTTCTTCAACTTGTCGCCGAGAGACCGAGCGAAAGGAGCGGACACAAGAACTTCACCATCTTATTTTCCTTTTTCTTCATTTTTCTCATTTTTTCCTATTTTTTCATATATTCACTTCTATTTTTATTTTTGTTTTTATTTTTACATTTTATTTTTGTGTGATTTTTAGCAGTTCCATCTTTTCATTCTTTCGCATTGAGCAAGTTCCAGCATGTCCTCAGGACCAAAGCAAATTTGAGGCGTGCACTGGGAGCTCACCTATTATAGATATGCATAATGAATGTGATGTACCTATGTTGCTAGCCTAACCCTTCTCCATAGTCTAGCCCAGGAACTGTACTGAGTACCCAGAGACTACCGTTGTCACTCACATGAGGGGGGACATTTGGAGAAGCACTCGTCACGTTAATAGTAATGAACTCTCGAACTACGAGACCAGAGCAAGAGAAGGAATAAATAACTGACTATGAACTCATTCTAAATGGGGGCCCAGAACAGTAACTTGATTTTACCTCCCTGGAAGAAAATGCTGCAAATTGTCATTCTGAACGATTATATGTACATGTATAGTTATTGTTATTGTTTTTCTGTCATTAACAATCAGAACTGCTTTCTTTATTGGTGCACGAAGTGTCCCAATCCCAGTGCACCCACCAGATAATGAACATCTGGGGCCTACGAAAGCACCCAGACCCTATATAGTCATTCCAGTCCCAAGAAACCTGATGATAAAAGTAACAAACTAAATTTAAATGTAATGAGCAATGATTTAGGCACATTTGAGCTAACAAATGAAGAGGAAATCTGGAGACAGGGTCAGCATGGAATGAATGAAAACGCTGCACTGACCACTGCACGCACCCACACACATGATGCACACAGACAAGGGCAAGTGTCAATGGCTACACGGCCTCCAACGAAGGCAGCAGAGAAGGGGAGACTGCCTGCCGAACAATCAGTTCCAGAAGACAGCGGAAGTACCCAAGAGGAGCCAAGTGAACCACTAGAGAGAGAGGCCATAGCAAAATCCCTCAAAAGAACAGAAGTAGCCACAAAGGAATTCACAGAGAAAACACAAATGCTGATAGACTATGTGTTCCCATTCATAGTCAGAGCAAAGAAACTGCACGAGGAGCTGACAAGGATTCTATGTCAAGACGGAGGTGAGCATTAAGCTTTCTCTACTCTTTAATTCACTCTCCAGCAGTTTCAACAAATACATCATATTTCGTGAAAATATTAAACTTTTCTTTTTTTTTTTTCTTCAATAAAAACTTCAAGTCCCATCATTCCCTGTAGTTCTAGTCTCTAGTCTCGGTGCCTTAGCCCTTCCTGTTCCTGTGTTCTTCCTCTTCTTTTCCTGCTCTCCAGATAAGTAACATGTTATTGTAGAGCTCCGCGAATGTGTTTATTTAATATACATGTGAGATCGTGTGTTAACATTTTTATAAGGCAGACATTGTCATAAGAGTATTTGCGAGACGTGAGTGCAGCGCGCAGCGTAGCAGTTTATATTTAGCTGAGGAGCTTCGGCGGCCCCGTGTCGCGTTACCCGACACAGTAGGGGCCTGCCGATTTCCTCAGGTAAGCCCGCAGCGCTCCATAGCGCGATCGAGGGCAAGCGGCGCCCACTCTTGGGGGGGCGGAGCAAGCGGCGCGAGCGGGAGATCTTGCCTTCCCGCTCGCGCTAGGGAGTGAGATAGCCCCCACCCTCGTGGGGGTGGAGCACGAGGACCCGGAAGCTCGCGCTCTAGGAGAGGGGGACTCCCTCCTCCTGGAAGAGTGAAGCGCACGGGAGCCAATCAGAGCGAGAGCGCTCAGCTCCTGAGAGCCCCCACCTTTGGGGAGGAGGAGCAATATACACGAAGCGGTGAAATCCGGAATTCGAAAGGGTTTTTCACCGCGTTTCGTGTTCGGAACACTAATAAACTCAGAAAAAGACTAATTACACGGCAAGATAGCTGAAAAGCACTTTCTTTCACTGATAAATCAGAAAGCCCATATCTGAAGTACCCTGCACTGCAGGAAAAAAGGGCAAACAGGTGCAGCCTCATAGAGTGGAGCAGTGGACGTGCAATTACACCTGGAAAGGTATTGAGAAGGCACCTGAACAGCACAATAATGTCTAACTTTGAGTGGAGTGATGAGGAGCAAGAGGCTACCTACCCAGAGGATTTAGCCTACAGCCTTAAAGAAGTGCTGGGAGACTTGCTCACAGAGGCAGTAGCGCAGGGTGTGAGACCCCTGCAAGACAGGATACATACCATAGAAATATACCTGAGTACTCAAGGTAAATGCACCGGAGACAGCACGTCCACCAGGGTCGCTGCAAAGGACCCCAAGGGGTGTATCAAGGCCCGGAAGAGCAAGGACTCTTCTGACCCCCTGGGCCAAACTGAGGGGGCGAATACTGAGGCCCCGGAGGTTGGTGACGCTTTTAGTAAGCTAAGAGAAGCGTTCATAAAGAAAACACAGGTGCCGAGCCTCGAGACCCCCTACCCAGGGGATGATAATATGGGCAATATAGAGGGAGTTTTTCCCGAAGAGGAAATCCCAGAATCCCCTACCTCCTCGCAAGAAGAGGCGGACAACGTGGAGGACGAGAGCAGCCAACCTCCGCCGAGGAAGAGGCTCAGAAAGCTCAACAATTTAGAGGAGGAGGAGACCTCCGATATGTTTAACCCCGAGGATATCAGAAACCCAAGATCATCAGAATGGGTACCGTCGCCAAGAGTGGCGAAATACATGACGCAGAGATTGCGTAAGGCCTTAGAAAAAGAAGTGAGGCAGAGGATGAGGGCAGAGTGCCTGAAACCAGAATTACCGGGGAAAGTAGCAGAGGCGCCGGAGCTTGATCCGAAAATGCTGTCATTTGTATCAAAGGCGAATAAAGATCCAAGAAAGGGCATTGACCGCTCTTGGAAAAGCTGTCAGGAGAAGCTTCTTGACATAGCGGGACCATTAGCGAAGATCATGGATCTAGCAGAACGTGCGAAGGACACGGGGGAAGAAGTGGACCCAGGAGTTCTGGCAAACTGGGCCCAGAGAGCAGTATGTCTGCTAGGCAATGCGAACTGCGCAATTTCTTCTGAACGCAGGAAAGGGCTCCTGCTAAAAATTTATCAGAAGTTAGGAGACCTGTCATCCTATGAAGCGGGCGAAGCCGCACAAGGCCTTCTATTCGGAGAAACCTTCGGAAAAGAAATGGGGAGGTTTGTTGGAACATACACATCCCTAGAAAAGGCCCAGGCATCCATGAAAAAGATTTTCCCGACACAAATTTTTGGAGGGACCGGTCGGTCTAGAGGCCGAGCGGCCGGTCACTACCAAACATTCAGGAGGCCTCAAGGAAACAGGAGTAATTACTGGGAAAACAGACAGCCAGACGCCTTCTTCCCTCCAAGAGGTCGCTTCCCGAGAGGAAGACGTAGCAGAGGACAAGGGAGAGGACACAATTCTCCCGCAGGTGAGAGTCTCAAATTATCCACCAGTTGGGGGGAGAACAGCAATATTCTGGGAGAACTGGCAAGCGCTTTCTGGCGATGCATGGGTGTTACAGACAGCAAAAGGCATGCTCATAGATTTTATAGAGACTCCCTACCAGGGTCAGGCACCACGCCCTCTAACGAAAACACGAAAAGAGATAGATCTTCTGCACACAGAACTGCTGCAGTTAGTGGAGAAACAAGCGATAGAGCCTTGCGTGACATCTCCCAAATTTGTGAGCAACATGTTCTTAGTCCATCGAAAGGACAAAGTGAGACCCGTAATAAATCTAAAGGACATGAACAGATGGGTAATTTACAACCACTTCAAAATGGAAGGTACTCATCACCTCAGAGACTCACTCCGACAAGACGATTGGTTAGTGTGGATAGACCTCAAAGACGCTTATTTGACAATACCAGTTCGAAAAGAGTTCCGCCCATTCCTAGCATTTTACTGGGGCGAGCAATTATGGCAGTTTGCTACCATGCCGTTTGGCCTGGCATCAGCACCTTGGGCCTTCACAAAAATTATGAAACCAGTAGCGGCAGCGATCAGAGAGAAAGGGATTCGTATGATTATATATCTGGACGATATCCTACTGATGGCCAGCTGCAGGGAGACACTCCACTATCAGACCGACTGGGTAGTGAATCTCCTGACGTCGCTGGGATTTTTAGTGAACCGAGAAAAATCAGAAATGAGACCAGCCAAGAGAATAGAATTTCTAGGTTTCGTGATAGACACCAGATCAGCGACACTAGAGCTTCCGAACAGAAAAATTCGAGACATAAAAAGAGAGATAAAGACATGTCTCAGCAGACCAGTTATATCATTACGCGCAATAGCTCGAGTGGTGGGCCTCCTAGCAGCCTCCATACAAGCAATATTCCCAGGGCCTCTGCACTATGGAGCCCTTCAGAGACTAAAGATAAGACACCTTCAGCAGGGTCTGCAATATCATCAGCTGGTCCACATCGACCAGGAGGCCAGAACAGAGCTGGAGTGGTGGCTAGCAAATATGGAAGCATGGAACGGGAGAGCCATTTTCGGCGATCGCCCAGACCTGATCATAGAGTCGGACGCCAGCAGAGCAGGCTGGGGAGCCCGTTGCGGAGACCTTCAGACAGGAGGGAAGTGGAGCTCGGAAGAACTCAAACTTCACATCAACTGTCTAGAATTACTAGCAGGGTCATTTGCGATCAAGGCGTTTACGAAAGGGAAAGTGAAATCCTGTATTCTGTTGAAAATGGACAACATTTCAGCAGTGAAATATATCAAACATCTAGGTGGAACGAGGTCCAAACTTCTGGCAGAGATAGCCAAGGATTTCTGGCACTCCTGCCTGGAATCAGGGATTTCAGTAGTAGTGGAATACCTGCCAGGATCACAGAACGTGATAGCGAACTGGAACTCCAGGTACCTCTCGGACTCCAGCGACTGGAAGCTGGACCGAGTAGTTTTTCAACAGCTGGAAGAACGTTGGGGGCCGGTCCACACAGATCTGTTTGCGTCCAGACTGAACGCACAGACGACGAGGTTCTTCAGTTGGAGATTAGACCCAGCAGCAGCTGGAGTAGATGCCTTCCTGCAGGACTGGAGGGAACAGACGTTATATGCCTTCCTGCCGTTCCTAATGTTGAGCAGAGTGCTAGCGAAAGCTTGCAGAGAAGCAGCGAATCTGATACTAATAGCGCCAATATGGAAATCACAAGTCTGGTTCCCAACTCTCATAGAAATGCTAGTAGATTATACGAGAATGCTGCCACAAGGAGTGGACCTGCTCACGGACCCAGTTGGGTCATTTCACCCTCTGAGAGTGAAGGGGACGTTGCCATTGATGGCGTGCAGGATAGCAGGAGACGCTGGAACCTCCCAGGCATTTCGGCGCAGGCTGCAAGTCTTATCGCCGAGTCTTGGGCACCGTCAACCAGAAGGAGCTACGACGCAGCTTGGAATAAGTGGTCGTCATGGTGCAGAAGGAGAGATCTTCATCCCGTTTCTGCACCTTTAGTCGAAATACTGAACTTCCTAGCAGAACTTCTGCAGGACGGCAAGGCATATAGAACCATAGGAGTCTACAGATCTGCAATTTCAGCAGGTCACATGCCACTGGATGATATTCCAGTAGGGGAGAACATAGCAGTGATTAGACTCCTGAAAGGCATAAGATTTAGGAAGCCACCACAACCTAAGTACAAAGTACTATGGGACGTATCGGTGGTGCTGAAACTACTATCAGACTGGCCTAGCAACAGATACCTATCGTTAGAACAACTATCAGGGAAACTAGCCATATTACTGTGTATGGTATCGTGCAGGAGAGTAGCAGACGTGAAGGCACTGGAAATAGATAGGAAAACATATGGACCGGAAGGAGTAACTTTCTTCCTGGCGAAGAGAACTAAAACAGACTCATCTACAATCACATACCCATACATGCAGGACTACCCCAAATGGTGCGTGGCCTCATGTATTAAGGAATATGAGTGTAGGACAGTGGAAATGAGACCAGTAGGTGCAACCCAAATACTTATAGCGCGCAGAAAACCACACAAAGGCGTAGCATCAGCCACGATAGCGAGATGGGTCAGAGGTATCATGAGCCTAGCGGGCATTGATGTATCTGCATTTGGAGCACACTCTGTCAGAGGCGCGATGGCATCAAAAGCATTAGGGCAAGGCGCATCATTACAAGATATCATGAAAGCAGCAGATTGGACTAGTGATAAAACATATAGGACGTTTTATTTTAGACCAATCAACACGATGGCAACTGCAGTAGCAAGAAGCTTTGAACAAGCTTAATGATCGCCTCCGTCTTGACATAGAATGAAGATTCCCCCTGCTAATAGCGCAGGGAGCTCTTGTTTCTATTAAAGACAAGGAGGCGAGCATTAAATTCCCGACCCAGATACACAGAAAACGGGAAGAGTATTGTAATGTAAGAAATATGAATTGTGCATAACCATGATGACCGTTTTCTCCTCGAAATAGGGTGTGTATTCCCAGCCCTAACATATCTCTATTGTTTACTTTCCAACGCTAGGAGATGACCAAAAGAACGGATGATTCTATTCGAAGAGGTTGGATGGTTCCGATCAGATTGCAAGTTCCGAGGCAAGAGATCGAACTCTGCTGAAAGCAGGAAAAAAGGGAAGTTGTTGAGCCCGTTGGCAAGTTAATGATACAGAGGATTACAGTTAAGCAGTCAAAGAAGAGGAAGAACACAGGAACAGGAAGGGCTAAGGCACAGAGACTAGAGACTAGAACTACAGGGAATGATGGGACTTGAAGTATTTATTGAAAAAAAAAAAAAGTTTAATATTTTCACGAAATATGATGTATTTGTGTAAACTGCTGGAGAGTGAATTAAAGATAAGAGAAAGCTTAATGCTCGCCTCCTTGTCTTTAATAGAATCAAGAGCTCCCTGCGCTATTAGCAGGGGGAATCTTCACTTTAGAGACTATACCAGCAAGCACACCTGCTCCAACGCAAGGAACAAGCCTAAGGCCTACAACACGACCACGCGTTGGGAGGTTGGGGAGCCAATGGCGGTTAGAGGAAGTCTATGACAACATACAAAAGGGAAGGAAAGGAAACACAAACCCTTCTCCTACCTCAGCGATGCAGTCGAGGCAGCCTGCTCCACTGAGACACGCAGAGAGGAAAAGCAGCACAGATGCATTTCGAGACATAGTCATAGCAAACTACAGAAAAATGCTGAGAATCAAGAGAAGCCCACACGAAGAGAACAATTAACTTAATGATTACCTGGACAGCACAGCCCATCTCGGAAACAACATATGGTACCAGCACATGAAGGAAGTAGGACGAAGACAGTCGGAAGGAGAATGCTTCGTCTGTGCTCTCCTACCATACAGCATGGGAAAATCCAAGATCTTCGTGGCTGTAGAAATTGATGTCCCTACAGCACACTTTATGTCACATGAAGCAATGTGTAACACCAGAGGACAATTTATGGGAAAAGACGCCTTGTTGATATGGGCCAACGAAAAGGATTTCCCGGATGAAGATGGCTACGTCCAGGACATTAAAACGAGAATCCGAGCCCACATCAGAAATCATGTGATCAAGTACGAGAACCCTGGCATCAAAGGATCAGGGATAAGATGGGAAGTTAACCCGAGACTGAACGTTCAAGGAAAGACTGCAGAAGAGGCTCAAATCTGTAAGAACAGAAGCCAAATGCAGATCTGGGGGTCAGTGGTCTCCCAGATGGATGGGAGGACAGAGTAGTAATCTGCCGAGCGTGGATGGTCCTTGGAGCCTGCAAAGAAGCAATAGAGAATTTGCAGAGAATATGCAAACCTCTGTGGCCAAAGCTAGTAAAGCTACTAACATGGGTCAAAGATAGAGGAGGACCCCTGCAAATAGTACCACTGGAGAGCCCGAAACAATGTTTCAGAAACGATGGCACAAGGAAGATGGGAGAGAATCAAAACTGCGGACGAATCTTTGAAGCTCCAGGAATGACACAAGGAACCGCAGTTATTATGGACCATTACTGGGCGTGTGGATCCAAGGCATACATAAGGCTGCCGAAGAACTGGGGAAGCATATGCACACTAGTGAACGTCCACGTTCCCGCGCTAGTGATCCCTAAGAATGACCTGAAGTTGGACAGTTTCTCGAAAGCAGATGCTCATCTAAGAAGAAGGAGATCTGTGGAACTGGTATCCAGGATGAAGAGGGAAAATTCCTTTTCTCCCAAATCAGAAGAGGCATTCCATGCAATCCCGTACGAACACAGGCTGTTCAGCCTCAAATCAACAGTATTGACAACACTACTCTTGCCCCACATCCAAGTTGGAGTGAATGCTAAATGGTTGCAGATAACCAGATGGGAGTTATTGCAGACCATCAATACCACTATAAAAGGATTCAATGTGATCAAAGAAGAGCTGAGAGCAATCAGACTGATGACCCTCTAAAACAGATATGTGCTTGACATGATCAGTGCAATGGATGGAGGTGTTTGTGCAAAAATCAGAGAATCATGTTGCACATTTGTACCATCACACGATGAAGAAAACGGAACCCTAACAGAGGCCATAAGCATGTTGACAAACCTGAAAAACGAGATGATCGATGAAAGTGATGAAGTGGATGATGACAGCTGGTTTGGAGACCTATTCTCGTGGGTCCCACAGTGGATGCAGATATATTCAAGTTTCTGGGAGCTCTACTGGCAATGGTATTGCTAGGATTCTGTGTTATCAAGATAATCATTACACAGTGCCAGAAAACTGCGTAGAAGGCCATAGGGATGAAAATAATGGTTGATGTCGAGCCAGGGTGGAAGCCCAGAGACCTGACTGATGAAGAAATAAGAGACTTTGTGAAAGCCAGAAGATTTGCACCAGAAGGAACAAGGTTCACATACCCTAAAAAACAAAGAAGGTATGAAGGAAAATGGACCTACTGCAGCCCAAATGGGCAATGTCAGCTAATGACATGGAACAAAGACGAACATGTGAAAACATCAGGGAGTTTGAAGGGAGTGATAAAAATATGGACTCCAAAGGCTCACACATTCACACCATCATGTACAAACGCTGAAGACGATAAACATGACACCGAAGAATCAAAAGAAATAAATGCAAAGGAGGTTGCAGAAGTGGTCGATGAACTGATCAGAGGGGGGAGTGTAGAGGAGGTCCCAGACATGGCCTGCACCCCTTCCCTTCATTTCGAGGTACCAGGAGCGTACTCGCCAAGGTATGTGATGTATGAAGAGCAAATGAACCTACAAAGAGCTGCACTGGGACTCTGCCCAGTATACATCAGAAGATCCATGCCTGTTGAAGCACCCATAACCAGACAACCCTGGGCAGCACGGTACCCTATCAGACAGCCATACCAGCTGCTGATATGAAACGAAGAGTACCTACAGACGGTCCATGAAGAGACCCAAAGAGCCCTAATGGAAGGCCAGTGGAAATGACGCAAGGGCCTGAAAAGACTCGTGAATTAACAAAAGCAGCTATCGAAGATAACACGCCAGTGCGAGTAACCACGAAAATAAATGTAATGGACACAGAGAAGAGACAATGTTAAAACGTGAGGAAACGGTGCTATGAGACAAGATGGAAGCAACCGACCTGTTAAACGTGTGTAAATAGGCTTGAAGAGCAAGATGCTAAGAAATCGATACTGCTTGCAATGCTTAGTAGAAGATAGAGCGGCAAGCGCCAACCATATATCTACCTCAATAAGGCACATTATACAAGTGCGACTCCATTTTGTAAAAGCAGAAATGTACCCAGGCTGCCAGAGGCCTGACAGGCCAAGTTTCATAACCCAGCCAAAGGCAAGAGAAGGAGCGGAATCGAAACTCAACAAAGAGCGGCTCATGCCAAGGAAATCTAGGTCAACCAGAGAAAGGGAGGAGAGCGTCAGCTAACAAGACTCAAACTTCAGAGCATACCAGCCTGCCTCATGAAGGTCAAGATAAGGGGGGCCCATGCAGGTGGCGAGGCTGAAACAGAATTAAATGCACTAAAACCTGGAAACTGAAGCAGATTCATGGTGAACTAACTCGTGACCAGCCAGGCGCGAAGAAGTACCATCGCCTGATGTCATCCACGACCCAAGGATGCCATAACTTTTCCCGATAAGAGACTACAGTTTCGAGGCCATCCTTAGCCAACTAATTGACACATCACCCTAAAACACTGATTGATGATAGGGAGGCAGGGTGAAACTTGGGACACCAGGCACATGGGTGTCCATTCTGCATGCTGCTAATTAAAACGGGGATTTATGTCCAGGGGTGTAACCTGCCCAATCACAATGGACCAAGTTATGTGGAGTACTATAGATACTGTAACCAATAGGACGTCATAGTTGTAGTGACGTCCACATACTTGCCAACCCTACGGATTTAGGCGGTAGGATAGCACTTTTTAAGCAGTCCTACCGCCTACCGATTTTCATGTGACAACTACCTATTAACAAGCCTGGCTGCCTCTGTCTGAGGCCCAGAAAGCTGCAGAGCACTGCAGAATCTCCAAGGGGCGTGTTAAAGGCCCATCATGTCATTATTTTGATTGATGACAGAGAGTGAGCGTGTGCCTGGCCGGCGAAACAGACACTCTCTGCCCTGCGCACTGCAGGCAGTCTTAGTGTCAGAGCGTGGAGACGGCGCTGCCCATGAAATCCTGCGCCTCTCAGCTGCCAGCCAGGTGTCTTCTGAATCCACTCGCAGGGTGAGCATACAGTCTCAGTAGAGTTACACAGTTATCATAGAGTCAATCGGTCAGTGTAATGTTGTTTAACTGTGAACAGAATTAGTTGAAGCAAGCAGCGCCCCAGGGATCAATGCCGTTAACCCACGTGACATGCAAGATTGTAAATAGTTCAACCCTGAATTGCGATAGCCAAGAAAAGCAGTCCATTACTACACGATAATGTGGTGTTGTAAACTTCACCTTTGAAGTCGCGCATAGACTTTCATTCTATCATTTGAGAAATCAAAGTTTCGTTTAGCATGGAGCGTTAATTACAGTAGCGTGCGCAGGCGAAAATCATTCAGCATAAAAATAAAAAATTACGGAGTGCATTAGAAAGGAAAGTCAGTACCGTTCCCATAGAACACACGTGGAAAGAAACTGAAACGACTTTCACGCACAACAGGAAATTATTCTGTGCCGAAGGCTGGAGGCATTTAAGAGTGAAGGAAGACGCACACGCGTAATAGTAAAAGATGGCAGCCATCAAGCATTCTGGATAATGTAGTTTAGGGTGCACACCATAGGTAGTAGGAGTTAGGAATAAACAAGAACATTTTACATGTAGATATTTTCTCGCATTACCAATAACCATTTAAGAGAAGGGTAGGCAACAGATAACATGCAGTGAACCCTCAGAACAATATGGATATGTCACCAGCTGCATTTTGAAACTTTATCTGTTGGAACCAATTGTAATGTATGGAGTTTGCCACAATTCAAAAATAAGATTACCTTAAATGCCTTAAGGTGTTTTTTTTAAGATGCACTGAACAAGATTGGCAGTGGTTGGTGCGTGCTGCAGGGCATTGTTCTGCATCAAACCCAAAGCAATGCGCGTGGTTCTGATTGATTAGAAATCGTCCACCCATCACCTTTCGTTTTGTTTAGAGGCCCATGTCCAGGTCACATTATATACTCACTCTATGCAAGGGAAGGGCAGCAAATGGAAGGAGCTACTGAGCTGCTGCTTATAGCTGGAATGGAGGCAGATGCCTGGCTTTACACATACAAGAAACCTAAATAAATACATTCATGTCGTTGCTATCACACATCACACGTTTGGAGGTTATCTTTGATATTTTACACACGTCTGTGGTGGACAGACACTGCCGCTTTGGAAAAATAGCTGAGCGTTTGGAACCGCTTGAAATTTTATTGGTGCTGAATACGTTCTGCTAATTGCATTTCCCTGCAATAAGAGTGTTGTGTGCTCTGTGAAGTAAAGGAAAGTATTACAATTTATAGATTAAAGAGACTCCACCTTTGTATAAGGAGGTGGTAAAGGCTCTGGAAAATGCTAATCTGGGGGTCCCTTCTCCGAATTGTGGGACATTTACAGCTTTCTTTTCACAGGCTAAACTACAGGCTAAATCGAATACCTTGAGCCATGGGGTACAGGAAACTACTTGTGATGATCAATTGTTTGGTACCGTCACAGGCTGCTTCTCGGGATGAGGGTGAGAGGTGTTTTCCAAAGCAATAAAGTGGCGTTAACGAACGGCTGAGTTAGATTTGGACTTGCAAGTGCAGGCACTCATGTTATACAGGAGGGCCAGTTGTGGTTAGGGGCACTACACTCAATCACTCGGTTCTTCACTCCCGCTCCTCTGCCCAAGGGCAAATATGCCTGAGAAACTGCTTTCTGGATAGTTACATGTGATATGAAAGGCAGAGCCATCCCATTAGAGACCTACCTATATTTTTGGCACTCATTTAGCACCTTGAAACATTCACCTTTTCTGTGTACCAACTTTGCGGCAAGTTAAGGCAATGATCTATGCTTCACATCGCATCATCCAGTATGTACTCCATCTGGGTTATGGACTAAAGGGCACAGCAATATATTTGTCTCTATATTACTTTTGTTCCAGGGATTGCCTTAGAAGCGTAATTTGCAGGTGCCCTTGCAGCATCACTTCCCTTGGGGTATAAAAGTGTTATCACCTCGCTTTTCACACCCATTCCTCAAGAGCAGACCCTTGCTGACATAGAAGGATTTACAGACTTTTAGTGGGTATTTCCTGTTTCAGCTCCTTGCTGGCTGGCTATCTCCCCATAACCATTATGTTGAACTTTCCTATGTCACTTGAGGCCATTTCCTGTGATGTCATACGGTCAAAGTTCACGTGACTTTTTCTGTGATGTCACGCCCTGCCACTTCATTTTATTGGGTCACATTAATGTGACATAATTTCCTATGATGTCATCCTTATGCTAATTACTATTGTGAAACTTTTAGATTCCTACAGATTTTTTGTCACAGAATGTTGGCATGTATGCGTCCATCATGCGTGATGTAGAGGGATGGGCGTAGACGCCCACCCGATAAGAGTTATCCAATTCGCATGCCCTATTATCATATGCAGATATAACACCTATACTTAAGCATGATGATTTCTTATGGAATTAGACGTCAGTGATGACGAGTTTTGCCATGACTGTTCGACTGAAGTTCGAGGAAGTCGGAGCGAGACAGGTGATCGCAATGCTGCTGAATTCCATTTGTTTCTTTGTTTGATGTACTTGTTATTAAATGGACTTCCCTTTGCCAACTTACTGAGTCCTCATTATTGAGTCGTGTTGGAGTAAGTGAATCCTGCACTCCCAGACCTCACAGCTATCTTGTCTTACAAGTTCTAGAGGGTGAGCACTGACCTATGGTCCAGTCAGTGAATTCCTCTCCTCCGGAACAATCCTGTCCACCCTTACTTTGCTTTCCCTTCTCCGCCCCTCATTGTCTATGCCTGCTGACCCTCCTTCAGCCACCCCCCCAATCCCCTTCTCGTCCTTTCCTCATTTTTCCCCCGCTGAGGTTGCTAGACAAGTCCGATCTATGAAAACCTTGTCACAACAGGTTCATCTCTGTTCCTCTAAAACCATCAAGGACCACACCCTTGCTCCAGCCTTGCTGACTTTTGCAACCACTCTTTTGCCTCTGGATCCTTCCCCTCCCCTCTGAAGCACTCCCTTGTGCATCCTCTTCTCAAGAAACCCACAGCTGATCCTACCTGTCCGGCTAACTATCGCCCAATTTCCATTATTCCGTTTCTGGGCAAACTCCTGGAAAAACTGGCCATCTCTCAGCTAAACCTTTATTCTGACTTTGTTGGCTGTCTCCATGACCACCAATCTGGCTTCAGAGCTGCCAGAAGCAGGGAAACTGCTCTCCTGAACATCCGTGAGGATCTGCTCTCCAACCTTAACGCTAACATTCCCTCTGTCCTCATCCTACTCCATCTCTCATCTGCCTTTGACATAGTCAACCATACCATCCTGCTCAACCGTCTCTGTGATAACCTTGGTATCACTGATCAGGCTCTGGCCTGGCTGACCTCTTTCCTCTCTGACCGACCCACCCAGGTTAAACTTGGGTTCTTCCTATCATCTATCTCCCTCTGTACGTGTGGTGTTCCCCAGGGATCTAACCTCTCAACCTGGCTTTTCAACCTATACTTGGCAACTCTCGCCCAATGCATTGCCATTTTCTGTTCAAATGTCCAGTGCTACGCTGATGATACTCAACTTATATTCAGGCTACCCTTGGCCACCTCCTCTCCTTCCCTCATCATTCAAAATTGGTGTTCCGCTAACGATCTCTGTTTGAAAGCCAGCAAGACTGAAATCATCCTCATCGGGGCACCTTCGCCATCCTTTCTCCTCACTCTCTGGCCGGCCTCCCTTGGCCCTTCTCCTACCCCCACCTGCGAGGCTAAGAACCTCAGGGTCATCTTTGATTCTACACTTTCCTTTTCCGCCCACATCTCTGAGGTCTCTAAAAAGTCAAACTTCCTACTGCACCTCCTCAGAGGTACTCTACCTTTCCTCTCTTTCCCCCAGAAGCTCACTGTCTCCCAAGCTCTGTGTTGGGTGTTCTGACCGACGTTTGGACTATTATGCTACAACATTTGGTGCTGTGGGCTTAGGAAATCCAAGATGGCCGAAGAAAAGCCCACATGTGCGCCAGAATCTATGAAAACCGCGCAGTTTGTGCGCACACCAAAATGGTCGCCTGACTTGCCACCCCCCGGTGCGGGTGTGCTGGGTCAGAAGAGCCATGAGTGAAATGGGGTGCCAAAGAGAAAAACAGCAGTGCCTGTTCGCTAGAAAGCACTTTAAAAATCACCCTTTGTTTCTCTGAAGGCAAGCTCAGAATGCCCATTTCAAACATTGCAGAATATCCAACAATCTCACTGAACACTAGCAGACATTTGACAGAATAAAGTCTTGTGGGCATACAAAATCTAGGATGAGCCTAAAATAATGTTCATAGCAAAACTGGCTGAGCTGTGGATTTCAGCAGTTTAAGTAAATTTGGACTGAAAAACACTAAAAATCTAAATGTTTAAAAGAAATGAGTGACCTACTTTTGAGTTACACATAGGTTTCAATTGTTTAAATGTCATAGTTTTAAACTTAGAATCAGCATTCTAGCTGCATGTGTAAAAATTGTTAGTTTATTTGAATGCAGAAAACTGGGTAACTAGAAGTGACATTAGCTGGGGCCTGGCTTAAGGAACTGAATTCTGCCTGACATCTACCCCCACAGGAGTTAAAACCTGCTCAGCCACTCTTCCCCTTGCCAAAAGGAGTTGTCACCTCTCTGATTAGATTAGGGGTGGAGCAGCTACAGGGAGTTGAACAAAGGCCTGTCCTGGGCCCAGGAAGAGGGTTTATTAGGGTAGTCGTAAATGTATTCCTTTTGAACAATGGGCCTTCCAGGGCCCAGGCAGATCGTTTATTAGGGGGACCGTAAAATAGCTTCCTCTTGGCAGAAGCTGGGAGGGGCAGGGTCTCTGAGCTTGGCAGAAACTGGATACACTGGTTTCTACATCATGTGACCTGGGAAACCACACCCCTTTGGGGCCAGAACATAAATCTAAAAAGATGGATCATTCATAGAGCGGACTTGTGAACATTTTATAAGTGATATCATCATTCTTGTGATTTTTCTGTGCACATTTGAAGACGTGTTAGGACCCGGTGGTATGTTCAGGGGGGGGTTTTAGCAGAAAAGAGGATATTACTCTAAATGTATGTATGTTAAAAATCTGACACTCCACCACCTAATGCCAACATGCTTTGCCAACATTGGTGTAAATGCGGGGACAAATCCAATATTGGTAACCCGACCAAAAAGTGAAATATGTTGCCATTTTTTAACCCAAGCCCCCAGGAAGAGTAGAGTTTGAACAGGGTATACCTCATGTGATATGTGATGGGTGCATGTAATTTCAAACCACTGTGTATCTATGAAATATGTCTTTAGGTCAAATATAGATTGTGTGTAATTTGACAGGGGACTGTCCTTTCTGCAAGCCATTAAATGACATCGCTCTGACACTCCACTTCTTTTCCCCAATCAAGAGAGAAAGGAAAGCTTGACCAATGGGCAGTTGAGAGAGGGGCTGGTTAGTGATGCTGCACACACACCCACTTTCAAAAGACATAAAAAGAGCCACTGGAAGCTAGAGAGGAGATTCTATTCCACCTGCTGCGGGACGCTCTGCCGGGAAAATCCATACTTTACCTCCATCAACCTCCAGAGAGCCAACATAGAGACTTCAATCAATCCACCTTCAGAGACCAAGACTTTACTTCAGAATTTGTAGCAGAGAGGTCAACTACAAGCTAAATCCCTCTTTAGCAGGCCTCAAATCATTGCCACTATTCACAGCCAGGCGAGCTGTTTGAATTCTTTGCAAGAACTCTTGCCATTTGCCAGAGAGCAGTGTTGTATCCAGAGAGAGACCAGCTGAACCGGAGACCGCTGTATCCGGACCCACAGACCTGATCAGAACCAGAGACCCAGACCAGACCAGCAGAGTAGAGCTGACCCAGACGCTGTGCGCAGAAACCGTCCGTGGCGAGTGAAGAAAACCTGTTGACCTGATCCGTGGCGAGGCCCATTCCTTTTAAAATTATATTGTGACTACCTAGCAGAACTGTGCAGAACCAATCTCTTAGTTAAAATAATATAATTCAATCTATTTTAATCTAACCATAACTGCCTCCTAACTGTCACCTGTCATTTGCAAAGCTGTCACTTGTCATTTTCTAGCTGCAAGCTGTAACCTGTCGCTTTGAACTTATAAAATTTCAAATCCGAAAAACGACCTTTATTTAATCGTCCGTATCTCTGGAACCGTTTGGGCTAGGAACTTGGTTTAACTTTACTCTGAAAGCTTAGAATCTCAGCTTTTCAACAAGCCTAGAAACGACTTCCTACTCCTCATTTGCCGTAATCACGATTCTCGCACTCGCGAATTTTACTGCGATTTGCAATTTGGTTAAAAATCCAGCCACGTGTGAAAACAGCAGCTTCATTGCTTTCCTTTGCCAAAAATTCGTTTAACCTGCTAGTTACTCCTAGATCCTTGCTAAAGTGAGCCTGAACTCATCCCAAGTATATTTCACTCACCCTGAACCTCCTAAAGGGAATTAAAACCATTTTCAGCATATTTCTCACTGCATTGTCACCATATTCAAAGCATTTTGCCTGTGTTTCAAAACTCCTATCTGTTGTATAAGCTGCTGGGGGGGAATTGAACTGAATTCTATTAGATTGCATTCCTAAGAACTGTGTCATCTTCATCTCCTTACAGTGCATAAAAGGGGGGGTGAATTGTCCAAGAAAGTGATTACATTGTCTTTTGCTGAAATCCTATCAAGTTATTTTCTGTACTGCATTTCATTCCAAATTGCATCCATTTGAAACCATACAAGTATTGTTGCTATCGTATCCATCCTATAACCACTCATCATTGATTATAAAGAAGTGTGCTAGTGCCGGACTATCCATTATTGATTACTGCTCAGATTAAGTGTGATATTCAATTATTAATTTATTATAAAGTGTGATATATATATATATTGTTTAAATTATCAAATAAACCGTTTAAACTTGCAAAACAGAACTACTTCGGGGCTCAGTGGGGTCAGGGGGATTCCAAGAGAGGGGTGTTATATATGGGTAGTCATCCAGAACTCATGAACTGGACGTAAAGATATATCAATAAGGGTTTCCATTCAGTATCCCAGACTAGGCATTGACTTAGCTGCAATGTTGAATTGAATCCTCTTACATCTGGTTCTCTCTGGGTTGGATTATTGTAACAGCCTCTTTCTAAATCTACCTGCCTCTTCACTCCACCCTCTGCAACTAATCCAGAACAGGACTGCAAGACCTGTCCTTGGCCTCAAGCCCTGAGATCGTATCTCTCCAGCTCTGAAATCTCTCCATTGGCTCCCGGTGGATGCAAGGATTAAATTTAAAACCCTCTGCAATGTCCACAGGGCTTTCTGGGGCCTGGGTCCTAAATATCTTCAGTTATCCCTCCGCAAATACCTCCCCTCTCGAGCTCTTCGCTCCTCCTCTAACTCCCTCAGAGTCAGTCGTTTTTCAAAGCAACGAGCTGGGGGTAGATCTCTGTCTTCGGCTGGTGCCTCCCTCTGAAACAGCCTCCCTACCACTCTAAAACTTGAGGAAAACCATCTCATGTTTCGGAAGCACCTCAAGACCTTTCTCTTTGCTTCTGCCTTCGCCCCTGTCCGTCTCCCCTGCTGATCTGCTCTTTCTTGGCACCTTGCATCGGGACATCCTCTGTCGTCTGGTCCCAGGTTCCTGCTCACCCTGCCACCCTACCACACTGCCTCCGGGCCACCCCTTGCACTGGGGTTTGTATCTGTACCCATACAGCCCCCCCCTTTTTTTTTCCTCCTGCACTTATCAGACCGACCTGATCTGCTGCCTCAAACCTAGCACTTGCCACTTGGCTGCACTATCACTTTGTGCTGATTTTATTATTTATTTATTTTATTATTATTTATCTGGTTTCTCCTTTGCTCTGCACTTTCCACTTTCTACCTCCCTTCCATGCACTTTTCCCCTCCCCCTCTCCCAGGCCCTTGCACGTTCTCAATGCCACTGGGCCTAGTAAGATCGTTGTTTTTGTTCTGCCCTGTTCCCCTCCCTTGACTTATCGCGCTCTGAAACACCTGTGTATGAGCACGATATAAATAAAATATCATATCATATCATGTGGTATCAGTGCATGGATAAAAATGTCTGACAATAGCTGCTACGTATGTTCTCTCATTATGTTTGCTATGAGCGCATCCAGAGCATTAATTGCAAAAGAAATATCTGCACACAATGCGAAGTGCCTCAGTCATCTACCAGTATATCCCTGACATTGTGTTAAGATCTGAAATCAACAGCGTGTCACCTTATCGCTTGACACATCCGACACCTTTTTCTTAGATCTAAGATAGAAGCATCCTTTTCAGTAGATAACCTCTAACTCCTAAAACATGTATCCCAACCACTCCTTGACTTCAATAAAACTAGTGAAAACATATATTTTTGTCATTTAGTTTTTCAATTTGCCACATTCTGTCGTCAGTATAAGATCAACACAATTTATACACTCTAGCGGCAACCTTAATAGGACTTTGTCCCCAGGGCAAATTCCTGTTTGTTGGCTTGTTTTAGATGATTTATTTGTCAGCTGTGGTATTGCATCATTATCTAGATTGCCATAGATAGGGTTAAACCATTATCACTTCATTTTTTCCTCTCTCTATTATTTTACACTAATCTTTTTCTTTTCTTAGCTCGTCTATTCTCTTGTTATTAGAACTAGAACACCTTCATCTTTATATGTAATTAATTTTTCTAATAGGACCCAAGAAGCAAAAATCTTTATAGTCAAAATACTTTGCCTGCAATTATCCCAGTGTATTAGATAATTCTAAAATCTAGAAATGAAAAATAAAATTTGAATGTAAATTTAAAACCTCGAAAAAACTTTCATTTTTGCGCATAAATTGAGTAAACCTTCAAAATATCTAAAAATTCAAATTGAAGATTGAGTGATAACTCATAAACCTCCAAATACTCGTATATGTACGTATTGGGCATAAAATGCGGACATTCACGCATCAAAAAAATCACAATAAAACAAAATATTAGAAAACTAGAAAATGAGCTAAGTTCCGGCATTCAAAATGGCCGGCACGCAGTACGCGAGTACACAATGATGTCATTGCGCCCGCGTGAACGCGGGCATGATGACATCATACAGGAGCATTTATTTAAATGCGCGAAATACACAAAAAAAGCATGCCGAAACAAGGAGCCAGGGAGAGACAACCCGATCTCTTCTGAGCAGAAGGTAAGATTTATGAACTCTTGATTCCCCCAAGGTTTAAAAATACCTTAACCGCTACCTAAAGGAAATCTGACTAGATCTAACCTCTAACTAAAAATATGTGCTTTCTTGTTCTAATAGGGAAACTACCTAAAGGAATCTTAGAGTTGTGCCCAAAGAGAGTGGATAGATACAAAGTTGAATGATTGAAATTTGGCAAAACAGGCCACTATTGGTGAGTGCCACCTTTATAGAATCCTCTACTTGTAATGTTATAATGTTGACATAAGAAAAATGAAAGCCATTATGAAGGCTGTAAAATACTAACATGATTAAAAGAATGAGAGAAAGAATTCATGTATGAAAGAGAGAAAAGGTTCATGTATGGAATAAAAAGACAAACTCTTGAAATCTGACAAGTGTGAAGAACATTTATTTGGCACTCGAAACCTAGAATCAAAACACTACATGGTATGTCGCAAGTGGAAATGTATACAATTGAAAAATAAGATCAACACAAGCGGACCCAAAGGTTCGACCCAGCCTTTGCAGACCCAGTAAAAGAACCTAAGATATGCTGTTAAAATTTCCAACCATGTTATATTAACCTCTAGCCCTCACTGCAAAGCAGCAAGCTATGATATTTTCAGTGCAGAAATATGTAACAAACCTCGGAGAAAGTGGGCCCTTGTTCCCACTTGTCGTATGCAGGAAGGACACATTTAATACAGCTTGATGAGGAGCCTCGTCGCGCTGGACTGGCACCAATAGAAATGTGCACCCCATCGCATGCACATTGGTGTTTTGATTAGTTTGTCAGCAGAGAGACGAAGCAAGAAAAATAAAGGCACACTGCCTTCCCGGTTCTCCGTGTCCCTCATTTTGCTGCTCTGGGGAGAACAGAGGCCCCATAAGACGGGAGACACACAATCTGGCAACGAGGATGGGATTTTTGCACCTTCTCACATTATATATATATGTATGAAGCTAGTGAGCACCAAACCTTCCTGAAGTGCAACATTTGCAGCCAGCATGTCCGGGAATGAAGCAAGAGAAGGTCAGAGGCCAGTAAGTGAAGAATCCCAGGGTGAAGTCCAGGCACTTTTGACGTGGGTGACCAACAAGCCTTGGGACAGCTATGGGAAAGATGGCTACGAAGGTTCGAGTACTACATGGGCGCATTCGACGAGAAGGCACCAGATAATTTTGCCAGGAGATTGCTCATCAACTTAGTGGGAGATGAAGTTGAAGATCTCATCCCTACATTCCTGCCTGAAGAAGTAAAGATTTAAGTGGGACTCAAGGAGTCACCGTGTACATATTTTGACCCTCAGCACAACGTTGACCATGAGAGACATACGTTCAATACAACATGCCAAATGACGGGTGAGTCCATGGAAGCATTTGTTACTCGACTGCACAAATTGGTGGCTCACGGTGACTTTCACAAATTTTCAAATGATGAATCCATTAGACTGAGAATTATTGGAGGGTGCCTATCGTCCACATTCAGGAAGAAGCTACTCCGCGAACCTCTTCCCCTTTCCACCATATTGCAAATGGCAAGGATCGAAGCGAGAGTTGATTCCCAAGTCACGCAGATCGAGACAAGCAAGGGACAGGGAAAGGAGCAAACATATTACATCAGTCAAGGAGAAAGAGGCAACGACTTTAGCAATGCCTCGGCCAGAAGGTAATGCTCAACGTGAAAATGTTATCGTTGCGGTCTACTTTTCCCACACAAAGAAGGCACGTGGTGCCCTCCATTTTTACACAAATGCGCCAACTGTAGAAGGGAAAACCACATGGCAAGAGCATGTAATGCACCACTGCACCAGGCGCAAGGAAGCAGCAGCATTGGGGCCAGTCCACAATACAGTATGTGCATGCCTGGGCCAAGAAGAGACATCAATGTGAGAAGAGATCTGGTCAGTCATGTCCGGCAAATAACTAGGAGGTCCCCATCACCCCGAGCAGTGCAGGAAAGAAGCCTGCATGAGTAGATGATGAACGATATGGTGACTGCCCTGGAAGGAGACATCAATATCCAAGTAGGTCAACACCCTGCCAAGTTTGTCAGTGACATGAGAGCCACACTAAACATAATGTGCATCTCAGAATTTTGCAAAATGGCACATCTTCTCAAATTGATGCCATCAGAGTTGAAAATATTCCAGTGGGCTGCTAGGCGTCCAGTCCAAAACCATGGAAAATTCTCGATACAACTAAGCTAAAAAGGGCGACAAGCCATAGCAGAGTTGCATGTCCTTCAAGGAGAAGTGTCAGGAAGTAATCTTTTGGGGAGACCCACGGCCCTCGAAAATGAAAATCGCTGCAGTGATGTATAACATGCAACATGGAGTGTCAGTAATGCAACGATTTCCAGAATTGTTCATCGGAAATTGGATGTTTGAAAGGAGAACCAGTTACCCTTTACATAGATGAATCAGTACCTCCAGTAGCGCAGGACCCTCAACAAATACTCATTCACCTACAACCGCAGGTAGACAAGGATATTCAATGCCTATTGAGAGAATACATTATAGTACCTGCCTGTGGTCCCACCCCGTGGGTCTTGCACGTGGTGGCCGTGCCCATGCATGGATCATTCGATTAAAAAAAAGCTGTGTGTGGGCATGTGTCAAGCCAACAAAGCAATCGAACAAGAACAGCATCCGGGTATGCATCTGGACGATATGATTAGCATGCTAAATGGAGCAAAACTATTCACTAAGCTTGATCTATACAAAGGGTACCACCAGATACTGTTTGATGAACAATCACGTTACATAACTACATTTGCAACTGAAGGCTTGTTTCAGTCCAAGAGATGAAGCTTTGGGATATTGTCGGCTGCCAAAATCTTGCAGGAGAGAATCAGGAGAGTAATTAGACACATCAAGAAATGTTTTAATTACAGCAACGATATTATAGTTTTTGGTGTGGATCTCGAAAAACACGATTAAACACTACATCTGGTTTGTCTGATGCTCTCTCAGGTGGGGCTAACATTAAACACTGTTTTCATTGCATTTCACAAGAAGCACCTCAAGTTCTTTGGACATGTGCAAGATGGAATGAGTCCTGTGCTGGAAAAGTGACCACAATTTGAGACATTTCGCCCCCACAAGACGTGAGTGAAGTGAAGTTGTTTCTAGTTATGGCCAGTTACTGCAGCATGTATCTGAAGGATTTTGCTACGTTCAGCGCCTTTAAGAGAGCTCACCAAACAGGGAAAGGAATATCAGTGGCACCTATCTTGTTAAGAGGCATTCACACAAATAAAGGAAGGCATTGGATCAGCTGAGTGCTTGGCCTACTTTGATCCAGCTAATTGCACAGAACTAATGATGAATGCTAGCCCAGGTCTGGGTGCTATCCTGGCCCAACATAGACCAGGGAGAGACAGCCCAAGATCCATTGTCGCCTATGCCTCCAACCGTCTAATGATTGTCGAAAGAAAGTACTCACAACCAGAAAAAGAAGGGCTAGCAGTCGTCTGGGCCTGTGAACGCTTTCAAATGTTCTTGCTGGGAAAGCCATGCACAGTGGTTTCTGATCACCAAGCCCTAGTCACTATCTACAGAAACCCTAATTGCAAAATGTCTCCCTGAATTGAGAGGTGGGGACACAGGCTGAAGGACTTTAACTTCACAATCATTCACAAGCTAGGAAAAGAGTATAATCCGGCGGACTTCATATCCCAGCACCCACTAGTGAAACAAAACCAAGAGTCATCCATGGTGGAGGAATACATCAATTTTCTCACTCAGCAAGGACCGCAAAAGACACTTACGACAAAGATGGTGAGAGATCACACCCTGGATGACATAACTTTGCAGAAAGGGAAAGAGCTCATAATATCTCACAGGTGGAGAGACAGTGCTCTAGAGTACGCACGAGGAAATCGATTTTGCTACGATCAGCATGCCTTTAAGAGAGCTTACCAAATAGGGAAAGGAATATCAGTGGGACCTATCGTGTTAAGAGGCATTCGCACACATAAAGTAAGGCATTGGATCAGCTGAGTGCATGGCCTACTTTGATCCAGCTAATTGCAGAGAACTAACAGTGAATGCTAGCCCAGTAGGTCTGGGTGTTATCCTGGCCCAACATAGACCAGGGAGAGACAGCCCAAGAGCCATTGTCGCCTACGCCTCCAACAATCTAATGGATGTCAAAAGAAAGTACTCAAAACCAGAAAAAGAAGGGCTAGCAGTTGTCTGGGCCTGTGAACGCTTTCAAATGTTCTTGCTGGGAAAGCCATGCACAGTGGTTTCTGATCACCAAGCCCTAGTCACTACCTACGGAAACCCTAATTGCAAAATTCCTTCCAGAATTGAGAGGTGGGGACTCAGGCTGAAGGAGTTTAACTTCACAATCATTCACAAGCTAGGAAAAGAGTACAATCCGGCAGACTTCACATCCCGGCACCCACTAGTGAAACAAAACCAAGACTCATCCATGGCGGAGGAATACATCAATTTTCTCACTCAGCAAGGACCGCAAAAGACACTTACGACAAGGATGGTGAGAGATCACACCCTGAATGACATAACTTTGCAGAAAGGGAAAGAGCTCATAGCATCTCACAGGTGGAGAGACAGTGCTCTAGAGTACGCACAAGGAAATCAAGTGACTTTGAAACAAGAAATGCAACCGTTCAGACATGTGAAGGATGAGCTGTCTATGACTGCAGAAGTCTTGGTGATGTGTGGGGAGCACATAATAATCCCTATGGAACTACAACAGCAGGTAGTAGACTTGGCACACGAAGGGCATGGTGGCCACTAAGAGACAGGTAAGAGATACTATCTATTTCCCGGGAATTGATTCAGTGGTGGAAAGCACAGTAAAATGATTTCACCTGTGTCAGTGCACATCAAAACCGAGCAACCCAGAACCACTCAGGATGTCATAGTTGCCAGAAGCTCCATGGACACGTGTGGCAGTTGAATTCTTTGGACCGTTTGAAGGCGGAAAATACTAGATGGTGGTGATGAAGTAATTCTCTGGTTTCTCTCTTGTCCGAATGATCTCGTCCATGGCAGGCAGCATTGTCATTTCCGAAATGGACAATATTTTCTTGATTTGGGACATTCCTAAAATCCTAAAATCGGACAATAGGCCACCATTCAGCAGTCTGGAATTTACTGGGTTTATGAGCTACATGGGCATAAGTCACCGGAAAATCACACTGCTATGGCCACAAGTCAACAAAATGATTGAGAAGTTCATGGGGAGTTTAAAGAAAGTGCTTCAACAAAATGAGCTGAGCCAGATGTTGTTAAATCAAGTAGTATGCAACATGCTCCAGGATTACAGAAATTCCCCGGACGGAATGACGGAAAGGTGCCCATCGGAGCTGGTGTTTCAAAGTTAAGTGAGAATGAGACTTCCCCACAGAGAAGAGCCTCGGGAGAATTACCTCATAACACTGCGGGCGGAGAATGCAGCCAAGAAATGTGAGATGAAAAGATATGCTGATGCGAAACGGAAAGCAAAGTCTCCAACACTTCAAACGGGAGACAAGGTGCTTGTTTGTCAGAAACAAGAACGAAAATCAGAGTCACCGGTTTGATCCGGTGCATTTAGTAATCACGCAGATCAAGGGATCCATAGTGACTGCCCGATCTCTGGGCAGGGTGATCACCCAGAATGTGTCACAATTCAAACTTTATTGTGAGAGATAGAAGGAGCACGACGGGGAGAACAGTGAAGAAGGGGAGCAAGACATGTAAAGAAATAATGATGATGCCTGGACCCGCAGTGGAGATGTCTGCAAGGCCAAAACGATGTATCATAAGACCTGTGAGATTGATTGAAGAAATGCAAAATTAACTGTGATTACAGTGGTTTGTTTTGCCTGAGAGGGGAAGATGTTGTGTCCGAGAAGGACATGGTTAACCCGGTGTGACGAGGAGCCTCATCACGTTGGACTGGGACCAATAAGAATGCACGCCCTCACGCATGCGCATTGGGGTTTTGCCGCATTTGTCGGCAGAGAAACCAAGAAAGTAAATAAAGGTACACTTCTTTCTCCGGTCTCCGTGACCCTCATTTTGGCATGCTGCCGCATGGTAGCAATTGGAGGGAACAGGGGCCTCAGAGGAAGGAAGACACAAAACCACTGACCTAAGAATCTCTGTACCTGTCAAGGATAGTATCTCAATGGTGCAGTGTGCCTGTAGATCTCTTGGTGCTGCCTGAAGTTAGGGGAGCCCAGTCTTCCACGTCGAGGCAGGTGAGATCAAGGAGTGACCCCAAAGCAGGCCCAGTGGCCAAAGCATCTGGGAATGGAAAGGGCTCTAGCCCGGATTCATGGGAAAGCAGCCGCTCACTATTACCATGGAGCAGGGACAGTGCAAGCACGGTTTTATACTAATTGACCTTTTCACAATTGACCTCAGTAGAATTGACCTAATTTAGAAGGTCAATTAGGACATATATGCGGGGGGATACCCCCCGCAACTCCCCAGCCAATCCAAAAACCCCTGCAACCCCCACCCAATCCCCTTAGATTATTTATAATCCAAAACCAACCCAATACATATATGAAATAACTAAAATAATATAAAGGTCAATTGTGCAGAAGGTCAATTAGGACCACTATAATTAGGTCAATTGTGCAAAAGGTCAATTGTAAAAGGTCAATTTGGGTAATGCCACAAGCACTTAGGTGGACAATTTACCAGAGTAAATTCAGAGTAGATGGGCCCTGGGTAGCCGTTATCTTAGATAGTCTTGAATAGGCTGGCACTGGTTGGCCCTCAATGATGAGACAAGTAGGGAGGTCAGAGAAGGGATACAGCCAGGCAGGGAGAACAGGGCAAAGGGAATCAGCAGATGGCCCAGTAGGACTGTGATCTAGTGCAAGAGCAAAGAGGATTACAAAAGCAGGTGAGCTGGACAAGGGAGGCTGGCAAGAAGGGCAGGTAGAAAAATGAGGAGCTGGGTCATATACTGAAGAAGGAAGGGAAACAATGAAAACTAAACGAAAGGCTGGGGAACACAGAGGGTGTCTCTCCCACTGCTACTGGAAGAGCTTTGAACCAAAACTCTCTCTAGCAGGCAGCATTATGCAGTGTTTGAAATGGAACCAAGCCTTTGCCTCGATTCCATCACCGCCCAAAGAGCGTGCAAAGAGCATGACCCAATGAGCATGTTGGGTCCTCGCTCCATCAATCACCATGAATATGGTGGGGCCATGTAACAGGGGCTAGTCATGTGATAGAATGCTGCTACACCATGCCAAGGCACTTCATTCTACACCATTGTGCCCCAAGTTTCCAAGCCAGGTGCCAACACGGATACTCCGTCCACCCGCCAACAAGCATGGCATAATCCTATGGAAAGATATCCTCAAAATCAGGTCTGGCCTCTCAGTACACCGTTTATGCAGAGGATGGCAAAATCAACTAGGATTACAAGGGGAAGCTCACAATAGCGATGGCTTTGGCGTCCATCAAAAGTGATGGGTCCAGCGTAACACCCAGTGGCTTGACGTTTTATAAGGATTGTATACAGGTCTATGATACTGGGATGGAGGGGTACCGTTTTTTTTATTTTTGTATTGTGATCTTTGATGCTAAAAGTAAGAACTCCGTTTTAGATGGTTTTAGACGTTCTCTCATCCGTACCTTATTGGTAGCAAACAGAGTATGAATCCGTCCGGCATTCAGCATGATCTGTCAAACTGATCCATACTTGGGTGTCATCTGCATAGTTTTGAAAAGAAGCCCCAGTCTGGCTTAGTAAGCCATTCACACGTTATGTTTTAAATCTTACATAAAGTTGGAGAGGCAAGATCCCTGAGGGACTACCCACAATGCAGAGGAATGGATGAATTGTTGAGGATCTGCTTTGCATAAAGACCGAGATCCATCATTTTTAATTAGGCTCACACCCGATCACAGACTCCCAGAGATCCCTGTGACTCTGTTCTTGAAAGAAAAAGCATACTCAGGCTACATCCCTGAGACAGTTTTGAGATTCAAAAAATTCAGAGGGAGACTAGTACCTCCAATAGAAGGAGAACCCCAACACCTCGGCTTTTGACCCATCGCACTTTCCACTTCTCCCCCGTCCATGCACTTTTCCCCTCCCCCTCTCCCATGCACTTGCGCGTTCTCAATGTCACTGGGCCTAGTAAGATCGCTGTTTTGTTCTCCCCTGTTCCCCCTCCCTTGCCTTGTCGCGCTCTGAAACACTTGTGTATGAGCGCGATAGAAATAAAATATCAATATCAATATCCTGACACCTTGGAGTTTGACCCATCCTGACACCTTGGAGTTTGACCCATCCTGACAACTGGGAGTTTGACTCATCCTGACACCTTGGAGTTTGACCCATCCTGACACCTTGGAGTTTGACACATCCCGACACCTTGGAGTTTGACCCATCCTGACATCTGGGAGTTTGACCCATCCTGACACCTTGTAGTTTGACACATCCTGACATCTTTTGTTTAGATTTGTTTTATGATAAAAACATACTTTTAAGTCGTACATAAACGCCTACCCCCCATTAGTGGCTCTCCCCAACCACTCCTTAACTTTAATGAAACAAGTGAAATCATATATTTTGTGTCGCATGTTTGTCCATTTGCCGCAACACACACACAGCTAAGCAGCACTTCCCTCAGACATGGAAGAGAGGATGTGCCAGATCCGAAATCAGAATCCCACATGTATATAGCTTTACATAGTTTGCCAAGGCTTGCAAACATTTTCTCCTGCAGGAGTTGTCGTTAAATGGGTTTATTATAACCCAGCATTCCATTGTTGTTTACAGAGTTGTGCTAGTTTATATCTGCATTGCTGTTGTTGTGGAAGAGTTTGGGCAGCAGGTGAGAGTTTCATTATTGCATTCCCTCAGTGCTCCCGTTCGCTCCATTGGCCTCTTTTCCAATCCCCAGGTCAGAGCAATCCGCCAACGTGGGCCGGCCTTAACTCTGGAAGCGCCCAGGGCGAGTCCACAAAATGTAGCAATTCAGGGTCTGGATCATCTCCTGGTCTAAGCTGCAAAGAAGGGGCCACACACACCCAGAGGCACACTGGTGTAGGGCATTTGTCATTTGTGCCTCATCGTGCCCTGCCTTCTGGCCACTCACTTCTTTACTTTTACAATTCCAAACACTATGGGCCTCATTACACGGATGGCGGAGAACCATGGCGCTATTAGCCTCATGGTTCATGCCGGTAACCGGCACCGCCTTGGCGGAAAGGGGAATTACCACCCCATTCGAAGGTTGGCGGGGCGGTAATTCCCCCTTCCACCATTGCCCTTCCTCATTCCCATTTTTGGCCCATGGGCTCAATGGGAATGGGGAAGGCGCTAATTACGGTACCGCGAATTGCGGTACCGTAATTAGCTCCCTGGGTCCCTTTGAGGGTTGGTTTTTAACGCCTGCAAAAAGCAGGCGTTAAATCCCCCAACCCGCAAAGGGACCTCGTAGTAAGGCGGTAAGGATTTACCGGTACCGGTATTTTACCGGTACCCGTAAATCCTTACCGCCATCCGTGTAATGAGGCCCTATGAACTCAATATCTTGTTGCACTTGTAAAGTGGCGGGTGGTAGGAGCAGCAGTTAATATCATCTTTTTGCAAACTCATCTTTAAATCATGTGGTGATGATGGGATAGACGATGTTACTGCTTTAATTGTTTATTTGTACAGCGCTTATACACAAGGGAAGTGCTTCAAAGCGCTTAAAGGCGGAAGGGAGCAAGGGAATACAGTAGTCCTTCTTAGGCCTTGAAGTTTCCGAATGATCTAACGAAGAAGTAAGTAGCATACTAAGCCTGACGGCATTTGACCTAGTGAAACAATGGGGACAAGACAGAATTTTCTAGGCCTAGTTCCTGTTATAAAATCTGCATATTTTGACAACAACACTCACCCATTCCGGGCGCTGTTTTCCAAGCCTATGGAAGTGTGCCTGCACTGAGAACCTTCATGCTTTGGCTTCCTGAAGTAACTGTGGTTGGGGAGGATTACAACCATATTTAGTACTATAATCACAAAGAAAACTCCACAGAATGCACTATTCATTCGAGTTACCTCTTCTCAACTCATTAAAGCTCATCGCTGACAGATGCAAGGCTCACACAAACGTGACTCTGTAACCAGCAGATTAAGCGTGTTCTTCTGGACTGGGTTATTGAATACAACAGCAAGGGGCATCGCTCCAAAGAGCCATTTAACCTTCAAAGGTTCTGAAAAGCTTCGGTGCTTTGATAGAAAAGCGGCAGAGACCAGATCCACTACAAGGAAAGCGAAAGCCTCGCCCTCGGGTGCACGCGTGACAAATGCCTGTTGTTAGCAGCAGCTTAAGGCTCCACAATGTCTACTTATTACATGATCCTGTTTTATTATTGTTTGTGAACTGATTTCAATGGGATTTTGTTTAACAAGGATGTTGTGGGGAGTGTTCTCTTGCTTACAGGGCGGTGCCGTGGCAACAGCGGGAAAAGATACTGAAGAGATAAAGGGAGGGTTGGCTGGATGCTGAGAGGAGAACATCTGCAACTGCCTTACAGGGCGTTAACAGACACCCCCCCCCATGCACCAATGGCCCGGAGAGGGATAGTAATGATAGGTTTTGGCCATAGGGAGGCAGTGCAGTGGGCGGGTAGATAATCTAACAACGCCCACAGGCAGTGTCCCCCCTCACATAATCTCCTGTCCAGCTGTACTCCAATGTAATAGTTTTGAATTATAGGTGACACTTAAGCACCACCAAATAGCCAAAACTATTTGGTGGTTGACTCTGGTGCTGAAACATTCCTAACTTGTGGGCAACTCGTGTTAAGCTCCTAGCACCGATGTGTTTTGCATGCTAAAAGGGCAAAATGCAACTAGAGTTTTTCTTAAAAATCTCTTTAAATTTATGAGAAGTGTTTTTTTGTCCAAGGTCTACATTCTCGCAGATGGTCACATGCGATACTAACAGCAGAATAAGCATCTTGTAAAACGAGTGTATGTTCTGACTGGGGATGACAGAGAGTGCCAGGTATGAGTCTAGGCCGTCCTTCATATCTGACAGTACTGACAGGGGCACTTTCAGTGAAGTTAAGCACCCAAGCATAAAAGAGGGCAAACCCAAGAAGGGAGACAGAGGATTGTATGTGCTCCCAATTGCCAAAAAACAAAATGTCTGATGATGGCAGGCTCCCAGCAGAATGCATGCAGGCTCTCCCTGAATGGAGAGGATACACTAAGTGGCGACATTATACAGACAGGAAGTCAAAGATTCCAAGACTTCCAGCGTGTACAAACGAATGAGTCCAGGTGAGGAGCTAGACGAGGAGCTAGATGAGGGTCCTTGGAAGAGCAGGAGAACTGTAAGACACCCACACTGGAGCAACGCACCTTAATCTGCTTAAGTGCAGGCGATGGGCTCAACGATACTCTTAAAAAAACCTCGTTTGAGTTTTCATGTCCTTTTTTAATCCACAATTGTGTTGTCATGTGGAATAAATACTTTTCTTGGCTGTTGTTCAGTCTCCCTCTGGGTGTTCCCAAAATCCTGCCATGTCCTGGCAAGTGAGTGTTTCTCTAAATTAAAACACCCTGGTGCCAAAACGGTGGCACTGCTGCCATCTCTCACTGGCTCCTCGCGTTAAACATGAGGACATTCCAGACGTTACCTAACAGTCTGAACAGGGTTTGTGTCTCAAATCGGCAGCAGTGACTGGACGTGCAGGCGGGAACCCCAGGGCGCACAGAGCTGGGATCTCTGGGAATTTAGCCAGCGACAAGTAGCCGCTGTTCTCCCGCTGGAACCGCCATCACTCGCCGTTCATATTTTAAGGTTAGTAGCAAGAGTCATGCAACCAAAATCTGGCTCTGTGTCAGAGGTGGCTTTGCAGAGACTGATTTATCCTTGTTGTTATTTGTATTACTATTATCATATGTAATGGTATCTGCATCACTGTGGATGCCATAATCAGTAATACTAGTAGTACCAGTAGTAGTTGTGGTCATAGTCGTAGTGGAAATAACAGTAGCAACTATTAGCAAGCAAAGCAGTGAAAGTAGTATTAATATTTCCTCATGGGGTAATAGGTGACCTCAGAGATCTATCTGCTGGGACCTTCAGAGGGTACGGTGATGGGGGGGGGGGGGGGGGGATCTCAGGCCTCTATTGCATCATCGTGGATAGGGCTGTAGCTGGGAGGTGGGGGACAGGGGGCGCCGGGATTATGAGATTTCGGAAATAGCAATGGGGTTTGCCCAACTAAAAAGCTCAACGAGCCGGGAACCGGCACCGTGCTATACTATTTTAAATTGCACAATAAGTATATTCTTCTGCGATTGCTGTGTCCCATATCTTCCACTGTATCGCTCTGCATTTGCCGGATGGAACTGTGTCATAATTATTCAGGCTTGAACCAGTTTGACGGGAAAGTCAAAGCACTTGAATTTCAGGTGTTTTCAGATTCCTGGAACTTCCAAACACTTTCAGTGACCCATGGTAGAAAAAAAGTAAAGGGTTCAGGGTAGACAAGGGCCCTGCAGAGGGGGGCAGTCCCCCGCAGCCCCCTCTGCACCGCCCAGGACCTTGTTTTGATTATTTTTCAAACTCGAGTCCCTGCTCAAGATAGGAATATAACGAAAATACTTGATCTCTCTATAGCGAGACCTGGCTCACTAGTAATAGCATAGCTCTCAACTCACACGCTTTTGGCGGGTGTCACCCGCCTTGTAAAAGGCTGACTCACCCGCCAAGCCTCCAGCACGCCGATTCATTTCAATGGGCGTCTCACCCGCCAAAAACAAAATCGGGTGATTTCACCCGCCTTTGCGACACAAATGGTTGAGAGCTATGGTAATAGAAACAGTAAACACATTCCTCTGTTTCCAGCACATGCACCGCTCGCGCTAGAAAATCATTGTTTCTATTTCTAGCAAGGGTACCCAATGGCACTAGAAGCATTTTTCTTTTTTCTGACCGGCAGTCAACACTGGTCCATCGAACAGGGTACACAAGTAAAGATGGAGACGGGGAGGTGGCTAGAAGGGAATTTCGGGATACTCCTTCTATGAGTGACTCACACATACTTGTGGGCTACTGGATTTTCAAACGGACGAACTGTGAATATCCAAGGGGTACTCGTGAGGTGGTTATAACACCCCTAGCTATAACCACATTATTTAATGCTCCTACACAGTGTCATGTTGACGTTCCCATAGTTACTTGGGAGCAGGAGTTCGGGGAAGGGGAATGACGTGGGAAGAACGGGAAGTGACGGGAAGGGGAGGCGGGGCAAGGGCAGACCAGTTTGTACGTGAATAAAGAGAAGACGTGTTCCAGCATCTCTCCGACTCCTGGTTCTCATTACTGCGCTGCGTGCATGCACCCAGGCCTAGCCCACGCCGCGACACTGGCGACGAGACGGATGGCCTTCCACGACAGTTTCGTGCGGAAGGAGGCCACAGAGCGAAGAAGCAGCTCGCATGTGGTGCAGGAGCGCCCAGGAAAGCAGGGCAGCTCCACGTGAGGAGGAGAAGCCTCCAGACAAGGAGCGGAGGCCTGCTCGCGTGTGGCGCAGGAGTGCCCGACGGTACACGGCAGCCCCATGTGGGGAGGAGGAGCCCAGGCAGCAGTGCTCATAAGCCGCTGAGAGCGCAGGCCGTGTAGGCCAAGAATAAAGCGTCAGGCGCGGATAATCAGCTGTTGCCCCAACACTCTGGAGGGAGCCTGGATCACGTGGTGACACAGGAAGAAACCACCATCCAAGGCATCACAAGGTAGGATAGCCCAGGGACAGTGCACACAACGGATGGTGCTCGTGCCTGTAGGAGGCGGCCATACATGCCCCAGAAGGAGTTGGGGGGACAAAAGAAAGACCCCGCCCAAGTTCCAGAAGGGCACAGGAGATTAAGGAAGGATCCTGCATAACTCTGATTGGTGCTCATGCCAAGGAAGGCAGACATCCAGTGCTGAGAAAGGTCAGGAGGTTGTCCACATTACGCACACTGCAGGGATCGGAAATCTGTAGTCATTCTGGACAATGTCGGGCCAAGACAATGACCAAGGTGCACAGGCACAGGGTCAAGGACAGCAGGGACAAGGCCCTCAGGTGGTGGATCAAGTCCCATACAGGCTCCCGGACATACTAGCAGCACAAATGCCTGGGGCTTTTGACGTCTCGGACACAAGTAACATGGGTCCCAGGTGGATCAAATGGATCAGAGACTTTGAACTATACATGGGGGCCACAGGGCCCATAGAAGATGTGTGACAAAAGTGTCTGCTGAAGCTAGCGGTGGGCTCGGCGACACGTGACATCATCGATGAGCAACCCCCTGACTCCATCGACTCCCTTCCTGACTTGAAGGACGCGCTGGCTGCATACTTCACTCCCCACAACAACGTGGACTACAAAAGGCATCTCTTCCACAGTACCAAGCAATGCAAAGGTGAGACCATGGACACCTACGTCATGCGGCTCCATACCAAGATGAAACACTGCGATTTCGCCAAATTATTCCAACACAGAGGCACTCAGATCCCAGATTATAGCGGGATGCGAGTCGCAGACATTTTGGAGAAAATTGCTACAAAAACAGAGATCCTCGCACTGGCTGGAGCTGAAAGGGCCATAGACTCCCAAGTTGAGAGCTTCAACAATCCAACCCCAGGAGAAAGCGTCCACCGATTGCAACAAGAGAGAAGGACGGAGGAACTCTTTTGTTATAAGTGCGGGTTTGAATACCCCCATGAAGGGACCTGCCCAGCCATTGCTCAGCGGTGTGCTTCGAGTGGCGAAGAGGGTCATTTTAAGGCAGTCTGAGACTATTTTGGGACAAAGGCAGGGAGAGGGCCAGAGAGTCACAGTCCCGACCCAAATCAAGGTCCAACCCCTCGGGGGGGGGGGACCAGCCCAACATGTCTCCTCAAACATCGACAAACCAAGCACCTCCTGACCCAAGGGAAAGGGACTCCGGTGAGGACAGACAACGAAGAGACAGGAGGGACAGAAGGAGGTACGTGATGTGTGCAAAAAAACGAAGCTCAGGTCAAGGCGCCACGTGCGCTACTTGGTCGAACAGTCACCATCTGACTTCGACCCTAGCTCGCCGGGAAGCGATCACAAGAAAAAGGCCTATGTATATGCGTTAGGTAACCCCACCGCCACAGCACATAGTCCGACCCTCATCATTAAATTGAATGAGCAGCCCACAGAGTTCCTCATCGACACCGGGGCCACAGTCAACGTAATCTCCGAGACTGTCTTTAAAGAGCTACCCACACCGCAAAAGCTGTACCCGGCCACGGTAGACATATATGCCTATGGGGCCAAGACACCCCTTAAATGCCTGGGACAATTCGAGGGCATGTGCAGATACAAGGGACATGAGAAAAGGATCCCCATCCACGTCCTGTCCACGGAAAAGGAAAGCGGATGTGTCCTGAGCTTCAAGGCAGCCGCCAACATGGGACTAATCCACATCCTATATAGCATCATGGTCCACAAGTACATCGACCCGGTTGATATGATCAACAACCTCTACCCACGGATATTCAGAGGCATCGGAAAATGGAAGAATCAACCGATAAAGCTGCACATAGTCGACTTCATCCGTCCCGTAGCTCAACACTATCCGGGAATCCCAGTCAACATCCAAAAGAAGGTGGAAGACGAGCTACACAAGCTACTTGAGCAAGACATCATCGAGCCAGCCACTGGGCCCACCACAAGGGAGTCCCCTATAGTGCCAGTGCCCAAAAAGGGGTCGGATGCCATCAGACTGTGTGTCGACATGAGACGCCAAAACCAAGCCATACGGAGAGAGAGGCACCTGGCCCCCCATATATCAGACATGATTCACCTCCTGAACGGGGCCAACATGTTCTCCAAGTTGGACCTGCAGAAAGGATGTCACCAGCTCTTCCTAAGCCCAGAGAGCAGGAACATCACCACCTTCGTCACGCATCTGGGCCTAGTTTTCTACAAAAGGCACAGAAATATTTCCGCGGCCAAGGACGCACCGAAACTCATTTCGGTGCGTCCTCGGCCGCAGAAATATTTCAGGCCGAGGTGCACAACATCATTAGGCACATACCAAACTGTCTCAACTATAGCGACGACATCATGGTCTTCGGGGCGGATGCCAACAAGCATGACGAAGCGCTAATGAAAGTGAGCAAAGCGTTGGAGGCGGCAATTCTCACGCTTAACAAGGACAAATGCGAGTTTCGGAAGAGCACCCTGAAATTCTTCAAACATATATTCTCTGAAGCCAGCATGACCCCAGATCCGGAAAAGGTTGCTGCAGTAAATGACACAGCACCCACCTCCAACGTCTCAGAATTGAGGTCATTCCTAGGGCTCGCCAGTTATTGCACACGCTACCTCAGAGACTTCGCAACCGTAAGTGAGCCCCTAATACTCCTCAAAAGACAAGATGCCACCTTCGAGTGGACAGACGAGTGCCAGAAGGCCTTTGAGATCATCAGGGAGAGGGTTGCCAAGGCCGAGAACATGTCATACTATGATCCAAGTCGCCAAACAGAACTGACGGTGGATGCCAGCCCCGTAGGATTGGGAGCCATCCTCGCCCAAGTGGATTGAAGGACCCTGCGAGAACGCATGTAGTTGCGTATGCCAGCAGGAGTCTCTCAGCCACCGAACAGGCATACTCACAGGCGGAAAAGGAGGGGCTTGCCGTGGTGTGGGCATGCAAACACTTTCAACTGTTCCTATACGGCCAGCCATTCCGTGTCATCACAGATCATCAGGCACTGCTGTTCCTATATGGGAACCCACAGACAAAGATGCCCCTGCGGATAGCCCGCTGGGGCTTGCGGCTACAAGACTACGCTTTCGAGATTGTACACCAACCAGGAAAAGGGGAAAATCTGGCAGACTTCTTGTCCAGAAGGCCCCGGGAGGAGTGTAAGCCAGACCCCTCTGTAGCGGACAGATACCTCCGATACCTGATACACCAGACCACCCCCGAGGGACTTGGCATTGGGACAATAGCTAGAGAAACAGAGGATGACCCTGCATGTCAAATCATCTGTGAGGGCCTTCGATCGGGCATATGGAGGAGAGCCAGAGACAGAAGGCGAGCCGCAGGCGATGCCGTACAGGGAGAAGTGGAACGACTGTTACAGGTGAAAGACGAAATCGCCCTATTGGATGAGCATCTGCTGCTGAAAGACTGCAAATTGGTCATCCCACCCTCTTTACAAGCCAAGGTCATCAAGATAGTCCATGAGAATCATCGAGGGATGGTGTCAAGCAAACACATGTGGCGCCAGAAGGTCTGGTTTCCCGGCATGGACTCCCTGGTAGAGGAGGCCTTGAAATTGTGCCCCACGTGCAGCCTCATCACACCCAACCACCATCTGGAACCTTTAAAGATGTCAGGACTTCCCCAGTGAATATGGGAGGCCGTCGCCGCTGACTTCTTTGGGCCCATTGAAGGAGGGAAGTATGAGCTGGCAGCAATGGACAAATACTCCAGATACCCAGAGGTACAGCTCATATCCTCAACTGCGGCTCATCACGTCATACCAGCACTGGACCGCATCTTCGCTGCTTATGGCATTCCAAGGGTGCTTAAGACAGACAACGGGCCCCCGTTCACTGGGCACCAGTTTGCACAGTTTGCTGAATGCCTGGGGTTCCATCACCGTGAGATCACACCCTTATTCCCCCAGGCAAATGGCATGATAGAGCGGTTCATGGCCGACCTGAAACGAGTTCTTCAGATCGCCAAGCTCATGGGACAGCCATTCGAGCAGGTGCTTAATCAGCTGATGCGAGACTACTGAGCCAAGCCTCACAGTACCACACGGAAAACAATGGCGGAAGTAATGTTCGGAAGAAACATTCAAACAAGGATTCCGCAAGCCCGGCCGAATAAGCCCTGTGAAAACCACGACAGAGACATGAGAGAGCGTGATAGAACTGCCAAAGAGCTCATGAAAGAGTATGCGGACCAGCGTCGCGGGGCCAGCGAACCCCAGCTTGAAGTGGGTGACATTGTTGCCGTAAAACAACCTCAGATTCACAAACACACATCGGCTTTCCAAGAAGAGACGCTACTTGTCACGCAGAAGAAGGGATCCATGATCACTGGCCAGGGCATGGAAGGATCTGTTACGCGGAACTCTTCACACTTCAAGGGAATTCCATCCCTGGGATCTCGTCGACTGAGGGGGCGAGTGGTTATCCCGATTGACTATGATTCTGATGACGCTTATCTGGGAGACCAAGGCGAAATGGATGAATCGGACAGGGACGATGCTCCTAAGAATGAAGTTTGTGGAAACACTCCTGAACTCTCGAGTGCCCGCCCTCAAAGGGCCAGGAACAAGCCACGTCGGTGGATTGAGGAAATGGGTTGATAACCTTCCCAGACACTCACCCGTTGTGAGGGACCTAGGTACTGTTTAAAAAGGGGGGAGATGTCATGTTGACGTTCCCATTCTTACGTGGGGGTGGGAGTTCGGGGAAGGGGAATGACGTGGGAGGAACGGGAAGTGACGGGAAGGGGAGGCGGGGCAAGGGCAGACCAGTTTGTACGTGAATAAAGAGAAGCCATGTTCCAGCATCTCTCTGACTCCTGGTTCTCATTACTGCGCTGCGCGCATGCACCCAGGCCTAGCCCACCCCGCGACACACAGATTTTGGAATCAATCTCTCCAAGGTCATTCCACCCACTAACATTGTGGTATCTTTTAACTAATGCACCTATGTGCAGAGAGAGTCGTGTCTAGTGTCATTCTATGATTTATGTTTGTCCCTGCATGTTTGTCCGATGTAGTAGCTTTGCCTGTTGTCGCCGCTAGAGGGAGCTGTTGCCTTGGGATACATAGAGACAATGCCAGTTCACATAGCTTTGCCTGTTGTCACCACTAGTGGGAGCTATAGGCTTATGGTATGTAGTGATCATACTGTGTCAATTAAAACCTGCCCTTTGGCCCTGTACACGGGCCTGTACATTAGTTACTATATACTGAGCAACTGTGTAGACTATTAAACTACACATTAGTGAGTTTTCTTCTAGGAGAAAATCACTTCTAAATGTCCCCAATTGTTGTCAGCCAATAGAAATAAGGCAGAGCGTTGTAAAGTGATTTGCCATGGATCATATACTTTGGTCAACTGGGTATGACAAGATTTGAGCCCACATTTCTTGGTTACACATTTTGCAATTCACATCCCTAACCGGGCACCAACATATAATGCTGCACAGTTATGTTTAAAACGTTATCCTGTGTTGAAAAATGGTTCAGGAACAGAATTAAACCACGTGGCAAACCAACCAAACAATATAAAAAATATGTTGCAGCACATGTTATGCAAAATAAATTTCATTTACTCTGAATTAGAGGAACAGAGAGTGTGTGCCTGTAAAATAATTATGAGGCACTCTAGCAAAGAATGTGATTTAAAAATTAGTGTGTTTTTCTCCACAATACAATTTGAAATACAAGGAAGGGAAGCAACTCGGTGAAGGCTGAAATAAGCGAGCTCCATTAATTTACCATAACTATTTGTGAAGTTGATAAACTTGGTGAAATAATTGCATAATTCTAAATATGATTTGTGATTGATTAGTTTGGAGTGTTTAAATGCATACTTTTAAGAATGTTTCCTAACATGCAGGGCAATGGTGGTACCATAGCTAAGTGGGTTGAACTACCGCTGCAGAGATTTGTGTGAGCTCTATATCCCAAGTTTGAATCTTTGGTTGGCCGAAATGGTGTTTCATCGTCCGAAGTCAAGAACATGATTACTAGTATATGACATTTAATGATATAGGCAGACCCTCCAGCTTATAGCGATTTTGCGATCCAGCAAAATGCTGCGAAAACGGCCGTTTTGCGCAAAATGCCGCAAAAACTGCCGTTTTGTGCAAAAACAGCATCTTTAAAAAAAAAACATTTTTTTTAAACATTTTTTTTAAAGTAATCTGCAAAAATTACTCTTTCAAAAAAATAATACTCAGGGTGCCAGGTTCTCAACTTTTTTTTTACACAAAAAATGAATGCGCTAACACATCTCATCACTTGCACCCCAAAAAAGTGCAGCCCAATCCACAAGGGCCACATGAATGGGCACATTTTATATGCGCGCCCATTCAGATGGCCTTTTTCACCTCCTTGATCAAATAAAGTGGCGTTTCTGTTAATTTAAAAGTGCATCCCTCATTTCCAAGCAAGATGCACTTTTAAATGTGCTGAAATTGTAGGCAACTCTACTTGCACGGGATGTGGGGCTGCCACTGCATGACAGGGGCCCTCATTACAACAACAGCGCTAATCCATGCCGCTATTAGCACCATGGTTGCTGCCGGTATTGTAACAAGTCCGCCATGGTGAAATGGGGAAGTACCACCCCATTCCAAGGTTGGGGGGGGTGGTACTTCCCCATTTCACCTGGCCCTTCCCCATTCCCATTTTTGCCCAATAGGGCATAATGGGAATGGGGAAGGCGGTAATTACGGTACCGCAAATTGCGGTACCGTAATTAGCACCAAGGTCCCTTTGCGGGTCCATTCCTTAACGGCTGGTAAAACCAGCCGTTAAGGTGGGAACCCGCAAAGGGACCTTGTAATCAGGTGCTAAGGGATTACCGGTACCCTTAACGGTACCGGTAATCCCTTAGCGCCAGGGTCTTTCCTGACCCTGTCATGCATTTCTTTTAAGGTATGAACTGCTGCTGTCGCTTGCATTTCTGTTCCTCAAACAGGATACAAATGCATTTTTTGGGTCGCATTTTACAGCGGCAGGCACCTGGAGGGCCTTCCCCTGTGAAAGGCGCTGGGAGCTTGCAGAACACTGTCCGGAGAGCGATTCTATTCAAAGTACTGGCCATTTTGATGACAAAAATCTGTTGAATGTTACAATTTGACCTATTTCGTCCAGTACTATTCAATCGATTTTGATAAATACTGAACATGTGTTGCGGGGGTGTCACCTGCTCCCCATGTTCAGTATTTTTGGTCTAGGGTGGTTGCAGAAGTGTTTTCCCTTTTTTCCTCAAAATTGGAGGTGGGGACAGAAAAAAAAGAAAATAACGAAAAAGGTACCCTGCAGAGTCGGATCCGACCCGCGTTCGAGGGACGGATCTGGCACCGCAGGGTTGCAGGGGAAGCGGCAGCGACCAAGCAGTTAAGCAGTTAAGTAGGGGAGGAGGTGGGGTGGTGGTGAAAGGTACATTTTGGGTTGTTTGGCTGAAGTGCAAATCAATTCGCAGCGAAATTGACTATGGTCAATTCCGCCGCAAATAATTACACTTCGGTCAAACAACCCAGAACACCATTCAAGGCAGCTGGCCAGTGCACAATTTGCGCACCAGCTCAAGCCTGTGGAAATGCGCCGGTCACCTTTGAGAATAAGGTGACCTGCTCATTTCCAAAAATGGGTTGTCTAAAAATAGCATATCCTCCGTTCTTTTTTTAAATGCCCCATTATTTGAGGAACTGGGTCAAAATCTACATTTAAAGAAAATAAAAAAATGGTTACACTATGAGAGAGAGGGAGAGTGATGGGTGAGATGTGAAGTGATAGGCAAGAAAGCAGTGGGAGAGCAGTGGGAAAGAGGAGGAAGCGCTGCACAAGAGAGCAGAGGAAGCAGTGATGCGGTGGGCGAGAAATCTGAGAGTGAGCAGAGGTACAGAAAGTAGAGGGAGCGTGCGGTCAGTGAGCCAGAAAGCAGAGAGGAAGCGGTTGGCCAGAAAGAGGCAGTGAGCTGCAGATTGGGAAAAAGATGAGGGAAGAGTGCGATAGCATGGGAGAAAGGATGCAAGATGCAGAAGCAGCACAAAAGAATGAAGGACTGTATATTTTGCAGGAGTAATTGTAGAGTGTAAGGTGTGAGTTGGGAGTATGATTTGGAGTGTGGAAGGGGCTGGGCAGTGCAAATTGTGACTTGACAGTGTGACCTAGCACGTGAGTATTTGTATGACAGAGTGAGAGGTTAAGTATTGTAAGTTGTAATAGAGAGTTGGTGAGATGTGTGTTGGTGAGAGAGGTGTGTGGGTGTTTGAGGGATTGGAGAACATAGAAGGAGAATATATTCAGCATTACAATTGATAATGATCAATTTAGTTAATACTATTAAATAGGCATGAACATTAAATCAGAAATGTAGCCAAATCAAACACTGTTCTGCCATGCCAGAGACATCTGGGACTCTTCCTATTAAATTAATACAAAAGATACATAATAATGATACCCTGGCTCTCTTGTAGCCTTCCACTCTGCCTATTTCCTGCAATGTGGCAATCTTACACCCTCCAGTTAATACAAAATGTCCCGCAAAAAAGCCGCAATAAATAAAGGTTTGTGCCGCAAAATTTGCCATTTCATGCCGCAAAATTTGCCATTTCATGCTGCAAAATCCTGGAAGGTCTGTATAGGGCCTCATTACACGGACGGCGGTAACCATGGCGCTGTTTAGAAGGGATACACGTGTTGCCAATGAGTACCTGCAAAAGGCTCAATTTTCATAAACTGCTATGAGCTAGATCTGACCTCTCATGCTCATGGGCAAATGCAAAGCCATACTATGGTCCACTGAGCCATGCATTACCACTGGGGGTTGTTAGGCAGAATCCAGTGCAGTTCCCTTTAGGGAGCACTACACCAGATTAGGACTACAGGTGAGAGCAATAAATCCCCTTTTGGTATCAGTCTGTACCACAAATATTTAGTTGGTAGCTGTGGCTGTGCAGTCAGACTTATCTCAAGAGGGAGATGAGCAGTATTCAGGGTTTACACAATAGGCAGTACAGTACTATGGAACAAGGAAACACTGACCAAAGCTTTGTATCAAAAGGAGAATATATTTATTCTATACACATCTAGTTCCAATACATAGATCACAGTTGATGAAGTAAGTTAAGTTTAGTCAAGGAAAAGCATATACAACTCCCTACTCAATTGTAGACAAGTTTGCGGTAAAGTGAAAACTGAGCAAAACGGCACAGTGAAAACCAACTACAAATGGCACTCTAGCAATTCAACGAAAGGGAGGGAAAGCACAAGTTAAACGGAAATATCCTCAGACACCCCCTAGAAACACTTCCCTGAAGTTTTGTGAACAAGTAATGCACAGTAACACTTTAGCCAAAAGATAAATGAATGAAAACTGAGCAAAATGGCACTCCACAAGTTAAAACAGTAGGAAGGAAGAGGGGTTTAGAAGATGTATGTGCATCAACACATTTCTCATTGAAAACCAATCTAGTGAGAGCAGATCTAACAAATCAGCCAGAGTCAATAGGCCTGAGCCAGAGTCACTGGTACAGGACCGAGAGTTTAGGAGCAAAAATGTTCTTGTAGCTGCAGTCAAGTCTTTAGTAGAAAAATATTGAAGAGGTAGATGCGAGGCGAAAGACAATGTTAAGAGAGAGGGCGGCCGACCCCACAAGTAGTTAAAGGATTTAAAACACCTTTAGGGCTACCACTGAGAAGGGCGGCCTGGCGGAATAATGTACCTTAAACGTGAAGAAGTGGCTCCTGCGGTGGCGGTTGTTCCTGATAGTTCCTACAGGTCGAGGGGTCCAACAGAGGAAGAGAGGCTCTCGTCGTGGAGGAAGGTTTGAGTCGCTGCACTACCCAGGGATGAAACCAGCCGCGGTGCTGCCAAACGAAGTTTAAAAGGTACGCTGCTTTTAATCGCGGTCCGGGTCGATAGCTGCCTGGCTATCCGGTCTCCAAGTGCGGGGCACTGTCGATCCGACCAAGGCAGGTTCGAGGAAGGGATAGGTGAACTGGTTGACCCCACCAGCTCAAGGGAAGGAGGTTCTTTCGCTGAAGATCTCCTCTCGTCGTGTGGAAGAAAAGTGGTGAGACGATCCGGCAGGGCTTCACCGGTGGTATAGATGCTGAAGATGTCTGTGGCTTCTCTCCCCTTTGGTTCCGTAGTTCCAGTGGTGACGTCTTGCCCTTCCAGTCCTCAGGACCCTGCTCTTATGCAGAAAGAGACCTATTCATACAGCCTAGCTGTCACTCACACAGTGGAGTGGTCTTCTTGGCGGGAGACCCTCCAGCCTATCAGGTTAGAGTGCGACCTGAGTTGCTGTGGCAACTCTGTCCAGGGGTTCTACTCCCCCTCCCAAACAACAGACCCACCCCAGACTCAGAGGCGCCGAAAGGAGGGCTTCTTGGCAGAAGCCCGCCAAAAGAGCGAACAAAGGATCCCCAACCTGGGTTAGAAAAATGGAGTAAGACTCGAGAAAGAAGTTATATAAAAGTTCTGGCAAATAAAACCTACCGGAGTAAAGTTAATAATAAAATAAACCGGCAGCATGTTAGAGGCTGTCAGTAAAAGTTTTAGTCTCGAACAATGGGAAAATCCCATAGGAAAATATTTGCGGTCGAATATAAAAGGTAGTAACCACTGCCACCAGCCAGAAACTTTGTAGAGGGGGACTTTAAGGTACCCTCTCGAAAATGAACTTAGGGGAAAAACTATTTACCCTTCCAGTACTTCCATATTAAGATGGGGTGACTGGTTTAGTTCATAGAGATTGACTAGTAAAGTCAATGGGGACTTTACATGCCCTGAGAGACAGTAGTCAGCCCTAGGGTATGGAGTCTATGTTTGGGGGTCGCTACGACACACCTGTGTCACTGCACGGAGAGTGCTGTGTAACACATGTGCATAAAGATGGTTCCTATGGGTGAGGGAAAAGATCCCATAGGCATTAAACACAACAATAGCCTAGAACACACATAGCAAAGATGCCCAAGAGTGGGAAAGAGAGTCTCACTCTTAGCAGGTAAAAAGAAATAAACCCTTCAAATCCAGCTGAGATGCTGGGGGACTCTATAGGTAAGGGAAATTAGCCATAAGTGAGAATTCTCCCTAACAGGGGCTGAGTCAAGGGTATAAATATGATATTTCCCAACTAGCAATTTGGGGCAGCGATACTCCCCGGCTTACTTAGCCAAGAGTAATCGGCATGCAACCGTTCAGTAAGAACATTTAGGACAGTTAATCAAGCTAATAATGTTATCAAACAACTGCCCACTAACGCCAGCTAGCATAGTTCCTTAATTAAAACACATATATCAAAAATATACAGAAACAGCGCTCCTGTGTTGTCCCACGTGGTGTCTGAGATGTTCTGACGATGTTATTGTTTTGACATATGTCATTTTGCTTTCTTATATATTTCTGAAGTTTAATCGTCCCGTGACAAATGCAGGACTACAAGAATCAGATTTGCAGAGGGATATGGGTTTGTGTGCCAGGGCTAGCAGAATATTTAAACTGACGTGAGGCACCATTAAGACAAACAGAGGGTGGACTAAATTCCAACACGGATCCATACAGTCCTTGCTTTTCAGTCAACATCTCTTTGTATTCTGGGACTTGTAGTATTGATTTTCACCCTGTGCACCTTGCAGCACAAATCACAAGACATCCTGCCCTGAGCTCCCCCCTTGGCAGCAGCCCCCTCCCTGGGCCTTCAGCTGGGCTTGGCCGGAACTACACTAATGTGTCACCTCATGAGGGATTTAAGAGTTCTAATGGTGGGCATCTGGTAGTTAAATTGAGTGACCAATATCGTGTGGGCACAGGGGTCCCTAAATTGGGGCTGAACTGTTTTGGCAGCTCAGGACCTCTGCCCAGGGTCCCAGGCAATCGTCCTTCAGAAGCAGGCTTAGCCCTGCTTGCGCTCGGCTATTCACTTTCCTTTCTAGTTGCATAGGCCTGCTGAGTGGGACAATAGGATAGTTGTATCTATTTGGTGTGAACGCCTCTCTATCGAATGCCTGAGCTGGGATCGGGGGATGGGAGAGGTGTGCTGGCACTAATATACAAGGTGTGCTATTGCGAATGCTGCGGCATGTCCTTTCTCGGCCTTAGTCGTAGAAATGGCGATGGTTCTGTGCTTATGGTTGCTGTGCTAAAGATGGCTCCCCTCCCTTCCATTACTATAAACTGTACTGTTCCTTCACCCCTAAGGACACGACCTACCAGCACCATTAAATGTTACCCTCTATTCTATATATATTTTACTCAATCTGAACCGTCATGGGGGTGAGGGGACTTGACTATGCATCCCAACAATGCCCATGGAAGGACACGACCAAGCAGAATGTAGTTTAAATATAGCTCCATGCAGTATCCACTTTAACCTACTGAGCTATAATACATAAGGCTTTAACTTTCAAAGACTTCACAAATAAAGCGTTACTGAAAGGCAGAAGTGAAAGGAGTAGGGGATAATAAGAAGGAGTAAACAGTGAAGGACAGACGGTGCAATAAACAATAGATGATACTATTGGGAAAGTGGGGGGTGGAGGCACGAATCGTGTAGAAGATGAAAGTTAAAATCGGCTGGAGAACGTGGCAATCTAGCTTTCTGCAGTAGGATCATGAACCCCATGAGCTAAGCAGCTCTATTGAAACATGAAAAGGGTGAGCATACGCAAAGCCATCGGATGACTCATCCCCGTCCAAAGACTGTGAAATGTGAGAGCAGCTCCAAACAACAACAGTGCCTGTGACGCGGAGAGAAACAAGCATTGGCAATGACAACAGTATAGGCATTTGTGCAGGAATGGGAATGGCACTTACCAGGCACTGCCATATTAGCATTACCTGCTCATTGATGTTCGCAGGAGCAAAGTGATGCGAGTACCTGGCCATCTAATAGCAATGCCTGGCAAAATTCTAATACTTATATGCAAGCCAAAATTGTCCGCTTTGCCAATGCTTGTTTTTAACAGGACTTCAGTGAAGGACATGCATAGTGCTTATAAATCAAGTGGCTGAAGGCAGACCTGGTTAAGACATTTTTATTTCATCAGTAGTAGGTTTCCAGCTCCAATTAGCTCATTTACTTTCAGAAGACAGCTTTGAAAAAACACTGGCAGGCACTTTGAGTGCAGCAAGCTTTGAGAGTTCCCATGAGGCAGTGTTTTGGGTGGGGTGGGTCGGGAACTGGGTGGGAATGGCCATAGGGATTAGCATGGCCATTCAATGGGTGAGCAAATAACCAAACAACATCTACAAACTGTGGGCCTGATTCATGGAATATTTGCCTGGTTCAAAGTGAATTTGCACTGCTGAAAAGTGACTTTGCACTGCCGACACAAACCCTGATTCATGGAACTGCGCAAAGTATATTTTTGCCGTGCAAAATCCGCACAAAGTCATTTTTTACTGCAAAAAATGACTTTGCATGGCAAAAATACACTTTGCACAGTTCCACAGTTTACTTTTTTTGTAGGCATGGGAAAGTCATATTCCAGCCACTGCATTAATGGTAATACCTGGTCAACAGCTGGCAAATGGTGATACCACCTTGGTATATTATGACAGTACCTGGCAAATGGGTGCTTGATGCGTATACAGGAGCCAAAAGGGTTGCCTTTGCCAATGCTTGTTATTATCAGCAATTCAGTACACGGAACATGTGCAAAGACACACATACTATTTATAAGTTTAAGGGGCCAAAAGCATACTTGGTAAAGCCACTACCTTTCAGAAGACTGCTTCGAAATACCATAGGCATCCACTTAAAATCAAAGAGCTGGCTCAAAAAAGATCTTGTGGGAAGGGTGTTTTGGACGGGTTGAGGGGTAGGTGCTGGGTGAGAATGGCCATAGGAGCTAGCATGTATGTGAGGGGCGCGCGGCATCGCGGGCGTTGTCGGAGCAAGAAAAGGAGCCAGACATGGAGCTCTTCGAACACATGCCTTTCTTTATTAACTTCCAACATCCAACCCCCGACGGTCTGGTGGGCTTCTAGTCCATTTCCTCAATCCATCTGCGAGGTCTGTTCCAAGCCCTCTACAGACATGCCTGACTCCACCCTGGTGATGGCCCATTCCCCACAGTCTCTTTCCCCACCTCCGGCTCTGACTCCATTGAGTCCCACTGGTCTGCTTGATATGAGTCATCTGATTCATAGTCCAGGTGCGCATTTACTCTCCCACTCAGCCGTCTGGCTCCTGTTGGCGGAAGTTCTTTGAAATGGGACGAGTTTCTCATGACTGATCTCTCTGATCCTTGGGTGGTGATCATGGACCCCTTTCTCTAAGTGACGAGCAAGGGTTCTTCTCGGAATGGTGACGTATGTTTGTGGGTCACCTGTTGCCGAACCGCCACTACGTCCCCTACCTCTATTCGTGAGGTCTGTGCCCGCCTGCGGGTGTCTGCATATTCTTTCATTCGGCCCTTTGCGGCTTCATCTCGTTCTCGCACCCCTTGGTCTAGAGTCAGTGACGGGGTGATGATTTCTGCCTGTGGGATGCGTGTTTGAGTGTTTCGTCCAAACATCAGTTCAGCCGGGGTCTTTCCTGTGGTGCTATGAGGAGTTCCTCGATAATCTCTCATAAGTTGGTTTAAAACTTGTTCATATGGCTGGTCGGTGAGCCTGCCAATCTGGAGTGCCCTCTTCAGGTTGGCCATGAATTGCTCAATCTTCCCGTTGGCTTGTGGCCACAGAGGAGTAATTTTTCGGTGATGGAACCCCAGGTATTCTGCGAATTGGGCGAACTGGTGTCCACAGAATGGGGCCCCATTATCTGTCTTCAGCACCTTCGGTACTCCATAGGCCGAGAACAGGTGGTCTAAGGCGGGGATGACATGATGAGCTGCGGTCGATGATATGAGCTGCACATCAGGATATCGTGAGTACTCATCCATCACGGCCAAAACATATTTCCCTCCCTCGATGGGCCCAAAGAAGTCGGCTGCAACTGCCTCCCATACCTTCTGTGGAAGCTCCGACATGAGCAGTCGCTCAGGGTGTCGATTTGGCATGATGAGGCAGCATGTGGGGCATGCTTTTAGTGCTGCTTCCACTAGCGTGTCCATGTGGGGAAACCATACCTTTTGGCGGAGCATGCGTTTGGTGGAGACCATGCCCCTGTGCGTTTCGTGTGCGAGCTCTATGACTTTGGCCCTCATTGCTTCGGGAATGGCTAGTTTACAGTCTTTTAGGAGCAAGTGATCTTCTGACACGGCGAGCTCGTCCTTCACTTGTAATAACCGTTCTATATCCTCCTGCACCTTGCCACCTGCAGCTCTCCCCTTTTCCTTTGCCTCAGTCCTGACTCCAATGCTTCACAGATGATGCGACAGACTAGGTCGCTTTCTGTTTCTCTGGCGAGTGCTTCCATGTTGATGCCTTCCAGTGCGGACTGATGAATGAGGTACCGGAGGTACCTGTTGGCCACTGACGGTTCTGGTATGCTCTCCTCCCGTGTTCTCCTAGATAGAAAGTTGGCTGGGTTTTCGCCTTTCCCTGGTCTGTGGATGATCTCAAATGCATAGTCCTGAAGTCTCAGACCCCATCGGGCGATTCGTGGGGGCATTTTGACCTGAGGGTTGCCATACAGGAACAACAGGGCCTGATGGTCCGTGACAACTTGAAATGGTTTCCAATACAGGAACAGGTGGAAATGCTTGCAGGCCCATACAATGGCAACTCCTTCCTTCTCCTCCTGGAAGTAGGCAGTTTCCGTGGTGGATAGGCTGCGACTGGCATAGGCCACTGTGTTTTCGTGAAGGATCCTTTGGGACCAGTTGTGCCAATATGGCGCCTGGGCCAACGGGGCTGGCATCGACCGTGAGCTCAGTCTTCCTGTTAGGGTCATAGCTCTCGCAACCCTTTCCCTTATCAGTTCGAATGCCCCTTGACACTCCTGTGTCCACTCGAATTTCACATCCTGGTGTGTAAATTGTCTGAGTGGTTCGCTGACTGATGCGAAGTCTCGGATGTACTGGTTACAATAACTGGCTAGGCCCAGGAACGACCGAAGCTCTGACATGTTAGATGGGGCTGCCGTGTCATTTAGTGCTGCCACTTTGTCTGGGTCAGGAGTCATTCCTGATTTGGAGACGACATGTCCAAAGAATTTTAAGGTGTTTTTTCGAAATTCGCACTTGTCTCTATTTAACGTGAGATTTGCATCGTGCTGGGCCTTGCCATCGTCCGAGTAGTTGAGGCAGTTTGGGATGTGTTTTATAATGTTCTGGACCTCAGCCTGAAATGTTTCCACTGCCGAGGACACCCCAAAGCTTAGTCTTTTGTATCTGAAGAGGCCGACGTGTGTGACAAACGTCGTGATGTTTCTACTCTCAGGGTGTAGGACTAGCTGATGATACCCCTTTTGCAGGTCCAGTTTGGAAAAGACCTTTGCCCCGTTCAGCAGGTGTATCATGTCCGTGATGCGTGGAGCGGGGTGCCTCTCACTTTTCATAGCCTGATTCGGGCGTCGCATGTCCACGCACAGTCTTATGGCCTTAGAGCCTTTCTTTGGAACAGGGACAATCGGTGACACCCATGTGGTGGGTCCAGTGGCCCTTTCGATGATATCTTGTTGCAGTTGTTTTTGGAGTTCATCTTCAACTTTCTTCTGAATGCTGACTGGAATCCCGCTGTATGGCTGGGCTACTGGGCAGATTGAATCATCTACATGGGGCTTTATTTGCCTGTTTCGGAGTTTTCCTATTCCTTTGAAGATTTTGGGATACAGGTTGTTTATCATTTCAACCAGGTCTATGTATTTGTGGACCATTATGTTGTAGAGGATATGTATTAGGCCCCTGTCAGCGGCTGCCTTGAAACTGAGGACGCACCCGCTGTCTGTCTCGGTGTCTAAGACATGTATTTGTAGCCTCATTTCGCTGATCGTCTGTGGGTTGATTTTGAGTGTTCGGGCTATTGGGGGCTGGGTTACTGTTTGACGACCCTCCGTATCTACTTCTTGGGCGAGATGTATTTTCTCTGGGTCTGTCTCTGCCTCGATCACGGAATAGTCTACACACTGCTTTGAAGTGTCCTTCTTCGCCACACGAGGTGCACCTTTGACCTACGGCTGGGCACGTTCCTTCATGCAGGTATTCAAACCCACATTTGTAACAGAAGAGTTCTTCAGACTTCTTCTCCAGTTGTAATCTGTTGATGTTTTCTCCTGTATTGGTGTTGCCAAAACTCTCAACTTGGGAGTCAATGGCTCTCTCAACTCTCGCTAGCGCAAGAATTTCTTCCAACGTGCGGGACTTCTGAAGTAGCTTCCTGCGGAAAGCTTGGGACTCGCATCCGTAGATGATTTGTGATTTTAAGGCTTCGGTGTTCGAGTAGTTTGAGAATTTGCAGTGCTTCAGTTTGGTGCGTATTCGCATCACATATGCATCCATAGTTTCCCCTTTGGCCTGCTTGTGCTATGGAACAGGTGTCTTTCATAATCTACATTAGTATGGGGTGCGAAGTACGCAGCAAGCGCGTCCTTTAGGTCGTGGATTGAGTTTATGGAATCTTGGGGCATCTCATCGATTATGTCTCGGGTCGCTGATCCTACAGCTAACTTTAGGAGACATACCTGTCTTGCATCTGCGACTGGCCCTGTGGCTCCCATGTACAGGTCGAAATCCCTGATCCAATTGGTCCACCGGGGGCCCATGTTGCTCGTGTCTGTCATGTCAAATGCCCCTGGGCTGCCAGGGTGTCCGGCAGTTGGTATGGCATATGGTCTGGTGTGGGTGCCCCTGGGGCTGGTGGAGCATTCCCTTGCGCTTGCCCTCCTTGGCCGTCATCTTGACCGGACGTGGTGTAGGGGGTGGTGCTTACTTCTTATGTTGCCACGAGCCCTGCTCTGTGGATGTGCTGGATGTCTGTGAGGAAACTTCTCGGGTTGTCCTCTTGCCTCGCTTCAGGGGGTCCTGCCCTCTGCTAGTGTTGGGTGGCCACCACACGTGGCACGAGCACCATCGACGAGAAAAAGACACACTGCCGGGGTCCTGTGCACCGTGCACTGTGGCCCTCGTGTGCCTGGGGCGCCCGCAGCTGCTTGCACGGCTTCTATTTCTTGGCCTCACGTGCATGCTGTGTGCCTCTTCCTTCTTTGGGTCTGCTGGCCCGGTGCTTTCTTCGCACAGGGCAACACGTGGGCCCCTGTTTGCAGCCGACCGCTGCGCAAGGTTTGCTTTCCCTACTCTGTCCCACATGGCAGCGCCTCTTTACAGGCACCGATGCACTTTTCAGTGCGCACTCACGGCCGCGTGTTACTGTGTGCTCCAGTCGTGGTTGCCGGGGGCGGGCTGCTGGGCTTCTAGGAGTGTTGCCCTGCCCGCCATCCCATCCTCGTCGCCATTGTGTGAGGGGCGCGCGGCATCGCGGGCGGTGTCGCACCAAGAAAAGGAGCCGGACACGGAGCTCTTCGAACACATGTCTTTCTTTATTAACTTCCAACATCCAACCCCTGACCCCGCCCCCCTGCGTCACTTCCCTTTCCTCCATGGATCCCCCCAACCCCCATTGTCATGGTGACGTCAACGTGACAGCATGGGTGAATAAAAATGCAAAGACCAACAGGGTGTGTCCCCCCACTTGTATCCCATTTCTCTAAAGTGTCACTTCCCATGCAAATAGTTTCGGTTTATAGGCAATGCTTGAAGAACCACTTAATTGCCAAAACCTAACACACATGGAGAATCATAACCTTAGTCCTTTAGCTCATTGTTGTGCTACTTTTTCAACGTGTGATTCCAGCTCCCCGGTCAAGACAGGAGAGTTAGACATTTGAGCATGGAGAACAATGTTACCAGTGAGCTCAATGGTACTTTAAGAAAGCATTTTCATTTGCCTCTACAAGCCAAAGGCAAACTGAAAATAAAAGGAGCTGCGATAGATATTTCAGGAAAGCTTATGGAAAATGCAAGGATATGGCATGCCACCACTCAAAAAGCAGTCAAAGACAAAGGTGTGCATTGGGGTGCCAACTCGCGGCCAATCAGATAGCACACGGAGCCAACTTTGACATTTGTGCTAGACCTTGCTGACACAGGTTCGAATCCCGGCAGAACTAAACTCAGCTTTTAATCCTTCCGAGGTCCAGCCATATCAATGCTAAATTATTATTATTGGAAGGGAGAGCACAACTCATTTGCATTAAACTATGAAATAACCAACAACGTGCACACTCTCTTAAAACATTATTTACCTTTTGCTCACTGGCTGTGTGAATATGTCCCATTTAGCTCAGTAGCAAACAATGGTTATACATGAATAATTCTCTTTGGAAAATTCAGTATCTTGCCTTTTCCTACTCATCATCCACAAGATGTTTGGACCAATCATTACCAATGGAATTCATGTAGCGAAGGTCATGCATGAACCGACATTTTGGTATTTCTTTAGATGCAGCTTATTGATGGAGAAACTAATAAAGGGATGGCCACATTAAAAATTGTCCAATCTAAACAGTACATTCACTGAATAAAATGTAATGATGGCATGCAATGGGCACCAGGCTTAAAGCTGCCCCCGTTGGTCTTGTGTGTGTGGGTAGTCTGGTTTTCTGTTCCCCTTACTCTTTCTCTCAGTCACCCCACCCACTTCCTTCCATCTGTCCTCATTCCCTGCACCCCTTCTAAGCAAATAATTTGTAATAAAGCTTTCAGTGCGATTTTCCATGGGCGTAATTTTAGGGGGGCACAAGGGTGGTTGTCCCCTCCCACTTTCGTGGCACACCATTTTGTCCCACTCATTTGGCAGGGGTCCCTTTCATTTAGATGTCCTGTCCCACTCAACATTTTCTGCAAAGTTACTCCACTGCGATGCTCCTCAGTCAAAACAAATGCATTATGTCCGTTTTTTGTCATATTTAACTACTTGATTATTACTACATAAGTATACATGCATCTTAAAATGTACTATTTTGGACCAATTTTTCAAATGTTTCTTGGTCAAAGAACCCCACAAACTCTAGTTAGAGGGGTTGGAGTTGCTTGACGCCGCTGTCTTCGTTTTCATGGTGTAATATGTGGCCCCTTTGAGAAACATTTCGGTGGCCACTTTTGCTTCCCATTCCATCCCTGAGGACATGCCTTGCGGGGCCTCTTCCTTTGTAAATGTAGGTAAAGTAGTTTAGTGGGTTCCGTGCCCCACTGCAGGGATGATAGTACAGGCTTCAATTTTGAATCTAGTTCCACTGATTGTATGGAGGTGCAAAAGAGTAACTCTGCTCTTAGTAACAATCAGCCCTGGTCATTGGGCCGGCTCTCGCCGGATCCGAGATCCAGCACCAGATGTGTAGCCGGATCTGGGGTTCCGGACAGAGTCAGCTGCCCCAAACTGTAACTTCTTCTGGTGACCCCATGAAAGAGGTCACAAGAGAAATTTACAGTCCTCAGCCATGACCCGGTCCTCAGCCACGACCCAGTTTATTTATTTATTTATGCAATGCTTGTCCCATACATGGACCCGGATTATTTATTTATGTATACAATGTTTGTCGGATAGGCGTATCCGACAAACATTGTATAAATAAATAAATAAATATACCGGTATCCGACAAACATTGCAAAATAATAAATACCCCTATTAACATCACACACGATGCAGCCACCCAACTGCTTTCTGAGGGGAGCTGCAGGAGCTGTGCTGGGTGGGGTTCAAGTAAAAGATAACGTTGCTTGTGGTGAACAGGAATCACCATGTTTGAATAGTACCCAAGGGGATGTATTTTTTTTATAAAATGGAATGCAAATTGTGCATTTTAAAGAATATTTACTCAGCAACACTGGTCAAAACTATTATCTGCATAGTGAAATAACTCATCACCAGTGCCATGTAAGTGGTTTAAAGTGGAATTGACATATAGTTTGGAAAAGAAGCAGCATGAAAGAAATAGCGCCGTTTAAAACTATTATTTTGGACATTTCCTTTGATCGGAGGTCAACTGCCAGCTCCGCCCCCATTAACCCTGCCTACCCAGGCACCGCCCCACCCAAACTCCACCCCCACTCGGGCCCTTGTGGGATCCCCCACCAATTGTTTTCCATTTCCACCACTGGTAACAATAATAGAAGAATGTGGGAGCTCAATCTTCTTAGGGTGGTATATAACTCGTGCTTCCCTTCATTGTGCCTCTGCAAAGCAGTATTGAGTTTCATTTTTGGTTCGGGCTGCTTGGGAATTCTTTTCCTTGTTGCTTTCTCACTTGGTCTGTTATGCTAAAGTTTGTCCTTTCAGATTGCTCTCATTTCCCAGGGGCAGAGTTTGAGTCTGGGGGTAGTGCTGGCAGTTATGGCTGAGAGGCAGAGTAGCCAGGATTGTCTAACTAGTAGAGCCTGAAGCTAATGTAGTTGGAACCACTGCAGTCAAATTAACATCTGTAAATGCCCACACAGCTCTGCAGGGTGGGTATTTACAGATGTTGGGTGGGCCTTGCCCGCGCAGGCCTTACTTACCCTGTCTGCACCTCTCCTGAGAGCGATAAAATGGCGGAAGCTTACTTTAAGAGCAGGCCTGGTGCATCGTAGCAACGCCCAAAAATGCACTGTTTTGGATAAAGGCTGCCAACGCTGCATTTCAGGTTGAAAATGCACGCCAACTGTGGTGTTGGTAACTTATGGATGGTGTAAGGAACCTGAGGTACATAGATAAATACTTTTTGGTAGGCTGAGGAAATTACCCACATATACGGGCCAATGTATGGCTCTTGTGGTGGGCAGCACTGTTCTGGTCTCTCCCCACGAAATTAAAGTCTGTAAACGCTGATACCATAAAGTTGAAACCATAACAACTGTAAACACTGCTAATGAACTCACTCATTTTGAAATGCCAAACAGATGTGTCAATATGGCCCAAAATGTTCCACTATGCTTCATCACGTGCTGGGGCTCCTCGCTGCCACCATCTGTCACTTCTTGCACTGCTTGAACGGCTGTGTGTGTATTAGGCTATGCCCCCACTTTTTCCAGGGGTACTTCCTCATTGCATCCACAGTGCCAAGAGGGTTAGGGCACAGCGCTAGCAGACGGATCTCCAGGATCAGGGTTTTTTGGAGCTGGGTTTAGGGAGAGTGGCAGGAAGAGAAGACATTTGTTGTGTAATTATCAGGCCGATTTGGGTATTGGTAATTTGCTTTAATGAGTACATGGTTAATGCGCTATATACACAGGACAGTTACTTCACTGTTAAAAGTACTCGTATGTCTCTGGCACGTTTCTGTGTCTCTATGGACTGCAGAACTCCTGTTCTCCTGTTAAAGGAGGAGCGCCAGGGTCAGCTACTGCTCCGTTGCTTTCGCTGGCCCTCTGCCCTTTCTCTCGTGAGGCTCGCTTCCTGTTGAGCCGGTCTCGCAAGAACTCTCGCCAGTGCGTTCTACAATATTCAATGTCAGCGCACATTCATTCATGCATTCTCTTATCGCAGCAATTCACTGTTTCCGGTTTCTGGAATTTCATATCTTTCCAAGGGCGTATGTGGTGGTCTAAAAGATGACAGGACGTCTGTAGTGCTTCTAAATATATTTATTGGGCAGTTACAACATAACAGGTAGACTGTTGTCCATGGGTGGAGAGGGGCTGTACTCACAGTTCTGTTTATGTGCCCTCTAGTTGCTTCATTGAGGGCAGGGTGTGCAAAATGATGGCACGCTGTAAGCTTCCATGGCACCCATGTGGCATCCTGTGGCCTTGAGGTTACGCTCCTGGAAGCTGGGGCCTTGATTCTTGAGGCCTGGAGTCACTGGGCACCTCTGTGAAGGAGCAGCGCTGGGGCGGTCTTGTCACTGCGCTCTCCACCGCCGATCTCCGAGGAGCGCGGGTCCTCGCAATCTCGCAACGTCTCCACACACCTCCTTTGGTGGGAAAAAGGATAGGTGGTCATTGCATGACAAAGTCTGCAAACTTGCTGGGTTTTCTTTTCTCTCGCTGTGGTCTGCCTTGATCTGGGAGCGAAGCGGGGCTGCAGGAGACCACTTGGGTAGATGCGGGTGGATCAGGTCCTCCTTGTCTTGTCCTGCACTGTGACTCCCAGAGTGGGGTTGAGGAGTTGGTGCCTGAGAGTTCATCGTAGTATGGTGTCTCCGATGCATCTCTTTCTGACTGATGGAGGTTGTCGGCGACTCTTGTTGGCCTTGCTCTTCTCCAGTTTCCCACAGTGGCTGTTCGATGGATTCCTTCCTGTGATACATAGCCACCCTTTCTAGATTCAATTTCCTTCCGTTGCCGGTGCAGATGTGGTTGGACCCCTCTGCAATGACTTCTATAGGACTACTGTATTTGGAGCCGGTCGTGGTGTCTTTATGGGGAAGGCGTATCTTCACCAAGTCGCCTTTGTTAACCTCCATGTGACGAGCAGCTCTGCGCGTGTCCCCTTGGGCCTTCATGGATTCTTTGTTTCATTGCATGCGAAAAACGACATCTTTCATATCCACGTCTTCATCATCCTTCACTTGGTGGAGCCTGGGTGGCACCAGCGTGGAAGCTGCCCTTCTCCCCCTCAGCAGATGGAAAGGTGAAATGCTGGTGATGGCGTTGGGAGTGATGCAGTTGGCTGCGACGGCTTCCTTGACGGTGTTGTACGGGTCTAGCCCCGAGGCGTGAGCCAGTTGCAGCGTGCCTTTGATGAAGCGGTTCGCCCTCTCTACACGCCTATTGGCCTGTGGGTGGTAGAGGCTTTCTCTCAGCTGTCGGATGTTGTTGAATTTTAGGAATTTCTCAATTTCTCGAGAAACCAAATGGACCCCATTGTCTGTCACAATTTCCTCGGGGAGGCCCTCGCGCTGGAATATGGCCGTGAGTGCCTCAATGACTGTGCTCGAGGTGATGTCCGAGGTGAAATCAACTTCTACCCACTTGGAGATGTAATCGACCATGACTATCCCATATTTGTGTTCTGGGGCATGCTGTCCAGGGGCACGATGAAGTCCAACCCTAATTTGCACCACACCCCTTTGGGGACTTCGGTGGGACGCATGGGGGCTTGTCTCACCGACAGGTGCTTGTTGCTGTTCATGCATTTGTGACATCTCTCCACCTTTTGCCATATGTCCTGATCCATGCCGGGACACCAATAGGCGTCACGTATCCTGCGCCTGGTTATGTTGCACCCCAGATGGCCTGAGTGTGCTCTGCATAGTATCACCTTGCGGATGCAGCCGGGCGGGATCAATTGGTCGCCTATCAGAATGAGGTTGTTCAGGGGGGTGATTTTGTCGCTCACTTCCAGTGGGGATGTAGGCCTTCAGGTATTACTCCTTCATCGGGCCATCCATCGCGGACCCAGGCGGCTATGCGCCGTAGAGCGTCATCCAGCTCGTACTCCTCCTGCCAGTGGCACTCATTCAGGTCCATGTACCTGCCATTCTGCAGGTTCCTTATGGAGGCCACGACACACTCATCCTCAAGGAATGTGGTCCCAGGGGTGTTTTGATTCAAGAGCCTGGACATGCAGTCCGCTTGTGTGTTCTTCCAGCCGGCAATGTGGGCTATCTCATAAGTGTTCTCTTGAAGCTTTGCGGCGATCCTGGCCAGCCTCGGGGTGGCAGTGTTGGTGCTGCCTGGGCTTAGCATGTGGATGAGGGGCTTGTGGTCAGTTACCAATCGAAATTTCGTGCCCCAAACGTAAGATCTGAAGTAGTCGACGGCCTAGGCACATGCCAGAATCTCTTTTTCTACGGTGGAGTGATTTTTCTCCGCTGAAGACAGGGCTTTCGATGCAAATGCTGCAATGTTCTCAGTGTCACCCTTCTTCTGGGTCAGTGTGGCCCTTAACCCATGTGCGCTGGCGTCCGTTGGATTGTAGGTGTCCCATTCAGGGTTGAACGGTTTCAAACAGGGTGCATGTAGGATCCTTCTCTTGATTTCAGTGAAAGCTTCAACTTGCTGGGGCCCCCAGACATAGGTTGCGCCCTTCTTCAGGAGTTCCCTCATGGGGGATGTGGTTTTGGAGAACCACGGGAAAAATTTTGCGTAGTACTCTGCGAGGCCCAGGAATGAGCGTAATTCTTCTCTGGACATCGAAGCCGAGGCGTCTGTTATGGCCTCGAGTAGGTTCTTCTTGGGGCTCACCCCATCCTTTGAAATGCGGTACCCAAGGTACTCTACTTCACTCACTCCAAAAACACATTTCTCGTGGCATAGGTGGACGCCTGCTTCTTGAAGTTTGCTTAAAACTGCCGTGAGCGCTTTGTCATGGGTCTCAGTGTCCTTGGCATACACAAGGATATCATCCTGAAAGTAGGAAATATTCACGACTCCCTTTAATAGTGAGCTCATCATCCTTTGGAATGCGGACGCTGCCAAAGACAACCCAAACAGAATGCGGGTATATTGCAATGTGCCAAATGGGTGATAAATGCTATTAGGGGGCGTGAGGATTTGTGTAATGGAATCTGGTGATAAGCGTCACGCATGTCCAGCTTCGAGAAGATTGCTGCTTTTTTCATCATGAGCACAATTTCGCTGATGCTGCGGGGAGGGAAGGTATTGGTAACAACCTCTAAGTTCAGGCTCCTTAGGTCGCTGAATATTCTGAGGTCGTTACAAGATTTCTTCTTAACCAGGACCACTGGGCTCAACCACTCGGAGGATTCCACTGTTTCTATGGTCCCTTCCACGACCATCTTCCAGAGGTGGGCTTCTAACGCTGGTCTTGCGGTGGTGGGTACTGGCCTGACTTTGTGTTTCACCGGCACTGCATTAGGTTTTAGGAAGATTTTGTGGACGTAGTTCCTCACTTTACCCAGGGTTTCGGAAAACAGGCCTGGAAAAACTACTTTAAAATACTTTAAAATGTTGCACTGCTCCTGCAGAGACCATGAGTACCTGTTCCGGGGTGCTGGGGCCCAGACTTATACTGAGCCTGTGTAGGTCGTCCCATCCAAGCATGGCTGGGCCTTTGGACAAGAAGTACACCTTGGTGGTGGTGGACCTGCCTTTGAACTCAATATGAGCTCTGATGTAGCCGAGTAGATTGACGGTTGCGCCTCCGAAAATGGTTGGCTTGAGTTGTTCCGAACAAGCTATGAGGTGTACTCAATTAAAAAAGAAAGAGGGGTGAGTTGGATACCAGCATTCAGCATTTTATTATGTACTTTTAATAGAAAAAATAGGTCTCATTCAGAGTTTGGCAGTGCAGTAAAAGTGTGTTGGTTACAGAATCGCCACCACTTTTGCAGCACTGCTAAATTCCATCTTTGAAGGTAAAGTGGAAGAAATACCTGGAGCACTTAGCTGGAGGTATTTACTCTGCTTCGTCTCCCAAAAATGGGGAAATTATTGAAGACAGAATTAGCACTTGCTACAATTCCTGCAAACCCCAATGGGGGCGCCAAAACAGAAAACTACATTGTCAAGGAATGTGGAGCATTTACCACCAGCTCCAAGGCGGTACTGTAGTTGTAATGGTTATTCTGTTTGGTGCTGTAATAAGTGTTGTCTTTACCAAATGCAAGGATTCTCCAGCGGAAGACCTCAGCCAGACGAAGGGCTAAGTAGGCCTTGATGAGCTCCTAATCCACTGGGTCATTGAAAATGTGCACAGTACATCAGCCTATTTAATGAAAATATTTCATCCTCAGGACTTTGTGGGTATTCAAGTGTCAGTATTTTTAAGAGGAACCCATTCATTTTTGCAGGGAGCAGGGTGAGGCGATGTCTTGTGTCTGGACAGTTGGCCTCATTACGGGTTTGGTGGTAATTCGGGAGTAAAGCCACCAAATTACCACCAAGCTCGCTTACCATTACCACCAGTTGGCGGTAATTGCGTTATCGCCAAAAGAAGTGGCAGTAACGGAAATTACCATCCATTTTTCCCTCACCACTTAACTCCTAAGGAGACCCATTGTCTCACTCCCCAAACAAGAGCTAAAGTAACTAACAAATACCATAACCTGTGTGGTATCAAAAACGAACGTATCAATCCTGGTTTACAACAGGCTGCTTCAAAACGAAGTCTACATCATTCACTACAAGCAAAAATAATATTATAAAAGAAAAATTGTACAAGCCCACAATATATTTGAAGATAGCATCTTCAAAGGGAAGACCACCTCTGGCCCTTCTTTTGACCAGCACATCTTTGGCTTCACAGAATAAGGCTGGTGGCCTGCTATCTATTTAAGCATGCGTCAATAGAAAAACCCACATTATTTTGCAGAAAATTAGCAAATCAATATATTTCAATGACGATTTGGTTCTGATGAAAGAAAAAGAACTTTGTAGGCACAAGCCCCATAATGTAAACTCCCAAGAAGTGTCTCATCCTCACACGCCACTTCCAAGGGACACCCTCCATCTCAGCTCTTTGTACCAAGCAGGGGAAAGGATGGCAAGGGATCTTTGGCTGACAAATCCTGGACCCTAAGGGTTAAAACAACTAAAGTGATTTTGCTAAAAGATTTTTAGAGAATGGAGGTAATGGAAGAATCCATCTACAGGAGGAGGGGGGTCTAAATGTTGAGGCCAGCAAAGAATAATGTTTACTTTCTTTTTCGGGGTTGGGATACACTTGGTCTCTAGGGTGTGCAGAGTGCACCTTTTAAGCAACAAAAGTTGACAGATAAAATGCACAATACTCCTTCAGGGGATATGGCAGCACATTCCTACACAATTCTCCTTACTCTATATTTCCATGCACAGCTCAGTTCTAAAGTATTTGAAAAGAAATTGAAGAGAAGTACAGAGAAAACAAACTGAAAACACGAAGCAGGAGAGCCTGGTTTTCCCATGTACCATGCGAGCAGCAGACCATCCAGCCTGGCAAAGAAAATACGCTCGTGGTCCCATGGGAGGAATGTCAACCAATGTGAAACATGAAAGCCTGGGACTCGGAGCCCAGCAAGGCCAAAGGTGTTTCCGGTCAGCACGAGGAACCACTCCCCCTTCCCTCTCTCATCCCCCCAAGGAAGCTTGCCTTCTAAATTGTTTGCTGCAATGCCTGCTGCTCTGCTCGCACGTTTTCTGACAGTGTGTAGAAACGAAAGCAATGTGCCTCTTGTTCAAATTGAATCATTCAGAGAGAACTGGTGTGTAGAAAACTGGGGATCAGAAAGAAGGGGGAGAAACGGGTAGGGCTACCAAGGGAGCAGGGTGAGTTCCGGACACTGTGTAATAGGACTGATTCTGGGCTAGGACTGAGGATTGAAGACAAAGAACAAGGTCTGAGGAAAAAGAATGAGGTCTCAGTAAAAGGAATGTTGACTGGTGTCTAGGAATGATGAGTGGAGAATAGGACTGATAACTGAGGACTAGGAATGATGCTTGAGGACAGGGAATGAAGAGTGAGGATGAGAACTGATGACTGAGGAGTAGGACGGATGACTGACAAATAGGAATGAGAGCTACTCAGCAGGAGACATGATGACTGAGCAAACTGAGGAGTAGGAATGATGACTTGGGAGACGGAATGGTGACTGGGGAGTAGGACTAATGATCAAGGACTAGTCCTGCTGACTAAGGACTAGTAATTGTGATTGGGGATTAGGAATGATAACTGAGGACTGGGAAAGAGGACTGTGTAGAAGTGATGACAGAGGAGTATGACTGATGACCAAGAACAAGGAATGATGATGACGAATGGATAGTAACAATGACTGAGGACCAGGACTGATAGCTCAGTACTATGAAGGATGACTGGGGAGTAGGACCGATGACTGGTGTGTAGAAATGATGACTGGGGACAGAGGAGTAGGACTACTGACTGAGGACTGGGAATGATGACTGGAGGAGTAGGACTGATGACTGGGACTAATGACAGGGGACTAGGACTAATGAGTGTGGACTGTGGATGATGACTGAGGGCTGGACATGATTACCGAGGAGTAGGACTGATGACTAGTGCTAATGACTATGACTAGGAAGGATAGCTGGGGACTAGGAATGATGAATGGAGTGTAAGACTGTCAAATGAGGACCAGGGTTCATGACTGTGGACAAGTGCTGATGACTGAGGGCTATGAATGATTACTTGTGAGTAGGAATGATGAATCAGGATGAGGACTGATGACCTAGCACTGGGGCTGATGACTGAGGGCTAGGACTGAGAACTGAGGAATAGGATTGATGACTGAGTAGGAATGATGACTGCGTTCTAGGAATGACAAGCGGAGAGTAGGATTGATAGCTGAGGACTAATACTGATGACTGAGGACTATAGACTAGGACTGATGACTGAGGACTAGTACTAGTAACTGAGCACTATAAGTGTAGTAATGTGGGGGAGAACTGAATACGTCCTCAAATGGACATTGATGATGACAGAGGACTAGGACTTGTGAATGAGAAGTGAAGGGGTTTGACCGAGGTCTAGGGCTGATGATTGGGGACTTGAACGATGACTGAGAAGTGAGGTGGAGAACTGAGGATGTCCTAAAAACCAATGCCCTCTTTCATTTTTCCATGTCTTACATAGCAATCTTAGTCCCAGACTGAAGTGACTTCCCAGACAGTAACGACACATGAAAGGAGCCACCTGTCTCACCAAGTCAATAAGGGGTGCTGTCGAGTGTGAGATGGGGAGAGGAACAATTGGGGTACACTTGTGAATGAACTTCAAAATCAACGTTCTTTTAACCTGAATATAAAAAGCTCTCTTGTCCTCTGACCTGTTGGTTCATAACATAATAGACGGGAGATCGCCAGAGCAGCCCTACTGCATGCTCAGTCAGACACATTTTGAAATTATGCAGAAACTGCCCTCTTAAATTACCTCCTGTTAGGTTTGAGATGTTCTGCATGTCACGGAGTGTTCCTCTTGTCATTATGTATTCTTGTGCAGTACTTGTAGTTTTATTTCCTATCACTACATGTAGGACTACAGTTACCAGAATGCCAAGTGATATAAATGCTAGCACTTGTTGAGCATCTCACACCTGACATGTGATCATTTAATTTGTGATCTCTGTACTCTCTCTTCTGTGTTATAATTGTGTGATACAGTCAACAGCTATTCGTTTTCACGTGTTACAGGCATTCAATTTATTATGCAGGATGTTAATGCACTATGCAGTCCCACCAAAAAAAAGAAATAACTTGAATAGATGTCCAAGAAGTGGGCTAAATAGGGGAGGGGTTGTTTTGTTATGCAGTCCATTGTTTTATGCTATCTTGAGAAGCAAGACACATTGAGCAACCAATTGAGGAATACGTGGATTTACACATTGAGATGCTAATTTGCCTACTTCACTCGGAAGGACTCAAACATTCTTTACAAAGTCATACTCCAGACAAACAGACAGTACAAAAAGAAACTCAAAGCTGCTTGAGGTGAAGCTCAGCGTGGATCTCAGCACCTCAAACCCACCCACAGAAAAGGGACAAGTGCAAATAAATGACACAGTTAGGTCACAGCAATGGCCCGGAGTGATAAACCATAATTTTGAAAATGGACGGACGGGTAATTTTTAATATGTTTTGCAGGTGGAATGTGAGCCAGGACAAATAATGAGTTTCCTCCTCGTCCTTCCTGCTCTTCCTGCAAAAACGCTTTGCTGTTCCGCTCGCATGAGTTCTAACAAATGGATTCCCATGATGTCCGCTTGCATTTAGCACCAGTAAAAAGCCGGAATAGTACATAGGATTCCATTGTAAATGCTGTCCCCCAAAGCATTTTTTGCAGGCGGCATTTACCTCATTTACAGACCGGATTGTAAACGGATACAGCGAAGGATAGTTCATCTGTTTTTACTCAGAACAGTACATAAGTGCTAACTTTGGAGACCCTGTGCAATACATTGGCATTTTCTTCATAAAATTACCTAACTAGTCACCTGGCTATTTTTCAGACTCTGCCTGGCTTAGCCTAACTGCTGGTGCACCACAAGGAATCTAAACAAACTGTGTGACCAGTGCAACAGTTCATGTTTTTAGACGCAAATCTCTTAAGCTACACATCAAATTGTTGTATCCTTAATTAAAAATCAAGGTGTCAAACCTACTTGTTTTGCAATTTGCATTCCCCCTTTGTTTTTTACTAGGAGTACAGTACAGATGCATACCAAATTATTCATTAAGCGCCAACGCAGGGTCTGTTTGACTCCACAATAGTTTGTTGGTGGCATTGACTCTGTTTCGGTATTCCTAAGTGAATTGTTGCATGCATTGAGTTGCTTGTAATTGACAAAACTGCATTTTCATTACATCAAGCAATGTTCATTTTGGTAGAAAAGTTGATTTCGGAAATACAGAACATTTCCATAAAAACATAATTAGAGGTCAATACATATAAATAAATTCCAACCAGGGGCGGACTGGCCTATCTGCTATTCTGCCAACTGCCAAATCAAAATGGACTTTGGATGGCCCTGGGGCCAATTTTATAAGCCACTGTGGGGCCGGTTTTATGAGCCACATTAATATCCATGGAGCTGTGCTGGATTTTTGTAACTGAAGTTGTACTTGTTACATTGACTTACACAGCCTGCCACCAGTTCACTGCAAAGCGGCAAATGGATGTATTTATGATTAGAATGCACACAGTGTCAGTCGGAGAACATCATCAAAGAAAAGTTAACACTCAGTTAGTAAGTGTTAACTTTGCTTTGATGATGCACCAATAGCATGAGTGGTGGGGCTGCCCTTGTCCCAGCCATCCACTGGCTTGGCACCAGGCCGTCCGCTTCACGTTCTCTTCGGGAACACCAACAATTCCTGTTGTGGGGGTGGGCTCTACATCAAGTTTGCTTTTGCCTGCCTTGGGTGGGGGGCAGGGCGGGGCTGACCCGAGGATGACTCTTGAGCCTCGCTCTCTCAGAGCAGGATCAGGGGGCCTGTTGATATGTGGCAGGCTGGCAGTGGCAGCCAATCATGCTCAAGACGCGTGGGTTGTCAAGCGCATTGGTGTGTACCTGGGTGCCACACCCAGCACAATGCACAGATATTCGAAAGGAAGTGTTGATGACAGAGGAGGGAGCAGGCCTCAAGCAAAGCTCACCCGACAACGACGAGGGGCCTATTCGAGCTGCCTGGCCCAGCCGTAAACTGCAATGGAGTGTCTCTGGAGACAGAATTTGTGCACGTGGGTTACACACAGTAAGTAATAAAAACATAAAATTGAATGGTCCAGCGGGGGTCGGTGTCGGAGAAGAGGCAGTCACTCTGAACGAGAATAGTCAAGTGAAGTGTTTGTAATTAATTGTTACTATCTCTGTTAGTTGAGAAAGGGCCAGAGCACTGCCACTCAAGTTAGTGTGTGTCACGGCTGTGCAATCATCATGTCAGCATAACTAACAACACATGCAACTCGAACCACAAGGGGATGTTTGAGCACAGACAGAAACAAATCTGAAAAAAAACACATTTCCAATCAGACTAAATTAGTGTCTTTTGAAAGAAGATCAGGTTTTCTCAAACACTGGTTGTAGGCAGCAGCATCCCTCCCATCCATGGTATATGGTGGTGGGAGCATGAGATGACTTAAACTCAATGCCGTTCCTGGTGCTGTATCAGGAGCTGGTGCGAAAGGGAGCTGTGTCGTGGTCTGCGTGGGCCATTGCTTGCAACACCTAGCTCAGTGTGGGCTAGACATCGGTGGATGGGCGGCCTTTGTAGTAGTCCTAGTGCTTACAAAAGTGCACCATGGGAGAGGGGAACACTGAATCCTAAAACAACCTGTTTGTGTGTACATAAATGTGCGCGTGCAGGATTGCTTATATGAATGAATGTCAGAACAACACGCTTAAAGTAGTGTGGACTCGGCCCACATGGAAGAGCTTCCCTGGAAAGACCGGGTGCAGGGAAAGGTAAAAGGTCCTGTCCTGGTGGCGCATGCAGGGCCTAGGTATCCTGGTTGATGAGAAGTTTTCAGAAATAGTATCATTGTGCAGTCTTTCATTCTACTAATTGAAGCTTGGACCTGCTCCAACCTCCCATTCCCTTTTTACCTTTATATTCGTGTCTCCACACTCCATATCCTATCAAGCCTGGCCCCAAGTATTCAGTTGGATCTGATTTCTCATAATGTGGGTCCAGGGGCTGTTAGGGACCTGGCTGTCCATTTTGCTCGTCTCTGCATAAGCTGTTTTAGGTGCAGCTCAGTTGGTTTGTTGGAGGAAGCCCACTGATGCTCACTAGTGGGCACTGGGTTTCTGGTTGCAAGTCCGAGACAGTCTGCACTTGTCTCTCCATTTTAAGATAGCACGGACCAGACCCTCACTTCTTTGGGGTGCTACTTGGTGGGAGGGCTCCACAAATGGAGGAAGTCTGACTACAGCTTAGGCGAATCAGGTGGGACTTGTTCTGAAGTGGTTATCTGCTGCGGCAAAGGCAGTACAGAGTTAACAAATGTGCAGCCAAATGTATAAAACATTAAAGCTGCTCTGTGATGCTACTCAGCTAAAGAGATGTTTACGCTGCTGTCAAAGGTGCTACAATTCTGTCAGTGTTGCTTTGTGTTAAAGGCATGTGAATGTGATGGTGTTCTGTGGTGAAAACATTCAGTGCTGTTGTAAAGGCATTTGATGCTATTCAGTGGGCTAGTGTAATTGGATGGTCTTGGGAGGGAGTGGGGACAGTACAATATTTAGGTGGCTCCAGTGTCACGATAAATATGTGCAGGAAGCTCTATGTTTCGGCCTGGGTGGCACTGGGTGTATATTATCGTACTCGCTGGCTCCTTCATGCAGTGAGATTGTATGTATGTATGTCACACTTATCAGGTCATGATCAAGCCTCTCTGAAAGCTCTCTAAGCAAGGGTGGACTGGGAACCAAAGGAGGCCCTTCAAATAATCTTCAAAGTGGCCCCACATTACACATTTTCAGCAAGCCCAACCCTTTTCCTGTAGAACATTTGGAAATAAAATAGGTTATCACAATAAAGAGGCCCAGGGTGCAGAGGCCTACTCGGAACTCTCCACAGTTCCCAATAGGCCAGTCCCCACCTGGATCAGCCTTCTGAAGTCTCAATTGGCAATCACATCCAGGCACAAATAACAGAATTAACAACTCAAACGGGGAGTACATTATGTGCCCACCAATCCCTGAGAAGCATCAGTCAGGGATCCCACCTGCAGACCCTTATGGGAAGTGCAGTGGGGGGTATAAAAACCATTCACAGAGGGACGCAGTGTGGGGAGTTGGAGTAGTGGATCTGCGATCATTTTGGAGATGGACGTGTAGGAAGAGGTGACGGAGAGGTGCTAACAGCACCCATTGACCATACGGCCATGAGGGCAATTTGTAAACAGTCCCACGAAAACCTTGCAAAGCACTTAATGCCGAACACAACAGCATCTAGTAAAGGACTATTTGGAGAAACGTTCTCTTTATTTGTGGCATCCTGTCCAAACCTTTCCAAAGAGCATTGCTGGAGAAAAATATATCTAAGGCTGTTGTTAGTGTTTCTGTTATTTTCTTACCAGCACAAGAAATCCCCTATCATGCAGTGTCGGACTGGGACTAGAAATGGGCCCGGACACCTCAAAAAAGTGGCCCTCACCTAAAAATCGTCCCTCAAACACTCATCCGTGAATCATGTCAATTCACAACTTTACAGAAAGTGCTTTTTACAGAGGGTTAATGGTGTTGGTTGCATGTAATGTTTTGTTTAAACACTTGAGAAAACAAGTGATAACATTAATTTTCCATGGCCCCGGCCTTTGATAATGATTTGTTATTTAAATAGCCTGTTTTCCAGAGCACTGTACCTAGCACATATTTACATGCAATCATTCCCAACTGTAGTAGTTGGTACTCATTTATCAACCTCTGATTAATGAAAGGCTGAGTTGGCCTTGCCAGGATTTGAACCTGCTACCTGCAGATCATGCATAAATCGCAGCAGCACCAGCGAGCGCTCAACCTGCTGGTCTATATTACTGGCGTAAGCCAGGAGGAGCAAGCAGTTCCTTCCTTCTTCACTCCCATCATCCATCACTCCCTTATCCCTCTCTCCGTCCCTCTCTCCCTCTCTCCCTTCCTTTCTCTTGATTTTCTTTTCTTGTTTGTTTTGTTCCTTCCTTTCTTCTTGCTTCCCCTTCCAGTCTCTCCCCTTTCTTTCATGGGCATCTTTCCTCTCCCCCTTTCCTTCCTCTCTCACATTGTATCCTTCCTGTCTCCCTACCACCTTTCCTCTTAACTTTCCCCCATCCTTCTACCCTCCTTAATTCATTCCCTTCTACCATTCCTTCTTATTTCTTTCCTTCCTCACTATCTGTAATTCCTACCCCATTGTTATATTGGAAAATATCAGTTAAAGATCAATTATTGTGCATGGGTCAACAGGCTAGGGTGCACTCAAGTCAAGTGCAATGGTAGGCTCTGCAGCATTCTTGAATCACAGGTACCAAAGGGCAGCTGCATCACCAAGCCCTTAGTCGAGACAGCATGTGAGTGTGATAAATCCATGTTCAGACAGAAGCATTTAATATAAGCATGCATGACCCCACATCTGGGTCTGTCTAGGTATAGATCTCTCACGGGATTAGTAGCCAGGATTTACAATACTTGTATGTGTTGTCTAGTCCTGCGGGTAAGGTGCCAGGAAAGGGTGATGTCCGCAAGCATGCAGTTTCAGCTACGACTTAACAATGCCACAATTCACCAAAACCATGGTGCCACCACACACCTCATGCCGCTCAGACAATCCCCAATATAAAGCGATTACTGGCTGGAAAATTAGGAAAACCTGTCCTCAGCGCACCACGTTATGCTCACACCAGTATGACACAGCGTGCTGCAGAACAGGCACTAGCGATAACCTGGCGTTAGATCGCTGTATTAAGACTTTAGTGAAGTGAGAAGCTCTCACTTTCCACAACTTCCTTTTTTTCTCTACAAAACACTTAGCAAACATACCATACACCATAAAACACGTAGTCAAAGGAAACATGGTGCAATAAACCTTATGTCCCTGGGGCTCCCTGCCGGGCACACAAATGGCCCAAGAAAAGAGGCCTTGATGTAACTTCAGAAAGGTTACTCAATGCAGCCACTGAATCTGAACCATACACAACCCCCAATGCACAGGGAAGCACGGAGAAAACATAGTTTCATATAATTTTGTGTATTGGGGTTCAGCTGAGCAACTGTACAGGCACAATAAAAGGTAGGATCTGTACATTCAACCATACACCTAATATATATTAAAGCAGGCTGTTTGGAATAAGGGCCAGCAGTTAGATGCCAGAGACCGTGACTAACGTTGGAATAAACAAAACTGAGCATTTAAGAGAGAATAATGATTGTACGCCTCAGCAAATGCAACCGTTTGCAAGCACAAATGTTCTTTTTATTTCACCCACCCTTGACCTGCAAAGGTAAGGAGGAAGCAGTGTGCAAGGCATTCTGGGAAATAGTTTTTTAAAATTAAATTAGTTTTGCTAATTGCCTTCATCCCCATATTATGGATATATAGTACATTCTGAAATACAATCCTAGGGCTTACAGAACGTGACATCCGTATGCTGCAAAGTTTGGAAGCAAGGTCAAACACTAGGCTCCAAAGCCAACAGTTTGGACTGAGAGTGAAAGGACCATATTATGACAAATTATAGTGCACACTTGTGCTTGTCACACTTTATACCTAATGCAGAAGTACAATTGACTGTCTGTGTCCTATAATTGTACATTGGAATTTAGGAAATCCAAGCAGCACTGTACATTGGACACTCCTAACCAACTGGCATGCACAAAATGCATATACATTCAGCAGTATTTACTTCAGTTTAGGGGAAATTTCCATTTCTTTAAATTCAAATTATAAAGCTTTGTCCTTCCCTGTAGCAGTTTGTCCACGTCGAATTTCTGCCATTTTTAGAAGATGATAAGAGCTTTCGGACATGGGTTAAAAAGAGACACGTGGCGTGGATGCAGTTCGTTTTCAGTCTTAGAGAGCTTTCAGAGTGGTGGAGCCTGACCCACAAGTCATCACCCTTCTGGCAAACATGGCAATGCAGAGGGCATTATCACAAGTTTCATGTAGATATTGAAAGGAAGGGTTGAAAGGCTGGATTCATGGGGTACTCAATAGCTGAAAACATGGGACATGACCTGACGTAGGCCATGCGTGTGGTTTCTGTACTGTCTGTGATGAACAATGAGATCAAGCATAACGTGTTTTCTTTCCAATGCAATATCCTGTATACTTTTATTCTAATGTTGTGGCTGGTAGTGTCAGGTCTGGCAGAGATATCTACTAGATACCCAGTAGGATAAGTACACTTTCATCAGTGTTGTTTTTCAGTGTGTTCTAGATAGAAAAGAGGATAGAATGCAGGGTGTACCTTTTCTTTGCTATTTCCCAGGATAGGTCCTGCTGAGGTGCTGTCGAGCTGGAGAGAGAGTTGTTACCGAACTTCACAAAATATCAAAAGAGAGATACCCCCAACTGGCTATGGTACTACTAGGTGCATCACGAACAGCCATTCTAGGAACAATACACACAGCCTGCCCATGGTTGGCCTGTCTCAGAGTTGACACATGTACGATAGAGTTCAGGCGTGGCTTTAATAATTATATGAAATACCTGCCATCATACCCCAAATTCAGGTACGGCTTTTGTTTAAAGATTAAACTGCCACAGGATGGTAATTCCTTATGATTAAAGCAATGCGAAGTAAAGCAGTGGAGATGACCCATTGGTTGCATACACATAACAGAAACTCCATCCAGTGTGTGTTTGGAAGCACTAGTGGACCCTCAAATGATTTGCCTGATAAATGGGCACCCATCTAGTTTTTAGGATTTATGATGGTCTTATGAAACTACCACGGTTGCCTAACATGTATCTCCTGCATATCATGTTGTCCTATTCTTTAGCATGAGGTTTGGGACTACTATTATATGTTGTGTTCTAGTATATTGGTATGTTATGGTATGTTGGAAGGTTATGTTATCGTATGCTATTTTATAATGTGTTATGTTACAGTATGTTGGTGAATTAATAAATGTTATGCCATTGTCTGCTGTTATGTCATGATCTATATGTTTGGACATGTCAGCATACATCACCAAACATTCCTCTCATGCCACACGTTGTGCTTGGGCAGCGTGGTTTGCATCTAGTGCCACACTATGTAGAGAGTGGAGAGGTGCAGTTACTTTCTTTTTAGGCATATCCACATTGAGAAAAACAAAGTAAATCAAGAGGAAGTCACTCAATAGCACACCAGGTCTTGCACCAGAGCTTGGGGTCATTGTGTGTTGAAGGATCTTAGAACTGGTAAAGTCAGGTATAGTCATATTGTCTAAAAGTACTTTATGCCGATACAGGGCACCTTTATCTTCAGTTTTTCAGCAAAATGTAGTGTGGCTGAAACTACCTTGATGCATCACTGTTCCTCATCCCCTCTCTGAAATTAATTCCTGAAGTGGGGCACTGCATCCATTCATTCTTTCTATTATATGTTATTTCTATTGAAAAACAGTTCTGATAGGAGACAAAATAAATATCACTTTGGTATGCATATGGCATCTACTCCCCCACTGCCATGTACCTGTAGAGCAGGGTGTACAAAAAACAAAAAAAGAGCACGGTTCATGTGACCCGACGAGGGAGGAAAAGAATCCTGGGATGCAGTCAATAGGGGAAGCTAAATCCATGTTGAAAATAGAGTTAACGGGGTCGCAATCCTGCATTGCATGGCCTGATAAATGGACATGAATGAAAGGTTTGGGTAATGTAGGTGGGTAGTAGCACAATCTCCCTGGCCATGCAAGCATTTACCACCCATTGGAAGGGATGACATTTTAGATGGATGACATTTTGGATGGAGAGAGGAATTCATTCATCATGCCATGTGCTCTGTGACCCCCATTTGGAGACATCACATCCATGAGTAAAGCGGAGATCTGTGTCCACATAGCATCTCTCATGCATGCAATTGTTGACTACTATTTTCCCATTCCTTGGAGGGATCATCTTTATTAGATTATTTTTAAACTTGCCTGTGTCTGATCCACAAAAATCTACCAAATCATCCAGCGGACCTTATTTATGAGCTAGAGCCAGCATACAGCTTGACATCGGCTAACAGATTATGCATCTAGATCCCAGGACTTTCCACTAAGCAGGAACCATTTCTCTTTCTACCTGGAAAATCTGTCACAGATTAAAGACCCCTGTCTTTCAAAAGTAACTCCCTGACAAGCTTGCAAATGCACCAATCATCCTTGAGCAGATAGGATCCTACAGCCCTATGAAGGCCCATGGCTGGATAGTCATGTATATTTGGAAGTCAATGATGACTGTGATAGCTGTCCATCTGTGAATGTTTCTGTGAAATGTGGTCATATGAATGACATCCTAAAGGCCTTACATGGCTCCCGCAAACTCTGGGCTGCTGCTGCTATGTGACCCATGCCAGAGCACTCTACATTGTGTTTCAATCCATGAGTCCCTGGGCTCTGGAATGTGTATTAGCTGTGACTTTTACCTCAGTTGATTTGGGCTTTTTTCACTTTTTTAACAGTGTTGGCAAAGAGAAGTTTCACGCCTTCGTAGTTGAATTTGATTCTGTATTGGTGTTCCCATGATGGGGTGCTAGAGACAATCTTTCCAAACATTCAAACTAAGTTTCCACAAACTAAAGTTAGCCACACACTCTGTTACATTTTCTTTTATCTTGAATGAGCTCAAGAAATAACCATGCAAGGAGTGGAGGTGTTTGTGAAAAGGGAACCACAATGTAAACAAATTATGAGAAATATAACTCAAATGTATATGAATGTGTTAATTTATTAATGGTAGCAATAGCTTAACGAGAACCTGCTAAAATATGCAAGGTGGGAATGGGCGAAATTCGGATAAATGCTAAGCTTAAGCATCAAATAGGAATTTTGGTTGTTGAATTTGTATACAATGTTATGACAGGGGTCTGTTGAAGAGAGCAGAAAACTGTTTAAATAAAACGTCTCAGACCCTCATTGAACACCAATATGAGTTTACCACCGAACTTGCAATGTCAATAATGGACAAATCTGAAAAATGTCCCAAACTGTATGGTTTGATGGGAAAATACTATTACCTAGTACAATATTAGTTTTACTGACTGTCCATGAAACAGGAAACAGTGCAGTTGCCATGTTGGCTTTTACAATCCATTCAAAACCACACAATTCCTCCATGCAACCATCCAGCTAAGATGGCAAGCCCGGGGGAATCGCAGAAGAATTTATGGGAATGGCGGCTAGTGCAAAGTACATATTTTTATAGAACAGGTGTTTGGTCCTTGAAAAGGAAATGATCAAGAACACTTCCGAGCTGTTTGTCCACACCTGTCCCAAATTAACCCAGTGCTGAAATAAGAATGTTGCTGTCTTCTCTGGCTCTTCACCATCAGGCAGTGGACACAACGCATGATAAATGATTTGTAAGATGGGCTACACGAAAAAGAAATTGTTGAATGCAAACATTAGCAAGGTTGAGGAGGGACTACAGAACAGTGCAATCCGACAATTCAGCATAATCCGTAGACCGCATGAATACTGTGGTTTGCCATTTCCCAAATGTTTTCTATCTGAGGCCTCCCTTTAGTAGTTTCACAGAAACATGTTGCCTCATCAACTAACATGCATAGTCATCACAAAGCCACAGACTCATTCAATCATATGCCTGCAACATGTATGATCACCTGATTAAAAACTGCAGTGTTGATCACAGCCGATGGCCAAGAGCATATTTGGCCAAGTTACACGACGTGATAGCCAAATAAGAGCCAAGCTAACCAGTTATGCGGGGCATGTAGCCCAATTGGTAAGTACAATACAATACAATACAATACCAACCAGGTCAGGTGGCCAGAGAGTAAGGTATGATGCGATTTGACATTTTATTTGTATCACGCTCATACACAAGTGTTTCAGAGTCCGACGAGGCAAGGGTGGGGAACAAGGGAGGACAAAGCAACGATCTTACTAGGCCCAGTGACATTGAGAACACACAAGTGCAGGGGAGAGGAAAGGGGGGAAAGTGCAAGGGAGAGGGGAGAAGTGGAAAGTGCTGAGCAAGGGATAAAAACAACAACAAATGGTAGTGCAGCCAGGTAAGGTACAGCTGGATAACCTCAATGAAACCACCTCCAAGGGATAAGAGGCCCAATTCCACCCCTTGCCTGGCACTCCTCCATAGCCAATGTACTGGTAATGTCAGACGAGGTACTGTACCATTTGTTGCGTGAAGAGGATATGCTTGTGGGGAGGGTTGTAGAAGAGGAAACAGACACAGGTGCAGAGGACAATTTAGGGGAGAAGGACTCCCAAGATAACCTCAATCATCATCCTCAACTAGATACCTCTAATATAAGAAATGATGATGAGGAGGATGGGGATGATCTTGAATTCTGCTGTCACAGGCGACTCTCCTCCCTCCTGAGTTATAGAGCACCCTACCACCTGCAGGGGATGGATGGGCAGGTTCAAGTGGACAGACTGTGGGAAAAGAAGGGCAGTCCCGAGGCCCAGGAGCAGTTGATGGCCCAAGCTGTTTTGGAAATCTGCAACAAGTAGTAGTCCGTTGGTGGTTGTAGAAGAATGTGGTAGCGGCACTGCTCAAAGCAGTGCATGGTGCAATGTTTTGCGGCAGCTCCATTGATTCTTCAGAGCCAGTGAAAAAGGGAGGCTATGAAGGCCATTAGATATGGTTTCTCCCTCTTCTGGGGGCTGGGGCCGAAACACCTTCAACTCTCTCTTCCTAAATATCTTCCTTCCCGAGCTCTTCGCTCATCCGCCTCCACTCCCTCAGGGTCAGTCGCTTCTCCAAGCAACAAGTTGATGGTAGATCTCACTCTTCAGCAGGGGCCTCCCGCTGGAACAGCCTTCCTGCTCCCTGAAACTTGAGGAGAACCATCTCCGGTTCCGGAAGCACCTCAAAACCTTCCTCTTTGCATCTGCTTTCTCTCTTCCTCTCCCATGCTGATTCCTGGCTGAAACTGCACAGGTTACATGGCCTCCCTCTCTGCTCACAGGCCCTGCCCTGCCAGTTGCTCAACTGCACTGCCTCCCTGGCAACCCCGCACTTGGAGACTGTTTCTGTATCCCTACAGTCCCCCTACCTGCACTTATGCCTGCACTTACCTTGCACTTGCCACTAGCTGGCCGTTTATTTATTCTTATCCTTATATCCCATGTACTGCACTTTCCCCTCCCCCTGCACCCTTGCACTTTCCCTTTTTCCCCCTTCCCATGCACTTGCATGATCTGAATGACACCTGGCCTAGTAGGATCGTTATCTGTCTTCCCCTGATCCCCCTCCCTTGCCACGTCACGCCTTGAAACACTTGTGTATAGGCGCGTTATAAATGCCATATCATATCATATATCATATCTTACTAGGCCCAGTGACATTGAAAACGCGCAAGTGCAATGGAGAGGGAAAAGGGAAAAAGTGCATGGAAGGGGGAGAGTGGAAAGTGCAGAGCAGAGGAGAGCAGATATAAAAATAAATAGAAAATTGAGGCAATAAACAGTGGTAGTGCAGCCAGCAAGTGGCAAGTGCTGTGTTTAAGGCAGCAGAATGGGTTAGTCTGAGAAGTGCAGAAAAAGAAGAAAAATGAGGGGGAGGCTGCATGGGTACAGATACAGTCCCCAGTGCAAGGGGTGGCCAGGATGCAGTGCAGGAGGGTGGCAGGGTGAGCAGGTGCACAGTGCCAAAAGAGAGCAGATCAGCAGGGGAGAGGGGAAGTGAAGGCAGAAGCAAAGAGGAAGGTCTTAAGGTGCTTCCGTAACCAGAGATGGTTCTCCTCAAGTTTTAGAGTGGCAGGGAGGCTGTTCCAGAGGGAGGCCCCAGACGAATATAGAGATCTACCCCAGCTCGTTTAATTGAAAAACAATTGGCCCAGAGGGAGTTAGAGGTAGAGGAGCGAAGAGCTCGAGAGGGGAGGTATTTGTGGAGGGATAGCTGAAGGTATTTTGGATGCAGGCCCCAGAAAGCCTTTTCTAGGTGATTTTCTGTTGGGAAGTGGGGAATCTCATGGATGTAGAATATCGAAGGTTCTACATCTCATTGATGCAAAAGATTGTTTTCTGTGTGTTCTTTATAGAAAAAGGGTGGTTGTATAGTGGCAGACAAAATCAAAATTGATTGCTTGTCGTGTGGGCATTGCAACTCGGTCATGAAAAGAAATTGTCCATAAGGATCCAGTGCATTAGCCTCCCACACTGTTCATAATGGTGGCCAGGTGGATGCTACTCCTATTACCCTCCTCATCTGCCAGGTCACTGTTGTCATGCATTTGAGGCCCTGGTCTTTGTGGTCTCCCTGGTGCTTGTCATCGTGTCTGTTACAAGTTGCAATCTCCAACATGGTGCCCTCCATCAGATCACAGAGCTGTTTTCGTCATTGTAGTTGTCCAGAACGGCCATCTTGCTTTCAGGGCATTTCCGGTTTCAGTGGATCTTATGCAGGTACTCAGAACAGCTGCGCTGCATCTCAATGCTAGGTAAAGGCTTGCTCTTCTCCTTCTTTCAATCCTAGCATTCTGTTTTCCTTCCTATCTTGTTTCGCCTTCCTGTGTTATCCATCCTCCTTTTGGATTCTACAATTGATCAGATGTGTCTTCGTTATTCTGTGTGCTGCCATAATTCTGCTCCTCTTCATTCTGAATCCTTGCCGTATTGCTGCCGCGTTGCTACCTCCAATGAACCTGGGACTTGCACAGGTTTTTCCCTTCTTGTAGGGGGTTTTCCTGCTTACTTTGGCAGTGTGTTGCAGAGATTATTATGCCTGTACTATCCACTTATTGGGCAGTGTGGCTTCCAGAAAGGCTTGCCCCTACCTCCGTGACTCCAGATCTTGTTGGACAAGCAGGCGCACTCCATCTCCAGCTCCCCCTTCACGCAGGAAATCTCAGGTAAGCTCAAATCCTAACAGTTTGAGATGCCAAGATAAAACCCCTGACATGGAGCCTATGCATGAGCTTATGAGGAGTACGCAGGAACTAAACACGGAGGTAAAACATTTTACAGCAGAAAATGATGCTCTCCGACAATTGGTTCAAACCAGGGATTTTATATCACAAGTGTCACCCTCTCTGGGAATAGTTCTCGAGAAGTATGATGGGTCACCCAAGTTACACGCATTTTTGGATTCCTGTATGGTGCTGTTTACCTTTAAACCCTATTTTTATGTCACTGATAGGGCAAAAGTGGGTTTTCTTGTGTCACATGTTATGGGTAATGCACTAACTTGGGCTACCCCCTTGGTCTCCACTGCAGACCCCTTGCTGGACAACTATCCTGCCTTCATCGCCACATTTAAGACGATATTCAATCGTCCTGACATTGTTTCTTCTGCTCAAGAAAAGTTGTTGGACTTTCACCAAGGTTCTCAAGACATGATCACATATGGAAGCTGAATGGTCCCAGGATGCATGTTTTACACTATTCTGCCTTGGTCTCAATGAGGATGTAAAAGATGAACTTGCTAGAATATCCATCCCCTTCCCCCGCTTTCAGGCACTAGTAGACGTGGCTCTTCCTATCAACTACCACATTCAAGAAAGGAAGGCAGAAAAACGGAAAGACTACGGTACTCCATCTAGACAGTCTGCTCCTGTCCCAGTCCTCCCTCAAACCTCTATGACAGGGAATCAGCAAGCATCAGATCCAGAGCCTATGCATTTGGTCTCTCTTCGAGGCCCTTTGTCCCATAAAGAAAAGAATCACAGGCTCAACCAAGGGCTGCGATTATACTGTGCCTCCACAAATCATTTGGTTCAGAATTGTCCCATCGTTCATCCTAGACAGGTGGGAAACGCCAGCTCCCATTCCTAAATGGAGCAAGGAAGTGAGAGGATGTACGTGACTCCAGCTCAATTCTAACACAATCACTCTCACAGACTTCTCTGGTCATTAAGGTAGAGGTCCTTTTACATGATGTGGATCCTATGCCAAAATTGGCTCTGGTGAACTGTGGAGCAATTTGTCTGTTGATGAGCTCTGATTGGGCAACAAAAAACCTGGTAACCCATCAGGCCAAGTCGTCAGTGCAGACCGTTGAAGGCATAGATGGTCAGCCTTTGTCTTCTGGACCCATAATTGCAGGAAACTTAAACTATCGGGTTAAAGATTGATCACCATCTAGAACTTTTGCATTTTTACAAGCAGAGCATGATATATTTAATTAATTTGGAAGTAAGAGAAAAATGTAAGTATAGACAGTCTGAAGTGGCTTGTCGTAATGGAAGAAACACCTTTCACACATCTATGCAGGACAGTGCCAAGATATATAGACAAGATTATACAGTACTATTCCGAATGGCTTAAGGGCATGACCAATGAGACATTTATGCCCTGTCCTCCAAAAGGCTTGTTGCTAAATACAGTATTACGAAACCTAATGACATATTTACTTGCCAGGCATAAGGGAAAGCAGCTAGAGAAATGATTGGCAGTACTAGAGCTTTGGAAAATTTATCAGAATGATAAAGAAGGCCCAGTCTAAAGGGAGTGGATGCTTAGTCAGAATAAAGGGGAAGATGTTACGTCTTCAGCTCCTCTTTCCCCCCCTGAGAAACAAAACATAGAAGATAAAAAGAAAGGATTTCACCTTCTAAAGGAATTGAAAGCAGCAGTGGGGTATGTTAATCCACCAAACGAACCCCCTACCTATACTAATGAAGAGACAGAGGAAGAGAGCAAAAGTAGAGAATGCAAATATATACAGACACGGGATGAAAGTAAACATTGTGACGAGAAAAAGGATAGACAGAATAAACAGATAGATATAGAAGAGGCAGAGAAACAAAAAAGAATAACAGATATAGCTAAGGTTACAACAATAGTACCGAATGAATGGATGGGAGGACAAATATTGCTCAAACTAGATAACAAAGGTATTGGTGGAGTTTGAGAAACAGAGGAAAGGGAAGAACAAAACAAGACAGTGAAGGAGAAGGAAGAGGAGAGGCTATATAAACAAGAAAGAGACAAGAAATGTAAGCAAAGGGAAGAACGAAGAAAATATGAGGCAAACAGGGAGAAGGAGAGGCTAGAAGAAGAGAAATGAGAAGAAAAAGAAGCCTGAAGATTGACAGCACGTAGGTTACAAAGAAGGCGAGAGGTAGAGGAATTAAGGAGAAGGGACGAAGAAATGAACAGAAGTAGGGGATTTAAAGATGACGAGATTGAATATTTATGCAATAGAAGCATGATACCCATAGAAATGCAATAGCAGACCGGAGAGCAGAGAGGGTCACAGCCGTCTCACAGAGGGTGGTGAGGATATGATATTATAGGTTAGTTATAACGCACTTACTACCCAGAGGTTTCTAAGCACGGACTCGGGCATCAAACCTGTGTTTTTCTGTGTTGTCTTGCTTCCAAGGCGAGTGTGTTGCCCCTGAGCTATACTCCCAAGAGGAACAAGAATGGGCAAACTATATAAACAAATGAGGGATAAGGAAGGGTACAGAACTCACGCAGGTGAACAAGGCACGTCCTTTATGGGAACAGGTGGAAGCTTAGATGACATCAGCGTAAATGATCATAGAACTGTATCCTTTAGTGGGTTAGATCTTCATTTAACGGTTTATTGCGAAGCCACCCTCAACATGGGGAGTTCCTTCCCTCCCAATCAAGTGGTGGCACAACAACATGTTTAACATAATCTTTTCTCTAGCCCAATCTCAGACACATATCATGCCCCTTTGTAAGTGATTTCAATCCGGCACACACCTAAGTCAACGCCTAGCGTGTAATGCACAACTGAAATCCTTATTTATTTGTGTGTAAAAGTTATTTTATTCTGAACAATGTACCACTCATATCACGTCCCTCTCCTGAACCCCCCGGTCACACTGAACCAGGAATCAGGCTGGTTTGCAAAATTAAAATATTTATTTATGTATTTACAAATCAATCCCACTATGTTTTAATGGGTACACAATGATCACCAATGGGGTGATGTAACACTAAATAATCTCTTTAATACACAAGGAGTAATAGTGAGCAAATCAATTCAGCACAGAAATAATACTTTTGTGTGTGTGTTCAGATCAAATAGCAGTGTGGTTACTATTTCCCCCTGCACACCCCTAAACCCCCCAATATGCAATGTAAAGAGATAGGAGGAGAGATCAGGTATTCAGGAATGGCAGAATTCAAACAAAATATCAATCCCAATTTCTCCCAGCAACACCAGAGAAAAACAGAATTGATTGGCAAGCGGTCAGAATGGTTTTAAAGTTATCTTGAGAATGGATTGGGTAAAAACACTAAATATGGTTTAAATTGCTGAAATTATTTAAATTCTTATGGGAGCTGCCTTGGATAGTTGCACACAAACACTAGCAATGAGTTGATACGAAGAAACACTGTGAAATCTTAAAATTAAGGTTGGAAGCAATCAAAAGCTGTTTAACGCGTGTCAGAATTTCCCTAATATGAAATTCGTGGCAAATTTTTCAGTGTGAGATAATCGCGATAACGGAAGAACGGTATGGATTTGGGATGCGGTTTTAGATGCAAAATAAAGCTGTGGATGATAGCTACAAATAGACGTTGACATTTTCTAGCACAAAAATTGAGGGAGTTATGGGCCTTTTAGTGGAGGTCGTTTTTTCGAGATAGGCGCAAGAAATGGAAAACAGGGATGCACTTTTAAAAGACAAATTGGATTTATTACACTAGATTATGACTATAGAAAAAGAGAATGCCCCACATGAATCTCCACAGTTCCTGGCCAGGGAACCCTTCATGTGGTGGATACTCAATTTCTTTCTGGGATTTACTTTAGTTATTCACAACACTAATGACTTATGATTTTAGAATACAAATAAGAGAAACTCAGTGCAAGAAAAGTTCTGACAATTCAAAAGTACTCCTAACAATATCAGGTTTTGAAGACAAGATAGGGTTTAAGGTAGGGATTACTATGGACAGTACATATGCTAGTGACACAGTTCTATCTATAGATACTCACTAGATTTTTACACGGAACCGTCCGGATTCTGGTCCGTCAAGATTTCTGGTCAGGGAATGGAATCTGGTTCTGGGACAGACAGCTGGGCACATCGGATTGGACTGGGCCTGGTCACAGCACGGCACAGGAATGGATTGGATCTTTTGGTTCTGATGATAATTATTTTCAGCAGGGAAGCAGTACAGCACAGCCCGGCTGTATTTTGACGCTCCCCTTAGGTTTCTGGGGTTGGTTCTGGTTCTGGAAATTTAAGGCCTAGCTGAAAATGGTTCAGCTATGCAATGGGCCTTTCTGCTTTGCCAAGTTTCTGGAGTCTGAAGCAAGTAAGATGGATAGTTGTACAGCAGGGTGCTCTGTCAGCATCGAGATAGTGGGTGAATCTGTCTGTCCTTCTGAGTGCTGAGCTGTCTCTATTTATGCTTATGATACAGGGGTGTATGGGCTGGTTTAGCCTAAGCTCGCCCCTTTGACAGGGCTTGGTCAAGGTCTCCTCTCTGCCTTGATAGGATCAGAAAAACAGTGTGTCACGTTTATGGTGTGGTCTTATGAGGCCTAGAGTCCACCCCTAGCCTCTTGAACACAAAATCTACTTTTGGTACAATACATATTTCCACATGTGCAACCTCTTTAACAATAATATATACAGATTACATATTTTTTGTAGCAGATACTCCTCCAAGCCTTGTGTCTGCTTTTCACAGAATTTTGCCCTTTTCATCCGGAACATAATGTCCAATTTAGGAGCAGATTTCTACAAATGTGCGCGTTGAACATGGGCATACGTGTATTAAGTTTCATACTTCTATCAGAAATACATTTTGTGTAATGTCACATTTTCCGCCGTTTCTTCCCAGAACAGGCCGCCTTTTCACCTGTGCATCCAGAAATTACATTAACAATGCTGTTATTTCTATATTTTGCACAATTTTACATAGTAAGTTATCAGTCTTTTTAAAATGTGTCTTTTGTCCTTGTTAAGCAACAAATGGTTGTTTAGCTCCACCCCTTTGGTCTCTCCCTGGGACTCAGGAGCATCTTCTCCTTGTTTGTTCCTTGGCAGAGGCCATTTACGACCCTTCACACCTCGCATTTCCTTTAGCTGGAGGATGTCCATTGTCTTCTTCCCCACTGCAGACCAAATTCTTCCCCCACCCTATAATCATCACTTAGGTGTGATTTCCTGCTGGAGGGAAGCTGGAGGGAGAGGCCTTGCCTCTGTGAGGAAAGCTGTTATTCCAGTTTGGGTGGCTTTTAGCCAGGCTTAAATTTAAATGTTAATTCTGTTGCATTTTTCCTTAACTTAAAACACACTTGTGATTTCAAACGAGCAGCTAGAACACTTATTCCAGATTTTAAACCATGGGCTGAAACAATTACAACATAGATTACTCCCAGTAACAGGCCACTCAGATTGCACACATTTGATTTCAGTTTATACAAGTTTTAAAGTTTATCATGCATGCTTCTGACAGCTGCCATTCAGGCGGCGAGGGTACAGCACCCAGATTTTGACAGATTCCACAGGCAGGCAACTTTTACTGTGGATGTTTCTTTGATACTTTCAGCTTTTCAGAACATTGTATGTTCACCATGATTTATTATACTAAGTGAATTGTAGCACCCAGCAAGAATTCTGGATGTTCGAGGGTGTTTTGTACCGACATTCTGCAGTTTCAGCAACAAAGAAAAAGATTTAAAGCAAGATTTTGGATTTCCTTTAGCAGAGCACTGCTTTTCCCTCTGTACTCCATTTTCACTTGTTGTGGAGCCCAGTGACATATTTCGGGAGTGAGATCTCTGTTCCACCACTGACAACATGCGTGGTAGATTGGGCCGCCATCTTTTTGTGCTTTGCACAGCGCAATTTTCAGAGGTTTTTGGTGCGCACAAGGGTTTTCCGGCCATTTTACTATTTTTGGCACCATCAGAACACAGTGCAGAGCAAAAGTGGGTCAAGACATCCCACACCTTGGATCCCTCTCCCCTGAGCTAACAATGAGCCAAGAACTAGACTGGTGTACGGGAAATATATTGGTATTTATTTCAATTAAAAGTAATAGAAATTAGCAAGAAAATATCAAAAACCACTTTATGCGTGGCATAACACAATCAACTTCTCTCAGCATAAATAAATCATAAAAGTGAGTTAAAAAGAAAACAATCACAATTCTTAACTTTCTGCAAATTTCACTTGATTAAATAATTACACTGATCAATAACTAAAGCTCTTATAAAATGTGCAAGTTTTGATTTTCCTGCAGGCTTAAAAGGGTAGCAGTAGGATTTCAAGATTGGTAAACATACATATGGAAAAAAATAAACACAAGGTGATGTATTGCTTTGTTTTATAGACTCCCCACTTGCCTTGTTCTAGGTTGGGAAGTCAGACATAAAAATTGGAATGCCTTTGGGAATTTTGAATTTCAGACCCCCTTTACTGAAAGGCCAGTGTTGGGGAAGGTGGATAAAAAGGTTGGACTGATTTAAGAACAAAGATACCCCTCTTCCTTAAAGATGTCAGGGTCAGCTGGACAACAACGTTTACCCAATTAATTTATAGGCTATAGTTTTCAGCACACATAGGGAAGTGAGCTTTGTCAATTTCTAATTTTAACAAAATTCACCCCGTAGTGTTCTGCCAAATGGGGAATTAATTAAATTAAGATATTTAGTTAAATAGGCTAAGGATCTACACAGTTATGTCCCCCTACCCACTATGAAGGGAAGGGATTCAATGCAAGCAGACCCCCCCAGCTTTTGGTTTCCCAAAGCTCAGTTCTACTTACATAGCAAACCTCTGTTTCAGGTTCAGGAAAGCCAGCTGCATCTCACGACACTCTGGAAAGATAAGGCAGGGGTCTGGTCACTCTACTCTCAAAGATGGCCTCCCGCTCACCACCATAGGACCCAGTCAGCTTTGAAGCTTTCCTAGAAATAGACAGCTCCACCCAGAGGCACTCTCAGTAATCTCCTCCTTCCTGGTGGGCTGTCTCTTGTCTTTCTGTTCCTGTCTTTCTCCTTTTTCTGTCCTGTCCTAGTGCAGTTCCCCTTACATACCAGCAATGACACCACCAATTTTACAATCTTGGGGAGGTACCCTGTAATAATTACTGCCACTAGGATTGGACAGTTATCCTCTCTCTCCTCCCAAACCCAGCCTCCAAGTCAGGATTGTTTTAGGGGTCTGGAGCAACATATGGCAATTCCCATTTGTCATCGTCCTTTGTTCTCCTTTCACTTTTTTGGCAAAAACTAGTTATGAATCACAACTACATAATTTTACTAGCAACTGCCATACTAAACATATTTTCTGAATTAGCTAATCATGGGGAATTAGATACGCCGACCACCAAATTGTATCATATAGCACGGTCATGTGGCACCTTTCTGCCATTTCCATAAATAGCACAACAGTTATGAATGTGTAAGGTATTAAGCATATCCCTAATTTCAATTTCCACCTGTTCACATTTGGAGCATGTTCAGGTCAGCCAGAAACCTAGTTTAACTGGCCCTTACAGTTCCCAGAGTTACAGGAAGATGAATTTTGTATCCCCAAAATCGCCTGGAAATTACATTAAAAAAAATGTAAATAGATGAAATCCATTCGCCTTATGATGGCTGACAAGAAGGCCTAAATGATAATAGTCCTTTTTAATAAATTGTGAATCTTCATGTAAGACAAATGGTCCTGCTCCTGCTTCCGGCCTTTTGTTTTCACTGGGTCAGCCTGTGCCTTTTTCAGTCTCCTTTGTGTTGGAAGCTTTCTCTTTGAAGTGGGTGCCCCATTTTCACACATATTAGTCGTGCTCCAGCCAAGGGTGCCTTTTCTTGAAGTCCATGTTTCAGAGCCAGCAGGTCTGGAGAATACTGAATTCTGATGCCTTTAGCAGGACATTTTTATTGTGGTTGGTCATTAAATGGGAGATGTAACATCTAGGCTGGAAATGGGAGTTGTCCTTGCGAAGGTTTGCCTACAGCCAGCAAAAGGGTGTGCCTTGGGCTCACATTTTTGTCATGAAGACAAAGTGGCTCTTCAAATGTCACTGGAGTTTTGCGAGTGAAACATAATATACATTGCGCTTTGTCAATGCACATCATGTTTTGTTTTCCTGACATGTTTCTGTAAGCAGTGATGGTTTTTTCACTTTTATTTTTTTAAACCTTTTTTATTTGCACACACATGTGCAGTCCGTTTTTGTTTTCAATGTTTAAAAATCCTGTTTTCTTCGTGACAGGGACTTTTGTTTCCTCCTTCTTTTGTAAATTAAAATGCTGCTTATCCATTGGTAATGACAGGTAGGCCCCTTTCCACATGGCTTTTTAATTTTACTTGGAAAACAAAAACAAAGGCCAGGCTGTTTTTGTTTCAGTGTTTAAAATTCTGCGATTCATGTGAAAGGGATTTCTATTTGGGACCTTTAAATGCACCCCACATGCCCACCCCTGTTCTTCCATGACTCTTTGTTGGGGAAGAACAGGGCAGAGTGGGGTTTCATTAGGCATAATTTCCTTCATCAGGGAGTGGGCACTCCAGTCTCCACTTCCATCTCTGGGTTGGGGGTATGGCATGGCACCCTATTTTCTTCCTTCTTTTGTGAGTGGGCACTCCAGACTCCCCTTCCATCTTTGGGTTGAAGGGCGTGGCACATCACTCCTTTTCTTCCTTACTTTCCGGGACCCTGGGGTTCTCACCGAACTCCACTCTCACCTCCAGGCTGGAAGTTAAGGAGGTTAGTTCTCTAATAAAAGATAGAAAAAGAGTTTTCAGTACTTTTTACACAAATGTTTCCCCGGGAATATCTATATATTTATTTCCATTCAATTTTTCATCCTTTCTTTTCATTCTTCAGATGGTTCCTCTGCTCGACTTTCATTTTCATTTGGCTCATCAATTAGTCGTAAAGCGTGTCTGGGATAACAGCTTTTCAAGTGATTGGTGTGGACCCATTTTTCTTCTGTCAGTTCTCCTTTTGGGATGCAGATCTTGTAAGCAGCAGGTGATATTTGATCTACAATTTCAAAGGCATCACGCAAAGATGGGAGGAATTTCTGCTCCTTGTCCTGATTCCTTTGAAATTTGTACAGGTAAACTTTGCCACCTATGTCATAGACTTTCATGGTGGTCTTTAGATCATAGTAGGTTTGCGCTGAGCATAAGCAAAAGCATGCTGGTGGTGCTTCCTTAAATTTTCAATGTACTCATGAGTAGTGGACACAATTATCAGTATCTGCTCCTGAGTCCTATTGAGCAGATGCTGTGATAACACATTTTTTTTGTCCAGTCATGAGCTCAAATGGAGACATCTTTGTTGCAGAAGATGGTGTAGGCCTACAAGCCATCAGGACAAGCGGCAATTGGATGTCCCAACTGGGTCCAGTGTCTGCCACAAACTTCTTTAAGATACTAACAATTGTTTTGTTGTATCTCTCCACCCTTCGCGCTTGAGGCCAGACGGTAGGCAATGTGGAGTTTTATTTTTACCCCTAGAATCTCTCACATCTTCTCCATCACATCACTGGTAAAATGACTTCCTCGGTCCGACTCAATCCTTTGCGGGAGGCTGAAACGATAAAAGATGTGATTGATCATTAGTGCAGCAGCCGTCTCCGCCTTACAATTTGGAGCTGGAAAACATTCTACCCACTTTGTGAACAAGCATGTCACAGTCAACATGATCTTCCTCTAGAGGAGTGAATCACTGGCTCGATGAAATTGACTTGCAAATCTGACCAAGGCAGTGTCATTCTCACATTTTGTAGGGGAGCTCTATGTGTGAGTGGACTGGATTGCAACTGACCACACACAAGACCCCCTTTAGGTAATTGTCAAGGTCCTGCCCATGTGTGGCCAGTAGGCAACCTTGCGCAAGATTTCCAATGTCATATAAAACTCCCTATGATCAGTCATGGTCACGTCATGGGCATGGTTCAACATCAAGCTTCGGAATGAGGTAGGTACCAGCCACTGGTCACTGTCAGATGTGGCTCTCCTTACCAACAAACCATCTTGGCTCCGGAACATCTTGGAAAACTTCATCAACATTCAGAGATCCTCTTTACTGGCATAATCCGACTCTGTTAGAGGAAAGCTTACAGGGTCTTCAATGTGCTGATAACATTTCCCAATGATCGGGTCCTCTTTCTGTGCAGTGATCAAATCAGCATCTGGGGTATCTTTACTCCACTGGGCTGTTGAGAGTTTGCAGTTAGCCCGAGTTTGTGACCTGGTGACAGCTGCCATTTGGATTTCACCCAGCTGGGATTCCATTTCTATGAAATCCCCCTGCAGAGCTCTGGTTTTAGCCAGCTGGTCAACCAGTTCATTCCCAGTCTTATCTGGCTCCTCTATCTTGGAATGACCTCTTATCTTCTTCTAATAGATGGTCATCTCATTGGAGGTCACCATATCGCCAATTGACTGGTTCAGTTGGTATGCTTTAGGGGTTTGTGGTTGGCACAGAGCATTCCTCGATTCTTCCAATTAATCAGATGCTCCAAATACCCATCTCTGACATAATCAGAGTCAGTGATTATGACCAGTTCATTGAGTTGGTGGAGCACTGCAGTGAGGATGGTTTGATAAACAGCCATCAACTCTGTAACCTGACTCCTTTGGGGTCCTATTTTATTACCAGCAGAGAGTTCCGGGTATCATTCACCCAGATATTCCCAATGCCAGTCACCAGTTCTTTTTCCCCGTTGTTATAAACATGGTAGGAGCACCCATCCACATAAACTGTGGGTATCCCCTGACATGTGTCTTGTTCAAAGATGTAGTGTGAGGAAGTTAAGTATGCCTCCAGGTTGTTGTTGGTCATTAAATTTCGTCCTCGAGACAGTTTTCTTGAGCACAATCATGCAAGTCCAGCTAGGGGATGCTTCTTGTTTTGGCCATATCTGACCTCCACAGGAAAGCTTTGCATGGACAGAATCCAGGAAGTAATTCTGGAATTACTAACGTTCCCCGCCCGGTTACTTTCACTTTGTAGATACTGCAAGGGTTGGTGAGGAGTCTCGACAATGATGTGCTCCACTGTATGAATGGGCAGTCATTTTTCAGCGCCCACTCGGTTGCCAGGAGTGCCTTCTTGCAGTCATTGAATTTTTCCTCTACAGAAGACAAAATCTTGCTCGCGTATGAGGTGACATTGTTGAACTTGTCACACTTTTGGTACAATACTGCTGTTAGTCAAGTAACTGAGAACCCCCGTCTCCAAGAAGAACTCTGTGTTCTTTATGGGGTAAGCCAAACATGGAGCCTGGGAAAGGCTTCTTTCCGTTGTTTAACTGCCTCAGATTGTTCTGGACCCCACTCCACTTGATTCAGGCCTTTAATAATTGAACCAAGGGACGAGTGATCTCTGCCTAGTCTTCAATGAACTTTCAACTATAATTAGTAAGTACAAGAAGGCTTCTTAATTCTCGCAGAGTGGTAGGGTCTTTTAATTTTAATAAGGCTTCCACCTTCTTCACCTGGGGATTAAGACCCTCAGGTGTGATTTTGTGCCCTAAGAAGTTCACTCAGGTCTTACACCACTGTTCCTTCTGAAAGAACAGTTTTGCTCCGGCCTTCTGCAACTGGGTAAGAACATAGAAGATTTCTGCTATATGTTCCTCCACAGTTGAGATCTTGATCAAAACATCATCCACATAGACCAGGTTTCCCCTTTCGCCCCAAATCGGGCATGGCTTTATGTAGGAAGATGTTGAACTCATTGCCAGAGTTTATGTATCCAAAGGGGGTTTGGGTCCACATGTACTGCTGCCCCCCAAAGGTAAAGGCAAGCTTGTACTGATCTTCCCTACTCACGGGTACTGTCCAGTAACCATTGGTCAGTTCAATGGCGGTGTACACCTTTGACCCTTTGATGTGGGCCAGACCCTGATGGATGTAGGGAAGGGGCCATCTTGACATGTGGACCCGTTTGTTCAACTCCCTTAGGTCTGCACATAGTCTCCATTGGTTGTTTGGTTTATGGATCCCCAATACCCGGTTGTTGAAGGTACTGTGGATCGGACAAATTATCCCATGGGATTCTAAATTCTTAATAATCTCTGTGAGTGACTCTATGGATGCGAGAGGTAACCAGTATTGTTTCACTAATACGGAAGCCATCACGGGGTCAGTGGGAATGGTGGTTGAATGAATGGATGTGCGTCCACAGTCATATGAGTCCACTGAAAAGATATCTTGGAATTCCAGGAAGACCTGTTTTAGCTTTTGTCTTTATTCCTCTGTCTCACAGGCATCAGCAAGATTGATCCTTTTTTCAACCATCCGCTTGAAACTTGGAAAGACCTTGGGCTTGGCAATTTCAGCGGTATCCTCCAGTTGGGTGGAGAGATCTCTTTTGATGGTGTGACCTGGACAGGGAAGCCGAGGTAGTGGTCCTTGACTCTGAACACTACCTCCTCCCTCCTAATGTCACAGGTCACCTGTTCCACACCGTAGGGCCAGGAAGAGTACACCAGGAAATTCCCCCGTGCCTAGTAATAATCTTTTCTGGAGGAATACCGTTGCTGATGTCCAAACAGTCATTTGGGATTGGTTGCATGATTTCATTACCTAAATCAATAGAATAATGTTGGGCATCAACCGCCATTCCAATAAAGGTGTCTGTGCTCAAAGTGATACTTCGATGGTTGCTGTTATCCACCAATACTCGAATGGCGTTGTGTTCTAGGTCTACTAGAGGTGTCGGATTTAAATATAAACCTTGTTGTTGGAGATGGGAATTTAGATTTATTTATGCGTCCTGATGTTTAAGGTTCTATCCCCACCTAATTTTGAGGAGAGGAGTAAATTGTCGCACCTGTCCTGGGATTGTAACCTCCTCTCGCACTTGAACTTCAACTACATAAGGTAGAAATTGAGCTGATCGGAATGCTTTTTCAATGATGCCAAAGCCCATGGGGTTACTCCCCAGTCAGGACCAGGCTTTATTATTAATTAGGTCCAAATTGATTACCAATCGGTTGAGGATGTCACTTCCCATATAAAAGGCGGAAGGGACATCTCTCACGAGCCAACAATTATGGTCTGTGCTTTTGTTGCCAATGGACATGTTTAGCATACACCTGCTAGGCAGGAGATGCTTGGATTTTCGGGTTTCCAGCCCTACTTCCCATTTGTCAATGAATTTAAATGTTGGAATGGTCTGATCTTTTGTGAGTTTCCTGAATAGTTCTTCGCTGATGATGCTCCTTCCATTATTCAGGCATACTCTGGCGAGCACCGGTTCGTCCCCCTCATTTACCTGAATGGGGAAAAATGACTGCTCGCCCTTTTTCTGAATTTCTGTCAGAATTTGAGCGGTCTCTTCCTTGTCTGGCTTCACAGACTCAAGGTTTCTTATGATTTTGGACTGGTGTAAAATATTAGGGTGTTCCCTTCCAGTGCGGATTGCCACTTAAAACTGGGAGGAAGGTTGAATTTCAAGAATGGAGAAGGGTTCCCATCACCAGTTTGTTCTCCTACAGAGATGACTGTGATGTCTGGAACTTGGTTATGTTTTAAATGAAACTCTACATTCTCAGAGCGTTGATCAATTACGTGATAGGTACCATTCAGGCTTGCATAATTGGTACTCATTTTTAATTTTATGGGGCAGTTAGTCTGAGTCCAGAGGACCTTGTTTACACAGTCGATCAGAGGTGATAGCCTCCTCAGGAGATCATTCCCCAGTAAACAAGATGTGCCCTCTGTAGTCACAACGATCACCAGATGTTTCAGCCAGTGCAGTCCAATTTGTATGTCCAGATCCTCAGTCCCTTTGACAGAAATATCATTCCCGTCGAAATTTTGGAGTTATCCTGGAAGTGGCGTGAGCGGAATGTGGCGGACCTCCCCCTGTCCTGAGTTTATTTGGTCAAAGGCCCTTGTTGACAGTAAGGTGGCTTGGGATCCAGTATCCACCAGAGCTGTTAATTCACACTGACCCTGCACCTTAACCAGTGCATAAAATTGGCCTTCTTATTCCTCCCAGGTGCAAAGAAAGTGTGAGATATTTGACAGCCCGGTGGTCATTTTCTTAGTATTGAACTCCGACACAGTGTGATCTTAGGCAGTTTTCTGTGTCAGAGTTTGTGAATCTGTAAAAAGAACTTTGCAACTTTCACTGGGAGTTGTTGGGGAATCCTCCTTTTCCCCAGCTCCTTGGCTGTCTGCCGTTACCTGGCAACCGTTCTCAGTACCAGTTTGGAGAACGGACACCCCCTCCATTTCACTTCTGTTTGGCACACATGTTTGGGGTTGAATAGTTTCTGGTTCTGGGTCGGTCTCCATACTTATCCTGTCCCACTCAGGGTCTTTTGGGACCCATTTTTCTTTGGGAGGTCTCCCCCCATTTTTGAAAGAGAAGGTCTGCTTACCTGAATCTTGCAGAAATTCTACTCTTTCAAAGGGGATAATCCGGAGTTCCTCCACAAAGTGTGTTCTTCTTTGGCCTCTCCTACTTACCCTTTGCTCTTTCTGTTGTAACATTTTGGGGGTAGAAGAGACTCTATCAGGCTGTGAGGTTTTTAGGGCTTCTGTTAGGGTGAGAAAGGAAGCTTCCTCAAGGGCTTGGCATCTCCCCACCACACAGGCCACCTCCTCCGGAACCTGTGGCTTTTGGAGGTTTCCTCCTGTCATTTCCCCCCTGGAGCATCAGACCTGGGTGTTGGGGAATTCCGGGAAGCAGGGTTAGGTTGAAAGTTGGACTGAGCCCTCAGCATGCACTCCAGATCATTGGTCAGTTGCTGGACCTGTCGCTCCAGTTGTGAGACCTTACCTGAGTGGTAGGGGGGTCTCAAGTCATACCTCTGCTGCTCCTGAAAGGGGTAACTGTCACTTCTGGCAGAGTAGTTCAAGTACTGGAAATTCCCCCCATAATTTTCCATCGTGAATCTCCCTACTTCCAGGTTCAGGTGTCTATTGTCCTGGAACCGGGGAGAGAAAGGAGGATTTGTTTGGAAGTTCTGGTTTGTTGGATATCTGGGGAAAAAGTTCAGATTGGGAGGTGGAGTGATACTTCTCTCCTGAGGGAAGTATGGAGGGACCTTCCCCGGGGCAATACATACCTGATGAGTCCCTCTCCTTGGGCCGGGTGAGTGTAAAGATACCCCAGGATTGGTTCAGTACCCTAGTACCTAGGATTTATATAGGTGGCAGGGTCAGAGCGATCATTATTCTTGGCCCCCACCTGACTACCATTCGATTGGGCCGGGTTGGGGGGGCCCTTCTGCTTTCCATTTTGCTTGTTGGTAGGAGGTTTACTTTTAGGCCTCCCAACTCCAGATCCAATGGAGGGGTCGTTTTGACCTCTGCCGCCTTTGCAGCAGCAGGGGTGTTAGATGATTTGGTGTTTTATTACAGTATTTTTACTCTCTGCAGGCTTTTGGACCGCATAAATCCTGGTGGCCTTCCCATTCACCCAATTCAGGGTCCTATGCTCGTGAAAGTCACGCACCAAATGAGTCATTATGTATTTTGGAGAACATGGAAATATGTAGTTTTGAGCTCTCTACTATTGGTGTTCACCTGCCGGGAAGTCTGAGCAAATGCACGCTTTAGCTCCTGCACAAACTCCCTAGGCACCTGATCTTACCCACACTGCAAGTTATATGCAGCCTTACCGGCCTCTTGTGGATTTTTTTCTCAGAATGACCGGCATATAAGTGGACCATTTATGAAGATCCTTATCCTCAGGTCCTGCAAAGAGACTTGAGTACTCAGGTGAGAACGTCCATTTAACAAATGCTATACAATTTACATCATTCCTGATCTGGAATTATGCCAACATCTGCTCATAAAGTTCCAAGTGCTCCCATACTGAATACTTGGCATTCTTGTGGTATGGGGTCAGGAAGCTCTTTATTGCTTTGATTTGTCTTATTGGGTCTTTCACCAAACCCTTGCTTGGCTTTGCTGTCTTTTTCTTCCTATGCACCCAAGTCCATTCACCTTCTGACTCAGAACTGCTAGGGGCACTCCCTTCCCTGCCTTCTAGGTGCTTCCTAGCTCTATGAGACTGAGAATATCTCCCAGAACCACGGGGTCTGGACTCCTCGCCTGGACCAAAGTGCACTCTCAGGATCATTCTCCCTGGATTTCCTTTCTAGCACAGGATAGGAGCCAGTTTCCTCATCCCTCCTACCAGGGAGTCTGGGGAATCCCCACCCCCTTCCTCTGAATGTGCATAGGTTTTTAGAATGCCCTTCCTAGGCTGAGGGTCAGGCTTTTCTCCTTCAGCGAAGCAGGCTAGGTGGTCTCTTTGTAATCACATCTTCAGCCAATCTAACTCACTGACTTTCTCCTCATAAGAGTTTTCATGGTCTGAAGTACTTACCGTATTATTCTTTACTTACCAGAACACACTGGTCCAGCCAGTTTCCCTTCTGTGTGTTAGAGATTAATACTCATAAATATCAGACAGGGACTGGCCTTCTTGGTCAGCTAAGCTAGGCCTGGGTAAGTCTAACTGCCTCATGTCACCCTGTTCTGGATAGGTGGCATGCATGAGGTCAGTTACCATTTGTGCATGAGAGGTTGTAAATTACTGGCATGAGGCCCCTGTTGGGAAGGGTGTCTCACCTCTATCAGTGGGACTTGTCCCATATCCTTATTGGTCATGGTGCCTCAGATCCTGTTTATAATTTTCGATTTCCTAGGTGAGGCTTTCTCTTCTATGTCTCTATTTATTTGCTGTCGGTAGTCAGAGAGCTGGCTTTTTAATTCTGACATTAAGGCGTGATAAATCTCATGCACCCTGCTCTGAGCTATCGAACGATCCTTTGTTTGCTGCACCTCCTGCTGAAGTGATTCATTCTCCCTCTGTGAGCCCTGTAAAATGTGTGCATATTCAAGGCACTTTTCCTTCAGGAGACTAATCTCTTTCTCTTGTTCATCCCTAAATTTTTCTGCCTCTAATAGTTCAGCTTCTATTTGCCTCACTCGCTCTACTAAGCCATTCCTCTCTTCTCTAATTTTGGTCAGTTCCTGAGAACCTGACTGTTCCTTTTCTACCTCCATTTCCATCTGATTTATCTTCTGTAATAGGATGCTGTTATCCTTATTCACGATGTCTTTTTCCTGAGCCAGCTGCGTCCTGTGTTGTTTCAGAGTACTTACCTGCTGATGTATCTGATCAAACTCATTTTGGGAATCAACCCCTTTGATAATTAATTGACTATTTTCAGTTTTCAATTGTTTTATTTCTGATTGGAATGCAATCACGTCCTCCAAAAAGACTCTATTTAGAGCAGACTGGTCATTTAGCTTGTGTTGCGGTGCGCTCAGATTTTCTACACACTCTTTTTTGTGTATGTTTCAATGCAAAAAACTGGGTTTCCCACTCTGCTCTCTTTTGCTGCAGTGTTTTTAACTCAGCTTTGAGTTGTTGAAAAAGATCCTGGTCCTGTGACAGGTCTCCAGCCTGATTCATCCTACTAGCCTCACTGTTTTGCCAACGTTCATCTACTAAAAGCAAATGAAAATATAACTGAGCAGTTAGCTGAGCCATTTATATCTGATCGTCACAAGCAGTTGTGGTCAAATAAAATGCTTCAAGTGCTTTGTGCAATATCCCGGCTTCAAGCCAAATATCATTGCTTACTGAGGTTACCTTCCGACCAATTCTGGGTTGCCAGTTTCCTGCATCGTCCTCAACTTACTCTCCATTGAGAAATATTTTAGCTACGAGACGCTCCCTGGCTTCCCCAATTTATACAGTAGTCATTTTCACAATTGGCTTTTTGCAAACCCACCCTGTTCCTGCTTGATTTCCTCCCTCAAATTCTTACAGACTCTTAATTTTCTGCCTATACACCTCTCTGGAACTCAGGAGTCAAGTCCTAGCGGCACTTTAACAAAACAAAGATGACTTTCCATCCACCTTAACGCAATTGCATCAAAATGAATAGACTGTCACAATGTACTTGTCATGGGTCAGGAATAGGAAGCTAAATCCCAGTCCGAGCCCCCAACACAGGGAGTGCCTTCCCTCCCCACTCAAGTGGTGAAACAACAAACTGTTTAACAGATTATTTTCTTTAGCCCTATCTCAGATACATATCATGCCCCTTGGATCCCTCTCCCCCGAGCTAGCAATGAGCCAAAAACCAAGCCGTTGTACGGGAAATAAATTGGTATTTATTTCAATTAAAAGTAATAGAAATTAGCACAAAAATATCAAAAACCACTTTATCCGTTGCATAACACAATCAACTTCTCTCAGCATAAATAAATCACAAAACAGAGTTAAAAAGAACACAATCACAATTCTTAACTTTCTGCAAATTTCACTTCATGAAATAATTACACTGATCAATAACAAAAGCTCACATGTAATGTTGTGTGATTTTTATTTTCCTGCAGGTTTAAAAGGGTAGCAGTAGGATTTCAAGATTGAAATACACATGACTACAAAGACAAAATTCCAAACACTGTTTTTCTGGCGCTCCACAAGTATTTATTTGACATTTAGATGCAGAAAAGTTTGTTCTTCATGTAAATGTTCACAAAGAAAAAGGTTAGTGCCCTTGAAATACACATGGCAATTATAATCTCACCCACACTTTGGGTTTAAAATAAACACAGGGTGAATTATCGCTTTGTTTTTCAGGACACCTCCCCAGCCCATCTCCACCCCGCCCCCCCCCCACCCCTGGCTTTGGTCTAGATTGGGTTTTCGGACAGAAAAATTGGACTGCTTTGGTGAATTTTGGTTTTCAGACCCCCTTACTGAACGGCCTGTGTTGGGGAAGCTGGATAAAAAGGTTGGACTAATTTAAGAACACAGACACCCCTCTGCCTTAAAGAAGTCAGGGTCAGCTGGACAACAAAGATTACCCAATTAATTTATAGGCTATCGTTTTCAGCGTTTCAGAGCTTTGTTAATTTCGAATTTTAACAAAATTCACCCCGTAGTGTTCTGCCAAATGAGGAATGAATTAAATTAACATTTTTGGTTAAATGGACTAAGGATCTACACAGATGTGCCCTGCTGCCCACTATAAAGGAATGGGATTCAAGGCAAGCAGACTCCCCCACCTTTTGGTTTCCCAGGGCTCAGTCCTACTTGTATAGCATTGCCTCTGTTTAAGGTTCAGGAAAGCCAGCTGCGTCTCAGGACACTCGGGGAAGATAGGGCAGGTGTCTGGTCACTCCACTCTCAAAGATGGCCTCCCGCTCTCCACCATAGGACCCAGTCAGCTTTGAGGCCTTCCTAGAAATAGACAGCTCCACCCAGATGCACTCTCAGCAATCTCCTCTGGTGTCTCCTTGCAGATGTCAGATGGTAGGTTTCAGCAGCCTTCTTGATGGTCTGTCTCTTGTCTGTCTGTTCCTCCCAAACCCAGCCTCCAAGTCAAGATTGGTTTAGGGGTCTGGAGCAACATATGGGCAATTCCCATTCGTCACCGTCCTTCGTTCTCCTTTCAACCTTTTGGCAAAAATGAGTTATGTATCACAACTTCATAATTTTACTAGCAACTGCCATACTAAACATATTTTCTGATTTAGCTAATCATGTGGAATTAGATAAGCCGACCACCAAATCTGTATCATGCAGCATGGCCATGTGGCACCGTTCTGCCGTTTCCATAAAAAGCACAACAGTTATGAATATGTAAGTTATTAAGCATATCCCTAATTTCATTAGATGGGGCTGACTTTTTTCATGGAGACAAAGTGGCTCGTCAAAGTGGCTCGTCAAATGTCACAGGAGTTTTGTGGGTGACTGTGGTGGGAGGGAATCCTTTCACAGGCACAGGGATGAATTTATACCCACAATGGGATAGCCCACAGGATGACTTTGATGTGTTCAGTACTATCTGTAACACCAGACCCCCAAGAGTAACCAAGGGTTAATGTTAATGTTAAAGGATATTTGTACCACACACTATCACCACTGGAGTGCTCCCGTGGTGCTCTACGAAAGGAGGTAAGACATTTTCCTTTCTTGTAGACACTGGAGCAATTCGTTCCTGTGTCTGTGAGGGAAAATTTCCAATGTAAGGCATTGCCATGAATGCTCAGGGATTTACTGGGGCTACAAGTTTAGTTCCATTTACAGTCAAAAAACCAATTTCTATGGGGGAACACGACATGAACATGCCATTGTTATACTCCAATCAGACACCGGTGAACATACTAGGATGTGATTTAATGACAAAAGTTAACATGACATGACAAAATCTTTTATTGACAAAGGCATAGTGTGTTCAACACTGGGGATACATTATATAAATATGAGGGAATTTATATTAGCTTTTGCAGGAAAGAAAGCCTTAAGGAGAGTCCCTCTAGACGAGGAAATGTTCTTGCATGGAGGGCATGTTTTTATATCATGGTTCCCCAAATTGCCAGGTAAACTGATAAGGATGGTGGATCCAAATTCCCATGGATGATGAGGAAGGTCACGTTATTACTCTGGAATTAGAAGCAGCAGTGGCAAGAAAAGAAAGGGTGATGTTTCATTGGACAGATGATGATGGAAGGGGATGGAGAACAGTGATAGCCCTTAATGAAGGATATAGACGGACAGACTTGACAGATGAGGAACTATTTAGGGATGACTATTGAGATAACAAATTAGTATTTTTTATAAGTCTCACTTATTGGATTAAAGTTGAGAGTATAGAGGTACCACAAAGAATGGCATTGGTAAAAACGAAGCCATCATTTTTTCAGGAATGCATGGAAAAAGTGCCAAGTAGTTTATGGACCAAAAGTCCATATTACTATTATGGGTCCATAGAAAGGAGTAGGATCAGTGAAAATTAAGCTTAAACCAGGAGCTATTCTGCCACGTGCAAAGCAATACCCCAAGTGCAAAGAAGCGGATGAGGGGATATTTGAAACTATATCCACACTGATGAAACAAGGCATTGTAGTACCCTCAGATTTGCCGTGCAACAAGACTGTGTACCCTGTGATTAAATTGAAGGGAGGGTTGTGGAGATTTATCCTGGACCATCACCCTTTAAACCATATAGTCAAAGTAGAGTTTCCTTTAGTTCCAAATCCTGCAACAATACAGTGCAATACACCATTAACAGCCCAGTATTTTACTGTTGTGATTTGAAAAATGCATTTTTCTCAATTCCTCTACACGAAGACTCACAGGATTTGACTTCCTTTTCATGTAGAACGATTCACCTGAAACACACTTGTTTACCAAAGGGGTACTGTGAGTACCCTTCTATGTTTGATAGAGTCCTTCAGATAGATTTAGGAAATGTTGTTCTCGAAAGCACCATAATTCAATATGCGGATGACATTTTTGTGTGCAATGAGACAGAAGAAAAATGTAGAGAAGACTCTGTCAAACTTATGATGATACTTGCAGATAAAGGGTACAAAGTAGACAATGGAAAATTACAGTATTGACAAGAAGAAGTATTATACATATGGCAGTTAATCTCTCATGAAGGGAAAAGCGTGACACCTGAAAGAGCAGAAGCCATTATGAGAAACGTGCAGCTAAACATGGTGAGACAAATACAACCAGTTTTAGGTCTATGCAATTATTGCATGGCCTGGGTCTTTGGCTGCAGTACATATATTTGACCACTTTTAAAACGCTCAAAGAAGCACAAGTGGCTAAAACTAAATTAGTGTGGACAGAAGACATGACTAACGGATTTAATGAATTAAAAAATTTGATTAGCCCAGCTCCTGTATTAGGAATTCCAAATTACAGTGAAGAGTTTTACATATTTTCACATTCAAATGGAGAAGTTATAACAGCAGTCTTTACACAGAAAATTACATAAGGGCATGTTCGTAAACAATTAGCTTATTAGAGTGGGATTCTAGACCAAGTTATGAAAGCACCCTATACCTGCGAACAATCTTTGGAAGCTGCTGCATTTGCCATAGGAAAGGCTTCAAGTATAACAATGGGATGTTCCTTAACTCTATTTGTAGAAAATGCATTATTTGCAATTCTAGAAAAACCCGAAAGTAAGTTGACCACTCAAAGAACATCAGGGTATGAAGAAATAATTTCATACCCTGCGATCAAAATTGTAAGGTGTAGTATAGTGGTTTTCATGATGGTTCATCTAAAACCAATACAAAAACTGGGGTGAGACATTCGGATCAGCAGTAGTAAGGGGGACCCGAGAGGGCACCTTTGAAGTGCTAATGAGTAGACAATTGCCGTCAACCTATTCAGCACAGGCTGCAGAATTACCCACGCTTAGCAATGCACTAAGAAGCTTTGGAGATGAGGCAGTGATGATGTACTCTGACTCCGCCTATGTGATGTCAACAGTACACGCAGGCCTAGCATGTTCGAAGAGGAGGGGCTTTCTCCGCACAGATGGCACTCCAGTGCAACATGCAGGGCTATTAGACAAACTCATTGAAGCCTTAAGCTTTCCAGCAACCATAGCCATCATGAAATGCACAGCACATTAAAAAAGAACAGATGTAATCTCTCATGGGAACAAAGCCACAGACTTCGGGGCTACACGTGCCGCATATTATTCAACTATGTATGAAAATGAGTTAAAACATTTGAGGAAATTGGCAGGGCGATGCATGTTAGTTAAAGAAGGGTTAATATGACATCCATTGTACAGTTAATTGAGATACAAGGACAAGCATCGATAGAAGAAAAGGAGCTATGGAAAAGGCTGGGGTGTTTTTTATCCCCCACTGAGGCAATGTGGAGACAGGACAGTACAGGAAAGTCAGTTATGCCTCTAGCATTTTTGAGAGTAGCATTGCAGCAGCTCCACTACCACGAGCATGTGACTCGCGCGTGTATACCTGCTACTATAGCAGAAGACTGGTTTGTACCAAACCTCAGCGAGCATGTGGCACAGTTCACTGTAAACTGCATTGTGTGCCAGACATTTACAGCGGGGCACACCATGCAAACGGTGCGAGGAGTAATCCCCAGACCTAATAGCACCTTCCAACATTTGCACATAAATTATGTGGATATGTTGCAAATATGGAATGGCTATCGATGCATGATAGTTGTAGTTTGTCCCTTTTCTATATGGATCACAGCAGGTCCATGCACACATCCTGATGCTGCATGTTCTGCAAAGTTTTTTGTCCGCAAGGTATTTCCAAGATGGTGGGTGTGCGAAGTTTTGCAATGCGATAATAATGGACTGAATTTTATGAAGTACATTTTTGAAAATATAGTCTCATTTTTAGGCATCAAGTATAAGCTTGCTTCGGCCTATCACCTGCAAGCCAATGGAATATGTGAGTGATTAAATGGACTTTTGAAGGAAAGAATTGCAAAGCCTAAATTAACATTGAAGAAGGGGCGGCTGCATTGACTATGCCTTGCATTATATGCATTACGAAATCAACCTGGTTCAGATCACCATTTAACGCCCCATGAGCTGGTGACTGGACGCCAAATGAGAACTCCTCTTAGCCCCCCAACAAGGGCAAATACAGACGCCCACAGTGTAGCAAGGGCACTAGGCGAAGAAATAGATTGTCAGTGTATTCTGCCGGAAGTGGGGTCACATTGCGCCCTTGTTCCCCAGACCAGCTCGCCCCACCAACAAGAACGGCCTCTGCACCGGGGCTCCCTGGGACCCCTCACCTGGAGCAAGCAGGCCTCCTCTATCCTCTGCCGGTTGACTGCCTCCCGGGGCTGCAATGTGGCTGGGCTTCCTGGGACCTGGGTTTCTCGTTGCTGTGTAGTGAGGTTGGATCTCCCAGTCAGCTCCCACTGGGGCTTATCGTAATTCACCTTAATCCAGGGTGGGCATGCCGCACAGCTGTCTGGGAGCGGTGCGCCGGGCCCCAGTCTCTGTCCCGCGAGGTCTGCTCAAGAGTGGACGTCGCATATTTCTCTTACGTTCACCGCTGCGGACCGGGGCTGCTACCTCTGCCGTCTCCCTTTCCAGGGTGGCAATCACCACCATTTGTGGATGGAATCACTCCAAAGTTTGAGCGGGGATATTTCTCTTGTGGGGGCTACCCTCCATTCAGCTCATTGTGGTGGTAAAGGGGGGGCTCAGTGCCCCTTTACGTCCTGTGAAGATGGAGCTCACGGAAGGATCAGTTATCCTTCATGCGCCCTCTGGTGGCCCCCAAAAGTATTATAATTTAGGATTCCACTTCATACATGCAAGAACAACCATGGGCGGGCCCTGTTATTTATTTGTGGGATTGGGAATGCTCACTGTTGTGCTTCATCTTGACAAATACAGAGATTGCTGGGTGTGCTATTTTAAAATGACCACATTTTGCTAGTTTTATAAAAGAAATTCCAACAACAGTTAAAGTTCAATGTACTCTAATTAACAAAGGTGTACGACACTGTGCTACTTGAGTGCTGTCACCGCTTTAAAATCCATGCCCTTTCAAATAGGGTGATAACTTAAACAAGCACTGGCAAAGACACATATTTTGGTGTTTGTAGTTGTTTATTGCTTTGTACATTTAACATGGAGGGAAGGAATGAGCAATGACAGCACAGGGAGGAAGAAATTAGAGTATATGAGGGAATGAAGGGCCACAACGGGACATGGGGAAGGACTGTGGTGAGGGCGCACGGGGTGGCATTAAGGAATAATAGGCAACACCAGGGGAAATTAAAAAATCCAATAGATGAAAGCCAGGCAAGCAACGGTTTACAAGAGTATTGTACAAGATTGGATTGAAGGAAGGACGGGGAAAGAAATGACAGCACAAGGGGGAGAAGGAATAATTGCAAAATGGGGAAGGAATGAAGGCACAAGTAGGAGGATTGACAGTGCGTGGGGAAGGAATGACAGTCCATAAGGGAAGGAATGACAGCACAAGGGCAGAAGGAATGATAGCAAATGTGGGAAGGAATTAGAGTGCATGGGGAATGAATGACAGCACAAGGGGTGGAAGGAGTGACTGTACAAATGGAAACAAATGAAAGTGCAAGGGGGTTAGATAGGATAGTGCAAGGCAGGAAGTAATGACAGTGTAAGGGGGTAGTGAGAAATAAAAGCAGATGGGGAAGGAATGACCGCAAAAGGGGAAAGAATGCCAATGCAAGGGGGGGAGGAATGACAGTGCAGGGGGAGGAATCACACCTTTCCATGCAGTCTTTGGCAAAATAAATGGTGTGCAACACCCAGGTCTTATGCAATAACAAGGTCACCAACTTAACTGCTAACATGAGAATGCTAGAAGGACTTCTTTGATACACTTGCCACAAATGTTGCTGTTTATTAAAGTTAAGAACATTTTTACCATTGGCCTACTTTCCCAGACATGCGTCACAATCACTAAAAGATATGAACAACTTAATATTGTCAACGTTCATTGCAGAGAGATTTTTAAGCTGCAAACCAACCACACAATGTGAACTGGAACACACTGGGTTCTGAGATTCCAGTGTGAGAGTTTGGTGACTGCAGTTTGTGGACACATTTCACTATTCCTGCTGGTACATATCACCATAGCTGAGGGCAGTGGAAGGATATCTTTGTGTTCAGTTTGAGGCAGCTAGGTGACTTTTGAACATTACTAAAACATAATAGAACTGTATGGGTTGGACTAATAAGGAATTCAGGAGTTGTTAGGCAGAATCACATGCAGTACCCTTGGGGAACACTACATGCAATTAAGACTACAAGTGTCAGTACAATTTCACCATTGGTACAAGCCTGCACTGTCGTAGCAGTGGATGAGCAGCCAGACTTATCTCAAGAGTTGAGTAAGCAGTAGAACAAGTTACACATAGGGCCAACAAATACAGTGATTCAAACAAACACTTTACTCAAGGTTTCTTGGTAAAAGAATATACATTTATTTACACAGTCAGTTTGAAAACAGTACACTAGCAAGAGCAGCTTAATATCATATACTAATATACTACAAATACACAACCAATAAGTACTGAACAAGTTCAGCTCCCCTGAAGTGGGTGCAAAATGGCACTTCAGATCCTTTAAAAAGGGGTAAAAAGACAAGTAAAAAGACAAGGTTATTATAATCAACAACACAAATACTTTCATAGGCAGGGCAAAGGGTTTCAGTAAACTACAGCCAGCAATTCATTTCATAGGCCTGGGCCAAAGTCAATCGTTCAGAGTCTTTGTATAGGATAGCACAATTCTGGTAGTAAACAGTTACGTCTTTGCCACGGATTTTATGAGAATTTGGATAGGCGAAAAGTTTGAAAAATGTTTTAGGGAAGGACAAGCCTTCGAAGTTGGGAAAGTTTCACAAACTTTCACTGTGGCCGAAAAGATTTCCGGACTGCGTTTGCACAGTACCTTTAAAGTGAAGAAGAGCTGTAGCTGAGGTAGTTGTTCCTGGCAGTTCGAGCAGATCTCGCTGTTCCTGAGATTCAGTTGTGGGTACAAGAAGGAGGATGTCGTCGGGAGGTTCCTGCACTGCCGAGGGATGAGGCCACAAGTTTGGCAAAACGTCGTTTTAAGGTGTGAGTGCCTTAAAGACCACAAAATTGTATCCTTCCCACTGCCTATCTGGTTTTCCACAGCACTCTGCAGAAAATTTGACCAGGAGGGGACGGTGTCTAGGCGGCTTACAAGTTGGTTGTTCCCACCAAACTCAAGGGAAGAAGTTAACCTTGAAGGGCTTCTCTGCCGATGGAGTTTCAAGCAATTCGGACCTGCAGCAGGGCTTCACCAGTCGTCCAGGAGTTGCAGCAGTCCTCTTCCTTCAGCTCATCTTCGGTTCTTTTGTTCCAGTGGTCGACTCTGCTTTCCAAGTCCCAGAGACCTGCTTTTAAACAGTTTTCCCCCATCCATTCCAGCCTGGCTGTCACTCACAAAGCAGGGTGGCAGTCCTTGCCGGACAGCCAGCCGGCCAATCATGCCAAAGTGAATTCAGGTCTCCTAGGAGACTAAGCACAGGGGGTTTCAGGCACCTTCCTCACATCCTGTCCACCCCAGACATCAGGCGCCAGAGAAGGGCTTCAGCACTGAAGCCTGCCAAAGGCCAACGAACAAAGGGACCAAACCTGGTGTGGCACGCAGAGACAAACACAAGAATGACCTTTCCTAAAAGAAGTGGTGAAAAAAGGTGACCGGAGTCTGATTTTACAGATAGGTCTTGGGCGCCATATTGAATAAACATGGCTGACGTGATTTTTAGCTACCGTTGTTCGCTAGGTAAATGCTAGGCAACCCCTCCAACACTCTATAGGAAGATAGTGTGTGCTGGGTTTGTAAATCTAAAGAGACTAGTAAAGTCAATTTAACTTTACATGCTCTGGGAGACAGTACTTAGGCCCAGAGAAGGTATTTAAACCGTGGGAAGTCTGAAAGACATTCCTGTGCCACTGCACCAAAGGTGCTGTGTGACACACAGAAAAAGATGATGCTTATGGAAATGTTTTAAAACTCCATAACCAAAAAACACAAAAGTAAAACACACATCAAAATACATCGAAGAGTGGGAAGAAAGGCTCACACGCTTCCCAGGTAAAAAAATCATATCCTAGAAATCCAGCAAAGTTGCTGGGGGTCTCAAAAGGTAAGGGAAATTTGTACATTCTTGAGAATTCTCCCTAACACTCGTCCCCCCCCCCAGACTAAGGGACAGGATGATTTAATCCACTCCTGGATGAATCTCTTTACTCCAGTCGGTCAAACATCCTGGAGAGACCATCAGCATTTTGGTGGTGACACCCAGACCTGTGTTCAATGGTAAAATCAAATCCTTGCAGGCTGATTGACCATCTCAGTAGTTTAGGGTTTTCCCTTTCATTTGCATCAACCATCTCAAGGGTTGGTGGTCAGTCTGAATCACAAAAGTAGATCCATACAAGTATGGTCTAAACTTCTTCAGTGACCACACAATAGCAAAACATTCTCTTTCAATGGTTGCCCATCTTGTCTCAGGTTCCTTCAGCTTCCTGCTGATGAAGCAAATGGGGTGCTCCCTACCTTTCTCATCCAGCGGACTCAGAACTGCACCTATGTCTGTATTTGAAGCATCTGTCTGCACAATTAAGGTTTGGTTTTAGTCAGGAGCTCTTAGGACTGGAGCTTGACAAAGGGCTTTCTTTAAGCCTTCAAATGCTTGAGTGCACTCCCCATTCCACCGGACCTTTTTAGGGAATTTTCAAGGGGAGACCACATTCAAGGGAGAAGCTATGGTCCCATAGTTCTCTATGAAGTTCTTATAGTACCCATTGAGGCCTAGGAAGGCTCTCACTTGGGTTTGAGTAGTAGGGGTGGCCCAGTTTTGTACAGCTTGCACTTTGCTAGGCAATGCCCTGATTTCCCCTCCTCCTACCTCATGTCCAAGGTAGACCACTTTGCTCTAACCAATTTGACATTTACATGTCTTTATGGTCAAATGGGCCTGCTCAAGAGGATGTAAATCATATCCTAAGTAGTCAACATGTTCTTTCCAAGTAGGGCTGTACACTGCAATGTTATCCAAGTATGCCATGCAGAAGTCCTCCATCCCATTCAGAACCTGGTTAACCATCCTTTGGAATGTAGTAGGTGCATTCTTTAGTCCAAAAGGCATTACCTTAAACTGGTAGAGACCTTCTGGGGTTGAGAATGCAGTTTTCTCCTTGGCATGTTCTGTCAGTGCTATTTGCCAATAGCCTTAAGTGAGATCAAATGTACTGAGGTACTAGGCTGAACCAAGTTTATCCACCAGTGCGTCTGTCCTTGGTAAAGGGTGGGCATCAGTCTTGGTGGCTGCATTAAGAGCTCTATAGTCCACTAAGAATCTCAACTCCTTGGATCCTGACTTTGGTACTAGAACAACTAGACTAGACCATGGACTTGTAGAGGGCTCTATTACCCCGAGATCAAGCATCTTGTTGACCTCCTCCTTTATGTGGGATCTTACATGATCTGACATCCCGTAACCTCTGTTCTTAACAGGTAAACAGTCACCAGTGTGAATATCATGCTGGCCCCAAGGGGTTAAGCCTGGTGATAGTGAAAACAGGGAGGTAAACTGATTTAACAGAAACTTGCACTCTGCCTGATGTTCAGGTGTCCAATTAGAAGAGAGATTAACTCCTTCTATTTTCTCATCTAAAGGCCGGCCTCTGAGTAGGTCAGGTAGAGATTCACTCTCCTCCTCCTCTTGAGCTGAAGCTAGAAGCAAAGCTCCCACTTCTGGTCTTGAGACATAAGCTTTTAGACGGTTGGTGTGAAAGACTCTGAAACCCTCCTTAGGATTGCCTAAGTACAACAGATAGTTGACCTCTCCAAGTTTGCCCACAACCTTGAAGGGTCCTATCCATTTGTCCTGTAAGTCCCACTGCCTTGTAGGTACCATAACTAGAACTAGCTGGTCTTGAGTAAACTCAACCATGTTGGCCTTCTGGTCATGCCAATGCTTCACCAGAGCCTGACCTGCTTTAGTGTTGAGTTTATTCCATATGTAGCAGATGACCTTCTCTTATGCTGTATCCTGTGTTTTTTTGTGGGACTATTCCATTCAGGAGCACAAAAACACCATGTTGAATATTGTGGTGTGCTAGGTCACTGTTTTGAGTGTGCAGAAGAAAGAATTCAACAGAAAAAGAGCGGCTGTTCAGTTTTGTTGGTGCAATTTGAAATAACTTTAAAATAAAGTACTACACTGTGGGCATTCACGAAAAAAATATAAAAATATATGAAGCAAATTGGTCTTTATCCTATATTGTAGTGTTGATCTCAATGTTCCTTCTTCGGAGGGCATCTGTATGTTGTCAATGGTTCTGCACCTCTCCAATAAACTACCTTGTGAGGACATCTGTTGGTTGTACTTATAATTGACAACTTTGTTAGTTGTCATATATTGCAGTGTTGCTCTCAATGTGATTTCTTATGACATCTGTATGTTGACAGTGGTACTGCACCTCACTGATGAAATATGTTGTTACACACTATGGAGGTTGTGGGGCCAATTCATGGAATTTTTCATGCATAAATTAGGCTACTTACATGCAACCTGTGCGTGCAACTCTGTCGATTCATGGACTTGTGTGGATTTAGCGCTGGCCTTGCGCGAGACTCTGAGCAGTGGGTGGGGGCGTGGACTGTGCACAGGGAAGGGTGCTGAACAGAAATGGGGAATAACTTGCAAAGAAGTGGGCGTTCTGAAGGATGGCATGCAGACAGTCCCTCGCTCGCCAACTATTGCGCGGCAAGAGACATATTCATGGAATTGATCGACTGGGAAATGCCCACGCAAGTCCCTCATAGGATCTGCCACCCGAAGGCTGTCGTAAGTCTACTTGCGCATAGGATTTTCAGCATGCAGGTGGGACTACCTGTCATATTTTGGGGTGCGTGTACTCAATTAGGGTTCCGATGTAACGCAGGGGTGTGCGTACGCTGTGTCACAGGGTGCAGTAACGTGTTACATGGGTTTGCACGCACATTTCCCAGGCATACCAGCCAAGACTTGAGAATACGGTTACTTTGCACAAACAATTCTTGAATATGCGTTGCGTGCACATTTACTTAATCGTGCAGGCTCGCGCAGTGGCCTTTTCACTGCACGGCCCTTGCACGATTTCTGTGCAAAATTCCATGAATCCGCCCCTGTAGGTATAACTGCAGCCTTTGTTGCGAAAGGAGCTCTGCCTCTGCCTGCCAAGAACAGAGAAACTGGAGGCACACAGGGAAAGGAAGTTGAGCACATAACAACACAGAACACTGAGCACTATTGAAGAAGCAAATATGTGATATGAAACCTAAATCCCCTCTTGCAAAATGCATGTAAAATACACAATCATTGGTTAAAATGGCAGAAGGCTATTTAAAGTAACAAATTGGGTATTTTCCTTTGCATGTTTAGAACATTTCCAGTTGCCATGCCAATCAGAAACTCTGTTTTCCAAAACCCCATCTGTTTCTCTTTTCTCTGTAGCATTGGTTTCATCACGAAGCACTACCAAAAGGCACCAACACCAAAAATTGCCTTTGGACGTAAGCTGACGTCACAGATGTGGCTTCTTCATCTTTATTATGTTGGTTTTCTTTTCTTTTTACTGACACAGAAAAAGTGTGCTCTGCTTTACTCACAACATGCACACTGTGGGGCACTGTTGGGCAATTTACCTAGACAAGCTTAGCTGCATGTAAATTGGCGAACAGAAAATTAGAATATTCAGAGAGTATTGATAATGCAACAAGTCTCCTTACCAGTGGTAGAGCCAGACTCAACATTCTGGGGGGCTGGAGAACAGTTTTAAAAAAGCAGCTCGCAAGTGGGGCCATGAATGACACAATACCCAAGGCCCCTCCAAGTGCCTGCATGGCCACCATCAGTTGTGCCTTTTATTTGTACTCTCTGGCTTCTGTAACCCTCATACATAAGCTGTATCTCGACTACAACCAGGGGTGGACTGGGAACCAAAAGAGGCCCTGCACAGAATGTTCAAAGTGGCCCCATATTACACATTTGCAGCAAGCCCAGCACTTCTCCTATGAGAACATTTCAAAATAAAATGGGTTACCACACAAAAGAGGCCCAGGTTGCAGAGGTCTACTGGGAAATCTCCAGAGTTCCCTATAGGCCAGTCCGCCCCTGACTACAACTGACCTGAGAGCAATTTATGAAAAATAGTAAAGCAAAGGGCTTAGTGTTGCTAAGTTACTTATGCTGGGAACACACAGGGCACCTTCTCACGGTGATGTGAGGTGACTAAGTGTCCCAGCATTGCAAGCAAACCTGTATCAGAAGCTCACCAGGAACTCGATTTGTGCTTCACAGGTTGCACATATCTGCAGTACCTGCATTCATCCATTGTGCTGTCAAGCCCTGCCCCCTCCCTCTGAGACCAGGAAGCTGAATGAGCATTATGCTTTCCTTTGCCCCAGCTCCTGACACTTGATGTCTGCGCTTACCTCTTCACTTGCCACAAGCTGGCCGCACTTTTACCTATTGTTCTTATTTTTTAATTTATTTATTACTGTTGATCCTATGTATTGCACTACCCCCTCACCCCGCACTTCCCGTTCCCCCTGCACTTGCGCGATCTCAATATCACCTGGCCTAGTAAGATCGTTGTCTCTGTCTTCCCTCTGTTCCCCCTCCCTTGCCTCGTCACGCTGTGAAACACTTGTGTATAGGCGCATTATAAATGCCATATCCTATTATTAGATCCATCTTTCACCGCAATTTAGAAGATGTTTAGTTTCACAAAGCAAATCAGCAGGGTGGTGTGTGAGCCACCTAGATGCTGAGCTGAGCAGTGAATCTTAGGCGTTATCTTGGGTGGGTGGGTATATTGATATGAGCAGGGCCGGTCTCTGCCCTTGTACGTGTGTTGCTTCGGCCTTTTAATAATTGTTTAAAGTTAAAGACCCTCTGCTCTCCCGCGTGAAACATTTGACAGGCTCTTGCTGTAGCAAACCGTTGCCATCACTGGCTGAGAGTCAGTGGATTGCTACTGGTGCCTTCTGCCTTCAAATATCCAAAGCTCAATCTTAAACCATTTCTGGAGTCTCCCCCATCTCCATTCCCACCTCTAACACTTTACCTGAGGGTCTGGCATTATGTTATAATGTCAGATTATCGTCTGTCCTTGATACTATTGCTCTGAGGAAGATACGTGAATCTAGTTTGGTGGGAAGAACCTTGCAAACCTGGTATACTCAGGATTTGCGCTGCCTGCAGGCATTAAAAAACAAAAGCTACAGAAGCTGGCAAAATCCACTTTCTGCAAATTATAAAGATTCTTACTCCCTGATTGCTAAGCCGTATAAGAATTCTGTTATGCAAGCAAAACAGCAGCACTTTAATAATCATATTAGTCAGGCTGCGTCTAATTCCAAACAATTATTTCAGATTCTGAGAGAACATGAGAAAGGTCTCCCTACTTAAGGCATTTATTTCTCAGAAGCAGGCATGTCTGTCATTACCCTCAGTCTCATCGCCTTCTTCTAGTTCAATGTCATTATCCTTTGATTTTATGATTGTAGGGAGGTGACTGTGCACAAGGTAGAAACTCTCTAAAAACCTACACATTGTCCTGGAGAAGGAACCGTGTCCCTCCAGGATGATAAAGGCCTATGTTACTGTTCTTGCACCTATTATTGATGAATTTGTGAATTTTTTTTTTTGTCAGATTCTTTGCTTGTATCACGCCACTGATAAAAAAAAAAAAAATCCCTGGACTTTAACATTTTGTACAAACTATAGACCTATTGCAAGTGTCCCATTCCTGCTAAAGAAACTGGATCGTCTTGCTTATCTACAGATGGAAGCTCATTTGGAAGAGCATGATAGGCTAGGCTCCAGACAGTCAGGCTTTAGATCTTATCATGGTACCAAATCTGCACTTCTAGACTCGAAGGCGTGTATGACCCAAATCATAAATGATGTTCAGATCTCCCTTCTTGTTCTTTTCGATTTATCGGTGGCATTCAATCTCGCAGATTTTAATATTTTGCATAGTAGAGTTCCTTCCACTGCCCTTTTATCAGAAAAAAGTGGCTGATTGGGTCTTATCATTTTTATGTTGAGGATCAGCAAGAGTCTTTCATTAAACATGCATGGCACACCCTGTTGAGCTCCTCTTTGGGGTGACTCAGGGATCTTGTTTCTCGCCAACTCTCTTTTAATCTTTTTATGAAACCTTTATTTGATATCTTAGCTGGCTAGGACATTTTGCACACAAATTATGTTGATGACACACAAATGTTGATTCAGCTTCCTAGTGACTATGCTGCAGATGCCACCATAGTAAATTATGTCGTTATCTTGAGTCAAAGCTGGATGGCTCATAATTGCCTAGCACTAAATGATGCAAAGACGGAGCTTCCTCTGGTGGGTGCCCAGCAAAGAATATACAAGTTTCCTGATTTGTACAAAAATGTCTTAATTGCTGACTGTCCTATTTCAGTCCTTGACAAGGTTAAAACCCTGGGTGTGTTTCTGGACTCTACCTTATCTATGCGGGACCATGTCAATGCAGTAATCTCATCATCAGCTTATTATTTGAAGCTGCTCTGCCGCATTAATCCTTTCATTTCCAAGGAGAATGTTGCCACTCTTGCTCGATCTATAATTGGCGGCAAAATGGATTACTGCGGCAGCCTTATTGCTGGTTCCGCGCAGAAAAACTTTGCTAAGCTCCAAGTTCTACAAAATAGGGTGGTTAGAATAGTCTCTAACTCTAACAGAAGAGCACACATGACACCTGCTTGAAGGGCGTTACACGGGTTGCCTGCGAAAGAGCGCCTGAACTTCAGAATCCTCTCCATCACACATAAAGGCATTTATGGCAGAAGCCCAGCCTACCTTAGAACGAGGATTCATAAAAAGCAACATTCACCATAGCTGAGATCCAACCAAGGGCATCTGTTGGTGGTGCCACAGGTGAAATGCTTTTAACTTTATAGCTCCTTATTTGTGGAATAAGCTGTCTAGCACGCAAAGATTGGACCCTTCATTTACTTCCTGCAAGAAAGCTCTTAAAACATTCTTTTTTACTTGAAGTGTCTAGCTTGTCCTGGTTAGTTTAATTCTGCCGATCTTATTTTGCTTTTATCGTTTATTCTGAGTGATTGTATTACTGTTGCTGGTCATGTTATGCCTTTGTTTTGTTTTTGTTTATATTTGCTTTTATCTCTTTTAATGGTCGTGTTTTGTCTTCCTGTTATTTGTGCACCCATTTGCTTAGGACCTAAGACGCGTTACACATTTTTAAACATAAACAAACACCCAATGGATCACAATATATTTGAACAGTATTCGTCTGCTTAAAAAGCTCAAGAACACATACCCCAAATATCAGCTAGGGTAACATCCCCAACACTTAAAAAGATCTCAAGGTCCAGGTAGCAGTTAGAAAGTGTGAAGAGAACATGAATAATGTATTCACATAACCAACAGAAGTAATCTTAACTTCCACAAATTTTTAATTGCCTCATAATCGTCTATATGTTTAGATGCAAATCCTCATTCAAACATATTGTGCTCTCACTTCAGCCCCCAGATCTTAAATTCCTACAAGACTGCACAATCATAATCCCTAATCTAAGAAAGCCGTAGGGAATATTCCTTCAGACAACCAACATTCAGATGTTACATCCATTTCGAATATGCAAGTTGTTGTGATGACTGCGCTAGCATTTCTGAGCAACTTGCCCAGATCCCCATTTTATATATTCCATTTTAGCTGCCAGGTTGGTCACTTAAGATCTGCACTGCAACAGTCCATTCAAAGCCTCAAACATCATTTCTGGTCCGCTTTTCCCTGTGGAACTCCATATAGGTCCCCAATCTGGTCAGACTCAGTTAGTCTCCGTTTCAATTCAAACGCTAACACAATGATACGGTTACATTACGGGTAAACGTTTTCCCAGGTGGTCCTCCATTAAGAAATGTACAAATATAGATAGATCCACCTATCCTCCTAGGCAGTGGTACATATAAATAAACCCCTTTCAAAACAGTTCTCACGACACAGGGCTCATATTGTACTATTTTTATGCAACAACAAAGATGTTCACTTTCTCTATTTCATTCAAACCAGTTGCCGACTGGAGAGTGGCACATAACTAAGCTAATCTCATGAATTTTTTGTCAAAGTCACCTCCTGAAATCAAGTGGCACCATTCTACTTGCTATTATACTGTTATCACAATAAGGTGTTAGGGCTACGAGTTTAGGTGCTAGTGATATGTTGCATTAAAATTGATAAACTCAGTTGGCTCAAGTAACCGGGGGGCAGCTTTTCTGTGCTACAAAGCCATGCTGTTGTCAAAGTTGATTTTGTATAATGTAGCAATAGTAATTCTACTGGGCACTGCTACAGATTTTGAATCAACAGAGAAATTGTGCATATGAGATTGCTGAGGAGAAAGGAACTTTGAGAGTTTGTTTGTCGCATCAGGCCCTCTGAAATAAGAGACTTTGAATGGCAAAAAGACTTTGGCACAGAAGGTCCTGATACTGAGATTTTGAACTGCATCCTCGCACTAGAAAAGCAAGAGTATGTGCTAAGCTTGAGTGTGCTGCCTTGTCCCGTGCTGAAAACGTGGGAATGGGAGCTAGCAGCTCAACTATCCTGACATATCATTTCTTGTACACTTTTCTTTTTATAACATTGTTTCCCACACCATTTGTATTTAGAATTAAGTATTGTCAATATGTGTATTAGTATAGGCTCCTTTTATTTTGACCAGTCTGCACTAGGACTGCGTTATTATTATTTGATGGTCGTAGCTTGCTCCCATCTTTAGATTTAGGATTAGATATGTGTTTTCCAAACTCAATTGAAGTTCAATAAACACCCTTGAACTGTGATCACTTGTGTCTGTCATCACTGTTGATACCATGCCCTGCTTACAGTACGCAACATTGCAACAATTGCCAGCATTGCACTTACATCATTAAGGGCAATTACATATCACATCCAACAACAGGTAATCACATTAAATTAAATCACACCACCTCATGTGATTCAAATCACGTTATGTATGGTATTGGTACCGGGTGAGGGACAATGAGATAGTAACATGAAATTGCATTGGCCCTCGCCGGGGCATTACCCGACCGGGAATCCCTCTCCCCATTATGTTCCTTCCTGCACCCGGTGGGGGGGGTGTGGTAGCCACTCAGCCAATGAGCCGACTCAGAATTGGGTAATCCCCGCTCCGAGCCACCACACGGCTGGGGGCTGCCATCTTTCCCTGCCGGGAATTGGGGTAAGTGCTTTCCCTCCCTCTGACACCCAATCCAAACATCCCCTCCCCACCCTCCCAACTCCACTTACCTTCTTTTTGATCTATTTCGGGAGCAGACGCGCTGGGAACGCTTCTGTCCTCAGCACGTCCGATCCCCGACATGCTGTCATGGAAAGGAAGAAGGGACTACACGTAGTCCCTTCTTCCTTTCCATGGTGGCCATTTTCTTTGTTTACGTTTTCCCTATTTTTTGAATGGCTGCCATGGAAAGGGAGAAGGGACTTCGTGTAGTCCCTTCTCCCTTTCCATGGCGACCATTTTGCTTTTTTACCTCTTTCCATTAATTTTGAATGGCCACCATGGAAAGGGAAAACAGACTCCATGGCGGCAATTTCTTTTATTTTTTATTTTTTTCCTGTTTTCCGAAACCCATTTCAGAGCGTTTCAGAACATAAAATAACTGCTTTTAATATGCCAGTCTTACGGGCTGGGGTACTTCAGGTAATGCCCCGGGGGCTTTGTTAAGGGGTCTGCCAGAGGTGGCAGAGCCCGGTGCGATACCCCTCCTATCCATTTCACCTCTAACCGCCTTCCTCCCTCTGCAACCGTCCACTTCACCTAGTCCTTTCACCAGTGCACTGTAGTTTTAGGGAGCATTCTCAAAGAACCTCCCACTTTTGCATACATAAAAATGTGTCACTAAGGAATAAGTTGGTGAAAGCATTATATCCACTGGTAACAAACACAAAAGTGAAAACAACGGTAATGTGAGAAACCAGAAGGTGTCTCACTCACTAGTCTCCGAGATCTGTTATCCATGTGGCCAGGACACGGCCATCGCTTTTGGATCCAGTTCCTGGGGGTGGACCAGTGCGGGAGGATCACCTGTGTGAGGGGTCTTCGGGGAGTGGGACACCGGATGGTGAGACGCAGTATCCCCTTCCCTGTAACTTGTTTACCCCATCCTAGCAGAAAGGATAAGTAGGAACTCTACCCCCACCCCCTTTCCAACATAAACACGTTCACACAGAAAGCCCACACTGGGAGAAAACAGACTAACACCCAAGCAGTATACCTGACGTGTCCCGATACAATGGTCAGTTTTTGTAGAACTGTGAACATTGTCCATGTGAAAAAGTTTTTGTTGGATTTGTACTTTTGTGTTGAACTCTGAGCAGCTGAACACTTTAAGAAAGCAAGATACATTACCCTTTTCACCTTAGAGTTACTTTAGAGTGTGAGGGCCAGAATAGGTTTATGGACACAGGATGTACATTTTGTTTGGACATCTCGACATTGGACAGACTTATTAGTTTTGGTTAAGGTAGGGAAATTCGTCCTATATTAGGTATAGTGAGGTATTTTACAACCCCCATTTGTTTTAATACAGGTTTGTCTCTTCTGTGTCTGTGTCTCATTCCTGGCTCCTCAGGCAACATAAAAGTAAGTGTTTGACGGCCATTAGAAACAGGGGTTAAAGAAGAAAAAAACCTCTTACCAGCTTGCCATTTCTTATAGTTCTTTAATTTTGGTGAATGGGAAAATGTAGCCCGAAACTGCGATTATAGATAACAACCAGAGCTGATTGGCATATGTGCCATGGGGCTGCTAACTAGAGAACTGGAAAAAGAGGAGATCCGGCGCATGGTACAATGATTAGTACGTCACAGGGAGCCCTTACCTGAAGAGACCAAGAGTGGAAGGAAACAAAATATGAGTAACCTCAATGCAACACATTTTTCTGTACCTCTTCCACTGGGACATTCTAAAACCCAGACCTTATTGGACTTCAGAAACCAAAATACTCCAGTATTTCTCATGTTGAATCAGTTTTGAGAAATTGTGGCAAAACAATAACTCAGGATCAAGGAGATCTCAAGGTTTATCTAAGAGCCCATGCACTCCTTACATTTCTGGGAGAGACTGTACCTGGGAGGATGGCCTTCATACCTATGTTATCTGAGTGAGCCATTATAGAAATAGAGTTCCCTGCTTTGAAGACTTGGTATGGAAAAATATGTAGCACAGAGACGATGTGTTGATGGAAAAATGTCTACCCAGTAAAGCCAGATAGGCAGAAAACCCAGAGAGAAACAGCAAAATGTATTGAAGATTAAAAAATTCCTGTGAACTCTGACTTGATATTTCCAGAAGAAGATTCATACATGGGAACCTGTGGTGACCGCAGAGATAGAAAAACATGAAGACTCAGTGGTATAGCTTCTTCAAATCACACAAGATGTTGAAGCTTTGTGTGGAGGTCTGTGGGGGGAGCCAGTCGGTGCTCGGACTTGCTATGCATTTTCTGAATCCATTGGAGCAGCAGGATAGACAGATTCTCAAGGCAGGCATTTTGAAAAAACTGCTCCATGCCAAGGTGTCAGACTGGCATGCCACCTCAGTCAATGGACAGCCTATTGTGAACAGAAGCTTTAGCTGTGTATGCTCCGGGACCAATGGCTATTGATCAGCGACGTGACAGGACACATAGAAAAATCCCTGAAGCCAAACAGGCTATGCCTGACATGGAACAAGCTGCACTCATCTACTGCATCTAGACATAAGTGCCAAAAGAGTATTGAAAGTGGTGACAGACCATTTAATCACTTCCTGAGGACACTACTTCCCTTGGAAGGAGGAACATGCCCACTTTGAGCAAAACAGTAAAAACATAACTGAAGTGGGAACCAACCCTTTACTCTCTCATCGTCAGTAAAGACCCTAGTGGCTTACCTCGATGCCAACCTCTCCCTGTCCCGCCAAGTGAACGCTATTGCCTCCTCTACAGCCTATGCAACCATACTGTTAAATGCTTCTGGACCCATCATATCCTCAGACAGTTGCATAACCATCGCTCGAGCAGTCATTGGCTCGAGGCTTGACTACTGTAACCTCCTCTTCACTGGCACCTTGTCAAAAAAACCTTCAGAAATTGCAAGTCATACAAAATAGTACTAACTGAGCAGCACTTAACATTCCCAAAAAAAGAACACATCTCTGCAGCCAGGAGAGCAGTGCATTGGCTGCACATCCATGAACGTATTATTTTCAAAACTTTGTATATCACCCATAAGCGCCTTTCTAACACTGCCCCCCACCACTCTCAGTAAATATCCAAAGCCCACTCGTTCATACCAACTAGGACAACTTATGCCCGTCGCCTTCTCCAACCCAAAATCAGACCTGCTAAAGCTGGAGGTTCAAGCTTCCAATATATCGCGGGCAAACAGTGGTACTCCCCCCCCCTTCTTTGAGAGCGGAACGTCATACTGGGTATTCCGTAGAGCTCTCAAAATGTTGTTGTTTGATTAGACTGTTCGTGTTATTCTCTGTACCTGTATATGTTCTGCCTGCATAATACACCTGCTGAATGTAAGTAACTGGTTTCTATAACAGCGCCTCAATGCCTATGGGTTGTTTGCATGTGTTATAAGTGAAATAAATACAAAAAAAGAACAGTACCAGAGAGTGTGATGTCATAAGAGACAGGCATATCCCCATGAAAGCTAGCTGCAAAACCTCCCCATTCGTCGATAGCATCCTGGCAACAGAGCAGGGCGGTTGCTAAAATCCAAAACCTGAAGGGTGTTAAACCTAGTGAGCACCTGAGTCTTAAGGGTGCAGAACCCTTGAACCTGGGGGCTGATGAAAACTTGACAAAACTGGAGCGGTGCAGAAATATATGGATGTATGAGATTTATAAAGTGCAAAGCTATCTGGGAAGCAACAGAGCGCTGTACAAATGCAAGTGCGGTACAAAGGGAAGTGCTGACAGGCTGACCCTAAGAGGTGTGAAGACCTCGAATCTGACAAATGATGAGAAACTGAGCAGGAGAGGTGGAGAATCCTCGAAGATAAGGGATAATAAGAAATTAGATGGAAGGAGTGGAACCTTCAAATTGGAGCGATGATCAGAAACTGAGATGGAGAGGAGCAAGAACCTGGAACCTGAGGGATGAGAAAAAGCTGAACCTGAGAAGTGTGGAAACCATGAACCGGAGGGGTGGTCCAAAACTTGAACTAAGAGGCGTTGGAACCTTGGAGTTATGAGATATTGGACCATGTATGAAAGGTATTAAGAAGTCACAACTACTTAAATGCTAAGTAGGTAGAGAGGAACAGAAATATATTTGAAATCAGAAATCACGTAACCATGTTTGGACTAATGGGGCACAAAAGCCATATGTAAAAGGCTGGGATATCGGTCAATGTCTGAGATGGATTAGTAGATTTTCTTCGCTGCAAGAGTGTCAAGATAGAACAGCATTGAACCCAAGTGCTTTTTAACTCAGGGAAATTGAGAAATTAAAGCAGATCATGGTAAAAGATTAAGTGAACCTGGTGGTCCAAAAATGTATGACGAACGGGATAAAGAAGACATTTGGATCTGAAGATCCATTTTGAAGGAATCAGGGAAATATGAAATAACTGTAAAAGAATGAGATCTTGATGAAAGTAGAATACATATTGAAGATTGCCATTGAGAATAGGATCCTGGCCAATGCAGAAGCCAAGTACCAAGCTCTTGGTTTGATTGGGCGTGCAGATCTTAGCCAGCGGATCTTGAGCTCCCAGGAAAAGAACAAAGCAATTCTGAGACAAGCAGTAGGGGTAATTAGCTGCACACACAAGACTAAGTATGATACAAGAGTCTTGCCTGGTAACGAATTTAGGGGTCAGAAAAAGTTTGCCATTCTATGCAACACAGAGAAAATGTTTACAATATATCTTTTGAGACTCCTTCTGGCCACCCCTACTAAGCTAGTTCATGAGAATATTGGGTTGCCAAATGATTTGTTAAGGACAGTGCTGAACCCAGTTGTACACTAGGTAAATGTTTTTGACGCAGACGAGCCCTCCCTACATACATTGTACTTGGGTAAAGTGTGTTACTTTGAGGGGAGCCTCTAAACGTCTTTGATTTAGCTTTATGAAAAGGGGTCTGGAGTTCTTTAAGTTAGCATGCATATGCTTCCATTGCCATGGTATTGCTAACTCTGACTTGCATAGAGTAAAGACCAATTACTGGGATATATAAGAACATAACATTCTATCCAACGCAGTGATATCTACAAGACAAGTGCCTTACTTTTCACTGGAACTCTCCCGAAGGCCAGAGTCTTACCTGGAGAGAAAATACCTAGAGAAATATGTGCTCTCTGTATTTTAAATTCTGTTTGGATCGTCTTCCCCTTAAGATAATGGGTTGGTGCCACGTATTTGACCATGAAGACTGCACATGTTCTTGAAATGGCAGGTCTGTTGAATCACCCATTTGTCTTTTCCTGTTTTCCCAGTGTATGGATAACATAGGAAGTTTTGGCTGAAACCACTTTTTATCAAATCTTGAATTAGGATGGTTAGGTATGTCCCGATTTGGCCCACACATACCAGTTCCAACAGTTTTACATTTGGAGAAGCTTCTTTTTTATTTGGGCATAGCAAATTAGAACTACAATGGGCAGAGGGCTATTAGATAAAAGCTCTATATGAGTTGGGCACAAAAAGGAGGATTCTTGATGTTGTTGTATTTTACCTGATTTGTGAAATGTGAGATAACCATACTTGCCCTGGACAGATGTTTGTTATTTTGGTAGTGTTCTGCTAACAAAAATAGTCATTCATAGCTGAAGAAGAATGGTGCTTTCATGTTTTGTCTTACTAACCTAAGCCTGATAGACATTCATAGCTGAAGAAGAATGGTGCTTTCATGTTTTGTCTTACTAACCTAAGCCTGATAGTCATTCATAGCTGAAGAAGAATGGTGCTTTCATGTTTTGTCTTACTAACCTAAGCCTGATAGTCATTCATAGCTGAAGAAGAATGGTGCTTCCATGTTTTGTCTTACTAACCTAAGCCTGATCTTTGTTTACTACTTAACAAAAATACTTTCCTTGCAGAACTAAAAATATGATTGTCTTATTTCTTTGTATTTTGAAGGTCCAGGAATTGTCCAACCCCGTGAATGTAAGATGTGTGCAACGGGCTGGATCCCATTTCAGGGATCTTGCTACAAGGCCTTTAATACTCCCAGGACGCTGCCCGCGGCAAAGGTAAGTGTTCAACATTCAGTGGGTAGAGCGTTGCTGTCTATGAACAAATGGACATGGGTGACTTTCTGTGTATATCCATTTCATTCCAGTTAAGAGTGTGCTTCTCAGGAAGAAGTCCTTGTTGACTTTCTGTTTAAGATTAATGAAGTACAGCTGGAAGTGAAAGAGATCAGTTATCTTCCTTAACAAGTAATCTATGCAACCTTACCTTGATGACTGGGGCTTCTTTGTGGAAGCAACATCCTAGGCTTGATGTTGACATGGTACAAGGGATGTAGACGGGGGCTAACAAACAGAAATTCCATAAGAGAAGATTGAGCAGCTGAAATGAGTACACCTTAAGAGAGGAGCTGAAAGAAACCCTATGAGACATATAAAAAACCCTCAAGTGATGAAGCAAGGACAGATATGTGCATATAGTAAACAAATCAAAGGAGGAAGGCACAATTTCTGTGAGAGACATTTATATAACCCCGGGGTACGCATGCAGCAGATCATACCCATGCGCTCCAGTAGAGCCTACCTCTTAGTTGACGGCCTCCCAGTGAAACAAGAGGCCATTGGACTGGACAAAAGGTGTGGCAGATGAAGTTATAGAGCTGAAAATAAATTGCTCTGACGCCCTCACGGGTTTTGGGACGGAATATGCCACAGATTGCCCCATTGCCATTTCTGCTTCAAGCAGAAAGGGCGGAGACCAGTCAGTAACAAGATTCAAATCAAAGTGGCCGGACCACTGTGCAGCATCAAATCTTTTGATAAATAAATGTTTTTCTTAGTTTTAACACATTCATCCACCATGACTCTCTGACTGTGACTGGTGTTATCCCATGCCCACTCCCAGGCCCCCGGTTGTCAGTAAGTCATTCAGTAGAGATTTATATTGGTGAAACAGCCTAGAATCCTGCATAATCTTGAATATAATTCATCTTTATGCAACAACATTAATAAGACAGTTTATAGAAGCAATTAGTCAATAAAACATAGGTATACACTAATAATTAAAAAGGAGTGTATAATAAAGACATTTAACAGAAAAACCTAAAATACACTTATCAATTGGAAGAGGAAAAATATTGTTAATATGTTCACATCTGCAGCAGTAGTCCTTGCCAGTGCATTACTGAGGATATTACCGTTAATCATCTCCCTTGGAGTTTTCCATTCCCCTTGTTAGTCTCCAAGCTTTTGGGCGATCCCCCACAACGACAAGTCATCTTTAGTTTGATAATGGAGAGACACAGCCTGCTGTACAGTCTGAATATTGTAATTCCTAAATAAAGGGACAAACCATATGTTCCTTGGGGTTGTATAGATGGGGCAAAAGATTTAAAAATTAATTATTTGTTAATGCAGAATCTGGCAAAAAGTATGCATATCACTCGAGTCATTGTTCCATATATAAGTGAATACAGTCGGTGGCAAAATCCCAAATTGAAATATCATAAAAACCAGTTTAGCCACGTTGTATTCAATCTTTCCTAAATATGGCTTGCGGCCTAACAGGCACTTTCTCTCCAAGTACCTGGAGATTAGGTCAGCTGTGCTAGCTGTGGCTAGTTTAACTGAATAATACCATTCTTCATAAGCCCATTTGATAACTGATTTTGTTGGACACAGATTTCCTGGTAGCACTTGGGTATGATCCGAGAGACTCACTAAAACTATCATCGGCTAGTTTGCGCACATAATTAAGCCAGGGTAACTTGGCTGCTTCATTATTATCTAGTACATCCCTTAGAGTTCTCAGATTGCAGAGCCAAGTGCTCACTGGTCCATAGTCTATGCCAATAGAGCATAGGTTTGAGTTTTGCTTCATATGCAACCCCATGAACACCTGGCTCCAGACGGAGGGGCAACGTTGACCTATTTACTGGGAGTGTGAACAGGGATTTCAAAAGCTTTGATTCCTTCCATTTGAAGGTACCAGGTTGACTGTATCCCAAAATATATGCCCAAAATATTGAGGAAGGTTGAACACACGCTCTAAAAAACTTCCAAATTTTGCTGCCTCCATATCTGTTGGAGAATTAACCTAAGGTTCCACCATGTCTTAATAGGAAAAGCTCACTCTTTAATTTATATCAAAGACCCTTTTCGTCAATTTGAATCCCAATCCTTCAAGATGTATTCCTAGGCCACACAATGACCAAATTAGGTATTTAGTCTTGGTGATATTAATCTCTAGACCCATCTCTTTACAATTAATATCAAAATTATCAAGCACTAGTTGCAAACCTTTTTGTAACTTACTTATTAATACTGAATTGTCAGAAATGAGAAAGATACCAATTTGTTCCCCTGTGTGTTGCAGTGCTTCCATGGTCAAATCTCCCATAGTGATTGACAACTTATTCATGCATAGGCAGAACAAGAGGTGAGCCAGGACACACCCCTTCCTGACACCTCTGGTAACCAGGAGGCTTTTTGTACATTCTCCTCCAAGTCCACAGCCCACAGGGGCAAAGTCCTCATGGTAAATCCGAAGTCCAAAGGAACTCCCATACGATTTATCTGTCTCCATAACTCACACAGGTGAATGCATCAAAGGCTTTGCATAAGTTCAAAAAGACCAGGTAAAGACTTTGCTCGAGTAATTATGTGCATTTCTCATTCAGTAAAAGCAAACAAAGTAGCTGGTCATTTGTGCTTAAACCAGCCCTTCAATCTGCTTGGAAATCAGGCAAAGCATTATTATGAACTACCCAGCTTTCCAAACACTCTAGAACAATCTTCCCGTATATGTTGGCACTGATATAACTCAATGAGATGGGTCGACAGTTTGCTGTATCACTTTGATCTCCATTCTTATTTATGGCAATAATCTCAGCACCCTTCTAACTGGAAGGGATCTTATCAGATGTAATACCATTGCAGAAAAGAGGCTCCAAATGTTCAGCTACGAATGAAATAATTTGCTTGGTAACCTGTCTAAGCCAGGTTACTTTTTGTTAGATTGTGAAGGTATAGCCATAACTACCTCGTTCATGGAAATATCTCAAGCAAGAAAATGACTTGATAACACATCACCTGCCTCTGACACAGACATTCCCTTTCTCGTGAAAGGTTTGTTATAAAGACCACAAAAAGAAACTCCCACATTTCGCTTATTATGTGTATCTCTGGCTGGGTAACATTCCTTCATAAACTATTTGGCAAAATAATCGATTACCATTGCAAGCCCAAGCAGATTTCGATATGTTCCATCTTTTCTCTATATGTTTTCTCTTTTTTGATCACCATTATTTTATACTCGTTTCTTAGTTCTCAGACCTTCCTGTAATCTCGATCTTGCTCTGATTTCAGTGCTAGTACTAGTTTACATTTAGGGGACCTGCATTCTTGGTCATACCAGCTATCTGATGCAGTATTTAACTTCTGCATGGTCATACAACGTTTAGTAAAAAAAGGATTTTGCGTTTTGACCATAAATACCTTAGATGAAACATGTGTCGCTATTTAAAAACTGCAAAAAAAATTAGGAGAAGGTCATCATAGATGACAGGGATTTCATTCTGTGCTGTGAATTTTATGCATTTAATTCTTCTTCTGCTACTTGATAAGGAAATACTATTGGTTGACGTTTGAATCGGTCGAAGCTTCATCTGCCGCTAAAACAATGAATTACCGAGGAGACCAGGGTCACCCTCTAGCCTTTCAACCACCTTAATATTGTCTACCAGATGCCAGTCCTCTCCAGTTATCAAAATCTAATTTGTAGAAGATTCATATTGAGGGGATCTACATGAAGGTATAACAAATCTCACACATCGAAAGCATCCATTACATGCTCTACATACTTTGGTTATAATGTTCGGCAGAAATATATTTACATATTTAATTCGAGGTACTGTAATTCCACAAATCGCTGGCGGAAAATCGCACACATCACAAATTCAGTGTATAAAAACGTATTGACGTACACACCCTAGTTGACAATTAAAATCCCCTCACAAGTATACTGTGTGCATTCAGCATGGAGGAACTACTCTTTCTGTTTTCTATCCCCTCAAGGAGCACAATAAACAAATAATTGCCTTCTCTGTAGGTCTTATTTACGAATTCACTATGATAAACACAGTATTAACATCTACATCCCATTTTAATATTTCAGTGACAGGCCCTCCTGAGTCAAAGAAAATACTAATTTCACTTTAAGGGCTACCAAATTCATCATGCTGCCACTACGTCTTCCTCTGGTTTCCTTCTCAGTAGGAGCAAAACAACCCATAAAACCCTGCTTGTGGATGTTAAAAGAATGCCAAGGATTCCTGAAAACACATCATTCCAAATCTGCAAATAAATTCCTGCCAATTCAGGTCATTTGGGATAACCGTTCACACCGGACTCTTTGAGTAAAACAACAGAACGTTCCAATACAAAGGGGTTCTTTTGGGGCTTTATTTTGGTTCAGCTGGGAAGGGACCATGGATCAGATCTGAGTAGAAAAATTGAAAAATCTATTTATCAGTCTTGTTTTCACAGCGTCATTTGATACAACTATCCACGGAGACTGCTGTACTGCTTTAAAAATTGAGCATACACCATTGGAACATAGGTGTTTGGTGTGTACAATAGAAAGATAAGACCACAGTTGAATGTTGGAGCCATTTAGGGGAAATTGTCTAATATCAATCCAAAATAAGCCATTAGCCCGCTATCCATTAGCCCATCTAAGTTCTAGTGAGTAGAGTAAAGCATCTGTGTGGCTATGATGTCGAATGGCATCCACAATGTCCTCTCTGATTATATATCTACATCCTCTTACATCTCTGATCCAATAGCAAAACTTATTGAACTAAAGTAATTTACTTTCATATTAACTCCTACTCATTTGAGATACCTCAATTATAAACACCACATCATGGTTAAAATGCTGATAAGATTTTCGAGGAGGATTTCCGCCATTGTTCGATAACCCACAGAGACCAAGGGATGTGTTCTTGCTCTAAAGGTAAGAATTGCTGGAGTTGCCAGTATTTCCCATAGTCTTGATGACTTCACTCCTAAACGCTGCTAAAAGAGAAAGAATAATGTTGCAAAGTAATTTGGGTTTGTGGATTGTCTTGGGAATTATTTGGTGATAGCTTCGTTCTTTGCTCTGGTAATCTAGAAGGGATAAGTGTAGGAGCTGTCACCTCAGTATTAGAGTGAATGTGTTTCTCCTCAGTGAGGTCGTGGCCAATGGAAGAGTTTCGTTTGCAGTTGTCACCCCATATCACTTATATCATTTTCTACATCATGGGCTGGAGTTACAGCAACAGGTACCACAATAGAGTGTGCTTCACGTGATGACCCATCCTCATCGTTAACGATGTAAGTCATCAATGCCGTGAACCTTTTCGCAAGAGGGATACCATCAGCTATTACAACCTGACGCTCACAATCTCTGGAGGGGGTTGAATGAACTGTATTCACTATTAACGTCAAAGGGGCATCCAAAGTACTTGCATCATTATTACTGCTAGTATTATTCTTAAACAAATCATTGCCGTTCACTAGATCTTCCTGGGGCAAAATAATACCCTTACAGGTTTATCTGTACTTGAGAACAATCCAGAAGCCATGGATAAAAGGGACACATTGTGCAACACAGCTGGGACAATAAAGAACCTACCTCTCAGCTGATTAGCACCTCTAGGTACTTCAAGCAATTGCAAATCATATAAACAGTCATGTGGCATATTATCTTCATTTCCCAAAATCAACTTTGGAGGTCAATGAAGTGAACAATAGAGGGCCGTATTACACTGCTCGTTCTCCGACAATTGTAATGTCTGTAATGGTGGTTGAACAAATGAAGGAGTAAGTCATTATAATGGTAAAGATTGAGCTGGAATTGTTTGAGACCAGCTTTTGTTTGATTCCTCTTACTGTCCCTCCACTTCTTTTCCGCCAGTGGTAGCATTGAAGTTAGGGACATGGAGAAGCTCATTACACTATACCGTATAGTTTTCTGTCCAGCCACAAAACCCCCACCAATCACTGCTATGAAGCCTTTGCGTCTCTGCAAACTTCCATGATGTTACTGTTTGGCACAGCTCATCTACAATCGCAGTAATACATACCATGTACCGACGCTGTTTAGGGTTATGTAAAAAAAATCCTGATTTGAAAACCAGTTCGTTATCTTGTTCGGAGAGAGTAGTCATGCACAATCCAGTGCCCTGTGCACTGCTGGTGCCTGGATGGAACACAGCCTGACACAGCGCGAGCCAAAGCAGAAATGCACACGCTCGCTCAGGCTGTATTTATTTCCCAGTCGGTCCACTGGCACTGAGCATGTGCGAACATCAATGACGGGCAGGGCCACCGTTGCTCTCTGACTCTCCAGTCCAGTCCATTGCAAGCCGGTGCCGCGGCAAGAAAAAAGCACACAAAAAATACTTTTTTTCATGCGAAAAAAAGTATTTTTTTCTGCTTTTTCGCAGGGTGGCCGATGGGGGGGCCAGCATTTTTGTAAGGGTCACCCCTTGGAGGCGCCCCTGAAATGTACAAGTTGTAACTCACACGATTACCAATGGCAGCAATCAGTAACTGGTGCCCCCTCAAACGGGTTGAGCACACCAGATAACTCCCTTAGATGTTATGCTTGTAATCATTGTATCCAACCGAACTCCAATCATGCTCGTCTTGTAGCATCGACACCATGAAGGTTATTTTGAGATCCACACATTGTGCTTCCTACATGTTTCATCCCAGCGCTCTGTGAGGTTTCACCAGGACACTGCCGGAGATCTACTTTAAAAGACCGTACTGTAAAAGCTTGAGTTGCAAAATGGCAGAGCCAACTTGTAACTCAAGCTTTTCCGAATGTGCCTCCTTGTCCCCTGCTTTACATTTAAAGTACGCGGGGGACACCCCCGCAATCCTCGCATCCCATAATGCCAAACTAAGGGAGCAGGGGACACCCCGGCAACAAGCTTTTGGTGCGACACTAACTGCCGGAGTCTGCCCGTGTAAAGTTCCTTGGATTTCCTGGCTCCTGCTCGGACCTTGATGTGTTTAGCTGTCTCCCTCCTGGCGAAGACTGCTCTTGCTGCTACCCTTTCAAGTTGTGCTAATTATTTTAAAGTTACTTGAAGGGTACTGGGTTCCTCTGGGTCTTTGGTGTGTTTGACGCCCTGGCTGCTGCCCTTTCGCTTTGCACCACGCAATTCATTTTAAAGTACCTTGGATGGTCCTGCTGGGTCCCTGATGTGTAGAGTGGTCTCCCACCTGCCAGAACCTGCCCAGGCCACCACCCTTTTATGTCCCTCGTTGTATATTCCTGTAGGAATGCCACTGCTGTCCTGCTTAACTTTTATTATCTCAAGCCCAGCTACTCTGTGGTATTGCCCACTGCTATCTTCCTTCTCTGTGACTTTGTACTTATTGTTATCTGCTCCTGGTACCCACTATTGTCTGCCGCTGTATGTCTTCCCCAAGTCTACAATGACCCTATACTAGGTGCACAACCACAAAGGCATGGCAGGATTCCACCAGACAGATGCTCCAAAAGCTCTTTGGGTCCACAATGACTGCTCGCCCCACTAATATGTTCATATTCTATTTTCCAACACATAACATGCATGCCAACTAAGCCTCCACCTCATGGCAGCTGAACAACCCCCCTGGCAGACATCACATGTTATAACTCTGAATCTCTCCAATCTATGTCTATACCTCAGTCCCAAGCATTGCATCCTCACACAGTGTGAATGAAAGACTCTCCTCTGGATCCTGATATCTCAAATACTCTTGACACTTACCACCTAGAAACAGACCCACACACAGAACCTGGGTATTTACGAAATGCATGCATCTAGACATCAGCAGAGCTATCTACCATTTTCCACCAGTCAGCACTAACCAAAGAAAAAGTGAAACTACTTGGAGACTATGCCCATCCAACGAAAATAAAGTAAAACTAACCTCCATCTCCTCTCATCACTCGGGTCCTTACCTATGGGCCCCGGGGCATTATCTGAGTCGGTAATGCCCCCGCCGCTCGGGTTCTATTGCTTAAGTAAATACTGCCCCCCTGCCTTAAATTAACATGAGCAAGAATGTCACTTACAGAAATGAACATTGCATTGCCAGGTCTGTTATGGAGCGCATCCTGAAATCACAATTCAGTTGATTCCACAAATCTGGGGCGAGGGTTCTGCATTACCTCTTCGTCCCTCTTCCTCGTCGCAGTCCTAACCTAATGATGCCTCCTTCCTCAGGGACAGGAACCCTGTAAATGCGGATTAAAAACAAAGAACACCCAATCACTGGAGGGCAACTGGCCCCGCCCCCTCCATTGGCAGGGATAACTCTCAGCCGAGCCACCAGCACGTCCTGTTTTTTCCTGTCCTCAGGACAGATTATCCACAGGGCGCTTGTGAGCACACGGTGTGGTGGCCCGCTCCATGTGGCTAGGGGGTGGGTGCCTCTCAAGACACGGCTACAGGCCAGGTGGGGAGTGGGCCGGTCGTCACACATAATGTGGGGACTGGAACTGTCCCTAGTAGAGCCTGATGATGAAGCCTTTCTCCTTCTCCTCCCAGGATGGCACCTAGAGATCTGCCAGGGCCTGTTGCTCCTGTTACACCCACTGTGCCTATCATGCTGTCAGCTGCTGAATTGAAGGCCCCCATTGTAGACAAAGTGAATGCAGCCCATGACGCTGAACTTACCCTTCTTGTCTGCCCCCAAAGGGTCCGGCACCTGGTTCTGAGAAGCCATTGGCGGCTCTTGGAAGTACAGATCGAACTGGCAATTAGCTTGAGTGGCACATGTCCGGTAAATTCCTGCAGGAGGATATTGTCGAAGAGGCCATGTCGGTCTATTGCAGAATCTGGACCTCAAGGATTCTATAGCCCCCCAGGTGGGTCAAGTTACATCAGATGCCTACAGCCGTTATTTCACGCCCCCTCTGGCTGGATTCCCATTCCTGCAAAGCGTTTGAAGTATTAGGGGTGGTCCAGACTTTACCTTGTCCAGGGGTTTGGTGACATGTAGGTGGAGAACTCCCTCTGGAGGGCATATCGAGCTCCAACTTCGCCCTCAGAGCCATCACCTACCTAGACTATACTTCCCAATCCCTGCTCAAGGACACTTGCCTGCTTTTTTCAATCTTGCAGGAGGGGGGTAGATTCTGCAGACATGCTGGAGATTGTTGAAATGGAGATCCTGTTCTGCCCAGATATCTCCCATGATCCCTTCTGAGACATTACCCTGCAGATCTTGTCAGAAGTAACAGCAAGAAGACAATTCTGGCTATGGGTATGGAAGGGTGAGGTCTTGCAGAAGGCTATTTTGCTGCAACCTAAGTTACTAGGGGAATCCAGACGTGGACCCCTTGCTCACTATTCTTAGAGAGGCACAGCTCCTCCCTACTGATGAGGTCCAACCAGACCGAAACACGTGTCTGGGGATGCTGTTGGTACTCTTGTTCAGAGGAGAATTGCCTAGCATTTCGGTGCTGGACTGCCCCAGGGCAGGACAAATACTGATATGTTTAGGATATTTCTTCTCTGTGAAAGATAGTGAGCTAAAGACTCTGGGTAAGTCTCTCGCAACCAGGACTAATGTCTGGCAGAGGGACTCCCAGGACCCCCCTTGTTAATTTGCATATGCAAGTAACTTTGGGTCTCACCCTAAGTTACTAGGGGAATCCAGACGTGGACCCCTTGCTCACTATTCTTAGAGAGGCACAGCTCCTCCCTACTGATGAGGTCCAACCAGACCGAAACACGTGTCTGGGGATGCTGTTGGTACTCTTGTTCAGAGGAGAATTGCCTAGCATTTCGGTGCTGGACCGCCCCAGGGCAGGACAAATACTGATATGTTTAGGATATTTCTTCTCTGTGAAAGATAGTGAGCTAAAGACTCTGGGTAAGTCTCTCGCAACCAGGACTAATGTCTGGCAGAGGGACTCCCAGGACCCCCCTTGTTAATTTGCATATGCAAGTAACTTTGGGTCTCACCCTAAGTTACTAGGGGAATCCAGACGTGGACCCCTTGCTCACTATTCTTAGAGAGGCACAGCTCCTCCCTACTGATGAGGTCCAACCAGACCGAAACACGTGTCTGGGGATGCTGTTGGTACTCTTGTTCAGAGGAGAATTGCCTAGCATTTCGGTGCTGGACTGCCCCAGGGCAGGACAAATACTGATATGTTTAGGATATTTCTTCTCTGTGAAAGATAGTGAGCTAAAGACTCTGGGTAAGTCTCTCGCAACCAGGACTAATGTCTGGCAGAGGGACTCCCAGGACCCCCCTTGTTAATTTGCATATGCAAGTAACTTTGGGTCTCACCCTAAGTTACTAGGGGAATCCAGACGTGGACCCCTTGCTCACTATTCTTAGAGAGGCACAGCTCCTCCCTACTGATGAGGTCCAACCAGACCGAAACACGTGTCTGGGGATGCTGTTGGTACTCTTGTTCAGAGGAGAATTGCCTAGCATTTCGGTGCTGGACTGCCCCAGGGCAGGACAAATACTGATATGTTTAGGATATTTCTTCTCTGTGAAAGATAGTGAGCTAAAGACTCTGGGTAAGTCTCTCGCAACCAGGACTAATGTCTGGCAGAGGGACTCCCAGGACCCCCCTTGTTAATTTGCATATGCAAGTAACTTTGGGTCTCACCCTAAGTTACTAGGGGAATCCAGACGTGGACCCCTTGCTCACTATTCTTAGAGAGGCACAGCTCCTCCCTACTGATGAGGTCCAACCAGACCGAAACACGTGTCTGGGGATGCTGTTGGTACTCTTGTTCAGAGGAGAATTGCCTAGCATTTCGGTGCTGGACTGCCCCAGGGCAGGACAAATACTGATATGTTTAGGATATTTCTTCTCTGTGAAAGATAGTGAGCTAAAGACTCTGGGTAAGTCTCTCGCAACCAGGACTAATGTCTGGCAGAGGGACTCCCAGGACCCCCCTTGTTAATTTGCATATGCAAGTAACTTTGGGTCTCACCCTAAGTTACTAGGGGAATCCAGACGTGGACCCCTTGCTCACTATTCTTAGAGAGGCACAGCTCCTCCCTACTGATGAGGTCCAACCAGACCGAAACACGTGTCTGGGGATGCTGTTGGTACTCTTGTTCAGAGGAGAATTGCCTAGCATTTCGGTGCTGGACTGCCCCAGGGCAGGACAAATACTGATATGTTTAGGATATTTCTTCTCTGTGAAAGATAGTGAGCTAAAGACTCTGGGTAAGTCTCTCGCAACCAGGACTAATGTCTGGCAGAGGGACTCCCAGGACCCCCCTTGTTAATTTGCATATGCAAGTAACTTTGGGTCTCACCCTAAGTTACTAGGGGAATCCAGACGTGGACCCCTTGCTCACTATTCTTAGAGAGGCACAGCTCCTCCCTACTGATGAGGTCCAACCAGACCGAAACACGTGTCTGGGGATGCTGTTGGTACTCTTGTTCAGAGGAGAATTGCCTAGCATTTCGGTGCTGGACTGCCCCAGGGCAGGACAAATACTGATATGTTTAGGATATTTCTTCTCTGTGAAAGATAGTGAGCTAAAGACTCTGGGTAAGTCTCTCGCAACCAGGACTAATGTCTGGCAGAGGGACTCCCAGGACCCCCCTTGTTAATTTGTATTTTGCTGCAACTGCCATTTCTTTATCAGCTCCTGTTTGGTGCTCAGAGAACTGGTTAAAGAAGCACAGGCGGGGAACAGATTGCCATCACCCATCAACCCAAAGGCTACTACCCTGCGTAAGCGAGGTTACAGATAACAGTGCCAGGGGACACTTCAGCCTTCCTGGGGGATTCAAAAGGGGACGATTTTAGGGTAGGGGTACCTTCAAGGCAATTCCAGCCAGTATCAATTTGGGTCCCTCTCCTACACCCTCCTGACTTCAGGTCAGCCCTCAACCATGCCCCACCCCAGGCTGCCGCATAGAGGGGTGGGAGGATGCCAGTTGGACTTTCAACATGAATGTAATAGGGAGGCCTTCACCACCAGGGTCTTGGACATTGTCAGAGGGGGCTACTGCAAAGAGTTCCTTTCTTCCCCCAGACACAGGGTTGGTGGTCACCCCTTGGACCAGGAAAATGTTGATAAGGATAGCTCTGCAGCAGGAGAGGGAATAAGGGACTTGCTCATCAATTAATAATCCGTGGTACTGGTTCCACACAGTGAAAGGGACTTGGGAGTGTTTTCTATCCTGTTCTAAGTACAGTAGCCTTTGGAGGCCTGGAGATCAATAATCAATATCTGTAAGATGGACACCTGGGCTTCCCCTGACACTTTCATAGGGAATTACAAGTTATACCTGGGTCCCCCATGCCTCCTTCGTCTGTGCTGTGCTGCGCTTCCTGACTGATTGTTTGTTTGTTTGTTTGTTTATTGAATTTATAAAGCGCACCATGCCCGGAGGCAACAGGGCGCCGCAAAGGTTATGCAAGGCTTACAAAGTTACATAGTGGTAAAGAGTATGAAATGACATGTATAATACAATGATTGAGTTCACTATTAAATAACACTTTTTGCACAGCTGGTTTTTGATGTTTTTATTATTCAGTATCCTGTGTACTGCTTTTGAGCTCTGATTAGTTTAGGACTGGGACGAAGTAGAGGGACGAAGAGGCAATGCCTTGATTACTTACCACTGATCCCATTACTCTGAGTCCCCCCAATGATTGGGTATTTCTTTCTTGCATCCGTATTCATGTGGTTCCTGTGCCTGAGGCAGGAGGCCTCATTGGGTTAGGACTGTGACAGGGAAGAGTAGGACTCAGTGTAATGGGATTACCAGTAAGTAATCAAAGCATTATGTGCAATACGCCTGCTGCCAGACACGTGATTTATACATGTTGCATAGCCTATCCGTAACAAACTATGTATAGACATAGAAGAGGATGACAGAATATGAGGATTCTCCAACACTCTCATGTGGGTGAGATGAGGACAGGGCAAATGAGAGAAGATTCAGTAGGAATCCGCTATTTCTGAGGTAAGCAAACATCAATGCGCACCTTTTCATTGCACTGTTCAAATGGAATAATTCGCTTTTATTTTCTGTTAATTCACAGCTGCCATTTGGTAAGTAACAAAAACAGATGTCTAGTTAAAGCAATGCTGCATGATGACACGTTTTGAGAATACGCAAAACAAATGGCATATGCCAGCTTGGCAATAGAGCTGATTTGCTACAGGTGCAAACTCGTTAGGAGCATTGGCAATGTCCTCTTAAGTTTGGGTAGCATGGGACTTGAGGCGCCTTCCTGAATGTCCCCGGCTCAATAGCCTGTAGCTAATGGTCTACCACTATTGAAACTGGACTCTCACTCTCAGGTGTAGGAGTACTGCTGTCATGCTTGTCAGGATTTGGAAGGGCCTGCACAGCAGCCATGAAGACAGCTGTCGTAGGTCTCCAGCAAAGTCACTGCAGCCTCTTACCATATCATCTTGCATGGTAAGCGTCTCTGCTGTATCAAGAAGCAGAGAAACCTCCTCTGCTATATCAAATACGAATCTAACGGTGAAAGTGGCTCCTGGGACATGGTTTGTGTGACATGTTTCTGTTGAGACATTGGCTTGGTACTCTGTATTTAAGGCCCTCACACGGTACATATTGAAGCTTCTTACATCGCCTTGATGAACCATGCTTTTTGAAATGTCTACTTTAGGGATTGCAGTGTGTGCTGGATCCATTACTACACACTATGCCACTGGAATTCCAATGCATGCCTCTTCATTGTTAACGGTCATGCAGCATGGCTACAGGTGGCCACTATAAAATGTAATGCAAGTACATCAAGAGGGCTACATGCACCTGATAATTACCATAGGCAGAAAAACATTCACACAGTAATATTGATGCATTTGTAGTGCAATGCCTCGACACATTGGCTGCATACGTGGCAGCTGGCAGAGACTCCTGTCCACACTCACCTAATACATACACTTAAACATGCAAAGGGCAAACATCATATGGCCAATTTTGCATTTTCTCCTACAGTCTTGTTTGTTTGTTTGTTTGTTTATTATTTATAGAGCGCTCCACACCCGTAGGTATCTGGGCGCATTACAAGAAAATGCAGTTTCTTAGTTACAGTACAAGCAAATTACAGGATATAATAAAGCAATATGCCAGAGTGGTGGGGGCATTACCGACTCAGGTAATGCCCCTGGGCCCATAGTTATAGGCTCGAGCGAAGCAGGGGGCGATGGCAGCCACCCAGCCGCAGGGAGACTCGGAGCGGGGATGGCCCCTCTTCGAGCCTCCTCATTGGCTGAGGGGCTGCCACGCCCCCCGCCGAGGACAAGGCGGCTGGAATCCCAGCCGAGAATCGAAGGATTCTCGGCCTGGTAAGGACCCAGCGAGAGCCAATCAGAACGCGTGTTGCATTCTGCTTGACTCTCACCGGGTGCTAATACATAATACAATACAATACAGTATAATACACAAGTTTACAGGTTATAATACAATACAATAAAAAACATGGCAAGAGCAGTTGTTGACAGTCAATGAACAGTAATATACAGGGATACAGAAGTGAGGCTGGAGTTATTTTCTGGTTGTGGACCGTAACAGGGTGGGAGTTCTTTGGAGGTGAGCCAACGTTTGATGCTCTTCCTAAACTTGTAGAAGGATTGGTCAGTTCTTAAGGTGGTAGGTAGGGAGTCCCAAAGTCAGGCCACCTTGACAGGAAAGCTGCTGCCACCTGCTTTGATCAGTAGGTACCTGGGGACTTTAAGGCAACCTGAATTAGTGGGTCTAGTGTGTCGAGAGGGGATGTTCCTGATTAATTTTTCAGTAAGGTACTGGGGGGCTGCATTATTGAGGCATTGTGAGTCAGGGAGGTTGTTTTGAGTTGACTTCTGTCCTTGATGGATAACCAATTGTCTTGTCTGATCACTGAAATGTGTGTGTGTGTGTCTTCTGGAAATGCCAAGGGCTCGTCTAAGTGCATTGTTTTGAAAAATCGGGAGTTTGTTGATGATGTATTTGTTGGCTCCTAACTACAGGGAATTGCAATAGTCAATTTTGGAAAGAGGTAGGACTCTAGCCAGCGTAATGCAGCTTTCTGTGGAGAGAAATGGCTTGCAGGCATGGATTAGCTTACAAGTGTAAGCTGTTGACGAGGCTGTGGCACTAACTTGTTTACGCAGGCTCAGGGAGGAGTCTAAATAGAAACCCAAGGTTTTTACCTCTCTGGCAACCTTGATGTCATTGCAATCAATGTTGAAGGAGAGGTATTGATTGTCCAATTTCTTCTGGTTGGAGGGAGTGGCTAGGAGAAGCAGCTCAGTCTTCTCATCATTCAGACACAGGCCATGTGTGGCCATCCAAGCCTGAATGATGAGATAGATTTTGTTAACCAGAGCTAGATCCTTCTCATGGTCGCCTGTCAGAGGTATGGGGATCTGGGCGTCATCTGCATAGTTAGTGTAGGTGACACCCAGATAGTCTAGGTCATCAAACAGTGGTTTGGTGAACACATTATACATGGTGGGCGAAACACATGATCCTTATGGGATTTCGCAAGTTATAGGGATGGGGTCAGCTGCTGCCGAGGAGGAAAAGACTCTCCTCAATCTGTTGCTTAGGAAAGATCGGATCCATGCCGTTGCTTACTGTGAGAAATGGCCCGCTGATGATATGTGTTTGCAGAGCACCTTGTGCTCCACCAAGTCAAAAGCAGCTGACAGATCTAGCAGAAGCAAGAGGGCAGGTTTTACTTTGTCTTTCAGGTCATCAATCTGGATCTTCAGGTCAATCAGGGCTGTTTTGGTGCCATGTTGTGGTCTGAAGCCAGATTGTCCTACTAGTTTATTAGTTTCTAAGTATAATTGTACTTGGATATATGCTGCTTTATCGATGATCTTTAATAGAAAGGGGACTGTTGTGATGGGTCTAAAGTTGGTGGAGATACTCGGGTCTAGAGAAGGTTTCTTGAGAAGCGGGAGTACCCATGAATTGTTTAGATTGGTGGTAACGGTAAATGTGTGGAAGGAAGAATTGATAAGCGTGGCAATGAATTGGGCTAATTCTGGTTCCATGTAATAATGTCCCCTCAAAAATATCACCATGCAAAAAAATTGCCGAAAAATGGCTTTTTTTTGTCGAGACATAATTACATGGAACATGCAGGGGACATCCCTGGAACCCCCAAACCCTTTTTTATTTTTCATGGGGAGTGGGGGACACCCTCGCAACCACCGCTGCCCCTGTCCCTATATATATTGTCACCTATATAATGTGGCCACAACCTTTTCCTGGTGACATCATATACGGCGACCATATATATAGGTATAATATTACCTGATACCCTAATTCACTGGCAGCTTCTTTAATGGTTGATGCAGGACAGGAATTTCCTTGGCAGTTAGAGGGTTTGAGTGAAGCTATGATGTTTTCCACTTCTAGTGTGGATACTTCGGTGAATTTAAATCATTGAGGGGGTTTAGGAAGGTTAGGGTAAGATTTCAAGTTGTTTGCTTCAGTTTCTTGAGTTTGAAGATTGGTTCTTTTGACAGCTATTTTGTTTTGGAGTAGAGTGATCTTGTTAGCTAATGCATCTTGGATCTTGGTGCACCAAGTTTTGTCTTTGGTGCAGTTATCTATTAGGGGGATGGGAGACTCCAGTTCTCTTAATATGGTAAAGAGTTCTCTGGTGCTTGAACTGTCTTTATCAATCCTGTCGTTGTAGGTGTCACGTTTAGCTGAGAGAATGTCTGATTTGACGTTAGCTGTGATTTTGAATAATTTATCTTTGTTGGCTGGTGTGGGATTGTTTTTCCAAGTAGCTTCCCATTTCCTTTTTTCATTTCGTACGGATTTCAGTTTGGGAGTAAACCAGGTGTTCATGTGTCCTTTAGGTTTGCCTTTACACAGTTTAAGAGGTGCGATTTTGTCTAGAGCTAGTGTGATGGTATTATTGTATAGATCAACTATTTCTGCCGGTTCGGAAGAGGCAGGTGGGAGATTAAGTAGGGGTTGGAGAAAAGGTTTGAGATTGTCCACTGTAATATTTCTTTCATTTCGGGTCTGGATGGGCGGAACAATAAGGTTTTGCTTATTCAGAGTTGTGCAGTCTAAGATGGTAAAGGTGAGTAGGGAGTGGTCAGTCCAGGGGTATGGTTCAAAGGAGGTAATGGTGGTTACGCAGTTAAGGTCAGCAACCCAATCTAGGGTTCTTCCTTTTTCATGTATGGGTAGATGAACTCTTTGTGTGAGGCCTAGCTCAGTCAAGGAGTTCACCAGAGTTGTGGCAGGTCAGTTGTTAGGGTCGTTGAGACCTAGATTTAAATCATCTCATATTAGGATTTGTGAGGAGTGTTTAGTATTAGTGGAGAGTAGAGTGATAATATCTTCCTCAAAGGAGCCTATGGGTCCAGGGGGTCTGTAGATTAGGTGCATTGTTATGGTACGTGAGTTATTGAGAGGAAGTTTAACTGACATCAGTTCACAAGAGTTGAAAGGCGAGTGAGGGATTATTCTAAATCCCAAATTTGATTTGACAATAAAGGCAATTCTGCCTCCTTTAGATGATTCTCTGTTGGATCTTAGGACCGTCTAGTTCCGGCGTAGCAATAAGGCGAGAGGGACCTACAGCAGCATGTAGCCAGGTTTCAGTTATAGCTAGGGAATCCACTTTTTGTCGATAATTAGGTCAGCAATGTCTGCTGCATGTGCATCCAAGGATCTGGCATTGATCAGTGCACCACCGATAGATGTAGAATTGTTGCATTGGTCGTTGATGACATGGGTGGAGACTGTCAGCCTGGCTTGAGTATGGTCTTTTTAGGATTTAGGGAGGGTTTTTTTGTCGCCTGTGGTAGGCTGTCTGTGGGGGGTAGGCCTGGTGGTATTCTGTATGATTTGCCTAATCTGGTGCCAAGTCTGATGTTCCTGATAGGGCAGGGGCAGTTCCGTACAGGTCTGGGGTAGACTTCCTGAGACGTTAGGTTATGGTCCAGTCTGCTTGTTTTATCACCTGGAGGATTAACATGAGGGTAATTAAGGTAGTTGGGGGCGAGGTCTTCTGGCAGAGGAGGTGTGGCTCTGATGATCACAGGTTTCAATGGTGGTAAGAATAGGGTGGGCTTGATCCGCCCTGGGAGGATCAAGAGAGGCAGAAACAGGGTGGGTTTGATCCAGTTTACATTGTTTGCATGGGTAGGCATAGTGACTGGAATTCGATTTGTTTGGGTCAGTGTCTTGGTGAGTGATAGCTGGGACCTAGATTGATTGGCTATAGCATCTGGTAGGAGAATGGTGTATAGGCAGAGCTGAAGTATGGCTCTAAGGGTGGTGGATGTGGCATACATTGTTGAAAACATCAAGATGGGTCTGTGTGGGTCATAGATAATAATGTATTGGGGTTGCATTCACTAGAAATCACAATGGGAGTGAGGGCATTGCAAAGACATGTGAATCACTAAAAATCGCAATGGGAGCAAGGGCAATGCAAAGATCACAATGGGAGCAAAGGCATTGCAAAGAAATGTGAATCACTAAAAATCACAGTGGGAGCAAGGGCATTGCAAAGATCATAATGGGAGCAAGGACATTGCAAAGACATATAAATCACTAAAAATCACAATGGGAGCAAAGGCATTGCAAAGAATGTGAATCACTAAAAATCACAATGGGAGCAAGGGCAATGCAAAGATCACAAATGGAGCAAGGGCATTGCAAAAACCTATCAATCTCTAAAAATCACAATGGGAGCATGGCCATTGCAAAGACATCTGAATCACTAAAAATCACAATGGGAGCAAGGGCAATGCAAAGATCACAATGGGAGCAAGTGCATATGAATCACTAAAAATCACAATGGGAGCAAGGGCATTGCAAAAACATATGAATCTCTAAAAATCACAGTGGGAGCAAGGGCATTTCAGAAACATGAATCACTAGAAGTCATAATGGGCTAGATATGAGACACGCAGACACTGATGATTCAGATGGATGGGCATTACTATATAGATCATTAAAATGTGGAATTAACATTAGTCTGGGGGGTCTAAGCAGTTTCAAGTGTGAGGGATGTATAGTCACAAAGAAGCATTGGGTGCTGGGCCTAGCAAGGGGCTACGGGGGCAGGAGCAGCAGACTCACACAATGTAAGTTAACATCGTATGTAGAGGTCGGGTCAGGCGGTGGTAGGGTTATCTTGGGATGCAGGCGACCGACGTGGCAGGAAGCCTGGAGACAAAGTCAATGGTGTTGAGCAGCCGATGGCGGGGCATTACACATGAGGTGTGCAGGCTGCGTGGGGTACAAATGTAATAGAATGTTTGGCATGGTGGATTCCGAGTCGGGAGGCTGGAGGGATGGTACTCAACGTTAGGGGCCAAGGCTTTATGGCTAGTAGGACAGGCGCAGACAGATATGGGAGCGAAGATAATTGGTTAGGAGGAAGAGGGATTGCGCTCACCTTGCTGAATGTAAGGCCGTTGCTTGCCGTGGCGAACAGGGGCAAACAGGGCCTTTTTCTTGGCCTCCTTCGTGGGCCGGCGTTTCCGCCTGTCGGTGAATTGGATAGGCTGATAAAGCGTCTCAGTTGCATGGCAATGGGACAACAGCCGTTTTGAAAACAGACGGCAGGTTGGAATAACGAAAACGCAGGCACGTCACAGCTATCAGTGAGCTGAAAGTAGGTAGGGCTTACAAATGCGCTTCTGTGCACATAAGAAAGGTTTTCATATATTCAGTGGCCTCACCGTTGCAATGGAGCTGGAGGCAGAGTGGACCTCAGAAGCACGAATGGCGCTGCAGTGTGTGACAGTCACTGGGCGGCAAGCAGGCTGCTCCAGATGGTGGCTCCTGAAGTGCTGGAGTGGAAGCTCCTGCCCTCTCCACCAGAGTGAAGATGCATCTGGACAACTGGGGGGCAAATGTCTTGTCTCCCATTAAAGCTGTATCAACGTCAGACAAGCCATGCACTTCCTCTGCGACTATTGAACACTCCACCAAGGTCTCTTATGTAGTATGAGGTGCTTTTTTGGTGGATCATTCTACAGTTCCACTTCCTCGTGTGCACTTGTTGCCAATTTTCCTTTGTAGCACTTTTGTTGTCATACCAACCTATTTTCATGTCCTCTACTCTATGATGTGTAACTCCAGTGCATTTACCTCTGTCTGCATTTTAGGCCATAGAGCCATTTTGGTGTTCTCAGCAATCTCAGTGCAGAGAGTTTCCAGAGAGTTTCTTATTCACAGCTGGCTCCTCCTTCGCTAAGATGCTTAGATCATCCTCTGTAAGACTCTTCATCCTCATTCTGGCCTCTTCACTGGACTGACATACATTCGGTGTGGATATAGCACACTGAAGCATGTTTCCTCATGTTTGGTGCATTCTCTGACATTCAGACTTGTAAGCTCAGTCCTTCCCTTTACATTGTTTGTGAGTGCGCGGGTGCTATGTGATGTCACCGTGGTTGTTGCTTATCTTTTTGTGAAAATGAGCAGGTCATTTGCATGTTTGCTATGAATCGATAATGCTGTAGACAAGTTTTAATCATTTCTTCTTCACACTTGTGAGTCAATATTTTTTGCTGGCGCAAGCCACAATTATGTTAGCTTATGCGAATCTGGCATGACATGCTTCGTAAATTACACCGTATTAAGACCCTCACCATAAAAACTATCAATTGAGCAACTACTATTATAAAGCAGCAAAATGAAAAGTAAGGGAATAAGTAAGGCAAATAATAAAAGGATGTATGCTTAGAACAGCATTGAGGAGCTTGAATAGTAGGATGGAAATGAGTGGGAAAAAAAAGGTTTACAGAAAATGTGATGGAGAGAATGAGAGGGAAATCAACTGTTATGCTCACCTGGTATCCACGGGGGTGCCACACAATACTTGATGGAAGTCTAAGTGCTACCCCAAACCCCTCTCTGCTTGGTTATGTGCCAGACGTTGGGTAGCGCCTATAACAGGAGAATGGAGGGTTAAGATCCTAGTTCTGTAATGGGTGGACTCCCACCTCTCTCTGGTCCAAATCCCCTCCCTTGGGGTTATTGCTCACCTTAGGTTTTTGTGTGTTGAACTCTCCGTCCTGCGTCTCTGTGCAGGAGCGCATGGTTGGTGTGTGCGTTCTGTGGACCTAGTTGCTTCACTGGTCCATGTGCCCTTATGTCGGGTCCAGACCGGCTGTGACTCTGACTCTGCTTGCTGTCTTCCAGATGAGTTATAATGTCTTTTCCGTCTTTATTCTGTCTCTTTCTTTCCCTCCGTTTTCTCTGTCTTCTCAGAGTCTTGCTCCACTACGCTGTTCCCTAACAATGTCTCTTTTTGTTTTCACAGGGATGGTTGTGATCTCGGAGTTGCCACGCCGATGGCAAAGACCATGGTGAGTTATTGATGTGCGGAGCGCTGCGCTGTTTATTGGTGTTAATCGCTAACCTGTGTTCTCTTCTCTTCTTTGTACAGGTTGCGGTGATGTGCGATCGAAGCGCTGCTTGCCCAGGTAAGTGTTTTGTTAATGCTGACTTTGTTCCTTCTGCCTTGCAGGTTGCGGTAAAACTTAGAGATGGGCGAGGTAAGAGAAGCGCAGGTTGCTACAGGGACTCGCTGCTTGCCCATGTAAGAATTGTAATTAATGCTGTCCTTGTTTCTTTACCTTTGCAGGTTGCAGCGAACTCTGGAGATGGGCGAGGTAAGCGAAGTGCAGGATGGATTCAAGGCTGGTTACTTCACAGGTAAGTGTTCTTGCCCGCTAATGCTGTTCTTGTTCTTCCAGGTTATTAATGGGATCTGGATCTAGGGCTCACGATCTGGCCGCAAGAGAAGTAGATGAGCAGGAGCTGGACACAGTGAGCATTACGCTGCAGGAGTGCTGAATAACGCAAAGCATGTTCTGCTGTTTGGGTGTGGTTTAAATAGCCCAGGTAAAGTAGTTCTAGGCCAAGTAGTTCCAGGCCCAGCCACACCCAAAACACTAGACCGCATGGCTTGGTTCTAAAGAACTGAGCTATGTAATAGGCCTCCATGTTGGATTAAGGTCCAAAACTGGTATTGCTTTATTCCTGATAATGAGCCTGCCGCCTAAGGCGCCAGGACTGACTCCATATATGTTTCTGATGGAGTTTTAAGACCCCTGGACAGTATGAAGGTGTTACGCTCACCTGGTATCCACTGGGACACCATCCAGCCCTGGTTGGATGATTTGCACTCTCGAATCCTCTCCCGGTCCCTTGGTAAGGCATCTGGTTAAAGATGGGTCTGCAATATAGGAGAGCTGGATTCAATACCAGATTGTCTTTATGTTTTCCCACCTCCCTTGGCCTCAACTCCTTCCTCCCCTTTGGGCCCTCTCCTCACCTTAATACTGTAAAAGGTGGATTCTCTGTCCTGCTCCTCGTGGCAGGGGAGCGTAGATGTGGGGGACGAGCAGCAACCAAGTTACTTCACTGGTGCAAGTCCCCCTGTGGAAATCCAGGCCTGCTGCGACTCTGTAGGTTTGCTGCTTTACAGTCTTTATATGCAGTTCTTATGTTCCTCTTCGTTCGAATAATGATGTCTTGCTTCTTTCCTTTTAGGTATGGAAAGGTATTTTGCTGTTGTCATGCAGTTTGAAGATGAGCATGGGCCGTTAGGCAAAAGCACGGTGTGGGCGATGCTGTCAGTGAGTAATGCGCGATGCACAGCGCTGTTTCACCTTTTATTTTGCTAACCTGTGTCTTTTCTCTCCTTGCAGGTTGCGATGTTCCCCGCCGAGCGCTGTAATGTTCCAGCATTGATACTGACCAGGAGATGACTACTCAGGTAAGAATTGTGTGGCTTTCTTCATTCGGGAGGAAACGTGAGTAAACACTTACTAATGCTGTCTTTCTTTCTCCTCTTTCCAGGTTATGATATTCCAGGATGCATGCGGTGCTGGATGATGGAATTCGTACCTTCAGGTGAGTGGAACTGAAGTTGGCAATGGATTGAAGACAGGATACTGTTCCAGGTCAGTTTCGTAGTGTTCCTTCTCTCTCTGCAGGTCCTTGGTTTCAGGTAAGCTGGCATCAAAACACTGGATATGGTGAGCGTTACGCTGTCCACAGCAAAATAACGCAAAGCATGTTCTGCTGTTTGGGTGCGGTTTGAATAGTCTCAGGTAAAGTAGTCCAGGTAAAATAGTCCCATGCCTGCCACACCCAAAGTAGTCCAGGTAAAGTAGCCCCAGCCACACCCAAAAGACTAGACCGCATAGCTCAGTTCCTTGTAACTGAGCTATGTGTATGACTCCATGTTGGCTGAACCCCCCCAAGTTAAATAGTCCCAAGTAAATAGTCTCATTCTAATGTTGGTCTTCATGATGGTTATGAGACTGGCGCCAAAGGCGCCGGGTCTGAATCCAAGAGAGTCTTGGATGAGGTTTTAAGGCCTTTGACCTGGCCGTAACTGGAAGGCTGACTTGCCAGTAAGGGCCAGGGTCAAGGGTCGTGACAGCACTCCCCCCAAGGCCCCTCTCACGGTGGCACTTCTGCCTGGTCCTGGTTTGGCTGGGTAGTTCTGATGGAACTTTTTAATTAAGCAAGGTGCATGGATGTATTCACCAGGTTCCCATCATCTGTCTTGAGGGCCGTATCCCTTCCAATCAACTAAGTAGTATAGTTGGGATCTGGTGTATTTCGAGTCTAGAATATCCTTTACTTCAAACTCTGATTCTCCGTCAACTAATACTGGTTTTGGTGGTGTTGTAACCTGAGTACCGGGTTGTACCGGTTTCAGGAGTGATATGTGAAACACAGGATGAATCTGCATAGTGGGTGGTAGGGCTAATTTAACTGCCACTGGATTTATTATGGATTCAATAGAATAAGGTCCCAGATATCGGGGACAAAAGGTCCGAGTCCCTTTTATGGGCACATATTTTGATGCTAACCAGACCTTGTCTCCAATTTGATAGTGGGGGGCTTTACTACGATGTTGGTCAGCACATTTCTTTTGTCTTTTCTTGGCTTGGAGTAAATGTTCTGCTGCTTCTTTGAAGGCCTGGGAAATAGTCGTATGTAGGGTTTTAACCACTGGAATTTCCAAAGGGGTTGGGAGATCCAATTCTGAAGTACGTGGATGTCTACCATATATAGTGTAGAAAGGTGTTTGTCCAGTGCTGGTGTGTAATTAAATATTATAAGCATATTCAGCCATCCATAACAAGTCCTTCAAATTTCTTTCCACTTGATGTAACATGCAACGTAAGTATTGTTCGAGGGTTTGGTTTGTTCTTTCTGTTTGGCCATCTGTTTGAGGATGGTGACTTGTGGATAGTCGAATGTCAATTTGGGCCATTGAACAGCATTTCCTCCAGAATTTGGATTCAAACTGACTACCTCAATCTGAGATCAAGACCGATGGAAAGCCATGTAGCCGTACGATTTTCTCCAGGAATACTTTTGCTAAATTGGATGCATTTGGAAGACCCTTAAAAGGAATAAAGTGTGCCATTTTAGAGAACAAGTCTACAACTACTAAGAGGTTGTTGAATCCTTGACTGGGATGTAGATCTGTAATGAAATCAAGGGACAGTGTGTGCCATGGTGCGGGAGGAATTTCCAATGGTTGGAGAAGACCAGCTGGTTTCTGCTTTTGGGACTTGTTTTGTGCACACACACCGCAAGATTGGGTAAATTGTATGATGTCTTTACGCCAGGTGGGCCACCAATAGTTTCGTTTTACTTTAGTTAGAGTTTTGGAAATTCCAGGATGACCTTCAATCAGGGAGTCGTGATAACCCGAAATAACCTGCTCTTGTAAATCTTTACTTGGCAAGTATAGACGGTTCCTAAAATATGGTAACTGGTCTTTAATGGTGTAATGTTCTTGTTTTTGAGTTCACCCTATGTCAATGTTGTCGTAAGACCCAGGAGTTTGTCTTCTGGAATGATGGCTACTGGATCTGGAGTTATGTATACCTTTTCATCAACACCCATGCGGGACAAGGCGTCAGCCTTTCCGTTTCGGACTCCTGGCCGGTAGGTGATCACATAGTCATATTCAGCAAAGAAAAGAGCTCACCACAGTTGACGGGATGATTGAGCCTTTGTTGTTTTTAGGTATTGCAAGTTTTGATGATCAGTTATGACTGTGACAGTATGTCTAGCACCAAGGAGATAGTGTCGCCATGCCTTGAAAGCTGATTTTACAACCAAGAGTTCTTTGTCTGTGATAGCATAGTTGAGTTCGGGAGGTGATAATTTTCGTGACCAGAAGACCACAGGGTATAACTGCCCAGTTCCTGGGTCCCTTTGTGAGAGGTATCGAATGGGCGGGGTTTCCCCTCAATAAATAATCAAGTTTCTGAAGTCCAAGGAGGAGGCTAGATCGGGGAATGTTCTGCCAAGTGTCAACCACCCATCAGGTCATAAGTTACTTAGAGAGGGAAAAAAACCTCTTGTCGTGTTGACTCAAGTGCCTTATAGCTTACGTGAATGGTGTAAGGGCATTGGGATTTACATATGCTTCCTTTATTAACCCAAATGTCTCAAAATCCTTTTCATGCGGGTGGTTGTCTCAGTTAAAACGTTTTCTAAAAAAGGGGTGATATGAGTAATTACAATGATAGTTTGTTTTGAAAAAACAAAATCACTTTTTCCGCACTGGAGGTGCTAGAAACCCATTTGATGCTCGGTTATGGTCTTTAGTGTCTTAATATCCCCTCCTTGTTTTGGAGATATCATGAGATGTTGTGGAGGGGCCACAACAGGTCAGGTCGACCGGTTTCAATGAGCAGGCTACACAGAATCCTGGTGTGGACAAAACACCATGTTGAACAGGATTTTGAGGCCACGAAGATGCATCTAAATAAAGTAGAAGTACCGCGGTGCTTCTTCGGATGTGCGTGCCTTCGCCTCAACATCCTCTTCACCATGCTGTTTTGTCCACACCAGGATCCTGTGTAGCCTGCTCAGGCTGTGCATGCTGTCATACCTACGAGGATAGAAAGTGACTGCGCTACTACATGAAGAAATCCATCGTCCTGAAGAAGATGGTTCTCAATTGTATATAACCATCGAAAACGGTCGACATGACCTGTTATGGCCCCTCCACAACATCTCTTGATATCTCCAAAACAAGGAGGGGATATTAAGACACTAAAGACCATAACCCAGCATCAAATGGGTTTCTAGCACCTCCAGTGTGGAAAAAGTGACTTTTTTTTTTCAAAACAAACTATCATTGTAATTACTCATAGCCCCCTTTTTTTAGAAAACATTTTAACTGAGACAACCACCCGCATGAAAAGGATTTTGAGACATTTGGGTAAATAAAGGAAGCATATGTAAATCCCAATGCCCTTACACCATTCACGTCAGCTATAAGGTGCTTGAGTCAACACGACAAGAGGTTTATTTCCCTCTCTAAGCAACTTATGACCTGATGGGTGGTTGCCACTTGGCAGAACATTCCCCGATCTAGCGTTCTTCTTGGACTTCTGAAACTTGATTATTTATTTAGGGCAACCCCACCCATTCGATACTTGTTTCCCCACATAACCGTCCTTTGTGTACAACTATACCCCTACGGTTAGGGATGACAATAAGTTTTCCTTTGGCCTAAAGAGGCCACAATTTGCCCTGTTGTTTATTCCCTTTGTGAGAGAACAGCTCCCATAGCCATGCTAGAGGCATCTGTTTCAACTATATAAGGGAGGACTGGGTGAGGATGCCATAGAACTGGAGCAGAAGTGAATTTTTTCTTAGGTTCTTGAAAGGCCTTCTCTGCTTCTTCGGTCCAATGGAATTTGTTATTGTTTTTTCTCAATAGTGATGTAAATGGATGCACTATTTGGGAAAATGCTGGGATGAATCGGCGATAAAAGTTTGCAAAGCCCAACATACTTTGGATTCCTTTAAATGAAGTTGGTGACGGCCAGTTAAGAATGGCATCTACCTTGTGCCTATCCATTCTGATACCTTTTGGTGTGAGGATAAAACCGAGGAACTCCACTTCGGTGACATGAAAAGAGCATTTCTCAAGTTTAGCATACAGTTTATGTTGGGGGAGTTTAGTAAGGACGGAGCAGACATGCCTGACATGGTCTTCTTTTGTAGCAGAATACACTAAAATGTCATCAATGTAAACCAGGGCGCAAAAGTCGATTAACTCTCACAAAACATCATTCATAAAGTACTGGAATGCAGCAGGAGCGTTGCAAAGTCCAAAAGGCGTTACCTGGTATTCATACAAGCCGTATTTGGTACGAAAGGCGGTTTTCCATTCGTCACCTTTCTTCACTCGAACAAGATGGTACGCCCTCCTAAGGTCCAGTTTGGTATAGATTTGGGCGTCTTTGACTTGATCCAATAATTCGGGAATAAGGGACAATGGGTAACATTTTTTTACTGTTATCTGGTTTAATGCGCGATAGTCGATGCAAGTCCTCAAATCTCCTTCCTTCTTTGGTATGAAGAATAAGGGACTGGCTGCCGGTGATTTAGATGGGCAGATAAATCCATTTGCCAGGTACTGTTCAAGATAAGATTTGAAATGGTGATCTTCTGGTTCAGTAAGTACATAGATTCGACCACAAGGAATTTGCACACCAGGTATGAGGTCGATCTGACAATCGTAGGGCCTGTGCAGTGGTAGAGTATTGGCTTGTTCTTTCTGGAACACGTCTTGAAAATCTTGGTATTCATTTGGTAGAGTACTAGTCACACCTAGTACAATCGCCGCCGTACTGGGAGTAGCAGATGTACATAAGTCTGTTTTCCCCTTTTCTTGGTAATAACAGGTGCGAGCACAATCATTGGAAAAGGCCAACTTCTTGGCACGCCAATCTATTAGAGGGTTGTGAGCTACCAACCATGGCATCCCTAAGATTAGTCGAAACTGAGGAGCTTTGTGAGATCGAATGCAATAGATTCTCAGTGTCCATCCCGGTACAGTAGGGTTAGTGCTGCTGTGCATTGGGTTACTGGTCCGGAAGCTATTTCTGTTCCATCAACAGTAGTAACTTTTTCAGTAGTCGACTTAGAGCATAAGGGAAGCCCCATCTCTGCTGCCAGATCTTGGTCTACATAATTCCCAAATGCTCCGCTTTCTATGTATGCTTCGACAGCAAAGATCTGAGACGGTTGTTGGTAATTGATCACAAAATTACTGGTAATGCAAAGTGTGAGGTCTGTGGCTGATCCTTCTCGCTCGACAAGCAGACCTCTACACTTGCCGGGCTTGGTAGTTTTCCGACTCCTTGTTATTATCTTCCTTCTCTGTGGCTCCAACAGTTCTCCTTGGTGGTTTCACAGGACATTCTTTGAGGAAGTGGCCTGATTTTCCACAATATAAGCATAATTGCTGTTGCCTTCTCTTGTCTCTTTCAGTTTTAGTTAAAGGGGGCCGTACACCTCCGATTTGCATGGGTTCACCGTTTTTTCCAATGTACGTCTAACATTATCCTTTGACTGGACATACACAGCTCGAGTGTCTAACCTTATCCGGTCTGCTTTTCGGTCTTGTAATCTGTGATCTAATTGCACCACAAGGTTGATGAATTCTCCACAGTCTTTAGGTGGGTTAACCACTTGAGCAAGGACATCCTTTAGTTCTCCTTGTAGACTCCGATGAAATAGTGTGGTCCTTTTTTCCTCAGGCCACCCAGCTTCAACGACTAGTCTGTTAAATGTTGCTATATATGTAAGAAAGTCTTGACTTCCTTGACGGAGTGACAAAAGTTTGTTGTCTAATGCTTGACCTTGGGTATGACGAGCAAAGAGTTTTTCCATTTCCATCTGGAAACCCCCAAAGTCATGTAACAATGGGTTATCCTGACTTACCAATGGTACCGACCAATCCGCAGCACTGCCACTCAGATATGACAGGGCAAAAGCAACCTGCGCTTGGTTGTTAGCAAAAGCCCCAGGTCTGCAAAGGAAATGAAGACAACACTGGTTCATGAACGTTGCATACTTCTTGGGGTCCCCTGTAAATCGTTCAGGTGGAGCTAAAGGAACAGCCCCAGGAAGGGTTATTTGTACTGGATTGGTGGAAGAAGTTGGTACAGGTGCTGGTGGAATGTTACCAGGCAATGTGGTCTGTCCTGCCTGTGATTGGAGCAATTGTCTACTTATTTCGTCGGTACGATCCTTAGTAACAATCAAATCCCTCCTAATAGCATTGCTTTCTTGCCTGGCTGAATGTACACGTTCAGCACGTAACTGTCCCAACAACTGAACTAACTGGTCAGTCTCTGAAGTCTCCATGGCGCCCAGGTGGATAATATTATTGAGGCTTTGCGTTCTGTTACGCTCACCTGGTATCCACGTGGATGCCATCCAGCCCTGGTTGGGTGATTTGCACTCTCAAACCCTCTCCGGGTCCATTGGTAAGGCCTCTGGTTAAAGATGGGTCTGCAATATAGGAGAGCTGGATTCAATACGAGATTGTCTTTATGTTTTCCCACCTCCCTTGGCCTCAACTCCTTCCTCCCCCTTGGGCCCTCTCCTCACCTTAATATTGTAAAAGGTGGATTCTCCGTCCTGCTCCTCGTGGCAGGGGCAGGGGCACGTAGATGTGGGGGGCGAGCAACGACCAAGTTACTTCACTGGTGCAAGCCCCCCTGTGGGAATCCAGGCCTGCTGCGACTCTGTAGGTTTGCTGCTTTACAGTTTTTATAAGCAGTTCTTAGGTTCCTCTTAGTTCGAATAATAATGTCTTGCTTCTTTCATTTTAGGTATGGAAAGGTATTTTGGTGTTGTCATGCAGTTTGAAGATGAGCATGGGCCCGTAGGCGAAAGCGCGGTGTGCGCGATGCTGTCCGGTGAGTAATGCGCGATGTGCGATGCTGTTTCACCTTTTATATTGCTAACTTGTGTCTTTTCTCTCCTTACAGGTTGTGATGTTCCTCGCCGAACGCCATAATGTTCCAGCAATGATACTGACCAGGAGATGACTACCCAGGTAAGAATTGTGTTGCTTTCCTCATTCGGGAGGAAACATGAGTAAACGCTTACTAATGCTGTCTTTCTTTCTCCTCTTTCCAGGTTATGGTATTCCAGTGTGCATGCGGTGCCGGATGATGGAGTTCGTACCTTCAGGTGAGTGGAACTGAAGTCGGCGATGGATTGAAGACAGGATACTGTTCCAGGTAAGTTTCATAGTGTTCCTTCTCTCTCTGCAGGTCCTTGGTTTCAGGTAAGCTGGCATCAAAGAACTTGACACAGTGAGCGTTACGCTGCCCACAGCAGAATAACGCAAAGCATGTTCTGCTGTTTGGGTGCGGTTTAAATAGTCTCAGGTAAAGTAGTCCAGATAAAATAGTCCCAGGCCTGCCACACCCAAAGTAGTCCAGGTAAAGTAGTCCCAGGCCTGCCACACCCAAAAGACTAGACCGTATAGCTCAGTTCCTTGTAACTGAGCTATGTGTGTGCCTCCATGTTGTCCGAACCCCCCAAGTTAAATTGTCCCAAGTAAATAGTCCCATTCTAATGTTGGTCTTCATGATGGTTTTTAGCCTGGCGCCATAGGCGCCAGGACTGACTCCAAGAGAGTCTTGGATGAGGTTTTAAGGCCTTTGACCTGGCCCTAACTGGAAGGCTGACTTGCCAGTGAGGGCCAGGGGCAAGGGTCATGACAGGAGGGCTTTAGCCCCACTGCTGCCAGGGGGCGGGTATACCTGAGGGGATCAGAGGCATGGATCGTGACATAAACTGAATGAAACTGAGACATGAAAAACCATGCAAGGGTAGGCAAATGAAGAATAATTGTGTGTGTGTGTGTGTGTGTGTGTGTGTGTGTGAGAGAGAGAAAGAGAGAGAGAGAGTGAGAGAGAGAATGGGGAGAGATATGGAGAGAGAGAACAGGCAAAGGAGGAAGAAAGAGGAAGCAAGACAGCAGAAGTTGAAATCAATGGAAACACCACTAAGGATCTAGTTTTTTTTAGAAATGCTAATCTAATTCACTGGACCCCCAACCTTATCACTTATCTGTGGTTAGCTCCCTACATGCAAACAGGCAAAACAACTTTAAGCAGATCATTTTACAAAAAGTATTAATTGAATGCAGGAGACCACAAACATCAGCACTTACCTCCTGTTGGGCCCCCACATGCAATCTCCTACTTTTAACAAGGTGCATTTTGAATGGCTTTGTATCATGTTAGCTAATATAAGAATAGCTGTTGTCTTTCAGAAATGAAAATGAGTTTCTGTACTTATGCAGCCATATTGCACAAAGTGCGTGCAGATTTATACACATATTTGAGTATTCTGCAAATAGAAGATAGACAGAATGTGTATTATGAGTAATGTGATAGATTGAGTTAAATTTGTTTGTAGGGCTACACTTTATCAAATTGTCACTACCAGTATAAAAATACAAAGATATTTTTTTCTTTTTATATGTAACATCAAAATCATCAACTTTCTTTGAAATCTGTCCGAACCTAAGATTTGTGTGTATCCAGGGCTCTGCTGTATTGAAACAAGTAATGCAAGTTTCAGTTTATCTGTAAAAACAGATATCAATCTCTATTGGTAACCCGTTAAAAGAGAAACAAAGTTTTGTATGTAAAAGACAAGACAAATAAGGAATACTTTCTAAATTGGGGATTCTTGCCCTGAAAGAGACCCCACATCCTACACAATGACAGGTGTATTAAGCATCCCTCTTCCCCCACTGGCACCTCTTGTGGCAGAAAGAATTTGGGCCCTGCGTGACATGTGGGATGAGAGAGCACACATAACAAGTGTAATTAGACCTCTCTCTCCCCACACGCTGTATATCATCATACCAGGCGTTTCCAGATGTGTGTCTTGCCTGCCCCCAAATGCATAGTGTGGTTGATCTGAATTCAACACACTCCTTTTTTCTCACGTGTTTTTTCCATTATGTCTTAGACTGCTGTCTTTGTTAAGCAGAAACCAGAGAAAAGCGAGAGTGAGAGACACAGAGAAAAGCCAAAACAATCCATAACACATTCATTTTTTGTTTGCGTGTACTGTTCCCATTAGTTCAAGGCAATTCTAATTCCTCCTCCACAGGCCTCCTGTAAAATCTAATAGCAGAGAAAAAAGCAAGACTTAACTGATTAATACTCCCCATAAAGTTTCTGTACCCTTCTCCTCTTCTCTGCGGGAGCATGTGCTGCTGACACTGTTGTTGCTGTTGTCTCAATGGACGTCTGAGAGATGGATCCATGCTTGCTTATTAGTCCCTTTTATCATGTTGGGTGTCACACACACCACAGTATGTGGCCCGTCAACCTTCCCTCTTTCCAATTACTCTTGCAATTTCATATAAAAACCTATTTGCTGGGATAGACGGGTTCTGCTGGTGGGAAGACGTCCTTTTCTTGCGTGCTTGTACTTGAGGTGTTGGTGGCCAGCTAGCTGGAACGTGGTTGTACCTGACGAGATACATAGGCAATTGCTTTGTTGAGTTCAGTCAAGTAAATTTTAAATTCTTCCCTCAACACCTGCGAGGAGTTATGAGCATCCAAAATTGTATGTGCAGGAGAGGAAGGTGCATGCATTCTCCTGCCAGTAACAATTTTGTGCATACTCAAATGGTGATGCGCGCCTGGGGAGTTATGTAATGCGAACAGAGAAAGATGGAGGAAATATAGACAATTTTTGTCAAGTGCAGTTGTTCACTTTGCTAAGCGCTCTTTAAGCAGGTCATTTAGTCTCTCAACAATGCCATTGACTTGCAGCCAGTACACTGAAGCCAGCCAGTGCTTTATTCCCCAAGAGTGCTGTAATCTACGTAAACATTTAACTTGCAAAATGATTTCCATTATAGGACCTTAATTCATCGCATATTCCCCATCTTGGAAATTCTTCCTGCACCAGAAATATAGCCGCCAATTTGGCATCATTGGGTGCACAGGGTCCCGCCTCAAGCCAACGTGAAAAGGAAAGACGACAACAAATACCTGTAAGAGTAAGAGGCACATCCATCTTGCATACCAACATAGTCAATATGCAAGTGCCAGAAGGGCCTTTATGGTCGTGGTAGCATTGCTTTCACTATTTTCAGTGTGTGCCCTGACAGAAATCAGCTGCAGGTGATGCAGTTTTCTGGAAATTCTGCTACAATTGCGTACAGCTTTGGGACAAACCACCTTTTGCTTCTTTCCGCAGCTACGTGTTATTTTGATATGTGGGCCAGGAAATGAAGCTCATCTAAAGTTATGGAAAGAAATGTTTTAGGCATCACTGGCTTTCCTGTGCAATTCTGCCTCTAGACCAGGTCTCTAGGTCTCCTTCTGTATCCATAAATCCTTCTCTTCTTGGGCTGCTTCTCCCTGCAGTTCAATCAATTCAACTATGGGCAGTGCATTGAATGATTCTGTAGCATTTGTGTTTTCACTCCTTTTATTACCTTTGTACCATCATGGGGACCTTTTCGTGTGCACCTGGAAAGAGCCTGCTGGTGCCTTCAGGCAGGTAAGCTGCTTCTTTGGCTGCTTTGTCGGCCATATCATTCCCATGGGGGATAAAGTCGTGGCCACCTGTGTGAGCGGAGCACTTTATTATTGCTACCTTCAACGGCACTGATAGTGCCCTAATAAACTGTTTTAATAATTCTGCTTGTTGGACAGGACACCCAACGCTTCTTCTGAACCCCCTCCTTTCCCATCACGCTAGCCCTGAGTGTACTATGGATATGACATAAGCAGAGTCAGAGAACACATTGACCACATGCCCTTCTGACATGTCTAATGCCCTTATAAGAGCCAATAATTATGCTGCCAGTGCTGAGCATAATTACTAAGTGTTCATGCAAGCAAACACAAAATTCTCCCCTTTTGTGGCCCACCACTGCCGCACCCATATGTCTGCATCTGTGTTCGAATCTATTATCGATGACCCATCAACGAACATCATGTCCCCACCATCTATTGCTTCTTCCTTCACCTGGAGGTTCCATTCTAATCTGTCCATGTAAGAGGCGCAGTCATGAATGTATTCTGCTTGTTCTGCGGACTCTGCTATAAATTTTGCTGGGTTCACCAAACAACACCTAACTACCTACATTGCTGGGTTTGTCAGTATTATCTCATATCCCAAACCCCTTTGAGTAGTCAATGTAGATTTTGACTTCACGTACAATACCATAGTAATCGTTGCTGTCTTCTATATTGCAAATACTGCAGCTGCAAGCACTTGCTCACGGGGGAAATGCCCCTGCATTACTGGGTCTAACAGTCCGCTGTAATATGCCTGGGGCTTTTGCTCCTGTGGTTTCTTCTGTGTGAGGACAGCTGTCTTCACTGTGCCATCAGAATCGGAGAACAGGTAAAACCTTTCTTTGTAGTTGGGAGTTGGCAACTCTGGTGTATGCACCAGTGTCTCTTTTAGGTCGGTAAAGTTCTCTTTACTTTCTTCAGTCCATTTAATGTGTGCCTTTCCCTTCAGTAAATCATTCAGTGCAAGAAGGAGTTTGGTGAATGTTGAATAGTCAAACACTCATGCCTGGCAATAGTTCAATAATCCCACATATTTTTGCATGTTTCACCATCCCGGGGGTGAGGTCTTGTGTATTGCCTTTACTCTTTCTGGTGTTATCCTTCTCCCTGTCGGTGGATAATATCTGCCCCAAGTATACTGCCTCTTCTTGACAGTACTGTAACTTCTCCTTGTCTACCTTGTACCCCTTGTCTGCTAGTAGGGTCAGAAGAGTGATGGAGTCTGCCCTGTACTGTTCCTCTGTCATGCTACACTCTAGGAGGTCATCCACGTACTGCATCGCTGTGCTGGGTACCTGTAAATTGCCAGGTCCATCTGTACTACTCCGTTCAACACACTGGGGGACCCGTAGTACCCCTGAGGTAACCTTGTGTGTTTAAATTGGACCCTGCGATGTGTGAATTCATTGAGATACCCCGAGTCAGGATGCAATGGAATAGAAAACAACGCATTCTTGAGACCAGTCACTGTAAAGTATTTGGCATTCATTGGTATGTTGCAGAATATTGTGGCAGGGTTTCGTATAAGTGGAAACTCAGCCTCTGCCCGGTTGTTCAGGGGATGTAAGTTGTGTATGAATCACCACGCCCCTCCCTTCACTTTCTTGATCGGGTATATGGCCGTGTTACATGGGGACATTGACATCTGTTTATGCTTTGTTGCCACAACGCGTGGAGCATCTCATAAATGCTCTGATCTGCTTCCCGAGAGAGGTGTACTGTTTTGCCCGGGACAGCAGTGCACCTTCTTTCAATTTTATGTGGACGGCCCTGCTCCTTTAAGCACCCCCACATCATGGGGCCCCTTTGTCCACAATGCTTCGGGGGACCTTTTATTAAGTCTTCTCGAGTTTAGGTCCCCTGTTTTTTGACAACTTGTGTCATATGCAATATCAGCCTTTCTAACACTCTTATGGGGCATGGGATGTGTAGTTGAAAGACCACTTGTCCCTCCTCTCCTCTTCCCTATCTGCAAAGAGATCTATGCCAGCCAGGTCAGTCAATGTTAATGTGGGATCGATAAACAGTACTGTACGCCATTCCATGTCATCCTCATCAGTCTCGCATAAGTTCACCATGTCTTTTCGTGTGATCACCTCCTCTAGATACAGCAGTATCCGAGGGCATGGGTTATATCATTGTGCCATGAGGGCCTGAATAGAAATTCGGAAGACAGCCTGAATGTCTTTCCTTTATCCCAGCCTTCCAACCCAAAAGTATCTGGTCCCTGTATAGGAACACCTCAGGGTACAGGGAATGTCCTCGTAATGTGCTATGGGCATAGTGGGCCTGTAAGATGGCCACCACCAGTGGGCCTGTAAGATGGCCACCACAATTGCCGGATATACACCAGATACACCAGTGGAGCGCACTATATCTTTTTCTGTTAATGAGATGGTAGCCTTCAACTTACTCAACAAATCCCTCCCCAGGATGTTAATGGGAGTGTCCTTTGAGTACAATAGAGGTGCGACAATGTGCTGCATTCCTATCGTTAGGGGTAAATCCTTTATAATGGGAACAGTAACAGGGGCCCAATCTCTATCACTTCTTTCCTGGGTAAACTCCTGGAAAATCTGTCCATCTCCCAGCTTACTCTGCACACTGAATCTGTTGGTTGTCTGCATGACCATCAGCCTGGCTTCAGAGCAGCCAGAGGCATGGAAACTGCTCACCTGAACACACTTGAATATCTGCTCACTAATCTCGATTGAAGCCTTCCTTCTGTCCTCATCGTCCTTGACCTTTCATCTGCTTTTGACATGTCAGTCATGCCATCCTGATCAATAGACTCTGTGAGAACCTGGGCATCACGGATCAGGTCCTGGAGTGGTTGTCCTCCTTCCTCCTGGACCGACCCTCTCAGGTCCAATTTGGGTCCTTTTGCTCCACCACCTCTCTCTCCACATGTGGTGTGCCCCAGGGCTCTAACCTCTCACCCTGGCCTTTCAATGTCTACTCGGCCCTTTTGGCCCACCTTATCTCTACCCTCTCCTCTAACTTTCAGTGTTATGCAATGACACTCAGTTCTCTTTCAGGCTCCCCTCAGCTTCCTCTCCTCTCTCGCTCATTCCTGATTGTCGACCCGTGATTCAGGATTGGTGCGCCTCCAGCGATCTCTACCTCAATGCCAGTAAGAAGGAGATCCTTCTCATTGGGACCCCTTCTTCCGCTTTCCCTCTCTCGCTCTGGCCGCCCTCCTTGGGCCCTCTTCCTTTGCCTGCCTGTGAGACAAAAAAACATTGAGGTCATCTTCGACTCCACTCTCTCCTTCTCTCCTCACATCACAGACCTTGCCAAGAAGTCAAACTACCATAGGTACCTCCTCAGAGGTATTCTCCCTTTTCTCACTTCCCCCAGAAGCTCAATGTCTCCAGAGCCGTGGTTCTCTCTAGACTGAACTACTGCAACCGCCTCTTTCTCATTCTGCCTTCCTCTACTCTCCACCCTCTGCAACTAATCCAGAACAGGACTGCCTGACTTGTACTTGGCCTCAAGCCCAAGAACTGTATCTCTCCAGCCCTGAAATCTCTCCACTGGTTCCCAGTGGCTGCAAGGATCCAGTTCAAGACCCTCTGCATCATCCATATGGCTTTCTGGGGCCATGGCTCTCATTACATCCGACTCTTTCTTCCAAAATACCTTCCTTCTCAAGCCCTTCGCACAGCTACTTCTAACTCTCTGAGGGTCAGACGCTTCTCCAGGCAGAGAGTGGGGGTAGATCTCTCTCCACTGCAAGTACCTCCCTCTGGAATGGCCTCCATCCTCCTCTCAAACTTGAGCCGCATCACCTGAAGTTCCGGAAGCAACTCAAGTCCTTCCCCTTCTCCTCTGCTTTCTCTCTCTCTCTCTCTCTCTCTCTCCCCTGCTGACCTACATGCTGCTGCACTGGCTGGTTGCTTACACAAACAAGAAATCCAAGAGCTGTAATGCAATACATTCTTCAACTATGGTCTAAGTTTCATGCTTAATATTCTTGGTATCAAAGATATCCTAATTTTTGTTTCCCTTGAAAACTGAATAGTAATCTAAAAAGTGGAAGAAGATAAAACTAGTGTTGAAAGTAATTACTGATATTTATTAGAAAAAAGACTTAAGTTGGTCAAAATCATATTAATTTAGAAATCAATCATGATGATAAAATACATATAATGAATTGAAGTACAGAAGTGTAACATTTTGGAGAACATATGAAAATGCCAAGTAGTGAATAGATACATTAATTCAGGAAAATATGAATTGTGAGAACTACCAATCAATCTTAGTGAAAAAATACATATAGAGGATTGAAACACAGAGATTGAACAATTAATGAAACACAAATAAGATGTAAAATAATGAATAAATACATATATGCAAAAAATGTGACTTGACAGGTCTGCCTACGTAAACTCTTCACATATACTGATGTCAAAAAGCGGTCTTAGAATGCTGTAACATCATGGAAGATCAAGTTCCATCAAAGAAAGACCTGACTACGTTTCGGCGGGCCACCTGTGAGGCCGTTGATGTAAAGAAATCGCTGTCCTCGGGGCAAAGTAAGAAATAATGATCCCTGCGGGGAAGCAGACAAACAAAAATGCTGAAAATTCTATGAAGGAATTGTAAAAAAGGCTTCCTATACACTTCTATATAGACTTCTTCAGTTAACAGGGTAAATAAACATATTCTTTAAGGGGTCAACAAGACTACTAATTTGGATTGTACAGAAAAGGAACCTTACCCAAGTCAATGTGGGGGGGGGGGGGTATTTTCTGGACAAGATTTTCTGATGCACACCCACTCAGTGTTGATCCGGCGCATGCAAGCCCGGTGAGCGGTCAGGGCCAGTACGCATCTGTAAGTCAAAATATTTGTGTTTTGGTTCCAACATTAACTTTTAGAACCAATTATCACAATTGATGTGTATGTGAATGAGGAAAAAAAAAAGAATTAAAAAAAAATGCATTCAGGCAGCTGCCTTATTCCTCATTAAATGGTGAAGTCCTAAGGTAGTGGGCTCGCCATCAGGAACCAGCTAAGGGCAGCAATTCAGTCTGGTAATAGTTAATTGGTTGCACAATCTAGATTATTAAATAATCTCGTATTAGTTATTCGGTTGCGCAATTTAAGGTATCTAAAAATTGACGAAATGGAGAAACAATGTGATGTTGCTTACTTGTCCGGGGTAAGTGAAATCAATCTTGATGAATGTCTGTCTGGTATTTCATGCAGTGTTAATGGAGTTTGGCAGGTTCCAGGTAAGGCTTGGAAACCTGCAGGGAAAGAAGATGGAAACCCTTGAAAATCATAACTGGCTGTTGTAGAAAAAGTTCTATTTACACATTAGGGAACTGGCACATATAAGGGTTGTGGGAGGGTGTATAAAGCTTAGTTGTAATTTAAGTGCTGCAGAATATGGCGAATAAATGCTGTGCATTTAGTAGTTGCACAGACTAGAGCCAGGACACTCACCCGCGGCATTGAATGAAAATGCTGCGTGGAGGATCGCTGTAACCGGAAAGAACTGGTCGGCTGGGATGCCGTGCATAGTATGTCCTCTAGAGTGGCTTGTGCGGGCCTGATTGGTTGGACGCGGCACACCCACCCATGCACAACAAGGCTGTAACACTTGTAGCATGACGTGGCACAGTCTCATAGGGCACTGATGGCTCGCCCTTCTTTGGGATGAGAATCACAAGGTTAGTGTGCATATTCAAGGAAATGCAGTGCACTTTAGAGCAATCGTTAAACAGGTATGTGAAAAGGGATGCTAATTACAACTCCGCATTTGGAAAAAAGGCTGTTTAATTGGTTGGGGGCGGCACATCTACCCTACGACCTTGTATGCACAATGAAGCTGTGACGCTTAGTACATGACGTGGCAGAGTTTGATAGGACACCGGTGGCACACCCTTCTTCGGGCTGAGAACCACCATGTGCATATTCAAGGAGACGCAGTGCACTATAAACAATTGTTGACAGGTGTGCAAAACATAATGTTCATTACGACTCCGCGCTCACAAAAAAGGCTGTTTAATGAGCCTTCATGAAGAAAAGGAAGAAGATGCAAAAAATGCTGTGTGCATGTAACGGACTTGATTGGTCCAAGAACGACAAACCCTCCTTAGCGTACCATTGCGTGTATTAGCATATTGCCTAGTTGAGGGCGGCCCACAGATGTGAGGTGGCAAACCTAGAAGAGGGCCTCATGCCTAAAACCTAATGAGTGTTCTAGTGGGCGTGCATCAGATGGTGTATGGCCAAAGTATTGCATGGTTCATCCATAGCCCTGCGATCGAATTACCAATCTGAGATCAGTAGAAAAAGCAATGGTATGGCAAAAAATGTTGCGTGAGTCATCCGTGAAGTTCAAAAATTGTACCAATCTGTATTAAACAATTTAGAAAAGTACTAGTACGCAAGAACCAAATGTAGTTGCAGATATGGGTGACCACATGTTTTTGTAATTTGATCACAATGGTGGAATGAATTCTTCATTTAATCCATGTGTGTGAGTTCCCAATGGAAAAATCCAATGTGCTTCTTTCTCTAGTAAACTTTTGGAATTGTTGGAGGAATCCTTTATTGTCTCCAGTATCCACCACAGGATGTCATTAGGTGAATGTTTCAATGCCAAATAATGGTTTACGAGGGGTGCCGTAGTTGTTTTGCATCTAATGCGGGAGCGGCGTTCAGATATTCTAATGTGTACCACTCTGCTGGTTTGTCCAACATATTTTAATCCACAAGGACATTCAATACAATATATCATGTTTTTCGTTTTGCAATTTGTAAGGTAGGCTAGAATCCATACCCGATCTCCAATTTTGAAATCTTTCATCTTTTTGGTGAAGGTGCATGCAGTGCATGAACCACAGGGGTAATGCCCTTTGGCAGATCGCAAATCCCACAGTCCAGTTTTTGGTAACTGTTTGCAAAAGCTCGAGTGTACCAGTTTATCTCGAATGTTCGAAGCTCTTTTTAGAGCAAAATGAGGTAAAGGTTCCTCGGGTAGACCCAGTTTAACAATATCCCAGTGTCTGAGAATGATTTTTTAAATTTGAAACACTTTAGTGCCATGAGCCAGGACACAGGTCAAATCTTCTGTTGTCAGGTTGCTGGCTTTTAGTAGTCAATAAAGAATCACGGTCCGTAAAATGTGCACCTTTACTTTCTTTGGATAAACTCTTTCTTTCAGTCTGGTATCCAACTCATCTGCTTTTTCATGGAAGTCTTGTATGTCAGTACAGTTTCTCCTTATGCGCAAATATTGCCTATAGGATCATAAGGAAGGTTGTCCCTGAGGTGGCGAGGGTGATCACTAGTATAATGCAGTAATGTGTTCCTGACACTTGCTTTATGGTGGAGAAAGAATTTAAGTCCACCATCATCATGAGGTCCAAAAAGACGACGTGATTATTTGAATGTTCAAGAGTGAATTGAATGTTGGTATCAATCTGGTTTACGACATGAGGAAGGCTAGTAGTTCAACTCCGTTTCTTCCCAAACAAAAATAATGTTTTCTATGTAACGCTTCCAGTTCAAGATGGATTTAAAGAAGGGATTCGATTCACATTGAATATGTTCTGCCTCAAACTTGCCCATGAATAACATTGCCAGGCTGGGTGCAAATGCGGCACCCATTGTGGTGCCCTTGGTCTGAGAAAGAAGGTTCCATTGAACTCAAAATAGTTCTTACAGAGTGCTAATTCCATCAATTCCATAATGAAATTTATTGGTACCCTCTGTTGGAGATCAAATTCAGTCAAGTACTCCCGCATGCAATCGAGTGCTTGTGCCTGGGGAATTGTCATATAGAGGGAGGTTATATCCATTGTCACTAGAATTTGTTTGGTTGGATCAAGCTTAAGATGTTCAAAGATTTGTATGTTGTTCATAGTGTCCCTCAAATAGGTGTTTGTTTGAATGCTTAAGGGTTTGAGAAAAATATCAATCAATTTACAAAGTGGTTCTAGTATAGTGCCACAACCCGAGACTATTGGTCTACCGGGCGGGTTGGTTGGATTTATGTGAACCTTAGGTTGCGCATAGAAAGTAGGGGTACGCCCCTGACTAGTTGTCAGGAATTTGCATTCATTATCGGACACCCAATTACGATCAAATGCGTATTTGACTATCTGATCAATCTCTTCTTTGATTTCTTTGGTTGGATCCCTTTTCAATTTTTTATAGCTCCCGGAATCCGCTAGCAAGTTGTTTACCATCTCCAGGTATTGGATATTAGTCATCACGACTATTCCTCCCCCCTTGTCTGCTGGTTTTATAACTATGGCTGTGTTGGAGGCCAGTTCTTTGAGAGCTTTATTTTCATCGGTGGTAAGATTGTATTTAATGAAGTGTCTAGTGTTTTTAGTTTTCAAGTTGTGCAAGTCCCTAAGAACACTCTTCTCAAATGTCAAAATTTCTTTGGACACCTGATTGTCCTGTGGTGTAAATGTAGATGGACAACAAAGTCCAGAATCCTGTTCTGGTGTTCTATCCAGGGTGTCTTGAAAAAATGATTTCAGTCTCACAGTTCGTAAGAATCTGCGAACTTGCATTTCTGTGGAAAACCAGTCAAACCCTGTAGTTGGGACAAAAGACAGGCCTTTTGATAAAACAGATATTTGTGATGGGTTCATGTTCACATTTTCTAAATTAAAAATGGGAATTTGTTGTGTTGCCTGATCTAACGCGTGCAGCGTCTCCTCCCCCAGGGTCTCTGCATTGGTACAAACAGTTGGAACCCCGGAGGACCCCATTGTGGTATTCCAAAACCTCCCTTGCCTAAAAAAGGGTTGTTCTGTTGGAAGTTGCTGAATGATTGTTGCTGGTTCTGTGTCGACTGATCGTCAGATCCACTACTACTCGTGCTTGAAAAGGAAACACCTCTATTTTTATTGCCCTGTCCACGTTTGGATGCCGATTGTTTATTAATTGCTTCCAAATATGCTTCAGTTGTATAACGGAACACTTTTTCTACTTTAAACTCGCAGATATCCTTTCCAAGTTTCTTGTTTTTTTTGCCAATTGTTGTGGCTTTGAATTCCTCAAAGAGTTTGTTGATGGAATCTAATTGATCTTTAGCATCAGAAATGACCATGCTCGATAAAACATTTTCTTCTTCTAACTCCAGGGTTTTCTGAGTTTCTAGGCTAATTCTTTGAGCCGTAGTAATTGTTAATACCATGAAGTTCCGACTGCATTTGATAGCAATTTGGCTAGAAGTAGTAGTGTACTGTTTGTCACACAAAAAGAGACTTGGCTCGTTGCGTACAATCAGGCCGACAGGAATGGTGTTAGATTTAAAATATTCACACAAAAATTGGCCATGTAATTGGGTCTGGAAATGTTTCTTTTTAAGTTTTAATAAGTCTTCATTGCCGGTAAAGTGAGCAATGTTGCGATTATTGCCAGCTGGATCAAAGATGGAGGGTCCACTCAACACTTCTGAGATTTGTTCCTCATTGTAACTGAATGTTTGGTTCTCAGCCATGCTGAATATTAAAGAAAGAATACTGGTCGATGATCCGCACCGACTACATGCACCGGATCAAACACAGAATATGGGTAGCATCAAAAAGTAGTCAAAAAAATTAAAAATATATGCGAAAAGTGGATAACAAATGGACTCAATCCTTCCAAAATTTCATTATTTACCACTTCCACAGCAACACGGTTGCCAATGAAACAAATACAAAGTCAGGGGATGGCCCCAAAAGTGGTACAGCTATGGTGGGGGTCTATAATATACAAACAAGAAATCCAAGAGCTGTAATGCAATACATTCTTCAACTATGGTCTAAGTTTCATGCTCAATAGTCTTGGTATCAAAGATATCCTAATTTTTGTTGTCGTTGAAAACTGAATAGTAATCTAAAAAGTGGAAGAAGATAAAACTGGCTGGTTGCTTGGCTACCCCTCAGAGTCTTACCGGGTACCACGCTCTTCCATGATCAGTCTCCCCTGCCTCCAGGCATACTGCACCCTTAGGGGCTGTAACTGTTACCCCACAGTCACCTGCCTCCTTGCACTATCCTAGCTGCACTTACTTAGAGCAATGCTGACCTGATTGCACGTGTCCCTTCCTTCTCCCTGGCACTTTCACCTCCTCCCTTTCCCTGGCACCTTCTGTTGTCGCAATTGCATGATCTAAATGACACAAAGCCTAGTAGTATTGTTTGTCTTGTCCTCCCTCTGTCTTCCCTCCCTTGTCTTGTCGTGCCTAGTAACCTTGTGCACAGGCGCGTTCTAAATGACATATCATATCAATAGCCCCCACATACGTACTTTCTGTGGGCCGTCCTATTGAGGCCTTATTGTCTGAGGGAATGGAAAAGGTTTCCCTCCCACAACAATCACTCCTGTGTAATGGGGTACTACATTCTACCCTAAGAGTGTACCATTCCCTTGTGGATATGTTTACACGGGTGCTTGTAATGCCTGTGTGAGCGCCCCCAGCAAACATGCAGGTGCTACTTGGGCCGATGTCTGTGTCTGTGTTGGAGGCTGCTGTGGCTGAATCTGCTGAGGTTGGAACTGCTGGGACAGCACCTGCTGTGGGGGTGGGGCCTGTTGTGTAGCTTGCTGCACAAAGGGACACATTTGTGCAAAATGTCTTTGGTTGCCACATATGTAGCAAGGCCCTAAGCAAGTACCCCCACCTCTATACCCGCCCCCTCGGCCCCACTGTGAGTACCCTCTCCCTTGTGGGTAATATCCCATTTGATGATAAGCTCCCCCTTGTGGGTAGAACTTTTGTTGTTGGACCCCCCATTGAAGAGGTACGCTGGTTGCATATAACCCCCTTGTTGGGGTGCACTCCCTGATGGCGAACATCCCTGTTGGGATTGGGCCTCCACAACAGAATCTGGGATGAGCATTGTCCATTCCATTGATAACTTTGCTTGCTTATTTTTTACCAATGTGTTCTCTGCCTTCGTGGCATTATCTGTTGTCTCCCTCTCCTTCTCTTGTTTCCTTTTGAAATAGTGTAATTGTACACCACAACTATTGATTTGTCTGAATTTCAGGCCACCCTTTTGCCTCTATCCTCACTATTTTATATAGTGAAGCCTGCACATCTGCTGGAAACCCCTTGACTAGTATATGATAGAAAAGAGGTATGTAGTTGTCCCATGATTTCTGTGTCTCCAATGTCCAGAGCTCCTGTCCCTGTCGTATATATTTTGTATGCTATTACTGCCCCTAATTCTGAGATGTCGGGGTACATGCTTCACAGTACTTTAAACAAACACATGAGTGTGTGAGTTTTTGAAGGGCGCTCTGTTGTGTATGTTCGTACTTAGTTTAACCCTCTTGTATCCTGCCTGTTCCCATATTGTATTCCCTTGCTCCCCTGTTATTGCTGTGAACAGGCTTTTCATGTCCCCTATCACCAGAGTAACCCATGTTGTCTCTTTTTCGAGAGCGTATATCCATTTGCTTGCTCCAGCCATGAGGGAGGGCAAGCTCCATTTCAAGTTGTCTCTATCCATAGTCTGCCATGGTAGATAGTGTGCGTCCCCTCTTCCCTTCTGTAACACAGACATTTGGGTTGTCTGGGGCCTTTGGCCTGTCTCTTCTTGTGACCTTTGCCATCCCTATCTTTGCCTTTCTATGGCGTAGGATCATTGACCAATCTCTGCTTCCTTCCCTGTCATCCTCCTTCTTCCTTTGCTTTTCCAGCCCCTTTCTTTCATGCTATCCATCGCCCATCAACCTTCATCCCCCGTAATTATTTCTGCATCCTCCTCTGATTGCTCGTTGACTATGTCAGATGCGTCCTTGTCCAGCTTAAATGTTATTTTTCTCGATGTCCACCCATCCTCTCCCCTGGTGGTGCCCATCTCTTTTTCCTTTCTATGCACTTCTTTTTCTATCACCCTCACTGCTTCCTTGAAGATTGTTTCCAACTGTTTCTGCATGCTCTTTTCTATGTCTGCTAGGTACTTTCGGTCTCCCTTTTACTTGGGGTCCCCCGCCCCACCTTCCTTATTCGCCATCCTCCCTGACCCAAAGTCCCCACTACTCAGGGCCACGTGCTGTGAGTTGCTGTACCCTGCGGCAGGCTTTAATGTTGGATACAGCCCATGGGGGCGGTTGGAGCACTGGGTAGTTCTGTCATGTCACTGTCTTGCTTGCCCTTCTTGTAGACTCTTTCATTGTCTCTTCATAGAGCTTCTAAAGCCCTAATATATTTTGTCTGCTCTTCACTTTCAATCCTTTATATGTTGCTAGCAAGTAAGAGAACATGTGTTCTATTGGTCTGCTATCGAAGGTTCCTTACCCGGTCCACTAATGGAAACACTGTCCTGCATTGTCCCAAACCCATTGAAAGTGATACTTCACATTTTTATCACGATATTGGTGTAACTTATTGCACATGTGATCATGGGGCGTATCCCTGAAAGCTATCCTGACCGCGTGGTTCCTACCCCTATACCCTCTAACCACTTCTATCCCATGCTCTTTTTCTACAATTTCGTAAAAATTCCCCTCGTTCACTCTTCTCGTTCACACACCCCCTCCCCTTTTTACTCACTTCAGAGCTCGGGAAGAGGGCGCCTTACCAGGTCCTCTCTGGGTCAGTTCTTGGAGACACGGCAGCTTTCAGATTGACGAAGAAGGGCAACAGCAATTCTTCTCTTCCAGCAGGGCTTCAAGGTTAAGCTTCAGGTTTACTCCAGTTACTCATCGTAGAGGACTTCAGCTTCTGAACACGATTTCTAGCAGTGAGAGATCCCCAGATATATTGTTGATCTCCCATTCATTCCTCTAGTTCATACTCAAGCATCCAATCAGTGAGAAGGGCATTCATGCAGGCAGGCAGCCAATCAGGTGCATAGTGCATTCCGGCCATTCACTTCTCTCCAGACACTCAGAACAAGTTATGTGTATTGGGACAAGTTCTCAGCCATTCAACACTCCACACTGCATTCATACCAGTTTCGGGCAGGGCTGTCTCAGTCATTGTGTCAAACACCAGAAACTAGACATCCAGAACAAGAAGTGCATATTCATCATACACTCCATTCACCCAGGTCCCACCCACAGGGCGTACCCACAACATACCAGTTTCGGGCAGGGCTGTCTCAGTCATTGTGTCAAACACCAGAAACTAGACATCCAGAACAAGAAGTGCATATTCATCATACACTCCATTCACCCAGGTCCCACCCACAGGGCGTACCCACAACATACAGTCGTTGGGAAGGGTCCAGCCAGTCTGGTCGGCACTTCCCCACACTACCATATATGGAACTTCCACCCAACAGCCAGTCATGGGGAAGGGACAGAGTCAGGGCTTCCCAGGACTTCGGGAAGATCAAGGTAACAGGCGATGGAAGGCAAGAGGCCACGGGGGCCAACTTGTCTCCATCAGGAATCTACCGATTCCAATGACAGGGCCTGGGCATCCCAAAATGTAGGACGCTCAGGTCACCAGTCAATTCAGCACAGAGCTGCCACCAGCCCGTACCCTGCTCTGTGGGCCACACACAGGTACTCAAAAACATACACTAGGGGCACAGGGTTGTACCCCAACCCATGGGTGCCATAAGAGTATCCCATGGGGTCTGTTCATCAAAACCAAAGGAGAGAGCTGCACCGCCAGGAGTCCCACATGAACTCCTGTGTGGAAAACACGACAGAACACACAATGAAAAGCAGTAAAGAACAAGGATACTGAGGCCCTGTCCCTCTGATGCATTTCCAGCATCACAAACACATCTGATGGGGGTTCACCACTGTCTACGCACTCTTCTGCTCTAATGCCGACGTGCCCGCCACACATCCACACCCTATTGGATGGATGGTATTAAAATCTACAACTGAAAAGTGTCAGTCTTGATTAATTGAACATCCCAACGGAATCATTGACATAACATCGTAGATGCACCTTTTTTCAATAGATGTTTATATTCAAAAGGAAAGGACCTATTGGTCTAATGGCACGATCCATACATTTTGGCACTGTCTGAACTGCGCCACCGACAGACGTATTGGTAGTCCTCAACCAACATTGAAAATATGCACGGTTACCATGGCAACCGTTCGTACAACAATGTCTTGATGTCACCATGACTTTGTTCACAATCTTCCACACACCTCCCTAAATCAGGCAGAAACAATTTTGAAGGCATATCCAAGCAAATTAGCCTTACAAACTAGAATTGTATACGGCACACATCCCAAAATGGCCGACCAGTATATAAACAAGCGGTCGCCATGACAACCAACTTTTTCGCCACAGCCAGACCACCGCGCGGCTGCTGTTCCAGTCTGAGAACACCCAAGTTAAGCGATCGCCCGGAGGGAGCCGAGTGGGGCCACTGCATGATCCCCTTAATATAGTATCTTACTGTGGACTGTCCTTTCCAGACACCCACGAGACCGGATCCCCATGCAGCCATAGGATTTCCCTGTCCGCAACCCGAGTACATGCCACTTCATATCTTTGCATGATACCTACAGCTAATCATGTACGATAGAGTCATGATATATGTATCCCATTCAAGAATAGAAGAGACATTTGTGACTTAATGAAAAACAATTTGTCGCCATAAAATTTTCCTGTGCCCAATCTGGAAATAGAAGATCTTGTGCCAAACGGAATTGTTTGGTCAAATATCTTCTTCAAATAAATTAATGTATTCAGGCACTGGGATATTTTATATGCAAACCCCATGATTTGTTTAGACATCAAAATCCCCCCTTTTTTGTCTCTAAACTTACAGGACCCTAAACCAGGTACCTGCCGATCATCCAAAGATAGGCCCTTGACCAACAGCGGCACTAATTAATGCAGACTTGCTGTTCAACCACCATAAATTCATTACCACTTCGTGGCTTGTACAGGTATGCCCTCCCTTTGGTGCATGACACGACGTGGCACTATTATGACACTATCGAACATGTTAGACATTTACTAACACAAGTTATTGATTCATAGAGTGGGTTCCAACATTGGAAAGCATGAAGTCCAGCCAAGAGGACATCTAACATGTTATAGATCTCCATCCAATTTTAAAATGGAACCGTGCAGAGCAATCTGCCACAGCACAGTAAGACAAATCAAACATTAAAGGGATGGTCTAGTAAAAATTTTTATTTAAAAAATAGATAGGCAACATAAAAAAAAAATACTAGCATTCTCCGCTTTAAAACTTCCTATGTAAAATTTTTAGCTATTCAAGCTCAAAATTCGCAAAAGCAAGCACAGGGGCGCAGCCATTTTGTGAAATGGAGGCCCTCCTGTGCTGGCTTTTGCTTTTGCGGCACTAATGAAGGAAAAGCCAGCCAGCTGCAGTAAACAAAGGCTACCGCTGGGTGGCTTTCCCTTCATTAGTGCTGTAGGCGGAGGACGGGGACCGGAGACCAGAGCAGGAAAGCTGCAGCTGAATCTCGGTAAGTTCTATTTATTTATTTTACAAAAAATAAGCACTAGCTGCGTTTTTTTTTCTAAGTTTTCTGGGCTGGAGGAGCCCGGAAAACTTAGAAATAAAACCGCAGCTTTAAAAACGTTGTATTTATGTTTGCGGTCGCTTTTGAAGCGACCGCAAACATAAATACAACGTTATTGTGTTGGAAAACGCTGCAGTTTTTCTTTCCAAGTTTCTCAGGCTCCTCCGAGATGAGATGTTCTGTGTATTGTGTGTGCCATTAGACCAATAGGTCTTTTCCTTTTGAATATAAAGATCTATTGAAAAAAGGTGTGTCTACGATGTTATATCAATGGTTCACTTGGGATGTTCAATTAAGCGAGACTGACCCTTTTAATTTGTTTACTTACCGTAGAGCCCTCCTGGGCAGAACAGGGTCCCAACCAGGAGCCCTTATATATCTTATGGTGCTAAAATCTACTACTATTAATACGGCCGATCGTCCTACCCTCCTCTGTAGGATACATCCTAAACACCATAAACATTTTCCCTCCCCCTCCATGGACATGCAACCACAGTGTTGCGTGTTCATGCAAGGGTACACACACATGTCCTAGAGATCCTCAAGTCCTCCCAGGGTGGCCAAGCCTTTTGTGTGGCTCATCCTACCACCTGAGCGCAAGTGGTGCCCTGGACCAGGCAGACCTTTGTGAACTTGGCATCTGCAGGACCTCCTCGGTGGTGTATGTAGTACTGGTCTGCTCTCGCATGGCCCCCCTGAAGGGCGGCTCGAATATCCTCAGATGGCCAAGGGAACTGAGGATCTAGCTGGAGCATCCAAATATATTAGTTGTCCTCTCTGGCTCATACATGTGGAAACACAAAAGTAGTTAAAAAAGGAGTGTACACCCAGCAAGAAGTAACACTGTTTATTACAAGTCCAGACTGAGCAGGGAGAGCACAATTCATTCAGCACAGTGGAACATGACTGAAAGAAGGGAGCTGTCAGCACCACCTAGCATGGCCAAACTTTATAGACGTAAACATTATTAGCATAGTGCAAAGTTAGCAACATTGTTTAATCATCCTCATTGGTGGGACTATGTCAGAGCCCTATAGGAAGGCGTACATTAGTCAAAGATGATTGGAACAAGCCTTCTTGACCCCCTCTGCCAAAAACCACCCATGGTGACATCACCGACCTTCCCACATCACCCCACAATGACAAACTTTTCATGAGATAGTCGTACTGACCACCAGACCTTTATTAATCTGCCAGTGGCCAGTTCTCATGAAAAACGCAATGCAACCTGGATTTGCCAATTAAGAGATAGTCACACAGCATCTAACCAATGGGGTGCCCTGCTGATATCGGCAAGGCCACAAGACAATAATGCACCCTCAGCACATGATTGGTCCCCTCCCGGCTCATCCCCTCGCCCCACAACCCTCTTCCCAGGCCCATCTGTCAAGGGGCAATTTGAAACCACTAACCCCAATATGATGCTCCTTAAATTTACCAGTGTTTATTAATTAAACATCTTCCTTTCTCATTGAGTGCCCAGGAGCCTGGCTCACTTTCCTCAAAGGTATCTGCTGGACCCATCTCCCAGCAACTGCAATCTCCTGGGAACGATTGGATTTAAACAGTTCTCCGGCAACCTGTGAGGGCAGAGTGCTTGGGAAGTTCATGCCTGCTCCGAAATACGGAGTTCGTCAGTATGGAAACCCAGGTGGCTATATGGCGCTGTGGTTATTGTATAGTTCATATTATACTGTGCTACCCAGGCTGCATGTTGCCCCGGTCCCCTGTCACCTCAGTCCCCCCCTTGGTGCTCCCACTGCTACTGTGTCCAGTCAACTCCTCACGCTGCACCTGAGCTCACGGTACATAAGGTACATGCTGCAGCTATGAATGCCTCACCCCTGTAGGGAGGCCCTTCTTCTATTTGCACCTTTACCTCATTGGGATGTGGGATTTTTCCATATAAATCTAAATAGAGGTGCCACTGGAAGACTTGCATGTAACCTGTAAGTCGACCTGGTTATCTTTCCGATTCCAATACCAGAATGCCCCGAAACCTTTTTGAACACCATGGGCCTCATTATGAGATTGGAGGTAGCCATGGAGCTACTAGCTACATGGCTGCCTCCGTTCCAGGCTCCATTACTGGGTTCCTGCAATGGGGATTTACTGGGTTACTCCGACATAGGAGGACCCGGTAATTCCTCCTTTCAGGAACCCATCCCCATTCCCATTTGAGCCCCCACATCTGGCCTGTTATTGCTTCCCTCTTCCCTCGCGGGACCAGGCGTGAGATCCGGGTCCCACGATGGGTAGCCCGTAATCAGCGCTCCCGGAATGAAGGGGGCCGGTCCCGTACCGGCCCCTTTCATTACGGGAGCTCAAGCCTTATAATGTAGCCCCATGTCTACAATTTGGCTTAACTGGGCATAAAGAGATATAGGTATATTTATCCAGTCCATTACAGTACATGCTGCACTCTGGGAGCCCAAAATCAAGTCAAGAGCAGGCAATGAACTGTGACTTTGGTCAACCATAACACTGAGTTTCAAAACAATTAAGGTGTCTTTTATCACGTACCAGCTGATGTCTTTGAAGACCCCCTTTAATATTGAATGGAAATTCAGATCCATCCGTTGCATTTAAACAAAGAAGGGTGTAGTGAGTAATTTGTACCATAAATCTTGACATGTGTGATTTTGCTCTCCGCATAATTCATTATACCATTTTATTCACATTCTCCTATTTAGGAGTTCATCTCGTAACACATTTAAATATAGCCCCATTTGGGATATATTATGAATATCACATTTGGGATCGCAGTGAATCCAGGTCACAGGTTATAAGTTGTGACCATGTGATGTTCTACGTAGCACTATCGTAAGCAATAGATTTAATCAGTTGTTTCGTAAACCGAGGTTCTGAGTTTCAGCTGCCTTACCCTCCTCCCCACCAACATTCATGGACATCATATAGCTCCTTCTCCCCTTTTTACATTTATGATGTAGCAATATCAGCTGGCCTGCAAAGTAAGTGATGAGCACCAGCACGAGCATGGGGACAGTCACTTTGAAGATGTGCGCCAATCAGGTGGGGACCCAGGAAAACAGTGAATTGAACCAGGAGTCGGAAGTCACAGCGTGCGTTTCTTTCTACATTTTCTCATGGAGTGTGCACACTTGATTGCTTTGGTCAGCGCCCCATTGGCGGCATCATTTGCCGGTATTACTGTGCAGCAACTGCTACCTATTTTGTGGCATATGCCATGCTCCATCACTGTGATAATATCTAATATGCATCTGTTTTGAAGTGCCAACAGTCTTACTGCACAGAGCTCTTCCCTTACTGCATTGAGTCCCTTCTCAACTGAGTTTGTTAACTGTGGCACTTTGCTGCATGTGACTTGTAGCCACTTAGCATTAGTGGCTGCTTGGAACCCCGGAAGCAAAAGGGAGACGAAGAAGACAGAAGCCTTTGAAAAAAGTTGGAAGCGAGATGGGAAGGCTTCCAAACTTTGTAGTTGCAACTTCTCCTCTTTCTGTTCAATGTGTGCCCCTACACTTCTTGTGCCCTTTCTTCCTCCATTATATTTCTTTTCAGCATTGCCTGGTGGCCACTGAAGGGCATCAGGTCTGCTCACAACACTAACAAGGCATGGTTGTGAAGCGTGATGAGGGAAAACAGTCCTCCTGAATCAGGAGGCAGCTGGACGTATGCCTGTGTCTAACATGCCCACCAATGATCCATCACCACCGCTGTCCCGCTCTGCAGTGCTGGGATGCTCATGACCTTGGTGCAGCCGTGTTAGCCTTGAGATATGTTGACCCTGTGGATCTGAAACATAAGGAAAATCAAGAGGCTTTATGTGGACCGAATGATTAGGAAAGTTAAAAATAGTGTTTGAACTCCTCTTTATAAAACACCACCTTCCTGTAAGGTCCTTGTGTGTGACCGCAGCTTTCACTGCAGGGCCAGGAATCATGTAGCCCAATTGGCCGACCTTACAGGAAGGTGGTATTATATAAAGAAGAGGTCAATCACTATGTTTGACATTTCTAATGAGGATGCATTGAATCCAAGACTATCTGAATACATTTCTACCAACCTAATGTGGACAGAATATACAAGACATTTCTGCCCAATACAGTGGATCCATATAAAAGAGGAGACTAACTCCTATTTGTGACTACTCAACAACTCTAATGAAGCTAATTTGGATATAAGGCTCTTTGCTTACTTATTCATCGACCCAATGAGGACAGAATGATATGAAGGCAATATACCTCTGCCCCACACAGCATCAACGGCAATAATTGAATGCTGCATTATACTACTTAGGAGAGGATCTGATAACGTTTTTGCTATTAGATCAATTTGCTCTGAACATGAACGAGCTAAACTGCTATTAACAACAGCCACATTTGAGATAGTTTCAATTATAACTAAAAACCCAACCTTGAGAAAGACCATCAATTAGGGTTGAAACATGTGTTGGCATAAGGGCAAAACCTTAGGTGCAGAGGCAACACCACATTGTGTAAAGTTTTGACTAATGTGTTTTAATGTGAATTACTGACTTGGGTGAGACTTGCCTTTAGCAATCTGTATACTAATCATTTAATAATATGTGTTACTTTCCTTGTGAGTGAAACATGAGAAAATTTGTATTTGAATTCTATAATGTGTTAGGCACAACTCTTGTACTAAAAGGCCCAGTGTGTTACAAGAACTTTAAGTAGTGTTACTTTCTGTATCAATAAATCTGTGGTGAAGAACAGGGTTATATATAGTTGCAAATATCTGACAACAAAACCTACGTTTTAATAAGAGCTTTTGAATCAATACAAACCTAATGATTACATAAGAGTTCAATGGAATGATTACACCTTTGATCTGGTGATATTAGGTCCCTCTTAAGTAACATAATCTAATTATTATGCACAGTAGTGTATACATTAAAGGCAGTTGCATTTGGTGTATGGTGTAATTCTTTCACTTATTATCAATCTATCTAGACTTCAGGCTAGCCTGGTACACCATCCCTAGTAGCACCACATCCACAATGAATTTTAATCCTTGCACAGTATCAACCTAGTGCAGCATGAACTTTGTGGTTTCACCTTTCATTTATGTCTGCCACCACATGCTCTTTTGACATGTGGGCAGGATAATAGAGCTACTCGAATGCTGCTACGTAATTTCCTGGGCATTACTGGTTTCCCTGTACTATTCTGTCTCCACACCAAGTCAGTAGGGGAGAGAGAACCTCCTCTGTACCCAGAACTCCTTTTACTCCTGGGGTGCTTCGCCCTGCAGTTCAATTATCTGGGCAATGGGTAGCGCATTTAAGGGTTCTGTAGTGTCAGCACTCTCAGCTCATTTGGATCCCTGTGCCATCATGGGTACTTTCTCTTTTGTACCTGGGTATGACTTAACCGTCCCTTCGGGCAGGTGGGCCACTTCTTTTGCTGCTCGGTCTGCATATCATTACCTTGTGTGGGCGGTGCACTTTATTATGGCTACCTCAACTGGGAGTGTCAGCACCTCAATTAGTCATGCCAACAACTGCATGTTGGATCGGGGTCCCATACCTCCTTCTGAACCCACTCCATTCCCACCGGGCAAACCCTGAGTGCACTGTGGAGGTGACGTACACAGAGCCTGAGAAGATGTTGATTGCATGCCCCTCTGACATGTCTAATGCTGTTATTAGGGCCACTAATTCTGCCGCCTGTGCTGAATAATTAGTTGGAAATCGCACCTGAGAACAAATGCGAAAGTCTCCCCCATGTGACCCACCACTGTGACACTCGTATGTCTGCATTCTGTGCTATAATCTATCATCGATGACTGGTCAACAAAGAGCATATCTCCCCCTCTATCACTTCCTCCTTCACCTGGGTGTTCCCTTGCATTCGGTCCATTTAGGATGCTCATTCATGAACATATTCTCCCGGCGCAGCACGCTGTGCTATGAATTCGGCTGGGTTCACCACACATTAGCTAACTACCTCAATTGCTGGATTCGTTAATATCACCTCATACTCTGAGGGCCTTTGAGGGGTGTGCGTAGATTTGGACTTTTCAAGCATTGCAAAATGCTAGTGCTCCACTTACAAAACTACGGGGCACCCCATTGCTATCATTGCTGCCTTCTCTAGGGCAAACGCTGCTGTTCCAATTGCTTGTTTGCAGGGGAAGTGACCCTCATCACTGGGTCTAACAGACTGTTCTAGTGGCTTTTTTTGGGTGAGGACAGCCGACATCACTGTGCCATCAGAGTGTGAGAACAAGTAGAACGTCTCTTTGTAGTTGGGGGTTGGTGCCTCCTTTAGTTCAGCAACATTTTCATTAATCTCTTTGGTCCATTTAATGTGACCAATAACCTTTTTGACTTCTTTAAGGGCCCGGAGGAGGGGCTTGGTGAAAGTCGAATAATCAAACACCCATGCCTGACAGTAATTACACAATCCCTCAACAGGCTACAAAGTGCCCAGATTTAGTGAAACTGTCCAGCAGCACAAATATAGTATCTAGGTTTCCCACCAGGGACAAGTCCATGATGAAATCAAGGGACACTGTATGCCAGGGGGATGGTGGTATTGATAATGGTTGTGACAACTCCACACAATGCACAGATATCAACTTATTCTTGGGTATTTCTAAGGATCCTGGTCCACCAGCAACTTAATAGATCCAGGGTTTTTTACCTATCCAGATGACCCGCCAAAGGCAAATCATGACTCCATCATGGGCTGTTTTCCAAGGTGACAGTATGTCGGAGGTATAACCCTTTTGATGCATAAGGTAACCAATCCTTTAGGGAGAGGTTTTTATTTGGTGACTTCAATAGGATTACTCTCAGCCCCTTCCGGATATTGTCGAGCAATACGGTTGAAACATCACATATGCATATTACTTGACCTTCAGGTATGATACATGGTGAGGGGTTGGTAGTAGTAGAATGGAGCCATGGATACGTGAGAGGGTATCCGCCTTGGTATTGGGGCTTCCTTGTCTATATGTGATCACAAAATCAAAGGCCAAAAAAAACAAATGCCACTGTACTTGGCTTTGAGGTTTGCGATGATCATTGTAGACTGTCTCTTTATGTTGCGTGCCACAGGGGTGGTCTTCACTGCTGAAAGGGAGCTTGGATGGCCAGCAAATCCTTATCCATGATGGGATAATTCTGCTCTGCTGGACTTAATTTCCTGGATTAGAAGTCCACGAGGTGTAGTTCCTGTGTTAGAGGGCATGCCTGAGGTAGCATGGCTTCTACGGCCACATTTGAAGCGTCTGCTTTGATGACAAATAGCAATTCTGGTTTAGGGTGTTGAAGGACAGGTGCAGTTACAAAGGCATGTTTCAAGGCATTGACTACCAGTTGGACAGCTTTGTTTCAATCGATATTGAATGTCTTTACAGGTAAGGCCAGTCAGTGATAAAAATTGGCGAATCTGAGGTATGCCTGCAACAACTTAAGTTTCTTTGGTACTGGCCACTGGAGCAAGGCCTTCACCTTGCCTTCACACATAAACCCCCCATGGGTATCAGGACAGAGCCCAGAAATTGTTCTGTAGGTACATATAAAATGCATTGACAGTCTACTGTGCTGTGCTTTCGTAGTTGGGAAAGGACAGCACATATGTGTTTGCCATGTGCGGGTAGGGAAGATGAGAAAATCAAAATATGGTCCAAGTAAACAACTACGAGTTCGCCTAGGAAGTTGTGGAAAATGTCATCCATAAACCATTGAAAGATTGCGGAGCTATTTCACAACCTGATTGACATTGCTTGCTACTCGCTACTCATGAATACCATATAAGGTGCAAAAGGGCATTTTCCATTTGTTGCCTTCCCTCATGCGCACAAGATGGTTCATATGGTTGCTGGACTTATCTATTAGAGTAATACTGATATCAATGGCAAAGGTTTTCTGTTATTGAAAGTGATAGCATTCACTGCGCAGGAGTCTATAGAGGTACGACATTCACTCCCTTTCCTTGGTACTGTTGTAAGTGGCGGTCTTCATCCTCAGTAAGGCAATAGACACGACCACACAGAATCGTAGCTCCAGGAATCAGACCAATAGGACGATCATATTGTCTATGTGGTGGTTAGAGAATTCTTGGATGGAAATGAGAGGCAAATGTTCCCATTTATTGACGCACACTGGAGTAAAAGAGGTAGAACAATCAATAGTAGACTTTGAAAAATCAGCACACGTTTTGCTGATTTTTTTCAATAGCAAATGTTTACATATATCACATATGCCAGCAAAGTACTCAGCTCCAGTACATTAAGCTTAATTGGTTCAATAATTGTTTTATGGAACTACAAGAAAAATGTTTGGCTGTTTATCCACTCAAGTAATTACTTTAAACAAGAGGTTGACTTAACAAAGTTTTACATTCGATTCTAGCCAAAATCCTGAGTAATTGAACTGTTGGCACAAATGCAGCTAGTTTAAAATAACCAAAAAAGATTTGGATATGCAAACTAGTATCATAACCTATAAAAGATCATCTAAAAACAAAAAAAGATGCAAGCAGGTGATATATCACATGAAATAGGCAAAGAGTTTCTCTGGATATCAAACACAGTAAAGAGGATTTCAAATGGCTGCACTCTTTACAAAGGAACAGATTTTGAACAATAACAGCTTGTATCTCTGTGAGTAGCCTGCTAGAAGTTATTCTTCAAAACATACGAGGCTAGTTGATGTGAAACAGTTTTCTGTTAAAAACAATCTAATTCAGATTCCCTGTCACACAGCGGACATGGATTGACAAACAGGCCAGACCAGAGAATCGGATTACCAAAGAATTGTATTAATAAATATGTGCAGGATGGGCTTAATGTACTGGAGCTGAGTACTTTTTTTGGCATATGTTATATATGTAAACATTTGCTATTGAAAAAAATCAGCAACACGTGCTGATTTTTCAGTGTCTACTATTGATTGTTCTACCTCTTTTACTCCAGTGTGTGCCATTACATGGCAACATTTGCCTCTCCTTTCCATGCAAGAATTCTCTAACCTGGTTGCTGGATTGAAACCAACTTTGCATTGTGATGATTTTGCTTCTTCAATGCGTTTTAAAGGTCTATATAAAGAAGTATTAACTCCAGCATTTACCATTTTGAATAGTTTGTTGTCCCAAGTTCCCCAAACAACTAAAAATGGGGGCCATGGTGCTGCTCTTGATGAAATCTAATTTGGCTTCTAAGGTTCTGAGTAATTTCCCATTGTGGATATTACTCAAGTATTTGGGAAAGCAAATGAAAAGGACCATATTGTCTGTAAGAGAATTTTCTGGATCGATCAGTCAGGCATTCACCCCAATAGTGGTACCAAGAGTAACATGTGGTAACAAAGATGAATAAAGAATACTTATTTTTTATACTACTGTCTGTAAAATACTTCTTTGTTCTGAAGTCTACAGACTGACTTGGAGGGCAATTGAGGTAGAGTCAGGGGTGGAGAATGAGGCATGCAGAGAAAAGAACTGCTATGAGGAATAGAAAAGTGTAATGTGGCAGAGTGAGCGGAGTGACTTTGTTGCCTAGAGCAAAGGAGAGAATGAAACAAGATGAGGAAGAGGATGAACAGAAAGAAAAAATGTTAAGGAAAGATAGAGAGTGGGCATGACAGACAAATGGATGGACCAAGACAGCCAACTGTCAAAACAAATACAGAGAAACTGATCATTAGCATATGGGTGAGACAGAGCCAAATTGTACTACACCTTTTTGATTGTGTCATTCATTGATTACAGCCATCTGTGATGTGTGCTATTTGAAATCAAAGTACCCCACAGATATCCGCAGAGGTAGATAGGTAGATAACAGTCTTTTTTAAATGTTTTATTTTATTTATTGAGGTCGGACCTGGCTTGGAGAAGCAGTGTAGCACTTTACAACAATGGGATACTAGGAGTACAGGGACTGTATTACAATCAAGCAACAGAAGTAGTAATTAGGGGTGAGGTGGGCATTGACTGGTGGGTGATATGGTATAATTTGACATTTATAACGCGTCTGCTCACAAGGGTGGGATTGGTGGTGTATTGAAGAAGAGTGTCTTGAGTTACTTTCTGAATTGCATGATGGGAGGTGCAAGTTTAATATGAAAGTTAGGAGGTCCCACAGCCTTAGAGCATGGATCAAGAATGCTGGTGAACCACTGGAGGATAGTTTTGTCTATTCCTATGCAGCTGTGTAGTGTCTTACTGTGGGAATGATGATCCAATATGTCAAGGACTTCGGAAAGATTGAGGAGTACCAGGAGACAGGGATGACCATCACTGATGATGGAGAGCGTATTGTAAAACCACTTGGAAAGTGTCAGTCTCCATGCTACATCTGGGTTTGGAGCCAAATTGGCTGGTTTTGTAGGAGGTGGTTGGTGTCGATAATCTTGTCAAGGAAACAAAGTTGTGTGATGAGGCGATAGTTACTGAGGTCATCTTGGGGGGCATTGTTGTTTTTTGCAGGAGTGGTATTTGTCCGGTTTTGAAGGTCATGGGAAATGTTCCTTTGGCGATGAATGCATTTATGATAGTGAGGAATGGAAGGAGTGTTTCCACGAGGATTGTCGTGAGGATGGAGCCTTGCAGGATACCATCAGAGCGGGGCGTAGCTTTACGGGATGGTAGGGTGTTACTCAGTTCATGCATGGATAAGTTTTTGATGGTCATCCATGAAATTTTTCACAGGGGAGAAGATGGCCAGTGTGTGCAGTGTGGTTGACATCACTATTTTGGAAGACCGTGCTGATCTTGTCAATGAAAACATTCCCGGACCAGCAAACTACGAGTTGTGCTTGCAGGTGCCTTTCTGCCCGCCAGGTCTGACCTGGCGGGCAGAGCGGCACCTGCGAGCACAGCATGTCGGATGCACCAGCATCATTTATAACAGTGCCGTGCATCCAGCTTCGCCATTCCCATTTGAGCCCTATACGGCTCAAACGGGAATGGGGAAGAATATTTTCCAGCCCGTAGGAATGGGCAAATACCAGGTCCAGCAATGGCGTAATGACCCGGTTATTACCCATTCCTGTGCGCCAGAAAAAATAACATACCGGCAGCAGCCGTGCCTGTATTACAGGCACAGCTACTGCCAGCCTCCTAATGAGGCCCAATGAGTCTAATGATGAGTTCATGACTAACTGACGCCTTTGTGCAATCAATAGTCCCCTTTATTATTATTGTTAATCATTTCCTATTACATGCAGCACCCCGTAGGCCTCAGTGCACACATGTAGACTCAGACAGCACAGAGGGTTAAACTGATCAAGGGATTGCACCAACCTCTATGAAGGCAATATAATCCTTAGAATTAAAAAAAGTAGGTGTTTATGGCCACATTCGCAACCCATGAGGGCCTGTTTCGATATAAGCAATTTGGATTTTGGGATCTCCTCCGCCGGAGAGGTCTTTCAGGAGACCATCAGACAACTACTACTCCTGGTAAAGTCAGCGTTCAACTACTCTGACAAGATTCTGGTGTTCGGCACCTCCCAGGAGGAACACAACTGAGCCCTCATAGACATATGTCAAATCCTAAAGACACCAGGGCTCACCTTGAACTATGAAAAGTGTAACATCAGCAAGGACAGACTGCGGTTCCATGGACACATATTCTCCAGTAGGGGTATGCAACCAGACCCGGAAAAGGTTTGCAGCATCAGCCAGCTGCTGGAGCCCACTCATGTGGGGGAGATCAGATCATTCCTAGGGATGGCTAGGTACTGTCTCCGGTACATTTGCCGGTACGCCATCACCATGGAGCCACTGAGGAGGCTACTACGGAAAGAGGAGCCTTTTCAATGGACGCCAGAGTGCCAGAAAGCATTTGACTCCATCAAGGCAGAGTTGGCGAGCGCGACCCACTTCACCTATTTCGATCCATCATGGCATACTGAAATCGTGGTCGATGAAAGCTCAGTGTGCCTAGGAGCCATCCTGGCATAGCGAGAAGGGCCTGAGTCACCGGCTAGCCTTGTAGTAGCGTATGCAAGCAGATTGCTGTCACAGGTGGAGGGCGCGTACTGCCAGGTGGAGAAGGAAAGCTAGGCCGTGGTGTGGGCCTGCAAGTATTTCCACTACTTCGTCATTGGCAAAACATTCACCATGCTCCTGTCGCTTTTCAGAAATCCCAGGACCAAAATGCTGCAGAGAATTGAGAGATGAGGCATCCGCCTCCAAGATTATACCATGAAATCACACATAGACCTGGGTGAGACAGCAACCCTGCAGACTACATCTCCCAGCACCCAGCATTGCAGGCACAATCACCAAGAGAAGCGGACGCTGAATACCTTTACTACATTACAGAACAGGCAATGCCACCGGCCCTCACCATAGAGGACATAGAGACAAGAATTGGAGTGGCTGGTGAAAGTAAGCACGGAACGGGCCATGTCGGAAATAACCAAAGCAAGGATTGACTGGGCCCAAAAAGGTGAGGATGAAGGAATTCGAGGAAGGGGACAAAGTGCTTGTGGGGCAACAAGTTTAAAGAAAGATGGGCGCCAGGTATGAGGACGTGCCCCTCAAAGTGACGGGCATAAAGGAGACGATGGTCACAGCCACCATCCGGCAGAAGGAAGTTACCAGGAACGCAGCTTTCTTCAAACACCTCATCCCCGATGGAGACCCCAACATGAGCAACACATGGAGCCAGGAACAAAGGAGACCGGACCGGAAGAGGGGAAACGACACGCCTGTACAACCAGGGTCACCCAACAGAGGAGAAGACATTGATCAAGGAGCATGCCTGAGGCAGGATATCAAGAGACCCTGCCGGCTTATCAAAGAGATATGGCATGGATGTAATGAGATGTGTGAGGGGGAGTTGTTAGAGGGAAATGTAGAGGTGCCCTTTAAGAAGCATCCTGTCAGAGGAGGAGCCTCAGGGAGGAAGAGGCAGTCTTGTTAATAAAGTTGTAAGGATGAACAGCATATGCTGTGTGTCTTCCTCGTTCTTGGGTCTGTAAGCAATGGGCAACAGTTGGGTACGTATTTGGTAATCTGTTATAGATGCCTGCGATCGTTCTCAGGATATCCTGTTGCCCAGCTCTGTCTGCTCCACTATTTCGTTTGATATAATGCTTTCGTTATTGGATCCTACAAGAGTATTATTACTAATAGTATTAACCACTCCTAAGGTGGTAGATAGTGAGCTGCTTGCTGCCGTGTAACGCACAACAAGTTCAGCATGGCGCTGGCGTGTACAAGGTTAATTGGCCGCTGATGAACCATTACCCATGTTGATCCTAGCAAGTAGTATTCCCTCGAGGGGATGCATAATCATAAGCTAGCCAACAACAGCAACCACTGCGTATTAATCAACAATCAGTAAATAGCAGCAAATAAAACTCACGAGCGGTTGCAGCATGTAAACGATGACACTCCGACACGAGCAAGACAGACGTGCCTGGGGTAAAATAAATAGTAGCATTGACTGCTGGGAAATGCAGTCAGGAAGACTACAAAAAGGTTCTTTACAGAAATCCTGCACTTAATGCAAACTAAGTAAAGCTGCGTCCACGGAACGTTCAACCTATTTTACAAGGAAAATTGCGAAGGCTAAAATTAATACATCTCTAAAATCAGGTTTTTACTAAAATGTTTGAAATACACCATAAAAATACTGATCAACACAGTAAAATCACTTTAATAAACAATAGACACTTCTCTCCAGAACTCTATGATACAGTTGTGATGGACCACCAGGCTCAATGAATCATTTCTGTCAACTGTCATCGTTGCTCAGTCTTTTTGACGCTCATCTCCCGTTCGTCTTAGAAGCAGCTGGCCCTTTCCCTTTGCAAAAGCACTAAAACAAGTTAACACAAAAAGATACTTGAAACATTCCTTCTGATTTTTACTTAATTTTGAAAATCTATCTGCTATAATTTAGTCAGAGATTAAACAATTGTTTTGACACTGAGTGTCATCTGCTGGCAGTAGAAGACAGTAGTCAAGGGGTGTGAAGTACTCTGTGCACTAACTGGAATTTCTCTGATGTATTTGCAGGAGTTCTGCAAGATGTACCATTCTCACTTGGCCACCGCTGAAACTTCACAAAAAAGTGAATTTGTCTTTAAATTGATGCAACAGTTGCCAAACTATGGAACATTTAAGGCCTACTGGATTGGTGACCCTGCACGTTATCAGGCATGTCACACTTCATATACCTTTGGCTTCTAGAATTCCATGGTAGATGTCCCTCACTCACTGTGTTCTGTGTTCAGAGTGGTTTTCTTGTCTTTGTTTTATGAATCCCAGAAATACACATGCATGGATGTGTCGTAGAAAAATGACCATTGACTGTTCCAGTGGATTGGTGAACAATTTATTAGTAAAAAGCAAGTAACAGGACAAAACAAACTAAGGACAGTGTGAGTCTTTGAAGCAAGTGAGAACCCCCTTTCTCCAAGCACCGTTGTATTATACCCAAAGCAATACATGCATTTCAATGGAAGGGGAGGTTCAGACAGGGAAAGAAATCATACTGAAACAATGTTACACTTAGGGAACAAAGCCCCTCTATCCAAGTCTTTGAAACCAGCTGTCTTCTTACATGTAAGACAATGTTATCGGGATGGACAGCATACAGTGATACATTTAGTGAAGAAGCATATACTACTCCAAGGTTCGCACACAGTCTGGGGTAGGTGAGCACGCTTACAGTATAATGACTTCGGTCTACTAAAGCCCTGGTTCCTAAGAAAGCGGGAGCCTAAAACACGCTTACAATTGCCAAAAAGAAAACATGTTAGAAGCTGAGATATAGGAGTGAGAAAAACTATGTGCTAGGCAAAGAGCCTTCATTGCTAAGACATGCACAAACAAGCCTAAATCCTCAACTTGCACAAGCAAGAAACGGTTGTTTAAACATAGCAGTTTGTAGAGTGTACTCAAGATTATAATGTAGCAGTGCGCTAGGGGATGTGGTAGGTCAGAAAGTGGAGGTGAACAAAGAGCTGTCATTTCTACCTTAAGTTTTATTCAAATAATAAACCAAAGGCCTAGCTATCCCTATGAAACAGGGGTTTTCCCTACCTAACAGAATCTAACTAGGGTGCTTGTCGTCAGTGCGGTCATCCAAATCAAAATAGTCTTCTTTTTCCCCCTTATCCAGATCATGACTGCAAGTCTTGAGCTTGCCCTCAAGACCAGGGATCATATCTCTCCAGCTCTGAAATCTCTTCACTGGCTCCCCGTGGCTGCAAGGATCAACTTCAAGACCCTGCATCATCCACAAGGCTTTCTGGGGCTTCGATCGCTCTACCTCCAACTTTCTCTTGCAAAACATCTTCCCTCTCGAGCTCTCCGCTCATCCACCTCCAACTCTCTGAGGGTCATATGCTTATCCAAGCAGAGAGTTGGGGGTAGATCTATCTCCTCAGCTGGGACCTTCCTCTGGAACAGCCTCCCTGCCTCTCTCAAACTTGAGCAGAACAACCTCTGGTTCCGGAAGCGACTCAAGACCTTCCTTTTTGCTTCTGCTTCCTCTCTTCCTCTCTCCTGCTGATGCACCTGACTGCTCTGCACACTTGTCACCTGGTTACCTTCTGAACTCGGCCCGGGCTCCTGCATGACCCTCGAACTGCCTCTGGGCTCCCCAGCACTTAAGGAATGTATCTGCAACTGTTGAGAAACCAGAAGGTGTTCCACTCTAGCTTGTCCCCGTGGACCTGTCATCCACGTGGCCAGGACACGCCCATAGCTATTGAATCCAGTTCCTGGGGGTGGACCAGTGAGGGAGGATCACCTGGGTGGGGCGTCCTTGGGGAGTGGGAGTGGAACACTGATGGGTGAGACGTGGTATCCCCCTTCTCTCAAAACCTTTTCCCCATCCTACCACATAGGATATTCCAAAACACTGCCCAGCCCCACTGTCCCAATACAAGGGTCAGGCAAAGTCAGGCAATTGACCAGAGTCACACACACCCGATGGCCCTTTCCCTTCCTCACAGGGATAAAAGGTGAAACAAGAGAGCACAGGACGAGCAGGGCAGATCGCACGACATAAGAGCTAACTCAGCCCGGCAGTCCAAGAGGAGGCGAAAGACAGCGAATACCGAGAGGGTGACAAAGAGAGAAGTGACCTAGCCGTTTCCGACCAAGTCGTGTGAAAGCTCAGCAGAGGTAAGCATAAGGCCGCAAACAAAGGCCAGCGTGTGTTGCAGCAGATGTCAATGGTACACGAGAACCTCCTCTGCTGATTCCCAAGCCGGAGAGAGACGCTTGTCTCAGTGGTACCAACCTTGACTCGAAAGAGAAGAAAGCCAAGCATTTCATCACAGCTGGTGAGTCGAGGGGAGAATCGATAAGAAACCTAACTGCGTTGAATGAAAAGTAGCAAATGGCTAATTTGAACATTTAAGGATAAAGAGGGCGAAACCCACAGCAATAGAGGCATCCGGCACCACGTGAGTGCTGACGCAGGAAACTCTGGGCGATTACACAACAGTAGGGACTACGATAACGAGAAGGCCTTGGGAAGAGGCAAAGAGAAGTCAAAGTGGTCTTACAGTGGTCTTGTAAAATCCTCTGTACCGTTGAAAGTCTTTGACCGATAGATGATTGAGAAAGTTAAGGGGAATGAATCCTGCATGGCGAAAATGAGTACATGAACAGTGTGTTGACAGGAATTAACCCGACGGAGGGATGTCCACAGTGAATTATTTGAAAAGACATTAAGACTTGTGAATGCAAGAAAAGCCATTGTGAACCCAAAGGAGGAAGGCTAGCATTTGAAAAGGAATCAAAACCCAAAAGAGGGAGATCCAGGGGTAGAAAGTCACCATCCAAAGTTCATTGAGTAAGGAACTGTTCAATTTATTTGTTGAATGCATCTTGTGAGGGGTCTGCGCCTGGAAGAAGGGGACCCAGGGGTGAAGCTGTCACCCAAAGTACATGTGGAACAGAACTTTGTGTTTGTTGAATGCATCAGGCCATATAAGACAGAAGACATTTTATTGGAAAGAGACTTAACCATTGAAGAACCTTATAGCTGGTATGGAACGGTTTACTCATGCTGGGAAGGCTTGAGTGTGTGTTGTGCTCAGGAGATCCACCTTGTCCCGTGCTCAAAACGTGGGCAAGGGAAACCCCTGGCAATCACATCCTGACTTATTATTTTGTGAACACTTCTTTCTTTTTTTGTATTTAGAGTAAGTAGTGGCAATAGGTTTCTTAGTATAGGCCCTTTCGAAGGGATTGTGTCCTCTGATGTATTCCTTATCTTGATAGATTACATTCCAGCTTGCTGGCATCGGATATATTTTCAGTGGAGGGCGCTGCGCGTCGACGTCCCTCGAGCTGGTGTCCCTCGACAGCCTCCGTCTCGGCGCCAACGTCATCGTGTGTATAAATAGACTTGCGCAGCGTCCGTTGCTCAGTTCCGTTTTTTCGCGCTTCGTGGCCCTCGGAATCGTGTTGCTCAGTTCTTTCTTCAAGAAGATTCAACGTATTCTTCGGAGATATCATCTTTATTCGATGCTTCCTCATCCAAAGTGTCGACCCCACTGTCCGACTTCAAAAAGTGTCGTGATTGTGGGAAGAAAATGTCGTTGACGGATCCTCACAGGATCTGTTTGTGGTGCCTGGGATTGGAGCATAACTGTTCGGAATGCGAGAACTGTATGTCCATGACGGCGAAAGCCTTGAAGGAGCGTAAGGGGAAGCTTGAAAGAGGTAAGACTCTTAAAACTTCTACTCCCTCGAAAGTTTCTTCGGTAGAGTCGAGACATTCGTCTCCTCGCCGTCACAGGAAACATTCCCGTTCAAGGTCTCGAAACGGTTCCCATCAGTCTTCAATATCGAAACACACCAAGAAGAGGCGTTGTAGATCTCCCTCTTCTTCGTCTTCTTCTGTCCCTCCGGAAAGGGTCACCTGCCCCACGAAACACAGCTCTCCAGCTAAGTGGGAGGAATTCCGTAAGAAAATGCTTAGCGTCTTCGAGAAAGCGTCCTCGATCTCTTTGGAGACGGCTAAAGGTGATACCCTGGGTGAAAGACCTGAAAAATCAAAACGCTGCAAGTCGTTGCACCCGGCGAAAGAAACTACCTGAGAGCGTCATGAACTCTCGAGTAAAGGCAGTAAATCTGTGTCATCAAGGCCATCGTCGAAGGCTTCTTTGACTCATAAATCTGCGTCATCGACGCCTTTGTCGAAGGGTCCATCGACGCACAAATCGGTTGCATCGACACCGTCTTCGACGCCTATGTCGACACTGATAAAAGACAGACCTACAGCTGTCACTACATCTCAGACAGATGAGGTGTCAAAGACCTCGACCATAACCTCGATGACTCTGAGTAAGATTCCGATCCTATTGAGTACTTCAAGGCCTCTTCTAACTTTTTCGACGCCCTTTTCGGGTTTGTCGAAGCCTTTGACTTCCACGTCGACAACTTCGACGTTTTCTCAACTGGTGACAACTAATTTGTCCCCCTCTGTTCTAGAAATGGGTTTTAAACCATACCGTAGATCTGATTACTTTAGAGCTTTGTCCTCTACATATGAGGAAGGGGAGGATTCCGACTATGAGAGACCTTTTGGTTTACAAAGGACCACAGCACCTATACCAGAGGAATTTATCTCTGAAGAGAACAGGTTAAAAGATCTTCAAGACTCTTTACATGAAGCAAGTGGTTTAGATACTTCTCCACAAGTAGAGTTTACTAAACCAGACGCTGTGGAACATGCTGAGACCTCTTATAGGGTTCTGATGCCTAGAATAATAGAATTAATGGGGTGGTCCACACCAACACCTTCTTTTCAGCAGGATGACCTTACAGACATTTTAGTGAAAGGTCCACAGGAAGATCCTGTTGTTCCTTTTCATACTGCTCTGCAAAGAAAGATCTCTGCAAATTGGGAAACTCCTGAAGTTATCCCTGCAGTTAAAATATAAACTATCTGCCAAATACAGGGTATCTGCTACAGATCCTGAATACTTGAGCAAACATCCAACTCCAGAGAGTTTGGTTGTACAAGCAGCAACTTCATCAAATAGTAGATCTGCATACCCTACTATTCCTCAGGACAGGGACGATAAAAGGTTTGATGCTATGTCAAAAAAAGTATTTTCGGCATGCAGCATGGCGCTTAAATCTATTAACGCCACTTGCACGCTTGCAAGATTCAGCCATACACTTTGGGAGTGTGCTTCATCTGCTGCTGACTGTCTCCCGGAAGGAGAGGAAAGGGAAAGATACAATGTGCGAGTCCCTTCAAACTGGGATTGATTCTGCTGACAGTATCAGCAGGGCCATGGCGGCAAGTACCACAATCCACAGATTTGCGTGGTTGCGGAAGTCTGGTTTTGCTCCAGATGTACAAGCCAGACTTTTGAACATGCCCTTTGACGGCACTTCTTTATTTGGTAAGAAGGCTGATGACAGCCTGGAGAAGTTACAAACATCCAAGGCAGCAGCGAAATCCCTTGGGGCTGCAATCCGACAGTCTCCGAATCACCCCTCAGGAACCTCCTGGAGGGGTAGGTCCTTTCGCTTTTACTCCGCACTCGGAAAAGGCACAGGAAAGCCAGCTCAAAAGGGCCAGAGACGATTCACCCGTGGTGGAAGGGGAAAAGGTACAAAAACCATAGCAGCAGGTGCCGCTTTACTGTCGGCATCTGCGTCAGCCGCTTATAAACCCCTCTGATGTCTCCCCTCACAAGACACCAGTAGGGGGCAGGTTAACGCAACATCTGGCAGAATGGCAGGCTTTTACGTCAGATGCTTGGGCATTGGGAACAGTTGCCCAAGGTTACTGCCTGCCCTTCCTAAACACCCCTCAGAGTCATCCACCGGGGAACAACTCTTTGAAGTTTCCAGACCCGCTCCTTATGCAGGAGATTGTAGACCTGCTAGAGAAAGGTGCCATAGAACCAGTACCTGTAGCGGAGAGGAACATGGGTTGGTATTCTCCCTACTCCCTAGTACCAAAGAAGGACAGAGGACTGAGACCCATCTTGGACTTGAGGGAATTGAACAAATTCCTCAGGAAAGACAAGTTCAAGATGGTAACCCTTTCTCAGATCCTCCAGGCCCTCCAGCTTCAGGACTGGTTGGTATCTATGGACCTTCAGGATGCTTATTTCCATGTGCCTATCCATCTCAAACACAGGAAATACCTGAGGTTCACAATTGTTAACTATCAATTTCGAGTTCTGCCATTTGGGCTGACCTCCGCCCGAGGGTCTTTGCCAAGCTATTGTCTGTAGTGGCTGCAAGTCTAAGGAGGGAAGGGATCCACGTCTACCCCTACCAAGACGATTGGTTGATCAGAGCGGTATCTTCGGAACAAGCTCAGATACAGCTAGATTATGTCTGCCACTTCCTTCACAAGCTGGGCTTCTCCCTCAACATAAAGAAGTCTCAGATGATAACATCACAGAGACTCCAGTTCATTGGAGCAGTCCTGGACACTTCCCTGGGGAAAGCCTCGCCACCAGAGGTGAGGGCTCAAGATATTCTACAGATGATCACCAAGTTTCAAAATGCCCAACGTCTACCAGCCTTCGACTTTTTGACGTTGCTAGGCCTCATGGCATCCAGCATCTTCCTAGTGCCAGAGGCTCGCCTAAGAATGAGATCCCTCCAGTGGGCACTAAGAGCCCAATGGTTGCAATTTTCAGGAAGAATGTCAGATCTCCTTCAAGTCCCGGAGAGTGGCTCGAGACCTTCAATGGTGGGCCTGTCAGGAGAACATGTTGAAAGGAGAACACTTTTGGCAACCATGGCCGGAGATAACAGTAGTCACGGATGCCTCACTCAAAGGGTGGGGAGCCCATGCCAATGACTTGACCATCAGCAGTCGTTGGTCTCCATCGGAGTCCAGACTACACATCAACCTGTTGGAGCTGAGAGCAATCAGACTAGCGCTGAAGGCTTTTCTGCAATCTGTACAGGGGAAGAATGTCCTAATAATGACGGACAACACAGTGGCCATGCACTACCTCAACAAAAGAGGAGGCGTAGGATCACTGCCACTGTGCAGAGAGGTGATGCAGCTCTGGTTTTGGGCAATTCAAGAAGGAATCTCTCTATCAGCACTTCACTTAGCCGGAGAGAAGAACTTGACAGCGGACGCTCTGAGCAGGCAGAGCACAGTCTCCCACGAGTGGGAGCTAGCTCAGGAAGTCCTTCAAGAGATCTTTGCCCTTTGGGGAAACCCTCAAGTGGATCTGTTCACCACCAGTATCAACAGGATGTGCGATCAGTTTTGTTCAAGAAAATTTCCCCCGAGAGGAGCTCTAGGGGATGCGTTCGTAGTAGACTAGGAGTTTCCACTTCTATACGCGTTTCCGCCAATCCCTGCCATTCCTCAGATGATCAGGAGGTTGAGAAGATTCTGGAAGACTATGATCCTAATTGCCCCAGATTGGGCCAGGAGAACATGGTACCCGGACCTTCTGGACATGTCCATCTGCCCTCCGATTTGTCTTACGCAAAGAGAGGATCTTCTCTCGCAGAAGGGAGGTCAGGTTCTCCATCCAGACATCAGAACCCTCAACCTTCACGCTTGGCTTCTGAAAGGTTGAGATACAAGGATTTGGACATCCCGGATGACGTCATGGAGGTGTTGCTGTCAACTAGAAGGCCAGTAACAAAGACTTTATACCGCTGCCTTTGGAACAGATTTTGCAGCTGGTGTAGAGAAAAGAATATCAAACCCTTTTCATGCAGTACACCAATGGTGTTATCTTTTTTGCTCTGTTTGGCGAATTCTGGTCTTCAAGTTGGTACGATCAAGGGCTACCTCGCAGCGCTGTCAATCTTTAAGCGCACTGCGGAGGAGCCATCATATTTCAAATTACCCCTAGTAATCCAATTTCTGAAAGGTTTAACTAACGTCTATCCCCCAAGGCCGTTCCAAGTTCCCTTGTGGGACTTAAATCTAGTCTTAAATTTTCTGATGGGTACTCCTTTTGAACCACTCCATTCTTGTTCATTAAGATTTCTCACCCTTAAAACGGTCTCCCTAGTGGCTCTAACATCTGCCAGAAGAGTGAGCGAATTCCAAGCTCTAACTTGCAAACCTCCTCATACAATTTTTCACAAAGACAAAGTTGTTTTACAAGTGAAGCCTAATTTCCTCCCAAAGGTGGCCTCTGAGTTCCACATCACTCAGAAAATAACCTTACCTTCATTCTATCCTCCTCTCCATCCAGGGAAAGAGGAAGAGAGGCTACATAGGCTGGATCCAAGGCATGCCTTGAGTTTTTATATCAACAGACCTGCTAGAATAAGGCAAGCAGACCAACTGTTTGTAGGTTATGCAGGACACAAATTAGGATTGCCAATCACAAAACAGACCATTTCAAGATGGATTATTTTAGCCATTCTAGAATGCTACAAATTGGCAGGGAGAGAGCCCCCTCAACACCTTAGGGCTAATTCAACCAGGGGTATCGCAGCCTCTTCGGCTCTCCAAAGAGGGGTACCGATTTGGGACATATGTGCGGCTGCCACATGGTCGTCCGCACATACCTTTACAAAATTCTATAGTCTGGATTCCTCCTCTAGCCAGGAGACAAGATTTGACAAAGCTGTGTTACATTCTGTTCATTCTTAAAGGGGACTATTCCAATTTTACTCCCACCTCCTCTTTCACACCACTGCTATGGGAGTCTATCAAGATAAGGAATATTTTGGAGGACACAATCCCTTCGAAGAACAAGCTACTTCTTACCTTGTAACGTTCTTTCGATGGGATGTTCCTCCCACGTATTCCTTATCGCCCCTCTCATCCATCCCCGCAGTAAAACTTCCCTTGCAGTTGCATCTTACGCTCCTTCAAAGTCAATAACCAATTCATGCACAGCTAATTTCACGCTTCAAAACGGAACTGAGCAACGGACGCTGCGCAAGTCTATTTATACACACAATGACGTCGGCACCGAGACAGAGGTTGTCGAGGGACACCAGCTCGAGGGATGTCGACGCGCAGCGCCCTCTACTGAAAAAATTTCCGAGGCCAGCAAGCTGGAAAATAATCTATCAAGATAAGGAATACGTCGGAGAAACATCCCATCGAAAGAACGTTACAAGGTAAGAAGTAACTTGTTTTTTACTTTGACACGATGCCACAAGCACTGCCTTATTTTCATTTTATGGTCAAAGCTTGCTCCCATCTTAGATTTAGCTTTAGGTTAGGTGTTTTTCCACCCTGCATTTAACAGTTTAACAAACAACCTTGAACTGTGACCACTTGTGTCTGTCTTTACTGTTGCCACCATGAGTTCCTTAAATATGGTGTCAGATGTGGGATGTGACTCAATTGTAACTGATTGGGGAACCCTACAATTTCAAAAACCTAGTCAGAGAGACTCTAGCCCTTCCATCGCCACTAAGGAATCAAAAGGGTTTGATATATGTAGCAGTAGGGAAGCTATTATTCACCCTTGGAAAAGAGGAATGATTCCTACACATTTGGTTTTGATACCCCCTCTGGGGTGTTACATTTGACTGGCCCCAAAATCTTGCATAGCGTGTAAGTACGGGTTAGACATCTTAGCAGGTGTTATTGATCCCGACTTTCGGGGAGATGTGAAGGTTCTCTTACAAAATCTTGGCAAGATCCCTTTTGAGGTACGTCAGGGAGACCAAATTGCCCAGGGAATTTTGTAAAGCACTCTATTTCCTCAGTTTAAAGAAAAAGAACCAGATAAAACAGCAAGAGGAGACTTAGGCTTTGGGGAAGCTGATACATTGATCAGCATCTAAAAAAAGAAGGGAGAAGAACCCACCATCTATCCCGACCTAGCCTTCGCCCAGCGAAACGATCCAGCTCTCGCTGAAGCATTTTTACAAGCAATCCGGGAAGAAGAAGTCTTAGAGAAGGGGAGTCCCTTTTTTCTTTCTAAAACAAGGATTGCTTTACAGAAGAGAAACCTCTGCAGAAGGCATGGTAACAACACAATTAGTGATACCGAAAAGCCACTGAAAGGTTGTACTGGAAATCGCACATTCCCATCTTATTGGAGGGCATTTAGAACAATCAAAGCAGATATAAAAACCTTCATCCAGACGTGCAAAATATGTCAAAAGACCAGCACGCAGGTATTCCTAATGCAAAATAATACTACCCAGCAGATCCTTAAATAAACATCTTCTACCGTAATTCTCCAGGGTAGGATTTCCCAAGGAAACACTAATGGACCAAGGTTCAAATTCTATGAGTAAGCTGATGGCCAAAGTCAAAGAGCTACTCCACATTACCACCTTGCGAACAACTGTGTACCATCCGCAGACCAATTGCTTGGTAGAAAGATTGAATAAAACCCTAAAACTAATTCTATAAAAACTGGTAGACAAGGACGTAAAAGACTGGGACCGAATGATCACACAGGCACTATTTGCAGTGAGGAAAACCCCCCAAGCTTCCACAGGTTTCTCTCCCTTTGAGTTGCTCTACGAAAGAGAGCCAAGAGATGTCTTGGACATGCTCAGGGAAAACCTGGGAAGAACATGAGGAGGCCTCTATTTCCATCTGGCAAACTTCCACCCAAATGTAAGTGCATATGAAATTGGTCTGAGACTTAGTTTGTACTCATATGGAAAAAGCCCAGAGCCAAAAAAAGACCATTTATGACAAGAAAGAGTATTTAAGATCATTCTCCATAGGACAGAAAGTACTGGTCCTCTTACCAACCTCAGAGAACAAGCTTGTCCCCAAATGGCACAGGCCTTATGAAATAGTATAAATAACAGGAACCTCTACTTATAGCGTGGCCCAACTGGATAGAAAACAGAACATCAAATTATATCATGTACATTTCTTGAAAGAGTGGAAAGAGTACCCATCTGCCATCCATGCCACAGTACTAGCCTGTCTGGTTCTCCAAGATATAGATATGTTTGATTTAATTCCTTCTGAGTTATCCACTCAACACCAACAAGATCTGAAAGATGTAATCATTTAATTTCCTGATGTATTCTCAGAGAAACCAGGAAGAGTAAAAGGTACATACCACTATATTAGAACACCTAACTTCTAGAAGCCCGTAAACAGATAGTGATCGAGGATGTCAACAAAATGTTGAAAGCTAACATCATTGAGCCCTCCTCAAGTCCATGGGCCTCTCCTATCGTGTTGATCACTAAACCTGACTGTTCCTGGAGATTCTGTATAGACCTCCGTCAAGTTAAAGCCATATCAGATTTCAATGACTATCCCATGCCACGCATCAACAATCTAATTGATAAACTCAGAGCAACCACCTTTCTATCGACCCTAGACTTAACTAAAGGGTACTGGGAATTTCCCGTATATGGACCAGATAAGGAAAAGACGGCGTTTTCTACACAGCTAGATTATTCCAATTTAAAGTCCTTCTTTTCGGTCTACACCAGTGGTATTCAAACTGTGGTGTACGGCCTCATGGGGGTCCGAGGCCGCATCGCTGGGGAGCCGTGAGAGCCCAGCATGAAATGTAAACATTTTTTTTTTAGATTGGAAGAAATGGGCAGGGGCGGCTCACATAGTTGGGCTGAATCATGACACTGGGCCTCATTACAAGTATGGCGGTAAGGTAACAATGGTGCTGGTAGTGCTACCGGCACCATTGCTACCGTACCACCATACTACGAGCTGTGCTCGCGGGTGCCTGTCGGCCTGCCTGGTCTGACCTGGCGAGCAGAGCGGCACCCATGAGTACAACATGCCTGTAGCACCAGCCCCGTTATGAATGGTGCCTGTGCTACAGGCACCCCCATTCCCATTGAGCCCTATGGGGCTGAAATGGGAATGGGGAATAATTTTTTCCGGCGCCCTTGAATGGGTAATTACTGGGTCCGCCGGGTTGCAATACCTTGGTAATTGCCCATTGAAGAGCGGGGGAAAAAAAACAACTCCGGCGGCAGCCGTGCCTGTGTTACAGGCACGGCTACCGCCAGGGTCATAATGAGGCCCACTGTCTCAGGCACCAATGAAAAAGTGAACCACAGTTGTAAATGGATAGTCATTGACAGACTGTTTGAATAGTACCCAAGGGGGTGCTTTGTGTTAAAATGTTGGAACTGGAAGTACATTGTGATATTTATAGAATATTTATTCAGCAACAATGGTCAATATTACTAACTGCATAGTGGAGTAACCCATCAAACTGGTCCACATTGGTCAAAAACGTGGGCCATTTTGACTGGCCCACACTAGCATTTTGTATTTGTGGTACAGGCATTGCCTATAGGCCAGTCAGAGCCTGGCGGCTAATCCATAATGGTGATGGGGCGCCCACCCAGTGGTCCCCTCACCCATTATGGAGGAGCTATGGAGCCAGCCCAGTGAAACAATAAGCACTCCCTCAGCTGCTTTTTCCAGCTGCGGGAGTGCTCCTGGGCTGGCTGAACTGTAAAAGGGAAACCCTATTTCCCTTTGAAAGTTCAGTTCATTCTCCAGCCGCACATGCTCACTGAGCCATGCAAGGCTGAGGATTTTTGCTTCGCCAGCATTGCATAGCTCGTTGGAAATGCTGGCTGGGGCACTGCATGTCTGTATGTGCGAGGGGGAGCTCCTGCGCCTCCTCGCACATACGGACAGAGCAGCCTGGAACAGGGCGTTTCAGCACCCGCATGCAGGCCAATGCAGAGGTACGTTCATGTTCATTTATTTTATAGAAACGTGTATGGATGCGTGAATGCTTGTGTTATGTGTGAGTGTATGGTGTTGGATGCTCATGTGAATGAAAGTGATTGCTGTATGAATGTGTGTGTGTGTGTGTGTGTGTGCGTGTGTGTGTGTGTGTGTTCGTTTGTTTTGGTCCGTTGAGCTGATTTTGGCAAGTGGTGGATAGAGGGGGGAATGAGGGTTGTACAACAAACTCATTTTAAAAATGCCTAGATGCCTTTGTTACACAATCCCCCTACCCACCTGCCAAAATCTGCTCTCCTTCTGAGGTGCTGTGGAGCCCAGGGGACAGGGATGGTATTTTTTACTGGATTTCTATCATAGATATCCAGTCAAAAATACCATGATTTCCCCCCTTGGCGCCCCAGCGCCTTGCATACACACATTGTGTTAGGCCTAGTGGGGCCCAGGGGACAGGGATGGTCAGGGATGGTATATTTTTGCTGGACATCTATCATGGATGTCCAGTAAAACATGTCATGCCTGCCACCTGGGCCCCCCCAGCAAGAATTACAAACTGTTTGGATATTTACCCATTTTTTAAAAAGAATGCTCTACAATGCAAAATGTTAACCCATTATTTTATTTAAAAAATTCACGGAGGGAAACTCCCCCAACCCCACTTGATTGGTTCAGACGCCCTCACTGCGCTCGGACGCTATGGCATTTTTGGGGGGAATAGTTATGCCCCTCCACTTACAAAATTCACCAGCCGCCACTGGCTCTCGGACTGTGCTGAGAACGGGATGGGGGAGCACAGGGACTATGGTAGGAGCAGGAAGGGCTGGAACCATGGGATAGTGGTGGGAGCAGGGTGGGGAGAGCCCAGAGTGTGTGATGGTGTGGGAAGAGCCCAGGGACTGGGTAGGAGTGGAATGAGGGAGCCCAGCCACTGTGATGGGAGCAGATCGGGGAGCCCAGGGACTATACTGAGAGTAGAGTGCAGTGCCCAAATTTTGCTCAGGGGGGCGCAGGCCAAAAAATGTTGAAGACCACTGGCCTAGTGGATTTACAATATGAGGAAACTTCTTTGATTGGCATGCTCATCAGAGTCTCTCATACAAAACAATCCAGTGTGCTTGTGTATGGACATCACACATTTCATAGAAATCTCTCTATAAAAGGAAAATAACACCAACACAGAGGGGCGGCGCAGGGGGGTCCCGAACAATTTATTGTTTGCTCACGGGGACCCTGGCATAAAATGTTTGAAGACCACTGGTACAGGGTGCACCAGCCACTTTCCAACACCTCAAGATCAAATCTTACAATCCTGTTCTGATTTCTGTTGAGCTTATATTGACGAAATTGTCATTTATAGCAAGACTCAGGATAACCATGTCTTCCATCTTTATACCATCATGAAAGTTCTCAGAAACGTGAGCCTAACTGCTAACCCAGCTAAGTGCAGATTGGCCCAATCAGCCGTAAAAATATCTTGGCTTCTTCGTAGGGAACGGGAATGTACATCTCCAACATGAGAAGGTAAAAGCTGTCTTGGATACACCAACTCCCAAGACCAAAATAGATCTTAGAGCTTTCCTCTGTTTAATAGGATATTACTGAAGGTTTATCCATAACTTTTCGGACAAAAAAGCCTGGCTGACAGATAAACTTAAGAATGCCGAACCCCAGAAAATTCATTGGAATGACAAAGATGAGATATGTTATACCACCTTGAAGCAGACGCTGTGCCAGAACCCAATCCTAAAGGTAGTCGACTTCTCTAAAGAGTTTGTCTTACAGACAGATGCCTCCCTTAAAGGGGTAGGAGCCGTCCTGTCGATGGATTTGTGATGGATTGGAACATCCCATACTATTCACCAGCCGCAAGCTGTTCCCACGTGAAAAAATTACTCTGTGTTGGAACTGGAAGTCCTGGCCATCAAGTGGGCCATTATCCATCATAGGTGCTACCTATAGGGACACAAGTTCACATCTGTTACAGACCACTCACCCCTAGTTTGGATGAGCCAACGCAAAGACTCCAACTCTTGGGTCATGCAATGGTTTCTAGACCTACAACCCTATTGTTTCACTGTGGAAGACCGAAAAGTAAAAGACCAGGGAAATGTAGATTTTCTTTCCCGGTTCCCCTGTCAAACAAATGTGGCTACATGGCGTGGAGGAAGGGTATATGAGAAACCTTAAGGTGTCTCTCTAGCTAGTCGCCAGGGATCTGTCATCCAGATGGCCAGAACACGGCCATCGTTATTGGATCCAGTTCCTGGAGTGGACCAGTGAGGGAGGATCACCTGGATGGGGGGTCCTTGGGGAGTGGGACACTGATGGGCGAGATGCGGTATCTTCTTTCTTTCAACATCTTTTCCCCATCCTACCATGTAGGATATTCCAAAACACTGCCCGCCCACCCCCCTTTTCGGACAAGAACACTTTCGCACAACATGAAAGACAACGGACTAACACCAGAGCCGTTTACCTGACATGTCGCAATACGAGGGTCAGGCAAAGTCAGGCAATTGGCCAGAATCACACACCTGACGGCCCTTTACCTTCCCTACAGGGATAAAAGGTGAAGCATGAGAGCGCAGGACGAGCAAGGCAGATCGTACGACATGACAACTAAATCAGCCCAGCAGTTCATGAGTAAGCGAAAGATGGCGAATACCGAGAGGGTGGCAAGGAGAGAAGTGACCTTGCCTTTTCCTACCAAGGCCTGTGAAACCTCTGCAGACGGAAACATAAGACCGCAAACAAAGGCCAGTGTGTGTTGCAGCAGTGTCAATGGTACACATGACCCTCCTCCGCTGATTTCCAAGGCGGGGAAAGACGCTTGTCTCAGTGGTACCAACCTTGACTCGAAGGAGAAGAAAGCCAAGAGGTTCATCACATCTGGTGAGTCGAACTGTGTTGAACGAAAAGTAGCAAACGGCTAATTTGAACATTTAAAGATAAAGAGGGGGGAAACCGCAGCAACAGAGGTGTCCGGCACCACGTGGGTGCTCACGCTGGAAACTCTGGGCGATTAACCAACAGTAGGGACTACCATAACCAGAAGGCCTTGGAAAGAGGCGAAGAGAGGTCAAAGAGGTCATACAGGGGTCTTGTAAAATCCTATGTACCATTGAAAGTCTTTGACCGACAGATGATTGAGGAAGCTAAGGGGAATGAATCCTGCATGGTGAAAATTAGTACATGGACAGTGTGTTGACAGGAATGAACCTGATGGAAGGATGTCCATAGTGAATTGTTTGAAAAGACATTAAGACTCGTGAATGCAAGAAAAGCCATTGTGAACCCGAAGGAGGGAGGCTAACATTTGAAAAGGTGTCCGAACCCGGGAGAGGGAGATCCAGGGGTGTAAAGTCACCACCAAAAGTTCATTGAAAAAGAACTGTTTGATTGATTTGTTGAATACAACTTGTGAGGGGTCTGCGCCTGTAAGAGGGGGACCCTGAGGTGAAGCTGTCTCCCAAAGTACATATGGAACAGTACTTTTTGTTAGTTTGTTGAATGCATCAGGCCCTCGAAGGCAAGAGACTTTTTATTGGAAAGAGACTTAACCATCGAAGAACCTGTTAGCTGGTACGGAACTATCGACTCATGCTGGCAAGGTTCAAGTGTGTGCTTTGCTCAGGAGATCCGCCTTGTCCCATGCTTAAAACGTGGGGAAGAGAGACTACTTTCTTTACTGAGAACATTCCCCCACACTTCTTTTTGTGTTTAGAGTAAGGATTGGCAATAGGTTTCTATAGGCCCTTTTATTTTGACACAACGCTACAAGGACTGCCTTATTTTCATTTAATGCTCGAAGCTTTATCTCATCTTACATTTAGGCTTAGGTTACGTGTTTTTCCACCCTGCATTTCACAGTTTAATAAACACCTTTGAAATGTGATCACTTGTATCTGTCTTTACTGTTTCCACCATGAGTTCCTTACAAATCCTACAGTCCCTTCTCTCTGCACTTATGAGCCACCCACTGGCTGCACTTGTGAGTTAACTGCTCTTCCCCCTTCCCCTCAACCCTGGCACTTCTCCCCTTTCCTCTTCCCTGCACTTGTGCGATCTGAATGACATAAGGCCTAGTAAGATTATTTTGCCCTCCCTGTGTTTCCCTTTCCTTGTCTTATCATGCATAGAAACAATTGTGTACAGGTGCTTTATAAATATCACATCATATCATATCATACACTGACCCTGCCACTAATGATCAACTAACAAAACAAAAAGGGGTTGCCCGAGAATGACTTCCTTCTCCTGGACAGGCCTTTTCAGCTTTAATAGTCTATCTTGAGATAGTTCCTTGCAATGTAGTTATTAATTTCCATTAATTCCTGAAGAGGACTCTTTCACCTTCTCTCAGGTATCCCCTGTCTTGACTTATTTACAGCTACTTGTTTCTCTACTCAAGGGTATTGGCCCCTATCCCTTTGGGTTTCTTTTACCTTAATATCTTTCTTAATTGTACTTGTTTCACAGTCTCTCATTCCACGAAGACCAGTGTCCCCAATCCCTAAGTCATGAGGCAGATGGGCACAGACACAAGAGTCAGTAAGATTGAAAATACAGACATACTTCCAGAAGAGGAGCGGGTAAATGTTTTCACTATGAAAGCAGGGATGTGCTGAAGGACGGTCGTTTTCATGACAGGCACTGCGAAAACCAGCAGTCACAGTGAAATGATGATATATCAGTATTCTGACTATAACGATGATAACAGAAATGTAGCCAGACATAGTGTACACTAAGGCAGATCGTAGTACCACTGCAAAAGGTTGTGGCTAGAAGACAAAGTTTGGTTCAGTTAATCAGGGCAGGTGATGTGTGGGGCACAAGTGAAAAAGGTTTACCAGGTCAGAACTTCCAGTTAAATTTGTATAGGTTCAGTGAAGCTGCAGCAAGATAAAAGTCACTGTTCAAAAGATCCAACAGAAATGAGATACTGAGCGAATAATTCCTCAGTCCACAGTTCATAATCAAAGTTCCAGCTAAGAGTTCAAACTAAAGGTATCTTACGTAGCAGAGCCACGTACATATGAGGACCATTATAACAAAAATAATGACCATCAGCTGATACCAACAGAGGCCATAACTTGCAGGTATCAGTGAATCAACATTGGTGGCTTCTACACTTTGCCAGTGCACCACCACCTCAGGGGTATTAATGATTGTTGAGGGGACAAGTCCAGGGGAGAGTAAACGGGCCAGTTTGCCGTCTGCTCAAAGCTATTGGTTCTCCGGAACTCTTCTACTGGATCACAAAGTGTACCTTTTGGAGGCTGTTATGTGAGATCCAGAGGGGTCAGACACTGAAGGTGGTACGCCAGGAGTGAGTTCTGCATCTAGGTTGTTTCCTCCGGGACCTCAACCGTCTGTCAAAAGGGCCTTAGCAATAGCTCCCACAGAGATCTCACTGTGTGTAAGAGGTTCAAAAGCTGTGGGACCTGGCTCAGCATGTCACCCTCACCTTCTGGCACTGGCCATTCCATTCTAGCAACACTGGAAGAGTCTTACATAGCCAAACAACGGGTGGCGGTACTGGTAGAGCGGTTGGTGGTCGCAGTGGAACTGGAGGCAAGTAGAAGAAGATCAGTTGCAGTGTAGGTGGTGTCGTCGGCTGGGGTAGAAAACTTGTGGCAATGTGTTGCGTGAATCCAGGCCGAGATACCAGCACCCGTTACAGCAGTGTTCATAGTTAAAAGGACCTGGAACGGGCTGAGTCACCTGGGCTGGAGTGCAGACATCCACTAATGAACCTTCACCAGTATTCAGTCTCCTGACTGTAGAGAGTGGCAGGCCTCAGTAGCTGATTTAGGCAGGACTTCACAGACCTGAGCATGGAGAGATCTAACAGTTTTAATGAACATGTGACAATATTGGAGTAATGTGTCATCCGCTAAAGGCAAGTTTTGAATGTGGGGAACTGCTGGAGGTGCAGTCCCATTCCCACTGGACGACCTGTGAGGATTTTGTGAGCAGACAGTTTGTGTTTACGCTGGGGATTATTCAAATGGCAAACAGAGTCAGGGGCAAGGCATAGGGAAATTTCAACCCTGCCTCTTTACACACTTTATACAGCCTTAACTTAAGATCCCCATTGCGTCATTCTATGTGCAAACTGGACTAGGCGTGATAAGTGCAATGGAACTGTACAGTCATTACTAGAGTTTTGCACACTTCCTTAATGACCTGACCAGCAAAATGAGTGCTTCGGTCGCTGTCTATACTGAGGGGCAATCCAAATCGAGGTATGAACGCTGCCAACAAAACTTTAGCCACTGTAATAGCGTCTACCTACCCACATGTCTATGTCTCTACCAACCCAGAGAATTAGTCGACTATGACTAAACAATAGGGGAAGTTCATGCAAGTGGGGAGCAGCAAAAAGTCTGTCTGCCCTTGCAAGAAGGGACTCTCCGGTACAGGACATGCAGATAGCTTCGTGGATACTGCTCTACCAATATTATGTGTCTAACATGTAACACAATTCTCACAATAACCTTGAGCCATAGATGCTAAACCAGGGGCCATCCAATCTCACTTCAATAAAGTAATCATATTATTTTTACCTGAATGGGCTGTGCCTTGAGCTTCATGGACCAGTTAAGGGAGGAGTACCGTGGGTGCCACCAGGCAACCATCTGGGGAATGCCACAGGGAATCTACTCCCAATATACAATACCGGTGGGTCCAAGTCACCATTTCAGCTTCAGGGGCTTGGTCTTGGAGGTTTGCCAGACTGGAAAGGAAAGCAATCAGGGACCATGGGACTGCAACACACAACACAAACAAAAAATTAACTAGGAGCGAGGGGCCCATTTAAGGCCTCTGAACGAGATGCACCATCTGCTAGTGTATTTCCTTGGGCTGTGAAAGACTGAGAGGGATCTTGACCTGCACATTTAACGATAGCTACAGCTGCGTGAAGTAACAATGCATTCAATGAGGCTGACACATATTTTCCATTCAATATTGGGATGCCTGTGGATGTTAAATATCTACGCTGCTTACAAAGGACTCTGAAGTCATGGAAAACACTGTATGCATACCTGAAGTCGGTAGCAATCATAGCCAATCTAGCCCGGGCCAAAGCACAGGTACGGGTGAACGCCACGAGTTCTGCAACTTGTACTGATTTTGCACAGGTAATCGGTTTGCTTCTAGGAAGGCATGGGGGGGTGCATACAGAATAACCAGACACCAATTCACCAGTTTTTGGAACACGGATGCAAGAGCCCTCCATAAAGAGGATCAGGTTGGGGTTCAATTGGGCCACATCTTATAAATCAGCACAGGGAGACATCAGTGTTTCAACAAAAACCTGGCAGTCATGTTGTTCCCCATCCTGCTGTGTTGGTGTGCAGAACTCAACATCAGTTCAATGTTACATTAGCAGCAGAAATCAGCAACTTTTCATATTGAGTGAGACGGGAGTTAGACACGTGCTGTGTCTTCTGCTTAAGCAGTAATGGCAATACAGCATGGGGAACTGCAATTGTGACAGGATGACCCTGCACTAGTGAGTCAGTCTTTTCTATCAACAGTGCAAGCAGTGACGATGGCTCGCAAACAAGCTGGGAGTCCTGCCGCTACTGGATGCAAATCTATGCTGTGGTCGGATACAGGCCGGTGCTTGCCACTGTGGAATTGAGTCAACACACCTTGAGCAAACATGTTGCACTTGTTTCATTAGAGCACAACAGTCTTACTATAATCTGACCAACCTAAAGCCAGAGCCGTTGCAAGTGGTTGCTTAATGGTGACAAAGGTATCATCTGTTTCCTGAGTGCATGGGACTTGCAGGGACTTGGGGATGAAATCATGTGTGAGGTTCTAAAGGGGCTTAACTATGGATACATATCCTCAGACCCATCATCTGGAGTAACTGACCATCCCAAGGAACCCTCCCATCTGCTTTCTAGTCTAGGGCATAGGGACTTTCTGGATCGCTGTATTCCGATCTTGGGATAAATGTCTTTCCCCAGCTGAAATTTCATGACCCAGGTATCGCACACGGGGCAGACACAAATGTAACTTGTCTTTAGATCCCTTGTGACCTTTTTCAGCAATCACTTTCAACAGAATGAAAGAGTCTTCTTCACATAAAAGGAGGGGAAGGTTAGGAGCAGATCATCTATGTAGTGCACCAGCATCGACCCTCTTGGGAACCAAACTGAATCAAGATCTTTCTTTAAAATTTGGGAGAACAGAGTAGGGCTTTCAACATATCCTGTTGGAAGCCGAGTGAATATATATTGCGTTGGATTTATGGGTAAATGTGAACAGGTACTGGCTGCCAGGATGTACAAGTATGGAGAAAGATGCTCAAAACAAATCTACAGCAGTGAAATATTTGGCTGAGTAGGGAATAAATGACAGGCTAGTAGCTGAATTATGTACAATGGGAAAAACCGGTACCATGGCTGCATTAACTGCATGCTGGTCATAAATGAAACGATAAACCTCGTTACATGGCTTGTTTGTGAGCAAAATCAGAGTATTACAGGGGCTATGAGTTGGTACAATAATATCTTGTTGGAGAAGGGATTCTATAACAGGGTGAATGCCTTCTTTAGCCTTTCAAGAAATAGGATACCAAGGTGCACATGGCAGTGGCTTGGCATGATATAAAGTAATTTTGACTGGCTCAACATTGACAATATAACCAATGTCATTTGCATGGGTTTACCATAATTTGACTGTGACACAGTCCAACAGTCGCTGTTGTGAGCAGGGAATGCTGGCCTGGTATTCAGGGTTCAAATGGGTAATTTCCTGTATTACTGTTAGCGCCCTGTGCTCTCTGTGAGTAGGGATGTCAACAAATACACCATCAGGGGGAACAATGAATAGAGAAACTTAGCTTACACAATAAATCTAATCCAAACAAATTCACTGGAAAACAGGGATTCAGCAAGAATGCATATTGGTCAGAAATTGAACCCATCGTGACCATAAGCAGAGTAGACACAGGATGAGGTATTGACCTTTCCCCTATACCTACAGTATTAACAATTTCATCAGAATGCATCGTTCCTGAAAACTCAGAAGCTTTTAGTGTGGAGTGTGATGCTCCAGCATCAACCAAACATGAAATCATTTGACCAGCAATAACACAATCGACATGCAGGTCAGTAGGATCAGTTGATATGAGTGGTGCAACACGTTCGGAGACCCCTTTGCAATCCTGGCTATTGGTCTAAAGTGTTAGTGGTGGAAGCTGCAACCTGTTCATTCCGCCAAGCGCTGTTGGTTGTTCGCCTCGACAGTCATAATGAGGCCCATTTGGCATTTGGCTTTCCAGTATCCAAACTCTTTGCAATAGTTGTACTGATCTCTGTACATGTTTGTGTAATACCTCTTAACAGTTTGCCCTGGGTCATATGATTGGAGTGCTCCTCTCCCTCTACCCCGTCCTCACTGTCTCACACTCCTGGCGTGGGTCAGACCCTCCCCTTCCCTGGGAAGGTTGTAAAATCTGTATCTGCAATTCCATAAGTTTTGCTTCAGTAGTTTCTTTATATCCTTTGACTTTTTTCATGAAAGTGTTGTGCATCTATTAAAACCTCTACTAAACCCTTTCCTTCCCATCCAATTAGTACTGATTTAATTCTCTCTGATACCTTAGCTTGCAAACCCATAACAAACTGAGCCACCACACCTTGAGGCGCTATATATACTGGATCAACGATCCCTGAGTATTGTTTAAAACATTGTTTCAAACATTTGAGATATTCCACAGTATTTTCACCCTTGGTTTCTTTGCATGCATTAATTTAAGACCTATCAGTCTTTCAAGCACCCATTTCAGTTATTGTTTGTACCAGCCTATCAGTAAAGGTTTTCAGGACCCTAGCAGTGGCTGGTTCTTCAGCTGGCCAGGCCAGTTGGCATGCACTTTCAGCAGGGTAAATGTATCTGTGGGCAGCAGTGCTTACAACTATTGATTCAAATGAACACCTGTAGGGTGATAACTATCTATTATAACCAGAATCTCCTTTTGAAATGCAACAGGATCTTCTCATATCTTTGGGAATCTCAGAACAATATTAAACAAATCAGTAGCGGTCCAGGGTCATGTACAGTAACTAAAGTATTTCCTCCTCCAGGAAGCTGCCTAAGCTTGAATGAACCAGTGCTGGTATTGGGCATCACACCCGAGAGCCCTTCAAACATATCTGAGGAAGGCAAAAACAGTTTAGTACTCTGAGCTTGTAATTCAGGGGTGAACAGACCGAACCATAGATTTTATTGGGGTAGACTGATGATAGGTTGGCGGTTGGGTAGAATCTGGGCTAGCCGGTTGATGGTCAAGTGCAACATTTAAAAGGGTTGTAAGTGTCCAAAATATCTTTGGGAGTTTCCTTTAGGGTGAAGTCCCTTGGTTTACAGGATATAAATGTTTGTACCTGACTTTATGAGGCGGTAGCTGCAGTTTAGAGTACTCAGTTTTCAGGGATTTAACTTACTCCTGGATGTTAAGTGACTTCAATTCAGCAATCCCACTAAGTCAGTGCCTCGTCTGGGATGCCCAAGGGAAGCCCTTATTTATATATATTTTATGACAATTTATAAGCTGGATGATAAACCCTTATATAACGCCCCTCTCTTTGAATCCCCCTGACCTCACTGATCCAAGAAGTAGGTTTGTTTTGCAATTTAAAAGGTTTATTGAGAAAGTAAACAATATATATATAAATCACACTTTTATGAATAAATTAATATTTGATAGCACACTTAGGCATATGACAGTGATCAACAATGGATGATGTTACACTAGCACACTGATTTAATTACTTAGGAGTTAGAATAGGGAGGATAAGGTAGCTGAGAATACTATTATGATTTCAAGGAAATGCAATGATGAATAAAAATGCAGTACAGAAATAAACTGATAGGGTTTCACAAGAGATAATATGTTCACTTTTCCCCTTGTGGCAATTCACTCTCCCCCTATGCAATATAAGGAGATGGAAGTAAAGCACACAGTTTTCAGGAATACAATCACAATACAATACGAATTTCAGTTCCCCCCTAGCAAGCTTAGAGAAACAGGGATGGTTTTAAACACAGGCAAAAGTACTTTTAAATGTGATATGCAAAGAAGGGAAAAATATGCTAAAAATGATTTTAATTCCCTGTAGGAGGTTCAGGGTAGGTGATAGCTATTTAAGATTAGTTCAAGTCACACTGGCAATTATTCAGGAATGATTATCGGAGGGAAAACGGATTTCAGCAGTTGCGTGCAAAAGACGGCTATTTTTGACAGGAGCTAATTTTTCAATTCGCTGCAATTTAGTCGCGTGCGTCAAGCGCGATTACGAAATAATTATAAGGAGTGGAAAGTCGGTTTAGGGCTTGTTGGAAAGCTTAGATTCTTAGGTTCAAAAGATACGGACGATTTTGTGGAGATAGATTTTCAGAAATGAAATTAAAGTTTCAGAATGACAGATGCGCTCTGGAAGGTTTTGGATCAACAGGATGGACACACAATTCTATGATGCAGTTCTAAATAGGTTAAAATAGTTTGAATTAAATTATTTTAAACTAAGAGATTGGTTTTCACAGTTCTGGCTGAGTACACACACTATAAATTTGAAATAGGCCGTCAGGGTCTGGTCAGGTTTGCTCTCTCTGGTACTGGTTCTGCTCACAGCGATCTGGTCTGGGTCTGCTAGCGGCACTTCACAGCGGTCTGTTCTCTGGTTCTGGCAAAAGTTCTTGGCACTGCACAGCGGTCTGGTCTCTGGTTCTGGATACCGCTCTGCTTTCTGGGTGTTTCTGGCACAGGGTTCTAGGCCAGAATCAAACAGCTTGCCCGGCTGTTGAATAGTTTGGTTAGGTTTGCTGGATGCTGAGGCCTCTGAAAAGGATTCAGTTTGTGGACTAGGCCTCTCTGCTTTAAGTTCTGGCTTGGTTGTGGATCTATCTGGAGTTAAGTTCTGGATCTCTGGATATTGTCTGGATTTGAAGTTGTCCGGCAAAATGCTTCGCAAGAAAAGGGAAAGTGAGTCATTGTGATGAGGTATGTTCATGGGTCAGAGGATCCTCCCCTTTGGTTTCAATTAGAAAAGTCAATTTTACCCAAAACACATATTTCCCAGATACACAGTTTGTTGAAATTACATGTACACATCATATATTACTTAAGGTAGGTCTCTGTTCCAACTCTGATGTTTCTAAGAGCTTGGGTTAAGAAATGACAACATATTTTCATTTTTGGTAGCTTTTCCAATATTGGACTTTAACCCAAATTTACACAGAGGTACACCCCCCTTCTGGGCATATTACAGTAATTTACTATGTCTCTAGCATAAACCCTGTGTCTGCAATATTAATAAATAGCGGGGTTCGGTCCCAGAACACCGGACACAGTGGAGTTTGGTCTCAAATCGTGAGGGCATTTTTCATATTAAGGACACCCAAATTGTCCATTTCGGTGAGCTTTATACAAGATTTTATAAGCAATTTAATCAAACATACATTTGCCCTTAATTGAATTCACATATGAGTCTGGGTCCACCCCCAGAAGCTGGGCTTGACTCAGAGATCAAATGTCTCTCCTTCCCCCAGAGCACTGTTTACAGGCACAGCTCAAATCAGCATATTCTATTCACTGGAAAGAGTCTAATGTGTTGACTGAGGTCAGCAGACCAGGGAACCACTCTGCATTTGGTTAACAGAAACCTGTGATTTCCTGCCTTATTGTGTGGAGTTCTGAGGTGTGCAGCCTCTTGGACTGTTAATTGAATCAGACTGTCTTCTGGGAACAGCAAGTGTTAAGAATTTTCATTAACCAGCAAGGCTTTGAAGACCAGGCTGGCTCAGGCTCCTTTGTCAGCTACTGAAATACAGTTCTCCTGTCAGAGTTTAGACCGCTAGCGCCGGTTAGTGTCCAATGCCGGTACTGCACCTATTTGTGGGAGCTGTCTTGAATTAATGTCTTTCAAAAAGGGGATCTAGCTTGACAGCATATGATTTTAGCTGACATCGTTTTGATGGGGATCCTTGCAGTAGAGTGATGTAGAACACCCCACCAGAAGGTTGAATCTTTATAGTGGTCTTGTGGGCCATGATTTCAGCAAATTTTGACACCAATGAAACGAATTTTTGAACAGCTCTGGATGGGTCTGGGAATTGTCAAAAGTGGATGGTGGCTCATCTGTCAGGTTTTCACTGCGCTTTTTCTGGTGGGCAGCATTGCTTTTTATGCTATCAGCAACGCACAGTGATGTTGTAGGGCTCGGATGCGTGGGTGAAAACATCCCACATGGAGCTTTTCTTGAGTGTCTTTCAGTGCCCTGGTCTTCGACTCAGTCTATCTCTTGGTAGCCCCAGTATAGCAATCTAGATAGCAGTCTCATTGTCGTTGGTGTACACATGCACCTATAGTTTCTAATGCCTTACATAGATTTGTTATCTTATCTATGCTAAATGTGCCTTCCTAAGGAAAGTGTCTAAGTGACTCAGTCTATGTATATTCGTGCCATTTATCTAGGTACCTACATGCTACTTACAGTAAGTAAAGATAAAGGGCCTCATTACGAGGAGCGTTGTAAGGGGTAAAGGCGCTGGAGCCGTTACCCCTTGCTGCCCCATTACGAGGTCCGCTCGCGGGACCCGCTCCGGACGCCTGGTTTTACCAGACGTCCTTAGTGGGTCCCACGAGCGGCACAGCATGCTAACAATGGGCCCATCATTAACGGGCCCGTTGTTAGCATGCTCCCCATTCCTATTGAGCCCTTTGGGGGCTCAAATGGGAATGCAGATGGACCGGGTTCGGGTTCCCTGAATGGGGAAATACCGGACCCTCCGCTTTTACTTTTTTCTTATTCAGATAAACAATTCTGTAGGCAGGGTACCTTCACTCCTAAATCCTTGGATTGTCACAACAGATTTCAGAACCCTTTAACGAGAGACATTTACCCCAACCCATTTCAGACAATACTATATAAGGCATCACAACGCACTGATGCAATTACCTGTTTTCACCAACCCACGATTTTCCCCGAGTCTCTGGGTGCTCCGGCTTGGATCCCCCTCTGATGAAAATGTCTTTCGTTGGAGTTGGCCGCAGGGCAGAGAGAATCTGATGTTGCAGGCACCAAACTTGTCATGGAAATATAACCACTGACTATTCTGGTGGGTTGGTGAACAATTTATTAGCAAAAAGGCAAGCAACAGGACAAAAGAAACTAACGACAGTACGAGACTTCAGCGCAAGTGAGAACCCTGCTTCCTCAAACACTGTTCTCTTATACCCAAAGGAACACATTTGATACCATCTGTGTTGTTACATGTAAGACAGTGTTATCAGGAAGGACAGCATAAAGTTATACATTTAGTGGAGGTGCATATACCCCTCAAAGGTACACACAGAGTCTGAGGCAAGTGAGCACGCTTCTAGTATGATGACTTTGGTCCACTAAAGTTGCTTCTCCTAAGAAAGCGGGAGCCGGAAACACGCTTACATAAGCCAAAAAGGAAACACATAAGAAGCAAGAGATGTGGAGGCGAGCATAGCGACATGCTAGGCGAACAGCCTTCATTGCTAAAACATGAGCAGTAAAGCCTAAAGCCCCACCTCGCACAAACAAGAAACAGTTGTTTAAACTTGCAGTTTGTAACGCCTACTCAATATTATAATGCAGCAGTATCCTTGGAGAATACATACAGTTTTTGATTCCAGGCTTTCCCCACAGATGGATATGAATGTAGTGGAATTATGAAGCAAAAACCTAGCTGGGAAGCAACGGAGAGCTGTACACAGGGGATGCACCAAGGGGCTCAAAAGTAAGGGCACTGGTATAGCAGAGGAGCTGGGGAAGGAGGAGCATACAGCTATAAAGCAGCCTACAGAAAAGCACTGTGTAATATGAACGCAGAGAAAACAAGCCACAGCCAACGCAAAACTAGATGACATAAAACTTAAAGACGTGACACCCATGAGTTAAAAACAAAATCAGCGCCTACGATCAATAATCGAGTGCAGAAGAAGTAACAGTGTTCAGACAATAGCAGCTTCAGCTGGTTAACAATTAAGGACATCAGTGGGTCTGATATTAGCTGTATCGGTGGGGCATAGCACACGGAGACCCTCCAAGATTAACAACGCTTCCCACTTTACTTCTCTAGTGGATGGACAACAGGTCTGCCGTGATGGAAATGGAAAGACAATGCTCTGGGATTCCACTGGGAGTGGGGGTTGGGTTGGGGGTGATGGGGCGAAGCTAGGGTGAAGACATGGCAGCCAAGTAACAGGCCTGCAAAAGATGACTTGAAACGTACACAAAAAATGTAGCATAATAAGCCAGCCTGACAATACAGTTGAACAAGCAGAGCATGATTCAGACTTTATTGTCCCTATCCTGAATGGAAGTCTGAAATTACCAGCATGCAAATGAATGTAAACCTTAAAAAAAAGCCCCTGTCAAGAAACACATGGAAATGGCATACAGCTTGATGTATCACTCCCGTTTTTTAATCACCCACAATTTACACTCCTTAGCACTACATAAGATACAAATGCTGCTTCTAGTTATTCACTCACTTCTGAATCTGCAGCTATGTAACGTTAACTGTTTTTATATGCGCTTAAATAAAAAAAAAAAGAGAGAGCAACAAGCTGAAGCAGCAGAGCAGGAGAGCTCTTTAAAGCTCCGAATGCCACCGGGCGCTGGGAATATCGGATCACTGATAATCCAGTGTATTACATCTCAGACAGGCTTTTATTTCACTGGACTTGGGGCCTCTAGTTGCATCAGGCATCTGTGTGTGATTGGAGAGCTACCTTAGACTGTATGGGCATATCTAGGGGAGACCCCAACCCTGCCTGAATTCTGCTGGATTTTTCCTAGAGTTCTGCATAGAGTCTGCAGAATTTTCCAGGTTTATTTAACTGCGGGAAGTTTTTGTACCACAAAGCTACTGCTGCAATTTTGGACTCAAGTTTGGCCATACTTGCTGGGATTGTGTCCGATACCCATATCTACGATTTTGTTTTTTAGCTGAATGTCCTTCCTGGACTGAACTCATCATTTCCCTGGTCCTCCTCATCAGAGGCATAGACAGGGTAGAGCCTGAGCGGGCAAAGCCCACCCAAAATCTGTAAATGCCCACTGAGCATGCAGCGTTGTGTGGTCATTTACAGATGTCGATTTGAGGCTGAGGAACAGGGGCCACTCGTTGGCTCCCGCACTTCACGCATGTCAGGAATAAATTAGCACCCCCTGCTTCTTGGTTCCTGTCTGCGTGAGCTGGGGGCCTATAAAGCAGCTATGGAGGCGCATGTCCGTATGGATTTATGCATGTGTGCAAGATTGACTGTAAGTGTGTGTATGTTTGTATGTGAGGGGGTGTCTATACTGTAAGTACATACCTATGAATTGTGTACACACGTGCAACTGTGCGTGTGAATACAGTATGAATGTTCTTGGTGCTCATGTGAATGACAGAGAAGCTGTATGGGTGCGAGTGGTGGGTGAATGTCTATAAACGTGTGTGTGTATGAATTTGAGTTTGTATATGAATGTGTGTGAATCTGTGTGTGTTTGTATCTATGTGTGTGTATTGTGTGTACCTGTGTGTGTATATCTGGGTATATCTGTGCGCGTATCTTTGTGTGTGTGTGCATCTTTATATGTGCTTCTGTGTGTGCATCTGTGTGTGCATCTGTGTGTGTCAGTGTGTTTGTGCGTGTGTGTATCTATGATTGTATATCTGTGTGTGTTTGTGTCTGTGTATGACAGGCAGGGAGCCGAGGAGAGATATTGCAGCATGAACCTTTTTTTGACAGGGGCATGGTATGTTTTACTGGCATTTTTGAGCAAAGCAAAGCCAACTTGGTGTTATTATTTGAAGGAGGGATTGAGGTACAAGGGGGAGAGCATTTGTGCAGACCGCAAGGCGATGTTTTCTTACTGTGGCATGACATTTCTTACTGGCGTAAGGAGGCAAATACAACATGATGAGTGTTCTGTTACAGAGGGGTGAATTTGTGTAGCCAGCAATGACATGATTTCTTACTGTAGCAAGGCTTTCTATTTTGGCTGGCATTAAGGAATGCCAACATGAGTATGTTTTTACTTGTGGATACTAGCATATGAAGAAACATGTTTTGTTATAGAAACATTACTAACATGAACATTGGGACATGTGGGTGTGGGGAACTGTCACATTGACATATTGGGTATTTGTTTTGGTGTGTTGTTAGTTATGTGTTGTGTGTGCTATGTGTAATGGTTCTACAGTTTGGATGGATGCTGTCATATTTCTGAGTGTCGGGTGGACTCAGAGGGTAATGTGTTTAGTTAGGGAGTTACCATGTGTTGGTGCATGTCAGTGGTTCAGGTGGTTAGGCGGTATACTATGATTTAGGTTATTTTAGTTATAATTGTTGGTTATAGATTTGAGGTTATAAGGGTGTATGGTAAGGATGGACCACGTGAACATTTAAGCTCAGGTGGTGTGGCTGTGTGGACTGTCAGCTATTGGGTGAGCGGTTGGATTATTTTAACTGTTGGTTAAAGTTTTTGGTGTTATAAGGGTGCATGGTGAGCGTTACATGGTTGCAGGTTCATGTTTGGTTAACTTTTAGTCCCAGTTGCCATGGGAATAGTAATGGTTTTGGCAATTAAGTGTTGGCACATGTCATATTGGGTATTTGTTGTGTTGTTAGTTATGTTGTGTGTTTTCTATGTCTGATGACTGCACATTCCGGGTGGAGTCTGTCATATTTCTGAATGCCGGGTGGACTCAGAGGGTTAGGATTTTCGGTATGGAGGATGGCGTATTTGAATGTAGGTTGGTGCATTGAGTGAGTGTTCCGAGAGTGTCAGTTGGAAGGGAGCTGGCTGGTGTGTGGATGGGCCAGTGATTGTGTGAACTACATATTGACTCACAAGTATACTGAGGAACTGGAATAAATAGACCTCTATAAGTTACCTTAGAATCCAGCATCATCATAACATCAGTGATGTCATCAATGACATTTGTGATGTCATCTTTGATGTTGTAGGTGCCTTTCCCCGGCTTACTACGTGTAAGAGAAAATAAAATAACCAACACAACCCCTGTCGGGGAAGGAGGCACTGAAAACCGGCTGCAAGAGTTCAAAGGATGGTTTATTTCTCCAGCTAGGAAATAACCCAAAAAACCCTCCAAAACATTAAGATCATCACTCATATATATATATATATAAATTAAAGTAACTCTAACAAAAAATACTAAATGGACCCGATTGGCCAGGTGGTGTGGTGCTGTAGGTGTGGGTGGCATCTCTTCCTTCTGATTGGCTGAGTGGCTGACGAGATGATGGACGTCAAATATCTTGTGCTCCATGCAGGTCAGGGTCCGGTCACTGTGGTCACTACCTAAGCTAATATGTTGCATTCGTAAAACACTAAATAGCAAATTATCTAAACATTTTATGCTACGTTTCATATTTCTACACAAATCACACATGGTATTTATTGTCAGTACAATTGGGTCATTCGTGGCTTTAATTGGAGGCCTTGACCTTTATTGTGCATGTAAAAAGAGTCAAGCTGTGTTTCACATATCTCCTAAGATTTAGACCTATTAGTATAAGTAAAAACATATATTGTGGCAAAGTGCTTAAGGTTAGTAGCGGGTGTGTTGGGTGGGTTTCGCAGCGCAGGCGAGGATCTGGCACTTGAAAGAAATACCTTACAGGGAGTGCAGGGTCAGGATGGCAATAAATTACTCTAAATGGGGTGGGAGGCTTGCACGTTTATGGGAACGAACGAGCAAAAAGTGCTTAGCTCATCCTGGTTCACATGCTGGTTCTCATGCTGGAGGTGATCTCAGAGGAAGAAAACTGTATCATATTGTTTGTTGCAACTTTCTCCAGCTTCAGCGTGAGAATGGGAGCGCAGAGCTTTCCTTCGCAGGGGGAGTGCAAGGGTGGGGGCCAGCCAGCTGCCTGCACGCCTTGTTTGTGTCTCTGTCCTTGGCTGTTGCGGTGGAAGGTGAGCTGAGCCTTGCTGTACTATTGCAGTGAGGCCTGTTTACCCAAGATGGAGTCGAAAGGGGGCACAAAAGATGGATGCCCCGCGTCCTGCTCGGTGGTCCCATCACTGTAGCGGTCAATCGTTGTTAACTTTACATAAGGGTAAGGGGCAAACCCACTACCAGAGGCACGTGGTCCAAGCCTTGTACTGAGGAGTGTACGGCGCGAGGGGGCCTGAGGGCCCCTCACTCCCATACATTCCCCCTTTCGTTACATCTAAAGTAACAAACTACTTATCTCGTTCTTTCCGTTCTCCCTTTGGTAGCGCTCAGCTTCAGCCACAGCCTCATCCCAAGCATGTGTACACTTTATTGGCATCCATGCTTTACACACACTTCTTAAGCTGTTACCCCTTCTTGCGTATTCTTCTGGGGTGACCATTAATTATATCCCACCATCCCCATCCAAATCTATCCAAACCTCGTTATACCACAGCAAGTCCTTTGGTTCTTTAATGGTAGTGTGATGTAGATTATCGACCACGTCCCCATACTTCCTATAGATGGCAGTCATTCTATACTGCGGTGTGGTGTACTCTCCAGTTTGTACTTGGGCATCTATCATGGTAGCCACCGTTGTCTGTCGGCCCACTGTTACCATCATCATCGCTGAATTAGGCATATTATTTTCACAGCATCTTAGTCCCAGTTGGCACACACAAAATATTAGGAGAAGAAAGACAATAATGGGAATGAGTATCTTCACTGCTATGTTTACCCATTATGGTATCCAGCTGAACAGATTGTCGAACCACGTGCTGTTGTCTGCTCCACCTTCCGTTCTCATTCTTTCTCCTAAATTATGCACTGCTGTTATTACGTGTGACAGTGTCCCGTTATCAGCATCTCAAGTTGGTACGAACGTGCAGCACGCCCCCCCCAATTTTTTTGCAAACACCGCCGTCCATCGCCGTGATAAGATCTAAGACATATCTGTTTTGCATCGTCATCAGGCGCAGTGCACGAGCTCTATTTTTATGATGTTGAATCCTTCTTCAGTGTCGTTAGCCAGCTGGATGAGCTCCGAGCGTGTTATCTGCAGCCATTTCGCATTTGTGCTGGCTTGAACGCCTGGTGCTAGAAATGATGCAAAAAATGTCTCTGCAGATGAAAAAATCTTATACTGCTGCAGGATTTCAGCAAGGAGTTCTGGCGATTTGGACGAAATATAATTGGATCTTTTGCTGCGTGACAACTTGGTTCTCAACGTTTCTTCTGACAATAGTTCGTATGCTGGGGGCTCCGTGATTGTCTCATCGGGCGCTGTCGATGGTTCAGCCGATTGCCCTGCTGCCGATATGTCAGCCGATTGGCCTGCTGTCGAACTGTCAGCCGAAGGCCTTGCTGTAAACTGAACGTGGCTCTCTGGTATCACCATTACTGCTGAGTGAAGTGTGGCTTGGGCACAGGTGCCCCTCCAGGATGCTGGGAGATGCAGTTAAGCTCTTTTGCCACAGATCCAGTATATGTCCATTAATGCGGCAGTGCCTTTTTTCATATCTGGTATTATTAAAGTCTTATTGCACTGCTGTGCATTTCCCATATTCACCTTCCCTTCTCCATGGAAGCAAAGTTTGTGCTTTATTTCCTTTTGAATCTTTATGGGTCTCTCCAGTGGTGTAACCCATGTCAGCTTGGTGATATGCTGTGACCAGATAGAAATGCACGTTTCTTTTACCCACTCGTATGTTTCGTCTGGCAGCCCTCGAAGCCCATCAGCTCTGCATTCAATCGTTTCATCATGCCACTTGTTGTCTGCATACCTTGTCCCTTTTATGATGAAAAATGGCTCTTGGAGGCAGATTACTCCTTGTCGTCTGCTCGTGCATGTTTGTTCGTTTTCCAATTTTTCCATGGTGACTGTGTGTGCCTGAAATGTCTTTTTTATTCTACATAGCATCAGATGAATCAAACATTGGGCCTCAGACAAGGGTACTTTCTGTGGAATTAACATTTTTGGGGTTCCAGTTGCATGAGGAATAAGTGAGCACATGTAGCACTTGCTTGCTTTGCTGCGGTGCTCATGTCTGAATACCATTTATTTGATTGGTCAGGGTGTCGGGGTCCTCTATTTCATCTAACCCCAGGTTGTGATAAATATATCTGTTTTTTATTCCTGCCCCCTTTTTCTCCTCCTTCTTTTGTTTTTAATTGGGTACCAACTCGTTGATATTGCAGTGGGAATATTCTGGACCATGCATCATCAATGTTGTTCATGGTGACATGTGTGTATTCAGTAGTGGTTTCTGGTGCCGTGTGTGTGTGCATGCTTGTATTTCTGGAGCTAGTCAACCAATAATAATCGTCATTTACATCCCATCCAGGCTCTATTTCCTTGGTCATAATATTACTCAGCAATGGGATAGCAGTTTTGTTTTCATGCAATGGTTCATAGGGTGGCGTTGTATTTATACTATTCGATTCAACGTTATAAGTGTCCTTCCAAATGGTTGTTACTCCAGTCCATATTAGTTTAGACCCTGGTTTTATCATGTTAGCCCGATCCCCCCTTTGTTCATTTCATTTGCCACAAATAAAATGACGTTATATCAAATAAAATAAAACATCATTATTGCAAATAGTATGGCAGCATATTTTATAACGCATTCCACATTTCTCAATCTACTGGCCCTAGTGGCATCCCTATTTCTATCTAACATGTCTGCCTGCTCAGCCGTTTCATCGCATTGGCTCATGTTGAACCTATGTGGGCGTGACAAATTTGTTAAGTCATCATGAAAAGAAACATATTTGCAATTGTTCATTCTTTTTCATCTTTTTTGCTTAGTTAGGCATTTAACAGTTTCCTTCCATTTATGATAAAACAATGAAGAAAAATAGGAGAAATAACACAATTCATATGAGATTAAGAGAAAAAAAAGAGAGAGAGAGAGAGAGAGAGAGAGAGAGAATATAAAAAAAACATTTTGCTTTTCTACTATACTTTTCCTCTCTTAGTTGCAGTTTTCGTCATGTCAGACTGTGTTAGTAATGCCATCCACACAGTCTGTTTAGTTTTGGGGGAGTGCAACACCGCGCGCCCTTCTCACGTCCGAGAGGTGCACCCAGTATTTCAGTCCCTTCACCTTAACTGCAGTTGATGTACTGTACACTACTGCGTATGGACCATGAAACCTTGGTGAATTCCACCTTCTTACAAAGCTTCTAACATAGATGTGTTCCCCTGGAATTAATGGCCCCTCCAGGCTATCTGCTGCTGGCATGGAGGTGTCTGTGGCTAAGTCTTCAGTAAATGGCGGAGCAATTTGTTTTGCTATGCTGCGTACTGCGGGTGTTAGCTGTGCTAGGTATTCCTTAAACTCTTCCCCCAACACTGTGGCAGCCCTGTGTGCATCAGACGCCCTCCTAACAGGAGAGAGCGGCGTGTGCATTCTTCTCCCCGTCACGATTTCGTGGGGGCTCAAATGGTGATCCTTGCATGGTTGATTTCTGAGTTGGAACAGTGCTAGGGGCAGACAATATATCCAATTTTTTTCAACGTGCTGCATAATTTCGATAAATTGCTTTTGAGCAGCCCGTTGATCCTCTCCACAACTCCATTGGCCATTGGATGATAAATCGAACATAGTTTATGTTTCACCCCCAGAAGGGAGGTTACTTCTTTGAAAAGATCATTCACAAAGTGCGTGCCGTTGTCTGAGCGGATCACGTCACATATTCCCCACCGCGAGAATACTTCTCGCACAAGGAACTTGGCAGCACATTTTGCATCAGGATGGTGGCAGGGGCCTGCTTCCATCCACCGTGAAAAAGGGCATACCACCACAAAAAAGTATCTCGCTCCATTACATCTTTCTCCCATATCGGCGTAATCGATATTTAGTTTTCTGAATGGACCTGTAGGGCGTGGCAAAGTGCCACGCAGAGTTCGTAATGTCATTCCAGAATTGTAAGTTTGGCATGTAGTACATTCAATCACAAATTTAGACAAGTATTCGTGCAGATTGGGAACAAACCAATCCTCCTGAATGTCTGAGGCGATGTGTTGTTTTGCAACGTGAGCTGGGAAGGGCAGTTGTTGGAACGCTACTTCTAATAATTCTACAGGCATCACTACCTTGCCTGTCGTTTCCTGTCTCCAAATGAGATCTGTGGCTGATTGTTTACACCCTTGTTTGCCCCACAACTCCTGCTCTTCCGGTGGGGCCCTTCTCTGGAGTTCTATCAATTGTGCTATGGGCGTGTTACTGTATGCTTCTGCTGGTTGTTCTGCTGTGGCTGTTTTTACAACGTACTCTGATGTTGGTGTCTTATTGAAGTACGAGGCTTCCTTTGCTGCTGTGTCGGCTGCCGCGTTCCCCAATGAGACAGCGTCTGCGTTATTGGTATGGGCTTGGCATTTAACCACGGCCACTACCGATGGCTCAGCTAAAGCTTCTATTAGTTCATTTAGCAACGTGGCATGTTGTACGGGGGACCCGTCTGCTCTTCTGAACCCTCTCCTTCGCCAACGTGATAGCCCTGAGTGAACTGTGGTGGAGGCGTGAGCTGAGTCTGAATATATTGTTACTGCACAATCTTTGGCTGTGTGTAACGCGCTGCTTACTGCAGTCAGTTCGGCTGCTTCTGCAGAGTAGTGTGAGGGGAGGCGCTTTTGAACAATCACTTCATATGTGTCTTCTTCCATGCGCACTACTGCCATCCCCACATGTTTCTCTCCTGTCTCTGAGTTTATGGATGCTGACCCGTCTATGAAAGAGATTTCTCTTTCTGTAAGGGCATTTTCTCTTGCTTTGGGAATGTCATCGCCCTCTCCCTCATACGTGCTACAATCGTGTTCCTGTAAATCTTCAATTGTGCATGGCTCTGTAATGAATGCGGCTGGGTTCACTGTCTTGCATCTGACCACATGTACATTTGGACTGGGTATTATTATTTCATAAGTAGATGCTCTCTGTGTTGTGAGAGTAGATTTTGATCTTTCCAGGATAGCAAATAATGAGTGTTCCGCATATAGCGTCACTGAACATCCCATTACGATCATGGCACTTTTCTCAATGGCGAAGGCCGCTGCAGCGAGGGCCTGTTCGCAAGCGAAATGTCCCTGCATTACTGGGTCTAATATTCCACTGTAGTATGCTAATGGTTTGTGGCCTAGCAATGTCTTTTGTGTCAATACTGCTGTCATCAATGTTCCATTGCTTTGTGAAAACAGGAAAAATTCCCTTTCATAATCTGGATTTGCAAGGACTGGGGCGTCTGCAATAAGGTCTTTTAATTGGGAGAATTGGGCAATTGTCTCATGTGTCCATTTTATTGGGGCCCTGTTCTTCTGTGCTTCCTTCAGTGCTTGTAGCATTGGCCGTGTGTATGCTGTATAATCGAGAATCCATGCTCGGCAATAGTTACATATGCCAAGACATTTCTGCATGTCCTTCACTGTTTTTGGTATGACAATGTGTCAAATGGCAGCTGCTCTGTCTGGTAGTATTATTTTCCCATCTTTAGATATTTGCTGGCCGAGATATACAACATCTGCAAGGCAGTATTGTAACTTTCCTTTGTCCACCTTGTATCCCTTGACAGCCAATACGTTAAGCAGTGTTATCGAGTCTTCTCTACACCCTTCTTCTGTTTTGCTGCAGAAGAGTAAATCGTCTACGTACTGTATAATGGTGCTCCCTACATCTATGTTGCTGATGTCTTCTCGTAGTACTCTGTTAAAAATGCTTGGGCTCTCGCTATACCCCTGTGGGAGTCTGCGGTGTTCATATCTGTTGTTTCCTAATGTAAAGGCTGTAAGGTACTGCGACTCTGGTGCAAGTGGCACAGAGAAAAAAGCATTTTTCAAATCAATGACAGTGAAGCAAATTGCCTCTTTTGGTATACTGCACAATATTGATGCCGGGTTAGGAACTAATGGGAACTCTTTTTGGATGAAGTCATTGAGTGGGCAGAGATCCTGGACCATTCTCCACGCCCATCCTTTCACTTTTTTAATCGGAAAAATCGCTCTGTTGCTTGGGGAAGTTGATGGCACTAAGATACCTTGGCTTAGGAGTGCATTCACTGTTTCTCTAATACCTTCCTCTGCTTCTTTGGATATTGGGTATTGTTTCACTCTGGGTAGGAGGGCATCTGGTTTCAGTTTTATCTTTATGGGAGTCACCTCATACAACAATCCCACATCGTGTGGCCGTGTAGTCCAAATTTCAGGTGTTACCCTGGCCATGTCTTCCTCAAATATTGTCAGTGGGGCCTTTATGTTAGCCATGAGTGGGTTGTGTATTTCTCTGTATTGGATCATAATGTCACATGATATGCTTATTTCCATTATTATTTCTCCATCCCCCTCGTAATCGGTAAACAATTCTTCATCAGTTGTATCTTTTAGCATTATGTTCGGTTCTATGAATAGCACACTTCTCCACGTCCCTGTGTGTCCAGGCCTATGACCACAATGCATCTGTTGGAAACTTGAACTGCCTCAATGTCTATAGATATAATTGTGCCTGGCACTACATCTGTTGGTGTGATTGGGCTGAATATGAAGTCTGATGGTATTCTCCACTCTTTTTGTGTTATTTCAGGCACTTCTCTGGCTAATACCTGTATTCCATAGACGAACATGTTCATGTCAATGGGGATCCCTCTTACTGCGACTTCCTTTGTAATCGTGCTTATTATCAGGAGTGCTCGTACTGGGCATACCCCTGGCGTCGAGCACACTATCCCTCTTTCAGTAAAAGCTATGGTCATGTTTAACTTACTGAGCAAGTCTCGTCCCATCAAATTGATTGGCGCGTCTTCGTAATACAATAAGGGTGCGCGCACTGTTTTTCCCCCTACTGTTACATCAAGATCTTTTGTGTAAGGAACTTTTAAAATAGCCCCAGAGAACCCCTGCGTCTCCAAATTTCTTCCCGAGAGCTGAAACCGCCATTCTGTGAGACATGATCTTTCTGCTCCAGAGTCTACCATAAAGATAAACTGCTTGTTTCCTATCTCTGCCGCCACTAGTGGTTTCTCATTTGCACTTTGTGTGGTGGATAGGACTGGGCACGCAAGTACTCCCTGTGGGCTGTCCTGTCTTGGTATCTTTGCTGACCTGGCACTGAAAAAACGTTGTCACCTACGACCGTTACGCCACGGAATGGGGCAAGGGCACAATTTGCAGCCGCTGCAAAAGGGTTATTGTTTATGTTCCCTACTGAGTTTTGTCTTGCCATGGGCTGTAGTGCGTTTTGATGTTGTGACTGCTGTGTTCGTCGGCCAACCTCTTTTGTGTGACCTCCTTTTCCTTCTCTTTGATCCTCCTCCAATGGTGTACAATTATGCTCTGAATTTCAGGCCATCCTTTGGCTTCGATCCCAGCTATTTTGTCCAAGGCCTTCTGCACCTCTTTCGGCAACCCCTTTTTAATGATAAAATAAAATAAGGCTGTTGATTGATTCCATGCCGTACCAGTTTCACTTCTCCATATGTCTTGCACTCGCAAAATGAATTGCGCAGGATCCTCGCTGTCCTCCATCGTGCACTACATCACTGCGTGTAAATCTGGAACTTCTGGAAATGCACGCCGCAATGCATCCCACACTTGTGCTCGAACATTGTTGAATGGTGATCCATCGTGGCGATCACAGCTCATTGTTACTCCCGGGAACCCTGCCCTTTCCCAGATTGTGTCTGCTTGGTCCCCAATTGCTGATACTAATAAGCTTTTCACATCACCTATAGCTAACGGCACGCCTGCCGTGTTCTTCTCAAATACATGTATCCACTTACCTGCTCCTCCCCGTCAGTGGGGGGAGGAGTTTTAACAGGTTGTTTTTGTCCATTTGGGCCCACGGAATATAGTTTGGCCTACCTGCTCCTTTATGTATCAGTGGCATTTGTAGTTTCTGTTTCTTTCCTGTTTTGCTCATTCTCCCTTTTTTTGTTTTACTTACCAGTATGTTCCCTATCCTCCCTGTTCGTTGTCTTAATCTACCCTGCCATAATGGTGGTGATAGTGTGTCTGGGTAACAGCAGTTTGGCAGTGGGGAATCCTCTGCGGCAGATGCCTCTTCGTATTCATCTAAATCATCCCATACTTCTTCTATTTCAGACTCTGGCTCGTTATTATCCTCCCAGTTTTCCTTGGGTTCACTTCCTTGCCTTTCACCCTGATCTCCACTTGATGACTCTCTGGTGTATCTGGGCGTATAATTCTCACTGGCTTGTTATTCAATTGGAACAGGAACTGTCCTGACTGCCACTCTTGTTCTTGTCTGTGCTGTGATGACGTCCCTTGTGATGCTATAGATTGTCCTGATACTGAGACTGCTGGGGTTGCATTGCTTGCTGCCCCTATCGGAGGTGTGAGATCTGCCAGTGACAGCGGGGGTACCTCCCCTCCCCCTGGCAGCATTTGCCCCTTGTCGCATAGAGCTCTTAACCGTGTTATTTCCATTTGTGCGTGTGCTAGCTGGCAATTTAAATCACCTGTTAAAGGTGCTAGGTTCACAGGAGGCGCACTCGTGGGACCGTACAGGCCTCCTTTGTCATATGGTGGGGTTCACGGCCTGTTGCCCCGCACGGAGCAGTGAGGGTGGGTGGTATATACATGGGCTCACTAAACCCTACTGCTGGCCTGGTCATTAAGGGATAGATTTTTGTTACTTTGTTCTCGGTTGTAGTTGTTGAGCACTCCCCTTTTGGTGTCCCGCTTACTTCTTCAGGTATTTTCTGCTTTTCTATCATTAGGCTTGTGCCTACCTCTGCCGTGGGGGTAACTTCCTTGAACATTCACCATAAATCTAATACTTCTCTCCCGTTCTGTAACTGTTTCCCTTTGTATCGTGCTAGCAAATGTGTTGATACTAGGTCCAACACTCTTTTGTCGAATGACCCTCCTTCTGGCCAAATTGGTATAACCCCATCTCCTTTTATCTCAGTGATCCACTGATTGTGACACTTCTGTATCCTGTCACTATATGGTGGAAGGTGCTGGCAAATATGTGCCAGTGGCGTTACTCCCCCCATGGCAATGTTTCTTTTCCTTTCTTGTGTCTTCTGGTACCCTTGAGTCCCTTCCCACCTCTCACTTGGTATGTCAGTTACAATATGTGAAAATACGTTCTTTATCAATGTTCGCAATTATGGTATATCACATTAGCTGTTCTTTCTGAGAGGTGTTACCTGGTCACCTCTCACAATTTATTTCTTTGCCTATTTTTCATTAATCAACAAGTTACTTGTACTGAAATACTTTGGCGTGTTCAACAGGACATATACACAAAGCAGACCAACAAACATATAATCATGCAACATACACATGCACTGCCTGCACGCGTTTGTTCTTTCCCTATTCCCGTTACTGTCCCCAGTTTTTCTTCTTCCCTATTCTACCTACTATTTCGCATTCACTCCCCACCTCTTTCACCTTTATTATGTCTCAAGATTTCTTACCTCAATATACGAGACTCCTACTATTTTCTCTTTATCTCTATTCTGCACTTGGTCTGGACAAATGCTACGCAGTGCCGCCTTCTACTCTGAACGGGCTAGGATACCACTTCTCTTCTTCTCACTTCTTACAACACCTAATGGCCATATAAAGGATAGATCAGACAAGCCTCGCCGTCACTTACACAGACTCTATTCTTAACTACCTTCCCTTTGTTGCTAATTCCCTTCTTCCCGTATTTCCCCTTACCTTCCTTTGGGGTCTTTGCAACCAGGACTCCACGTGTTCAGTCAGGTACTCCGAGGGTCACCGCTCACGGTCAGACCTCGCTCAGGTCTGTCCCCCAACCAAGCCGTGGCTTTCCTTGGCGAGCAGCCTTTTTCGATCGGGTATTCGTCAACCGGGAACCCTTGACCCTTTCTTCTTGATGTGCACAGTCTGGTCAACCGCGGAGGCAATGGTCTTGCTGGGGGCGTCCTGGATCTCGCTGCCGGGCGGTGCAGGCCTCGAGGCACCTCTCTAAATCACGTCGCAGGGGTCACCAAAATGGAGGTCTCTTTCCCCGGCTTACTACGTGTAAGAGAAAATAAAATAACCAACACAACCCCTATCGGGGAAGGAGGCACTGAGAACCGGCTGCAAGAGTTCATTGGATGGTTTATTTCTCCAGCTAGGAAATAACCCAAAAAACCCTCCAAAACATTTACATCATCACTCATATATATATCAATTAAAGTAACTCTAACAAAAAATACTAAATGGACCCGATTGGCCAGGCGGTGTGGTGCTGTAGGTGTGGGTGGCATCTCTTCCTTCTGATTGGCTGAGTGGCTGACGAGATGATGGACGTCAAATATCTTGTGCTCCACGCAGGTCAGGGTCCGGTCACTGTGGTCACTACCTAAGCTAATATGTTGCATTCGTAAAACACTAAATAGCAAATTATCTAAACATTTTATGCTACTTTTCATATTTCTACACAAATCACACATAGTATTTATTGCCAGTACAATTGGGTCATTTGTGGCTTTAATTGGAGGCCTTGACCTTTATTGTGCATGTAAAAAGAGTCAAGCTGTGTTTCACATATCTCCTAAGCTTTAGACCTATTAGTATAAGTAAAAATATAAGCTTTAGACCTATTAGTATAAGTAAAAATATATATTGTGGCAAAGTGCTTAAGGTTAGTAGCGGGTGTGTTGGGTGGGTTTCGCATGCGCAGGTGAGGGTCTGGCACTTGAAAGAAATACCTTATAGGGAGCGCAGGGTCAGGATGGCAATAAATTACTCTAAATGGGGGTGGGTGGCTTGCACGTTTATGGGAACAAACAAGCAAAAAGTGCTTAGCTCATCCTGGTTCACATGCTGGTTCTCATGCTGGCAGTGATCTCAGAGGAAGAAAACTGTATCATATTGGTTGTTGCAGCTTCAGTGTGAGAATGGGAGCGCAGAGCTTTCCTTCGCAGGGGGAGTGCAAGGGTGGGGGCCAGCCAGCTGCCTGCGTGCCTTGTGTGTGTCTCTGTCCTTGGCTGTTGCGGTGGAAGGGGAGCTGAGCCTTGCTGTACTATCGCAGTGAGGCCTGTTTACCCAAGATGGAGTCGAAAGGGGGCACAAATGATGGATGCCCCGCGTCCTGCTCGGTTGTCCCATCTATGTAGCAGTCAACCGTGTTTAACTTTACATAAGGGCAAGGGGCAAACCCACTACCGGAGGCACTTGGTCCAAGCTTTGTACTGAGCAGTGTACGGCGCGAGGGGGCCTGAGGGCCCCTCACTCCCATACATTGTCCTGGGTGTTAATCTTAGCAGTGCACGGTGGTGGCGCGAGTTATGGTTGCTTAGCTTACCATAACTGGCGAATTTCAGGGGTTTTTCAGTTTTACTTGGAACCATAACATCCCTTTAACAAACTTTTTTTCACTGAATTTCATAGGTTTTTAGTAAAGCAACTTAACCATAACGTCCCTTTAACAAAGTTTTTTTACTGAATTTCATAGGTTTTGGTAGCTAAACCTAACCATAATACCCATTTAACAAAGTTTTCTCATTAAGTATAGATATTGTTAATATAAATTTGATAAGTGTTTACAAGGATTCCCTTATCTTACATACATATAACATAGAAAATACTGAACCCCCTACCTGTGCTAGTGGGGTTCTGATATCCGCAGACTATGCGCATGTCCGTGGACGGACACGGTCACCATTAACACTATCCAAAAACTCAGTGGGTATCTTATATTATTGTATCATACAATAAAAACACCAAACATGTTTAAAAAGCACCACATAAATACATTACATTTAATAATAAATAAGAAGTGGAAACTGTATATGTAAGACACCAACCAGCCACTGAAATAGCGTTTGCAATATAATGGAATATATCAAAACAAAATAAATATGCCTCTAACAGAATTACCTCGCAGAAACTGCACAGCAAAAAGCAAGAGAATACCTACACAGCAGTAACACCAACAGTTTGTAAGAAACTAGTAAGTAAACTACATTTATTTCATATATTTATAAACGTTCTGTATTATGTACACTAAAACTCATATTTTTTTTTTTCACACAGAAATGTCCAGTACTTTGGAATGGCTGGAAGAAAATTTCCCACGAGATGAAATGAGTGAAGACAGTGATATTAATATAGACACAACATTTCTGTCAATAAATAACCATCAGTTTATGTGTACTTAACACATTTTTTTAACAGACCATACAGAAACTTAAAATAATATACGAAGAGAGACATTAGAAAATCCCCTGCAGGGAATGGAACTAAAAATGGATATCTTAATGAAAAATATCATTATTTTAAGACACTTTGTAGAGGACCACATAAAAGAAAAAATTAAATATCACTGTCGCACATACCTGTTCCCTCTCTCCACGTCCCAGCCAACTATCCCCAAACCCTCCACAGCAAGACAAACATTACGATGAGACTTCCATCCCTTCCTCCTCTCCCATACATCATGTCCAAACCCCTAATTCCCCTGTATTTGTTTCAGTTTCTGCTTCCCCCTCTCTTTCGTAATTTTTATACTGTTATACAATAATAACATTTTAAGTGTGTTCTTACCAAATGCCTGTGTCTTATTTTTTTTTTAAAAGACAGTTAGGGTGTCCACAGACAGCGCGGGTGTCCAGGATATCCGCAATTAACCAAAATGGGGGTGTCCTAAGAACACTATACCTGTTTGTACTGTTCGTAATGAAAATGGCGGTGTCCATAGAACACACAAGATGTCTGCCTGTCAGCAATTAAACAAAAGGGGGGTGTCCTAAGGACAATACACCTGTTCATACTGTTCATAATTAAAATGGCAGTGTCCTTAGAACACACAAGATGTCCACCTGTCCGCAATTAACGAAAATGGCGGTGTCCTAAGAACACAATACCTATTCGCACTGTCCGCAGTTAAAATGAGGGTGTCCGCAGGACAGCAAATCCGTCCACATGTCCGTAACTACTCAAATTAGGGTGTCCTAAAAACACCCCCCCTGTTCGTAATGTCCGCAACCAGAATGAATATATCCGTAGAGCACATATCCCGTCCGCCTGTCTGCAAAGTTTTGATGCATATTTATTTTATTCTGGGACTTCAACACTGTTCATAGAACACCCGCGCACATGCGCACCACACTCTTGGGTCCTACGAACATCGCGCCTGTCCGTAAGTGTCCGCCGCATGTGTGTCACACTTTTAATTAGTTTGGGGTCCTGAACACTGTCCATAGAACACCCGCGCGCATGCGCACAACCGACCCCGTGCATTTGGTGTCCTGCGGACAGCCGTCCCATTCGCGAACGTGTCCGCTACATCATCATGTGACCGCACCCACGCTGAGCATGTGTCCTTATTTGCGAACACTGTCCATGCCTCCGAACATTTCAAAAGTGATTTTCTTTAGCAATCCAATGTATTTTCCAGTAAATGTTCACCATTGCACATGTCCCAGACAATGTACCTGGCGATCTACATACTTTTTGGAACTTTTTGAGCCCTTTCATGGTGTTCGATCTGTCCGTATACAGCGCGGGTGTCCGCGAAGGGCACACCTGCACCCCTATAAAAGGCCACACCCAAGAGCTACTCCTCATCCTGTTTTTGGACTTCCAGGAGAGACAATACTCCACACTGCTGGATTGTTCTTTTGTGTTCCTCAAGTCCTGTGTTCTTGCTGGTTCCTAAGAACTTTGAAGATGGCATCCATGGCTGTTCCTGCTGCAGTTGCTTCTGCCTCAGCACCACCCCCAACCCCTCCACCGCCACCACCTCCCCAAGGGCCTGCAGAGGGGAACAGGCATGAGGATGAAGAGGATGAGGTAGTGGAAGTCCCTACTACTAGCACTCATCGTGAGTCTTGGGTGTGGTGGTTATTTACCACTCCTGATGGAAAGCCAAATTTTGTGCGAACAAGGTGATCTGCACTCAGTGCCGCATGGTGCTGAGTCGTGGCAAGCCTGGTTCGTATATCTATGGTACCACATCAATGAAGCAACACCTAAAGTCGTCCCACGGTGGGGCTATTCATAAGGTTGTACCTTACGATAAACGTAGTAGGTTGAGTTCCTCTGCAGCATACTCTGTTTCTGCTCATGTCACCACAAGAGACACTCCCGTGGGACAGTGCATCCCTCCAGCTGCCTCGCAGGCCATTCTTGATGTTGTTGACCCTTACCTTTCGAGGGTCACAATATTGTGCATGTTCTGCGATGCAGTACTCTGCAGGGGGGAGAACCTTCAGAGTGCTTTCAAGACTGCGGTCAAGGAGCACGAGAAGGACTGCCCACTACCTTAATAAGGCCTACCCTACATATTCCTCTCTCCACCTACCCTTTTACCCTTTCTTATTCCTGTGTTTGGTGTCCCTTCCTTACCCTCCCTTCCCCTCCTTTCCTTGCGTGTCGTGTTTAAAAAAACAAAAAAATATATAAAACAACAAAGACCAAAAAAAAAGGCTCTTTTCAGAGCCGCCTTTCACAGTTCAAAAATAGAAGTGACAAATAAATAGTGCAGGGCACTGTGTATTTTTAGAAGTCTGCGGACAGTCCGCGGACAGTCCACAGACATTTACATTTTTTGGGGGTACTACCTTATCAGAACCATTGCACCTTTCTATCGGAGAAAGTGGTGGCTCTGAAAAGAGCCTTTTTGTGGTGTTTTTTTTGTCTTTCAAAAACTTCAAATGGTCAACACCTACTGCAAAATGGATTGCTGTAATTCCAAAAAAGGTTGCAATGCATTTTGTATATTTCGCAGAAAAATCTGATTGCCGGCATAAGATCTACTCCATCTCTGCGAAAAATGTGTGTACTGCAAAACATAATGTTTTCATTCTGAAAAGAGGACATACTAACATCTCTCATAAAGGCACAAACAGCCTTGTTAACATTGCGCTTTGCTTTCTCCATTTGTGGACCAAATGAATAAAAATGCAGCCACATTTGTCTCTGCGCAATACGGGAAAAAATTACTCTGGAGTTTGGATACATGTCTATGACTTTCCCAAGTCCTTCTTTCATTGCAAATTGCAAAGAGATTTCAGACACATGTCCTAAACTTTTCCCTCCACAATGAATAATAAAAATGTCTGGATGACGCTGTGTCACCAAAGTAGCACAGAGAGGTACCAAATGCAGCCACTTCTTTCCACGCACGCCATGCCAGTGCACTTCTACATGGGGGAATCCAAGATGTGCAGCCACTCCACAGTGATCTACATGCACCTGCAACAAATTTATCCACAAATCTCCCAAAATCCAAACAATCTGCTTTCTGAAACACAAAGCCATAGCCATCTACTCTCCTCTCAGAAAAATACTTTCTGACAAACTCTCTCCTTACACAACACACCCAGTAAACCTTATTGACCAATCCCTTGCTCTGCTCAGTCACTTTTGCATGCCTCTCAGCCTCAAATTCCCCGTATGTAATACGCGCTGTCCGCGGACAACTGTGCTGTCCGCAGAAAAATCGTAAAATCTGAAAATGGGGTATTAAAATTTAAATAGTGTGCCCCATTTCCCCTTTGAGGTTGGCTCTGAAAAGTGCCTTTTTTTGAAGATGCTACAGAAACACCTTTTATTTTGTACTTTTTTCTTTTTTTTTTCTTATTGTCCTCCAAAAATCTTCACATTAGCTTCTCCAAAGCAATCCTTATGTTCCAAAAGAGCATGGCATTTCCCATAAAAGATAAAGACATGCCATCTTCTTTAAAATAAACAACATTACCAGAATCAATGTTCTCATTATTACAAAAGAACATGCCAGCTCTAAGCATGAAAGCAAACATGCCTCGGTTGATTGCACACCTAGCAATATTTTGCTGAGGACAAAAAACAGAACTATTGTCCCATATTGTCCTAGGTACTAAAGCAGAAAAAAGAACTTTAGCGTTTGGAAGTATTTTCATTACTGCCTGAACAAAGTGTTCCAGATCTTCCAACAAAGTAGGGGAACTGACATAGCCCAAATGCAAAGCACCACAGTGCAAAACAACTACATGTGGACTGTTCACCCTGCCCATATACACATCAAAATTGTTTGCCACATTCCTGCATTTAGCATACTGCTCCAAACCATGCACAAACATATCTCCAACCACCAACACCCTGACTTTCTCCACCTCTGCCATCTTGACTACACACAGGGCCTCATTACACGGTAGGAGGTAAACATGCCGCGGTTAGCGGCATGGCTACTCCCTTACCGCATACCGGGTCCAGGTAGGCGGTATTGGGACTTACCAGGTCATTCCGACCCTGGAGGACCTGGTAAGTCCCCATGCCAAATACCATTCCCCATTCCCATTTGAGCCCCTATAGGGCTCAATGGGAATGGTGAAGGAGCTAATAACAGTACCACAATTTGCGGTACCGTTATTAGCTCTGAAGTCCCTTAGCGGGTCCCGTCCTTAACACCTGGTCAGACCAGGCGTTAAGGACCTCGTAGTAGGGCGATACCGGTAATCCCTTAGCGCCTACTGTGCAATGAGGCCCATAGCCTCTTTCAACACAAACCACAACCTCAACATCTGATTGGCTGATCCCTACAGTCCTATTTCCATGCCAGATATGTTGAGAAGTCCCGTATGTGGCACGCCCTGTCCACGGACAGCCGCTTTGTCCACATAGCGTGTAACACTGGGGCAGCCCTTCTACCCTTTCCACTTTACTCTCTGCACCATTTCCTCATTGGCTACTGTTAAGCAGTCACGCAATCTTCCACCAATCACATCCAATAACTCCACATGTAACTCCATCATCACAGATCAGCACTTTAGATGTACTATTGATCACTCAGTACAATTGGGCTGTGACTGCAAAGGACCTACAGCAACAACTACTATAAAAACTCCCCAAGATTCCTACTTGCAGATTTATGCACATCCACATGCATGAACATAGACTACAGGTATGAATATTTTCTACACAGTACATATACAGCTCTTATAGGAATACATATAAACAGAGTAACTAACACTTAACCTGTATAAACTGTAAAATGAACTTACTGTAATTTCTCCCATCTGCTATGATGAAGTGTCACTTGCAAACTTGTCTGCTCTCCAAATTTTTGCTTACACACACAGCTATCTAAACCAATGTTATTTCATATTAAAAGATGGGAGAAATAACAGTATAATTATGAAAAAGGCTGTCTAGTGTTATCAAATCCTTCTGCTTTATTTCCCACACCTTCACAAATGCATAAATGCATGCTTTTCTGTACAATCTCTGCCATTTACCCTGAAAAATGGCAAAACATGCATATGATTATTTCTTCTATCTCTCAACATCCAATAACATAGCCTAAACAAATAAAAATAAAAAAATAAAAATAACATAGCCTTAAAAAAACAAGTGTGCTCTATACATTTACAATGATACTCATTTGTAAAACATATTCAACTAGCAGATTCTAAGTAAAATATACAGGATGCACATAGGCAAAGGAAAGTGCATGTGCATACTATGCTCAGTTATAAGAAAACACTACTACTACAAAAACAACAAAATCAATGTGTACATTAACAAAAATGCTATAAACACACATATTCACTAACCTCTTTCTTTTACAATTACAGTGAAGACCACTCTCCTGAAAAGCAGCAGTGTCTGAAGTACGAACAAGAACTTAGAAGAAATGTACTCTTTCCATACAAAAAAGTAAGTACAATACTAACATAATATTCTGTTACTCAAACACACTAACATTTCAGTATTGTAGAACAAACACGTGTATTAACGCTCTACCATTAGATTTAGTATTAGTACTTCCCCTTACCAGCTGCATACTTTATATTGTCATCTGAAGCCCAGTATAGTAACACACAAATACAGGAATAGCCTTCCCAACTTGATGTAGCTGCCCATTGCTCAATCATACACCTCCACAAACATCCTTACCATCATACTCAGACACTCATGGACAAAGCATGCATACACTACACAACAGCCCAACCCACACTTTCTTTTTTTCTCCAACAGACCCCAAGGAATGCCTATCAAAAAGCAACTCCGTAGAAAGAAACGCACAAATAGAGCAAATCAAAATAAAAGTGTCCAAAATAAGCATCCATCTCTAGCAGACTTTGTACAAAAAGTTCAAACAAAACAGCTAATACAGTCATTAAGCGAAACAAAACAAGCTTCCAGTACAGAAACTTTGCCCCCTCTATCAAAATGTAAAACGAAACAGAAAGTGATTAACAAGACTTCAGCTACCTCTACTGCTAACACTGCACCTATAAATCTTGATGCAGTGGCAAGTAACCATACCAAATAAAAATATTTTACAAAAAATATTCAGCCACAGAGTCCTTCAGAACCTTATAAAAACAGGAGAGAAATCATGCACAACCCTTAAAACCTACCGTAGAAAATTAATCCTAGAAGCTTTCATAGACAGTGCAATCCTTCTCAAAAGGAAGTTATTTATTTTAGTTTTAAAAAGAATGAAACCACTAACAAAACGAACTACTAAACTACAAAAAAAACTTCTCAATAAATGGATTATCAACAAAAATAGCTTCTTAAACATCTGTGGAGGTGAATGGAGTCACACCACGAGCACAGAACCATAGTTTAATGAAGAAGAACGTAAACAAAAGCAACCAAACCCAATTGCCATACATAGCAGTGGACGAGGGTATGAAAAACTTAATAACACCATTATGGAACAATAAACTCTGCTCACAAAAATATCCCCAGAAAACTCAGTATCACCTCTCCATTCTACTGAACCAAAACGTCCAGTCTACAATTGGCCGTGCACATCAATGTGTAACATTGCCCAAAAATCTTTCAAAACTTTACGCCAGTTCCTCAATCATTATGTACAAAGCAAAGACAAATTCAAAATGAAACTACTACAAAAGATGGAGGCCTCTCTAGTACGCAAATACACAGGACTACAAGGACATTCATTAGTCTGCATTTCAGGACCTATTTGCAAAAGCACCTTCCATCACATCAAAATGATATCAACACATCATTCAACTATAAAAAATCTGGTCCATAAACTCTACTGTGCTAAATGTCCTGCTTTAGCACTAGCCAATTTAAATAACAATCTTCTACATGGTACAGCTAAACAACTACTTGAAGAAATAGAGCATATCCAGAGAAATTATTTTGGAAGTCAAAGCCACTTACAAAATGCAATAGCTTCACAACAAACTAGCAACTACTGTACAAATAGCAACCTTCTGTTACACACATACAAAAAAGAAATACTAACGTTTAAAAGTACATCCACTGAAGTACCAAACCATGTGTGAGTGTGTTGCTGCGGGACTTTTTATTGAAGTAGCACAAAAACTTTAGACATAATGTACAAAATAGAAGACAATGAAGATTCCAAATGATTCCAATTAGCTCTCTACCTTATAGCAGAAAACATATACAAAATTACTGACCCCTTAATACTGTGCAATTACTGCACTGCAAAACCTGACAACAACCAAACACCTTCACAAGCTATCACAAATAACTTGGAATTATTCCTACTACCAAAACCCCTGCAACAATTAAATGTATATGAGAGCATCATAATTCAAACAGTGCACCCATTTCAAGCAATAATACGCCTTCAACAAAAAACAACAAAATTACCTTCCTCTGAATTAGTAAAAGGCATTTGTGGCAAAGTAGTTTATTTACCATTAGATCTTAGAGAAAATGTACCCACTCTAGGAGTGCAACGGCTAATAGATCAATCTTCAATTGTCTTAGAAAATGTCTTACCTACAAAAGACAAAAAAATTGACAACAACTCGTGAACTTACATAAAGTTAGACAAGCCCAGCAACATCTAAAAAACAACAATGAATACTACAAAGAAATCAATATTGAAGAAAACCTGAGAGAAACCATTGAAATAATTCAAGAGTCACCAGAAACTGGTCAATTTCAACTTCGAAATCCTGGTACAGATTCCAATATGTTAGACCATTATACAATTCATCCTTTATACTCTAAAGACACTATAGATGATGCACTGGAAATGTACCAAATGCAACAAGCCAAAGGATCTCCAATCAGCATATGGGAAACAATTATAGAAGCACAGGCCTTTCCTCTACTCTTTCCTACTGGAAAAGGAGGAAGGTACGATGATAGACCCACACAGATAACAGCACCAGAATATCGCCCTTTACAAATGTATTCTGCCGACCCCAGATTCAGACAAAATGTGGAACACATATTCCACCTTCTCTTTGAAAGTGAACTAGCAACTCTATGCTACAGAGTTGCACTCACATTACAATCAGGTACCCATTTTCAAAATATGTCAGCTACGCAATTATTGCAAAAAGTGCAAGAAAAAGATGAGGTTTTACAGTCAAGTATTACAAATCTTTTAGCAAACATGCGTGGTACAAAACAATACTGGTTCTGACGTCACAGAGATGTACGCTGTATGATAAGAAGCCTTGGCCCACCCACTTGGTTTGTTACATTACGTTGTGCAGAATATGCATGTGAAGATTTACACAATTTCCTATGCATAGCAAACAAAAATAAAACAAACAAGACTCTAGGCCCTGGCCACAACCACCCCAGCATAACACACCCATGCTACCAAATATGTTGACTGTGGTATGTGAGCTGCTTATAGGGGATATTAATTACAATCAATGCTCTACTAACAACCCAAAACCAACTTCATACTAAAGTAAAATAGCTAGTAGTGCGCTCTGCATTTAGTATGTCCGCAGACAGCTGTGGTGACCGTAGACATCGTGAGCACATCAGGGGCACCTGTCACCTAAACAAATACAGCATTTGACCCATCTCTTACTCCCCCACCCTCCCCAAGCACTCCTACACACCAACACACTCCCTGAAATTGCATTTTTTCTCTGTTTGCTGCTGCGCTGTCCATTCACCCCATGGGAAAAAATTAATTTTGGGACCCCCCCCCCTATACCTTTGTCCTCCCTGGACCAAACCTCACCAAACTTTGCTAAACTATTCAAAGTGGGTCATATACTTTTATTGCAAAGTTTGGTGAGGATTCGTCCAGGGAGAGCGAAGTTATAAGCCGCCCAAAAAGTATTCTTCATATGAGATGAGCAACTTAACCATAACTACATGGCCGCTACCGCAGGCCATGTAATGTATTAGCTCCTAGGACTTTAGTTACAAATAGAGGAAGTCATGGATATTATTAAACATATATAGGAAGCAGCATGCAATGGACAGTACACACTAAAGGAAGCAGGGCCATTGAGACAGCTCAGATCAGAGACTTTCAGGCCTAAACTTTTCATTTGTGGTGGTGGTCTTTCAACCATCCACTCTGCCTCCCCGATATGCCAGTCTGGGACCTGGAAGGAGGCCTGAATAGACAAAGGTCCTCCCTTGAGCAAATCCAAACAAGTTTTCTTCAAGATGCATGTTAAGTACGGCGGACACAACTGCTTTTTACCTCTCTGCAGTGTGTTACCAAAAGTGATATGTTTGTATCAAATACTCACCTTAAGGTTACTTCAATTTTCTGCAATTTAAATGCCCTAGTACAAGACTCACAGGCTACCCTCTCTTGGTGTGTCATATGGTCAGACATCATATCTGTCCCCTCACATACCTATCATATCACGTGCTTGTGCCTTTCACATACTAAGGTGGAACCACCTTCAGAGGTCTTGCTGCTTTTCTGATCCCACAGCTTAGTGGCCTTTACTGCTTCATTATGCCAGTCAAGCATAGATCTTTGCGACTCTGCCGCTTATGACATCACAGAACAAACATAGCTGCCAGGTTACCTTATGAATGAGCATTTGTAGTGACTCCTTCCATAGGAATGGGTGCTTATACATTTTTGATTCACACTTAGCCTCTATCCTTAGGACAGGGAAAGTGATTGTTATGTTTTAATGGTGGGCTCTGACATCACATACACAGACCAGCTGTGGAGCCATGGAATTTAGTCCAGGAAGGCTTTATTGTACATATATACATATGTATAGGTTCCAGTTTCTCTCAGTATGTACAATACCAGTTGAGGTAATCACAGGTGAACATTACAGGTACAGAGACAGGCACAGGCCCACTGGCCATCCTTTCAATCCCAGCTGAGGGCCACAACTAACATCCATAGAACACTCACCTACAACATTCACTCAACATTCTCCTGAGCTGTCTATCATGCATGCATCAACATTCCATCAGCATGCACTCCTGGCCAGTGATATAATACAATGCTGACTTACATTACAACATCTCCCTTCCATAACCAGACACATACATTACAACAATGATTTAAATCCCACAATGGTTTCTTTGTCTCCTTTACAGCCATATAGTAAGCCTGTTTTGCCAAAAGAATGTAACTCATTCTGCAAAACATACTTCTTTTATTTTCCTTTCATACCTCTGAGAACAATGGGCCTCATTCCAGGTTTGGAAGTGCGGGAAAGGAGTTGCAGTAATTCCGTTACCGCAACTTTTTTTGGTGGTTGCATCATGAAACGTTGATACAGAGCCAAACGAAACATAGCCGCATGAGTCCACAAATGAACAAACCAGGAGAGTGGTGTTGTCCATGTCAGGAACAACAAACACAGAAGGGGCACATTATCCACCAACTTCCACACTTGTATTCAAAACACAAACAACAGCAATCGGCTCCCACTTATCGCCCATTTACAACATCCCACCAGGGTCTAAACCATCAATGTACCAGTCAAACGCTCATTCAAAACTTCAAACCTATGTGTCTGCAACTATCACCAACCTCACCAGAATCCAAACACTAACACCTCACTAACATTTAATACGCTGAACCTCAACATACTCTCATCACATGACATATAACAAATTCAACAAAGAATTGTGCTCTAGGAAACACCAGTGACTAAATGTAACCACTGTAACTATGTCCTTTGTGTATCAGAACAAACAGAATGAGAAAACCTAATCAAACATTTGTACAACTTAGCTAGCGTTTCTATACCTGCGCATTTCTCTATACACCTATACTCCTGGGTGCACTGCAACAACTTTTCATTTCAACTTCACTTAGTCCATACATTTTTAACTTATTGATTGGGGCATCTTGACTCTTCCTAGTTCATGCACTGTTTTGCTTTTCCCATTTACGCATTATAACTCTTCTAAGCTCATGCATTTTTCAATTACATTTCTTGGCCACCTGCGCCAACTCTATGCACATTTCCCCTTAAAACTGCAGAGTTTGTTTAAATTTACCTTACTTGGCCTGTGCACTACCATCACTCTGGGAAATCATGGGAATCTTACGCTTCATTCCCAACTCACACTTTTACATACTGCTGATTGCACAACTTCATTTGGCAATCAGGTGGACTAGACTCATTGATCTAGTCCTAAAATAGTCACTGTGATGCCCCCTAGTGAGTGAACTCAACACCATCAAAACAATGTGGTGCTGGCCAGCGTGATAGCATAGATAAAATATTTGGGCCACAACACTTAACACAACTACACAATAACAACGGCCCAATATCAAACATTTCAATTTCTGGGTTTCACCAATTTCAATTTCTGGGTATCATCAGACCCTACTCTGCATCAATTAATTCAATTCACAAAACTGAAAACAATTTTTTGCCAATTTCACTTAAATAAATTCACATCTGCATTCCTCTTTGTATAATCTCCAACTTTCCATAATAAAATAATTCTTCATATTGTCACCACCATAAATCAATGGTTTGTTAACATATAATAAATCATTTCACTTTTTATAATTCATTCACCCGCATGAAATTGTACTGCTCCCACATAAAATGTTTAAACGCAGTGTGTTGGCGTGATCAGGGCCAACACCCATTCAAAATCACAAAAAAGAATGCAGTAATCATCTTGTTGAGCAACATTTCAATGCTCACCTGAAAACAAACAACTCATCTGTAAGCATTCTCAGATGGTTCGGGACACATCAGAAATTAAAACATTTATTGACCAGCTCCAATATGGCCGGCACTTATCAACTGCATTTCTTCCACTCTCATGAATTATCCTAGTCTTTGCGTAATCTCATAATTCCTTTTCCGCAATAATTGACAAGGCCCTACGATAAACTGTATTTTCCAGAATTCCGTCATTGATATCTTGTGTACTGACGTTGTATTTCATTCTTCTTCGAATGGCTTTTTAACATATTTCAAACTTCCAAAGATAGCTGAACAGTTAATATATAGAGTTAGTGCAAATCTTTGTTTAAGCTTAATTCATTGACATGTTCCTCGCCTCCTTTGTTCCTCGCCTCCAGTGTTGTCTCCTACGCTGCAGCTAAGCATTTGGGGGCAGATGATTCAAAATAACAAAATAAACCTTTATGTCCGGCGCCGGCAACGTTCCGAGGGCCTTTCTTCTAATAGGCTTGGGTTACCATGGTGACGGCATTACAGCACCTTTGTAAGCTGCCACCTATGTCATCATTAGCAAGTCGTCTTCCAAGCTTATGGAGCCCCTACAGTTAGCAAGAACACTGCGCAATTCTGCTGCGCTGGCAACCCCACGTGACCACATGTGAAGCCTTAATACTCGGGCTGCATCTCTGCTCTTATATAATAGACAACTTCCTCCATAAGGTCACAAACTCCCTCAGCTCCCTCAACTTATACTTTCCTTCCCCTACAGCATTGGTGCGCTCTGCAAGCACACATCCCAGGAGGTAAGAGCCAACTCAACGTCACGTTTTGCGTTTTGTAATTGTTACATCCACTGTAACGCTACGCTGGGTGCGCTACCTTTGATCAGTGCAATTAAAGTTGTAGGGACATAATGCTGCAGGCGGACAGGGCCTTTCTCTCTTGTTGGTGATTTCTGGGGATATTTCATTGATGGTTGGGGTCCTCAGAGAACGCCTGTGACATTTTTCTGGGAAAGGATAGATATTTATTTTTAAACGCACGGGGGAACGGTGGGTCTTTCTGCAGCTTCTTCCCCCTCCCACAGCTCTCCTTGCTTGTTTTAGTAGGTGTTATGTTTTACTCTGATGCCGCCAATTCCTGTCCTGTGTTAACTTTCCTTTCTCATGTGGGTTCTTTTAAACATCCTCGCGCCAATGTTACGTTTTAATGGTGGGCTCTGACATCACATACACAGACCAGCTGTGGAGCCATGGAGTTTAGTCCAGGAAGGCTTTATTGTACATATATAGATACGTATAGGTTCCAGTTTCTCTCAGTATGTACAATACCAGTTCAGGTAATCACAGGTGGACATTACAGGTACAGAGACAGGTACAGACGCACCAGCCATCCTCTCACTCCCAGTTCAGGCCCCCAGCTAACATCCATAGAACACTCACCTACAACATTCACTCAACATTCTCCTGAGCTGTCTATCATGCATACATCAACATTCCAATAGCATGCACTCCTGGCCAGTGATACAATACAAGACTGACTTACATTACAACATCTCCCTTCCATAACCAGACACATACATTACAACAGTGATTTAAATCCCACAAGGGTTTCTTTGTCTCCTTTAAAGCCAGATAGGAAGCCCGTTCTGTCAAAAAAATGTACCTCATTCTGCAAAACATATTTCTTTTATTTTCCTTTCATATCTCTGAGAACAATGGGCCTCGTTTCAGGTTTGCCAGTGCAGGAAACGTGTTGCAGTCATTCCGTTACCGCAACTTTTTTTGATGGTTACGGAATTACCATGCAGTAGATTTGCCACTTTTTAGAAGAAACATGGTGGATTCACCTCCAGCTTATTGCTGAAGGTAAATCCTCCACTTTACCTCCAGAATTTGGCAGATTTACCTTTTAATTTAATTTAATTCCACTGGTGGTAAATCTGCCAAAAGTTCCCATGGAGTCCTATGGACCCCAGAAATGGGGAAATACTACTACTTGTAATTCCATGGTAACCCCACAGGACCATCTGGTGGTAACAGTAATTGGGTTTGGCAGACGTTCTGTGAATTTACAACCAAATTACCACCAAACTTGGAATAAGGCCCAATTTGCTTTTGACACTGTTAATTTATAGGCACTCATACTTTGTTATGAGGGCTGCAAGCCACATGAGTTTGGGGTTGTCACCACACTACACAATGTGCCATCCTGAGGGTCGATGGATCCCTGCACACGTCACACCCTCTGAGATACAGTACTTGGTCGTACCCTCAGTGACCGCTAAACTCTCAATCAGCACAATGGGGCTACACACCCCAGAAGCCTCTGTCTCTGACCAGGACAGTTCATGGAGTTATATTGAACCAGAACCACCTCTGTCTCTGACCATTACAGTTCATGGAGTTAAGTTGAACCAGAACTGCAAACGCTTAATCGAAACAATTTACCTATGTACTCGAGAAGAGGAAGGATTCCAAGATAGTCGAAGGCCGTGTGGTGAGGGGGGATTCTGCACCCATTGGCCCAACAACCACAGGCAGCTGCAGCGTGCTAGAGATCAGCAAATATAGGTAAGTCCAAAATGGCACTGATGGCATAGCACACATTTAAAGATGCAGAGCCAGTATTTAAGTGAAATGAAGCCAATTTTCCTCCTACCCAATACAAGAAGGATATTAATAATCCTATCAAAATCCCACTGAGATGCCACTGGAGAAAGGGCCAATAAAGGGGCCCAATAAGGCTGGCCAACAGAAAGACCAATCTGGGTCGGCTTACAAAAACATCCACCAGCACGGGTGTAAAGGATGGGCTGGAGGAAGCCAAGTAGCATGCAAGCCGGGAAGAAGCAACTAAGATGAAATTGTTTGATATGAACTGGTGTAGCATGCAAGATTGTAGTTCCGGAGTACTATGGATCATATTGGATTTAATAATGTCTATCAATGAATTGAAAGAGTATCTAGAGGTTACTCTAATCTGTATATATCTTTGTTTTTCTCCCTTTTTGTTTCTTTGATTGTTATGTGTACATTGTTTGTCTTGTATTTAATGGTGAATACAAACCTTCATGTTTTCTGTTTCTCCTCTACAACACTTTACTTATACTATTTCATTTTACTATTTTTTACTTTCAAATGTTTAATACTATTCATTGGTGTGATTGTAACCTTTTTATAATATGGATACGATTTAATTGCCCAAATCTTTTATTTTGATAAAGGCCCTTGAGAGGCCGAAACACGTGTTAACAATCAATGGGCTCATCAATTTAACGAAATGTATTTTCCTGGAACCATTTTTACAAAGGTAAATCACTTTGAAACTAATTGGAACCAATATACATTGGACTAATCAAAAAATGAGCACAAAGAAGCTTTGCTAACTGTGACTCTGCACTTTGTATATATGATAACTTGCCCATGTGGAGAAAGCTATTTGGGGAAAACTATAAGAAAAGGGAAGACAAGGATAATGGAACACATGCTGTTTTAAAAATAAAGTTGAAGATGCAACTTTTGTAAAACTGTGAATTTTACATACTGAGATTGACACAATTTGGTTTGATTGACAGTAACAGTCCCTTCCAAGTTTTATGAAATATTAACATTAAAAAATATCTGTGGATCTTTTGACAATGAAAATGCAATCACTAATTGTACAATAAGCGAGTTTGAAGGTACATGCCACCAGATAGACTGATGGATATAATTACCATGAAATCAATACAGGTGCAAACAATAACTAACAATCCCTAATGCTGGAGTTTGATCTTGTAGATCTGGAGAATGTATAGTTCTGAATGAAAATAGGAACATTTACCATTAAATGATGGAGACAATGTACAAACATTTGGATATGAGACCCATCTAAAACTATGGTTTTATAAAGGTAAACCAACTGAATTTTATTTTACAAAAAGATCAATCTGCCATACCTGTATTGCAAGTGACTAAAAACCTAACACTTTAAGTCTAATGAGAGTTACCTATTTTTTAACAAGGAATAAGTAACAAATGATCATATGAATATTTGAGGAATTAAGCCCCTAGAAGGTAATTAGAGCCTATGAATCCTATGAAGTTGTAACAAAGTGAACAGGGATAATGAAATGAGATAGTAATTTTCTCTATTTATATTGCCATTTGCGGATGACTACAAGAGAGAACCGAGTCTGTGAAAAGTATTTTCTCACTATGTAAGGAAGGAAATACATGATGAATTCTCCAGCTATCTATAAGAGAGTGCCTCTGAAAAATAACCTTTTTAGTTTTTTTTAAATAGTGCTCTTGATGAAAGTTCTTAAATGAGATGGTTATGAACTGAAACATGTCGAGTGTCTTCTGAAAGTCATGTATACTAAGGATATGTTGCTAAAATTGAAAATCATCCACTGTAAAAGGATAAGTTGTGAGAAACGCAACAAACAGTGAAGTTTCAATAGGAATCTATTTTGTGACAATGTATTGGAGTGTTGGCATGTACAGGATATATTTCATTGCTAAGTGAAATAATATAAATAATTGTGTATAGGAGGAAGACTTGAATGTCTTTTTAAAGTGTAGTGGTCTTAATTGTTGTCAAAATGTTTGTAAAAAATAAAGCATTTGTTTTATGTGTAAAGAAATACATCTGAAAGAATTGTGAGAATCATTGAAGTCTGTATATATAGTAGAAATCTGCCATGGCATCTTTAGAGTAGGTTCTAGGTACAGTAGTAGTTATAATATCGGGTATACTTCCCCTACACTTTGTTGTTTTCCCTGGGTTCCTCTAATAGAAGGAAAAGAAACCACCATTCCAAACCCAAAGACATGAGAAGGAACAAGTACCCTGACCTTGGAGAAAACTGCAAAGAAGTCCGTAAAACAATGTAGAGGGCTAAGAGAAAAGTAAAACCGTGGAGAGATCAAGAGAAGGCAAGAGACTATGGAGAGGTCTAAGAGAAGCTACAAGACTCTGAAGAGGTCTAGAAAACCCAAGAGGCAGTGAAGAGGTTTAAGAGAACAGAAAGAGTGTAATAAGGTCTAGTGAAGGCAAAAGACTGGAGAGGTCTGGAGGAGAAAGGGGATGCCAAGAGACAGCAGAGAAGTCAGTACAGTGACTACTCTCTGAAGGGGCGTGCCCAAGGAAACACCTCTGATGATTTTTTATAGAGGAACGAGTAAGGCCATGGTTGGATGAAAGGAGCCACCAACCAGTCTCAAGACATGGGAAGGAACGAGCACCCTGACCTAGGAAACAACAAGTGTACAGAAGAAATAGATACAGAGTGTGGTCAGGTCTAGAGAAGAGACAAACCTTGGAAGGTTCTGGAGAAGAGAAAGACAGTTGAAGGTCTGTAGAAGAGAAAGGCCTTGGAGAGGTCTGGAGAATTTAAATATCCTAGAAAGAGCAGAGCTGTGATTTTTTCCTTGACAAACCATCTTGTTTGTTTATTTGTAGCCTGTGGTTGAACATTAATGGAATAGGTTTGTAAAACCTAAGTTGGCTCGAGCTTGGAACATTTAAGTTTGGAAGCACATGGCTAACCAAGAGGCAAGAGTAGGTTAGAGAATGTTCTTTTCATTTGAATCAGCATCCCAAGGTGCTGGGAAGATGCTGGGCAACCCGCATTTGTAATGCGTCATCCTTGACACTGTTTTTTCAGATGTATCCCTTATTATTTCTAGAGTCTCACCCCTAACCCCTCTATGCGTTTGTTCAACTCTTAACCCTCCACCAATCTAAATATCAATAAGGACCCTGATTCCACTAGCAACACCGCAGTTTCCCATTTCTTGGCACTCCGACAGCACCTGTGTGTCATTGCAGAAGTCAGAGCTCTTACTTGGACATGGCTCCAAAAATGAAGTAGTTAGATGAGAAATGCTTTCTAAGGACCTAAAAAAACATACAGCTCACATACCTCTGAGTGAACAACCTCTGGACTACAGGCCACAGGCATAGCTTGCGGCTTGCAATGTGGAAAATACCAGAAAAAAATCTTTACAACAAACATTTGTCACAAATGGCACACAAATTACTCCAAGCCTCAGAGATGGTTCAAGGGTTTTATATGGTTTTATTGAAATTGAAATGGGCCCTTTGGCCATCCCTCTCTCTTCTGAAAAAGCACCTCCTCCCTAACGCAGGTACCCCTTACTCCAGGTTAGTAGTTACTGAATATTGACCCTCTCTATCTAAACTCTACCTTATACCAAATGTGAGGACGTAAAGGCGGTATGCCTTTTCTATCTGGACACTAGGGATGTAACGGTATTACAGTATACCGTTAAAGATACCATGAACCACTTAATTGAACAATAATAACCGTCACATTGTTTATACCGGTATACCGTTCATACCGTTAAGTGTGCTTTTCAATCTGATTTGGAAAGGCTGCAGTAAGCAAGTGCTGCGCAGTCTTGGTCTTGCACTGTTGGATGTGCCGTCTGCCAAGTAGTTTCAGTTTGAGCAGTTTTTAATGCCATTCCATAAACCACACGTGCCTGACACAAAATCAGTATGTTAGCAATAGGAAGAATAAATACAGTGGCAAGAAGGAAAAGGGTTTATTTTTTTTTTTATTTACATTTTTTTTTAAAGCGCTCACACAGCCCGCGGGCATCGAGGCGCTGTTAAAGAAATTGTTTTTGTTTATTTAGTTGCGTAATTGTTTTTGTCTTAGTTGCGTATTTATAACACGCTTAAACACCCAGAGGTTTCTAAGCGCCGACCCGGGGATCGAACCTGTGTTGCACGCACGTTGCCGCTGAGCTATCCTCCCAGGACTTTGGGTTGGCGGCTTTGGGGTTTATATATTTATAATGGATAATATTTTCTAAACATATGACAATGGGGGATATCCCTGGTTCTATCATTGAATTTACATGTAATAAGTCACACTGCAAAATTTACCCATCTCTGTGGGTATTCCCTGCTGCCATACCAAAGGGTAACATGTCCGTGATTACTGAACACCTTTTGGCCCGGAAGTAAATTAAAGGCTGTAACGTAAAGAGAGAGTGCGTATGTATGCGCACAAGCGTATACTACCATCAGACTCCATTGATCTGTGGCATGCAGGTTATCAAGATGGTAACATGTTCATCTTCACCAGTAGCCAGTGGGGGAGCTAAAAGCCTAAATGACCACTTAAAAAAGCTATTCAGTTTGCTTTGCCAGTCGCAGCAGGGCTCCCGCCCACCCCCCTCCTCCTCTCCACATGTGTGTTTGTGTTTGGTGGAAGCAAGGGGTGGCATTTCAGTGGAAAGTATGTTGAAAAGCCCAATTCTGGCCCTGGGTGCCTGGTTTTGTTTGTGATGGTAAATCTGACAATTTATGACCTTTTAGAAAATATTTGTTAAGATTAATTTACTCCACCTGCTATACCGCGATAACCATGATATACCGTCGTTTGACAAGAAGGTTATTGTACCGTCATAAAACTAATACCGTGACACCCCTACTGGACACCTACAATAACTTCTTTACACTGCCCCTACAGGAGTTGGGATTGTGCCTTGCAGACACCCTGCATGATTCAGTCTTCCATCTACCATGCTCATGTTCTCCTTTCCCTATCCTTACATCTCACTACTCTTCTCCTGCAACTCCTCCCATTTCCACGCTCTTCCCTATTCTGTCCTTCCTTTGTCTCTTACTCCTTCTAGGCCTCGCCTCCACCCCTCAGTGTTACTCCATCTTGTTTACCACTATTTTACAGGAGTCGGGATTGTGCCTTGCAGACACCCTGCTTGATTCTGTTGTCCATCTACCATGCTCATTTTCTCCTTTCCCTCTCCTTACATCTCACTACTCTTCTCCTCCAAATCGTCCCACCTCCACGAGCTTCCCTATTCTGTCCCTCCTTTGTCTCTCACCCCTTCTAGGCCTCACCTCCACCCTTCAGTGTTACTCCATCTTGTTTACCTCTTGCTCCCTCCTCCACACTATCACGTTCCCTTCCAACTACTACTCCCTCCTCCATACTAGTACTCCCTCCTCCACATTACTACTCTGACCTCCCACTTTCTACTCAGTCACCCTCCATTCACTCAGTCCCGCAGACTTCACACTCACTCCTTACACTAACTTACCTGACCACACTATCACGCACACTCACAGTGCAATCCCACTTGCACTCATTAACCAATACCCCACATTCTCCAGTAATTGGCTCCACAATCCACTGCTCATTTCTTCCTTCTGGTCTGTTGGTCTACCACCTCTGACCACAACCGAATAACCAACAACGTCCTGCTTTTTTTATTCCCCCCTTCCTCCTGCACTCGGTTGTCTTTCCCTGTCCAGTCTATTCTTATCTTTCCTATTTGGAGTTGTGACATAATCATCAGAATCGTGAGATAGTAGACTAAGCCACGCTTGTTTTCTCTGTGTGGGCCTGCCTCATCCTGTTTGAAATGTAATGCTGAGAAGAGTAAATACATAACTCTTTGTTATATCATAACAAATGATAGAATAGCAGTATGATCAACTGTTCTGCAAAGCAGGCAGATCCGCTCAGACTACCAATGGCAGCATTAGTAATCACTCTGTATAGTGATCAGGCTAAAAAAGCCACCAAATCTTTTGTGAGGCACAAAGTATGCAGTACTCATACAACACATGAGTGCTATGTAACATAGTGTTGGTTAACATAAACTGCAATAAAACTCTAATTTATAAAATCTCCCTAAAATAAAAACACACAATTGCAGTAATCATTGAATTATACTTGAGAATAGTACACCTCCTATTTTAAAACACAAAGTGCTTTTGGTATTGTATTTAAGGCATACATTGACAGGAGTTACTATAATATGGTGTCAGATAGATGGATTGCTCTTAACTTTAGAAAATAGTACATTATTCTCATGGGCAACATTTATATAAAGAACTCTTTTATTCCTGGGGAGGAAATGGAAGCAATCAGTTCTTGGAGATGCAGAGATTAATTGCAGTGCAGCCATGTGATCCTATGCAAATGCCACAGACTCTTAGGTCCTATGCTCCATGAGGAGAATCGGATACAAATGAATACAGGGAGAGAGACATACGCATTACAGTGTACCCTTGTGATACTAGGCAAGGAGTATACTGTAAGCTCTTGTGCAGTATGGGGGGATACATGTAATGGGCACTGGGTGCTGAATAATTCATTACCGTACATTTTTGTGATCATGTTGAAGCAGCAATTGTGGTCTTATAGTACATGTGGCAGAAAGAAGAGGAATCAGCACATGGAGGTGAAGGGAATCGATGCAGAGCAATTTTATGAACTTTGACGGACAGTATCTTCTGAGGTCTTGTCTTCCAGACATGGGGAAGAAAGCAATCAGCACAGCAGTCAGTAATGGGTTAGAGAGATTCTTTAGAGTTCTACTTTGTATTCTTAGTGTACACCAATAGCATTTGCTTGCAACCAAAGGGGAAAATGGAACAGTCAGCACTGCAAAGTGAAGGTACTTTTGCAATTCAGCCTAGCGACTTGGGGCAAACAAAATATTTTTTGATCATATACTCTATCATTCTTTTTCTATTATTGTTATAGGGCAGTGGTATTCAAACTGTGGGGTGCGGCCCCGTGGGGGTCCATGGCTGCATCCCTGGGGGGCTGTGAGAACCCAGCGTGAAATGTAAAAAAATATATATATATTTATATATTTTTTTTTTAGATTGGAAGAAATGGGCAGGGGCGGCTCACATAGTTGGGCTGAAGCATGACACTGGACCTCATTACAGGTATGGCGGTAAGGTAACAATGATGCCAGTAGTGCTACCGGCACCGTTGCTACCAAACAACCATACTACGAGCTGTGCTCGTGGGTGCCTGTCAGCCTGCCAGGTCTAGCCTGGCGGGCAGAGCGGCACCCGCGAGCACAGCATGCCTGTAGCACCAGCACCGTTATGAATGGTGCCGGTGCTACAGGCATCCCCATTCCCATTGAGCCCTATGGGGCTGACATCGGAATGGGGAATAATTTTTTCCGGCGCCCTTGAATGGGTAATTACTGAGTCCGCCTGGGTTGCAATACCCTGGTAATTGCCCATTCAAGAGTGCCGGAAAAAAAACAATTCCGGCCGCAGCCGTGCCTGTTTTACAGGCACGGCTACCGCCAGGGTCGTAATGATGCCCACTATCTCATGCACCAATGAAAAAGTGACCCGCTGTTGTAAATGGATAGTCATTGACAGACTGTTTGAATAGTACCCAAGGGGGTGCTTTGTGTTAAAATATAAGTACATTATGATATTTATAGAATATTTATTCAGCAACAATGGTCAATATTACTAACTGCATAGTGAAGTAACTCATCAAACTGGCCCACATTGGCCAAAAAGGTGGGCCATTTTGACTAGCCCACACTAGCATTTTGTATTTTTGGTACAGGCATTGCCTATAGGCCAGTCCGAGCCTGGCGGCTCATCCATAATGGTGAGGGGGCGCCCACCCAGTGGCCCCCTCACTCATTGTGGAGGAGCTAAGGAGCCAGCCCAGTGAAACAATAAGCACTCCCTCAGATGCTTTTTCCAGCTGAGGTAGTGCTCCTGGGCTGGCTGAGCTGTAAAAGGGAGACCCTATTTCCCTTTGACAGTTCAGTTAATTCCCCAGCCGCACATGCTCACTGAGCCATGCAAGGCTGGGGAGTTTTGCTTCGCCAGCATTGCATAGCTCATTGGAAATACTGGCTGGGGCACTGCATGTCTGTATGTGCGAGGGGGAGCCCCTGCGCCTCCTCGCACATACGGACAGAGCAGCCTGGAACAGGACGTTTCAGCACCCGCATGCAGGCCAATGCAGAAGGTACGTTCATGTTAATTTATTTTATTGAAACGTGTATGGATGCGTGAATGCTTGTTTTATGTGTGAATGTATGGTGATGGATGCTCGTGTGAATGGTAGAGTGATTGCTGTATGAATATGTGTGTGTGTGTGTGTGTTTGTTTGTTTTGGTCCGTTGAGCTGACTTTGGCAAGTGGTGGATAGAGGGGGGAAGGAGGGTTGTACAATAAACACATTTTAAAAATGCCTAAACCCCTTTGGTGCACAATCCCCTTACCCACATGCCAAAATCAGCTCTCCTTCTGAGGTGCTGTGGAGCCCAGGGAACAGGGATGGTATTTTTTTGCTGGACATCTATCATGGATGTCCAGTAAAACATGACATGCCTACCCCCTGAGCCCCCCCAGCAGCAATTACAAACTGTTTGGATATTTACCAATTTTTTTAAAAGAATGCTCTACAATGCAAAATTTTAACCCATTATTTTATAAAAATATTCACGGGGGAAACCCCCCCAATCCCTCTTGATTGGTTCAGACGCCCTCACTGCGCCCGGTCGCTATGGCATTTTTGGGGGAAATAGTTATGCCCCTCCACTTAAAAAATTCACCAGCCGCCACTGGCTCTCGGACTGTGTTGGGAATGGGATGGGGGAGCACAGGGACTGTGGTAGGAGCAGGAAGGGCGGGAAACATGGGATTGTGGAGGGAGCAGGGTGGGGAGAGCCCAGGGTGTGTGATGGTGTGGGGAGAGCCCAGGGACTGGGTAGGAGTGGGATGAGGGAGCCCAGCCACTGTGATGGGAGCAGATCGGGGAGCCCAGGGACTATACTGGGAGTAGGGTGCAGTGACGCTGCGCAATACATACTGTCCATTTGCCATTTTTTGGGGGGTCCGTCCTGCCCAAATTTTGCTCAGGGGGGGCGCAGGCCAAAAACTTCTTTGATTGGCATGCTCGTCAGAGTCTCTCATACAAAACAATCCAGTGTGCTCGTGCACAGATATCTCTATAAAAAAAAAATAACACCAACACAGAGGGGCGGGGCAGGGGGTTCCCGAACAATTTATTGTTTGCTCAGGGGGGCCCTGGCATAAAAAGTTTGAAGACCACTGTTATAGGGCAACATTTGCCTTTAACCAACAAAAATAGAATACAGAAAGAAAAAAGATTATGACATTTATGTCACAACAATCTTCAATAAAAACAAGCCACCAAACAAACAAAACAAAGCTGTGAATTAAAACCATATCACAATTTCATCAACACAATACAAATTCACATACAATTTATAATCTTCTGAAAGAGCCGGAAGACCTCATAAACTAGTCATTCTAGCATTTAAAAATACAAGTGCTTACTTTAAGGCTGCCACCACAAGAACTGCTGTCTCTCTTCCCAATGATGTTTGGAGATTTTTACATTTTCTAAAATATAGTGTTAGCCTCCCCAAAAGTGCAGGACACACAATCAATAAGTGTCTGAGATCCTCCTCTGTTTCTTGAGGTGCACAGTAGCTACAATTCGGAGATTCTGCTGGATAACAACCATATGTTATAGTTATTTGCCTGGTGTAATACAGATTCCAGATGAATTTTGAAAATTACCTCTTGACTCTAGGACTCGGATAGATCAATAAATATGGTGCTGTGATGGCACACTTTTTATGGTCCATAACCAGATGGTCTAATGATTTGTAGGCGTGCAACTTATCCATTGTGGCAATCCAATCGCATCAATATGGAGTAGATTTAACTTTATCCGGGTTCATTAGCAGGTCATCAGCCATTAATTTAATTTCCATCAACAGATTTACACAATGACTGCCCAATTCCTTCAGGGGTGGCTGTCTCCCCTATATTAATATCTTGGACAAATACGTATATAGAGAGTCTGGAACTGGACTGATAATCTTCCTATACAGAGTTAAGAGTCTCCAGTTAGCGCTAATAGTTAATTAATTAATACCAAGTTCGTATTGGATTGCCACCAATGGCACTGAGGTCTGAATACTAACAAGCCGATTCATGGAATTAAAGTGCGCTGAAAATTTCTGCGCAAGCATGCGAAAACGTGCGATTCGCAGTGAAAGAGCGAAAATCGCAGTGCAAGTGCGAATATCGCAGGGAAACCAGCGCACATCTATTCATGGAAGTCCATGCGCGAGTAAAATCAGGGATGTGCGCTGAAAAAGTGCGTGGCGCACGCCGGTGCACAGGTCATCTAACGGCGTGCGCTAAGGCCACAGCGAAAGCGCACAAAGCGCAGCGCACATAACAAAAGTAGGCGGAACACGGGGCGTAACACTCAGAATGGGGAACAACTCGTGAAAATGTGGGCGTCACGGGGGAAGTACAGGAGGCAAGTGCGCGGAACGCCCACACGCTCGCCTACAACACGTATTCATGGAATCGAATAGGGCAAACCAGCGCACGGGCAAATACGCGCACAGACCCAAACCCGTCCGCCACACGAAGGCAGGCGGTAGGGTCCCTGCGCTGGAAAAAAATGTGCACCAAAATGTGCGCTAAGAAAAAAGCACGAATATACAGCTCTGATGAATGTCCCATACTGTGGCCCCCTAGGACAAATGACGTGCAAAGGGGTACGTGACAAACAGCGACACCCTCTGTGTGAAAAATAGCGTGTGCGTGTATTCCGGGTGTGCGTGGGAAGTTTTACACGCGATCGGGCCTGGGGGAGCGGAGTACGTGTATTTCAGGGGTGCGCGTGAAGTTCTACACGCGATCGGGCCTGGGGGAGCGGCGTACGAGTTATTCCAGGGGTGCGCGGGAAGTTTCACACACGATCAGGCCTGGGTGAGCGGGGTATGTGTATTACTGGGGTGCGCGGGAAGTGTCACACGCGAATTGCCTGGGTACGTGTATTTCAGGGGTTCGCGTGAAGTTTCACCCGCGATTTCAGCAGGGTACGTGTATTCCTGGGGGTCGCGTGAAGTTTCACCCGCGATTTCAGCAGGGTACGTGTATTATGGGGTTTGCGTGAAGTTTCATCCACGATTTCAGCAGGGTATGTGTATTCCTGGGGTTCGCGTGAAGTTTCACACGTGATTTCAGCAGGGTACGTGCATTACGTGGTTCGCGTGAAGTTTCACCTGCAATTTCAGCAGGGTACGTGTATTCCTGGGGTTCACATGAAGTTTCACCCGCAATTTCAGCAGGGTACGTGTATTCCTGGGGTTCGCGTGAAGTTTCACCTGCAATTTCAGCAGGGTACGTGTATTCCTGGGGTTCGCATGAAGTTTCACCCGCAATTTCAGCAGGGTACGTGTATTCCTGGGGTTCGCGTGAAGTTTCACCCGCGATTTCAGCAGGGTACGTGTATTATAGGGTTTGCGTGAAGTTTCACACGCGAAAGGGCCCTGGTCGAGGGAGTACGTGAATTTCAGGGGTGCACGGCAAGGTTTACACGCGAAACGCCCGTGCACAATACGTCACAGACGCGCATACGCGCTAAGGGCCTTTGGTCCAATGATATCGCGTACGTGTGCTGACACGCTTACGTGCTAAGGGCCTTTCCTCGAATTACACGCTGACGTGCAAGATTTTCACGTGCCAAATCACTCCATATCAAGCTGGCCACGCGTACACACACGGAAGACCACGCTCCTGCCCAGAAGGCCATTTTCCTGCCCCCCAGAGCCCCAAGCACGCTCCCACCAGCCATCTGCTGCTGCCTGTCTGCCTGCTGCCCACGTGCCCTGCTATTTGGTGCCTGCACGTCAGCCATTTGCAGGGGTCCAGTTGCTATCCACCCCTGCTGGAACAGAAGACTCCCGGGTGGGATTCCATCGCTCCACAGCCCAGCCCCAGGACCCAGTTGCCCACCCACTCCTGCCTGTGGGGTTGCCATGTCGGGCACATCTCCAGCTGAAACCACTGGCAACCCCCAGCCAGAGAGGCAAAGGGCCACCAGCTTCACTACCAGCGAAGTTGGTGTCCTGGTGGAGCATGTCCTGGGGCATTATGATGCCCTCTTCGGAACATCACGTGCCAACAAGGAAGGACGGGAGAGGATCTGGGACGACGTAGTGGTTGCCATCAACACGGAGGGGGTGGCAACCCGCGACATCAAGCATGTCAAGAAGCGCTGGGAGGACTTCAGGTCCAGGACCCTCCACAAGGCCCAGCGCCTCATGGAGGGGGGCCGGGCACGCCTGAGTACCATCCAGATGAGGGTCCTGAAACGCGTAGGCCCAGCGCTCCACGCCCAGATCCTTCGGAGGCAGACCCGTCTGGAGTTCAGTGGTAAGTGGCCAAGCATTGCTGTGTGAGACAGGGCATGTTGCAGTGTGCTGGTAGTCTGATGCTTGCCTGTATGTGTGACATAGGCCATGTATGGATGTGTGTGTGCAGGGACATCATGGTCATGCATGTGAGACCAGTTATGTGTGAACCACATGGTTGGTGTATGTGTTTTAATGCAACATGGGGAGCTCTATGTGGAATGCACACATGAAAGCATGGCTGTCTCTGTTCCTGGAGAAACAAACTGACCACAAAAGTGATGGGTGGAAGGTTTCGAATGAATCTAAACCACTGGCAATTGCTCTGGGCAACCTTCCACACCACCGGTTTTTAGCCCATCTGCGCCATTGCAAAAGGGGGCCAGCTATGTGCAAATCAGTCAGCAACTGCCGCCACCAAAGGTAGCAGCCCATCTCGAACTGCTAGGCCAGGTCCCCTCTGCACAGAAAACCAAGCAACCCCAGACATGTTTCGGCCTTGTTGGACTTCCTCAGTGAGGTGCAGCCTGGTTCCCTGTGGCGCAGCGAGCAAGGGACCCACGTCTGGGCATACCCTCTCTCACAAGGAGAAACAAACTGACCACAAAAGTGATGGGTGGAAGGTTTCGAATGAATCTAAACCACTGGCAATTGCTCTGGGCAACCTTCCACACCACCAGTTTTTAGCCCGTCTGCGCCATTGCAAAAGGGGGCCAGCCATGTGCAAATCGGTCAGCAGCTGCCGCCACCGAAGGTAGCAGCCCAGCCCGAACTGCTAGGCCAGGTCCCCTCTGAACAGAAAACCAAGCAACCCTAGACATGTTTCGGCCTTGTTGGACTTCCTCAGTGAGGTGCAGCCTGGTTCCCTGTGGCGCAGCGAGCAAGGGACCCACGTCTGGGCATACCCTCTCTCACAAGGAGAAACAAACTGACCACAAAAGTGATGGGTGGAAGGTTTCGAATGAATCTAAACCACTGGCAATTGCTCTGGGCAACCTTCCACACCACCGGTTTTTAGCCCGTCTGTGCCATTGCAAAGGGGGCCAGCCATGTGCAAATCAGTCAGCAGCTGCCGCCACCGAAGGTAGCAGCCCAGCCCGAACTGCTAGGCCAGGTCCCCTCAGCACAGAAAACCAAGACATGTTCCTGGACATGGAGGGAGGTGAGGAATGGGTGCTGATGTCATGTACATGTATGGTGCACATGTGTGTGTGTGTGTGCCTGAGAAGTGTGTGTGACTTTGAAACGCCATGGATGCATGTGACTTTGAAGGCAACATCTTGGTTTACAGGGGCCCTTCTACATGGATGTTGATGTTGATTGCAGGCGCCAGGACTGTTTCTGCATGTGTGTTGTGTGCATTCACCCATGTGTTGTGGAATGACAGGATGGAAGTGACATTTGACAGTGCCACTCATGTGTTATTGCTTCCTGTCTAGGGTATTTTGTACTGTACCCTGATGCTTGTGTTCTATGTCTCTCTCTATGCAGCGTCAAGTGAAGAAGAGGGCGGAGACGGCGCTGTGGAGCCAAGCGGCGGGGATGCCTCCACTGGGCGGCGACGCAAGGCCCAGCCACCCTCCCATGAATTACCATCATCCGGGAGCGAGGGGGCTGGTGCTGCGTCTGCCACAACGGCTGTGGCGGAAGGGCCGGGTGAGCCCCCACAGGGGCTTCCAATGACGGAAGACGGTGTGGAGACATCCAGGTTGGTGGTCTCCACAGAGGAGGAGGAGCCCGCTACTGAGCCGCACATGGGGCCTGGTGGGAGTAGTACCACTGGTGCAAGTGGTGCAGTCCAGGGCCAGGGTCAGGGGGCAGCACAGGTCAACGCGGAGGGACCTGTGCATGTCGCTGTCCTTGACCCTGTGACTGCACCATCATGCACCAGCAGGGAGGCCCCGTCCCAGGCCCGTCCGCAGGTAGGGGAGAGTGCCATATCACCTGCCTCTCCACTACCTGTGGGCGAGGGGTCCCGCGACCGTATGGGATCCGTCCTGGTGGGTGTCGCGTTGCGCACACATGTCATTCGTGATGACGTGCGTTCTTCCTGGGCGGAGAACGCACACCATCACGAAGAGCAGCGTCGTGACCTGGCACTGCTGGGAGGGGCCCTGGTCGGTGGGTTCCTACATGTGACGTGCACTCTGGCGGACCTCTCCTCCTCTGTGGAGGCTATGCGCCGGTCGTTCTCCACATCGTCTTCCGGCCCATATTCCACCAGGGCCCCCTGTGGACCTGGCCTGACCAACACAGCCAGCTTGGTGGAGATCCCATCCCTGCCACAGTCAGGAGTTGGCGGTCCAGTAGGGGTGGACACCACAACTGGAGACCAGCAGATGGAGGATGTGCAGGCACCATCGGACAGGGCACATGGACAGCAGCAGCAGGAGCAGGCTGTAGGTGGGAGCAATGATGGCTCGGGGCCATCAACATTGGAGGGGCAGGCATCGGCCGGAGGGCAGGAGGACCCTGGACGGGAAGTGTCTTCTGTGTGGCAGCGGTTGGGCCATGCGGTAGATGCGAAGCGGCAGCGGGCGGAAGAGGCACTGCTCACGATGGTCAGGGCGCAGAACTCCATGCGTAGGGCCCTGAGGCGGGCCGAGTGCCTCGAGGCCATTCGCAGGGACCTGGAGTTCCAGATGTCATCGTCCCTGCGAACCCTCGGGGCCATGGAAGAGGACCGCCTCTGGGACATCGAGCAGGAGTTCGATGATGCCCTGGCCCGGAACATCAACATGTGAGCTGTTGGACTTGCCCGCTGCCCTTGTAAATAGTTAGTTAGTTAGTATTAGGTTTCCTTTGGTTTTTTCTTTATTTTGGACCGCTTGGACAATGGACCACATTTTTGTATATAGTTTTTTTATTAGGTAGTAGTTTTTGGTAGGTTTCATTTCTTAAGTTGGGCTCATGGACCCTGGATTCTTCAATTGTACATAATTTTACATCGGATTTATCTTTTTTGATATTTTTTTGTGTTCACCATGGAGCAATGGTTTTTACTTTTTATTTTCCCTTGGATTAGATTTTTTGAACTGTGACTTTGGACAACATTTCTTTTTGGATTTCTTTTGCTTATGTTTTCTTGATTTTCATTATCTATCGGACATGGACCATTTCTTTTGTTATTCCCATTGTTGTGTGTTTAATTTGATTTACGTTCATGTTATTTTTAATATATTTTTTTTATACTTCCATTTGTGGTATCATCTCATTGGTTTCATGCATGTCATGATATGGGTTTTGACATTCACTTGCACGCTTTGTGTGTGTGTGACGGACATGTGTTCATTTACATACTTGCCATTGGGGTTGTATCATGTAATTTGCATTTCTTTGTGGGTGGATGCAATACTTGGGTGTGTCTTTGGCATGTGGAGGCTGGCCATAAGGGCCAGGGATCTAGATTGTGATGACGTGTTGGCTGGGGGACATGTTTCGGGGCCTGCTGGCAGGTGCCCCGCACTGCTGGGGGGTGGGGGTGCAGGGGACATGTGTGGGGGCCTGTTGGCAGGTGCCCCTCAGTGCTGGGGGGTGGGGGTGCAAGGGGACATGAGTGGGGGCCTGCTGGCAGGTGCCCCTCACTGCTGGGGGGTGGGTGTGCAAGGGGACATGAGTGGGGGCCTGCTGGCAGGTGTCCCTCAGTGCTGGGGGGTGGGGGTGCAAGGGGACATGAGTGGGGGCCTGTTGGCAGGTGCCCCTCAGTGCTGGGGGGTGGGGGTGCAAGGGGACATGAGTGGGACATGAGTGGGGGCCTGCTGGCAGGTTCCCTGCACTGCTGGGGGGTAGGGGTGCAAGGGGACATGAGTGGGGGCCTGCTGGCAGGTGCCCCTCAGTGGTGGGTGGTGGGGGTGCAAAGGGACATGAGTGGGACATGAGTGGGGGCCTGCTGGCAGGTGCCCTGCACTGCTTGGGGCGTGGGGGTGCAAGGGGACATGAGTGGGGGCCTGCTGGCAGGTGCCCTGCACTGTTTGGGGTGAGGGTGCTGGGGGGCATGAGTGGGGGCCTGCTGGCAGGTGCCCTGCACTGCTGTGGGGTGGGGGTGCAAGGGGGTAATGCGGTGGTGATCACTAGTGCAAGGTGACATGTGGCTTGGCTGGGGGGGCATGCCCATGGTGGATGGGCTGCCTGTGGGACATGACCAGGGGTGCAGGGTAGTCCCCTGTGGTGTGGTCTGCTTGCAGGGGTCGTCAAGGGTGTAGAGGGAACACCTGGGAGGACCCACACTGCCAATTCACGTGTAGGACTCCCCTGCACCCCCGAAATACACGTACCCTACTCGCACAGGGCCTATCACGTGTGAAACTTGCCTGCACCCCAGTAATACACGTATCCTGCTGAAATCGCGTGTGGAACTTCCCGCGCACCCAAGTAATACACGTACCCTGCTGAAATTGCTTGTGGAATTTCCCGCGCACCCCTGTGATACACGTACCCTGCTGAAATAGCATGTAAAACTTCCCTGCACCCCAGAAATACACGTACATTGCTGAAATCGCTTGTGGAACTTCCCGCGCACCCCTGTAATACACGTACCCTGCTGAAATTGCATGTAAAACTTCCTCGCACCCCCAAAATACACATACCCTGCTGAAATCGCATGTGGAACTTCCCGCGCACCCCTGTAATACACGTACCCTGCTGAAATTGCGTGTAAAACTTCCCTGCACCCCAGAAATACACGTACCCTTCTGAAATCGCGTGTGGAACTTCCTGCGCACCCCTGTAATACACATACCCTGCTGAAATCCCGCCCACCCCCCTCCTCCTCTCCACATGTGTGTTTGTGTTTGGTGGAAGCAAGGGGTGGCATTTCAGTGGAAAGTATGTTGAAAAGCCCAATTCTGGCCCTGGGTGCCTGGTTTTGTTTGTGATGGTAAATCTGACAATTTATGACCTTTTAGAAAATATTTGTTAAGATTAATTTACTCCACCTGCTATACCGCGATAACCATGATATACCGTCGTTTGACAAGAAGGTTATTGTACCGTCATAAAACTAATACCGTGACACCCCTACTGGACACCTACAATAACTTCTTTACACTGCCCCTACAGGAGTTGGGATTGTGCCTTGCAGACACCCTGCATGATTCAGTCTTCCATCTACCATGCTCATGTTCTCCTTTCCCTATCCTTACATCTCACTACTCTTCTCCTGCAACTCCTCCCATTTCCACGCTCTTCCCTATTCTGTCCTTCCTTTGTCTCTTACTCCTTCTAGGCCTCGCCTCCACCCCTCAGTGTTACTCCATCTTGTTTACCACTATTTTACAGGAGTCGGGATTGTGCCTTGCAGACACCCTGCTTGATTCTGTTGTCCATCTACCATGCTCATTTTCTCCTTTCCCTCTCCTTACATCTCACTACTCTTCTCCTCCAAATCGTCCCACCTCCACGAGCTTCCCTATTCTGTCCCTCCTTTGTCTCTCACCCCTTCTAGGCCTCACCTCCACCCTTCAGTGTTACTCCATCTTGTTTACCTCTTGCTCCCTCCTCCACACTATCACGTTCCCTTCCAACTACTACTCCCTCCTCCATACTAGTACTCCTTCCTCCACATTACTACTCTGACCTCCCACTTTCTACTCAGTCACCCTCCATTCACTCAGTCCCGCAGACTTCACACTCACTCCTTACACTAACTTACCTGACCACACTATCACGCACACTCACAGTGCAATCCCACTTGCACTCATTAACCAATACCCCACATTCTCCAGTAATTGGCTCCACAATCCACTGCTCATTTCTTCCTTCTGGTCTGTTGGTCTACCACCTCTGACCACAACCGAATAACCAACAACGTCCTGCTTTTTTTATTCCCCCCTTCCTCCTGCACTCGGTTGTCTTTCCCTGTCCAGTCTATTCTTATCTTTCCTATTTGGAGTTGTGACATAATCATCAGAATCGTGAGATAGTAGACTAAGCCACGCTTGTTTTCTCTGTGTGGGCCTGCCTCATCCTGTTTGAAATGTAATGCTGAGAAGAGTAAATACATAACTCTTTGTTATATCATAACAAATGATAGAATAGCAGTATGATCAACTGTTCTGCAAAGCAGGCAGATCCGCTCAGACTACCAATGGCAGCATTAGTAATCACTCTGTATAGTGATCAGGCTAAAAAAGCCACCAAATCTTTTGTGAGGCACAAAGTATGCAGTACTCATACAACACATGAGTGCTATGTAACATAGTGTTGGTTAACATAAACTGCAATAAAACTCTAATTTATAAAATCTCCCTAAAATAAAAACACACAATTGCAGTAATCATTGAATTATACTTGAGAATAGTACACCTCCTATTTTAAAACACAAAGTGCTTTTGGTATTGTATTTAAGGCATACATTGACAGGAGTTACTATAATATGGTGTCAGATAGATGGATTGCTCTTAACTTTAGAAAATAGTACATTATTCTCATGGGCAACATTTATATAAAGAACTCTTTTATTCCTGGGGAGGAAATGGAAGCAATCAGTTCTTGGAGATGCAGAGATTAATTGCAGTGCAGCCATGTGATCCTATGCAAATGCCACAGACTCTTAGGTCCTATGCTCCATGAGGAGAATCGGATACAAATGAATACAGGGAGAGAGACATACGCATTACAGTGTACCCTTGTGATACTAGGCAAGGAGTATACTGTAAGCTCTTGTGCAGTATGGGGGGATACATGTAATGGGCACTGGGTGCTGAATAATTCATTACCGTACATTTTTGTGATCATGTTGAAGCAGCAATTGTGGTCTTATAGTACATGTGGCAGAAAGAAGAGGAATCAGCACATGGAGGTGAAGGGAATCGATGCAGAGCAATTTTATGAACTTTGACGGACAGTATCTTCTGAGGTCTTGTCTTCCAGACATGGGGAAGAAAGCAATCAGCACAGCAGTCAGTAATGGGTTAGAGAGATTCTTTAGAGTTCTACTTTGTATTCTTAGTGTACACCAATAGCATTTGCTTGCAACCAAAGGGGAAAATGGAACAGTCAGCACTGCAAAGTGAAGGTACTTTTGCAATTCAGCCTAGCGACTTGGGGCAAACAAAATATTTTTTGATCATATACTCTATCATTCTTTTTCTATTATTGTTATAGGGCAGTGGTATTCAAACTGTGGGGTGCGGCCCCGTGGGGGTCCATGGCTGCATCCCTGGGGGGCTGTGAGAACCCAGCGTGAAATGTAAAAAAATATATATATATTTATATATTTTTTTTTTAGATTGGAAGAAATGGGCAGGGGCGGCTCACATAGTTGGGCTGAAGCATGACACTGGACCTCATTACAGGTATGGCGGTAAGGTAACAATGATGCCAGTAGTGCTACCGGCACCGTTGCTACCAAACAACCATACTACGAGCTGTGCTCGTGGGTGCCTGTCAGCCTGCCAGGTCTAGCCTGGCGGGCAGAGCGGCACCCGCGAGCACAGCATGCCTGTAGCACCAGCACCGTTATGAATGGTGCCGGTGCTACAGGCATCCCCATTCCCATTGAGCCCTATGGGGCTGACATCGGAATGGGGAATAATTTTTTCCGGCGCCCTTGAATGGGTAATTACTGAGTCCGCCTGGGTTGCAATACCCTGGTAATTGCCCATTCAAGAGTGCCGGAAAAAAAACAATTCCGGCCGCAGCCGTGCCTGTTTTACAGGCACGGCTACCGCCAGGGTCGTAATGATGCCCACTATCTCATGCACCAATGAAAAAGTGACCCGCTGTTGTAAATGGATAGTCATTGACAGACTGTTTGAATAGTACCCAAGGGGGTGCTTTGTGTTAAAATATAAGTACATTATGATATTTATAGAATATTTCTTCAGCAACAATGGTCAATATTACTAACTGCATAGTGAAGTAACTCATCAAACTGGCCCACATTGGCCAAAAAGGTGGGCCATTTTGACTAGCCCACACTAGCATTTTGTATTTTTGGTACAGGCATTGCCTATAGGCCAGTCCGAGCCTGGCGGCTCATCCATAATGGTGAGGGGGCGCCCACCCAGTGGCCCCCTCACTCATTGTGGAGGAGCTAAGGAGCCAGCCCAGTGAAACAATAAGCACTCCCTCAGATGCTTTTTCCAGCTGAGGTAGTGCTCCTGGGCTGGCTGAGCTGTAAAAGGGAGACCCTATTTCCCTTTGACAGTTCAGTTAATTCCCCAGCCGCACATGCTCACTGAGCCATGCAAGGCTGGGGAGTTTTGCTTCGCCAGCATTGCATAGCTCATTGGAAATACTGGCTGGGGCACTGCATGTCTGTATGTGCGAGGGGGAGCCCCAGCGCCTCCTCGCACATACGGACAGAGCAGCCTGGAACAGGACGTTTCAGCACCCGCATGCAGGCCAATGCAGAAGGTACGTTCATGTTAATTTATTTTATTGAAACGTGTATGGATGCGTGAATGCTTGTTTTATGTGTGAATGTATGGTGATGGATGCTCGTGTGAATGGTAGAGTGATTGCTGTATGAATATGTGTGTGTGTGTGTGTGTTTGTTTGTTTTGGTCCGTTGAGCTGACTTTGGCAAGTGGTGGATAGAGGGGGGAAGGAGGGTTGTACAATAAACACATTTTAAAAATGCCTAAACCCCTTTGGTGCACAATCCCCTTACCCACATGCCAAAATCAGCTCTCCTTCTGAGGTGCTGTGGAGCCCAGGGAACAGGGATGGTATTTTTTTGCTGGACATCTATCATGGATGTCCAGTAAAACATGACATGCCTACCCCCTGAGCCCCCCCAGCAGCAATTACAAACTGTTTGGATATTTACCAATTTTTTTAAAAGAATGCTCTACAATGCAAAATTTTAACCCATTATTTTATAAAAATATTCACGGGGGAAACCCCCCCAATCCCTCTTGATTGGTTCAGACGCCCTCACTGCGCCCGGTCGCTATGGCATTTTTGGGGGAAATAGTTATGCCCCTCCACTTAAAAAATTCACCAGCCGCCACTGGCTCTCGGACTGTGTTGGGAATGGGATGGGGGAGCACAGGGACTGTGGTAGGAGCAGGAAGGGCGGGAAACATGGGATTGTGGAGGGAGCAGGGTGGGGAGAGCCCAGGGTGTGTGATGGTGTGGGGAGAGCCCAGGGACTGGGTAGGAGTGGGATGAGGGAGCCCAGCCACTGTGATGGGAGCAGATCGGGGAGCCCAGGGACTATACTGGGAGTAGGGTGCAGTGACGCTGCGCAATACATACTGTCCATTTGCCATTTTTTGGGGGGTCCGTCCTGCCCAAATTTTGCTCAGGGGGGGCGCAGGCCAAAAACTTCTTTGATTGGCATGCTCGTCAGAGTCTCTCATACAAAACAATCCAGTGTGCTCGTGCACAGATATCTCTATAAAAAAAAAATAACACCAACACAGAGGGGCGGGGCAGGGGGGTCCCGAACAATTTATTGTTTGCTCAGGGGGGCCCTGGCATAAAAAGTTTGAAGACCACTGTTATAGGGCAACATTTGCCTTTAACCAACAAAAATAGAATACAGAAAGAAAAAAGATTATGACATTTATGTCACAACAATCTTCAATAAAAACAAGCCACCAAACAAACAAAACAAAGCTGTGAATTAAAACCATATCACAATTTCATCAACACAATACAAATTCACATACAATTTATAATCTTCTGAAAGAGCCGGAAGACCTCATAAACTAGTCATTCTAGCATTTAAAAATACAAGTGCTTACTTTAAGGCTGCCACCACAAGAACTGCTGTCTCTCTTCCCAATGATGTTTGGAGATTTTTACATTTTCTAAAATATAGTGTTAGCCTCCCCAAAAGTGCAGGACACACAATCAATAAGTGTCTGAGATCCTCCTCTGTTTCTTGAGGTGCACAGTAGCTACAATTCGGAGATTCTGCTGGATAACAACCATATGTTATAGTTATTTGCCTGGTGTAATACAGATTCCAGATGAATTTTGAAAATTACCTCTTGACTCTAGGACTCGGATAGATCAATAAATATGGTGCTGTGATGGCACACTTTTTATGGTCCATAACCAGATGGTCTAATGATTTGTAGGCGTGCAACTTATCCATTGTGGCAATCCAATCGCATCAATATGGAGTAGATTTAACTTTATCCGGGTTCATTAGCAGGTCATCAGCCATTAATTTAATTTCCATCAACAGATTTACACAATGACTGCCCAATTCCTTCAGGGGTGGCTGTCTCCCCTATATTAATATCTTGGACAAATACGTATATAGAGAGTCTGGAACTGGACTGATAATCTTCCTATACAGAGTTAAGAGTCTCCAGTTAGCGCTAATAGTTAATTAATTAATACCAAGTTCGTATTGGATTGCCACCAATGGCACTGAGGTCTGAATACTAACAAGCCGATTCATGGAATTAAAGTGCGCTGAAAATTTCTGCGCAAGCATGCGAAAACGTGCGATTCGCAGTGAAAGAGCGAAAATCGCAGTGCAAGTGCGAATATCGCAGGGAAACCAGCGCACATCTATTCATGGAAGTCCATGCGCGAGTAAAATCAGGGATGTGCGCTGAAAAAGTGCGTGGCGCACGCCGGTGCACAGGTCATCTAACGGCGTGCGCTAAGGCCACAGCGAAAGCGCACAAAGCGCAGCGCACATAACAAAAGTAGGCGGAACACGGGGCGTAACACTCAGAATGGGGAACAACTCGTGAAAATGTGGGCGTCACGGGGGAAGTACAGGAGGCAAGTGCGCGGAACGCCCACACGCTCGCCTACAACACGTATTCATGGAATCGAATAGGGCAAACCAGCGCACGGGCAAATACGCGCACAGACCCAAACCCGTCCGCCACACGAAGGCAGGCGGTAGCGTCCCTGCGCTGGAAAAAAATGTGCACCAAAATGTGCGCTAAGAAAAAAGCACGAATATACAGCTCTGATGAATGTCCCATACTGTGGCCCCCTAGGACAAATGACGTGCAAAGGGGTACGTGACAAACAGCGACACCCTCTGTGTGAAAAATAGCGTGTGCGTGTATTCCGGGTGTGCGTGGGAAGTTTTACACGCGATCGGGCCTGGGGGAGCGGAGTACGTGTATTTCAGGGGTGCGCGTGAAGTTCTACACGCGATCGGGCCTGGGGGAGCGGCGTACGAGTTATTCCAGGGGTGCGCGGGAAGTTTCACACACGATCAGGCCTGGGTGAGCGGGGTATGTGTATTACTGGGGTGCGCGGGAAGTGTCACACGCGAATTGCCTGGGTACGTGTATTTCAGGGGTTCGCGTGAAGCTTCACCCGCGATTTCAGCAGGGTACGTGTATTCCTGGGGGTCGCGTGAAGTTTCACCCGCGATTTCAGCAGGGTACGTGTATTATGGGGTTTGCGTGAAGTTTCATCCGCGATTTCAGCAGGGTATGTGTATTCCTGGGGTTCGCGTGAAGTTTCACACGTGATTTCAGCAGGGTACGTGCATTACGTGGTTCGCGTGAAGTTTCACCTGCAATTTCAGCAGGGTACGTGTATTCCTGGGGTTCACATGAAGTTTCACCCGCAATTTCAGCAGGGTACGTGTATTCCTGGGGTTCGCGTGAAGTTTCACCTGCAATTTCAGCAGGGTACGTGTATTCCTGGGGTTCGCATGAAGTTTCACCCGCAATTTCAGCAGGGTACGTGTATTCCTGGGGTTCGCGTGAAGTTTCACCCGCGATTTCAGCAGGGTACGTGTATTATAGGGTTTGCGTGAAGTTTCACACGCGAAAGGGCCCTGGTCGAGGGAGTACGTGAATTTCAGGGGTGCACGGCAAGGTTTACACGCGAAACGCCCGTGCACAATACGTCACAGACGCGCATACGCGCTAAGGGCCTTTGGTCCAATGATATCGCGTACGTGTGCTGACACGCTTACGTGCTAAGGGCCTTTCCTCGAATTACACGCTGACGTGCAAGATTTTCACGTGCCAAATCACTCCATATCAAGCTGGCCACGCGTACACACACGGAAGACCACGCTCCTGCCCAGAAGGCCATTTTCCTGCCCCCCAGAGCCCCAAGCACGCTCCCACCAGCCATCTGCTGCTGCCTGTCTGCCTGCTGCCCACGTGCCCTGCTATTTGGTGCCTGCACGTCAGCCATTTGCAGGGGTCCAGTTGCTATCCACCCCTGCTGGAACAGAAGACTCCCGGGTGGGATTCCATCGCTCCACAGCCCAGCCCCAGGACCCAGTTGCCCACCCACTCCTGCCTGTGGGGTTGCCATGTCGGGCACATCTCCAGCTGAAACCACTGGCAACCCCCAGCCAGAGAGGCAAAGGGCCACCAGCTTCACTACCAGCGAAGTTGGTGTCCTGGTGGAGCATGTCCTGGGGCATTATGATGCCCTCTTCGGAACATCACGTGCCAACAAGGAAGGACGGGAGAGGATCTGGGACGACGTAGTGGTTGCCATCAACACGGAGGGGGTGGCAACCCGCGACATCAAGCATGTCAAGAAGCGCTGGGAGGACTTCAGGTCCAGGACCCTCCACAAGGCCCAGCGCCTCATGGAGGGGGGCCGGGCACGCCTGAGTACCATCCAGATGAGGGTCCTGAAACGCGTAGGCCCAGCGCTCCACGCCCAGATCCTTCGGAGGCAGACCCGTCTGGAGTTCAGTGGTAAGTGGCCAAGCATTGCTGTGTGAGACAGGGCATGTTGCAGTGTGCTGGTAGTCTGATGCTTGCCTGTATGTGTGACATAGGCCATGTATGGATGTGTGTGTGCAGGGACATCATGGTCATGCATGTGAGACCAGTTATGTGTGAACCACATGGTTGGTGTATGTGTTTTAATGCAACATGGGGAGCTCTATGTGGAATGCACACATGAAAGCATGGCTGTCTCTGTTCCTGGAGAAACAAACTGACCACAAAAGTGATGGGTGGAAGGTTTCGAATGAATCTAAACCACTGGCAATTGCTCTGGGCAACCTTCCACACCACCGGTTTTTAGCCCATCTGCGCCATTGCAAAAGGGGGCCAGCTATGTGCAAATCAGTCAGCAACTGCCGCCACCAAAGGTAGCAGCCCATCTCGAACTGCTAGGCCAGGTCCCCTCTGCACAGAAAACCAAGCAACCCCAGACATGTTTCGGCCTTGTTGGACTTCCTCAGTGAGGTGCAGCCTGGTTCCCTGTGGCGCAGCGAGCAAGGGACCCACGTCTGGGCATACCCTCTCTCACAAGGAGAAACAAACTGACCACAAAAGTGATGGGTGGAAGGTTTCGAATGAATCTAAACCACTGGCAATTGCTCTGGGCAACCTTCCACACCACCAGTTTTTAGCCCGTCTGCGCCATTGCAAAAGGGGGCCAGCCATGTGCAAATCGGTCAGCAGCTGCCGCCACCGAAGGTAGCAGCCCAGCCCGAACTGCTAGGCCAGGTCCCCTCTGAACAGAAAACCAAGCAACCCTAGACATGTTTCGGCCTTGTTGGACTTCCTCAGTGAGGTGCAGCCTGGTTCCCTGTGGCGCAGCGAGCAAGGGACCCACGTCTGGGCATACCCTCTCTCACAAGGAGAAACAAACTGACCACAAAAGTGATGGGTGGAAGGTTTCGAATGAATCTAAACCACTGGCAATTGCTCTGGGCAACCTTCCACACCACCGGTTTTTAGCCCGTCTGTGCCATTGCAAAGGGGGCCAGCCATGTGCAAATCAGTCAGCAGCTGCCGCCACCGAAGGTAGCAGCCCAGCCCGAACTGCTAGGCCAGGTCCCCTCAGCACAGAAAACCAAGACATGTTCCTGGACATGGAGGGAGGTGAGGAATGGGTGCTGATGTCATGTACATGTATGGTGCACATGTGTGTGTGTGTGTGCCTGAGAAGTGTGTGTGACTTTGAAACGCCATGGATGCATGTGACTTTGAAGGCAACATCTTGGTTTACAGGGGCCCTTCTACATGGATGTTGATGTTGATTGCAGGCGCCAGGACTGTTTCTGCATGTGTGTTGTGTGCATTCACCCATGTGTTGTGGAATGACAGGATGGAAGTGACATTTGACAGTGCCACTCATGTGTTATTGCTTCCTGTCTAGGGTATTTTGTACTGTACCCTGATGCTTGTGTTCTATGTCTCTCTCTATGCAGCGTCAAGTGAAGAAGAGGGCGGAGACGGCGCTGTGGAGCCAAGCGGCGGGGATGCCTCCACTGGGCGGCGACGCAAAGCCCAGCCACCCTCCCATGAATTACCATCATCCGGGAGCGAGGGGGCTGGTGCTGCGTCTGCCACAACGGCTGTGGCGGAAGGGCCGGGTGAGCCCCCACAGGGGCTTCCAATGACGGAAGACGGTGTGGAGACATCCAGGTTGGTGGTCTCCACAGAGGAGGAGGAGCCCGCTACTGAGCCGCACATGGGGCCTGGTGGGAGTAGTACCACTGGTGCAAGTGGTGCAGTCCAGGGCCAGGGTCAGGGGGCAGCACAGGTCAACGCGGAGGGACCTGTGCATGTCGCTGTCCTTGACCCTGTGACTGCACCATCATGCACCAGCAGGGAGGCCCCGTCCCAGGCCCGTCCGCAGGTAGGGGAGAGTGCCATATCACCTGCCTCTCCACTACCTGTGGGCGAGGGGTCCCGCGACCGTATGGGATCCGTCCTGGTGGGTGTCGCGTTGCGCACACATGTCATTCGTGATGACGTGCGTTCTTCCTGGGCGGAGAACGCACACCATCACGAAGAGCAGCGTCGTGACCTGGCACTGCTGGGAGGGGCCCTGGTCGGTGGGTTCCTACATGTGACGTGCACTCTGGCGGACCTCTCCTCCTCTGTGGAGGCTATGCGCCGGTCGTTCTCCACATCGTCTTCCGGCCCATATTCCACCAGGGCCCCCTGTGGACCTGGCCTGACCAACACAGCCAGCTTGGTGGAGATCCCATCCCTGCCACAGTCAGGAGTTGGCGGTCCAGTAGGGGTGGACACCACAACTGGAGACCAGCAGATGGAGGATGTGCAGGCACCATCGGACAGGGCACATGGACAGCAGCAGCAGGAGCAGGCTGTAGGTGGGAGCAATGATGGCTCGGGGCCATCAACATTGGAGGGGCAGGCATCGGCCGGAGGGCAGGAGGACCCTGGACGGGAAGTGTCTTCTGTGTGGCAGCGGTTGGGCCATGCGGTAGATGCGAAGCGGCAGCGGGCGGAAGAGGCACTGCTCACGATGGTCAGGGCGCAGAACTCCATGCGTAGGGCCCTGAGGCGGGCCGAGTGCCTCGAGGCCATTCGCAGGGACCTGGAGTTCCAGATGTCATCGTCCCTGCGAACCCTCGGGGCCATGGAAGAGGACCGCCTCTGGGACATCGAGCAGGAGTTCGATGATGCCCTGGCCCGGAACATCAACATGTGAGCTGTTGGACTTGCCCGCTGCCCTTGTAAATAGTTAGTTAGTTAGTATTAGGTTTCCTTTGGTTTTTTCTTTATTTTGGACCGCTTGGACAATGGACCACATTTTTGTATATAGTTTTTTTATTAGGTAGTAGTTTTTGGTAGGTTTCATTTCTTAAGTTGGGCTCATGGACCCTGGATTCTTCAATTGTACATAATTTTACATCGGATTTATCTTTTTTGATATTTTTTTGTGTTCACCATGGAGCAATGGTTTTTACTTTTTATTTTCCCTTGGATTAGATTTTTTGAACTGTGACTTTGGACAACATTTCTTTTTGGATTTCTTTTGCTTATGTTTTCTTGATTTTCATTATCTATCGGACATGGACCATTTCTTTTGTTATTCCCATTGTTGTGTGTTTAATTTGATTTACGTTCATGTTATTTTTAATATATTTTTTTTATACTTCCATTTGTGGTATCATCTCATTGGTTTCATGCATGTCATGATATGGGTTTTGACATTCACTTGCACGCTTTGTGTGTGTGTGACGGACATGTGTTCATTTACATACTTGCCATTGGGGTTGTATCATGTAATTTGCATTTCTTTGTGGGTGGATGCAATACTTGGGTGGGTCTTTGGCATGTGGAGGCTGGCCATAAGGGCCAGGGATCTAGATTGTGATGACGTGTTGGCTGGGGGACATGTTTCGGGGCCTGCTGGCAGGTGCCCCGCACTGCTGGGGGGTGGGGGTGCAGGGGACATGTGTGGGGGCCTGTTGGCAGGTGCCCCTCAGTGCTGGGGGGTGGGGGTGCAAGGGGACATGAGTGGGGGCCTGCTGGCAGGTGCCCCTCACTGCTGGGGGGTGGGTGTGCAAGGGGACATGAGTGGGGGCCTGCTGGCAGGTGTCCCTCAGTGCTGGGGGGTGGGGGTGCAAGGGGACATGAGTGGGGGCCTGTTGGCAGGTGCCCCTCAGTGCTGGGGGGTGGGGGTGCAAGGGGACATGAGTGGGACATGAGTGGGGGCCTGCTGGCAGGTTCCCTGCACTGCTGGGGGGTAGGGGTGCAAGGGGACATGAGTGGGGGCCTGCTGGCAGGTGCCCCTCAGTGGTGGGTGGTGGGGGTGCAAAGGGACATGAGTGGGACATGAGTGGGGGCCTGCTGGCAGGTGCCCTGCACTGCTTGGGGCGTGGGGGTGCAAGGGGACATGAGTGGGGGCCTGCTGGCAGGTGCCCTGCACTGTTTGGGGTGAGGGTGCTGGGGGGCATGAGTGGGGGCCTGCTGGCAGGTGCCCTGCACTGCTGTGGGGTGGGGGTGCAAGGGGGTAATGCGGTGGTGATCACTAGTGCAAGGTGACATGTGGCTTGGCTGGGGGGGCATGCCCATGGTGGATGGGCTGCCTGTGGGACATGACCAGGGGTGCAGGGTAGTCCCCTGTGGTGTGGTCTGCTTGCAGGGGTCGTCAAGGGTGTAGAGGGAACACCTGGGAGGACCCACACTGCCAATTCACGTGTAGGACTCCCCTGCACCCCCGAAATACACGTACCCTACTCGCACAGGGCCTATCACGTGTGAAACTTGCCTGCACCCCAGTAATACACGTATCCTGCTGAAATCGCGTGTGGAACTTCCCGCGCACCCAAGTAATACACGTACCCTGCTGAAATTGCTTGTGGAATTTCCCGCGCACCCCTGTGATACACGTACCCTGCTGAAATAGCATGTAAAACTTCCCTGCACCCCAGAAATACACGTACATTGCTGAAATCGCTTGTGGAACTTCCCGCGCACCCCTGTAATACACGTACCCTGCTGAAATTGCATGTAAAACTTCCTCGCACCCCCAAAATACACATACCCTGCTGAAATCGCATGTGGAACTTCCCGCGCACCCCTGTAATACACGTACCCTGCTGAAATTGCGTGTAAAACTTCCCTGCACCCCAGAAATACACGTACCCTTCTGAAATCGCGTGTGGAACTTCCTGCGCACCCCTGTAATACACATACCCTGCTGAAATCGCGTGTTAAACTTCCCCGCAACCCAGAAATACACGTACCCTGCTGAAATTGTGTGTGGAACTTCCCGCGCACCCCTGTAATACACGTACCCTGCTGAAATCTTGTGTGGAACTTCCCACGCACACCAGTAATACACGTTCCCCGCTCGGCGTTTGCTGTTTGCCAGCCCTGTATACTGGTCCAGGGTTAGCGCAGCCCTTTGCGCTGAATTGGGAATTTTGATGGCTTTTCCTTGCGCGAGGGCGTTCTTGGGGGCGTAACTGGCGCTGCTGCAGGGTCGCTGCGCCACTCTGCGCACGGCTGGTTTTGGAGGCTAAAATCCATGAATACGCTGTGCACGGATATCGATTTTAGCGCACGCGGCTGGCGCAGACATTCGCACGCACACACTGTGCGCCAGCCGCGTGCGCCACTTTTGTGCGAAATTCTATGAATTACCCTGTTAGTATGCAATGCCAATAATTACCCTCCAATATAAGCAGAATTGCCAGCTCTCAAGAAAAGTGAATCTCAATCCCATATAAAATGTTGGGAAAAACTTTACCTTCAACAAATTGTAATACAGGGATTATCGTAAATCTGCCAAATCGTCGATCTAACCGAGTTGTTTGGTTTGCCAATGCAGACACCCTTGCTCGCAACCAATCTCTAATTTGGGATTTACGTGTTTGGAAATAATAGGAAAGCCGAGGTAGATACAGCTATCTACTCTTTCAAAAGGTTCATCTTGTACAAACCATTTAAAAGTAGACACATGCTTTTTTAAAGTGCAGTGCATAACTTTTGTTTTACTCAAATTAATTTTAAGGGAGTGGGTGATTCCAAAGGTATTAAAAGCTGTTAAAATACCGGTGAGGGGGGAGCGAGTGGGGGAGGGAGGGAGGGAATGGGAATGGGAAACAAGTTACATGTTGTAAAACTAATAAAAATATATTTTTAAAAAAGTCATTTTAATCAAATCTCTGTAGAATCAAATATTAAAAAATCATCAGCATAACTCAGCCATGTCACTTTCAAAGTATTAAGCGTAGGCGAGGCTAAAGCTACGGGCGTTATATCACCTGTGTCGGACATATATAAATTAAAAGGACAGGGGGCAAGAACGCAACTCTGTCTAATGCCCCACTCATTGTTATCTTATTAGTCAAGCCTCCTTCAGCACATAGCCTAACCTGGACTACCGGACGCTCATTGAGACTGATAATTAAATGCATTAGTCCTCCAAGCAGGCCCCACTTACGCAGATTTGCTAGTGGCAATACAAACAGAATTGTATTTCCTTCCCCATGCTAATGATTGAATACATTTAAGTGCTATGCCATTTAAAGTGGTATTCAAATGTCTATGAAAACATGTCTTTCAATTTTGCAATCGACCAGATTCCACAGCCCACGTTTCAAAGTGAACAAGAATCAAGGAAGCAAAGGCTATACAGTCTGCATCCAGCATAGATATCTGTGATAATTTTCCAGATCGCTACTCAGGCCCTTTTTATAGATTGGTACTATATGTGCAATCCGCCATGAGTCTGGAAATCAGTGACATGCTAAAATCTAATGAAATAAATTGATAAAATGATTGACCACTCCCGTCTAGCTCTTTTTAACAAAGAATCTGAAAATGTATTGGGACTCCGGGCACGAGACCTACTTGTCTTGGCACGTATTTCCTCTACTGCCTCCTGATTCATAGAAATATGATATGAAGAGTCATTGTTATATTGTCTACAAAAAATCGGTAGAACTATTTTGAACTTTCTCAGAGAACACACTAGAATAGTGAGTTACCTAATCCTTTTCAGATAGTGGATTGGTTTGTGCATTAGATTGCATATTGGTGTCATCATTTATACTCCTCCAAATGCTGATTAATGTTTGTTTTTAAAGACTACCAGCATGTTCTCAGCATCGTTTTGATATAACAATAATCTATGACTCTTCAACCAATTTTTATAATAGAGCTTCATTTTTTGATTTCAAGAATAGTGAACAACAGTGGCAGATTTGTTCTGCCTTTTAATATTTCAATTTGTTTTCTCATATGATGTTCTATGTTGTTCACATCTTGATTTAAAGCATGAATATGCCCAGACTCGGTAGATCCATTATTCCTAGAAAACTGTCCCAGATTGTCCCAGAATAGAACCAAGAAATTCAGGCTCTAATGCATCAACTGAGATGGTGTCTATTTTCCAATCTAGGGAGAAATCACCTAAACAGAGAGCAACTGCTTTGTTGAACCGTTTGCTGTTTGAAGGGTTCCACAACATTGTATTGCCTGCAGAGTTGACTGAGATCTCAATGGGCCCATCTAGGCCATCACATGCTACCCCAAAGTCAATCTCTGCGATCAACATCCAATAATCACTTAAAATGTTTGGTTGCATGGTCAAAGAATTACATCTATTTATCATCCATTGTTACAAAAATATCTAATATATAGCGGAGAAGTGGGTGTTATTATTACACATATATTTATGAGGCATGTCACCAGGCACGGAACCGTTGAACATTTGTCGCCCTATGGCACAAAGTGCTCCTAACCATTTGGGACCATTACACACTACCCAGCCTGGGCATAACATTTTTCTCTGAATCAAAGTCAATACAGTGGGAAATCAGGTCTCCCAATACAATTGGTGAACCACTCCTGACTCCCATTGCACCAGCCATTTACGAAAGTAGGGTAGTATACAAAAATGGTTTCAACACCATACTACGCAAATACGGAGAACAATCTCAATTTTCCAATTTTTTAATGCAAGAATAGTCAACACCCGTTTCGACCACACGGTCTTCTTCTTGGGCCAATAGATTAAATGCAATGTCATTGTTACATTGTTAAAAACATACATAAGAACTGTCCAACAACCACGGATTCGGTGTACAATCAGGGCATTTTTGCAACATAATAATGATTTGAAAAGTACCAAAATAAATCACATGTGGAACATACCAATTGTATCACCAAGTCACCAAATTGGCACATAAAACAAAAGAGGGGAAGGTTGAAAGCGGCAATGAATATACAGAGTTGGTGACAATGATTGCATGCCTTATGTTAAATAACTGTAAGCAATCCTAACGAACACACACATTAGAATCTATGTCATTATATGTGGCATGTCTTTAGAGGGCACTTAACCAAACAAGCACCTCCATCACCGTGCACCAAGTAAGGCAACACCAGGTCTGAGTGAGTGAAACAAACTGCGATTAAACATATGAGGCAGGACTGTGAATTATTAAAATATTTGCAGCCCGACTCATGGAATTAATGTGCGCCGAAAAAACGGCGCACGCGTGCGAAAACGTGCGATTCGCAGTGAAATAGCGAAAATCGCAGTGCAAGGGAGATTATCACACAGAAAACATCGCACATCTATTCATGGAAGTCCGTGCACGCGCAAAATGTGGGATGTGCGCTGAAAAAGTGCGCGGCGCACGCTGGCGCACGCTGGCACACGCTGGCGCACGCTGGCACACGCTGGCGCACGCTGCCGCACAGGTCATCGAACGCCGTGCGATAAGGCCACAGTGAATTCGCACATAGCGCAGTGCACATAACAAAAGTAGGCGTAACACGGGGCGTCACACGCAGAATGGGGAACAACTCGTGAAAATGTGGGCGTCACGGGGGAAGTACAGAAGGCAAGTGCGCAGAACGCCCACACGCTCGCCTACAACACGTATGCATGGAATCGAATAGGGAAAAACAGCGCACGGCCAAAGACGCGCACAGGCCCATACATGTCCGTCACATGAAAGCAGGCGGTAGCGTCCCTGCGCAGGAAAAAAATGTTCCCCAAAGTTCTACACGCGCGAGAAGGCCCACACGCGATCGGGCCTGGGGGAGCGTGTGCATGTATCTCAGAGGTGCGCGAGAAGCCCACACGCGATCAGGCCTTGGGGAGCGTGTGCGTGTATCTCAGAGGTGCGCAAGAAGTCCCACACGCGATCGGGCCTGGGGGAGCGTGTGCGTGTATCCAGAGGTGCGCGAGAAGTTTCACACGCGATCAGGCCTGGGGGAGTGTGTGCGTGTATTTCAGAGGTACGCAAGAAGTTTCACACGCGATCGGGCCTGGGGAAGCATGTGCGTGTATTTCAGAGGTGTGCGAGAAGTTTCACACGCGATCGGGCCTGGGGGAGCGTGTGCGTGTATTTCAGAGGTCTGCAAGAAGTTTCACACGCGATTGGCCTGGGCGCGTGTATTTCAGGGGTGCGCGAGAAGTTCCACATGCGATTGGCCTGGGCGCGTGTATTTCAGAGGTGCGCGAGAAGTTCCACACGCGATCGGGCCTGGGGGAGCGTGTGCGTGTATTTCAGAGGTGCGCGAGAAGATTCACACGCGATTGGCCTGGGCGCGTGTATTTCAGGGGTGCGCAAGAAGTTCCACACGCGATTGGCCTGTGCGCGTGTATTTCAGGGGTGCGCGAGACGTTCCTCACGCGATTGGCCTGGGTGCGTGTATTTCAGAGGTGCGCGAGAAGTTCCACATGCCATCGGGCCTGTGGGAGCGTGTGCGTGTATTCCAGAGGTGCGCGAGAAGTTTCACACGCGATCGGGCCTGGGGGAGCGTGTGCGTGTATTTCAGAGGTGCGCGAGATGTTTCACATGCGATTGGCCTGGGCGCGTATATTTGAGGGGTGCGCGAGAAGTTCCACATGCGATTGGCCTGGGCGCGTGTATTTCAGGGGTGCGCGAGAAGTTCCACACGCGATTGGCCTGGGCGTGTGTATTTCAGGGGTGCGCGAGAAGTTCCACACGCGATTGGCCTGTGTACGCAATTCCATTGGACCAAAGGCCCTGACAGCGCAGGCGCGTATGTGACGTGACACGCGCGGGCGTATCCCTGTACCCGGGGGAATGTTACAAGACCAAAAACTGCACGTCCGAGTGTAAGCCCGCGTAATTGGAGGATAGTGCCTCAGTGCGTATACGCGGAAGTGACGTTGGACGTGTAGTGCGGTTTAAAAGGTACGTGTAGTACGTCATTTCCTTGTACGTGCTTCTTGTGGAGAGTGAGTGGGTGAAATCTGTACTTCTTGTCGGTTCACACGCGATTTACTTCACAGTGTTTCTAGTTCGTACTCCCTGTTACCTCTGTCAGTATTTTTCTGATTTTCTCTTCGACCTGTTTCCTCAAACAGCGTTGACTTCTCCTTTTGTCCTGTCTCCTCAGACAGTGTACAAATCTTCTTTTGGCGGGGGTGTTGCCAACGCGCACACGCGCGTATTTTTCACGCTCTTTTCCCAGGCAGACGGTGAGTCACACACGTATTTACCAACTGTGCTAGCCCCGTGTGTAGCGTACCCCTTCAGAGGTCATTGTAGGCTGCGTGTGAAACGCATACATTCATTTTTGTGTTTCTGGGTGCCACAGCGTAGTGCAGGTTCCTTTTCCCACACACGTGGTCTACGAGGGGTTGCGTGCACGTCATTTTCTGTTTTAGGGGTGCCTGTGCGTTGCGTGACCCGTCATCATTCCCCAGGGGTTCCATACAGCCTTGCTAGAGAACTTGGGTACGAATTCCATCTAGTACCCTACCCCTTTGACCCCCAATTGCCCAGGACAATTGTCCACTGCAACTCCCATACGCACAACTCCATCAGTGCCATGGCCGGGAGGCGAGCAAGTGGTAAGGGTGGCAAAGGTGGCCGAGCCTCAAGAGGTGGGCGTGGTGGGCGCGGTAGGGGACGTGGCCAGGATTTGCAGACTACTCCTAGCCCCCCAGGTGTGGAGGACCAGTCAGGGACACACATCCCTCCCCACCCCCCATGGTTGAGGGAAACGTGGCTGACACCATCCCTGCTCAGCCCTTGTTGGACCGGCCCGTTGTGGCACCTGACCTAGCACAGGGTGACTCCCAGGCTGACTTCCAGGTCACCAAGTCTAGGCCACAGGTGGCGGCGCAAGCCAGTATCACCAGGCCACGTGGTACAGGGGCAGCCATGTCATCTGCTGCCCCGAGTAGGCGGGGTGGGGAGGCTGCAGGGCCAGCTGCAGCTCCGTCCACCCCAGCTCTGACTCTCCCAGCCAGGACAGTGTTCGTCCCGGTACATCAGACTGAGGTTCCGCCTGCCAGCATCACACTTCAGCTAATGCCTGCAGAAAGTCATGTGGTCAGTGTGCCATCGCACACTACTACTACACAGTCCACCGGTGCTCCTGCCTCTAGTATCCAGAGCGGCGTAGGGCACTCCGGATCCCCACCACCCACAAAAAGAAAGAGGAAGTGTGCTCGTCCAGTACAGGCTGATGACCCCGACACGGCTACATGGTCCGGCACGCCAAGGAAACCTAGCTTCAATGATGCCGAACTGGATGCACTTGTGCAGTATGTGTCCGAACATGACGCCGAAATGTTGGTCACTTCAGGGTGTAGGATTACACCTGCTCGACGTCAGGCACACTGGCAGTCCATCGCGGACAGCATAAGTGCCCTTGGGTTTATGAGGCGCACAGCTGTTGAGTGCTACAAGCCCTGGAACGACCTTAAGCGTAGGGCAAAGAAAAAGCTGGCCTCAAGTCATGCCGCAACTCTGGTGACTGGAGGTGGGTCCCCACAAGAGGACATTGAACTCACTCTGCATGAGCATGTTGCTGGGACTTACGTCACAGAGGAGCAGATCCAAGGTGTGGGAGAACTGCCAGATTACGAGGCATTGTCCGGTGAGTGCACATGCATGTGTGTGTGATCCATGTGTATGTTGTTTGTGGGAGGGGTTCTGGTTGGGTGCCAGGTCAGGGTGTGTGTGCCTGAGTGTTTTGGGCCACCCATGTGCTTCATCCAATGCATTCGGCGCCCCGGGATTTGGGTATTACAATATCCCTTCTGCCCACAGTAGGCATTTTGCACTACATCGCGCCAGTTGCCCTTGAAGTGGCATCTTGCTACAACATTGTTCCGTATTTAGCTGTGTTCATTCAGGCTGATTGTAGAAATTCACCTGGGTCTACTGCGCATCACTCTGCCCTATTGTCACATATATAACATGCCTATGGTACATGCCATCTGTGTGATGGCATGTGTCGTGTATGTGCATTGGACATGCCACTCACAGGCCAATGTGTGATGGCACTGCTACTCAGCATGCAGCTAATGTGTTGCTCTCCCATCTTGGTGTCATCAGTGTCTGACATTTTCCTCCCCTTCCAACTCATGGACAGTGCATGCATGGGAGGGTTATAGTCATGTGGGACATGTGTAAATCAAGTACTGGTACTGTAGCTTGTCTGGCCTAATAGCGTGCCATGGTGCTAATGCCTGTTTCCATTTTTTGTCTTTCATGTTTTTGCAGAGGATGACGCACCTGATGCTGTTGAGGGAGAGGAGATGGTGCAGGCCCAGGAGGGATCTGAAGCACGACCAGGCACCAGTGGGGGACGTGGTTTGGTGGTGGGGGAGAACCCTCTCTTGCTGCAGGCCATACTGTCCAGGGGTGTCCCTGGCTGCACCTCCCCAGAACTCTTTTCAGGTGTTGATTCGGATGAGACCTATGTGGATTTGCAGGTATGTGTTCATGGAAGGGATACTGTTCTGTCCGACCCACCTGCACCAGGGGTAGAGCCCACTATGGGGATGTCAGTGTTGGTAGGTGCGCCTGTGGTGGTTACGGATGCCACACCCCGCAACATCTGATCCTGTTCCTGGGCCAGCAGTTCAGAGGGGAAATGCAGTCCTGCAGCCTCAGGCAGTGCTGACACAGCAAGGCGCAGTTCGCCTTGCCCCAGACAGGTGTGGTGCCCGCCAACGCGGTGGCCGTCCGCCACCGGGCAATACCGCATGGGAGCAATCCATATACGGTATGGCCAACCAACAGGCAGCATCATCAGAAATGATTGCTCAAGCCATGGAGAGGGTGGCCACTTCCATTGTCCCCCCAGAAAGGCAGATGGAGCTACTACAGCAGGCAACAGACTCCATTTGCCAATCAGTGAGGGAGGACATGTTGGCGTCCAACAGGAACAGACAGGCGGCCCTGGACAATCTGAGGGAATCAATTTCTCTAGATGCCCAGGGACAGAGGGAAGCCCTGAGGGGAGAGGTCCGGCACCTCAGGCAGACTCTTGTGGACCTTGAGGCTTCCACTGTCACCAGGACGGAACAGCTGCTGGAGCGCGTCACCCGTACACTCTCAGCAGAGATGCAGGCAACTCGGGCGGAGGCCCGGGCAACTCGGGCGGAGGTCCGGGCAACACGTCGGGTGTTGCATGGGGATCTCCGCACCATATGCCTCCAGAACGAGGCCTTCCACACCCGCATGCTTGCTGCCATGGAGGACCAAACTAGGGCTTTGCGTGGGCTGCCTCCCATAGCACCACCACCTCCTGTGGCAGCAGCAGCAGAGGTTGAGGAGGGCAAATATAGCAGTGAATCTCCCACAATTTAGTAGCCGTGCAGGCCATGAGCCCATGGAGGTGTTTTTTTCCCCAACATTCACGCAGGTGACTGTTGGTGGGCACCCTGTCCTCGGACCTCCTGGGTGGCCTCCCCCACACCCCGTGGCCCACACATGGCCATTTTTGATTTTTGATTTTTTGTTGCAGTGTGTTGCCTTGTGTGGCTCCCGTGGGCATCCACTGTATTCCGGCTGGGCACATGCAGGCTTGTCCTGAGTTTGGGTTGGATGCTTGGGTTCGTGAGACACACACCCCTCCTGCTTCCCGTTTCCATGGGCTTGCAAAGGGTGTGCCCAAGTGACAGTGACTTACACAGTGACGTTGGACTCCCACGACATGTGTGGGCAGTCTGTAGTCAATGCTGTGTATACATTCCTAGTGCATATTGTTGTTGTATTGTGCACTGCATGGTGTATTGATGTGTGCTTGTGCATCCATGTCTCCCTCCTAATTTGCAGGTTCATTCCTCATGTCTTCACAAGGCCGTCCACTTTGGAGATGGAGCTCATGTTGTGAGCAGTGGACTTCCAGATGTGCGTGGCAACAACACTGTACAGTTGGAGGTGGTGGATGTGCTGGCATTCTCATGTTGTAAGACTACATATCCTTTGCCTTAGTACTGTCATGTTTATGCTATGTCGATTGTATTGTGGTAAGTATTTGGTCATGTGTGTTGTTGTTTCTTCATTTATGTGGGCATATTGTGTGTGGCCAGTTTCCATTAGGGACACTGTACTTTGTGACACGTGCCATGTTTGGGGGATGACTTTGTTTGCTCTCACATGGCATGTCATGCCATGGTGTGTTGGGTGGCGGTGCTGGGGAGGGGTTGGGTGAACGGGCACTGTTGACATGTTGTGTCTTGCAAGGGGGTAATGATTTTGGCAGCATAGAAGTGTGTCTTTTGAACACAGCATTGGTGGTGTTTGTGTAGGTAGGGAAGCACACAATGGAACACTTCCAGATGTACAATCCCAGGCTGGTATGGTTGTGACAGTTGACTGTCCATTGACACATCATAATTGTCAGTTACAATCATCATTGATTGTCAGCTGGTATGTGCCAGGGCTGTGTGCACTCCACAGGGGTGTGATTTTATGTGAAGTAATTAGCCAGGAGCTGCGTACGGCTGCCTCACCCCGTGCCCTTTCCCCTCCTATGCGCAGTGGGCATGCATGTGGTTGGGGATGGTGGGGCACCACTATGTCCACGGCCATGCCCTGGCGTGTTGCAACATTGTGCAGGACACATGCTGCCACTATGATCCTGCACACTACTGGGGGAGCGTGTAACAGCTGCCCGCCAGAACGGTCAAGGGAGCGGAAGCGTGACTTGAGCACTCCGAATGTGCGCTCCACGATGCCCCGGGTTGAAATGTGGGCTGTGTTGTAGCTTACCTGGGGTGGCGTGGTGGGGTTCCGAATTGGCGTCATCATGTGGGTGCTGAGAGGGTAGGCACTGTCCCCTGGGGAGGTGGTGATGGGTATCATTAGTGGGGTTGTGACATTACTCAGTGTCTGACATGCATGCATGCGCAGTGGCATTTATACTCACCGAGCAGCCATGTATCGCCATGCCGCCCAGCTTCTATGTCCCGGTTTAGGGTAGACATTCTGTAGATGAAACTGTCGTGGGTGGAGCCTGGATAGTTGGCGTATACTGAGGTGAGGATTCCCTTGGCATCACATACTACCTGGGCGTTGATGGAATGCCAGTGCTTGCGGTTTCTATAGATGTGCTCAGTTGCCCTGGGGGGACGCAGAGCCACATGGGTGCAATCAATGGCACCTAGCACTTTGGGGAATTGTGCCACCCTGTAGAAATCTAGGGCGACAGCCTGCCTTTCTGCAGGTGTTCTGGGCAGGTATATGTGCCTGCGGACTGATGGGCGTGCAGTGATGATGGCCAAGACCTGGTGTAGGCAGCGTGACTGCGTGGCCTGTGACACCCCCCCCCCACTATGGCACTTGTCAGCTGAAATGATCCAGTGGCCAAGAAGTGCAGTACATTGAGGAACTTCTCCAGGGGGCTGAGTGCTTGGGAGCACAGGGTGGTTGATGTGAGGTCATCCTCCCACTCACTGACCAGGTCGAGTATTATGTGAGGTGGAAACCTGTACCTCCCATACACATGGTCATCAGGCATCCCAAAAAGGCTGGTTCTGGGTGTAAAAATTCTGGCCCGGACTATCCTCCTCCTCCTCCTGCGGTATCCCACGGCCACTGCTGCTAGGAACGGTATGTTCATCCTGGCGTCTGAGCTTGTTTGTTGTTTGCATGCACTTTTATGCTGTGCGGGTGGGCGTACGCCTACTTCCTGCTGGCGTACGTGTTTCCGGATTGGCCACGTTTGATTCCATGAATACGTGTTGAAGGCGAGCGTGTGAAACATCCCGCGCACCCCTGGAATACCCGCACCCAGCCCAATCGCGTGTGGAACTTCTCACGCACCCCTGAAATACACGTACCCCGCTCCCCCAGTCCCGATCGCGTGTAAAACCACCCGCGAGCCCCTGAAATACACGTACCCCGCTCCCCCAGGCCCGATCGCGTGTGAAACTTCTCGCGCACCTCTGAACTACACGCGCCCAGGCCAATCGCGTGTGGGACTTCTCGCGCACCCCTGAAATACACGCACATGCTCCCCCAGGCCCGATCGCGTGTGGAACTTCTCACGCACCTCTGAAATACACGCGCCCAGGCCCGATCGCGTGTGGAACTTCTCGCGCACCCCTGAAATACACGCGCCCAGGCCAATCGCGTGTGGGACTTCTCGCGCACCCCTGAAATACACGCACACGCTCCCCTAGGCCCGATCGCGTGTGGAACTTCTCGCGCACCTCTGAAATACACGCGCCCAGGCCAATCGCGTGTGGAACTTCTCGCGCACCTCTGAAATACACGCACACGCTCCCCCAGGCCCGATCGCGTGTGGAACTTCTCGCGCACCTCTGAAATACACGCACACGCTCCCCCAGGCCGATCGCATGTGGAACTTCTCGCGCACCCCTGAAATACACGCACACGCTCCCCCAGGCCCGATCGCGTGTGAAACTTCTCGCGCACCTCTGAACTACACGCGCCTAGGCCAATCGCGTGTGGGACTTCTCGCGCACCCCTGAAATACACGCACATGCTCCCCCAGGCCCGATCGCGTGTGGAACTTCTCGCGCACCTCTGAAATACACGCGCCCAGGCCAATCGCGTGTGGAACTTCTCGCGCACCTCTGAAATACACGCACACGCTCCCCCAGGCCCGATCGCGTGTGGAACTTCTCACGCACCCCTGAAATACACGCACACGCTCCCCCAGGCCCGATCGCGTGTGGAACTTCTCGCGCACCCCTGAAATATACGCGCCCAAGCCATTCGCGTGTGGAACTTCTCGCGCACCCCTGAAATACACACGCCCAGGCCATTCGCGTGTGGAACTTCTTGCGCACCCCTGAACTACACGCGCCCAGGCCAATCGCGTGTGGAACTTCTCGCGCACCCCTGAAATACACGCACACGCTCCCCCAGGCTTGATCGCGTGTGGAACTTCTCGCGCACCTCTGAACTACAGGCGCCCAGGCCAATCGCGTGTGGAACTTCTCGCGCACCCCTGAAATACACGCGCCCAGGCCATTCGCGTGTGGAACTTCTCACGCACCCCTGAAATACACGCGCCCAGGCCATTCACGTGTGGAACTTCTCGCGCACCCCTGAAATACACGCACCCAGGCCATTCGCATATTGGACTTCTCGCGCACCCCTGAAATACACGCACACGTTCCCCCAGGCCAGATCGCGTGTGAAACTTCTCGCGCACGCGTGTTCCCGAAACCCGTAATACGCGTTCCCCGCTTTGCGTTTGCTGTTTGCCAGTCCGGTAAACTGGTACAGGGTTGGCGCAGCCCTTTGCAATGGTTTTGCGATCTTGATGGCTTTTCCTTGCGCGAGGGCATTCTTGGGGGCGTAACTGGTGCTGCTGCAGGGTCGCTGCGCCACTCTGCGCCATGTCTGCTTTTGGAGGCGAGAATCCATGAATACGCTGTGCATGGAAATTGATTTTATCGCACGCGGCTGGCGCAGACATTCGCACGGGCACGCTGTGCGCCAACCGCGTGCGACACTTTTGTGAGGAATTACATGAATCGGCCTGCAAGTTCATAATATTCAAATTTAAAGTATGTTCCACAGGTCATGAGAGAATAATCATTAGCCGCTTAAAGTCAAACTGGGAGCCACCGTACCTGATTTCACAGAAATTCTTAATCCTGCTAGGAATAGCCGTGCCGCTGGAACGCTGCTCAAATATAACAAGCTTGGTTACAGCTAAGATGCACACCCAAGTAGAACAGATAAAAATAAAGGCAAGCAATTAAGATATTGCAAGTATCACAAACAAGTGCTCATGTCAGAGACGACTCCTACCTCTCGTCTCTAGTTGTTTGTCAAAGTGAACATCGTGTAAATGGGCTGCGCTAGTTTACTAATACAAATACTCCTTCTGCAATTGCGGGAAGAAAAGACAGGACGGTTATTATATCAAAACAATGTGCACCATTTTGGGTGGGGCTACTAACTGGCCCCAAATTAGAAATGTGAATCCATATTACGGGGGCAATATACCCCAAACTGTGGCGGCCCTATCTGTTGATTCTTTAAGCAATTACCTAGTTATAGGAAGAAGTAAATTAGAGGCTCATATGCTCGTTAGTTTATTCTAAAATAAGCCTTATACAATTGCGAAAACAGGTATCGCACATCGGACAACCTGCATGTCGAAATTGTGCCGCCATCTTGGTTGGGGCTAGTTCGAACACTGTACTATACATTTACCAAGTCTGAAAGTAAATTATGGTCAGTCCGTATCGAAGGCAAGTTGCAAATTGGAAATATGGGTAAAAATATAGGGGGCACAAAACCCTGAGCTATGCAGACCCTATTTATTTATTATTTAAGGGAATGCCATATGGGGCTAGCGTTGTATTGCATGCCTGTTTCAACCAACTCGCCTCTCGTGTCGCCCTGGTGCAAGTTTCCAGTTTTATGCAATTAGAAATAGCATTCATACAAATATTTGATAGCCATTTGTTTCATCGCCCTATGTATACCCAATATGATAATCCTTCAGAATAATTAACCAGAGCTACAGAAACTGCAGAACCACAATACAACAGATGTTAATTGTACATTGCTGGTGTTATTATTTGAATGGGTACAAATACATTGGGCCTCATTACACGGTAGGCGGTAACCATGGCGGTACTAGCGCCATGGTTGCCGCCGGTATTTTACCGTGTCCGCCTTGGTGGATGGCGGAATTACCGCCCTACTCCAAGGTGAGCGGGGGCGGTAATTCCCCATTCACCAAGGCACTTCCCCATTCCCATTTTTTGCCCCCATAGAGCTCAATGGGAATGGGGAAGGTGCTAATTACGGTACCGCAAATTGCGGTACCGTAATTAGCACCAAGGTCCCTTTGCAGTGCCCTACTTTAACGGCTGGTAAAACCAGCCGTTAAGGTCGGGTCCCGCAAAGGGAACTCGTAGTAAGGCGGTAAGGGTTTACCGGTAACGGTGCCCTTACCGGTACCGGTAAACCTTTACCGCCTACCGTGTAATGAGGCCCATTGACATTTCTGCATATACAGTAATATCGAATAGTTTCATGCCTAATTTGGATTACAGAAAACTCATGGTCTGTGTTGAGACCAGTAAAAACTGTTCGATATTTTAAAATAAAACGAGATTCTATCTGTCTCAATCTTAATTCTCAGTTGCCACCACGGGGTGGAAAAGGTGCCTGTGTCATTCCAACAAATCTCAATGCTTTAATATTATCCAGTACAAAAAAGAAGGTGGGTGAGGCGCGCACTCCCGGTCCTGGTCAATTGAACCTGTTGCAAAAAATAAGTAGCTGGGTCACATCCCAAAATGGACAAATATTCACAGGGTTAGATCCTTTCTGCTGCAAATCAGGTACTCAGTATTAACAGGGTTAGATCCCTTGCTGCAAATCAGGTACTCAATAATAACAGGGTTAGATCCCTCAGCTGCAGTTCTGTGGTCTGTAGTTGTTCTCCTCCTAGCGCTTTCTTATCTCAAATAATCATCAGGGAGGCTGTTGAGCAGGTGTGTCTAATTAGACTCAAAGGATTCTGGTAGCTGTAGTGAAAACGTTTTTTTCTGTTCAGGTGACCAGCAACCGACACCCCTCCAAAGCACAAGTCCTTCCCAAATTTGGGGGAGGGGAGAGAACCATCTTTATGATTCTCCAAAGTGGGGCACAGTCACCCCGTGGCGCTGCCTCTGGAGCCCGGGACTCCCATAGCATTCAGTACAAAAAAGAAGGTGGGTGAGGCGCGCACTCCCGGTCCTGGTCAATTGAACCTGATGCAAAAAATAAGTAGCTGGGTCACATCCCAAAATGGACAAATATTCACAGGGTTAGATCCCTTCTGCTGCAAATCAGGTACTCAGTATTAACAGGGTTAGATCCCTTGCTGCAAATCAGGTACTCAGTAATAACAGGGTTAGATCCCTCAGCTGCAGTTCTGTGGTCTGTAGTTGTTCTCCTCCTAGCGCTTTCTTATCTCAAATAATCATCAGGGAGGCTGTTGAGCAGGTGTGTCTAATTAGACTCAAAGGATTCTGGTAGCTGTAGTGAAAACGTTTTTTTCTGTTCAGGTGACCAGCAACCGACACCCCTCCAAAGCACAAGTCCTTCCCAAATTTGGGGGAGGGGAGAGAACCATCTTTATGATTCTCCAAAGTGGGGCACAGTCACCCCGTGGCGCTGCCTCTGGAGCCCGGGACTCCCATAGCATTCAGTACAAAAAAGAAGGTGGGTGAGGCGCGCACTCCCGGTCCTGGTCAATTGAACCTGTTGCAAAAAATAAGTAGCTGGGTCACATCCCAAAATGGACAAATATTCACAGGGTTAGATCCCTTCTGCTGCAAATCAGGTACTCAGTATTAACAGGGTTAGATCCCTTGCTGCAAATCAGGTACTCAGTAATAACAGGGTTAGATCCCTCAGCTGCAGTTCTGTGGTCTGTAGTTGTTCTCCTCCTAGCGCTTTCTTATCTCAAATAATCATCAGGGAGGCTGTTGAGCAGGTGTGTCTAATTAGACTCAAAGGATTCTGGTAGCTGTAGTAAAAACGTTTTTTTTCTGTTCAGGTGACCAGCAACCGACACCCCTCCAAAGCACAAGTCCTTCCCAAATTTGGGGGAGGGGAGAGAACCATCTTTATGATTCTCCAAAGTGGGGCACAGTCACCCCGTGGCGCTGCCTCTGGAGCCCGGGACTCCCATAGCATTCAGTACAAAAAAGAAGGTGGGTGAGGCGCGCACTCCCGGTCCTGGTCAATTGAACCTGTTGCAAAAAATAAGTAGCTGGGTCACATCCCAAAATGGACAAATATTCACAGGGTTAGATCCCTTCTGCTGCAAATCAGGTACTCAGTATTAACAGGGTTAGATCCCTTGCTGCAAATCAGGTACTCAGTAATAACAGGGTTAGATCCCTCAGCTGCAGTTCTGTGGTCTGTAGTTGTTCTCCTCCTAGCGCTTTCTTATCTCAAATAATCATCAGGGAGGCTGTTGAGCAGGTGTGTCTAATTAGACTCAAAGGATTCTGGTAGCAGTAGTGAAAACGTTATTTTCTGTTCAGGTGACCAGCAACCAACACCCCTCCAAAGCACAAGTCCTTCCCATATTTGGGGGAGGGGAGAGAACCATCTTTATGATTCTCCAAAGTGGGGCACAGTCACCCCGTGGCGCTGCCTCTGGAGCCCGGGACTCCCATAGCATTCAGTACAAAAAAGAAGGTGGGTGAGGCGCGCACTCCTGGTCCTGGTCAATTGAACCTGTTGCAAAGAATAAGTAGCTGGGTCACATCCCAAAATGGACAAATATTCACAGGGTTAGATCCCTTCTGCTGCAAATCAGGTACTCAGTATTAACAGGGTTAGATCCCTTGCTGCAAATCAGGTACTCAGTAATAACAGGGTTAGATCCCTCAGCTGCAGTTCTGTGGTCTGTAGTTGTTCTCCTCCTAGCGCTTTCTTATCTCAAATAATCATCAGGGAGGCTGTTGAGCAGGTGTGTCTAATTAGACTCAAAGGATTCTGGTAGCAGTAGTGAAAACGTTTTTTTCTGTTCAGGTGACCAGCAACCGACACCCCTCCAAAGCACAAGTCCTTCCCAAATTTGGGGGAGGGGAGAGAACCATCTTTATGATTCTCCAAAGTGGGGCACAGTCACCCCGTGGCGCTGCCTCTGGAGCCCGGGACTCACATAGCATTCAGTACAAAAAAGAAGGTGGGTGAGGCGCGCACTCCCGGTCCTGGTCAATTGAACCTGTTGCAAAAAATAAGTAGCTGGGTCACATCCCAAAATGGACAAATATTCACAGGGTTAGATCCCTACTGCTGCAAATCAGGTACTCAGTATTAACAGGGTTAGATCCCTTGCTGCAAATCAGGTACTCAGTAATAACAGGGTTAGATCCCTCAGCTGCAGTTCTGTGGTCTGTAGTTGTTCTCCTCCTAGCGCTTTCTTATCTCAAATAATCATCAGGGAGGCTGTTGAGCAGGTGTGTCTAATTAGACTCAAAGGATTCTGGTAGCTGTAGTGAAAACGTTTTTTTCTGTTCAGGTGACCAGCAACCGACACCCCTCCAAAGCACAAGTCCTTCCCAAATTTGGGGGAGGGGAGAGAACCATCTTTATGATTCTCCAAAGTGGGGCAGAGTCACCCCGTGGCGCTGCCTCTGGAGCCCGAGACTCCCATAGCATTCAGTACAAAAAAGAAGGTGGGTGAGGCGCGCACTCCTGGTCCTGGTCAATTGAACCTGTTGCAAAGAATAAGTAGCTGGGTCACATCCCAAAATGGACAAATATTCACAGGGTTAGATCCCTTCTGCTGCAAATCAGGTACTCAGTATTAACAGGGTTAGATCCCTTGCTGCAAATCAGGTACTCAGTAATAACAGGGTTAGATCCCTCAGCTGCAGTTCTGTGGTCTGTAGTTGTTCTCCTCCTAGCGCTTTCTTATCTCAAATAATCATCAGGGAGGCTGTTGAGCAGGTGTGTCTAATTAGACTCAAAGGATTCTGGTAGCTGTAGTGAAAACGTTTTTTTCTGTTCAGGTGACCAGCAACCGACACCCCTCCAAAGCACAAGTCCTTCCCAAATTTGGGGGAGGGGAGAGAACCATCTTTATGATTCTCCAAAGTGGGGCACAGTCACCCCGTGGCGCTGCCTCTGGAGCCCGGGACTCCCATAGCATTCAGTACAAAAAAGAAGGTGGGTGAGGCGCGCACTCCCGGTCCTGGTCAATTGAACCTGTTGCAAAAAATAAGTAGCTGGCTCACATCCCAAAATGGACAAATATTCACAGGGTAAGATCCCTTCTGCTGCAAATAAGGTACTCAGTATTAACAGGGTTAGATCCCTAGCTGCAAATCAGGTACTCAGTAATAACAGGGTTAGATCCCTCAGCTGCAGTTCTGTGGTCTGTAGTTGTTCTCCTCCTAGCGCTTTCTTATCTCAAATAATCATCAGGGAGGCTGTTGAGCAGGTGTGTCTAATTAGACTCAAGGGATTCTGGTAGCTGTAGTGAAAACGTTTTTTTCTGTTCAGGTGACCAGCAACCGACACCCCTCCAAAGCACAAGTCCTTCCCAAATTTGGGGGAGGGGAGAGAACCATCTTTATGATTCTCCAAAGTGGGGCACAGTCACCCCGTGGCGCTGCCTCTGGAGCCCGGGACTCCCATAGCATTCAGTACAAAAAAGAAGGTGGGTGAGGCGCGCACTCCCGGTCCTGGTCAATTGAACCTGTTGCAAAAAATAAGTAGCTGGGTCACATCCCAAAATGGACAAATATTCACAGGGTTAGAAGCGCTAGGAGGAGAACAACTACAGACCAGCCTGTGGCCCAGCTACTTATTTTACCACAATTTACCAGTTACTGTACCGCTGCAGCTTCGTTCCTCATTCCGTCCGGCTGTCACCTCGAGCTCTGCAGCTTCTGCCGGGCCGGCAACATCACCTGCAAGGGAAGAAAGCAAAAGAGCAAACATCAAAAGTGGAACAGACAGCAATACAAGACAACAAACTTTACAATACAACAAAAACAGACGAGGAAAGACAAAGGCAAACAGGAACACTTACCTGAAGTATAGTGGCTTAGTCGCAGCAGGACTGGACTACCACGTGCAAGGGACCAGTGAAGGAACTTGGTCCATATCAGCAGGATGGAGTGCTCGCCAAAACTAATCAACAGGTGAGCTTTCCAGGGACAGCGCATCCAACGGGTACCACAGTTTGGGAAAAGGGGTCTGGAAGGGGATCAGGCACACAAGCTGGCGTTCTCACGCCCCCTATTCTCCACGCAGGAGCAGTCCCGAGCAGCATCACCTATTACCACCAGTCACCACATAAGCGCAGAGGGCGAAGTTGGACCCAAGCAACCTTAGCCCCAGGAGGGCTGCAACCGTGCCCCAATGCCTCCGCAGAGAACAGGTGAGCATAACACCAACACTGCATGCAAATTACAAATATACACTCAAGCAAGGAAATACATAATTCAAACAGCAAAACCAAACACAGCACACACACAGCATACATGCTCACCCCTGCGTACACCTTAAAACATACATAAAGCAAGGAAATACAAAATTCAAGCAACAATATGCAGCCAACAGTATCATGACTACACAACATACGCACTCACCCCCACAGCATACACATTACAACATACACTTATGCAAGCAAATGCGAAGGAAATGCATACACTAAAGCACGGAAACGCATGACCATTCATTAAGAAAAATAATAACTACGCTGTATACAAAAACAAAAGTACAGCAGCCCTGCTGTATACAAAGGCAAAACTTACGCAGCTCTTACTGCAAAACATAACATAGGCCTTCAATGATATTGCTTAAAAATAAAATATTCCCCTCGTTAACGAAATGAACACCATCCACTCTAATAATACTGTTAATGTCACTTTTAATGTTCCAGTGAAAACTAAAATGTAGGCTATGTTGAACTGAAACTGTATATGCACATCTATTTACATGTATACGGACCCGGTTAATCTTACGAAGAGTCGCAGGGCCACACATTCAAATTGTACAGGCCACCAAACTTGAAAAGAGGATTTTGCTTTCTATAAATAATCCTCCTAAGTGTACCAAGTCACTTTGAATGTCAAAACATGTTTCAGTTCCTCTTTGATAGCCCAAAGTATTCCCTGCAGTGTGTATTACAATAAAATAAATGTTTTATCACTTTCATAATGCACAACAAGGTGTGTAATAAAAGATACATGCATCAAAATATACAGACAAGCATGCAAAACATTAACTAAAATAATTTGCATTACATACAAAACACCATACGTGCACGCATGTCTTACATACAATATGCATAATTTGATATACAAACATTGTGCGCATGTATACTGTAAGAACGGTGCACCTATAATTATAATACCTTGACTGGAATGACACTGCAACACTAAAAGTACGCACGTATGCGTAATGCTGAGGACACTAAGAATGCGTATGCATAAAATTATTTACTTACAAACCTTTCGCAACTTAATGTACATTACAATATTAAGAAGTAAACATATACCTACACTCCATTTTTGCTTATACACTTACATGGGGTTCCATTTAAAAAAATTTCACATCAACATCCTTTCCCCTCAAAAATGTTTTCATTCACAAACACACATGCAAAATATTACCAGCTGGGCATGTGTAATGTACACTAATCAATAACCATACAGAAACACCCTTCAGAACTTATTGTACACATACCATTTGTGCTTCTCGCCATGCCCAAATGCAGAACTTTTCCAACCACGCCTGTTAACAATATAAAACACTTCAATTGAAGCCAGTGACCAGTGCAGATGAAAAGTAAGTACCCTTTCCAAACTCAAATACATAACTGCTAGTTTGATCAATAATGTTAAATTTGTAATTTCCAAATTTCATACTTAAATCATGTATTACATTTTTATTGCAGAACATGTGAAAATGTCAACCACAGCCACTCCTTTAGATGCTTCAACAGAGCCAGGTTAGTAAAATAATGATTTTAAAATTGAATATTACCTGTGAATGCAGCATTTCTTTAAATGTGAAAATTGTAAACAATAAAACCTACCCTTTTAGTTAATTATTTAATAATGCAATATAAAAATAAATATGAACTATAAATGCAACTTCATACAATAGTGTACTATTCATTTTTTCAACGAGTTCATATACTTCATATACTGAATAGCTTCTACAAGTGTGTACGCTGAATTCAGTTTTGCATATGCATATGTAGGCACTAGCGTACTATTCATAGTACTATACATAAAATGCTTACAAGAATGTATGTAAGCATCAAATGTCCTTACAATTATAACATACAGGTGTGTATGGTAAACAGTATGAATAACATTATACCAAATGCACAGCTTAAACAAATATATGCCTCACATCATAACCGTATTCATGTATACATAATGTTACTTTAAAATACATCCTTATTGGGCGCTTGAGCTTTTCAAAGTGTGTCAAGTTTTCATTATGAAATACCTTTTATTATTACGTATGTACACTTGATGCAATGTATGTAGCACTGCATAAATGCAGTAGTGTGATATTTATTTGAAATGCTTCATAAACTTCTTAGCTTTTCCAGTGTGCATCCAAAAAGTGTATTCATTAGGCTTATTTATATTCGACAAATGTCCTAACAATTACATATAATATTTACCAAGGTTCCTTATAATTATAATGTACAAGGGTGTACGCCAAACAGTATGAATAGCATAATCACTGTACAATAAAGAAAACATGTAATCAACAATACACAATATACATATTAACAAAAACTATACACTTCCCATCGTAACTTTAACATGCAACCCTTAGTGGGCACTTTAGCTTTTCAAAGTGTGTCCTGTTTTCATGACAATATACCTTTTATAATTACTTAAGTACACTTGATGTAATGTTGGTAGCACTGTGTACCTGTAATATGCTTTATTGCTTCAACAGGTGTAAAGGCCAAAAAGTACATATACGATCAACAGTGTACATACATAATGTAAGTATAATGTCTTTAAACTTGTTACATTTCTAACAGCTCATGAGCATACAAATAACAAAATATACCCCCATGAAGCATAATGTACAGTTTGTAAAATTGTACGCTTAAGCTACTGAGTGTAGTAATTCCAATATAATACTGTAATATGTCACTTATTGATTTACATATTACATATGTTACACAAATAAATGTACTGTTGTTACTATTATTACATTGCCATTAACATGCACATATTTTACTATTATAACATGTTGTTTTTTATAGGTGAAACATCAACATTAAGAGAAGATGAAAATATAATTCAATTAAATATTAAGAAGAAAAAAGAACATAAACATCATCATAAATCTTGCAAGTATAATTTATTGTAAAAACAAATTAAAACATTTACAAGTGAAACAAAAATGCCAAAAATAAAACCAAATGTTCTTTTGTCCAATACATTTAAAGTACAAATGTGTTTTATTACAACACATTCAATAATAAAAAATACATTCAATCATAACAAATATAAAATAAAATTGGGGTTTCTCTCAAAAAACAAAAACAATTGTGTTTGTAAAGAAATGTGAAAAACCAATAAAAAACTAAAGACATGGGGCCTCATTACAAGGTTGGCAGTGCAGAAAAAAGTGTTGGTACTTCCTTACCACTACCATTCCGTTACCTTTGTCAGCAATGCCAGATTTTAATTTTTACTCGATTTACCAATGATGCTATTTCTGCACAATAAATATGCTCATTTTCAGTGGAAAAGTGGAGGATTTATCTCCAGCTTGTTGCTAGAGGTAAATTCCCCACTTTACCTCCCAAACAAATGAGAATTTACCATGTGGGTATTTGACCGGTGACAAATCTGCCAAAACCCCCCATGGGGAATTCCTACCACTTGTAATCCTATGGTATCTCCACAGGGCCAAGTAGCCCTAACAGTAATTGAGTTTGACGATATTTCAGTGCATTTACTGCCAGAATACCGCCACACTCGTAATAAGGCCACATATGGTCTTCTAATAAACAAAATTGTCCTTTGTTATTTAATTTCACCTGGAAAACACAAGCATGGAAAAAAGATGCAAAAGAAAAAAAAACATACGGAAAAACACCACAAACCTTCCTCCAAAAAGGAACACAAAAGTGAAAATATCACTGGAAAGCTTGCCGGGAAGACAACGGACGTGGGGTGGCCCACATCACTTCCTTCTTGGCTCAGGAGGGCCTCCATACCTCAGAGGATCAGGACTTTGACCACGCCTCCTTTTCCATTTCAGGGCCGGTAATCCCTGCCAGTGCCGAAGCCCGCTGGGGGACAAAGGGTGTGGGGTGGCCCACAGCATTTTCTTCTTGGCCCAGGAGGGCCTCTATACTTTTGAGGATGGCCATGACCCCTTTTACATTTCAGGAGCAGTAATCCCTGCCAGGGCCGAAGCCCACTGGTGGACAAAGGGCGTGGGGTGTTCTGCTCCATAGGGATGTTAAGCGACCAAAGCGGTCCAACAACCTGATGCCACCCCCTGCCGATTGAAGGTCCATTGAATGGGAAACTCATGGAAAACACAAAGGAACACTCTTGCCCTGTTTCTCCAAGACATCGAGCACAGGTGATGAATGCATAGAGGGGGTGGACCTTATCTGAGACCCCTCTGAACTGTTATTGAACTGCCACTTTGCTCCCACATGCTGACTCCCTTGCTTTTGCTTTTTTGTCGTGGTTTGCACTGACATGGCGACGGCTGCTTTGGTCACGGATGATGTTATCTCTCCATCCTTGCACCTTCCTTCTCCATTAAGAAGCCTGCCTGCGCTCCACTTGACCAAGAGGAAAATAGAACTAGGGAAGCAAATGTTGCTGGACCCATCCACTTTAGCCTGTAACATGGATGAAATGTCCAGTGCCCATTTGTGGATGTATCTGTTTTCCTTGTTACCTTATTTTCCATGCCTACACCTACACCCATACCTTTGTTTTTGAAGACCTAGACTGTGACTCCTTTGAAAAAGCCCCAGGCGAAGCATAAATGCAACAATGCAACCCTGACCCTACCACTTCTGCTACTCCTGTACCTTCCAACACAGAGGTAGTCCATGCTGCCCCTGTCAAGAAGGTGACATCTAGCCCCCTAGATACAGGTATGCAGTTAACAGGTGCACAGGAAATGTGGACCTCTGCGCAAAGGATTACTGCCAGACACTATCAAAAGACACCGTCCATCATGCAATTGGCACTTGCGATCCATCCAATGGGAGAGGGCTCCCGCAGTGTACTAACTCCCCTGCCCCCCACCCCGAGAACACCTGTTACCCTTTGCACACCCATTGCTCCACCCGTTCCTAAGGAACCAGCACAGGGCTGCCAATACTCTCTGATCCTCGCAGAACTTGTGGCTGTCAGAAACCTTTTACATCATTTATTTTAGAAAAGGGTGGAGGCACAGGGAGAGGTGCCCCAGGGGAGCATGAGCCAAATATTGTAGACAATACAAGGGGATCAGACCCAGTCGTAAAGAAAAGCTGAACTGCCCCAAAGACAGATGTGTTTCAACCTGACAGGAGTGACCACAGGGTGCCCATTGAAGGGGTGGCTGTAGAGAAGTCAAGGGGCAAACCACTACCAGTACCAATGGTACATCCAGTAACAATCAGGTTAAATGTGCTCTAACTCCACAGCAGGGTGACCATGGACCCCATGAACAAGGGGACCAGTATACACCCAGCATGGGGTCTTGCCATGGGGGGGCCGCAGTTGACTGCGGATTAAACATAGCCTTGCCAAACTGCAGAGCACCTCAATCTCTGGCCCCTAAATTCCCAAGAAATCAACACAAAGAGTCGGAGCACAGATCCAAGGGGAAGAGGGGGCTGTAAACGATGAGTGTTGTTTACATGCACAGGGTCCCTAAATGCCCCAGCAACAAGTTTGAATCAAGACACTCCCTCATAAATAAGTGCACTCACTGGCTGAGAACAGTCTACGGTTGTTATTCCCTGATTTGAGAGGACATCTTATGTTGTAAAAGAGCATATTGCGGATGGTTCCCATGATTACATCCATATAGAACTCAGGTTCCCAAGCTGGGCCAATGGCCTCTTAGGAATTAGCACGCAATGGCATCCAATGTTAAAACGTCTGATTGTTATTAGCAACTCCCCCTTTCTGAAGAACCCAGGTCCAACAGGAACTGTGCTCCCAGCGGGATCTGGGTCCCATACTACAAGACTCTCTGGAGCTAATCTGGTGCCACTGGGGAAAAGACCAGCGGGCCCATGAATGTAGGACCTCCCTAAAGGTCCAAATATAGCAAGGCCCAAATACACTAGGAAGTTATTACACTCATGGTAGTAGACTTCGGAACTGTTGGCCTGTTATACTGTGATTGATTTATCTTTGAAATGTTGGATATGTGCACTTTGATGGCCCTATGGAGAAATAAAGTTAATTGAGACTAGGGAACAGGGTGTTAAAGAAAACCCTTTTCACAAACTGAGGACATTACAACTCTACCAACTATTGATAATGGTACATAAGATGTAGTAGATGAAACATTTTTAAAAGAACAAGTCAATATGGAAATAGCAATAATGCACAGATTGAAGTATTTCCTTCAGTATCCACAAGTCCTTTAAAAGATTTAAAACAAATACCTGACAGTACAAATATACTTTTTAATACTCTCAATGTTAATACTGTTGATACCTGTAACACATCTGATCAATTCAAGTCACCACGCCAAACACCTAGAATTAATAAATTAAAATCAGCCAAAAGCAATCAGTCTAAATTTGAATGTGTTTCAACAGTACAAACTTCCCATATTCAAATAGAAATAGAACCAACATTGCATATTACCAGTTGAAGCACTGTTTCAATCATTGAAAGGGCTGTTACACCAAATAAGACAGGAGATGCATCACCTCTGAATAAAGCTACTACTATTCCAATAGTTCAAAGTCCACACTTTTCCAGGAATAACACAAATACTTTACCTACTATTACTACTACTACTACTATTTTAAAGTACAACTGTCATTATGGAAGCTGCCAAAAAAAGATGTAGTGCCTTCTACTACCATTTCAACCATGCAAAGTCCTTTTATTTAGCCAAACAAATACATTGTACCAGTTTGACTATTTGCATGTCAAAAGCTAAAACTTCTTGTATACCTAAAAATATGAATATGACAAGTGATTTGCCAATGACAACTCCTCTAACATCATCAAAACAAGTCTAAAAACTTCTGTTTCAATTGGTAATATTTCAACAAGTAAAACTAGTGGGGCCCACGAAATAAAAATATATATTTGACCTATTACTGGTACTTTAACTTATACATCAGAAAGTTGAACTACTAAAGAAACTTCACCACAAAATGTCCTACTTCTGACAGTAATACAAACATTTCAAGCAGTGTTATTAGCAAATCCAAAAAACAACATAACTGCCTCCGGAACAATTCCATTTAGCAACTTAAGGTCCTGGATTTGGGACTACTTCGAAACTCATAACCTAGATGCGTGAAGTTACTGAAGTAATCTGCACAACCTGCAAAGCACATTTCAAAAGTGGTAACCCTCAAAAATATAGTTTAGGAAATTCTGAAATGTTGGCACATATGCAAAATAGACACTAGCAGATATATTTTGAACATGTTTTTTAAAAATGAAACGACTGAAGAAAATTCAATAAAAAAACAATTCCACTAAAAGAAAATATAGAAAGTGTTAAAGTAGGAAAGGGACATGAACCTGTACCTTCAAAAGTTCCCAAAACATTTTAGGTTGCAACTTTACCAACTATTTATCCAGGATATGTTTATTCTTTTTTAGGCTGCTTAACATGTGGAACAATAATTGCAGTAGGAGGAGCAAATGCTGCTACTCGTCTGCACAAATTAAAGTATCATCAATTAAAACATACTTTAAAAAAGCAAATATTTATTAAAACCACTTGTTTTTAGAATATTGCATGCATATGAAAAATAAATATTGTATTTCTTGCCTATTCAGCAGCAATTTCAGCTGTTGCTTTTTTAATAATAGTTAATGTGTTACAATATATTGACATTGTATATTAATGATAATGAAAGTATTACAATAACATATTTGTATATTTCCAAAATAGAATAACATTATATTTGTTTACAATCATTATAAATATGTCACAAAAAATGTATATTTTCCAAACTCTTAAGAAACATATGTATGTGTGTTACATAAATACTTATAATAATACATAATTAAAATGAACTTCTATTATACAATTATACTACTTAATAATACTATTGTTAATATATATTAAATACAGCAACAATATATAACTTTAAACTGCACTCTAGTATGTTCTGTACATATTCGTGTTTACTAGATATAAAACATTCAATTATAGCAAACAAACAATACGGTCCATACACAATTATATATTAAAAAAATGTAAATTCAACATTTGTACCTCTTTGAGGGATGTCATGTGGTGGTTGCTAGGGGTCGCAGTGACTGTCACCCTTGGCCCTGGCATGGACCGTGCGCTTTTTAAAAATAGTTTGTTGTTTTCAGAAAGGGACCCCTGTTGAAAACAACAAAACATTTTTAAAAATCTCAAGCTCCATGCCTGCCCGCCAGCACCGCTGTGTCTCGAGGTTGTCTTAGCAACCATGCGGCTTGAGCTTGTCCGACCAACGTCCGTGCTTGAAAATTGTGAACAAGCCGTGAAAAAGAAAAGGTTTCCTCTTAAAGACCTAATGAAGTGTCTTGTTCCTTCTCCAACATCAACTTAGCCTTGTGCAGTTTGTTTACACTGTGGTTAATCACTGGCTGGGGCCATAGTGTGGACCACCAGTCCCGCTGAAACCCTAGAAACGGCAAATCAGGAGCCATTGTTGTTTTCTGTGATGCTTAGCAGACAAAAGCTGAATAAACCTGTTCAAAGTCAGAAGAGGCAGCGATGAGCACGGCACATCACAACACTAGACTGTGTGGTCTCTTCAAAAGCAAATCAATTAATATGAGATTGATGATTGAATATTCCTGCTAACAAAAGCTATGTCAAAATAAGCATTTCTTCCTCAGAAAGCTTCTATATGGGCCCGATTAATGAATATTCTGCGGGGCAAATCCCAGTTTGTCGATTCATGGAAAGCAATGCACAGGGCACACCTGGGACTTGCAAGGAATCAGTGCTGATCCGCCATATCACTGCGACTCGATGAACGCCTTGCGTGCTACTCTGAAAAGAGGGTGGGCCGGGCCTGCACAGTCACCTAAAAAGGGGGTGGAACACACAGAATGAGGAAGAACAAAAGAAAATGTGGGCATTACGAGGGACATTCCACGGTCAAACAATCGCACCGCCCACATGTGTGCAAAATAAACATATTCATTGAATTGAACAGGGAACGTTGGGTCGCGAAAAAACACGCGCAAATCCCGGAACACCTGCGCCACGCAATAGCAGCGGTAAACATCAACGCGCACCTTAACAAATGCATATAAAGCATGAAAGAACAACAAAAGCACGGATGCAGCCACAATGAATGCACCATTTGTTGCAGCAATCATCCAGGGACACTGCAGGAGGAGGAGGATGGCCAGGGCCCAGATCTTCCACCCATGGACCAGCCTTTTTGGGATGTCTGATGACCAGGTCTATGGTAGGTATAGGTCCCTCCCGCCATATCATCCTAGATCTGGTCCTGGAGTGGGAAGATGACCTCACATCACCCACCATGTGCATCCCACTTGCAAAAGGTCCTCACTGCGCTGCATTTTTTGGCCACTGGGTCATTCCAGCGGACCACCGCCATAGTAGGTGGCATCTTCCAGTCCACGCAGTCTCGCTGCCTATACCAGGTGTTGGCAATCATAACTGGATGACCTTCTATCCGCGCACATATCTAATTGCCCAGAACACCAGCAGAAAGGAAAGCAGTGGTCCAGGATTTTTATGGGGTGGTGCACTTTGATTGCACCCATGTTGCTCTACGTACTCCTAGAGCAACAGAGCACATCTACCGCAACTGCAAACTTTGGCCCTCCATCAATGTTCAGGTTGTGTGTGATGCCAAGGGCATCATTACTGAAGTGTATGCCAACTATCCTGGTAGTACACATGATAGGTACATCTTCAAGATGTCCCCGCTGCACCGGGCCCTGGAAGCTGGGAAGCATGGCAGCACATGGCTCATTGGTGAGTATGAATACCCAATAGACACTGTCAACAAATGCCAATGACAACCATTCTCACATCTACAGGGCACCGTGCTTGCCCTCTGATCACATACACGATGACGCCCATACGCAACCCAAACACGCCTGCCGAGGTAAGTTACAACACTGTTCATATTGCGACTCGGGGCATAGTGGAGTGCACATTCAGAGTGCTCAAGTCACGTTTACGCTCCCTTGACCACTCTGGTGTTGTGTTGCTATATGCATCAACAGTAATCTGCAGGATCATTGTGGCAGCATGTGTCCTGCACAATGTTGCAACACGGCATGGCATCCCAGTGGACATGGTGGTGGCACACCATCCACACCACAGGGACACCGGTAGCGTATGGCTGGGCAAAGGGCACACGGAGAGGCTGCAAGTACCCAGCTTGTGCAATCTTTTTTCACATAAAATCCTTCCCCTGTGGACTGCACACAATCCCACCAAATCCCAGTGATGACAATGGGCCAATCCACTATGCCCACAAAACCACCCTGAGAAAGTGCCCTTGGAATGGCAAATTTGTGTGCATCCATTAGAAATACAAAGACATGCATTCAGTGTTTCCAAATAAAACACATGGGCCTCATTACGACCCTGGCTTAACGGTGTCGGCACCGTTAAACCCTTAACGCCTGATTACGAGGTCCCTTTGCGGAACCCGACCTTAACGGCTGGTTTTTCGAGCCGTTAAAGTAGGGACCCGCAAAGGGACTTTGGTGCTAATAACGGTACCGCAATTTGCGGTACCGTTATTAGCGCCTTCCCAATTCCCATTGAGCCCTATGGGGCAAAAATGGGAATGGGGAAGGGCCATGGCGGCATGGGGAATTACCGCCCCACCAACCTTGGAATGGGGTGGTAATCCCCCATTCTGCCATGGCGGACACCGGCATGGACCATGGTGCTAATAGCACCATGGTCCTCCGCCTGGGTCGTAATGAGGCCCATTGAAGAGGGAGTACACCACTACCACCATGGCAACCATTGAATTAAATGGCCCCTTAAGCACGAAAAACATCCCATATGACTAACTATCATACCCGTGAAATGGATAAGCACTGATAAATTCAGAAACTCATCAAGCATCATGTCTGAGCTGCAAGCCATACATGGCTTCCAAAAGTTACATGTCCACAAAATACAAGAAGCACAATGGCATATTGCTGCACACATTTCCCAGAATGTACATGATGTGCACAACATGTCCCTATTGTGGGATGTGAAAAAGCAGTGCAGTAAGGATCCACATGTGACAGATTCTGGCAACATGACCACAATGAACCCCATCCCAAAAGAACCACTCAACAAGAGGTAATTGACAATTGTGACAAAAAGGGCGACACACCAGAATGGCCACATACAGACATGCAGCAATTAATGTAGCCATTCCATAAGGATCAAGATATATGCACATCTTACCTGTCCCGTGGGTATGCAGTCTGCATTCAAAATTCATCCCATGAAATAGATGAAAGGATCTGCAGACAATGAAAAAATAATATCTGAGTGCAGCCAATACATCCATGCACCCAAAAAGCACAGACCCACGTTCCCCCCTCAGTGGCATGCAACACATGCAAACAACAACTCACAAGACAACCATCAACATGTGTCCTTGCACACATGCAGCAATGCCTGCACACTGCATGCAATTCAAACACACAAAACTCACACACTGACAAACAACCATAACCCCCACAATGCCTGACCCCCAGAATGACATGCAGCAAGTGTGCATGTTACATATCCCCATTGCCAAGCCGATGGCACATACACAACACACGCATCAGTCAACATGCTGCTTGAAAATGAGAAGATACCAGAAATGCAGATAATTGAGCCCCCAAAAAAGCAGGGATCTCCTAGAAAAGAAGCAATGACATGACAAAGCATGCCAGCATAGTAGTGGGACACGGCAGTGGACACAGTCATGGGAGCACATGATGCAAAGTACAAGAAGGCCAGCACACAAATACCTCTTGCACTCAATGCAGGACCAGGTTGGAGGCAGCATTTCACAGAGGCCGATTACAAACTGGAAGGCTGGCCACTGAATCAACTGCCATGGAAGACTAGGCATACATCACGGCAAGACGAGCAGAGTAACAACGCGAGTGGCAAAGTTTTGATGACATCAGGACTGGCAAGATATTTGCCGGCTGCGAGTTGGATTCTGGACAACGTCAGAAACTGATGCATCAAGACCGGGAGATATGCACCACTAAACATGAAACCTGGGTGAGAACCCCACATTGTGAAAGCATTGGCACAATCAGGAACCACATGCTTAGAGTTCAAACGCAGGATGGTCACAGCCTGGGACCATATGCCCTGTCGTGAGAGGCACAGGTACAAGTGAGAACCTTTTTACTACAGAAGGGGTTATCCTTTTGAAAGAAAAACCAAGACCACAGATTAAACAGGATTTTGCCTAACTAAACTGGCACACAAGGAGAGGGTGATCACATATCAGTGCTGTGGCGTTTTTGGCTGCAGTCGTGAGACCCAAGCATCGAACCTGCACCATAAGCGGCATAGAAGCATATGTTGAGTGGACTGCCAGTGAATAGAACCAGAATACATCAAGACAAGTGTTTGATGTACTACACCGGTTTATACTATCCAGACTAAGAGAGTCGAAGGAAGGGAAATAAGAGACACAAGACCCCTGAAGAATATCCTGCATGAGTTTTTAACATATAAAAAGGAATTAAACATGTTGGGTGAATGAGGGATGAAGTGTATGATTGAGTGTATTGATTTTTAGATAATGTTGTATGTAAATAGATAATGTTTATTTACCAAGTTATTCTAAGCACCTTTAAGCACAAAGCACTTTCGTTTTACGTTGTGCAATACTGTTTGGTATATTTCCCTTTTTGTGCAGGTTTTAGACAAAAGTAAAGTAAATTAAAGACAATCATTTCGAAGATTAAACTTTTTAAGAGTTTTTTTAAGGAATGTCTAAACACAACAGAATTTAAGATGGCATGTTCCCTATTTAAGCTTCAGTAACAATTCGACCCAGTGACATGTTATTTTGAGGTTAATTACCTGCCAAGGGGCTTTTTAACTGGGCATAATATTCTCCCTGGAGGCTCTTTGTGTGTTTTAAGTAAATGGAAATCCAAGCAGACATGACAAAGCAATGTGAAACTGCCAATAAGGATATATGCATACAAAAGGTAGGGCGCAGGCGAAAAGTGCTCGGTCAATACATACAATTGGTTCAATTGTGCATTCAATTGAATGCATCAGCACCATGCTCCCAGCTGCAGTCAACTTGAAGCTGCAAACACCATGGTGCAGCATGCATGGGACATGCATGTGAAAACACCAACATTGCACAATGTAGTGTGCCTGTACACAACATAGCATCCCAAAAATGTGCGTCAATGGTTATGTTTGTGGATCGTAATGGGGGCTGCACACCATCAATGTGGAACCATAAGCAAGAGAGGCCAAATGTGCCATAGAACCATCACCCCCAAACATTGCATGGGATGCAAAGTGTCACTTAGTACACATGTGCATGTGCAAAGTGCAAAGTGCAATGAAACACACACCAGCACAACCATTAACACCTGTCACAGGGCAGAAACAGCTGGCCCAGCCAGCCACTCCAAAGCACCCAAGAAAGGCCCACACAGCTGGAACTCCCACAATTTGGAATCTGCAACATGTGGCCCCATTAATCTATAGCACCCACACCATGCCCAGACCTATGACAAGAACCACACCATGTGACACATGCACCCATGAAGTAGTACCGGTGCCCCACAAGACAAGTCAATCCAAAGTGATCATACACAGTGCAAGACTCCCAGCCAAACACCATACAAGTGTCTGCAAAAGCCCTTCACTTACCTGCACTGGGTACCCACCTGCCTTGCATATGATGCATCCCTCCTGGAGACACATCCACTAAATGCAAAGACATGCATAGTAATAACAGAAAGAAACTGCAGTTCCATGACAACACAAGAATGGAGGATGAAATAATTCTGAGACCACCCACTGCAGAAGGACCACAGGGTGCAAGAGGGTGACAGGACATAGATTGTGATCTGCCCATGACTACAGTGTAGCACAACCGAGAGAGAGTGAAAGGGAAGGCCAAGTGAAAAACAGATCAAGGAGAGCACTGGCTGGATTGTAGCGCGCCAAGGACGTGCACTACACTACAGTAGGTGCGGGCATAGTTGCGTTGACCGAGGGAGGAAGACAGTGACATGAAACTTGAAAAACCATCCTGGCATGGTAGCATGCAAAGCACATATAAGGAAACTTCCACATGCAGCAAACAGGGTGAACAATGGTGCATGCTGAACATGTAAGACAGTGCTCATGTTTACCTGCTGACTGAGTCGGTATGATGTGAATCCTGCATCACCTTCACTGGGAACTGTGCCTGCAAAGAGTGACAGCAGGGCCAGTGCCTGGCAGAGGGCATGGGAAGCATGGACATCAAAGGGTGCAGGGTGTCTCCCCAGGACAGCAATTAGCGCCTCATTACGGATTACTAAAACATGGGGCAAGACATTACAACAGGCATAGTTAAGTACCATTCGCACAACACACATGTGTCAGGATACACTGAACCCATAGTTACCTGAAAATGCCATCCTGATCACCACCATGCAAACATGCAAGTTGACCTCACTCTGCATGCCTGCATATCCACCACTGCATGCAGCATAGCCTTGAGAGAAAAAATAAAAACAAATAAAAAAGAAACCTGGAAAGGGCAACTCAAAAATAAAATGCCAACATCCAGGCCAGGGGTCTACAAAAGTGGCAAAAATAAAAAATAAAATAAAAATGTCCATCATAGGGGGGAGGGGTCCACCCAGGAAGGGGGAGGGGTAGGGTGCATGTGAACATCCACATCGGTGGATGTCCAATAAATCTTTTTTTTTTTTAAACCTCCATGTGCTCATGGAGCTCGCGGCTACCGTGGACTAGGAGGCATGTCTATGCTGGCACCCCTATCCTGCATGAATATGCAGGCAGAAGTGGTGTTGGAGGCTGACCACACAGTGCTCTGTCCTGGTCCTCAGTGGCAGCCACCACGTGTGACACTGATGAATGCACCAGCAGACTGAGGGCTTTGAGGTTACTATGCACAACCTCTCGGGTTGCACAGAGTTCCTCTGAGATTGTCTGCCTCATTGCTAACACTTCTTGTTGGATCAGTCTTCTGGTGGCTGCATGTTCCTCACAGAGTGCAGTCCTGTGGGCCAACATCTCACGCCTCAGGTCATCCCTGTGTGCATGACCCTCTGCAAGCAGGAATCCCTACAGACACTGCAGATCTGCCCGCCAGCTCCTGATGATGGCCGCAATGCACAGTCTGTGGGAATTGCATGGAGACCGCATGACCTGCAGCTGTTGGGCTGCCTGTGTTGCTGAGGGGGTCCTGTAAGTGGCCAACCTATCCATGCCTTCAGCCAAACATTCAAAGGCAGCACCCTGTCGGTGTGTGGAATGCAACATCTGCTGCTCCCACTCTGCACAGGCTACAATTGTCCCCCATGTGTGTGGCGCCCACGCCTGCCTGATACAAGGGAGCATGGCCCTTGCTGTGATGCCCCTGTCCTTGGCTGCGGGTCTGCAACCCTCCCTCGGACATCTGTTTCAGGACCAGAAACCAATACATGGGAGGGTGGCCTTTCAGCCGTAACCACCACAGACGGGGGGCCACCGCTGACTGGCCATGTGAAGGCACCTAACTCCCTGCAGACTCACTGGCCACAACTGCTCCACCATTGGTGCACTCACCTCCACCAGCATTGAAGACTGCACATACCGTTCAGCATCAGAGCCAGCTAAGTCAAAAGATTCTGAAGAGTCTGCAGCACGGCTGAGGGGGGTCTGGAGCACCAGTGGGTACTCACGGCTTGCCACATCACGTCCTCCACTGATGGTATGAAAGCACCACAGACTCTTCTTCATCCTCCTCCTTTGCATCTGTTACATCCTCACCTGCACATGGACAGAAAAAGACATGTGGAGTCATGTGCTACATGTCTACAGTGAGCATGTGTATCACATACATGTCATGCAAATAAATGCATGGCATGTAGTCAGAAGAAATAAAGCATCCACACGCTATGGTCAACAAGCAATGTGAGCATGGCAAATGCACACAGGCCAACAAACTCCCTGCCCAGAGTCATGGTGCCAGTGGACACATTGCCAACCAACAGGGTGATTAAGAAGCATGTTAGGGGACATGTTACCGCACACTTGACTAATACCAGTGAAATGGACATGGACATGTGTCTCTGGGACGTGCAATTACATGGCAACAGGCAGCCACACATACGCACATACAAGGCTGCATCCATCACATGCCACACAAGTGTTTTCTTGGTACAGGGACTGCAGATAAAGAGAGCATGCTGTAAGTTAGGGAAACCGCAAATAGTCCCAGGTGATGTATGACTGTAAGAGGACTACCTATGTAAGGCACGTGAAGTGGAGAAAGTAAATTAATGGAGTTGTAGATAGGAACAACAAACAGTGACCCACAAGAGGGAAAGGGGCGTTGGTACATGAAGTGTGGGCTGAGTGTGGGAGGGTACCAGGGAGCAGGCGTCACAATGATTTTCCTCTGGAGTCATTGCCATTGGGGCAGTGGCAATGTGTAAAGTCTGTACATATGCACACTCACTCAGGGCACGCCATAAGGCATGTTCTTTGTCAGCTTGCATAGTCTATGTGGCATGGCAGCACGTAAGTACATCTGTGAAAAGAGATTCAATACTTTGCATGGCATGAAGTGCAACTAGGAATTGGGACGCATGCACATATCTAGCAGAGCAGGGTCACCCACATGAAGGATGCAGCAAACTACTGTGCATGTAGTGGTATTGTAGTATCATGTTGCAGATGTTGGGAGGATGCTGAAGGGGGTCATGGAATGGTTTGTGTTAGGGAGAATTCTCTGTTTAGGCTGAATTTCCTAACCTAGTGAGTCCCCCAGCAGCTTTGCTGGATTTCTGGAGTTTGTTTTTTTCCATCCTGCCAAGAGTGAGACTCTTTTCCTCCCACTCTTGGACATGAATGTGTGTAATTCCTTTGAATGTCAATGTGTTCTATGGGCTATGGGGTCTTTTACTCCATAGGGTCTCATATGTTTTGCCATGTGTGTTACACCGCACCCTACGTGCCGTAACACTGGGGCGTCCTAGCGGACCTCCACCATAGACTCCATACCCGGGGACTGACTACTGTCTCCCCGGGCATGTAAAGTCACCATTGGCTTTACTAGACCTAAATTTACTAACAGAACTAGTACAAACCATCTTATTGTGGACGTGCTAGTAGGGGTAATTCGATTACTCCTGAATCTGTTGCTCGAGGGGGCACTGTCCCGTCCCCCCTTGTCGAGTTTTGGCTGGTGGCAGTGGAAACTACTTGTTATGTTCGACCCCGAACATAACCCTATCGGATTTGTCCCATTGTTGGAGATTGATACTTTTCCTCGTTAATCTCTACCGTACCACCGGTCTATTTATCTTAAATAAGTTTATCGGATGGTATTTTCTGCCAGAACTTGGTTTTTAAAATGGCGTCTGTGTTCGTCTCTGTGACTCATAAACCAAAGGTTGAGCCCTTTGTTCCACTTTTGGCGGGCCTCTGTACAGAGACCCTCCAAAGTGGTGCCATTCTGTCTGGGTTACCACAGGGGTGTGGGAGGGGGTTTAGGCACCCTGGACCGAGTTGCCTTGCCAACTCCGGTCACACTCTGGTGTGATTGGCCCAAGTGGTGAGCCTCCCCGCTCACCACTTAGCGAGTGTTGATTGACAGCTAGGCTGAATGAATGGGGGTTTTCTGCATAAAAGCAGGGCTTTTGGGACTGGATCCTCAGGAGTCGCCACAGGACCTAAGAATCCGACGAGGGTAACGCTGAGCCGACCTGCAATGACGACACCTCCGGTGGAGCCCTGCTGAACCGACTCACCACTTCCCGACGACAGAGGAGATCTCCCTGCCGGAGAGTCTCTTCCCCTGACTGGTGGGAACAACCAGTCCCCTTTGCTTTTTCTTTGCCTCAGGACGCGGTGGTCGAATTGCCCGTGCAGAGCACCCCAGCAACCGGATAGCCACTACCCCTGTACCACAACCAAAAGGTGCTGCCTTGTGACGGAGCACTCCGCGGCTGGTCTCTTCCCTGGTGGTGCACCGGACTTCACTTTTCTTCGACGACGAGATCATCTCTACTCTTGGCAAAGACCCGACGTGCATCCACCACCAGGAACAACTGCCCCCGCCGGAGCTGTCTCTCCACAAACAAGGTACCGTGTCCGCCTGGCTTCCCTTTCGATCGGTTCGAGTGAGGTGTCTTAATCCTGTCCGTTCCGTTGGGTCGCCTCCAAGCTTTCCCACGTATTGTTCTGAACTAGTTCAATCTGCCGATAACAATTTGCTACAAAGACTCGAACGCATTTCCACTAGAGACTTTTTGGGACATATCGCCTTGCCTCTCTCCGAGTGGGCCTGGCCTCTGAACTTTATGATCTATTGTGGTTCTTGCCTTCTTGCCTTGCATTTTTCCCGTGAAGTATTGAACTGTATTGATTTCGTAACCTGCTTATTTTTCTCTCCCGTCCTAACTAATATTAGAGTGCCATCTAGGTTGAGGCATACACCTCTGTCTGTAAATAAGTGATGCCGGTAGAACCTAGACTTGTCGAAATATTGTTAGGGGGTTTGATCGTTTCTTCTTCGTAGAGTAATTGTAATTGAATTGTTTGCCGTGATAGTGCCATAGTGTTTTTCATAGATGTTCCGTTATAAATAAATACCTTAATATCTTTACACTGAAGCCTTGTTACGTGTTTGCTTGTCTTACTGTGAAGGATTGTCCTATATTGTATACTCCACATACTGCTTAACTCTTCTTGAGGGAAGTCTGACTGCTCAGCCACAGCTACCAAGTGAATCTGTGTGGTACAGACTGCTACCAAGTGGGTTTGCTGCCAAACACCTGTAGTCCTAAATCTTTTGCAGTGGTCCCATAGGGAACTGCACAGGTTTCCGCCTAACACTGGTGTACAGCGGTGGGATTTGTATCGAGTATACAGTTTAGAGTGCTTTTCGACACTTTAGGATAACTAACCACAAAGCTTAGCACTAAAAAAGCAACTTTCAAAAAACATGTCTACGATGGAAACTTACAGTCAAGAATCCTTGTCAGGTGAAAATACTGAGAGTTTGCGAGCTCTCTGTAGGCAAGAGAATCTTTCTGTAAGAAGCAAGAAGTTAGAACTAATAGAGAGATTGCTGGCGAACCAAAGTCTGGGTACTGGTTCAGAGGAACCAATTTCTCCAGCAACTGTAGATAACAGTGATGGTGTTGATCTGAATCGTAATTCCGATGATAGCGATGAAGAGGCTGACGAGGACGGAGAGGCTAACGAAACTGTCTCCCCTGCTCCTCTACCTGCCTTACCAGCTGTACCTACGGGGCCCATACCAGGTCCCACAAGTAACCATGCTTATTTTGAACTTGAAAAAATGAAGCTCGAATTGGAATACAAACGGTTCTTGGCTCAATCTGAACTAAACCAAGAGCTCGAGTTCAGACGGATGAATGCCCAGGCTGAGCAGAAGCAAGCTGAGTTAAGACTCAGGGAAATAGAACTTAATCATGAATTAGAGATGAAAAAGTTGTCTATCGAAAATGCTTCTCTCTCCTCTGGTTCCTCTAGGAGCTCCAGTCCCAAAAGACCCCGGATGCCGAAGGAATTAGTGGGTATGTATGAACCGAGATTGGATGTGTTGGATTGGTTAAAACTGTTTGAGTACAATCATGGGCTCCAGGACATCACCTGGAATGATTTACTTCCCTGGTTGTTCTCTAGGCTCCCTCCTGTTGCGACTGATGTGGTAATGGAGTTGGGGGAGGCGGATAAGACGGATTACGAAAGTGTGAAACTAGCTTTAATAGCTAGATTCGGGAAGACCCCTTCCCAGTATCTTAAGAGGTTTAGAACCCTCAAAAAGCATGATGGTACCCCTTGGGCTACCTGGGTGAGTGAAGGGTTGAAAAACGTAGAGGGATGGATTAAGGGTTACAAAGTGAACACTTATGAGGGTATGAAGAATCTTTTTATGTTGGAGTCATTTTATGATGCCTGTTCTCCTGAGCTCAGACAGCACTTGGCTGATTCAAAGGAATTGGATTCCCGGACGCTAGCTAAGGCTGCTGACTTGTGGGTTGCCAACAGGGCTGCTCATAAGGATTCTGGGGCAACTCAGAAAAAGGATGAGGGAAAACAGCCTAAAAAAGACTCAAAAGAGAATTCGAATAACTCAAATTCCAAAGAGGGCCCCAAACAAAACCAGAAGGGTAAGCCACCGGGAAAACCACAGCAGAATAGTGTGTCTTCTGGTGCCAAACCAGATGGAGGTCAGAACAAGCCACCATTCCAAAAGGCGTTCGGTAAATGCTTTGTTTGTGGCTCGACTGACCACGTGAAAGGAGATCCCAGATGTAAGGGTAAACCTTCAGGGGTCCAGCTTGTCTCCTTAGCCTTCGCTCCAGAGGAGGAAGTCCAAATGGCAAGTGGAAACTTTCTACTGCTAGCTGACGAACCCATTGGAGTCTCAGCCAGTGTTTCTTTTGTATCTCTGGGGTTGTGGGAACAACAGAATTTAGATGTCTATAATTCTATCCCCGATAATACTAAAGAGTATTATAAGGACAGTGTCCAGGTGAATGGTCAGGAGACTCCTGCCATTAGGGACACTGGGGCCAGCATAACTGTGGTGGATAAATCGTTTTTTCAGGCTGAGGATGTTGCTAAGGCACCCAAACGCCTCACCAAGTTAGCTGGAGGGCCTGTGCAGATGCTTCCCCAATTACCAGTTCTCATCCAGTGTAACGACATGACTGTAAAGATACCTGTCAGCATACAGAGTGAGGTACCAGGACGCGTACTGTTGGGTAACGATTTGAAAACTCTCGGAGTTGTATCGCATACTCCCAGACCTCCTAGTAAACGGTTACAGGAGCTAACCAGACCCGCAAGAGAGAGGACCATGCGCGGTACACTCCAGGAGATGATGAAGACAGAAATCACTCCTGCTCCACTAGAATTGTCGGCAGCTGTCTCCAAGAAATCAGAAGCGAAAGGGAAACCTAAGACCTATCCCGAAACCAGAAGCCAGCATTTCAGTGCAGCCAACACGGACTTCCCCGCGGTTGTCCAAAGTTACACCCGTAACTCCCCCTCCAGCTGAGGCTGAGAGGGATGTACAACCCTGTGTGGTAGAATTAGACTCTGAGGAAGAGCTAATGGAAGGCCAGGAACTCATTGGAGATCTGGATCCTGTTGACCATCCTGAGCTGCAGTCTTTACTGGCAGAAGGTGGACCCAGCAGGGCAGACTTCAGTAAGCGACAGAGAGAATGTCCAACTCTGGAAGGTCTTCGCCACCAGGCAGAAGGTCAGGCTGAAGGGCAAGAGCCTGGGAAATACAGGTTGCACTGGGAAGATGGCCTCTTCTACAGTGAACCGACCGAGTCTGCACCTGGAGACTACAAACGACTTGTAGTACCCCAAGCGAACAGACCACAGTTCTTGCAGTTAGCCCACGAGATTCCTTTGGCTGGTCACTTGAGTTTCAAGAAGACTAAGGAAAGGCTCTCTCTCTACTTCTATTGGCCAAAGATGGGGGCCGAAGTAGAAAAACACTGCAGGAGCTGCCACACCTGCCAGACCTCTGGTAAGGTTGGCTCCAAGAATGTGGCACCTTTAGTGCCTCTCCCAGTTGTGGGAGTCCCATTTGAGAGAGTAGGGATTGACATTGTTGGTCCCCTTGATCCTCCAACCTCCTCAGGCAACAGGTATATACTTGTTGTAGTAGACCATGCTACTAGGTATCCTGAGGCAATTCCTATGAGGACTGTTACAGCTCTGGCTGTGGCTAAGGCCCTCCTTGGTATTTTTACTAGGGTCGGGTTTCCTAAGGAAGGAATCTCTGACAGGGGGTCAAACTTTATGTCTCACTACATGAAAGCCATGTGGAAAACCTGTGGAGTTACTTACAAGTTCTCAACGGCCTACCACCCCCAAACCAATGGGTTGGTAGAATGGTTCAACCGAACCATGAAGAGCATGATAGGTGCTTTAGAAGAACCCCTTAAGCGTAAGTGGGACCTTCTACTGCCATGCCTTCTCTTTGCTTATAGAGAAGTCCCTCAGGAGGGAGTAGGTTACTCTCCCTTCGAACTTCTCTATGGTCATCCCGTCAGAGGTCCATTGGCCCTGATTAAGGAGGGGTTGGAGAGTGCTCCTTCCCCCAAGCCAGTCAGAGTGAATGACTACGTGATAGGTCTCCGGAAGAGAATGTCGCACATGATGACGGAAGCAAGCAATAACTTGAAAGCTGGACAAGCATTGGTCAAGCACTGGCACGATCAAAAGGCTAACATGGTTGAGTTCGCTCAAGACCAGCTCGTTCTCGTTATGATCCCAACAAGGCAGAGGGCCTTGCAAGATAAATGGATGGGACCCTTCAGATTTGTGGGTAAACTTGGAGAGGTTAACTATCTGGTGGACTTGGGCAATCCCAAGGAGGCTCCGACCGTCTTCCACACCAACCGCCTCAAAGCGTATGTCTCACGACCTGATGTAGGAGCATTGCTTCTAGCATCATCCGAGGAAGAAGAAGAGAGTGAAGCTCTTCCGGATCTCCTCAGAGGCTTACCTTTAGACGAACAAATTGAAGGAGTAAATCTCTCCTCCAATCTGACACCCGAGCAACAAGAAGAGTGCAAATCTATGTTGAATCAGTTTGCCTCTCTGTTCTCGCTTTCACCAGGCTTGACCCCTTGGGGCCAGCATGACATACTCACTGGTGACTGTCTGCCAGTCAAAAGCAGAGGATACAGAATGTCAGAAAACGTACGAACCCACATCAAAGGTGAGGTCAGTAAGATGCTTGATCTCGGGGTAATAGATCCTTCTACTAGTCCCTGGTCTAGCCCAGTTGTGTTAGTACCAAAGGCCGGATCTAAAAAGCTTAGATTCTGCGTGGATTATAGAGCTCTTAATGCAGTCACCAAGACTGATGCCCACCCTTTGCCAAGAACAGACGAGTTGGTGGATAAACTTGGTGCCGCCAAGTTCCTCAGCACATTTGACTTGACGTCAGGCTATTGGCAAATAGTCCTGACAGACCATGCCAATGAGAAAACTGCATTTTCTACCCCCGTTGGCTTATACCAGTTTAAGATAATGCCTTTCGGATTGAAGAATGCACCTGCTACGTTTCAACGGATGGTAAACCAGGTTCTGAATGGGATGGAGGACTTCTGCATGGCATACTTGGATGACATCGCAGTGTTCAGCAATTCCTGGGAAGAACATGTAACCCACCTGAGAGATGTTTTGCAGGCTCCTGGACGAGCCAATCTGACCATAAAGGCGAGTAAATGCCAAATTGGACAGAGTAAGGTAGTCTATCTTGGACATGAGGTAGGAGGTGGAGAGATAAGGCCTTTGCTCAGTAAGATTGAAGCTGTGCAAAATTGGACAACACCTACTACTCAAACCCAAGTGAGAGCCTTCCTAGGCCTCACTGGGTACTACAGGAATTTCATAGAGAACTATGGGACCATAGCTTCTCCACTGAATGTCATCTCCTCGCCCAAATTTCCTAAAAAGGTTAAATGGAATGAGGAGTGCAATCAGGCTTTTGAAAACCTGAAAAAGGCTCTTTGCGAAGCCCCAGTACTCAGAGCTCCTGATACCGCCAACACTTCATTGTGCAGACAGATGCTTCAAATGTAGGGATAGGTGCCATACTCAGTCAACTGGATGGGAAAGGTAGGGAGCACCCCGTTTGCTTCATCAGCCGCAAGCTGAAGGATCCTGAAACAAGGTGGGCAACAATCGAAAGAGAGTGCTTTGCTATTGTGTGGGCTCTGAAGAAGTTTAGGCCGTACTTGTATGGTTCTACTTTTGTCATTCAGACTGACCAACAACCCTTGAGATGGTTAATGCAAATGAAAGGGGAAAACCCAAAACTATTGAGATGGTCGATCTGCCTGCAAGGGTTTGATTTCACCATTGAGCACAGGTCAGGATGTCACCACCAAAACGCTGATGGTCTCTCTAGGATGTATGTCATCGACGAGATGTATGAGATTCATCCAGGAGTGGATTAAATCCTCCTGTCCCTTAGTCTGGGGGTGGGGGGGCGAGTGTTAGGGAGAATTCTCTGTTTAGGCTGAATTTCCTAACCTAGTGAGTCCCCCAGCAGCTTTGCTGGATTTCTGGAGTTTGTTTTTTTCCATCCTGCCAAGAGTGAGACTCTTTTCCTCCCACTCTAGGACATGAATGTGTGTAATTCCTTTGAATGTCAATGTGTTCTATGGGCTATGGGGTCTTTTACTCCATAGGGTCTCATATGTTTTGCCATGTGTGTTACACCGCACCCTACGTGCCGTAACACTGGGGCGTCCTAGTGGACCTCCACCATAGACTCCATACCCGGGGACTGACTTCTGTCTCCCCAGGCATGTAAAGTCACCATTGGCTTTACTAGACCTAAATTTACTAACAGAACTAGTACAAACCATCTTATTGTGGACGTGCTAGTAGGGGTAATTCGATTACTCCTGGATCTGTTACTCGAGGGGGCACTGTCCCGTCCCACCTTGTCGAGTTTTGGCTGGTGGCAGTGGAAACTACTTGTTATGTTCGACCCCGAACATAACCCTATGGGATTCGTCCCATTGTTGGAGATTGATACTTTTCCTCGTTAATCTCTAACGTACCACCGGTCTACTTACCTTAAATAAGTTTATCGGATGGTATTTTCTGCCAGAACTTGGTTTTTAAAATGACGTCTGTGTTCGTCTCTGTGACTCCTAAACCAAAGGTTGAGCCCTTTGTTCCACTTTTGGCGGGCCTCTGTACAGAGACCCTCCAAAGTGGTGCCATTCTGTCTGGGTTACCACAGGGTGTGGGAGGGGGTTTAGGCACCCTGGACCGAGTTGCCTTGCCAACTCCGGTCGCACTCTGGTGTGATTGGCCCAAGTGGTGAGCCTCCCCGCGCACCACTTAGCGAGTGTTGATTGACAGCTAGGCTGAATGAATGGGGGTTTTCTGCATAAAAGCAGGGCTTTTGGGACTGGATCCTCAGAAGTCGCCACAGGACCTAAGAATCCGACGAGGGTAACGCTGAGTCGACCTGCAACGACGACACCTCCGGTGGAGCCCTGCTGAACCGACTCACCACTTCCCAACGACAGAGGAGATCTCCCTGCCGGAGAGTCTCTTCCCCTGACTGGTGGGAACAACCAGTCCCCTTTGCTTTTTCTTTGCCTCAGGACGCAGTGGTCGAATTGCCCGTGCAGAGCACCCCGGCAACCGGATAGCCACTACCCCTGTACCGCGACCAAAAGGTGGTGCCTTGTGACGGAGCACTACGCGGCTGGTCTCTTCCCTGGTGGTGCACCGGACTTCACTTTTCTTCGACGACGAGATCATCTCTACTCTTGGCAAAGACCCGACGTGCATCCACCACCAGGAACAACTGCCCCCGCCGGAGCTGTCTCTCCATAAACAAGGTACCATGTCCGCCTGGCTTCCCTTTCGATCGGTTCGAGTGAGGTGTCTTAATCCTCTCCGTTCCGTTGGGTCGCCTCCAAGCTTTCTCACGTATTGTTCTGAACTGGTTCAATCTGCCGATAACAATTTGCTACAACGACTCGAACGCATTTCCACTAGAGACTTTTTGGGACATATCGTCTTGCCTCTCTCCGAGTGGGCCTGGCCTCTGAACTTTATGATCTATTATGGTTCTTGCCTTCTTGCCTTGCATTTTTCCCGTGAAGTATTGAACTGTGTTGATTTCGTAACCTGCTTATTTTTCTCTCCCGTCCTAACTAATATTAGATTGCCATCTAGGTTGAGGCATACACCTCTGTCTGTAAATAAGTGATGCCGGTAGAACCTAGACTTGTCGAAATATTGTTAGGGGGTTTGATCGTTTCTTCTTCGTAGAGTAATTGTAATTGAATTGTTTGCCGTGATAGTGCCATAGTGTTTTTCATAGATGTTCAGTTATAAATAAATACCTTAATATCTTTACACTGAAGCCTTGTTACGTGTTTGCTTGTCTTACTGTGAAGGATTGTCCTATATTGTATACTCCACATACTGCTTAACTCTTCTTGAGGGAAGTCTGACTGCTCAGCCACAGCTACCAAGTGAATCTGTGTGGTACAGACTGCTACCAAGCGGGTTTACTGCCAAACACCTGTAGTCCTAAATCTTTTGCAGTGGTCCCAGAGGGAACTGCACAGGTTTCCGCCTAACAGTTTGTATCCAATATTGTGACGAGAGACGTAGTTCTGTGTCCCACAAGGCTCAAATGTACTCCAGGGGTGGATAGTACTGTACGCGTAACGCACAGGCACCTCGAAACAAAAATAAATGTGTCCATGATACCAGGATAGCCTCTGGAATAAGAAAAAAGCTGTACGCAATACGCAGTGGCACCCAGCAACACAAAAAATGCATACTCGAACCTCGGAAAGATACCAGAATAGTAAGAATAGTGGCACCCAGAGTAGAAACAAATATGTATACAACACACTGTTAGCCTCGCAATAATCAAAAGTGGATGCGCGGAGGCAAAGCCCCCACCAGACTAAGAAGAACATATGGTTCTTAAAGTGAATGGAATGCGTGGAACCCAAAATGCGCATGTACTCCACTCATCCATCTCGTCCCCTTCGCACACACGTCCGGAGTTGCTTTTACACATACTTATGTATTTCCGAATATGGAGTACACAATGCCTGCGCGCAGCACATGTCACATAAGTTACGCTCAGGGCCTTTCCTCTGTTTACACTTGTCCACACTTTTCTCTGTTTTTATGTGCAAAGTCCCTTCACTTTGTTGTGAGACACGCAAGACCCACGCTCCTGCCTCCATGCCATTTTACCTCCCTCCTCCTGCCCTATGCTACCTCCAACTTTGCCATCTGCTGCTGCCTGTACAGTGTGTGTGCCTGCTGCCCACCTGAAGTTGGTTTGGAGTGCCTGCTGTCCAGCCATTGCCTATGTTCCTGTCTCCGGCCCTGTGAACTCCTCAGCTGCTTTGTTGGACACCCACCATGCCATACCACCACCACCGCTCCACAGCCCAGCTCCAGGACCACCTTGCCCACTCACACCTATCTCGGAGGTTGCCATGTGAGCACCATCATCCTCTGACCAGAGTGGCAACCCCATAGCAGCGAGGCAGAGGGCTGTCAACTTCAGTGCAAGTGAAGATGACATCCTGGTGGAAAAGGTCCTGGAGCATTATGATGCCCTCTTCAACCCTGTGAGGCAACGCGGCAAAGAAGAACGTCAGCAGATCTGGGATGGGATCATGGATGCCATCAACGTGGAGGGGGTGGCAGTCCGCACCTTCAAGACCGTACACAAGCGTTGGGAGGATCTGAAATCAAGGAACCATCGCAAGACCCTGCGATACACCGAGGCTGGTGCTACCACTTACGGGCACTGTGCACGCAGGTGCAGGCTGTCAGGTAACAACATGCGGGTCCTGGAGAGGTTCACTGCATTCCCCTGTTTGCAAGCTACGCCTTTGTCTGGAGTCGAATGGTGAGTAGCCATGTGGTGCACTGCTCTATGGTGCATATGTGTTGTGCATGCACCAGCATGTTGGCAGTGACCCCCTTATGCTTGCAGCAAGTATGTTTCTGAGAAAGATGTCTGCATGCATGCCCGAGACATTGCTCTCCATGTGTGCATTCAGAGATATTTGGATATTAAGTGTGCTCTTACTTGCATTGTGTGTTGTAGTGTTGGCATGCAGACCATGCACATGTAACGTTACTTGTGTCTGAGACGTGCCAGGATGGCAAGTGTGCCAGTTGAGGTAGTGTGGCCCACGTCATGTGCATGCATGATGCTCATGCATATGAGCCCAAAATGGGAATGTGTGATTGGGCATCACTCACACCTGGATGCAACGCATGCATTGGGATGTCCGGCTTAGTCACATTGAAGCATTGCATTTCCCAGGACTATGATGTGATTGGTGATGGCGCTGCTTGGGCCCTCTGAGTTGATGTGTGTGCATGACATTTGTATGTGCTTGGTGCCATGGCATGCTCACATGTGCATGTGCAATTGATGAATGTGAGTATAGCAAACGCAATTGATTGGTTGTGACAGTGGCATGTAGTTTGATGTAATTGTATGGAGTGATGGAGAGGCAGGTGTCTGCAAGGATATGGACTGCCTGTCCATGTGTGTGGGTGTGGAGGTTGATGGTTGTTCCCTTGACAAGTCATGCTCCTGTGAATGTTGGTGATACCACGCTGGCTTTGGTGCAGTTCACTGATGTTGGTGTTCTGTGTCTCCTTTTCCACAGTTGCATCTGATGAAGAGGGCGGAAGCAGTGCTGAGGAGCATGGATGCAGGGATGCCTCCACCAGGCAGTGGCGCAAGACTCAGTCACACCCCTGTGGTAGCTCATCTTCAGGCAGCGATGTGGCTGGGGCAGCGCCATTGACATCGGGCATGGCTGCTGGGGATGAGTCTCAGATGGTGAAGGTGGGAGTGGACTTCTCAGTAGCGGTGGGGCCAGGTGATGCCACACAGGGACCATTCATGGCAGAAGACGCCCTGGAGTCATCCAGGTTGACGGAGGGGGAGGTGGAGGTGGAGGAGGTAGCCTTTGCAGCCCAGCCCATGGGGTCAGGTGGGGGTGTTGAGGTGGGCATGCTTACTGCAGTCCTTGCTCAGGGACATGAGGCTGTGCAGGCCACCATGGAGGTGCCTGTGCAAAATCCAGTCCCTGGGGCATCGAATGCAGCAGTGTGCGCCTGCCAGGGTGCCTCCACCCATTCCCCCCCTTGTTGACTGGTGTGTAAAGCCCAAACCTACCCCCCAACCTGGTGTGTCCATCCGGGATTATGTGCTGCCCCTGCTGGCCGGGTTGATGAGGCATCATTTGTGGTGATGGGCTGACTACTCATAGTCTGCTTGCCCATCATCAAAGTGAGCTATACTGTCTCATGTCCTGGCTTGCAGCATGCCTGTTCCATGGTGGACTCCATGGGCTGTTCACTGCTGCAACCACCTCTTTGTCTTCCTCCTGTGCACCAGTCGTCTTCCCGGGTGCCTTCCGGCCAACATGCCAGCTGGGGCCCCTGTGCACCAGTCCCACCCACAATACCTTGTCTGGTGGAGCTCTCATCAATGCCCGAGGTGGGAGTCCCAGGCACAGCAGCTGAGGTGGTCCTTGTGCCTACCCAGGCACCGACAGGGTCACAGGCAATGGAGGGACAGCAGGCACATATAAGCAGTGCAGGTGCCGTACGCCCCAGGGGGCGGTCATCACTCGGAGGGCGTACCAATGTAGCACGCACTGGGCACTGAGGCAGCAGGTGGCAGAGGAGGAGGCAATTGGTTGCAGGGCAGACCACCAAAAGGAGGCAGGGAGAGTGAGGCAGGAGGTACACGTGGACATGAGGCACAGAATGTCTTCTATGTTCCAGCAGTATAAAGGGAAGATCGTGGCAGAGAGGCAGCGGGCATGGGAAGCAAGAGTACTGATGGGCAGGGCTGGGATTGCTCTACGTCAGGCTCAGAGGTATATTGCCATCCAAGATGGGGGCATGTGACGTTGGACCCAGACTTGGTGGAAAGGCTGAGTGAGATCAGAGAGGAGGACTAGCTCTCTGCCTTTGTACATAGTTATTTAGGTGTAGGTTTCCTTTTTCTGATTATTATTTTCCCCAGAATTTGCAGACTTTCTCGCCCAGTTTTCCATGTATATCTTTCTCGCCCAGTTTTTCATGTATATAGTTATTTAGGAGAAGGGTTTTTATTTAATTTCATATTTTCCCTTGGACTGCCTTTACCTTCATTCCCCCTTTTAATTGTACATATTAATATTCAATACATCTTTCATTTGGTTACATTCCATGCTTCATGCAGTTCATTTGTGTGTTGGCAACTTAGATAGTTCACTTTTCAGCCAGTACATCTCTCCATTGCAAGTCATGTGTCTTGTGGTGTGCATGCATGTGTGTTGTTGTTGCTGTGATGGTTGCATCTGGAAGGATGCATATGTGCCTGACATGTGGGGGTGGGTCCATCAGACGACTGGGTCTGCACTGTATGTTTTCATTTGCATTCACCTGTGCAGCATCACTGTGTGTTTGGCATCAGTGTGGTTGGGGTGGAGGGAGGTGTGCCCACAGTGAAGGTGTTCCATGGTCACGTTAATGCCACATTTGTTTGTCATTGCTGTGTTAAACCCATGTCATGCAGACACACCCACCAGCATGTGCAGTCACACACTGCCTTCTCTTATGTGTTGCTCCACCTCGAATACTGGAATGCAGTAGTGAGCCATGTTTGATCATTTGGAGTGGCAGCACAATTCTCTGGTCTCTGTGACTCATGCACTCTCTGACTGTCCTCCCAGCACCCATGCATGGCCCTGTCATGTTATTGTTCCCTGACAGGTATTTTGCCACCCCTTCCACCCACGTCACTGATGCTCAGGCTGTGATGCACCTGGCCATTGTTTGTGGATATTGCACATTTTCAGTATGTTTACTTCTGTCGTGGGCACACATTCAGTTAGTGTGCTTTGATGCCTTGGCAATGTGCTATGGCCAACATGCACATGCCACTTGGCATTGCATTTACTTGTCACATGTGTATGGGGTGGGCTGATTAAGGTCTGGAAGGGTGTGTCAGCAGATGCTCCAGTCCTGGATGGATCTCCGGTGCTTCCTGTTGATCATGTTTTTGGTTGACATGTTGGTGTTCCACTTCATGGTGCTGGCAGACCACGGAGTTTCCTGTGAGTGGCAGACATGCAGAGGGCTGCCTGGGGCCGTGTCACAGGTGAGGGGGGCTGGTGGATGGTGTCCAGACTGGAGGGGGCTGGTGGGTGGTGTCCAGACAGACTGGAGGCTGCTACCTGGGGGAGTGTCACAGCTGAGGGGGGCTGGTGGTTGGTGTCCAGACAGGAGGGGCTGGTGGGTGGTGTCCAGACTGGAGGGGACTGCCTGGGGTGTCACAGGTGAGGGGGCTGATGGGTGGAGTCCAGACAGGAAGGGGCTGGTGGATGGTGTCCAGACTGGAGGGGTCTGCCTGGGGGTGTCACAGGTGAGGGGGCGGGCTGGTGGGTGGTGTCCAGACAGGAGGGGGCTACCTGGGGGTGTCACAGGTGAGGGGGGCTGGTGGGTGGTGGCCACACAGGAGGGTGCTGGTGGGTGCTGTGCAGACTGATGGGGGCTGCCTGGGGGTGGTGTGGGGCGCAGGTGAGTGAGCTGGTGGGTGGTGTCCAGACAGTAGGTGGCTGGTGGGTGGTGTCCAAACTGGAGGGGGCTGCCTGGCGGGGTGTCACAGGTGAGGGGGGCTGGTGGCTGGTGTCCAGACTGGAGGGGACTGGTGGGTTGTGTCCAGACTGGAGGGGCCTGGTGGGTGGTGTACAGACTGGAGGAGGCTGCCTGGGGGGTGTCACAGGTGAGAGGGGCTGGTGGTTGGTGTCCAGACAGGAGGGGCTGGTGGGTGGTGTCCAGACTGGAGGGGACTGCCTGTGGTGTCACAGGTGAGGGGGCTGATGGGTGGAGTCCAGACAGGAAGGGGCTGGTGGATGGTGTCCAGACTGGAGGGGTCTGCCTGGGGGTGTCACAGGTGAGGGGGCGGGCTGGTGGGTGGTGTCCAGACAGGAGGGGGCTGCCTGGGGGTGTCACAGGTGAGGGGGGCTGGTGGGTGGTGGCCACACAGGAGGGTGCTGGTGGGTGGTGTGCAGACTGAAGGGGGCTGCCTGGGGGTGGTGGGGGGCGCAGGTGAGTGAGCTGGTGGGTGGTGTCCAGACAGTAGGTGGCTGGTGGGTGGTGTCCAAACTGGAGGGGGCTGCCTGGCGGGGTGTCACAGGTGAGGGGGGCTGGTGGCTGGTGTCCAGACTGGAGGGGACTGGTGGGTTGTGTCCAGACTGGAGGGGCCTGGTGGGTGGTGTACAGACTGGAGGAGGCTGCCTAGGGGGTGTCACAGGTGAGAGGGGCTGGTGGGTGGTGTCCAGACAGGAGGGGACTGGTAGGTGGTGTCCAGACTGAAGGGGGCTGCCTGGGGGTGTCACAGGTGAGGGGGGCTGGTGGGTGGTGGCCACACAGGAGGGTGCTGGCGGGTGGTGTGCGACTGGAGGGGGCTCCCTGGGGGTGGGGGGGGCACAGGTGAGTGAGCTGGTGGGTGGTGTCCAGACAGGAGGGGGCTGGTGGGTGGTGTCCAAACTGGAGGGGGCTGCCTGGCGGGGTGTCACAGGTGAGGGGGGCTGGTGGCTGGTGTCCAGACTGGAGGGGACTGGTGGGTTGTGTCCAGACTGGAGGGGGCTGGTGGGTGGTGTCCAGACTGGAGGGGGCTGCCTGGGAGGTGTCACAGGTGAGAGGGTCTGGTGGGTGGTGTCCAGACAGGAGGGGACTGGTAGGTGGTTTCCAGACTGGAGGGGGCTGCCTGGGTGGTGTCCCAGGTGAGGGGCGCTGGTGGGTGGTGTTCAGACAGGAGGGGGCTGGTGGGTGGTGTCCAGACTAGAGGGGGCTGCTAGGGGGTGTCACAGGTGAGGGGGGCTGGTAGGTGGTGTCCAGACTTTAGGGGGCTGATGCCTGGGGGTTATCACAGGTGAGGGGGCTGGTAGGTGGTATCCAGACAGGAGGGGGCTGGTGGATGGTGTCCAGACTGGTGGGAGCTGCCTGGGGGGGGCACATGTGAGGGGGCTGGTGGGTGGTGTCCAGACTGGAGGGGGCTACCTGGGGAGTCACAGGTGAGGGGGCTGGTGGGTGGTTTCCAGACTGGAGGGGGCTGCTCGCTGGGGTGTCATAGGTGAGGGGGGCTGGTGGATGGTGTCCAGACTGGAGGCGGCTGCCTTGGGATGTCACAGGTGAGGGGTCCAGTGGGTGGTGTCCAGACAGGAGGGGGCTGGTGGGTGGTGTCGAGACTGGAGGGGGCTGCCTGGGTGTGTGTCACAGGTGAGGGGGGGCTGGTGGGTGGTGTCCAGACAGGAGGGGGCTGGTGGGTGGGGTCCAGACTGGAGGGGGTTGCCTGGGGTTGTCACAGGTGAGGGGGTTGGTGGGTGGTGTCCCGACTGTAGGGGGCTGCCTGGGGGGTGTCACAGGTGAGGGGGCTGGAAGATGGTGTCCAGACAGGAGGGGGCTGGTGGGTGGTGTCCAGAGCGGAGGGGGCTGCCTGGAGGGGTGTCACATGTGATGGGACTGGTGGGTGGTGTCCAGACAGGAGGGGGCTGGTGGGTGGTGTCCAGAATGGGAGGGAGCGCCTGGGGGGGGGGTCACAGGTGAGGGGGCTGGTGGGTGGTGTCCATGCTGGAGGGGGTTGCCTGGGGGATGTCACAAGTGAGAGGGGCTGGTGGGTGGTGTTCAAACAGGAGGGGGCTGGTGGTTGGTATCCAGACTTGAGGTGGCTTCCTGGGGGTTGTCACAGGTGAAGGGGGCTGGTGGATGGTGTGCAGACTGGAGGGGGCTGCCTAGGGGGGTCACATCTGAGGCTGGCTGGTGGGTGATGTGCAGACTGGAGAGGCTACCTGGGGGGGGTGTCACAGGTGAGGGGGGCTAGTGGGTGGTGTCCAGAATGGAGGGGGCTGGCTGGGCAGTCACAGGTGAGGGGGTCTGGTGGGTGGTGTCCAGTCTGGAGGAGGCTGAGTGGTTGATGTGCAGTAGGGGGTATGCAGCCAGAATGGGTTCTGAGGGTGTAGGGGGGTGGACTCATGTTTTTGCAGGGGTGCAGCCTGTGTTTGCGAGGGAGGGCCTGTGTTTTTGCAGAGGTGCATCCTGGGCTTGCGAGGTGCGGTGTGCGATTTTGCTGGGGTGAAGTCTGGCCTTTGCAAGTGAGGGCCTGCATTTTCGCAGGGGTGCAGCCTGGGCTTGCGAGTTGAGGTGCACTATTTAGCTGGGGTGCAGCCTGGGCTTGCGGGGGAGGGCTCGTCTTCTCACAGGAGTACTGGATGGTGGGTCAGGGGTGGACGCGGAGGCTTGCGCCTGGTTTGGCCTTTAGCTTGCTTTTTGGTGTGCATGGGGGCGTGTTGTGGGCATTCCTCACGCAGCTTGTTTTTACCCTAAGCAACGGCTAGTAATGCACCTTTGAATACAATATTTATTCTGCGACACAGCTCACACAGGGACCTTCTCGGCGCGCGATGCAGCCCTTGCACCATTTCTGCGCCTGATTCCATAAATAGGGCCCTGCGCCATTATGCAAGAATTTTATGTGTTCATATTATCAGCGATCAAACTAATTATAAAACGTCTTGGGAGAATAGCTGAATGCATTTGCTTAATTAAAATGCAATCGAGTGAGTATGGAAAAACGGAAAATTGTATATATACTTTGCTCTGGTGCAAAGGAATGCAGGGAATCCATCGTGCATCAATATTGCTGCTTGCAAGGCGTTTAATAGGTCGGAGTCAGAGCCATGTCAAAGACGTTTCTTTATACTAATGCAAAAATGGAACAGACTGGCCGCAGTACGCGTGTGGCTCACATGACAAGAAACGGGGGGCAATTAATGTGCATCAAGCTTACAATCATCCCCTTTCAGATTGAAAAGAGGAGCCATATTGTTTATCTTTTGCGTATTACATAAACCAGATTTTAAGAAAATCGAGCTGCTCATATTTAATGTTTGCCCTGATGAAAAACTGTTTGCAATATGACTCGATTTAAAACGAAAAGTGTTTAATTCCCCGGCCTTCTGTGCAATGCGCAAGTGGACCTAACACAGTAATAGAGACTCTTGGACACCTCTAGTGGTTGAGGCACCGCCGTCCTCAGCAGTGGCCTGCTTGCCCCTGCTCCTTGTGCACAGAGCGGATGGTCCCTCCTATGGGTCTGGGGCATCCCTGCCTCCATGGTATTCCCTGCTGCATTCAATGTCAGCTGTCAACAACGTGCACGGTAACCCTTTATGTGACGTGGGACGCATGTGTTTGCTACGCATGCTCACTGCTGCCATAGTGCCAGACCGAGCCAGAATTTCCGCCATGTGTTGGTGGGCAATCCGCGTCTGACTGGGTGAGTTTGTGGGTTACACATGTGTCCCGGCAGTGGTGCATGCAGGAAGCCTTGTCCCTCCCATGCAAGGACAGTGGCATAGACACACACACACGCATATGCCCAAGGGCACACGACCACTCGTTCTCATGGCCATGTCCCAGCTGTATTTCCCACCTCCACTGACAGGCAGCGGTTGATTTTGCACACATAGAACAGACAGGTCCGTATCATTTCCTTGGCGAGCTGTGAACATGCTGTGGACCGCTTGACCCTGTCATTCAGGAATGTGATGCAGTGTACATACATGGGCACCTGTCTGGTATGCTCTGAGTCGCATGTATCTGCATCTGCCATGTATACCTATGAGTCATGCCACCATGTGCCACCTGTCCATGCTGTGTCTCGTGCAGCAGACATGGTCTACTGGTGTGTGTGGCTGCCATGATTGTCTTTGCATCCATCCAGGGGCTGACTGTTGGTATTGGCTGAGTGTGTTGGCTTTGAGTGTACATATATATACATGTAACACATAAAGGCTGATGAATGTTCACCATAATGATATTTTCATTGAGTGTTATCAGGTGTTAGTTTGTCTACTGAGGCCTAGACTTCTGTGTGACTGAGTCCAATCTGCACACCTTGTGTCTGTGTTTGCATGACACATATTTGTGTGGGGAGGAGAAGAGAGTGGTGAGTCTGAGGTGGGTGTAGGGGCCACTTCCTGGGCATCTCACATCATCTTTTGGCCTGTGGCTCAGCCTGGGATGCCGGGGAGGCCAAGCTGTCCTCTTCAACAATTGATTGTCTGCCTCCTGTCTGATTGGTACTCTGGCGAGTGGTTGGCCTGTGTGCAGATTGTGGCGCATGAGGCGGGGTGCTAGTGATCTGCATGGCCCTGTCCACCATCTCGGTTCTCCTCATGCATGTGCTGGGCATCGTCAGCAACTCGTCAAATCTGCCCGACACTCCCAGCTGTGCCTCAGTCGCAGTGTTCAAGGATGTACCCAACCCAAATATGTTTCTGTTAATGTCTTTGCCTGTCTGGTCGATGGCATCCAGTTGGCTGGACCAATGCAAACTCAATGCTAATCCTAGCCTGCATCTTGCGTAGCACTCTATGGCTGTCTAATTAATACATGCATGTATAGGTACTATATGTATAATCATTTCGATTTTGCTTGCCTTACACAATGTCATTCAACTTGCTACTATATACTAATTTATGATTGGCGTAATATTGTCGTCTCAGCTGTTCTTATGAAATTGTTTGTATACTACCGCTGCCTTTATCTTGGCTGACTTACATTTTGTATCTGTAATCTGCTAGACTGACCGGACAGTGATTGTTTATGCAAATCGTTTGATATCTGATTATCTTGGTACCCACACTTCACCCTGCCCTGTTGTTATTGGCACCTACTTACTACAACCCATTAGCCTGCCACAACTTCTCTCTCATCCTGCACCACACCACCGCCTAATATGCCTATGTACTACCGATCTCTATCCACACCAATGTTAATTGCAGCACCAACTTCACTTGCTTGGTCACCTAACCCGAGTACCTTTGCTCATCAACGTACGATCAACTCCCTGAGTCTCCTGGCTTCACTTATCTTTATGATGTCAAACCTAGCTAGCAGTACCTCTGGTCACTGCCCTATACACCAGCTACACTTGTCCCTAGACCACACATCAGGAAAGTATATTAATACCAACCCATTGTCTAGCATCACAACCAGGCCCGGCTCCAGGTATTTTTATCTGGGTGGGCCAGGTTTGTCATCAGGGGGGCCCAACTTTTCTCAGATCCGTGATCCGCCGTAAAATGTCTTCCTGGATCTTAAAAATCCATTTGCCCTTAATTTGGTTTAGTCTGTTAGACTTCTTTATAAGCTAGGTTGTTAGGACCAGGGTTGACACATTTACGTGCAAGACTGCTTGAATGTCTGATAAAGATGTTTGTTAGGATTGCACTCCCTGACAGATTTAAAGCAAATGGATTCTTGGGCAAGGCTGGCAGGTGGTCCCAGGTAGGTGAGGCATGGGTGTGGAGCTTATGGTGGGAGTAGTTAATCGCTATCATGAGTGCAACAAATGTTCTGTTTTTTAAGTTGTCTTTTTCTACTATTGGAGCTGTATGTTTAGGGGTATAACTTTAGGGGTATAACTCTGGCTGGAAACACCCTGTTCACCTCACCAGGGTTTGCTGACATGAGTTGATTTGTCCAGGTTCACACAATTTGTTCAAATGTGAAATCTACTCTCACCTTCCACCTGCTTATTCTTACAAAATCACAGGCTCTCCTTTAGTACCCCTTCCACAGTCTTCTGCTCTCTTCTTCCATGTGCTACTTTGTTTCCTTCCATAAGCTCCCACACTACTTTGACCTTCCCCTGGCTACTCACTTCATCTTCCATATCTCCATAAGGAAAACGATTGCCAATGCATGAAAAATGAAAGATGTATACTTCAGAACCCTTAACAAGAGTTTGAGAGATGGATCACGATTAATCATGCTCTAAGACACGTCTTGTACCTTTTTTCAACATAATGTTATAATTGATATAAATAAAACAGTACAGAGCAAAAGAAAAGGAGAAAGAATAGTGTGGCAATATCACCCCCTGTCACCTTCCATAGCTCACCCTGACTAGCATTCCCATTTACAATCACTCCCACCTACCCCACCCTTTCCACTCCATGTCTTCTTGGCCTGGCTGGGGCGAATCGAGGATGATGCCAACTCCTTCTCTGCAGGGGCTGAGCAGCGAGACCCCCAGTCCTTATGCCATCTAAGATAGTGTGCGCTCAACAATACCTCCCCGAATACTGTGGCTACTCCCAGAAGGCCAAATAGGAGGTGAGTGAGGTCCAGCTCTTTTGTGGTGAAAGACAGTCCTCCTCCACCTCGATAAATATTGAAGCCAGGAAAAGGATATTTTGTTTCTTACAAATGACATTTTGAAGCACAACATTGTATTTTTTGTTGCAATCATGCAGCTAATTTTTATTGAATTGAGGGTGTGTGGGAGTGCTAGCATGCAGGTGCGAGTGCGATCAGGAGTTAGACAGTGCAGGTTGAGGGGTTTCCGGCCTCTTGGTATCAATCCCAGTTAAATGTGGCAGGGAAGAGGGGTTGCCGCTCCCTTGCCACCCCCTATACATCATTGTCTGGTACATACTGTTTACATACTGTTTATTGTAGTGAAGCAGGTTCCAGGCTTACTTAGGTTACAATTTAGAGGTTTATTACCAGTTCTTTAGTTACAGTTACATAGGATATAAGGAAAGATAAACACTAGCTCCCATGACCCAGGCAGAGGAGATCTAACTGCCTAAGTGTGGAACCCTCAACATAAACATTCTCACATTCACACATCAACATTCCAGATGACATCACCAGCTCACTGCCAAACCAGACAGGCACTGTATGACATTTATAATATGCAATTGCAGTGATGACTTCTTATTTGACATTTACTTTGCTATTGAATGTCACAATTTTGATCAATAAATGTGGCCTTGTATTTTCCAAAGAAAGATGTGTGTATGGGCCTCATTAGGACCCAGGCGGTAAGGGGTTTACGGCGGCGTAAACAGCGCCGACCCTTACCGCCTGATTCCGAGGTCCCTTAGCGCCATGGAGGATTTAACACCTGCTTTTAGCAGGTGTTAAAATCCATGGCGCTAAGGGACCTTGTTGTTAATTACGCCAACGTAATTTACGGTGGCGTAATTAACGCCTTCCCCACTCCCATTATGCCCTATGGGGCGAAAATGGGAATGGGGAAGGGTAAATGGGTTAATGGGGACTTACCGCCCCGCCAACCTCGGAATGGGGCGGTAAGTCCGCCAACCACCATGGCGTAAACGTAGTTTACGCCATGGTGGTAAAGGTACGACCCAGGCGGTAACTCACCGCCTGGGTCGTAATGAGGCCCTATGTCTCCTTGGCTGGCCCTGATCCCTGCACTGCCCATCTATTAAACCATACTGCAAACTGAATCACTTCTAGGGGATCCTAATTTTGGCAAGAAAGCACACAGTAACATTAAATGATTTAGCCAGAATTACACAATTTGGTGAAATAGTAAAGCCAGAATTTGAGCCTAGCCTGAAATTTAGGTACTTGACCACAGATGTTCCCAGCACAAGTTGGTACAAATATGTATTGAAGTTTGGTTTTAAATACCTAAAATATTACAATGCTGAGTCTTTGCACAGAACTTACTTTTTGTACAGAATTTGAAATGGTACTTATACCCTGCTTACCATAGCTGCTACTCTGTATATAAAAGAGACTTAAAGTGATAGGGATGATTTATAGAAAAACCTTATTGTTATGAATTGCATACTTGTATACCAATGATTGAAAGCCATGAAAATGAAAGGTTGGGTATTATTGTAAATTTCTGTGTTCGATTTTTCTCTTTACTTTTCGTTTTCCATTTATTTTGTTTCTTTTTCTTACTTTGCTAACTTCTTTTGTAAAGGTTTTTAATAGACCATAAACAATAAAACATGATAAGACTAATGTGTATACAGATTACTTTAAAAATGCGCAAGTCACATGATAAACCAACCTGACAATGTGTTCATCGTTGTAGAATCGGGTTGTTGAAAAAGAGCATTGGGGACATTTTGTTTTGAATCCTAAATTGCATAGAGGGAACCACTCCTGTTTGCACTTCTTTGCAAAAGGGCCCCTACAGGAATTCAAATTGTTTCCACAAAGTACTGGAAAAGTAAATAGCAAAACATAGGCAAAATCGCCTTTTCATTTCACTTTTACACTATGTGTCTGGAAAAGTGTAAATCTCTCCCACAATTAACAATTTGGAATCTGCTTGCTTTTACCAATAAAGCTACAATCATAGGTGGTACTTTTCCAAGCCCTGTGGAGTGGAAAAAGTGGCAGTAAAATGCTTTGATTGTAGCTCTATTTTCCCCGTCCTGATTGGAAGCATAAAAGCTCCAGAATGCCAATTAATGAGAATTTACAAAAAAATCCCATACAGACACAAAGTGAAATAAAATGCATAACAAAGTCATTTTTTCACACAGTTTGTATTGTTCCCCCATCATTTTAATCACCCAATAATCACACCTAAATAGCTTATTAAAAGCGTAAATCATTTTTCGAAAGAAATACCTTTCCCATCACTTCCTATTTTAAATAATCTGCATCTGAGACATGTTAAAAAGATACAGCCTCAATGGAAGCACCTGTGCAGCCCTTACTGACTTTGAAGGGAGAAAGGTGGAGCAGGGGTGCCCCATGGGCATTTGTCCCTTGTCGGACTGTCAAATCCACCTCTGATTGCACTCTGCAGGAAATATTTCGATACCCTTTTTTATGTTTTACAGATGTGCACCGTTTATACTTTTCCAGAAACATATTAAGAAAGGCTCTTTTCTTGTGTTATTTTCAAGGTTTCATGATCAATCTTCTGAGAGCCAAATGTTTATTTGGGGGAAGTGGGAACAATCCTCCAGTCCCGCCCCTGACCCCCTCTCACTGCCTATACACCTAGCAGTCATATCATACTTTTCAAACAAGACCCACAATACAAATTATGTATTCAGTTTGCATACAAACATTGTTAAATGCTACTCCAATAGTGTGATGTTATTAAGGAGGTACTCATCTGCCCATTTCATGAAAAGTTCTGGCCAGGCAGACTAGGCTTCCACACAAAGATGCATACTATATAGGTCAGAACCCCACTGGTAGGTATGCATGAGAAGATGATCTGAAGTTGGTCCATACTTGCCATCCTTGCCTTGATATGTTCAGGTAGGTTCTTGTTGGACCAACTCAGTGAGGTGCAGTTTGAGTACCTATGTGTTGCAAACAAGGCCCCCACATCAGAGCATATATACATTCACTTAGGGGGATTTGCTGAAACCAACACACATCGGCAAAGCCAACAGTTGGGGCTTTTGAATACACATGGGAAAGGCATTTGCCTGGCACTGCCATAAGGGTACCACCTGGAAATAAGGTGAGGACATCTAGAAAATGGTGTGAGTACCTAGGCATTTGATATCATTGTCTGGCAAATGCCTGTGTAATACTTATACACATGTCAAAACGGTTGGCTTTGCGATTGCTTGTTTCAGGATTCCAGTGCAAGGAACAGATGCAAGCACACCATGTTCCTTTTAAATCTACTGGCGGAAAGCACACCATGTTAAGAGATTTTATTATTGCAACAGGAGTGCATTTACAGAGGCAATTTAACTTTTTGACAGAGCTTGTTCAAAGAGTACCCAAGAGGGTATGTTTCATCAGAGAGGGGGCAGGTAGTTGGTGGGAATACCATAAGGATTAGCATGGCAATCGATGGGTTAATGACCAAAAACATCCATTTAATGTGTGTCCTTCCTAAGATACTTTCTCCATCCTACCTGTGGTCCAATGCAATTGTTCTGGCTTACACCCAATAGCCTACTTCAAAGCCTTACATCAAATCACTTTGATTTTACTACACTCTCCCCCCCAGAATTACTTTTTTCTTACTACCAACCTTACTGTTTCACTTATACTCAAGTAGTTCATGCAGCAGAATATATACTTTGAATGGATTTTGTAAGAGCCCTCAATCTGATGGATGTAAATCTCTGAATCAATCTTAAGTACTGGCATTGCTTTGGTCAGGCTTCCATACCGTTATTTACAAATCAGCCTTGGCCTCCCAGCCACTAATATGAGCATCCCTGTCCAAACTGCTGGACCACAAGGCCTAAAAAGATTTGCGGAATCTTGTGTTCCAGTGAATGTAATTTGTCAGTGTCCTCAGCTGTTTATGCACTTGGTATAGAAATCTGTGTCCAAGCATCATCATCTGCCATTTATTGCTTTCTACAGTGAACCATCTTATTAGGCATGATTGGAACAACAGTTATATAGTTATATTCCCACACATAAAGATCTACTTTAAATTACATAAATCAACTTGATAGGTTTGACACAATAGCTACCTTATAAATGAGAGGTTTGAAATGTAACTAAGATTAAAAGTGCAGTTAGAAAAGCAAGGCAGGATCTTGCTGGACAGTTGTACGCTGACTACTTGACCAAGTGTGCTACCTTTCTTAGAGGTGTAAATGTCCCTACATATCCCAGGTAATTTCTGCTTTAATGGCTGTGGGGTGTAAATCATTGTCTAGGGCAAGAAAACAAATCCTGACCGGGCTGCCTGCAGTGCAGCTCCTCAGAATGCTAATTGCGAAATCCCCACTAGTCTCCCCCACTTACACCATTGGTCCCAGTGGTGGTTAAATTGTATTTAAATGTTTATTTTTATTGCCTATAGATCAGTGTTCAAAGTGTATGAAAAGAAGTAGTGGAACTATGTTCCCTGCTGTCCTGCCCTGCTCCTCACAAACCCCATCGCACAATCCAAGCCCCCCAAACAAACAAACCTGCTGTTTTAGGGAACATTCAGTGCAGTACACTGAAGTGCACGTTTCTACTTCTTCTGACACTTTTATTGTAAAATGGAGCCATTCCGGAATGGTTTCTTTTTAAAATAAAAGCATAGGAACACTAAAACTTAATTACAAAAAGTAGAGGAGCACCGCTCCCAATCGCTCCCGCCCACTGCAACCACTGGTATAGATAAAATACATTCAATATTTTGTAGAAGAAAAAGGAAGAAAAGGAAGAAAAAAACATCACCCCTGACAAGGCCTTCTTTCTAGGGGGGGCCAGGGGTTGGCCTTGGGGTGGCCTGGCCCACCTTACCCCCCTTCTGGAGCCGGGCCCTGATCACAACCCCCCTTCCAATCCTTATCTAAACTCTCCCGCCTTATGGCTAGAACATTTTGCCACTAAACTCACACCTAACCAACCTTGTGCGTTGCAACTAAGAAACACTAGATTGGGCACGAGAATCCCTCGTGCAGCCTACCACATACAGAAGCCTTGCACTTCTGCTGAACTTCCATCTAAACTTAGTCAGAGACTATATGTGCCGACCACCCCTTCCTCCACATCCACGCCTGACCTCTCAATCATCACACCTGAGGATAGGGTGATTAGAGGCACCCTGGTTAATGCAACGTCAATTGCTGCCCACGCGCTGGACATTGCAGACCTTATCATCACTCAAGATTTAGATCTTCTAGCCATATCTGAGACATTGCTACATGCAGCCTCTGGCCCACTTCTCTCCCTCACCTTACCCCCAGGCTAGACCATCTCCAGGTGCGACCGTGACACCACTCAATCGAGAGGCGGCGGTGTCGCTTTCATCCATAAAATTTCACTTGGCCTCAGAGCGATGCCCAACCAACAAATCCCCTCGGCTGAGTTACTCTCTGTTAAACTTCCCATCTCTCCCAACCAAACTGCCATTCGGCACCTCATATACAGACCACCCGGCCCTACTGCCAGCTTCTCTGATGACATCTCATCCCTACTAGTAGACAAATCTAAAACTAAATCGCAAATTATCTTACTCAGGGATCTCAATTGGGTTTCAAAGACCCTAGTGAACCCTCCGCAGCTGATCTCGCCAAAACCTTGACAGACTTGGGCTTCATTCAACACATTCAAGAACCCACCCATATTAAGGGGAGAACACTTGACTGGTTAGTTGAATCAAACTGTAACATAAGTATACAGTCCATTTCACCTTGCGCTTGGTCAGACCATCAAATTATCACCTTCAACATAAAAGCTATCCAACGTACTAAACAGGTCACTGCACCTGCACTACATACTAGAAATAAAAAGGACATCACTTGTGATAAATTACTTCCACTTATCCTTCCCTCCCTCAACAAAGCTTCTGTATCTTGCTCTGACTCTGCTACTCTAATTAAGACCTATAACCACACTGTACTTAAAGCAATGAACTCCATTGCTCCTATTAAACTTAGGAAATCTAAACCACACGCACATCTTAACTCATGGTTTACACTGCATTTGAGAGTGCTACGTAAAGAAAAACACAATGCTGAAGCTCGCTAGAAAAGTCACCAGTCTGACACTCATAAGGATAGCCTACTCTTAGCTTCCCTTAACTACGAAGAGGCAACTATCCAAGCAAAAAAAGCTACTTACAACATGCGCATCTCGAAGGCAGACTCCAACACTAAAGAATTGTTCAAGATTCTAAAAGAACTTGAATTCCCTGAACCTACACCTGATTCATGCATAAAAGATAGCACTTGGTGCTCTAACACAAAAAAACACTTTCTTGACAAAATTACCACCCTCCAAACTAAAATCAAAGCCAAGCAAAATTGCCTGCAGTCTCAACAGCAACTGACTGCCCCTACAAGTGCAAATTCCCGAGCCGTCCACATTCACAAACCATTCAGTTTCTCTCCAATTACCATCGCCGAAGTTGAAAGTATTATTAACAAACTTAAGCCATCCAACTGCCAGGGTGACACTTGCCCAGCCCCCATTATTAAGGAGACTTCCCACGAGCTAGCCCCATTCATCACTGCCTTTATAAACACATCATTCAAATCGGGCCTGATAACTTAAAAGACGCCTGGGTCATCCCCTTGCTCAAAAAACTATCACTAAATCCCAGCATACCAAAAAATTACAGGCCCATCACCACAGTCCCTTTTATGCTGAAGATACTTGACCGAGCTGGCTACTTGCAGATTCAGAACTACCTGGAAGTCAATAAACTCCTGGGCCTTAGGTAATATGGTTTCCGACAGAGACACAGGACTGAAACTGCCCTCATTGATCTTAAAACTCAGATTGAGGTGCTGAAAGACAATGGGAAGCTGGCTTTGCTACTTTTATTAGATCTTTCAGCAGCCTTTGATTTTGTCAACCACCAAAATCTCTGCAACCACCTTAAATCAGATGCCTACTTCTCAGACTCTGCCACTTCCTGGATTAGATCCTTTTTAGATAACAGATCTATGAGGGTATTCTCCCTGTCAGCATCTGCTGAGCCCTCTCCTATTCATTGTGGTGTCCCTCAAGGATCTTGTGTGTCACCAACACTTTACAATGTGTTCACCAAACCAATCTTCGATGTCCTTGACTATCTGGGTTTCACATACAAAAATTACGCTAACGACACCCAGATACTCATCCCCATTACCGGTGACTATGCAGTGGACTCCAAATCTCTGAATGACGTCTATACTGTTATTCGAGCATGGATGGCGCAACACAAACTCTGCCTCAATGATAAGACAGAACTCCTTATCCTAGGTTCCCACCAACGTCTTAACAAACTCGCCCCGTCCTGGAAGTCATTTATCATCGACGGCAACACCATTAAGGTATCTAAGGATACCAAAACCTTAGGAATATACCATGACTCGACGTGATCTCTGTCCAGACAAACTAATGCTGTTAGATCAGCATCTGCCTATACCTGCAAACTTATCACAACTTTAAGACCCTTCCTAATCACGGCTAACTGGCCAGAACCTTCATCATGTCCAAGATTGATTATTGCAGTGCCTTGTATCTAGGGACCAGCCAATGCAATCTAAACAAATTACAAGTCATTCAGAACAACGCCATTAGAGCCGCAGTAAATATCCCTAAAAATCAGCACATTTCTGACCTTAGACTTAATCTACGTTGGTTCTCTGTTGCACAAAGAATTTCACTGAAAACGCTTGCCCTCACGCACAAGTGCCTAGCAAATCAGGCTCCTCCCTAACTGGATAGCCAACTTACCCCTCACACTGCTACTCGCCCTCTCAGATCTGCCCAAATTCATAGCCTCTCCATTCCTAGATTTAAGCTACGGAAAGCTGGCAGGGTGAGCTTCCAAGTCCTAGCCATTAAACTATGGAATACCCTCCCTAACCATATCAGACCCGAGCCTTCTTTCCACACCTTCAAGCGCAATACCAAACTGTGGCTCACAGCTCAGGACATTTGAGGCATCCCATCACTATACTTGTTGCTCCCTATGTCTGACCTACATTGAGACTTTACCTTGTACCCACTTTATGTAACTGTTAAACATAATTGTATCATTAACCAACTCACATATCACTGTACTTGTACAATACTTACGATGCCTGTAGACACCATTCTGTACCTTTACATTATATGTCTGTAAACCTTTACTGCACTGTACTTTCATATATGCTATGTATGTAAACTACCTCTCTGTAACAAATATCTTATGACATGCGCCCAGATGCCTTTGGGCTAGGCGTGCTATATAAAAAAACAAAATACAAATACTCCTGCGAGCTTCTGTGTTATACTGCATCCAACCTCAGCCACGGTGTCGATTATGAGCCGCTGCTGCTGCAGGAACACGCACAGCCACTCAAGTTGCTCCACCCCTGGTGGCCCCACAGGCTGTGGTGGTGTTGATGTAGCCTGAGGCTGGGCTCTGAGGGAAGAAGTGGCTCGAGCCCAGGCAGTTGGTCATGGCACGGGTGAGGCAATTGTTGAGAGTGATGGCGAGGGGAGGTGATCTGCATGGAGTCTCCATTGCTGGTGTCATCCTTCTATACCTCGGCCTGCACGAGGGGCAGTCATGCTGTCCTCTGTCAGCACCTCTGCCATTGCCTCTTCAGCAGGTGGAGTGATCGGGAGACCTATGCACCTGTGTGCCACTGGTGACTCTGCATGTCACTACTCCTGTGTAGGGGAGATGTGTTCCCCAAGTCCTCCTCCTTGGCAAAGTGGAAGGAAAAGGTGACATGTCAGTCCGAGGCTTAGATGTGATGCATGCTGATGAGTGGCATTACTGATGCCAGATAAGGCATCTTCCCATTGCAACATTGGCCCACTAATGCCGCCCATGTATGCATGACCCCGTAAACATGTTCCTCTGGCCCTTGGTGGTGAGTGGCGCATGTATGTGCAAGGTGGCAATGTGTGGGGTGTTTGTGTGTGTTGCTATGGAGCCAGCCCCATGATTCATTGCATGTCTATGCATGCAGGTGATGGTGCATTGCATGTGTTGATGTGTCCTGTGTACGTGTGGCTTTGCATCTAATGCTTGTTGGTGGTGTTGGTGCTCATGCGGGGTGGTTTGGGATATGTTGATTGGTGCCAGTGCACAGGTGGCACATGTGGCAAGGTGGAATGCACCCTTTGGTGGACCTGACACGTCCACGTGGCTGGGGTGTGTGTTTGTGTTTTCAGTGGAGTCAGGAATCCATTTATCAGAGGTGGTGTCATGTGCTGTGTGGTATGCTGGCTTGTGTGTGTCATGTGTATGTGTGTTCTGTGGATGTATGTGTCCAAGTCCATTTGTGATCTTGGCCTTTGGCATGTCCTTCATGCCGTAGGACGATGTGGTGTACTGACAATGGTCATGGGTCATGGCCTGCGTGCGTACATGTTGTTTTGCCTCAGACCTGGTTGTTTGGATTGTTCATGTGCTGCTTGAGTGTGTGCTGTGAATGTGGGTGGGTACGCAAATGTGATGTGCTTACCATGGACGTCTGTGACTGTCGCTGTGCCTCGTAGGCCAGTGCACACCTCCTGCAGGGATCAGACTCATGGTCTTCTCCTCCCTGGGCATCAGTCACAACCTGGGGCCTGGTGGTTCTCCTCCGGAACCATGGGCCAGGTGTAACTTGGTATACTTTGGTTTGACCCTCAACTTCTCATCCAACCACTTCTTTTTGAGTTCCTCCTAGGTGCGTGCTCGATGCCCAGGGCATTGTCCTGCTCTGTGAACCTGAGCCTGTGTGTGTGTCACTGGCTCCACATGGTGTGGTATCCAGGCATCCAGAGCATGTGGGTCTGGTGTCTGTGGATGAACTCCACTATCAGGTCCACCTCACCTTCAGTGAAGTTCATCTTGCCCTCAACCTCCTTTGCATCTTCCATCTTGCTGGACACCATGAACTATGCGGCAATTGGGGCTACATGAGTATGATATTTATTGTTTGTCAAGGGTGGAGATGTGGGCAATTGAGTCTGATTGACCGTGTGCTGTGTCACTTGGGTGTTTCAACAGGTTTTGTGACTTTCATGTGGTCAGTGGTGGATCTTTTTCCTAGTGTGCACATTGTTTGCTGATTCTGGGAGCCATGTGTTGTTGATGGTGTCACATGTATGGTGAGGTTGCTGTGAGCGTTCTGTATGTTTGTGTCTTAGTGTGTCTTGGAATGTGTCTGTGTCGCAGTGTGATGTGTTTGTCCTGTGGGTGCTGTGCGTATCTTTAATTGTGTTGGCTATGTTGGCATTGTCAAAGCGGTTCTAATGTACATCTGCAATTTGGAGTATGTTGCACTATTCTGTGTTGAAATGTCCGTATCGGGATGTAATGTGCACGTGTCGATGCCATGCATCTTGCATTGTTTCTCTCTTTCTTGGCTATGTGGTATGGGCATTACTAAGGTGTGTCCAGTGAATTGTAGGCGTATTGGTGGGTGTTTGTCTATTTTTGGTGGGTGTGTCCAGTTATTTGGGGGTGTATCAGTGTCGTAGGAGTCGCAATGGATGTGACAACCAAAGTGTGCAAGCAAACCTGGATCCTGGGAGATGTGTGTGAATTGTCGTAAGTTTAATCATGATGTTTTGGTGTAAGTGTGGTGTGGGATGCAGGTAGGTGTGTGGATTCACACGGTGACAGTAGGGATGTTTGGCGAAAGTGTGTGAGTGCAAAGGAAAAGCATTTGCGGGTAGTATGTGCACATGTTTGTCATGTTTGACTTAAGTTTTTATTGCCGTGCTCACTTAAGCTGGCATGTGTTCCGCCGACAGACGTTATGTCGGGTGCATTTGGACAAACGTGTTTTTTCTTAGTGAATCAGACTTGTCCAATTTTGTGCACCGTTTGAGATACGCTGAATTTCCGTTTCTGACTTGTTCGCTGATTCGGAGGTAACTTAAACTGCACGTACAACTAAATGACTTTTATCGTAACTTATGCACAAAAGTCCTAGTTAGCAAATCGGGCCCAAAGGTGTTTATATTACAATTTGGAGAACCTTTAATTGGTATTTTTCAAAAAGCTATCATACATAAAAAAATGCAATTGGAATTTTTCAAATGTACATTTTATTTTTACATTTGACTATTTTTCAAAGGTTCTTTTTAACATTGGAAGAAAGAGACAGCTTTAAGGTGTAATAGTGATGCCGTCACAAAAATGTACACAACTACATACAAAACAATAAAAACAAACATTCTTATATTGTATTTAAATATATTATAAAACAACAATTTAGAAAATTAAATAGTACTTTAAAACATGTTACATACAGGTTCACAATATATATTATATTAATGTTAATAAAACATAAGTCTACTTTTATATACATGCTCAATTTCTAGTGATTTTCGTAATGATACCCAAAATTGAACTAGTACATAAAAGTATTCATATTATAACTTGGATTACCTTAATTGCTATTTTTCAAAATGCTAGTATACATAAATGAAATCTAATTGGAATCTTTCAAATTTAAAAAAGGGCGTAGTCTGATGAAGAGTCTTTGGGAAGTGACTCTGATCAGCATTATTCAGTGTGTTGAGCGTGTTCCTGTTTGCTACAACAAGGAAGTGTGCCGGAGAAAGCATAGTCCTCTTTTTGCATCTGCACCATAAATACCGTCTGACACCGCGGAGTGGCAACACAAAGTCTGCTGAAGAGTCTTTGGGAAGTGACTCTGATCATCATTATTCAGCGTGTTCAGCGTGTTCCTGTTTGCTACAACGAGGAAGTGTGCCATAGAAAGCTTAGTCCTCTTTTTGTATCTGCATCATAAATACCATCTGACACCGCGGAGTGGCCACGGAGTCTGCCGAAGTCTCTTTGGGTCTTCGGGCTCTTTGGCTTGCCCGGCACGGCTCTTAGGGGTCCGCCACCATCTGCTATCTACCCGGAGGTGATTGGAGCAGTCGCTGGAGAGAAGCAACATTAAGGAGCTCTCAAGGAGTTGCATAGGGACACGCGAAAGTGAGCTGGGAGTTCGGGGGTACATAACGTGCACAAACAGAAGTCTGACATTCTTTTAATTTCATTTTTACATGGCATGGTACGACACGCAAAAAACTGGTTAACAGCTGATTACTCACTCATCCCTGTAAATCTTACGAAGTTTCTGAATTAGCTTGGTTAGCCGCAGAGGATAAAAGTGGCTTTCAGAGGATCCTCAAATTGCATTTTCATTGGGACTCTCATTTGTACTGACCGGTACTTTGCCTCAGGTCCATCTGCAAAGAAGTCCAAACGAATAAATAGGGATAAGCGAGGGGCATATTTAACGCTTGGACAATATTTATCAGGATTAATGGCGAGAAAGGTTTTGTAAATATTACCATTTTCATATTGACAGCAAATAAAAAAACATCCTTGCAAACTAATTTGGCTCCAGGAATTTATCAAGAAGCCAATAGGCGATTGCCTTAAGACAAACATCGGAAAAGTCCTGTTGTCATACCAAATCAACAAGCAGCCTTTAATGAAGCTGTGTGCAAGGCTGCAATGGATGACAACAGAAATCCGGAGTGGGACGGCTCTTACGTGGGAGTAATGGCTGCAAAGGGGGCAGAGATACCGCAGCAGGTTCCAGATAGACCAGCACATACTCCACATGTCCAAACTAGAGCGCAAGTACATGCCCATATTCCCCATTATTCAGAGACCTCCTCAAAAATATCCCAGTTGTGGAAGCGGGGTCTGGAGTATATGATCACTAGGAACAAAAATTCAGAGAAAGATCGATGAGCACTTTTCAAAGAAAAAGAGCTGGAAGTCTAAATGACTTAGACGAAGAAGTAAATCCACCCCCTTTAAGAGAAGGACTTCCCATCCATGAAGGGGGGGGGCAGTCTAAAGAGCGAATAGGAGAAGGAGGGAATGGGAGCAATGAAAACAGGGGAAATGAGGTGTCACAAAATAGTGTCCAGCGAATGGAGAGCCCACTCAATCAGAGAGAAGTCGACCTCAAGCATATGAGAAGTGAGGAACAAGCAAGTGGATTGAAGAATCCAGTAATCGCTATGGATCAGACCGATAGCATGCAGACAAACGATGCAACACTGTCGACTTTGATCTTTGTTCTGAATTCTCTAGTAACAGTTTCCGAGCACCTAAAAACAGAGGGGCAGTCCCAACCAGGGATTCTTCTTGAATTAACAAAAGAGACAGCGAATTGCGAAACTTCACTGGTGGGGGTCTTCCAACCTAATTAATTTAACCGTGATTCCAACCCTAAGAGACTCCAGGATGGAGCTGGTCAAGCAGGGACTGGATCTCTCTGCAATCCAAGTCTCCCTTGACAGAAAGAATAACGAAGAAGGGGCTTACTCCACTATGCTTCAAGAAGTTTTGAATCAACAAGAAAAACATATACAAAAGGGGGCTTGAAAAGATGAGGAAGAAAAGAAGGAAGAGTCGCAAAATCTTTTTGATGATACCCCCCTATCCAAGTCAACTCTGGAGGAATTCAGAAGACTCGCATTTATGGTAGAGGGGCGGAAGAAAGAGGAGAACATCATATACAAGAGGTATTAGAAGGGACCCCCCAGGAGCAATAAAGCCCCATTCAAAGTTGGACAGAGGTGGGGAAACATCACTATAGAGGCAGAAGGAAAGTAAAGAAAAGAGCAGCAAGACAGAGGTGCACAACCACATTTCCAATAGTCCTTAGGAAAAATCAGAAAAATCAGAAAAGTGTGATATTAAATGCAGCAGAAACAAATACTCCATCTTAGGGTACCCTAAAATCAGGTCAAGAGGGCGACCAAGTGGGGAAGGACAAAAGGAGCCCTTTAGAAACATCAAAGGGGGACTCAAGAGATGCCCTTTCAGTAGGACATCAGGAGGGGCTTGTAAGCACCAAGGACAAGACCTCGAAGACCATAAGTGGGGGAGATACGCCTCAACTAATTGAGATCATTAATGTGAGCGTGGGGCAGCAAATGGACCCACAAGAAACATATGTGGAAGGCGCAATTGGCCTGGCAACTGGAGCCACAATTGTTCCCACCCCATTAAACAAGTGGCCTACGGAAGGATTGGTAGGTTGGCTCCGGCCCACCGTGCTGCCTACAGGTCCGCCATGGGCTCCAATTTTCTTGAAGAAAAAAAAAACTTCTACGCATGCGAAAGTAAAAAATATTGTAAATGACATCTCAAGCAAAAGACTAGCTCCAATCTTTCTAAAACATATGGGCATGGAGCTAGCAAAAGCTCCAGTGGCTGTGGAAATTAAAACTGGACAGGGTACAACCACTGTGCTTCATGAAAAGGCAAATGGCACTGGAAAGGTGAGATCACTTGTGACATCTGAACTGTGTCCCTCAAAAGCATTGAGGAAGAAACATCTGCATATGCAGTCCCGAGAGTATGGCTGAAAGCAGTGGGTAAGATCCCACATTATAATTTTCTATGCAGCCGTGCGATCCTTGCATACTTCAAAAGTGTGCCAGACTTCTATTTATTTGACACAAGGGACATGGAATTTATCAAATTACCCGATATACACAACCCGAATGTAGTAGAAGTGGACCTGACCTCAAGAAAAGCTCAGGATGCCATTTTGAATGCTTCAGATGAATTGGAGAGACAAAACCTAATCGTCTTTCCTTCTGAGCCAGTAGAAGCATATACTGAGAAGAAAATAGAGAAAGGTTATTCAACTATGTTAACATCCAAAACCAAAGAAAACTTAAGAACATCAGACTCTAATGGTGCAAAAAAGCACGCCAATCAAGACTCTCAAAACAACATTCTCACGCTCCTCCCTGAAATACTATCTCAAGTGTTCTTGAAATTGGGCTTGGGATCCCAGCCTCTTTAGGCAGAATAAATTAGACCTGATAAGTTGGAACACACACGGTCCAAAGATATTTAGACCTAAAACAATGAAGGAATCTTTATTTAGTAACACTGACATCATATTACTTCAGGAAACCTGGTTAGTTAACCTTATTGTGATAGAAGGGTACATTGTATTTACACTGCCCGCTCAGCAAAAAAGCCAAAGGACGACCATCAGGAGGTCTTCTAATGGCAATTAAAAACATTTTGTGTGGGGAAACTATGTTGATCTTCAATAACACTAAAGGTATTCAAGCCTGTAAATGTATAGATCACCCAAACAAGATCTTGAGGTAGGTGTGATTAACATCTACTGGAACTGCGCATGGATCAATCTTCAGGACTTTTTCTGCATTTTTTCCACCCTATTAGAAAGAATAAAACTCATGTTCGGGTCTGCGCATGTTATCTTGGCAGGGGATCTGAATACACAATGTATACATGGATTAAGGTCAAACGTGGGCCAGAGAGGTGATGGCATCACTAAAAAAGGGAAACAATGGATTGAATTCATGTACTCATAAGGCCTGAAAATGTTAAATGTGGCTGTGCCGGGTGATACACCCCCAGCACGGACCTGGTTGTGAGGAAGGTCTTCATCCACATTAGACTATATTTTTGAGAAACTTTTCCCTGGAGGTAAACCCGGAGGGAGGGAGTGATAATGCTTGGCTAAAGTTATCAGACACAGAAATTAGCTTTTCCCGGGTAGATAAACAATTGCATGATTTGTTATTAAGAAAGGGTAGAGTACATCTGTTAAAAGGCAGGAGAGAAGGGAGGACTTTGAATAATAGCCTATTGGTAATTCCGACTATGTGAACAGCAGGAAAACTGCCAGCCTTCCAAATTTACAGAGTTCATCTGGTCTATTGGCAAGCCTAGTGTAGGGGGTAAGGAGGGACACCCAGCATTGCCACACGTTCGATGAGGACACCTGGTTACAAAAAAGAATACCCAGACAGAGTTTGAGGAAAGTAAGGAATCTAAATCTTGATGGAGCAGCACGGGTCAAAGAAGTGAAAAAATTAACCTCTGCCTATAAGCACTGGTCCTTAGGTAGAAGGATGTCGCAGCTCCAAAAAGATGGAGAAGCGATGCTTTTGGCACTGTCCAAAGATGACACCAGAAATTTCTGGACGATTATTAACAAACTAGAGAAAAACTTGAATGATGCCCAGTGTAACTTAGTTACTGAAGCTAGATGGACAGACTATCTCACAAAAAAATTTGAAAACCCTATTAAAAGACAAGGTGGCTCTGACAAGGAGGTCAAGTGGCAGATGTCCTTTGTTGAGTTGGACATTGAGGAACGAATCATCAATTCCTCCACCTCCAAGGCAGCAGGCCCAAATGGGCTGACTTATCAGGTCCTAAAACATAATACAGCGGTTTGGGTAAGACTGTTATATTGGCTAATCAAGGAGATCTTAGCAAGGCAGATTTTTCCACCTTCTTGGAAAATAGCGGCAGTAATCACATTCTACAAGGGGGGGGGGCGATCGTTCATAGTCGGAAAACTATCAGCCTATCGCCCTCCTATGCTTTGAGAGCAAGCTATTTATGAAAATATTATTGAGAGACCTAAAAGAATCAAATGAGGAAGTGAAAATTCTATCTAACAGGGTTTAGGAGTGGTTTATCCACAGTGCTCAATGGGCTAGCCCTTAACCTGATAAGTGAGTATTCTAGGGAAGGGGACAAGGACATGTGTATGGGGCTTGGGTGGACTTCTCAAGAGCGTTCGACCAGGTCATCAGGGAACGCCTTTGGACCAAACTCAGGACTTGGGGGGCACCAGAAGGTTTGGTTTCTATGCTAGTAGAGGTGCATAGAGACACTACCCTGAGAGTCCGGCTGGATGAGGAAGGGCACCTGTAAGAGCCCATTAAAGTGGAGAAGGGAGTCAGAGAGGGGTGCCTAGGAGCACCTTTCTTCTTCAATTTATACCTGGCGGACATGGGGCTGTATCTACAGTCGTCGGCATTGGCCAGCCCTAAGATCAATGTGACAAAGGTTAACTGGCTGGCTTATGCCGACGACATAGTACTGGTAGATAATACTGCTATGGGACTACAACGTCTTTTGAATAAACTAAGTGAGTATGTGACTGAGAATGGTCTTACCATAAACCCAAAGAAGTCAAAGGTGGTGGTATTTAGACATACACACAAACAAGTTAAATTCACACAGTGGGTCCTAGATGACCAAGTAATTCAGAGAGCTGAGGAAGTGGTGTATCTGGGATATACAATTTATGCTTCCCCATCAAGACACAAAGTGGAACAGGCCACACAAAGCAAAATAGACAGGATAGTTCCACAGATGAAAAAGATTCTTTTTAGGGGGCTTAAACATAAGGTTACTCTCCTGGAACATTCGAGGGCTTAATAACCCGGTCAAGGAGAGGAAAATTGCTGCATACATTGCCCGCCATGACCCTCACATCCTTCTGTTACAGGAAACACATGCATTGGGAAATGTCAACTCCAAATTCCTTCCACGCTGGGGTCCTCATAGATATTACACAGAATATTCGGCAGAGTCCAGGGGTGTCCTGACTCTTATACATCCCAAACTGTGCTTTAAACACCACGCTAGTAGGATAGACCCATTGGGAAGATATGTGTTGGTGTGGGGGGAGTTTCAGAACGCCAGATACTTCTGATCAACACGTATGGACCTAATATAGACGATCCACGATTCTATTGTACAATACTCGATATGCTCTCCACGTCGAGGGAGGCGCAAATAATCTGGGGTGGAGATTTCAATATGATTCTTGACCTGGCCCTAGATTGTTCTTCAGTCTCCCCAGAGCTCCGACCAAAGCGGCGTTAGCCCTTAAGCAAATGATGGAACAGATTGACATAATTGATGCGTGGCGCATAGTACATCCACATGAGAAGAAATTCACCTTCTACTCATCTGTCCATGATTCTCATTCACATATTAATTACTGGCTCACTAGCTCATCCCTCTCTGGATCGATCACCAACTGTGAAATACACCCACGCACCCTTTCAGACCACTCCCCGATAATGCTAGATATCACCCTAGATGATTCCCCTGCCCCGACTATAAGGTGGAGAATGCCCACCACGATCCTTAGGGACCCCCATGTATGTGAGGCGCTACATACTGAAATTCAGGAATTTCTGGAGTTAAATTTAGGCTCAGTTACTACCTATGCCACCTTATGGGAGGCTTTTAAAGTTTGGATCCGGAGTATTATAATGGGCAAGTCCTCGGGTATGTTGAAGGCCGTGAGAAGGGATCTGGATGTGGCTGAGGCTGCACTTGATTCACTTCAGACGCAATATAGCGCTACGTTGAATAAAGAAACCCTCTCAAAATGCACGCCACCCTCAAGGAATTCAATGTGCTAGCCAACAGGGAGGTCCTATGCATGGCCGCTCCAGCTAAAGCCTAGAGGTATGGGGAGAGTAATAGGGCGGGGAGGTTTCTGGTAAACATGCTTAGGTCCGATAGGCACCATAATCCAATTGCTAGTATACAAAACCTTGCCGGGATCACGGTCAACAGGGAACAGGATATCAACTCCACCTTCGCAGATTTTTACTCTGCTCTGTACTCTAATCATGATGTTAAGTCTAGGGATGACACCTTCGGGTACCTGGATTCCCTGGACCTCCCTACGTTGACTCATGAAACCCGGAACATACTAGATCAACCCATCACACTTGAGGAACTTACAGCGGCCATTAAATCTCTGTCCGGCGGCTGCGCCCCAGGCTCGGATGACCTGACCGCGGAACTGTACAAGGAATTTCAGAGTGAACTGGCCCCATTGTTGTTGAAAGTGTGGGAGGAGGCTATGACCGGGGCGTCCTCCCGGACTCGATGCGTGAGGCAGTTATCACGGTTCTTCTGAAGCCTCGTAGACCGGCACAGGATATGGCCTCGTATAGACCCCTTTCTTTAATTAATACCGATGCGAAAATCTTCGCCAAGGTACTGGCCACCAGACTCCTACCGTACATGCCAATCCTGGTCCACCCTGACCAGGATGGCTTTATACCAACCAGATCTACAGCGCTGAACTTGAGGCGATTATTCAATGTAATGGCCCAGATTTTCCCGGAGGCCAAAGCGGCCGTAGTGGCCCTGGATGCCGAGAAGGCCTTCGATTCCATTTCATGGACATACCTTTTCCTGGTGCTTGAGAGGTTTGGTCTTGGCCCCTACTTTATAAAATGCGTGTGGTTACTATATACTCAACTGTCTGCTAAGGTTTTAACCAATAATACTTTATCCTCCACATTTCAACTGCACAGGGGAACCAGGCAAGGCTGTCCCTTCTCGCCCATTCTTTTTGCACTTACTATAGAGCCTATGGCGGAATATATCCGTCAGAACCACTCACATAGAGGCCTCAGGATGACAGGTCCCCCCCAACTCATATCACTATATGCGGATGATACATTGTTGTATGTCCGAGATCCGCAAGAAAATGTGCAGCATATTATGGCAGATATAAATGAATTCTCGGACTACTCGGGTTATAAAATCAATGTTCCGAAGTCTGGAATATTCCCATTGACCCCTGCAAGGGTGACCTTTCCAATATCTTGGGGGTTCAAAACTGCCCCCACGCAGGCAAGGTACTTGGGGATCATGGTGGCCAGCGATGAACAGCTGCTATACACATGTAATCATGGTGAATTATTGCTCTCCCTTACGACCAAGCTCCAACTCTGGGCTAATCTCCCACTGTCTCTATATGGCCGAGTGGCCCTACTCAAAATAGTAGTTCTACCTAAACTCTTATACTGTTTCAACAACATCCCTATATGGCCCGGTAAACCCTTTTTCACGAAACTTAAATCATTAGCATCATCCTTTATTTGGAGCGGGAAGACTGCCAGGTTGGGGTGGGATAAAATGGTGGAACCATACTCACAGGGCGGTATTGCGGCGCCTGATTTCGAATTGTATTATACACCCGCACAAGCACAGTTTGTGAACCACTGGTTTGACCCTGCGGACATGGCCCCACATATTCTACTCGAAAAACACGCTGTATGCCCCAATGACATACGATCTGTTCTCCTTAATCCTATTTACGGGGACGTGTGCCCATTCGACCCGGTGTATACCACTACTCGTGTCTTTCCCCTTCTGTAATGGTTTGGCAAGCGAAGAACAATGGTCTGGAGGGTTGCCCAGAGCAATGCCAGAGCTTAAGATTAATTCAAAACCTTCCACCCATCACCTCTTGTGTTTTGCTCGGGTGTGGCACATACTCATTTCAAAGAAAGTTATATGCATGTTTTTGCCTTATATGAATATTGAGTCGTATCTGCATTTGAGAATGGAATCTCACATTTTACTGCTGCCTACATTGCAGTTTGTATCGCAATGTTAAGCAAAATAGTGCACCTTTTGGAAAAGAAAGTGCAATTATCTATGTTTTTAATTTAACTGGGTGGGGGCGTACATGGCTTTTGATCTACAAGGGTGGTAAAGCTTTTTGAATTGAGAATTTGTTAGCATTAATGTTCAAACTGCCCTTCTTTGTCTCAGTACATCTAAATAATGTGTAACATTACGCATTCTCGATTCATTTTGAATGAGGAATATAAACAGGGTAAACTTTAAAAACATTTTGTTTTGGGTTGTAGTTATTTGAGCTAGTTCTCGATTCACAGAGTTTCTTCAGGCAGTTCTTATCTCGAATCGCAATCTGATATCAGCATGTCCCCCTTCCTCGTCCCCTTACTTTCTTAGATCTCAATTTGCATATTATTATTTTTTTAAATGACTACATTTATGGGTTTATAATGTGTAAGGTGTATTTCTTCAGAAGTGAAGTAGACATGATTTAATTTTCTGTAGGTCACAGAACCCCACTAACACCACGTGACTCTTCCTCATTTCAGTACCACACTACCACCAACTCACTCTTCCTCGTCACAGTTCCCCACTAAAACCGCCTTGCTCTTCCTCATCACAATTCCCCACTAGTACCATCTCACTACATCTGATAACAGTCCACCACTAACCCCAGCTTACTATTTTGTCACAGTACATCATTGGTAATTCTTATTTAGGGGATACAAAAACCAAGCATTGGCAATGCCAACAGTTTGGGCCTTTGTGTAGGCATCAGAAAAAGGCACTTGCCAGGTACTGCCTAAGTGGTATTAACTGGCCATTGATGGTAGCAGGTGCAAAATGGTGCGAGTGCGTGGGAATCCAGTAGTAGTGCCTGGAAAATGCCTATTACTTTGAAAAAAGCCAAAACTGTTAGCTTTGCCAATGTTTGTTTTTAACAGGACTTCAGGGAAGGACATGCATAGTGTTTAAACAATTGAGTGTTTGAAGCCAGACCTGGTTAAGGCATTTTTATTATACCAGTAGCCTGTTTACCGCACCAATTAAGTCATTAACTCTCAGAAGACTGATTTGAAATAAAACTGGCAGGCCCTACAAGTGCAAAGTTTGATTGTAAGACTTTATTAAAGTGAGCTAAAAGAGTTCACATTAGGAAGTGTTTTGGATGGGGAGGGGCAGAACATGGGTGGGAATGGCCATAGGGATTAGCACGGCCATGGGCAGTCAATGGGTGGGCAAATAACCAAACAACACCTTCAAGTTTTGCAATAGTTTCAGATTATCGGTGGCTTGTCAGATAATAGCCCAAACCAAAAAAGAAGTACTTGATAAGCCCGAAGTTGCATAGCTGAAGGACAGATGTTGATAACAAATGATATGTCATCAGTTATGTCAGCAGAAAAAAAGGCAGATTTTCAGGTGGTGGGAGGTATAGCATAACAAAACTCTTGAAATTCAGTAAAAAATGTTTAGTTTGCTGGACTGGTAAGGGAATACAGAATTCAGTGCAACAAACCCCTTGATATTCGGTAAAAAAACTTGAAGTGTTGTTAATATGCTAAAAACTGAGAAATTCAGCACGTATTGGAACCTACACCACCTTAACTATGAGTCCCCCATTGCACGATCTGTAAGCACCCTGATGACATCAGGAACAACATCACTGATGATATCACACATGATATCACTTATGGCATCATGACTGACATCACTTGGACAGCAGATCACATGTATTTCTGCATGTAAGAATGGATTCAGGTGGAAAGCTTGGTTGGAGTTTGCATTTAAACATACTATACATATAAAAACAAGAACTTCTCACACACCTGAGTAAATGTTAGGGCAGGTGGCCTATAATGGTAATCATAGAGCGTCAGGGGACCACTCCGGTGGTGATAGTGCGCGGTACAAATATCCTTTAACATTAAAATTAACATGGTTAAAAAAACACATTCATTTTGTGGGGATACATAGTTATCAGGACCAGCGTAGCTAATGCACTGGATAGACACACTTTGTAAAAGTTTTAGTGCCATGGTTTGGATCCGGCATTCTGCGACATCTTGTGGACTACGACTCCCATGATCCTCCACCATTGCCTATACTGGGTTGTGGTAGTGCACATTGGAATCTCAATATCAAGTTTCTATAGATCCCCAACTATTATTTACAATGTTTGATAAATATTTTCAGCCCTTCATAAAATACAAAGTATAATCATCTGTGCTATGTAGTCAAATACAGTCTCCCCATGGCAGGTACGAACCATGGCAGATGGGCTGGTCGCACTCTCGTGAGGCTCCTAGGTGGTGCGGCCCCGGAGAGGGAGTCCTCCTGTAGCAAGGTGCTGCAGATCGATGTGAATAAACTCTGCTTCATCTTAGAACACCAATGCACCGCTTCTCCAGTCATGTACCCGAGCGTCGGCTGAGAGAGGGCAGAGCCGGCGGCCGGGCGAGAACAAGTACCACCATTTTGCTGCACAGCTGGGAGTCAGCTCCGGGGTCGAGGATGGAATTGGAGGAAGTGCAGGAGAGCTATGTTTGGTTTGCGATCTACCTGGAAAAATACATTTAAAGGCTTGGCTGAAGTATGCAATACTATGTACATTGGAATCTGTGTGCAAAGTAACCTGCTAGCTAAAGTATTGCAAATTCAAGATATGCCAAAGGTAATATCACAGATGAAAATCTGAATCACCCCATGTCAGAGGCTGGTAGTATTCAACCTGGGCAGCAGTTACACAGGGCTGCAGAGGTGGACTAGAGGGTGGCCCAAGATGGTATGAGTCCCTAGGGTGCTTCCCTGAGATCGAGGTGGTGGATCCGGCAGGGGAGCTCCTTGAGGTAGTATGGCGGACGGGCCTCAGCGGACATGCATATTAGGGGTTTTGTTGCAGTGCTGGGACTGTGTGTCTGAAGAGAGGCAGTTATGTTGGAGCATATGGCGAGAGGCACTCCGGTCTAATACTGATGAAAAAGTCCACCAAAACCCCATGCAGGTAGCAAAAGGGCAGTATTGAGAGGTTTGTGCAGGGATCAGCGAGCCGAGACCCTGTGAGAATGGCGACATCACCTGAAGCATGAGATCAGTCCCAAATGAAGGGCATAACAGCGTCCTTCACCAAAAAAGATTTAACAGCATGCATGCAAACACTGCAGGATAACCGCACGAGGGAAATGGTGGAGCTAAAGGAAGGTGCACCCTAAAAGTGTGGAGGGGCTCTGGAAGGAAATAGATGCACTGGGGGACGGAGTGGATGAAAATAAGCAGTAATTAATCAATGTGACATCGCAAATCCCCAAGATCTCCTCAGAGGTGGATGGGCCCTTGCAGAAAATTGTGCAACTGGACAACAAATGTGAAGACCTTGAAAATAGGTTGCAGAGAGATAATGTCAGACTGAAATTTCTGTGAGAAGAGTCTCAGCGGGATGAGAGACAGGAAATGGTTCCAGAGCTGTTTGCCCAGTTGTACCTGGAGGAAGCGCTGGTTGTCTTTAAATTGGATAGAGCGCACAGAGTTGGCCCCCTCAGGTACAACCAAAGCCAAGCAAAGCCAAGAGACATTCTCTTTAACCCACATTCATACTTGCTAAGGAAAAAATGCTTCTCACTGCACGAGCAAAGGGGCAGATGAAGTTCAGGGGCTCGAAAGGCCAGCTCTTCCAAGACCTATCTAACGTCACTCTGCATAAAAGAAGGCTATTCAAACAACTAACGGAAAGCTTGCTGAAAGATTATGTGAAATACAGGTGGGTTTTCCCAAGTAGCCTGCAGTTTGAATGGAACACTCAACAATACATGGTGAGATCTGTGGAGGACGGATATACCAACACTGCCGCGACCCGACAGATGGAGCCCCAGCTCAGAAGGAGATGGACTATCGTAGAAGACGAAGGCCCCTAGATCCAGGAAAAATAAGGACCCGACCTGACTGAGAGTATCAGTGTTCATGGGGTAATTGAGGGACAAGCAATGTAGTCTCTGGCGTGGCCTCAAATGGTCTCAACGAGCAGAGATAAGCAGATATGATCTTGTACCCATTGCATTTCAATCGTGGGTGCTATTGCAGCAGATGATGTTGCCGTGTAGGCGGCCTTGACAAATAACGCAGGAGCCAGCGGAGGTTTACATCTGCTTTATTCACGAACTAGATCATAACTGGGCCCTCCCCTCTACTTCCCCCTGGACCGGGCGTCACTTCCTGTGTGACGTCTCCACACCGCAGGCTGTGACTTAAAGGTGCAGCCCACGGCAACAACACCCCCGGACAAATGTCCTTACAACAGGGTTCCTGAACTTGTCCTTACAACTCTATATTATAACCGAAATGTTAACTTTTAACACTCCTCCACTAACCTCTGAGGTCTCTTGATTGTCCTTTGGGGCCGTCCTCGCGACCCTTGATTGCGGTCGCCGTCACCCTCTGAAGCAAGGCTTGGTTGACGAAGACCTTGTGGCTCGAGGGGAACCCCCTCTTCGTCCTGAGTGTCGACCTCTTCGGGGTCCGGGTCGACGGGTGGCAGTGCTTCTTCCGCTCCTCTTGTAACATGCTTGAAACGCAAGCTGTTTCTTGTCACCTCCTTCTCCTCGTCGTTCGCAGCCGTTACCATTGTCCCTGTCACTGCTATGACTTGGAGCGGACTTGGTGAGAATAAAGAGTCCGTCTTTTTGTGCACATCTTGTTGTACCCACACCTCATCCCCTATTTGGAAGTCTTTCGGTTGGGCTCCCCTTCTTTTGTTGGTCTGTTCTCGTGCCTTCTCTTTCTTCGCTTCATCTCTTCGGATAACTTCCTGATCCGGTTTTGGTCTTAACGCCCGGTTGTTTACGACTCTGGTTCTGACTCTGTATTTTACCATGAGTTCAGCTGGGGTTTTATTGGTCGCTTCATGGGGCGTGTTTCGATAGTCCCTCAGCATTCTGCATAAGGCTTGATGGGGGTCAGCTCCTTCGAGGCGTGCTCTTTGCATTGTTTTTTTTGATGGAGGCCATGAACCTTTCTGCCTTGCCATTGGCCTGAGGCCACCTTGGAGTCACTTTTTGATATAGAAACCCCATGTGTTTAGCGAATACACCAAATTCATGTCCACTGAACGGCGGACCATTATCGGATTTTATTACATCCGGAATCCCCCACTCGCTGATGACTTCATCAAATGTTGCTGCGACGTGAGCGAACGGTGTAGACTTCACACGTTTCACTATGGGGAACCGTGAGTGTTCATCAATCAGTAGTAGTAGATAGTCTCCTGCTTCCGTTGGTCCATAGAAATCTGTTGCGACCCATTTCCACAGGTGATCTGGTATTGATGTTATTCGGAGAGGCAGTGGAAGGTCAGGCTTGGCGGTGCATTGACATGCTGTGCAATGCCGTACCCACCGGTCGACCATATCGTCCATGAAGGGGAACCGCACGTGGCACCGTAGTAGTCTCTTGGTGTTTTTCGCCCCTCTGTGTCCTTCATGGGCTGTTTTGATGACTTCTGCCCTTAGTGTGTTGGGAACGACTATCTTGCATCCCCTTAGTAAGATGGCATCATCCTGCACTGCTAGTTCAGCGTGCACTCCTGCCAACCTCTCGAGCTCATCTCAACTTGCCCCTGTATGTGTTTGGACTGCTCTCCTAAAGTCTTTCCATTTGCCGGTTTTTGTCAAACTGATGGCCAGGGCCATTGACGGGTCTGCCGCTGAGGCAGCAGCTACAGTCTCGATGGAGATGGCAGGGGGCAGGGCATTAGCGGTGACGTAGCTAATGTATTCCGAGTCTCCGGTCCTTTGAGCTGGGACACCAACAGGGTGGCGCGACAGGTAATCTGCTGGGTTGTTTTCGCCTCCCGGTCTGTGGATGATGTTGAAGTTGTATTCTTGCAGGTGAATCCCCCAGCGCTCAATTCTGGGGGGCATTTTGGTTTGTGGGTTGCCGAAAAGGGATAGAAGAGCCTGATGATCGGTTATGAGGGTGAACTTCTTGCCGATGACAAAATGGTGAAAGTGCTCACAGGCCCAAACAGCCGCTAAGCTCTCTTTCTCTGCTTGGGAGTAAGCAGATTCTGGGGGGGCCAAGGCTCTGCTGGCATATGCAACCACGTGGCGTGTGCTGCTCTTCGCGCGTGGTTTAAATAGCCTCCAAAGTAGTCCAAGGTAAGTATTCCTCCCCAGCCACTCTCATGTCCACACATAGGGCCTGATCACGACTTTGGCGGTAACGCTGACGGTATTACCCTACCGCCGAACTCACCGGCGCTAATATCGCCGGATCACGAGTTCGGCAGTAATGTAATTCCCCATTGAGCCTATTCGGGAATGCCCCATTCCCCATTGAGCTCAATGGGGAAAATTTGCGCTCTTATCGCCGGCGGATTTCCCGCCAGCGGTAATAGCGCAAATTTTCCCCTGATTTCCCCCCAGCCAAGAGCTGGGGCGAAATCCGCCGAAGTCCTGATTTGGTGGACCCTTAAATCTGGCGGTAATAGCACGACTGCCGGATTTAAGGGTTACCGCCAAAGTCATAATGAGGCCCATAGTCTGAGCCGCCCTCCTTCCTCCAGGACGGTCACCAGGGGGGACACCCAAGGTGTGGGGCCTGTAGCGGGTTCAATAATGTCATCACTCAGGAGTTGATGTAGTTCCTTGGAAACTGCTTCCTGTAGGTGGAACCCCACCCTGCGTGGGTGTGTGGCACCGGGCGGACCTCCGGGTCTATATGTAACTTGACTGGAGGGCCTTTCAGTTTCCCTAGGCCATGGCAAATGTCTGGATATTCTTTGATGATGTCGTCTTTTGAGAGGAAGTCTGCTCTTGAGGCTCTCTGGTCGATGTTGCATACTTGAGCCTGTTGTGGGACTTGCGGTTCAGCCGAGTTGATGAGATCGCCGTCTCGCACAAGTATGTTGATCATGCCCAGCCGACACTCGGTTTTGTAATTTAGTAGACAGCGTCCTTTTGTGGGGCTTCTGATGACATGGAAGATGGTGTTGGTGGACCTGCCACCAAAGGTGAGGCATCTCTTGAAAGAGCCCAAGCTGCATAAAGGTGTATCGGCACCCCACTGATATATTTTGGACGCCGTCTGAACCAGCGTGGGTTTGTCGAGAAGTTGTTGGTACTCATTCTCACACATGATATTTACTGTAGCCCCAGGGTCAATTAAAAAGCAAAATTGTTGGTTCCAGATCTCCACTTGTATTCTGGGTGCTTCCTGTGCTTCCTCTTCATCTAGTATAAGATTCACAAATTCGTCATGGTTGTGAGGGTCGTATTGACCAGCATCATATAACGGGTAGCCTTGCGACGCTGTGTATGAAACGTGTCTGGGTGACGGTGGATCATCATATTCATCCTGTATATGTGCTTCAGGTTCTAGAGTTTCATACTGCGAATAGTTTTCTTCCGGGTATACTTCCTCCACCACTCTCACGTATCTCCTGGCCTTTGTTGATACGGGCGAGTCAGGTATGGTTGATTTGGCGCAGGCCATTGAAGAGGCCTGTATGATGAGGTGTTGGCCGTGCGGGCTGTGGGAAACGGCCTTCCTTCTCTGCACACGATCTGGAAGTGTCCCTCTCTGCCACAATTTCCGCACTTTTGTGTGCGAGCAGGGCATGAGCCTGCGTGAGGGAATGACATTCCGCATCTGTAGCATTGCCTCTGCATTCTTGGAGTCACTGCGGTGGTGGACCCGCTGTTCCTTTCACCGCCCTTGCCACTAGCCGTTTGGATCGCTGCAATGACATCACTCTTGTCTTGTTTGGTGGCTGCTGTATTGGACATGTGCGTTGCTTGCTTGTCTACCCTCTTGAGTATTCGTGCCATATCACTCACTTTCTCAATAGTGACAGGCTTTTTGAGTAGCTGTTTCTTCAACGCCGGCGAGACACACCCTTCAGTTACTCTCAACCGGATGGCTTCGTCGAGTGAGAAGGCATCAAATTGGCAATGAGCACCCTTGATCCTGAGTCTTACGATTAATTTGTCTACCGTTTCTTCCGTGCGTTGCGTACACTGATTAAAAATTTACCTTTCATAGTCTCTGTTAGGGGCGATGACAAGCCTTTTGTTCAAAGCTGTTATTAGGCTCGCAAAGTCAGTGAGTTCTGATGGAGGAATGGTCTTAATTAGGGTTTTTATCTCATTCCCTGCTGTGTTAATAAACATGCTGTGTAGGCGTGGGGAGGTTTCATCTCCAGCAGCGTCTATGAAATTATTGAAGTCTTCTAGCCACTCAACCCATCTTGCCCCTTTATCGGCTTGGGGTGTCATGGAAAAGGGGGGGCATTCGCCACACTGTGGCAGTCGATCCTGTGGCTGGTGGAACTGGTGGAGCTGGTGGCGTACTCTGACCCGCCTGGTTGGCTGGCGAGCTCATGATGAGTTTGGGCGGGGGCCTGAAGGGTTGTGGAGGGTATGCCACTTGTGTTGCGGGTCTCGGTGAGCTCTATGCAGCATGGGCAGTGTGCCCTGGTTGTTCAGCCTCTGGGTGGTCGTGTGGGTGGTTGTAGTACCTTGCAGACTCTGTGGGTCCTTGCAGTAAGTGGTGCTGGCTTGGGCGGGTGGCAGGTGACCTTACTGGCATCCCCTTACTGCTGGTGTTGATGGCGCATCCGTAAAGGACTGACCACAAAAGTGATGGGTGGAAGGTTTCGAATGAATCTAAATCTGTAAAGGACAACAATAGTTTTTTCTTTTTTCTTTTTTGGCGGCCCCTTTTTCAGGAATGGTGGGGGCCACGGCAGGCTCAGAGAGTGTGCCGGGGAGCCGTGAGGCTGTGAGGTCGCTGAGTCGTGTTGCACTCAGGAGGCGCTGGAACGGTGCAGGAGGGCTTGCGCAGCGGGATCGTTGCATCGTCACGTGAACACAGGAGCGCAGCAGGATCGCTGCAGGCCGTATACCCCGCGTGGTGGAATGGGCCACGCGCGCAAGGAGGACCGCTGGGACGGTGCGACCACCGTTTTGATGTGGCAGCCACGTGGTGGGATCACCCGTGTGCTGTGGAGGAGGACCGCTGGCAGGGACGGTTCCTCATCGCCAATTGTTGCCGCGTAGGTGGCCTTAACAAATAATGCAGGAGCCAGCAGAGGTTTACATCTGCTTTATTCACAAACTATATCATAACTGGTCCCTCCCCTCTACTTCCTCCTGGACCGGGCATCACTTCCTGTGTGACGTCTCCACACCGCAGGCTGAACCTTAAAGGGGCAGCCCACGGCAACAGATGAAGAGGCTAGTTCTGCTAGAGGCTCTGCCTCTGGGCGACCGGGAGTCGCCATAATGGGAGGAGACTAGGTAGTAGAGTATGTGGATGGAAAGCAGACCTACATACCCATTGATGGGGTTTTGTGCTATAGTTGGGGAAGTTGGAGTCGGGAGGGGGAAATAGGAGCAGGGCAGCATCTAAGCAGCAGGGGAATGTCACCAAGCTAGTATGGGTTTACACTCGGCATACTAGCGGTCAGTATGAGTTTGAAGTTCTGCAATTATAAATGTTACAGGTGTTACAGGTTCTGTCTTTGCATGTTAGGGGATTAAACCAGGGACGTCATTTCACCAGAATGCCTCGGGTAGCGGAAGCAGCATCACATGACCCTTGACCTCTGATGACATCACATGAAGTGATGTCATATGACCCCACCCCGAAGTGGCATCACAGGAAGCAACAGAACACGACTTTTCACCCCTTGACAAAAAAGAAAGCAGCATCACATAGCATTGCTCTTAAGTACACAACGAAAAGGCATGCGAAAAGCAAAAAACATAGTACGAAATGGATGCTTATTCTACTGTAAATGTTTTTGGATGTTTTTGTCTACATTGTGAATTTTAGGTGTTTAAGAACAGACTAAATGAGTGACCCCGCCCTGAAGTGTGCCTGAAATGAGTCTAGCAATTATTGTATAGAATTCCTGAAAGACAAAATATTTGTTATTCCTATTCCTTCTTATTTAGGGTCACTACTCAAAGTGTTATGCTTATGGAATCCCCTGTTTTTTTGAAGAGGCCTGAACAAGAAAGCCAGCCACTCCAGAAGCAAAGTAACACATTGTGCTGGCCACAGAACAGGAGCTTCAATTTCAATTTAGGGGTAGCAAGGGCGACCTCAGAAGTCGACCCCTGGTTACCTGCAAATGACGGCCCTGGATTAAATTTCCAGTTAAGAGGGTGAGCCACTTCCATCTCCTAGCTGATCTTGAGGACGATATAGCCCTTGTTCAGGAGACCACCTGCTACACTGAGATTGGGGACGCATGCGAAACAAAGGCAATGGAATTCAGTGCTTTTCCTCCTCGCTGGCAAAAAAAGCAGTAGTGGACATTATATGTCAGAATGGGTTGGGTTTGGCGGTGTTTCCATCTTTTTCAGACCCAGAAGGTCAATATGTATTTATCAATTGTAAACTTAATCAACAACCTCTGTGTTTTGGTGTACGCCCTGAACACGGAACAAACGGAATTCCTGCTATGCCTGACCCAAGAAATTGCCAGCTTTGGCACTGGAGACCTTATTATAGGGGGAGGTTGGAATATGCTGAATGACAAGAACCTAGATCCCTCAGAGGGCTTGAGGACGCAGGCAGTACAGGCCTCGCGAAAGTTGAAACGAAAATTGGATCGCCTGTGGTCATCGATGTGTGGCGCGATTGTCCCACGTTTATTTCTCTTATTTTCCCCACGTTTCTAGAATCTACATGAGGATAGATTATATCTTGGTGGTTAAGGGGTTACGAGGAAATGTGATAGAGGTGGACGTTGGACACTTCACATTGTCTAACCATGGCCCAGTGTCAGTGAAACTTGACCTTCTTCCACACAGAAGGAACCTGATCGCTTGTGGTCACTACCAAAATATTTACTTAGGGACCTGACTGTCAGAGAGGAAACAGAGAGGCAAATCTCTGAATACTTTGAACATAATAAGCCAGAAGATACCTTGTATATTAATAACTGGGATGCACTTAATGCGGTACTAAGGGGCACAGGCCAAGCTGAGGACAGCTGAAAAGGACCGGCTTCTTCAGGAGATAGCAGAGGTAGAACAAAAGTATAAAGATAGTGCGTCGACGCGTGTCCATAGGTAGTTAATAATGCTCAGGGGGCAGATTAATATGATGGAGGTCAAGAGTGCATAACAAGCTCTATAGAACTTGAAAAGCATGTTTATAGCATTCTAATAAGCCTAGCAAGCTGCTAGCTAGAGCACTGAAGGCCAAGAGAACCAAGGGCCAGATTAAAGCCCTAAAAGACTCGGGTGGAGCCAGATGGTATTGTGGAGGCTTTCCTGTGTTTTTATGAGGAGATGCAGAGAATGAGGGGAGGCAAATCGCTAAAGAATATATAGGGGCTACCTCACTGAAGCAAATTACGGCACATCCAGTAGATGCTGTAGAGCCGTGTGGTAATCGATGAAGTAGGATGTGCAATGAATGCCCTGAATCCTAACACGCCCCCGGGGCCTGATGGTCTGACAAACCACTTCTATAAAACGTTTGCTTAAACCACTTACTAACCTATACAACTCCTTCTTTGATTCGAGAACAATCATTGACACAACGAAACCAGGCCTTGATTAACGTAATCCATAAGCCAGGTAAAGACCCAGAGAGCTGTGGGCCCTACCGCCCCATGGCACATTTGAACACAGACAAAACATTATTTTCAAAAATACTTACAATTTGGATCAGACTAGCTTTGTAGTGAGGCGTCAGGCATTTGATAATATCAGAAAAGTCACACACCTCATTGATAAAGCCACAAGGTTTAGAAAAGACCTCTCATTGCTCCTCTCTCTGGACACTGAAAAGGCCTTTGATCGGGTCATCAGACTTTTCTCAAGGAGGTGTTGGTAAGGATGGGAATGGGCCCCAACTGGGTCACGTGGGTAGCAGCCATATTATAATAAGTCCACTGCAAGGTTTAGAGCTAATGGGGTCATGTCTGCCCTGTTTGTGCTAGGCAGGGCAATTAAACAAGGGTGTCCACTGTCAACCCTCCTCTTTGTGATGGTAATGGAGCCATTTTCACAGAGGGTGAGGGCTCGGACAGATGTCCAGGAAATACAGTTTGCCGCGACGGATTATAAAATCGCTCTTTTTGCAGATGATGTTATTTTGTCTTTGTGTGATCCCCCTTAAGTCTCTACCGGTAGTACAGGATGAGCTTGTGCAATATGTGCGGGCATCGAGGAACAAAGCAAATTTAGACATGTCCGAAATTCTAAATCTCACAGCGCCTTGCATGGTGTGTGAACAGTTTAAGAGGTACATTCCACTTGATGGGCTAAAGAGAGCATCAAGTACTTGGGGGTGAGACTGACGGCCAACTTAGTAAAACGTAGACAATTTGCTGGACCAAATAAAAGTTGACCTTCAGCGATGGAGTAAACGTACTATTTTGTGGTTTGTGCGGATAAATGTTTACAAATGACTGTGCGTCCTTTCCTAGTCTATTATACTTCTTGCAAGCCCTCTCAGTAAGGATCCTTAGAGGTATACTCTTAAGGTTATAGAGTGAAGCCACTGTGTTTATTTGGAAGGGGCAGATTATCTAAAGCTCATTTGAGAGCGGATACTGGACGAGGCATGTCATGTAGCAGCACAGTTATGGGTAGCTAAGGAATGGTGCCAAATAGATTACACAAAGCAGTGGTGGGCCATGGATACGCAAGTTGGAGGCATCCCACTGTGGAGACTTCTCTTGCAATCGAAAGGTAATAGACTCGCATAAGTGTATAGGAACATGTTTACTAAAACAGTGTTTGAAATGTGGTATGCAATGACATCACCTTTCACACCAATTCATAGCAATCCAGAGTTTTCAACGGGCATGCTGGGTGGGTCCTTTAAAGGGTGGAGAGAGAGAATAGAGGGTGGTGTATAGCTGACATGTTCAAATGGGGTAGACAAATCTCTGATAAAGAGTTGCAGAGTATTTGGCAGAGAACTATTAAGGCGGCATCAGAGGTGCAGCTAAAGGACGCTGCCTACTAAGTGCTGTCATGGTGGTACTTGACGCCAGACAGACTGCAGAATATAAGAATATATATCTGGGCTCTACAGGACACTCTTGGCAGGAGTACGGGAATAGAGGGACACCGATGCATACATGGTGCGAGTGTCAGAAATGAAACCATTCAGGGTAGTGTTACGCTCACCTGGTATCCACGGGGACGCCACCCAGCCCTGGTTGGATGATTTGCACTCTCAAACCCTGTCCTGGTCCCTTGGTAAGGCCTCTGGTTAAAGATGGGTCTGCAATATAGGAGAGCTGGATTCAATACCAGATTGTCTTTATGTTTTCCCACCTCCCTTGGCCTCAACCCCTTCCTCCCCCTTGGGCCTTCTCCTCACCTTAATATTGTAAAAGGTGGATTCTCCGTCCTGCTCCTTGTGGCAGGGGCGCGTAGATGTGGGGGCGAGCAGCGACCAAGTTACTTCACTGGTGCAAGCCTCCCTGTGGGAATCCAGGCCTGCTGCGACTCTGTAGGTTTGCTGCTTTACAGTCTTTATATGCAGTTCTTATGTTCCTCTTAGTTTGAATAATAATGGCTTGCTTCTTTCCTTTTAGGTATGGAAAGCTATTTTGGTGTTGTCATGCAGTTTGAAGATGAGCATGGGCCGGTAGGCAAAAGCGCGGTGTGCGCAATGCTGTCCAATGAGCAATGTGCGATGCGCGGCGCTGTTTCGGCTTTTATATTGCTAACCTGTGTCTCTTCTCTCCTTGCAGGTTGCGATGTTCCTCGCCGAGCGCCATAATGTTCCAGCAATGATACTGACCAGGAGATGACTACCCATGTAAGAATTGTGTGGCTTTCTTCATTCGGGAGGAAACGTGAGTAAACGCTTACTAATGCTGTCTTTCTCCTCTTTCCAGGTTATGGTATTCCAGGATGCATGTGCTGCCGGATGATGGAGTTCATACCTTCAGTGGAGTGGAACTGAAGTCAGAGATGGATTGAAGACAGGGTACTGTTCCAGGTAAGTTTCGTAGTGTTCTTTCTCTCTCTGCAGTTCCTTGGTTTCAGGTAAGATGGCATCAAAGAACTAGACACGGTGAGCGTGACGCTGCCCACCGCAGAATAACGCAAAGCATGTTCTGCTGTTTGGGTGTGGTTTAAATAGTCTCAGGTAAAGTAGTCCAGGTAAAATAGTCCCAGGCCTGCCACACCCAAAGTAGTCCAGGTAAAGTAGTCCCAGGCCTGCCACACCCAAAAGACTAGACCGCATAGCTCAGTTTCTTGTAACTGAGTTATGTGTGTGCTTCCATGTTGGCTGAACCCCCCCCCAAGATAAATAGTCCCAAGTAAATAGTCCCATTCTAATGTTTGTCTTCATGATGGTTATGAGCCTGGCGCCAAAGGCACCAGGACTGACTCCAAGAGAGTCTTGGATGAGGTTTTAAGGCCTTTGACCTGGCCCTAACTGGAAGGCTGACTTGCCAGTGAGGGCCAGGGTCATGACAGGTAGAGGCTCTGACATGTGTATCTAGAATGATTAGCTGATCATTGCCGTTCAGCCCAGGTCTGGTGTTATTGGGAATCCCGGACAGAACTCACTATCCCCTATTCTCGACAGACACCAGAATGATAACGACATTGCTCCTAACTGCAAAGATGGTAATAGCAGCCTAATGTAAAAGTAAAGACAAGCTGCATATAAATCTATGGTGGGTAAGACTGTGGGTGGTCCTGGCAATGGAGAAGATCCCGGCAGACTTTAATGATGAGAGTGAGGGTTATAACCAGAAATAGGGTCTGTTGTTACGTTTTATGATATCACAATTTATATATCATACTTGTCCACACAGGTTAAGGGTGTTACATTTATTTGATACCCTGGTTGATGGGTGGAGCCCACTTGAATCCTGATTACTTGTGTGAATGCCTCTGTTTTGTGGCACACTAATGGAATTTACAACACAGACCATTTAAAAATGGATGAACCACAAGGAATCATAGAGACGAGCCCTCCTTGTGCCTACCAGATGCCGATTACCAAGTCCTTACTAAGGAGTCTCCAGATCAGCCAGCTGTGCCTACTAAGAGGCGCAATGAATGGAGCCAGCAGGCAGAACTGACCGTTCTTGAAGGGTGGGATCTTAGGCTCCCTAAACCTGTCGGTACCTGTCTGGTTCTAAGGGCCCTGCCGCCCATCCTTACCTCCCTCAACAAGGTACGTGCTGGGATCATCTGCTTTGCCCTATGTAACAGATTTCCTACCCACATTCTGTCCCCACTATTCCGCTATTAAACCTACGTTTCTTCCTCCATACAATGATTCTCCCAATGTTCATTTCGCACCCATTCCACCTTGTATTCGTCCAGCAGCGCATTTGACCCTCCTCGCGTTGTGCTTGCATGTGCCCCGGTCACAGGCGCACGGAGACTCGCTCAACTCAGCATTCACTGCAGTTCCCCACCCCTCATGTCACCTTACTCAACTGCATGATGAAATGCTCGCCTGAGAGCGTGCACACAGCAAACCTTCTCTTCCCACCCCTGTGGCACTACATCTATGAAGTTTGCCGCAGTTAACCTCCCTTTGGCTATTGGCCCAAAACATACCTCTTCTGCACTCAACCCAGACCCCTGATGGACTGGGCGCACTTGTTCCACCTCCCTCGCACTTCCTCTCTGCGCACTTGCATGACCTTGAATGCACTAATTCTAGCAAGATCGTTTTGTCCTGTCCTCCCTTTGTCATCCCTCCCTAGCTTGGTTGCGCCTGAAACATTTGTGCATAGGAGCATTATTGATGATGACCTATCATCATTCAACATGAATGTCACCAGGCCTAGCACCGTAGTTTCTGTATGTCCTTTTCCCCCTTAACCTCCTCCTTCTCTCACACCCCTTGCCATGCACTTGTACTATCTCGCAAGCCATTAGGCCTAGCATGGCAGCTTATTGATTGTTTCTCTTCGTTCTCCCCCTCCCTTCTCTACTTCCCTCCTGTCATGCACTTGCACTAGTAGAAATGCCTCTGGCCTATTATACTAGTTAATTTTGTTAGATCATTCAGAAACTTCAAGGCCTAAGAATAACTACTGTTTTCCCTTGTTTTCTTCTTGCTTTGAAGCACTTCATTTGTGTATTAGCACTTTACAAATAAACAATTACAATTACTGTGTCCATTTACCCATCTCACAGATCCATGCCCCACGATTGGTTTAGGAATTATTCCATGATTTTCCTTGAAATCATGGCGCTTCGGACTTCCCAGGAGAGGAGGGGGCTATAATGTGATGTGCACCAGAAGGCACCAATTTACCATTCTGGGCACTGCCTGGCAGCTGTCTTTGCACAGTGCTCTGAAGTTCACCTCCTTCATGTCCATCTAAAATACATTTTGCCATCTGTCACTAACATCACAGCAGCCCTTCCTGGGCTACAAGTGCTTCCCAGAGATCTAGGACCGGATTCCCTCGACAGTGCTTTTCACTGTCCCTGCGCCACATTAAACAGGGGAATACAAACCATTGTGTGAGGAGTTGGCCTGCAGTGGCCCCGAGTACCAATCCTTTGGTACGTCTGTAGGTTGACTCTCAGCTGTACATTGACCACCAAACAGCACATGTTGCCAGCCTGCAATCACAACTACAACCCAACCATAGGACCACAGGTATGCAGCGCTGGTCATACATTCTCCTTGACCGTTGTCCTGTCAACTTGTGAGTTGGTTACAGTCATTCTACTATTCAACCATGCCTATGAAGATTGGCAGTCACTCATGCTGCTCAAACTCTCTACTGCAGACTATGTTGTGATCAACGGAGGCACCTGGTGGAATATCCAGCGCGTGTCACATCATTGAATTAAACTTCTTATCAATATTTATAAAAATTGCACCATCAGAGTTCAGGAAAATCATTGAAACTTTATAGCCCTTGACTCTATTATCCCCATCCGTATCCAACCAGTGCTCAGCTGATGTTTGGATGTTGCAGTATGTGGTGTGCCAGAGTCACTACCCTGCATCCCGACAACCCACCACAGCAAACGTAGCCCACTCCAGTGACTCATTCTGTCCTTCTCAAACCCCAGGCTCCAGTTGTGCAATTCACCAGATTACCTCTCAGAAAAGCTTTCTCTCAAAGAGCCATTTTCAACATTGGTGCCCTAAATGCAAGAACTGTCAGCAAACATCCAGTTTATAACCATGATATCCATGATCTAATTGAAGATAGCAACATTGTCTTCCTGTGGATATCAGAACCATGGTTTACAGGCGATCTTCCCACTTGGGTTGACCCTCGGTTGCCTGTGCATTACAAAATTCATGGCAAATGCTGGATGAATAAGTTTGGATGCTGGGGGTCCCTCATCTCCCGAGCATTTGTCTCAATCACCATGAAACCAACAGTGCTGACTATGTCATTTGAAAGCCTGATGTGAAATGTCTGCATCAACCCGAAAAATACCTTACTCAAGAAAGGCAACCTCTCCCCCCCTTTTTTGTAGTACAATCTGCTGTTGATGTGTGAGGGCGGTCCTTCAAAACTCCAGGACATGCCCTGTGTGTACAGATCACAACGCGTGTGAAGGAGAATGCCTGACAGACCCCCTACTCTGGGAGGACAGCCCAATGAAATTGGATAAATATTGCTTACCTGCTTGATAATCTATGTTTCCTTTGAGAACTGGTGAACCCTAGGTTAAGGCACAATGCACCCGGATATGTGGGACACATTGAAGATCCACTTGTCACAGCTCCAGCTATAATCTGACACCTGATGTGGGCAGCGTTCACATTCCTCATCTCTGGGTCAACACATGTTGTTCTTCGTTGTGATGGAACCCCTTGTCTTAGTGTTTTTTTGCCACAGTCTATTATTTAGCTTGTGGCCAGTGCTTCCCAATGAGATCTTCCAGATGTCAGTACCTAATAAGGGGTCACAAATACTGTAAATATGAGATTACAAAAATGTGAGATTATCATTTAACCCCAACCTTACCCCATATCCTAAATTACTTTGTTGTCTGCATGTTTCCCTTCCCCTTCCTGCTTATCTGCATCCCCTATGGGTGAAAGGATAGTGCACCCAGCTTCATGGGGCACTTTGAGGAATCCTCACTCCTCCTTTTATCCTGCTACCTCCTCATCTCACTGAGCCCCTACTGAAGAACCCCCTGCAACGTTTCACCAGCTTTCTGAAACTGAAGTTATGTAGCTGCATCAAAACCAGGTGGAGGGGCGGGTGGGTGTGGAGATTCCTTTTTGGCATGTGGTTACATGTGCTGTGGTAGAGGGAATTGAGGCCTTTTGTTGACACTGGGTTACATGTCTGTAAGAAACAAGTAGAAGTTCTTTCCTCAGTCGCCTCACCAAATCCCTGACAAATTACACACATTCCAGGGGGGCAGAAAAAACAAGAAGGACCACTGAGCACAGCACCAGCGCTGGTTAGAATGAGGTTTGAGACAACCCTCAGCCTTCCAATCAACATACTAAAGAGGGAGAAACAAGGGCCTGGTGTTTCCATATCTCAGTTTGCCCATTCTCCGGGCCTATGTTTGTACCTCCCAAAGCCCTTAGCACTATGCGTATAGCATAGGTCTTCAAACATGGGGTGCGCACCCCCCATGGAGATGTGGCCTGATGCCCCAGGGGTGTGGGGGCATGGGCCCTCAGCCTGATATTAAACACACAGAAAAGATGAACGAAAAATCCAGCATGGGGTTGGATATGCAATTCCCTTGACTGGTTTGGGTTAAATCCATCCAGTAGTTTTAAAAATATTCAACAGGAAGGGAGTACCCCCTGCTCCTTAATACCTTTATATCAGTCTTGGTGCTTTGCAGCAGAGAAGATGAGAGAGGCTAACACCCTTTGACTTGCTGAATGGATTTGGATGACATTTTTTAAACAAAAGGTTTGTCAAGGGATCCCCAAACTGGATATTTAGGGAACAATTAGTTAAATAATAAAAAAATTATAAAAAAACATAAAAGCGCAGTTTTGAGCCTACTCCCATTAATTTTTTGCATAGAGATAAAGTGCCATTTTTTAACAGCTGTAGTGCGAAAAACGCTGGACAGATTTGGACCAAACTTTGGAATTAACTCCCCCTCGACCTAACGTTCTCAACATCAGAAAGAGACTCTAAACTCTTCTTTTTATTCAGTCACTCCTAAAGGAACACTGATTGTTTTGAACAACAGCGCTTAGATGGCCTGACCATAGGCACTATATAAATACGAATAGCAATCACATCAGGCTAGAGGTCGGGCGTGGGAAAGACGACATCAGGTGAAGTTGGTGATTTCTGGGTGGGTTGGGGAGCCCATTACGTGTTGACATTTTTTGGTTTATCAGTTTAAGACCATGTGAATCTCATGAGATTACAGCGGCAATTCCACAAGACGCGCTCAGAAAGAAATGGGCGTCACGCGAAGCGATGAGTGATAGGGGGTAATGGGAGAGGGTGAGGGAGGAAAAAAGCAATTGAGTGGAGGGAGGACACCAGGAAAAAAGAAGGGGGACACATGTTGAGTGCATGTGAGGATGTGGAAGACTTTTTAATTCTGAGAAATATCTCCCGTTATCGTCGGAATCGGCAAAACGCCACTCTACCGCAGGAATCTCGGTTATTGGAAATGTTTACTGGGAAATTATCTCAGGAATAAGAAGTTAGAAAAAAATGTTAAACATCTGCAGTGCCTACATCTACTGGGCAGGTGGCAATGGCTGTTTGGTAACAAATTAATGGTGTTACATAGTCAGTGGCCATGGCCGTGGGCCCAAGAGAAAAATATTGGTACAATATGTACAGTGCCCACGGCAGAAGGCCATGGCTAGTGGGCCCTGAGGAAATTAAGGTATAGCAAAACCCTTGAAATTCTGTGAAACAACATTTGTTAAGAGAGAGTTAAGGTGATCAGATTTAACGCAACAAAACCCGTGAAATTCAGCACTCGCATTTCAATCAAGTACACCTCGGAGAAGAAAATACATCACACAAACCAAATAGTAAAAGGGGATAATGGCCCGGAGAGTGCCAGGGAAGAAAAAATCTATTGAGTGGGGCGGAGGGTTTGTGGGGGGTGGGGTATGGAAAGAGGATAGGGGCACTCTGTGAGTACCTGTGTGGACAGGGAAGATTTGGAGATTTGCTAGCGATATCGGGGGTCATGGGGAGAAAGTGAAAGAAATATACATTTTATAATTGCAGTGATCACATTTCCTAGGCAGGGGGTAATGGGTCTCTGTGCCGAAGGTCATGGCTAGTGGGCCCCAATGAAACCTAATGGTGCAACATGTACAGTGTCCATGGCCAAATGCAATGGCTAGATGGCCCTGAAGAAACCTATTGGTGCAACATGTACAGTGTCAATGGCCAAAGGCAATGGCTAGATGGCCCTGAAGAAACCTATTGGTGCAACATGGCCACTGGCCAATTAACAAGTGCCATGGCTGAGTGGCCGCAAAGAAACCTATTGGTGCAACATGTACAGTGTCCACGGCCGAAGGCCATGGCTAGTGGGCCCCAAAGAAACCTATTGGTGCAACAGGTATAGTCACCACGGCCAAAGGCCATGTCTAGTGGGTCCAAAGAAACCTATTGTGCAACATGTGCCGTGGCCGAAGTCCATGGCTAGTGGGCCCAAAGAAACCTAACGGTGCAACATGTACCGTGGCCACGGCTGAATGCCATGGCCACTGGCCACAGCTGAAGGCCATGGCTAGTGGCCCCCAGAGAAACCTATTGGTGCAGCATGTACTGTGATGGCTGAATGCCAAGACCACTGGCCACAGCTGAAGGCCATAGCTAGTGGGCCCCATGGAAACCTATTGTTGCAACATGTACTGTGCAAAACGGAAGGGTTATCCCTGGACAATAAGATCCAGTAACCATACAAATTAAGGATTTTGAAAATATCACAATGCTCCCTATTGAGTGCTGTCACCGTTACGGCTATAGATGATGATTACTTTATCTGTTTTATCAATCAACTCATAAACCCTCCTGAGGATCCACCAAAGGGTAGTGAAAGACGTGTAGACGTGTTTTTGAAATGTAAGACAATCATGTATAATTTTGATGCATGAAATGGACACACTAAGGAGGTGGTCCCCATCTGGTTTAAGAAATCTTTATATATTTATTCTGATTATGAAGCTATTAATTACAAAACAAACAATAATATATAATCGTGTTTTAAAAAAAGGAATCTTGAATTTATGATGTATTGAAAGTTGAAAACTGAGCTCAAAGAAACTGCCTATTAGGTGCTTTTCCCACTCAGTATCTACATATTTATTACATTCAGAAATGTTTACTATAACAAAACGGGAGAATTGGAACAATTCCAGACTGTTTGGCGTGCATCCCATAAGTATTGTTTTGAAATGTACTCTTGTGTTCCATAACAATAGATAAGGCTGTTGCACAGGCCAGATATCCAAGCTAGATTTGATTATATGTTCATAATTGTTAATTCTGCCCATTGCCTGAATACATTTGAATGCAATTCTGTTATGTACATGCCTGCCTGCTTACTACATGGCTTGGCATTCCGCTCAACCCTATCATTCAGGCTAAATTACATGTCAGATTGACCTCAGAAACATAAAACAATCAAGGTGATTCTAAATACATAATCCCATGCTCCGGGATATGCAGTCTGTCTGCCTTATATAGACAAACACTACTCTCCAGCTGTACCTTTGCAAATAAAGCACACTAGAGAAAGCCAAAACACATATTAAATAACAAACGATTCTGCCAGCCGGTATTGTGGTGCAAATGTCATACTGCAGCTCACATTGTCAACAATGTGCACAGATTTCATCTGACTAGAGTGTACAATATAGGCTCATGATTCATGACCCTAGGTGCAGGTGGTAGATGGCATGTGCTGGGCGACCCTATCATGATCTTTGTGAGATTTTCATTGTGTTTAAGCTCCTGATTTACCCTAGAAACCTGTTTAATGGTAAGTGTAATGGACCAATGTCAGGATTTCAGCTCAACCCAGCTGCATCCAGAAAGCCCCATCTACACATCTATGTCCTCCACACAAACTCAAAGAGAGAGTGTTCATGTCTTCTATTTGTGGTGCCACTGGTGCAGTGCAAAAACTAGCAAGGGAGTTTCACCAAATATATTGCCCTAGGACTCACCAAATCCTGTAACAGCCCTTTCAATTTACATGTTCAAAGTATATACTTTAAAAAGGAAAGATTCTTATCTTAAATGTTGCTAAGGCCCTTAAAATCTAGCCAAGCAGACAGAGCCACTACAAGCAGCTTTATCTTCTTCTTGGGTGGCCTGACAGCATATATCCAGGATTCTTGGTGCTTCCCAATGAGTCAGTATCAAGACTGTTGAGTCAGGTGCTCCAAAAGGATCGACTCAGTGTTGAGGCAATCATGCTGGTTCCACGCTATCCAGCAATGTGATGTGGTCCAATAGCAGAGATCTGCTCGATTCATTTGAAGAACAGGCAGGAATTATTCAAGTCAGTGAGTCAGTTCAATGAGGTCTAGGCAATGAGATGTGGTTCATCAGCGGCAATCAACTCGAAGACCGCTGAGCGCAGGAAGGCGAGTCAGCAGTTTAGCGACTCATAGATTGAAAAAGCAGCGAATGTCAAATGCATTTCTGTGTTTAATGTTTGTGTGTGTCATCAGAGTGTGTGCTGTAACGGTGTGGTGTAAGGCATATCAGTGTCTTATGTGTAAGTGTCTGACATGTGGATGCATGGCATATAAGTAGTGTATTCATGTGTGGTATACTATGCACCTTCCAAACATAAGAAAACATACATTGAAGTCAGGTTTTCAATATGCACATGTTCCGTGCATGAGTTTTACAGGTCTTAGATGTACGAAATGTACATCTCCTGAAAGCTTACATCATAGTCATCCCTGACATGTGTGTACATTTTCAGATGTATATTAATGTACTTCTAGGAAATGTACATCTCACACGTAGGAGTAGAGTTTGTATATGAAATGTACATTCATTCTGCTCATTTACTATATGCCTACTATACCTATGAAAGCTCACATTAACCTAAGCTCTAACTTTGATGTGAGTTATCAATGCATACAGGAGGTATACATGAGTTTTACAGTTCGTACATATAGAAAATGTACATCTCCTGAAAACTGAAATCAAAGACAGTCCTGCATTTGATGTGAGGTTTTATACGTATAGTAGCATAAATGTGTATAGTGTACACCTTTCCGCGCGTACGTGCACAGTTCATATTAAAACAATAATTTGCGCATGTCATATGTAGACGCATTTTAAATAATTTATATTTCAAAACTGGCCAAGTGGATTTACAAAATGTTTGCATGTCACGTGCAAAAGATTTTTAAAAATTTTCCAGAGTGGTAAACCGAGCGTAAACACTGCCTTGTGCCTTTTATGCCGTGTTTTACACATAGTTTACTGCACCACAGCTTTTAAAATGCGCTCCAGTGAGTAAATCACTCTCATATATTATGTCCATAAATCACTTGTGGAAACGGGGAGGGGAACAAATAGTACCTCGATGCTTTGCATAAAATCAAAGAGCATTTTGGGAACATAGGAATGACACAGAAATGTATTTTTCACAAATATGTCTGTGATAATTATTTGAGCTGAAAGCCCTCTGAGCAGGCAGTGCACAACGAGCGTAGTGCTAATTTAATTTGTTATAACACTCACCCTAACAGTAACATGTCTGCAAACCATGATTCATATATGCTCATTTGGAAAGCCTTTGCTTTTTGGTTTGAGTCTTGCACTGTTCTGTTTAAACAGCAGACATCCCCAAATATATTCATTTCCCCTGCTTACACTTTTAAACATTCATGAGGCAGAAGAGCAAAGGAAATTGTAAAACCAAGGCAAACCCACTTTTAGTCTTCCATTTTCATCTCTATCCTAACTCGTCTACCGTTAAAAGCTGCCTGCAAATAACACTTTGCGAACAGAGTATATGCTATGTTATGTTATTTTAGCAGCAAATAGTATAGTGCAACTATCACCCGGCGGTATCTTGGCACTGTAAGTGTGATAACCCTACTAGGGTGGGAAAAAAGTAGAAATTGCAAAATCAAAACAAAGGCAGCTCGACTATTGAGGATAAAGGAGAGTCTTTTGCACTTTACGAAACCTAGCCTCAAGGTCAGGGGATAGAAGTTCTAGAGTGAGGGGCATGCAACGGAAAAGCCTGGCCCCCTAAGCTCCCCCCCGATGTTGATTTCTTGATCCGTGGTACAAGAAGAAGAAGATGAGTGTTACCTGAGTGAAAGTTTCTGTTTTGTACTTATGTAACAATCTTCTCACTGAGGTTTAGAGACCCTCTATCCCTCTTGAACACACTCCCTCTCTAGACGATGCTGGCTCTACAACACTCTGTCTCTCACCTCTCTCTGTCTATCTCTCCCTGTATGACTCTCTCTTCACCATATACTTTCTCAACCATGATATATCACTCTCCTCTACACCAAACTTTCTCACATCTCACTCCCTCTCTTTCCTGCACCCTCTTTACCTCTTAGCTCCCTCGTCCACACCCCCTATCACTGACTTGCTCCATTTCTCTCTTACAGCATTGCTTTTTCGTTACATCTTTTGAGTATTTCTGCACAGTCCTTGATGAGGGGAGCTGGGCATATGTCGCCTTTACATTTTGAGGGTTTAAGACTTTTGATGATTTTCAAGCCTTTGAAGCAGAACTGGGGTATGCAAGGGTTAGGGGGGTTGGTTGGGATGCTTGTGGCTAGGACATGGGGGTCTTTGTGGTGTTTAGCTGGGTGATTGAGAATTCTTTTGTTCAGGGTGTGGATTCTATTTAGGACTGCCATTTGGATGTCAGAGCACCACGTTTCATCATTGGTGAGGACGGGGGGAGGTGTGGATGGAGTTTCCAGTGCCCTGAAGATGGTAAAGATTTCTCTAGTGTCTGATTTGGCGTTGCAGATTCTGGAGTTGAAGCAGCTGGATTTAGCTGTTATTATTGCTGATTTGTAATGTTCAGCGATTTTGGTGAAGTCATTGTTCAATGTATCGGTGGGATTTTTTGCCACATTAGTTCTGTTTGTCGTTTATTATTACGCAGTTCTAGGAGGCCAGGAGTGTACCGTGAGTTGGAGTGTCTGACAGGTTTGGCTTTGCAAGGAACTAAGGCGGAAATGGTGTTCACTGCTTTGGATAGGGTTGAGGTCTATATGTCCAATAGTGACTTAGGGTCGTAGCGAATGGGGGTTTAAGGCAGGGAGTGTCCAGCCAAGGCATGATATTTTCTTTTGTTTGCTTCAGAGAGCTGCGTGTGACTGCTGGGGGTAGTGGAGTGGCAGTAGGTTTAGGTTTTAAGGGCTGTTGAATGGAGAAGTTGATGATGTGGTTGTCAGACCATGGGCAAGGGGTATTGACGCTAGTTAAAACCTGGAAGCTGTAGTCGGCAATTCAGTCTAATGTGCGCCCCTTCACATGAGTGGGGTTAGTTATACAGTGTCTGAAGCCTAGGGTTTCAAGTGTATTGGCCAGCGATGTAGCGTGAGGGTCATTGGAGTCATAAAGGCCCAGGATAAGGTCTCCCAAGAGAATCATTTTTGAAGAGGCTTTGATGTTATCCTCTAGGATGTGGTGGAGATTCTCCTCAAAGTATTGAGTAGGGGTGGAAGAGTGGTAGATGAGATGATTGGTAATGGTGCATGTGGGTGATGGTGACAACTTGAGGAACAGCAGGTCTACATTGTCATTGATGGATGTATTAACCTGTCTGATACCGAGGGAGTCTCTGGCTTTAAGGGTGACTCTGCCTCCTCTGTATATGAGCCTGTCAATCTGCGATATAGTAGAGCCAGAGGGGATGGCTAAGCATAGAGCAGGGCCAGATGCCTCATGGAGCCATGTTTCAGATATGGCTAGAGCATCAAGTTTGTGGTTGGTGATGGGATCGTTTATCTCCAGTTTGTGGGCAGGTAAGGAGCGTGCATTGATGAGGGCGCAGGTTGAGTGGTTGTAGCTGAGTTGTATGGGTCTTGGGTTTGGCCTTTGTGGGCGGGGTTATCAAGGTTCTATGGGTAGGCAGCTGGTATTGTGGAGAGGAGCGGTTGTGCTTGATATCGTGTGGGTCAACATAGGCATTCCCCTGTAAAAAATAACCAGTCAAAGGTCTGTAAGCCAAGTTGATTTTCATATTAAAAAGGACTGGTTACTTATTCGGACACACCTTCATAGGAGTAATTGGTGACACAGTCCACAATATGTGATAAATTCCACATATACTGGTTTCCTAATGTATAAAAATCAATATCAAGAACTGTGAGCCAAGTTGATATACATATAGGAATTAACTGTTTAAGTTTTGGGGCATATCAACATTGGAATACATTGAGTAAGGGAGCAAATGCATCTTTTTGTGGTAGGCTTTGATTGGCTTAGACTAACTCCAGCTGAATCTTACTGTTGTGTGAGTAACAATACAAATATTGGTGATTGGTTTTCTTATAGGAAAGGCTACCTTGTTTTCTGGACATGCCTCCTTTGACCTCATTGGACTGATCGCAGTGCATTTGGTGCTACCTTTTAGACGATTCTTGACTGGTGCAGGCCAAATACAGAGTGGTTATGTAGAGGGCTTTGCAAAGTGTACAATATCAGCAAGCAAAGGTCATTCTTTAACATGGGGAAGGACTGTTTACTTATTCTACATACCTTCGTAGGATTACGCTAAATAATGGGTGCTTGGCTCCGAATAAATAGTGCTGGGCTCAGAGTAAATCCACCTGCATCTCAGAGAGGAATGTCTTGTGTTCCAGTAGCAATGTAAAGAATATGATTTTCATATGGGGAAGGAATGTTTCTTAGTCATAGAACTGCATTGAAATGATGGTGTCCGTTTTGTTCCAGGTTTCTTGCCAATTCTTCCTTCCCTCAGGAAAAAACACAAAGGGATTATATAGAAGACTTCCCAATGTATATATAGAAATATCAAAATATGTGAGACAAGTTAATTTTCATGAAGGGAAGGACCGGTAACTTATTCGGACATATGATAGTAGAAATCCTTTGAGCAAAGTGCAGTTTGTGCCTCATTTTGTGAGCGATATAATTTGGCTCAGGCTGTCATAGAGGGATGACTGTTGTGTTAGGGGCAATGGAAGAATTGTTGAGCAAAATTGATGTTCGTGTAAGCAACGCCAGTTCCTTACTCGCACATATCTCCATGGAACTGTGTTGACTTAATGGAGGCGGATTTAGGCAAACATTTCTTGACAATTCTTGCTTGGCTAAGGCAAAATACACAGTTGTCAATCAATGTACACATATCGCTATCAAGATTTGTAAGCCAGGTGGATTTTCATATGGTAAAGTATTGGCTACTATTTCGGGCATACCTCAATCGGAATACATACATTTAGTAAATGGTGACAAATGCCACATTGTGTAAGAAAGATTGATTGACTCAGGCTAAATCTTGCTGAATGTCATAGATGTAGGCCTGCTGTGCGAGTACCAATAACAAAACTGGCAAGCCAAATTCATTTACATATATGAAATTATAGTTTCTCATTCAGAAATACCTTCATAAAAGTGCATTGAGCTGCATGTTTAGTGGCAACGTTCTTGCCAATCCTTGTTTTGCACAGGGGAACTACCCAGGAGCTGTGCAAAGCGACCACTGATGGGTAGATATTAGTTTAATGTTCTACTAGCCAGGTTTATTGATATAGGAAAGCACTGGTTACTTCTTCTGACATAACTTCATAGCAATGCATTGATGGTGGGTGGCACAGGCACACTCCACAAGAAATTGTATTTAGTTGAGGCTAAATTTACCTACATTTTATAGAGAAATACCTTGCATATGAGGAACTATATAAAGTTTTTGATCCAAATTATTTTTTTCCACAATGAAAGGAATGATTGCTATTCACACAACTCCCCTTCAAACTCAATAAATTTAACAGGGTCCCATTTGGTGACAATTCTTCCTTGCCTAATGCAAAATGGGGGCTTTCCCAATATATACATATCAATATCAACATCTGTGTGGCAAGCTGATTTTCGTAGAAGAAAGAATTGGTTACTTTATTGGGCATATCGCTATCGGAATACGGTGAGTAAAGGGTGGCAAATGGCGCATTTTATGAGAGACTGTGATTGGCTCAGGGTAAATACATCTGAATCACATTGTTGTGTGAGTAATAACGTTAAACATGGTGAGCCCAATTTATTGTATATGGGAAGGAGTAGTGTATTTTTAAGGCATGCCTCAATAGGTCAGCTTTGAACTGAGGTTGACACATTTGGTGTCAGATTTCTAGACATTGGTTCTGGCAAAATAGTCATGCATAGGGCTTCCCAATATATAAATATCAAAATCACGATCAACAAGCAAACTTGATTTTGATATGGAAAGGACGGGTTACTAATTAGTACATCCCGTAAAATGACTATACCGAGTAGTGGGTGGCATATGCCACATTTTGGGAGAAATCATGCTTGGGCTCAGACTAAATCCACTTGAATCTCAGAGAGAGAGGCCTTCTGTTTGAGTATCAATATAAAAGTGTCTGAGCCAAATGGAATTCCATGTAGAAAAGGGACATTTCGTATTCATACATATCTTCATAGACTACATTGAATTGATGGTGGTCCGTTCGGTACATGATTTCTTCACAATTCTTCCTCACATGAGGCAAAATCGAAAGGAATTATGTTGAGGGCATCCACATGTATACTCAGCAATATAAAGCTATTTAAGCCAAGTAGAGTTTCATATAATAAAGGACTTCTAACTGAAATGGATATACGGTCATAGGAATACTCTGAGCTGTTGAGATGTTGTGCTAGGTTTATACTAAATCCATGTGAGCCTTTTGTGTGAGTAAAAATCTAAGTGTGTGAGCCAAAATTGTTATCATGTAGGAAAGAGAAGTTACTTTCTTCATACAAATCCCTATTGACCTGCATTGAATTAAGGGTGGCCTATTTGGTGTTAAATTTCTTGACAATTCTGTCTTTGCTTGTGCAAAATGCCCATTGCTTTTCTAGAGATTTGCAATGTATATGTACATATTACACCAAGATGTGTGAACAACTTGATTAGTTGCACATGTATTTAGAAATACGATGTGACCTATTGAAGGATAATGTGTGTGTAAACTATAGTGTGAAGATGTGTGAGCTAAGTAGAATTTCATGAAGAAAATATGGATAACCGGGTCAAAATATAAACTGTTTGCCTCATTGATGCAACACATTGAAAAACAAACTGCTCAGTAAATTAATTAAATGACCTTTTAACAATAAGCTGCTCCCATTCAAAATGAACTTGGTCCTATGAACAAGAATCTGTCTGAATAAGAGTTAAACTTCAGTGTCAGGCAGCAGAGGAGTTACACCACAAAAGATCTCTTAGAAGAATTGGCGACCATCAGGGATGGCTCCCACTTAAGGAACCACCTCCTCTACGCTTTTGTTTCCCTCTAAACAGTGCAGAATGGAGAGTCCCCAAACTGGAAACAGTGTGATGTATCTTCAGAATCAAACGCTAACAAGAGGTGCCTACAAGAAAAGAAATTCCATACACCCCTTGTTCTTCTTGTCCACAAAGTATTCGAAGCAAAGGTAGATCTAGTGCTATGATAAGCCCAAAACATTTCATTCAAATATGCGTTCTTTTTTGGGGCTGGGACACACTACAATGGCAACTAGGATAGCATTAATTGCTCGAAGAAAATGACAGTGCGCAAAACAACAGCCTCAACTTTAAGAGTGTGGGACTTCTAGTCTTAAATGAATGACATGCTCAGCATCCATAAGGAAAAGCCTCCCTTTTCTGTGCATGTACAAGAAAAAAAATCACTGTGTACATAGTAGAAACATGCTACTGTGTAGAGTTATGATCTGCTTTTTTTCAGATAGCTCCTAAAGGAGGCAAGCATCGTAAAATCAAATACTGCTCCTGGATTATTGACTCAACTCATAAGAATGAAACTCGTTGATCAGTTGACTTTGTTTTTGCAAACGTATGAAAATATCTATCTGTTAAAACGTTCTAAGGTACATTGATAGCAACTCTATGTGCAGCAGCGGGAGTTGTGTAATGATGCCCTGCCCTCGTATATAGTTATTTGTACAGCACTTATAAGCAGGGGTGTGACAAATTTAAAATCCACAGGCGTGATTATGCAGAATTCATCATTTTTCACTTTACGAAAATGGCGAAAAGTATATATTATTTTCCCATTGCCGCTCGAACAAAACTGAAGAAGAAATAATGTTTCAAGTCAATGAAAAACTGTAATACAGAGTGTTTACATAGATAACTAAAGAGAAATCATGCAAAAACAAATGTGGCAGATTTTTTATCCGCAAAATAAGTGCGAAACTCAAGTACAGAGTTTTCATTTAGTGTCCTGACAATAAATTCCACAAAAGGGAATTAGCAGACTTTTTTTCAGCAAAATAAATGGAAAACTTTAGTTTAAAAATATCCATTGAATTTTCCATTTCATGTGCTAGAAAATAAACTGCAGATCACTTAAGCGAGTTTAGGGCCTGATTTATGGAGTTTTGTGACTTTACACACTTTTCAGCATGCAAAACTCTGTTTACCGATTCATTGAACTCACTTTGCGTGCATTTCCGGGTCCTTGCGGGTAATTTGCGCAAGTCCGTCCCGTCTTTGCGCAAGACCCCATGCAAAATTGTCAGGGGCATTCCGGCCAAAAAACGATTTTCTACACGCATTGAGTTATTTTGGCCCTTAAAGGAATGGTTCGCCCAAACATTTTTATTTAAAAAATAGATAGGCAACATAAAAAAAAACGATTGGCGTTTTTTTTTTTTAAGTCCCTATGTAAAATTTTGGCAATTCAAGCTCAAAGATAGCACATGGGGGCATCCATTTTGTGAAATGGATCCCCGCCGCTGTGCTCGCTTTAGCTTTTGCGGCACTAATGAAGGAAAAGCCAGCCAGCTGTAGTAAACAAAAGCTACCACTGGGTGGCTTTTCTTTCATTGGTGCTGTACGCGGAGGACGGGGACCGGAGACTACAGGCAGAAAAGCTGCAGCTGCATCTCGGTAAGTGCTATTTTTTTAATAAAAAAAAACACTAGCTGTGTTTTTTTTCTAAGTTTTCCGGGCTGGAGGAGCCCGGAAAACTTAGAAATAAAACCGCAGCTTTAAAAATGTTGTATTTATGTTTGCGGTAGCTTTTGAAGCGACTGCAAACATAAATACAACGTTATTGTGTTTGAAAACGCTGCGGTTTTTCTTTCTAAGTTTCTCAGGCTCCTCCGGCTCAGAGGAGCCTGAGAAACTCAGAAAGAAAAACCGCAGCGTTTTCAAACACAACCGCGTTGTGTTTCTGCCTGCCGTGGCTATCACTTTGGGTCTCCGGTGCTCCCCCAGGGGAGCACCGGAGACCCAAAGTGAAACCTAAGGCAGGCAGAAACACAACACGGTTGTGTTTACATGCCACGTTGTTTCTGCCTACATCTGATTTTCCATTTGGGGCTCTTGGGCTCCCCACGGGGGGCCTGAGAGCCCCAAATGGGAAATGCTAAATGCTGCAGTGTTTCTGCCTAAATCTGCTTTCCCATTTGGGGCTCTAGGGCTCCCTGTGGGGAGCCCTGAAGCCCCAAATGGGAAAGCAGATTTAGGCAGAAACACAACGCTGTTGTGTTTGAAAACGCTTCGGTTTTTCTTTCTAAGTTTCTCAGACTCGGAGGAGCCTGAGAAACTCAGAAAGAAAAACTGCAGCGTTTTCAAACACAACCGCATTGTGTTTCTGCCTGCCGTGGCTATCACTTTGGGTCTCCGGTGCTCCCCCAGGAGAGCACCGGAGACCCAAAGTGAAAGCAAAGGCAGGCAGAAACACAACACGGTTGTGTTTACATGCCGCTGTTTTTCTGCCTAAATCTGCTTTCCCATTTGGGGCTCTAGGGCTCCCCGTGGGGAGCCCTAAAGCCCCAAATGGGAAAGCAGATTTAGGCAGAAACACAACGCTGTTCTGTTTGAAAACGCTGCGGTTTTTCTTTCTAAGTTTCTCAGGCTCGGAGGAGCCTGAGAAACTCAGAAAGAAAAACCACAGCGTTTTCAAACACAACCGCATTGTGTTTCTGCCTGCCGTGGCTATCACTTTGGGTCTCCGGTGCTCCCCCAGGAGAGCACCGGAGACTCAAAGTGAAAGCAAAGGCAGGCAGAAACACAACACAGTTGTGTTTACATGCCTCTGTGTTTCTGCCTAAATCCGCTTTCCCATTTGGGGCTCTAGGGCTGGGGAGCCCTAAAGCCCCAAATGGGAAAGCAGATTTAGGCAGAAACACAACGCGGTTGTGTTTGAAAACACTGCGGTTTTTCTTTCTAAGTTTCTCAGGCTCCTACAGCCCGGAAAACTTAGAAAAAAAACCACAGCTAGTGCTTATTTAAAAAAAAAAAAAATAACACTTACCGAGATGCAGCTACAGCTTTTCTGCCTGTAGTCTCCGGTCCGCGTCCTCCAAGTCCCGGCACCAATGAAGGAAAAGCCACCCAGTGGTAGCTTTTGTTTACTACAGCTGGCTAGCTTTTCCTTCATTAGTGCCGCAAAAGCCAGCACAGGCGGGCAGCCATTTCACAAAATGGATGCGCCCATGTGCTTGCTTTTTCAATTTTTGAGCTTGAATTGCTCAAAATTTTACATAGGGACTTCTAAAAAAAAAAACGCCAATCGTTTTTTTTTTATGTTGCCTATCTATTTTTTAAATAAAATTTTTTGGGCGAACCATTCCTTTAAAATCCACGACTACATGGAGCATGCAAAGAATTCTTTGCGCACAGCGATGCGCAAAGTAGTTTTTGGCGCAAGTGACTTTGCAGGATATATGCGTGTTTTATATGAATCGGGCCCTAAGTGAATATTTTTCAATGATGACCTCATTTAAGAGTTTGGTGGTACAGTAAAAACAAGTGGCATAATGGGATTACCCTCACTTTTACTGCATTGTCAAATTTAAGGTTTCAAAACTGAAACTCGCTACAAACCACATGGATTTGCGTGGAGGAAATTTCCTCCAAACTAAACCATCACCGTATTCGATAATAAGGAATCCTTAACTGACTCCTAGAGCACCCACTATGGGGACTAACTGAAGGCTCAACATGGCTCTGAACAATGTGTACTCTTCCCATGACTGCATGCTTACCACAAGCAGTCATGGTAAAAGAGCTTGAGGGTATTACTACAGTTTATACAGCCCAACCTTTCATGAAGCCCTGGGTCTTTCTGAGAAATTGTCCAGCAACAGTGCCTTTGCTTACCTTTTTCCAGCAGCTTGTAGACTTTGAATACCAATTTCTGCTGAAGTATTATTATTGGTTTTAACTTCACCGATTTCAAGCACATCCCTCCTTATATGTAAACTGTCTGTCTGTAGAACACAATAGAAACAAATGACTAATTTATCTAAGAAAGACACGAGATGGGTAAATGTAAAGAAGAGAATGCAAGGAGTCCTTGAGAATAAATAAGCATTTCTATCACTCTCTTTTTGTATCTGCATCATTGCCCCAGTCTGTTTAACCTGGGCAACCCTGGGCATATTGGGGTTACAATGATGCACAGGGTTCCTCCATGCTGCTTTGTAAGAGTCACCATCGCCCGCCTGGCTGCAGCTCAGATCTACAGCTGGCACCACTAAGCCCCCACAACCTGGTTGGATACTGGTAACGTTTTAGTGGCCCCTAGATTGATTTCTCGGGTTAGCACTGGGAACTAGAACTGAGAGAGAATCAATGTTGCTTGTGTTCTAGGGACAACAGTGATCTTGAAGATCAACAGACTATTAGTAAAGAATGAGGAATTATTGGGAACAATGTGCTGTGGTCCTTTAGCGGAACTCTCCTTAATCACTGCCTCTTCATCTCCTGCCCATACTCCCCACCCCTCATCTCACTGCGCGCCACGTCCTGGGCATCTTGCGTCTTATGTCTGGACCAGAAGTCAGATGGATGTCAGGAAATCAGCAGAAAATGGGGATTGATATGCTCAGGTGATGTTGGATGCCAACATAGAAGGCTCGACTTCAGAACACTAGGGACTACAGTTCCAGGCAGAGCAATGTGGAAAGAAAGAACTATACTATAAAATGTGGATGCAGGATTGGGAGGCAAGCCTCACCTTCGCGCCACTGCAAATCACTGGTGAATTTGCAAAGGCTACTTCCTACTCCTCAGGTTCAGGTTCCTATCAGGAGCTCAATGTGAGATTCTGGCCTACTATCTTCAAAATGAGAGATCTACGAGCGAAATATCTAAATTACAGGATGTCTGGCAGGTGACAAAGTGGGCAGGACTTTGGTGACAACGATTTTAAGCAGTCATGTGCTAGCCATGTCTAATTTTAGAGTGCACCAAGGACTGGAATGGAGATAAGAAATTGACCGCAGAGTTAAAATCAGGCAGGAAGGCGAACCTCCATAACTGTGTAGATAATGCTGCTGGAACTGGGTCCACCAAGTTAATACGAAACTGCCACCTACAGCACCATCATCAGAGCGCACCAGGGGAGAAAGGATTCCCCCTGCATAAAAGGAAATGTGGATCCATTGTAAGGAAAATGGGCAACAAAATGTGATTTTTACTCGTTGTACTGTCGCATCATAAATTCTTGCACTACCCCTGTGGCTGATCAGCTCCCCGCTGTGCAATATTGTTGATTTCTTATTTTAAAGTTTAATTATTGCATAATGGGTATCATTTCAAATCCTAGGTGTATTGAGTTAAGGAAAGTGAGTGATCATATAGTTACTACGGTACCAGGTAATATTGTCCCTGTATATAATGTTGCCATACATAGTCTCTGGGAAACGGCATAGGCGACAATATATATGGGCACAATATATGGGGTAAATGGGAGCAGGGATGCGGGGAGCCCCTGCTCCCTTTAAAAAAAAAATTTCAGGGTTTGCGGGGGTGTCCTCCGCATGTTCTTTATGATAATGTCTCCGCAAAAAACGCCATTCTTGCATGGGGACATTTTTGCAGGGACATTAGTAACGCATGTTGTCAACTATTACTGTGATGCTTTAGACACACGAGTTTACAAGGTAATTATGGAGAGTCTACCTACAAAGCATATACTCCCAACTATTGGCTAGACACTTCTACTGCTGTAACATCGCTTGCTTCTTTTGTTAATGGGTTGATTGTGTCAGGTTTCCAACACCTTGCATTCTTCCCCTAGCATTTACAAGACATTTGTACATTTGATCGTCTAAATGGTTTCTCTCTCTCTTTCTCTCCCTTGCTTTCTTTCTCCATCTGCTACAGCAAGGAGGCTTTGGTCTGAAAAAGCACTGATATTGCATTTTCCGTTTGTCTGCCACCGTAAAGTTCCACGCAGGTAAAGATCACCGGGTAGCGGAGAAAAGAAATATGAATGTGGATGCACAAAGGGTGAATGGATTTAGGAAGCAGACCAGGAGCTAGTGATCTAGAGAACATGGTGATGGGGAAACCAGGACATGGCTTCCGAACAACAGGTTAGGGGAAAGAGGCAGAGGCATACTGCAACAACAGGGCAACCAAAAATAAACATGAAAAGGAAGAGATGAAGCTAAAAAAAACAATCAAGAATAATGGTAATCTGGCGAATATATCCAAGAGTCAGAACAAAGTACCAGAGATTTCAGGGCAGGTAGCATGGTGCACAAGGGAACGGAAACCCTCAAAAAGCAGGATGGGCTATACTCATTGAGTGACACAAGGACAGAGATAGCTAGTTAAATGACTGGAGAGGCAGGATAAGAAGCAACCCAATAATGGATAGAATCATGAGGTAGTGCCAAAGGGCACAAGCAGGCGATAGTTTGAAAGCCAAAGTGCATTGAGGAACCAAATTAACAAAGGAAATCCTAGTACCATGAAATTGTTTTGTGAACCAAGGGGATTGGGCCCAGCATATTGACCTTTAGAAAAGAGCAGACTAAAACGTTAACGTATGCAGAGAAATAACACGAGTCCGCAGGAGATGTGGCAATATGTTGCCTGCAGCTCCATTTTCTTTTCTGATTTGTTTCTGCATTTGCCATCCCAACAGAGGTCTGAAAGATGGCACAACTAAGCAGCTTAGCTCCCTCTGGAATCATCAAGTAAAAGGAAATAGCTATCACATACCTAGCACTCAAATGAAACTAAGACTCATCTGTTGGAAATGTGGGATCCTCAGGTGGCAGGTGAATAGCTTAAAAGTCAGACACTTTCCCACCTGGTGGCCTGGGGAATTGGTGGAGCCATGCATGCATCACAGTATTGCCTAGCCAACACATACAGGCCGATTCATGGAATAATTAGCGCGGCGCAAGTGGGCAAAAACGTGCGAATCGCAGTGGAATAGCGAAAATCGCAGTGCAAGTGCGAAAATCGCACGAAAAGCAGCGCACATCGATTCATGGAAGGCCGTGCGCGAGAAAACCATCGGATGTGCGATAAAAAAGTGCGCGGCGCACGTTGGCGCACAGGCCATCTAACTGCGTGCGCCAGGTCACAGCGAAAATCGCACAGGCCACAGCGAAAATCGCACATAGCGCGGCGCACGCAACAAAAGTAGGCGGAACACTGGGCGTAACACTCGGAATGGGGAACAACTTGCCAAAACGTGGGCGTCACGGGGGAAGTACAGGGTACAAGTGCGCGGAACGCCCACACGCTCGCCTACAACACGTATTCATGGAATAGAATAGGGCAAAAAAGCGCACGCTCAAACCAGCGCACAGGCACAAACACGACCGCCACAAGAAAGCAGGCGGTAGCGTCTCTGCGCCTGGAAGAAATGTGCGCCAACAAATAGCACCTATATACAGCCATGATGAATGTACTATACTGTGGCCCTCCAGGACAAATGACGTGCAAAGGGGTACCCACAAACACGGACACCCGCTGACAAAAAATACGTGTGCGTGTATACCGGGGTGCGCGGGAAGTCTCACACGCGATTTCGGAAGGGTACGTGTATTTCAGGGGTGCGCGGGAAGTTCCACACGCAATTGGCCCAGTGCGAGCAGGGTACGTGTATTCCATGGGTGCGCGGGAAGTTCCACACACGATTTCGGCAGGGTACGTGTATTTCAGGGGTGCGCGGGAAGTTCCACACGCGATTGGCCCAGTGCGAGCAGGGTACGTGTATTCCATGGGTGCGCGGGAAGTTCCACACGCGATTTCAGCAGGGTACGTGTATTTCAGGGGTGCGCAGGAAGTTCCACACGCGATTTCAGCAGGGTACGTGTATTTCAGGGGTGCGCGGGAAGTTCCACACGCGATTGGCCCAGTGCGAGCAGGGTACGTGTATTCCATGGGTGCGCGGGAAGTTCCACACGCGATTTCAGCAGGGTACGTGTATTACAGGGGTGCGCGGGAAGTTCCACACACGATTTCAGCAGGGTATGTGTATTCCAGGGGTGCGCGGGAAGTTCCACACGCGATTTCAGCAGGGTACGTGTATTTCAGGGGTGCGCGGGAAGTTCCACATGCGATTGGCCCAGTGCGAGCAGGGTACGTGTATTTCAGGGGTGCGCGGGAAGTTCCACACGCGATTTCAGCAGGATACGTGTATTTCAGGGGTGCGCGGGAAGTTCCACACGCGATTTCAGCAGGGTACGTGTATTTCAGGGGTGCGCGGGAAGTTCCACACGCGATTTCAGCAGGGTATGTGTATTTCAGGGGTTCTGGGGAGTACTACACGTGAATTGGCCGTGTGGGTCCTCCCAGGTGTACGCTCTACAACCTCCACGGCCCCTGCAGGCAGCCCACACCACGGGGGACTACCCTGCACCCCTGCTCATGTCCCGCAGGCAGCCCATCCACCATGGGCATGCCCCCCAGCCAACCCACATGTCACCTTGCACTACTGATCAACAATGCATGTCTCCCACCACCCCCACCCCCCAGCCACCATGGCCAGCCCCCACTAGGCCCCCACTCATGTCTCCCACCACCCCCACCCCCCAGCAGTGCAGGGGCACCCTCCACCAGGCCCCCACTCATGTCTCCCACCACCCCACCCCCCAGCCACCATGGCCAGCCCCCACCAGGCCCCCACTCATGTCTCCCACCACCCCCACCCCCCAGCCACCAGGGGCACCCTCCACCAGGCCCCCACTCATGTCTCCCACCCACCCCCACCCCCCAGCCACCATGGGCACCCTCCACCAGGCCCCCACTCATGTCTCCCACCACCCCCACCCCCCAGCAGTGCAGGGGCACCCTCCACCAGGCCCCCACTCATGTCCCCTATCACCACCACCCCCCAGCCACCAGGGGCAGCCTCCACCAGGCCCCCACTCATGTCTCCCACCACCCCACCCCCCAGCAGTGCAGGGGCAGCCTCCACCAGGCCCCTACTCATATCTCCCACCACCCCCACCCCCCAGCCAGCAGGGGCAGCCCCCACCAGGCCCCCACCCATGTCCCCCACCACCCCCACCCCCCAGCCACCAGGGGCACCCTCCACCAGGCCCCCACTCATGTCTACCACCACCCCCACCCCCCAGCCACCAGGGGCACCCTCCACCAGGCCCCCACCCATGTCTCCCACCACCCCCACCCCCCAGCCACCATGGCCAGCCCCCACCAGGCACCCACTCATGTCTCCCACCACCCCCACCCCCCAGCAGTGCAGGGGCACCCTCCACCAGGCCCCCACTCATGTCTCCCACCACCCCCACCCCCCAGCCACCATGGGCAGCCCCCACCAGGCCCCCACTCATGTCTCCCACCACCCCCACCCCCCAGCAGTGCAGGGGCAGCCTCCACCAGGCCCCCACTCATGTCTCCCACCACCCCACCCCCCAGCAGTGCAGGGGCACCCTCCACCAGGCCCCCACTCATGTCTCCCACCACCCCCACCCCCCAGCAGTGCAGGGGCACCCTCCACCAGGCCCCCACCCATGTCTCCCACCACCCCCACCCCCCAGCCACCAGGGGCACCCTCCACCAGGCCCCCACTCTTGTCCCCCTGCACCCCCACCCCCCAGCATCCAGGGGCACCCTCCACCAGGCCCCCACTCATGTCTCCCACCACCCCCACCCCCCAGCAGTGCAGGGGCACCCTCCACCAGGCCCCCACTCATGTCTACCACCACCCCCACCCCCCAGCCACCAGGGGCACCCTCCACCAGGCCCCCACCCATGTCTCCCACCACCCCCACCCCCCAGCAGTGCAGGGGCACCCTCCACCAGGCCCCCACTCATGTCTACCACCACCCCCACCCCCCAGCCACCATGGGCAGCCCCCACCAGGCCCCCACTCATGTCTCCCACCACCCCCACCCCCCAGCAGTGCAGGGGCAGCCTCCACCAGGCCCCCACTCATGTCTCCCACCACCCCCACCCCCCAGCAGTGCAGGGGCAGCCTCCACCAGGCCCCCACTCATGTCTCCCACCACCCCCACCCCCCAGCAGTGCAGGGGCACCTTCCACCAGGCCCCCACCCATGTCTACCACCACCCCCAACCCCCAGCCACCATGGCCAGCCCCCACCAGGCCCCCACTCATGTCTCCCACCACCCCCACCCCCAGCCACCAGGGGCACCCTCCACCAGGCCCCCACCCATGTCTCCCACCACCCCCACCCCCCAGCCACCAGGGGCACCCTCCACCAGGCCCCCACTCATGTCCCCCTGCACCCCCAGCCCCCAGCATCCAGGGGCACCCTCCACCAGGCCCCCACTCATGTCTCCCACCACCCCCACCCCCCAGCAGTGCAGGGGCACCCTCCACCAGGCCCCCACCCATGTCTCCCACCACCCCCACCCCCCAGCCACCAGGGGCACCCTCCACCAGGCCCCCACTCATGTCCCCCTGCACCCCCACCCCCCAGCCACCAGGGGCACCCTCCACCAGGCCCCCACTCATGTCTCCCACCACCCCCACCCCCCAGCAGTGCAGGGGCAGCCTCCACCAGGCCCCCACTCATGTCTCACACCACCCCCACCCCCCAGCAGTGCAGGGGCACCCTCGACCAGGCCCCCACTCATGTCCCCCTGCACCCCCACCCCCCAGCATCCAGGGGCACCCTCCACCAGGTCCTCACAATCCCCAATCATGTGCGTTATGGTCAGCCTCCACAGCCAAAAAGCCCTACCAAGTAACCCATTCACCCACATGGAAATGGAAATTACATGTTACACCCCCAATGTTCATGAAGCTAATGAACCCATGTCCGTCACACACAATGGTTGCAATTGAATGGGAAAACACCCGACATGACATGCATGAAACCAATGAGATGATACCACACAGTGATGTATGAAAACAAAATTGTATTGAAAAAAAGAAAGAATGCTAAAGAAATGAAACAAACTACAATGGGAATGAGAAAAAATAAGCTGCATGTCCGTATAAAAAAAAACAGCAAATCCGAATCCAAAAAAATGTCGTCCAAAGTCAAATGTAAAAAAATATCTATCCAATTAAGAAACATGTAAAAAACTTCCAAGGGTCCATGAGCCCAACTGAACAAAGGAAACCTACAAAAAAACCTAACTAAAATGCAACTATATACAAAAAGTGGAGCAGTGTCCGTCGACTCCAAATCATAATAAGAAAGAAAGGAAACCTAAAACTAAAGAACTATATACAAAGGCGGCGGGCAAGTCCAGCGGCTCACTCCGTGGTGTTCTGGGCCAGGGCATCATCGAACTCCTGTTCGATGTCCCGGAGGCGGTCCAGTTCCATGGCCCCGAGGGTTCGCAGGGACAACGCCGTGTCCTCCTCCAACCCCCTGCGGATTGCCTCGAGGCACTCGGCCCGCCTCAGGTCCCTCCGCATGGAGTTCTCCACCCTGACCATTGTGAGCCACGCCTCTTCCGCCCGCCGCCGCTCCGCACCTATGGCGTGGCCCAACCGCTGCCACACGGAAGACACTCTCTGTCCTGGGTCCTCCTGCCCTCCGGCCGATGCCTGCCCCTCCGATGTCGAAGGCCCCGAGCCTTCATGGCTCCCAACATGTTGCTGCTGCTGCTCTGCCTGTGCCCGTGCACTGCCTCCTGCTGCCTGCACATCCTCTGCCGGCTGGGGTGCAGTTGTTGATGTGGCCACCCCTGCTGGACCTCCGACTCCCGACTGTGGCAGGGATGCCTCCTCCACCAGCCTGGCCGCACCGTCAGAGGCAGCTCCACAGGGCACCCAGGTGACTGATGGGTGGGAAGATGGCACAGAGGACGACTGGCGCGTAGGGGGTCCAGTTGAGGAGGGGGTCGGAGCAAGCCCCATCAGACGGAGGAATCCGGCCTGGGTGACCTGTCCCAGCAGGCTGACGTGGTCAACGAGCCATTCGAGATGACGTGCAGTCTCTCCATGAAAAGACTGCAGGTCACCTCGCATGGCCCGTTGACGCAACGCCACACCAGCCAGGACAGGCTCAACCCGGACCTGGATAGCCACGTCCGCAGGCAGAGGAAGGCCAGTTGACGTCAGCTCATCCCCTGCCTGAAAACGGGTCTGGACGTAGGCATCCCTGCTGGTGCAAGATGATGCAGGGACAGGATCGGGGACAGGATTGCACACAGGCACCTCCGCGGCGGCCTGTGCTGCCTCCTGTCCCTGGTCCTGTACTGCACCACTAGCACCAGTGGGATCCCCACCTCCAGACCCCGTCTCTGGTGCTTGCACGGCCTCCTCCTCCACCAAACCCCCCACCAACCTGGATGACTCCATGCCATCTTCCCCTGTTGGGCCCTGTGGGGTCCCAGCTGCCCCTTCTGCTGCCGAGGAGTCCAACTCCAACCTCAACCTTTAAAGACATTTTTGCTTCCACCTGCGCAGGAGAATACACAAGGTCGATCATAAATGCCTCCCTTTCTTCCGGTATCTTTCCCGACGCATTCAAAATGGTGCACGTCAAACCTCTAATTAAAAAACCTTTGCTCGACCCTCTCGAGCCCAAAAACTACTGCCCCATCTCAAACACCAGGTTCCTTGCCAAACTCATTGACCGAACCGCCTACTTTCAACTAAATGCCTTCATCGAAGCCAACAATCTCCTAGACCCTGCCCAATCAGGTTTCAGAACACGTCACGGAACTGAAACCACCCTAACCTCTATCTGGGATGATCTTAAAATGACAACAGACTCAGCGGGATGCGCCGCACTAATCCTTCTCGACCTATCGGCCGCCTTTGACACGATCAATCACTCAATCCTCTTAGACCGCCTCCACTACCCAGGATTTCGTGGAACCGCTCTTAAATGGATAGCTTCATTCCTCAAAGACAGGCACCAAATAACGACACTCTCCAGCTTTACCTCCCAAGCCCGACCAGTCGATACGGGAGTCCCACAAGGAGCATGTCTATCCGCCCTCCTGTTCAATCTCTACCTGATCACCCTCCCACCAATAATTCGTTCACACAACATCCTGTGTTACAACTACGCCGACGACACTCAACTAATTCTAAAACTCCTGAACTCGAAACCCAACTCCCGACCTGACCTGGCATCCTGCCTCCTTAACATAGAACTCTGGATGACCCAAAGCCACCTCTTGTTAAACCCCTCCAAAACAGAAATCATGGTTTGCGGCAACTCCGATCTTCTTCCGCACCCACTACCCTGGCCACCCGCCATGGGCAACTCACCGACACCCTCCAACTCAGTGAAAAAACTTGGATGCACCCTGGACTCTGACCTAACACTCTCGCGCCAAGTCAACAATGTCTCAAAGTCCTGCCCCTTTCCACCTTAAAACCCTTAGGCGCATCTTTCCATATCTCTCCTTTCCCAACAGACTCTCTGCGGTCCAATCAATCGTTATATCAAGACTGGACTACTCAAACCCCCTATACCTCGGGATCCATGCCTACCAACTGAATAAACTCCAAAGGGCACAAAACGCGGCGGCCAAAATGCTACTTGTGCTCGGTCCAAGAGACCACGTCTCCCCAGCCCTTAAGACACTGCACTGGCTTCCTGTAGCCTGTAGGGTGGCTTTCAAAACCTTATGCCTCTCCCATCGAGCACTGCATAAAACTGGACCTCAATATCTTCAAGACAAGCTAATACCTTATCATCCCACTCGCACCCTTAGATCAAGCTCAGCTGGCCTCCTAGTAATTCCTAAAACAAACTCAGTCAGGTTAGGCGGATCATCATTCTCAGCCCTGGCCCCAACCCTGTGCAACTCGCTCCCACCCCACATCTGCCTAACTGAGGATTTAGCGTCCTTCCGCAAACTACTGAAAACCTGGCTCTTCCCCTAAAACCAACCGGTTTTCCAAACTAACAGCATCACAATGACGACGACCCAACAAACTACCTGATGCGAAAGATTGACAGCTAAGAAACTTGAGTGTAAACCAGAAAGACATAATAATATGGATAATATGAATAAATCATTGGGAAAGTAAGGAGATCTAAACTGATGAAATGGACATAATGAATGAGGAGGGAACGTAGTGAATGACATGGATGAAATAGTTAGAATGGATGAAGCTTATAGAACAGATGAAAGCACTAAGTGGAAGAGTGCATGAGTGGAAGAACAGACGACTAGAAAGATCAAATCAGTATGGAGATCGGATGAGTGTATAGAATAGATGAACATACTAAAGCCAATGAGTGTGTAGAGTGGTTGGGTGTGTAGAGGGACGAGCATGTAGAATTGATGAGTACGTGTAGAGTTGATGAGTACGTAAATACAGAGAAGCGAATAGAACGCAGAAAGGCGTAGAACTGATGACCATACTGAACGAATGGACGTATAGACCGGATGAACGTTTAGACCAGATGAACGTCTAAGAGCGAACGAGCGTGTAGAGAGGATGAGCATGGAGAGCAGATTAGCGTGGAGAACAGATGAGTTTGGAGAGCGGATGAATGCGGAGAGCGGATGAATGCGGAGGGTGAATGAATGCGGAGAGCGGATGAATGTGGAGAGCGGATGAGTGTGGAGAGCGGATGAGTGTGGAGAGCAGATGAATGCGGAGAGCAGATGAGTGTGGAGAGCGGATGAGTGTGGAGAGCGGATGAGTGTTGAGAGCGGATGGGTGTGTGGAGCAACTGAGTGTGGAGAGTGGGTGAGTGTGGAGAGTGGGTGAGTGTGAGGAGCGGCTGAGTGTGGACTGCGGCTGAGTGTGGAGAGCGGCTGAGTGGGGGGAACGGATGAGTGAGGGAGCGGATGAATGTGAGGAGCAGATGAGTGTGGAGAGTGAATGAGTGTGGAGAGCGAATGTGCGTAGGGAGCGGATGAGTGTGGAGAGCGGATGAGCGCAGGGAGCAGATAATTGTGGAGAGCGGATGACTGTGGGGAGCGGATGAGTGTAGGGAGCGGATGAATGTGGAGAGCGGATGAGTGCGGAGAGCGGATGAATGTGTAGTGCGGATGACTGTGGGGAGCGGATGAGTGTGTGGAGCGACTGAGTATGGAGAGTGGCTGAGTGTGGAGAGTGGCTGAGTGTGGAGAGCGGCTGAGTGTGGAGAGCGGCTGAGTGTGAGGAACGGATGAGTGTGGGGAGCAGATTAGTGTGGAGAGCGGATGAGTGTGGAGAGCGGATGAGTGTGGAGGGCGGATGAGTGTTGGAGACCGGATGAGTGTACAGAGCGGATGAGTGTGTGGAGCGGATAAATAAGTAGAGCGGATGAATGTGTAGAACGGATGAGTACATAGAGCGGATGAGTACGCAGAGCGGACTGAGCGTGTGGAGCGGATTGAGTGTGTGGTGCGGATGAGTGTGTGGAGCAGATGAGTGTGTGGAGCAGATGAATACGTAGAGCGGATGAGTGTGTGGAACGGATGAGTACGTAGAGCGGATGAATACGTAGAGCGGGCGAGTACGCAGAGCGGACGAGTACGTAGAGCGGACGAGTGTGTGGAGCGGATGAGTAGATGGAGCGGATGAATGTATGGAAAGGATGAGTCTATGTGGAGCGGATGACTGTGTGGAGCAGATGAGTCTGTGGAGCGGATGAGTGTGTGGAGCGGATGAGTGTGTGTAGCGGATGAACGCATGGAACGGATGATCGCATGGAACGGAAGAGTGTATGGAGCGGATGGTATGTAGAGCGGATGTAGAGCATATATCATACCACACCCCACGCTTACTCTCTTCTTTACACCACCACTCATATAGAACACCGAGATACTATGATGCCATTCGGTATAACTGTTCTCATATCAACATCTCCCGCTCACTCCCCATCACTCTAAGTAAACACTGCTGGTTTCACACCCCCAGCCAGGCGTTCTCCTCAGGCCTAACGCAGCCACACACGATCTGGATAAATCCTGCCACAGCGAACACATACTCCTGATCTCTCAACCACCACACCTACCGCTAAGAAGCAGGTACCACACGAATTCCACATCAGCTGCTCACATACTTGGTGCGCAAACGCACCTTTGGACTCTCTCTACTCTCTCTACTGACCCGAACTTCGGTTCCCAAGGGCGTTCAACCTACCAGCGCCTTCAAACCATACCAATGGTATATAAGGCGCTATATAAATGCAAAATAACATAACATAACATAACATAAAAATATAGAAAAGTGAATAAGGAAAGAAAAAATAGATGTAAATAAAAATCATTTGCCTACTGTTTAAGAAAATAATAATATATTAATAAAAAGAAAAATTGGAAAATGGAGGCAGTTTTTTAATATAACTGCATTCAATCTGTGTAGGAATGAATTGAAGTAATTATTGCAACGAAGATTGTTGGGTACACCAATGTGAAAAATGTTATATTAAAACTGTTGTCCACAAAACGTAAGGGTTTCCCTCTTGTATTCAGATGTACACAATCCAAAGTATGTGCAAAGGGGACGCATGAACAACAGTGGACCTGAAAGGTTAACAATGTGAAAGCGTGCAAAAACACATGAACAGTTGGAATTCCATCCACAATGAGAGTCAACCAAAAAATACATAACACATCCACACATCACTGCAACCATATCCGTATGTACATCATCACACACCCAACAAAACCCTCCACGCCAACCACACTGACACTGACGTAAAACAGTGATGCTGCTCATGTAATGGAAAATGAAAAACATCCACTGCATCCTCCAGTCGTCTGATGGCCTCACCCCTACATCTCAGGCACATGTGCATCCTTCCACCTGCAAACATCACAGCAACAACATGACACACACAGGCATGCCACAATACACATGACCTGCAATGATGAGATGCACTGGGTGAAATGTAAACAATCAAATGAGCAGACATACAAATAAACTGCATGAAGCGAGGAATGTACTCAGATAAAACCTGTATTCAATAAAACTATATACAATAAAAACTGGGAAGGAATGTTCAAGAAGTCTGGGGTAAATGACAAAAACTGAAATGAACCCTATTCGTAAAGAACTATAAACATGAAAAACGGGGAAGGAAAGTCACTTAAGTCCAGGGCTAAAGAAAAAAACATAAATTAAGCCTATAACTAAAGAACTATATATAAAGGCAGCGGGCTAGTCCTCCTCACTGATCTTTGACAACCTGTCGACCAGGGCTGACTCACATGTCACCTCCTCCTCACTTAGGCTGGCCTTTGTTGTTGCCTGGAGGGCTTGCAGGGTGGTCAAAAATGGATGTTCTGCATCCTGCGCCAACCTGCAAGTCACCTCCAGGATGGTAGCCCGCCTCCTTGCCTGATGCATCACCACCTCCGCCCTGGACACCATCACTTACGCCGGCGATGCCCACTGCCTCTCTGCCAGCAGCTGACTCTCGTACTGCCTGAACACAGAAGATATGGAGTTCAACGCCCCCACATGGTCCTCCTGCCTCATAGTTGCCACCTGCCTCCTCAGGGTGGTTTGCCCTGCGACAGTCTGCCACCTCTTATTTGCCACCTGCTTCCGCTGCTCCCAGTGCACGCTCTGTCGGTATGCCCTCTGACGTGAAGACAATTGTCAGGGGCGTACGGCACCTGCACTGCTCCGAGGTGCCTGCTGACTCTCCATTACTTGTGCTTGTGTTGGTGCCTGGGTAGGCACAGTGACCACCTCAGCTGATGTACTTTGGACTCCCTCCTCGGGCAGGGACGTTAGCTCCACCAGACAGGTTGTTGGGTGTGGGACCCGTGCACAAGGGGTTGTGTTGGTATATGGCCTGTAAGGCACCCCAGAGGACAACTGGCGCAAAGAGGAGGAAACCAAGGAGGGAGTCGCAGCAGTGAAAAGCCCACAGAGCCCACCAAAGAACAGGCCTGCTGCCAGCAAAGCCATGAGGGGCCATAGCTCAGTCTGATGATGGGAAAGCATACCACGAGTATCCTGTCCATCATCATAAATGACTGCAGTCTGCCTCGTGAGGCCAGCCAGCAGGGGCAGCACCTGATGCTTGATGGACACAACAGCTGGTAAGGGGATGCTGGTCTGGGTGGAGGCACCTTTGAAAGTGTGCACTGCTGCATCCGGTGGCCCAGGGACAAGAGGCTATTAAGTGGACAGTTTTGATTATTCACCAACAAGTAGGTGGCTACAGTTTTCCTCAAACTTCGGGGGGTGGCTTTTGATACTTTGAAGTACCTCTAAAATAATTCATACACAATATGGATCATATTTTTTTCAGATCCTGGTGACATTTACACATAGGGAATGGTCATTTATTAGCCTGAAAGATTTGAGTCGGTTCTGGGAAGTAAGGTTAGTGAAGGGATTCACTTGATATGTGCATAGGTGTTTGGCATGAGAAACATGACATGGAGATATGATTAATATATTTGTTCTTTAACATAAATGAAAATGAACAGTAACATCCACACCTGAAGAAGGGGACATAGGACCCCGAAACGCGTAGTGTTATGTATTGACCAATTGTATTCAGAGCAATATGATGGAAATATTGTCAGATCAATACAGGATTGTTACTGGGTCATGTTTAAGCTTATTGATGTTTCTTTGTGAATTTCATATGCATCTTTATGGAAATGAATGGTGTTATTTTTTAAATTTGGCATTTATTGCCTAAAATGTATAAAGCTGAGGGCATATGCAAATAATATGAATAAGTCTTTTTCTTAAACAAAACAATTCTATTGTATTTCTGTTTCATTCAGAGAGTCATAAAGTAATCTAGTGAATGTGTATTTAATCAGCATTTATTTGTATTCAGAAGAGGTGGGATTCCTCGTGCAGAGTGACCAGGTTTCTGGGGTGAAAATAGTGTTACCCTTCCTCATATTTCCCAGGACAATAACTTGGTGTGCCTTCCATTTATCCCTTACACCTGTAACACGAGTGGAAATGCCCCAAGAGGGAAAGGGAGCAGACAGAGTTGGGACACATCTGCTCCTACCCCAGGGGGTCGGGGACATGGTGTGTAGGCATCTGCTCCTGCCCCAGGGGGTCGGGGAATTGGTGTGGCGACATCTGCCCCAACCACAGGAGGAGGTGGGGGGCCCCAGTCCACAGGTGACCCGGCACCTGGACACCAGCGTGGCCCCAGCCAGATAAGTGCAGCACCACCACCTGGGCCCCTCGTGCCAAGAACGGACACCCTGCAGAGCAGCACGAGGCTCCACCCCAGGGAACAGCACAGGAGACTGGTCAGGAGAGCAAGAGGTGCTTCATTGATGAGGAGATCCAGATGCTCATCGACTACCTGACTAATCACTATCCTGATATGTGCCAGTATGCAGGGAGCACCCATGCAACCGCACAATGGATGGTGCATTGGCAGCGGGTCATGGACGAGATCAACGCCTTAGATGTGGAGATGCACCCTGCTGGACAGGATGTGAAGCGGTGGAATGATCTCACACGTAGGACAAAGCACAAGCTCAATGTCAACCTCACGCCGCACTGACCACTGAACGGGGCCACCATAGGAGGAGCAGCTGACACCGCATGAATATGCCACGAGCCAATTCATCACCCATAAGCCGGTGCAAAGTGAGGGAGGCCTGGAGAACTATGAGGACACATCTGGTGAGTGGTATTTATTGTGCATTGTATGTTTTGCCAATCACGCATGACCCACCATGTATGTGCAGCGGTACATCTGGCTGCAGTTGTACAACATCCTTTGGGAATCCATGTTTGCTGGTGTTTAGACTCATATCACATAGCATTTATTCTAGGAGTATCCTGTGTGGTGTACATGTGTGGCACATGTCCGTGTGACAGTACACATCACCTACTGGGTACTCCTCTGTTTCACGGGCAAGAAATTACATACCTACAAGTACTGTTGTTTGCTACATTCTTGCGGTGAGTCACTTGGCACTGCTCAACAGGTACATGCAATAGATGTTTACCAATCACATAATTTTGGGCTGTGTTGCATGTTAAATTTGTTACCTGCTCCTATGGGATTCCTTGTCATGATGCATATCAGAGCTGTCTCTTCTCATGACCTGTGGTGTGGCCAGAGTGATGGTGCATCAGTGCTAACACGTGTATGTTGCAAGGGGTTCACTACATGGTGAACAAGAGCTGATGGTGGGTCGCCATGCAGAGGTTGCCATCCTTGCAATCTGAAAATGACATGTGCTTAGATGGCCGATGTGAAAGGTTACAGGCATCATAAATGGCAATGAGTGTGCCTGTCTGCATACCATTCAATGTGTGTGCATGGTTGTTGTTCAAACATATCAATTAACTTCAAATTGGAAGCACCTGTCTGACTGTATGCCATGATGTGGCATGATGTATGTGGCATGATGGCACTGTTTCTCCTTGTGTAATGTGATTAGTATTTGAGGTGGTGTGGGTTCACAGTCCGAGCATGCACAAGGACCCATCATCATGTGACAATGTTCATAGACATAGACAGGGACTGCTTCACAAACAAGAACACCTATACTGGAGGCATTACTATAGGGATAGAATGTTGCACCTACACGCTACTCCTGGACCTTGTATGACATTCATCGCCATGTCTGACAAAGGTGTCTCAGGATATGTTGTACATTTGCACACACACAGCCTTCCCACCAGCATGGGTGGAGCGTGAGCAAAAGGGCAGGGCCATGCTAGTGTCATGCGGATGACACGCAGATTTCATCCAAGCCTCGCTCCTCTGCCTCCCCCTCCCTCATTCACAACTGCGCCTCTGCTAAGCAGGCATGGTGTACTGCTAACAATATTTTGCCCCAATGCCAGTAAGACAGAGAACCTTCTCATTGGAACCCCTGTTCCCTTTTTCCCTCCTTCTCTCTTCACACCACAGACCTTGCCTAGAAGGCCCACTTTCAGCATCACCTCCTCATAGGTATTTTCCCTTTCCTCACCTTCCCCCAGGTGGCTGCCTGATTCCTTCAGAGTCTTAAAAGGCACCAGCCCCCCTACTCCAGTTTAACCTTGTGCTTGGTCTCCCCTGCCCCCCCCCCCCCTTATCCTGCACGTACCCTTCTTGGCCCCTCCCCTCACACTGGGGCTGGGCCTGCACACTTGAAGCCTGTACATCCCTTCCCTGCACTCTCTGCTTTCTCTGGCTCTGTCCACCTGGCCTCCCCTGGCACTCACTTTTTCTCATGAGCATGTTTTGGCAGGGTAGCAAAGGTATTTGTTACAGTGGAGTACTGGTTTTGAGGAGAAATCCGTGATTGATGCATGCATTAGATAGTGTGCCCAGTAAGCCACACTCGTGGTAAATGGATATGTCAAAGCTCCCAGTTCACTATTTGTATCACTATTCGGGCAGTGCTGGTGCAAGGGGATAACAAGTTGTGGGACACAGGGCATGAACAAATATGATGCTCTACATACACCCATGATGTACAGTAGAAGTTGGCATTGTTTGAGATGGCATTGGCCATTGCATGTCATTGTCATAAATAACTACACTAAATTACTATTGTTCACTCTGTCATGGCCAGTGAGCAACTGACACATCATATGACTATGTCATGTACTTGCCACTGTCATCACACACAATGACAATTTACAATGCATATTCCTGACTTCTGCTAGGCATACAGCAGGGGACTCATGCCCATGTGGAGACCTACACAGGGTGCAGGTAGCGCTTGTGTCCTCGTTGATGTGACATAGAAGACGCTAGCAGTCATATGTGTGGTCAATTGTCTGACAGACACAGGGAGATCAACACTGAGAGGGCGTGATTCAGACAGTGCACGCATCTTTGCTGCACACATATCACATCATTCAGTGCACACGTAGTACGCTCTGCACAATGATGCAATGGACCGTGCTGTCCTGGTCAGGGTGCATGATTGCATTCTTTTTTTTCTTTCTTTCTGTGTTTTATTGGTTAAATATAACCTTTAATACTTAAAACAGAAGAAAAAGCACAATTACTTCTTTTACATACATGTCCAATATGAAACAATAACATATAATTGATTAAAACAAACAACATTTTTAAAACGCATATTAAACATTCCAATGCTTTAACATGCATTTAAATCCAGAATAAAAGTTGTATCTAAAATTATATTCAATACAGTAACTTAGAGATTTCTTGCCATATATAGTAAATAGTAAAATTCATAACCAAGTTTCCTCCTGCATACAATAAAGACCAGAATTGGTTAGTGTGGATTCAATTCATATCATGAACCAATTTCATATAACCTTTTCATATACAGAAATGAGTGCAATGCAATCGGTCAAAAGGTGCCTGGAAGTCTCAAGTTCTCTCCCACATAGCCTACGGACACAACCTTTGTGGGGTATGTTAAACCAAGCAACCATATCTGCCAGTGTAGGTAGCTGGTTCAACCTTAAGCACATTATAAAACGTCTTACTTCAGTATTCTGTAGATTATTAATGTAGATAAATGTCGAATCAGTCAGATATGCTTGCATGGAATATAATGCATAGCTAGATTTCACAGATAAATAGGAAGTACATGCATTTTGGTCCCAAGGGCCTCATTACACAGATGGCGGTAACCATGGCGCTATTATCGCCATGGTTGATGCCGGTATTTTACCGAGTCCGCCTTGGTGAATGGTGGAAATACCGCCCTATTCCAAGGTGTGTTGGGGCGGTAATTCCCCATTCACCATGGCCCTTCCCCATTCCCATTTTTGCCCCCATAGGGCTCAATGGGAATGGGGAAGGGGGTAATTACGGTACCGCAAATTGTGGTACCGTAATTACCTCCTAGGTCCCTTTGCGGGTCCCATCCTTAATGGCTGGTAAAACCAGCTGTTAAGGTAGGGTCCCACAAAGGGACCTCGTAGTAAGGCGGTAAGGGTTTACCAGCACTGGTACCCTTACCGGTACCGGTAAACCCTTACCGCCGTCCGTGTAATGAGGCCCATTATTGCCTTTTATTCTTTCATTAAATTTAATATCTAAATTATCATTAGGTGAGCATGAACATTCTATCTCACCCAGAAACTTACAATTTGTTGGTGCCATGAATTTAAAGCAGGTTGGATAGTCAAGTTAACTTCTTGGTCTAAAAAATAAGAATATATTGAATTGGGATTGCTTCGTTCATCATTAACTTAATATGGAATTACATGCTGCTATCATTTTTCGTGTAGAAAGGGAAATAATATCCAATTCAAAGCAAATAGCTTCCACTGGCACAGATTCAGACAAACCTAAAGACATCCTCCATAATTTCCCTTCTAGAACATTTAACCAGGCAGTTTTCTTAGCAGCATAAACCTCAAGACCATACACTTGGAACAGGAGTTATATAATTTTAATAGACCCACAACAGAAAGACTTTCAAATTTTAAGATGAATGGCCTAATTGCCTTAAACTTGGTGGTAGTTTTATTCATTATACATTTCGAGAAAACCTTTTCATCCAAGTTAGTGGATATTAGCACTCTGAGGTAATATTAACTAGATACCTCTTCTAATATAGTATTTTGAACAACCCAGTTATGCCTCTTAATTGTTCTTCGATTCGATTTGATTGTCGTTATTTTAGTTTTATATAGATTAATAATTAGACTAGGATGTAAAGAAAATAGCGCCAAGACTGTAAGACTATGCTGTAGCCCCAATTCAGTTTTATCGAGTATTGCAATATCATGCGCGTATGGGAGCCAAGTAATCGGATTTGTTAAAATACATGGGGGATGGTTATTGCAATTCTTTAAAACTTCCTCAAGATCTGCAACATATAGTTATTAAACAACACTGGTTCTAATGTGCAGGCTTGTTTTAGGCCATAGTTAACAGGCAACTGCTCGATTAATTAGCCTTCCTGATCAACTCTGATCTGAACCATATTCTCAGTGTAAAAGGATTCAACAAAATGTAAACTTTGAGGGTGCAACTTACCTTCTACCATCTTCTTCATAAAACCTGACTGTTCATCATATCAAAGGCCTTAGAAAAGTCAATCTAGCATACTTAAAGTGCATTAGTCTTACATAATAAAGTGATACGAATAAAGTGAGTTACGATCCAGAGATTGGATAAAGTGATATAACCCTTACAGAAACCAGATAGTTGGTTGCTAGAAATCTTCTTTTCACCAATCCTCAAATTAATATAGATCAAATGTAGTTTGCAAAAGATTTTGGCACTTGAATCAATCATAGCTAAAATTCTATAATTAGCTGGGAAATCTGTCAAGCCTTTTTTTATAAATTGGTATCAACAATGACATGCTCAATACCTGGGGAGCTGGTCCGTGATGACAATCGCTTGAAAAATAATATAAAGAATGCCAGCCCACACTTTTGTGTTGGTCTTGAATAATATATTTGGAAGGCCATCGGGTCCAGGGGCTTGAGGGGGCTTTAGATCCTTTATAGTTTTTTCAATGTCATCCTCAGTAAATTTAAAGAAGTCTCTGTCGCTTAAATCCGAGTAGCAACTACTCTCCAATGTAGTTCTTTCACGATAATAGAGAGACAAAATATACTGTTTCCGCACAGAATTAGAGATAGGATTAATCTCTCTGATACCTAAGAGTTGTATTTGTTAAAAATGTGTCAAAATCTTTGCGTATCCTCACTCTTTAGGGCAATATAGATTGTTTTCCATTGGGCAAAAGGGATCGATGTGATTATTGCAATGGCCGAAAATGCGGACTTTTTTTAACCCTTTACACCACATATATATGTGGGGGGAGACCCCCCGCAACCCCCATATTAATATTATACTCTAAACCCCCCCCCCACATATATATGTGGTGTAAGGGGTGGTTGAAAACAAAATAGTCTGCTTTTTCGGCCGTCGCAATTCCCAGGTCGACATTTTTGTACGATTCCGGCAAAAGCCATAGTACCTTGATGCATCCTGTGGCAGTTCTTAAACCGCAGTCTCAGTTTACCCCCTACATGATCGTAACTGATAATCATGCACTTTTTTCCTAACCCAGCAAATATCCGTTCTTAGCTCACAACAATTTTATCATAAACATTCATATGAGGGCAGTGGTTAAAGGGGGGGGGAGTTCTGGGCATTCACAATCTTGTTTACTAAAGGTTGGACGATTTGATAATAGTTATCTATGTTGCCAAGGGCAAAGATCTTCCATCAAAGTGTCTAACAAGATGTGATTAATTTTGTGCAAAATATATTCAGGCCATTTTATTCGTTGTACATTCATATTAAGACTATAGTTGCCCTCTAACTGCCTATCTGTACGCTTTGGGTCAGCTATAAAAGAGAATTTGATTATTACATGGTCACTCAGTTTGTTAGAAATAAGTCTAAAATTGTTGATGAATGGAAAACCTGAACAATCTTTTAGTACAAAATCAAGCCACGAGAATTGCAGGCGATTGGTCCATGTGTAATATAGATTTTCTTTATTTACATGAATCATTTGAAGCAATTGGTGTGCTTTAATAAAAAACAACCAAGGGTTGGTGTCAGTAATGATGTCATCTTCACCCGGACCAATAGCCCACATATTAAATTTGTTTTCCATATAAGAGTAATCCTGTAAAACAGCAACCTCCTTGTCTGGAAATCAGGGATGGTGATAGTTCAAATCTCCCACAATATAGTATTACCCATTTTGGTAGGTAGATTTCCAAGCATCTTGTCATGAACTACAGAACACGCCTGTTTTGGACTTCCTGGTCCTTGTCTCAACGGGCATACGCTCCCTTGTACTTCCAACATGGCCGTCCACTGTGAAACACCTTCCTCACTCTACACCTTAGACGTAGCGTGTTCTATTTATAGACCACGCCTCCCGCGGCTCTGCGCGTCTCAATGCTATTGCGAAGTAGCGACCAGACATGTGCTTCGTAGCTCGTGCTATTGTTTCCTTCCTTCTTCCAGCCTACCCCATCCTTGCATCCCGGAACTTTGAACGCACGCTGGAGTCGGAAGAGACTTGTGCAGCCTTATTCAAGACTCGATCAGTCCGCAAGAAGACATTGATCAAGAAATCCAGCAAAGATCGAACTCAGGTGAGAATGGGGGAACTCCTTGACAGTTTGAGACGCCAACCGACTGAACTCGATATGGACATGGAAGCGGCCGTCAAGGACCTGATACGTGGCATGCAAGAGCTATCAACCGAGGTGCAGAATCTAAAGGCGGAAAACACTGCCCTCAAACACTTAGTTCTATCCCGTGATTCTGCCACAAAAGAAAGTGTGTTGCTGGGCGGTATAGTGGACAAATACGATGGCTTGGAAAAACCCTTCACGGATTCCTGGATTCATGTTTGGTCATCTTTACTTTTAAGCCTTACTACTTTTCAACTCCCAGGGCTAAGGTGAGGTTCATAATTTCCCACCTTTCAGGAAATGCCTTAACCTGGGCTACACCCCTTGTTAATTCCGGCGATGCTCTTCTAGATGACTATGATGGCTTCATACAAGCCCTTAAGACCATGTTTGACCGTCCAGAGCAGGTCTATAGTGCCCAGGAACGCCTGTTAGACTTTCAGCAAGGATCCCAGGATATGCTCACCTATGTTACCCGATTCAAGCAATTAGTCAAGGAAGCTGATTGGTCCTCTGAGGCGAGTTTTACCCTTTTCAGGACAGGACTGAATGAGGAGATGAAGGATGAGTTGGCCAGAGTGGCTCTCCCAAACTCATTCCTGGCACTAATGGACCTTGCCATGAAAATAGATTTCCGTATCCAGGAAAGGAAGGCAGAGAAGAAGAAATCCAGGGGTAATCCTCCGAAGCTGTCCTTTGAGAGTACTACCAAGACGGACACAAACCCAGGCCCAGTCTCTGAACCAGAACCCATGCAGATAGGAGCCTTCCGTGGACCTATATCTCCACAAGAAAGAATGAGAAGGATTCATACAGGGTTGTGCATGTATTGTGCCTCAGGCAAACACTTGGTTAGGGAGTGTCCTCTAGCCCCTCCTCGGCGTTCGGGAAACTCCAGCTCCCGATCCTAGATGGAGCAGAGCTTCGGGAGAGAGATGTTTGCTCCACATCAATTCCATCCTTGAACTCTCCTGGACAAAACAAATTGGTGATACTACAGGCCTTCCTGTCACCCTCCAAGAATAAGACCTATCCCATTCTGGCCTTGGTAGAGTGCGGAGCTATGGGAATTTTCATTGATCAAGACTGGGTTGTTAGTCATCATAATCCGTATGAGACACGAAGCATCATGCAGCCAGTGGAAGCAATCGATGGAAGACACCTCACTTCAGGACCCATAAGCCTGCAGACAAAAGAGATCCAACTTTCCATAAACCATCACCAAGAGCGAATTACATTCAACATCATTAAGTCAGCTCATTACCCCATGGTATTGGGTATGCCCTGGTCACAGAAGCACAATCCTATATCAATTGGGCAGCAGGATCACTATTCCTTGGCTCAGAGTTTTGTATGTCTCACTGTCTATTCCTGGCTCCCTCCTCGACACCCACTACAGAACCACTAAGAGACCAGAAAACACCACTCATGGTTTCCAATATCATACAAGTCCCAGAGGCCTGTCAGGGATATGCTGATGTATTTTCAACTGCCATAGTCCAGGCCTTACCCCCTCAAAGACCTGAAGACTATGCCATAGATACAGATCCCTCAGCAGTGATTCCTTTCGGCAGAAAGTTCATCCTTTCCGAACCAAAGAAAAAGGCCCTCCGAGAATACCTGGATACCAACCTTGAAAACGGCACCATAAGACCCTCCAAATCTCGAGCGGGTGCTTAGTTGTTCTTTGTTCCCAAGAAGGACACCAAGGAACTCAGACTTTGCCTCGACTATCGCGGCTTAAATCAATGCACCCTCAAAGATCAGTACCCACTGCCCCTGATCTCGGGTATCCTGGAAGCTGTGAGAGGCGCCGTAATATTCACAAAGCTGGATCTCTGGGGTTCCTATCATTTGATCCGTGTCAGGGAAGGAGACGAATGGAAAACAGCCTTTAGAACACCCTTTGGTCTATATGAATATCTAGTCATGCCCTTTGGACTAGCTAATGCCCCCGCAGTTTTTCAACGTTTTATGGATAGGGTGTTTTCTGACATGTTATTCCTCTTCGTCATTGTCTATCTGATGGCATATTGATCTTTTCCAAGGATCCTCTAAAGCATGAAGAACATCTAAAGGCAGTTTTACAACGACTCCGTGAACACAAACTTTTAGCCAAACCCGAAAAATGCTTGTTTCACGTTACTTCTGTTCACTACCTAGGATTCATCCTCAGCCCAGAAGGAATTGGTATGGGCCCTTCAAAGGTAAAGGCCATACTGGCATGGCCCGCTCCCACGTCCGTGAAACAAGTTCAATCCTTCCTGGGGCTTGCCAACTTCTACTGGAAGTTCATTTCTACCTTTTCCGAGATCGTTCAGCCGATTGTTGCCCTCTTGAAGAAAGACACCCCCTTTGTCTGGTCTACACAGCAAGATAAGGCATTCCAACGTTTAAAGAGAGAGTTCACGCAAGCCCCCATCTTGGCCCAACCCGACATAAATCGTCCATTCCTAGTGGAAACGGATGCCTCTAACTACGCCATAGGAGCGGTCTTGAAGCAGGAACTTGAGGATAAACTGGAACACCCCATTGCTTACCTCTCACAAACCCTGACTCCCAGTGCGACACACTATTCCGTCCTGGAAAAGGAACTGTTAGCCATCCGCCAAGCCTTCATTGAATGGCAACATCTACTTCTGGGTGCTAGATATCCAGTTCAGGTCTGCACGGACCATCAGAATCTTCAAATTCTACAGTCGTTGGAGTGCAGGAACAGTCGTCAGGCGCGTTGGGCCTACTTCCTTGCCCAGTACCAAATCCCAAATCACTCATGTTCCCGGATCACAAAACATGATTGCTGACGCCTTATCTCGACGTCCTGACTATGTAACCACTGAAGACAAGGCCTATCCTAAGATGTTTCCCCATACGATCTTTGTAGCTCAAGCAGTCAACCTCCTGGAAGAAATTCGAGTGCAAACCCAATCCTCTGACCTCTGGAAGGATATTTCAAGGAAGAATCCATGGAACCTAAGACTTAAGGAAGGATATTTATTCAAGGACAATGCACTGGTCATTCCTACACAGAAATGACAACAAAGAATAATAAACCTCTGTCATGATACCCTTCAATCCGGACATCGTGGCATAACCAACACCCTCCGTCTTATGCAAAGACAGTTTTGGTGGCCTGGAATGAAGACCAAGGTACAGCAGTACATCGAAGCTTGTACTGTCTGCAGTCAAAATAAACATGATAACAAGAGACCGGCGGGTCTTCTACTGCAACCTACACTGCCAACAAGGCCATGGGAATTCATTGCTACAGACTTCATTGTAGAATTACCACCTTCTCGAGGGTACACGACCATCATGGTTACCATTGACTTTTTCACTCATATGGCTCATTTTACACCCCTGTGTAAGCTGCCATCCTCGTCCGAGCTTGCTGGAATCTTCCTGGAACACATATTCCAGTTACATGGACTTCCTTCCAAGATCATATCTGATCGAGGACCTCAATACGTCTCTCAATTCGGGAAACATCTCTGTCGCATTTTGGGAATCCAACGCGCCCTCTCTTCTGGTTATCATCCCCAAACCAACGGGGCTACAGAACGTGCTAATCAGACCCTGCAGCAGTATCTTCGATGTTTCGCCACCAAGGTTCGGGATGACTGGTCGCTCCTGATACCCGGGGCTGAATTCGCCTACAACAATTCTGATGATTCAGCACTTAAGACCAGTCCCTTTTATTGTAGCCAAGGTTTCCATCCATCGGTTCTACCCTCTGTTCTCCCTCATCCTACACCAGTACCTACTGTCGACTCCTGGATAGAAACCCTCATCAACGTACACCAGGAGGCCAAAGAAAACTTAGAGAGGGCCAGAACACAGACTAAGAGGTATGCAGATTTCAAAAGAAGACCAGGTCCTTCTTATGCAATCGGTGAACAAGTCTGGTTGTCCTCGAAATTACTACCCCGACATCTACGGCCAAACAAGTTGGCCCCTCGGTACTATGGACCATTTCCCATCAAGGAAATTATCAATCCAGTTTCATACTGGATCAGACTACCAGACTCCTGGAAGAAAATTCACCCAGCATTTCACACATCCCTACACCCAATCCTCCCGGAAATCCTGCCGACCTTTTCCTCTACTGTTCGACAACCAATTGGAATATGAAGTATCCCGAATATGTGACTCCAGGTATAAACGGGGTCAGCTTCAATACCTGGTTGAATGGAAAGGATATCCTCCTAGTGAAAGAACCTAGGAACCACATTCTAATTTCAAGGCCCCTCGACTACTCAGAAGATTTCACCTTATATACCCAGGCAAACCCGGAGGAACAGGCCTTTGGAGGAGGCATGCTGTCATGAACTACAGAACACGCCCCTTTTGGACTTCCTGGTCCTTGTCTCAACGGGCCTTACACTCCCTTGTACTTCCAACATGGCCGTCCACTGTGAAACACCTTCCTCACTCTACACCTTAGACGTAGCGTGTTCTATTTATAGACCACGCATCCCGCGGCTACGCGCGTCTCAATGCTATTGCGAAGTAGCGACCAGACGTGTGCTCCGCAGCTCGCGGTATTGTTTCCTTGCTTCTTCCAGCCTACCACATTCCTAGTCCCTTTCCTTCCTTTCTTGATTCCTGGACTCGTGTGCTAGTAGCGCACTCTGTTAATTTCCCGGATTCCTGGATCCTTGCATCCCAGAACTTTGAACTCACGCTGGAGTCTGAAGAGACTCGTGCAGCCTTATTGAAGACTCGATCAGTCCGCAAGAAGACATCGATCAAGAAATCCAGCAAAGATCGAACTCAGGTGAGAAGGGAGGATCTCCTTGACACATCTATCAGCAGTTCATTATGACTTATAATTATTTCAAGATTTCCATCACCTGGGGCCTTATAGATGTTTAACAACAGGATCCCAATTTTGTTGCCAGCCATCTGGGTTTCCACCATAATTGCCATTACATACTCTGACTGGCAAGTTGGCAAACACTACATGGCTTTTAAATGGGTCGCAACAGCCAAAATAAAGCCCCCAAAAGGTTTACCAAATTTGTTTTTCCAAGCAATTCTTTTAAAGGTAACATACTCATCTATAAACAAATTCCTTCTCAGCCAAGTTTCCTGTAGTAAAATAATATCGTCCACAAACAGCAAATGTGAACCCAAAGGATTAAACATGAAAGATCACTAACCTTTCGTATTCCAAGATCTAATAACGATCTGGTAAGGTAACAATGTGGTCAGTCATTGGACTCTATCAAAATTATTTTCTTCTGGCATTTGACAAAACTGCTCCTTAAGTGTGTTACCTTGAGTTTGTAACGCAGAGCAAACCTTGGACACTATATCTTTAATGATGTTCTCTGATAGTTGATCATCCAAGCCCCTGGTTCTTATAACTTTTTTATCTAAAATCTTCAGCTTTGTCATTCTAACAAATTCGTATCCGGGACTTAAGAAACCAGAGGCTTGAGTCATAATGAGCACAGTTATAATCGGGGACACAAAATCGAGTACTGCCCAATTCAGAGTGCATGCAATCTCAACTAACTTAAACGCATTAGTAGTAATCTTTCTTACTATAGGAATGCAATGTATTCATTTGAGGACATTGGAATAGTTAAAAAGGGTCTGTCAGAGGTAGTGTGCAAGTCCACAATTTGTATCTTATTTGAATTTATATCAGTAAAAATAGAGTCCAAATCTATCATAGTGTTACTAGATTGTTCAATTATAACCGAAGAGTTTGTTCAGTTGCGCCCCCCCCAAACATTGGGTCTCATCTCCTTTTTCAGGGAGATTTGGGACGGTCTCAAACAAGTGAACCTTATTTCTACCAGTTGCTGTACTGCCAGAGCAGCTCTCCTTACCATAATTAGCTCTGGTATTTTGAAGAGACACAAAAATGTTGGTATCCCTACATATTATACCCACCAAAAATATTGCCGTACATATAGACGTTTGTCTAGCCATAGGCGATATTTTTGAGGGGGATAATTTGTAGGAGCAGGGGTTGCGGGGGTGTCCCCCGCACATTTAAAAATAATGCGCGGGTGTCCCCTGCAGGGTCCATGGCTCAATATCGCCACAAAAATATGGCGATATTTTTGTATCGCAATATTTTTGCAGGGATATTAACACATGGAGCCAAAATGTTGTCTCAGACCAACTACTGTTCACACAGGATTTCTTTAGAGGGCTACTTGTGTGACACTAACTTTAGGCCCGGAATATATCCCTGGGGTTTCTTTCTCTGTTGTTTTGCACTATTTCAAAATTCTTAGAAGTCTCCTGACAGGTCATATCTTTTGGGAAGGCTGAAGCTAACGCCTGTGAAGCAACTGTGGTGTTTATAGTATTGTTATAACCTATAGCTAGATTTAAAGAGGTATGTTTTTTATTTTGACTGTGTTTCTCTCTGACCATAGCAAATCTGTCCTTTTACCTAGCTTCAATGCAGTATTTGAGCTTAAATTAGAATATACGAGAACAGTCTTACTTACGCCAGCCTGTGGCACAGGCTGCCTGACCTTTTCCAAGGCCTGGAGGTTTATTTTTGAAGGAGCTTGCAAATCCTGAATGGTTATTATCCAGCTGTTATCCATATTCTCACTAATAACTTCTTGCTCAGCGGTATCCTAGGCAACAGTGATTAGATCTAACACTTTAGCAAGCTCAGTTTTCAAAAACTGTTGGTCTTTATACATGTTTTTTACATAACAAAAATAAATCATTTATTGTGGTCGTAAATTCCGGTTCCATGCAAGGATCTTCTGTGCATGATGAATCCGAGGAAGAGAAGCTTGCCTATCGTTGGGGCGATGATGCATAGGTAGTCCTAGCAACTGCCTGTAAATTAGGCAATTTAGCCAAGTTAGTAGGTGGGACAGTATGCTGATCTGAAGTCTCGTGGCTTTGTTCCGGCGGCGCAGAGTTTATACAATTTTGTGGATTTGACTTTGCTTGTAGACTCAGACACACGTCCAACATTGAGTTATTATCAAATGGGGTGTTCATTGGTTGGATAAAGTCTGTCCCAGAATTAGTGAGCACTTCAATATGATCGACTGAGCAGGGTTCCACTATTGCAGCCTTCATCGTAGGATTAAGGAATGGAATGATCTTCCCTCGGTTGCTTTAGTTATTACCGTTTAACTCACAAATGGAGTTCAGAATGCCCACGACCATCGACTTAGCTTGCTTTATCAGTCTCCAGGTGCGAGTGGCAGTTAGCACACTGGAACAAGCAGCACGATCTGTTGAGCGCAATGGGTAATTTCGGTTGATTGCTGGCATTTCCAATAAAGCTGCCAAATCAACACAATGGTTTTACGTTCAGTAGTTCAGAGAACATATGAGTAAAAAAACGTATTTACCGAGGCTCAAAGGTCAAAGACGCGCAGTCACCTCTTGTATTAGTAAAAGTATTGTTCTCTTCCCCAACTTTCAAGCGCTTAAAGGTACACTGCTTCACAATAGCTTAGTTAAACAAGAGCTGTGTCAAACATGCACGCAGTCAATCAGACTGGTGTGATGAAGTACGACCACGTACCACCAGTGACCAAAGTAACCACTTTGCTCCAGTGCTCGCCCACGTTGGCAGACCGCGCTGGACTGAGTCAGTTATAGGGAATCATGCAGTTCAAAACACAAACTCCTACTTGCACTTGTCCCTGGTATGTGTGCTGACGTGACAGTTGCATGGCCCATCAGTGAATGTGTATAGCACTTGTGTACATCATTGTGTCCACTGACAGCATGGACAGGACTGGGAGGAGGGGGCTTTGTCAGCAAAAGCTATACATCCGTGGCTTACAGCTCATAGTGTGGGAATTCACAATGTCAGATGCTAGTGTGTCCTGCCATTTTGTGTCCGTGTGCACTTTGATGCACATGTACATTTGTGTCTGGAGGCACATGACTCAAAAAAAAATGTCTCTGTCCATGTGCAGGCGAGGATGCACCAGATGCAGAGGAGGAGGAGGAAGAAGAGTTGATGGTACATCAGACCACCAGTGGAGGCTGTGGTGTCATACACCATGAGAACCCACTGGTGCTCCAGACCTTCATCAGTCGTGCTGTGCCCTCTTTGGACTCAGCTGATTTGGATGCTCAACCTCATGTGTATGCCCCAAAGAGGGCGTAGGTGAGTGCCCCAATGGGAAGATCATATGAAGCCATTGAATCTGCGGCAGTGCAGCTGGCTTCACAAGGTCAGTCAGTGGTCGGCCCCCAATCTGTGGTGGTTATGGCTGCAAGGCACCCTCCCATGATTTGGCGTCAGGTTCTGGGCCAGATGTCAGTGAGAGGGTTGCAGATCTGCAGCCAATGACAGGGGCACCAGAGCAACAGACATGGTCCCTTGTATCAGGCAACCGAAGGCCCCAAACACGTGGTGGATGTGTGCAGGCTGGAAAGACAGTGTGGGAGCAGCAAATGTTGTGTGCCGCCATCCGACATGGCAATGTGTTGGAAACAATTTCAGAGGGCATGGATAAGATTGCCAAATCCATGACTCAACATGCGGCCCAGGCAGAGCAATGGCTGCAGGTCATGCGGTCCTCAAGCCGCTCCCACAGACTGGGCGTGGAAGCCAACATCAAGGGCCGACGGGCTGATCTGGGGTATCTGCAGAAGTCCCTGCATGCAGATGCTCAGGCACACAGAGAGGCCCTGAGACGTGAGATGGAGGCATCTCATTGTTTGCATTGCCATTAGATGGAGAGCTTGAGCACTGCCCTGCATGATCAACTCACAGCCACAAGGACACTGCTCCACAAGGAGATGGATGCATTGAGGTAGAAACTGTCCTAGCAACTCGATGCATCACAAGTGATTTTATTTCCTTGAGATGTGCTGCTGCTCTCTCAGAGGCATCATGAGTGCAGTAGTGGACATGCAGCCATGCACAGTGGTGTCAACTGCCATGGTTGCCTTGAGGTCGACAGGATGGCATGTGCAGGTAACAATGGGTTGATGGAATAATGAAACAAATGTGCTGTATGCATGATTAGCGACTATGGCTGGTGAAATGCAATGTCCCATGTTGTTGCAGTGATCCTGATTCATCCGGTGACTGCACTCCATTGGAGGTCCACCCTGCACCCTTTCATGTCCCTAGTCCCCTTGCCCTCCGCCAGGCACTGGCACTCCTTCCACGAATTTGAAGGTACAGTTTCCGGTGGAGGTGATGAGGGAATCACATCATGACAGCTCCGTCAGCAGGTAAGCATGTGCACTGTCTCTCGTGTTATGTCTGTTTTATTTATCACCATGGTCTTTGCATGCATGCCACATATTTGCTAGCTGGGGGTGTAATCCTTGAGTCACCGTAAATGTCGGTGCAGATGTGTGTCGGTCCACATTCATGTGTGTGTATGTGCTGTTACACTTTGATGCATGTGCATTGTTTTGCTGGATGCACTTTCACAATTGATGCAATTAATGGAAGTGATTGTGCAGCACTTGTCACACGTCAGCCTATGGCAGTATTTCCATCATTCTAGATGTACATACTAATTGATGGCATGCATTCTCTGTGCATCTGTACTCTTTGTATTTTGGTTCTCCAGCGCTTGACTCACTGACAGTGATGATGTCTCCCCACTGCCACCCTTCTACTCTCCCTGCCCCATGTTTCCTACGGGGTCCTGCAGGTCTACTCCTTGTCCATACTACTCTTTGACCTGTGCCACTGCCCACTCCACTCCTTTATCCACTCACATGCCCTGCCCTGCCACTATTCCACATGTAACACACACGTCGATTGTCAGGTCTGATCATCCTCGGTTGCTCCTCTTCATGGTGTAGCCTCTGGTGACACAGTTCTGGGCATTTATGTATGTTGACTCCACAGGACAGGTTTGTCACACTTGCTGCATGTAGGGTTATAAAGATATGCGCATGTGTACCCCTAACAGACTGGTCCTGTGTTACCCAATCACATCCGGCACTGTGAGTGACTGAACGGTGTGTGTGCACATTGTGGGGTCATGCATGTGTTACATCGCCCACTCCCCACAGCTTGTCTTCATCTGTTTTCCCTGTGGGAGTTGCCAGTGCACCCTGGTATCCATGCACACTTACTGGGACGGTCTCACACAGGGTGTGTGGTCTGTTGGAGGGTGCGTGAACAGCTGCATGTTGTCCTGAGGTCCATTTGCAGTGGTGTCCAACAGGGGGGCTGTTGGTTGGTGCAGGGTATGGTTATGTGGTTGTAGAAACTTCTTTGCTGGGATGTTGCGTACATGGGTCTTTTTCTGCTTTGTATCCCATGGTGGGTTGTGCATGTTGTTTCATTGATGTAGAGCTGCTGATTGACCTTTCACAGGTGGTCATCCTTTGCCTGTCTGCCCTTCTCCATCACCCACATTTGTCCTTCTTCGCCCACTACATGTGTTACTTTTCCATCAATGTGCCTTCCAGGCTCTCTGACCAGGCTGCTTCTTGCACACATGTTCATATCTCTGTCTTCCTCTCTTGGCCAGCTTCTGTCTGCCCTCACCCACTGTGATGTCAGACATATCCATCCCCATCTCCCCACCAGCCAGTCTCGTCCTTGCACCACTCTTCACCCATTACTCTCTCTCTCTCTCTCTTTCTCTCTCTCTCTCTCTCTCTCTCTCTCTCTTTTTCTCTCTCTCTCCACTCTGCTGCTAGTGCTAGGCAATCATCACTCTATATCCTGCCTTCCTTTTGCACTCTGTCATCCTTCAACACTGGGTGGTCCATGCATGTTTCCTTGTTCCATGCAGGAGTTGTCATGACTGTCCAATATCTTTATGTTGATGCAATACATGTCTTTGCAAGTTCCAAATGTTTTTTCAGGTGGGATGCAGAGGAAGCTAGGTAGGTACCCTGTGCAGGTAAGTGAAAGGCACTCAGGGTGGCACTTGTGCTGTCATTGGTGGCAGGGAGTCGGACTTCAGCACTCTGAATGTGTGCTCCACTATGGCCCTAGTGGCTACATGTGCTGAATTGTATCTCACCTCAACTGGTGTAGCAGGATTCTGGATTGTTGTCATCATGAATGTTGACAGCGAGTAGGCACTGTCACCTGAAAATGTGTACATGGTTGTTATTGGCTTTTATTGTCAGGGTCTGTTGTTCAGTGTGTCACATGCATGCATATGCGTGCTGGTTATGCTCAACGATGAGCCATGCGTTGCCATGTTTTCCAGATGCTAGGGCCAGGTGCAGTGGTGACTGCCAGAAGATGTAGCTATCATGTGTGATACCTGGAAAATTGGCATACACTTCCATGATAATTCCATTAGCATCACACACTACCTGCACATTAATAGAGTGCCAGTGCTTTTGATTCTGGTAGATGTGCTCTGTCAATCAGGGGGAGGCGATGTAGCGCAACATGTGTGCAGTCAATTGCCCCTATTACACGGGGGAAGTGTGCTACTGCATAGAACTCCTGGATCACTATCTGCCTTTCCACCAGTGACTGGGGCATATATATGTGCTTGCGCACACATGCATGTGCTGTTATGCATGACAATACCTGGTGCATACATCAGGATTGCGTGGTCTGCGATATTCCAGGAACGAGTTGCAAAGAAATGGAGTACAGTCAGCATTTTTTCTAGGTGGGTAAGGGCCTCCGAGCAGATGGTGGGTGATGCTAAGTCATCTTCCCACTCCCTAACAAGGTCTAGGATTACATGGGGCAGGGGGTCCTGTACCTGGCATATATCTGGTCATCCAGCATCCCGAACAGCATGGTGTGTTATGTGAAGATCCAGGCCCTGGGCATCCTCCTCCGCCTGCAGTGTCTGTGCACGATAGCTCCTGCTATTGCTGGGTTCATTGTTGCTGTAGACATTAGTTTGGTGTGCATTGCGTGCTTTATACACATTGGATCCTATGCGCATTGAACTTTATGCCTGCTATCATGTGGCAGATAGATCACAGGGTTTGCGGGTTATTTTTCCCAATGCAAGGTCGCGTGTTGTAATCCATAAATACGGTACTCCGTGAGCGAAGACTTACAACATTGGTGCACCCAAAATATGGAACCAGGACCCTGGGAGAGGGAGGTGGGAAAATACCTCCCAGATGGCTGGTAAAACTGGTGTAATGGCCTCGGCGTCAGTGTATTTTCCATCCTCAGAGAGAGAATAACAGAGAAGGGTGTGGAAACCCATTAGACCTAAGACTGAAAGTACAGGAAGAGACCCTGAGAAAAGAGATGGCTGCAGGGACGCCTAATCCTGAGATTAAGAACACAGGGGGATACCTTCAAATGAAAAGAGAATTGTGTCCAACCCCTTTAAACCTGAAAGCGATAACAGGATGAGACCTTGAGACAGTGTCTCTCTGGTGTTTGTTCTTAGTTGGTTATACAAAATTGTATAACCAACTAAGAACAAACACCAGAGAAACATAGGAAACGGGTGCACAATGAAAATTAAAGGACGCGATGGCAGAGTACAAAAAAACAAAAATGCTCTGTGCAGTGTGCACAGTCCGCTTGCACCGTGGGGCAAATTAGACTCCGAGCCCACCAAGGTGGGGGCTAAGAGATCTAATCTGCCCTGTGTGAGCACTGTGCACAAAGAGTAATCTGCTCTGTGTGCAGTGCGCTCGCACAGGGCAGATTATATCACTTAGCAGCTGAGCCCCCTCCTTCGCAGGCTCGGTAATGTAATCTGCGTGGATGCGGTGCAGACCTGAGGCAATGAGGCATGGAAAAGTGAGTAAGTAGTGACGGCGAGGTCAGTGGCTCTAGAACCCAGAACAGTGATGGCGATGGCAGCTCCAGCAGCAGGCTAATGACGACTACTTGGCAGCTCCACCTCCTTGAGATGGCGTGGGCTGAATGCAGGCCAGCTATCTTTAAGTAAGCCTAGTGTTCTGCTGTTGGGGGAGGGGCGTAGCCAGAAGAGCACTCATGACGGCAATGAGCTGCTCCACCCCCCTACTCCATGCCGTTGCGGGCACTTTCTTTTTCAATTATTCTTTTTTCCTAAGTAACCCAGCGCAGAGCATGGGTTTGGGGTTTGCGGTGGCTGACTCTGGCCGGATCCCGCGATCTGGCTACACATCTGGTGCCGGATCTCGTATCCGTCGAGAGGCGGCCCAATGACAAGCGCTGATAACCGCCCCTGGGTGATGAGCTCCAGTCTGGAAACCTGGAGCTGGCCCTGCGAGACCACACACTCAGCACAAAAGTATTGTAAAGATGGTGCAGGGACCAGACAATGTGGGAGGGCGGTCGAGGCTTATCGGGCCTGCCCGCTGAGGCAGTGCCTAGCACACTGCATGACCAGTATAGCTCTCAACTCACTCGCTTTTGGCGGGTGTCACCCGCCTTGCAAAGGGCTGACTGACCCGCCAAGCCTCCTGCACGCCCATTCATTCCAATGGGCGTCTCACCCGCCAAAAACAAAATCGGGGGATTTCACCCGCCTTTGCGACACAAATGGTTGAGAGCTATGTTATTTTAAATACATTTTAACACAGAAACATTAGTACTTTACGCACATTATATTGTGGAACGCCTCCATATGTACCGTATGACTTTCGTGACAAAAAAACACCACTTTTTTGCTTCTTGCTGCGATATCCCATCCCATCCTCATCAACCCTCACCACCCCAGACAGTATTTGATAACTTTAACAAGTGCAATGTTGTGTTTTTTAATATGTTTTTTTGCGGTGATGTCTGCGGACACCAAAACACAGATCCAAGATGGTGGGCGCATCAGAACAATCTGACGTACTTCACGCTCTTCACCATCCAATGAGCGAACGCGTCACATGTCCGCAGACATGACGCCACTGATTAGCCAATCGATATCCTGCCCACGGAGTGAACAGGGTAGTGTCTCCGCGGAGCGGATTTAGAAATCACAAATTTTTTGAGACCTACTTTTTGATCGTTTTAAAGAAAACTACTGGACGGATTTTCACCAAATTTACAAAAGCACACTTTCGAGACCAAGCCCCCCCCTCCTCCTGCCGCAAATTTGGTGAAAATCCATCCAGAGGTTTGGGCTGTAGGCGTGCGCAAGGTTTTTCCCCCATTCAGTCTATGGGAAAATAATACATTTTGGGACCCCACCTATAACTTTGCCCCCCCTGGAGCACACCACACCAAACTTTGCAAAGAAATTCAGTGTGGGCCATATACTTATTTTGCAAAGTTTGGTGAGGATTCGTCTAGGGGGAGCGAAGTTATAAGCCACCCAAAAAGTGCTCTTCCTATGGGATTAGCAACTTAACCATAACTACACGGCCACTACTGTGGCCGTGTAATATACGTATACATATGTTTCAGGGCCTGCAGTAGCGGTCCTGTAGTTATGATTAAGTTGCTCAACTCATAGAAAGAGCACTTTTTGGGCGGCTTATAACTTTGCCCCTCCTGGATGAATCCTGACCAAACTTAGCAAAAAAAGTATATGGCCCCCTCAGAATGATTTTGTGTGCGGTTTCGTCCAGGGGGCAAAGTTAAAGGGGGTCCCAAAATGTGTGGAAATCCTCATAGACGCAATGGAAAAGAAAGTTTGCTCACGCCTACAGCCCAAAACGCTGAATGGATTTCACCAAATTTGCCCCACGAGCAGCAGCTTGGTCCCGAAAGCGTGCTTTTGTAAATGTGGTGCAAATCCATCCAGAAGTTTTTATTAAAATGGCCACAAAGTAGGTAAAACAAAAATGAATGATATCTGGGACTGGTTCGTAAACTCACTTCGTGATTCGGAGTCTGCGGATGCCTCTGGACCAATCACAGAGCAGCGTGACATTTGCAGACATCGTGCACGCCCGCTGATTGGTCAGTTAAAAACATGAGATGCATCCAAACCTTTGAAACGGATGACATGTTGGATTCGCGAACAGCGCCTGTAGTCCGCGGACATCACAGTAAAAACATATTAAAAAACACAACATTGCACTTGTCAAACAAATTAAACTATCTCTGAGGAGGTTTGGGGTGGTGAGGATTTGATGGGATAGGGCCATAAAAAGCCAAAAATTGGGTGGTTTTTCTTCTATGATGTCCTCGAATATCTCAGCTGCTTCGGTACCTTCCTGTGATGTTCATGAACATCTCAGTGTTCCCGGACGGCTATGCATATTTCTTCATTACAGGGTCGGTGAAATGCAGTTTTTGGCTAGCTTATAACTTCGGCGCCACTCAATGAAACTGCAGGAAATTTTGCAATAACATTTTACACCTGCCCCTGAATGGTTATGCAGCGTTTGGTGGGGTTTCGCCAGGAAGAGACAGCATAAGAGGGGTGGGGGTCCCAAAATATTTTAAAGGCTTGTCCTTTGACGAATCTGTAAGGTTTGGTTTGAGTTTGTCAAGAGGGGACAACATTAGAGGGGGGACGCAGCATTCTTCAATGGCTTATAATTTTGTTACCGTTTGACGAATCTGCACAAAGGTATTCAGAAAGTTTATAGGCCCAACTTTGAATGTTTGTGCAAAGTCTGAACGGATTTTGTCAAGTGGGGGCTAAGTTATATGACTATTTTTTGTACGTACATTTTGACAATTTCCCAAAACTAAAACACGGACAGGTTTGCAGCAAACCTGTGCAAGGAGCTTTGGCAAGGACCCAAAATCATGGTTTTGCAAATATGTCCGTGTTTTATTTATTCAAAAGTGTCATAAAGTAGGTACAAAAAATAGTGATGTACCTTTGGTGACTGAGGTAGCCTGTGGCCGTGGGCAGTGGCCAGGATGTCCGGTTCATGGCCAAAGGAAATTACCACTCAAAGCCACTTTGCTGCTGTTGAACTCTTCATCCAGAGTGCTAATGTTTTGTGCATGTTCCTCTATCGTTAGTAATATTAAATCCAATGAGAATTTGTTCAGGATCTGTCGCAAGATGTTTACAAAGGTGGGATTGTCTTTACAAAGGGTCGGTTCCGATGAAACCCTCAGGCCTTGTGGTATTTGTTGTGCCTTATGATATTGTGCAAGTGTTGTCGCATGCAATTTGAGGTTGATCTCTCTACGTATTGCCCATTCAAGCTGTTTTATTAAAGCCTCAGACTTATCTGAGGCTACCAATTCTTCATCATTGGATTTTATTAATGCAATAATTCTACGAGCCTCATCTCCGCTAAAACCGAGTAATTCGGCGTGATTTGTGGTAGTTGAATCTATCTTTGCAAATGACATACTCAAGGGTAGTCTCTAAAGTATGTTTAGTGTGTGCTACCTCTAGAATGGCCTAAAAGGTTATACAAAAGATATGAAGAGAGGAGCACTAGCTAATGCTCAGCATCTATTTCTTATTACCTTTAACAATCTCTTAGGAACTTCATGTGCATATAGGTACTTTCCCAAGGTTTATGGAGGCACTTTATTATGAACAAGAAAAAAGCCTGTCGTTGCCAACAGGTAACCCACTTACAGTCTTAACGAACTTATTCCTTCAAAAGATTTCACAACAAATCATCCATTTGTATATATATTTTAACAAAGCAGAGTTTAATTACATTGTGAAAGAGAAACTGTCACAAATTAAATTGTCACAGACAAATGATCATTACATGATAGCCCTGTCCTTTGGCCAATATCAGGTACAAAGTACAAGGTACAATATGTATATTAGAAGATCAAATGCTAGAGTACAATTCTTTCACTTAAACCTTTGGTACCCTGGCCTCTTTCTAACTATGGCCACCATCTACAGGCCACCTGGCCAGGTCGCCCTCTTTCTCACTGAATGGGCCAACCTCTCCTCTTCTCTACTTGCCTCTACTTCTCACCTTCTCCTCCTCAGAGATCTCAACATCCACCTGGAGGCTTCTAATCCCCCTCTGGGCTTTTCCGCAACCTCTGCAACACTCGTCTGTTTCCATTCGGCCCTCTGGTCCAACACATTCTGCCGGACATACTTTGGATGTTCTCATCACCTCAGACATCCCCCTCTCTAACACTCTGAGCACTCCACTCCCATGGACTGGCCACTTAATACTCCCCCCTCATCTGAAACTCTCTATCCCTCAGGCAAAGCCCCCTACAGCATTGCCACCTACCTTTGCGGTCATTCGGACCATGAAGCATGTGTTAGTGGATGCTTTTGCCTCTTCTTTCTCTGCTCCTCCTACTCCTGCGGCTGACACCTGACACAGCCCTTTCTAATCTGCATCTTTCTATTTCCAACACCCTGGACATCCTTGCCCCTGTCCTGAGAATCCGCCTGAAGCCTACCTCCAACTGCAACTATTAGTATGATTCTGAACATGCCGTCCTGAAGCGCAAGTACAGGGTGGCTTAGAGGAAGTGGAGGGCTTTGGGCGCATCATCTGACAAACTGGCCTGCTGCCTGCTCCAAAGGCAATACAGACTCTCTGTCCTGTTCAAGAAGAGAGCATACATTCAAGCCTGCATTTCTGCGGCCTCTAACAACACAGCTAAACTCTTCACTGTTTGGTTCTGGCCTCTCACTTCTCTGCTAAAACTCAGGACATCCTGTCCTCTATCGCTTCTTCCTCTCCCTCTTTCTCTCTCAACCCCCCTTTGGCCATCTCTTCCTCTCCTTTCTCCTCTTTCTCTCTAACAACACCTGACGAGGTTTCTAGACATGTACGATCTATGAAAGTGTCATCTAAACAGGTGCTCCCCTACTCGTCCAGAACCATCAAGGACCATATTGACACCCTCGCTCCAGCCTTGGCCGATTTCTGTAATCACTCTTTCGCCACTTGAACCTTCCTCTCTCCCCTTAAGCACTCCCTTGTGCACCCCCTCCTCAAGAAGCCATCTGCCAATCCAACCTGCTAGGCAAACTATTGCCCAATCTCCATCACCCCTTTCCTGGGCAAACTATTGGAAAAGCTGGCCATCTCCCAGCTTACTCTCCACACTGAATCTGTTTGTTTTCGCCAGGACCATCATTCTGGCTTCTGAGCTGCCATAGGCACGGAAACTGCTCTCTTGAACACCCCCGAAGATCTTCTCTCTAATCTTGATTCTAGCATTCCTTCTGTCCTCATCCTCTTTGATTTTTCCTCTGCTTTCGACATGATCAACCATTCCATCCTGATCAGTCGACTTTGTGAGAACCTGGGCTTCATGGATCAGGCCCTGGAGTGGCTGACCTCCTTCCTCTTGGACTGCCCCTCCCAGTTCCAACTTGGTCCCTTTCTTTCCGCTACATCTCTCTCTCTAACTGTGGCGTTCCCCACGGTTCTATCCTCTAACCCTGGTTTTTCAACCTCTACTTGCCCATTTGGCCGAGCTGATCTCTACCTTCTCCTCTAACTTTCAATGTTATGCGGATGACACTCAGATTTGCTACAGGCCCCCCTCAGCCTACTCTCCTCTCTCTCGCTAATTCCTGACTGTCTATCCGCGATTCAGGATTGGTGCACCTCCAATGATCTCTGCCTTAATGCCAGTAAGACTGAGATCCTTCTCACTGGGCCCCCTGCTCCTGCTTTTACTCTCTCACTCTGACCGCTCACCTTGAGCCCTCTTCCTTCGCCTTCCTAAGAGGCAAAAAACATTGGTGTCATATTTGACTCCCCTCTCCCTGTCTCTCCTCACATCTCAGATGTCACCAAGAAGTCCCACTACCAGCTGCACCTCCTCAAAGGGACTCTTCCCTTTCTCACTTTTCCCCAGAAGTTCACTGTCTCCAGAGCCGCGGTTCTCTTTATGCCGAACTACTGCAACTACTGATTTCTCTTTCTGAATTTGCCTTCCTCTGTGCTCCACCCTCTGCAACTAATTCAGAACAGGACTTCGAGATTATCCTTGGCCTCAAGCCAAGGGACTGTATCTCTCCAGCCCTGAAATCTCTCCACTGGCTCCCAGTGACTGCAAGGATCAAGTTCAAGACCTTTCACATTGTACACAAGGCTTTCTGGGGCCCAGGCCAGCACTACATCCAACACTCTCTACCAAAATACCTTCGTTCTCGAGCCCTTCGCTCAGCTACCTCCAACTCTTTAAAGGTTAGACCCTTCTGCAGGCAGAGAGTGGGGGGTAGATCTCTCTCCTCTGCATGCGCCTCCCACTGGAATGGCCTCCCTGCCCCTCTCAAACTTGAGCCAGATCACCTGACATTCTGGAAGCAGCTCAAAACGTTCCTCTTCTCCGCTGCTTTCTCTCTCCCCCTCGCCTGCTGTCCTACCTGACCTACCTCTCTGCGGTACCAACTGGTTCTTTGTCCCTCAGAGTCTCACTGGATACCAGGCTCTTTCTTGATCAGTCATCCTTGATCTGCCTCTGGGTCTACCACGCACTTAGAGGCTGTAACTGTAACCCTACAGTCCACAGTTCTCCTTGCACTACCCAGAGCTGCGCTGCCCTGGCTGCACTTTTCCCCTACTCTCTCCCTTGCACTCCCACCATCCCTTTCCCCCTGCACTTCTCGTTCTTGCACTTGCATGATCTGAATGACACAAGGCCTAGTAAGATCATCCGTCTTGTCCTCCCTCTGTCTTCCCTCCCTTGTCTTGTCGTGCCTAGAAACACTTGTGTACAGGCACGTTATAAATGACTTATCATATATGATATCATATACAGCCTAATAGTATAAAACCAAATCAAAAGATTGTATTTATATGCCGAGGCGTTTCAGATATAACAAATCCATGTTCAGGACTTCAAGCTGTCCTTCATTGTTGGAGTGTGAACTTGAATTTCTGTGAATATTACATGACCTGCCGTAGCGGGCGTGTAGTTATGGGTAAGTTGCTCAAGCCATATGAAGAGCACTTTATAACTTCACTCCCACAGACGAATCCTCACGTAACTTTGCCAAAAAAATATATGGCCCTGTCAGATTAATTCTGCGAAGTTTGGTGAGGTTTTGTACAGGGGGGCCATAGTTATATGGGGGGTCTCAAAATGTGTGTTTTTTCCCATAGATGTAATGGAAACAAATGGTTGCTCACGCCTACTGCCCAAACCGCTGACCGGATTTTCACCAAATTTGCACCAGGAGCAGTAGCTTGGTCCCGAAAGCATGCTTTTTACAATTTGGTGTAAATGGGTTCAGTAGTTTTGTTTAAAATGGGCAGAAAGTAGCACAAAAAAATTGTGATATTTGGGTTAGGTTTATGGACTCACTTCCCTGTTCAGTCTGCGGACGAGCCTCTGATTGATCAGGAGGGCGCCATGATGTCCACGCAGATCGGACAAGCCCGATGATTGGATGCATCCAATCTGTGGGGAGCTGAGGGGTGATGAGGATGTAATGGTATATGGCCATAAACAGCCCCAAAACACAAATTATTTAATCTCTGCAGTCCACGAACAGTCCAGGGTAGCCCTGTGATGTTCACACACATCTCAGTTTTTTGGGGGCATCCATGCATATTTTTGCATTACATGTTGGTGAAAAACAGTTTTTGGATGGACTGCCTGAAATTGTATCATTTTAGTTGTGACCGTGAATGGTTTTACAAAGTTTGGTGTTGTTTTGCCAAGAGGGAACAAAATTAGAGGGATGGTCCCAAAATATTTGAAAGGCTTATAAATGTAGTGCCGTTTCACGGATCTGCACAAAGGTTTGCAAACAGATTTCACACCCAAATTTGAATGGTTTTTCAAAGTGTGGTAGGATTTTGTGAAGAGGTGGTCAAATTAGAGGGGGGTTTCACCATTTTTAGATGGCTTATAACTTTGTTCCCGTTTTACAAATGTGCACAAAATATTTTAGAAAGATTATAGACCCAACTTGAATTTTTCTGCAAAGTCTGAATAGATTTTGTCAACTGGGAGCTAAGTTATATGACTATTTTATGTACGCACATTTTGACACTTTTTTAAAAAAAAGCATGCATGGATTTTCAGGAAAGTTGTGCAAGGAGCATTGGCAAGGACCTGACAGCATGGTTTTGCAAATGTGTCTGTGTTTTATTTTTTGAATAGTGCCATAATGCAGGTACAAAAAACAGTGCTATACCTTTGGCGGCTGAGGTATAGCTGATGGACATGGGCAGTGACCACATTGGCCGAGTCATGGCCAAAGGCCCGCTCAGACAATCTGGCTACTGGCCATGACCATGAAGGACTGGCAATGGGGTTAAAGAGGGCATGGTGACCAGGGACTGGCTTTGTGGTGTAGTTTTTCAAAATCGGGATAGGTTTGAATGGGAAAATAAATTCTGCCTGTGGCTAAAATTCGGTCCTTGGCTACAACCCAAAGAGATCGCTGTGACTATTGCTGCATGCACTCCAAGACAATGCTAATCAGCAGAAAATGACCAAGCACCCCGAGCCAGGTGCCTACGTGGTCACGAGGCCACCCCTTGAAATCATTACCTACCCTTATTTGCGACCAGAGTGGGGAACAGATAGTGAATTGGATGCCGGACTCATTTCCACAACCTTGCAGCAATGACTGGCCCACAATCCACATGCCTTGAGAAAGACTCTAGAGAGTCGAATTACGTGTCGGCAGACATCGAACAATAAATATAGTATCAAGAATGGTTTTGAGGACTGCTTCATTACAACAACAGTTACTTATTGAATAACCCAGTGCAGTGCTGGGGTGAGGGCTCACCCTACTATTCAAAACCTAACACTTGAAGAAGGAAGGGCACCTTCACAAAAGAACCCCATAACCAGCAGCAGGGTAATCTGTTTAAAGTACTAGATGGAGCCCATTCTACCGCCCTGCAATTACTTGATAATTGTGTACTCTTATTTGATTATTGAGGTATGCAACATGGCCGAACCCTAGGTTTGAATGGGAAGAAATATTCTGCGTGCGCCTACAGCCTGTAGTGCTGTACTGAATGACAACAAACCTGCGTGAGTAGCATCAGCAAGCACCTGAAACCATGGTTTTGCAAATCTGTTTTGTGTTTTATTTTTCCAAAGTGTCGAAATGTAAGCACAAAAAATAGTGATGTACGTTTGGTGCATGGACAATAGGCCTGGCCCTCAGCGAGGATGAATACCTACTCTGAATTACTTATTGGAGTATGCAGCATGGCCAAAGGTCTAGGTTGAAATGGGAAATAAAATTCTGCTTGCAGCTGCAGTCCGGAGTGCTGGACGGGACTGCAGCAAACTTGCGCAAATAGCTCAGCAAGGACCTGAAGGGATGCTTTTGCAAAAGTGTCCTGTGTTTTATTCTTTTGGAAAGTGTGGAAAGGCAAGCACAAAAAATTGTAATATGACTTTCTGCCGTGGGCAATGGCACACAAAATAGTGATATAAGTTTGGTGCATTGAGAATGGGCCTGGCTCTCGACAAGGACGACTGACTGCTCTGATTGACTTATTGGGGCATGCGCAATGGCCGAAGCTGTAGGTTTAAATGGGAAAACAAAATCTGCTGGACCGGATTGCAGCAAACGTGCGCGAGGAACATTAGCAAGGGACTGAAAACCTGCGTTTGGACATCTGTCCTGTGTTTTACTTTTTGGAAATTGTCGAAACGTAAGTACACACAATTGTGATATAACTTTTGTTCCATAGACAGAGGGCCTGGCATTCGGCAAGGACAAATGTCTACTCTGATTTGCATATTGGGTTATGCGTTGCTGATAACAACTCACATAACTATGCATTGCTAAAAATATGTTGGTTAAAGGAGGTTTATAAATGCTTCATATGGTAAAAGAGGAATTATTAATAACTTATATACAGTGATGTAACATTATGAAACATTTTCACCTATTTAAACATATTCAATTGCCAATAAAAAATCTGTTAAAGGAACGTTACGGTTAAAATGTACCCCACCCTTGGGACTCCTCTTCCTAAGCAGTTAGCTAGTGGCCTTCCACCTTGGCATCCCTTGGCACCTCCCTCCTGGGCTCCCATGAGCACTTGTCCATCCGTACTGCCCCTTTTATTTATGTACTACTGTCACTGCACAATGCATATGTGCATTTATAGGAGCACTATGTACAATTGTGTGGTATAAGTATGGAAAATGTAGATGCAAAAGAGTTGTAGAACATTGTTAAGCAGCAGTTGGTGGGTGGACGTTTAATATGTTGATAGGCATTATGTAGCGTTTTTTAAAGTGATTGGTAGATATATGTGTGAATGGTTTAAAACAGGCAATGAGCTGGTGTTACAAACGTAACAGTAAAAAGAGTAGAAGGGCTGTTTTGTGTGATGGTGTGCATGTGCATTCTGGGTTTTCTAATAAGGCATGGGCTACACAGGGCAATGTGGAGACTGTGGATAGTTATAAACTGCAATGGATTATGGTGTTAATTGTATAATAGAGAGAAGAATTTCAGACAGAAATTAGTTTCTGTACTGTTTTTATTTCTCTAATATGCAATTGTCCATTATTTACATTAGCATAGTAGAAATTGCTAATGGGAATGTTGGAGCATCTTATTAAATCTAACTATTTTAGTGAAAAATGTAAAGTAAATAGAGTATGTAAGCTTATTTTATTAGTTATATTTTTTAACAGTGAAAGGTGATTCCTTAAGGATTTTTTTTAATGTTTTTTCTAATTGTTATTATTTATTTTTTCAGGAAAGGGCAGAAAGTAAGGTCGGGAGGGAAATGAGGCAAGGGGCCCCAACCACATATATGTAGAGGCAGGTGGACAGGGGAAGATGTTGCACGTTTGTTAAATCTAAGGTAGAGGGAAGTGTTTCTCATGCTCATGTATTACAGCTTCAAAAGCACTTCGAAATTGCTCCACCTGCAGAGTGGTGTGTTGCAGTATATACAGAGGGCCTCATGACGAGGTGGGCGGAATGGGTTTAACAGTGCCGGTAATGGTGCCGGTGCCAGTAAACCCATTCCGCCCTATTGCAAGGTTCCTTTGTGGGACCCGCTCTGAACGTCTGGTCAGACCAGACGTCCTTTGCGGGTCCCGCAAGGGGACCAGGGAGCTATTAACGGGCCCGTTATTAGCTCCCTCCCCATTCCCATTAAGCCCTATGGGGGCTCAAATGGGAATGGGGATGGGTTTTTTGAATGAGGAATTACCGGGTCCTCCAAGGTTGGAATGGCCCGGTAATTCCTTATTCAAGGAACCCGGACCCGAGTTTGGAGGCAGCCATGCCTTATTAAGGGCATGGCTACCTCCAAACTCGTAATGAGGCTCAGAGTATTGTTGTTTTCGAAAGATATGGATAAACAGCTTCTTTTATTGCTTGAAAGGTAGCTGGTGGGATTTTGTGTCCCACAGAAGTAGGCTGCGTGGTTACAGCATTGGTTGAGGAAGATGAGGTAGAGGAAAACAGCCTACTACTTCCTAAGAAAGGAACAGCCTTCCTGAGAGCATTGCAGTGGTTGGATTTGAACTGACGGCGTATGGAGGTGGTCCTGTAGGAGTACTGCCAAGGTTGCCCACGACTGAATACTCCTTTAACTTTAGTCTTTGGTACATTTCCAACAGTGGCAAAGAACTGCCACAACCATGATTCTCTCTAGGTGTTAGAGAAAGGCACTTCTTCTATCTCATCTTCCTGGTCTTCTTGATTGTCTTTTGAAGTATTGCGCTACTTTCATTGTGTTGGTCCTCCAGTTGGTGGTGGTGGTGGCTCTTTGTGAGGAGGGTAGGCAATAGCTGATGCCATTTTTTAAATAAATAGCAGTTTTCCTAATATTCTTCCAAGTATGTGCTGTGTGCTAAAATGTTGATGGATAGTGAGTAAGAATAGGTGTAGGAGCTGTGCAAGGGGACATTTTGAGCTTTACATTTTCCTAGATGAGCTGAAAAATGCAGTTAAGAACTGTTTGCGAAGCACAGACATGTTCGTGAAGTGCTGATGCATTCACAAACACGTCATCATGCCACACGCGCGCATGGTCACATGACACTATCCGGAAAGTCTGCGATGACGTCAGATATTCAGGAACGTCGGTGAACACAAAAACAGTGCGAAAAGTTGCAAAAAGCTTATAGAAGTGTTACACATGATGCTAGAAGGTTGGGAATGGCAGAGTTTTAAGGTGAAACTTTGTAAATTCGAGACAAATTTTGCTAAATTGGGGTAAGTATGATATCAGTAAGTTGTCGCAAATTAGGGTGGACTGGTAAAAACCCATGAAATTCACTGAAAAAACTTTGTTAAAGGGACAGTAGGGTTAAGTTGCACTAATAAAAACCTATGAAATTCAATGAAAAAACGTTGTTAAAGGGACATTATGGTTACAAGTAAACCGGAAAACCCTCGAAATTCACCAGTTATGGTAAGCTATCCAACCATAATTCGCGTCACCACCATAAACTGCTAAGAAAAACACCCAGTACATGAAAGATGACATCACAAAGGTCAGTGATGACATCACTGATAACATCACATTTTATTTTGGTTTGCAGTGTGTAAGAAGTCATCCCAAGCATATTCTGCATAACTTAAAGTAACAAACCATGTGGGTGGGCCAAGGTTCCTCAGCATACAATGCACATCAGCGTGATGTCGGAACCAGTATTCTTTTGTACCATGCATGTCTGCCAAGAGATTTGTGATACATTACTTCAAAACTTTATTTTTTTCTTTTATCTTTTGAAGCAGTTGGGTAGCAGACATGTTCAAACAATTAGATCCTGTTTTTAATGTATGTGCAACTCCATAACATAGAGTTGCTAGTTCACTTTCAAACAGGAGGTGGAAAATGTATTCAACATTTTGTCTGAATCTGGGGTCTTCAGAATACATTCGTAAATACCCCCTTTCCTATCCTCCACCTCACTCTCTAACTGTGGTGTCCCACAGGGATCGATCCTATCGCCATGGCTATTCAATATCTACCTTGCCCCTCTGGCCAACTTGATCACCACCTTCTCTCTGCACTTCCAGGCTATGCTGATGACACTTAGCCCTCCTTTAAGCTCCCATCTACCTCCTCTCCTTCCTCTCTAATACCCGACTGCCTGACAGCTATTCAGGCATGGTGCTTTGCTAATAATCTCTGCCTTAATGCCAGTAAGACAGAGATCCTTCTCATTGGGACACCTGCTCCCTGTGTCCTTCCCTCTCTCTGGCCATCCCCCTTTGGCCCCCTCCCCTCATCTTTTTGTGAGGCAAAAACCTTAGGGTCATCTTTAACTCTACCTAACTCTTCCCTCTCTTTCCCCTCGCAAATCACGGACCTTGCCAAGCAGGGGAGTTGCTAGGTCTGGAAAAGACCCGGGGCTAAGCTGATGTCGGAACTGTTGGGACTGGGGGCTAGCTAGTCTTTTGGCTGTAGCTCCTGAGATTCTATCCGGGGCTACAACCAAAAGATCAGGGGCTATAGCCCCCTTCGCCCCCCCTACCAACGAGAAATCCAACTTTCACCTTCACCTCCTCAGAGGCATTCTCCCTTTCCTCACCTTCCCCCAGAAGCTCAATGTCTCCAGAGTGCTGGATCTCTCTAGTCTGGACTTCTGCAACAGCCTCCTCCTCAATCTTCCTCCTTCTTCCCTTCACCCTCTTCAACTAATACAGAATAGGGCTGCAAAACGTATCCTTGGCCTCAAGCCCAGGGACCGAATCTCTCCAGCCCTATAATCACTCTGCTGGCTCCTGGTGAGCGCAAGGATCCATTTCAAGACCATTTGCATCATCCACAAGGCTATCTGGGGCCTGGGACCTCTCTGCATCCAGATGTATCTCCCTAAATACCTCCCTGCTAGAGTTCTTTGGTAATCTAGTTCCAACTCTCTGCAGGTCAGATGCTTCTCCAAGCAGAGAGTGGGTGGTAGATCCCTTTCCTGGATAGAAGCCTCCCTCTGGAACGGCCTCCCTGACCTCCTCAGACTTGAGTCGGACCTTATTAAGATCTGGAAACTTATCAGGACTTTCCTATTCCACACCTCCTTCCCTCTCCCCCCTCCCTTGCTAATCTCCTTCTGCATCTGAGGCTATTGTCTGGCTCCGTATGCGTTTTACGAGGGCGTGGCCCCCCTTGACTTGTCTCCCCAAGCATTTGCCTTCGGCACTCTTTGCTGACTAGTCTGAGTTTGGTCCACCTCATCCACCGCACTTGTTCCACTTTCCCCAGGCACTTCCCCTTGCGGCTCCCCTTTGCACTCGCTCATCCTCCTGGGCTCCCACTCCTGCTCTTAACCCCCTCCAACCCTCGCACCTACAAGCCCTTTCCCCCTACTTCCACCTTCCCCTGCAATTCATTCTTTACACTTGCACTGTAAGAATGTCACAAGGCCTAGTACAACCTTTACTGCTGTTTTTCCCTATGTCACCCCTGTAAAGACTGGTAGGGGGTGTGTGTACTTCCGCTCTCTATATGGTAGAGGAGAGGCACAGAGGACCCCAGCCAAGATTCTCTATTATTGGTAACATAGTCGAGCAATCAAGGCCTAGCTTCTCAGGAGGTGGTGCAGGCTGGTTCTTAAGTACAGTGTAGTCCCCGAACCCCCACAAAGGAATGTCCACACACTGTATTACTGAAAACACAGTCTTTATATAATTAATATTCAAGGGTATGTACACGATCACAATAACGCACTTTGTACTTGGAAGTCAATAATGATAAAGATATACAATTCTAAAGTGGTACCACTAGTGTTATCGAGTCTCATTAAAGTGCATCAACTGTACGGTTAAAATGTCACACAGATTAATAACGAGGAAACCAGCAATAGAGATGGGCAGGAACGTAAGATGGTTGGAACAATAGGCAGAATACTGACCCCTACCGCTAGGCGCAGTTCTGAGTGGAGATCCCCCCATCTGGGCAACCTATAAATAAAGATATATAGCACAAGCCCAGTCCATATGTTCAATAGTCTCTCTTCTTCCTATTAAGGTTTTACCCCCCAAAATACCTGGTGGAGTAGAGTTCTCCGACGCGACGTCGACCGATCCTTCTTGAGTGCCTCCCTTTCAGGCGAGAGCCACGGATCGTCGAGAGGTGTCGGGGAACTTGGCGTTCGGTGTTGGGGAATCGACGGCCCTTCTTGAGTGCCCTCCCTTTAAGGCAGGAGTCACGGGTCGTTGAAAGTCCGACGGTGAACAAGGTGAACTACGGCAGGGAAGTGGCAGCTTCATTCCTAGCGGTGCTCATCGACGATAGAGCATTAGCGTCCTGCAAGGAAGAGGCGTGCGGGGCACCTCGGTGACGATAGTTCGGGACCGCAAATAGATGATGAAGAACTGTGGCCCAGCAAGGGCGTCGAGTCGTCGGCGTCTCTGCGGTCTTTAGGTGGCGGGAAACCCACCGGTGGATGCTCCTCAGCGCGTCGACAGTCAGGCCTTCTCCAGAGGGAGACAAGCAGATGACGATGCAGGTGAGAGCGTCCGATGATCAATGGAAGTTCTTAGGCAAACGGGAGCACGGCGGCTCCGGTCGGCGACGGCAGTCATCGACAGTGGCGGACAACAGTCCGAGTGCTTCTCCTTGGAGTTCCGCAGCAGTCCCCGTATCGGGTCGGCAGCCTGTCGAAGGTCTGTCTACCAGGGAGCGTTGGCAAAGATCAGCTGTGCACGATGGTCCCTCGTAGCTTGGAAAGAGGGCACCTTACCAGGTCCTCTCTAGGTCAGTCCTTGGAAACACAGCAGCTTTCAGATTGCAAAGGAGAGCAACAGCAATTCTTCTCGTCCAGCAGGGCTTCAAGGTCAAGCGTCAGTTATTCCAGTTACTCGTCGTAGTGGACTTCAGCTTCTGAACACGATTCCTAGCAGTGAGAGGTCCCCAGATATACTGTTGATCTCCCATTCATTCTGCTGGGTCACACTCAAGCATCCAATCACGACTACGGGCATTCATGCAGGCAGGCAGCCAATCAGGCACACGAGGTATTCTGGCCATTCACTTCCCTCCAGACACTCACAACAGGTTATGTGTATTGGGACAAGTACCGAGCCATTCAACACTCCAAGCTGCATTCATACCGGTTTCGGGCAGGGTTGTCTCAATCATTGTGTCAACCGCCAGATACTAGACACCCACAACACAGAATGCATATTCGTCACACACTCTATTCACCCAGGTCCCACCCACAGGAGGTACCCACAACATACATCACCGGGAAGGCTCCAGCTAGTCTGGCCGGGCCTTCACAACAACACCATATATGGCATTTCCACCCAACAGCCAGTCAGGGGGAAGGGACAGAGTCAGGGCTTCCCAGGACTTTGGGAAAACAAGGTAATGGGTAATAGAAAGCAAGAGGCCACAGGGGCCATCTTGTTTTCCATCAGGAATCAACTGATCCCAATGGCTGGGCCGGGGTATCCCAAAATGGAGGATACTCCACGCACCTGTCAACATCAGCATGGAGCTGCCACCAGCCCATACCCTGCTCTGTGGGCCACCCACAGGTGCCCAAAAACATACACTAGGGGCACAGGGTTGTACCCCCACCCATGGGTGCCATAAGGGTATCCCACGAGTCCGTTCACCAAAACAAAAGAGAGAGAGCTGTACCGCCAGGAGTCCCACATGAACTCCTGCACGGAAAACACGACAGAACACACAAATTATAAAGATAAAAAGCAGTAAAGGACAAGGATATGGAGGCCCTGTCCCTCCGATGCATTTCCAGCATCACAACCCCCCACCTCTTTTGCCTTGTGGCACCTGGAAACACTTGTATATAGGCGCCATACACATGTCCAATAAATAAATAAAGAGTGATATTCGTATGCACTAATTTGTGTGGATCTTTCATCATATCTTCCTCCTTTTCCTGCAGGAAAGAGTAGAGGAAAATAACATGTTTCTACACTTTTCTCCCATACGTTCATTGGGGATCCTTTGACTTTATGCATTTTATATGTGTCTAATGCATCTTCTATAGTGTCTTTGGAGTGTAGTGGATGAATTGTATCTTGATCTAAAAATATTGGCTGCAGTAACAGGATCTACATGTTCGAATTGGCTAGTTTGTGGTGAATCATGAATTATTTGGGTGGTTTCTCTTACGTTTTCCTCTATGTTTATATCTTTGTAGTATTCATTGGTTTCTTTGAGATATTGTAGGACTTGTCTAACTTTGTTTAAGTCGACTAGTTGTTACCAAACTTTGTTGTGTTTTGTTGGTACACCATTAACTAGTACAATCAAAGATTGATCTATTGGCCGTTGTACCCCTAGAGTTTCTACATTGTCCTTAAGATCTTATGGCAAATATACTACTTTGTCACAAATGCCTTTTAGTAACTCAGATGGAGGCAATTTGGCAATATTTGGTTGAAGGCGTATTATAGCTTGAAACGGTTGTACTGTTTGGATTATAATGCTCTCATATAAGTTAAGTTGTTGGAGAGCTTTTGGAAGTGGGAATATTTCTGAGTTATTAGTGATAGCAAGTGATGGCATTTGGTTATTGTCAAGCTTTGTCTTGCAGTATGTGCAAACGATTGAGGGATCAGTTATTTTGTATTTATTTTCTGTTGTTAGATATAAAACTTATTGGAACCATTGCGTTTCCACATTGTCCTCTATTTTGGGGCCATATTTATTATTTTTGTGCTCATTTTATAAAAATGTTCTGCGACAACACACATACTTGATCTGGTATTTCAGCAGATGTGTTTTGAAACTTAGCTATTTCTTTTTTGTATGTGTTTCTAAGGAGGTTGGTGTTTGTGAGGTTTGCGCTAATGTTTTCTGAAGTTACAGAATTTTCTAAATCAACTTCAGTTCCAAAAGATTTACATTAAAGTGCTCTATTTCTTGAAGTAGTTCTTTGGCTGTTCGATGTAGGAGAGTGTCATTTAAATTTTGCAGTTTTATAGCAGGAGTTTTTACATAGTAAAGTCTATGCAGAAGATACTGCATAGAGTAATGGTGTATTGTTAACATTTTGAAGTGGTGGAAGGTGCTTTTGCAAGAGGTTCCTGAAATGCAGGCTATTGAATGACAGTGCAGTCCAGTGTGGATGCGCACTGTGCAGGGTTTCATGGTTTGTAAAATGTTTGACCCTTTGGTCTTTTAGTTTCACATAGTGATTGAGGAATTGTCGTAAATATTTGAAGGTTTGTTGGTGTATGTTACATATTGAGCTGCACATCCATTTGTACACTGGCCGGTTTGTTTGGCCAAAAGTAACATTTGGTTGAAAGTTTGTTGGGGAAGTTTTTCTATAAGGGTTTCTTTTGCCATAATGGTGTCTCCTACCATATACCCCATTATTGTCTATGGCAATCGTTTTTTTTGTTCTTGTTTATAAGCGTCTTCATTGAAATATGGTTCTGTGCTGCTTGTGTGAATCCATTCACCTTCACAGAAGTTTGGATAGGTATCTATATTGGCATTGTGCATGTTTAGAAGTACTTTTTGCAATGTATTGATTAATTGAGTTAGTGGTTTAAAATAAATATAAACAACTTCCTCTTTAGTTGGAATGTGCTGTCAATTAGAGCTTCGAGGATTTGTTTTCTGCTCTAGTATTTAAGAGTAGATTGTGACTTTTTAGCTGTCTTATTAATATTGTTAAGAATTCTACAATGGAACATTTTTGGTAAAATGTATGTTTTGTATTGCTTTACTCTAGCTATGTTAAATTTGGTAGATAAAGTGTTATGTTCATTAGTAGGCCTGCTTTTGCTTCTACATCTTTATTTACTTTTAGTTTTAGGAAGAGGGGCTTTACTTTTTTAGTGGTGGCTGGTTTAGTTTTGTTGAGAAAGGTTACTAGCTGTTTTGTTTTAATGTTTTCTATTAATTGTTTTAGAGGTGGATAACTATATGTTTTATTTTTATTTTTACCTGCTCTATTTTTTTTCCATGGAGTTGGTTTTTAGTAGGCATTCTGTTCTGTCTTTTGGGGAAATTAGAAAGTTTGTGTTTGAAAGTTGTAGAATGTTTATGCATGTATTATGTGTGAGTGTGTAGGTGTGATTGTGCAGATGAATACAGTGTTGTGTGATTGTGTAGTGGGATGATAGGTGTGGTTGGGAAGGTTCTAAGAATAAGAGGCTGTATTGGTCTGCTGGGCTTGGGTTAGTGAGTAAGGGAGTGGTGGTGTGATTGAATAAGTAGGGACATTATGATGTTTTGAGGAAAACAGTAGTTGTTGTAATGGTGTGAATTAGTGCATAGATATGATGATTGTGTGGGTGTAATGGAAAGGGGGTGAAGAAGTGTGTATATGTGTGCTAATGTGTGTTAGTGATTTGGAATGGAATGAGTTTGAAAGTTGTTGGATTGGAATTAGGACCTCATGTCTATAGGGGTATGGAATAGTAAGGCATTAAAATTGTTATATAGAAGTTGATGCGAGATTTGTGTGTTGTTAGGCAGTAAGGAATTGGTGATGTACTGAATAAAGAGTAATGTTTAGATGAGACTAGAAAAGGTGTGACTGTTGCATTGTAATGAGTAAGAGTGAAATACAATGTTGAGTAGAAATGAATATTCTAGGTTAATATATTCTGAAAGGAAATGTTTACAATTAGAGAGATATGCATGCTATACTGATGTACTTACTTTCTAGGATGTAAAGAGTGTTCTTTCTTTGGTAGCTGTCTTCGCCAATCTTCTTTTTTCTGTAATTGTAAAAGAAGGTTAGTGGGTATATGTGGCCACAGTGAAATACTTTTAATAAGAGAGGTTGTTATTTATTAAGGTAGGATGTGTTGTTGGGATAGAGAGTTAGTAAAGCTGTGTTATGGATGGTGTAGTAAAGTATGTTACTTATGTTGTTAGAACAACTGGACTATGACTAGTGCTGTTTGACACATTGTAAGGAAAAGGAAAACAAACGCATATCTAGGTTATTTTTGTGCTGGTGATTTAAATAAGAGAAGAGCTGTGCTTGTGGTGTAATGTATTTGTAATGTGTTGCAGTGTTTTTAAAGAATAGTGAAACTGTGGCCTAGTACCAGTGACCAATGCTAATCATATCCTGGCACCCCAACCCAACTATGCCATCATAGATGCTTCATGTTCCATGACATGACTATGTACTGCATTGACATGTAACAAATGTGTAAACGTGTAAAGTGTATATGACTGCAAAGATTGTATCTACCAAGTTGTCGGTAACTACGCCGTGATACCTCCGGGTCTGGGCCTTTAACAAATGTAATAAAATAAAATAAAATAAAAAATAGTAGTAATGCAATGGCAGATTGTGGTTGGAGTAGTGGTTGGTGTCTTATAGTAGTGGTTTTAAAAGAACAGTACTTTATCTGTAAGGTGAAGTGTTGTATATCGATGCTTCGGCAGTATACACATATGTGTGTGCAGGTGGAGAATGGTGGCACTATACGTGATGTAATGAGAAAGGTTGGAAAGTGTGACATTTATATGGAATGAAAAATGGAAAATGCAGTGCTTTTTAAAAGTTTTCTTTTTAGGAGAATTTTGTTGAAAGTTAAAAAAATGCATATGTCATTGGTTATTTATAACGCTCTTAATACCCAGAGGTTTCTAAGTGCAGACCCGGGAATCAAACCTGTGTTGCTATGCGTCGTCTTGCCCTGAGCTATCCTCCCGAGACGTGCATTTACAGCAGCACTGTGTGTAACTTTTTTCTAAAGGAAAGGAAAAGCAGATTTAAAAGATTTGTAGAACATTTTTAGTTAGCACTTGGTGTGTGGAAGTTTGATAAGTCGACAGTACATGTAAGTAACTGCCACTTAATGTGACCAGGTGCAGAGTGCTGCAATACATTGCATTTGATAGAGTGGTTAAAAAAGAGAATGTGGTTATTGAGAAGCTTATAACAGGGTAAATGGCAACAACCCTGTATATATATATTTATAACGGTGTTGAAAATAATTACTTGATATTGTTGAAGTTAAATCTTCAAATAGAAATCTTGGAGAGTTTCACAGAAGTTCTTGATGCAGGTGGATGTGAGTAACAGGAGATATGTGCTCTGAGAGTTCAAGAGTACATCTGAAGTGTTGAACTGAGATGACAGGGTTACATGTAGAGTTTTGTATGTGATTGGTGGATTGATGTGTGACTGTTTGAAAGCAGCCAATAAGGGATTGTTACAAACATAAAAGTAAAAAGGATAGAAGGGCTGCTCTGCGCTACAACGTCTGCTGACAACATGGTAGTTCACGGGCCCACACTAGCCACCCAGATCCTTAAGAATGCCTGCATGGAAAGGGGACTGCGAAGACCGTAGACAGTTGTGGCGTTCGCAGACATCGGGCCATTTGCCAGTCAAGGTTTGTGGTTTGTGTTGTACAGGAAGACAGGGTAGCAAGTGTTTTCTTTGATGTGTGCATTGGAGATGGCTATGGCCATAGCTTTGAGGGAGCAGAGTGTGTGGATTGTAGGAGATTCTTGCATCCATTCATTGAATGTTTACACTGAATTCCGTGACATCTCTGCTACTATTGGATTGGAAGAAATGGAAGTTTCCTGGTATGCAGTTTGTGGATTAAAGTGGGCAACCTTATTACCATTCTGTGAGAGCATGGCTCACTTTAAAAGTCTAGATATTATTATTGTGCATTGTGGAAGCAACATTTTAGGCTATGTGACTGCAGGATCTTTGCAGTTTGCCATGAAGGATATGTTGAAGAGCCTAATGGAACTGTTTCCAGCTGCGAAGAATATTTCTTCCAAAATTAATCAAAGACAAATATGGAGACGCTTAAATTTATTTTGTCCATAAATGGAAGAAGCTAGGTACCATGTCAATAAAAGTGTATGTGATTTTTTATATGGTCTAGGAATGGCATCTTTTGACAATGAAAATATCAAGTTGGATGGGGTAAATACTCTACGAAGCGATGGAGTGAATTTGACTGATGTTGGCAATCAGATTTTTCTTTTGAATGTTCAAAATGCATTGAAAAAGTTTGTGTGAACAAAATAAAAGGGAAGATGTGGAGTGCATACTAAAGCATTTGTTAGTAGGTGTAGGAAATAAATATGAGAAGAAAAGAATTTGAAGCCGTCCCTGCAGAAGTTATAAAAAACACATAAGTACAGTTTAGCATGTGTTACTTTATAGTACATAATAGCAAAAAAGGAAAAAGGGGTCTTTTTAAACAAACCCCCATAAAATGCTCTTTTAAGAGCCATCATTGAAGAATAAATATTTAAATTGTGTTTAAACCTACCCACCCCCTTTAATTGGCCCTGCCGTCCACGGACTCCATGGTAATCTGATGATCTGCACGTGCCATTCGAGTGTTTTAAGGATGCCAGGCATGGAAAGCGGACTGCGGACAGTCACGAACACCGCAGACATCGGGGTCTTAGCCAATCAAGTTTCATGGTTGTGGTATACAGGAAGACAGGGTAGCAAGAGTTATCTTTATTGTGTGCAGTGGCAATGGCTATGGGTTTGAGGAAGCAAAGTGTCTGGATGGTGGGCAATTCTTGGATCCATTGGTTAAAGATGAACTGTGAGCATTGTGGATTACCATTGAATCTTGGATTGGAAGAATTTGAAGTTTCCTGGTATGGAGCTCGAGGAATTAAGTGGTTGGAATTGCTCCTGTTTTGTGAGAGTATGGTTACTTTGAAGCATCCAGGCATCATTGTAGTTCACTGTGGAGGCAATAGTTTGGACTATGTCACCAGAATTTCCTTACAGTTTGCAATGAAGGATACGTTTGCAAAGTTAATGGAACTGTTTCCCAGTTCAAAGATAGTTTTTTCTCAGATGGGTCAAAGACAAACGTGGAAACTTTATAATTTCTTTTGTCCACAAATCGAGAAAGCAAGGAGCAATGTAAACAAAGCTGTATGTGCTTTTTTGCAGGAATTTGGAATTACATCTTTTCACAATGAAAATATCCAGTTTGATATTGTGAATAGTTTTCAGAGATGGAGTGCATTTCACTGATGTTGGAAATCAGATTTTTCTTTTGAATATCCAAAATGCATTCAAACAATTTTTGTGATCTTGTGAAATATGTACTGAAGTATTTTTTAGTAGTTTTAGTAAATAAAAAGCAAAAACAGAAAACATATAAGAAGCAGTTTTTGCAAAAGTTAGACAAAATAATTAAGTGTTGCAGAAGTGTTTGGTTGTGCCCTTGAGGAGATGCTGCTTGCATAGCGGCATGCTAACGTGGAGAAGATTACTTTCTTTGGATTTACTGTGTTGCCTTGGAACGGAGGAAGTATTGCTGTTCCTTTAAGGAGTTGGACAATTCACTACTAAAAAGCTTCCGGCTACGCGGAGCATAGCGGAAGTGTTGCAGAAGTGTTTGGTTGTGTTCGGTGGTGGCGCAGAGAGGCGTACGCAAGTAAGTGCTCTACAATCTGTCTGCTGCGGTTACCCAACTTGATATATTTAAGGGCGGGTCTGCTCCTAAGATGACCAACATGTGGACACTGTGTGTAGCCCTCTTGCCATAATATGGAACATTAAATTAAAGCTATTAAAGGGATTGGCGAGTGCTGGATCTTGTCTTTAATAGAAGGGAGCGTAGGCTGCAGCGGCACACTGCCCGGATTCTCTAAAAGACTCTGAGTAGGTACGGCTTGTAGGCGTGCCCCGGTGGTGTTTTGGATCATTGCAAGAAAGTTTTCCAGCCTGCACAAGGACTCAAGGGACCTCATTTGGGTGGCTGTTTACAACTTACTTTGTCTTGGAGCCCAAGTGTAAGCAAACACGCTGATTTCAACGCTGCAAATATAAAATGCTGGCGTTTTGAAACAGCAATATATTACGAGCCCCAGTGGGCTTCCATGTAATTGCAGAATCCATCATCCATGCTCATCAATGCAGTGCTAAACCTGGTGTGTCGACAGGAATATTTCGATTTTCTGGACCAAAGACTGCTTGCTAGGGGGGACATAAAGTTGAAAAGCAAGTCATCCCTGTGCAAATACAGCCTAAAATATTAAAACAAGGGGGAAACGTATTAGGAGTTTGAATTTGAACAAATCAGGAGTGATGACTGCCTCATAAAAAGAAGGCTGCAAATACCTCCTTTTCAACAACACCCTCAAAACAACTGAAGGTTAAGTCCTATTTTTCAGCTGATAAGCAGGCGGGTGAACTCCCTTTAAGTCATATTTTTCAGCTGATAAGCAGGTAGGCGAACTCCCTGGTAATGGGACGAACCTCCCTCTGTCTGGAATTTTGGAGCAGGAATCAATTGTTGTCAAAAGGAATTCTATGGCTCCAGCAGACTTCGAGGTGGATAACTTGAAATCTTTCTCGTACACGAAATCTGGAAAACTTTATGACTTCATCTGAATCAGCGCCTGGGGAAAGCGAGAATGAAGAAGAAATAAGTGAGGAGGGAGGAGGAGAATGCAAGATTGGTAAGGAGCGGTGTCGCAGCCCTAGCAAGAACAAGGGCCTCAATGTTTTAGAAACAAAAAATGATGCCCCATTCCAGCTGTGTGCTAGGATGGCCACAGAACAAACATTTATAATGGAGGAGTTGGCAGAATTGACTCTCTCCTTCACAAAACCCAAAGGTCCAGCATTTGAGGACTGCTAACTCAAAAAAGCTGAATCACACAATAAGTGCTACGTCTTCGCCTAGGAGGAAAGAGCAATCTCAAGAAGGGGCCTATGTGGTGGCAGAGTCAGACAGTGGCGCTTTGGAAGCAATCTGTGCTGAACTGTCCCTGTTAAATGCCCCTGAGTCACGTCCCAGAAAGCTCAGGCGAATCAAGAGGGGTCTTAAGAGAAACAGGAGCATCATCCAGCCAGTAAAAGGGGCAAAGCATGAAGCCAGATGTAGGCAGAGACACCAAACCAAAGGATTTTGTCACGAATAGTCTACCAGGTGGTGAGAGCAGACAGGTACTACTTAAGGGCCCAATGGACGGATGGGTCGCCAAAACCTTGATCTCTGCCACAAAAAAAGGAAATAGTATGCATGAAGGGCTGGCTCAGGTGGATCAGAGACAACGGAACAAAAGCAAGCAGCAGGAGCCTAGCCGCTTGGTGGAGCTGAACGTTGATCATCTGGAGGGAAATTCCGTGCCTATAGGGAAGCCGGTTAAGCTTGTGGTGCTTGCAAGTTCTAAGATTGCAACCAACGAGATACCTCAAGTCCTAGCACTCCCGAAGGAGGTGGCTCCCCTAACCTGGGTGTGCAAAGTGGTACAGTTAAGGCCACGTATCAAGATTAAGGAAACCCAAATGAGTGATCCAGGTTGGTGCGCAGAACTGACACACATCAAGTTCATGGAGAAAAACATGATGATAAACAGCCCTTTCCTGAACCGATCATGGATGTTGGAACTGTTGCACAAGATACCTGACTTGGGTCTGATCACATCCACGGATCTTCTAAAGGAGATGCTCCAATTTGACAGTTTGGACAACTGGGCAGTGGTCACTTTCGTGTCGCCTATGGTGGTTGAGAGAATTTGTAAAAATGCAGGGGCTCTAAGCCAGTTAGGCTTTCAGGGTTTTTTTTCTTCCAGATCAGCACAAAACCTGGGACATGGAGGGAAGGTATTCTGAGGACCATTATCTCGGCCACAGAAATCTGGTGGCTTCCTCTGTATCCAGGAGGCAAAGGGGAAGATGGTTGGATATATCTACTCAAAACCAGTGACAGGTGCAAGGGTCAAGTGCTAATGTGTTCTCAATCTTGTCGTGGAATTCAAGAGGACATGGATCTTTTACCCGTAATTGTGAACTAATGACTACTTTGAGATCTATGTCCTGCTTTTGTTTACAGGAGACATGGTTGTGCGCCCCATTTCTGTTGGACGGCTATACACTGATCTTCCGCCTTTCTAAACTTCCTGTGAAAGGTAGACCCAAAGGTGGCCTGTGCATTGGAGCTAGAGCTCCGGTCAACCTGGCCGAATTCACCCAGGATCATCCACACCTGAACATTTGGTGACCATTTTGACCCATCCCTGAAAACCCTTATTCCAAATTCTGGTGGGAACATTTTATGATCCGCCAGGGGGAAATAATTTGCTAGAGATTGTGAACGCCATGACAGATACTGTAAGAGCATGGGTGATTAAATACCCCGGAGCTATGGTGTTCATTACAGGGGATTTTAACGTTGACTGTGTGCAGGCCCAATTGGGAAGACAAGGAACAAGTATGGGTAACAAACCGGGGGGGAGGGGCATTGAGGGCAGTGGCATGGCAGAGAGTAATGGAGGAGTTTGACCTTTTGCCCATGGAGATGGGCCTGGGAATGGATCATACTATGTGGTCAAATGGTCAGGCCAGTACCCAAATAGATTTAATATTCATTAACCCCCAGACGGGCAGTTTAACCGCTTCACTAGAGATTAGACTAACTGAAGCAAGTGACCATGCAATGTTGATAATGTCTATAGAGAAGCTCACTCAAACAGCTAGAGATAGGCCGACTGGCAGGCTGGGGGTCAACTCCGGAGGCAATCGTCTATGCTGGACATCAAGTAGGATAGAAAAACTGAATGCCCAGCTGAGAAGCCATGATTGGTTGGGGAGTGGGACTCAGATACAAACTTGTCTATGGGCAATGGTGGGACAAGTCATGCTAAACAACAGTTCAGCTAGACATTTGACCACCCAAAGCAGCCGTCTTAGAGCAGGCCGTCGTTTTTGACCCAGAAATTGCCAAAAGGAAGACAGAGTTAAACTCTGTACTGTGAAAGGTAGGAAAAAAACATCCCCTATTCCTTTTCTGAAAAGAGAGAGAAGATTGTCAACCTGAAAAAAAGATACAAAAACTGGGTTAGAAACCACCGGCTTTCGTTAAATGACGAGGGCTGGACATTTATAAATAGATTAATCAGGACACATGATTGCAGGAAATTTTGGCACTGGATGCAGATTTCCCAGGTAAATCCTAACCATATGGGGGAGTTAGTCGCGGTCACTGAAGAGAAATGGGTGGGTTATATAAAGGAAACTTTTGACGCCCCTCTCAGTATCTCTGAGAATGCCAGACCTATGATAAATACGAAGGTCAGCGAATATCTAAAAACGGTTGACATGGAAGTAAAAATTAACCAATTAAGAGCATCCTCCGCAGTTCGTCCAGATGGCCTCTCCAATCTGGTGTTAAAGGCAGATGCTGAAATATGGGCCCGCATTTTAAAACAGGTGTTTTTACAAGTCTGTCCTACTGACGGAATCCCGGAGATGTGGAATAATTCCATCTTAATTCCAGTCTTTAAAAAAGGCTGTCGCGGCCTCCCAGAAAATGATAGGCTGCTAGCCATGTTAGATTGCAGTGGGAAAATCTTTGCCAGCATTCTATTGGATATGCTATCTGCCTGGGTGGCTGAAAAGGGTCTCCTAACTTACCATCAAGTTGGTTTAAGCAAGGGGTGTGGCACTACCTTATGCGATTTGCACACTTCGAACATTAATTTCACATACTCAGTGCAGACCTGGTACGGCATTACAGGCCTGCTTTGTGGACTTTACAGCCGCATTTGACAGCGTGCTGAGAGATAAGCTTTAGGGAATGCTGGAAGAGTGGGAAATGTATCCATCTTTGCTCTATTTCATCAAAGCTCTTTACAGCTCCCTTTTGGATGGGGAAGCGCCTGCGTGGGTCCGCCCACGCATTCGATAATTTGAAAGAAAGAAAGAAAGAAAGAAAAGGTTAGAATCTGTCTTTCGCATGACGGGGAGCTAACAAATGCCATCCGGACGATGAGTGGTCTGAAACAGGGATGTGCTTTGGCACCCCAGTTATTCAACCTTTATCTGTCTCTCCTTGCAAGGAGGTTGGGTGAAGTGCTGAATTCTCCACCGCAATATAGGAATAGGGGGTTGCCCTGCATCTCATATGGGGATGATGTGGTGGTCTTAGACAGAACCAAAATTGGCATTCAAAGGTCACTGCAGGCTTTGGCGGAGTACGCGAATGCTCTGGGTCTGAGACCAAACATCAAGAAAACGGTATTTGGGAACGGCCGGGGGCCGTTCTAGTAAAAAGCTTAAGTGGTTTCCTGCAGGTCAAAAAGTGGAAACAACCCCTGAGTACAAATACTAAGGAATCGCCATCAGGGCTCGATTCTCTGGGACCTGTCTTTTGGAGGAGGTAACCCAAAAAGTATGGAATAAATGGCTTATGCTAAGGAAATCTATTGATGCTCAAGGAGGGAGATGCATAGAGGCTAGGATTCTGGCTTATAAAACCTCAATAGTTCCCTCCATGCTATATGCCTTAGAAGTCTTCCCATGGAAATGGGTAGCTGCCGTCCGTGGGCAAGCTGGAGGAAAAAATATTTGCTCAATGCTAAACCTCCCAGCGGCTACACCAGTACATGCTATTAGACTCGAATTAGGAGTGCCCTCCCGATTCCTGTCTTGGTCAATGGCATCGTGCAACTTATGGGCTAGGATAAAGTTTGAGTTAGGAGGGCCGGACTCCTTACTAACACTTGCACAGCAGCATGCTTGCAGATACTCCAAGAGCAAATGGTTAATTCATTTGATATTGAGCTTGCATTAAGCCACCTGAATTCATTGAGGAAGTTCCAGCGAAACACACAACAGGCTTTGTGATAGGGTGTCCTAAATCGTACCTAATAAAAAGACGATGCCCGGGTTTGATAAGATTCATTGTCTCAGTAAGGATGCAGAATATCCCGTTTTTGGACAATGCAGGGCCTTGGTCAGGGATCCCACATGATAGTAGGCTATGCAGACTGTGTGGGAAAGACATTGAATCCGCCCGACACATCTTAACGCAGTGCCAAGATTAAGAAATATTATATGAGGGGGCATATGCTACATTTCAAAATTATACTTCTGAAAAGGCTTGGAGCATATTGCTCAGGGCGGAATAATTAGTGACCACTGCCGCTGCCATTCATGTCTGGGAAATAGCCTCTGGGAAAGTTGCGGCCAGAGATGTACAGTAGAGGGATCAATGGCATAAACCCGGATCTGTAATTGGAACTTATTGTTGATGTCTGTGTTTAGTTTCTTTTTTAAGACACTGGGCCTCATTACACGGAAGGCGGTAAGGGTTAACGGTCACCGGTAATGGTACCGGTGACCGTTAACCCTTACCACCTTACTACGAGGTCCCTTAGCGGGTTGGTACTTTAACGTCTGCTTTTAGCAGGCGTTAAAAACCAACACGCTAAGGGACCTTGGTGCTAATTACAGCACCGCAAATTTGCGGTACAGTAATTAGCACCTTCCCCATTCCCATTATGCCCTATGGGGCAAAAATGGGAATGGGGAAGGGCAATGGTGGAAGGGGGAATTACTGCCCCGCCAACCTTGGAATAGGGCGGTAATTCCCCTTTCCACCAAGGCGGTGCCGGTATTTAACCGGCATGGACCAAGGTGCTATTAGCACCTTGGTCCACCGCCTACCGTGTAATGAGGCCCACTCAATTTAATTCATTTGGAATGCGTTGTGATGAGTTTTAATTGTAACACATGATAAGGTGTATTTTATTGTTGATAAGATGTATTTTATAATATATGTTGTTTTACTGATGTTGTTCTAATTGTGACATTTAAAATGTGAAATTAAACAGTGTGAAAAGATTGCTTTGCAATCAAATGCACTTTAAATTAATAAAAAGAATATATATATTAAGTTCAGAAAACATTTGTTAGTTCAGTATATACCAACCCTAAACAATAAAAAAAAGGTTCTTTTAAGACTCACCATTTTTGAATGAAAAACAAGTTAATTGATTTTAATACCCCGCCCCCCATGCTTGAAATGTTCCAGGTGTCCGGGGACTATTACACTGTCCGTGGATAATACAGGCTACAAAAGGTGCTTCGATTTTCTTTTTTAATTCTGTTTTTAACTGTGAAAGGTAGCTCCAAAAGGAACCTTTTCTGGGGTATATCTAGCTTTTATACTTTTTGGGGATTTCTTTTTTACTAGGAGAGGCAAGGAGGTAAGGTGGGGGAGGGAAAGGAGGCAAGCGGGGAAGGGGCACAAACCACAGATACAGAGGGGCAGGTGGACAGGGGAAGCCTGCGGGTGTGACTTTAAATTAAGGAAGGTGGTAGTGTTTCTCGTGCTCCTTAACAGCAGCCTCGAACGCACTCTGAAACTGCTCCCCCTGCAGAGCGGTGTGTCACAATACCTACAGATGACTGTGACTCTCGAAAGTTAAGAATAAACAGCCTGCTTTATGGCCTGAGAGGCAGCCGGTGGGATCCTCTGCTCCACAGGAGTACCCTGTGTGGTGGCAGGAGCACTTGAGGAAGATGGGGTAGAGGAAGATAGCCTACTTCTCCCTGAGAAATGAAGAGCCTTTCTCATAGCACCGGGGTGGGTGGATCGAGTGTGGTAGCGCATGCAAGTGGTCCCAAAGGAGTACTGCCCATGTTGTCCGTGACTGAGTATGACCCCACACTCAATGCATTCAACACAGACAGCCCAAGTCTTTGGGACCCTTCCTATGGTCTTAAAGGACCACCACACCCATTATTCTCTCTGTGTGCTGGAGGTCTCATCTTCCTGGTCCTCTTAATTCCTCTGCATCATCGCACCTGTTCCCCTGTTCATGCCCTCCATGTGGTGATGGCCCTTGGGAAGGAGGGATGGCCATGACAGATGCCATTGATGCAAATAAAGTTACTCTCCAAAGCAGGTGTCTCTCTCGGTGCTCTCTCCAGGAAAGCCAGATTGAGAATGACTAAAAGTAATGGGTGGGTCTCTTTAGAGGAACCATCTGCAGACTGCATGACTGTCCGCGGACTATCGAGTCGAAAATAGGCCTTGGAAAGTTGTAAAAAGTTGGCAGATCAACTAAAAATGAGTCTAGGAGCTCTGGAAGGTTACACTTTCAACTTGAAACATCCTAGATTGGCCAAAAATTCAGTTTCAAACTGTCTTCCGTGCACAACCACCATCCGCGGACACATCATTACGCCACATTACGCCACATGGGTGCGGTCACATGGTGACATCTGGGGGCTTCCGCGATGCCGATGTGTGTCCATGGACCTCGGCAGGCAGGAGACACTGTGTGCATGCACAGCGATGTCCGCAATCAGGAGCACTGTCCGCGGACCAATTAAAAGTATATCATGCAAGTCCGAACACAGCGTGATGTCTGCCAACGTCATCCATTGCATAAACGGACCCTGGACAGTTGTTTAGTCCATGGACTATTAATTTATTTTTTTTGTAATACAAATTAATCACAGAATAATATACAAGATATTTATACTATAAAAATAAATGTATTTATGAACAGGATGGGGTATTGGAATGGGACCCATAAATGGGAGAATTTGGAATTTGTATAAAGTCATCATCAGTGAAGTGAGGGAGAGAAGTTTCATCAAACCATCTTTGTTTTATATTTTGTGAATTTGATTGGGGTGATTTCTGGGGGAAAGGAGGACAGGTACAAGTAAGACAGTGATAATCAACATTTCTAATAACATGATTTTTAAAATAATTTAGAGGTTCTTTAAAGTAATTGCTAAATTCATCCAATTTTGAAGACAAGATCATGATTTCATTGTGTACAGTTGGGGATTGGGATTGTCTTTCTGATTGTTGGGATTCTCCATAATTAACCTGTGGTGTAGTTTCTTCATGTAAAGTAAGTACTGAAGACAAGTTCCTGTTTGCGCTCACGCCAGAAAGAATACAACCACAGAGGGAAAAAGGCCAAGAGATTGCTTTCTAGGATAACAAGGTTTAATTGTACAGAATACAAAGGTATCAGCAAAGAACTCTGCTGCTCGAGAACGTTCTGAAGAACATTAGTATAAGCAGAAGCTTAAAAGGCAGTACATCGTTATCAGTATACAGTAAAAACTAGCGTCGCTGGTTGGTGAGACCCTATACGTGGGCCTGCACCATAGGGGATGCTAGGCCACGATTTGTTCTCTTTTTCACCATCTGTCTGTTCCCACGTGGGTCAGCTGGGCTCATCTCTCCAAGAAATAAAGGTCAGGCTCCTCGTACGTTACAGTTTCAAGACTGCTATGATACCCTAAGACTGCTACTAAACCATTAGGGCATGCACCTGGGAGGCTTGAGACTGGTGCCAGGGGGAAGGGAGGAAGAAATGCAGTCATGCCGACCATGGGTGGACTGGGAACGAAAAGAGGCCATGGAAATTATTTTCAAAGTGGCCCCATATTACACATTTTCAGCAAGCCCAGTCCTTTTCCAATGAGATCATTTGTAAATAAAATAGTTAGCACCCATGCTGCAGACGCCTAACAGGAATTCTCCAGAGTTCCTTGTAGGCCAGTCCAACCTTGCTGCCAACCTCCCCAGCCTGGATGTGTAATGCAGCATGGGGGATGGTGGTTGAGCAGGAACACACAGCTACGCAGTCAGTGCACTGTCTCGCTGCTCATCCACTGTCTGCCTCCTCGGTCTCTACTAGGTTTCCTCTGACTATCGCACATGCCCAGCCTCGTTGTCAAAGGCAGTACGGAATGAAGATCAGTTATGATGTAAGAAAAACAGGTTCACTGCACTTCAGCATCAGTGTACTGTCTTGGCCCCCCTCTCATTGGCCTCATAGCCAGTAAACCCGGTGTGGGCATGGATTTGCAGGGGCGTTGCTACGGGGGGGGCTTAGTGGGCTATAGCCCCAGAGCCCCGGATCTTTTGGTTGTAGCCCCGGATAGAAATTCAGGGGCTACAACTAAAAGGCTAGCTAGCCTCGAGTCCCGACAGTCCCGACATTAGCATAGCCCAGGATCTTTCCCAGGCCTAGCAACACCCCTGAATTGAGGTACATGGCTCTCCCAGCACTGGCACCTCTGTGTTAAATAAGCATAAGGCAATCTTTACAAAATAAGTTTACTTTGGCCTTTCTGAGGTAACTGGGCATAATGGGCATAATCGGATCTGACCTTTCTTTCATAACTAGAACAATGGCATCTGGCATTACAGTGGTAGCTGGTCATACTTCTCTGCCACTGCTGTGCTAAATATGTAATCTGGCACAGCTCTTCTAATTGATCATAATGAAATCTGGGACTGATGTGCAAACTGCACATAATGGCACTGTTGCATTAATTGGGCATAGCATTATCTGGCCTTGCAGTGTTATGATAGATCCTGGCACTGATGTCCTAACTTGAATCCGATACTACTGCAGGGGGCAGGCGGAGACGCAAATCGAAATGAAATATGCTGTGTGGTGCTAAATGGGCATAATGACATCTGGCTCTGCTGTGCTTCTTTGGGAATTTGGAATCTGTTTTTAGTTTGCCAACTGGACATAACTGAATCTGTCACTGCTTTTCAGAGTTCATGACAGTATGTGCTCAGTGTTCCTAATGGAGCCTGGCATGGATATTTCATTAGACTACACATAGGACGAAAGGGCATATCTTGTAGGTGTTGTTTGGTTATTTGCCCACTCAGTGAATGTACATGGCTATTCTAATCGCTACAACCATTCCCACCCAGTTCCTGCCCCTCTCCACACAAAACCCCTCCTCATGGGACTTTTTTGAGCTCTCTTTAATAAAGCCATACCATCATATATTGCACTCAAAGTGACTGCCAGTGTTTTTCAAAGTCGTCTTTTCATAGAGGTAATGACTTAATTGGAGCTGTTAAGGTGCTAAGGGTGTAATACAAATGTCTTACCCAGGTCTGCCTTCAGCCACTCAATTTATAAGCACTATGTGTGTCCTCCCCAGAAGTCCTGTAAAAACACGCATTGGCAAAACCAACAGTTTTAGCTTCTGCCTAAGTATTAGGCATTTACCAGGCACTGTAGTTACATGCTGAGGTACTTGCACCCTATTGCACCTGCTACCATCAATAGCCAGTTAATACCACCATGCCAGTACCTTGCATGTGCCTTTGACATGCCTACACAAAAGCCCAAACTGTTGCCATGGCCAATGCCTTTTAATTCTGTTCTGCAAGCATTTTTCTGCCCGGCATGTTGTGTTTCCACCAGGCACAGAGTTTCCTGATGGGCCCATTATTGCTGGGGTACCTGGCCGTAATACATTAGGGGATATTTTTCATGAACTCATTCTTTAGTAATGTCTCTAAAACCCACTGGTCTGTAGGCAACATTTTTCAAATTATGTCAGAGAAATTCCAAAGTTTTATTTTTCTGAACATTGTTTTGAGTGGGGAGCCGTCCTCATACCACAACCCTCACAGCAACCTTTAGAAATATTTGGTATGCTCTCAAAATCCGTAATGTGGGCGGTTTGAATTATGAGAGCAATACCAGAGGTTAAGATTTATTTGAAACCTTCCACCAATCACCTCATTTGTTTTTCTTAGTTACCCCAAGTGGGACGGGTATGCCCAGACGTGGGTTCCATGCCTGCTGGACCTAGACACCGAAGCTACTTCTCACTGATGAGGCACAACAAGGCCAAAGCATGTCTGGGGATTCTTGTGGTCTCGTGCAGAAGGGATGTCACCAAGCAGTTTGGGCTGCACTGCCCCTTTTGGGGTGGGACTAAGCCTGATTTGCATATGATCTTTCCCCTTTTGAAATGGCCTGCAGGACGAAGAACAATTATCTGGAGGGTTGCCCTGAGCAATGGCAGAGGTTAAAATGAATTCTTAACCTCCCAGCCATCACCTCTTTTATTTTGCTTGGGTTAGGATTACACCAGTTTGGAAAGTATTGGGATTGTGCTTTTTGTTGCTAGAAAATCATAGCTCAGGCTTGGTATTTGGGGTTGCTTGCTTTCACTTTTAGAGACAGCAGAAGCAGTAGCACTACTAGCCATCTCCACACAATCGCCACTCCTGGAAGCGCCCTGTGCACAAGAATCCCAGCAAAAGGAACTCTCTGCTCCAGCTCCCACTTACCCTATAGTAGAGAAAACCCGATGGACTGCTTATGCATGAAGAGGTGGTTCTTTTTTTCCAGTTTGCATTGAGCAGAAACACAGGAGCACGGCTTAATCATTAGACATGACATGTGCCAAATTTACTGCATTAGCCATGGTTTTTAAACACTGCTCACAGGACCGGGGTTCAGACTCCGTTTGCTCTACACATTGTTGAGTTCAACAAGTGTGCTCATGTCAAAAGTACCACCACCCTCCTGAACAAAAAAACACCACGGGTCACGATTGCATCTTTTCTGACGTTTTAAAGAAGTTCCCAAATTACCGGGTTGTCCCCGGTGAAAGACGCATGGAAGTATAATTTCCCTAAAATAAGACATTTCGTGACTTTGTGGTTTTATGAAAAAAGCATATTTTGTCCATTTGGTATTTCCTGAGATAGCTATTCTGGAGTCTTTGAGAGGCCATGTTTCCTAGAAAGAACATCAAAGCTGCATGTCTTATCAGCAGAAAGATGATAATTCCACACTTTGTTTGATAAGGTGTGTACATTTGGTTACGTGATTACACTTACGAGAGAAAGGAAAGTTGCTGCGTTTTGGCTACAGACACATGCGGTTGTTGCTTGAGATTGTCAACTCCGAACTTTTTTTTCCTTACTCGCATTTGTAAAGTGGAAATAAAATAAGTCTTTCGGCCCCAGAGTATTAGTTAGCACAATGCTGGCACGGTTGTCTATCACAAACACAGAGGAGGTATAGCGCTAAGTCAACAGCCACTGATTTGTTGGGCCAACCTGGCCAAGGTAAAACCAAGCGAACGACTGAGCGCAAATATATGTGCGAGACAAGCCACAGCATGCAGGAAAGAAAATGTTTGCAAAAACCTCCAACATTACAGGTTTATCACACAGGCTACCATAGCATGGTGGGTGGAAAATAAAGCACTTTACAACCTTGACCCGTTCACTCCTGTGCTCAGCCCTTGACAAAAGAATGCACAGGAACCAATAAATGCAGTGATACAATCTTGTGCTTAATGGAGACATTTTATTAGCATTCTTAATTCTAATTGTAATGCACAATATCTGAGTAGAATAAAGCAAGCGTCGGTCTATCTTACCTTCACATCACTAACATGTCACATGCAATATAGGGAAGGCCTCACCAACGCTGCCCTATCAGTGGCACACACCAAGTATTTGACACTGCCTGGCTGCTGCCTGCAACCTGCCCTGCACCTGTCCTGACCTGCGCTGCTGCGCAATGTGTGTCCATGGCACCGGGCACGTGCAGTTTCTGTTCCGGCCAGTGCCCACGCGCAGGGGCGATGAAAAGAAAACATTTTGCAGCTGCAGCCAGGGACATCATTTCACCAAAATGCCTGGGGTAGCGGAGATGACATCACACGACCCTTGACCCCCTGATGACATCACAGGAAGTGATGTCATTTGACCCCACCCCAAAGTGATATCGCGGGAAGCGATGGAACACGACCTTTCACCCGTTGAGAAAACAGGAAGTGGCATCACATAGCATTGTACACTGCGACAAATATGGTTACGATATCACTATAATGTGATGTACATTTCATACCTGAATGGATCGCCATATGTATCAATAAGATCAGTGTGTTTAGGCCCATATTACCAAATTACTGTGATTGCATGCAGACGTCCATGACCAAATGATAATGATGTGTTATTATATAGCACATAAGCTTAAGGGCTTTACATAGAAGAAATATACACCCAATATCACCCAACCTGTGTTGGTACCCATTTATCGACCTCAGAAGGATGAAAGGCTGAGTTGAGGCGTTTGAGAACAGACTAAATCAGTGACTCACCCCCTGAAGTGTGCCTGAAATAAACCTTTAATGAGTCTAGCAATTATTGTATAGAATTCCAGAAAGACACATTTTTTGGCATTCCTATTCCTTCTTATTTAGGTTCAGTGCTGAAAGTGTTTGACTTGTGGCCGTCATGTTCTTATTTTTCTCCTTTTTTTAAGGGGCCTGAACAAGAAAGCTAGCCGCTCCAGAATTAAAGAGTCACATGGTGCTGTCCACAGCCCAGGAGGTTGCATTACAAAAAAAAAAAATATATAAATATATTTTTTTAGAGGTCGCAATTTGCGACCTCTGGCGACCCCCAAATGACGTCCCTGGCTGCAGCACCAGCGTACCGTGGTGGTGGCAGCTGGCAGGCAGCCAACTCCACGAAACCACCCAGGCGGATTCATGCGAGGCAGCGGTGCATGCTTTAGTGTATCCTTCCTCGCCAGCAAAGAAGCCCTATGTCCAGAGGCCTGCCGGGGGATGTCCCGGTGTCCCGGTGGGGCCGTCCAGCCCTGACGTTGACCCACACATTCTGTGCTTGTTGTTATCACACCCCTTGCATCCAAGGCCTCCACTCTCGTTTTGATCTGTAATATATCCCTACCTGTACTTCGCAGTACAAAGTATGTATATATGTGGAGATGTGAAATGGTTGTACATGCTCAGATCTTTTATGATCATTCACTTTACGGCTGGGGGCTGGGGTCATTCACTATCGTGGAATGCAGGTGCTCTTGGACCTCGTTAGTGATGTGGGCCACTACTCTTAGTGGCTGGGTGGGGGTATGCTGATGGTTTGGCTGTGAAGAACGGGTGCTGCAAGGACCCTGGTCTTGTCTCAGACCTTGCAGGGCACATTCCTCTCAGTGATACTGAGTAATTGCAACAGTGAAGGTACGAGGGGAAGCTTCCGTGAGAACTGGCTGTTCAGGTTCATCCCGTCTTGGTGTTCTGGGCCTACTTGGATTCGTCCAATGAGCTAAAGTTGTACCGCGCTGCCATTCAGGGCAATGCCTCTCTCATAGCTACAAAATGTCATTTTTTCTATGTGCACACTAGATCTTACACATCTATTATTCTCGCTACATTATATCCATACCAAGTTTCTTAACATAGTTTTACGCCGTAACACATCACACGGCTGCCTATGGGATTCGCCTCACTCTAAAGCACTTAGGGGGTGGGATAGGCTAATTCCGATCCCAACATTCCCCCTTTTATTACTTCTGCAGTAACAAAATCCTTCCCGTATTTGTGCTCATTTTCTCTTTTCACCGCAGCATCATAGGGGAGTGTTCCCTTTATCGGCATGCAGGCCCTACACACATGTCGTAAGCTTTCTCCTGCTCGCACATACTCTTCGGGTGTACATGTCATATAAATGCAGCCCCCAGCCCCTGCCAGGTCCACCCATGCTTCTTAGCAATTTTTGGGGTCAGTTGGAGGGACAATGATTGTGTGATAAAGTCAGTCATCTTCATCACCGTAGGGGATAGGGACCATGTGGGGAATGGGATGATCAGACTGCACTTCTACTTTCTTTTATATTATGAGGTACTTTTGCAATTCCAATTGTGACCATCATCATTGCGCTATTAGGAACTGCTTTGGCACAACATCGGACACCCAACTGGCATGTGCAGAAGATGACCAGGACAAACAGGATGATGGGCACCAACATCTTCACCAATGATACGAGCCAGGATGGGTCCAACTAAAAGTGAGTGAAAACCAATATTCTTCCTGGACACTAGCTTCCTTTTTCATCTTGGCCCCTAGATCATGCACTGCAGTGATAACTTGGGAAAATTTACCATTTTCAGCATCTTCAGAAGGTACAAATGTGCAACATGAACTTCCAATCTTTTTGCAAACACTACCTTCCATTGCTGTAAGCATGTCAAGCTTATAGCGGTTCTGCATCGTCATCAGCCTTCGGGCACGCAGCTCGACCCTTATAATATTGAACCCTTGCTGGGTATCATTAGCCAACTGGAACAGCTCCCAACGCACAAACTGGAGCCATTTGGCATTGGTTTGTGCTTGCACACCAGGTAGCAATAAGAATGTGAATAATGTCTCTGCTGAGTTAAACAATTCATATTCCTCAGGTATTTGTTCAAGCAGTTCTGATGAGTCTTTTGATAGGTGTTCAATGCTCTTCACCTCCTTCGCAGTTGGCCATATGGTTCTTTGTCATGGAGCATGCGAAATTCTGGTGGTGGCAGCGTGTGCTGTGCTGCGATAGTTGGGGGCATTGAGGGTGTGTCATCAGATTGTGGCCCCTCTTTCAAGTGTTCTTCTGGGACTACTAAAAGGGCTGAGTGTAGTGTAGCTAGTGAACAATAGCCCCTCCAGGAGGGTGGGAGGTACGCTTGTTGGCCACACACCCAGTAGTAGTCCATCAGCGCTGCGGTGCCCTTCTTGAGATATGGGATCAACACTGTTCTGTTGCACTGTTCATTTGAGCCAACAAAGACAGTTCCTTCACTGAAAAAGTACAGTTCATAAGTCTTTTCTTGGTGTACTTTCTCTGGATTCTCCATGGCTGTAATCCATGTCAGTTTCATGATGTGCTCTGTCCATATCTGTGCATATGTTTGTTCCACAAGGGCCACGTTTTTTTCTGGAAACCCTAGAAGTTGTTCAGCTCTACAAGTGGGGTTGTTTCGTGCCACTTGTTGTTACTGTATTTTTCTCCTTCGATCACCAAGTAGGGCCTTTTTAGACAGTTTGTGTGGTCAGACTGGTTTTGCATTTCTGGGCATCTGAATCGACAAGTTGTAGATGGATGTTACGGGTCTGGAAAGTGCCTCTGAGCCTACATAGCGCATGATGAATTAGGCATTGTGCCTCTATAATTGGTACTTCTTGCGGTACTAGAACCTTGGATGCCCCAGATGTGTGCAGTATTAAGAAGCACACATAGCAACTGCTATTAATTGTTCGCCTTCCCACTGCACTCATGTCCGAGTTCCAACTGTTTGAGTGCTCGGGATGATGGATATCTTCAACCCCATACAGGTATAGGCCATGGTATGCATAATATTTGAGTCTACGCGCTTTTCTTTTCATTCTGTTATGGCGTGCTATGTGTTTTTTTGTTGATCTACTTCTACTGCTCACACTATTATTTGCACTACACAGAAGGTTGTTTAACATTTAGAAGTAATACTTCAACATTTTGCTGGTACACACAGCCATACAGGTATTGCTGTCATTTGTTAGGGTTGTATTGTACATATATGTTGTTGTATTTCATCGTTCTGTTAAACTAAAGGATACACTTCATTCAGGCTTTCATTCAGGTTCAGGCTTGGGGTTAATATAGTTAAATTGAAAGGTGCATTTTCATTCAAGTTCCAGTTCCCATTCCCCCCTCTTTTAGATATCTTGCCCAGATAAAAGATGATGCCCAATATATACCCAATAGAAACATGAGAAAAGTAAACAAAATGGTCATGAAGTGAAGGCTGCACTGAAAATAATGCATCCTAGTACTTCTAATTAGTTTCTTTCACTAGGCAATGAACAATTTGACCCTGAAGTCTTCATCTTTGCAACACCTTTAGTGGGAACAAGAACGGGTAAAGCAAAGGGCAGGTGGTTACGGGGAGGTGTCTGAAAGGTAAGGATGAACTGGAGAGTGGTAAGGAGAAAGGAGAGAGAGAGAGAGAGAGAGAGAGAGAGAGAGAGAGAAAGAGAGAGAGAGAGAGAGAGAGAGAGAGAGACAAAGAGAGAAAGGAAAAGAGAGAGAGAGAGTTTTAATTTAGATAGCTCACGCCTTTAGCAGCAATGCATGTTTGTATATCTCTTGTACATGCAGTCATATTGTCAGCATTGAGGTAAGTAAGATAAGGTAGACTCATTGCATTAGCTTTGAGTGGTTGGTGTGGAATTAGGTGGGGCCCTGCCAATATCTGAGAGGTGTATCCAATATTGGAGCCCTTTCATCTTTACCTCGAGAGGGGTGGAAAACACAACCTTGTAGGGCCCATGGAACCTGGGATTGTTAAATTTTCTTATAAAACTGCTGACCAGCTCCCCCGGCAACAATGGTTGGGTGGGTGATGGTTCAGTCGGTGGAACTGTGATGTGCTGTGTGTCCTCTGGGTGTGACGGTGCCATCTGTCGTGACACCCACTTGATCGCACGTGTTAGGTGTGTCAAATATTGCTTGCATTCCTCCCCCAGGATGGTTGCAGCTCCATGGGCATCTGATCCCCTCCGAACAGGGGTGATGGGTGTCTGCATGAGTCTGCCAGTCACTATTTCATAGGGGGAGAGGTGGTGGTCCTTGCTGGGCTGATTGCATAAATGGAACAGGGCCAGGGGAAGGCAGTAAACCCAGTTCTATTTGAGGGTGTTACACAATTAAGAAAGCCTGCTCTTGAGAAGTCCATTGATCCGTTCCACAACACCATTTGCTTGGGGGTGATAAATGGAACACATGCAGTGTTTGATTCCCAATAGTGCTGTGATTTCTTTAAAGAGTTCATTGAAATAATGGGTGCCGTTGTCAGATCTCAGAACATCACATAACCCCATTGGGGGAATACCTCATGTTCAAGGAATTTTGCGGCACATTTGGCATCCAGGTGGACGTAAGGACTGGCCTCAACCCATCTTGAGAACGGGCACACCACCACAATAAGGTATTAAGTTCCATTGCATCTCTCCCCCATGTCTGCATAGTCAATATGCAGCTCGCGGAATGGCCCGATGGGATGCGGCAGGGTACCTTGCAATGTCTGGAGTGTCATCCCTGTACTAAACACTTGAGAGGTGGTGCATTAAACAACCATCATTGAGAGGTGTTCCTGAAAATTAGGCAAAGACCAGTCTTTCTGGATGTCTGCTGCAATATGTTGTTTGGAGCTGTGAGAAGGGTAGTGCAACCACCCAATAACTGTGTGCAGTAGTTCCACAGGCTTTCCCAGTGTGTTGTTGCTTCGATAAGAGGTCAGTTGGAGACTGAGCGCACCCATGTTTGAGCCACATTTCTCCCTCTTCATGTGGTGCCCTACGCTGAAGCTCAATTATCTCTGCTACATGCAGGGATCTGTATGGGTCTGTCTCTGGCCTCATGGTGACTGCTGTGATAACATACTCAGCAGACGTGGGCACTGGGAGATATGTTGCAGCCTTTGTTGCCATGTCGGCCACTGCATTCTCCAACAAGATTTCATCAGTGTTGTTGGTGTGTGCTGCGCATTTGATGACCGCCACTACAGATGGTTCAGTGAGGGCAGAAATGAATGTATTAAGCACTGTGGCATGTTGCACTGGTGCGCCGTCCGCCCGCCTGAAGCCCCTCCTTCTCCAGCGTGAAAGTCCTGTGTGCCCTGTTGTGTTGACGTATGCAGAGTCCAAGTAAATGGTGGCATAACACCCTTGGATGCCCTAAGTGCCTCAATAAGTGCTACAAGTTCCGCTGCTTGGGCTGAGTAGTGCATGGGCAACCTTTTCATTACTAGTGTCTCATAGTCATCCGCCTCTAAGCGCACCAGTGCCGCCCCAATATGTCTCTGCCCTGTGTCTTGGTCAATTGTTGCTGACTCATCAACAAAAAGCATCTTGCCTTCCCCTAAAGGGCTGCCTTTGGGTTTGGGGATATCACCTTCCTTGCCTTCATAAATTGCACAGTCATGCTGTTGCAAGTCTTCGTCATTGCATGGTTCTCTGAGGAACATGGCCGGATTCACTGTTTTACACCTCACAACGTGAACAGTGGGCTTGAGAGAACAATCACATACACTGATGCCACTGCGTGGTGAGAGTGGACTTGGAACGTTCTATGATAGCAAACACTGAGTGTTCCACATATAAGGTCACTGAGCACCCCATCACAATTGTGGAACTATTCTTTATCACAAAGGTCACAGCAGTGAGAGCTTGTTCGCATCGAACTGTCCCTGCATCACAGAGTCTAATGTGCCACTGTAGTAGGCCAGTGGCTTGTGGCCCATTGTGCTCTTTTGTGTTAGTACCGCTGTCATAAGTGTGCCATTCGAGTGTGTGAATATGTAAAACTCCTGCATGTAATCTGGGGTGGCAAGGACAGGGACTGTTGATATCACTTCTTTTAGATCATTGAAAATCTCAATCATGGCTGCGGACCATTCTATTTTACCGTTCTATTTTTGTGCTTCTATGAGGCCCTGTGAGAGTGGCCTTGTGAATGCTGCATAATCAAGAATCCTTGCCCTGCAGTAGCTGCATAACCCCAGGAATGTCTGCATGTCTTTCACTGTAATCGGCTAGGGAATGGCACACTCTGTTGCTGCCCTGTCAGAGATAATTCTTTTTCCATCTGCAGAGATGAGTTTCCCAGGTAGAGTACCTCCTGCTGGCAATACTGAAGCTTAGCCTTGTCTACCTGGTACCCCGTACACACTAACAGTTACAACAGTGCAATGGAGTACCTGCAGCAGTTCTTTTCACTGGCACTGCATACCAATATATCATCTACATATTGGATTATTGTGCTGGGCACCTGCATGTTACCTAGGTCTTCATGCAATATTCTGTTGGATAACCTGGGGCTTTCACAGTACCCTTGAGGCAAACAAGTGGGTTTATAGTGCTTTCGTCAAGGGTAAATGCTGTGAGGTACTGTGAGTCTGGGTGCAGGGGTACTGAAAAGAAAGCGTTCTTCAAATCAAATCGACCACTGTAAAATAGGTTGCTTCATTGGGGATACTGCACAAAATGGAGGCCGGGTTGGGGACAAGTGAAGATTCTTTCTGCACTACGTCATTGAGGGGGCGGAGATCTTGGATCATCCTCCAACTGCCCCTAATACCTTTTGAATGGGGTACATGGCCGTGTTACATGGTGAGGTGGAGGGTAATATGATCCCTTGGTGTAGTAAGACCTTTATCGTTTCCCTGATCCCCTCCTCTGCCTTCCTCGACAATGGGTATTGCTTTAACCGGATAACAAAGCCACAGCCTTTAGCGTGATTCTTACTGGGGTTACTTCTTTCAACATCCTTACATCAATTGGCTTGGTTATCCATAAGTGTGATGGAAACTGCTGTAATTCCGCCTGGCTGAATGGGGGTGGTCTGACAACATCCATGAGGGGGCTTTGGACTCTTCAGTACGGTACCCTAATCTCAAAGGGTATGCATATTTCGAGTATGAACTCCCTGTCATTGTTGTCATCCTTTAAAAGGTTCAGCATCTGGCAATTCCTTAAGGGACATAGTAGGGCCAATGCATAAGAAGGTGCACCACTGGCATCCCTGAGTATCAGTACCTAAGACCACAATTCCTTTGGCAGACACCAACAGCCCTTCTAGGTCTAGGGATAATATAGTGCCAGCTACTCACACCGGGGACACCACGGGCCAAAAAATGAAATAGTGGGTACTCTCCAGAAAGTTCTGGTAATTTGGGGCATGGCTTGTGTGAGCACTGTAATGCTGTAAATGAACATGTCAGGGTTGGCAGGGATGCCTCGTACCACGACATCACATGGCATGGCATGTATCATGAGCATTGCTCTCATAGAACAGATGCCAGGTGTGGCACAGATGATACCGCTGTCAGTGAATGAGATTGTCATGTTTCGTTTTCTTAGCAGATCCCTACCAAGCAAGTTGACAGGAATGCTCTCAGAGTATAAGAGGGGGGCCCTTATGACCTTCCCTCCCACCTTTACATCCAAGTCTTGTGTGTACAGAACCGTTAAAACAGCACCAGAGAATCCCTGCATGTTGAGTGTTTTGCCCACGAAGAGGGAGAACCGGAACATGCCTTCCATCCTGAAAGACCCTCTAACAGAAAGAAGCATCTGCGACAATATGGCTGTTGTTCATATGAGCTTACATCCATTCCCACAATGGATAGTTATCATGAAAGATACCCTCCCAGCAGACCCTACAACCCTGCAGCAGTGTGACCTTTACCCAGGGTGAATGAAGAGAAACAAGACGGAGCTGGAGACAGCTATATGGATAGACTCAACTAAACACCAGACACCAAGCCACTGGTCGTTAGAAACGCCACAACAACTTAGCTAGATCAGACATGAAGCACACATGCTATCCGCGCACTCTGGACACAGGCACACACACTCGGCTACATGAAGAACACAGGTATACAGCTCTCGTAGTTAGAGGACAGTGACATATATATACTGTGTGCACATTTATTATTTTGTCATTAGGCCTGCTACATCATCGCGGTAACGCAAGAAGAGTTCATGTACATGCTTTCAGATGCTTATATGCAAGTAACCCCATGGTGTGGAAGGAGCACTTACTAGACCTGACAGCCATAACGTACTAACCTACAAGCTATACGAAGATGTGCACAGTAGAAGCCAGGCCATGGCTTAGGAATTTTAGTAGGCCATAGAAAGGGACCCCAAGCCTAACAGAATGCTGTTCAAGCAGAACCATTGTGGCAAGAGTGAAGCCGCCACCAAGGTCTCAATGTTGCAACTGACATTCGTCCCTCTAAACCAAAGAAAACACTGGCTGCAGGAGAGGTGCGCTCTCTGACAAAATACAGAATAAGTCGCAGATCCTGGGCTCACAAATGTGGTCTTTAAGCACGTGATCTGGCCAAGCTGAGGAGCTGCAAACTATAGGGGCAACAAAGTCGTTACAGCCATGCTACTGTTCTGTGTTGGGAACTGGAGTGCGTTCATTGCAGCTATGGGCCACACACAGTTATGACACTGACACATACTTGCACAAGGCACCATTCCCAGGTGTTCCACAGGCTGGGAACAGAGTTGTCCCAGGCTTGGGGGCTCGTGGCTCATCCATTTGTCCTGGGAGGATAGCTCAGCGGCAACGTGCTTGCCTTGGAAACAGGACGACACGAAGCAACACAGGTTTGATCGCTGGGCCAATGCTTAGAAACCTCTGGGTATTAAGCACACTATAAATACACAAATAAGACATAAATAAGACAATAAACCAAGGACCCTAGAGGTGGACAATGGGGGTCATCGACCAACCATGGGGATTGCTCACTGTAACAAAAATTTCAAGTAACACCTTTTTGGGAATGGCAAAGCATATCACCTGACACTACCTCGTCCAATAACAACGCACCTCTATAGGCTCCTATATGGGACCTACTACTCAACAGCCTATACCGAGTGAAGATAGGTTTTTGAGACAGCTCCCAAGAGTGATGCCAGTTGTGACGTCAGATGCTATCAAAACTGGCCTGCGAGGCAGTGGCCGCTGAGAGATGCGTGGACGTCCTTCCATGTATGTGATCCCTGTGGTGCTTTGGCTTTAATAAACCGCAGTAATTCCGTGCCTCTTGTGTGGACCTGACATTCTTGATTGGGCAGGGGGAAGGAGTTAGGCCTTGCATGAGTTTGCACCTGCGGGCTCCCAGAGCGGCTCGGCCAGACAGGGGGTCCGCTCCTAACACCTGATAATGGGAAGTCACCTTTATTGATGCACAACTCCTCAGTCCACCATAAAGATGAATTTTGTGTTCCCTATCTCTGCCCCCACCAACGGTTCCTCTACTGAATTTAGGGTTATTGACAGGACCGGCACATGCAAGTGCTCTCTGTGGGCTGTCCTAGTCAGGGTATGTGTCTGCCACAGGGAACGAGAAAGGGGTTCCCCCTACCACTGTAACACCTTGAAACAGGGCCACTGTGCCATTAGGTATGCTGCCGAAGGCGTTCCTGTTCTCTGCTTGTTTTATGTGAGTGCAAGATTGATAATGCTGAACTGCCTGCTGTGGGTGTTGTGGTTGGAAAGGGCTGGGAATCTGCAGGAGTAGCTGTATGTTAGTCTGATGGATCTCATAGGGTATTGAGGTCATTCTGGGAGGTGGCCCCTGGGGGTTTCCTCAAGGTGAAGGGCCATAATTTTGCTGATTGTAATTGTATCCCACACCATGTCTACTCCGACATTCTCTTGAAAAGTGCCTCCACCTCCTGCATGTCCAGCGCTGCCCTGTTCCCCATCCTCTTGGCCCAGGTCCCGAAACCCACCCCTCCTCGACCCTCAAAACCATCTCACCCACGTTACTGTCCTCTTTGCCACTGTGGCCCTGTCAATTGCGGGTTACTGCCCCACTGTCCCTGTCCTCCTTCAGTCCAAACTGCAGCTATTCTTGCAATTGCCGCGTTAGGGGCGTACCCTATCTCGTCTGTCTGTGCCGGCGCTGGCCCTGTGGCTACCACAGCTACTTTGACTAACTTTTTTGGGACCAGTTTCGCTTCCTCAGTCTGTCGCCTCTGAATCATTCCTTTCTCGCACTCTGTTATTGTTTTACAATGGTGGAGCACAATGCTTTGAATTTTGGGCCATTCTTTTGCCTCTATTCCCGCTATTTTATCGGGTGCCTTCTGTACTTCTTCGGGTAGGCCCTGTTTCACTATAATATAGAAAAAGGGGGTTGATTGGTCTGAGGCGTTCCCCGTTTCTGACATCCACATCTCTTGGACCCTGAGAATAAACTGAGCAGCATCTTCAACATCCTCCATAGTGCACTGTATGATGGATTGTAAATCTGGAGTGTCTGGGAATGCCCTCCGCAACGCATCCCATACCCTGGCCCTAACCTTGTTGAATGAGGCTCCATCAAGGGCATCATTACTCAGTGTTACTCCTGGGTACCCTGCTTTCAACCATACATTTTCAGCTTGGTTCCCAACTGTGGCCACTAACAAGCTTTTAATGCCCCCTATTGCTAAGAGCACCCCTACAGTGTTTTTCTTCAAAAGCATATATCCATTTCCCTGCTGCCACTGCTGTGAGTGGTGTGAGTGCCTTAAGGAGGTTATTCTTGTCCATCTGCGCCCAGGGTACGTAGTGAGGCCTCCCTTCTCCCTTGAGTATCAGTGGCATTCGCGTTTTCATATTGTTTTTTCCACCTTTAGTCACACTTCCCTTTTTTTTTGCTAATGCTATCCTGCCAAATCTCTCTCTCATCTTCTGTCCCACAAACGTTCTAACCTTGGTGTGCGCTGGGGTGCTTGCTCTGCATGGCCTTCCCCATTGTCCTTGGTTTCATCAAATTCCCTCCAGTTTCCTCACCTCCTCTCTGTGACCCTACATTCTCATAGTCCAAGCTGTCTGCCTCTCCTTCACGCTCTACGTGAACGGTTCTTATGGGTGCATTGTCTATTCCAAATAAGAAGTCTCCCGACTTCCACTCATCGTGCACTGGTTGCACTGGTGCCCCCATAGGTGGCATGGGTATATCTGCCTTTGTTATATAACATGCTGCTCTTAGCCTGGCTAACTTTGTCCATGTCAATGCCAGTGCTATTTCTAGGACTCTTGCACTCACCCTGGTGTGGGCAGTAACCTTCGGAGGTGAGACATAAGGGGGAGGTTGGGCTGTAACTGGTGCTGCTACCATCCTGCCTGGGCAAGTTTCTAGCGGATATATTCCTTTTTTCCCTTCCAAGTTCTTCCCATTTTCTCCTGAGCCTGCATCTTTACTACTGTTGTGTGTCGCCCCTTCCCCCTTTGGATCCTCTGTATCCTCAAACATTTTCCAGAGGTTCAATACTTCCCTCCTGTTCTGCAACCGTCTCCACTTATATGTTGCTGTCAGGAAGGTAGACATATGTTCCAACACACTTCTACAAAAGAGCCCTGATCTGGTCAGGAGTTGGGCATTCCCCCTCCTCTAGTCTCCGTCACCCACTGATTGTGGTACTTCTTGATCTTTTCACAATACAATGGCAGGGCCTTGTATATGTATTCTAGGGGTGTTTCTACCCCATAGTCGCATCTCCAGTGGGTCTGGTAGTGGGGCTACGCCTATGCTGCTACACCACAGTTATATAATAACTTGTTCAAGGAATAAACAGTTCAGTTTCGTCAACAATGCAAAACACCCCAATACAAAATCATCAGTTCAATTCCCCCACCCCTTTACTCCCATTTAGAGCTCTTTAAATACACCGACACCTCATGCTCTCCTCACACGCCCACACACAACACGTACACACCCCTCCTGTGTCTCCTTCCTACACCATAAAATACACTAACAAAACAAACTAAAATAACAAGTTAAAACAATAGTCACTACTATTACTGAGCTCTCTAATTATACAGAGATCATATTTATCCTTGTGTTTTTCCTCATTGCTTAAACAATGTGTGTGGCGCCACCTTCCCCCCTCACTCAGGGAGGTTCCTTCTCTTCTGTATTCCTTTTCCTTAATATTCCTTAAAAATTCATAAAAAGCCAAAACAATAAACACACTCCACAAATATGCGACACTCAATTTCAATCACTGCATGTTCACACTGTTCACACTGCTCCATACATCTGACCCTACTTTGTTATCCCTTGCAGGCTATACTCACATGTGTGTGTGCACCCGAACTCCTCCGTTAATGCGGTTCCAACACCAGCCTACACCTCTCCTTGGGGCCACACCCCACTACAAAGAGCAGGCAGGATCCAGCAAAGACTGCTCCGGCAGGGCCACTCGGGAGTACGCGTTTTGGGGCTGGTTGCTGTAGGTGTGCACGGCCCTTCCGGAGAGGCCGTTTGGATACCTCCTCAGGTACGGGGGGTGTTGATATCACTTTGGGGTCGCCAAGTTATTATTTCAATGAGCGCTGTTTGAATTACATTGTTTGTTTATATTGAAATATGTATTGTTTACCATTAGAGATTTCATCACTCATTTATTTTTGCGAAAGTGTTCTTCTAGCCACTCAAGTGTGTTTGCCATTTCTGTCAAAATAAAACAATTGTGATATTTGCTTATGAGAAATGTTTATACAATGGATGGTAATTATAGAGAAATAAATACAGTGTACTTACTATTTGGTAAGAGGTTATTTTGCAATGAGCTCCTGGAGTATCTCCGTTTGTATGAATAGTTGAACTAAACTGATAATATGAGGTGAACAGTTATGGTTTGTGCTTGGTGCATTCCCTAATATTGTGTGCTAAATGAAAGAAAAATGTTAAGATTTTGAAATGTTGAATTGTACGAAAAGGTATATTTGGGTGCAGTAAATATAAGTAATGCTGTTTTATGTATAGATTTTTGCTTGTTGAAGGGTACACAATTTTATGTTCTCCCCTGTGCTTCTGGGTTGTGTTGATGCAACCTGTTGTCCGTGGACCTTTGTACTGTCCGCAGACTCTGCAGCTGCTACATTGGAGGTGAGTATGATATAAGGAACTTGTAGCAAAAGAAAGAGGGGTCTGGTAAAAACCTATGAAATTCAATGAAAACACTTTGGTAAAGGGACGTTATGGTTACAAGTAAAATTGAAAAACCCCAGAAATTCACCAGTTGTGCTAACCTAAGCAACCATAACTCGTGTCACCACCACCGTGCACTGCTAAGACTAACACCCAGAACATCAAAGATGACATCACAAATGGGAATAACATCAATATGGAAACATACACTGGAACTTGGTATGCCATTGCAGGAGGAACCTTTCTGAACATTGTGGAAAATATCATCATGTATGTGTCCGGGTTAACCCTATGGAGAATCTGAGTGAGTACATGTAATGGCAATTTGATTTTCTTGGTCCGTATATATATATCTATGTATATTACACAGCCACAGTAGTGGCTGTGTAGTTATGGTAAAGTTGCTGTTTCCATAGCAAGAGCCCTTTTTGGGTGGCTTATAACTTTGCTCTCCCTGGACAAATCCTCACCAAGCTTTGTAAAAAACAGTATATGGGTCACTCTGAATTTTTTTGCAAAGTTTGGTGAGGTTTGGTCCGTGGGGGCAAAGTTATAAGGGGGGTCCCAAAACTTCTTTTTTTCCCATAGACTGAATGGGGAAAAAAATTTGCTCATGCTTACAGCCCAAACCGCTGGACCGTTTTCACCAAATTTGGGCCAGGAGCAGCGGCTTGGTCCCAAAAGCGTGCTTTTACAAATGTGGTGAAAATCCATCCAGTAGTTTTTTTTTTTAAATGACCAAAAAGTAGGTCACAAAAAATTAGTTATATATATGTTCGGTTCGCGGACACACTTCTCTGTTCGCTCCGCGGACAGTGTCCTGATTGAGCAACCGGCTTGCGTCATGTCCGCGGACATGCAGCATGTTTGCTGATTGGACGGTGAAGAGCGTGAAGCGCATCAGATTTTCGGGAACGCACGCCATCTTGGATTCGCGGACATCGCGGACAGCGCAGTGAAACTTGGTGGGAAAATACTATTTAGTAGAGTGTGTTGGTGTGTAAGACTGTTTGGGGAGGGTGGGGGAGTAAGAGATGGGTTAACTGTTGTATTTATTTAGGTGGTAGACCCCCCTGTTGTGTTTGCTTTGTCCGCAGACAACAAGGATGTCCTGAAATGTTCTAAATAAACGAAATGGGGTTGTCCTGAGGACACTACGCCTGTACGTATGGTTCGTAGGCAAGTTGAAACTGTTCTAAGAACACTTGCGGTGTCCTGAAATGTTCGTAAATAAACAAAATGGGTGTGTCCTGAGGACGGTATGCCTGTCCGTTTTGTTCGCAGGCAAGTTGAAACTGTTCTAAGAACACATCATGTGTCCTGGGATGTTCGTAAATAAACAAAATCGGGGTGTCCTGAGTACGCTATACCTGTCCGTACTGTTCGTAGCCAAGTTGAAATTGTTCTAAGAACACCTCAAGTGTCCTGGGATGTTCATAAATAAACAAAATGGGAGTGTTTTGAGGACGCTAGCCCTGTCCGAATTGTTCGCAAGCAAGCTGAAACTGTCCTAAGAACACACATGGTGTCCTGAAATGTTCGAAAATAAACGAAATGTGTGTGTCCTGAGGACGGTATCCCTGTCAGTTTTGTTCGCAGGCAAGTTGAAACTGTTCTAAGAACACATGCAGTGTCCTGAAATGTTCGTAAATGGACGAAATGGGGTTGTCCTGAGGACGCTGTCCGTATTGCTCACTAGCAAGTTGAAAGTGTTCTAAGAACACATCATGTGTCCTGGGATGCTCGTAAATAAACAAAATGGGGGTATCCTGAGGACTCTATGCCTGTACGTACTGTTCGTAGGCAAGTTGAAACTGTTCTAAGAACACTCATCATGTCTGTGGACATTAAAAGTGCCCATATGGCATAGTTAAAATGTTTGACTCTATGGGTGTGATATGCTGCGGTGGTTGTGGCCAGGGCATAGAGTCTTGGGAGCATGGCCACATGGCCATACACCCAAGACTCTATGCCCTGGCCACAACCACCGCAGCATATCACACCCATAATGGTTTATAATTTTGGGATCCAAGAACAAATTTATAAGCAACAAAGTTATAAGCCACTATGGGTGTGATATGCTGTGGTGGTTGTGGGCAGGGCCTATAGTCTTGGGTGCATGGACAAGACCAAATTTATAAGCACCAAAGTTATAAGTCACTATGGGTGTGATTTGCTGCGATGGTTGTGCTTATTATAATATACTTACTGTTTGGTCTAGTAACTGGAGTACATGTATTTCTTGTTCATTTCTGTGATGAAAGAAAAGATCATGTTAGTATTGGTATTTTGTAACGACTTATAACATTGAATAATCAACATTTTTTTTACCCTCATATTTAGTAGATTACAAACCAGTGTACTGTGCAATTTGCTCAGTTTCTGTGTTTGTTGCTCATTGGGTCTGTGAGAGAAAGGAAAATCCATGGTGGATTAAAAAAAACCCTTTTTGTTATGCTACAGTCTATTTGTTTGTTTGTTTTCAGTGTTCACGTGTTGTTTCTGGCTAATGCTCTATATATTGGCTCGTTGCAGATTTTTGGAGCAGTTAGATACCTGTTGACATATTGTAACTGTGTATTTTTTTGTTATAATGAAGTGGTATTGATTTATCTGTTTGGATATTGTACAATTTTGGAGCAGTTAGATACCAGTTGGCGTATTCTAAATGTCTATTTTGTGTTATAATGTAGTGGTATTGATTTATCTGTTTGGTTATTGAAAATCCTGGGGTAGTTAAATACCAGTTGGTGTATTCTAACTGTTCATTGTTTGATATAATTTAGTGGTATTCATTTATCTGTTTAGTTGTTGCAGAATCTTGGGGCAGTTAGATACCTGTTGGCATATTCTAACTGTTTACAGTTTTTTATAATGAAGTGGTATTGATTTATCTGTTTGGTTATTGTAAAATCTTGGGGCAGTTAGATACCAGTTGGCGTATTCTAACTATCTATTTTTTTAATATAATTTAGTAGTATTCATTTATCTGTTTAGTTGTTGTAGAATCTTGGGGCAGTTATATAGCTGCTGGCATATTGTAACAGTTTATAGTTTTTTAATAGAAGTTTAGTTAATGTTTAAGTACAGTTTAGTTAATACATTTTGGTTTTAAGAAGATTAAATAAGCATTTGTAAGACTTGCAGGTAATCTCTGCTTTAGAGTAATGCTACTATCATTACATTCGAACCATCCAAATTCATATATGCAGTATAGTGACCTGCATTGGTTGTGGCTCCTGTGTGGTAGATTATACCTATTGTTGTGAAGGTTTTCTTACCAAGTGATACTTGACCATGTGTGAATCCAGTCAGCTTGCAGTTGTTTTTGGTACCATCTGCATTGTGACGTAGAAGCATTAGTATTACGTATTTACTATGTGTTTGTATTAGTAAGGTGGAGTGATTATCCGAATTGCAGGTAGTACATAATCTACCATGGTTTGCATTTTGTACAAGTTGCTGAAATGGAACGGATTCACAATTAGGTACATTAGAAATTCTTGTGAATCTTCCTGTGAGTTTATAGTGAATTTCACCATTTCAGCACAGTAGTCCAATTGTTGTCTTATTCCATAAACACTATTGTCAGGATTGTTTGTTGCGTTTCTATGAAGTACTAACATTTGCAAACACAATTGGTCTGTACTGTGTAAGTAAATGTTGTCAACAATTGGTGAAATTTGCATAGCAATTTACACCAATTACATTTGAAAGTTTAAATGGACCAGGTAGTTCTGTATCCGAGTGCTTTTTTTTTAGTTTGTCTTCCTTTTTTGAAGAAGTACCTGGTTTACTTGCCCTAATAGTTTCTTTTTTGTTTGTGGTACTTGATGAAGTATTAGGTTTTTTTATTCTCTTTGGAGGATTTGCAGTTACATCCTGTTGCATTTCTGTTTGATTTAGTTTTCTTTTAGAACATTTTACTTTTTGTGGAACAGGATATGTTTTTAGATGGGGGTGTATAGTGAACGAAGTCTATTGTATTCTAAAATGCAAGGAATATCAGCTTTTACTTTACTTTCATCAAAGTTGATTAGAAATAGCCCGTCAAGTGTACGTAACCGTGATAGTGCTACGTAGCTTATGCCTTCTTTAAAGACTGTGTTACCAATGTCTATCAATGCTTTGTCTAGGGTAAGACCTTGTGATTTATGAATGGTGACTGCGTATGCAAGAGTTAGAGAAAATTGTTCTCTGCGTACATACATGCGTACATACATGTCTTTGAAGAGAAGGAATTGAGCTGTTGAGCGTCCTATCCTTTTCACTTCTGAAAATTTGTCAAAGAGAATATTGACAAACTGAATGTTGTTGTCACGTGGGTATGTTTGAAAGCCAACAACTGTACCCAGTGCTCCATTAACTAGTCCTTGATCCACGTCAAGGTTACGTTTAAGCATTACTCTGCAATTTAAAGATAATTTTAATATTTTTTCCAATCCAGCTGTGTGGAGAGATTGAATTTTCTAAACTGTTTAGTCTCGTTGTGGCTTGTTCACACATGGGTAGTGTCATACCATGTATGTCTAGTTTGTCTGTGGCGCTAATTTCAATTATTGGTTGCATTTCATTTTTTAACATTGTTTCATTGAATTTGAAACAGCTTGCAAGAGTTGCCATTAAGGCCATACAATTGAAATTTGTGTGGGCTAATTGTTCCATAACATCCGTAGCACATGCATTATCGCCATAAAGTGCATGAATGTGCTGGGTTTTCAATATTGCTTGTGCTTCTTGACATAATATACCAACTCTAATACTTTTTAAGATGTTGGCATAAGTGAGATCTGGAGATTGCCGCATGTTTTCTGTTCATTCTCTGTATTGGAAATGTTGCCAAAGGTTGACATTTCCAATGCTGCCAACAGTTTTACGGCAGAGTTTGTGTCCTAAGCTTTTAAACATAGGCTCACCTTTCATTGGTCTCAATTGAAGAAGATCTCCGAAAACAATAATGTGTTTGCCTCCAATGAGCTCTACAAAGTTTTTGTGAGTACTTCTTGTAATCTGAGGTGAATCAAAGCCAACATTAGGTTGGAGACCATGCTCACTTCATCTATTAGTAACATTTTCATTTGTTTTAATACTCTGCGTAGTTCCATTGCAGCTTGTGTAGAAAGTTTGTAATAGTCTAATTTGGTTTGGTGTTCTACTGGCAGGAGTAGTAATTGGTGTAAAGTGACACCGCCTATGTTGAAGGCAGCTAAACCTGTGGGGCCAGTGACCACAGCTGACAATTTGTTGTTTGTTAATTGTTAAAGGAATTTACTGATGATTTTGATTAAGAATGTTTTGCCAGAACCAGCTTCACCACTGACGTACAGTAGTATAGGTTTGTAATTTTGGCAGGTGCATTATTTGTTTTCATGTTGTACACCACGTGCAAATTCTTTTGTTACTTCTTGAAAAATGCTACGTTGCTCATTGTTTAGTTTTGATTGTAGTATAGTTAAATCTTCTTTATCTTCATACTGACACATGGTGTTTTCTAATTCTGTCATAGCTAATTCTGCCTCATTTGTTATTAGTGACTCTCCCAGTGGTTCTTGGCTTCCTGTTACAGAAGGTTGACTACTGTCAGGAGTGTCCTTATCTAGTTGGGCCTGGAGTAGTTCTTCGTGTTGCTGTTCATTGTGCAACATTGTTTTGTACTGTGTAAAGTTTACATCGGTTATAGTGCTTTTATTTGCTTTGAAAGCGTCTTCATAGGAGTCATAGTTATCTAGTATTTCTTGTTCTTTTCTCCATGGTTTAAAGAGTTGTAGCAGGGACATGTAATATACTTCTTTATGTTGAGGAGTCCTTAATGACAATTTGATATGATTAATTAAATTTGGTTTGGTGAGTTGTACTAAGCTGCCTTCACAATTTGACACTCTGTATTTACCTTTGTTTTCATCTGGTTTTATATTATTTTTGTATGTGAAGTTTTGGGCTATGTGGTATAGACACATGGTTTCCAAAGTGGTACTTCTGTTTGGGTAGTATGTGTCCAGTAAATTGTTTTTTAAAATGTCTTGGCTGTTGGGATCATGTTTGGTTATTGTTTCTATATCGTCGTATGATTTTAGAACTCTTTTTCTAGTTGTATCAGGACCAAGACTTAGCCATACTATATTTTCAGATTTTCCATACAAAGCCGTACCATTTAAACAATCTGCTGCTTCATAGGAGCCACATTCTCTCTGGGAGAGCATTTTTATGCCCAAGCTGTATAACTTCTGAGACAATGTTTTGTCTGATGACAGGTCATTCCAGAGGTCTTGGAGCTCTGTTTTTTCTGCTTTAGTTAAGTATGCTGTAACACATCGTGCAACTGCAGTGGAATTGTCTGCAATGTACTGCACATCTGTGTTTGCATTCCATAAGTGGGCAATGATTGCATTGTAATCATTGATATATTTTTCTTCTTCTGTTCTTTTTATGTAATATATATTTTTAGGTGATTTACCTTTAACACTATGTCTAACAGAAGACATGAAGTTGTTTACTTGACCTGTTTTTGTAACCGGTTTAGGGAAACCAAAGAGGCATTTGGTGTAGTATTTCCCTTTGTTTTTGTATTTGCAACAACAATATTTGCCACATTTGTGTCTTTGAAATTGTAAAATTTGTGCATGAAGATCACTATTTGTTGCTTCTGATGGAATTTCACAAGTGACATATTTTTCAATAAACTGTAACACAGTGGCGTCATTGTCTTGACCAAATTTAGGAGCATCTTTAATCCATAAAAGCATGTGGATATGTGGTCCTCCTCTGGCTTGGTATTCTTTTCTCCAAAAGAAGTGTTGCACTTTTCCGAGGGGAGGAACAGTTTTATTACAAATAAAGTGTAGCATAGCAATGAAGCGATGGTGAAAATATCTTGAAACATTAACAGGATCTAGAGAACAAAGTTCGCCAGGTGTTAGTATATCTGTGTTTGTTTTGTTTTTGTTTGATATGCGTAGGAAATCATGTAAATCTCCCATGCATATTCTGCACAACTTAATACAACAAACCAAGTGGGTGGGTGTGATAATCTAATGATTACACTGTATGAATGATCAAGAACCACGAGACCTCAGCCAGTAAGTAGTTTTTCTTTGGACTGAAAGAGAGCCCAATTCTTTATTGACGAAATTCTTTTCTTTTCAGAACAAAACAGAAAAAAGATACATCTGCTTCCGTGTTCAGCAATTCTTCATGGAGAGGATCGTCTCGTTTGATTGGCCACGTTTACCTGGGTAAGTTCTATTTTAAAGTCTCCTTATAGTCCTTTCTTTAGTTCTCTTTATCCTAACTCCTGTCTTTGCCTCTCTTCCTTTCCCTTTCCTTGTAGCTCTGTTTATTATTTTATTTACTCTGTTTGACCTTTCTTGTCTTTTCTCTTCTTCTATTCTGAAAGGGTCTTTCCTTTGGCTTTTCTGTTTAGCTTGTAACTAAGCGGATAGACTTCAATTGTCCTCGTCCTCCCCTCAGACTTCAAGCAGTTTACCCTTTGTCTCTTTCTATAGACTTGCAGAGCTTCAGTTGGCTTGCATATTTCTCAATCACACTGCTGGCTTCTGTTTCCTTTCAAAAGTTCGTTTCGAAGTGACTACTTTTTATTAAAGTTCTCTTTTCCCTAACTTCTCACACTTGAGGAAGCTCACTTGTTTTATTCTTTTAAAATATTTCTTACGGTTGTAACTTTCCCCCTAGTGTAGTTTTCCCTGTTTCCTTTGTGTTCTCACATCGTCTTTTCCCCTTATTTCTTTCCTTATGTAAACTTCTTTTATAGATCGTAGTGCTTGACTCCTCCTTACGGATACAACTTCACCCCTTTTTAGAGTCTCTGCTCCCTTTTTAGGTTAAATTAGCCTGTCTGCTCTCTTTGCCGGCCTCCCTGTGGTTCCTAGCCCTTGACTCCTCCTCGTGATACGGAGCGGTTACCTGCGAGCGGCGTCTCTCCTTTTTTTTTCACCCGATCGGTGAACGAGTACTCGTCCGCTGCTCCTTTGCTTCCGGACCTCAAACCTTTCCTCCGGACTCTGCTCGATACCTTCACTTTTCGTCGTGGAGACCGTCTCTCTCTTTCCTTCACTCCGCTGGCGGGGAACAGTTTGTTGCGATCCGCGCCTCCTCACAACACTGTACGCGGTACCATTTTCTCTTCTCTGGGCGAAACAGCTACTCTTGTTCCGGCGACTGAACAAGACCTATATTACTATTGAACTTCTTTAACCAAACTATGCGCAACGGCGCAACGGGACTCTCGCCACCTCGTCTTCCAACAGTTAATTAATACTCCCAGCTGAGACCGTTGGGCTCGACCTCCTCCTCGTCGCCCACCGTTTCCTAGGAAACCAAACACAGGGTTAGAGGAAAGGTCCTACATGTTTTACTTCCTGCTTTCATATCTCCCCTCAATAAGGCTTTATGGTCCGGTTTGCATTAAATGAAAGCAGTTTCTGCAGTAAGACATCCACATTGTCACAGTGGGCCAAGGTTTCTTATCATACAACGTACATCTCCATGACATCGAAACCAGTACTCTTTAGTACCACGCATGTTTGCTAATAGATTTGTAATACTTGATTGTAAAACCTCATCTTTTTGTTGGACTTTTTGTAATAATTGTGTAGCCGACATATTTTGAAAGTGGGATCCTGATTTTAATGTGTGTGCAACTCTGTAACATAAAGTTGCTAGTTCACTTTCAAAGAGTAGGTGGAATATGTATTCCACATTTTGTCTAAATCTGGGATCTTCAGAATACATCCGTAACAAGCGGTATTCTGATGCTGTTATTTGAATAGGTCTATCATCGTAACTTCCTCCTTTGCCAGTAGGAAAGAGTAGAGGAAAAGCATGTGCTTCTATACTTTTTCCAATATGCTGATTGGTGATCCTTTTGTATGTCGCATTTGGTACGTTTCTAGTGCATCTTCTACGGTGTCATTAGAGTGCTATGGATGAATTGTATAATGGTCTAAAGTATTGGATACTGTAGCAGGATCTAGAAGCTCATTTTGACCAGCTTCTGGTGACTCTTGAATTATTTCAGTGGTTTTCTTCAATATTAATTTCTTTGTGCTATTCATTATTGTCTTTCAGATATTACAAGGCTTGTCTAACTTTATGTAAGTCTACCAGTTGTTGCCAAATATTTTTTTTGTCTTTTGTAGGTACACCATTTACTAAGATGATTAAAGATTGCTCCATTGGACGTTGCACTCCCAGAGTGTGCACATTTTGTTTTAGATCTAATGGTAAATACACTATTTTGCCACAAATGCCTTTCACCAATTCAGAGGGAGGTAATTTTGCTGTTTTTGGCTGAAGGAGTATTATTGCTTGAAAGGGGTGCACTGTTTGAATTACGGTGCTCTCATATAAATTGAGTTGTTGTAGGGGTTTTGGTAGTGGGAATAATTCCAAATTATTTGTGATAGCACATGAAGGAGTTTGGTTGTTGTCAGGTTTTGTAGTGCAGTAACTGCAAAGTATTAAGGGGTCAGTTATTTCGTATTTGTTTTCTGCTATAAGGTAGAGAGATAATTCAAACCATTTAGAATCTTCATTGTCTTCTATTTTGTATGTTAGGTCTACAGTTTTTGTGTTACTTTTATAAAAGGTTCTGCGGCAACATACACACACATGGTTTGGTACTTCAGCAGATGTACTTCTAAAATTCAGTATTTCTTTTTTGTATGTGTGTAGTAGAAGGTTGCCATGCATAGAATTGTTGCTAATTTGTTTTAAAGCTATTTCATTCTGTAAGTGGCTTTCACTTCCAAAATATTTTTTCTGAATAGAATTGATTTCTTCAAGTATGTCTTTTGCTGTACCATGTAGAAGAATGTTATTTAAATTGGCTAGTGCTAAAGCAGGACTTTTAGCATAGTACAGTTTATAGACTAGATTTCTTATAGTTGAATGATGTGTTGATATCATTTTGATATGATGGAAGGTGGTTTTGCAAGTAGGTCCTGAAATACAGGCCAATGAATGTCCTTGTAGTCCTGTGTACTTGCGCACTGGACAGGTATCCATATTTTGCTGTAGTTTAATTTTGATTTTGTCTTTGCCTTTCACATACTAATTGAGGAATTGGCGTAAAGACTTGAAAGATTTTTTGGGAATGTTACACATTGACGTGCATGGCCATTTGTATACTAGACGTTCTGGTTCAGTTGAATTGAGAGGTAATTCTAAGTTTTCTGGGGATATTTTTGTAAGCAGTATTTCTTGTTCCATTATGGTATTATTAACTTTTTCATAATCTCGTCCACTGCTATGTATGGCAATTGTATTTGTTTGCTTTTGTTTGACTCTGTGACGGAACATTTTTGCTAAAATACTTTTTTTGGTATGCTTACTTGGCACTATATCAAGATTTATAGGAGCAGTTTTATCAGTAGTGGCAGCTGAATTTTTGTTAATTGTTTTCTGTTTGGTTTTACATTTTGATAGAGGAGGCAAAGTTTCTGTACTTGATGCTTGTTTTGCTAAATGACTGTATTAGCTGTTTTGTTTAAACTTTTTTTACAACTTCTGCTAGAGATGGATCCTTATTTTGGACACTTCTATTTTCATTTGCTCTACTTCTGCGTTGCTTTCTACGGACTTGATTTTTGGTAGGCATTCTTTAGGGTCTGTTGAAAAAAATAAAGAAGGTATGGGTTGGGGTGTTCTGCAATGTATGTGTGCTGTGTGCATGAGTGTCTGGGTATGATGATAAAGATGTATGTGATAGTGTGTGATTGTGCATTGGGCAACTACAACTAGTTGGGATGGGTATTCTTGAATTTATGTGCTACTAAACTGGGGTTCAGATGACAGTAGCAAGTAAGCTAGTGGTGTGGAGAAGTACAAATAGTAAATCTAAGGGTATACAATTAAACAGTTGTTTGTTCTATCATATCAAAATTCTAGGGGCTGAGTTAGTCATTTGTGTGCCAAAAAATGGGAATTTGTGCGCCATTCTGCCTGTAAATATCTGTTTAAGAAATGGGGATTTGTGGACAGAATGGTGCACAATCCCTATTTTTAGGTGCAGAAATAGCATGAATTAACCTTACAGTGTATTTGGGTAATAGTACAAGCATTATGGTTGTATTTAACTTACTTTTTTTCTGGAATGAGCAGATTTCTTCTTAGTTGTTCTTTGTACTTAAATGTGGCTGCTTCTTTTCAGGAGAGTGGTCTTCACTGCAATTGTAAAGGAAACAAATTAGTAATTTTGTTTGTATATAGCACTGATTTTAATTTAGAGATTGATTTTTATGTTTTTGTACAAGTATTGTTGTTTGATATTTGAACATAGTTTGTGCATGCAATTTTGTTTGAGTATGTTAACTCTTTACATTGTACTTTAAATATGTTAGTTCAACATGCTTTGAAAATGTGTGTGTAAAAAAAATGAAATAGCAGATAGGTTTGGAAGTGACAGTTTATTAAAGAGATGGGAAAAAAGACAGTAGGTTCATTTTATAGGTTATACAAGCTAAAAGTCAGTTAATTTGTTTATATGAATCTATAAGAATTGTAAATGTATTATACAGAAAATATGTATACCTGTAGTTTGTGTTCATGCATATGGATATACATGCAGCTGCAAGTAGAAATCTTGGATACTTGTACAGTATTTCTTGTAGAATGTGCTTTCCAATGATATGACACTTGTACTCAAAGAGATTAACAGTACATTTGAAGTGCTGATCTATGATGATGCATTTAGATGTAGAGGTCTTGGATGTGATTGGTGGATGGTCGTGTGACTGCTTAGCTATATCCAATGAGGGAATGGGACAGAAAGTGAAATGGAAATGGTAGAAAGACTGTCTATGTTACGATATGTCCGCAGACATGGCGGTAGTCCGTGGACATCGCGTGTTACATCCGGGGATTTGGGGGTGGGAAGGCATGCAGATGAGAATGGGCAGAGCAAGGGATTGGTCAGTAAAGTTTAGTGGGTGTGTTGTGCCAGGAGAGAGTTTCTCAGATACTCTTTTTGCTGAGAGAAGAACAGATAGCTATGGCTGTGTGTTTCAGAAAACAGATTGTTTGGATTTTGGGAGACTCGTGGATACATTGATTGAAGGTGCATGCAGAAAGCTGTGGAGTAACTGTAGATCTTGGATTCCCACATGTGGAAGTGCACTGGCATGGAGTACGTTGAATGAAGTGGTTGGACTTGTAATGCATTGTGGAGGGAACAGTTTGGGACATGTGTCTGGAATTTCTTTGCAATTTGCAATGAAAGAAGGACTTGGGAAGGTCATGGACATGTTTCCGAATTCTCAAGTAATTTTTTCACGGATTGCGCAGAGACAAATGTGGCTTTGTTCTTCTTCATTTGGTCCACAAATTGAGAAAGCAAAGCGCAATGTCAATAAGGCTGTGTGTGCTTTTCTAAGAGAATTTGGCATGTCCTCTTTTCACAATGAAAATATTATGTTTCGTAGCACATACATTTTTCGCAGAGATGGAGTCCATCTTACTTATGCTGGCAGTCAGATTTTTCTGAGAAATGTACAAAATGCATTGCAACCTTTTTTGGAATTACAGCATCCATCTTGTAGTAGGTGTTGAGCATTTCAAATTTTTCAAACACAGACAAACACCACCAAAAGGCTCTTTTCAGAGCCACCACTTCCTCCCAGACAAAACTGCAATGGTTATGATAGGGCAGCACCCCAAATTTTTAGATGTTTGCTGACTGTCTGCGAACTTCTAAAAAAATACACAAGGCCCTACTTCATTTATTTTCACTTCTATTTTTAAACTGTGAAAGGAGGCTCTGAAAAGAGCCTTTATTTTTTTATTTTTGTTTTATATTTTTTTTGTTTTTTTATACACAACACACTAGGAGAGGAGGGAAAAGGAGGGTAAGGTGGGAACACCAACCACAGGGATAACAAAGGGCGGGTGGAGAGTGGAAGATGTAGAGTGGGTCTTACTTTAGTAGTGAGCAGATCTTCTCGTGCTCAGAGACCAGAGTCTCAAAAGCACTTTGAAGTCTCTCCCCCCTGCAGAGTACTGCGTCACAGTACATACACACAACTGTGACCCTCGAAAGGTAAGGGTCATCAGCATTGCGTATGGCCTGTGAGGCAACTTGAGGAATACGCTGTCCCACAGGAGTGTTCCTTGTGGTGACAGGATCAGAAACGGAGGATGTAGTAGAGGAAGTCAACCTGCTACACTCCTCGCAAGGTACAACATTGCGAATGGCCCCAGTGTGGAATGACCTTAGGTGTCGCTTCATAGTAGTTGTCCCAAAGCTGTATGAACCAAGCCTCCCGTGACTGAGTACCATTTTGCACTCATTGCAGGTGACTTGGTTCGCACGCGCCTTGGGTACATTACCATGAACGGTAAATAACCGCCACACCCAAGACTCACGCTGAGTGCTGGTAGTAGGGACTTCCACTACCTCATTCTCGTTATCCTCTTCATCCTCCTCTGCATCCTCACTCCTGTTCCCCTCTTCAGGCCCTTGGGGAGGTGGTGGTGGTGGAGGGGGTGGTGGTGGTGCTGAGGCAGATGTAGCACCAGGTGGCAGTACTGCAGCCATGGATGCCATCAGGTTTCAGATGAAAATCTGGAAAGTTGGCAGCAAAATGCACTGTGCTCTGTAAAATAGCCAGAAACACAATGAGAATGAACTCTAGGGTGTAGCCTTTTATAGGGGTGCTTGTGCGCAGTTCGTGGACACACGCGCTGTCCGGTGACAGATCGAACACCAAACAAAGGTTCAAAAAGTCCCAAAAAGTATGCAGAAACTCAGGATTACTGTCTGGGGCTTGTGCTATGGTGATTTATTATTGAAAGATATTGTGGATTGCTTGAAAAGGTAGTTTTAAATTGTTCGGCGACACAAACAGTGTCCGCAGTCAGAACACACGCTCAGCGTGGGTGCGGTCATATGATAGCTTCGCGAACATGTCCGCAAAGGGAGCGGGTGTCCGCAAGACACCAAATGCACTGAAACTGTTTTGCGCGTGCGCGTTGGTGTTCTACGGACACTGTTCGGGTCCTGAAACTAATTAAAAGTGCTTCACAAGCGAAACAAACAGTTACGAACAGGCGTTTGGTCTTAGAACAGTTTCAACTCGCTTGTGAACAATACGGACAGGCATAGAATCCTCAGGACACCCCCATTTTGTTTATTTGCGAACATCCCGGGACACTTGATGTGTTCTTAGAACAGTTTGAACCTGCTTATGAACAGCACGAACAGGTCTAGCATCTTCAGGACACCCCCATTTTGTTTATTTACAAACATTTCAGGACACAGCGTGTGTTCTTAGGACAGTTTCAGTTTGACTCCGAACAATACAGACAGGAATAGCGTCCTCAGGACACACCCATTTCGGTTATTTACGAAAATTTCAGGACACCGCATGTGTTCCTAGAACAGTTTCAACTCGCCTGCGAACAATACTGACAGGTATAGCGTCATCAGGACACCCCCATTTTGTTTATTTACGAATATTTCAGGACACCGTGTGTGTTCTTAGGACAGTTCCAGCTTGCCTCCGAACAATACGGACAGGTATAGCATCCTCAGGACACCCCCATTTTATTTATTTACGAACATTTCAGGATACTATCTGTGTTCTTAGAACAGTTTCAACTCACCTGCGAACAATACGGACATGTCTAGCGTCCTCAGGACACCCCCCTTTTGTTCATTTACGAACATTTCAGGACACTGCATGTGGTAGTTTGATTGCGGACATCCCAAACACCGGGTGTGTTCTTAGAACAGTTTCAACTTGCATGCGAACTGTACGGACAGATATATAGCCTGATTCATGGAATTATTTGCGTGAAAAACACAGATTTGTGCGCCTTTCTGGCCAAAAATCCCTGTTTGAAGTATGGGGATTTTCGGGCAGAAAGGCGTGCAAATCTGGGTTTTTCACACAAATAATTCCATGAATCAGGCAGATAGTGTCCTTAGGACGCCCCCATTTTCGTTTATTTACGGACATTCCGGACACTTGCGCTGTCCGCGGACACCTGAACTGCTTTTTAAAAAAAGACAAGAAATGAATTAGGACACAATATAATAATTTTCTTTATTTTATATGGATGTCAAATTTATGACAGAGAAGGTGAGGCAGAAACTGAAACAAACAAACAGGAGAATTGGGGGTTTCAAGAGGATTCATATGAGGTGAAGAAGGGATGGAAGTCTCATCAAAACGTTTTTGTTCATGGAGAGGATTTGGGGATAATTGAGTGGTATATGGTGAGGGGGTCAGGTACATGTGGGACAATGGTATCCAGTTTTTTCTTTCAAGTGATCCTCCACAAAGTTTTTTAAATTGTTGAAATTTTCCATGAGTATGTCCATTTTTTCTTCCATATGCTGGAAAGACTTATCTAATAATTATTTTTGTTTACTAATTTCAATGTTTGTATGGTCTGTACAAAAAAGAAAGTATATGTTAAATATATATAAAATAATATTTATTAATTGGTTTATACAGAAAAGTGTCTACCATTAGGTTCACTATCTTCAGACATTTCCTCACGAGGGAAATGCTCCTCTAGCCACTCCAGAGTACTAAACATTTCTGTGAGAAAAAAAGAATTATATCACTTTTTTGTATCTAATACAGACATTTTAGAAATATATGAGTAAAATGAAGTACACTTACTAGCTTCTGGTAAGGTGTGTTCTTACTGGTCTGTGCATCTGCTGTTGCTCTTAGTTGTGGAGTTTTTGTGAGGTAATCATGTTCGAAGGCTATTTTTCTTCTTTTGGTATATTCCATTTTAGAACATATTGTATTTAAATGAATGGTTGATGTGTTAGATATATAGGTTCCGCTTCTTATTTATTAGTACATATAATGTGTTTGTGTGCTGGTTTTTGAACTTATGAAGTGTTCATATGGCATGATATAACAATTTAAGATACCCCATGAGTTTTTAGGTAGTATTGCTGTTGTCCGTGTCCGTCTGCGGACATTCGCACAGTCCGCGGACATCAAAATCACTAGCTGGGGTTCAGTATGTTCTATGTTACATGTATATAAAGTCAGGGTTATTATGGTTAAGTTGTGCTATTAAAAACCTATGAAATTCAGTAAAAAGACTTTGTTAAAGGGACATTATGGTTAAGTTGCGCTACTAAAAACCTATGAAATTCAGTAAAAAAACGTTGTTAAAGGGACGTTATGGTTAGGTTGCGCTACTAAAAACCTATGAAATTCAGTAAAAAAACTTTGTTAAAGGGACGTCATGGTTCCAAGGAAAACTGAAAACACCTGAAATTAGCCAGTTATGGTAAGCTAAGCAACCATAACTCGCGCCACCACAGTGCACTCCTAAGACTAACACCCAGGACATCAAAGATGACATCACAAATGTCATTGATGACATCACTGATGACATCACATGTGCATTTACTTTTCATTAAATGTCTGTACAAGGGATTTTTATTATAATGTTGAAAAAAAAGTGTCAAGGATCATTGGAATAAATATCATGAACTAATTAGTGCATTAAGCAATGCATTGATATAAATAGCATTTTATTATGAAGTTCTATCCAGTATACTAAGTTATTCATGCAGAAACATAGGCATTGTGTGCAGCATACATGATGAAGATACAATATTCATAATGTTGATATGTTGAATAATAAAATGATAACTGCTTTCTTATTAGAGTTTTGCGTACTGTGAAATATGTAATAAGTAGCAAATAAAACCCACGTATTACATGATTGCATTATTACAGACAAAACACAAAGAGACAAGAACACATACAAATATGGGTATATAGAGGGAAAGTGAAGTAAGCAAAAAAGCAGAAGTAGTAGCAGAAACAATTCATAACATAACTGATTATCTTCATGCAAATAAATGATTGTTCTGTTTCAAAGCTGCTATTTACCCTATGTATATGTATCACATGATGTGACTGGATCCTAAGGAAAGTAGTGTGAGTACAATGTATACAAATATGAGCATATACAGGGAAAGTACAGTAATAAAAAAAACAACAGAACTATCAGAAAGTGCTGATAACTCTACTGATTATCTTCATGCACAGAAAGGATTGCTTGTGTCTTCCCCTATGTATATGTTTCATATGATATGACTGGACCCTAAGGGAATTATTGTAAGAACATACTTGAAGGATAAGGCTACAAATATAGTACGTTTACAATGTTTAGTTCCTGACTGTTACTGAAGAAAACCATGTGGCCTAGATGTTTCAGTAAAGGAAAAAAGAGGGAGCCAGACACGTGATGTCATCAGTGATGTCATCAATGGCTTTTGTGATGTCATCTTGCTTAGCTTACCATAACTGGCGAATTTCAGGGGTTTTTCGGTTTTACTTGGAACCATAACGTCCCTTTAACAAAGTTTTTTTACTGAATATATATATATATATATATATATATATATATATATATATATATATATATATATATATATATATATATATATATATATATATAGAACAATTATTTATTTGGGCACAGATGCCTACAAGTAAATTTTGTTTTGTTTATAGGTACACTTTCATAAGAGCATTATACTTCTACTAAAGGTTGGTGTAAATGTATTTATTTATTTATTGATTCTCGCATATTTGAATGGAGTGGAGGGACCAAAATACTTATAAGTAATTCTGTACATGTTTTATAGGTAAAAGTGAGGTAACTTATGCCAGGAGGACAACAAACAAGCCCTGAAGGTGGATTTAGAATAATCCGAAACACATTATATCAAAAGACTCACGCCTGTCTATACATTGTTTTCTGTTTGGTAATAGGAAAAAATCCCACTACTGTTCTTTGGAAATACCTGAGAAAATTGAATTCATCGGGTATTGTAATTAGTTTTTTAACAAAACTAAAAGAGTATTTTATGTGTATTTACTCAAAAGCTTTTGTTTGAAGTTATTTTGCATATTGAAAGGTAAACGTTATTTTGATTTCTAAAAGTCATATCTCTTTACTTGATTCAGTTGATTGATGAAAGATTGGTGGAGTTTTCTCCATTTGCAGTGCTTTTGGTTTACCGACTGGCAACAGTGGTTATTTTCTTGTTTCATTACTTGAAAACACACAAAAGGAACGGCTAGGAGGGCACCGTTTAACTACATACTCACTGTATTTGTGATCTGTGTACATGCCATTTGTTATAGAGCATGAATCTTCTGGTGTATCCTCATTCATCCTTTTTGTGCGTTGACTTGTTTTGCATGAATGTGGCCAAGCTGTGTTGTGCTTCATTGAGCTCCAGTGACATAATTACATAAGTATTTTCCTTTTAAAATTGCTTACGCAGTCACATTACTGGCTAGTTCAAACGGTGCGCACCATTTATGTCTAAGAACCTGTAACTTAACATATCCTGTATAGCAGAATGTCAACATAGACATGTTGCTGCTGCTGCATGTGATAATTCTGTGGTCTTGTGGATAGATTTCTGGCCACACATCTGTGTGATACGGATTTGAATCCCAACCATTGCAATTAATGATGGGGCAAACATTTTTTGTAATTACTTGAAAACACACATGGGGTGGCTATACACACTGCCCACTCTATGTTCCCTGGACTTGTGCCCTGTGTACCTGTCATTTGTTATAGAGCTTACATCTTCAGATGTGTACGTCATATATCTTTCATTCATTCTCATATTCTTCAATGTATGTATTTTTTTTTATTGTGATTTAATTTATCAAAACAAATGTATCACATCCATAAGTACTCATTGTCCGTTATCCAACGCATGAATATCACAATTAATCTTCATATCATTCAGGCCAGTTCTCTAGAATTGATGTTTTCCCAATGTTACCAATTCTTTTAAGGATCATTTCGTTTGGATTACATCAACCTAGTCTCACTTTATCTTTGAATCATTGCTAGTGAACTCTGTTCTTTTTTCTTTAAAAGATTGTCTATAAACTTTATGCCGACGCAGGTAAATTGCATGTTCCGTCTCAGTATAAAGTTCTCCCACCATGTGTCCACAGCCCTTTCTGTATACAGTATCATATGGCTTTCAAGATGAGTCTGTCTTTCTGCTCTCAATGCGTTGCATTCAAGTAGTAGATGTTTTGGAGTCTCTTGGTTTGTTGAGATGTTACAAAATCTACAGACACCATTCTTTACTCCTCGTTTGCTCGTCTTATGTTTGAATTCGTTTGTTGGGAGCACTCCAAGTCTGGTTTGCATTAGCCTTTCACAAAGATGTTTTGACGGAAATGTCTTTACATATTGTGGCACCGTGCCTCTTTTTCTATGCTCGTGGGCCACAGACCATTGTGATTTGCATGCAAGTGTGGCTTCTCTTGTGTGAATCCAATCCTGTTTTTTAAGTTTTTCTTTTACTCGAGTTGTATTCTCTAATAGTTCTTGCAGGGAAGAATCTAAGGAAAGTAATTGTGTTTCCCATTCTATTTTCCATGCGTTTAGCAGGGTTGCACTTTTCCCTCTGTTTGTGAAGCAAGAACTTGATATCCAGTTACTGGAATATCAACTGAGATCTTCCTTAGCAATGATAACGACTTCCATTTTATAATAGAGTACAAAGACTGGAGTCCTAACTCCAATCAAATTGCAGCTATTGGGGTACATCTCGGCACCTTTAGTATTGACTTCCAAAACTGTGACTCCAGTCTTGCCCAAATACTCAGAATGGGAGTCGCTTTTTGAATATAGAACAGTTGAACTGGAACTAGAGAGAATTTGCCAGATTTTCCATTTAGCATCGACCCTTGTGCACTGTGTTCTTGCTTTTGAGCGTAAATCCTCTTCCCAAGCTTTCTCGGCAATTGATTGGTTCACTCTTAGTCCCAGGTAACGTATCTATTTTACCTCTTCTTCTGAGTAATTTCCAATCTTCCAGACATACTTTCTCTCATTTGTTTTTTTTGACTGTCCTATTCTTAGAATTTTTGATTTGCCAATATTAATCTCCAGCTGATTCTGAATCATGTAAGTCTGAAGTTTGCATAATAGCCGTTGAAGATCAATTTGAGTCCGATCTAACAGGAAGATGTCATCAGCATAACAGATCCTGGATATTTCTTGGTTATTTATTTTCAGGGGGAAGTGTTTTGTGTGTTTTAGGGCCTCTGGCAAATCAGCAATGTAAATCTTAAAAGGTGTTGCTGCAAGGGCACACCCTTGCTTCACTCCTTTGTTGATTTGAAGAACTCTGGATAAGGTGCCCTTGTTGTTGATCCTTATCCGAGTTGAGGTATTTTGTCTAATGCTTTTATTGGCTGCATGAGCGCTTCTGGACAATTCAATTTCTCTAATTTCTGCCAAAGATGTTCCCTATTTACTCGGTCAAAGGCTTGCCTTAAGTCAATAAAGGCTAGGTGGCATTTCTCCTTTGCTTTGATGGTATTGAGTTTTAGGATTGACAGAATGACAAGATTTGCATCCGTACCAGTGCCCTTTGTAGATCGTGTCTGACGGGGATCTATAATCTTATTGGTGTCAGCCCACTCTGAGAGTTTTTTTTTGTAGGTCTGCTGCAAATAGTATTTCTATTGCGTCCAGTAAGGATATTGGCCGATAATTACAATGGTCATCTTTTTTGCCTTTTTTAAATATCGTAACTGTGATGCTGTTAGTGCATGCTTCTGGAATTTGTTTTGTAGCTTCGATTTTATCAATGATTGCCTTTATTAACTTGGACCATTTTTCAGGAAATGTTTTCAAATGCGTATTTGTGAGGCTATCTGGGCCTGCCGCTGATGAGTTTTTCAGTTTCTCGATCTTTTGTTTGATTAGTGCCTCGTCTTTCATAACACTCCATGGACCATTCCTGCTTCAGGATGTGATTGTTTCCTTCATTTCGGAACTTCTAAAAACCACCTCATAGTGTTTCGTCCATTGTAGTTCAGCAACTCCATTTATAAGGCAGCATTGTTGATTTAACTTTTGATTGGTTTCATTCGCCCAAGTCAATCGCTGGATGTTGTGGTAGCTTACTTGTTGGGGAATAATCTCCAAGCTTATGTTGGAGATTTTGTGATGCACATATGTAGTCTAAAATCGAAGTAGCGACTCTGTTGGACCATGTTGCCTTCGCTGGGATAGCATCTGAATTCCCTTGGCTCAAGGTAGTTCTAGTCCATGGATATTCAAGCATTTAATGTTCAAGTCACCACACCCGATGACTCCCAGTTCAGGATCTTTATTCCTTTCCTTTCTTATTAGGTTTTGTAGTTGTCATCAACAATGACTGTGTCTTGATTTTCAGATGGTTCCAGTAATTAATTAATAATATTTGTTGCTTATGCGTCGACTCCTGCTCTTTAATTTCTAATAAGACCCTTTGCAATGATCGAATTGGGTTCCCTTGATTGATGACTGCAATATATATTCCATGCTTAACCAATTTTAACAGGCCACCAAATGGTCTTCCATATAATCCTTTTTGTTCTGGATTCATGTAGACTTTGTAATTTTCACATACAGGCAACTCCCCGATCCAAGTCTCTTGGAGACAGATGATTGATGCATCCTTCAGGTCTTTATTTACAGAGCTCAATAAATCTAGGAAACCCCTAGTATTCCAGAGATACATGTGTTCCCTTATCTCCTGTCTCATTTTCCTTTCTTTATTTGCTAGTGTTTTTTTGTTGTTATCAAAGCATTTGCTATACATGACCAGTCGTCATCAGAGTTAGGTTTTGGTTTTGCCGATGCCCTTATTTGCTCATGGTCTTCGTCTTAATTAGCAGTATCAACCGTTATCCTTATGATTTCGCTTTCCATGTGCTTTGCCACCAAGGCGACATTTTTTACCTCTTTGATTTCCTCTACACTCTGACTTCCTTTTTTGATTTTAAATTAGTCTTTTCCATTGGAAGGTGATTGTGGTCATGTAAGTCATATCCCAATTTTGTTAGTTTACTTTTGTTTTGTAAGATTTTATTCTTAATTTTTGAAGAAAATGAATGTAGAATCCCTTGATCAACTCGATTTTCGTCCACGTATCCCACCACTGCGATATCATCTGACGTAATTCCCTTCAAAGATGAAACACAGTGAAGTAGGTGGATCACATTGTTCTTATTCCAGTTGGTGTCTTCATTCTCTTTTAGGATATTTGCAATCCTTATTTTTGATTTACATGCTGTTACCGTGTGGACTTTACTTTCCTTATTTGAATGATTTTGTACTTTGAATGTTCAGCTGGTTGTTTTGGATTCCAATTTTCTTTTTTTGTGGCTTTTTCCTTGTCTTTTTCTAGTATCCTCAATTTCTCTGCCTTTAAAATTACCAGGTGCCTTATTTCACGTTTTTCATCCATTGTTGTGAAAGAGAGGTCATTGCCCTCACTTGCATTGTCACTCTCTTCGTCCGTGATCTCAATGTTTCTATTATGATATAGATCTTGCGCCCTTTCTATTGTCACAACTCTAGGTTTCCTCTTGTTTGTGCTGAAGTCGATATTTGAAACTGACTGTGCTTCTTCGATGTAAAAGGAAGCGTCATCTATTAGATCGTGCTGCGTTTCCCCTTCTTCCTCATCCGTAGTTATGACACTTTCCTCCTCTAAGTCGCTTTCCTGATATATGCCACAAATCACTGTATTGACTTTATCGACTTTCACTTGTTCTTTAACTGCACTCTTTCTTTCGAACATTTTCGGAGGAGGCAAGATTTTAATGTTTCTTAAAAAAGCTCTGGAACCGGAAGCTTTTTTCCGTGTACCCGTTTTGATGTTCTTGGGTTTTTTACTTGACTCTTTGTGCTCCATTTTATTGGCACATTCTCTCTGTTGATCTGGGGGTCTTTCCTCAAGGTCAATTCCTTCTGAGATTAGACAATGATTTGCATTAAATACTGGGTAAAGACCTTCCTTTGTTACATTTCCTTGTATGGGAGACAACGATTTCGTCGGATTCCCTTTGCGCTCCATAGGAACCTTTTGCTGACGCTTTTGCTGAGTCTTACTGAGTCTTTGGCCCCATTGTTTAGTTGCACTGTTGATTTTCAGTTACCTGGCCTCTATTTGTTACTATCGTTGCTCTGTCTATTGTTAGTTTCTTGGGCGTATTTGCAGAGTTCAACTCAAGGCCTATCGTCTGCAGCATTTCTGCGCTTTGTTATGTTGCCGATGGAATGCCAGCTGGCACAACTATTACCTTGGCTGTTTGTGGGACCTGTTGGCTGTACTCCTGCTCACCCACCACGTCACGCCTTCTATTTTATTCCCTATCGCTTGTCTCTGTCATTTTCCTCATCCATTTGATTGAGTCTAGTAAGGCTTCTTTGAATGTTGATTGTTCGTCTTGGTTTCCTGTGGTGAAGTCGCAAAGCTTTCTTTGCCAGACTAATGATTTCTTGGCCTCTTGATTTAATCTCTCTTCTAATTTCCCTGAGAAATGTTATTTTGTTATGCGTTTTAACTTGTTTAACATACTGGTGACCCAGCGATGTTGTGCTTTAATGAGACACAGTAAATAAAAGTACAAAGTAGTTTCCTTTTTCATTGCTTACGCATTTGCCAGCACAAGTTTAATTCCTTTATGTGTGGCCACCAAGGTTGCTGAACACCAGCTCTTCCACTTTATCTTTTCCATGATATAGTGCAGGACGTGGTGTTCAGCAATCTTCGGGTCCACACCTACTTAGTGGCCACAGCATCCGAAAGAGGGCAGGACCACAAGATAGGCGTGGTTCCGATGGTTGCCGAACACCAGGTCCAGATGGTCATGCACTCTAGCATGTGAAGCCAGATATCATACAACACAGGGATAGTGAAATACAGATTTCCCATACTAACGTGAAGGAATGTCATGACTCATTATGCTCAACTCTTCTCTTTACTTCTGGAGCAGCACATACAACAAACCACAATTTCAAGTGAAAAACATAAGAAAAACTACAACTTCTAGGTAGTCTTTTTTTGTAGTTTGAACTTGATAGGCTCTAACTTCTCCACGTGATTAGCCTTCGACCCATCGTGTTCCTGGATGACTTAATATCTCCTAATCCTCTCTGATCCTCCTCTTTCTTTTGCTGCTTCCACAATATATCCAAACTTTGCGTCCCAACCTGTAAACGCTGAAACCAGATATCTGGCTGTCCCGATACTCATGAACCTGCAATTTTGGCCTTCCTACCTGCAGAGGAGACAAAAAAAGGTTAAACTCATAAACCACTTATAAACCACTTCCTGAGCAGGCAATCATAACTCTAACTAGCTGGCGCACTATCTATTGCTGCTCATGCATCCTCACCATGGGCTCAAGGACATCTCTGCAGCAATTGCACCAGTGGGATAATTCTTCACCTCTGTGTCTTTGATAGAATCATGACTTTCCATAATGTTAGTATAAAACATCTGTATTCTATGTCAAGACCAGAGATTCAGATTATGCTTGTTCAATGCTTACTCACCACTATCGAGGAAATCTCGTTGATCGCTCGGTGTAAAATAAAACTGTTTATAATCCAATTTATAATCCAACTCCTTTGACCTGCCTGCAGCCTTCAAAATACCTCCTAGCAGCACGCTGGTGCCAAAGGCTTTAGACACCATTGCGCCTTTTGCTGGATGTGCACTTTATGCCCTGATATGATTGCTGGCTTGCTGCATGCTCCACCAAAGCCATCTGGCCAGGGTGGCAGAAGAGACATCATTGAATGGTTTACGAAATGCAATGTGTAGTTGCGACGCCCGGGCGGCCTAAATTGCTTCATCATTGCCTCCTAACCCAGCCAACTCCTGACAGGGCAAAGCTTAGGCTGCTCTGGAATTTCTGGGTATGACACTGACCTAATGTTTGTCTTGGTCTTCTTGTTAATGTAGAAAGTAACAACTGTAGGAGAAAAAGATCTTCTGTCAATTTCTAGAGCCCCGACATGACTCTTTTGCAAGAAAGCAGACAGAGCAATGTTGCCATTTTGTCCTTGTGAGCCACCTCTGAAAAAATGTCAGAACTTTGTTAATGTCCCACAGTTGTGGGTATGTTGGCGCTGGAGGTCTTAAGGACCTTACATCTCTCAGTATCTTGCATGCTAAAGGAAGCTCCCCGACAGTACCCAGTCAATTTACCGAAGCAGTTTTAGAGTGGTACATTTCACTGCAACTATAATACCAAAAAACACAGACAATATTCAATAAATATATATAGGGTAGTGGGGTAAGGCGTTAAAATGGGTCAGGATGGGGTTGGGGTGGGGTTAAAAGGATAGAAAAAAAATCCAGACTTGAGGGGTTGGTGGGCCACATTTAAAAAAAATCACATTTTTTCAGTATTTCGGTTGCAGTGAAATGTACCACTCTGAAAGTTGCTTTGGTAATATCACATATAACCTGCCTAACTAGTACTCCCTGAATGCGTTTGCGCCCTGCTGAGATCGCAGATCGAAATGTATTTATTGTCCTATACGCTCCTTGCCTGTGCCAGCATTCTCGATATCATTGAAAATGGAGGAAATGCGTACTCTGTTTGGGGACCCCACACTTGCAGAAACGCATCCATCGCCAGGTCCTCCGGATCCGGCCTCCAACTGTAGAACCCCAGAAACTCTCTATTCAGTCTTGACGCGAAGAAGTAAGTCCGGCAGGGACTCGTCCTCTCATGAGCTTATGAAAGACGCTGAGTCCAGCTGCCAGTCGCTGGAGTCTCGCAGTTTCCTTAAATTCCAGTCGGCCACCTGATTCTGTAGGCCTGGGAGGTACTCTGCTGTCACACTGATGTTTCTGTGGAGGCATAAATACCAGGAATCCTTCACTAGCTCTGCTAGAATCCTGGATCTCGTCCCGCCCAGTCGATTGATGTACCTGACGACGGAAACATTGTCCATTTTGAGTAGGACACAGCACTTTGGTCTCTCCTGCGTCCAACATCTCACGGCAAAAGAGCCCGCCAGCTTCTCCATGCAGTTGATATGTAGGCTGAGCTCTTTCTTTGACCATCTCCCTCCAGTCCGCATCGAGCGCCCCAGCCCCGCCGGGTGGCATCCGACTCGAGCAGCAGGTCCGGGGAGGATCCATAAATCGCTCTCCTGTTTCATGCATCCATGTTGCAGAACCACCAAGACAACTCTGTCTTCGCTTCTGGGGAGAGAGGTACTCTCTACTCGTACAAGAGGTCCCTCCTGAGATGCTTGATTTTCAGGCGCTGTGATGCTCCATAATGCAGTGGCCCTGGAAAAATGGCCGGAATGAAGGAAGCGAGAGACCAACCACTCTCGCTAGCTCCCTCAGGGATATTGCAACCTTTGCCATGACCGTCTTGATCTCCATTGTGATCGACGTTCACTTTCACCAGCAGCAGACTGAGAATCTCTTGGACTGCATCCACGACGAAGCTCAAGAACTATATCGAATGAGAAGTCTCTGATTTCTCCCAGTTGACCAGGAAAGCTAGTTCCTGAAGGAGCGTGATCATAAGGGTCACCTGTTCTTGCAGAACCTGCTTGTCCTGACACATTATGTAGATGTCGTCTAGATACACTATGGGCCTCATTACGAGTATGTAGGCAGCCATGCCCTCGATAAGGGCATGGCTGCCTCCATACCGGGTTCCAGTACCGGGTTCCTCCAATGAGGACTAACCGGGCTATTCCAACCTCGGAGGACCCGGTAAGTCCTCATTGGAAAAACCCATCCCCATTCCCATTGAGGCCTCAATGCGAATGGGGAGGGAGCTAATAACTGGCCTGTTATTAACAGGCCCGTTATTAGCTCTCTGGTCCCCTCGCGGGACCCGCTAAGGATGCCTTAGGCTCTAACTTCTCCACGTGATTAGCCTTCGACCCATCGCGTTCCTGGATGACCTTAATATCTCTATCTCTATTATATCTAATTTTACCAGGCGTCCTTACCGGGTCCTGCAAAGGGAACCTCGTAATAGGGCGTCCCGTAATGAAGGGTGCCGGTCCCGTACCAACACCCTTCATTACCGGAGCGCCTGCCTCGTAATGAGGCCCTATGAGTCCAATCCCATGCTCACACAGTTTGCTGACTACCGGCTTCAGCAGCTTGGTGAAGCATCACGGTTCCAACGCTAGGCAAAATGGCAGACATGTAAATTCCCATTGCTTCCCCTGCCAAAGGAACTGCAGAAAGCGACCGTGAGGCTGAAAGATGGACAACATCAGGTAAGCATCCCTGAGGTCTTTTCGGGCCAGCCAGTCTCCCTTCTGCAGGATATCCTGCAGCATCGGCATCCCCTCCATTTTGTAATGACGGTACTCCAAGAATGCATTCAGCATCAAGAGGTTGGTAACTGGACTCAGTTTGTACTTCCTTTTCACCAGAAACATATTGCTCACAAAGCGTTCTGGTTTGTCTGCTGCTGGCATAATCGCATGCTTTCGCCGCAGGTTGGCAATCTTTCCCAACAGCTGCTCGTCTTCCTAAAAGAAATTTCCGGCCTGGGGGCGGCGCTTGAGTAGGCTTTTGATAAAACTCTAAGCAAAAACCTTAAGCCATTTCTGGGACCCAAGCGTCCACACAGATCTCTTGCCACTTCCCTATGTGCCACGTGGGTCTCCCCCCATAGTGGGAATCGCTGCACTTGTTTTCCAGCTAAGCTGTCACTATCACCTGAGGTATTACTCTATTGCTTTCCTCCGTACCTCCAGCCCCCGCCTCTCCCTCTCCCTCGTCAAGGGAAAAATGGCATGGGCTTGCAGTCTTCCTGCTCTCTCCAGGTAGCTCTATTGTTGGCAGGTCTCTGGAAATAAGAGCGGGTGGCCGAGCAGCTCCTGGCTCTGTCAGCAGTCCCAAATATCCTACTCCCAAAATCTCTCTTGAGAGAGGCTTGTGCCTTGTCCAGAGTCTCATAAGTACTGGCGAACTTGGCCATATCCTTAATTAGCGATTCTCCGAAGAGCTTCCCTTTGGCGGCAGCCACTTCTTCAGAGGAGGCAGCTCTCCCTAGTTGTAATCTATCTTTACCAAGATAGATCTCCAGTGCCCCGTTGCTGTGGCACAGTTCACATTCTCCAGCAGACAGATGGCTCGCTTGGGCCATCCAACAAGGATGTTGGGATTTACTACTTCTTCCTGCTCCTTTGCCTCCTCGCCCATCACAAAATCTTTGCAAGTGTCCCTAACTACATCCAGCATCTTGTCCTGACAGGACTTCCAAGATCTGTATATTCCTTTTTTAACATCCCTGCTATACTGCCCCATAAAAGTCAGTATGCGGTCGTTGATCTGTGGGGTTTCCACTAGAGGATGCAGGGCTTAGAGCTCTCCTCTCTCAGTTTACCTCTGGCTTCAGTGTCCAGCGGAGTGTGCAGGTGCTTCCTGAGGTAGGAGGTGACTTTGGCTGGTTGTAGACGGGGGCAAATATGACCCTCATGGCCCCCACATGACTCTCAACACAAAGGCAGTGAAACGACAGATGTGCCTCACTTTTAGGCCCATTAACGCAGTCATCGATGTATAACAGATATGAGAAACACTATTCTCTCAGACAGCTATTCAGACCATACCCAGTCGATGATTTGAACAATATGGGAATGACATAGATCGAGCAAGTCGACTGACTACAAAGCCAGAAATCAATGACATCATTGCTGATATGACGACGTAGCCACACTTATACATGAAGAATATATTCATCCATTCAAGAAGTTACACGAACATACACTAGTTTATTGCATATAGGCACAAAGCACATGCTTATGACCCACGGAGGTAGAGGACGGACACACATACATATCTCTATATTCATATCTTTGGCCAAAGCTGAAACCGCAAAAGGCAAAGTATTCATATACCTAGCTAGCAAATGCTTCACTGCCACAATCATGGAGAAGCCATAAGGAATACTATGGCAGCTATAGGCCTCTGACGTGAATGAGATAGGAGAGACAGGCTTTGGGTACATGGAAAGGCTGACACGATCACTGCACCCACAGGGGAGCACAATCACTGCACCCAGCCAAGGACGAGTGCAGACGGGAAAGCTCCAATTATCAAGGAGATGAGTCGTCAGCAGAAAGTCAGACAAAAATCCTCATAATTATAGACTGAAAGGCTTAATTTCGTGGTCTCAGCCCAGTGACCCAGCCGAATGGGACAATGCCCATTCAACCAAGGTAGATGGAGAGGGCTGTTCCCATCAAACCAGAGGACAAAAGTTACAAGTGTTGCCCACAAACTGCTAACTGAATGCACTTTCACAGGCTTAGGTGATCAGAGATGGCAACATTAGAGAACATTTTGCACCTCCGTGTTCATTCCAATTGCCTTGAAAAGGTACACTCAGACTGGTAACTGTCCAGGGTCCCAGGGATCGGAACACACATTCTGCCAATCCAGATTCACCTTTCACATCAGGATATAATTTGTTGCGAGGGCCAATGGTCTCTCTGTGACCCTGCAACATTGGAGATTAACACCAGTAGGGGTGGTCCCAGGGGGAGCCACCAGATATGGTTATCCAATGGTAGAACTAACCCATATAGCTCCCATATGGTGCTCACCCAAACTGACCAATGTGAATGTCTGATAGGTTTCTGGGATATAACCTGAATTTGTGACGTCGCTCCGGAATAAAACCAGGTGACACATGCTTAGAAACTGAGAGCTCCAGAGGATACTTGGATTTCTGGTGTGATCCCTGTCATTTTTATTTTCTAATAAAAGACAGTGAGCCTCATCACGCTATTACCGCCGCATTTATGGGTCCGCCCAATCATGAGTCTGGCAACATTTGCCCCCAGCTCTAGGCTGGGGCAAATGTGGCAATTTAACACCCATTTTCGGGTGCAATTAGTGCGCGCTATTAGCACGCGCTAATTGCGCCGAAAATGCCCCTTTGGCTCCAAGGGAATGGGGAATACCCATTACCGACCAACCCTTGAGCCTGTGCTAAAAGCGCCAGACCGGGTGGCGCTAACGCTATTAGCCCGGGCGGTAACTCAATCGCACTACCATGAATCAGATCGATCATTCGAGACCCGACGGGGAACAACCATCCTCCAGTGGAGTCAGGCAGCCTCAACCTCATTGTGTGGGCAATATCAGAGGAGCCTGGGCTAGGCCAGGACTATCGAATGAGGATGAGCACATCATTGAGGAATCCTGGGCACCAGGGACCAGAAAGGATTACAGGTCTGCATGGTCAAAGTGGCATAGAGGGTCTATCGCGAGGAGTGTTTATTCAGTAGAACAGATGTAGTGCATGTAGCTAACTTCTTAGCACAAGGCAAAGCGTACAGGACCATCAATACCACTAGATCTGCGATATCAGCAGGACACATGCAGGTAGAAGGAAGAGCAATAGGGAGATAGCAAGCAGACAGGAACATGAGAATGAGGACAAGATTAGATAAGTGCAGCGTTTACCAGTTGGGACACAAAAAATGAGATGATCAGTGTCATGTTGACAGTTGTGTTCTGGGGCAGGAGGGCGGGACGGGAGACGGGGAGGGAAGTGACGGTGGGAGGGAAGGGCCAGGGTTAGTGCGTGCCTGGCATTTAAGAATAAAAACGAGATGGACCAAATGGATCAGGGACTTTGACCTATACATGGGGGCCACAGGGCCTGTTGATGAAGAAAGGCAAAAATGTTTACTAAAACTGGTGGTGGGACCGGCAACAAGAGATATCATTGACGAGATGCCGGCACCCTCCATTGATTCAACTCAGGACTTAAAAGGTACTCTATCGGCTTACTTCACACAGCATACTAATGTGGATAATGAACACCACCTATTACACACGAAGCAGGAGAAGGGCGAGACAATGGATGCTTAAGTCATGCGCCTGCGTATCAAAATAAAGCACTGTGACTTCACCAACTATTCGAACACTGAAGCCCTGCGCTCCCAAATCATTGCAGGTTGTGAATCCCAGACCTTTAGATGCAAGCTACTCAAGAAAGCCTGAACTCTCGATGAAAACCTAACACTTTCAAGAGCAGAACGGGCGGTGGATGCGCAGGTCGAGAGCTTCAACACCACCACACCTGCAGAGTGCATACCCCAACTGCAGAACAACTGAAAGCAAGAAGAATCCTTTTGCTATCTATGGAGGTTAAGTATCCGCATGAGGGAACCTGCCCGGCCATAGGTCAGAGGTGCTCCGTGTGTGGCAAGGAAGGACATTTCAAGTCAGTGTGTCGCCTAGCAAGGGAAAGAGGGCGAGACAGAGAGAGGGAATCTACATCTCGTTACAGGCCAAGACACCTCCTGACTGCATCGCAAGCATCCATGGCAATGGCTCACTCTCAACAAAGACCCAAGGACCCCGAAAAGATGGAGCTGAAATCGGGGTCGACAGATACAGGAGAGACCGGAAGGCGAGAAGGAGGTACGTCACACGCCCACGGCTAGAGCCAAGATCAAGACGCAAAACATGTGTTATCTAGTTGAACAGTCCCCCTCAGTCACTGACATCAGCTCATCAGAAGGTGAGCTGCGGAAGAAGGGCTACGTATATGCATTGGGCAACTCGACTGCGATGGAGCACAGCCCGACATTGTTTATGCGACTGAACGAAAGACCAACAAATAGGCACAGGCGGCACAGTAAATGTAATACAGCGACACCTAAAACTGAGACCGTCGACATATACCCCTAAGGCGCAACCACTCCCCTAAAGTGTCTAGGCCAATTAGAAGGCGCATGCAGCTACAAAGCACAAGCAAAGAAAATATTCATACACGTACTGGATACGGAGAGTGAAAGCAGCTGCATAATCAGTTTCAAGACTGCCGATGACATGGGTCTGATACATGTGCTATACAAACTGCTGGTGCACCAGTACATTGACCCAGTGCACATGATCAAGGAACTACATCCCATCCTGTTCAAAGGTATAGGGAAACTATGTAACATACAAAATAAACTGCACATAGATGAGAATGTCCCACTAGTAGCACAACACTACAGGGGCATACCGGTCAATATTCAACGGAAGGTTGAAGAAGACCTGCGCAAGCTACTGGAACAGGACATAATAGAACTGGAGACGGGGCCTACAAGCTGGGTATCGCCCACTGTACCAGTTCCCAAGAAGGGGTCAGGCGCTATCCGTTTGTGCGTAGATATAAGAAAACCCAACCAGGCCATTAAAAGGGAGAGACACATGGCGCTGTGTATCACAGACATGATACACCTGTTAAATGGAGCCAAAGCCTTCTCCAACATAGATTTACAAAAAGGACACCACCAGCTTGTATTGAGCCCAGAAAGCCGGAATATCACCACTTTTGTCACGAATCTCGGACTCTTCAGATAAAAGAGACTGAGCTTTGGTGTATCCTCTGCCACTTAAATCTTTCAATCGGAGATCCATGATGTAATTAAACACATACCCAACTGTATAAACTACAGTGATGACATTCTTGTGTTTGGGACCGACGTAGGGAAGCATGACGAGACTCTATCCAGAGTGTGTATGGCACTGGAGGCAGCCAATCTTACCCTTAACCAGGAGAAGTGCGAATTCCAAAAGGGCACACTGAAATTCTTCGGCCACATTTTCCCAAAGAAAGGCATGACTCCAGATCCAGACAAGGTCACAGCACTCAACGAGACACCCCCGCCAACCAACATCTCCGAGTTGAGGTCATTCCTGGCCCTTGCCAGTTACTGTACGAGGTACATCAAAGACTTTGCCACAGACAGTGAACCATGTTGGGCATTAACCAAACAAAACACTTTATTCAGCTTGTTTGAGGAGTATCAACAGGCCTTTTCAACGATCCGTGATAGGGTGGCTCGGGCCGAGAACATGTCCTACTTTGATGCTAGTCGCAGTCAGAATTAACAGTAGACACAAGCCCAGTCGGGAGGGGAGCAATCCTAGCTCAAATCGACCCAGATGATCCCAGTCACACCCACATTGTTGCCTATACCAGCTGAAGTGTCTCGACTACGGAGCAGGCCTAGTCTCAGGCGGAGAAGGAAAGTCTCGCAGTAGTGTGGGCGTGCAAAAACTTATCTTTTTCTCTATGGAAAGCCGTTCAAAGTAGTGACAGATCATCAGGCCCTACGTTTTTTTTATTGCAACCCCCAGGCCAAAATGCCACCCCGAGTGGACAGGTGAGGACTCAGGCTACAGGACTACTCATTTGAGATAGTGCACCCGCCTGGTAAGGAAGAGAACCCAGCTGACTTACTGTCCCAGCATTCGAGAAGTGGTAGTGCCCCTGAGCCAGTGATAGCAGACCGATATCTCCGATATCTCGTCCAGCAAGCTACACCCACGGGCATTGAAATGACCCACCTCCCTGAGGAACTGGAGGCGGATACAGCATGCAGGATAGTGTGTGAGGGACTACAATCGGGACAATGGAGAAGGGCCAAAGAGAGGGGTCACCTTGAGTCAGAGGACATATGGAGAGAAGTGGACAGGCTCCTGCAGGTGAAGAGGGATCTAGCGCTCTACGAGGACAACACCCTAGTGGAGGAGATCCTGAGGGAGTGCTCCACCTATTGTCTTATCACACCAAATCGACACCCCAAACCACTACGCATGTCGGAACTCCCAGAGGGAGTTTGGGAAGCAGTAGCAGCTGTCTTCTTTGGACTGATCGAAGGGGGGAAATACGTGTTGGCCATCATGGATGAATACTCCAGGTACCCGGAAGCTCAGCTTTTGTCCTCAAGAGCAGCCCATCACGTCATCCCAGTAATGGACCACATCTTTACCGCATGTGGCATTCCGCAAAAGGTGAAAACAGGCAATGTGCCTCCTTTGACCGGCCAAGGCGTTGCCCGGTTCAGTGCGTATATGGGATTCCATCACTAGAAAATCATGCCACTCTGGCCACAGGCAAATGGCATGATTGAACAATTCAGGGCAAATCTCAAATGGGCACTGCAGGTAGCCCGACTCACTGGTCAACCATATGAACAAGTACTCCATCAATTGTTGGGAGATTACAGGAGCACCCCTCATAGCTCCACAGGACAAATCCCAGCTGAAATAATGTTCGGGAGGGACGTGCGTACCAAGCTACCTCAGTATGGACCCCAAGATGGTGAGCGACCGGCTGATGCAGAACTGAGAGAACAGGAGAGGTCTGCCAAACTCAAGGTGAAGCAGTACGCCGACGTGCGAAGGAAAGCCAGAGAGTCCAAGCTGGAGGTAGGGGAAGTGGTGACTGTGAAGCAACAACAGACACACACCTCTCTGTTCAAAGATGAACCACTTATCATCATAGTAAAGAAAGGCTTGATGATTATGGCCCAAGGTGACCATGGACCCACCCCCCCAAACTCCTTGCATTTCTAAAGACTTCCCCTAACCAGCCACCGGAGGTTAAGCCGAAGAGTGGAGATATCGGATGAATACTTCTTGGACTAACCGTATCATGGAGATCAAGAGGACTTGGGCGCTTCCGGTATGGAAGACAGAGCTGGATCAGAGGAAAGGTCTTCACCAGAAACTGTGAACTCCAGACCTCAAAGAGCGAGGAACAACCCTTGATGCCTCATTCTCATTCTCATCTCAAGTTCATGTTGGACCCCGGTGGGATAACTGTTTAATTTGGGGGTGGATGTCATGTTGACAGTTGTGTTACCCGGAGCAGGACAGCAGGACGGGAGGCGGGGAGGGAAGTGATGGTGGGAGGGAAGGGCAGGGGTTAGTATGTGCCTGGAGACTAAGAATAAGAATGTGTGTAACAAGCTCACCCAGAGATGTTTTTATGCGAGGGCAAAAGCGGCCCCACAAAGTTGCCTGATCTAAAGAAGTAAGATTCCTTTGTTCACCAGAAGTAAATAGCACACTTCAGGATATTTTATGGCATGGTGCTGAGGCTCTAAACCTATTGCCTGTCTGTTTTGTGTTGTATTGTGCCTGTCTGAAGTGAGGTAGCTTGAGATTTCATGTGGAATGTTTATGTGTGGATGATGGAATATTCTGAGTGGGTGTTCTGTGTAGAGGCCGTTACAGCTGGCTGGCCCTGGGTGATGGGAGCCGGTGTTGTCACAGCTTATGTCCTTTATGTCTTCATGTGGAAATGTAACTAAGAACTTGGAAATAAACTTACTTGAAGATATCTTAAAGAGCCTGGAACCTGCTTTTTAACAGTGGCGACGAGTCGGTCTTTGGTAACCTACGTGCCACAAGTTGATGGACTGAGGACCCTGCTGCGGGTGGTGCAGGAAGGACAAGCTTCTGGAGAAGGACAACACCGCCCCCAAAAACTGTAAGTCCCATCACCCAGGGTGCAGGGGGAGCCGGAGGATTAAAGCCCCATCTTTGGTGGGACCGGCGCACATAAGTAGTGGGCAAGCCGGGCCCCAGGGAGTCTTCAGGGAGAAGCCCTGACATCGCACCCCAAAGCGCAGGGGCAGGAACAGGAATTTGGCCCCATTGCAGAGGGGTCATCTCCAGGAGCAGGAAGGAGGACTGCGTCCCAGGGTTCAGGGGAAGTCCAAGAAAGAGGCCCCTTTTTGGATGGGCAGCTCCTAAGTAGGAGGCAGAGCTCTGCCCTGGGGGCTGGAGATGGCGCTGGACCAGCAGGTGAAAGATAATACTGGCAATACTGAGAAATTGATGTTGAAAGCAAATGCTGTACCCTGATCCTCCGTGAGATGTAATGAAGAGCTAGCCCACTGGGAGGAATGTGATGCTACTCTACGTTTTTTTTTTAAAGTTAGAATGGCAATAGAAAAAAGAGATGCTGCTCTGTGTTTGGGAAATGGATGTGAATTTGACATGAACAAGGAGGACTGTCTGCCTGACTACACGTCACTCCCATGTCATGTGCACTCATAGCAATGGGGAGCTGTTGTTTTAAACGGTGTCCTTCTCACAAGATAATGGCAGGCTTTGAAGTTATGGGAGCCTGGCAGCACTGTACTGTGCTTATCATGCACATCATTTTTTTGGCTGTCTGAAACTCTGGTGATTGATGAGCCTTTCGTGGTGAGGTCTCCTGGGAAGTGAACGACCGTTGGCCTATGAAGCTCTGCATAGCCCTGCTGAGCAGTAGTGACTGATGATGTCACACATGCAGCCGGGGGAGATGGTGAAGCATAGAATGTTCTTTGGAATGTGCTATTGTTAGAGCTTTGTATTATAAGTGCTGTTTGCCCTGAGGATGTAAAAGGGAAAGTACTTTAAGGAATCTGACATTTGGCAAGACATGTGTCTTAGAAGGAAGGAAGCAAAATATGTGTGCAGCTATATTAAGGCAGGAATGAACAATGCTTAGAACATGGGAACCCTATGATACGAATCGGATCCAAGAGACATGGTTTGTTTAGGTGCCAAATGTTGTGGTCTCTATGTTAGGTTTTGATCTGCCCCTGTCCATTCTCTGAGTATGTGTTGGTGCTGTACTGAGTGTGTTGTGGAATGTTTGGACAGGACCTTGCATGAGTGTTCCACTGCGCATGAGGGTTCTAAGAAAATCAGTTGGGACCTGGCACTGAATGGAAGAAGGGGCCGGTGGATGTCTCCCCCTGCCTATGTTACTTACCTTTCTGCCCTTATGTACTTGCCCTGAGACTGAACCCAGTAAAGACTTATGAAACCCACGAGCGGCTCCACCTGTGTATGTCTTGACTCCCAAACCCTGAACCTAACATTGGCGACGAGGATTTATCTCTGGGAACGTCCAATGGTGACAGTGAGCAGTATAAGGTTGGAAAGCTGCACTTCAGGAGAAGGAGTCCACTGACAGAATGTACATGCAGCAAGAAAAGGAGGAAGACCACCAGAGGAGCAGGAGACATCCACCGGCCACCCCAAGCTGTCCCTTGGCCATAAGGTGAGCATGCCCCGTTTGCCAAAGCCGTCAATAGACTGCGCCTAGTATTAATTTCATGGGGGCTGGCGCTTGCACCTTAAGGGGCGGTGAACTGTAACGGACCCATATGGCCGTAGTATTAACCCTGTTAGACACCGTTATGGTGCGGGAATTACCCTCAGAGGAAGAGCTACTTACTGCATGTGAGATCTGGCCTGGGGAATGGTCTCTTACCCTGAATGAAGGGCCGCACGGGAGCTTGCAAGTGCGCCATATGCCAGCAAGGTTTGACTTGTGGCGGTCCCAGTGCTCTACTAGAGAAATAAAGCAGGGCGGCCGGTTCTCTCTGTACAGGGAACAAGATGCCAATGCACTGGCACGTACCTCCTCCTTCTTTACTGCCTTGATGTTGGGCCGTGGAGCGTGCGGTCCGGGTGGCCGTTCCCTCAGTGTGGTCTGTGTGGCGCTTGGTGGCACCTGTTGAGGTGCTCTTTTGGGCGGCCTTGGTGTGGCGGTTGGAGCGGAGCTCTCTGTCCGTGGCCGCTCACTCGGGCCTAATGGTGACGTCACATTCCTGCTGGGGGTATCGGTGATCGTTGCCAGGCATAGACATAGATTGTTTGTGCCGGCATTCCAGGACCAGGAAGAGCAGTGAGCGCATCACAAAGAGATTGATTAGGGTCAGAGAAAAGGACCTTCCAACGTGGGATACGTGCTTTACTTCCGTGCTCAGACGGAAACACAACATTGGACATTTAGTGTTCCGGCAGCCACAGTGAACTGTATAATCTACTTATTCATGTACTGCATCAGAACTGGAACTTTGTCTACAGGAATATACAGGACGTGCAGCTTGAGGCGCAGGATCTTTTATTTAACTTTTTTTTTTCCTGGAATTTTGCCGTCAAGTTTAAAAAAAAAAAGGGGGACGTCAAATTAAGTACTTTTGTCGGCGCTGGAACTGCTACAAATACAAGTGACGGATTTGTTTGAAGGTCGGCGAAGATGACGTCTACAGTCAAGTTAACTGGCGAACCCAGACATGCAGTGATGTGCCACGATGTTGGAGGAACTGCGTTTTGAATTTAGGTACTGGGAGTTATTTATGGGTGTCGCAGTGATTTTAACAAATCTTATGGTCAACCCATTTATTGATTGAGTATTTGCCACTGCTGGTGGAGATGTTGTTTTTGGAAACTTTGGTGATTTGATATATTGCATCCCAGACTAAATTGTCATATGTGTTAACTTTGCATTTTTTTCCATGAATTTATCAGTGGGGCTCTGAAGACTTTAATGCTTGGATTTGGGAGGCGTTTATTTTTGAATTGCATTATTTCCACTTTTGGGTCTGATTCGTTCCACTGAAATGTTATGGGAAGGGCAGAGTAAGGTAACAATTTGAAGTTGGCATTATGATGTTAGAAGAGAGTGTGGTTTGTGAGTTATGTGACGTGGTTTGGCACATCAGGTGCCAGCAGTCTGGCATAGTAGGTGTCATTGGTTTGGCATAGGTTGCGCCATGGTTGGCATATTAGATGCCATTGGTTTGGCATAGGTTGTGCCATTGTGGGATATTAGATGCCATTGGTTAGGCATGGATTGTGACATGGTTGGCATATTAAATGCCATTGGCTTGGCATAGGTTGTGCCATGGTTGGCATATTAGATGCTATTGGTTTGGCATAGGTTGTGTATGAGTGCACAAGAAGTGCCATTTGTTCGGCATAGCTGTGCCACAGTTTGCTTTGGTGATGCCATTGTTTTAGCATAGTAGCTACACAAGTTGCATTGTAGATGCTTTTGGTTTGGTGCATGATGTGCACATGACGTCACTGATTGGGCGTTAGTAGTACATTTGAAGTGTACAATGTATGCCCTTGGTCTGGCATAGGATGTGCATTGGAGTGCATATGAGATGTGTGCATGCCATTATGGCTTTGTGCTAGGTGCAATGTTGTGTAACACATCAATAGTAATGTGTTTTGTGTCGAATTGACCCATGAAAAGGAAATGTAAATTAATTACTTGTCATGCATGGTATGTTAACAAACTATTTTTTTTCTACAGGTACACACAGATGAAATGTTTGTTTAACCCATTAATATCTTTGCCACATGTACACACAGTATCTCTCTGCAGGCTTGAATTATGGTTCTATTCGGGCGCATATTTTGTGTTAATGTTCACCATATTTAACGCTGAATTCGAGGCTGTGTGTAGGTGTGAGTGGAGTTGGTTATGGGTTGCGTGTACTGGACAATGGTCAGTCATGTTGTTAAAATGTGGAAAACTGTTGATGGGGATAGTCCCGTCAGCTTATTTGTTTGCAGAACAAATTTACTCCTGGCGCGTGTGCTAGGTTTTGAAGGTGTGTGTGCACACCTTGTAGTTGGAAGTTGGATGATTAGATTGTTTTGCATGTAACATGGTGGTTAGGGTTGCCTGGTGAATGAGGGCTGGTTCCCTGTTATTTGACGTCTGTGGTGGGGCCCGCTGCAGAGTTGGTGTTTGTCTATGGTTCGTGCTTAGCTGTTTTGAGCTAGAGTAAGGTAAAGTGAGGATAGCAAATTTTGCTCTGAGCTTTAGCTTGGTAAGTCAGAGTTGTATTGAAGAGGATTTGTCGGACCTGACCGCTGTGGTCAGTATCAATTTTTTGTGTTCAGAGCAATGTTGCATCTTCTCCCTGTGTTTTATCCTGTTGTTGTCTGGTGGTATAGGGGGAAGATGTGTTAGGTTTTGATCTGCCCCTGTCCATTGTCTGAGTATGTGTTGGTGCTGTACTGAGTGTGTTGTGGAATGTTTGGACAGGACCTTGCATGAGTGTTCCACTGCGCATGAGGGTTCTAAGAAAATCAGTTGAGACCTGGCACTGAATGGAAGAGGGGGCCGGTGGATGTCTCCCCCTGCCTATGTTACTTACCTTTCTGCCCTTATGTACTTGCCCTCAGACTGAACCCAGTAAAGAATTATGAAACCAACGAGCGGCTTCACCTGTGTATATCTTGACTCCCAAACCCTGAACCTAACACTCTACTTGGCAAAAGAGACATTTTCGGCGGATTGTGATGCTGGCATGCCGCTCCGTCTCAGTTAGTGAGGCGACAGGTAGCGGCCAACAAATAAGGTGACATTTTTAGGTCATGACAGTATGGTGGGGTATAGGCTTGTGCAGAGAGTAACAGCCATAATGTTGGGTAGTTTGGAACGTTATTATACCTATTTAAAACTGATGGAGCATTTTGCATGTGCAGGATGGTGAGTGCCTTGGTGCGATGTGAATCTGTAGAATGGGGGCACTGCGAGGATGCAAATGAGTTGTGTTTATAGAAGATATACATGCATCTTAAACAGCCCTGTTCTGTTATTTAAATGGGTAAGTGAAACGGTGACAATATAGTGTGGTAATATGTTGTATTGAAGGGTATTTAGCATAATTCTTTTGAGGAATTGCAGGTTTCGAGTGCCAAGCACCATGGCACATGGCCACTAACGTGCATAAATCGTTGCTGTTAGTGTAAGATGGGGGGGTATGTGTATGAGTGTGATAGCTTTAATCATTTTGAGGATTTTCAGCTATATTGCACGTCAGTAGAGCCTGTGTAAATGGCTATGGACTCATAGGTTTGCTTAAGAGCCTACAAATGGCTACGGACGTTGTAGTTCATAAAAGTGTTCGTTTTTGGGGATTTTACTTACTATGAGCAACATGGTTTTGTATTCAAATGTGCACAACGCAAATGTTTTCAGTGCGGTTTATGTATTGTTTACAGCATATGGTTGCAGCATTCTATGATTTTGGAATGCATGTTATGATGAATCTGACTCAGATAGGTTGGAGAGAGTCAGTGAGTGTTGGGTATTGGGTGAACTCACATTCAGCAGGGAAGTGTTGCAGTGTGAAATGCATGGTTTGAATTGTTTGGGTAATGTCAGTGGGGTATATAGTTTTCCATACATTGTTTTGGTTTGGTTTGGGTAGTTACCTGTCGTGGTAAAAGTTGAACACCCATGCGATTGTTCTAGAGTGAGGTAGCGCCTCGACTCTTTCATTAAGGATGTTAGGATTTTCTAATTTCATGTGAGGGGATTGGTCTGGTTATAGGGGTTGCCTGATTCCGGTAAAGGTTGAACAGCGATGAGGTTGTTCTGTGAGGGAGGTAGCGCCTCCTCTAGGGTTTTTTTTATCTTTCTCATCACATTGGACAGTAGGTAGCTGGTGGTAAAGGGGTAGCTGGGGACGCCTGGTAATGAGCCGTCAGTATTGAGTGTGGTAAGTCCTGAGATGATGGGTAAATTGTTTTCTATGTTACTTGTGGTATTTATTGTGGATTTCCTTGTATCCATGGGTTCAACAGCTTGTTTTGGGTTAGGATGTTTTCCTTGCTATAAGACCGTTTAGTTTTTACCAGTCATTGATGTTGGCATTGGGAGTGCGTGGCCACCGCTCCCAATGTGTTTGGAAGGCTTGTACATCCTGGTCTGGTGTAATGAGTATGGTATTAAGACCATGGGTGTTTGTGATCTCAGATATGTTGTATCTTTCCACTTTGTGAATCCCTGTTGGAGTGAGGTTGTGATTGTCTTTTTGGAGGCTTTGAGGTCTCAGTTCTCTAGAGTGGCAGTCTAGAGGCCTGCTGTGGTTCCAGGGTGGCAGCCTGGACACCCGCGTTGTTGTAGGCGGGGGCAGGTGGTAGGAGGTGTAGCAGTCTTGTGGTTATTCAGGAATGTAGGTGAAGTAGCCCAGTTTCAGGGTTGGCCAGGTCCTGGGGTGAGAGCCCAGTTGCTTGTTTGTGGCAGGAACAGGCAGATGGATGACAGTATTTTTGTTATTGGTACATGGAATGTAGTTTGTCAGGGTGTGATGTTTTGATGGTTGGGTTTGACCGTGGAAGTGTCTGTCTGCCAGTTGAGTGTTACGTGTGCATATATCTTGGAAGGTGGTAGTTGTGTTGTTCTGGTATGTGACTTGTTCTGTGCATGTATGGTTTAGTAAAGGAGGGAGGTGTGTTGTATTGTGCCTGTCTGAGGTGAGGTAGCTTGAGATGTCATGTGGAATGTTTATGTGTGGATGATGGAATATTCTGAGTGGGTGTTCTGTGTAGAGGCGGTTACAGCTGGCTGGCCCTGGGTGATGGGAGCCGGTGTTGTCACAGCCTATGTCCTTTATGTCTTCATGTGGATATGTAACTAAGAACTTGGAAATAAACTTACTTGAAGATATCTTAAAGAGCCTGGAACCTGCTTTTTAACACACACTTCAGGATATTTTATGGCATGGTGCTGAGGCTCTAACCCTATTGCCTGTCTGTTTTGGCAAAGATTCTGCCTCGATCAATTCATCATTTAATGCTTTCTGTGTTCACTGTGGTATTGTCATGGCCACAGGCCCCAGAACACAAAAACCACATCATCTAGTGATGGGGCAATGGGTCACTTGACTCACGTATGTCCCTTTGGGACCCATAAACACAGGGGCACTGGCTGGACTCGGTCCTGGCGCCTTTGGCACCAGGCTCGTATAGAGATGTGAGCAGGAACACTGTATTTCAGTGTAGGAGTGCTATTACTTTATTTCAGTGCAGGAGTGTTTTTATTTTACAAGAACTTTCCAGTAGCTGAAAGCCTTTATTCCAGAGAACATCCTTGTGTGCTGACTCATCGGGTGTGGCTCCCTAGGCCTGTTCTCCATGTGCTGACTCATCGGGTGTGGCAGGGTGTGGCTGGCAGGCTGAACCTGGTAGTCGTGGCTTCAGAAGCTCAGCTATATAAGCTGATCTATCCTTAAGGCAGGTGTTTCGCGTTACTGTGCACTCGCGTGCAACGTGACGCTCACCGTGAAACAAGGAGTTCTCCTGCATAATCACCTCCAGGAAACTGGTGCTTCATCGCTTCATCTGCAGACTCATCTTCTGACATCCAGTGATCTTGATCCCGATGCCGCAGCACCGTACTCCGCATCCACGAACTCAGACCCTGTGACGAAGGAGAAAGACAAGGTTAGAACATCTGTCCTAGGGCCGCGCCGCATTTGAACCCTGCACGCCCCCTACTGAACAACTTACCAGCTACTGTACCATTGCAGCTTCGTTCCTCATTCCCTCCGGCTGCCGCCTCAAGCTCCGCAGCTTCTGCCAGGCCAGCAACATCACCTACAAGGGAAGAAAGCAAAAGAGCAAATATCAAAAGTGGAACGGACAGCAATACAAGAGAGCGAACTTTACAATACAACAAAAACAGACGAGGAAAGACAAAGGCAAACAGGAACTCTTACCTGAAGTATAGTGGCTCAGTCGCACCAGGACTGGACTACCACTTGCAAGGGATCAGTGGAGGAACTTAGTCCAGATCATACAAGTGCCCCTGCCAGAAGCAGCAGGACGCAGTGCTCACCAAAACTAATCAACAGGGGAGCTTTCCAGGGACAGCGCATCCCACGGGTACCATGATGTGGGAGAAGGTGTCTGGAAGGGGATCAGGCGCACAAGCTGCATACTTAGGCCCCCTATTCTACAAGAAGGAGCAGTTCCGATCAGCATCACCTATTACCACCAGTCAACACATAAGCACAGAGGGTGTAGTCGGACCCGAGCGACCTCACCCCGGGGAGGGCTGCAACATGCTCCAACGCCTCCGCAGAGAACAGGTGAGCGTAACAGGTATATATAGTTTGTGTGCTCCTTGCGGCACAACTCCTATAGCATTCTTTCCTTCCTGTTGGAATTATGTTGATCATGTGCAATAGCCAAATTTGAAATGCATATTGGTAAATTGAGTGCCACAATGGTTGAGAAGTTAGCTCAGTGTGTTAAGCATTCATTAAAGAGATATTTGTTCCTATGCAAGATTAGAATATCACATTCCTGTAAAGCTGGCTGTGCCTTTCCTATGCCTGAAGTTTATATACCTGCCTGGGTATGTACTTGGTCTTGCTGCACAACAGATGCTATTATCAGCAATGTACCTGCACCAGATAGGGCTTGCTATAAAAACGAACATGTCATCCTTATGATGAAGGTCTAGAAATTGGTTTGTTCAAATGGGGTGTTGTAAAACCTAGGCAATCACCTCCAACGATGTTAGTCCAAGAGATGAATAAGTGTAAGATGAATAAGCATCACACTGAACTTAGCTCAGTGTGTTAAGCTCTCATTGCGAGATATGTGTTCCTAGGCAAGATTAGAATAGCACATTCCTGTAAGGCTGGCTTAGCCTTTCCTATGTCTGAATTTTATAAACCTGCCATTGTATGTACTTGGCCTTCGAGCACAACTGGTGCTATTATCAGCAATGTACCTGCACCAGATAGGGGTTGCTATAAAAACTAACGGTTCTACGTTATATCGTCGAAGTACTTTTCATCGTGGGACTTTTCATCGCCACTTTTTCATCGACCAAAACTCTTTTTTTTAATTTTCTTTTTATTTCTGGGGGGGTTCCGCTGCCCAGAACCCCCCTTACTTAAATAATCTTACCCCAAAAAAAACACCCCACAAAAAATATTTTTTTTTAAAAAAAGTTTTGGTCGATGAAAAAGTGGCGATGAAAAGTCCCACGATGAAAAGTACTTCGATGATATGCGTGTATACCAAAACTAACATGTCATCCTTATGGTGAAGGTCTTGAAATTGGTTTGTTCAGATGGGGTGTTGTAAAACCTAGGCAATCACCTCCAACAATGAGCATAAATTGTTAGTCCAAGAGATGAATAAGTATCCACATTTGGAACCAAAGCATTCATGGTTGTATCATGGCTTTGCCAGCAGACAATGCACTGATCCTGGTCAAATCATCTAATTTCTCGTACATTACTGTGCTGTCTTCTGTGAAGTTTGCCTCCTCGCATGCTGGTGGCATCTTTTAGCCCATTACTTGATCTTTCTTCTTATGTAGGCTATTTGAGTGGAAGGGGTGGTAGACAGAAGAGAGCGGACCAATGGTGCAGGACGCGGGCAAGCATATCTGCTCGTTTGGCACAAAAAACAATTCACATTTTTATGTAAAGCTTTAAAATACAAAAGACCAACCCAGATTGAATCTGTTAAATCACACTGATTGGTATGCTGGTATTTATATACTTCTCTTGATGATGGAGAGAATGAAGCTAGAATCAGTCTTTGTTACACCCTTCTATAATATTATGTTTTTAAAAATGGTTATGTTTGGTAATGTGATTGATCTACTTTCCAAGTCAGTTTTATAACATGAGATTTTTTTAGTTCATGGTAAGAACTGGTAGTGAAAGGGTTCAAATGCAGAAATTGCAGGGTTGGCACAAATCCCAGATTCACCCCCTAACCAGCTTTACTGTTAAGGCAGCTAAAAGCTGGAACTCACTGCCTCAGGAGCTGAGAGCAGACCAACCCTACCTAAAGTTCAGAAAAAATTTAATAAAACATATCACTGCCATGGATCCTTAGTCTCCCATCACCCTTAGAGGACCTGCCCACCTCCTTAGTGACTTGGTCATCCTGCAGTAACTGTGGACCACTGTACTAATTTTGACTTTTGCTCTAGTTTCTGAAGACCTTGCGCACTGTGACCTACGCGGGAGCCTAGTATTCTACAAAGGGCCCCACGTGGCACAATTATCCTCTGTATAGTGCCTACTGTTTATTAATCTAATCTCACTGGCTATTCATTTCTTCGTCCTTTTCTGTACATTGTATACATCCTGTAATCATGTAAAACAAAAATGTATATCTTGCTATTATGTAAATATTGTACCATGTGTATACGCAACTATGTAAGTCTTGCATCTCCATATTACGGCTCACTTTTACTCACGAGTCTGGTGCGCTTAACAAATGAATAAACAAACAAACAAACAAACAAACAAACAAACAGTGTGTGTAATGCTGGGCATCTAATTTAATCTTGTATTGCCTAGCCTCTTGAAATTCCCAGTCCCTAAACCTTTCAAAATTGTGAGCCCTGCAGAGTGATTTCATTTTCAGGATATGATCTTCAAAAAAGCCTCACTCATGGTTTCACTGGCTACAGTGTTGCTTACACTATAATAGAGAGCATTGATAAATTGTGTTGATCTCTAATGAAAACAATGTCCCACTTCTAATCTCAGTCTATCTGGATACAGACACCATCCTGGTAGCTTCTAATCTTCAACCACTATCCATACTATGGTCTGTGTAGCTTTCTCCTTCCTACCAATTGTTCAACTCTATCCAAGCTTGAGCACGTTTGCATTATGTGAGGCAACAAATGTCAGTTCTCTGTCTATTCTGGATTACATACAGTCCTGCATTAAAAAGTCTCCTGAATTTATGCTATAACATGAGTAACCTCTTCGTAGACTGATAATGTTGGCCTTCAAATGGTATTTGTTTATCATTCTGATTAGAGCAAGAATGAAGAGGGTAAGGGGACTTAAAGGGAGTAAACATCCCTATTTTTAATGCTGTGAAGCAGCATATCAACCTATAGATTGCGATTGCGGCGGGGGGTGCGACATGGCAGATATTCTTGATCACTTAATTCCTTTGGTTTGGTGGAGGGGGGCCCAAAGATGTCTGTGCCCAGGGCCCCAAAAGTGTTTAAGATGGCCTTGAGCGCACCAGATCCTTCTTATTCTTACTGCGCAGCGTGGTGCGCTGAGCAAATCCAGGCTGTCCCTCACTTGGAAGCTGCCATGACAATCAGCAAAAGAAAGAGGAAGAGATTAAGATGGTGGACAGTGTTATAGAAGTGATGAGAGACTTATCGAGGAAATTGATCACTGAACCCCAATAACAAGAGAACTACTAAAGACTCTGTTTGTGTGGAACATGTAGTTTTTCACTTTATTGTTCTTATGTTGTTATTGTAAATATAATGCTGTTCGAGTTGAGTAGATAAGAGAAGCATAATCCTTTGCCATTGTGTCTTTAATAGAATTATGACTTTCTTAAACAAATGTGTTGAAAATCTAAATTCACCACACACACAGTCCCTGCTCCTCCACATACATTGCCTGAGCTGCCTGCCCTCTGCTGCAGATTGCCATGATACCTTTGCCCAGGTGAAAGGTAAAATACTCCTAGGACTCCTCAACCAGTGCTCCTTAATGCCCAGCAGTTAGAGGGGAACGGTTCCTGTCCAGAGGACAATGATATATTAATTTTAGATCCTGGACCAAAATGCTTTTATTTGGTCTACTTACTTTGCATATCCACGAAGCCTTGCTGATGAGAGGGGCGTGGCTAACCGCCATGTAGAGCGGACGTGTCTCGTGTGAGCTCTGAGTTGATGTGCCACTATAAGCTGTTTTTACTTAATTTTAACTAACTTTGGAACCCGGCAAGCGGCACCGCCTGTAACGGAACCCCATCTACATACATCCGAACCATCTGCCAGTCGACCGAAGACTACGAACGCCGTTGTTAGGCGGACGAATTGTGCCGAGCAGAGTGAGCCAAGATGGCGGCTCCCGCGTCCTGACGTCTGGAGGACCGGAGCTCGCCTGCACTGCAGGGGACGTAGCCCGCCGAGACAAGCGGCAGACCAGGAGCTGATAGCCCACGCTGGGATCGAGGGAGAGGAGCGGCGCGGAGGTGCGATCGGGCCCCTGAGCCCACCGTTGAGCTGCGACCAGCCTGGGGAGAGCAGCGGAGCCCAGCTGAGCCGGGAGGAACGCCAGCGAGACCCGTGGCCGGCCGGCGCGGCGTAGGTAGGCGGAAGGGGGCTGACCCAGCCAGAACTGGGATACCGGAGCCCTTGATCCCGACCCTGCGGCCTGGATTGACTGCCCGCCCGTTCCCTGCAGCGCCTCCGATAAGAGGCCCCAGCGCTTCTGAGGCCTCAGAGCTCCCCCGCTGCCCGGGTTTGCCTGCGCCCGTCGGCCGGGGGGTTCTCGCCTGGTGCACAGTGTCCCCGCGGGCGTCCGGGCGCCCGGGGGCGCTCTCAGTGAACTGGCCGCCTGGCTTGGCAGAATCGAGCCGGCATCTGCGGGACAGGAGGCTTGGGGCGCCGCGCTCGGGTGGGGCCTCATCTCTCGCCAGGAAATCCTGCTGGAAAGCCCCCTAGTTTCATAAATAAAGGGAACCCATTCGCCGCACCCACGCAAGGCTGGCCTCCCTCGAGGCACTGGAGCCGCGGCTCCCCACCCTACGCAACTGTATGATTTAGCAGTCTGGACTGCCCACCCGCCCCCTACAACCTCTCAACAAGAGGCATCAGCGCTCCTCCACTGCTCGGATTTACCTGGCACCTAGAGCGCGGTGCCCCTACAGACACCCAGCGGCACCCACGACGAACTGGCCAACCTGCTTTGCCGTAACATAGGCCTGCATCCACTGATCTGAGGGCTTGCATTGCGTGCCTCCCTGACCCCTGCCACAGAAGTCTCATCCTTTGCCCAATAACTCCGCTGGAAGGCCCCCTCGGATCATCTACCAATCACCACAACACAGCGGAACTTCGGAGCATCACCACCTCTGGGCAACCCATATCAGTGAACTGCGAGCTGCCTCCACCTGCCCTCTTGAACGGACATTGCCTTCCCTCCCATATCGCTGGGCCGCTGCCCCCTCTGTGGCGACCTCGCAAAGACACCTACAGATCTTCGCCTCGATCCCGGGTGGCGCTGCCGGGTGGGCCTTGCGGTGTCAGTGAGAGGTTCCCCTCTGCAGCGGGAATCTGCGGACTGCCGCCTGTGCCCTAGGCGCCTCCGGAGCTGGACCTCTGTGCATCCCCGGGATGGCTGGTGAAAACAGCAAGCCCCGACAGCGGCAGACAACCATGGATACTTACACAGCCAGCGAGTCAACAGGCCTCGCGGACCTGAGTGGGGGGACCACAGACCCTCATTCAGACCCCACAACTACAACGCCCACTGAGCCCAGCAACACCCAGATCCTGGAGGCCATCAGGCTGCTTCAGGCGACAATGGAGCATAAGATAGATGCTGTTGCTACAGACCTGGGCCTCCTAAGACAGGACGTCCGAACCCTGGCTGGCAGGACGGAGGTGCTCGAGACACAGGTCAAGGAAAATACTGAATCTAAAACACACCTCCTCCGGGACGTAGATGAACTCCAACAAAGGGTCAAAAACTTGGAAAATAGAGCAGAGGAAGCAGAGGGGAGAGCCCGACGTAATAACATTCGCCTCCTCGGGCTGCCTGAGGGCTCCGAAGGCTCAGACCCCACAACCTATGTAGAAAACCTCCTCTTACAGGAAGTGGTCGCCGGGAAACTCTCCCAGGGATTCACGATTGAACGGGCCCATCGTTCCCTCGCTAGGGAACCACCACCAGGGGCCCCACCAAGACCTGTGATAGCTAAAGTTCTCAACTACAGGGACCGTGAAGTAATCCTGGCTTTTTCCCGAACAGGCGACCAGATAATACGTGACTCTGCCAAGATCGCTATTTACCCCGACTATACCTTCCAGGTTCAAATGGACAGAGCCCAGTTCATACACACGAAGGCCAGATTGAAAGCCGCCGGGCTGCGCTACATGCTCCTGTACCCGGCAAAACTTAAAGTACTGCACAAAAACAAAGCACACTTGTTCGACACCCCTGCACAGGCCAGGGACTGGATGGACGGTCTACAAATACCGGATATTGAAGAAAGGAAACGGAAGCCTAGATGATTGCTCCCCATTAACTTTCTGGGAACTGCGCGCTCTTTATCCACTACCGGTGGGTGCACTGAAATTCCATACAGCTGAAAGGATCCTTCGCTAGGAGACACACGAGTCAAGGTTCACTCCAACCCCTTGAAAGTTCCTTATTTTTGGGTACACATACCCTCCCGTAGGGCACCTGGAGCCAATGTACGGTTCCAAGGAGCAGAAACGGGTTTGTCATAACGAGGGAGACCTCGTTGGGCTGGTTCTATGTTTGACTTGTTTGCAGTTATGGGGGGGTGGGACACAGGGAATAAAGGGGAGGGAGCAACGGGGGGTTTACACCCATGTTGGGAATTTTGTTCAACAAACACCGAGATCACTGGATAACCTCACAACAGATCCACCATTAATTGGACCTTGCTCAGGGCTGGAGAGAAGTAACAGACACCATGCCACCTATGGCTGACGGAATTAAAGTTATGACATGGAATGTCAGAGGCATGAATAGCTTCGTGAAGCAACGCCGGATTCACACATACTTGCGACGCCAGAAGGTCGGAATCGCCATGCTGCAAGAAACACACCTAACAAAGGAAAAACTCAAGGCGCTAGCCAAAAAGTGGTAAGGAACCCTCATTGGCTCCTCCTATTCCTCATTTGCAAGAGGGGTCCTGATATGGATCGACCCGTCCGTCCCCTTCAGAGTACTGGGTTCCAAGACGGACGATGAGGGCAGGATGGCCCTTGTACAGGGCACCGTGGAGGGTAGAGACCTGTGCCTGGTTAGCACTTATGCGCCCAATCACGATGCCACGGCTTTCTTCAACTCCCTATATGCCAGACTGGGCCCTTACGCAAACAGCATTATGATTTGGGGAGGAGACCATAATTGCACCCTAGACCCCCTCTTAGATAGGTCAGACACTAAACACTCACGCCCGTCCTCCCCAGCTAAAATATTAGCTAAATTGATAAGCCACTTTTCACTCTGTGACCTGTGGAGGGAATTGGGCCCGGAGCGGCGAGAATACTCCTTCTTCTCCCCTCCACACAATGTCCACACTAGACTAGACTATATTCTAGTCAGTCATGGGCAGCAAGCCATGTTCCAGGACGCACATTATTTACCAAGGGTATTGTCTGACCACTCCCCCATGTTGGCTACCTGGGAGGTGTACCCGCCTAGACCCCCGGTTCCCACGTGGAGACTTAGAGCCGAGGCCCTGCTTGATGCGGCCTTCCGCGACCACATACAAGACAGTACGGAGGAATACTGGCAAAATAATTTAGATAGTGTAGAACATATTAGCACCTCATGGGAAGCATACAAGGTGGTTATGAGGGGGGAAATGATAGCCACGGTGGGGGGCGCCCAGAGATCCATCGTAAATTCCCTGGCGGGTGCAGAAAAGAAGCTGGGAGAACTGGAGAGCGAGGCAGACTCGACTCAACTCATGAACATTTGCAGGAAATAACCAAATTACGACAAGCCTGTCTGTCGCACTGGGAGACCCTTGGGAAATTAAGTTATGCTAAGCACACGGAAAGGACTCATGCCCTGGGAGATAAACCTGGGAAACTCTTAGCGTGGCTGTACAGGCGAGAAACCCCCAGGACCCCCATTTGCCACGTACGCAGACCTGATGGTACCACTGCGCACACCCAGGCAGAGATTAACTCTGTTTTTTCCGAGTTCTATCGTGACCTTTACTCTCCGACCCTGCCTCCACCCGACTCCGGGATCGAGGATGCCCTGGACTGCATAAGGCTACCCAAACTAGATACACAGATGGCCGAAGCCCTAGATGATCCGATCACCCCTGAGGAAGTGGTAGCAATAATTAGAACACTACCCTCTGGGAAGGCGCCGGGCACGGACGGCCTACCCGGGGAATTCTATAAGACGTACGAGGGGACCCTTGCCCCACTACTAGCGCAGGTATATAACGAAGCCTATGAACAAGGCACGCTCCCAGACTCCATGAGAGAGGCAGTTATTATCCCCTTGCTGAAACCCGGGAGGGATGGGACGGACTGTGGGTCATATAGGCCACTTTCTATGTTAAATGTAGATAGTAAAATACTGACGGCACTCCTCGCTAACAGATTACGCAGAGTGATTCCTGTGCTGATTCACCAGGACCAGACTGGTTACGTGCCAGGGCGCTCCATTACCGAAAACCTGCGTAGATTACACCACATTATATATAGCACCGAGCGAGGGCCCCAGAAATACGCTGTAGCGTCACTGGACGCCACTAAGGCCTTCGACTCGGTGAGATGGGAATGGTTATATGCCACTATGGCTAAGATGGGGATTGGACCCGCCTTCCTTAGATGGACCCAATTGATCTATACTAACCCCACCGCCAGGGTGCGTACTAACAAGACTTACTCAGACAAATGGCCCCTCTACAGAGGCACACGGCAGGGATGCCCTCTCTCCCCCATGCTATACATTATTGCTGCAGAACCAATTGCTGCATATCTCCACCAGGAATACGGAGACGGAGGCATTGTGTTGGACGGAGTGACACATCTTATCTCCATGTACGCAGATGACATGCTGCTGTACCTACATGACCCTGAGCACCTCCTGCCCCACATTCTGGAGACTTTAGATTGTTTCCACAAACTCACAGGCATTCAGATTAATAAAGACAAGTCTTGTCTCTACCCCCTCGCTGCGCTATATAGCGAGGAGCACAGATCCCTGCCCCCCCTGGACCTTCAGTGGCAGGTGACATCCTTTAGATACCTGGGCGTTACCATTCACCGTAACCCGAGTACCGAACACATCCTCAACACAGTCAGGGCAAAAGATGCACTTGCTAAGTCCATGGTTTTTTGGGGTAAGCTCCCTCTCTCTGTCACTGGGCGGGCAGGTCTCCTCAAAATGGTGGCACTCCCCCGCCTACTGCATTGCTTCACCAACATCCCCTTTTGCATCCCCCCCCGTCTTTTTCAGGGAGCTGAACAAACTCTGTAGAGGGTTCCTGTGGCAGGGTGGAAGGCACAGGGTGGCGCTCGACACTCTCCAAAGGCCCTATGAAAAAGGGGGATTGAAAATCCCTAATTTCGAACTGTACTACCTGGCCAGCCAACTGAGACATGTAACACATTGGATGGCAGACGAAGCCACTACAGACACCCGACTGCTTCAACCCGCCCTGCCTCGACTGCTACTCCGAGACCTGCTGTGGGTGGAACAGGGGGCGTTAAGACAGTATCCTTACCTGATTAAGCTTGGAACTCAGCTCTGGAAGAGAGCCTGCAGAACAGTGGGACCGCCAGACCCGTACTCCCCGCAGATCCCCATTGCGGCAGTCATGGCTAAATCCTCATGGGGACACACAGAAACACGCACCCAGTGGGAACCCTATGGGGTGGCAGTACTTGGGGACCTTGTTCACGACCAGGAACTCATGACATTCACGGACCTCAGTGAATCCACAGGCCTGCCCACAGGCCAGTTCTTGCTCCACAGAGCAGTGACACAGGCCCTGAAGATTAGATGGCCGGAGACTACTGTCCAAATCTTAGAAAATGAAATCGTTGAGTCAATACTGGACACTGCTGAAGGCGGCCACGAAATCTCCAGAATATATGAGGCCCTTCGGCAGGGCTCGACCAAGAATGAACTAAAATGCAAAGGGAGGTGGGAAAGAGAAATGGGCCTGGAATTTGAAGACAAAGCATGGGAGAAAATAACCCATTACCATAGAAAGATTTCCAGGAATGCCCGTCTTCAACTCATCCAGCTGTACATCACCAATAGGGCCTACCTACTCCCGAAGCTATTTCTAAGTTCAAAGGCGCTACAACCCAGACATGCCCAAAATGCCACGAGCCAAGGGCAGGAATGACCCACATGTTTTGGGGCTGTCCGACGATCCAGAGGTTCTGGGCTCAGGTGAACGAAAGGGCGGCGACTGCGGGGATTGAGGTAGAAATACGTGAGCCGGCAGCCTGCATATTGGGGCAATACAAGCGAAGCAGCAAGAATAAGCCCCTGAATAGACTCATTGACTTGATCTACATCACCGCGAAGAGGCGCATAGCTATGAAATGGAAGAGCGCCAGAGGTCCGACCGTGGCCCTCTGGTGGGACGACCTCAGGAGATGGATAGCTGCTGAGACTGCAGCGTGGGAAACGGCGATTCACGTGCAGCGCCTCGACTCCAGCGCTGATTTGCTCAGTTGGGTGGCGCTTACGGTGCCACTACTCCACCCCGAAGCGCAGGACTGTGCCTCTGATAAAACGGACAGTCCCGGCCCGGCACGAGATCCTAAAGAAGCCTGAGGACATTTCGGTGGTCTCGGTTGGAAGGGGGAGGGGGGAGGGAAGGGAGGTTTGGGGAAGTTACACAATGTTGTTCTTGAGTTATGCATACCACATTGTCTATCAATGAGTCAACTGTGTCAAAATCAATAAACACATTTAAAAAAAAAAAAAAAAGCCTTGCTGATGAGCTCTGAACCACAGGTGATACTTCCAGTGATGGTTACTAAGTGGCTGTACATGTGTGACTTGGGTAAATGGAGTTAATGTACTGCAAGGAGGAAGTGGCGAAACAGCCTGATTGGAGAACAATGTTTCTGTCATAGAAGTCTGTGCTTCTCAAGAGTATGTCAGGAAATAAATAACATATAATGACATGGTGTGGCGTCATTCAAATATACGGAAAAGAAAAGCGATCATCAGAGGTGGCGCTGTGGCTTAGTTGGTTAAAGCGCCTGTCTAGTAAACAGGAGATCCTGAGTTCGAATCTCAGCAGTGCCTATACGTTTTGTTTTTTTACTACCCTTCTTATTGTGAAGTTTAAATACTTCAAGTTTGTAATATTAATATTTTGTATAGTTAATAGATTGCCTCGCACCGTCCCAAAACTGTAGAAAAAAGATACTTTTTCACCCCTGGCAGTTTAGAGAAAAGTTTTCATTAAATACCAACACAAGTGTTAACGTAGCACAAATATGAATAAATAATGTATATGAAATCTTTCTGAAAAAAAAATGGCCAGGCACTGAACGCAGAAAACGCATCGTGAAAATATAACGCCTCCCTCCGAACTATACGGTAGTCAAGTGCGACGGCCATCTTTAAATGCTGGTATTCCCCCTTTTAAATCATTGTGAAATGGGATTTGAAATGTGTATTCTTTTTCAATCAACTACAAATCAACTATATTGTGACATCAACACTGGCACGTGCAACTGTCCGACGTCAGGTCCTGACCTGCACTAATGAAGGTGCCGAGCAGTTCCAGTGACGCAGTAAATACGTGCCTGTGTGATGATCACGTGCTGCACCCGCGCGCGCCATGGTCCCTTCGGTCCGCCGACCGACTCCGCCCCACACTGAGGGTCACACAACCATCTTGATGGGGGAGTCGGGATGGAGATCCCGGCTTCACGTAAAAAAAAATGCAAAAATAGGTGTTTCTTGTTTCGCTAACCAGTCCGAACAATCCCTACAGACAAACGCACTAATGCTGATTTATAGTCATAATTTACCTGGAGCTGTTTTCTTTTATGCGGATTATTATATGCGCGTTTTTAGGGAGAGGTGTCAGTATGGGGGCACGGAGGTGTTTCTTTTCAGCTCCGGCTTAGAAGGGAGTGCGCAATATAATTCGAATATGACTTTTGCTACATAGCTACCGTTTCCATTTTAGTATAAGATCGACATTGAGGTTTGTAGCCCCCATCACATCCACCACACTAAACATGTCTGTCCCTTACAGCTATTACCTTAACATTATTGCTAATGTATTTAAAATCGCAATGTCTGTTTAGCAATGTGAGTATATTTGTCCTTGACAGTAGTATTGTTTTGCTGAATTGTATTGTGATCGCTCACTTTTGACACCATCAATTTTGTTAGTCTGGCTGCTAAATTGATTTGGGAATAAATAATGCACAATGACATCATCCTCTGGATTGAGGATAAGGATGCAACACGCTCTGTGCAGCTTATATCCCAAGTAGCTCGCCGTGATCGTATAGTGGTTAGTACTCTGCGTTGTGGCCGCAGCAACCTCGGTTCGAATCCGAGTCACGGCATTGCGGTGAGGCAATGTCACGGCAATTGGGACTCATTTTTTTTAGATTTGGCTTTATTTAAAGCAAATTTCTATTTTACATTATAAAATAGCATTTCATTAGCTTAATTTACTGACACTGCAATCAGGTGACTTAGAAAATATTTAGATTACGTTTTAAATATTGCATTATGAAGTGAAATCTGGTTATTTTAATTCACTTACACTATGTTCATTGCTTGATGGCCACCAAGGAAACGCTTCAGATATGTACATGTATTCTATAACAAGACCGGAGGGTTTAAAAACTCCAGCAGCAAACAGTAAAAACTATTCTATGAAAGACTTAAGGCTCGGATTATGCTTTGTTAAACTTTACTTCTTGAGCAGCTGTTCAAAATCACAAATAATAACAGTAACAAAGCAAAAACTACAAGTCCCACTTATTTAGAGTCTTTGGTTGTCCAAGATATTGTTGGTGCATGAAAAAACACGTGATAAAACTAGCCAATCCACATCCAAGTAGTCCCATAAACACTGTTGTTACTTTGAAACTGCCTCTTTTTTTTTGATGCTGGAGCAGTGAGATATGTGTACATTTATATTCGCTGATGGTTGATGCGTATGGTACATGTTTAACGCGCTTGTGCAGACAGGGACTAATTAGCGTGAGCACTGTATAGAAGTAGGTTGCGGAGCATAGCCGCATAGTTTATGTAGAATCTTGGTTCACCAGAACAGGCGACTGCAATCCTAGAGGCCGGCTGCCAGGGGGCACAATGTTCATGGTGTGTAATTGGTGCGCAAAAAACTCAAGTTCTGGCACTCCAGATCACACATCCCTGACCGCCATAAATCAACGGCAGCGAAAAGGAATAAGCAGTACGCTTGAAGATGAGTATGACAGACATGTTACGAGAGAGAGAACGAGCGGATCATGTATAACACGACTAGAGGTAGATCTAAGCTCTCCGTTTAAAGTGAAGGGTGCGCAAAGTGCCCCTGCTGGCCTTAAGAGCCTCAGCAGCTCCTTACAAGTGACGGGCGCAGTCACCAGTTAAACCTGGTGCTGGATGATCAGCGTATGAACTCACTGCAATATATATATATATTGGTATTTGACGGGAAGCAGGCCCAAGACTCCTGTATTGAAATATTCATATTTATACTACAGCCTCCCTTTTAATCTTAGCCATGAGTAGTTCCATCGATGAAGGGAAGGCTAACATCATCCAGAAGAGAATACACCCTGGCATCGGGCAAGTGTTGCAAAAGGTTCTAGGAGCCACTATGGGGCATGGATCCCAACATATAACTCTGATGGAGGATTGGCTAAAGTTCTCCCAGGGTATGGAAGAGCTCAAGGGGATACGAGAACATGGGAGGGAGAAATGGGGAAGACAATGAGCCTGCAGGGTACAAGAAGCCCAGAGCCCATGGGCACGCCACAGAAAAAGAAGAGTGGCAAGAGAAAGATGGTGAGATACAGAATAAGAACAGGCAGGTGGCGAGACAGATCATCCAGTAGCTCAGATTAGCAAGGGGATGACGACTGGCAAGATGATTACACGGAGGATGAGGTAGCTTCGATATCATTGTCAAGCGCGGAGCATAAGAAAGCGCCAAAGAAAAGAAATGTCACTGAGGAAGATGAAGTAGAGGGTGATGATTTTGGTCCAGAGGCCCTAATCCAACCTCGCTCTTCAGAATGAGAGCCACCAAAGAAAATAGTGGCATACCTCAAGATTTGCCTTGGGTCACCAATGGCGAAGGAGGTCAGAAACAGGCTAAGGGCAGAATGCCCTATAATGCGCTTTCCTGAGTGGATCGCTGACACCCCAGAGATCAATGACAAAATGGTCAGTTATGGGAAAGTATGAAAAGGACTTTAGAAAAGGTCTGGACAGGTCCTGGCGATCTTGCCAGGACAAGATATTTAACTATTAGAATAGAATGGTGTAGAGGTGAACTCCTTCGATTAATTAAAAACCTCAAGGGGTATTGGTAACAAAACAAAGAAATGGTTCAAGGGGAAAGTAAATTAAATGTAGGTGCTCTAGATTAGGATCTTGGCTACAAGATCACCTAAACATAAGAGTATATGGTCCCTCTAATGAAAGTGGGATAACATCCGGGCACACTGGCAAAAAAATGCCAATGAAGTTCCAATGATTAGTATATTTTTAATACATAAAATCACGCATTTCATATAACAATATATAAGATAGGTTGTTCATAAACAAAGTAACATTTTTTACACATTTCACATTTAAGCTTGTGTGTTATATTTCATTAACAAAAGTGACATTCGTTCTGAATGATGTATTTATAATTTCTTCAAAGGTAAGGGTAAAGGGTAAAAGATAAACTAAATCTTTGTTTCAAGAGGAAAGAAAACACTCAGATTTGGTGCATCTTTCACTGTCAATACGACACGTTTCGGGCATTCATGCCCTTCATCAGGTATTTCAATGTTCATGAATTCTGTAAAACAAATTCAAATGGTATCATCAATGTGTGTGTTCATTATAGTAATTTGTCCAACCAATGATGACAAAAACCATTAGGTCACTGACCTGTGTATTCCGGAGATTTCTCTTCTCCCATAGATTACTTCAGTTTGAAATCTGAATAAATCACTAGGTGCCCTGCACCAGAGTTGGTGGGCACTGGAGATAAAATAAGATGTACAAGCTAGATAGGGAAAACTCAATGTGAGTATATTTCATGCGTGGCCAGGCCTGGGACCATTCACTATGCAATAGCGTTGGGTCCCACGGTCTGGCCCCCAACTTTAGTATAGCTAGCACAATACTATTAAAAATATTGATATGTATGCTCACCTTTTGGGTGAAACAGGATTGAAGTGGTACCTTGATGTAAAATTGGCACATATAGCGATATGGTACCTCTGCCAGTCCTGTGGGGCAGAGATGTTATGAAATGTGATCAGGTGACTGCGTTTCACTGCATTTTTAAAGTCAAGTATCTCATCATTGATCTGTATCATTGTAATGTGCTTGATTCTAAGTGTGTTCTTCTAATTTTAAGCATTGTCAAAAAATGCTGGGAACCCGATGATAGTCAGTGTTCGGATGCTTATTATTAAAGTTAACCGTGGCCCTCTGATACTGTATGACGGGATGATTGTTTAGTGTATTCTCTGCAAGTTAGTAAATGAGAAACATGCTAATTGCGGTGAAACTGATGTGCAAGATGAATATCTTACTGTGTATCAATGACCGCGGTATACTGCGATGGTGCTGCAGTTATTCGTCTTCCGTATGCGAATGGTGCCTCGGTTGCTGTGGTAACCGGCACGCATTTGCTTTGGAGTTAATAAATCTACTGACACAGTGTTGCTTAAAAGTCGGGACGCCATGTTGGATAGGTATGCGGCATAATCACCACTGTGTATGTATGAAACAATATGAAACACTTGTGTATACGCGCGTTATAAATGCCATATATCTTATCATATCATATGATATGAAAGTTAAGTAACTGACAAACATCTGATTTGCAAATCACGGAAGAGTGATAATAAAGAATTATCTTGGATGAGTTTGTTCTGTGTAGACAGAGTGTGGCATGTACTCATTTGTGATTGCTGAATGCAAAAATTAAAAAAGTGAAGATTATTCATAAAAAGAAATTCTAAGGATTGCTCATGAGTAAATATTCCTAATTGTCAAACAGAAATCAAGAATTTGACATGTGATGGTAGTTCTTGCGGTAGAAAGGTGTAATTGAAGCTACAATTGATTTAATTATCATGATATTGTCAATGTAAAGATAACAATGAGTGTACTAGCTGACTAGTAAGGGATTACAGATAACAGCTGAGGTCCCAATCCATGCTCATCCCATGAGGAGACAAGGAGTCTAGACGATCAATCCAGTAAATCTCTCTCTGCAATAAAAGTCTGTTAAGGTTACTTCCTCTTCTTGGTGTACATACTTGTTCTAAAATAATGAACCTAATTTGAGCTATTGTATGTCTTTGTTGAATGAAATCTTGAGCTACAGATGATTTGTCTGATGCCATTCTGATATTTGATTTATGTTCTGACCAACAGGTTTTAGCCTTCATTGTTGCCAGACCAACATAATATAGTCCACAAGGACATCTGATGCCACATATTATATTTTTGGTGCCACATTTGGAAGTGTGATACAGCCTGATTGTGTGACCTTTGTGAGGGTGAGTGATGGTGTTCCCTTTAATCAAATTCTGACAATTGTTACAGTTGTGGCATGGAAGGGTACCTTTGTGATATTGATTTTTCTCCCTCTTGCAGGCAAAGTCCGCTTTGATAAGGTAATCTCTTGTAGACTTACCCTTGCTGTAAGCAAATAGTGGTGGATTTGGGAAAAGTTTAGCTAGTGCCGGATCCAAAAACAAGGTGTTCCAGTTTTTCTTGACGATTATTTGAATTTGAGTGCTCTGCTGTGTATATGTGGTCACATATACTAGATTCTCACCTGTGTCCCATGGTTTTGGTTTTAATGCGTCGGACCTATCGATGTTTCTGGCTTTTTCTGCACTAGTGTTGACTAATTCCTGATTGTATCTACGTTTTACAAATTTCTCTGAGTTCTTTCGCCTTAATGGGGTATTCACAGTTATCTGAAATAATCCATCTATATCGGAGAAATTGACTCAATGGTATACTCTCAATTTTTTTCTTTCGGATGGAAACTTGTTGCATAGCTGTTTCTATCTGTTGCTTTAGTAAATACAGTGGTTTGAAGTTTGCCAGATTTGGTATAAACTTCTACATCTAGGAATTCTATTGAGGTTTTACTGGTTTTGCTAGTAAACTTAATCCTTTGGGCCATTGAGTCCATAAACTCCAAAAATTCAGACAATTCTTCATGGGAGCCATCCCATATACCAAACAGGTCGTTGATGAATCTAAGCAAGAATTTTAAATGTTTTGTCCATCTATAATTGCAGAAAATGTGAGTTTCTGCTAAGTATGCCATGTAGGTATTCGCATAGTTCAAGGCCATGGCTGCTCCAACAGAGGTACCGGATATTTGGACAAAATATCTGTCCTCAAACATAAAATAAATGTTATTCAAAACTATTTTTAGTAGTTTTAAAATAAATAATTGATCAGCTTTGCAATTTTCCTTAGAAGTCAGACCCCCCTGATGATGTTCATATATAAACTTGACACATCCATGATGAATAAGATGTTAGTGTCTTCTTCAAAGGATATCCGTTATAATTTATTGAGAAAATTATTGGTATCCTTTATATATGTTTTAAATCCATGGATCAAAGCTTGTATTGCACGGTCAATGTATTGGGCCAAAGGTTGCAATAAACTGATGTTAGCAGCTGTTATCGGTCTCCCCAGCGGGTTAAATAGGCCTTTGTGAACATTTGGAAGGGTGTAAATTATGGGCATAGAAGGATGTAAGTTGGTTAAAAAGTTCTTGTTACGATGAGTGATTCATTCCTCATCTTCAGCCAGAACCATTTGTATGATCTTTCGTACTTCATCCGTTGGATCAGCAAACACTTCTAAATAGGTATTAGAATCTCAGAGTTGGTTTTCAATCTGTTTTGTAATAGCTAGTATTCATGAGTACCAATGCACCACCTTTATCTGCAGGTTTGATTACAAGCTCTGGATTCTTCCAAAGCCTGTCCAGTACCTGTAACACACGATGAATAATATTGGATCGAGTACGTTTCTTAAAGTTTAGTTTTTCAAAGTCCTTGATCACTTGCTTTTGGAATGCATCCAGTAAAGAATTCTGGATTGGCAGTATAAATGTGCTTTTAGGTTGCATTTCAAGGAATCTTGATTCATCATGGGAATTCGCAAATTCACACGACTCAAAACTGATTTTAAAATTAATTTTTCGTGTGAGTTTAAAGAAATTAATTTGTTCTTTCAGCAACGAGCTGCTGTAATGTGGCATGAATGAAATTCCCTTCTGTAAAGTAGTTTGTTCAAATTCAGTTAGTTTGTGACTAGAAATATTAATTACTGAATCTTTTTTGGAGGGAACATTGTGGGCCCGCTCACAAAGATCCTTCAGAGGGATCAGGAGGCCCGTGAGAAGAACGAGGCGATAGATCCGGTGGTGTTAACCGGATGGGCACAAAGAGCCATATGCATGTTGGGGAATGCCAAGAGCGCAATCACAACTAAAAGAACAAGATCACCTTTGGTACAAATAGACCCTAAACTTAGCAAGCTGGCAACCTCGTAGGCAGCAGCGGTAGCAAAAGAAAAACAGTTTGGGGACTCCTTCCTAAAGTACCTAACAAAATTTGCCAACTCGTATGCTGCCCTGGACAAGGTGCAGGCCTCCATGAAAAGAGTTCTTGGTAGACACATTTTACGGCGGGCTGGCAGATGCAAGGCCGCTCTGCCAGTTAATACCCATATACCAGGTCCTACAACGAAAGAGGACAATGGAGGTAACAAGAAGACCGGAAGCCAAACCCGTTCTTCCCCTCCCGGGGTAGAGGAAAGGGCAGAGGCTGGCGACATACGGACCGCAACAAAATAATGCAGGTGAGAGCGAGCTGACAGAAGCGCACACTAAGCATAGAACCTCCTGCCGTGGGCGGGAGATTAGCAAAGAATGTAGAATATTGGCAGACCATATCCAAAGATGCCTGGGTCTGGGACACGGTACATGGTTTTCACATAGATTTTTACTCACTACCAAGGCAGACAACATTTCCAAATCAACTATGCCTAAGCATAGAAGATCAGCAGTTGCTAGAATCAGAGCTTAGATGCTTAGAGCACAAAGCGACCATTGTACAGGTGACAGACTCCTTAGTAGGTTTCATAAGCAAAGTGTTCTTGGTAAAAGGGAAACACAAGATGAGACCAATTATCAACTTGAAGGAGTTAAACAACTTTGTGATCTACAGACATTGGAAAATTGAGGGGTACACCTAAGGGACATCTTACAGCAGGGAGATTGGCTGGCCAGAATGTACCTCAAGGATGCATACTTGACAGTTCCCATAGCAACAGAACATCAGAGATATCCGAGGTTCTTCTGGGTGCACACAACATGGGAATTCTCTTGCCTACCTTTCGGTTTAGCATCGGCACCATGGTGTTTCACCAAGCTGATGAAACCCGTAGTGACACACCTGAGAGAACAGGGCATCTGACTAATAATATACTTGGACGACATTTACATAATGTGTCAGAACAGGGTGTTACTCAAAATCCAAGTGAATACCACAATAGAATTACTCCCAACGACTGGGTTTTCTAATAAACTGGGGGAAGTCCAACGTACAGCCAGGACAGTCCATGGAATTCCTGGGCTTTGTGGTAGACGCGATCCAAGGATCACTAAGTGAACAACATCAAGAAACGGATCAGGCACACACTGACGAGGCGAGAGATGTAGTTACAGGACATTTCCAGACTGGATTGGCATCTCGATTACACAAGAAGCGAGAGTAGAGTTGGAATGGTGGCTCCAACACATGAATGAATGCAACGGGAGAGCTATATTTGGCTCATCCTCAGACTTAATAATAGAATCCGATTCCAGCAGATGGGGCTAGGGAGCCAGATGCAGGAACCTGTTGAAAGGCGGCAGATGGCCAGAGCAAGAAACATTGTTTCACATCATTTGCCTGGAGTTATTGGCAGGGTCCTTTGCAGTTAGAGGCTGGACTCAGGAGAATTCACAATGATCGTACTCTTGAAGATGGACAACATGTCCGCAGTCGGATATATAAACAGACTGGGCGGCATGAGGTCCAAGCTGTTGGCAGAGCTGGCAAAGGAGTTTTGGCACCTCTGTTTACAGAGATGAGTTTCAGTGACTCCAGAGTACCTACCAAGTAGCCAGAACGAGGTAGCCAAATGAAACTCCAGATTTCTCAGGGATGCCAACGATTGGAAGCTGCATGAAAAAGTGTTTCAGGAGTTGGTGACCGTGTCAGATCGACCTTTTTGCATTGAGGTTGAAGAACCAGTTACCTCGGTTTTTCAATTGGAGACCAGATCCGGAGGCGGAAGCAACAGATGCCTTCCTCCAATCCTGTGGGCAGACCACAGGTTACGCATCCCCTTCATTCTCATTGATCGCAAAAACGTTGGCTCAGGTGAGGAGGCAGAAGGCCTCTCTAATTCTGATCACTCCAGATACGAAGGGCCAAGACTGGTTTTCCAGTCTCCCGCAATTAGCCCACAACAACCTGGTTGCCTTACCAAGGCCCAAGTTCTTTGTGCGGGATCCCAGAGGACTCAGCCACCTGCTGGTGCGTGCAGGCAACTCAACCTGATTGCTTGGGCAATTTCAGGGGATCCTGGACTAGGATGTGCCTACTGAGCCAAGCTTAGTAAATTATCAAGAAATCCTGGGCCCCAGGGTCCATAGAGCATATAACTCTGCATGGGCTTGGCATAGTTGGTGTATGGAGAGTTAAGTACATCCCGATGGAACAGATGTAGTGCACATAGCCCATTTTTAGCACAAATGGCAGCGCAAGGGAAAGCATATAGGATCATTAACACTGCACGCTCTGAGAGCTCAGTGGGCAACCCTAAGAACGAAGATGTGTCGATAAGTGAACGCCCACTAATATGCAGACTTTTGGGAGGTATAAGAATGACTAGACCCAAGGAGAAGTACTCACAGTTGTGGGACGCAGACACAGTTTTGAAACTGTTTTCAACATGGCCTGATCATTCAGAATTATCTAGGAAGGCATTATTAGCTAAATTTACAATGCTTTTATGCCTTTTTTCATGTAAAAGAACTTCAGATGTCAGAGCTTTGGAGGTGACTATGAAGTCATTATGTCCGACTAGAGTCACTTTCTACATCACGAAACAACCAAAAACGGGTTTGAAGTCTGTGTCTTATGACGCTTTCCTGAATCAACCCAAACTATGTCCAGTTAGATGCTTAGTAGCCTTCGAAGATATCACAAAGGATGTAAGACCTGCGGGAGTCTCACAGTTATTCATAGCATTGTGTAGGCCATTTGGGGAGGTGACACCACAACTCTGGCGAGATGGTTAAAATGGGTGATGGTACAAGCTGGTATCAAGGTGCAGTGTAATGGCACTCACTCGGTGAGAGGAGCGATGGCCACAAAGGCTTGTAATGTAGGAGTCAAGTTGGAGGACATCATGAGATCAGCAGATTGGTCGAATGAGTCAACCTTTAAGACCTTTTATTTTAAACCGATTGAGAAAGTGGCAACATTGGTGGTAAGTAAACTTTGAACAAGCAGAAAGTAGCAACATTGGTGGTAAGTAAACTTTGAGAAAGCATCATCAGAGCCTCCAGTCTTGTCATAGAATTCAGATTTTCAACATATTCGTTCCAGGAAGTCATAATTCTATTAAAGACATGGAGGCGAAGGATCATCCCACCCTTGCAATCGTGATAGACAATAGCTTTATTGTGTCATAATATATTGTGATATGTTAATGTACTGATTTATTTCTAAATGCCTTTGTTGTGCAAGGAATGAGGATGCAATGCTACAAGCATAACTAAAATAGTTACAGATATGACATTATTCATCCCAAGCAATTTTATGTATACAAGGAAACAAAACTGCAGTAATGAACACAGACTTTCCATACATAAGGCAGGTACGGTTACAGGGTAGGGGTCAGGGAATGGGGACAGCAGGGCTAGATATTCAGACATGGGGTCCGGCCTCACAGAGTGGGAAGGGTCAGGGGAGATGGGCCATTAAATTGAATCCATGTACATTTTAGGTGGTCGGGATGTTCATGGCGGTTTATCATCTGATGGGTGGAGCATACTGAGGACAAGTGATTGCCAGGCTACAAAGGCTTCAGCTGGATCACCCTTGTGAGAGTTCAATGAACCAGCCGACGCCCTTGTTTAAGTTTCACACCAGGTTTTAAAGTCATACAGACATAATTTGAATTGGGGGCCTCTCAGGGACTTCAAAGACATAGTAATTCTTCTTTTTCCTGTCCATAAATCTAATAATATGTTTGTGTCTGACCTGTCTGGTGTATGTACCCAAGAGGCATGCCATCAGGGTCCAGTTCTGTCTCGAGACTCCAGCCCCTCTGCAAGCCTGTTCAACTCGGGACCAGAAAACCTGCATCTTTGTGCATTTCCAGGACATATGTATGAGATCCGCTTCGTCCTGGTGGCACCAGGGGCAAGCAGACCTGGTGTTTTTGTTAAATTTGGCAACTGTGCAAGGGGTCATATAGATGCGGTGAAGGACATTATCTGCAGCAGTCTGATCCTAGCATTCGTGTCAGTGAGTGCAACTACCACATCAGTTTCCCACCAGTCCCAGACCAGGTTTTCTAATGCTGGAGCCACTTAGTAGGCAACTGGATAGCCTGGTTAGAGGCCTCCAACCGTCCTCCAGTGAGTAGACAAGGGCCAGGAACGCTGATCAGGCCACCCATCCCACCTATGTTTTGCCACCTCCCTCACCTTCATATACCTGAGGAACTGTCCCTTGGGTAAGCCAAACTGTCGATTCAGGTCCGCCAGGCCCTTGAACTTGCAGTTATCATACATGTCCCCCCCAGGTGTATATGCCACATTCTTCCCAGAGTCTAGAGACGCCCAGGTCGTCTCTATTTGCACACACATCGGACACCATTGGTAAATTAGGGGAGTAGGTGTGGCTCGTCTTAAGCACCTTCCGAGTCATGGACCAAACTTGCCTACCACGAGCATGCTATTCGGCTCTTTAGCCCTTTAAATATTATTATTGATTATCCTTTTATTCCCTTTCTTTTCTATTTACCGTGGCCAGTTGCCAACATGGTCCGAAGTCTCATCCATGGCTGACTGCTAATAGTTGCCATAGTCGGAATTAACACCTACCATCTACTGCACGTAGACGATCGATAAATCAAAATGTTTATTCTTTTACAACAAGTTGGCGCTGATCTAATGTCCAACTAAATAATGCTGATCAGATCCTTTTTCTCTGTACTCTGTTTTATAAGACATCCAGAGCGCAATCACCAGGAGTCCGCCCATGGACTAAACCAGTTAACATTGATCGTGTTCACACCTTTACTCCAGCACTCATTTAGCTGGTAAGACCCAATTCTTCAAACAGATATATCTCTATTCCCTTCTTTGATTATACTATTAATTACAGTTAGGCTCTCTATATCGGCCACAGCTTATGCAGACTAACACGACTAGGTTACAGCCCATTGAGAAGAACTCCACCCACACCCCCATTCGCGAGTCTGAGTGCCCTGAAAATAACGCAAGGTTAGCAATCTATTCTATTCTTTTAAACCACTGGTCCCCTTTTGATGTACCAGACATTTTGAAACTCTTGTTTACCTTTAGTAGACCATAGGAATTTGAGGCTCAATCTCATACTAATGGGAATGGTGATGATCTAACCTCTAAACATGTACGCATTTTAGAGATAGCTGAATTTTGAAGAAATACACATGTAATAAATGTGGGTACCAGAGAGTTATAAAAATTTGTTTTCAAGCATAAAAGATTCTTTCTTAAGCTCAAAATATTCTTGTGACAATGTATTTGTACATTGGCATGTTATGTTAGCTTAAATTACAATGCTGCATATTTGAACTTTACTAAAAAATATTCTATATGTACTTTTTCTGTAGAATCACACATGCCCCTGATGAAGAGTAACTTTCACTCGAAATGCGTTGAGCCCTCTTTGCATCATCATCATGAATAAAAAGAAGATTCTTGGGATAAATAATTGCTATTTTGTCATTTTTGATTCATGTAATTTCAAACAAAAGACTACATATGTTACTGTGAATGTTTACTTGAGACCATGTAGATATGACTGTAACTACATCCTAAATTACTAGTCTGGTTATCCAGACAACGGATAGTGTGCAGGGGATGCGAGTTCCCTAATTGGGAACTTTTTTCTTTGTTCATATATTGAGTACAACCTAGATGTCAAGGTTGTCCTTCTCTCCTCTGCACCTCAAATTACACTTAATTTCACTATAAATACAAAACACTAACCTACATCTATATATAATACAAACAATTTACAGGGAGTGCATAGTGTTCAGATCACTTTGGTTTGAACCTTCTCCATATTGCCACTCTCAATTCTGGCTCAGCTGTCAAACACTCCTCTGACATCTGCCGCCTCCTGGAAGAACTTGACCTCGATGTCCTCGGTCTCACTGAGACATGGTTCACAGCCAGCTTCGTCACGAGCTTTGACACTCTCCTCCCTGATGGCTACAAGATCCTCTCTACGGCAAGATCCAACCATTCCGGAGGTGGTGTAGCCCTGATCTTCCTAGAGTGTATCCCTGCCTCTGTCATTCCTATGCAGGCCTACTCCTCTTTTGAATGCCTTGTCTGTAGGCTCTCTCTCTCTCTCCTGGCTACTCTCTTACCGTGGCTACTATCTACCTGGTCAGATGATCTCATTCCTCTCTGAGTGGGCGGACCTCTCCTCCCTCCTGGCCTCGACCACTCAACTCCTCCTTCTTGGAGACTTCAATATCCATCTGGATGCTTCCTGACCCTCATCTGGACTCTTTCACAACCTCTGCAACTCTCTCTCTCTCTTTCTATTCTCCCCTATGGCCCGACTCATTCTGCTGGTCACACCCTGGATGCTCTGATCTCTCCAGACCTCCCCCTTTCCATCCCTCTGACCACTACTCTCTCCTGGAGTTATCACTCTCTCCTTTCCTCCCATCTCTCCCTCACTACCCCTCAGGTCAAGCCAATTCCAATACTTCTACTTACCTTCTCGGTCATCTGATCCATGAAGCATGTGTCAGTTGAGGCCTTTGCTACCACTTTCTCTCCCCCTCCTCCACCTCAGGCTGACTCACATCCTGACACAGCCCTTTCCAAGCTCTACTCCTCTATCTCTGATATTCTTGATGTTCTTGCCCCTGTCATGACGATCCGCTTGAAGCCCAAAGCCAAGTGCAACTCTTGGTACGACTCTGACCTAGTTACCCTAAAACGCAAGTGTGTGTAGCTGAGAGGAAATGGTGGGCTTTGTGTGCATCCTCTGACAAACTGGCCTGCCGCCTGCCCCAAAGGCAATATCGGCGCCCATATCCAAGCTCGCGTCTCTGTGGCATCTAACAACTCAGCCAAACTCTTTCAAATCTGCAAGGATCTTGCCAACCCGGCTGCAGTCCCTACCTCTCCTGTCACGTCCAACAATTCTATCCAGACTATCTCGCTTTGTAACAGCTTCTTGTGTAAAATACTCCCCCCCCCCTATTTTCCACCGACACTTGTTCCAATATGACACACTTTAAATGTGCTACATTATGTTTGGCTTCCAGAAAATGCATAGATATTGGCGAATATAAGCCCCACCAGACGCCCAGACAGAAATCAACAACACTACCTCAAACCAGTAGCTCTACACTGACCATATGTCTGCATGTGAAAATAATTAAAGTACATGCATTGCTGCCAGAGCACGAGCTACAGAAACTAAAACTATCTATTTCTCTCTCTCTCTTCCTCTCGCCCTCTCTTGCTCATCTTCTTCTCCCCTCCCAATCTCCAACCCTCCCCGTTTTTTCCAATTTCTGCAGGTGCAACGATGATGGAGATGGCACCACTAAGAGATTCTTCAAATGTAGATAGTAGTAGAATTAGAATTAGTATTACTAGGGTCTACAGCTATGACTGTGGCCTCCCTTTTACAACGATTTTGTTAGCAAAATATATGTTTGTTTTGGGTATTTATAGGGGGTACCTTTAATCTGGGTTGGCCATCTAAAAGAAGGGGGGGGGTTAAATGAACCTGGAATGGGAATACACCCTTGAACATTGCACAACTAAATTTGAATGAAATAAAAATGTTCTCAAACGTTACTGCATCTCTCCTAAATGTAACTGCAATGCCACCCAGTGTCCCCAGTTCTATTTATATGTACCCTACAAAAGCTACAATTGACCCTACCTCCTTTTCTGATTTGAATGTGAGTATGTTAGCAGCAACAGCTGACGTTCTTATGATGTCAACAAATGATACAGGTTATAATAACAATAGTCTTTTAAATAGTAGCAGCTCCCAAACCGCAATATGCAATAGTATAATGTTCAAACTATTGATGCCAGGGATAAAACAAACTCTATATAAGGTTAACAATGCTAAAGAAACAATAACTGTAAGGAAAAGGTTCACATTGTGTAGTGACAGAATGAGAAGGCAAGCGTGCCAATGTAAATATGATGCATGTCATGGCTTAAGATTAGATGTAGTGGGAGACCTTCGCAACCCGAACACTCGAACAGTTGGTATTCCGACATGAGCGCGATGGGAAGGCGAACAACCAATGGGAGTTGCTACGTTTGCTCCTTAATACTGCATGCATTTGGGGCACCCAAGGTCTTAGTACCACAAGAAGTACCCATCATAGAAACACAATGGGCCTCCAACGTACCGGAAAACTACAAGTTCTGCTTGCGAGTGACCTTCCCACCCGCCACGACTGACCTGCCGGGTGTACCGGCACCTGCAAGCAGACCATGACGAATGCACCGGCACCATTCGGAATGGTACCGGTTCATCAGGCCTCCCCATTCCCATTGAGCACTATGGGGCTTGAATGGGAATGGGGAGCATTGTTTACCTGAGCTCGGGAATGGGCAAATACCGGGTCCGGCAGGGCCGTAATGACCCAGTAATTGCCCATTCCCCGACGCTGGTAAAAAAAACACTCCGGCGGCAGCCATGCCGGTTTTACCAGCACGGCTACTGCCGATGTCATAATGAGGCCCAATGTCTGATTCACCTTGCACTATGTCGAATCAAAGGCACTTTCCAGGCACGCAACATCCATCTAGAACTCATCCATCCTGATCCACAAAAGTGTTAAACGAGTTCCAGCAATCCTAGCTGTCTCAAAGAATCACATCAAGTGATCGAGGGAACAAGAAATGTCAATAACGAATGGCATGACGCAACATATGTTTGCAGGGCAGAAGGACTTCTGGGACTGTCTGAGAAAATTGCAATACTAGCGGAGCAGACATGCAAGCAAACATGGACAGAACATGTCACAAAGGTAACTTGGGTTGCGGTCCTCGAGAAACCAGTGAAGGTACACCCACAGAAATCATACAAACTTTGTTTTTTCAGCAAAGGGACAGTGGCTGTCGAGTCAAATGAACAATGCAATTGAACTTTTATGGCACCAGACCTCAAGAGAGGCACAGCTGCACTGATGGACTATTACTGGATCTGCGGGCAGCAAGCATACTTGCACCTCCCACCTTCTTGGAGGGGCTACTGCTGCATTCTGCCCCACTGGTCACGCAAGAAGAGCACTTAAAGGGGGGACTACTGCCCGAAGCTCCCACTGTTCCCCCACCCAAGATGTTCGATGAACAGAGCCACCATCAAGCCTTCACAGGCTCTTGAAAGAAAGCCCACTGACTGACTACCCAGAAGAAAAAGAGCATCAAATTACATTTCCAACGACTCGCCTGAGCTGCTGGCACAAATACCTGAAGAATAAAAGCTCTACAATTCAGCAGAGACAAATTTTGCATCCCTAGTACCCAGTATCCAGACAAGGGCCAATGCCAAGTGGCTCAAGATAGTTCGATGGGAATTAAATCAGCTGGCAAACGATACTAAAAACTATACTGAACAGGTGTTCAATATTATCAAGGTGGAATTAAGGGCACTAAGACACATGCCAATGCAAAACAGATAAATATTGAACACCCTAACAGCTATGGAGGGCGGTGTTTGCAAAAAGATCCGGAGTTCATGTTGCGCATTTGTACCTTCTGGAGACGCTGAAAACGTGACATTGTCCCACGTCATTGCTGTACAATACAAACTAAGGGTGAAAATGAAGAAAGAACATGGGGTCAAAGAAGAGGACTGGTTCACCCTGGCTGGGTCCCATCATGGCTTGGAACATTGGTGAAAATGATAGTCCCTATCATCGTGGTTATCCTAGTGATCTTTTGCATGTGCCAATTGGGACTCTGATGTTGTGCCAAAGCTGTGCCTAATAGTGCAATGATGATGATGACCATTGGGAATAATAAAGTACCTTGTTATACAAAAGAAGTAATAATCCAAACTGAGCAAAATGACGGTCCAGCGCACCACATAGTCCCCCACCCTATTGGTGATATAGTTGATAACTTGTACCACACAACCATTGTATCTCCCCCTGATCCTAAAAACTATAAAGAATTGTGGATAGATTTGGCGTGCAATGGGGGGTGTATATACATGACCTGCCTACCTGAACAGTATGCGCTGCATGAGGAGAGTTGGAGGCATGTCTGCAGAGCATGGATGCCAATAAAGGGAACATCAGCATGGGATGAAGCAGAAAGACGTGCAAATGAGCGGAATATTTGGGGGTAGAATGTGTTACTGTAGAAGTAATGAAAGGGGGAATGTTGGGATGGAAATGAGCCTATCCCACCCCACTGGGCGCTTCCAGGTAAGGCGAACACCATATGAGGTGATATAACATACGAGGGGGGGAGCGATCAAGCAATGTGTAGAAGCACTGTAGGTAGATGCGTCGCACTAGAAATGCATACCCCATGACCCCATTTTGTGTTAGGCCCAGAAGGGATAAGCTGCAGGCTTGCGCTGTTCACAGTCTTGGTTCACAAGGCATAATTTCTGCACAACATACTGGCTTCGCAAGAGCCCTGTTCCCACAGAAGTCTACTTTCCACTTGTTCCTCCAGTGTTGCAAATATTGAGTATCTTCTAAAGGAATGCAGCCTGCAAGAGCATGAGACAACACCAGGCTCCGCGCTTCGCCCATTCATCTCCACCAAACTGCCATGAGGCCTGTAGGGTATTTTGTGGAGATTTGGGGCCTGACGGTATTTTATTACCGCCGAAAAATAACTTAGCAATAATCACTCCTTGTATTCAGATTGGGCCATGTGCAACAATAATACAGTGGACATGCATTATTTCAGCACCCAGACATGCATATTTGGTATGCGTGGTTGGTATGCGTGGTTGGTAGTATTTTGGTGAGCATAATTCCCTTGTTTTATTTGTGGCCCCAATGTCCAGAATCCCTTATCTTTGCTTAGATTTTTCGTGTAATCACTAGAGAGACCTCAGACCTACATTTTAGGAATACCACATTTTCAGTGTTAGTGTTAGTGTGCCACCATGGGCGATCTCACTGACTTATTTACGACAGAGAGCTATAAGTGGTAATTTTGTGGTAATTTCCACTACCTTATATACGGTAGGGAACTATGTTCAGAGAGTCCCTCTTCCCGTTGGCTCATGTACCTCCAAAGAGCTATGCTACAAACAATCACTCTCAACTGTCCATACTGAATATGATCATGCACACATCTGTCTTAAAATGACAATTGCATTGTTTAAAAATCTCCCCTCATCATCAGCACTGTATTGGTAAATATAAAATACACCACCGTCTGCTTTCAAATATTTTTCTGTATTATAAAAGTTGCATTTAAACACGATCTCACTCTTTACAGAAATAAATAAAATAGCACAGTAACAGCATTGTCTGTGATACACTGAAAAATAGTGGCGGAGAACAGAACACAATTTGCAACATTAACATGTGATTAAGGCACCGGAATCTCCTTTCCTACTCTGACAGAATATTCTCGTACACACTCAGCTCCCACACTTATGTAATTACCTTATATGTTCAGCCCGAGTTTTCTTCAGCTGTTCTCTTTCTGAATGTGGCTCCCTTGAAGATTAACCCCAGTGAAAAGGAGCGCCTTTCCTTCTCAAACCGGGGTCATTGCCTGGAATTCTCAGCTTTTGCAGATAGGAATGCTCCAGCCAGGAAAAAGGTCCTTCTCCCAGCTCTGCCAAATCTTGACTGTCCTTCTCTCTCCTCAAACTCCCCCCAGCAAAACTCTGATCACTCCCTCTAGCATGATACTTGCTATGACGCTGCTCCAATCAGAATCAATCATGCCATCTCCTCCTTCTCTACACAATGGCTCATTTTTATAGTAATACTTTGTAACCAACTGATTTTCTGTTCTTTCGAGCTCTTTTGCTTCCTGTAGTTATCTGGACAGGGCAGCAGAGAAAACGAAGAAAAAAAAATGGATCTGCGTTTAAAAGTTCACTTTCAGAATAGGCCTATTTCTGCAGTGGAGACACATTTTTATTAGTGGATTATGTTAACTTTAGTTTCATTAGTCAGGTTAGTTATGAGTAATGTTAGTTATTAATTTTCAAATGTGTCTCTCGCACCATAGGCATTTCAGGTGAAAAAATAGTGTGCATTTTTGAATGTGCACGTGTGCTTTTAACTGTAAAAATAGATTTGCATCTTATATGTTAAAATCGTTTTTGACTGAATAGCCTGTCTTTCCTTGTTAATCTGGTAACACATATAGCAATGCACCATAGGCATTTGGTGCTGCATCAAAAAAAAAAATTGCTACCTGTGCAGTAGTGCTGTACTCTGTGCTGGTTGCTACCTGTGCAGTAGTGCTGTACTCTGTGCTGGTTGCTACCTGTGCAGTAGTGCTGTACTCTGTGCTGTAACACGGCAAATATCCTTACAGGCCTCTAAACCCACCCAGCCCAGCCAGAGCCAGCCCCACACCACTGACTCAACCCCACACCTTTGCATTCCCTGATAAAGCAAGCAACCCCCAGGTCACAACACAAATCAAGTGTCCACAGAGGATCTAAGTATGTGCAGCTGTATTTCTTTCCAGCATGAAAGCATTTCCCTTGTAACACGAGGTACAGGTAGGGATAAATTAATGATCAAAACCCAGGGTAGAGACCTTGAATGCAGGAACTGCTGTATCAATGAAGCCCTGAATGTGTGGGTCTGCATGACTGTATTTTATCCTCCCTTGCCCCTGGCACCATTTTCCTTAGCGCCCTGATGCCTGCCACAATGAGTTAATATTCAGGCTTAGCATGTCTAGTTTAGATAGGAACGATGTATTCATGTGTGGCTCGACCTTCACCGTGAGGATCCAGACCAATGGGAACAAACTAACCAATTAATACCTGGCATCCCCTATGGAGCAGGCTCATGTGTAGGGTGCCTCTAATCAGGGGCACCCATTTGTACTGTATATTGTGATGCATGGGGGTCTTTTAAGCCCCTGTTTGTAACTGGATAGACCAGAGTGCTCTCGAGCAGCAGAGTCCTTTGCTGATTTTTGTATTCTGTACAATTAAACCTTGTTATCTTCGCAACGCTATCTCCTGGCCTATTTCCCTAGTGGGTTGTCTTTATTCTGGAGTGTGCATAAAGAGGGACATGCCTTCACAATCTAATCCAGACAGAAGGCAACTTCTAACATTGAAAACCATCACCACCCAACCAGAGAGGGAGAGGAGCACACACTCCCACCTAAGACTGTGATTAACAACTAGAGAATGGTAGGAGGTGGAATCCAGAAGAACTCACAACCACATGAATCCCCCGGCTACAACCTACAATAATACCAGAGGACCCAATGCACCAAAAAGTGAGGCACAGCCAGAATATCACTCACCCCCTGTGTATGGCTGCCACTGATGCGTCATGGGACAGCAACCAGGTATGTACCCACATGAAGAAACTGGGAAGGACAGTAGACACTGCAAGAGGCCATGTTCACAAACCTGAAAATGAAATGGTGAAATCATAAAAAATCCAATACACAAGATAGCGGCTTCCCTCCCTGTGTATTTGCACCAATGATGTGTAAAGTGCTCTGTTGCTTCCGGAAGCTAGGTCCACACTTGCTACATAGGGAATGACAAAGTGATAGCGGTCTACTCATCTCCTATTCACTGAGACCTTAAGGCTGCTTGGAGGGGGTGTGAGGTCACAGCGCCGAAATCCTACAGGAGCAGACGAAATGTCCACCAGCCACCTAAACCAGTTCTCCCAACAGTAAAGTACAACAATTGCTGAGGAAACCAAACTGGGGGAAAGGGAAGTGGATAAAATAACAAAATGGTCAGGATTCCTCAAACTTCGGAATGTCTCCAGAATTCTGGAGAACCTAAATGAATACATCACAAGTTACACAATTCTTAAAAGGTACCTTAATTTAACACCTAATATTAGCTGTCCCCTCAGTCCCTTTGAATTACCTGACTGCCTTCACCCCAAGCCTGAAGGCAACTAAAACGAATTGAAGGTAGTTCTTGAAACTGCTGTGTTGCTCTGACTACTGCTGCAACTCTCTGCTGACTTAATGTAATGCTTTTCAGAAAACTTGACTTTAAAAGGCTTACAGAAAATACTTGCTGCCACCCTGTTTCTTACAGTTGCTTAATTCACTGCTGAATTCCTGTAGTGGGTGTCCTGCGGCATCTTACGAACATCAGAGAGGTGTATCCAATATCTCAGCCCCTTCACCTTTACTGCAAGAGAGGTGGAAAACACCACTTCATAGGGCCCATGGAACCTTGGGACGTTCCATTTCAGAACAAAACTTCTGACGTAGATCCATTCCCCGGGCAACAATGGCTGGGTGGGGGTGGTGTCTGCTAGTGGGGTAGTAGTATTCTCTCTGTCCTCCGTGTGGGGCAGCGTTGGGTTAGGTACTGTTTGAATTCTTCGCCCAGAATCGTAGCTGCTCTGTGAGCATCTGATGCTCTTCTTACTGGTCGCAGGTTTGTTTGTATGCGTGGCCACTTGGTGGTCCTTACTGGGCTGAGTGCGCAAATGGAACAGTGCCATGTGCAGACAGTACACCCAATTCCTTTTCAGGGTATTGCATAGTTTTGAAAGTCTTCTTTTAAGGAGGCTCTTGATTTTCACCACCGCCCTGTTTGCTTGTGGGTGGTAAATGCAGCACATACAATGTTTAATTCCCAACAGAATGGTCACCTCCTTGAAGAGTTCACTGAAAACATGTGTCCCATTATCTGATCGTAGGACATCACACACTCCCCAATGGGGGAAAACCTCTCTAACAAGAAATGTTGCACTTGGCATCTGGGTGGGCACCTGGGCGAGCCTCAACCCAACGGGAAAATGGACATGCCCCGACAATTAGATATCGTCCCCCGTTGCACTTTTCTGCCATGTCTGCATTGTGAATGTGCAGCTCATGTAAGGGACCCACAGGGCGGGCAAAGTCCCTCTCAGTGTTCTCAGTGTCATCCCTGTGCTAAACACTTGACACATTGTGCATTGGACAACCATCTTTGCCAGGTGCTCCTGTAAATTTGGGATAAACCAATATTCCTGAAGGTCAGCTGCAATATGTTGCTTAGAGCTGTAAGATGGAAAATGTAACCGTTCAAACACTGTGTATTGTAATTCCACGGGCATCACTATGCTTCCTGTGGCCTGCTGTCTCCACAAGAGATCCATGGGTGATTGGATGCACCCCCGTTTGAGCCATAGATCCTGCTCTTCTGCGAGTGCCTTATGCTGTAATTTGATCATTTGTGCTAAAGGGAGGGCTCTGTATGCATCTGTGCATTGCTCTGTGTTGGATGTGGCCACGAGATATTCTGCCGATGTAGGCATGGAGAGGTATGCTGCTTCCTTGGCTGCCACATCGGCGGCTGCATTCTCCAATGATATTTCATCCTTGTTGTGGGTGTGCGCTACGCATTTAAGGACCGTCACCACAGAGGGCTCTGCGAGGGCAGAGATCAATACAAAGGCATAAATTAGTTTAAAAAATGTATTAGCAAAGTTTGCTAATAAAAATGTTATTGATTAGCAAACAGACCCATTTGATTAGCATTGTTGTACTAATAGTGTTAATTTTACCAGAAGTTATTTGTATGTACAGAAGACATGAAATGAGCAACAATACAGCATTTTTGAGTACCGAGTCTCACACTAGTGAGAACATTTAGGATTGCAAATTCAGTTGGACTTGCAGGTTGTGTAACTTAGTTTACCTGTTTGACCTAACTGGCCAGCTGTCTCCTGCAGGTGCTAATATATAATGCTATCATCATTATAAATAAAGCAATGCAAGCTCAGGAGGCTAACTACAGTGTATGGTAGTGCAGTAGATCCATAAATGTACCAAATGGACTGAACTATTCATCACTACTTTGCATAAACATCTCGTTAGCTTTGTGTATTCATTATATGAGGAAAGAAAGTAGGAACCTATGCAGAGTGGATGGCGAAGCAAACAGAACTGGGCCAACTAGGTGGAATATTGTATTTTATGGGCATCAAGCTTTCAGGGTAGCTAGTATAAAGCAACAGAGTGATAAAATAGAGTGTCAAGGAGTATGGGATCAGCTCAAGGGTTGAGCACCAATTGCACAGATGAATGCAACCAGCAAGTTACAGAACTAGGTTTGCCATCAAAAGTGTTTGATCATGAACGTTTTCAAAAGTGTTTACTCGTCAATATGATGCATCTTCATCAACAAGATGGAATATAGTTGACACTGACATTTAGATACACTGACCTACATTTTACTGTAAAGCATGGAGATGATGCAGTGTCAATATTGTAACTATGCATTATGTAACAACCTATATTTTTAGGAATGGAATTGCACTAGTGCCTTTTAAAAAATATATATTATGTTAACACATACTGATCTTTCCCACAGAGGATATATAAAAGTATCACTAAAGGAATCATCCTGATTTACTTCTAGTTTGCAATTATTTGAAAAAGAAAAATGCAATTCTTGCCTAGCACTCCTGCACAGGCCTTTGGAGGAGATCATTAATGCTGCACTTTCTCTCCATTAGCACTTGAAGTGAACAGAGAAAAGAGTGGAGTGAGAACATGAGAGGAATGCAGGGCTAGCTGTGCTTTGATTGAACATGGCAACTTAAACAGCTAGCTTTGCTGCACAGTTGTCAATTTGATTAGCAAACCTACAGAATTGCATAGCAAATTGCTATGCGACACTGCTTATTTTATGCCTTGAATACATTAAGTAGGTCATTGCATTGCACTGGTGAGCCATCTGCTCTTCTAAACCCCCTCCTTCTCCAGCACAACAGACCTAAATGCACTGTGGTGGTGACCTAGGTAGAGTCTGAGTAGATGGTAACATAGCACCCTTTTGAGGCCTGCAGGGCTTCAATGATGTGACGGGTTCGGCTGCTTGTATGGAATAACATGACCATTGTTTTGTATTCTCCTCGCGCCACTGCCGCCCAACATGTTCATCTGTGTCATGGTGTCTGTGTCATGGTCAGTGGATGCTGACCCATCAATGAAAAGTACTTCTCCCTCCTCTAAGGGGCTGGATTTAACTATGGGGATATTGTCACACTCCCCTTCATATGATGCACAATCATGCTGTTGTATGTCCTCTGCCGTGCATGGCTTGGTAAGAAACATGGCAGGATTTACTCTTCTGCACAGTAGTACGTGGATATGGGGCTGGGCAATATTATTTCATATGCTGATGCTCTTTGTGTGGTGAGCATGGATTTGGACCGATCTAGCATAGCAAGGAGTGAGTGCTCGACATATAATGTTACTGAGCATCCCATGACAATTGTAGAATGTTTCTCAATGGTGAAGGCTGCGACAGCAAGGGCTTGTTCGCAAGCGAATTGCCCCTGCATGACAGAATCGAGCGTGTCGCTGTAGTATGTGAGTGGTTTGTGGCCCATTGAACTTTTTTGTGAGAGTACTGCTGTCATGAGTGTGCCATTTGAGTGAGAGAAAATGTAAAATTCCTGTGTGTAATCAGGGGTGGCGAGGACAGGAGCTGTTGAAATCACCTCTTTTAGGTAATTGAAACTGGTAATCATTTCTGCTGTCCATCGGATTATGTTGCCCTCTTTCTGGGCCTCCTTGGGGCCTTGTTGGAGCTGTCTCGTATATGCTGCATAGTCTAAGATCCATGCTCTACAATAGTTACAGAGCCCTAGGAACTTCTGCATGTCTTTCACTGTGAGTGGTTTGGGAGTGGCACAGACTGTAAATGCCCTGTCTGGAATAATCCTTTTTGAATCATTGGATATAAGTTGCCCTAAATAAAGCATTTCCAGTAATCAGTATTGGAGCTTTTTCTTATCCATTTTGTACCCCTCCTTTGCTAGCGACTGTAGTAAAGCAATAGAATCCCTTTGAAAGCTCTGTTCGCTGCAGACCAGTAGGTCATCTACGTATTGAATGATTGTGTTGGGCACCTGAATGTTCCCTAGATCTTCATGCAGTATCCTGTTGAAAATACTGGGGCTTTCTGTACAATGTCATTAAGAGGTCTTAAACCATGAATCATCCTCCAACTGCCATGTTGCTTTTTTAATCAGATATATAGCTGTGTTACATTGTGAGGTGGAGGGCACTATAATCCCTTGCTGTAACGGGGCCTGCAGTGTTTCCTGAATCCCTTCTTCTGCTTCTCTGGACAGGGGGTATTGTTTAACCCACGGGAGTATTGCTCCTGGTGGAGTGCTATCTTTATAGGTGTTACCTCTTTCAACATCCCTACATTGTGTGGGATTGTGGACCACAAATGCGAAGGGACCTAATGCAAATCACTCTCACTGAAGGGGGGGTGGTCCACTAACAACAGCCAAGAGGGGACTCTGCGCTTTCCTCTATTGCACCATTATGTGCCATCTTCAAAAATGTACATTGAAGTCAATACACAACACAGTGAGCCATTGGCACCCATGGGGGTCAGTTCCTAGCACTACAATCCTCTTAGCAGACACAAGCAAGCCTTCCAAATCTAATGGCAACATTGTGCCAGCAACCACTTCGGGATGCGCCACAGGTCAGAAAATGAAATCTGCAGGTACTCTCCATTCTAATATCTGGGGGACAGCTCAGGAGAGTACTCTAATACCATAAACAAACATGTCTGGGTTGACAGGGATGCCCCTCACTACCATCTCACTGGCCACAGCATGTATTACCAGCATTTCTCTGAGGGGGCACTTGTCAGGGGTGGGGCAGAGAATCCCCCTGTCTGTGAAGGATATAGTCATATTCAATTTGCTGAGCAGATCCCTACCTAGCAAGTTGACGGGGGAACTCTCAGAGCAGAGGAGTGGTGCTAGTACAACCTTCCCTCCCACCTTGAAGTCTAAATCTTTTGTGTATGGAACCGTTAAAACAGCCCAGGGAATCCCTTCGTGTTGAGAGTCTTTCATGATAGCGGGAGGTTTCCTTCACTAATGCACAACTTCTCTGCTCCTCAGTCCACCATGAAGATGAATTGCTTATTTTCTATCTCTGCCCCTGTTACATAGAATTCTCATAAATGTGCTAATTTCCCTTTCCCTTTGAGACCCTCAGCAACTTTGCTGGATTTCTAGGACTTTAATTTTCACCTGGAAAGAGTGTGAGCCTTTATTCCCACTCTTCATGTATTTTAATGTGTGTTTTACATTTGTTTTCTTTGTATATGGAGTTTTAGACAACTCCATAGGCATAATCTTTTTCTTGTGTGTCACACAGCACCCTCAGTGCAGTGGCACGGGGATGTCTTTTAGACTTCCCAAGGTTTAAATACCTTCTCTGGGACTGACTACTGCCTCCCAGTGAATGTAAAGTTAAATTGACTTTACTAGTCTTTTTAAATTGCTAGACCCAGCACACACTGCCTTACAGCAGACTGCTGGAGGGAATACCAAGTGTTCCCTATGCCTAGAAAACTAATGTAGCCCTCAAAAGCTACCCTCAGAATGGCTGGTAGCAGTGGTCTTACCATGATTTCCCCGACCGCAACCCGTTTAAACGCTCTGGTAGCTGAAATCCACCAGAGCCATGTTTTTCAATATGTCGTATGAGCCTCCTCTGTAAAAACAGGTTCTGATTGACTTTTTTCGTCATTTCTTTTTGGAAAGGTCCTTCCAGTGTTTGTCTCAGGTTTGGTCCCTTTATTCGTTGGCCTTTGGTGGGCTTCAGTGCTGAAGTCCCCCTTTGGCGCCTGATGTCTGGGGTGGACAGGATGTGAGGGAGGTGCCCGAAACTCCCTGTGCTTAGTCTCCTAGGAGACCTAAATGCACTCTGGCGTGATTGGTTGGCTGACTGTCCGGCAAGGACAGCCACCCTGCTGGGTGAGTGACAGCTAGGCTGGAATGAATGGGAGAAAACTGTTTAAAAGCAGGTATCTGGGACATGGAAGGCAAAGTCGACCACTGGAATGAAAGAAGGAGCTGAAGGAAGAAGACTGCTGCAACTCCTGGACCGTTGGTTTGCCTGGTGAAGCCCTGCTGCAGGTCCGATTTGACTGAAACTCCCTCGACAGAGAAGCCCTTCAATGACGGCTCCTTCCCTTGAGCTGGTGGGAACAACCAACTCACAAGCCACCTGGAAACCATCTCCATACTGGTCGAATTTTCCTCAGGGTGCTGTTGAAAACCGGAGAGTCAATGAGAAGGATATCAGATTGTGGACTTTAAGGCACTCACACCTTAAACCAATGTTTTGCCAAGCTTGTGGCTTCTTCCCTGTGTGGTGCAGGAAAGTCCTGACGTCCTCCCTCTTGTCCCCATGATTGAGGCTCAGGAACAGCGAGATCTGCAAGAACTGCCAGGAACAACTGCCTCAGATACAGCTTTCTTCATTCAAAAGGTACTGTACAATTGCGGTAGAGAAATACTCTTTGCCGCGGTGAAAGTTTGTGAAACTTTCCCAACTTTGGAGTCTTGTTCGCTCCTAACTCGACATATAACTCTTTTTCGTGCAAACTACTTCCAAGAACATTGGCAAAGACTTAACCGTTTACTACCAGAACTGTGCTATCCTATCAAGACACTGAACCATTGACTTTGGCCCAGGCCTATTGAATTGAATTGCCCTTGTAGTGAACTGAAACTATTTGCCCTGCTTATGAAATTAACTGTGTTTTGATTCTTATAACCTTTGTCTTTCTAACCCTTTTGAAAATTACTGAAGTGCCATATTGCTCCCACTTCAGGGGAGCCTAACTTTTTCAGAAACGTATTGGTTTAGTGCTATAGTGTATTTGGTGTGTGATATTGAGCTGTTTATTACTAGTGGAATGTTTTCTAACTAAATGTGTAAATAAATGTATATTATTTTACCAGGAAACCTTGAGTAAGTGTGTGTTTTAACCACTGTGATTGCAAGTCCTTTGTGTAACACCTTGTACTGCTCACATACCTCTTGAGATAAGTCTGGCTGCTCAGCCACTGCTACCACATAACTGTGTAGTACGGGCCTGTACCAAAGGTGAGATTGTGCTTACCCCTGTAGTCTTAATTGTGTATAGTGTTCCCAAAGGGTACGCCATGTAATTCTGCCTAAAACTGGTGGCAAGCGGTCAGGATAAAGTATAGTTGTTACATTTAGAATGCTGTTCTTACTTTTGTTCAAATAACCTTCACAAGGCTAAGTACCACTAGGAAAGCAATTGTTTTATCATGCCTGATATGGATAGCTACAGACAGGAGACCCTTGTCACTTTAACAGTTAATCAACTAAGAGATATGTGAAAAGGTAGGAACCTCACTGTAAAAGGCAAAAATAATGAATTGATAGAAAAATTGTTGGAATCTCTTAGTCTAAGAAATAGGTCTGCTGTACCTAATTCTGATGAAAATGTGGAAAATGATGATGAGGATGATAATGTTTCAGGGTCCAACTCAAATGTTATTGATGAGTTAGAAGAGACAGAAGAGTCTATAGATGTAGGCCCTACTGTACCTCGACCTGCTCTTAGGCCTCAACCTTTAGCCACAGGGACCCTACCAGGTCCAGTACTGAGTCCAGAGTGTGTCTCTCTTGAGAGGATGAGACTTGAGTTAGAATTCAAAAGTCTCCAAGCCCATACTGAAAGTAAACATCAGGAACCTAAACAAATGGAATTACAACAAGCTCTTGAAATTAAGAAATTGTCTCTTGAGAATGGTTCTCACCCAGATTCTTTTAGGTCTTCCAGTCCTAAGAAGCCTCGCATGCCCAAAGATGCAGTAAGTGTGTATGAGGTTAGGCTTGATATTTTGGATTGGTTGGCTGCTTTTGAGTATAACTATGGGATTCAGGAAGTCACAGGGAATCAGCTGATTCCTTGGCTTTTGTCTAGGCCACCCCAGGTTGCAACTGATGCTGTAATGGAGGTGGGGGAAATAGACAGAATGGAGTGTGAAAATGTGAAACTAGCTTTGAGAATACTCCTTCCCAGTATCTTAAGAGGTTTAGAACCCTCAAAAAGCATGATGGTACCCCTTGGGCTACCTGGGTGTGTGAATGTTTGTAAAACTTTGATGGTTGGGTTAAGGGTTACAGAGTTAACACTTATGAAGGTATGGGAAATCTGTTTAGGTTGGAGTCTATCTATGATGCCTGCTCTCCTGAGCAGAGACAGCACTTGGCTGACTCGAAGGAAATTGATCCAAAGAAGTTAGCCAAGGCTGCTGACTTGTGGGTTGCAACAGGGCTACTCACAAGGATTCTAGGACTACTCAGAAGAAGGATGAGGGAAAGCAGCACAAGAAAGATAACAAAGAGAATTCTAATACCTCCAATCCAAAAGAGGGCCACAAACATAAGAAGGGTAAGCCCCCTGGGAAACCGAATCAGGCTAGTGAAACCTCTGGTGCCAAACCAGAGGGAGGTCACACCAAACCCCCATTCATTAAGACATTTGGAAAATGTTATGCTTGTGGGTCAACTGACCATGTGAAAGGGGATCCCAGGTGTAAGGGTAAACATTCAGTGATACACACTGTCTCCTTGGCCTTCTCCCCAGAGAAAGAAGTACAAATGGCAAGTGGAAACTTTCACTTACTGGCTGAGGAACCCATGAACATATCTGCCAGTGTTTCTTTAGTGTCCCTGGGTCTGTGGGAACAACAGAACATAGATGCCTATAATTCCATTTCAGACAATACTAAAGAGTATTACATATACAGTATACTTGTTAATGGTCAGGAGACCCCTGCCATCAGAGACACTGGGGCCAGCATTACTGTCGTAGATTAATCTTTTTTTCAAGGTAGAGGGCGTTGCTAAGGCACCCAAATACCTCACTAAGCTTGCTGGAGGCCCTGACCAAATGCTTCCACAGTTACCAGCTCTCATCCAGTGCAATGACATGACTGTCAAGATGCCTGTTAATGTGCAGAGTGAAGTACCTGGGAGAGTCCTGTTGGGGAATGACTTAAAAACTCTTGGAGTTGTATCAAGCACCCCCAGGCCTCCCAGCAAAAGGAAACAGGCGCAGACAAGGAAGGCCAGAGAGAGTCTCTTAAGAGGCTCTGCAGGGAAAATTATAGAGTAAACTATAACCCCCAGTCCACAGGACTTACTGACTGCAATTTCTAAGAAAAAGGAGGAAAAGGCGGAACCTAAAACCTCAAGGAAGTAGAGGAAGAAGCCAACCAGCAATCCTGTGCTACCTACAAGGACATCCCAGAGAGGACTGTCCAAAGTCACACCTGTGACTCCTCCACCTGCTGAAGCTGAGTGTGAGGAACCACCCGGAGTGGTTGAATCAGCTGCTGAGGAAGCAGAGCTGGAAGAAGGCCTTGCCCCTATTGGAGATCTGGATCCTACAGACAATCCTGAGCTGCAGTCTTTACTGGCAGAAGGTGGAACCCATAGGGCAGACTTCAGCAGAGGTCAAAGGGAGTGTCCTACTCTTGAAGGTATGATGTGCCTAATGTATTTCGTACGAGATTAGGGATGTACCCTGAACAGGCCCTGGTGGACTATTTTGGTGGGGGTATCCAAAGGGTTGTTGATTGTAATTGTAATTCCCTCCCCGTCTGCTGCAGCATTCCCTTGAAACGTGTCCCCACCTCCCACATGACCAGCACTGCCCTGGCCTGCCACCGCTTGGTCGTTGTCCACCAATTCTCCCTCCTATCTGCCCTTGGGACCCAACTCGTCCTCGTTGCGGCCCCCCTTGGCACTGGGCCTCAAAAAGTGTTGATTTCCTCCCCACTGTCATTGTCCATTGTCTGCCCATACGGCTGCCATCCTCTTGTATTGCGACGGAAGCACACCCTTCCTCTCCCATCTGTTCTGGGGGCAGCACTGTCGATACCGCTGCTACCTTCACTAGTTTATTTTGAACGAGTTTCGCTTCCTCCGCCTGTCTCCTCTGAATAGTTTCTTTCTCGCACTCTCTGATCCTCCAACAATGGTGCACTATGATGCTTTGAATATCGGGCCATCCCTTTGCATCCACCCCAGCTATTTTATTGAGCGCCTTCTGCACCTCCTTGGGCAGTCCTATTTTCACAATAAAGTAAAGCAAGGACTTGGATTGATCCCGGGCGCTGTCCGTTTCCGCTCTCCACATCTCTTGAACCCTAAGAATGCACTGTGCAGCATCTTCCCCGTCCCCCATTGTGCATTGCATTATGGACTGTAAATCAAGGGTGCCCGGGAACATCTGCTGCAGTGAATCCCATACTCACGCCCTAATCTTATTGAATGACGCCCCATCATGGGCATCATTGCTCAATGTCAGTCCCGGGTATACCGCTTTAACCCACACTATCTCAGCCTGATCTCCCACTGCAGCTACCAACAAGTTCATAATGTTCCCTATGGCTAGAGGTACCCCTGCAGTGTGTTTCTCAAAGGCATACATTAATGTCCCCGTTCCTGCGGTGAGTTGGGGGAGGGCCTTGAGGAGATTGTTTTTGTCCATTTGCGCACAAGCAACATAATAGTGTCACCCTGTGCCCTTATCTATTAAGAGCATTTGTAATTTCGTCCTTCCTTTCCCACCCTTGACAACACTTTCCTTCTTCTTTGCCAATGCTATTCTACCAAACCTTTCCCTTAACCTTCCATCCCATAGGCTTTCCACTCTCGGTGTAATCGTGGGTGCCTGCTCTCCCCCTGTCCCGCCTCTGTGCCTTCTTCTGTATCATCAAAGTCTCTCCAATACTCCTCATCCCCCTCCGAGGACCCCACATTCTCATACCCCAGATTATCTGTTTCTTCCTTCTGCTCTACATGAACAGCTCTTATGGGTGCACTGCCAATCCTGAATAGCAAGTCACCCAACTTCCATTCATCCCGGACAGCTGTGGGGCCGTCCCTGGGGCCAACACCGTAACTTCTGTTGCCCATTTTGTTTCACAAGCTGCCATCAATCTTGCCAAATCAGTACGTGTGGTGGCCAATGCTACCTCAAGGTCTCTCGCGGTTATCCCTGTATGGGTGGACAACTCAGGGGGTGCAAAATACGGTGGGGGAGGGGCTGTGCTTGGACCGGCCACCATCATACCCCTGGACACATAGGTCACATTAGTGTAACCTTCTGTTGGCTGTGTGGCGAGCGGATAAATCCCCTTCTTCATCTCCCCACTCTTCCCAGTCTCCTCTGTACTCATTTTCTTACTATTGTCAGGTGTCATCCCGTTCTACTCAGGGTCCTCTGTTTCCTCAAACATTCTCCAGAGGTCCAATATTTCCCTTCTGTTCTGTAATGGTCTCCCATTATACCTTGCAGTTAAGTATGTGGGCATATGGTTCAAAGTGCACCTGTCAAAAGATCCCCACTCTGGCCAGGAGTGGATCATTCCTTCTCCTTTAGTCTCAGTCACCCATTGGCTGTGATACCTCTTGATTTTCTCACAGTACAGGGCCAGGGATTTACATATATGGTTTAGGGATGTGTCCATCCCCATGGCTATGCCCAGTCAGTATTGTGTGTCGGAAATGAACTTGTACAGTTGTCCCACAACTTGTCTGAAAAATACAATTTGTCAAATATTACTTTAGAACATTTGTACTATAATCGTGAATGTACTCTCAGTCAATACTGTCAAAATGTTCATAACAAAAGACATCAATTTCACCTTCCCCCCCCTCAATCTTTTCCCCTACAGCATCTTCATTCACTCCTTTCATGCTCCCCTGATGAGCTCACACACTTGCACCATACACGCCCCTCCTGGGCCTCCTCTGTAAATATAAAAAATACACCAACAAAATAAACTAAGATAACAAGCTAAATACTCTTCACAAGCTCTCTAAATATATGTATCTTAAAAAATATGAATGAAAATGGCCATAAAACCTCCCAATCACCAAGTCAAAGTATGCTTTCACTTTCATTAACCGCATGTTCACCCATTTCACACTGCTCTACATCCCCACCCGACCATTGTTATTCCTTGCAAGCTATACTCACGTGTTCACGTTTTTCTGAAAGCCTCCATTCACGGGAATCCACAACAGGCCTGGGCCTCTCTCTGGGGCTGTACCCAATTCAACGAGCAGGCAGGAGTTCTGGAAAGATGGCACCTGCAAGGTCAACTCAGCATACATGTTTTGGGACTGGTCACTGTAGGTGAGCAAGGCTCTTCCGGAAAGGCCGCCTGGATACCCCTGCAAGTACGGGAGCAATGGAATCATGTTGCAAGGGTCATCAAATGAAGGCAAGTCCCTCTTTACGCACACTCCAGAATAAAGACAACCACTGGGGAAATAGGCCAGGAGATAGCATTGCAAGGATAACAAGGTTTAATTGTACAGAATACAAAAAATCAGCAAAGGACTCTGCTTCTCGAGAGCGCTCTGTTATATCCAGTTACAAACAGGGGCTAAAAAAAACACATGCTTCACAATATACAGTAGACATGGGTGCCACTGATTGGGGGCACCCTACACATGAGCCTGCTCCATAGGGAATGCCAGGTAGTAATTGCTTAGTTTGTTCCCATCAGTATGGATCCACGTGGGTCTGCTGGGCTCATCCTCGCTGTGAAGGTCGGACCACACATTAATACATTGTTCCTATCTAAACTAGAAATGCTAAGCCTGAATATTAACTCATTGTGGCAGGCACCTGGGCGGCACGGGAAATGGTGCCAGGGGTAATGGGGGATAAAATACAGTCACGCTGATCCACACATTCAGGGCTTCATTGATACAGCAGTTCCTGCAGTCAAGGTCTCCACCCTGGGTTTTGATCTTTAATTTATTCCTCCCTGTACCTCGTGTTACAAAGGATACGTTTTCATGCTGCAAAGAAATACAGCTGTGCATGCTTAGATCCTCTGTGGACACTTGATTTGTGTTGGCACTTGCATGCCGAAAGGGAAACATAATTTCAAATCTTTTTTAAGCACCTTTTTCAGTAAAAGTCATCCTTTATGTCAAATAAAGCAATTTGAATCTATTGATTCCTGCGCATTAATTCCGCTATAGAACTTCAAAACCTCCTTACCATGCTATAGGTCCCTTATGGAAGACACAGAGATACAGAGAAAAGGGGTGGTCAGCGAAAAGGGCACCGAGTGAGACACACACACAAGAAAGTGTGACAGAACTGGATAAAAAGAAGATATGAGATATAACTGGGTAAACAGGGTGTGAGAGCAGGGGAGGAGGCACAGAATAATTGGAAAAAGGAGAATAGAAAGTAAGAGTAAGAACAAAGGGTGAAAAAGAATTAATGGAAAGAAGGCTGTGACACTAAATGAGGAAGAGAGAATGAGAGAGAATGAGAGGGAGAGAACAGGAGAGATTAGTGGAGGGGGTGGAATGTAGAAAAGAGTGTGAGACTGAACAGGAACTCATCGGGAAGTGAGAAGAGTTAGAGACAAGTGCAAAGGAAAGAGAAGGATAGAAGAGCAGAGAGAAACCCAGTATAATCGGAGACAATGGCATTTCCAATGAGAGGGAGAGAGAAATAGAGGGGAGCGTGGGTGGAGAGAAAGGCAGTGTGCGAGATGCATGAGAAAGGAGGGGTGAAAGAGGAAAGAAAGTTGGGAGTGAATATGAGAAGTGGCAGATGATGAGGTGAAGAGCAGGAGAAGGTGAAACAGGAAGAGATTACAGGCAGGATGGAAGCATAAATAAGATAGAACATCAGAGCAAAAGCAAAACAATCAGGGCTAGAAGTGAAAAAAGAGCAGAAACAGATCAAGCCCGGTCGACAGCCAAGAAACTGAATGAGAAGGGTGGGGGGGTGACAAATAAGAGGCAGAATAGAATTAGTGAAATATGCAGATGAGACAGCAGTGCAGACATAGCGAGAAAGAAAGTAAGGAAAACTGTAGCAAGAAGGGAGAAAAACAGACAAAATTTTAAGGGATGAGAAGGAAGAGAGTACAAAAGGATAGGTGGACTAAAGGCAACAGTGAAGACTGGTGCTAGGACAGCTGAGGAAGAAAGGTGATAGTACATGTGCAAGAGAGGAAACAAGAGAAAGAACGGACAAGCAGATAGTGTCAAGAATAGGAGATCGTGGAATGACGGAGGGTAGCCCAGAATAATAGAAAACAAGCCAGTAGCAATGAAAATTCTAAACAAAAAGTACAATATAATGATGTTGGGGAGTAAGATGGTGAGCCACGTAGTGTACATTTCATCAATATCGTCCCATACTTTGATCATGACAGGTTAGGAGGTATGCCAATACTCAATTCCCCATCCTTCTGGGATGTGAAGCTTTTGCCGCAACCCTTACACCAAACAAAAAAAATCCCTCTACTAACTTTATTTTAATCAGGCAGAGCGGTTATTCGTCAAGACCTATTTGACTTTACCAGAATCACATTACAAATGAGCTGCTTTCCCTCTTCTTAAAGACTAGATATTTTGAAAGGCATGAATTAGAGATTGTGGGCAATTTGCTTCTTGGCATGTTACCTACTCCCAGCAACCACCTCTGACCATGGGTAGGTGGTCTCTCTAAAGTTGTGTTTCCTCCATCCCTTCCAGTGACCTCGATGATAAGGGCACGGGGCACGACTTTACTATTTTATTCCTGTAGGTGTGTGATCCTGTGCAAATATAGAGGACTCACCTGAGCAGGATAAACATTAATTTCCACTTCTATTACTCCCATTCACGAGTTGCATGGGCCATCTGGAGTACTGCCCCACAGAAGAATGTGTGAAATTCTTTGCTATGCCCTGTTGATGTGCATCCAGGTTACTAACCTGAATTGTTTGCGTGTTTGCCAAAGATGTGCTTTTAGAAGTCGCATTCAGACGAGAAATGAAAGTAGACACATTTTCCTGAAAATAAAATGCAATTTTAATGAATGTATTGTGTTCTAGCATTCTATGGGCCTCATTACAAGCATGCGGGTCCATGGTAAGAGCGGTGCCGGTAAGCCTACCGGCACCGTTGTTACCAGACCGGCACACTATGAGTCTGTGTGTGGCTGCCGTCCCGCCCACCAGGTCTGACCTGGCGGGCGGAACGGTAGCCGCTCGCAGACTTTCACGGAGGCACCAGCACCGTTATTTACGGTGCCTCCGTGTTCCCCAGTCCCATTGAGTCCTTTGGGACTCAAATGGGAATGGGGAATACCATTTTTCCGGCGCCTGACTTCCCGGACCGAGAATCCCCTGCTGTTACTAGCAAGCTAGGCACTGGAAAAATGCACCTGGCCTGGCAACTTTATGTGGATGGTGGATGGCCTTAGCTTAGAGCAGATGTCTTCAAAACGGTGGGGCACACACCCGCAGGAGGGCATGGCCGCATCACAGGGGGGGGGCAAACTGGAGCATGAAACTGTCTCAGGCACCAATGAAGAAGAGGCCTGCAGTTGCAAATGGATATTAATTCCTTTAGTCACAGTCTGTTTGAATAGTACCCAAGGGGAGGGGTTGTTAAAATGTAAGCAAATTGTGATATTTAAAGAATATTTATTCAGCAACAATGGTCAAAATGACTAAATGCATAGTGAAGTAACTCATCCAACTGGCCCACATTGACCAATAAAATTGCCCATTTTGACTGGCCCACACTAGCATTTTGCATTTCTGGTATGGACATTGCCCTATAAGCCCCTCATCCATTATGGAGGAGCCGAGGAGCCAGCCCCGTGAAACACTGAGCATTCCCCCGGCTACTTTTTCCAGCTGAGGGAGTGCTCCTGGGCTGGCTGAACTGTCAAAGAGAAACACTGTTTCCCTTTGATAGTTCAGTTCAGTTCCCCAGCCGTACATGCTTACTGACCCATGCAATGCTGGGGGCGTTTTGCTTCACCACCCTTGCATATCTCATTGGAAATGCTGGCTGGGGCACTGCATGTCTCTATGTGCGAGGGGGAGCTCCTGCGCCCCTTCGTACATATGGACAGAGCAGCCTGGAGCAAGCCATTTCAGCACCCACACACAGGACCCTGCAGAGGGTATGTTTATGTTAATTTATTTTTTATTTAAATATATATATATATGGATGCGTGTATGCTTGTGTTATGAATGAGTGTATGGTGATGGACGCTTGTGTGAATGACAGAGTGATTGCTGTGTGAATGTGTGTGTGTTTGTTTTGGTCTGTTGAGCTGATTTTGGAGACTGAGGCTAGAGGGGAGAAGGAGGGTTGTACACGAAAGGCATTTAATGCCTTTCTTGCACAATCCCTCTACCCACCTACCAAAATCAGCTCTCCTTCTGAGGCACTGTGGAGCCCAGGGGACAGGGATGGTATTTGTTTTACTGGATATCTATCATAGATGTTTAGTCTAAAATATCATGCTTTCCTCCATGGCATATTGATTTTGTTAGGCCCTGTGGGCCCATGGGACAGCGATGGTATCTTTTTACTGGACATCTATCATAGATGTCCAGTAAAAAATGTCAAGCCTACCCCCTGGGCCTCCCAGCATCTGTTTGGCTTTTTACCCATTTTTTTTAAAGTATGCTCTAAAATGCAACATTTTAACCCATTATTTTTTTTTTTTAAAAAGTAATGGGGGAAACCCCCAAATGCCCTTGAATGGTTCAGGCTGCTCTCGGTCGCTATGCCATTTTGGGGGGAAATATTGATGCCTCTGCACTTAAAAAAATAACCAGCCGCCACTGACCCTCAGACTTTGTTGGGAACGGGGAGGGGGGAGCACAGGGACTGCGGTAGGAGCAGGATGGGCTGCAGCCATGGGATAGTGATGGGAGCAGGGTGGGGAGAGCCCAGTGTCTGTGATGAGGTGGGGAGGACCCAGGGACTGGGTAGGAGTTGGAGGAGGGAGCCCAGCGACTGTAATGGGAGTTGGTGGGGAGCCCAGAGACTATACTGGCAGTAGGGTGCGGTGACGGCACACAATAGTTCATGGTCATTTGTACACACTGTCCAGTTTGCATTTTACTGCCCCAATTTTGCTCAAGGGGCCTAGGCAGGGTGACCAGACGTCCCGGTTTTGCTGGGACTATCCCGTATTAGGCATAGCTCTCAACCATTTGTGTCACAAAGGCGGGTGAAATCACCCAATTTTGTTTTTGGCGGGTGAGACGCCCATTGGAATGAATGGGCCTGCAGGAGGCTTGGCGGGTGAGTCAGCCCTTTACAAGGCGGGTGACACCCGCCAAAAGCGGGTGAGTTGAGAGCTATGTATTTGGTGCTCTGTCCCCTTTTCTCAAGATTATGTTCTCATTGGAAACTGCAGTGGTGCCGTTTTTTTGTAGTAGGTCTTCATAGCTGGCAGGCAGGAATGCACAATCTCGCACAGAAGAAATGCTGCATTTTACAACTTAAGATAGTGTTTGTTTATGATAAATTAATTATTATATGTGTTTCTATGAACAGTAATACTTATACCCCCTTCTCATCCAAACTCCACTTTAGTGTGGTGCCTTGACAGCCACTTTCAAGAGATATTCCTACTTTTATGTTTGTTGCCCTGTCCTGTTTTTTTTTACTCTTTAAATCTGGTCACCCTGGACCCAGGCCAAAAAGGTTTGAAGACCATTGGCTTAGAGTGACTTGTGAGGAGGAAGAGTAGCACAAGGTGTAATGAAGATTTCCGGTAATCAGGGCATTTTCTTTCACTTAACCCCCAATTCCCTCTTTTAACGAGAACTTTATAGGATTTCCTTTAAATGCGATGCTGGTTGATATTTTGATATGTACGCAAATGAACAGCGTTTCGAATATCCGGTGTAGGCGGTAGGACCCTTCTGCTTACTAACGTGAAGAGTATACACAGAACGAGGAAACAAATGTTTCAACCAAAACGGAATTGATAGCTCTCGCTGTGTCCGTTGATCGCACTACAGCGCCATCTTGCGACAGGTGAAGCTGGTGATCCTAATGCAGAACACACTCGTAATTCCGTTGCAGCAGACTCGTAAAAACGTATCCACGGAAGAAATGGAGCATGAATCGCAACTTGTTTTTTCAATATGGCAACGTGTTTTGGTGCCACTATTTTATAGATTAAAAAAATAAAAGAAAAACTTGAGCGCCCGAACAGGGACTTGAACCCTGGACCCTCAGATTAAAAGTCTGATGCTCTACCGACTGAGCTATCCGGGCTCATAAATCTACGACGGTTCATTGTGGCTTACATGTGGTGTTAAATCATGTGTGCGTCAGAGATGCAAAATGAAATTGCACATCCTGTAATATCTAATAATTTCCTGATTTCAACTAGTATGTCCTATTATAATGATTGCCATATGTCTAAGTTTCCTGAGAATTAGCTGAGTAGGTGTGTAAAAAGCGATCCAAAGTTAACTTTAATGTCTGTAGTTCAGAGCCATTCATATGGAAGCTTCTATTAGATTTTCACATTACAATAGATTTTTCATGCCACGGAAAAACAGTGGACTATGTTTGTTCTGTTACTCTAACAAACGAATACTGTCTTGTGTTAAATTACAAATTAGCAGGGTTTGCGCAATCCTAATGTCAGAGACACCAGACCCAATGAGTTTTAAGAATAATTGCCAGCAGCCAGAAATGCAATAGAGATGGGAGAGCCCGAAAATCTAAAGGCAGAGCCAAGCTAGCAGCAGCCATATGGTCTGCCTTAGGCCGAGAAGCCAAGCCGAGATCTTCCAGAACGGGTCTCGTTGGATAGGGATGGCATGCATCCCTTTATAGGCCTGAGGATACTGTCCTGTTTCCCCACCTGAACAACACAAGATGCATAGCTGGTGTCCTTCCTCCCCAACACCAAAACACAAAAGCCATTTCAGGCATCTCCTCTCCACAAGACCTATACCAGGGGCCAGATTAAAGAAACTTTGCACGGTATTAGCACTAGGGCAAAGTTTGCCCAATTTTTAAAAGCACTTGGACATATTTGAAAACCTTTACACCATGACAGGTGCAGTTTGGCATGGTAAAAGCACCAGGGCAAAAATTGCCCTAATGAAAAAAAAGATACATTTTCTATGCATCTTTGCATCAGGCAAAGTTTGCCCTATTGCTAATACCATTCCATATTAGCACTAGGGCAAACTTTGCCCTGTTGCAAAAATGCATTGATAATGTACCTTTTGTGCACACGGGCAGATGTTGCGCTTGTGCTTATAACATGCCAAACTGCACTTGTCACAGCGCAAAGGTTTTCTAATATGTCCTATTGTTTTGAAAAATAGGGCAAACTTTGCACTAGTGCTCATACCATGCAGGCTTACACTTACACTAGTGCAAAACATTTCTGTAATCTGGCCTCTGGTGTCCCAGTTCGGGCGGATAGGGCGGGCTCGGGTGCAATTATTTTTCCAGGATCCCACACTTTAGTTAATAGGTGATGCTGGGATTTGATCCCACTTAGCAGGTTAGACTCTTGTCCACATATCTTCTCAGCTACTGATGATAAAGTTATGTGGAAATGCAGGAATTTAAATAGCTAAAATAATACTCTGAAGTCCCATTCAGGGAATATCTGTGAAATACAGCGTGGGGGATGCACATTTACGCAACCACTCGGTGTCTGACACAAATGACAAGTGACAAATGTGTAAATACTGCACCTAACATATGGGGGTTCTGTGTCATCCCTAAGTGCAGGTTCCCCCTACTTATGGAATTTGTATCTGATACTGATGTATATCCGAATATCATGTACTTATAAGAAATACTGCATTCACATATTGTCAACGATTGATTGACTGAAATGCCTTTAATTTTGCCACAATTGGGACTTTGAACCGAAGTGCACAGGTACAAACTGATCTGTGACAGGGGTCCCCTGGGACTTGCAACATAGTTGACTGTGCCAAAGAGATCCTGATTGTGACAAGATGTGAGGCGAGAATAGCCTGAGCTTTTTTTAATTTTGATTTAATAATGATACTGGTAATTCTGCCCCTGAATGAGTGCTTTGCTGATCAAACTCCCTTTCAGAAATGCTTGCTGCTAAAAAGCACAGTGTACACATGTGACCCTGATAGGGACAGTCTCCCGGCAACACCCAGAAACTGATTTGAAGTGGCAATAGGGCAAGCCAAAGGTCACATGTGCATTCCTGAATACAGAACAAATGAATCAATTAGAGTGCTCACACTCAAAACACATGAAAAAGGGGGAGGACCACCCGGCTCGGCGTACCTAACCCTAAGGAATAACACCCTAACCCTGGTGGGGGTGCCTGTCCCTGGGTAGCGCGTGGTGTATCGCCTACTGAAAAGATATAGAGGAGAGTACTGTTCCTCAGCCTTCTACACTAGTGGCATTGTCTGTAGACAGACACAGGTCGTCCAACAGAAACGTCTAAAACAGTGGTAAACTCCAGAAGGTTGATCAGCGTGCAACAAGGCTGTGGATTAGATCTTGAGGCTGCTTGATCTTGAACGTGGGTACAACCTGCGAATCAGGTCAACTGCTTACGTTCCATCCAAAATGTGCAACTTTAATAGTACCCGTAGGTCACTGTGGTTGGAGTATGTAACAGTACTGCTGGAGAGACCAATGGTGGGTGAGGTAAAATAACAGCCAGGAGGCTGGAGGGCTAAAAATTGGCTCTTATAAGAATGTATAGCTCACTCTGTGGTAATGAGTGTGCTACAGTGAATGATTTTTAGAAGATAGTCTCTTTTGTTGGTGTAGAAGAGATCAAAAGTGGGTCATGAGAGCCCTCATGAACGAAAGGGGTCGACCGGTTTCAATGGCGTAGGAGATTCAAGCCATCTTCTTCAGGACCGTGATTTGGAATGCAAACAGGTTTGCCAAATGTTCAGATAGATGCTGAACAAGGAGAGAAATTGTGGTGTCTCCTGGGGGGAGACAGAAGAGGGGGGGGGGAGAAAAGGAGGAAAACAATCAATGAGGCGGAAAAAGCAAAGGGGGGAAGTAGCAACAAGAGATTGATGCAAACATTGGGGTGGTGCTTAATCATGCATTGAGTGGAGCATGTAGGAGCAAGACCTAAAATGGTCAAAGTTTACAGGAGATGTGGGGGTGCCTGGGCACCTGTGAAGGGACTCATCGCCAAAGGATGAGGGAAGGGGAAGGGGAGGGGGTGCCAGACAAAGTCTCTAAAGGTGACTGGTGAGCTACTACCGGGGGTGAGAGGCAAACGTGCACACAAATGGATGGGAAATGTGCACTTCAGGGCAGTTATAGTGAGCCCCTATCTCGTGAACAAAATGGGGGTAGCGGGGACAAACTGCTCCCAACCAGGTGCAAGTTGAGTGCCTGAGTGGTGGGGAGGCAGGCTGAACATACCTCTGAGCCAGCATACTAGCTGGGAGGCGAACGGTGAATAAAGGTTGCTCAGAGCACCGGGCTGATGTGGGAGAAACAAACACCTACAAAGCAGGTAAAATGTACCTGTGGAAGCAAACAAACCAATATCAGGTATGTAAGTTTGGCTGCAGAACACATGGCAGAGGTAACATTGCGATTAAACCATGGTGCCTGGGTGTGGTCCATACCTGTAAGGGGGCAGCTGCTCGCCTCCGTGGTGTCTGTGAGCTGTATCACGCTGTACAGCTCGAGACTGGCGGTTTCTAATGTAAAAAGGCCCATCGCCTGTAAAAAAGAGCGAGCAACGCGCTCACGCTGGCGTCGGCGTGACGCGGCTGGCTCCGTGTGTGCCTCGAGCGTTGGGAGGCAGCGAAAGAAGCCCGAGCGCCTCTAAAAACAATGGCAGAGCGCGCTCGAGCTCAAAAGGGGTCAGGCACTGGAGCGTGGACTCCGTGAGTACTGCACAGGGCCTGGTCCCGTATAAAGGAGACAGGGTCTGGAGGGAAAGAGTGCAAAGGGGGAGGAGGGGAAAGGGGGGCAAGGGGGGTGAAAGAGGGGGGGGGATAAAAAACTGACAAACGGCGGAGCTGGAGAAAAATAAATAAAGTGGATGATTGATCCCAAAAGCAGTGGTTAAAAAATGGACAGCATGGGGGGATCGGGACCAATTGTTAAGGAAATGGAACAATTGAGGGGATCATGGACAACCTCATGGATAAGGTGTCCAGAGGGGTCAAGGCACTTGGCTGAACGGAAAACCAGAAAAACAGGGACTGGGGGGCACTTCAGGTGTAGTTAGAGGTGTTAATTCAGGACAACACTGCTAGTTCATGCCACTGGATTTGTTCATTCAAACCTTCTGGGTAGGTGTTGAGTCTATAAATCCACATCTGTTCTTTTTTGAACAGCATATTGTGGTAATTACCGCCTCTGCGGGGCGGTGTGACTTTCTCTATGATAGTCCACTTGAACTGATCCGCAGTGTGTCCTTTAGATAAAAAAATGGGACACCAAGGGTGCGGTGAGTTTGTGCGTTCTTATGCATGATTTGTGTTCGGTCATGCGGGTTCGAACTGGACTATTGGTCATGCCAATGTACCTCAAGGTGCACGGGCAAGTTATCATGTAAATGACGCCCTTGGTGTTGCAATTGGTGAATGTGTTCTGTATCCATGGCGTTTTCCAACCGATCTCTATCTGTGTGGTTCTAGAGGTCTGGGCGCACATGGAGCAGTTGCCACAGGGCGCATGCCCCTTGATGGGTGGGATATTCCAAAGGGTCCCCTGCGTGGGCTCATCCCTGGGTGTGCTAGGTATGAGGATTGTAACAACCTTATCTCTCATGTTGCAACGTCTCTTGAGGGCGAAACGTGGGAGAGAGATGGTGGAGGTGCCTGTGTTGAGAAACGGCCAAAGTCTTTTAACTTCCCGTTTGATTTTATTGAGAAGGGGTGAAAAAATGAACACCGCTGTGAAGGTGTTCGACTCACTTGGTTTGGTATGCGGTTGTAAAGTAATGGAACATGGAATGTTCCTTGCTCTTTTACAGGTGTCCTTGATAATCCTCCTAGGGTAACCTCTCTCGGTGAGTTGCGTTTCAAGTTGTTTGGATTGTCTAGTATAGTCCGTAGTCTGTGAGCACAGCCTCCGATAGCGTAAGAACTGTCCAAAGGGGAGATTATCTCTGAGTGCCTTGGGGTGGTAGCTTGAGTAACAAAGCAAGGAATTTCTGTCTGTGGTTTTCTTGTAAACGCTCGAGGAGAGGTGCCCGCTGGCTGCTGAGATGGCAAGGTCGAGGAAGTGAGTGTTGGATCTATGTCTCTCCATGGTGACCTTGAGATGGGGATTGAGGGAGTTAAGCCAGGTGTGAAAAGCCTCTATCTCATGTTCTGAGCCTCTAAATATCACGAAAATATCATCAATATATCGCCGCCATACAGTTAAATGGGCGAGATATGGATTATTCTCGGGATAGATGTGTTGGCGTTCGAACAAATCCACATATAGATTAGCGAGGCTAATGCACCATTGATTAAATTACATGAGGGTCAAGGATACGACTTTCATTTGTTAAACAAATGAATTGATTCAACACATCCCTGCCTATCCAATTACCTCTACTTCTCCTTTATTTAAAATAGATATCACACCCTTTATGCAATAGACATGTCTGAATGTCAATAGCATTCTGCAAACTCAATTTCAACCAACTACTGGAACTTCATGTATGTAGATGGCTTGTAGAAAAGAAAAAAGAAAATGTATATTCAACTTAAAGGCTAGGTTCACTTCAGTGATATCTCTATTTAAAGGAATAGGGCGCTGTCACATTTTACTATCCCGATCGTTCGGGCAAGTCGTTATAAGCATACAGTGATCGATCGTAAAAATGTTTCCGATGCATTTTACCTTAGTTTTCCTCACTTTTACACATACGAAAACAATGTGTTGGGCGCGGCCACCTAGTGCTAATCTTACCCGTGGATCGATCGCCCTAAGTTCAACTGCGCTAGTGACAAATCAAAATACCCGCCCTGAAGCTGACATCACTTGTCCCAATGATCTGCTCCACCTATTTTCATTACGTTCATGGCCAGCATAGCCCAATGTGCCACGTCATCACCCACGCCTGCAGAAACAGGAAGATAAACACAGGATAATCACAGACATCCTCACACAGAGCGTACCTTCTCTGTCTTGCCCTAAATAGCATTTGTGTATACAATATTTCAATAATACATCAACAATAGTCTGCCATGTCTCAAGTGCTTTTATTTTTCAAAGAATGTTCACAAGATAATATAAACTCCAGGAAACTAACGATTTTTTAATTTTGGCAGGTAAGTTAGAGCTGAACTCTATCGCATGACTCTCGAGCTACGCAGATTACGATGACCCCTCAATGTCCTTGTGTGTCCTTGTCTTGCCATATGGCACAACAGCAAAACAATTCAATGACCACCTTTGGTGCTCTGTTTGGGAGAAGACTTTTATTTTTTGCACTTTCAAAGCCCAACCGTCTTGCTTCTCCGCGTTCTTACAACATGAATGCTGACATGTTGCTCCGTATTGCCGGAAACGCCAATGGACATATAGGGCCATATCAATCCTCCCACTTAAGGCTGATCGAAAAAAACACTGCTTATGGTAATCCTCCAGTGTTGATTGAATAAGCCATCTGCTGGCACCAGGAAGCTATGGCACGGGCAGTAAAGTACAAAGTATGTGTGAGCAAAACACAATAAAAATAAATTTCAGGAGCCGTTCTTTATTTTAATATAACAAGTTACCGTATAACTCATAACTGTTTGAAACATAATCATAAGCACAACACAACCAATATTTTACACACAAATGAAAACAAGTTGTACTACTTGAGACCACGAGTTGAGTACAATTTGAGCCCTGTGAAGTAGGTGTAGCTCCCAATGGGATGGAGAAACACATGGAGACAACGAAGAACAAACATAGCAACCTTTCAGCTTGAACCCTGGACAGGTGTCATTATAACGAAGCTTGCAATATTACTGTTTGAAAAGCGATCACAGTGCACACGGACAACGTTTACCCCACGGTCAAACGAATGCGGGAAACAAAACGGCATTGAGGCGGTACAGTGTTTTAGAACAGGAAGGACAGCTTGAAACATCCACAAAGGAAGGAAAAGCGTTTATCAAGCATTGAAGGCCAATCTGAGTGTTCTCAAAGATCGGGAAGTCATCTGCATAGCCTGTCCAAATTGGCCTAAGAGTAGAAATATTCAGTGTTGGTAATGCAACAGTCTGTAATGCTTTATCAAGATCGGCCATATACAGGTTGTACAGGAAAGGTGCAAGAATGCACCCCTGCCTCACGCCTCTGTGTTTTGATTGGACACGTTAAGGCTCCCTGCTTATTTAGGCTAACTTGGATATGTGAATGGGAATGTCAGTGTAGAGAAGGAGCCAAGTACCCCCACCGCAACCACTTTGCCCATATTGCCTATATGTTGGGAACCAGAGTGTGAGGCACGTGCGGTACCAGTGAAAATACTGATACCGAAGAGAATCCTGGAGGCAAGATTCCCATTGAGAAAGCCATACCTGCATACGAGACAGTATGATGGCCATTTGAATGAAATCCCGGAAGGAGCAGGACCAATGAATGGAAGGGAAGAATGGTGACAACATCACCATCGTCACATGAAGAAGGCTGACGTATATGGAAGAGATGCAGAGACAAGAGTATGCAGATATTCCAATAAGGCATCAAGAAAGTAAGTGACATCTTAATATTAAGACGAAGAAACCTATGCTGCAGAAACAATGAAGATGTCAAAGCATTTTACACGTGTACAGATGCAAAGAAACGCAAGCAGGCGAAGTATTCTTGAGTCTAGCTTTACAGTGAAAAGATTGCGGCATGCGCCAACATATACATATATTGAAGTGAGTAAAGAATAGATGTTTCCACTACGTATTATAGCAGAACTGGACCAGAGAAGGAAGGCCTCTTTTTCAGTGTGTCGCAGTTAAAAAAGCAATTGAATTACAGAAGCAGATCTCAGAAAGGCAAGGTTGGACGAGCCCCAAGAAGCCAAGGTCTTATCAGGCTGGGGTGAGCAGACATTGGATACAAATCGTGTGAAAGAACGAAACTCTTGCTCAGAAGAGATGGACAAAAACAAGGAAGACATCAGAGGTCTATTAGAAAAAAGTATTTTAAATGCACTAGAGCTTGATTTTGTGGTCTTCAGTCACGTGGAAGGATGAAGTTGGGCGAACACGATGGTCATACCTACGCATGAGGGCAGAGCGTGCCTTCCCTCCCTGAATACTCCAGAGCAAACAAACACTCCCAAGGACAGGTTTGAAGCCTTAATTGACAGCAGACCACTGAGGTGAAGATAGATGAATATGCTAATTGGTGGGAAGCCATGGTTAAAGACTAGCTCACCAGCACCTGGAAGACCAGCCTGTGTGCTGATAGCGTAGGTGGAAAAATACTGACGAAGGTGAGAGTGCCAACCATTTGTAGGGGGCTGCGTGATTAAGGGTCCTATATTTTGTGTAGCCAATAGGAAGTTGTGTATTTAGTGACGTTTATAGTGACCTGTTTAAGGCGAGGGCTTAGTTGCCCCATCTGATGTTAATAAAACTATCACTTTTCTTCACTCTCTTATACTAGTATGGATTGTATGCTTAGATGTCCCTTAAGAACCTATCACAATAGCCACTAGGTTTTTGAGTTTTCCACATAGGATGACGTTAGTAAATACATAGGTTGACGTCAACTGTGACGATTCTTTGCTATAAAAGAATGCTTTTTTTAAAGATGCATTGAGAGATCTTACGCTGAGACGTCCGTTGTACTCCCTGTTTTTGATAATTTATACTAAAAGAGTTACCTTTTTGCCAACTACCTGAGTCGTTTCGATTATTGATGTGTGAGTAACTTCTGCATCCCCATCCATCTCAAGAGTACTGCTCCTTCGGCTTAAAGGGCTGGAGTCCACCAGTTCATAAGGCAATTATTAGTCTTATCACATCCTCTAGAATACCCCATCTGTGTAATTTTTTCCGAAGCAAGGACCTATCGACACTGTCAAATGCTGCAGCAATGTCAATTGAGGCCATGTGCACAGAGTTATTTCCCTACGCGCAAGCATGTGTTTGAATACACTTTAACAGGACTCAATTTATACGGCTGCCCATCAATTTCTAAAGCTTGTTTGCCACTTAGAAATACAATTTTGGCTACAGGCCCAAGACTCTAGGTGTTCTAATAATCCGCTTGAAAACATTTTAGAGTCTGTGTCCAAAATGGCTATTTATCGGTAGTTACATGATTGTATTCTGTCCCCTCGTTTATAAATTGGTATGACATGCGCACTCTTCCAGGTCTCAGGATATTGATTGAATCTAATAATGTTTGAGAACAGCATGGATAAAATAATTACTGCCCAGCTATGAGGATTCGCTTTAAAAAACAAATTTGAGAGCACGTTAGGGCCAGGGGCAAGCAAATTACTAGAGTTTCCAATTATAGTTTGTAGCTTGGTAGGTGACAAATCACGATCATACAACATAGTATTGGAAGAAGACATGTCCTTCATTGGTTAGGATACTGACGCAGGGGGGCGTATAGTTTGTCATAGTGTTTAATCCATGCGTCCTCAGAGACAGTGTTAACCAATCTACCAGCATCAAGCTTTCCAAAGGTATTAATTAAAAACCAAAAGGCTTTTGTGTCACTCTGTATCAGTGCGTCCAACATTCTCTCTGCGTCCAATTGTATATGCAATGCTCTAGAGTTGCATAGCCAGTTTTGTATAGGCCTGTTGGACCTTCTTTATCTGAACCTCCTTCTCCAGGGGACTTAGAGCGATATTGTTCTTTAATTGCCTTGTCTGTCGCCGCTTTTCTCTTCTACGACAAACAATCTCATGGTTATAAGTATGTGATTAGTAAAGCTGTTGTAGCCTACGAGAGTTATTGGCATCATTTGAATTTGCAATAAAGCACTCAAAGTTTTCTACAGAAAACTTGTGTTTGATTTCTTGGCTGGACATCGTAGAGAGTGTCTTAGTAAGCGCACAGTCAACTTTCGTTAGCATATGTAGTGTCCATCTTAGGCGGTATGCTTGAATATATGTAATGACCATCTGCCACCTCTGATTCACTGTCGGGACCCCAGCAAGGGTGGCCAGTCACCCAAATTGGGGCACCAGCAGTCAGTGATCGCTGAACCTCATCCTCTGTATTTCGAATCAAGAGTAATGTTCCATCAACCATGGACCCACAAAAATATAGTCAATGATCGATGAGCTCTGCCGGTCGAATAATTTAATGGGAGAAGACCCAACCCTGATAGGCATTTTGGCCAAACTCTACCGTTCTTAGTTTTCAGACTTTCATTCCTCACCCACATTTCAGATCGACCTGTGTCAGTTATACAGGCTGAGTTCAGATCCCTCTCCAGCAGCACATGCCCAGAGGGCACCTTACGATGTCACTCACAAATACAGGAGGAGATAGAATCCAAGACCCTTTACCACCGGGATAATACCAGGATGTTAGTAGATATTAATTATTAGAATATTCACCACCTCAAAAAGCTGTAAACTAACATGGGTGGCCAATTTACCAAAATGAACATTAGTCGAGGATTCGACCTCAATCATAGTAGAGTTTTTCACTATCATCAATAAGCCCCCATATGGGCGGCCATTGACTCCTTGTCAAGCTGCCTGAAATACAATGCTATTTCTGTCAAACGCTGGCTGCGTTTTAAGCCATGTTTCTTGTAGATTAACAATAGTGTAGTCCCCCAATTTACATGCCAGTAAGACATTTTTCAATAAATTTTCATGACCGTGGGAGTTAAAAGTTGCCACCAAGAGAAAAACCACATTTCCCTGTTTTGGGGACTCATGGCTTCCCTTTTTATAGTGATTCGGCCCATCAGTCTAATTTGCAGACATAGAAAGGAGCCATGACCAGTCCTTGGTTTCCTCTGAGGCCAGTATCTTTCTTTGTAAAGACAAGAATTGTTCCTCCATTGGTTGTCTCGAACCTCCTTGTAAAGTACTGGTACAGCCCATAAGCACGTAAGTCAGAGAGGCAGTCCTTTGCCTCTCCATCTCCATAGTTCTTTTAGTCTGTGGAGGCACATCCTCACTTATTTATTTATTTATTTATTTATTTAAATTTATATAGCGCGCAAGCAGCCCAGGGGCATTGAGGCGCTGTTACTTGCAATAACTTAGTTTAATGGTACATATGATAGCGATTGTTGACACATTATGAGTAGGACAGGAAATCATACTGTTGTTACAAATATTGCATTTGGGCGTAAATTACAAACCTAAATGATAAGTATTTGTGCTGATGTGTCGGTCCTTATGTGAAGAGGGTAGTTTTCAGTGTTTTGCGGAAGGTGGTGAGGGAGTCCTCGCCACGGATGGTGGGAGGTAGGGCATTCCAGAGGGTGGGCGCGAGGTAGGGGAAGCTGGACCCACCCGCTTTTACTCTTTTTACTAGTGGCACAGAGAGCATGTTGGTGTACGGGGATCTGGTGTGCCTGGTGGTGGAGACAGGGTGGATCCTTTGAGAAAGGTAGGCAGGAGCAGTGAAGTGAATGCACTTGTGGGTCAGTGTCAGGGCTTTGAATACAATCCTTTCCTTTATTGGGAGCCAGTGGGCTAGTTTTCTGGCTTCAGAGATGTGTTCTCTTTTAGCAATGCCTTGGGCTGCCCGGAGAGCATTGTTCTGTATTACTTGTAGTCTCACTAAGTTTTTGTTGGAGGTTCCTAGAAAGAGTACATTGCAGTAGTCTAGCCTGGAGCCGGTGATGGCTCTGGCTATGTTGGTGCAGTTCTCTTTGGATAGAAAGGGCCTGATTGCGTTGATAAGTTTAGCATGATATGCAGCTGCGGATGCTATTGCGTTGACTTGTCTATCCATGGATAGGCTGGAGTCCAGGTAGATTCCCAGAGTTTTGACAGAATCGGAGACCGGGATTTTAATGGAGTCAATGGTGAAGTGGCTAAATTGGACATCTAGGTTTTTTAGCGTGTCGGGGGAACCTACCAGGAGGAGTTCCGTCTTGTCAGAGTTGAGGAATAGTCCGTTGTCAGCCATCCAGGCTTGGATGGTGTTGTAGAGGTTGTTGAGGGTCAGGGAGTCGGTGTCATAGTTACCTGTGAGAGTGAGGAGGATCTGAGTGTCGTCGGTGTAGTTGGTGTATGAGATGCCCATAGCGTCGAGGATGAGGAAGAGGGGTAGTGTGAAGATGTTGTATAGGGTGGGGGAGAGACAGGAGCCTTGGGGTACACCACAAAGTATAGTAGTTGGGGATGCGCCGGCTAGGTCAGAGAATACTTACATGGTTCTGTCTTGTAAGAAGGAGGTGATCCAAGCTGTGGCCTCTGGGGAGAATTTGGCGGTGGAGGACAGGTGGTGGCATAGGACGCCATGATCCACGAGGTCGAATGCCGCGGATAGGTCAAGGAGTAGGAGAAGTGCTGGTTTACCCATGTCTCTAGCATCGTCCATTTGGTTCTTCAAGTCAAGCAGGGCGGTTTCGGTCCCGTGTCTAGGGCGGAAGCCAGGTTGGTGGAGTCCAAGGAGTTTGTTCTCTTCAATGAAATGCTGGACCTGCAAGTAGGCTGCTTTGTCCAATATTTTGAGGAGGAATGGGACAGTGGTGATAGGTCTGTAGTTGTTGGGGGAGGTGGGATCGAGAGTTGTTTTTTTCAAGGGAGGTCGGACCCAAGCTTCCTTGAGGGAGGCGGGGACTTTCCCTGTGGTAAAGGAGGCATTAACAAAGGCTGTTAGGAAGGGCGCTAGCGCTTCTGTGCAGTCTTTGATAATGGAGGCTGGGCATGCATCACCTTTGCAGTTAGAGGGCTTGATGTTCCTCATAATGTTGATGATGTCTTTTTCTTGGATGGGTTTTAAGGAGAAGGGTAGGGGGGATCCGTGGCGTGTGAAGGGATAGGGATATGGCTACTGGGTAGGGCTTGTTTAGTGGCTAGTATTTTGCTTTTGAGGAGGCTTAATTTGGTTTGCATGGCCGTTTGTATTTTGTCACACCAGTCTTTGTCTTTGGTGAGATTCTGGGGGGCGGGAGTGGGTGTCTCGAGCTCTCTGAAAATGGCAAAGATTTCTTTGGTGCTAGATTGGGCTTCCGAGATTCTGGATTCAAAGGATTTGGCCTTTGCTTGGGTGATTGCATTTTTGTATTTGGTGGATAGGGCTTTAAAGAACATCTTGTCTTTTTCAGAGTGGGACGTTTGCCACTGTGTGAGTGCAGCTTTTTTCTCGTTGCGGAGTGTGAGGCGCTCAGGTGTGAACCAAGAGTTGGAATGGGTAGTGGGTTTGGATTTGCGTGGTTTAAGAGGGGCAATGGAGTTGATAGCTGCTTTAATGGCAGTATCATAGGTTGTTGCGAGTGTTTCTGGGTCTGATGGAAAAGGTGGTCTGAAGGCTGGGCCTTGGAGGAAGGGCAGTAGCCTTTCCTTGGTGAGCTGGCGGGAGCTTCTGGCGAGGCAAGGAGGGAGCGGTTGGGGCAAGCGGGCAGCAGGGGAGCTAGTGGTGAGGATGCTAAAGGTGATGATGTGGTGGTCAGACCACGGGGTGGGATTGTTACCTGTAATGATGAGTGGGCAGTTATGCTGTGTTATCCAGTCGAGTGTTCTGCCTTGAGTGTGAGTAGGGCTAAGGATGGTGTTCTTGTAGCCTAGAGCATTGAGGGCAGAGTCAAGGGATTTGGCTGCTATGTCCTTACTATCCCGGAGCCCTAGATTGACGTCCCCAAGGAAAACGCTTTAGACTGTTTTTTGAGGTTGTCAGAGAGGAGGTGGATGAGAGAGGCTTGGAAGTCTCCTGTTGGGCCTGGAGGGCGGTAAATGGTGTGCACAGTAATGGTGCAGTGGGGAGAGAGGGTTCTTTTAACTTGGAGGTAGTCGCTGTTGTTGTTGGTCAGGGATTTCTCTATCTTTCTGATAGAGAGCGAGTCTCTGGCAATAATTGCTACACCTCCACCTTTGGAGAGGCGGTCTTGTCTAGTTATGGAATAGCCAGGGGGTAGGGCGAGGGATAGTGCTGGGCCGGAGGCATCATGTAGCCATGTTTCTGAGATCATGAGTAGATCTAGGTTGTGGGAGGTTAGGAGGTCGTGTATGTCCAGGGCATGGGCATTGATGGACCTGGCGTTAATCATGGCGCATTTCATGTGGGGTTCAGTAGTGCCTGAGGGGGGGTTCATGATGAGAGAGGGTTTGGTGGAGGGGGGGTTGAGCTCTGGGTGTTAGGGGAGATGCAAATCACAGATTTTACACTGGGGGTCACATTTTCAGCGGTGGTGGACACATGTGGTATAGCATTTGGCACACTAGCATTCAAAATGGTGGTAGAAGAATTGCAAATCACAGATTTTACACTGGGGGTCACATTTGCAGCGGTGGTGGACACATGTGGTATAGCATTTGGCACACTACCATTCAAAATGGTGGTAGAAGAATTGCAAATCACAGATTTTACACTGGGGGTCACATTTTCAGCGGTGGTGGACACATGTGGTATAGCATTTGGCATACTAGCATTCAAAATGGTGGTAGAAGAATTGCAAATCACAGATTTTACACTGGGGGTCACATTTTCAGAGGTGGTGGGCACATTTGTAATCACATTGGTTATGGAGGCGGTATAATTGTACGGAAAGTTAAGTACTTTGTTGGTGGTTGTGTAGGTGGTACTTGACGTGGATGCAGGCTTTGAGGTTTTGCGGGGGTGCCTGGCCTTATCAGCGAGTGAGGAGGGTTATACATTACGTGAGCATAGCCGCTTATTACGGCTATTCGTGGGAATGGGCTGTGAGCTGAAGGCGGCTTTCAAAGTACGGGTGCGCAACCTGAAGCGCCTTGAGGTGGTGCAGGGGTTGGAGAGAAGCTTGCAAGGGTAGAGCTTCTTACCTTCTGGGTGCGGCGTAGGTTTCGGGCAAACGGGAGACGAGCAGCGAAGAGCTGCAAAGAGCACAGGAGGCCTTTTCTCCTGGCCTTCTCTCGTCGGCTTCGCCTCTCGGCCCTCTCCCCCTCCATTTAAAGCAGGAGGGGAGGGGCAGGCAAGCCGACTTGACAAATGGGCAGCAGACTTCGTGGAGGTTTTGGATACTTCCATGGAAACTGCTCTGGCATCCATTTTAGCAGGTTTCAGGATGGCACACGCGGCGGGCGGGATCACAATGGAACACACGGTTGTTCCAAACGAGAGAACAGCTGATTCAGCATCCAGCTGGAGAGGGAGGAAACGTGCTCGCAGCGGAGCTGCAAAGAGCACAGGAGGCCTTTTCTCCTGGCCTTCTCTCGTCAGCTTGTTAGATAGTGCTCATCTAATGTGGGTTCCACCGGCTTATCAATGTTGTGGTCAAGTGAGATTAAGCTCCCCAAATTCTCACCGGATTCACCTACAAGTATGGAGAGGGGCGGTTGAGCGTCATGCACTCCCCTTGATAGGTTTTCAGAAGGGCCAACTTTCTGTGCAAAGAGAAAGTCTCTTGCAGCCGCATGTAGACTAATATGGTCAAATTTAAACAAGAGAGATTCCAAAAGCAATGTATTTGCCTTTGTTTCTCTCTGTATAGCTTTGTAAAGGGATACTAAAAGACACAGCACTTGGTTAGTTTCTGCAAACAGCTCCTCATTTGATGCTCAAGTCCCATTTTCCACTCTCCCCATTGTCGCTGATAGACGCCTTGCCCGGAGGGGAGTTAGCAAGGGATCAGGGGACGATGCGAAGGAACTAGTGTCACTAGCAGACTATCCTTTTTCTTGCTCATAAGCCCATCTCTTCAGTAAGTCTGGAAAAGTATTCGCCATAGAGAAACTCGATATAGGAATGTTTATCCCATAAGGCTCTGGCGCGGTCTGCATCATCGTTATTTGATCTTGACAACAGTTGTTGCATACTGTAGCCTCAAGGTGCTCAATTGAGGGGGATTCGGTGACATTTAACACTAATTTTTTTGCCGCTGTTTGGACTTGACTGGAGTTATTACAATCTGTCATGAGCTCAATATGAGTATTTTGTGCAGCGTAAAAAAGGTTGTTATCACATTTTTTTTCATATGGCTTTTTGGACTTTAGTGTCTTTTTACCTTTAGATATTCTTGGTGGTGCAACATTTGTTAGTGCATCATTTTCTAGGGGAGAATGCGGGAGGGGAATTTCTACAGCAACCAAAATCTTCTCATCAGTTAAAGGGTGAGCATTCAGTGTGTTAACATCCCCCCCACTGCGTAAGTCATATACTGTTTCTCTCATGATGAAAATTCCAAGATTGTTAGTAATGGATGTATTGACTCACCAGTCTCTTGCTTACAGCCTTGCGTGCAAGTGCCCGTAGAGGTATGGAGGGATGAGTGCGTAGTGCGTGGGACTCCCAAACAAAAAACACACTGCTCGCACACTGCGGTGGTGCACGCAGGTGTGAGGATCATGTTCAGGCGCTCCACCTACAGCAAAACAGACTTTTCAGCTCAGTGAAGGATCCAGCAGTGCAGAGTCTCCTGTAGGTACTGTGTCCACAAAAAACCCAGCTTGCGCACCGTCCTACTGATAATGATCTTAGATTTAGCTTCTTGCCATAGGTATATTTTTGCTGGATTAGAGCTTTCTCCATATGAATGTGGACTAGACTCCGGACGAGTCTCACGTGCTCTCACAATCGGGAAGCTGTCTGTGATAGGGGGATTGGTGCCTCTTCTCTTTCTTCCCAGTTCTCCCAGAGCATGTCTAAGACATCTCTTGGCTCTCTCCCATAGAGTAACTCAAAAGGGGAGAAACCAGTAGATGCCTGAGGGTTCTTTCTCACTGCAAATAGGGCCCACAGGATAATACAATCCCAGTTCTTCCCATCCTCGTCTACGAACTTTCTCAGTATCATTTTGAGGGTCTTATTAAATCTGTCTACTAATCTGTCCATTTGGGGGTGGTAAACTGAGGATCTTATGGTGGTACTGTGTAATAATTCCTTAACTTCACCCATAAGCTTACTTATGAAGTTGGATCCCTAATCCGTTAGAATTTCCTTAGGGAAACCAACCCTAGAAAAAATTGCAACAGATGTTTTGAAATTTGCTGGGTTGTGTTGTTCCGCAGGGGGAAGGCTTCTGGGTAGTGTAATCAGTCATTATGCAAACATATTTACTACCCAGTTTCGAATTTTCCAGCAGTCCAATGATATCCATCCCGATTCTAGAGAAAGGGACTTCTATTATCGGTAATGTATTCAGAGGGACATGTATTGGAATATGTAAGCTGTTCTTTTGGCATATCTTGCATGTCTGAATGAAGTTCTTTATGTCAGCATGTATACCTGGCCAATAGAATTTCCCACTGATGTGAGCTTGGGTTTTAGATTGTCCTACGTGTCCCCCTGTCAAATGAGTGTTCAATCTCAAGTACAATCTTACGATGGTTTTTGGGTATTACTAATTCAGTCTTCCCTGGAGGTTTTTCCCCTTCTATATAGTAATCCTTGTTTCAGGAAGATAAGGGGGCTCCCCTTTTCTTCTCCTTCTCCTTCAGGAATTACTTGTAGGAAAGCCTCAGTGAGTACTGTATCATTTCGCTGGCCGAAGGCTATGTTAAGAAGGATGGTAAGTTCCTCTTCCTTTTTATCCTCAATGGTACATATCTCATCAGCCTCTCCAAAGTCCAGGTTACAGGGAAACAGAGCTTTCTCAAGAATTCCATGTGCAATTTTGTCCCAGAACGTATTTCAAATGGGATCTTGCCATGTTATGTAAGAGAATTTGTATGTCTCCCCGAAGGTCTGGGTCTATAACGCCTGCTAGGACATCTAGAGCACATTTCCAAGCAGGGCCAGATTTTGGGGACAATCACAACCTGCAGGGGGTATTAGAACTAAGTCTGTGGGAATCGTCCCTCTTTTCCTTGGAGGGATAGTGTGCTCTCTGCTGCTACAAATATCAAAGCCTATGGATTCTTTTGTGGCGGTAGAGAGGTCTGAGGCTCAGTGACTAAGTTTCTGGAATGTTAGTGTCTGCCAATTTGTCTCAATTGAGTTGTATCCCATACCTGACACCAAATTTAAGGGAGGCATGGTGGTATCACAAGTATGACACTAACACAAAAGGTACAATTTGTAAAACCTTTATTCAATTCTCTGGGTTTGGTAAAACTCCTACTTTGCCCTACAGCTAAAATGGGAGTAGTCTCTACCATCAAATAATAAAGAAAACAAAGTCCTAGTCAGTCTCTGTCAAATCAAAATGGCCTATACTAACATAACCTAATGCCTGCCCTATCTCTTATACAAAAAGTGTGTAAAGGGGAATATGTATGCAACAGAAAATCATCTTAAGAATATAAAGAATCACTGTCTGAGTCAGCTCTCCTTTCCACGTTGGACAGCACGGAGTAAGGCGGTCCCAGTAGACAGAATGATACACTCTGGCTCAGGTTCTCAAAACAAAGCAGTTCAAAACACATCGAGGCCCGCCGGACCTTCCACGTTAAAGTCACTTTTCCAGCGTTCCACAAGTTCTTTCACAGTTCAACAAAAGGTTCACGGTTCAACCATAGGTTCACGCAGGTCCCCTCAAGCTGGCTCAGACCTCTCAAAGTATATGATATGATATGATATGATATGGCATTTATAATGCACCTCTACACAAGGTTTCTAGGCGTGACAATGCAAGGAGGGGGAAACAGAGGGAGGACAAAACAACGATCTTACTAGGCCTTGTCTCATTCAGATCGCGCAAGTGCAGGAAAGTGGAAGGGGAGAAGTGCAGAGAGGGTGAGGTAGAAGTGCAGGTAACTCAATAAGTGATATGATATGGCATTTATAACGCGCCTATACACAAGTGTTTCAAATGCAGCAAGTGAGCGTTCATAAGTGCAGAGAGGAGGGACTGTGGGGTTACAGACCATAAGTGCTGGGGTAGCCCAGAGGCAGTGCAAGGGCAACTGGACATGCAGGAGCCTGGGCCCGAGTTCAGAGGGGAGGCAGGTGACCAGTGTGCAGCATAGTCAGGACGTCAGCAGGGTAGAGGAAGAGAGAAAGCGGAAGCCAAAAGGAAAGCCTTGAGTTGCTTCCAGAACCAGAGGTGGTTCTGCTCAAGTTTGAGAGAGGCAGGAAGGCTGTCCTAGAGGGAGGCCCCAGCTGAAGAGATAGATCTGCCCCCAAAGAAACAGTTGGAGATAGTGCGGTCTCAGGCCTCACAAAGCGTTGTGGACGATGCAAAGGGTCTTGAACTTGATCCTTGCTGTCACAGGGAGCCAGTGAATAGATTTTAGATCTGGAGAGATTCGATCCCTGGGGTGAAGGCCAGAGACAAGTCTTGCAGTCTTGTTATAGATAGGTTGTAGAGGTCGCAGAGTAGAGGCAGGCAGATTTAGAAAGAGGATGTTGCAGTAGTCCAGCCTAGAGAGGACCATAGCTCTGGAGACAGTGAGCCTCTGGGGGAACGTGAGGAAAGAAAGAATACCTCTAACGAGGTGCAGCTGATAGTTTGAGTTCTTAGAGATGTCAGAGATGAAAGGAGGGAAGGGTGGAGTCGAAGATGACACCAAGGTTCTTAGCCTCATGGGTAGGAGCAGGAAGAGGGCCCCGAGTGGGTGGCCAGAGAGAGAGAGGAAAGGAGGGGAATGGTATTCTGATGAGGAGGATCTCAGTCTTGCTGTCATTAAGACAGAGATCATTAGCGGCACACCATTCCTGAATTGCGGCCAGACAGTCTAGTATGAGAGAAGGGCAAGAAGTGGCTGAGGGGAGCCTGAAAGAGAGCTGGGTGTCATATGCATAGTACTGAAATATGGAGCAGAAAGTAGTGATGCAGTGGGCAAGCGGTGCCAGGCAAAGGTTGAAAAGCCACAGGGAAAGGCGAGACCCCTGGGGAACACCACAAGTAGAGAGAGAGATAGAAGGGAGTAAAGACCCCAGTTGGACCTGGGAGGGTCGGTCAGTGAGAAAGGAGGTCAGCCAGGCCAGGGCCTTATCAGTGATACCCAGGTTATCACAGAGGCGATTGAGCAAGATTGCATAGATGACCATATCAAAAGCAGAAGGAAAATCAAGGAGAATGAGGACAGAAGGAAGATTAGAGAGCAGGTCTTCACGGGTGTTCAGGAGAGCAGTTTCCATGCTTCTAGTATCTCCGAAGCCAGACTGGTGGTCATGGAGACAACCAACAGATTCAGTGTGCAGATTAAGCTGGGCGATGGGCAGCTTTTACAAGAGTTTGCCCAGGAAAGGAGTTATGGAGATCGGACGATAGTTAGCCTGAGAGGAAGGATCAGCAGAGGGCTTCTTTAGAATGGGGTGCACAAGGGAGTGCTTCAGGGGTGAGGGGAAGGTTCCAGTGGCAAGGGGGTGATTGCAGAAATTGGCCAAGGCTGGAGCAAGGGTGTCAATGTGGTCCTTGATGGTTTTGGATGAGCAGGGGAGAACCTGGTTTGATGAGGCTTTCACAGATCGGACCTGTCTAGAAACATCATCCGGGGTGAACAAGGGAAAGGATAAGAAATGAAGAGGAGGGACGGCCGCAGGCGGGCCAGGAATAGAGGAGGTGGTACAGGAAGAGAGGGTGAACAGGATGTCCTGAGTTTTAGTGATGAAATGAGAAGCCAAGGCCGTGCAGATGGCCTGAGCGGGAACAGGAGAGGTAGAGACTGCACTAGGATTGGCTAGCTCCTTGCAGATTTTGAAGGGTTCGGCAGAGTTGTTAGGTGCCGCAGAGATGCAGGCTTGGATGTGGGCTCTCTTCTTAGTGAGGACAGAGAGTCTGTATTGCCTTAAGAGCAGGCCGCAAGCCAGTTTGTCAGGGGGTGCGCCTGATGCCCTCCACTTGCGTTTAAGGGTGACAAGGTCAGAATCGTACCAAGAGTTGCACTTGGATTTGGGCTTGTCACGGATCCTCATGACAGGGGCAAGGATATCAAGTGTGTTAGAGATAGATAGATGAAGTGTGAGGGTGTGAGCCAGCTAAAGGTGCATAAGGAGGAGCGAAAGTAGCAGTGAAAGCCTCAACTGACACACGCTTCATGGGTCTCATGACCGAGAAGGTAGGTGGCAGTGCTGGAGTCGGTTTATGGCCCGAGGGGTAGAGAGAGAGGTGGGAGGAAAGGAGAAAGTGATCACTCCAGGAGAGAGGAGTGATGAAATGGTTAGAGAAGGGGAGGTCTGAGGAGATCTGAGCATCCAGGGTGTGCCCTGCAGAGTGAGTCAGGCCAGAGGGAAGAATATTGAGAGAGAGAGAGTCACAAAGGTTGCGAAAGAGTCCCGTAGAAGGTCGAGTAGCATCCAGGTGGATGTTCAGGTCTCTGAGGAGGAAACAATGAGAGGTAGAGGCAAGGAAGAGAGGTCGGACTACTCAGAGAGGAAAAGGGCGACCTGGCCAGGTGGCCTGAAGTTAGTGGCCACACTGAGAGGGAGGCCAGGAATGATAGCGAGCCTGCAGGCCAGGCATTATTTTTAATTTGTTTTTATTTGTATCAGCTGAATTAAATCAACCTTTCAAATATCTGTTACAAAAATAAATTATTACATTTTACAACTTTACATATCAATTTCGAATCAAAGAATATATATTAGTCTCTTGCATTGCATTTATCTTACATTCTGCAAAACCACTAAGCTATGCATAGGCAAAGAGTGCATAATCACACAATCAGTGTGTAGTAAAATCAACACAAAGATGGTAATTGCTAAAAGAAAAGGCGAGGATGTTTAAAGTGAGAAGAAAATATCAAAGTGAATTAATTCAACACATAAGACCACATAAGTGATCATGTTGTGCCCTGTGCAATGTCAATTATGATTGTCAATGGTCTCCAACTTTAGACATTTTAAGAAGTTGATGGTTGCTATTTGTAAGGGTAGGTTGCCAACACTCAGAATTAATGACCAACACAGTTCTTGATGTGTCAGACACAAATATTTACAATGTCTTGTGTAGTGTATTTCACGCAAAGCTCGAAGGGCACCACATTCTGAAATGATGTGCTCCAGAGTCTCGCAAACGTCTCCCATCAAACAAAACGGCAGTAGTTGTCAATTGTGGCTATTTGTTTCCGCTTTGCTTGCACATCTCTGGTGTTCCATAAATTGAAACGTAGTCTTAGAATATCATTACGAATTCTATGAGAGGGACACCGAATCAAGTAGGGTGGCAAGATTTGTGCTTTTTTTATGAGGCAATTGGGATAACTCTACGTTATAATATGAGAAGCATAAGGTTCTGGTAGTTATCCAGTCCAGATTAAACAATTTAGATTTGGCCTTATCGGGATTCTGGATTAATAGCTCTAATGACACATCTGCCGCATTTAATATGTGGGAGACGCTTGTAAGCCATTGTTTAATGTGTGGTTGACTGGTGGTAAATATGTAATCTGTCAAGGTTTTCAATAGGACATTCATTGTAGTTGAAATCAAACATTTCCTGAAAAAAGCACATAGACGCCATTGATGTATTGCATTCATAGAAATCAACCCTAGTTCATATCTAATCCAGGTTATTGGTACGCAATTTGGTAGATGTAAAATATTGCGCCAATATTTAGCCTCCCATTTATCAAATGGAAGCTTTAAATTAATATTTAGGGTTTCGAGGCCGTACAAAAGAGCTGGAATAGCCTTCATATTCCATAACATCAATGCTGGTTTTATAGAAAATTTGCCATATTTAAACATTATTATTTTGGCTTGGGAGACAAATGATGTGAGTTTTGTCTCCACTTGTGCTATGTGAGCTTTTGCATTGTACTGGCCTTCAAAGATTACTCCTAGGTAAGTGTACTGGGGAACCATTTGTATGGAAATCTGATCAAATGTCCATACATACGATAATGCACCTTGCCGCTTGGGTGAATAAGCTACAGTTTGAGTTTTGCTTAAATTGATTTTCAGTTAATTGTCTTGAGTATAACTGAAGAACGCCTCTAGAAGATGCTGCAGACCTACTTGGGTTTTCGATATTAGAACTAGGTCGTCTGCGTACATCAGCGATTGAATGGATTGGTTTTGGAGTCTAGGAGAGTCCGACGTTACCTTTATCAGAGCTGTTCGGACGTCATGAATAAAATAGTTAAATATTGCTGAAGCTAGGGGACAGCCTTGCTTCAGACCCCGAAATGTACTGATCTGTTCAGACAGCAAGCCATCTAGGGTTAGTCGGACTCTAATAGAGGTTTGGGAGTGTAATGAGTGTATGATGTCATATAGTGTTGCTGGACAATTGTCTCTACACAATTTAGTCAACAAGAGAACCCGGCTAATTGAATCAAAGGCAGCATTTAGATCCACAAATGCAAAGAAGACTTGTTGTTTAAACTTCTGGCATTGTAATTTGATAGAATTGAGAGCAAACAAGTTTATAGCGGTTCCCATGCCTGCAACGAAACCTGTTTGGTGTGGGACTCGTAAATGATGGTGCATAGTCCAGGCATTAAATTCACAGAGGACTAATTTAGTGAATATTTTTCCTGGCGCATCTAATAGGGCGATCGGCCGGTAGTTGGCAGGTGTACTTCGATCGCCCTTTTTAAAAATGGGAACAATAATGGACGTTTTCCAAGAGAGGGGGATGGTTCGAGTGGACAGGATTCCTTTAAAGATGGAATATAGAATATCTGCCCATTCATCAGGATGGGTTTTGAACATAGAGTTCGAAAGTCCATCTGGACCCATCGCCCTGGAGGAACTTGCTTGCATAATGATGGCACATATTCTATCTGTGGAAATTTCTAATTGCCACATAGAGGGAGAAGAAGGTGAGTAGTCAATTTGTGAAAATGCAGAGTCTGCATATGAAGAAGAAAAGTGGGAAATCCAGTCCACTTCCTTAACGCCATTAATTTGTGCGTCATTCAATAAATGCCACATATTGGCAGAATTTTTATTCGACATGGCTTTTAGCATGGTCTCGCTGTCTCGTTGGAATAGAGCTGCCTCTCTACTCTTCAGCCAGTTTTTATAACGGCATTTGGCTGTTTTTAGGTGTTGCCATCGTAATGGATCCAAAGATGCAGCTAATTTTTTTTTGAGATTTTTGTATTCTGCTTTAATGCGGTGTATATCTGCATTGAAAATATGTGAGTGTCTTATTGTGTTATACCGAGGGATTGTGATGGTCTTCCTGAATGAACTGAGCAGATCTGAGTATTCCTTGGTTTCAGCTTGCAAAGCATTTTGCTCCACACTATTTTGAAAACTGGAAAGAGTGTTAAAATTCCATCGGAGCCGATTTCTAGCAGCATTGACAGTTACCTGTGCATATGGGGTTAGTTTGTCTCTCATTGGTATCACATTCCAAGTAGAGTGTACAGTTAACAACCTATGATCGCTATGTGCATGGTCACGGATATCAAGTTTAGTTACGTTTTTGAATAGACGAGCACTCATATAGATTTAATCAATTGTGCTTTTGCTAGACCCACGCTGCCAAGTGTGTTGAGAAGGAATATCTCCAGCAATCGCCCCATTAAGCATATGAAAATTACGGTCTTGCATAAAGTTATTCCATCAATGGGCATTCTGAGAGATATTTGTGATTTTCAAACAGTCCAGTTTGAGATCCCCCGCAATGATAGTATCTGAGATGTTATGTTATTATGCATCGCTATTAGGTCTAAAATCCCAGATAGACCATCATAAAAGATGTCATCGGACATAACGCTGGTATTTCTATAGATGTTAATAAGCGCTATCATTTGCGTGTGACTGCCAACTTGCACTAGTTGTATTTGCGCCCCAGCAGATGACCAAGGCTTGACATGCAGCCCACTTTCAATGTGCACTGCGACAAGAAGACCAGAGGACGTCTACCTCCACTTGGCAACGTGGGAAACAGCGTAATCTCATATCCGTCCCACAGTGGGCAATCAATGAGTCAGGTTTCTTGTAAAGCTAACACCTGGCAAAGATGAACACATTTGCAAATGGAAGACTGCAAGTGGGAATTGCCCCTTGTATTCCAACTTGCTATTTTAAAAGGGGCTACACTTATTGGTGGTTAATAATCGTGAGTCATACCACTTTGAACAGCTACATTATCTTGATTTACTCCACGATAAATGTTTGGTTTGACATAGCCATTTTGAACTTTAGGGTGTACCTCAGAAGGATCTTCTGCTAGAAGAAAACCCATTTCAAACAGTTGCATTCTGCATTTCCAAATGGAGTCACGCACCACATCAGACGGGAGCCATAGCCTGACAATTGCTCGAGATATCTCAGAAATGAATTCAATTTGATCAATATCTTGTGTTGATACATTGCATAGATCAGGGATGTCCCCAAAGATTTTTAACACACTTTGACGATTTAAGTCATAGGATGGGAAATTCCCATCTCTACATTTCAAGATGAAGGTGTGGAAGTGTGCCCTACGTGGGTGTATATGGTGTGACACTGAATGGAGATTGTGAGTTGGTGGTTTCCATGTTAATTTCATGTTATCAGTGTTTGTATGACGATGATCATTATGTGTTTCCTCCTGCACCTATTGTTCTTTGGTACTGAAACGTTGTGGATTATATTCATTTACAGTCGCCACCACCGCAGGGGTGATGTTTGGCACCCTTGCAATATTCACCAGCAGGTATTCATCTACCTTCTGCTTAAAATTCTCAAACACATGTTGTGTTATCAAACCATCTGTTAACGGTACATGTAATTTTCGAGAAGAAGCATTAGCACTGGAAACAACAGGCAGAGTGGTTGGTTCACATGTTTGTGCACTGAGCAATTTGTTAAACATGGTGGATGGATCACTTGCTGAATGCTTTGACACCTCGTCAACAGACTTGATTTTAGTCAGACCAAACAACTCATTGTTGAGTTTCTTTAACGTAGCGAGTTGTTTATCAGCTTCATTATTACGGGCTATCGACAGTATAAGTTGTGTCAAAGGGGATATTGGGCCACTCTGCTCAGCTTTATTACCTGGTTTCTCTGTGCTTATAGGTGCTAAAGATGAGAGCGCGGGCACTTCTGGTACTGTGGTGACAATAGGAACTGTTTCACTTATCACATGTTCTCTTGTTTGGGAAGCAGACGTTTTGTTCAAGGCCGTGAAAAAGGAATTGAGTGTTTTTTTCATTCACCATGTTCTTCGTTTTTTTTTTTTTAATACAGAGAGCGTTTTTTTTTTATTGCTTTTGGATTTCTCACTTTCAAAGCCTCCAAGTGGCTTAAACCTTGACCTACTGGTCGTTCAGGTGGTAACACCATATTAGTCTGCGGTTGAACAGGTGCACATTTTTGGGGTATAGGAGTGGGCTTTACTTCCTCACATGGCTCAGGACATGGACTCATGTTTGAACGTATTATTCCAGGTATCAGAGGCAATATACAAACCCTGCTTGGCACATTTTGATTAGCAGTATCTAGCTGTTCGTTAATCTTAATCTTATTGTGCTCAATACTATCAACATTTGCATCAACATATTCCGGGGATTCACATTGGCTTGCATGGATGGACAGATAAGTATGATCATTACATAAAGAGGGAAACTTTATGGGAGAAGTGATAACACGGGATGAGGAGTGTGATCAGATAGCGGATGTGGATTGAACGTCACACATGGTGTCTTCAGTGGGGGTGGCAAATTATTTATATCAGATCCACTAGACTTGTTATAGTCAACTAAATGGGAGGCTGACATGAAAGAGCTTTGAAACAATAGAATCATTCATTTGATTCGCAAAAGTGAATTTTGATTTTGAAATGGATGATGTTCGCGTTGGTGTGATTGAAGTGGCTGAGAGGAAATGCTGCTGAATGAGTTCTGAATCACCTGGATTCGAAGGCTTCCTCACTAGTGCTAAGTGCGGTATGTTCTGGGGCATACTCGTCGTTAATTTGTATGCCATGATGCACTTTTTTTCCCTAGGATGAGTCAGATTATTAAGCCAATCCACTATGATGTCTTGGTCTTTATGTCTCCCAACAGTTCAACAGATTATCTTCTCCGAGAATTGCCTGCCACAAGTAATGCTCACAAGCAGATGGCAAGTGTAAATCAGCAAATATCACAAAGTTTTTTAGAGGGAATTCAAATGAATGGAGTCAATGGAGGGTCTTACAGAATTCACACATGTGCCGTATCAGATGTCCAAGGCACACCAATTGGCTCAACTGCTCAAAGGGTAAAACCCTGCAGTCACAGTCAAGCCTAACAATCTAGCTGGAAGCTGTGTGTGTGTCGGCTGAATGCCCAGGCACACCAATTGACTCGACTGCTCAAAGGGTAAAACCCTGCAGTCACAGTCAAGCCTAACAGTTTAGCTGAACGCTGTATGTATAGACACGCTTGCTCAATGCATCAAGTTCCGCAGTTACAGTTGCATAGAGTGCATTAATGGGCTACTACAGCCCTTGTGGATTGTTCAAGTTATCGTGCCTGAAGCAGAAAAGGAGGGTTCATTAGATCGTTTGTTGGAGTGAACTGCGAACTGCTCAATAATCGTTCACCTCCTGTTTTGGTCTTCAGTCGTATTTTTGACGTTCACGCTGTCTCCGAAATTAATGTGCGATCTTATACAGTTCTGCTGCCTTCACAGGGGTTGATGAGATGATGGTGGATTGCCCGCTGTTGTCAAAACCTGGTTGGGGCGCGGGGGCAGGGCTTCCCGCTTCACGCTTCCTTCACCTCCAGTGCCAAACAGCAGCCTAACAGCTCTATTCCCACGAACGCCCCGCCCTTGACACTGCAGCCGGGCTTCACGCCGCGAGGGCTGGGTGTCAGGTTTTTAAATTCCTGGTTGCTCCGAGGGCAGGGGGCGTGGCTTCACTCTTCGAAAATGTTAAGGAAACACACAGCTAATTTTGCGTGTAACAGAATGTTTATCTGAATAGCCGTTCCAACGAGTTATGCTCTCCGTCTGACTCGTAGTTCAGATGCAGATGCAGCAATGATTTTAAATGCAGCTTGAAAGAAAATGCTTCCCCATTCACACCAGAGCCACAGCAGCCTAACAGCTCTATTCCCACGAACGTGCCGCCCCTTGACACCGCAGCCGGGCTTCACCAGGCCAGGCATTCAAAGGAGTAGTAGTCCTGCATAGGAATGACAGAAGCAGGGATCCACTCTGGGAAGGTCAAGGCTACAACCCCACTGGGATGGTTGGTTCTGGGATCAGAGGGGATCTTGTAGCCATCAGGAAGGGGAGTGTCAGAGCTCGTGACTGAGCAGGCTGTGAACCAAGTCTCGATGAGACCAAGTACATCCAAGTCAAGTTCTTCCAGGAGACGGCAGATGTCAGAGGAGTGTTTGACAGCTGAGCAAGAGTTGAGAGTAGCAATCTGGAGCTGGTTGCCCCATTTGAAGGACTTCAATGGAGGGGTACAGGTCAGATGTAAACCCTGCAGAAGTGTTGGAGGTGCCGGAGGATGGGCAGACAAGGAAGGAGGAGAAGGCAAGGTAGCCAGAAAGGAGGAAGAAGCTGCCAGAGGGGTGGCAGAGGAAGGAGGCAATAGGGTGGCCAGAGGAGCAGCAGAGGGTGCCATAGTGGTGGGAGAGGATGGAGGCAGCAGAGGAGCCAGCTAGGGGAATAGCAAGAGAGGAAAGGAAGTTGATAAGGCGCGGAAAGCGTTTATCAAAGTAGAGGAGGTTGGCCTGAGGGCCCTGGACCAAGACAGTGTCATTTAAGTAGACATTAATGATCGTCTTGGAGGAGTGGAAAGGGGCCATGGGGGCCTCCGACCGGGTGCCACCATTAATGGGAGAAGAGGAAAAAGGAGAGAGAATAGAGACCATATGGGGGATCCATAGGCCTGAAGATGGAACGACAAAGAGTATGTCGGTAAGGGTCTGTCTGGAGGAAGCACTGGTGTATCAGCGATAAGGAGGCCTGGGTTGGAGACCAGGATGTCTTTTATGAGATTACTCCTGCCAGACATAGCGAGAGGGATAGGATAGTCAATAGAAAAGCTGTTAGAGAAGATAGGTGAAACAGAGAGCACTATAGAGGGTGCTGAGAGGAAGAGTGGGTGTGAGATGTAGGGGGGAGCCCAAGCAGAGGAGGAGAGTAGCGCTGGGAGCAGGCAGGTGGGAGGGACACCAGGGTGGGACACAGAAGGAGGGGGCAAACAATGGACAGAAGCAGTGGACCAGAGAAATGAGATGCAATACATAGTCAACAGCAAAGTACAGTGCACAGTAGGGAACCTAGAAGAAAATGATGCAAAGAACCAACAACAAAGCACAGAGCACAGCAGGGGACCTGGAAGGGAAGAATGAATTAGGACCAACAATATAGCACAGGGTGTAGCAGGGGACATAGAAGGGAAAAGGACAGAGCCAACAACAATGCATGAAGCACCTTGAGGGGAGAACGGCAGGGCCAACAACAAGGCACGGAGCACAGCAGGGGACCTAGATTGGAAGAAGCAGGCAGTGTGGTGAGATGCCAAGAACCGTGGGGAACAGCACAATATCAGAGCAAAGTAGATCGGCACAAAATCAGATCAAAGGAGGACGCACACGGTCAATAACAAAAGAATCACAAAAGGAACCTAAAAGTAAAGAAAGTACACAACGGGAATGCAGGCGCTGACAATCTAAGCCAACAACCGTGGAGCAACAAAAACATCAAGAACAGTACACAATAGATCAAGGGAGAGAGGGAGCAAGGATGAGAGGGGAGGAAAGGGACCGCGTGGAATGCAAAGACCAAGATGCGACAGAACGCATCGACACAGAGAAGGAGGGGTGCACACGGCCAAGTAGAGAGGGAACACATGCAGCCTAAGTTGTGGGGGGCACACGTGGCCAAGTAGCGAGGGTGCACACGTGGCCCGGTTGCGAGGGGGCACACGCGGCCTAAGTTGCGAGTGAGCGCACGTGGCCTAGGATGCGAGGGAGCGCACGCGCCCCAGGATGCGAGGGAGCGCACATGACCTAGGCTACAAGGGAGCGCAAGGAATCAGGGGTGGAGCAGAGGTCTGGGGGGGGAGTGTGAGGATAGTCAAAAAAAGGCCCAGGGTTCAAAGCACAACAGGTAATGGCAACAAACCTAGGTTTGACTTAACTGGATAGTGGGAAAAAAGGCCCAGGGTTCAAAGGACAACGGGTAATGTGAACACACCTAGATTCCAGTTACCTGGATAGTGGGAAAAAAGGCCTAGGGTTCAAAGCACAACAGGTAATGTGAAAACACCTAGATTTGGGTTACCTGGATAGTGGGAAAAAAGACCTAGGATTCCAAGCACAACAGGTAATGTGAACATGTACAGAATAGCGATTCTGCTACAGATGTCTAGTATGTGGTTGAGGCTGTACCAGAGTGTTGAGGTATGTGTTCCGAGGATGTGGTATTGCATTGAGAGGTTCACGTAGGTCTCCCTCTGTCGAGCGCAGAACTCTCAATCACAGCACCTGTAGGGGATCCCTTTCCCAAGCATTATTCACATTCGTTAAGGGTCTCTTTCCTCTAGCTTATCACACTACCGGTCTCCCTGAGTCGGGCTCAGACTTTTTCCTGATGTTGAAGACTTTCAAATGTGCAAGGATTTTGCTATAGACCTCCGCAGGACCACTTCGACTTTCTCTTCACTCACACCCTTGTGTTATTTGCCCCAGTGTCTCTTGGTCTATGTAGTTCACTTTCATAAGCACAAGAGTTCAATATTCATTTTCCATTTCCCCTTTTGCCGGGGTCAATCTCGGTCATCACACTTTTTAAAGTTCATTCACTTTGTGGCTTTATAACAAGAACATTTCACCTTTCGCAGAGACTTTTGAGTGGGCTACTTCTTTTCGCCGGTCTACTCCGCTACTCTGTATCACGGGTTTCACAGTTATCAGTAATTTCAAAGTTCACCACAGGTCTTCCTTTCTTCGCTTCTCATCCACACACATGCAGCCTTCAATTTTAAGATATATTTTTGCCACTTCAATCTTTCCTTAACACACACTAGTTTTTAATCTTGCTCGCCAACTCACAGCTGTGTGCATTTCTTTCTTGTCTTAGTCATTTTAATTCATGAGTCACGGTTAATACCACAGGCCTGGCCTCGCCTCCCCAACTGTCGTTCACCTGGGAGGGTTGCAGGTGCCTTTGAAACACAATTCAGTCTTCTTGTCTGGGATTTGGCCTTCTCCACGTATCTCCTATGGCCCTTTGGAGGTAACAACCTCCTGCAGGGAACTCCTGGGTGTCTTTACCCTTGGTTCTCGTCCCTCAATCCGTCGCTCTGCTCCAGTAGGTTTGCCTTCTCCCCAGAAGTTATGCTGCTTCTTGTGTTCCACCTTGCTCAGAGTGTGTCTCTGCCTGACTTTGCCTGACCCGATTAGCTACACATGTCCAATGAGATATGTAAGGGTTAGTCTTGTTGCTCTGTCGCCCTCTTTCTCGGCCCAGTCTTTGTGTAGAAAAGGGTGGAGGAGTTGGGACACTGGAGAATCCTATGAAATAGGATGGGTCATGGGTACGGGAAAGGGGGGGATACCGATCTCACCCCCGCTCCCTGAAGACCCCTCGCCCAGGTGATCCTCCCGCACTGGTCTGCCCCAGGGTCTGAATCAAAAGGAGATAGCCGTGCCCTGGCTAACGGAGAAAGAGATCTCTGTGGACTAGTAGGTGAGACACCCTTTGGTTTCTCACTGTAGGGACTTCCCTCATAGAAATAGGGCAAGTCAGGCATTTTTCTTTTATTCTAAGAAAACCACTTTGACCGTGTCATACAGTCATCCGACTCCTTCTTTTGGTTCTCCTCAATAGGTAAGGTGGTGAGAGGAGGCAGTAAGAAATGTCCATATTTTCCCCCCCAACATGGCCCTTTGTAAAACAAAAACCTTTTCACTCTATTGCGGGGAAGCACCTTTGTTTCTGTTCTGTACAGTAAAAACAAAGATTTAAAACATTCGGAGCAAGTTTGGATTATTTGCCTCCACCTTCTAGATGGAAGTAAAAATAGGTGGATTTTCTGAAAAATGTCCAACTAAAATACCACCGCCGGTATTCCCATTGAATGCCACTGATGGTATTTGCTCAAACCCTGAATTGGGTGGATGATTTTAATGTTACCACTGTGACGAATCTGGCCAATTCGACCCTTATCCCCAGACAGGAACCACCACGTGTGAGGCTAGAGGGTTGATCCCACTCTGCAAGACCCTCCATAGGAGTGACTCCCCTCTCAGTGACAAGGGCTCCCAGTCCGATAAGGAACTCCCAAGCCAGAGTACATTGTCTGCCTACATGGGACTTGGAAAAAGCTTTTACTCCTGTTTTGACTCCACCAACTAGTGACAATCCTTCCATCTCTTTAGCTTCAGATAGTACTGGATTGCGTCTGAGCGCCACAGTCAGAGAAAAAGTACACACCCTTTTTGTTTGTGATAATGTACATAGGCACAAGGAGGAACTGTGAAGTGGGGAGAAACTCCTACACAGGGAGCAGAGTGTTTCCTACGCAGAGGTAATCCTCTGTAGAGAAGACATCCTGGAGGGGCGGAGCACCGCAAGACTGTGGAACCAGCGGTGGCGTGGAGGGTGAGCAAACTGCTAGCCAGATGCTGGAAGGCTGACGTGCTGACTGACTGTGAAGCACAAATCGGGAACGAGGCACAGACGGAAGAGTAACTGTCTCTCTGGTGTCACAACCACAAGGGAGCCATGGTGGGCCTTCAGCCTGGTAACCGACACTGAGACCAGAGTGCAGAGGGGAGCTGTGAAAAACCTGAGGTTAAAGTCACTCCTACACCCCTTGGACATCTGCGCAGATGGCTAGGGAAAGGTCATTGCTTTAGGATCCTGACCCTGGGGCTGGAGAAGCGAGGGAGGATAACCTTGTTGGAGGGGTCTTTGAGGATTGGGAGTGGGGTGCCCTCGGGTGAGATATGGTATCCCGCTTTTCCCAATAACAACCAACCTAACCCTCACCTGACCTTTATGGGCTATTATAAGCCAGCTCCCCTCATTTCCCTACATGTGACACTTGACAGTACGGAGATGAGGAAGAGGAGACTGAGAGTAATGCCCACTAGACCATGTCACCACTTTAGTATTGGGACGAGGTAGATGCCTGTAAACTGTAGTGAAGGTCAGACATTTCGTCTTAATCGTGGTCAGGCGAAACCAATTGGGAATCCACACCTGCAACCTGTCAAAAGGTTGTAGGTGAATAAAGGGAGGCAACATGTGCAGCAAAGGAGGATACAGGGAGAGCTGTGAGAAGCAGACCAGCAGGAGGCCTGTGTTTGGAAGGGGCAGCTGTGGTGGGAACTATGGGATAGCCAGGACGCCGGACCGAAGACCAGAAAGCCTATTGAGCCCAAGGCCTGTTAGGTCGTTAGGCGTGAGCAGGAGCCCCTGCGATGAGAGACGTGCAACAGGAGCTCCAAAAGCCTTGAGTGAGCAGGACGATGTCTGCACCCATTCGGAGGCAGCGGAGCAGACAGCAGGGCACAGACAAGCCCCTGAATGCGAGCAGGGGTCGAAGCAGCAGGCCTGCTGACCCGAAAAGCTGGAAGTGAGAGCGGGAGCCACTGGGGAACATCGCTGCAGACCGGCGAGTGTCAGGAGAAGCACTTGGGAGCCGGCTGTTCCTAGTAGACGGTGAAGCGATAATATCTTACCGAATGAATGGAACACTTACAATTAAAGCTCCTTGATGCATATTGAATGCCGTACCAACTGAGAACTTAATATTACACATATTGAATACTTATTGAACAAGGAATTGAATTAAATGTAACCATTGAGCACAACTGAACATTTCTTAAATAACAAACTGGGTGAAACCTAACCATTGAGCATATTACACATCTGGTAACTACTGAGCAGAATCAAATCATACAATTAAGCTTGTGGAGTATAAATGTAAGCTTTATGGGCAAAGCAAGTGATAGAAGACAACCAAAGGGCAAGTGCCCATGTGACAACAACATATAAGAAACTAAGTACACCAGTATGAAAGAGTGCTATGAAAGGTGGGACAGAAGTAAGACCAGCACAAAGTGAACTTTGTGAATAATTGCAGTGCAGCGAGGCCAAATACTGGCAAGAGGTGTGTGACATACTCTGAGCTTGGGGCTACTAAGGAGAAGCCAAATAAGTCTAAATATCCTATATACAGCCAAAAGGCTACAAAGAGAGGGATCCTGGTTGCGTGACCTGTGGTGGGTGGACAAACAATGTGGTCTGACAACTGCGCCTAGACTAGTGAGCCCTGAACTGCGAGAACCAAAAGACATTGTGGAACAAAACCCAGAAGGACACTGCCAGTGAATGGATGAGGCAATATAGGAATATTGTGAAGTTGACCTGAAATTGTGATAAAACCTTTTGTTTGAAAGATTGAAATACTTATAACTGGTGAAGTTGAAGTCTTGGGGAAGGGAGCCCTGAGACGTGATACATTACATCTGTTGTCTTGGGGCAAAGCTTCAAGACCATTTTTCTTTGAACTATATTGCATGGAACTTGGGTAAGGGAACTCTGAGGATTGTGTGGAACTGTATTAACTTGAGTGGAAGAAAGGTAATTCTAAGTTTTTTGTGGAACGTTCTTGAACTTGGGGAAGGGAGTGGAAGAAGAAGCTGAGAGCTGGAAGCAGCTCAGAACTTTGTGTTCATGAGTGTGGCACTTCTGTGACTTTCTTTTGTTGGTGCTATCTTGGACTCTATGCCTCAATAAATTGGTGTTGGTTGGGTTGCATATCCCTGTTGGCCTGTGGTGTATGGGGTCTCAGCCCATTTTCTCTGGAGTTGGCAAACCTCATGTTTGAGTACTGGGACGAGGAAGAGTGGACGTGGGGGTAATGCTCGGATTACTTACCGGTAATCTTCTTTACTCCTAATCCTACCCTTCCTTATCCCAGTACTAGTTTCCCACCTCCCCCTCCCCCGTTGTCGAATGGGCCTTTCAGGCAGTGTTAATTACTGTTGTGGCTTGGGGGAGGCAGGCTATTATGCCCAGAGGTGGGGGAAGAGGGTGAGTGGCCAGCGGGAATAAAAATAGAAAAGGGGTTCCTGTGGGAGGTGGGCACCTCATGTTTGAGTACTGGGATGAGGAAGAGTAAGACTATGAGGAAAGAAGAGTGCTGGTAAGTAATCCCAGCAATTCCCCTTCTGACAGTTCCTTCCCCTCGGGATGAGATGACCTAGGATGTAATATTCTCAAAAGTCACATGACGAGGAGGAGGTGGAGAGCATTACTATGGTGTGTTCTTGGATGAGAATTAGTGTTTACTTCCGGTTCAATAATCAGACCCAATGCTCTGCCTCCATCTAGTCACGTGACTTGGATAAATAAACATACTTTCTGCACAATTTACAAGTACCCTCTTTGTCCACTTGAATTGTGCAGAAGTTAAACTATTCACAAGGACAAAGTGTAAGTAGCATACATTCTGCACAATTTAAAGGGACCCTCTTGTGCTTGTAAATTGGTGTAAAAGTGTGCTATTTATCCTTCGTGCTTGGGAATAGGCAATAACAAATAGACATGGTATTGCTATGTATTGTTAGTTGGGACTTAAATTATAAAACGTGATAGTAGATAGTGACCCATACCACCAGAGGACAGTATATTATTAAAATAGTTTTTTTTTCTTCTATTTGGGCTGGGTGAGTGATGTGACCATTATCGTGTGTGATAGTGTGCATATTTAAGCACATGACGTGTGCAACCATTGACATACTTCGTGTTCCATTGCATTCTCTATCATATTGTGGAACAACATTGGTCTTCCCAGTCTCCTTTGGGTTCTGTCCCTTAGATGCTTTAACTCGCACACACTTTTTTACGCACTCCCACACATTATCCCTCCCTCACTTTGTGACTCACCCTCAAAACGTCCCTGCTTCCCAGGCAGTTACTCACTTCTATTCTCCCTCTTTGTTTATGACATGAACACAGACACTCACTTTTTTCCTTTCACTCTCTTTTGGTCTCCTTCTGAATCATGCTCCATCACTGTACATTTACAGTTAATTCTGATCGATTATTTTTCTATTGAATGGTACTGAATATATTGACTTTGGAAGGATAAATGTTTGAGCAAGCCGTGCCACAATCAGAATTTGGAAACTGCAGGCTGACATGAATCTGTGGGGAGCACTTAACTCACTCAGCTATCTTCAGAGTTTTCAAAATATGTTGGGGCAGTCATGGATCAGTAATCTGGAACTAAAAAGTATGTAATCTGTGTTGTTGCAGCAGGGGGTGATCTTTTTTACAAATCCATGCCAGTACTTCTTCAGCACAGCAAATTATGGAGCCCTGTTTGACCCGAGATGAACCCTGAATATACACAGCACAGCATATGCAGTATTCTGGGACATTTAAAGCGCAGTGATGGCAAAGAACGTCAGGGCCATAGAGAGAGGCTGAGGGGCACGGAAAAACTCTGATAACCTGGATGGAGAGAGGGATAGATGCAGTAGTCATAGCTTGGATGAGGGGCGCAACGAGAGGGCCAGAGAGAGGGGGATACATAGGGAAGCACTAGAGTACGGGCCGGCCAGAGCAGGGCCGGCCATAGGATTTGCGTGGCCAAGTGTGGCAAATTAAGTGCGGGCCCCTTAATTTGCATTTGATAACATCACAGGAAGTAACATCACAAGATAATGACCACTACGTATTTAGGCAGTAGCGAAAAACATGGTTTTAAAAAAAATATAGATAAAAGGGAAACCATTACTGAATTATATCGTAAGCCAACCAGCTCTAACATGCCACTTTTCGCCAGCAGTAATCACCCCACATCACTGAAGTGGAGCATACCGTATGGAGAATTCGTGAGAATACGCCATAATTGTAGCAAACTAGAACGTTTTGATCAAGAGTGTAAATATACAGCTACACAATTCGTCCAACAAAGATATCCTAAAGTTATTTTGGAGAGAGCATATTTGAAAGCTTGTGACTTAAATCGCACTGCTCTGCTCTCGACTAATAGGATACCAGAGAAAGAAAGAGAAAATGACAAAATCAGACTCATTCACACATATGGTACGCATGCTAATATTATAAGAAGAATACTGCAGCGTCATTGGCATGTATTACTGTCAGATGAATCTTTATTGCCATTCCTTGAAGAACGTGTCAACATTACTTTTAGGAAATCTGTCTCCCTGAAAGATTCATTGGTTAGCAGTTTCTTGCCCCCTGAAATTAAAACCTCGAATAATATTACTTGGCTTCATGAGAAAACTAGTGGTTTTACCAAAAGTACAAAATGCAAAGCATGCAAATACCCTCTGAATAGAACCAGCTATAAACATCCTGTATTAGGCCACTCAGTAGAACTAAAAAGTCGAATTACATGCAACACTGAGTTTGTTGTGTATGCTCTCTTGTGTTCTTGCAACCTCTGGTACATTGGTAGCACCATAGGGAAGCTCAAACAGAGAATTTTACAACACATGAGAGCTATAAAAAAACTTTGATCCGTCTTATCCTATGGCGGTTCATTTTAAGGATGTACAGCAGGGCAAACTTGAAAGCTTCAACCTCTTTGGGTTACACCACATAAAAGCCAATCCTTGTGGGGGCAATCGATAAAAGCCAATCCTCGTGGGGGCAATCGTGAACTCGAACTGTGCCAAATGAGACAAAGTTTATCTTAGATTTCGAAACCAAACGGACATAACCTTGATGAAGAGTCATATACATTTTTAGTGACCTGAACAATCTAGTCTGATCTCCTTTTGCTGATTTAATCTTAATTCAATCTGATTTCTCTCCTTTTGCTCTCTCTTTGCCCTTTCCTTGAATTTACAAGTTTGGTATCAATACATGAACATCTATGAAATTATTGGTTCAACTTAAGATATTATCTGGGATTGTCAATGTGTAGTACCTGTCTCTCAGTATATAGTGCTTATACTGACTATTTTAGAATTTTTGTACAGTCTCTATCTTCTATTGTTATTTTAGCATATTGCTTTTAACTCTTTAATGGTGATTCATGTCATAAATGTGTTATGAAGTGCCAAAGTATCTTGTGCTTTAAAAGTCAGGGGTTAAAATGGATGCCAAACTTCCAAGTTTTATAGCCAAGGAAATTTTAAATGTATTAACTGCACTATGCACCATACAAATAGGTCTGTGTGACCTTATTGTTTACAGTTCGAAACATGCACTATGCGCTTTATTGAATGTTTACAATAAGCACGTTGCACTTTAGATATTGCTCTGAATTGGAATTTCCTTGGAATCAAAACCAAATATCTATGCACTTAGCACTTTAAAGATCTTGTATGATCTGATTGTTTACAACATAAAAGTATGCACTTTATTAAAATATTAAAATGTTCTCTTCAAAATGCGGGACATGTTCCTGGATTGAACTTTCTGTGAATTTACAGATTTTATTAACGCGGTGGGTGGGGGCCAGCTTAAATGCTTTCAATTTCACCGAATGAGGGCTGCGTTTGCTGCTAGATTGCCAACATTCCCACTGGAACCCCCAACGCATGAATGTATCAGAGCTGTGGTATCCGTAGATGGTCATGGCAAGGAGGTCTCGATGTTATACTCCCTGGTGCAGGCACACTCCACTTCACGCAACACAATCAAAGAGACCTGGGAACACAGCACTGTGATCGATGACACTAGGTGGTCCCGCTATTGTCAACTCACCAAAACTGTCTCGATGAACTCTGGGCTGCGACTAACACAATTCAAAATTTTAAATCAACTGCACTACTCTCCTGCCAGATTAGTCACATTCGTAGAGAACTGTACAGGAACCTGCCCAAAATGCGACGCTCCAGACACTGGAACGTACAACATGTACAACAACGTCTTTTTTTAATATAATGGTTTTGTAGCTTGTCTTGCTACTGGTCATGCCCTTTGATTGCAGAGTTCTGGCAGGAGGTGGCGGAGCTCCTTGAGGAAATCACCTCGATTCCAGCGACCACATCCCCCCTAAAATATTTGTTTGGGGATATTGGCAAGGTGAAAGAAACCACTAGGTGACTGTTTAATATCTCATGCGTCATCGCCAAGCGATGTATCCTGAAGTGTTGGAAATCCTCGGCGAGACCAACTCAGACTGATTTCTTGTAAGACTTATGTATCGTGAACACTTTGTATCGTCGGACCCAACACCTTGCCGCCCCAAGGACATTTGGACACTGCTGTGGCTTTACTTGTGTAATCTGCTACCCGAAGCTAATGTAACACCCCCACCATCCCCATGATTTCATGTATCTACCTGTTTGCGTTGTACATATATGTAGCAGAATTATGCCTTAACCATGATGTAATGTTTGTATAATGGCCCTGCCGTGAAGCAGCTCTCTTAATAGATAAAAGTTTAAAAAAAGAAAATATATATTAAAATGTTGATAAATAATACCCTTACCCTGACACAACACATGGATTGAGATTAATGCAAAGATGTAAGCACTGTGCACTTTTGTCATGAAATATTCATTCACAATAAGCGAAAGGCGTGAGTTGTAAGATAAGCGTCACAATTGAATGCTAGTGAATATGTGTTGACTCAACTACACTCCAAAATGGCCACAGCCTTCAAGAAGCCTTTCGAGTTGATGCACTGTGAATTCAGTGGACCAAAAGCAAAAAAGGAAAATATGCTGAAAATACCATAGAGACTGTGATTGTCTGTATATACGTTTGAATTCTCTAATGCACTTTTTTGTACGTGATCAGGCAGCAAGGGTGCTGTGAAACACGTTGGACCGTGTTTTTTATTTTAATCATGCTGAAATAAACTGGACACTTTAAGGACTGTACAGCCGTGTTTGGTGAATATTTAAAATGGAGCCATCTGCTGGCGTTCGACTGGATTGTATTGTGTGCCATCCCCCCTGGGAGAGAAAGTAATTACTTTCCCTTTCTGTCTCATTACATGGCCACAGTAGTGGCCATGTAGTTATGGTTAAGTTGGTGTTTCCATGGGAAGAGCACTTTATGGGTGGCTTATAACTTCGTTCTCCCTGGACGAATCCTCACCAAACTTTGCAAAAAAAGTATTTGGGTCACTCTGAATTTTTTTGCAAAGTTTGGTGAGGATTCGTCCGGGGGGGCAAAGTTATAGGGGGGTCCCAAAACTTTTTTTTTCCCATAGACTGAATGGGAAAACATTTTTGCTCGCGTCTACAGCCCAAACCGCTGGACGGATTTTCACCAAATTTGGACCAGGAGCAGGGGATTGGTCCCGAAAGCGTGCTTTTGCAAATTTGGTGAAAATCCATCCAGTAGTTTTTTTAAAAAATGACCAAAATGTAGGTAAAAAAAATAGTGATATCTGTGTCCGCTTCGCGGACACACTTCCCTGTTCGGTCCGCGGACAGTGTCCTGATTGGTCCATTGACTTGCGTGATGTCCGCGGACATGCAACGTGTTCGCTGATTGGACGGCGTGGAGCGTGAAGCGCGTCAGATTTTCGGTAGCGCCCACCATCTTGGATTCGTGGACGTCCGCGGACAGCGCGGTGAAACTTTGTTCAAAATTTGAATTTAGTAGAGTGTGTTGGTGTGTAGGAGTGTTTGGGGAGGGTGGGAGTGTATGAGATAGGATGAAAGTTGTTTTTTTATGTGTTAGACGTTCTTTTTGTGTTCGATTTGTCTGCGGACATCACGGGTAATCTGAAATGTTCTAAATAAACTGAATGGGGAGTGTTCTGAGGACTCAATATGTGTCCGTTTTGTTCGCAAGCAAGCTGAAACTGTTCTAAGAACACTCGCAGTGTCCTGAAATGTTCGCAAATAAACAAAATGGGGGTGTCCTGAGGATGCTGTCCGTATTGTTCGTTGTCAAGTTGAATGTGTTCTAAGAACACTCGCAGTGTACTGAAATGTTCGCAAATACACAAAATGGGGGTGTTCTGAAGACGTTGTCGAACACTCGCTGTGTCCTGAAATGTTCGCAAATATGAATGGGGGGTTGTGGCTGGCAAGTTGAATGTGTTCTAAGAACACTCACGGTGTCCTGAAATGTTCGCAAATAAACAAAATGGGGGTGTCCTGAGGACGCTGTCCGTATTGTTCTCTGTCAAGTTGAATGTGTTCTAAGAACTCTCGCTGTGTCCTGAAATGTTCGCAAATAAACAAGATGGTGGTGTTCTGAAGACGCTTCTAAGAACATTCGCGGTGTCCTGAAATGTTTGCAAATAAACAAAATGGGGGTGTCCTGACGACGCTGTCCGTATTGTTCTCTGTCAAGTTGAATGTGTTCTAAGAACACTCGCGGTGTCCTGAAATGTTCGCAAATAAACAAAATGGGGGTGTTCTGAAGAACACTCGCTGTGTCCTGGAATGTTCGTAGGGGGTGTCCTGAAGGCATAGTCTGTATTGTTCGCTGGCAAGTTGAATGTGTTCTAAGAACACTCGCGGTGTCCTGAAATGTTCGCAAATAAACAAAATGGGGGTGTCCTGAGGACGCTGTCCGTATTGTTCTCTGTCAAGTTGAATGTGTTCTAAGAACTCTCGCTTTGTTCTGAAATGTTTGTAGGGGGTGTCCTGAAAACGCTGTCCGTATTGTTCGCTGGCAAGTTGAAAGTGTTCTAAGAACACTCATAATGTCCGCGGACATTCAAAGTTTCCATAGACCATAGTTGAAATGTTTGGCTCTATGGATGTGATATGCTGCGGTGGTTGTGGCCAGGGCATAGAGTCTTGGGTCACATAGAGTCACATTCATATTTGCTTATAACTTTGGGTGAAGCGTTCATTGGGGATTTCTTCTTGTGTCACATTGTTGCAGAGAGTGCATGTATGTTTCCACATGTATGAAATCTGAAAGATTTCATTTATAGGTATGTTTTTGTTTTCCAGTACTTGTAGTAAGTACATTAGAAATTCTTGTGGATCTTCCTGTGAGTTTATAGTGAATTTCACCATTCCAGCACAGTGGTCCAATTTTTGTCTTATTCCATAAACACTATATGTGTTATTAGGATTGCTTGCTGCGTTTCTGTGAAGTACTAACATTTGCAAACAGAATGGGTCTGTACTGTGTAAATAAATGTTGTCAACAATTGGTGGTAATTGAAATAGAATATTCATTGCTACATTTGCGTAGCAACTTACACCAACTATATTTGAGAATTTAAATGGTCCAGGTAGTTCTGTATCTAACTGCTTTTTTTGGAGTTTGTCTTCCTTCTTTAAAGAAGTACCTGGTTTACTTTCCCTAATTGATTCTTTTTTGCTTGTGGTACTTGATGAAGTATTAGTTTCTTTTACTCTCTTTGGAGGATTTGCAGTGACATCCTGTTGCATTTCTGTTTAATTTATTTTTCTTTTATAACGTTTTACTTTTTGTGGAACAGAATGTGTTTAGGTGGGGGGTGTATAGTGAGGGAAGTCTATTGTATTCTAAAATGCAAGGAATATCAGCGTTTATTTTACTTGCATCAAAGTTGATTAGAAATAGACCGTCAAGTGTACGTAAGCGTGATAGTGCTACGTAGCTCATGCCTTCTTTAAAGACTGTGTTACCAATATGTATCATTACTTTGTCTAGGGTAAGACCTTGTGATTTATGAATTGTGACTACGTATGCAAGAGTTAGAGCAAATTGTTCTCTGCGTACATACATATCTTTGAAGAGAAGGAATCTAGCTGTTGAGCGTCCTATCCTTTTTACTTCTGAAAGTTTGTCAAAGAGTATATTGACAAACTGAATTTTGTTGTCGCGTGGGTATGTTTGAAAGCCAACAACTGTACCCAGTGCTCCATTAACTAGTCCTTGGTCCACGTCAAGGTTACGTTTAAGCATTACTCTGCAATTTAAGGATAATTTTAATACCTTTCTAAGCCTGCTGTGTGTGAGATTGATTTTTCTAAACTATTTAGTCTTGTTGTGGCTTGGTCACACATGGGTAGTGTCATACCATGTACATCTAGTTTGTCTGTGGCGCTAATTTCCATGATTGGTTGCATTTCTTTACTTAGCATGATTTCATTGTATTTGAAACAGCTTGCAAGAGTTGGCATACAATTGACATTTTTGTGGGCTAATTGTTCCATAACATCTGTAGCACATGCATTATTGCCATAAAGTGCATTAATGTGCCGGGTTTTCAATATTGCTTCTGCTTCTTTAGAAAGTATACCAACTCTGATACTTTTTAAAATGTTGGCATAAGTGAGATCTGCAGTTTGCCGCATGTTTTCTGTTAATTCTCTGTATTGGAAATGTTGCCAAAGGTTGACATTTACAATGCTGCCAACAGTTTTAAGGCAGAGTTTGTGTCCTAATGTTTTAAAAATAGGCTCACCTTTTATTGGTGTTAATTGAAGCAGATCTCCAAAAACAATAATGTGTTTTCCTGCAAAGAGCTCTTCATAGTCTGTTTTGAGTACTTCTTGTAATCTGAGGTGAATCAAAGCTAACATCAGGTTGGAGACCATGCTCACTTCATCTATTAGTATCATTTTCATTTGTTTCAATACCCTGCGTAGTTCCATTGCAGCTTCTGCAGGAAGTTTGTAATAGTCTAATTTGTTCTGGTGTTCTACTGGTAATAGTAGTACTCGGTGTAATGTAACACCACCTATTTTGTAGGCAGCTAAACCTGTGGGGGCAGTGACAAAAGCTGACAGTTTGTTGTTTGTCAATTGTTGAAGGAACTTACTAATGATTTTGATTAGGAATGTTTTGCCAGAACCAGCTTCACCACTGACGTACAGTAGTATAGGTTTATAATTATGGCAGGAACATTCTTTATTTTCATGTTTTGCACCATGTGCAATTTGTTTTGTTACTTCTTGAAAAATGCTACGTTGCTCATTGTTTAGTTTTGATTCTAGTATAGTTAAGTCTTCTTTATCTTCATACTGACACATGGTGTTTTCTACTTCTATCATAGCTAATTCTGCCTCATTTATTATTAGTGGTTCTCCCAGTGGTTCTTGGCTTCCTGTTACAGAAGGTTGACTACTGTCAGGAGTGTCCTTATCTAGTTGGGCTTGGAGTTCTTCTTCGTGTTGCTGTTCATTGTGCAACATTGTTTTGTACTGTGTAAAGTTTGCATCAGTTATAGTGCTTTCATTTGCTTTGAAAGCATCCTCATATGAGTCATAGTTATCTAGTATTTGTTCTTCTTTTCTCCATGGTTTGAAGAGTTGTAGCAGGGACATGTAATATACTTCTTTATGTTGAGGAGTCTTTAATGACAATTTGATATGATTAATTAAATTTCGATTAATGAGTTTAACTAAGCTGCCTTCACAGTTTGTCACTCTATATTTACCTTTTTTTCATCGGGTTTCATATTATTTTTGTATGTGTAGTTTTGGGCTATGTGGTATAGACACATGTTTTCCAAAGTATTACTTCTGTTTGGGTAGTATGTGTCCAATAAATAGTTTTTTAAATTGTCTTGGCTGTTGGGATCACGTTTGGCTATTGTTTCTATAACTTCATATGATTTTAGAACTCTTTTCCTAGATTTAGCTGGACCAAGACTTAGCCATACTATATTTTCAGATTTACCATACAATGCAGTACCAGTTAATCGATCAGCTGATTCATATGATCCACATTCTCATTTTTATGCTCAAGCTGTATAATTTCTGAGACACTGTTTTATCTGATGACAGGTCATTCCAGAGGTCTTGGAGCTCTATCTTTTCTGCTTTAGGTAAGTATGCTGTGACATATCGTGCAACTGCAGTAGAATTGTCTGCAATGTACTGCACATCTATGTTTGCATTCCATAAGTGGGCATTGATTGCATTATAATCATTGATATATTTTCTTCTTTTCTTTTTATGTAATATGTATTTTTAGGTGACTTACCTTTAACACTATGTCTAACTGAAGGCATGAGGTTGTTCACTTGACCTTTATTTGTAACTGGTCTAGGGAAACCAAATCGGCATTTGGTGTAGTATTTCCCTTTGTTTTTGTATTTGCGACAGCATTTTTTTTGTGTCTTTGAAATTGTAAAATTTGTGCATGAAGATCACTATTTGAGGCTTCTGATGGAATTTCAAAAGTGACATATTTTTCAATAAACTGTAAAACAGTGGCATCACTGTCTTTTACCAAATTTAGGAGCATCTTTAATCCATAAAAGCATGTGGATATGTGGTGCTCCTCTGGCTTGGTATACTTTTCTCCAAAAGAAGTGTTGCACTTCTCCAAGGGGAGGAACAGTTTTATTACAAATAAAATGTAGCATAGCAATGAAGCGATGGTGAAAATATCTTGAAACATTAACAGGATCCAAAGAACAAAGTTCTCCAGGTGTTAGTATATCTATGTTTGTTTTGTTTTTATTTGATATGCGTAGGAAATCATGGAAATCTTCGCATGCATATTCTGCACAACTTAATGTAACAAACCAAGTGTGTGGGCCAAGGTTTCTGATCATACAACGTACATCTCCATGATGTTGAAACCAGTACTCTTTAGTACCACGCATATTTGCTAATAGATTTGTAATATTTGATTGTAAAACCTCATCCTTCTGTTGCACTTTTTCTAATAATTGTGTAGCTGTCATATTTTGAAAGTGTGATCCTGATTTTAATATGTGTGCAACTCCGTAACATAAAGTTGCTAGTTCACTTTCAAAGAGTAGGTGGAATATGTATTCCACATTTTGTCTAAATCTGGGATCTTCAGAATACATCCGTAATGAGCGGTATTCTGAAGCTGATATTTGAATAGGTCTATCATCATACCTTCCTCCTTTGCCAGTAGGAAAGAGTAGAGGAAAAGCACGTGCTTCTCTACTTTTTTCCCATATGCTGATTGGCGATCCTTTTGTTTGACGCATTTGGTACGTTTCCAGTACATCTTCTATGGTGTCTTTAGAGTGCAAAGGATGAATTGTATAATGGTCTAAAGTATTTGATATTGTAGCAGGATCTAGTAGCTCAAATTGACCAGCTTCTTGTGTTTCTTGAATTATTTCTGTTGTATCTTTCAAGTTTTCTTCAATATTAATTTCTTTGTAATATTCATTATTCTCTTTAAGATATTGGAAGGCTTGTCTAACTTTATGTAAATCTACCAGCTGTTGCCATATTTTTTTTATCTTTTGTAGGTACTCCATTTACTAAGATAATTAAAGATTGCTGCATTGGACGTTGCACTCCTAGAGTATGTACATTTTCTTTTAGATCTAATGGTAAATAAACTACTTTTACACAAATGCCTTTTACCAATTCAGAGGGAGGTAATTTTGATGTTTTTGGTTGAAGGCGTATTATTGCTTGAAATGGGTGTACTGTTTGAACTATGATGCTCTCATATAAACTAAGTTGTTGTAGGGGTTTTGGTACTGGGTATAATTCCAAATTATTTGTGATAGCACGTGAAGGAGTTTGGTTGTTGTCAAGTTTTGTAGTGCAGTAACTGCAAAGTATTAAGGGGTCAGTTATTTCATATTTGTTTTCTGCTACAAGGTAGAGAGCTAATTCAAACCATTTAGAATCTTCATTGTCTTCTATTTTGTATCATAGGTCTACAGTTTTTGTGTTACTTTTATAAAAAGTTCTACGGCAACATACACATACATGGTTTGGTACTTCAGCTGGTGTACTTTTAAATTTTAGTATTTCTTTTTTGTATGTGTTTAGCAAAAGGTTGCCATGTGCAGAATTGTTGCTTAATTGGTTTAAAGCTATTTCATTCTGTACATGGCTTTCACTTCCAAAATATTTTTTCTGGATATAGTCAATTTCTTCAAGTAGGTCTTTTGCTGTACCCTGTAGAAGGATGTTATTTAAATTTGCTAGTGCTAAAGCAGGACTTTTAGCATAGTACAGTTTATAGACTAGATTTCTTATAGTTAAATGATGTGTTGATATCCTTTTGATATCATTGAAAGTGGTTTTACAAGTAGGTCCTGTAATGCAGGCCAATGAATGTCCTTGTAGTCCTGTGTACTTGCGCACTGGACAGGTATCCATATTTTGCAGTAGTTTAATTTTGATTTTGTCTTTGCTTTTTACATATTTATTGAGGAATTGGCATAAAGATTTGAAACATTGTTTGGGAATGTTACACATTGACGTGCATGGCCATTTGTACACTAGACGTTCTGATTCAGTTGAATGGAGGGGTAATTGTAAGTTTTCCGGGCATATTTTTGTAAGGAGTACTTCTTGTTCCATTATGGTATTATTCACTTTTTCATAACCTCAACCACTGCTATGTATGGCAATTGTATTTGTTTGCTTTTGTTTGTACGCTTCTTCATTAAAATATGGTTCTGTGCTCGTAGTGTGATTCCATTCACCTCCGCAGATACTTAAGAAGTTCTTTCTGTTGAAATTTCGCTTATTGAGAAGTCTTTTTTGTAATTTAGTTATTAGTTTTGTTAGTGGTTTCATTTTGTTTAACAGTAAAATAAATAACTTTCTTTTGAGAAGAATTACACTGTCCATCAACGCTTCTAAGATTAATTTCCTACGATAGGTTTTAAGCATTGAACCTGATTTCTCTCCAGTTTTTATAAGATTTTGAAGCACTTTGTGACGGTACATTTTGACTAAAATACTTTTCTTGGTATGCTTACTTTGCACTACATTAAAATTTGAAGAAGTAGTTTTATCTGTAGTGATAGCTGATTTTCTGTTAATTGTTTTTTGGTTTGTTTTACATTTTGATAGAGGAGGCAAGGTTTTTGTACTTGAAACTTCTTGTGGTTCACTAAATGACTGTATTAGCTGTTTTGTTTCAACTTTGTTTTACAGATTCTGCTAGAGATGGATGATTATGTTGGACACTTATTTTCATTTGCTCTACTTCTGCGTTGCTTTCGACGGACTTGACTTTTGGTAGGCATTCTTTAGGGTCTGTTGGAAAAAATAAAGAAGGTATGGGTTGGTGTGTTCTGCAATGTATGTGTGCTGTGTGCATGAGTGTTTGATTAAGATGATAAAGATGTATGTAATGGTGTGTGATTGTGCATTGGGAACTACAACTAGTAGGGATAGGTATTCTTGAATGTATGTGTTACTAAACTGGGGTTCAGATGACAAAAAAAGTAAGCTAGTGGTGTGGAAAAGTACAAATAGTAAATCTAATGTATACAATTAAAACAGTTGTTTGTTCTATAATATGAAAATTGTAGCGGTTCAGTTTGGTAATTTGTGTGTCCAAAAATAGGAATTTGTGGGCCATTCTGGCTGTAAATCGCTGTTTAAGACATGGAGATTGTTGGACAAAATGGTACACAATCTCTATTTTTAGGCACAGAAATAGCTTGTATTAACTTTACAGTATGTTTGAGTAATAATACAAACATTATGGTGATATTCTACTTACTTTTTTTCTTAAATTAACAGGTAACTTCTTAGTTCTTCTTTGTTCTTCAAATTCGGCTGCTTCTTTTCAGGAGACTGGTCTTCACTGCAATTGTAAAAGATTCAAATTAGTAATTTTGCTGTTTTTAATTTAGATATTGATTCTTTTAATTGAAATCCTCAGCCCCTTCTTCAAAACCATTAAACTAATTTATTTACATAAGATACATTGCATCAGTTCAGTACATATGATATGTTCTTAATGAACAAATTGTATTGAATGATTAACTGTAGCAAAAAAATATCTTTACTATGTCTTGTGAAATTTATAATATACCAGTGAATACCACTATTTCTGTAACTAAGCTGTTCTAGGTAATAGCGCCTCAATGTCATGTCTAAATTAAAGTAATTAAGTAAATAAATAAAAACAAAAAAATATGAAATTGTATAAATATTTTTTAAAGATTTAAACAGATTGTGCTTGCATGCAATTTTGTTTGAATATATGTAGTCTATATATTTCATTTAAAACATGTTAGTTTAACATGATTTGAGTGTGTGTGTGTATAAAGAAAGTAAATAGTATAAAGGTTTATAAGTGATAGTTGATTTTAGGAAATTGAAAAAAATACAGTAAATTCATTTTACAGATTACACAAGCTAAAAGTCTGTTTGAAAATGTGTTCATCTACTGTACAGAAAATATGCATACCTGAAGTTTGTGTTCATGCATATGGATATGCATGGAGCTGCAAGTAGAAATCTTGGAGACTTGTACAGTATTTCTGGTAGATGGTGCTTGCCAATGATATGACACTTGTACTCAGAGATTCACAGTACATTTGCAGTGCTGATCTATGATGATGCAGTTAGATGTAGAGGTCTTGAATGTGATTGTGTATGGTCATGTGACTTCTTAGCTACATCCAATGAGGGAATGGCAGAGAGAGTGAAGTGGAAATGGTAGAAGGGCTGTTCATGTTACGATATGTCCACGGACATGGCAGTAGTTTGCGGACATCGGGAGTTACATCCGGGGATTTTTGGGTTCAGAGGTCATGCAAATGAGAATGAGTACTGAAAGGGATTGGTCGGGAAAGTTTAGTGGGTGTATTGTGCCAGAAGAGAGTTTCTCATATACTGTTTTTTCTGAGAGAACAACAGATAGCTATGTCTGTGTGTTTTAGGAAAAAGATTGTATGGATTTTGGGAGATTCATGGATATATTGGTTGAAGGTGCATGCAGAAAGCTGTGGAGTAGCTGTAGATCTTGGATTCCCACATGTGGAAGTACACTGGCATGGAGTACGTGGAATGAAGTGGTTGGACTTGCTACCTCTCTGTGCTACTTTGGAGACCGAGCAACATCCAGACATAATTGTAATTCATTGTGGAGGGAATAGTTTAGGACATGTGACTGGATTTTTTTTGCAATTTGCTATGAAAGAGGGACTTGGGAAGGTTATCGACATGTTTCCTAATTCTGAAGTGATATTTTCACGGATTGCGCAGAGACAAATGTGGCTTCGTTCTTCTTCATTTGGTCCACAAATGGAAAAAGCAAGGCACAATGTTAGCAAAGCTGTTTGTGCCTTTCTAAAATATTTTGGCATGTCTTCTTTTCACAATGAAAATATTCTGTTTCGTAGTACAAACATTTTTCCCAGAGATCGAGTCCATCTTACTTATGGTGGCAATCAGATTTGAAATGTACAAAATGCATTGCGACCTTTTTTGGAATTACAACATCCATTTTGAAGTAGGTGTTAAGCATTTATATTTTTTGACTTACAAACACCTCCCAAAGGCTCTTTTCAGAGTCACCACTTCCTCCCAGAGAAAATTGCAATGTTTGTGATAGGGTAGCAACCCAATTTTTTAAATGTTCGCGAACTGTCCGCGGACTTCTAAAAAATACAAAGGGCCCTGCTTCATTTATTTTCACTTCTAATTTTTTAACTGTGAAAGGCGGCTCTGAAAAGAGTCTTATTTCTTTTTTGATTTTTGTTATTTTGTATTTTTCTTGGTTTTTTATACACGACACACTAGGAGAGGAGGGGAAAGGAAGGTAAAGGGAGGGACACCAACCACAGGGATAAGAAAGGGCGAGCTGAGAGAGGAAGATGTAGAGTGGGTTTTATTTGGGTAGTGAGCAGATCTTCTCGTGCTCTGAGACGATAGTCTCAAAAGCACTACGAAGTCGCTCCCCCCTGCAGAGTACTGTGTCACAGTACATACATACAACTGTGACCCTCGAAAGGTAAGGGTCATCAGCATTCTGTATGGCCTGTGAGGCAGCTTGAGGAAGACGCTGTCCCACAGAGGTGGTCCTTGTGGTGACAGGATCAGAAACAGAGGATGAAGTAGAGGAAATCAACCTGCTACGTTCTTCGCAAGGTACAACCCTGCGAATAGCCCCAGAGTGAAATGACCTCAGGTGTCGCTTCATAGTAGTGGTCCCAAAGCTGTACTTACCGTGCTTCCCGCGACTGAGTATCATTTTGCACTCATTGCAGGTAACACGGTTCGCACAAGCCTTAGGACCATTCCCATGAATGGTAAATAACCGCCACACCCAAGACTCACGCCTAGTGCGGGTAGTAGGGATTTCCTCTACCTCATTCTCATCATCCTCTTCTTCCTCCTCTGCATCCTCACTCCTGTTCCCCTCTTCAGGCCCTTGGGGAGGTGGTGGTGGTGGAGGGGGTGGGGGTGGTGCTGAAGCAGGTGCAGCACCAGGTGGCAGTAGTTCAGCCATGGATGCCATCTCGATGATGGTGTAATCTGCAGGTGGCAGCAAAAATCGCTGTGTTCTCAAAAATATCCAGAAACACAATGAGAATAAGCTCTAGTGCGTGGTCTTTTATAGGGGTGCTTGTGCGCGGTCTGCGGACATGCGCGCTGTCCGCAGACAGATCAAACACAAAAAAAAGTTAGAAAAGTTTCAAAAGGTATGTAGAAACTCAGGATTACTATGTGGGACTTGTGCCATGGTGAGATTTTATTGAAAAATATTATGGATTAATTGAAAATGTACTTTTAAATTGTTCAGGGACACGAACAGTGTCCGCATTCAGAACACGCGATCAGCGTGGGTGCGGTCATATGATCCGTTTGCGAACAAGTCCGCGAAGGAAGCGCATGTCCGCAGGACACCAAATGCACGGAGATTGGTTAGCGCATGCGCGTTGATGTTCTACGGACACTGTTCGGGTCCTGAAGTAATTAAAAATGCATCACACATGAAACGAACATTTCAGGACACTGCGTGTGTTCTTAGAACAGTTTAGACTTGCTAGCGAACAGTAAGGACAGATATAGTGTTCTTCAGGACACGTCCAATTTCGTTTATGTATGAACATTTCAGGACACCAATTGTGTTCTTAGAACAGTTTCAACTTGCTAGCGAACAGTACGGACAGGTATAGTGTTCTTTCAGACACCTCCATTTTCGTTTAATTGCGAACATTTCAGGACACTGCGTGTGTTCTTAGAACAGTTTGAACTTGCTAGCGAACACTACGAACAGGTATAGTGTTCTTCAGGACACCTCCATTTTCGTTTATGTACGAACATTTCAGGACACCGCATGTGTTCTTAGAATAGTTTCATCTTGCTAGCGAACGCTACGAACAGGTGTAGTGTTCTTCAGGACACCTCCATTTTTGTTTATTTACGAACATTTGAGGACACCAATTGTGTTCATAGAACAGTTTCAAGTTGGTAGCGAACATTACGGACAGATATAGTGTTCTTTAGAACACTTTAATTTTTGTTTCTTTACAAACATTTCAGGACACCACGTGTGTACTTAGAACAGTTTCAACTTGCTAGCGAACAGTACGAGCAGGTACGTTCATTTACGAACATTTCAGAACACATGCACTGTCCGCGGACACCTACATTGTTTTTTTTTAAAAAAAAACTATTTACAACACAATATAAAACTTTTACTTTATTTAACATATATTAATCATTTATGACAGAGAAGGTGAGGCAGAAACAAAAACAGGAGAATTAGGGGTTTCAACATGATTGTTATTAGGTGAAGAAGGGATGGAAGTCTCATCAAAACGTTTTGGGTTATGGAGAGGGTTTGGGGATAATTGACTGCGATATGGTGAGGAGGGACAAGTACATGTGGGCCAATGGTACGAGGTTTTTGGTTTAAAATGATCTTCCACAAAAGTTTTCAATTTATTAAAATTAGTCAACAATAAATCCATTTTTTCTTCTATACTGTGAAAATTGTTATCCATAACAGGTTTTTCTGAAGTATTTTCTATTTTGGTATGCTCTGTAAAAAAACAATATATATATGTTAAATGTATACAAAATAATAATAATTAAATGGTTTATATTATAAAGTGTTTACCATTCGTTTCACTATCTTGTGACATTTCTTCATGCGGGAAATGCTCCTCTAGCCATTCCAAAGTACTAGACATTTCTGTGAGAAAAAAAAAGACCAAATATTTTTTTATCTAATACAGAAAGTTTATAAATATATGAATAAAATTAAGTACACTTACTATTTCAGGTACGATATGTCCTATGTACTCAGTGGGTCTGCTCTTGTTCTCAGTTCTGTCATGTTTGTGAGGTAATTATGTTCGAAGCCAATTCTTTAAATGAATGGTTAGTGTGCTGCATATAAGGGTTACATTTCTCATGTATTAGTACATATAATGTGTTTGTGTGCTCCTTTTTGAATTTGTTAAATGTTCCTATGTTATGATATAACAATCAAACATACCTCCCCAGAGTTTTTAGGTAGTGGTACTTTTCTTCGAAAATGTCCGTGAACATTAAATGAGTTCGCGGACATCAAGTACAGTAGAAGAGATTCAGTCAGTTCCATATGACATGTATATAAAGTCAAAGTCATTATTGTTAAGTTGCACTACTAAAAACCTAAGAAATTCAGTGAAAAAACCTTGTTAAAGGAACGTTATGGTTAAGTTGCGCTGCTAAAAACCTTTCAAATTCAGTGAAAAAACGTTGTTAAAAGGGACGTTATGGTTAAGTTGCGCTGCTAAAAACGTTTCAAATTCAGTGAAAAAACGTTGTTAAAGGGACGTTATGGTTCAAAGTAAAACCAAAAACCCCTGAAATTCGCCAGTTATGGTAAGCTAAATAGGCCATCAATAGTAAATTGCACCCACTTTAAATGCTCTGCTTTAAGAAAGAAAGTGATCAGCAGTGCTTATTAGGCCTGCAGTGCCTATTGGGTCGCTGGAAGGGGGTCGGCAGGTGAGGGGGCGTTTGTCTCTCCAGGTTGCAGCAGGAGGTTGATAGGTGACAGGTTGCATCACCTGAGAAACAAAAGGGAGCCAAAGCTCGAGGGAGATCAGCCACTTTAAAAAAAGATATTCAGGCAACCCATCATCATTCATGCTGCAGCGTGTTGAAGGCAAGTCCCTTTTTACGCACACTCCAGAGTGGATACAGCCCTATAGGGAAATAAGCCAAGAGATAGCTTTGAAAGGATAACAAGATTTAATATTACAGAATACAAATATCAGCAAAGGACTCTGCTGCATGAGAACATTCTGATTCATCTTAGTACACGCAGAAGTTTAAAAGGCTGTGTCGTGTCATCACATACAGTAAAAACTGGTGCCACTGATTGGTGGGACCCTACACCCCCTGCCCTATACAACCAGTTGCCTCTGGCCCCTACGAAGAAGTGCCGCCCACTGAAGACCCGAGGACGCCCTTTGAAGCAGACCATTGCCTCCAGCCAAGCCCCGCTGAAGCCTTGCTGCTCTGTCCTGATCTTAAGAAGGCCCTCATCAGTGTTTCGACCCCTGGTTGTGGATCTGTGACTTATGAGCCTTCAGAAGTGTCCGTGGACCACCAGGTGGCTGACCAGCTCTCTCCTGGGCTACCATGCTGCAGCCGTCGCCATTCCGAGTACATTCTTGGAACTTGGAGGATCTTCAACTTGTGCTACAAGATGCCTGTGCCTCGATTTTCAGCCTTGCAGTCCCAATATAAGCTGGGCAAAGCATGCTCTTTAGTTCGCCAGCTGAAGATCGCCTGTCACCATCGGGCCATGGTGACTCCTATTGAATCCCATCTTCTTTGCTCCCTGCAGGTCTTCTTCCTTTTGTGGAACGGGTCTGGCACCGTAATACACGTACATCCACCGACTGAAACCAAATCCTGTGCCCGAAAAACTACAACTGCACCTGCGACTCCTAGGCCTCCCTCGGCCGAACCAAGCACAGAAGTACATGGCCCCAACAGATTACAGAACCTCTGAAGTGGTTTCTGGCAAAATCAGAGTACATGGGCTATGTTAGCATACTTGTTTCGTCCCCCCTCATCCTCCAAAGGGTTACATGGGCATAGAGTTCTGGCCCTATATTTCCCTTGCCTGACTCGGACCGGTGGTGGTCTAGTCAAGAATCCCCCTTAAGCCTTCACTAGTGTGGTTGGATAGCGAGGGATACTTACCTGAACTTGTCCTAACTTTTGGAACACTATTCACAACCACAGGCATTTCTCAATCCAATAATAAACCTACCTGAACAATATAATTTGTGGAACTGGTGACCCTAGGGCACTAGGCCCATTCCATCGCAGGGCTGGATTTACTAAGAGGTAGGGATATAATTCATGGATGTGCCATCAAAGATTTTATCTAATATGATTAGATAAAATATGGGAGGTCACGAAATGGATAAACACAAATAAAATACTAAATTCACTTCAAATGGGTTATAGAAATAGAACAGGATAGTGGATATATATGCTGCTATCATGCTTGGCAAAGGCAGGAAAAGCACAGGAAGAACGCTATATATAGCTACTTTAGATCTGTCTCAAGCTTTTGACAATGTAGATCGTCGAGTGCCGTGGGATAGGTTGAAAAATCAAGGCATAGATTTGGGGCTACTGCAACTTATTCGATTGCTAATCTCCAATAACTCTGCTAGAATAACATTGAATGTGGAGGGAGCATTATCCCGTGAAACTGCAATCAACAATGGGTTTCGACTGGGATGTGTTTTGGTCCCAACATTTTTCAATTTATATATGTCAGATTTGTGGTCAAGGAGTTTGTAACAGAATATGTATATTCACAAAATAGCTTCCTTCAAAGTCAATATTATACCATATGCTGATGACGTGTTGCTGATTGATTTCAAGCTAGCAGGTTTGCAGCGAGCTTTGAATGGAGTAGTAGGTTATCTTGAAAAGAATAATCTAACAGTGAATCCTCAGAAGTCGAAGATTATGATGATCTCAAATAAGAGGGTCAGGAGAAAGTATAAATGGTATGTTAACAACCCTAGTGTACAGGAAATAAATTAATTCAGTTATCTTGGCTTCCTTCTCTCCAATAGGAAACACAAGAGGTTCAAAGGTTGAGACTGTTGGGCAAAACCAGACTGTGTATATCTCTAATTAAGACAATTTATAGGAGGTTGTGTGCATATTCACTTAAACCATTTTAAAAAATGTATAGATTAAAAGTAACATCTAGTGTTTTATATGGTGTCGAATTAATCTCTTTTCCCAAAAGACCCCTTTTGACTTCTTGGAGGAGCATGTATTGAAGGAAACCTTACACATACCCAAGTTTGTCCCTATAACTGTAATAGGGCTGGAGCTTGGTTTACAATCTTGGTGGTCCGTATACATATATAAATCCATCTCTCTGTATTGAAAAATCTGTGAGAGTGAAGAACAACATGAAACAAATGATGAGCCCAAACACATATATTTTTATTAAGTGTTTTAGAAAGAGATGTTTGAAATGAACCTCTCCCTTATGGATATAAAAACGACTTTCTCGTTGATTGTCTTGAAAGAAATTGTTAAGACTTGGGACAGAATTTGGAATATGGAGGACCTACAAAGGTTGCTAAAATACAAGGAAAAGAGTTTGATGTATACTCCTATGGAACAATTAAGGCCTTACCTACAGAAGTTCCCATCGCCCTCAGCTTGTAGATGGTACCTTAAATTCAGGTTGAACTGCCTGCCAACACTTGAGATCCTAGGCCCCCAATTGCACCTACCCCATGAATTGTAAACCTGGAGACTTTGTTCTGACTCTGGCACTGAAAAACATTATCACTTGGTTATTGAGTGTAAAGCATTGATTGATTTTAGAAAAGTATTTTTAAACGTCATGTTAATTTTATCTCTACTGGTAGCCATTGAAGGTCAGAGTCCCCCAAAAAGGCATTTATAACTCCCCAATGAGAGTCAATGATGGACACACCCCAGATGGGAATGAGACCAAGGCCAAGTGCGGGTGAAGTCAAAAAGTAAAAGTTTATCCTTACCAATATAGGGCAAGCAGAGAACTCTGCAAACTCTGAGAGCGCTCTGCCAGACATCAGCAAATATTCACATTTTGTTACAAAACCACGTCACCTATGGCGTGGGAACTAAGGGATACATGAATCGATGAGATTGGGCAGTGAGGAAGGGCACCTATAGATCCTTTGGGGCGAAGCTCCAGTATTGGTGAGGCTCCTTGAGGGGTCATTGTGACGCTTGCAGGTCAGCTGGACTCGTCAGGGTGGAGCTCAGGTCAGATGATGGTTGATTGATATATCATGACTATTCTAACATTTGCCCTTGTGGCCACACATACTCATTCAGTGTTAATTGTAATTCATGATGCCCTGTAAATCCTACAAAGCGTTATTTTAACATCACAAGAAAAATAACACATAACTCTAGGTGTGAGTATTTCATCATTCTAAAAAAAATACTATACATGGGGTGAACAATAGGTGAGCAGCTTTCATGGGTTTAGGTGGCTTATCAGGGGGCACAGACAGGGATACATCTATCATTCCTCTTTGTTAGATCTAGTGGGGGATACCTTTGTAGTATGTAAATACAAGAGAACATATATGGCCACTATGGTCAGTCGGGTATAAGGTGAACTCGGATAGTATCAGGTCAGAGGGCACTTAGCCGGTACATCAAGAGGTGGTGGGATGAGGGGCTTGTTGCCCATATTTCTTTCAATCCGAGTCTGGGGGCTTAGGAAGGTGCTTGCTGGGTGCAGGCACTAGGGAAGTGCGAGGGGTTACGATTGTAGCATCAAATCATTCGTAGGCCCAGGGCTTTACATCTCAGCCAGGCCAGAGGGGGAGGGTAGGTGGGGGCTGAGCACGCAGTGTTACATGAGAGGGGAGAAAAGGCCCTATAGCCTGCTGGGTCGCATATTGTTTATGTTACGGGGGGGCACACGTGGAGCATGCATATAAACGAGGTAGAAATAGGTTAGTGTGTATTATTAGTACATTAAAAATGTGTGTGATGTTCTGCTTATAATACTGGGTGCATGATTCAATGCTCAGGAGTTATACATATGCTACAAAAGGACACTCTTTTATACAATTGACACGCATCATTATGAACCATACACATTGCGATACTAATTGAATATATTTGAAATCGTACATTCGTAGAGAATCATTGAGTATATACTGATATTATACATTGCTTCGTGTATGCTGTAACAACCAATAATCATTGCTTGGGTGAGGGTCACCTTATTTCAAGTTATACAATTAATCTCGTGGCATACAACAACGGAAGTGAATTTATAGTCCCTTCACAGAGATTATCAGTAAGGGTGAAACAGGGTGGAACATGGGCTATGTATGCCTATCTGGCACTTCAAACGGGGAACAGGGTTGGGGGGTTATCCACAGCATATGTCATAAATGTGTGGTCTGCGAGGGGACAGGACAAGTTTTATGGAGCTAGCTTGTTTTTCTCAAACCCCAGATTCAGCCCGGTCATCTGCAGGTCAATGATGGACTGCGGAAGGTGAAAGATACAGTGTTTGTCATGTAACTTGTTCGCGCCTAGTCTCCCGTGAGAACAGGCCTGCAGCAGGGACGCCGAGGGGAGGAGGGCGAGGGAAGTGCCTGGCTCGCTGTGTGCGTTCAGGAGGGGAGAGCTGCAGCCCTGCAGACCGCTTGTGTTTGTGAGGCCTAAGTTACTGTGTTCAAAATGGAGTCTGAGAGTTCCACAAAATGGAGTCTGGTACCATGCTACTGGCTGAGTGCTGCAGCCACATGTGTCAACCCACAGCCATCCCGCATCCCTGGCCACAGGCTCATGGGTGGCTGCTGGACGAGTCATAGTCTGCACGTTGGTGAGAATGGAGGGTAGGGGGGCCTTGAAGACCTTTCCTTCCATAGACCATATTTGGCAGAGGCTAATAAATGGCACAGAGATGTCTCTTCTTTTAGCTTTGATACATTTTTTAAAACATTTTTGATGAACTGACAAAGTTTAAATGCATGAGGACAGGCTGTTTTAACAGCGGTTATAGGATAACATTTTATTGGTTTGTGTTAATGACGTAAAATGCTTTTAGATTGTTTGGATTGTATTGAATGATGGAATGGATTAGTGTTTCATATTATTATGTATGTATGTATCAATTTGTGTAAGGTATTATGTTTACCAAAAACACAAATAAAATAAAAAATTTTTAAAAGAAATTATTCTAGGATTATTCCCAAGTGTTTTCTCTATATTTGCTCAAGTGATTACTTACATGCTCATTTTAACCCGCAGCAACTGCATGGATGAGAATGTTGCCACTAGCATTGATGACTTCTGGAAAATCAGATATGAACGCACAGGTGGCATTTATATTTGAACGTCATACTAAAAACGGAGGCGTTTGTAGCATCAAAATCATATGTCTGTTGAGAAGGTGGTTATATATCATGAGACCAGTTGTAGGCAAAATTGGTGGTAACCAACATGCATGCCCAGTTTGGACATCTACTTGGCCCTATTGAGCTCTACCAGCATCACATCAATGGTGGATGTGATTTGTTGCTCCCTATTGATGACTTTATGAGTCGTAAATCTATGCATATTCTTAAATGTTTAGCCTACTTCACCTTGTTTGTGATCACTAAATGAATGTGATCACTACATGGGATACCCAAAGGGGTTAGGGTTAACCTTGGACTTAGTCTATAATGTCGATCTTCTGCAACTTTTACAGTTTATTTTTTGCTTTACCCTGATGTGAAAGATTTCAGGAGGCGAGAGCATGGGGGAAGGATGCTCTGAATTTAGCCCTAGGAGCTTGTGTATGCCTTTCCTGCAATACCCCTTGTTCAAAGCTTCAGGAAGACCAAGGGAATGCAAGTCTGAGGTAATCTTGGTAGTTCCCTAATGGCCAAGAAGTTGTTGGTTTCATACTCTTTTAGAATTCTAGACCCAAGAGGTGTGGAGGAACCAGAGATGGCCTTGCCCTCTACAAGTAAATCCGGGCTGCGGTGGGGGGGCATAAAATGGTCAGCTTGTAAGTTGAGAGGGACAGGTTACTGGCATTAGGATTATCCTAGCAGGTTGCCGAGACTATTCTCCAGTCTAAGCGCCCGGCCTATTCAAGGGCATATGGCAATCGGGTGAACTTTGAAGTTTTTAAGTGGTGTACAAAGTCTGATAGTGAACCACTTGAGTGCATGGGTTGGCAGTGTCTACCATCTGTGGTCCGTGGGCTGCCGTTAAGGCCTTTAGAATGGGGTCAGAGGGCAAACTGGAAGGAGAAGGGTTGGTGGGGACGTAATTTGGCTTCTGCAAGGCCACTCCCTGGGATCTTCCCTTGGTGCTTCATTATCTTCAGGGTCTTCCTTTGAACCAATTGCTGAAATGGATACCAAGTTTCTAACTTTTAAAACGGCCTTTCTCTTTGCTACCACCTCAGCCCACTGTGTAGGGAAAGTAGGGGCACTTTTATGTAAACCTCCCTTTCCTAATGTTCTGCCAGAGGCATTGTTCTTGAAATGTGAGCCCAAGTTTCTCCCTTAGGTTGTGTCGAAATTCCATACCTCACAGAATGTGGTTATTCCTGCTTTTTTTCTCCTTGATCCCAAGAATACACATGAGGTAGATTGGCATACCGTTGAAGTGGAAAGAACGGTCATGGAGTACCTTGACAGGACTGAGGCTGTCAAGAAATTAGACAGTTTATTGGTGACTTTTGGGACTGCTGCTTTGGCAGAAAAGCCGCATTTGTGACAATTAGACGAAGGATTTGGTCAGTGATCGTGATGACGTATAAGGCGTCTGGAAAAGCCACACCTGTTTAAGTACACAGTGGTCCACCATAAGCTGATGCTCAGGGGAAGAGGCACTGCTAGAGGGGACTCAGGGGGGCTGTAGCTCCGGGTCTTTTGGTTGTAGCCCCGGATAGAAGCTCAGGGGCTACAACCAAAATCCCATAGCTAGCCCCGAGTCCCCCCAGTCCCGACATTAGGTTAGCCCCTGATCTTTTCCGGACCTAACAACACCCCTGCTCAGGGGGTCTCCATGCAGGAGGTTTGCAGGGCAGACACACAGGCAGAACAAATACATTCATAAGACACTACATGTTGAATGTTGACAACCCCAGGGATGGCTCTCACGGCTGCAATGGGGCGATTGATGTCAGTAGGTTAATAAGTTAAATGTTAAAGGTATTTGTATAGCGCACCGTCACCAATGGAATTGGTCCGCAGGCGCTCAGGCGGATCTGTAAATGAGAAGGCGGGTTGGGTTAGTAAGGTGCAGAGGGAGTAGGATAGTGAGAGAGGTGGTGTCCTGTTGGCGGCTTCAGCTCGGTATACACTGTGCGCTGAGCTTTTGGTGCGAGTATAGCACCGAAGTCAGGCCTTGTGTGCTGTTGGTTCCGCTTATGTGGTGTGTGTTTGTTGTTGCAGTGTGGTGAAGTGTTTGCGTCTTCCTGTGCGAGAGGTGGTTGTGTAGGTTTTTGTGTGGGTTAATTATGCAGAGTTTGAGCTTTTTGGTTATTGGGCTGAATTGTTCACAATTCTGTCTAGGTGCGTCACATGCCAAAATTCACAATTCCAGGTGTGGCACTTGTTAGCACCCACAATTCCATCCAGGTGTGAAGCCCGCCAGCACCCACAAACCTGTCCAGATACGACACAGGCCAGTGTTAACAATTCTGTCTGAGTGTGGCAAATGCTAATAATCCCAGTTCTATGTGTGATGCTTGCTAACATTCACAATTCCATCTAAGAGTGGCGCTTGCTAACCTACACAGTCCCGTCTAGATGAGATGAAGGCTAGTGTTTACAATTCTGTCTGAGTGTGGCACATGCCAATAATCACAGTTCTAGGTGTGAGGCTTGCTAATGTTCACAATTCCATCTAAGAGTGGCGCTTGCTAAACTACGCAGTCCTGTCTAGATGCAACACAGGCTAGTGTTTACAATTCTGTCTGAGTGTGGCACATCTATTAAACCTTCTTGAACTTCAGGACTAACCTCAAAAGTTGGATAGTGTCAAATGACCATTGACTGCCTCTGTATTACTGCAAGCCACTTGAACACTGTTGATCTTGCCCATATTCCATGTATGCTTGTTTACTTACTATGCACTTATTTAATGTATTATCACTGTATGCTGATGACTATGAATGTAACCTAAATCTTTTATCTTCTTACAAAGGCGCCCATATACCTTTGGGTCAGGCAAGCAATATAAATAAAATAAACAAACAAACAGTTCTAGGTGTGAGGCTTGCTAACATTCACAATTTCATCTAAGAGTGGTGCTTGCTAACATATGCAGTTCTGTCTAGATGCGATGCAGGCTAGTGTTTACAATTCTGTCTGAGTGTTGCACATGCCAATAATCAGAGTTCTAGGTGTGAGGCTTGCTAACGTGACAATTACATCTAAGAGTGGCGCTTGCCAACCCACACAGTCTTATCTAGATGCGAAGCAGGCCAATGTTCGTAACTCCATCTAATAAAGCGACGCAGGCTGATGTTGACAATACTATGACCTTAAAGGGAAATAGTTCATAGTTGCTATCCAAATGCGGCACATGTTCCCATTCACAGTTCCAGTGAGGTGTAATGTAGAGTGGCAGGGGTTTTCTGGAGTAGAGTACTCCCCACCCTTTGCCACACTTACTTTTTTTGGTTGTTGCTGGTTGACGGCTGGCCACTGGCTTCCCCTGCTGACACCTGCGGGCACTTTCTGAAGGAGCCAATGTAGGAGCCACCCTTAGCCACAGGGGCTGCCGGGGCAGCCCGGGAGGGTGAATTAAGAGTCGAGGTCGGACCATCAGGGTCGGTGGTTAGCTGGGAGGAGGAAGGGATAAAGAAGAGGAATGGGTGGTTGGGTACACGTCAAAATTAAGGTACTTGGATGAGGAAGAGGGACGTGGAGGTAATGCCCCGATTACTTATCAGTAATGCTTCATTACTCCTAGTCCTACTCTTCCTTGTCACAGTACTGACTTTCCTCTTTACCCACCCTGCGTGTGGAGAGTTCCATGATTTGGTTTGGTAAAACAAGGATTATGGGTAAAAGGGGAGGGTATACGCTTCTGGCAAGAAGAAAAGAAATAAGCCTAACTGTGGGAAAGGTTGAAGGCTACAAAAGTAAGTACTGCAACGAGGAAGAGGCTAGGAGTAATGAGGATTATTGTAAGTAATCGAATCATTAACATCTGCGCAGTGCTCGGCCAGGTCACGCCCCCACGAGTGGCCAAGTTATCGTGCTTTTATTACTAGAGTACCTTTATTAGGAGCGTCCGTCTGCAGAGCCCGTTATGGGTATAATTCACTTTTCCGATGATATGTCAATTTAAAGCTATAGGGGTGTCGCGGGGAGTAGGACTTGAGTGTCCTGTGGAAGGATAGTAGTGGGTGTATCGTAAATAGCTTAATGCGTGCATTTGTCCCCGTGACCATGTGCAAATCCCCGAGCACCTTTACCAACACGCCACGTGTGAAGTTCTTTTTACGTCTCTGGGAAGAGTGTTGTTTTTAAACACACTACAGAAACTAGCCCCAACCCTCTGCCTGCGAAGAGCATGATGGGAAGGAGGAATATTCCATGCAGCCAAGCGCAAGTTCACTGAGATGGGGGTGACGGTAACAGCAGAACTCGGCCGCTGAGCATGGATATGTGGATCAAATTCTGAAGCAAACTAAAATGAAAACAAAAAATAAACATGCATGAATGAACGATGGTCGTGAGCAATTATAAAAGGATTCATCTTTCTGAGTGAGATATGGGACGGCTCCATAGCTCAGGGGTTAGAGCACTGGTCTTGTAAACCAGGGGTCGCGAGTTCAAATCTCGCTGGGGCCTCACTGTTTTATGTTTTAAATGAAGAGGGTGTTTAAGAAGTGTCTGTAAATGAATCATTATGTTTTTCCAGGCATATTCGACATGACTCTATGAAATAGCCACATTCAAAGAGTAATTGTACCTATATTTCAGATTTTTTGCTTACAAGCTGTCATTCACTTCTATGCATGTATGTGTGATGTGCAACCATTTTACTAAATGGACAACCCTTCCTGAATTATTTATTTTTCCTCTCAAACTATAATGTTAAAATCCTAAAAATATATATACATCGGTTGCTTCACACTTGCTTCTCTTAAATATTAAGGGTTGTTGATCCATAAGCCATTTAGTCTGCCACTGTGCCATGGCATGCCTGTCTCTCTTGCATGAAGCGAGCACTACGGTTGACTGCCAGTTTTCAGCTATTCCTCCAAGGTAAGTCAATAAGAAACATACATTGGCAATGCCAACAGTTTTGGCTTTTGTGTAGACATGGGAAATGCATTTGCATACATGCCAACCCTCCCGATTTAGGCGGGAGACTCCCGATTTTTCAGTTAAAAATAATGCTATTTTTAACTGTCTCCTGCCTAGAATCATTATAACCCCTATGCAGTCTTATGGGAAAACTGCATTCTCCCGATTTGTGTTGTGAAATCTCCCTCTCAGGGGCTCCTCAATGTTGGCATGTCTGCATTTGCCAGGCACTGGCCAATGATGGTAAGTCTTGACCCGCTTAACTTGGTGCACTCCTGTTGATGTCCCCCATAATGCCATGTTGTATGTCATTGTGAATCCCTTCTCTTATTATATGCATGTGCTCATGGGCTATGCAGCGAGAACGTGCCGAGTTAAACTAGTAACGACTTCCCACATCCACTGAATTTCAAGGGTTTTGTAGCATTAAATCTGCACAACTTAACTGCACCGTAACTACGTTTTTTCCAGTGAATTTCAAGGGTTAATGTTATATAATTTTATTACAGGCCACTGTCACGGCCGTAGTCACTCTACATGTCTTTCGGGCCCACTATCAAGAGCCTTCGGCCATGCCATGCCGACTGTATCTTATAAAAAACAACCTTTCTTTCCCGCTCACTGGCCATGGCCCATGATGACCATTGGCCTATGTACATGTTGCCCTTATAACTTTCTTCCTGTCCCACTAGCCATGGCAGTGACCACACCACTAGGTTTAATTTGGGCACACCATGGCCATGGCCTTCGGCTGTGGCCGCTTTCCATATTGCACCATTTGGTTCTTAAAGTAACCCAGTAGCCATGGTCTTTGGCCACACCCATTACCCCTCACCTCACTGTAGCTGCAAAATTCCACTTTTTTTGGCATTAATCACATTTCTTTAACCCTCTTTTTTCAAATTAACTTTTTCCCATAACCGCAGTTAGTATAATCCTGATAATAGCAATGTACTACAAATAACCCTGTTTATTCATGAGACACACTTTAATTCTTGATCCCGTTTTCTACTATAACCCCGGTCACCAGCCACCCACAAACTGCCTAATTTCACATGGTGTCCTCTTTCCCCCTCGCCACCTCTAGCCTGATGCAATTTCATCATTTTTTCCTTCTCCAAATGTCATTTTTTCCACTTTTTGTTTTCAACCTACCCTAGTTATTTCGGCAATAACCCTGGTTATCACTCACATTGGGAAAAATAAAATTTGCAGCTTTTTCATTTCTGAAAAGCCTCTCTGCTCTAAAGCACCATTGTAGATATAGCTATAATTTTGAGAGAAGGGGCATCAATCTTCCCCGTCAAATTTTTTAAGAAATACTTGATGCAATAACCCCAGGCCCCCTCCTACAAACCCAGTCAACGCTTCGTACCCAAGTTGTTTGTACCTGGTCCAATTTCGTCCAGTGGTTTTGCTGTGCGCTGCACAGACATTTGGAACTTTTCTCTATGGGGAAATTAATGGGAGTAGGATAAACATATTTGTTTTGCTTTTTTAAATAAATAACTTTGTGTATATGTGTGTGTCTGCATATACACACACATATATATCTATATACAAAGGCATACATTAGTTTTCAAAAACTGATTAACAGAGTTTGTTCCTTAACATTTTCTTGATTAGCAAACAAACTTATTTGATTAGCAATGTTTTACTAATATTTTTAATCTCACCAAAAGTTATTTGCAACCAATACATACAATAAGCAACAATACAACATGTTTCTGTAATGCTGACTTAAGACAGCTGCATGAATGAACATAAATAAATATAGATATGACAAAATGACTCTGAAAACAGTATTCAGTGTTAGTCTCTGTGTAGCTGGGTGCAGTCCGTGTTGCATAGGGCAGTGTCCCAAATATTGTATGCTTGATCCATTATTTGCTGCATAAGTAGAAGTTCAGATGTTTCATAAATCAAAACGTTCACAATGTTCAAGGAAAGTCATAGACTGAAACGACTACAAAGTATGGTGTTGCGACAAGCAGGGTAATTGTCAACTTCAGGTGGACAAGATGGCCCTTGTCGGTCATTGGTATCAACTGTTTTCAATATAGTGTTAAATACCCGTTTCGGCAGAGGTGCAGGGCTGCCAGCGGCCCTCAACCTTGATCCAGTTAGACCAGCGATCCAGCCTTGCGCACCCATGAAAGAAGTATTTATTGCTATTAGCACTCAGCGGCACCATCTGGGGCACTGATCATCTTTTTGTTTTTAAGGGAGCTAGGCTTTGCGGAATTCATGCTTCCCTTAAAAAGGAACTACACATATGTCTGCAATTTGAAATAAGTATTTCCAGGACCTTCAGGTGGTCCAGGAGGTGCGCAGGTGAGTGGGCAGAGGGGCTCGAGGGGGTGTGAAGCAAAGCTGACTGGTATGAAATGCGGGCGGATACCTGCATATTCCGCGTGGTTCCCGGCCTACAGATTGGGCAGCTCTCTCTCAAAGGTGCTAATATATAATGCAAACTTAATCATAGAGCAAAGCAAGCTCTGGCGGCTAACTGCAGTTTATTGTATTGCAGCATATCTGTATATGTACAAACTGGATACAACTATTGATCACTACTTTGTGTAAACATCTAGTTAGCCCTGTATTATCATTATTTAAGTAGAAAGCAAGTAAGAGACTGTTAGGCAAGATTGTATGCAGTACCCTTTGGGTGCACTACAACAACCCTGACCTCCTGGAAATAGCAAGCCAACCTTTGTTATAGGTCTGTACTACAAATGTTGGTAGTGTGGACGAGTAGCCAGGCTTACCTCAAGAGGGGCCAATGTGAGATGTATTGGAGTTAAACAGAGATTCACAGTGACACGTATTCCAGCAAACACTTACCCACAGGGTTTCTTGATAAAACACTTATTAATTTATTTACCAGTCAGTTTATGGAAGCCTTCTTCAGAAGGGAGCAATATAAAACACCACACAAATACACTCCAAAAATACACACTCTTAGATTCTAAATCAGCAAATACCTGTTTGGGATGGCATACAAGCACGATCTACACCCACAGGTGACTTCAATAGTTAGGGTGCTGCTGACATTAATATATCACTGGTTGCATTTAGAATGTTAGGAGACGTGTCAAAGAAAAGAGGGATCAGAATAAAGCAAATATCCACATAGTTTTTCTCAATTAGGTATATACTTTCAACAACCCCCAATTTAAAGATAGTTAACCCTTTCCTGGAAGGAAGGCAGAAAACACTTAAACAGAGGAGAGAAGAGTCATTCAGGGAGCCAGACCAGCCAATGTTAAGTTAGAAAAAGTCAGGCGAACTGAACTGAAGCACTTCTTGCAGGTAAGTATAAAGTCTTTCACAATGTTTTAAAGTCTTGTAGGATAGAAGAAAATCAAAGTAGGGCCACAAGCTGATTAGGCTTGCGAGGTAAAGAAGCTGGCAGCAACTCTATTAATGCAACCAAACAAGTCTCCAACGAGGACAAGTGATCACACCACAACAAGATGTAAGTTCTCTTAGACTGTACAGTAACTTTAGGTTGAAGAAAAAGTGCAGCAGATGACTTCTGTTCCTGTGCAGCTCTGCAGATCTCGCTGTTCCTGGGCCTCAGTCGTGGGGACAAGAGGGAGGACGGATGGGGACTACTGCACTGCAATGGGACGATCTCCGCTCGCAACCGGCAATCTTCAAACGAGTGGCTGTTCGGTGTTTCAGCTCCTCGCATCTACCGCAAATAGCAACACCACGGTTCCTGGCTGTCGATATGGACTTTCCTTGCTTGTGGTGTCCTGCACTCTGTTCAGGGGGCTCAGGCTCAGTCAGTCCTGCTTCCTGGGAGTCCGGAGGATCTTCTTGGAGCTCTTGGCCAACTTAAGAGCAACGCACACAAACTGATGTTCCTCTCCCTGGCTATACAGTTCCAACAGTGACTGCAGTGGAGACTCGACCAGCGTTGAGAGCATGTCCAGGTGGCTTACTTTGGAGTTGATTGGTCCCACCAACTCAAAGGGAGAAGTGGTCCTTGCAGGGGCTTCTCTGTCAATACAAATTTGGAGTTTCAGCACAGCAGCAGGGCTTCACCGGGCGAACCAACGGTCCAGGAGTTGCAGCAGGCATCTTCTTCAAGTTTTTCTTCGGATTCCTTCGTCCATTGGTCGACTCTGCCTTCCAAGCCAAAAAGCCTCGCCTTTTATGCAGCTTGCTCCCTTTCATTCCAGCCTAGCTGTCAGTCAACCTGCAGGGTGGCTGTCCTTGCCGGACAGCCAGCCGGCCAATCACCTAAGAGTGCATTCCTGTCTCCTAGGAGACTAAGCACAGGATGTGTTGGGCCCCTCCCTCGCTTCCTGCCTCTGCCAGACACCCTGGAGCCAGAGGCGGGCTTCACTCGTGAATCCCGCCAAAGACAAAACAAACAAAGGGACCAAACCTGGTTTGGCGCACAGAGTAAATCTCAAGAAGGACCTTTCCACAAAGAAATGGCAAAAAAGAAGACCAGGGCCATTTTGACAGAAATGGCACCCGTGGGTGCTTTACCGTGGCTGCGAACGCAGCCTGTGGTAAAATCCCATAATGGTAGTAAAAAGTAAACCACTGCCACCAGCCATTCAGTGAGGAAAGGGTAACATAAAATGGTTACATGAGAAGCTAGACAAAGGGATACTAAGTAACCCCTCCAGCACTCTATGGTAAGATAGTGTGTGCTGGGCCTAGAAAGTTACACAGGTAAGTAAAGTCAATTTCACTTTTCTGCTCTGGGAAACAGTAGTTTATCCCAAAGAAGGTGTTTAAACCTTGGGGAAATCTGGAAGACTTCCCTGTGCCACTGCACTGAAGGTGCTGTGTGACACAATGTAAAAGATGATGCCTATGGAGTTTGTCAGACTCCACAACCTAAGAAACACAGAGTTAAAAATCACATTAAAATACATGAGAGAGTGGGGAAAAGGGTCTCACTCTCTCCAGGATAAAAAAATCAAGTCCTCAAAATCCAACAATGTTGGTCGGGGTCTCTAAGGTAGAGGGAGTTGGCACATTTCTGAGAATGCTCCCTAACACTCACCCCCCCAGACTAAGGGACAGGAGGATTTAATCCACCCTTGGATGAATCTCCTTACTCCAGTCGGTCATACTTTCTGGAGAGACCATCAGCATTTTGGTGATTACACCCTGACCTGTGTTCTATGGTCAAATCAAACCCCTGTCGGCAGATTGACCATCTTGACAATTTAGGATTCTCCCCTTTCATCTGCATTAACCATGTCAAGGGTTGGTGGTCTGTATGAATTACAAAAGTAGATCCATACAAGTATGGTCTAAACTTCTTCAAAGACCACACAATGGCAAAACACGTGCGTGCTATGGTTGCCCACCTTGTTTGAGGGTCCTTCAGTTTCCTACTGATGATGAAGATTGGGTGTTCCATGCCTTTCTCATCCAGTTGACTCAGAACTGCACCTATACCTGTATTGGAAGCATCAGTTTGAACAATAAAGGATTGGTTGTAGTCAGGAGCTCTCAAGAATGGAGCTTGACAACGGGCTTTGCCTTAGTGCACTCCTCGTTCCACCTGACCTTCTTGGGGAATTTGGGTAAGGAGATCACATTCAAGGGAGAAGCTATGGTCCCATAGTTCTCAATGAAGTTCCTATATTACCCTGTGAGACCTAGAAAGGCTCTCACTTGGGTTTGAGTAGTAGGGGTGGCCCAGTCTTGTACAGCTTGTACCTTGCTAGGCAATGGCCTTATTTCACCTCCTCCTACCTCATGTCCAAGGTAGACCACTTTACTGTGACCAATTTGGCATTTACTTGCCTTTATGGTCAGATTGGCCTGCTCAAGAGCCTGCAATACATATCCTAACTGGTCAATATGTTCTTTCCAAGTAGGGCTGAACACTGCTATATCATCCAAGTATGCCATGCAGACGTCCTCCATCCCATTCAGAACATGATTTACCATCCTTTCAAATGTAGCAGGTGCATTCTTTAGTCCAAAAGGAATAACCTTAAACTGGTAGAGGCCTCCTAGGGTTGAAAATGCAGTTTCTCTTTGGAATGGTCTGTCAGAGCTATTTGCCAATAGCCTGAAGTTAGATCAAATATACTGAGGTACTTGGCTGAACCAAGTTTGTCCACCAGCTCCTCTGTCCTAGGTAAAGGGTGGGCATCAGTCGTGGTGACTGCATTAAGAGCTCTATAGTCCACACAGAATCTCAATTCCTTGGATCCTGCCTTTGGCACTAGTATGACTGGACTAGCCCATGGCCTGGTAGAGGGTTCTATTACCCCAAGATCAAGCATCTTCTTGACCTATTCCTTTATGTGGGCTCGTACATGGTCTGACATCCTGTAACCTCTGCTTTTAACAGGTAAACAGTCACCAGTGAGAATCTCATGCTGGCACCAAAGGGTCAAGCCTGGTGTCAGTGAAAACAGAGGGGCAAACTGATTTAACAGAGCTTTTCAATCCTCCTGTTGTTCCAGTGTCAGATCAGAAAAGAGATTAACTCCTTCTATCTTGCCATCTAAAGGTTGTCCCCCGAGGAGGTCAGGTAGAGGCTCACTCTCCTCCTCTCCTGCTGAGCAGATGCTAAGAGCAAAGCTCCCAGGTCTGCTCTAGAGACATAGGCATTTAGACAGTTGGTGTGAAAGACCCTGGTGCCTCCTTAGGATTGCCTAAGTCCACCAAATAATTGACCTCTCCAGGTTTTCCCACAACCTTGAAGGATCCAATCTATTTGTCCTGTAAGGCCCTCTTCCTTGTAGGAACCATAACTAGAACTAGCTGGTCTTGAGTAAACTCAACCATGTTGGGTTTACTCAAGACCAGCTTTGGTCATGCCAATGCTTCACTAGAGCCTGATCTGCTTTCAAGTTATCAGAAGCTTCTGTCATCATGTGAGTCATTCTCCTTTGGAGACCTAACACATAATCAGTGACTCTCGCTGGCTTGTGGGAAGGAGCACTCTCCAACCCCTCCTTGATTAGGGCCAATGGACCTCTCGCCAGATGACCATTGATAAACTCAAAGGGGCTGAAGCCAACCCCTTCTTGAGGGACTTCTCTATAAGCAAAGAGAAGGCATGGCCGTAGAAGGTCCCACTTTCTTCGAAGGGGTTCTTCTAAAGCACCTACCATGCTCTTTATAGTTCTATTAATCCTCTCCACCAATCCATTGGTTTGGGGGTGGTAGGCTGTTGAGAACTTGTAGGTTACTCCACAGTTTTTCCACATGGATTGCATGTAGTGGGACATAAAATTGGTCCCTCTGTCTGGGATCACCTCCTTAGGAAAACCTACTCTGGTAAAAATACCAAGTAGGGCCTTAGCCACTGCCTGGGCAGTAACAGTCCGCATAGGTATTGCTTCAGAATACCTGGTAGCATGGTCTACCACAACCAATATAAATCAGTTGCCTGAAGATGTGGGAGGGTCCAAGGGAGCAACAATGTCAATTCCTACCCTCTCAAAAGGGACTCCCACCACTGGGAGAGGCATCAAAGGTGCCACGTGCTTGGCTCCACTTCTGCCAGATGTCTGACAAGTGTGACAGCCTCTACATAATTTATCTACATCTGACCCCACCTTGGGCCAGTAGAAATTGAGAGAAATCCTTTCCTTGGTCTTCTTAAAACTTAAGTGACTAGCTAGAGGAATCTCATGGGCTAACTGTAGACACTGGGGTCTTATCTACTGAGGCACTACAAGTATTCTGTAGTCCCCTGGGGTAGACTCAACAGGTTCACTGTAGAGGAGGCCATCCTCCCAGCACAACCTGTGCTTCCCGGGATCTTGCCCTTACAGCTGGAAAGCTGCCTGTTGGTGAAGTCCTTCAAGAGTAGGACATTCTCTTTGACCTCTGCTGAAGTCTTCCCCACAGGGGCCACCTTCTACAAGCAAAGTCTGCAGCTCATGAGGGTATTTAGGATCCAGATCCTCAACAGGAGAAAGGTCTTCTTCCAGCTCTGTGTCATCAGTAGCTGATTCACCATCTTCTGGTGGTTTCTCACACTCAGCCTCAGCTGGTGGAGGAGTCACAGGTGTGACCTGGGACTGTCCTCTCAGGGATGTCCTGGTTTTGTATGCAGGAGTTATACTCTTCTTGTTTTCGAGACTTTAGGTTTCCCTTTTGTCTCCTTCTTCCTGGAAGTAGAAGTTTGTCCTTCCTGTGTACTGGGTGTTATACGTTCCTCTGTAACAACCCACTGAGAGTCATCCAAGGTGAGCTCTCTGGCCTTCTTCGTTTGTTCCTGCTTCCTTTTACTGCGAGGCCTGGGGGTGTCTGATACAACTCCAAGAGTCTTTAAGTCATTCCCCAACAGGACTCTCCCAGGTACCTTACTCTGAACACTGACAATTATTCTTACAGTCATATTGTTGCACTGGGTGAGAGCTGGTAGTATTGGAACGATCTGGCGAGAGCCTCCAGCAAGCTTAGTGGGGCCTTTGGGTGCCTTAGCAACATCCTCAGGTTTGAAAAAGGTTTCATCCACCACTGTGATGCTGGACCCACTGTCTCTAATGGCAGGGGTCTCCTGACTATTGACAAGTACACTGTCCTTGTAATATTCTTTTATGTTATCTGATATAGAGTTATACATATCTAAATTCTGCTGTTCCCACAGACACTAACGAAACACTGGCTGAGACTCCAATGGGGTCTTCAGCCAATAGATTAAAGTTTCCACTTGCCATATGTACTTCTCCCTCAGGAATTAAGGTTAAGGGGGCAGTGTGGACCCCTGAAGGTTTATCCTTGCATCTGGGATCCCCTTTCACATGGTCAGTAGACCCATAAGCATAACATTTACGAAATATTTTCTGGAATGAGGGTTTCTGTTGACCTCCCTCTGGTTGGGCGCTAGAGGTTGCACTAGATAGACTGACCTGGTTTCCCATGGTATTTACCCTTCTTATGTTTGTGGCCCTCTTTTGGATGGGAGGTTTTAGAATTCTTTTTGTCATCTTTCTTGTGCTGTTTCCCCTCATCCTTTTTGTGACTGGCCCCAGAATCCTTGTGAGTGGCCCTGTTGGCAACCCACAAGTCAGCAGCTTTTGCTAGCTTCTTGGAATCAATCTCTTTTGAGTCAGCCAAGTGCTGTCTCAGCCCAGGAGAGCAAGCATCAAAAATAGATTCCAACAAAAATAGACTTCTCATTCCTTCAAAAGTAGTTACTCTGTAACCCTAAACCTAACCATCTAAGTTTTTCAAACATTAACACACCCAGGTAGCCCAAGTGGTACCATCAGTCTTTTTGAGGGTCCTAAACCTCTTAAAGTACTGGGAAGGAGTTTTCCCAGCTAGCTTCACATTTCCATACTCCAATCTTTCAAGTTCCCCCACCTACATCACAGCATCAGTTGCAACCTGATGGAGCCTAGACAAAAGCCAAGGAATCAACTGATTCCCAGTGTAACCCTGAATCACATAGTTATATTCAAAAGCACCCAACCAATCCAAAATATCAAGTTCTGCATCATACATACTCACTGCTTCTTTAGGCATGCAAGGTCTCTTTGGACTGGGAGACCTAGAAGACTCTGGGATAGAAACAGTCTCAACTAACAATTTCTTCATTTCAAGAGCATTCTGCATTTCCATTTCCCTTAACCTGATGTCCTGATGTTTGGTTTCAGCTTGGATTTGTAACTTTTTTAATTCCAACTCAAGTTTCATCTTCTCAAGAGACACACATTCTGAACTCAGTACTGGACCTGGTAGGGTCCCAGTGGGTAAAGGTTGAGGCAAAAGGGCGGTGCTCTCTTCCCGAGAATCCTCTTCCTCCAGTGACTCTTCTAAGACATTAGAGTTAGACTCGGAATTATCACCCCAATATCATTATCCACAATTCCTGGGTTAGTAGGTGTGACAGGCCTACTACCCAGACTTTGATGATTCAACAATCTTGCAATTAATTCATTTTTCTTTCCTTTAACAGGGAGACTCCTGGCCTTACATCATTTCTTTCAGTTGTTCTACTGTTGAAATGACCAGAGCTTCCTGACTGAAGCTATCCATATTTGGCCTGTTATACAATTGCTATTCTAGTGGAGCTTATCCTTGTAAAGGTTTTTAGTTGAACAAAAGCAAAGCAAATTCTTAGTGTAACAACTCTACAACATATCCTCACTGCCTGCCACCAGTGTTAGGCAAGATTATATGCAGTACCCTTTCGGTGCACTACAACAACCCTGACCTCCTGGCAATAGCAACCCAACCTTTGGTATAAGTCTGTGCTACACAGGTTGGTAGCGTGGACGAGTAGCCATGCTTATCTCAAGAGGGGTCAATGTGAGCTGTAGTGGAGTTACACAGAGATTCACAGTGACAAGTATTCAAGCAAACACTTACACACAGGGTTTCTTGATAAAACTCTTATTAATATATTTACCAGTCAGTTTATGTAAGCCTTCTTCAGAAGAGAACAATATAAAACACCACACAAATACACTCCAAAAATGCACTAAATGAAGGTACATTGTGTTAATGAATGTATCACTTACACAATACAGGTTAATGTTAATATGTACATTGGATTTAACTACTATAAATTCATTGGAGTTTTTCTTGTTTTTTTCTTTTTTTCTAAAACCTCATGAACTTGATTTCACGTTTGCATTTGGTACGTATCTACTTACCTCAAATAACTGTTGTACATGCGCATTCGCTATCTCTTGCCCAATCATTGCCCAATGCACTGTGCGAAATGTATTATACACTGGTTACGCTTGTTTGTGTACAGTTTCAATACTTAGGCGCAGTTAACGCCCTGAAGATGGAGTTTACCTCAGAAATGCATCGGCATTAAAGAACTACTACGCTCTGATGCTACATTTGCTTCTCTAAACAACAATAAACCTTTTTGTTTTTTGAATAACGTCGTAAAGACTGGGATCTTCTAAATTACAATTTAACGAGAGCTGAATTTCCTTTAATTAATTGCTCAAGCCCTTTAGAGGCATTGTACCGAAATAGTTCAACTCATGCAACAACATTACAGCTCGTTACGGGCCAATTTGGAGCGCCAGACTTAGCTGGATAGTATTATCCAACTTTTTCTTGTGTATACTGTGAAGTGATTGGGTCCAGATGTCATAGGACCCACAATCAGTCCGGCTGCTCCAACAACTTAATTATTACCCCAACACAAGGAATTAAGAGAAAATACAAGGTGGTGGCCACCTTCTCTCGTTTATTCAACAATATGAAACAACGCACAAATACACTCCAAAAAAACACACTCTTATATTCTAAATCAGCAAATACCCATTTGCGATGGCACACAAGCACTACCTACACCCAGGTGAATTCAATAGGTAGGGTGCTGTTGACATTAATATATCACTGTTTGCATTTAGAATGTTCTTAGGAGAAGTGTCAAAGAAAAGAGGGATCAGAATAAAGCAGAAAATACCCACACAGTTATTCTCAAATAGGTAAGTACTTTCAATAACCCCCCCCAATGCAAAGATAGTTAACCCCTTCCTGGAAGGAAGGCAGAAAACACTTAAACAGAGGAGAGAAGAGTCATTCAGGGAGCCAGGCCAGCCAATCTTAAGTTAGCAAAAGTCAGGTTAACTGAAGCACTTCTTGCAGGTAAGTATAAAGTCTTTCACAATGTTTTAAAGTCCTGTTGGATAGAAGAAAATCAAAGTAGGGCCACAAGCTGATTAGGCTGGGAGCAACTCTACAAATGCAACCAAGCAAGTCTCCAATGAGGACAAGTGATCACACAACAAAAGGTAAGTTCTCTTAGACTTTACAGTACCTTTAGGTTGAAGAAAAAGTGCAGCAGAGGACTTCTGTTCCTGTGCAGCTCTGCAGATCTCGCTGTTCCTGGGCATCACTTGTGGGGACAGGAGGGAGGACGTCTGGGGACTCCTGCACTGCAATGGGATGGTCATCGCTCGCAACCGGCAATCTTCAAACAAGTGGTTGTTCAGTGTTTCAGCTCCTCGCCTCTACCGCAAACAGCAACACTGCAGTTCCTGGCTGTCGAGATGGGCTTTCCTTGCTTCTGGGGTCCCGCACTCTGTTGAGGGGGCACAGGCTTGGTCAGTCCTGCTTCCTGGGAGTCCGGAGGATCTTCCTGGAGCTCTTGGCCAACTTAAAAGAAACGCACACGAACTGGTGTTCCTCTGCCTGGCTATCCGTTTCCAGCAGCGACTGCAGTGGAGACTCGACCAGCGTTGAGAGGATGTCCAGGTGGCTTACTTTGGAGTTGATTGGTCCCACCAACTCAAAGGGAGAAGTCGTCCTTGCAGGGGCTTCTCTGCTGATACAAATTTGGAGTTTCAGCACAGCAACAGGGCTTCACCGGGCAAACTAACGGTCCAGGAGTTTCAGCAGGCGTCTTCAAGTTCTTCTTCAGATTCCTTCGTCCAGTGGTCGACTCTGTCTTCCAAGCCAAAAAGCCTCACCTTTTATGCAGCTTGCTCCCATTCATTCCAGCCTAGCTGTTGGTCACCCTGAGGGTGTCTGTCCTTGCCGGACAGCCAGCCAGCCAATCACCTAAGAGTGCATTCCTGTCTACTAGGAGACTATGCACAGGGAGTTTCGGCACCTCCCTCGCATCCTGCCCCTGCCAGACACCCTGGAGCCAGAGGCAGGCTTCACTCGTGAATCCCGCCAAAGATAAAATGAACAAAGGGACTAAACCTGGTTTTGCGCGCAGAATAAATCGCAAGAAGGACCTTTCCACAAAGATATGTCGAAAAAAGAAGACCAGGGCCTTTTTGATAAAAATGGCACCCATGGGTGCTTTACCGTGGCTGCGAACGCAGCCCGCGCTAAAATCCCATATTGGTAGTAAAAAGTAAACCACTGCCACCAGCCATTCAGTGATGAAAGGATAACATAAAATTGTTACATGAGAAGCTAAACAAAGGGGATACTAAGTAACCCCTCCAGCACCCTATAGTAAAATAGTGTGTGCTGACTCTAGAAAGTTACAAAGGTAAGTAAAGTCATTTTCAATGTACTGTTCTGGAAAACAGTAGTTTATCCCAGAGAAGGTATTTAAACCTTGGGGAAATCTGGAAGTCTTCCCTGTGCCACTGCACTGAAGGTGCTGTGTGACACAATGTAAAAGATGATGCCTATGGAGTTTGTCAGACACCACAACCAAACGAAACACAGAGTTAAAAATTACATTAAAATACATGAGAGAGTGGGAAAAAGGGTCTCACTCTCTCCAGGTTAATAAAATCAAGTCCTCAATATCCAGAAAAGTTGCTAGGGGTCTCTAAGGTAGAGGGAATTGGCACATTTCTGAGAATTCTCTCTAACAGAGACTAAGCAGAGTGAATGGCACAGCAGGTAGAGAACTGGGCAAACTAGGTAACATATTGTAGTTTGTGGCCATTTCACTTTCAGGGTAGCTGATGTAAAGCAACAGGGTGAAAAGATAGCATGATAAGGAGTTTGCTGTCAGCTCATGGGTTGCACAGATGTATGCAGTCAGCAGGTCTCAGACTAGTTTTGTCATCAAAAGCATGTGGCTGTGTGATCGTGTGCATTTTCAAACGTGTTCACTCATCAATATGATGCACCTTCCCCAACAAAATTAAATATAGTTGACACTGAGCTTTAGATACACTAACCTAAACTTTGCTGAAAGACATGGAAACAATGCAGTTTGTTACAGTAGCAATACTGTAATTATGCATTATGTAACAACTTAATTTATTTTAGGAATGTAATTGCAGGACAGTCTTTAAAAAAAAAAAGTTCATACATACTGGTCTTTCCCAAATAGGACACAGTTTGCTTAATAAAAGTATCATCTCAATGAATTCTGGTTAGCAATTATTCGAAAAAGAAATAACGTTTCTTGGCTACTGCTCCTACACAGACGTTTGGCACTTTTAAGAGTGAAGAAGTTCATCACCGCTGCACTCTCTCCCCATTAGCCCCTATAAACATTCAGTGAACATAGAACATAGAAAAGAGGGTGGAGAGCCCAGAAGGTAAGAGGAAATCAGGGTGACCTGTGCTTTCACTGAACAGGTCAATTTAAATAGCTAGCTGTGCTTCACGGGTGCCAGTTTAATTAGCAAACCTAAAGAATTGCATAGCAAACTGCTTAATGTGCAATGCCAAACTTTAAACATTCAAATAAATTAGGCAACTTAGTATAGCATATTAATATGTTGATCTCTGTGGCACCACATAGGGGTATATCTATCACCACAGTCCATGCATTCCCCCACACCAACTCAAAATCACATTACACAGTGCAGATCAATGCATGAAAACTCTTACCAACTCACACAGAGGACCGGACATTGCAGGGAAAGCCAGAAGTGTCTTAGGCTGGTTTTCAGACAGGGCCTAAGGGGGTGTGCAGAGGAGTACAGGGAGTTAGGGAGATGCTGGCTGTTAGGAAAATTCCAATTTTATGTGAAGTTTTCCCTCGAGTTGTGTAGCCCCCAACGTGTTGCTGCTGTTTAACACCATAGGCTGACTTTGCCATAGGAGCCCAGCCTTCAGCTGCACTCCCCGGGGCTTTTTGCTCACTTTATTATGGGGAAACTGACATGCCCTTAAAGACAGTCAGTACTGGGAGACTTTGTTTCCCTTAGTTCTTGTCAATGTTGCAACCTTTCTGCAACATGTCGCAAGTGCACAATGTACCTTACAGTATAGTGCACTTGGGTCTTGATTTCTTAGGAGAAGCGCAGATGTGCCATGGACAGGGTTGGTGGCAGCTTATCTTTTCTCATATTTGTAACCCTTTCCTGCCAGGTAAACTGTGGTTACCGCGTTTGGCACAAATAAGTGGGCTAGCTCCAAAATGGCCATGCCACAAGGTTTTTTGTCCTATCCTTTGTCCATCTTCCCCCTTCACCTTCCCCAGGTGGAGCCGACCTGGGTCAGTCCTTATTTGGGCATGCATTCTCCCGCAAAACGCCAAGCTTTCACGGGCTTCTGCGTGCCTTGTGTGTGTTTTTCCAGGATGTGGGTTGGACTGTCTGGTTCCAATACACAACCTGGGGACCAGAGAGTCTGGTGTGCTGTGAATGCCTGGGACCACTGTGGTCCATTTCTGGTCCACGTATGGTGTGCCTGTATGTGAGCAGATCTCCCATTGGGTCCTCTTTGTTTTGGAGCAAAGGGGATTCTGGATAAGAGAAGGCTCCAAACACCCATACCATGTTGATCTCTTGAGTTCTCACTGAACGAAGGATAGGATACAAGTATCCTCAAACTAAGAAGCCGAGTCAAGGAACTGCTGGTGAACAGCTGGAAGGTTTGGCACCCTGAGCCCCCTGACATTCCGCTGGAACCCTCTGCATCTGATCAAACTAGAAGGTCTGTGAAGATGCTTTGACCCACTGGAATAGTGGGACCAACTATTCTCTGCACCTTCATCAAACCCTGCAAGTAAGCCTTCTCAGAAGTGTCCCTGGGCTAACCAGTGGGCTGACCAGCTTTCCCAGGACCTTTGCTCTGAGTTTTGAGGAGGCCCTTAAAACTTGGTACATCGCAAGCTCTGTGTTCACGACACTCTCACACCGAATTTCGTACAGTTGGTGTTCCCAGGTCTGGAGTAAAGAGAGAGTGCCCGAACTGGAGTGCACACGGTTACCGTGACGCCCAGCCATGGTGACGAACTTTGCAGGTGCCTTGCAGCTTTGCCCCTCTGTGCTCTGAAGCCTGCTACAGTGAAACTGGCCTCATCCATCAACCAGGAGCGGTGAAATCACCACTGTCCTGTTTGGGAATCAACGCTGTAACTTTGTCGCTGAAAGCCACAGAGCCGCAGAATTGCTGCATTTTAACCTGCAACTGAAGTGGACTCGACTGGCGAAGTTTGGTCCGGAGTGCGCCAGGGGTCGGTGAGCAATTTCAACCCTTACCGGAGGCCCCTAGTGCATACATCAATTTTTACGCACAAGTGGCACCTGAGGGCCCCTCTCCTTTCCACAGATAGTCTGAACTATTGAACTATTCCCAACTCCTGGAACCTGTTCTGCCCTCTCGGGGAGACCCTCCACGAATAGTGGGAACTAATTCTGCATCACCCCACCCACCTTCCTGAGCTGCTACAGCCCCTACAAGAGACCCCATTTTCACCCATCTGCACTACCTCGTGCGCCAGCATTGCAAGTACATTTGAGCTATAGTCTCCCCTTTTCTTAGGGACTGGACTGGCTTTCAGTTAGGATTGTGACTACTGCAGAATTGCCTAAAGACTCTTTGCACTACCTGCTTCCGCTCCTTTTCTAGGTTGTGGACCCATTTTGTGCATTAACCCTTTAGGCCACTTGGTCTTGTATATATGTATTTTAGTAGGATTGTGTTGGTTTAAAGGTGTTACTGTGAATAACTATTGTGTTGAAACTCCAAGGCCTTGAATAATTTTATTTGTATTCTTAATATATATACACCTGACTGGGAGTGAGTTGTAAGTGTCCTTTACTCTGTGTGCTCATTGAGGTCTTTCAGTCAGCCTCACCCCTTTTGAGACCTAATCTTGACCGCCGCCAATGCTACCTTGATTGGTCTGGCTTGTCCAGAAGGTTACCCTTTTCCAAGAAACTAGGCTGGCCTTCTGAACCTCTGGCCACCAGGTCAGAGTTCAGAAATCCATCTTCACACTGGCACCCGTCTCTCTTTCAAATTGCTTTAATTCTTTCCCTGCCCCCAGCATCTCCTCCGAGCTCCCTGCACTCCTCTGCACCAAAGCTTTCTTAGGGGGAGAAAAGGATCAACCCTTATTGAAGAAAACAGGAAAAGACTCAACAGTCCAAAACAATAATACATGAACTGTATGTAATGATAAAAGTAATCACTAGAGACTATTTGAAGATCATATATTGAAAAGTGGGTGACCGATAAGTTGACACACCTCAGGAGAAGTCATCCTGATTTTGAGTTGTTAGAAATAGTGGTAGGGTCATATAGGTTAAAGTTGGACAGTGGATGGTTTCATTTATAGACATTCGCTGATGACTAACGAGCACCGTAGCTAGTTTTGTTAGGTAGGGACACCTTGAAAGACAGGCTTTATACCTTTTCTTTAAATAAACCCACTAGTGAATTGACTAATCACAGTCTGTGTTCTTCTTCTGACCTACTACGTATGTTGTCAGAGTAGGATCGGGACCAACTGACACAAGTTGGAGACCCATGCATTTTTCTTGGTTAAGTCCAAAGGCCAGAGCCCCTACGCCGGCACCTGCAGAATCTATTAGCTTTGACTTACAGAGTACAACAGAAGTAGTAATACCACAGGAGAAAGACATGTAATCTGCACTTGAGTAGTGCTGACCACTCCCAAGGGCACCTACATACAACTAGTCTCGGAGTCTGAGTTAGCCTGGAGATATGGGCTAGACTTCATGGCAGGAATATTGACCCTGTTTATAAAGGTGACGTTCAAGTCCTCCTACACAATCACAGCAATAATCCTTATATAGTCAAGCGGGGAGAAAAGATAGCCATGGAGACATGACAAAGAACATTATTCCCAGTACCTAAAGACATGGAGGACTAAAAGGGTATCCAGTGATTTTTTGTTTAAAACATATATGTGGGGGTGGGGTAAGGGGTTAAATCTCTGATTCGTTAACTTTTCATTCTCTAACTTTTCATTCAGTAAAATCACAGTAAACCGAGCAAAATTAGCAAAATGAGACAGAGAGACGTTCTCATGGGTTTGGAGAAGAAGACCTTCCCAGAAAGGAGATATCTTCCGAAGATACTGAAGAAGTCAACCTCCTTCCATATTTGACGTTCGCTCAGAGGAACAGCCCGATCTTAACCAAGGCTTTTGCTAAATTAACTCCCGAAGAAGTGGGACAGCATCAGCCTGGTCCCTTTTTCTTCTTAAAAAAGTGCTTATCATATACAGGCGTCACAACGATGGAAGGAATGCCTCGTACCCAACAGGCAGTTCCTCAGAGCCATAGAGGGGTGGATATTAGAACTAGACCACTCCCATTTAACTACAGCATATCAGGGAGTTGGGAAAACCCAAAGCTAAATAACCCCACATTTCTTTTGGCCAGGGGTGTTTGCGGATGTAAAAAAGTTCATACAGACATGTGATATCTGTCAGCAAACTGCTACCACTGCGGTTCCTCCGGCCCCTCTTTAATCATTACCTATTATTGATGTTCCATTTTCAAGGATAGCCATGGATATAGTAGGACCACTGGAGACATCCCAACTGGGTAACCGGTTTATATTAGTTATGGTGGACTACACCATGCGCTATCCTGAGGCCTTCCCGTTGCGGAACAACACCACGCAACAGATCCTGAAGCACTTACTTCTCTTCCTGGCCACGGCAAGTTTTCCCAAAGAGATCCTCACGGATCAAGGGACAACCTTTATGTCTTGTTTAATGTCCAAAGTCAAGCAAATGCTCAACATCAATTCATTGAGGACCTCGGTATACCATCATCAAACCAATGCTTTAGTTGAGCATTTCAATCAAATCCTGAAAAGGATTTTGAGAAAGCTGGTAGAAGCTGATGGTAATGTGATGAGTACATGGGCTCTATTCGCAGGAAGAAAGACTCGTCAAGCCTCTGTTGGATATTCCATGCTTGAACGCCTGTACCGGACAGAACCACAAGATATGTTGGATATGTTGATGGAGACATGGGAATTGAGAGAAGGGGCCATTCTACCAATTTCTCAAACCGCCAGTAATTTTGATCGCACATGGTAATAGTTTAAGAATTTGTGCTAAACATCTGGGACAAGCCCAGGAACATCAGAAAGCTAACTATGACAAAGAAAACATCCAGCGTACATTCTCAGTAGGCCAATCTGTACTCGTTCTTTTACCAACTTCCGAAACTATGATGGTGTGAAAATGGTTGGACCATACAAGATCTTAGAAAGAAAAGATCCTTTGAACTATCTTGTAGCGCAGCCTGACAGAAACCCCAGGTTTACCATATTAATCTCCTTAAAGAGTGGAGGGTTGACCTGAGGGAAGACACTGCCATTACCATGGAAGCTCTCCTTACCGAGTCAGAAAAGGAAAATCCCCTAGTAACCTCTGACCTATCTCCTTCCCAACAGGTCGATATTAGGGATTTGTTAGCCCAATTCCCAGACATACTTGTAGAACAACCAGGGAGGGTTTCAGATTTTTTTCAATGCATCAGACCCTTACCAGGGAAGACTATTAATTTGAAACCTTAGTGGATTCCTAAGGCTAGGAAAAAATAGAGAGAGCAGTTGGGGAAATTATTTGGGTCGACATCAGTGAACCATCCGAGAGCTCCTGGTCATCACCCATTGTGTTGGGTGTTAAACCGGACCAGTCATGGCAGTTTTGCATTGATTTTAGGAAACTCAATTCCATATAAATATTTGACAATTACCCAATGCCATAAATAAGTGAGCTAATTGAACAACTGGGTTCAGCCAAGTACATATCCACAATAGATCTAACCAAAGGCTATTGGCAGGTCCGACTGAACCCAGCAGATAGAGAGAAAATGGCATTTTCAACAACTCAATGACTTTTCCAATTTAAGGTTTTACCTTTTGGACTTCATGGAGCACCTGCCACTTTCCAAAACCTTATGGATAGAATATTGAAACCTTATGGAACATTCTGTGGAACCTACCTGGACGACATTGTGCTACAGTCATAGCTGACCACAGCATGTAAACCTCCTCTTTGAGATCACCAGAGCCTTAAGTAGATATGGTCTAACTGCCAACCCTTGCAAATGCCACCTTGTGCAGTCTGCCGTTAAATATCTGGGCTTCTTTGTTGGCAATGGTTTTATCCAGCCACAACGTGAAAAGTTAAGGCAGTGCAGCCAACCCCCCTCCCCTCCACCCTGTAAGACCAAGAGGGAACTTTGCACTTTTTTGGGGCTGACAGGCTTCTACCGGAGATTCAAACCCAATTATTCCAGCATGGCAGCCAATCTCACCGACAAGCTGAAGATAGCCCGACCTTAGAAACTTCAATGGAACAGGGAATATCAAGCAAGTTTCGAAGGGCTGAAGAATATATTATGTAATTAACCCATGTTGAAAATGCTGGATTTCAGTAAAGATTCTATCCTCCAGACTGATGCCTCCAAGACAGGACTTGGTGCCACACTATCCCAAGAAGATGATGGCATTGAGCATCCGATATTATACACTAGTTGGAAACATTTCCAGAGGGAACAAAATTATGCAACCATCGGACTGGAGGCCCGGGCAATTAAATGGGCTGTTACCCATTTAAAATATTATCTGAATGGACTAAAATTTAGACTCATCACTGATCACTCTCCTTAACATGGATGAGCATCTGGAAAGATACCAATGCCAGGATAATGAGGTGGTTCTTGGATTTGCAAGCCTTTTGTTAAACCGTTGAACATCGAAAAGGACAAGAACAGGGAAATGTGGATTTTCTAAGCCGGTTTCCTATCAATGGAGAAGGGGAAGCCACCGAATTAAGGGAATGGGTATGAGCGAATCGCAGGAATTTGTCCTTACTCTCCAGGGGAAACCCCCCATGTGAGGCTAGAGCAATGTCCTACCTGGAGTAGGCGCAAGTGGGACCTCACCGGGAGAGACTGTCCCCTTGGGGACAAGGACTCCAATTCCCAGGAAGAACTCCCTAGGCGACCATGCAAAATAACACTTTTAAATCTTGCTGAGGAAAAGATCTGTGAAGAAAAGGTCCACATGTGCTATTGCCATCATGAAAGCAGAGAGAGAGAAAAGCAGGTACTGGTGGTGTGACCATGGGAAGACCACTGTGTACCACAGGTCCAAACAACAATGCCGAAACCGTTCTGATAAGATCAGCTTTGGAGAAGCTGACAACAGAAATACTGAATCGCCATCCAAGACGAACAGAGGGAAGAGAGGCTGGCGAAATGACACCAGAAGCCAGTTTAGGAGTAGAGGGAGATGATTCTCAACAAACAAACACCCTAGTGACTTTAGCCCTAAGAAAAGAAGGTAATAGGGATAATGGGAGTGGATGAAAAACAGTAGTATTGGAATACTTATTCTTGTCACAGTCAAGAGAGGGAGAGAGAGAGAGAGCATAACGAGAGTGATTGAGAATCATTATTGGAATGCTCATACTCGTCACAGTCAAGAGAGAAAACATAACAATAGGATTCGTAGTGGTATCTGACCTGTTTTTTTGGGGGGGGGGTTTAAGTGTCTGCCGTGCTGCATCAAACACCAGGGGATACTTCATTTTTTTCTTTCTTTTTTATTGTTCTACCCCAGTTAGGGGGTTACATGCCCCCGCCTTTGAACTATCCTTGGCCCTGAGGGTAACTTTGGCCTGATCAATGAATTCATCTAGCCAAGCGTTTGATCTACAGACCACCTGTTGCCACCCCCTATCCTGAATCCCAGGCACCCCCCACAATACCCCTGAACTTCCAGGAACCTTCTCTAAGGAAGGGGGGTAGAAAACTGCTGAAAATGGGCAATGGAAACCTCACAATTAACCCTTGGTGAATTGTATGTTAATTTCACATTAGGCCTACTTTCCCTGAAGGAACAGCAGTGGAAACCATCATCTAGGAGTTCCTCCTGAGCCAGCTGTGCACAGGGTCAGGGTCACTATCTCCCAGTGGAGGAGTTGGCAAGGGTTCCTCTGACGTGTCCAACATAGCACGGCCGATGGCATCAAGATCAGGATTACTCTCAGGAGTAACACTTTCAGGTTGAGATCAGGTTCCCTAGGAGTGGGATCTGGACCCATGGGTGTATGAACCAACACTAGTGTCTGATCTCTAAAAGGGTCATGGTAGACCCCAAATTGATTGCCCTCAGTATCTGCATCATCACTGGCTTCTGGTTGGCCTTTTGCTGATTTCCCAGTATCTGTATCTTGAATATCATCCAGGGATTGAGCAAACAAAGGGTTTTCCTCTTCAGGCCTGTCAGTATGGAGTTGCTGCTGTCTAGTCATCTGCCCCTTGGCCGATGCCTCTTCTGTCACTGTAGGTTCTACCTCAACCTCATCCCCGACTGGGAGCAGGTGGTTCCGGTGCAAGGTCTTGATATTCTTTTGCTGTTCTTCCTCTCGCAGTTTGTAGGCACAAAGCTTTCCTAACTGATGCTCTATTATGACTAGTTGTGACTCCCACTTATCCCCTAGTTTGTTCTGTCCTCACTTTCCCAGCTTCGAGCTGATGTGTTTGCTCTAGATGACGTTGAAGCTGCATCACACAGCTGGCATAGTTCACGCTGCCTGTTCCATCTGCAGACACTCCAAAACACTGGTCTGTAGGCAGCACCCCCAAACATCAGATAATACTGTGTAAACTGCTTGGCATTACTCTTCATACAGTTGTAAACATGGGTTAGGGTAATATGACAGGGCCGCTGTCACAGCTCTGTCAGGAAAGGGATGGTACATGACCCGAACACCCCTGTAGGTGCTGCACCGTGTGAGGGCAAGCTCCCTCCCAACCCCTTCTTATCTAAAAATATTGGTGGCGAGCCACGCCACAATTCTGAGGACCAAAGTGCTGCCGGGCATCCCTGCTGGGGCAGCAGAAGTTGACACCCAAGAGCCTTCATCCACATGGTTTATAAGCACTATGCATGTCCTTCACTGAAGTCCTGTTAAAAACAAGCAGTTGCAAAGCCAACAGTTTTGGCTTCTTTATAAGTATTAGGCATTTGCCAGGCACTGCTATTCGATACCCGGGAACTCGCACCATTTTGCAGCTACCGCCATCAATGGCCAGTTAATACCAGTGAGGCAGTGCCTGGCAAGTGTTTGTCCCATGCCTACACGAAAGCCCAAACTGTTGGCATTCCCTGTGCTTGTTTGTTCATATTTCTAGCAAACACATTTCCTTGCTGATTTTTACTCTAACCTTTGCGGTATAATGCGGTTTTCCTTTACACATATTGCATTCGTTTTGCAGGATGGATGTGATGTTTTATGTGTATTGTGTTTCCAGCTTATTATGATGCGCAATGTTCTCCATATTTCTTTGAGTGCACATTTTTACTTTTCCATCACATTAGACTTTTGGGGGTTATCAATGCTGCACTGGCCACGAGGACGCGCTGCCTGGCACACAGTAATTACTGGGAATGAACATTGATCGTTGCCTTACTTGTAAAGGCCAGCAGCTCCTTTCTGCTGCATTCACAGTTCCTGCGGTTCGGCTATCTGCTGGGCGAACTTTGCAGTCAGGAACTGGGGTGCCATACATGGCATGTTCTATTGCCTCTAGGACAGCTGCCATTGCAGCAGATCTTTGCTGCCACGCAGTCAAAATGTGCCACCTTCTTTTGAAATGAGAGAATGTCCTTTAATCTTTGTAGCAGAACCATTTAGTCAAAATGCATTGGTAATAATCGGTTGGGCAGGCACCTCGAGTTGTAAACAAAACATGCATTACTGTCTAACATGTGCAATCCCTTTTCTCATAATGGGTTCAGGGTTTATCCGCCAGAGACGTTTACAACACAACCAAATGGCCGTATCATCTTTATTACGGGCATCAAACAAGTCATCGAAGACAGAGGTTTTTTTGCTGGTCAGAAGTAGAATGTAATTATATGGCACAGCAATGGTCAGTCACTAGGAAGACTTCTAAATGCTAAATCCCTTCCTTGGTTTGTACAAAAAGAGCCTATTCGATGCTAAAACACATGTCCTCCAATCAATGATGAGATCCCTGCTTGTCTTAAACAGACACAAGTTTAAGGAAAGAAAGAAAGGGAAGGAGTGAGGATCAGGACAAGAGATAAATATTAGCAGGTGGGGCACAGGAGAAGTGCAGGGGGGTATTAAAGGAGGGATGTAGAGAGAGTTAGAGAACAGGGAGACCTACAAACAAGGTCAGAAGAGGAGTGGGCGAAACAAAAAAGGAGGCGGATATGGGACGAACGTGAGAGAAACTAAATACAGGGCAAAGGTAAGGTAACACATCTTGTCACCTGCTCATTTTGGGGCTAATCCTTGGTATGGGCAGGTGGGTGACGGGCGGTTACATTTCTTGATTTTCTGGACCTGTGCTGTGACATCAGTAAGGCTCCATTGGACAGTGTCTGAGCACCACAGTGACCCACTCCTGACCTCAGGCGGCAGTGTGGTGTCAATTGAGTTTTGTAATAAGGGAGGACCCTGATTTGATGAAAAATTACATGGCCGATGATAGGGGTGTAACTGCCAGGAATTGGGCAGCTGGGGAGAAAGTTGATGACAGGTGTCAGAAAAGAACATGCCCCGACTAGTGTTCCTTGGGAACTACATCCTAGGATCCCTAGCCCCAGGTGTGGCGGGACCTCCAATATACATTTCAGACAAGGGCTGAGTTGTATGGTTTATAGCAACTACGGTATGCATGTCAAGAGGAGAATACTTGGGAATCAGCTAGCCCAGTTGTCGGCACTGGCGAGGTTCTGGCACCATCCAGATGGTACTGTAGACTGGATTAACTGACTGAATAAATTAATGCAAAAGCAAACCAACATGTTATAGTAGTTGTCAGGGCTTTTAAAGCCCTTGTAGTGGCGTAAGCACGACTGGACACCACATTGTATTATAAGGGCTTTATTGCATAAGCTTGATGCAGGTGAACTGATTAACATAAGTTAACATGAGGTAAGTAAGTCTCTTGAGTCACCACTGCAGTTGCTCCACTGTTGTGGGATTATGCTCATTGCAATATTCGGAGGCTGGTGAGTATTAATATATACATGTATCAAAGTCAGGCTGAGGGCCTGAATAGCAGGAGGAGCGCTGGGGAGCGTCCGCTGGTCTCCCCGTCCGCTCTGCAAATAACGGCTCTCTGGGAGCTCACGCGCTTCTCACGAGCGTGGTCTCGCGAGATCTCGGCGGGCCGTGATCTGCCAGGCCACGTCTCCACACCCTGTTTGATTTAAGTTCACAGTGGGTGTCGTTTATACAGACCTCCCCCTAAGAATATGCCTTTTCAGAGATGGCATGAGTTATACAGACTCCCAATGTACACACCCCCTCTCTCTGGAAAAAGTTACCAAGGCAGATAAGACTGGCCTCTTCCAACCAATACTTCCAGAATGACCGGAAGACACTACTCTTCAAAAACAGATTGCCAATTGCTGATCGCCTCACCCAACACTAATTCTCCCTGTCTGGAGCTCCTCTCTTTGATGGTTTTCTGTTAATCATGGCAAGAGATTAGCAGCACCACAAACAAACTCTATCTATTTAATAATTTACTTTATTAGTAAAATCTAGGAAATATGTATGCCCCAGTGACCCCCTGGTTCCCTGAAATTGTGATCTAAATGGTTCCCCGTGTTGCCACTTTGGTTGGATCTTGGCCCTTCATCAAGTGAAATAGTTGGTGTGAGACACAGTTGTCTGCAGTGCACATTTGTGGTATTTACTGAAAGTAGATTAGAGGGGAACATTGTTTGCACCTCTCAAGTGCCACTCCGAAATTCTGAGGGAGATTAAAGTTACTGATGGAGTTAGAGCTTGAGGTGATGTGATGATATTAGCATCTTCCTCGTAGAAATAACAGCCGGGCATGCAGCGGAGAGCTGTTAGAAGATGGATGTTAAACGAGATTGTTTTCTGTTTTTGTCAGTGACCATGTTTACATTTGTAAATAGATGTAGGTACATTGTTCTAATGAAATGGTTTAACCCTGCAATTTCATTTAGAAAAACGAACTGATAGGTAGATGTAGACAGGTAGATGTACTGCAACTTTATCAGTGGTGTTTGTGTTGTTAGGGCCGGCCATAGGATTTGCGGGGCCAAGTGCAGCAAGTTATGCGTGGGGCCCCTTAACTTGCATATGATGACATCACAGGAAATGACAACAGAGGAAGTGACATCCCGGAAGAAAATGTTACTCACCTGTGAACATAATTCCTCATAACATACTATGCATAGTGCCTCAGCCTGGGAAATTCCTTAAAGTTAAAATAAAAGTACAGAATCAAAACCATTTTTAAACTAGGTTTTGCATGTACATTGGGTGCATAATCTTAGAGCCCATGTGCTGCTGAGGAAGCAACTACCCAATCAGTGTCGAGCATATACATTTCACCCCAGAGTCTTCCCTTCAGAATCTACAGTTGCACGTAAACATGAATACAACCGCACAAAAAACCTCCCAGGGGAGTATGGTGTTCATATGAATCTATGAAAGACAGCAACACGTCATAGCTTCTTCAGTAGTAGGCCTTTTATAGAGGGGCGTACTTTTAATTTAGATTCACATTCCACTGCCAAGAAGTACAAAAAAGGCCAAACCAGACTTAATAGTAACATCCACATTAAAATATACATTGTTTCAGAGCGTACCTGGGTGACAGATAGGAAGTCTCATTAAGAAAAGTTATATTTACACTCTGGGCAAAGTGGACATCTTTTAGTGTGCAGATAATAATTTTGGCTGGATGCATGCACACTTTTCCATGTTGCTGTTTTGCAGATTTTGCAGGAGCCGGTCTTCTCAAAGTAAAGGCTGTGTCGCTTTACATGGCTTTTGCTAGCAAAAGAGACCTCCTTGAAGAATGGCAACTTATCACAGACATGTTACCCCATATGGGTCTAGATGCCGCGGCCCCAGAAGCCTGAGCCACAAAAGGTTGCACACACAAGTACGACATGGTCAATGTATTTAGACAGCAGGAAGGAGGCAGTGGGAGGCTGGAGCCTGCAGCAAGTAAGTGGGTGGGAGCGTGTTGGTGGGGGACAGGGGGGATCAGAGGGAGATTCCGGGTGGAGGGGGAACCCCCCTATAGTGCCTAGGACAGGGGCGTTTATTAAAGGCCAAACCTGCGGAATGAGGCCTTTTGATCTGTAATCCCAAGGTGCGCACCCAAGAAGGAGGCTGTCATCGGTGTTGGCCTCTCAGCAGAGGAATTCCTACTAGGCCAGGGAGTGGCCAAATGTTCCCTTGTGATTCTGACTGGTAAAGCTTCCGGGTCCATTGAGCATGACCCAATTCCTGTGAACACTCAGATACTTTGGAGTGTCTGCATCAATGGGAGCAGAGCTCCTGTGATCCGAGACATATCAGCTAGTCACATAGCTTTAGGGCAGCAATTGGTGCAAGAATAGCAGGCCACCAAAGTACCAGACTAGCATGTCAGGGGCTTTGATGGCCTCAGCCCTGGCCCATCAGCTGTGGTAAACTTATGTTTGTGAGGGAGGACATCTCAGTGCTGCTAAGCAGCAAAAGACTCCGCTCCCATAGACTGTCTGTTGGGTAATGGCTTTCCTGCGTCCAAGATAATCACAGCAATGTGACAAATGTACTTTTTCCCTGCAGGTGTTAAAGGATGAGCAGAGGCTAAAGTGCCTACTCAGCCGTCACACTTTTACAAACCAAGAGTCAAACCAATTGTAAAGGTAAAACAGTCACAGATAAGAGAAATACCTTCTTCGCATTTTGTGGTAACGGGTCCTGAGGGAAGACTACTCTCTCACGAGGTGTGTCAATGTGAGACAGGAGCAACCCAAACAGTGAAGTATAACAGTCCAAAATAAAGGAATGTCCAATTAAGATACTTTAATTAAACAGACCATGTGCAATAATAACTAAAATAGAAAACACACCCCTCTAGATAGAACACAAAATATGCGAGATAGAAAGATGCAACAACTGTGTGCAATGAGAGAGGAGGAGAAAAGGCAATTAAAACACAATTTTCAAAGGGATATGTTCTTGAGTCGATAAAAGGATTCATGTGACATAGCCAGTCTGCAGGGCCCAAAATGGACCTAGGGGCAGTTGTCAGGCAATAATAACTTTGCAGCGTCTTGGGAGTTAGACCACAGCAAACCAGGCTTCTCAGTGGTGTTCGGTGTTTTGAAATGCGGCAGTCGCGGTAGTCCATCATTAAGCAGATGTTGAGGCGTGATCGAACGGAAGGATGCTGCGGTTCGAGGATTACCATAAAATGATCGAATGGAGAAATTACCAATTTCTTTTTTTAATAATCCGGGGAGACAACCTAACCCTCTCTCCCCCCACCTTAATAATTACCCTTACCCCACCCACATCTATATTTTAGTAAAATGTCCCACCATTTTGAAAAAAATCAGGAATTTGGAAATGTCTCCATTTGTTATTTAAAATGTGATCATTTCTATGGACACCACGGTTCGAAATGTGTTACGCAAGCAATGCAGATCTTGGAGGTCCTCAGCGGCAACGTGCTTGCCTTGCAAGCAAGACGACACGGAACAGTACAGGTTCGATCCCCGGGTCTGCGCTTGGAAACCTCTGGGTATTAAGCGTGTTATAAATGACCTATCATATCATATCATATGGAGTGTCTGTCTGTCTGGGGAGGGTTTTACATGCCCTCACAGAGGAACAAAGTGAGGCAACCGCCAGGGCTACAGTCTTCCTGGCAGCAACAAAGACTGCCTGGTTGCGGTGAATACACATATCCCGTCCACAGTTGAACTGGGCTCACAGGGTAAACACGTGATATGTGAGGGGTCAGCAATGTGAGGCGGACAACTGTTTGATGATTGTTCAAAACATGCCATTTCATTAAAGTCAAAATTCCCTATTCTAATGAGGATTTCCCTGCCTAACAAAACTAAAGGGGAATAATCTAACACAAGGAGGGTCATTACAAGTGAGGAGGTAAGGGGTTAACGGCACCGGTAATGGTGCCGGATCCGTCAACCCCTTACCGCCTCATTACGAGTCTGCTTGCGGAAACCCACTAAGGGCGCCTGGTTATCGGGACCCGGGAACCAGACAGGGTGCTAACAACTGGCCCGTTATTAACGGGCCTGTTGTTAGCACCCTCCTCATTCCCATTGAGCCCTATGGGGGCTTGAATGGGAATGGGGAATGGTTCCTCGAATGAGTAATTACCGGGCCCTCAAAGTTCGTAATGGCCTGGTAATTCCTCATTTGAGGAAACTGGACCCGGTACACGGTAAGGGGGTAGCCATGACACTAATAGCGGCATGGCTACCTTGTAATGACCACCAAGATGTCTGGCCCTCACACTAAACATTAAATACAAAAGAAAACATATGGCAATTCAGTTAAAACATCAACAATGATATTCACAGCTTCTTGATAACCTTTTAGCAACCCGGGTAAACTCCCTTCCCCAGGATTTAAGCTGTATTCAACTTCAATGTTCACCAACATAAATAAGGAAATCAAGTCTCAATTCAGTTCTTGATGCTTCAATGGGGGTCATTACGAGTGAGGCGGTAAGGGGTTAACGGCACCGGTAAAGGTCAAGGAGCCGTCAACCCCTTACTGCCTCATTACGAGTTCTGCTTGCGGGACCCGCTAAGGCCTCCTCGTAAAACCAGGCGTCCTTAGCGGGTCCCGCGAGCAGACCAGGGTGCTAACAACGGGCCCGTTCTTAACGGGCCCGTTGTTAGCACCCTCCCCATTTCCATTGAGCCCTGTGGGGGCTCGAATGGGAATGGGGATGGGTTCCTTGAATGACGAATTACCGGGCCCTCCAAGGTCGGAATGGCCCGGTAATTCCTCATTCAAGGAACCCGGACCTGGTACCTGGTAAGGGGGTAGCCATGCTGCTAATAGCGGCATGGTTACCTCCTGACTCGTAATGACCCCCAATGTGTTACGCTCACCTAGCTCCCACAGAGGCGTCGATCTGGACTCGACTGCTGCGGTCTCCACCAATGTGACGCGTAGGGCCGAAATGATGGACTGGACTGGCCCACCTAGCTTTGTTTGCTTGGCCCGTAGGAATATTCTTCTGCAAATGGAGAAAGGGAATTAACCACCCGTGGAGTTGAGCGTAAATCCCCCCAGACCGCTGTTCTCCCACTGATCACCTTGGATGTCCCTCTTATAGTCTCACCTGATGATTTGAAAAGATGAGCTCTCCATCCTGCATTGAGCGCAGGGGCACGTAGATAACCAGTTGCTTCACTGGCTTGAAGGAATTGGTGAGTTCCAGGACAATATTGACTCCGATATTCCCGGCAAGACGCCGTAAGTATGTAGTTCGTAAGAGTTCAAATGCCTGACTTTCACTCTTGTCCGATTCCTTGCAGGTTGAAGCTCGACCCTACTGAAGAGTTCCTGGTGGCAACCGGTAATGTTCTGGTAAGGATTTGTATTATCCAACACAGTTTGATAAAATAATGTCCATATGTAACCTGTTGCTTTCTCCCTTATTCAGGCGCTGAGAGACAGTATGAAGTCTCAGGGAATAATGCCTCTGGCGGTAAAATCAGGTAAGTCTTCTGTGGTGAGGAGGGTTCCCCTTGTTAGTCCCTTGTTTCACCTCGCTGTCCTTTTGTTAGGGGCCAGGTTTGGCTAGGATGCAGTGGAACCTGCACTGACCTGCACTGACCCGTGAAGAAGAATAGTACCCCCGGTGGTAAAATCAGGTAAGTCTATGGGGGGTATTCCTCTGTGTATTCACTTGGCTCACCTTGCTGTTCTTGTCTTCTCCTTAGGTGCCGGAGTGCAGCGGGAACATGCAGGAGGATGCGGTGAAATGTGAAGATGCTGCGAAGGCTGGTGAGTTCAGCGCGGCGCTGCAGCAGGTGAGGCGACGCGCATAATATAACTTCTTTCTTCCAGCTCGAAGGCGCGATGGATCAGGAATTTAGGTAAGGATCAAAGGTATTGCTCTTGTTCTAACCTTTTCTCCTTCTTTCTCCCTTTTTCTAGGAGCTCCAAACTCGAGGCGGGCGTGGCAGAAGACAGGATGCAGACTTGCAGGCACGGTGAGCGTTACGCTGCTGGATGCAGAATAACGCCAAGCGTGTGCTGCTCTTCGGGCGTGGTTTAAATAGCCTCCAAAGTAGTCCCAGGTAAGTATTCCTCCCCAGCCCCACCCGAGTAAAAAATAGTCCCTAGGTAAAATAGTCCCTTCCAAGCCTCGGGCATGGTCTGCATCAGGTAAGTTTGCAGCATGGTCTGCATCAGGTAAGTTTTAATCTATGAGCCTGGCGCCTATGGCGCCAGGACTGACTCTCCATATGAGCCTGGCGCCACAGGCGCCAGGACTGCACCCAAATAGCCCCTAGCGGGGGTTGTTGGGCTCGCTTGGGGTAACTTGATGCCTGCTTCCGGGGTTGCTGGACTTGGTCTGGGTCCCCGGGGGTAGGCATCATGAGACAATGTCACAATCATGCTTTGTTAAACAAAGTTCCCAGAACAACAAAGGTCTTCTTCTTGGTGAAATAAATGGCACCAATGGTTTTCCCAGCCACGATGCTTTGCAACCACTTCCAATGATCCAAGAAAACTTTGTACAGTTCAAAAGGAATACAACTTCTGTGAATGTTATAGATACACACAAGTCTTGGTTATTAGTTATTATGTCTTCATTCACAAGTGTAAAATTCACAATAGGTATATTTGTCAGGATGACTTTTACAGTGCTGCTGCTTCTACTTCAACAACTTCACTTCTACTAGGGTTTACCATGAGAACATTCTCATTTACCTCCTAGTGTTCTACTTCATTTGTACTTTGAAGTCTTGCATCTACTGACAACCAGCTATACCACCACACCTTCAGTACGTTGTGATTCAAGACAAGATTCACTTTAAGGAACTACACATTCAAATAGGCAAGGCACCCTTCCTCTGAATATCTCTCTTCAAAATGGGAAGCCTCTTTGCCTCTCTTGTCTGTCTGCCACACCACCAACCTAAGTTTGCCTTTATGGACCACTTCTCTCCTTCTCCAACAGACTTTGGCAACATAGCTTATGTCAACTTCAAGTAATATTTATAAGCAGCAAGGTTTTCCTTCCCCAACTTTGCCTTAACCTCTTTGCCAACGGTTAGCCACCTAATTACCCAGAAGTCTTGGTGCCACTCTCCTTGCTTAAGGTGTAACTTAGGCAAGGTTGAACTTTTATGGGGCTCACAGTAATTGCTAGGCCGTTTTCTGACTTTGAAAAAGGCTGCTTTCAATCTTAATAGGGAATAACACTCAACGTCTTTTAGAAACAGTAGTTGTTCATGTGAATAAAGAGGTAAAGTTCCCTCTTCACTCAGAAATTGAAATTAGCCACACGTGACCACTCCTCAAGTTTTACAAGGTTTAAATGTTCAACAATGCTTTCCGCAATGTTCTTTCTGCTTAATGGGAGACACGCCACCACTTCTTCATAAGTTTAAGGGCTTAACAATGGCTTTCAGCTGTGTTTGCTTTCATGTAGAAGAGATCATTCCAATCACACACGAGTGCTACTTTCCATTGTTCTTTTGTTAGGAACTTCAATAAGCAACTTCAACTCGCTTCTGCTTCTATGTGAGTGACATTTAAGCTGGATACTGTTACAGGCAGGGTCAGCGCAAAGGATCAGAACGCAAGGTTTGACTCACTGGCTTCTGTGATCTTCTTTCCACGTGCTGCACAACTTCTACTACTTTTGGCTCACTTGGGACCCACACCCTTCCTCACTGAAGGTGTTTCCGGCCCGGCCACTCGATTAAGGAGCCCCTCTCGCTTCTGAGACCCCCGGCTTGATAACAGCTCCTTGCCTCGGTCTCCCACACGTTTCCTGCATAGCAACAACTGCAATCAGGCACACATGGGGAAAGGTAGCCTTCCTTCACGCCTTCCTTTGCACAATCTCTTTACCTCAGATTTTGAGGGAATAGGACCCTCTAAGAACAAGCAGGTGAAATCTGCTGCATCCATGTTCCGGCATCGCTCTGGTTCTCCCACTTCTGCTCGGCTTGCCAACACTGTGCCTTCTTCTTTCTGCTATTACTACTGCACCCGCTCCATTCACAGTTCCAGCTCCTTCTTATTGCCTGCACCTGAGTGGACCCAGGTTCCATCAGGTGTGGGCTGTTAGGCTTAATTAGTTGTTTCAAAGTTCATATTTTTGAGAATCGTATCTAGATGAGAAACAATTAATATAGACATGGTTCATCAGACTTATTCAAACAATGGAAACTAAGACCAAAGTGGTTATTCATGGATAGTCATTATCAAAGTTTATATTCTAACATGTGAGATTTTATACAAAAACAACCGATATCAATAAGAATACATCAAAGAAAATCAAGAGAAGTTTGAACAATATACATCAGTATACATCAGAAGAAATCATCAACTGAAGTTTGAGTTGTATTTAGTCACACAACTGAGGTTTTTTTGTTTTTGACAAATAGCTAGTACCTACGAATGTCCAATGGGCTCCTTCTAGATACAAAATCGCTGATGTGTTTTGGATTATGATTAATCCATCATCAGGGCCTGGGAGTTCATAGTTCCATAACATTCTGTGGTGTAACCTTTGTAATCTTGTGCTCACCTAGAGAAAGACAAGAAGACTCACTTAATCCCATTGTTCCCAAATGTAGCAAGTGTTATAATGAGCATTCATCTAAAGGTACTGACCTTAAGTCCCTACAATATGGGGCCAGAAGGTATGGTAGAAGCAAACCTGTTTAAGAAAAGATCGATGTCAATATATATATAGAAGAGATTCTCTAAGAAAGAAAATTGCTTGGTATTACATGGGATAATAACATAAACTACTCACCCGGCTCATGCAAGGTCACCGAATGCCAGGCAATGGGAATGCAGTCCAACCGCTGGAAAGCTGTACACTCTGGTAAAGATTGAGAAAGCAATGGTGTAAGTACAATCCCACCCAGGAATATCTAAGTGTCATGTTCTGGCATCAGCTACGTCCAGTAAGCATATAGCTAACTGTATTCAAGTTGTCATGATTCCTGTTATATAAAGGTATCATGGTTGCGAACGTCCACGCTATGTAATACACGCATATGTAAGAGGAGCTCATAGGTAATCCTTCGTATGTAGATACAAAACAGTGGTGTAAGTACAGATTTGCTGAGAAGTGTCTAAACTTAATGTGCTGATATCCACTGTGTTCAGTAAGCATATGGCTAACTGTATCCATGTTGTCTTGCTCCTTTTTCCCAAGGGGACGAATAATAGAAACGTGGCTGCGAACGTCCACGCGATACAGAACACGCGTATTAAACGGGGTGCTCATAAGCAATCCTAGGTGTAGTAATACAAGAACCACATAGTCTGTTATACTAATATACAAATTAAATTATTGGGAGCATGGCTCACATAAAACCATGTCTCCAAAAGGAACTTGAGTTTGGTGTTACGAGTAACGCGAGATAGAACATTTTGGTGTGAGAAAGTGGCGTACATCAAATCATCTGATCCTTTGAAGGGTGGCGTCTTACGTTTGCCCTACTCCTGCTTATTGTCACTGTAGTATTTGGTATTGGCACGTGGCTATGGGGTACCGTAAAGGACTTGCATTAGAGGAAGAGGGTGCAGGCCAACGGGCCAAGATATCTGTTCCAAGTTCAGTACCCACTAATGTTAGAGGGAAAGTAAATGTGTTTAACCTGTACTGTTGCTACATCTCTACATTGAGTACAACTATATAGGGTACCATCTCTACTATTTGGGTTCACTAACACCATCTAGTGGGGGTCGTAGGGTTCTAACAATCCAAACCATTCTAGACAGAGCTGTACTAACTCTCTCGGGTATGGTCCAGCTCACAGTCTATACCACTGGAGTCTATTTGACCTAGAGCAATAAGACCATCTTAAGCGCATTCTCGTAGACCATCTCCTATTCACAGTCTAATGTTTCAGATCCACATTGAAACCATAGGTTCATCCTCAACACATTCTTGTAGGCAATCTCCTACTCACAGGCTAAGGTTTCAGATCTGTCAGGCATTAGATAAAGCACATTAAGACAAAATCACAGTTCATGCCCCTCGGGCTGAGAGAGTCAAGAAGATCAATCCATAGTATTTCCCTTTGTACTAATCCCTTCTGGACATCGCCCCCTCTGCTACATTGTTTGATCTGTTCTAAAATAACACACTTCAATTGTGCAACTGTGTGTCTTGCCTCTACAAAATGCATGGCTACAGGTGACTTCATATTCTTTGTGCAAATATTTGACTTGTGCTCGGTCCACCTTGTCTTAGCTTTCCTCATCGCCATGCCCATGTAGTAATAACCACAGGGGCATTTCAGTGCATATATTACATTCGATGAGTCGCATGTGCATGAATGCTTAAGCCAGATGGGTTTCCCTGAATGAGGGTGTGTGATGGTATTGCCTAATATTACATTACCACAATGTTGGCAATTGTGGCAGGGCTGTGTCCCTTTGTGTTGAATCTTATGTGTTTGAGTTGTTGGAATCTCTGCTTTCACAAGGCTATTGCGCACAGCTTTATTGTTCCTATAGGCAAATGTTGGTAGCTGTTGCGCAATAGCCTTGTGAAAGCAGAGATTCCAACAACTCAAACACATACCATTCAGTCAAATGGAATATTATCCTGAAATGAATTTTTTTTTAACGCATGCTCTGCATTTCTGAACTCTATATGAAGCCCCTTTGGTGCTTGCCGGTTGCATTGGCAATCTATGGCTTGTGCATATGCTTGTATTTCTGTGTTTCTGTATAAGATCCACGCTAAAACTACATGTGCATTCTAAGCTAATAAACCCTTGTAACTCATAGCCCCCAGCTATTCAGAGCCCCACAGTTATTCAGAGTCCCCCAGCTACTCCTACAGGTCCAACTGGGGTCCTTCCTCTCTTCTATCTCTGTCTCTACCTGTGGTGTTCCCCAGGGGTCTAACCTTTCTCCCTGGATGTTCAACCAATACCTGGCACCTCTTGCCCACCGCATTGCTGCTCTCTGCTCCTTAAGGCTCCCCTTAGCCCCCTCTACTCCTTCTCTCATTCCTGACTGTCTGTCCGCAATCCAGAAGTGGTGCGCCGCCAATGATCTCTGCCTTAATGTCAGTAAGACAGAGATCCTCCTCTTCGGAACACCAGCTCCCTCCTTTCCTCTCTCTCTCTGGCCGCACACTCGGGGCCCTCTTCCTGCTCCTACCTGTGAGGCTAACAACCTTGGGGTCATCTTCGACACCACCCTCTCCTTCTCTCCTCACATTTCCGACGTCTCTAAGAAGTCAAACTATCAGCTGCACCTCCTCAGAGGTATTCTTCCTTTCCTTACTTTCCCCCAGAGGTCACTGTCTCCAGAGCTCTGGTCTTCTCTAGGCTGGACTACTGCAACAGACTCTTTCTAAATCACCCTGCCTCCACTCTCCGTCCTCTACAACTTTTTCAGAACAGGACTGCAAGACTTGTCCTTGGCCTCAAGCCCAGGGATCTTATCTCTCCAGCCCTGAAATCTCTTCTTTGGCTCCCAGTGGCGGTAATGATCGAGTCCAAGACCTCTGAATTGTCCACAAGGCTTTCTGGGCCCTTGGACAACACTACCTCCAACTCTCTCTTCCTAAACATCTCCCTTCTCAAGCTCTCTGGTCATCCACCTCCAACTCTCTAAGGGTCAGTCGCTTTTCCAAGCAGAGAGTTGGGGGAAGATCTCTTTCTTCAGCTGGGGCCTCCCTCTGGAACAGCCTCCCTGCCTCTCTCAAACTTGAGCAGAACCACCTCTGGTTCAGGAATCAACTCAAGACCTTCTTCTTCGCTTCCGCTTTCTCTCTTCCTCTCCCCTACTGATGACCCGTCTGCTACACGCACTGGTGACCTGGCCACCCTATGAACTTGGACCCAGGTCCCTTTCTGTCCAGTTGCACCTTGTACAAGAGGGCGGAGCGACCTCTGACGGGCCCATGGGAATCAGAGCCCACCCTCGAGTACTTTAAGACGAGATAGCTGCACCTTGAGATGGATGGGGTGCGGGATTCTCTAACTCCAACACCAATTAATAAGGACAACTCAATGGTTTGGCAAAGAGAAGTCTGTTTAATGACAAGCACAAAAAACGGGGAAACAATAGGAGATCATCAGTTATGCGATTGCCAGTCTCGCTTGAACTTCCAATTTCTTCATGCAAACAGTAACTTTTATACCCAAAACTCGTCATCATTGACGTGTAACACTCAAAGGTTTGTCACGTGATTCTATTGGTTGGAAAAGGTAACTTAAGTATAGGTACTATATCTGTATATAGTAACGGAGTGTGGGGATTGGATAACTCTTATCGGGTGGGCGTCACTAAACGTACAACGTCTCATTGGTTCTACTAGCTATAGGACCCTTGATTATTTGGTCCAATGTGATTGGGTGGGTTACACCCCTAGGCATAAATCTCCAATTTAATTAGCAGCATGCAGAAGGATCACCCAGATGCGGTGTGCCCCAGGATTCACCCTGCCTCTCCTCCATCAATCTGTACTTTAGGGCTATGTGTCAATTAGTTGGCTGAAGTTGGCCTCCAAACTGTAGCTTCTTATCAGGAGAAGTTATGGCAGCCTCTGGTTTTGGATGACATCAGACATTGGTGTCTCTCCGAACCTGGCTGATCACGTGTTAGTCCACCATGAATCTGCTTCATTTTCCTTCTATTTGTGTATTTGATTCTTCCTTCGGCCTCACCACCTGCCTGGGCCTCCTTATCTCCACCTTCACGTGGCAGGCTGCTATGCTCTTAAGTTTCGATTCTTCCAAGTTGCCGCTCTCCTCCCTTCCTTGGGTGACCTCGAATTCTTAGGCATGAGCTCTTTTTGCTAAGTTTCGATTCTTCTCTTCCATCTGGCTTGTGCTCGTATATGAATCCTGGCTGGTTTGACCCCACCATTCTGAGCTTAACTGTGCTTTTGTAAGAGGGAGTCACACTTGTATAATGTGCTTCTTTGAGGTAGATATATCGTTGGCGCTTGCCGCTCTATTCTTCTACTAAGCATAGCAAGCAGTACCGTTTTCTTAGCTCCTTGCGTTTCAAGCCTATTTACAGGTGTTTAGCTCGTTGCGTATCTTCATCCAGCTCTTTGGTTACATTTCTTTATTGTTTAGCATCGTTTCTCCTTTTAAGTCCAGCACGTTATTATTCTTTACATTTCATCTTTGCATGTCATCCTTAGATTGTCGTTTTGCTCATCTGAGCGTCTGTCCAGGCCTTTGTGTTGACATCATTTGCGTTTGATTCAGGCCCTTTGGTTCTCTTCGGGGACAGTTTGTAAATAGTCTTCATTTCGTGTCAGCTGCTGGTACGGTTGCCTGAATAGGTACTGTGCTGCCCATGGTTGTCTGGTTATTGGCATTTCAACAGGGTTTACTCTTCCGATGGGCACTGGGTAGAGCCCTAGTGCTGCTCTCTGTTGGTTTGTTTGTCCCTTATACGTCATACATCTCGGTGTGACTGTTCCTGGTATTTCCAAATGGGTGGCTGGAGTGCAGGCCATGTCTGGGATCTCCTCTACACTCCCCCCTCTGGTCGGTTCATCAACCATTTCTGCCTCCTCTTCTGGACTCATCTTACTTGGTTCTTCTGTATTCATTTCTTCGTCTTCTGGGTTTGTACATGATGGTGTGAAAGAGTGTCTCTTAGGAGTCCATATTTTTATCACTCCTTTCAAACTTCCTCCTGTTTTAACATGTTCGTCTTTGTTCCATGTCATTAGTTGACATTGTCCATTTGGGCTACAATAGATTCATTTTCCTTCATAATCTCTAAGTTTCTGTGATACACAAATTGTGTTCCTTCCGGCGCATAGTCGCTGGCCTTTACGAAGTCTCTTATTTCTTCATCTATCAGGTCTCTGGGCTTCCATCCTGGTTTGACATCGATCATGATCTTCATCCCTATGGCTTTTTTTGCAGTTTTCTGGCATTGTGAGATGACTATCTTGATAACACACAATCCTAATAGTATCATCAGTAGCAAGGTTCCTAGGAACTTGAATATGTCTGCCATCCATTGTGAGACCCACGAGAATAGCGTTCCAAACCAGCTGTCGTCATCGACTTCGTCAGTTTCATCGATCATCTGGTTCTGCAGGTTTGTTAGCATACCTATGGCTTCTGTTAAAGTTCCATTTTCTTCGTCATGAGAAGGTATAAATGTGCAACATGATTCTCCGATTTTTGCACAAACTCCTCCATCCATCGCTGTGATCATATCAAGTACATATCTGTTCTGTAGAGTCATCAGTCGGATTGCTCTTAATTCTTCCTTGATTGCATTGAATCCTTTTATGGTAGTGTTGATGGTCTGCATCAACTCCCATCTGGTTATCTGCAACCATTTAGTGTTAGTTCCAACTTGGAATCTTGGCATGAGGATTTTTGCGAACACTGATGAGGTGAGGCTGAAGAGTCTATGTTCGTATGGGATTGTATGAAATGCTTCTTCCGATTTGGCAGAAAAATCATTTTCTCTCTTTACTCGTTTTGTAAGTTCCACCGATCTCATCTTCCTCAGGTGGGCATCTGCTTTCGGGAAACTGTCAATATTCAGGTCGCCTTTCGGGATCACTAGTGTGGGAACGTGGAGGTTCACTAGTGTGCATATGCCTCTCCAGTTTTTTGGCAGTCTTATGTATGTTGTGGATCCACATGTCCAGTAATGATCCATAATTACTGTGGTTCCGTGAGTCATTCCTGGAGCTTCAATAATGTGTCCGCAGTTCTGATTCTCTCCCATCTTCCTTGTGCCATTGTTCCTGAAACACAATTTCGGACTTTCCAGTGGCACTATCTGAAAGGGTCCTCCTCTATCTTCGACCCATGTAAGTGATTTGGTGTGTTTCGGCCATAGAGGTTTGCACAACCTCTGTGAGTTTTCTATTGCTTCTTTGCAGGCTCCAAGGACCATCCAAGCTCAGCAGATCACTGCCCCTTCTTCCTATCCGTTGGGGGAAAGTACTGTTCCCCAAATCTGCATCTGGCCTCTGTTCTTCCACACTTGAGCGTCTTCTGGAGTTTTTCCTTGGACGTTCAGTCTTGGGTTAATTTCCCATCTTATCCCTGCCCCTTTTACTCCTGGCTTTTCATACCTGATCACGTGATTCCTGGTATGAGCTCTATTTCTTGTTTCAATGTCCTGGATGTAATCATCTTCGTCGGGGTAAGCTGTTTCAGTTGCCCATATCAGTGAAGCATCCCTTCCCATAAACTGTCCTCTGGTGTTGCACATTGCTATGTGTGACAAACAGTGTGCTGTCGGGACATCAATTTCTACAGCCACGAAGATCTTGGATTTCCCCATGCTGTACGGTAGAAGTGCACAAACGAAGCATTCTCCTTCTGATTTCCTTCTTCTGACTTCTTTCATGCGTTGATACCAGATGTTGTGTCCTAGATGTGCTGTGCTGTCCAGGTAGTCGTTCAGTTCATTGTTATCTTCATGTGGGCTTCTCTTAATTCTTACTGTCTTCCCGTAGTAAGCTATAACAACATCTCTAAATGCGTCTGTGTGACCTTTCCTTACTGGAGGAATCTCAGGCGCCATGGTCCATGGAGCAAGTTTCTTCATCAGCATCGATGAAGTGGGTGGAGGTTCTGCGGTTCTCTCCTTCTCATTTTGCATCCTTTTTCTGCTTTCTATAAGTGCCTTTATCAACCACCAGTCTGTCATCGGCCCAGTGTATGGCTACATCGTGGGCCTGGTACTTGTTCCTTGAGTTGAAACTTGTGTGCCTGTCAATACAGTCTCTGCGGTTTTATTTTTCAGTTCCTCATGCAGTTTCTTCACTCTCGCTATAAATGGGAATAAATGATCTATTAACACTTGTGTCCTTGCAGTGAAATATCCTACAGCCGCTTCTGTCTTTTTAAGGGCTTTTGTTAAGTCTTCTTTTGTTGGCCTTTCTCTCGATTCTTTTCAGTCTCTATCATTATTTTCTGGGACTGATTGTTCGTTAGGCAGTCTCATGCTCTCGGTTGCCTTCACTTGAGGTTCTGTGACCATTGACTCATGCCCTGGTTCGTGTGCATTCAGTGTGTGGGTGTGTGTAGTTGTCAGTGCTTTGTTTTCGTTCATTCCGTGCTGACCCTGTCTCCAGCTTTTCTCTTCATTCATTACCTCGAGAGTATATGCATTACTGCTGATTACATTCAATTGTGGTTCATCTGTCTTACCATCAGGTCTCCTTTGGACTGGGATGACTATATAAGGTCTGGGTGCTTTTGTGGGACTCATGCGTATACCATCAGGTGGGTGCATCGAAATAGGAACATTATGGGTACCAATGAAAAATGAAGTTCTGATCGTTAATGACAGAAAAACAATGATAATCACTATGCATAGACATATAATCGTGCAGTACAAAAGGTGGCAGCATTTCCTTCCAGAGAAGCGATGGCGACCTTCTGCTTGTGGGAGGACCAGATTACTATTCTGAGCCCCCATTTTAATTATTTATTCATTATTGTTCTCCTCAATTCGAGTAGTTCTCAAACAGTTTGTGTCATGAAGGGTCTGGTGCTTCACAAGTGTCCCCCCTCTTGCGGGTGATAATTGTCTTTTGATGCAGGATGCAATGTCCCTGCTAGACTATGGAAAAATAGATTAGACTAACACTTCGATGATGCAATCTTACTGTGCATGTTCAAAGTAGATCAGTTCCCAATCCACCCCCGAATCTGCTTCAGTCCTGAGGACATTCTGGATGCTGGTCGGCATGGGCAAATGGAAAATGGCAGTCAAACAACAAAAGGCAATATTCTTTGTTTCCGCTCTCTCGATCTGTCCCTCGACGGAAAGTTTCATTGAAATCTCCTCATATAGTCTCACTGAAGGTTGGACAGCTCCACCTGCAACATGATCCCATGGAGGAGCAATCCCATCTGTGCGATATTAGCTGGTTCTCTGATAAATGTGAGGATGTCCACCTCGACAGGTCTCCCCACTATTTCTGGAAAGTCGGTGACTAGGCGAAAGAGGACATTGTGCGCCAGTCGGCTGTCCTCGGGCGACAGGGACATTTGTCCTCCTTTGCTGGTATCAGGATTATAAGTTCTTTCCTTGAAGGGAACAGTCCTTGCACTTCCCTGAAGCGTGGATTGCCACCAAATAACTGAGTTTACTCCACAGCTGGTTCAAATGTTCAGAGTTTGCTGGATCTCTAATAAACATGAGAGTGTCTGTGGTTCTCCCGACAATAGCTGGGCATTCCTCTATGATGCGAAAGAAAAGTGTGTTGATGAGTTCATCTAGAATCGCCTGCTGTGTAATCATTTGTGTCTTTATCACTGTATTCGGGTAGTTCTATGACAGCTTCCGCGATGACTGTAAGTAGTTGCCTGATTATTTTATTGTTGGCAGGATCTTGGAGGAAGTCTGAGACACTGGTGACCCTCCCTACCAGCGACGGATATGGTGCCAATACAAAATGGAAATAGTTTAGCACATCCCTTGTGATGCTTTTACTAGGGGACACCATATGTGCTATCGAACACGTCTTGGTGTTGGATGATTCAGTATGCTGTATCTTGCTCTTAAAGTGAAAGTCCTTGATTTGTGTCTTGTTAGTGTCTTGTTTTTTAGCAATGCTTAAGTGTGGCTAGGTTTACAAGTTCATATGAACAGATGTGCTGTGGCTTACTTGCGTCGCTTTCTTCTTCACCCTGCAACTAGACTGCACAGAGTGTCCATTTTATGTTTTTATCCCCTTTTTTGTTTAGAGGAACTGTTCAGGTTAAACCACAATTTGCAAAAGTGTTCTTTTGTCTTGTCTTTGCTGCTCATGCGTCCTTCTTCCTCGTCATGGATCTTGTCTGGTTCTTTCTCATTGTCTGTAATTCCTTAGCAGTGGGGTGCAGCTAGAGGGCTTTCTCCGATATAGGGTTTAATGTCATTGAGAAAAATCCATGCTCTCCTGCCCTGCAGCTTTACGGCTGATGGAGTGCAGTCCTCCACGATAAAGGGACCATTGAATCTTGGCTCGTCCCACTTCTTCCTTGTATGGTTTTTTATAAGGACAGCATCTCCCGGGAAAACGAGTGGAACACGTAGACCTTGAGCTGGGGCTGTTTCAGCGTCACCTTCTGTGTTCCGTGTATTGCTGAACCCTTTTCGTCGTCGCTGCAGCAGGTCTGAAATTACAGTAAGGCTGGATGTCATGCAGTTCAGGTATTTCTCAATTCGGTTCCCAGGACCTCTCTAGTTGACTGGGCATCACATCTAGCTCTGTCTCCAGGGGTTTGGGGAGTGTTCATTCTCCTTCTTGTGCGGCGTAAGATTATGGTCGGAGCCTGGTTGGTTCCGAAGAGCATACAATGCCAATGGGAGGCAGTGTAACCATCCCCTCTTTAGAGTAAGCTTCAACTTGGCTATCCTTTCCTTTAACAAGCTGTTGAGCCTCTCACAAATGTCATTACATTCCGGATTATACGCCAACGAGAACTTGTGCTTTATACCAAGCAGCAAGCTAATCTGCTCAAAAACTGAATTTACAAAATGAGCCCCGTTGTCTGATCTCATCACTTCACACACCCCCCATCTAGGGAACACTTCCCTCACTAGGAATTTGGCCGCATAGGTAGAGTCTGGGTGTGTAAATGGGCCTGCCTCTATCCATCTAGAGAATGGACACACCACTACAATTAAGTACCTGTACCCGTTACACACTTGAATCATGTCGACATAGTCGATATGTAAGTGCTGAAAGGGCCCATTTGGCCTGGGGATGACTCCTCTCACTACTTTTAATGTGTGCCCAGAGGCGAATTGCTGGCAGATTATGCAGTTCACCATGAAGAATGCAACGTGCTCCGCTAAGTTCGGTATAAACCAGTCTTCTGCGAGCGTTGCTGCTAGATTCTCTTTTGACATGTGTATTGGGTAATGCAGTTGCCCCAATGCTATTTTTAGTAGTGCTACAGGCATTACTGGTTTACCAGTGCTGATTTGCCGCAACAATCCGTCAGAGGGGCTTAAAGAACACCCTCAATGCTTCCACAGGTTCTTCTCATCCTGTGGTGCCTCCCCTTGAAGCTCCACTCATTGTGTCTGCCCCAGATTACTATATGCTTCGGGTGAGGCACGTGCCACCATCATTCTCTCATGGGTGCACGCCACTTCCACTTCCATGAGCATCTTACTTTTGGAGGCCATGCACTTGGCTTCGGTGTCTGCTGCGTGATTTCCATGTGGCACAAAATCTTTCCCTTTGGTGTGGGTGGCGCATTTCACGACCGCTATGCCCACTCGGAGCTGTAGTGCCTTAATCAGCCTGTCCAATAAGGCTGCATGTGGTACTGACGTGCCGTCCGCTCGGAGGTAGCCCCTCCTCTTCCAGCGTGCAAGCCCTGCGTGCACTGTGGACGTCACATAGGCGGAGTCAGTGTACACCGTCACTTCCTGGTCTGCGTGATTCTCAATCGCGAGTATTAGCGCCAATAACTCTGCAGCCTGAGCTGAATAGTGCGATGGTGCGCTGACGAGTACCTGAAATTCTCCATTTGCTATGTGTTTTATTACTGCAACGCCTGTACATCTATGTCCAATTTCTTGGTCGATTCTCAAAGAACCATCAATGAAAACAATCTCTCCTTTCGGCAGGGCATTTTCTTTCACCCTGGGGATTTCATCATAGAATTCTTCATAGTTTGCACAGTCATGTATCGGCTCTCCCTTGGTGACTGGCTCAGCCATGAACGTAGCGGGGTTCTCTGTTTTACAGCGAACTATTTTGATTGTTGGATTAGATATAATCACTTCATAAGCAGAAGCTCTTTGAGATGTCAATGTGCCCTTTGGCTTCTCTAAAATGGCGAATAATGAGTGCTCGACGTATAACGTCATGTCACAACCCATTACAATGGTCGTCGCTTTTTCTATGGCGAACGCTGTGGAGGCTAAGCTTTGTTCGCATGGGAAGTGACCCCTCATTACCGGGTCAAGGTTCCCACTGTAATATGCCAGGGGCTTGCACCCCAACAAAGTTTTTTGCGCGAGCACTGCCGTCATAACGCTGCCATCGGTGTGCGAGAACAGGTAGAATTCCTCTGCATAATTAGGAATCCAGAGAACTGGAGCTGTACAAATCGCTCTCTTGAGTTCTGCAAACCCCTTTTCCATAGCCTCAGTCCATTCAATCCTTTCCTTTGTCACTTGGGCCTTCTTCAGGGCCTGGAGCAAGGGCATGGTATATGAGCTGTAATCGAAGACCCACGCTCTAACATAATTGCACAGACCTAAAAATCTCTGCATCTGCTTTATCGTGAGTGGCTTAATTGTGTTCAGGATAGCTTCAGCCCTTTCTGGGGTTACCTTTTTACCTTCATGTGAGATTAGCTGGTCCTGTTGACAATATTGCAGCTTTTCCTTGTCAACCTTATAGCCTTTCTCAGCCAGTATACTCAATAGCTGAATAGAATCGCGTCTGCATTGTTCTTCAGTGGGGCTGCAGATCAAGATGTCGTCTCCGTATTGCAAGATGGTTTATAGTGATAATGTCGAAAAAATTACATCAAACAACAAAAATGTCAAAAAAAAAATGTCGAAAATAAAAATGTCGAAAATATATACATATAATTGAAAAAGTCCATTTTTCAAAAAAAAATGTAGAAAAAAAACCGAAAACAATATCTATAACCGAATATAAAACGTCAACAATAGTACCATTTAATAGGGGGGGGTTCCCCCCCAACCTCCCCTCACCCTACACCACCCACCAGGACCCCCCCGACCACCCTCTCACAAAACACAAAAGGATAAAAAAGGGTTAAACTCGTAGGTGACAACCACGAGTAAAGAACCTTGCATAGGTACCACAAACCCAATAACGGTTGTGGAAAACCGTCATTACCTGACAGAACCTCACTAGAGAACATACTGCAGGAAATCGATTGAAGTTAATTCTGACTAAAACAGGTAATGTTGTCATAACTAAACATTAAGGTATCTCACAATATAATAGTGTACGACAGGAAGGGTAAAATACGTTATTTTCTCGTTTATATGTAACAGAAAAAGTAAAACAGTTTATTTTCTCGTTTATTTTAGAATAAACAATGGAGAAGAAAGTGGAATACATCACCACACAAAAAGGCAGAAAACAGTTAGTTTTAAATGGATATGTGTTCTATAAAGAGTCAGAAAAAAAAATCGCACTTACTGGAAGTGCGTAGAGTACGCCAAAAGTAAATGCAGCGCACAAGTTATTACTGAGGATTCCGATGTAAAGAGCAAAAATGAACACAATCATTTACCTGATCAGACGAATATTATTATTAAAAAAACAATATCGCAACTTAAACGAAAAGCCTTGAACAGTCAAGGTGAAACTAGTGGATCAGTACTTTCCGGTGTGTGTGATAAATTGCCATCTCATATATCAGCTCAGTTACCAGCGGAGAAATTAATGCAAAGAACAATAAACCGTACAAAACAGCAGAAGGAAAATCTACCACCGGTGCCAATGCTATTTAATGAAATAACAATCCCAAATGTTTTTAAAATAACCGCCAACGGAGATCAATTCCACCATGCCACACTGGAGGTAAACAACGAAAAAATATTGATATTTTCTACTGCTACTAATTTTCAACATCTAAATAGGAGTCAAAATTGGCAAAGTGACGCAACATTTAAAGTGTGCCCACAACCATTTCACCAGTTTGTTACCGTACATGGGACAATAAATGACAAAATCATTCCACTTGTATATATTTTAATGCCGAGAAAAAGTGAGGAAACATATAAAATCATGTTCGACAAAATCAAAGAGACTATACCTGATTCTAAACCGACTACAATAATCATGGACTACGAAATGGTGCAAATTAAGGGTTTTCAATCAGTGTACAAAGAAACAAGAGTTCAGGGGTGTTTTTTTCATTTTACGCAAAGTATATGGTGAAAATTACAGAAATTAGGATTAAGCAGTAAATATACAGAGGACAGTTGTTACCAATACAACATTAAAAAACTGTTTGCATTAAATGTTGTACAGGAGAATCATGTTGTTGAATTTTATGAAAATTTAATTGAGAGTGAATACTACAAAGATCATAAAGCAGAAAATACAGATTTATTAGACTATTTTGAAACCACTTGGATCGAACAATTAACTCGAAGTGGAACGCGGCACAGACCAAAATACCCTGTACACTTGTGGAACTGCTACCAGGCTACATTAGAAAGTAAACCACGCACCAATAATAGATTAGAGGGGTGGCATAGTAGACTAAACAAAAATTTCAATACAAAGAATCCTAATTTGTGGCATTTTTTGAAGTAATTGCAAATGGAAGAACAACACCAGGAATTTAGAATATCCCAAACAATTTTGTTAGCAAACCAAGAACCAAAACATAAAAAAATACAGGGATTACGAAAATAAACTAGAACAAATAATACAAGATTTTAACGAACACAATAAAGACACATTCTTGAATTTGGTTGCATTTAATTTGAAATGTTAAATAAAAGTACAGTGGAACTTAACCTAAGAAAAAAATAGAATTTACGTTTCGTGGAAATCTGCGATCCAGTGTGGCACGAGAGAAGTACATCCAATAGCACCGACGTGAAGCTCAATAAATCCGAGTCTGCACCAACGATCCATGTAAATATCCACAAAAAGAAAAAGTAAAAACAATCCAGGAAGGAAAAATAAACGAAACTCCAAAACGAACCCATAAGTAAAGAAAATCCACAATCCACAATGAACGGAACAAAAAATATGAAAAGGCACTTAATCCAATGGAAAAAAAAACAGCCTGGTTAAAAAAAATCCATGAAAAAAAAAATCCATAAAATCACGAGCACGAAGTAACGGAGACGCGAACGCAAGGAAAACGGTTTGCAAATGGGCTTTAAAAATGGCGCTCACGTTAACGTAAGTGGACGTAACGTGCGTAAGACAACAACAACAAACATATTATATATATGTAGTTATATGAATGTTTCTAATCCTCTAGCATCCTCTACAGGACAAAAGTATAATGCACATTGAAGTTAAAAGCATACATGTTATTAAATGTTATATATTTATTAATATATTTAACATGTTATTGAATGTTATATATTTATTAATATATTTAGTTTAGAATTGAAATAATGTGTTACTATTAAATAAAAAAGCATATTTTAAATATAACAATTGTATTAGTATATTAATGATATGTTTGTATTACTTACCATAGAAAAATTCGACATTTTTAAAATTCAACATTTTCATAGAAAAATTCGAGATTTTTATTTTCGACATTTTTTTTTTTCGACTAAATATTTTTGACATTTTTTTTTCGGACTATATTGAATTCGACATTATGACTGCACACCATTGCAAGATGACACTTTCTACTGCGATATTGCTTAGGTCCATCTGTAGGACTCTATTGAAAATGGACAGGGACTCACAGTACCCCAGTGGCAACCTCATGCTTTTCAGACGCATTTGTCTGAATGTGAATGACATCAGATCTTGAGAGTCACGGTGCAACAGGATTGAGAAAAAGGCATTTTTCAAGTCAATCACCGTGAAATATTTTTCTTTGATTGGTATATTACATAAGATTGTAAATGGATTGTAGATTAGGGACTAGAGGGAACTCAGCTTCAACAATATCGTTTAATGCTCTTAAATCTTGGATTAAACTCCACGACCCCCCTTTTGATTTTTTGACGGGATAAATCACTGTGTTACAGGGCGACTCTGACGTCACTAGGATGCCCTGGTCCATCATGGCGAAAATTGTCTTCGCAATCCCTTCATCCGCCTCTCTGGACATGGGATATTGTCGCACTCTCTGTAAAATTGCTCCTGGTTTCAGCTTATTTTCACTTCTCCTGCCCCCTTCAGGAGGCCTACGTCATATGGCGCTGTAGTCCATACTGAGCCAGGCACCTGGCCCATGTCGTCATCAAAGTATTCTGGACGTATCAGAGCCAACATCATTCTCTGAGGCACTTCTCTTTTGATCATTTTTACCCAAAATATGAGACTCTCTTCCACCCTTGTCTCTTCTGAGTCTGATTGTTCTTCGAACAGATCGTCATCGGAGACATGAGTCACTCGATACCCTTCTTCGATGGCGATAATCGCGCACCATTGTCTGCCTTCATCATCATAGCCTTCCACCTGTGCTACTTTTTCTCGTACTGCTACACCACGTATCATCAAGGGAAATACTTGTCCCTCCTCTTCATGCATAGGTATTCTTGGCCTGAATAGAAACTCAACAGGGGTTTTCATAATTTTGTCTGCGAGGCCTGGCAGTCCTGGCATAAGCACCCGCATGCCATATGTGAACACTTCTGGTTCCAACGGTATAGCTCTCATGGCTATATGTCCTGAGTACGCCCTGATCATTTCGCACATGGTTGAATAATGAATTCCTGGAGTGGAGCATACTATGCCCTCCTCCGTGAACGAGATTGTCATGTTCAATTTTGTCATTACGTCTCGCCCCAAAATGTTTACTGGGGTTTGTCGAGAATACAATAAAGGAACATTCATTTCACATTCTCCTATGGAGACTGGGAGTGCATCTGTAAAGGGAACTCGACTGTGAGCTCCTGTGAAACTCTGAGTATCTATGTCCTCGCCTGACAAGGAAAATTTGCCTTCCCGTATGCATGAGCGTGTTGAACCCGTGTCAACTAAGGAATATTCTTTACCCCTATGGCGACATTCGCCCTAAGTTCCCTATTAGGGTCTGGTGTCACTGATAGGATAGAGCACATCAGGGTTCCCAGTGAGCTGTCGTATTTCATATATAGGTTCTGTCCACTATATGCTTGTAGATTCTCTCCATTCCCTGGGTTGCCTCCCCCTCCGGAGTGTGTGCCCTGAGACAGTTGCAGTGGTGCCTGTTGAAATTGCCCTTGTGGCAAATTCCTTATGTTCGGGGGTTGTACCCCTTGTTGCAAACCTTGCTGCATGCCTGGTGCTTGCTGCTGTACTGTGTGATTCTGTGCACCGCCCTGTTGTGAGCTTGCAGGTATATTCACTGTGCCTGCTCCCATTCCTTGGCTATTCTGCCATGCATCCTGACTTCTGCATGTACGTGCTAAATGCCCCGTCATTCCGCACAGCCAACATACTGGCGGCGGTCGGATTATTCCGTGTGACATATCCAGGTTACTCGTTTGCATGTTTTGAAAGCCTCCTTGATTACTCTGCCACCCTCTTCCTCTAAATCCTCTTCCCCTTGGGTATTGTATTAAGTTATCACGGTTGTTCTGCTGTGGGTTTACCACTTGTTGTATGTTCTGTTCGGCTGGATTAGTCAGCATGGCTCCTTCGAGAGCATACTTTGATAATTTCTTTTGTACTAGCTTCGCCTCCTCACCCTTTCGAGTTGCCTCCTTTTTTCGATTCTTTTCTTACAACAATCTAAAGTAATGTGCGATAGTTAACTGTATTTCAGCCCAAGGTTTAGCCTCAACTCCTACCAGTTTCTTGACCTGTTTCTGCACTGGTTCCTGCAACCCTTGTCATAATATGTGGTAAAACACAGGTATAGATTTTGTCCAAGATTCATGCGTTTCAAGCATCCAAGCGCCTTGGAAATTCTGGATATAAATCAACGGATCTTCTGACTCCTTCATTTTTTGAGTCATTATAGCTCCCGTATCGTAGTGCTTTCCATACTGCTGTTCTGCAATTATTAAATGGCGCTCCGTCATGTGCAGTGTTAATTATGGTTACAACAGGGTACCCTGCCCGTGTCCACACATCGTCTGCTCTCTCACCAAGTATGGTGATCAAGAGACCTTTAATGTCTCCTATAGCTAATGTGACACCCCCTGTCATTTTTTCTAACTCGTGTATCCACTTCCCGGCTCCCGATGTTAGCAATGGAAGCTTGTTTTTCATGTTTTCTCGATCCATTTGTGGCCATGGAATATATTGCAGTCTTACTCTCCCTTTTTCTAATAGCGGAAATTGGAATGCACAGCTTTCTTTCTCCTTCCCCATATCTCTCCTGTCTACCCCTGGGGTAATATTCCTGCATCGCCGTCTGCATGGCAATGTCCTCAACTTGTCTGCATAGGCGGGTGCTGGCTCCCCCTTCTGACCATGTGGTGTTCCTTCATGCCAGTCGGACTGAGTGGCAGACTCTGATGTCCCCGCTGCGGACTCACTAGCGTTTGCCCATCTCACCCCTTTGTCCTTTGGCAGCAGCTTTTCGCGCTGTCTCCCTTCTTTATTTGTCTTGCACTCCGTCTCTTCTCTGGAGTTGGACACTGATTGTTCCCAATTCACGCAACTCCTTGTGTCGTCATCGTTTTTACTGATTTCCAGTCTGTCCAAGGACAGTCTCCTGCTCCCACTACTTCGGGTGACATCCTCAGTGTCATATAGCTGAGTGCTCTCCAGGTGCTTGTCTTCCTTTTCCCTTTGGGATATTTGTTCTAATCCCATTTCATCATATATCTTATCGATCGTTTCTCCGATGCTTCTGGTGTCGAGGTCATCCTCGATATTCGCCCTAATCATTCCTGGTACTGAGTCGTACATAGGGAAACATTCTTCAATATCTTCCCATTCTACACCAGGATTGGATTTTTTAAGTTCCTGCTCCACATATTCGAGATCTCGTGTGCTGTGTCTACACTTACGTTCATCATCAAACTCTTTGCGTTTCCCCACCTCTTCTCTGACCTTATCTTCTTCCCTTCTCCTTTCATTCCTTCGTTCATCTGCCCATCGAATTTCCTCATCTGTTTGTCTCCCTATCCTTTTTTCACATACCCTTTGCTCTTCTTCTAACTTTAGCTGTTTCTGTCTGAACTGGTCATAGGCTGCTTTCTGTTTGCGATCGAGCTGCTTTTCTTGCTCCTCTCGATGTAGCTGTTCTCGCCTCAGCCTATCTTTCCTTTTTATCCTTTCATCTCTTAATTCCTTTTCCTTCTCCTTCTCCCTCTTTGTGCCTCATCTGACTTCTCTTTGGGTCTCACATCATCACTTCCTTTTCCATCGAATTTCAGCAATATCTGTCCTCCCATCTATTCGTCTTTTGTGAATGCTACCTCATTAGTTCTGTCTTCACTTCCCTTCCATTTCTTTCCCTCTCTCTCTTTATCGAGAGATGCACTAGTCTGTGCCTGATCCTTCCTCTCATCATCGCGTCTCTCCTTGTCCCTCGGGACTGCGGAGGTAAGATTCTTATCCTGATCCTTCCCTTTATTTTCATCACTACTGTATGTAGGTGACTCGTATGCGGGGTTACTGTACCCCGTGGCTGCCTTAAGCTCTCTTAATAGGTAGAGTCCCTCAGGCTTACTTCCCTCAGTTCTTGTTTCAGGCAGGGCAGGTGGCGCGGTAGGCGTCTCACCCCCCACCGTGCATACGTTTAATATCCAGTCAGCAGGTGGCTCTTTCTCCTTCGACTGTTCGAACATTTTCCAAAGTTCTAGAACAGTGAGGCGTTTTTCTAGTTACTTGCCTGTATATGTGGCATGCAAATAAGTTGTCATGTGTTGTAGGACGGCTTTTGATAAAGACCCATTTTGTGACCATGGCATAAACATCTTGTGGGCGGTACCCTTAACCCACTCAGTGCTGTATTTCTTAAGCTTGGGTGCATGTTTCGGCAGTTGCTTACATAAGTGTGCTAATGGAGTAATGTCTTCCATGTTTAAATCTGTTTCTACCAATATATTCATGCAGCTTCAACACTCCCAGTAATTTGAGCGAGCACCAAATTCCGCAAGCTCCATTCCAGTCCTTTCCTGCCAAAACCTTTATATCACCAATTTACTCAAAAACATCATTTCATATGCGATTCACTCTCGACTATAGAATCGCGTAAAACCTTACTTTGTTTCAACCGACAAGGAGACAAAATTCCTTACATATGACATGCAACAGAACACGTACAAAAGACACTTGACAGACTAGACAAACACCAGCTGGACACAAATATCTCTGCCTCTAATTTGTACCCCGACATGGGGTTTAAACGAACCCCTTATATCACATCTTTAAACGTGGTAGTAGCCTAGTCGTCCCCTATTATGTGGGCTTTGAGTTCACGTTTCTTCTGACCGCTATATTAAAGCGCAGGAAAAAGGTGTATCCTCTCTCTTCTCGGTTGTCCGCCCCGGTATCCTCTCTCTTTATCTCAGGTGTCCACCCCGGTATCCTCTCCCTTCTCGGGTGTCCACCCTGGTATTCTCTATTTATTCAGTTATTCTGGAGTCATTATCCCCTTATATATATATATATATATATATACAGTCTTCTCTACTTCTGACTATTTTATTTTCTTCACCTCCCTCCGTTACCTTTTCCCTTACTTGTTCTAATGTCTATAACATTTGCCAAAGCATTCCATTTTTTTTTTCACTCACCGCTCGCATGGTTCTTCTCTGGATCCTCGGGATCACCCCCTCTGTTACCGCCTTTTTTAGTCTTTCGTCTGATTCGCTGCCCGTAGGAATGGGAAGGGTTATGTCTTTTAAAACGGCACCCTTCAGGCCCACTGCAGTTTTGTATTGATTTTATACTACCATCCCTGGCTGCACTTTTGTTTTTACCTGCACTTCTCCACCCCCACTTTTCCCCCACCGGCACTTCTCCCCTTCCCCGCACTTGCACGATCTGAATGACACAAGGCCTAGTAAGCTTGTAGTTTTGTCCTCCCTCTGTTTCCCCCTCCTTGTCTTGTCACGCCTAGAAACACTTGTGTACAGGCGCGTTAAAAAAACATCATGGTTGGGTTGCTACTTCATCACATTCATAACCCTTCATAGAGTACAGCTTACCCTTAGCCTAGACTACCACAAAAGATAAACAAGTTATAGCTCTCATCTGTGCCTATTTTAGCTTTATGATTGGAATAACTGTTGGTTTGTAGAAGTGTGGGGGCTGAGTAGGTGGTTTACCCAATACTCATCCTTACACTCCATACCTTTTGGCGGGTGACACCCGGTGTTTAACCAGCTCTCACCCGCCAACCCCATTAGACGTCCATATAAGTGACTGGGCTTTCACCCGCCAGGGGCCACAAAAGGTTTCGAGCTATGTATACTCTTAGAGAATGGGTGCACAACTTACAGCCCGCGGGCCAATTGTGGCCCGCCATACTGTTTTGTCCGGCCCGACAGGAACAAAGACTTTCCTAATGGAGAGCAGCCGCATGCAGCATCGGCCACCCATCATTAGGAAAAGTCTTTGTTAGTCTTCAGGGCGGACGAAACACAGACCCTCACTGGCTCAGTGCAAACGCACCACGTGGCTACTAGGAGTCATGTAGTGTGTGTGTGCTGCACCAATGGAGGGCCAGCACTATGGCTGGCTTGGTCAATAAGGTTTGATGCCGACAGGCATATCAGCCTTGCCATGCCAGCCATAGGGTTTGTCCAGCCTGTATATTTGTTTTTGTGTGTATGTTGAGATGCGGGGGCGGGGGGGTTATGTATCTGTCTGTATGTTTGTTTTTGTGTGTATGGGCAGTGTATGTTGAGATGCGGGGATGGGGGGGTGTCGTGTCTGTCTGTATGTTTGTTTTTGTGTGTATGGACAGTGCATGATGAGATGCGGGGGTGAGGGGTGTTGGGTCTCGGGTATGTCTGTATGTTTGTTTTTGTATGTATGGACAGTGTATGTTGAGATGCGGGGGAGGGGGTTGTCAGGTCTGTCTGTATTTTTGCTTTTGTGTGTATGGACAGTGTATGTTGAGATGGGGGTGTGGGGTTTCGGGTCTGTATGTGTGTATGTATTCATGGTGTATGCTTGTTAGTCTGTATGTTGAAATGGGGTGGGGGTTCGGGTCTGTATGTGTGTATGTATGCATGGTGTATACTTGTTAATCTGTATGCTGAGATGGGGTGTGGGGGGTTGGGGTCTGTATGTGTGTATGTATGCATGGTGTATGCTTGTTAATCTGTATGCTGAGATGGGTGTGGGGGTTTGGGTCTGTATTTGTGTGTGTATGCATGGTGTATGCTTGTGCGTCTGTATGCTCAGATGGGGTGGGGGTGTTCGGGTCTGTATGGGTGTATGTATGCATGGTGTGTGCTTGTTAATCTGTATGCTGAGATGGGGGTGGGAGTTTGGGTCTGTATGGGTGTATGTATGCATGGTGTATGCTTGTTAGTCTGTATGCTGTGATTGGGTGTGGGGGGTTCAGGTCTGTATGTGTGTATGTATGCATGGTGTATGCTTGTTAATCTGTATGCTGAGATGGGGTGTGGGGGGTCGGGTCTGTATGTGTGTATGTATGCATGGTGTATGCTTGTTAATCTGTATGCTGAGATGGGGTGTGGAGGGTTCGGGTCCGTATGTGTGTATGTATGCATGGTGTATGCTTGTTAGTATGTAAGCTGAGATGGGGTGGTGGGGTTTGGGTCTGTATGTGTGAGGCCCATTGTTCTCTGTCATAGACTAGTTAATAACATTACAATATCACCCCCATGAACCTCTCTACAGAGAGAAAAAAGAAGTGTGCCTTTCACAGAGTATCTCCTGGCAGGTGAAGTAAAGCAGGACATGTAAGCGAAGTTACCATGGAATGTTAGGTTTTTTTATCGCATAATTCTGCGTATATTTTCATGCCTTTCAGTTTGCAGTGCAAATTGCATGAATATGTATCTGCCTGTGCACCACCAATAAAAGACAACAACCAACAGTAAATACATCAGACCACTACCCTCACTGCCAGCTCCCACCTTCAAAGGTAGGTCCATATTACCACTCCATGCTGTAAACTCTGATGAATGGGGGTTTATCCCTCATTTACCCTCCCCACCCTCATTTACACAACACAGTTCAGTTTCACCCCTTGTCTGCTCTGTGTCGTGCATGTCACTAGGGTGACCCCACCGCTCCACCCTCTACATGCACCCTACCCACCCACTCCACACACGCTCCCCATACACAAGTCCCCCCTGCACCTCACGAGGTATGGTTCTTTGCCAAATTGCTAGTGCAACATAGTAAAGAATCACATTGCACTTGCAGCACGGCAAAGACAGGTCACTCTTGAAGGTAATAAACCCTGGACTATACAATACAGCTTCAATCATGACACAAACTAGCTTACCAATGATCACCTTTATAACCCCATGAGTTCATAGGTGGTCTGTTTGCAAAACTCTGATGTCACCCAAAACTGGCATACACATGTGTAATAGCTAATGCTGGCTGTGGAAATATGTTTAATGCCGATAACATATAGCATAAGGCCGAGGGCAGGCTATAATCTCAGGAGGGCTTTGAGGTGACAACTGTAGCAACTCAAACAGCAATAGTACAACAGTGCAAAATTACACCCAGGCTAGCCATGAATATATAACGCATTGGGCTTTAATATAGAAATATGCCTAATTACTATCCCAATGAAAGCAGGCCAGCCCTGAGAAGTGTGTGTACCATAACAATAAGGTTTTGCAGCCTTGTTGAGAAGTGTTCATACTGCCTCATCAAATGTATTGAAGCTCTTCCAAGGAGCGCTTGCACTGAATTGTGAAGAGGCAGTGAGATGGCATTGTTTTATTATGCTATGTTAAATGTTCTTGTACCGCACACTGTTGCCACCTGTGTGGTCTCTTGCCACTCTGGTGGATCTGTAATGCAAGAAGGGTGACAGGGTTTGTTAGTAGGACTGAGCTGGAGAAGAGCAAGAGAGCTGTGAATTGCTGTTGGCCGCATCAGTTCAGAGAAACCGGTCACTTAGCGTAGGTGTGTTTTCGGTTGGTAGCCGTCATGTGGTGTTGGGTGATGTTTTGTAATGTTGCAACCTCATCTCCCAATTCCAGATAGACAAGGCAGCAGACAGGGTAACAATCAAGAAAGTGGCCTTTCTTGATTGTTAAAAGATGCTTTTACAAATGTTCCCCTTTCACAGATGAGTATCCAGCAGCGTATTGTAGACATGGCTGACAATTGTTACAGCCCACTGAAAATGCAATGTAAGGATATCAAGTTCTTTTCAGCTGCCCTTGATGAGAGCACAGATGTAAGCGGCACAGCCCAACTCTTAATTTTCATTTGGGGGTTAATAACTAAGGCAAAGTATTTCAGGAACTGGCTTCCCTGGAATCTTTGCATGGCAGGACTACTGGTGCTGACATTTTAATGCCTTTCAAAAAGTCATTGATGATTTAAATTTGCCATGGGATACTCTGGTAGGCCTGACCACTGATGGGGCGCCAGCCATAGTTGGGGAGCAAAATGGTTTTATTGGCTGCTTGAAAAGACAATTCGGCGAGAAGGCTATCCATTAAAGAAATTATCACTGCATCATACATCAGGATGCATTATGTGCAAATAATTTGAAATTCACAGAAGTCATGGACTTCATTGTGAAAACTATTAATTTTATCTGTGCATGATCTTTAAATCACAGATTGTTTCAGGCGTTTTTAGAAGAGGCAAAGGCAGATTATGGTGATGTCCTATATCACACTGATGTTCGATGGCTTAGTCGTGGCAATGTTCTGAAGCGATTCCTTGCTTTACGGCAGGAAATAAAAGCATTCCTTGATGAAAAGGTAATGGACACTTCTGTCATGCAAGATATTGACTGGGTAGCTGACTTTGCTTTTCTGACTAACCTGACAGACCATTTGAATGATTTAAATTTAAAGTTGCAAGGAAGCCGAAATCTAATATCTGATCTGTTTGAGGCAGTCTGTGCCTTTGAAATAAAGTTAAGACTTCCGACAGCCCAACTGGAGAAAGGGATGCGGGTACACTTCCCCGCATGTGCAGAGGTTTTCCTCCATGACAGGTATGTAGGATGGTATCGGCATGTGAAGGTCCTGGATGAATTGCAAAATGATTTTGAGAATCGTTTCACACAATTCAAATCACAGCGATCCTCTTTTAAACTTTTTGCAGACCCTTTCTCTGCTGATGTTGACAGTGTGCAACGTGAACTTCAACCGGAAGTGATTGTACTTCAGTGCGGTAGTGCCCTCAAAAATAAGCACAGAGAGATGCCTTTATTAGCATTTTATCAGTCTCTGAACACTGCTCAATTCCCTAATCTGTCACGGGAAGCCTTAAAGATGGTATCTATGTTTGGCAGTACTTACATTTGTGAGCATGTTTTTTTGAAAATGAAACTACATAAATCCAGCCTAAGGACAAGACTCACTGACCAACATCTCCATGCTATCCTGAGAGTAGGAACAACATCACTGGAGCATGAGATCCAGAAACTGACAGCTGAGAAACGCTGCAATGTTTCTCACTGATCAAGTATGTCTGGTTCACTGTTCATCTTCCAAATACTCATGGTTCATTGCTCACTTACAGCCTAGCCAGTTGCTGTGCAAAATGGCAGAGCTTGTGCCTTCCAAATCTAAACAAACATAACTTGTGAAATGTTTGAGCAGTCTTTTCATCCTGTATGATTTGCATATTTATTCTAGTGCCAATATGTCCTTTGCAAAGAAAGAAATGATAAAAGTGAAATAGAAAAGTGTACTACAAAATGTACATTTTAAATATAAATAAAGGCCGATACACCTCCCAAAAAGGTATTCTTTTTCCATGTGTCTAATAAAAATTGGGGGTTAAAAAGGCCTCCCGACCCGCCCCCCGCCCCTCTCACATTTACTTTTCGGCCCACTATAGGCAGCATCTAAGGTACAATTGGCCCCTTTGCCAAAATCAGATGTGCACCCCTGTACTAGAGCAAAGGTAATTTCATTACAGAATGGTTTTGTATTTTTGTTGTTCTAGCTATTGAATTTGTAGTTTGCTTCTCCAGAAGTAAAGAAGGGTGAGAGCATAATAGCAGCCTCGGGTATTGACATAGAATTTTCTTTTTGGTTAAGTTTAGTCGTTTTTCTAGTAGATGCAAGCAGACTCACGTCTAATCCTGAAGTCATAATTACTTGGTAAAGTAGATGAACTGAGGGACCAAATCTCCTGAATGTTGCAAGAGAGCCACATATTTTCAGACTAAGCAAACAAGGGAAATAGTCATGAAGCCAAAGTATTTTTTCTTATCCCGTTGACTCACTCCCGTTTAATATCCATTCTATAAACACACACATGACGTACATTCATGACATACATATATGGAGTTGAAATTTGCGGAAGGCGCTGTGGCTTAGTTGGTTAAAGCGCCTGTCTAGTAAACAGGAGATCCTGAGTTCGAATCTCAGCAGTGCCTTGCTTTTTGAACGCTTTTTCTAAACTGGTTAGTAACACTATTAATTCTACAGAATCGCCACCAACAATAGCACGTAAACGAGAAGCGTTCTTTTTTCGAAAAATATTCGGGGCAGACGTAAACATTCTCCTGTTTTCATTGGCATTTTAACAGCTCGCTTTCTTGCTTCGTCGTCGCCCTGGCCCCGTGCGTTGATCGAGCAACATGATGCAGAACTTGCTAATAAATGTTAAAGTCAGATTTAATGTGCTTTTAAATCACAAAAAGCGGGCATTGAAATGCTACGCATAAATGTACACCTTTTCTTTCCGTGTTTTATGCATTTCGCGCATGATGTACTTTGTGCATTCTGAAGCAAACCACTATATGCTCGTTTCATTCAGTAGTAACATAATTCGTAAATAGATGGAAGACATATATTCACCTGGAGCCGAGCCTCGGCTTTGACAAAAAGATGGCCATCTTTGAGGACTGAAAGGGTGCAACGAACGTGGCCAGAATTCGCAAATATATGTGTGTTCTTTTGCATGCGTGTCCTTCACTTTCAATTAACATCATATTTTAATGTATAATTGAGACTTTTTGGTAATTTCGTCATTAGCACCTGTGGGTTCCCCAAGCAAGCCTGCTTTGGTGCTTCCCACACATGACAGGCAATGTAAACAGAGCCTTCTTCTTCTTAATTATCGGAGGCGTGGGCGGACCCACGCAGGGGCTTGCCCATCTTATAGGATGATGTGCACCGTTGTAAACAGAGCCTTTGACGAGGACTCGTGCCTCTTCACGTGTAAGGGTTCACATGTCAACCCACGTGGCACACTCACACTGCACCCAGCCCATCATAGAAGACCCTGTGAAACCAGCCCTAGTGTGACTTAATGGTGACCCATGATATTACAGACATATTTAGCAGAATTAGTCTTAAATATACAAAATATCATGGCCAGTTACATTAAAAACATGTTGCCATTAGCATACTTGCCAACATTCTGTGACTAAAAATATGTAGGATTTTTCACATTTCAAAAATAATGCATAACAATGACATCACAGGAAATGACAAAACATACATTGATGGCACCAATGGAGCATTCTAAAATGCATAACCCATCAAACAGCACAACATGGAAAGATGATCAAATGTTTAACATGTATAATTCTTTTTTTTTCTTCAAAACTTTATTTATACATTTAGGACTTGACAGAAGCAATAGAACATAATACAATATCTCAAATGCACAAGGTGATACTTATTCAGCCATCATTTCCTAAATACATCTTTAAGAAGTAACAGAGGGGAACAGAATACAGGGAGTAAGGTGACAGAAAGTAAAGGAAAGAAATAAAATGAAAAAGCAAAAACAAAGTAAAATAAGAACCCTAGAACACAATCAAATATTTTAAGCGCAGAGATCATTAAATGCACCCCACATCCTCTCATATTTACAAAGCTTATCTTTTGCTTTAAAGGATATTTTCAACCTCTTGGACAAAAGGGACAAACTCTGCAGCCAGTCATCAATGTAAGCAGACATGCCAACATTCGGCAGGCCCTGAGAGGGAGATTTCAACACAGCAATCGGGAGAATGTATTTTTCCCATAGGATCGCATTGGGGAAATAATTATTTTAGGCGGGAGACAGTAAAAAATAGGCCGATTTTTCATTAAAAAATCAAGAGTCTCCCGCCTAAATCGGGAAGCTTGGCATATATGTGTTAGGAGAGGTATCACTTTTCCAAAATTTCAAAATCTGCTTCTTGGCTAGCAAAAGAGCTCCATATATCCAAAACATTTTACTTGTAGTTAAACAAATATTTGAAGGCAGTAAACCTAACACAGCAACAAGTGGATCTCTGTGTATAGAGAGATCCAGAACCAACTCCAACCTCTGAATGGTAAGTTAAGACCGAATTCAATGACCTAACTTCACAGAAGGTAATCACACAGAGTTGGTAGGCAAGGGTGCCAGTGCTCTGTAGCGGCAGCCCGGGCAATACATATGTATTCCTTCAGTGCAAGATGAATAACTGAACAACATGGATACTGATACCCTCCTCATATAGGCAGATGCTGTGTGATGGTGGTACGCTCTGCCACTGGCCTTCACTGGTGGTTCACCTAAGGCCTGTCCCAGCCAGAGTGCGGGGCAGAGTCATGTAGCTGTCAGGTCAGTGGATGCATTTGAGCCCATCACGCAAATGTATTCCTTACCGGCCCACTGCACAGACAGATTCATTGCCTTAGAGTCACATAAATTACCTGCCACTGTAAAAAGCAGTAGGATCTGGCGCCCAAATCTGTAGGCGATAGGACTACTTAAAAAGCAGTAGCCTACTGCCTAAATCAGTAGGGTTGGCAAATATGCATTAGTAAGGCAGGAGACAAATACAATGTGACGTCCATTATATGATTTGTCACTGTTAACATTAACATGTATCTATTTCGCAATTTCAGGAGTGAGGTTTTATTTTGTTGAAGCAGACAAAATGAGAAGGGAGCATCATTAATGTATGTACCCCCTGAACCATCATTGGAAGGTGTGAGCAGGCCACAACTGTTTGGCGAGGTGCAGGATTTGAAAATGGAAGCAGGGGATCCCATAACAGAATGTTACAATGGTAACTGAGCAGGTTAGCTGACTGTTGTTGAGATGTTATGTTTATATCTTCCTGTAAATCATATGGCTTTTTTCCCCTTCCTGCTGCAAAATGTGCTGTTTCGACTCTGGGATGGGTACGGCTCCCTCACATCACTAGGTGTGGGAACTTCTGGCCCCATAGCAAAAATCCAAATTTTGGCACCTATGAAAATATGCACGGTAAGTGTGCATATCTTAAAGTGAAATATACACGTTTGATTCAATTGACCTTTCCCCTTACAACTAAGTGCACACACCAGGAGAATTGGCATTTAAAAAACATGAATCAACACCAGAAATAATAATAATAACTATGCTGGTAAAGTGTAAAAGGTGCTTACCTTCTAATCCCAACAATCTACAGGGAACTAATGCCAGGAAAATAAAATCCCAGGAAGAAACGTGTTTTGATGACACTTATTTGTGGTCTTGTGGCATAGCTCTCAACCATTTATGTCGCAAAGGCGGGTGAAAACACCAGATTTTATTTTTGGCGGGTGAGAGGCCCATTGAAACGAATGGGCATGCAGGATGCTTGGCGAGTGAGTCAGCTGTTTACAAAGTGGGTGACACCCGCCAAAAGCGTGTGAGTTGAGAGCTATGTCTTGTGGGTAAGCGTCTGCACTTGGACAACCTGGGTGAATTCCTTGTAGCCGAACACTCAAGCAAGTTTGCCGGTCTCAAAAATGCCCACACGGGGTAGTGGCACCCTCTGAAAAAAGTGTGCCCACCCACATGAATCCTCTACTTATGCCCTTAAAAAACAACAAGTGGCCACTCGTGAGTGTCTGTGTGCCCCCCTGCCCTCGTGAGTGTCTGTGTGCGCCCCTGCCCCCCGTGAGTGTCTGTGTGCCCCCCTGCCCCTCGTGAGTGTCTGTGTGCCCCCCTGCCCCCCGTGAGTGTCTGTGTGCCCCCCTTCCCCCGTGAGTGTCTGTGTGCCCCCCTGCCCCCCGTGAGTGTCTGTGCGCTCCCCTGCCCCTCCTGAGTGTCTGTGTGCCCCCCTGCCCCCCGTGAGTGTCTGTGTGCCCCCCTGCCCTCGTGAGTGTCTGTGTGCCCCCCTGCCCCCCGTGAGTGTCTGTGTGCCCCCCTGCCCCTCGTGAGTGTCTGTGTGCCCCCCTGCCCTCAAGAGTGTCTGTGTGCCCCCCTGCCCCCGGTGAGTGTCTGTGCGCCCCCCTGCCCCTCGTGAGTATCTGTGTGCCCCCCCACCCCCGTGAGTGTCTGTGTGCCCCCTGCCCCCAGTGAGTGTCTGTGTCCCCCCTGCCCCCCGTGAGTGTCTGTGTGCCCCCCTGCCCCTCCGTGAGTGTCTCTTCGCCCCCACCCTTGCCTCTCCCCCCTCTTTTTGCTCTGCCCTTCACCCCGCTTCCTGCCTCCTTCCCTTCCCCCTACTCACTTCCATCCTCTTCCATTACCTTCCTACTCCCCCCTCTTATTCTCCCTCCTCTCTGACTTCCCGCTCCTAGCACTTACTCCTATCATCTGTTCCGTGACTCTTGATAGCAGCTTGTCTGTCTCCCCTCGTCCCCCTTGTTCTCTCCCTCCTCCCCCTCCCCTGCTTTCCAAATTTGTCACCGACATTTTTGCTCAGTAGCGTGCCTTGTTCTCCTTCCCCCCTCCGTCCCCTTGCCCCCCCTCCCACCTCACCTCTTGTGACCACCTGCACTGCGTAAATTGTCGTCAGACATAGTAATGTTACTGCTTGCTTTGTTCTCCTTCCTATCCATTACCTCTTACCTTACTTGTCTATGCACTTGCACTATCAGAAATGTCGACAGGCCTATTATGATAGTTATTTTCACATTCTGTATTGTTTCAAGGACTCTTGCTGAATGTAACTGTTTTTCCTATGTCCCCTCCCTCCTTGAAGCGCTTTGAAACACATTGTGTATAGGCGCTATATAAATAAACTATCATATCATATCATATCATATCACAATGAGGGAAAATAACATCTCCAGGATTGCAACCTCTTACCACATCCTGGGCATATATAAATGGCTTTCTTGTCTGCTCATCGATTGCCCTTACACCCATGATTGGCTTTGAACAGTACTTGTAAGTATAGGGTTATTATAAATATGACTTAAACAGTTCACAAACCATAGTAAGGTATTCACACAAATATATACATATATATCCTTACAGAAACATGTTAGGCAAATAAATGTCAATTGTGGTATTGGGAGGAAAGCAAGACAACACGGAGCAACACAGGTTCGATCCCCGGGTCAGTGCGGTTATAAATAACATTTATTCTCCTCTTCTTGAATAGGAGACTACAAATACCAGAATGCAATTCTGCAGAAGGCAAAACACGCCCCTTGAGTTTTAAAAATGTACTTTCAAGACTTAGACTATTGTGAGTAAAGGTTACCTGTTTACCTGTTACCTGTTCCAGTGTTTGACAAATACAAGCTTTATATATGGTGTGATGAAAATAATACATACTATCAAAAATAAATTATTTTGAACATCTGAAAATAATGTAGTTAGTTTAAAACTGCTCTGTGAGGTATATTTAAGTGGCCTGGTATATGATGTACATTTAGGCAGCTAACTGGTGCTTTGTTTTTACATTTAGAATACAAATTACCCTTACCACTACTGAACACGGAAACGCCTTGCCCCAAACAATGGTGTCTTCAATGAGCCATGACGTGTAAATCACTTCTGCTTTAAAAGCTAGGCTAGGGCAAAGAAAGTGATTAGCAGTAATTGTGGGGCCTGCAACGTCTGATGGGCCGCTGGGATGGGGTATTTGTCTTCAGGGCAACACAATGGCTTGGGAGGTGACACTGTGGCCTCCCTACGAAAATGCCAGTGGTCGAAGTGAGCGGGAACGGTCGGGAGCGGTGTTCTACTACTTTTATATGTATCTGTAAACAGCTCCCCTTCTGTTTGCAAGCATGTTCACCATTCCAGAACTGTTCTTTATGAAGTTAAAGCACACTTCGCCACTTTACCACTGGATTTCAACTCAATTGGCTGACACCCTAAATAACTAAAACCCTAAAAAAAAATGTGTTGCACGTTGCTCCCTTCCTTCCTACTCTGTCTCCTGCCGGAGTCACAGTTCCACTACTTTTTTGGTACACTTCTATCACTGCAAAAAGCACAGCACAGACCCTCTTTAAAATAATGTGATGTGCCGATAGTTGAGGCAGGCACAGATTCCCCCTAACAGCAGGGCCCTGTGCCACCGCACACTCCGCTAATGCCTCGGACCAGCTCTAGTGACAAGTACACACAGACCATGAAGAATCCTAACCCATGACTACATACTCAACCTGAGAATGTGGAGTAATGGGTCTTCAGCCTCGGTATCCAATAATCACTGCTGAACAAGAAGAAGAAAGACAGCCACTCCCCCTGTGCGCCACTCTCGACCATCAGACCCTGCCTCCCGTGTGTATTTGCTGCGCGGCGCCAGTGCTGCAAGCAAAGCCAGCAGGGGCCTTTTCCAGTGCAGGCAGACACCTCTGGCCCCCGTAACAGCTCCATGAGCACCTGCCTCGCAGAGCTCATTTGTTGGTCGGTTCTATCGGGGCCGGCCTTCGAATTTGTGGGGCCAAGTGCGGCAAATTAAGTTCAGGGCCCCTTCATTTGCATGAAGTGACATCACAGGAAATGACATCAAAGTATAATGAGCACTGCGTTTGTAGGCAGCACCAATAGCTTTTTATATATATACATATATCATTACGTGATCAAGCACCGAGTGGAGCGCGAAACGCGTTGTTTAGTAGGATGTGCCCTACGGCGTCCTGCCTCTGTTGTATTGTTGCTGTCTGACCATTTTTTTGATTTTGAAATCAACTTTTAATCAATTCTTGATTTGAGTCAAATCTTTTTGGGGACAATTGCTATGGAGATATTTTTTCCTCGCCTGGAGTGCGGTTTGATTTCCGCCTTTTCTCGTGTATATATATATATAAACCAGCAAAAACCTATGCAATTCAATGGACAAACGTTGTTACAGGGACGTTATGTTTACAGCTAAAACCAAAAAAAACCCTGAAATTTGCAAGTTATGGTAATCTAAGCAACCATAACTCGTGCCACCAGTGTGCATTTCAAGGACTAACACCCATGCCATCAAGGATGCCATCACAAATCTCGTTCATGACATCACTGATGACATCACATGTGTGGCTCCTACTTTTTTGTTCACTGACATAAGTAGGCCAGGTGCTTTTCTTCACTAACAGTCAGTAAGTAAGAGTTGAAGAGGTTCTGTCTTTGTGTACGGCACCCTTCTGATATGTTGTTACACTACTTTCCTTAAGGTACACTCATATGGTATCATGCATATACATATAGAGGAAGAAGAAAGCGTAAAACACAGCAAACATTTCTGTGCATGAAGATAAGCAGTTATGTTATGGACAGTTTCTGGTAAAATGCTCCTTTTTTTGCTTACTTTCATTTCCCTCTATATGCTCACATTGGTAAGCATTGTGGTGGCTTTATGTTTTCTGTGCAGTAGTGCATTTATGTAGTTATTAAGAGAATGGTAGCTACCTCTTACATGTTTCACACAGTACCCAAAACTGTACAACAAAAGCATTTGTGATGTCACTATGTGACATGGGAACATTTTCAATATTACACTTCAATGGGGTATGGTGTAGAGAATGGCTACATTTCAACATGAGTTGGTTCATGTACTGGAAAGAAGTGTGTAATACGATGGTGTGTACAGCTATGCATTGCTCAATTAACTACTTCTCTCTTGGCAGTTCTTCCAATGATATTTGATCGTTTTTTGCCACCATAACAACAACAATCCCTTGTGGAGGCTTCCCATGAAAACTAAAAGCACTTGTGATGTCATCAGTGATGTCATGAATGATATTTGTGATGGCATCTTTGATGTCATGGTTGTTAGTCCTTGCAGTTCACACTGGTGGTTTAGCCTACCATAACTTGCGAATTTCAGGGGTTTTTCGGTTTTACCTGTAACCAGAACGCCCCTGTAACAACGTTTGTCCATTGAATTGCACAGGTGTTTTCTAGTGCAACTTAACCATAATGTTCTTTTAACAATGTTTTTTGCCAGTGAATTTCATTGCTTTTTAGCAGGATATACTTAGTTTGTAAAGAAGAACTGTCCAACATAGTGAAACTACTGGCAGCATGGTAATGCAGACAGCAGTCGCTGAATATGCGTCTGGTTGCGCACACTGGGTGGCACCCAACCTGCTCAGGAAGGCCCCTGCTCTCTTACATAGTGGTGGCAATCACCAAACAAAAAAAATATGATTATTTTTTATTTTTATTTATACGTTGTGTTGGCTGAAATAAATTCCAACCTTGCAACATTAAATTACAAAAATAGCATACACATACTTTAAAAATGTATATATCTTCTGTTACTTCCTTTTACATGAATATAAAACTAAGGCATAAAACAGAACTATATAATACTAATTCATATAACCTTGCACCTACATTATCCATTGATTTACATTATATACAATTCATTCATTAATGAAAAAAAATAAGAAAGGGAGAAGGAAAAAAATACAACTAAGTTACAGTTTTGCCCACATGATTGTGATAATGGCTACTAATGCGTGTCTTCCTTTGAATGCAATGTCCAAAGATAATTAATGATTGCATATCTAACGCATTTTAGATTTGTGTGAAATAAAGCATGCCACAGCTGATAATGGGCTACATTCACATATTCCACAAAGTGACATTTAAAGTGAATACATCTCTCTGTAAACAATTTCTTGCAATCTATCATCCAATGTCTTAAAGTTTCAGTCTCTTCCTGACAAAAGCGACACATTATTTCTGCCTGGGATATCGTTTAAAAATATATGAAAACAGTAGCATTGCAAAGAATGGCAAGAGGAAATGGAGTAGGTGTAGAAATTGTGTATGTACAAAGCAAACAGGAGAAAGTCATTGGGAGGCCACTGTAAGGGAATGCATCAACAACTGAATTAACGTCTGCCTTCACCAATCGTACCGCACTGCTACTGTACATGGGAACAAAGAAGTAACGGGTAGATCAACGACTGGCAAGAGCTTAGAGCAAAACATCGGTACAATGTAGTAAGGAAGCAGAACAATCTGTAATGATTACACAGGTGTTGCAGTATGCAATAGTACATATGTGTAACGTCTCTTTTTGTAACGCAGCAATGCCAAGACCTTCGAGTTGCAGGAAAGAAATGTACCTCATAACAGAATGACTTTCTACATTAACCCCATTGGTACGCACTGTAGTGTGAAGCGTACATTATGTACGCTATATTCCTGCATGTACAGCGAACACATTCTGTTTTCTGTAAGAAAATATATTGGAAAGGAAAGCAAGTCAATAGAAGCCGCAATCCTTGCACAACACCATGTGCGCATAGCAAAGCAAAGAAACTGTGCAAATAATAAAAAGGACAGGCTGGTAGGCAAAGTGAAAGCAATGGGGCATAATTGTGCCCCCTTACAAGTTGCGTACAAACAAATGTTGTGGACAAAATTAAATGGCTGTGGCACACCTGGATGTATACTCCTTCCTCAAGTCGCAGGCCGCCATCCCCTCAAAAATCATGTCATGGGAGACGTGACGGTGACACAGCAATCTCTTCCTTCCCTAACAACCAAGTTCTGCAAATCTGCATTCCCCCACAGTAAGTATGAAAATGTGCTACCCCTTCTCTTCCCATATGAGTTGTAGGAATCTGCAAAAGTGAACATTTATAATGATAGTGCTGCTAAGTGTTTGGGTGGTATGCTTTTTTTCCTGAAATGGTGTTCAGACTCAGCAGCACACAGTCCTCCTTGCAGTGCTTGCAATTAAGCAAAAGAGAAGTGTCCTACGGAATACCCACAATCACAATGTACGCATCCGTACGACAGCAGCAGGCTCTGCATGACCGCATGTTGTCCACCACCTAGCAATGCGTGTGGGAACGGACGTTTGTGCGTACTGCAAGTACAGGTATATGTATATTTGCCTCTGTGTCCTGGTAACATAAGCACTCTAAGGCATATGCGAAGGAACGTTAATGTGGTGGCTGCGTGCACCCACGTCCTACAGATATGTTTATAAATAAGCATCCCACCTGGTGCACCCTATAGGTAACCAGCATCTTCCCAAAATGCTTGAGGCACATGTTGCGCACTATTACTCCATAGAAAATTGGCAACAGTGTGCATAGTACACCCATAGAATGGTTCATAATTCAAACCATCATGGCTCATCCTCGAGGTGGCAACCGAGATCTCAAACTAAAACAACTAGAACAAAAATGGATCGATGATTTGAACACGGTCCACGCTGGATTAAATGTCGGAATTGAATGGAATTTGTTCATTCACAAATAACATCCAACATATGATAACACATATAGATGCGTGTCCCAACTCCTTTCTAATGCACAACAAGTGCTATTTCAACTGCTATACTACACCAATGTGTACAACACATTCCCAATGGCTAAGATATTCTTGCAGGTCTATTACATTGTGCCTACACTATATGCAGGCACAAGTCTGAATTATGACAACAAACGATGTAGTTGTGCACTGTATCCAGTCCTCCACCCGATCTCACCTCGAACTAACAAGTCCACATGCCTGTAGATGTACAATACGGGACATTAAGTAAATACATATGTGCAGTTTCTCTAAATTAAAAACCTATGTTATTTTACAATTCAGCCATCTTTCCGGTTCATTCACAGCAATGTGCATGATTGGTCAGTATTCCGTGCCCTAATCATGCACTTAAGATGGCAGTGCGAATAAGCTACATTGCTGCAAGGCGCTATGGTCTATTGTTTGATCACTAATACCAACAGTCTGAATTGCCACACGCTGGCGCTTGGGAATGTTCTTTGCGACACTCGAACACGACAGACTTTTCCATCGCGGCTCCCATTAACAAAGTTAGTGTTTTCTTACACGGTACCGCATATGCTTTTATTAATCATCGGCTTTAACCGACAGACCCGACGGTGCCTCCCTTGTTGTTTCATTTAGACCGTGATAAGTTCCATCAAGCCGGTTTGGAATAGATCTTTCATGTCAGTCATGGCGATATAGAAACAGTGAGAGAGCCTCAAGCTGTACATTCTGGCATGTCAGCGAGGTCTGGCATATGTTTTTGAAGTGCGTGGGATAATTGTGTGTGTCGGTATTGTTCAGTTGCTAGGAGGCCGTGCGTGGCTGACAGGTCTGAGAAGGGTATAATTTTGCCATTTTTAATTATCTCGTTAATTGTTAGTATACCAGCTGTCTCCCAGGTCAGCCATTTCGGCAGTTTGTGGAGCATTGTTCAATATAGGTTGCACCGGGGAGATCTTATTTGCCCAGCCTATATATTTGTGTGACTCCATCCAGATTTGGGCCATATGGGTTGTTATTGTACGTGGAGGAGGGCAGCCCACTACCTGGTATAGGCTTTCAAACGGGGATATGCCTTGTCTCGCGGCTTTTTCTGATTGTATATGCAGTGACTCTGGATTACCATGTAGTATGTCATTTATAGCTGCCATTTGGCCCGCCCAGTAATATGCTTGAATATGTGGGAGCCCAATCCCTCCCTCCCATACTGAGCGCTGGAGGGTGTGCAGTGCTATTCATGGATGGCCTTCTCCCCACAGTAGATTCCGCAATGTCCTATTTATCTTACCAAATTCAGAAGCCAGGATATGTAGGGGTGCATTTTGCAGGATGTATAGAAATCAGTAGGGTCACTGGCAGTGTCACCCAGTGGTTCACATCTCGTGAGAATCGCTGCATAATTGGATACAGGTTTCTGGATGTATAGTCCTCCAATTTGTTTGTGATCAGGATGCCTAGATATCTAAATTGTCCCGGCTCGATTCTATACGGGGAGCCTTCAGGAGGAATACACTCTGTTCCTTTAACCGGGAATAACATGATTTGCCCCAGTTCACTCTCAAACCACTGAACCTGCCATATTCTATTAGGAGCTGTGTGACTGTGGGGCAGGAGATCACCGGGTTACCCAAATAAATCAATAAGTCATCAGCGTAGAGAGAGACTTTGTCTTCCCAGGTCTGGTCCCAGTGGAAACCTGACCATGTTGGTGTATTTCTTAGTATCACTGATAGGGGTTCAATTATTAACGCAAATAGCATGGCCGACAGAGGGCACCCCTGTCTGGTTCCCTTTCCCAGATGGATGTTACGAGAGGGCCAGCCGTTCATTCTTACCTTTGCTATGGGTGCATTATAGAGGAGCTGGACCCAGCTTATAAACTGTGTACCAAAGCCCATTTTTCTCATAATTACCCACAGTGCCTCCCAATAGACAGAATCAAAGGCTTTCTCGAAATCAATAGCCAACAGTGCCAGCGAGTCCTGTAGGGTTGGTGCCCTTTCAAGTGCTAGATGTAATCTACGAATATTCATTCTTGTGGATCTCATCGGCATAAAGCCACATTGGTCCTGATGTTTCAGGGAAGAAATTACTTTTTGGAGTCTGTTGGAAAGTACTTTTGGCAGTATCTTGGTCTCACTATTTATCAGGGAGATGGGCCTATGGGAGCTGCATTCATTTGGTGGTTTACCCTCTTTCGGTATTACTATTATGGTGGCTTTACGTAGATCCAATGGGAGTATCCCTTCTGTTTTCGAATGCTGGAACATATTAAGTAGGTGAGGGACGACATTGTCGCTATCCAGTATTTTCCATACATCCACTGGGAAACCATTTGGGCCTGGGGTTTTGCCTGATTGGAGTTGGGAAATGGCAATTGATGTTACCTCCTCTGTGATGTTCCTCTCCAGTATATCTGATTGTTCAGTATCTAATGAGGGGAGGGTGACCCTTTCTAATGCAGTACTATCTATTGGGTTGTTCGGTGCACTATAGAGTTCCGCATAATAGGACGCAAAGCATTCAGCTATCTTGCTATCAGTTGAGACTAGCTCTGCATTTGCATTAATGATGTTTCTGACTTGTTGATGCCCCTCATCCTGTTTTTACCAACCAGGCCAGCAATTTACCCGCCTTATCCCCGTCTCATACAGTCGCACTTTCAGTGCTCTGTGTGCCTTTTTATTACTCACTCAGATAACATGTTTCCCTACTTGTTACCTCCTTTTCAGCATTCTCTATCTCTTTTCGATGTGCCTTTGTATGTGCCGCTGTCCATGCTAGGATTTCCCCTTGCAGCACCGGTTTGTAAGCTTCCCATAGTGTTCCAGGATTATCTACCGAGCCTGTGTTTAACTCAAAGTATGTGGATGTAGTATTGCGTATATTTTCTAGCAGGTCGGGGAACCCCAGATAATAATTGTTGAGGTGCCAGGCTGGCAGAGGACGTGGACGTTCAGTTACGATCTCCATTAACAGTGGGGAGTGATCAGAGATGCCCCGCGGGAGTAGTGATGCTTTGCACACTTTGTGAATGTTCTGAGCAGGTAGAAAGAAATAATCTATTCTAGAAAGTGAAGCGTGCGGTCCTGAGTGGAATGAATACTCGCGTGCGTTTAAATGCAGATCTCTCCATGCATCTCGCAGCCCAATTGCAGAGGCAAATGCTGCCAGTTTGGTGATGGCAGCAGGGTTCCTCCCTCTTATGTGAGTGCGATCCTGTGCCATGTCCATGACCTCATTGAAATCTCCACCTACTATCAATATATCTGCTACATTCCCAGCAAGGATGGGTGTGATTTCTTCTAACAAGGTAGATATGAGCGCCGTTGGGGAGTAAACAGCCATTATTGCATGAGTTTGGTTCCAGAGAGTAGCGTTTATATGCACGTATCTCCCCCCGTATCGTGCGTCACCTTAGATATGACCAGTGGGAGACTTTTGTGTATCAGGATCAACACCGCTCTAGCACCCATGGAGAAACCTGCATGCACTGCAATGTGATAATTAGTCCTCTTAAAAAGAGTGCAAACCGTACCAGCCAGATGTGTTTTTGTTAGGAGCACAATGTCAGGCATATGCCTGTTTATAAATTGTAACACTAGGCGTCTCTTAATGCCAGACCCTAGTCCATTGACATTCCATGTCAGGAGTTTCAGACGTTTATTTGTCATAGCAGTTGGCGGTGCCATTGTGTAATTAGACAGTTTGAGCTGTTGCTATGCCTCTTTAAGGATATGTGCTGTGCGCGCTTTGGCATATGAATTGTCGTTGACATGCATGTGTCTAGTTTGGTTGCGGTACCCTTGTATGTGAAATAACAAACAAAAAATGCAAACCCAACTCCCCCCTCCCTATACTCCATCCCAAACTGAAGCATCTGTCGCCCCATTTGAACTAAGATCACTGAACAAACAAACTCAACAAATCAATGCTCTATGTTCCTCTCGGCCCAACCCAGAAATACCAGGGTACAGCAGAGAGGAAAGAACAATACCTCTCTATATGTTGGGTAGCAACAATAACGGGGGGTCCGTGTGGCTTGGGCCACCAGCTATCATGTCAGCAGGTTCTTCCGCAGCGTTCGTAAGGTTTTGATTTAAATTTGGCACAACGCTGCATCACAATGTGTCCCATATTAGAACATCTTTGTCGTGTTCGTATCAGTCATTGTCTCCCTCCAGCAATGCTTCAAGTTCCTGTCATGGGCAGTCCGGTGGTGCCCTCTCCAGTTGTTGTCGATTTCTGCCGTTAGCTTGTCCCCGGTACGGCCTCCAGTAACCCTCCAGATGACTTTCTGCCCAGTTCCAGGCCTCTCTGGGATCCGTGAAGTGCACAGTTGTTCTGTTATGCCGGGAATAGAAGTCCACATTTTATGTTGAGAGATTGTAGACGTTTCTTAAGTGGATCGAAGGACTGTCTCGCTTTCTGCACCTCTATAGAGAAGTCTGGAAAAGGGCGATTTTGGAACCATTGTATGTGATGGATCCTTTGGTTCTGGCCATTTGAAGTATGGCATCCTGGTCTCTATAGTTTAGGAGCTTCGCTATTACTGTGCGCGGTGGAGCTCCAGGGATTCATCTGCCTGCTGGAATACGGTGTGCCCTTTCTATTGAGAAGAATTTTGATAAAGATTTGGGGCCAAATAGTTCTGCCAGCCATTGCTCAAGGAACAGTTCCATGCTCGGGCTCTTCTGGCAGTGCGAGGATTCGGATGTTGTTGCGCCTCGCTCTGCCTTCTGCCTCCTCTACTCATTCCTCGAGTGTTTTGAGATGTGCCAGTGCCCCAGACAATTGTCAGTTTACATTTCTCTGCCCATCCTCCGTCTCCGATATGCGTCCCTCTGCTCTACCGTACACACTGTGAGTTTCTGTAGGTCGTGACGCAGGAACGACACCTCTGTGCTTACTTCATCCATCTTTTTTTCCATAGAGGTTCTCGTGTGGGCAATGGCATTCATTACATCTTTTAGAGACAGTTGGTCAACTTCTGTTTCCATAGTTTCACCAGGTTTGTTGTGCTCTTCTGGGAGAGCTTGGGCGGGGGTTGTGTATTGCACTATTTTGCTTTGTGTCGATGCACATCTTGCCCTGTCCTTCCCCATGGTAGCGCTAACAATGGTGGTTCCATTGGGCACTTTTGCTGTTTTACTGGACCTATGGAGGTAGGTAACACCCTCCACTTTCCGTTAGAGTATTGTATAAGTATTGCACTGGAGTCAAAGGCACACAATCTCTCACAGTACTGCTTGTTATTTAGTCCCTTTGCAATTGTGTGCAAGGTTCAAGCTATGGTTCCGAAAAGTTCTCGCAATTGCGTTGCTTATTTTCTTCTATTTGCCCTCTTGGCCTGCTGTTGGGGTAATAGCTGCAGAAAGGGTGACCTCTTGATATTGTGGTTGACTGCTACCATTAGGGATTGCCGTGGGTCATGTTCCACCGGGCACGTGTACAGTATGTTGTGCGCCGGTATGCGCTATTTGTTACTCATGTGGCTGGGGAGCGGTGTTTGTTATACCCCACATGCGTTGTCGTTTTACAGCCACCGCTGCTCCTCTGCACGCTTAATGTAGTATGGTTTAAGTTCTACTGTCTGTTGCACCACTTATTAAATAATTTGCAGCCCTGATTTCAATGAGATCCCATTACACACAAAAGTTTTATCCCCGCCGACATCGGCAGTATTTGTGCCCCTCTCTCACCTCCGGGCACTTTGGCGTTGCAGCAGCAGCAGCTCCTGCTCCTCCTTTCCATTGTTCCTCCCCAGATGGCAGTGGGGGAGGCGGGGTAAGAGGCAGGGAGGGAGCTGCGTAGTCAGTCAGTGAGGTGTGCCGTCCGGGGGCCCATCTAAGCCTGCTGACTCGCACCGTGCTACGGGCTGTGGTGTCGGTGCATTCGGCGAAGGGGAACATGACAGGAACAGGAGGTATGCGTATGGCCCTTCCACAATCGGGTCTACAGATGGATGTGTGCGACATTTATTGCCGCTTGGCGAAATGTTTGGAGGGGCCACGGCAGCCCGGCGCGGGACTCACAGCTGGTGGATGTCTCGGCTGAGGCGCAACCGTGCGCCTCGATGCACAGGATTAAATCGATCACTGGTATCTAGGAGGCTCCCGGTGTGCGCCCACCTATTCCACCCACGCCTCGCAGCACTCCCACAGCATCTCTTTACTGCAGAACTTTTTCTAGGGATGAGGTTGCTGGTTGGCCGTCCCGGCATAGCTTCAGCCGTGGCCTTCGCGTGTCGCTTCGCCTCTCCTCCTGATCGCGGCAGCCATTTTGGACAGTCCTCTTTGTCTGTAGTTGCAGGGTTTTAATTGCGTATATCTTCGTAACCGCAGTCCGGTACAGTCCGCATTGCAGCGAACCGTTCTGTATGTCTTCCGCTGCACGCAAATGTTATTTTAAGAAGGATGGTTATTCATTTGTAGGATGTAAAGCAGGATATTGCTGGCGGCCTCAGGGCACCAATGGATCACGTCCGCATCACATGCTCGTTGGCCACGCACCCCTAGATTGTCAAGATTAAACATTTCCATATCATGGGCCATTTGTAATCCACCTGTGCCACTACACAGTGTCCTGAAGATGGGTTCATTGGACGTTGTAAACCAGATTAAGTCGGCTGCACACAGTCTTAGTTTTTTAGAACCTAGAAACACATTTTTTAATGTCGACTAAGTCAAGGATTATTATACAATAACAAGAGGATTAATCAACTGATTGAAATGTTTCCCTCACGTCCCTACTAACCTCACAATTACGCTGTGATAAGTAGAATTCATTTGGCTAATTATGGGTTTTTTTGTGCTAGCCCTACAAGGCCATTTCTCATGATGTGTTTTAGTGTGATTTATTTTTAATGTTTGTACATTTTGTATACATTGATTAAAATATGTGAATGAGTTCATCTTTGTCTAATATATTTCATGACATTGCACTGGCGACCTTTGTAAGCTATCAAACCTTAGACGTGTGAAGATGGGAAGCTGTTTTTGTGGATTTTTTTGTGTACACATTAGCTATTTGTCCTCTTCCACACAGCCCCCAAAAACCTTCTCTGTTCTGCGCATGCCATAGTTTCTAGTTGCAGTCAGATGGATTCTTCAATCAAAAATGGCAGTTAAACATACACAGTGCTTACTGCGTAACTGTAATGTGGGATGATAGACCAATATGCCCTTTGGAGGTACCAGCGACAAGGAGCAACATGTCATTGTTTTCCATGTAGCAAGATGCTGATGCGATAGCGCTGTCATACAGACTGCTTCCAATTGGACTACTGGGATTAATCTGTTGTTGATCGCAATCAACGTAACCGGAGGAACTTATACAACCAAAAAAAGAAGCATGCGATCTTCACTAACTATTACTTGTATGACGAAAACAGTTTTGGGAGCGCTGTTTGATTAATAAAAGCACCTGCTACATTGCAGACTAATGATGTTCCTTTACAAATATTGTTTTCCTATACAATTTGAGACATGCTGTGAGAAGAGGTGTGTGTTTATCTTCCTGGTTCTGCGTTAACTGACATTATGGCGTGGGTGATGACTGTGTGCGTTTGGCCACGCTGGCCACGAATGTCATGAAAATAGGTTGAGCATATTGTTTGGAATTGTAATGTCAACTTCAGGGGTGGGCGATCTGTATTCTTGCAGCGAGCGCCCTTGAGGTTAATGCAATGCCTCAACTGATAAGATTAGCACAAGATGGCCATGCCGCACATGTTGTTTTCGCATGTGTAAAAGTGAGGAAAACTAAGATAAGATGCATAGGAATTTTTTTAAGAATGATTACAGTATGCTTAAATAAACATTCCCAAACGATCAAGACAATGACATTTTAGAGCACACTTCCCCTTCAAAGGGTGCTCCATTGTGTATATTAGAGCTTAAAGGGATGGTCTAGTAAAACATTGTATTTAAAAAATAGATAGGCAACATAAAAAAAAAAAATACTAGCATTCTCTGTTTTAAAACTTCCTATGTAAAATTTTGAGCCATGCAAGCTCAAAATTCGCAAAAGCAAGCACATGGGCGCATCCATTTTGTGAAATGGAGGCCCTCCTGTGCTGGCTTTTGCTTTTGCGGCACTAATGAAGGAAAAGCCAGCCAGCTGTAGTAAACAAAAGCTACCGCTGGGTGGCTTACCCTTCATTAGTGCTGTAGGCGGAGGATGGGGACCGGAGACCAGAGCAGGAAAGCTGCAGCTGAATCTCGGTAAGTGCTATTTATTTTTTTTAAAAAAATAAGCACTAGCTGCGTTTTTTTTTCTAAGTTTTCCGGGCTGGAGGAGCCCGGAAAACTTAGAAATAAAACCGCAGCTTTAAAAACGTTGTATTTATGTTTAAATACAACGTAATTGTGTTGGAAAACGCTGCAGTTTTTCTTTCCAAGTTTCTCAGGCTCCTCTGGCTCGGAGGAGCCTGAGAAACTCGGAAAGAAAAACTGCAGCGTTTTCCAACACAACCGCGTTGTTTCTGCCTGAATCTGCTTTCCCAGCCCGAGAGCCCCAAATGGGAAAGCAGATTCAGGCAGAAACAACGCAGCATTGCGGAAAACAACCGCGTTGTTTCTGCCTGAATCTGCTTTCCCATTTGGGGCTCTCGGGCTCCCCACTGGGAGCCCGAGAGCCCCAAATGGGAAAGCAGATTTAGGCAGACACAACGCAGCATTAGCATTTCCCATTTGGGTCTCTCGGGCTCCCCACGGGGAGCCCGAGAGCCCCAAATGGGAAATCAGCTGTAGGTAGAAACACTACGCGGCATGTAAACATAACCGCGTTGTGTTTCTGCCTGCTGTGGCTTTCACTTTGGGTCTCCGGTGCTCCCCTGGGAGCACCGGAGACCCAAAGTGATAGCCACAACAGGCAAAAACACACGCGGTTGTGTTGGAAAACACTGCGGTGTTTCTTTCCAAGTTTCGCAGGCTCCTCCGAGCCAGAGGAGTCTGAGAAACTTGGAAAGAAAAACCGCAGCGTTTTCCAACACAATAACGTTGTATTTATGTTTGCGGTCGCTTCAAAAGCGACCGCAAACATAAATACAACGTTTTTAAAGCTGCGGTTTTATTTCTAAGTTTTCCGGGCTCCTCCAGCCCGGAAAACTTAGAAAAAAAACCACAGCTAGTGCTTATTTGTAAAAAATAAATAAATAGCACTTACCAAGATTCAGCTGCAGCTTTCCTGCTCTGGTCTCTGGTCCCTGTCCTCCGCCTACAGCACTAATGAAGGGAAAGCCACCCAGCGGTAGCTTTTGTTTACTGCAGCTGGCTGGCTTTTCCTTCATTAGTGCCGCAAAAGCAAAAGCCAGCACAGGAGGGCCTCCATTTCACAAAATGGATGCGCCCATGTGCTTGCTTTTGCGAATTTTGAGCTTGAATAGCTCACAATTTTACATAGGAAGTTTTAAAACAGAGAATGCTAGTATTTTTTTTTTATGTTGCCTATCTATTTTTTAAATAAAAGTTTTTACTAGACCATCCCTTTAATTTCACCCCAAGTATCCGGCCTGTTTCCATATTTTGTCACTCCTCTCCTTGACCAATACTGCCAACAAACTTTGTATGTCTCCTATGGCCAATGGGATTCCAGCTGTCTTTTAAAAAAAAACATAAATCCACTCGCTCGCCCTGCCATCAATGAAGGTAAACTATAAACTAAATGATCCCTGTCCATTTTCTGTCATGGTATGTAATGAACCTCGCCCCTTGTTTTCTGTAAAAGGGGCATTTGTGTGAGAGCTCTGCGTTTATTGCCACGTAGCGGTCTCTTGGCTCCGCTATTCTGGTTTTCCTGCTCTGGAGCCTATTTCCCCACAGTCACCCAGTGATTCTTCTCTTTCCTCCTCTTCTCTCTAATTTCTTCTCCTTTCCCTTCTCCTATCTGTCAGACTATGGGGGTCATTCCGAGTTGGGCGGTAAGGGTTTACCGGCACCAGTAAGGATGCCGGTGCCGGTAAACCCTTACCGCCCAATTCCGAGTTCCCTTAGCGGGATCCGCAAAGGACGTGCGGGTCCCGCTAAGGGACCAGGGTGCTAATAACGTGGGCGCTATTTGCGGGCCCATAATTAGCGCCTTCCATGTTCCCATTGACCCCTATGGGGGCTCACATGGGAATGGGGAATGGTTTACTGAATGAGGACTTACCAGGTCCTCCAAGATCGGAATGACCCGGTAAGTCCCCATTCAGCCAGACCGGACCGGACCCTGTTTTGGAGGCAGTCATGGTACTAATAGCACCATGGCTGCCTCCATGGTGCTAATAGCACCATGGCTGCCTCCAAACTCGAATGACCCCCTGTGTGTCTCTGTGTCGTCATTCCCATGATCGCTGTCACCACTGTCTTCCCAGTCTGATGTGGTGTGCCCTTTGTCTGCCGTATCAGTTTCACTATGCTCCGAGACCTGTTCCCACTTGTCTATTTTAAACTTTATGAGTCCTGCATTCCACCCTTGAACGTTGGCTCCCTTCTCGTGTTCCATTCCTTTCTCCTCTATTTCCCTTTCATTTTCTGCCTCCTTGAACACACTATCAAGTTACTGCTGTGCGCTCTTTTTTATGTAATTTAAATATTTCCTCTTCCCTTTCTCATCCATGCTAATAATGCTTGTGTTGCTCTCTTATTTCTTTTTGTGTATCCCTTGCTTGTCTTTATTTATTTATTTGTTGGTTTGTTACGTGCCATAGCCCGCAGGCATCAATGCGCGGAGAAACAGATCAAGAAAGAGAAAAGGGGAAAGAGAAATGACAGGCTGATCAAGAGTTACTTAGCAGAATAGTATGGTCTTTAGTGTTTTTTATAGGCAGTAACACTTTCTTCACAGCGTAGACTTATTGGCAACTTGTTCCATGCTAGGACTGCCTTCACTGGTTACGACCGCTCTTTGCTAGTCTATATCTAGGGCATGTCAGTCGCATGGAATTCTTAGAAGTAGTAGCCCTATTAGAGCTCTGAACAATAAGGCGCTCTTTCAGGTACATAGGTGTATTTTGAAACAGCCGTTTATGTGTCATGATGTTAACTTTGAACTCTATTCTGTCCTCTACAGGGAGCCCATGCTGTTCTCTCCTATGGAGTGATATGTGTTCATGTTTCGGGATCTTTTTTAGGACTCTGACACCATCATTTTGCAAAATCTGTAACGTTTTGACACAGGATTTGCTTGCTCCACATAGCAAAGCATTACAATAGTGAAGCCTTGGCATGATCAAAGCTCTGACCAGGCTGACGCAATTTGTATTAGAAATAAAAGGCTTCACAAGGCACAGAAGTCTCAGTACATGAGCATTTTTAATTACGCTTGCAAATTGGGCATCTGCATTAAGTGATGCCACGATTATAACACCAAGGGCCTCATTACAAGTATGGAGGTAGCCATGTTGCTATTAGCGCCATGGCTGCCTCCGTACCGGGCTCCAATACCGGGTTCCTACAATGAGGACTCACCGGCTCATTCCGACATAGGAGGACCCAGTAATTCCTCCTTGCAGGAACCCATCCCCATTCCCATTTGAGCCCCCAAAGGGCTCAATGGGAATGGGGAGGGAGGTAATAACGGGCACATTACAACTGGCCCGTTATTACCGCCCTCTTCCCCTTGCGGGACCCGGAAAGGACGCCTGGTTTTACCAGGCGTCCTTAAAGGGTCCCGCAAAGGGAACCTCGTAATCGGCGCTCCCGTAATGAAGGGTGCCGGTCCAGTACCGGCACCCTTCATTACGGGAGCGCCACCCTTGTAATGAGGCACCAAGTGTTTTGACCTTGTTTACTGTTTTTATAGAATGCTGGCCTATACAGAAGCTTGCGTATCAGGTTCCTAGTTTTTCTCTTGTTTGAGCTGACCCAAAAACAAGGAGTTCAGTCTTCTCTCTATTAAGACACAGACCATTTTCTGCCATCTAGATACATATCTTTTCATATGTGGATGCAACAAAGTTAGCAGCCTTTGCGTAGTCTACATTCAGCTCAGAAACAAACTGAGTATCATCTGCATAGTTAGTAAAGTGGAGTCCAGCAGCATCTAAAAGATGACACAACGGGCAGCAGAAGATATTAAAGAGAGTGGGAGATAAACATGCCCCTTGTGGAACTCCACATGCAACAGTCTCTGGTTTAGAAAAGGCATTTCCCCAAACAATCTTGGACATCCTGTTACTAAGAAAAGCTCTAATCCATTCAACTCTGCCTAGAGAGCAGTTGCCAATTTCTCTTAGTCTTTGTATAAGTTTTGTGTGATCTACAAAATCAAAGGCTGCTGAAAGATCCAGAAGCATCAGCAGCCCCAGTTGGCTCTCGTCCATCATTTTCAGCATTTCAGTTTGTAGATCAAGCATCGCAGTCTCCGTCCCATGTGATGTCCTAAAACCTGATTGTCGTGGGTGCAAGATGTATGAGTTCTCCAGGTGTTTCTGGAACTGAGTACTTGCTACTTTGTCAACCAATTTCAACAAAAAGGGGACATTTGTAATGGGTCTAACATTAGAGTGAATGACAGGATCTAAATTAGGTTTCTTTAAAAGTGGGGTGACAGTTACATTTTTCAAGAGATCAGGCACCCCGTTATCAGAGAACGAGGCGTTGATGAAACGAGTCAAGAAGGGTGCAAATATATCTGTGTGATCTAGGGCAATTTTAGAAGGGCGGGCATCAGTTTGACAGGTCGTGGGGCGCATCTCCTTCAGGGTGTCAACAAGTGAATCCACTGTGATAGCCTCAAATGCAAATAATGGCTTGTGTTGGATTTGGGGTTCAGGAACAGGGGTCTGAGAGGCCATTTCTGTGTTAGTTTTTTCCCTATTAGCAATACTGCACTGTGCTTTGTTAACTTTATCGGCAAAAGCTTTCTGTAGCGCCTCACAATCTAAGTTGCTAGGGGTAAACTGTTTTGCCTGGGCTTTAAGTTTGTCCAGGGTCCTGATGATCTCAAACTATTTTTTAGTATTATTTGTGGATTTCTAGATTAAGGAGTCGGAAATGCTCCTTTTAGCATGAAATATTTCCACACATTCGTTTTTATCAATAATTTTCCATTTATTTTTGCTATCTTGTGATTGTGTTTTGTCCATATACGTTCCGCTTTCCTCTTCTCTTGCCTCAAAGAGGTGAGATGTGGAGTGAACCATTTTTGGTTATTTTCCTTTTCTCTAGCTTTCTTCTCTTTCAGGGGTGCTACCTGATTTAGCTTCCTATGGACACATTCAATGTAGTTAGATGCCAATGAAAGGGGTGAGCCCTGGTTAGATGTAGAAATCATGAACTCATTGAGATGTTGCTGCAAGTCACTGGATTTAATTTTATTAACATTTCTGCTAATTACCTTTTGTAGAATATTATTTCTCAGGTCACACTTTTTGTGAAGAGTAATCTCAAAGGTCACAGTATAGTGGTCTGACCCGATACATGGTTTAATATGGAGCATTGTTGGTGTATATTCCTAGTGGCAACCCAGTCCAGGGCATTACCCTTTGCATGCGTCGGTTCTTTACTCAATATAGTGAAATCATGACTATGAAGCAGTTGTTCCAGCTCAGTGGCTCCTGGGTCTTTAGGATTCCCTATCCATCTATTGAAATCACCAAGTATAATGGTGGGGCTATGAGACTTCTTGAGAGCCGATAGGATGCCTTATATCTCTTCAAGAAACATGGGCATCTCGTTCGGGAAGCGATAAAACAGGATACAATTTAGGCAATCATTAGGAGTGGTAGTGACTTTCATGAGTATAATTTCACACCCTGTACATGTAGTAGGTGCCTGAAAGAAATCTTTTCCCTGTTTGCTAATATTTGCCATCCCTCCTCCTCTGCCATTTTCTCTTTGCTGTGCATGGAATTTATATCTATCAGGAGTGGCAAGATCAATACTGGATCCACTTGAGTCTCTGAGCAACATTTCAGTGATACACATAATGTCTATATGTTCATCTAAAATGTGGTCGGAGATGTTGATTGCGTGCTTGTCCAGGGATGTGGTATTTAGTAGGCAGATCTTAAGGGGCTTCCCCTCCTTTGCCTGTACTTCACTCAAGGTGATTATGTCTTCCATAATTGATCACAGATGTGGTAGGGGATCGACTTCTTACCACAGTCTAAAGTAAAAATATAATATAGGGAGATCATATTGAATTTGAATCTTTAGGCAGCAATTAATATGTGTTTCTTCAGGCTAACAGACTACTCACCTAAGAAGCTTGTCCAAAGAGACCTTTCCCATGTCAGGCCGCGTTTCCGGGAGTCGAGTCCGCACGTAAGCGCGCCCTGCACAGACCCGCACAGACTGGCCCCTCCCAGACGCGCTGGGGCTGAAGTGCTTATCCGGTAAGAAATAGGGCGCGGAACCACAGTACCGTAGGGAAAGGTAGTTCTTTAGCTAAAACAGTGCAAACACTGTTTTAATCTCTACAGTTCAGGTTAATGCTGGAACACTTTAAAAACAGTTATTTAAAACCGATCGTAAATTAAGGAGCAAGTAAGTCAAAAGTCCATGGGGATTGTTCAAAATTATTATTAAATCTTTCACAGTTCTAAGTTAAAATGTGATTTACAAGTAAACAAAAATCACATTTCAATCAGTCTGTTCTCGTTTAGGATTCGTATGCCCAGCATCTGGTTTTAACAATGGGTATATTGTATATGGAGGGGGCGGTGCACTTCCCTATGCCTCCTCCTCCTTCTCTGTCTCTTTTTTCTTTTCTTCGTACAGTTTCCAAAGCCGTAGAATGTCTTGTTTCTTTTTAAGCTTTGCTCGTTTGTATGTAGCTGCCAAATAAGAGTACATACTTTCTATAATGTCTTTATCAAACATGCCCTCTCCGGCCCACTCTTTATAACACTTACCCACTGTTTTGTGTACCCACTGAAAATGGTACTTTGATATTTTATTGCGATATTGGGGCAATTTCCTGCACATTTGATTAAACGGAGCATCCATCCAATAGGACGTCATTGTCTACGCCTTATTATTTTCTATTGAACTAGTCTTCTCTCCCCACTTTTAACTTCCTCTTATTATTTTAAACCTTTTAAAATCTCACTCCCTCTCCAAACAGGTATTGTACGTTTTACCGAGTAAAAACGTCCGCAAGCATCAAAAGTCCGAAAATGCATAACACTAAAGGTTCGAACACCAAAAGTTCAAACCTTTGGTGGTATGGATTTAAGGTAGGTAAAAACAAATTTTTCAAAAAAACCATGGGCTGCGGGGGTGTCGCCCACAACACCGCGCTCACTACACTTTACAGTATAGTGAACAGGGGGCATGTATTTCGCATTGGGAAATGTACAAACCTTTTGTGGTGCGTACATTTTCCATGCAAACTTTTCCGTTGTGGGAAAACCAGCTGCAGTCAGATCACTCACATCCCTCCAAACAATTCCACTTGCTCAGTTTTCATACTTACCACTTCGCTCGATTGCCCTAGTTTTAACCGCTCCGGCCTTCTCTGCAGGCCCCGCCCTTTCACACCTGGCACTCAATGCTTGCACACAGTGGCCTTCTCCGCATGCCGAACTTGTTATATTGTATTAGACAGAAATGGCCCTCTTCCGAGGCCCCCCACCTTAACAACTAGTACCTATGTTAGTACGTTAGAAAAAGCGGTTACTCCTCCTCTTGCTCGTCCACATCAATTACTCGCGCTACGCGGCTTTGCGCTATTTACAAGTTATTTTGGCTCTGGCTCTTCGGTTTTTTCCACAGCCACATAAAACAAACACAACAATAACTTTCCACAATACTAAAAAACAAACTGCTGCTACTCACAAAAAACATGCGCGCATATACCCCAAAATAATTTTTCTCCAAAGAAAATAAAAATGACGCAACGATACTAATTGCCAGCACTACGTGCAACTCTTGTCTAACAAGGTCCACTGTTTACTACACAACCCTCTGCTCTAGTGCAGATGTGCCACCGTCCACCTGCTCACTATCGGAACGGTAGTAAACAAAAGCTACCGCTGGGTGGCTTTCCTTTCATTAGTGCTGTAGGCGGAGGACGGGGACCGGAGACCAGAGCAGGAAAGCTGCAGCTGAATCTCGGTAAGTGCTATTTATTTTTTTTTTTAAAATAAGCACTAGCTGCGGTTTTTTTCCTAAGTTTTCCGGGCTGGAGGAGCCCGGAAAACTTAGAAATAAAACCGCAGCTTTAAAAAAGTTGTATTTATGTTTGCGGTCGCTTTTGAAGCGACCGCAAGCATAAATACAACGTTATTGTGTTGGAAAACGCTGCAGTTTTTCTTTCCAAGTTTCTCAGACTCCTCTGGCTCGGAGGAGCCTGAGAAACTCGGAAAGAAAAACCACGGGGAGCCCGAGAGCCCCAAATGGAAAAGCAGATTCAGGCAGAAACAATGCGGCATTGCGGAAAACAACTGCGTTGTTTCTGCCTGAATTTGCTTTCCCATTTGGGGCTCTCGGGCTCCCCACGGGCAGCCCGAGTGCCGGAAAGCAGATTTAGGCAGACACAACGCAGCATTAGCATTTCCCATTTGGGTCTCTCGGGCTCCCCACGGGGAGCCCGACAGCCCCAAATGGGAAATCAGCTGTAGGTAGAAACACTACGCAGCATGTAAACATAACCGCGTTGTGTTTCTGCCTGCTGCGGCTTTCACTTTGGGTCTCCGGTGCTCCCATGGGAGCACCGGAGACCCAAAGTGATAGCCGCAGCAGGCAGAAACACACGCGGTTGTGTTGGAAAACACTGCGGTTTTTCTTTCCAGGTTTCGCAGGCTCCTCCGAGCCAGAGGAGTCTGAGAAACTTGGAAAGAAAAACCGCAGCGTTTTCCAACACAATAACGTTGTATTTATGTTTGCGGTCGCTTCAAAAGCGACCGCAAACATAAATACAACGTTTTTAAAGCTGCAGTTTTATTTCTAAGTTTTCCGGGCTCCTCCAGCCCGGAAACTTAGAAAAAAAAACGCAGCTAGTGCTTATTTGTAAAAAATAAATAAAATAGCACTTACCGAGATTCAGCTGCAGCTTTCCTGCTCTGGTCTCTGGTCCCCGTCCTCCGCCTACAGCACTAATGAAGGGAAAGCCACCCAGCGGTGGCTTTTGTTTACTGCAGCTGGCTGGCTTTTCCTTCATTAGTGCCGCAAAAGCCAGCACAGGAGGGCCTCCATTTCACAAAATGGATGCGCCCATGTGCTTGCTTTTGCGAATTTTGAGCTTGTATAGCTCAAAATTATACATAGGAAGTTTTAAAACAGAGAATGCTAGTATTTTTTTTTTAATGTTGCCTATCTATTTTTTAAATAAAAGTTTTTACTAGACCATCCCTTTAATTTCACCCCAAGTATCCGGCCTGTTTCCATATTTTGTCACTCCTCTCCTCGACCAATACTGCCAACTTTGTATGTCTCCTATGGCCAATGGGATCCCAGCTGTCTTTTAAAAAAAAACATAAATCCACTTGCTCGCCCTGCCATCAATGAAGGTAAACTATAAACTAAATTATCCCTGTCCATTTTCTGTCATGGTATGTAATGAACCTCGCCCCTTGTTTTCTGTAAAAGGGGCATTTGTGTGAGAGCTCTGCGTTTATTGCCACGTTGCGGTCTCTTGGCTCCGCTATTCTGGTTTTCCTGCTCTGGAGCCTATTTCCCCACAGTCACCCAGTGATTCTTCTCTTTCCTCCTCTTCTCTCTAATTTCTTCTCCTTTCTCTTCTCCTATCTGTCAGACTATGGGGGTCATTCCGAGTTGGGCGGTAAGGGTTTACCGGCACCAGTAAGGATGCCGGTGCCGGTAAACCCTTACCGCCCAATTCCGAGTTCCCTTAGCGGGATCCGCAAAGGACGTGCGGGTCCCACTAAGGGACCAGGGTGCTAATAACGTGGGCGCTATTTGCGGGCCCATAATTAGCGCCTTCCACGTTCCTATTGAGCCCTATGGGGGCTCACATGGGAATGGGGAATGCTTTACTGAATGAGGACTTACCAGGTCCTCTAAGATCGGAATGACCCAGTAAGTCCCCATTCAGCCAGACAGGACCAGACCCTGTTTTGGAGGCAGTCATGGTACTAATAGCACCATGGCTGCCTCCATGGTGCTAATAGCACCATGGCTGCCTCCAAACTCGAATGACCCCCTGTGTGTCTCTGTGTCGTCATTCCCATGATCGCTGTCACCACTGTCTTCCCAGTCTGATATGGTGTGCCCTTTGTTTGCCGTATCAGTTTCACTATGCTCCGAGACCTGTTCCCACTTGTCTATTTTAAACTTTGAGTCCTGCATTCCACCCTTGTACGTTGGCTCCCTTCTCGTGTTCCATTCCTTTCTTCTCTATTTCCCTTTCATTTTCTGCCTCCTTGAACACACTATCAAGTTACTGCTGTGCGCTCTTTTTTATGTAATTTAAATATTTCCTCTTCCCTTTCTCATCCATGCTAATAATGCTTGTGTTGCTCTCTTATTTCTTTTTGTGTATCCCTTGCTTATCTTTATTTATTTATTTGTTGGTTTGTTACGTGCCATAGCCCGCAGGCATCAATGTGCGGAGAAACAGATCAAGTAAGAGAAAAGGGGAAAGAGAAATGACAGGCTGATCAAGAGTTACTTAGCAGAATAGCATGGTCTTTAGTTTTTTTTATAGGCAGTAACACTTTCTTCACAGCGTAGACTTACTGGCAATTTGTTCCATGCTAGGACTGCCTTCAATGGTTACGACCGCTCTTTGCTAGTCTATATCTAGGGCATGTCAGTCGCATGGAATTCTTAGAAGTAGTAGCCCTATTAGAGCTCTGAACAATAAGGCGCTCTTTCAGGTACATAGGTGTATTTTGAAACAGCCGTTTATGTGTCATGATGTTAACTTTGAACTCTATTCTGTCCTCTACAGGGAGCCCATGCTGTTCTCTCCTATGGAGTGATATGTGTTCATGTTTCGGGATCTTTTTTAGGACTCTGACAGCATCATTTTGCAAAATCTGTAACTTTTTGACACAGGATTTGCTTGCTCCATATAGCAAAGCATTACAATAGTGAAGCCTTGGCATGATCAAAGCTCTGTCCAGGCTGACGCAATTTGTATTAGAAATAAAAGGCGTCACAAGGCACAGAAGTCTCAGTAAATGAGCATTTTTAATTACGCTTGCAAATTGGGCATCTGCATTAAGTGATGCCACGATTATAACACCAAGGGCCTCATTACAAGTATGGAGGTAGCCATGTTGCTATTAGCGCCATGGCTGCCTCCGTACCGGGCTCCAATACCGGGTTCCTACAATGAGGACTTACCGGCTCATTCCGACATAGGAGGACCCAGTAATTCCTCCTTGCAGGAACCCATCCCCATTCCCATTTGAGCCCCAAAGGGCTCAATGGGAATGGGGAGGGAGGTAATAACGGGCACATTACAACTGGCCCGTTATTACCGCCCTCTTCCCCTTGTGGGACCCGGAAAGGACGCCTGGTTTTACCAGGCGTCCTTAAAGGGTTCCGCAAAGGGAACCTCGTAATCGGCGCTCCCGTAATGAAGGGTGCCGGTCCAGTACCGGCACCCTTCATTACGGGAGCGCCACCCTTGTAATGAGGCACCAAGTGTTTTGACCTTGTTTACTGTTTTTATAGAATGCTGGCCTATACAGAAGCTTGCGTATCAGGTTCCTAGTTTTTCTCTTGTTTGAGCTGACCCAAAGACAAGGAGTTCAGTCTTCTCTCTATTAAGACACAGACCATTTTCTGCCATCTAGATACATATCTTTTCATATGTGGATGCAACAAAGTTAGCAGCCTTTGCGTAGTCTACACTCAGCTCAGAAACAAACTGAGTATCATCTGCATAGTTAGTAAAGTGGAGTCCAGCAGCATCTAAAAGATCACACAACGGGCAGCAGAAGATATTAAAGAGAGTGGGAGATAAACATGCCCCTTGTGGAACTCCACATGCAACAGTCTCTGGTTTAGAAAAGGCATTTCCCCAAACAATCTTGGACATCCTGTTACTAAGAAAAGCTCTAATCCATTCAACTCTGCCTAGAGAGCAGTTGCCAATTTCCCTTAGTCTTTGTATAAGTTTTGTGTGATCTACAAAATCAAAGGCTGCTGAAAGATCCAGAAGCATCAGCAGCCCCAGTTGGCTCTCGTCCATCATTTTCAGCATTTCAGTTTGTAGATCAAGCATCGCAGTCTCCGTCCCATGTGATGTCCTAAAACCTGATTGTCGTGGGTGCAAGATGTAGGAGTTCTCCAGGTGTTTCTGGAACTGAGTACTTGCTACTTTGTCAACCACTTTCAACAAAAAGGGGACATTTGTAATGGGTCTAACATTAGAGTGAATGACAGGATCTAAATTAGGTTTCTTTAAAAGTGGGGTGACAGTTACATTTTTCAAGAGATCAGGCACCCCGTTATCAGAGAACGAGGCGTTGATGAAACGAGTCAAGAAGGGTGCAAATATATCTGTGTGATCTAGGGCAATTTTAGAAGGGCGGGCATCAGTTTGACAGGTCGTGGGGCGCATCTCCTTCAGGGTGTCAACAAGTGAATCCACTGTGATAGCCTCAAATGCAAATAATGGCTTGTGTTGGATTTGGGGTTCAGGAACCGGGGTCTGAGAGGCCATTTCTGTGTTAGTTTTTTCCCTATTAGCAATACTGCACTGTGCTTTGTTAACTTTATCGGCAAAAGCTTTCTGTAGCGCCTCACAATCTAAGTTGCTAGGGGTAAACTGTTTTGCCTGGGCTTTAAGTTTGTCCAGGGTCCTGATGATCTCAAACTATTTTTTAGTATTATTTGTGGATTTCTAGATTAAGGAGTCGGAAATGCTCCTTTTAGCATGAAATATTTCCACACATTCGTTTTTATCAATAATTTTCCATTTATTTTTGCTATCTTGTGATTGTGTTTTGTCCATATACGTTCCGCTTTCCTCTTCTCTTGCCTCAAAGAGGTGAGATGTGGAGTGAACCATTTTTGGTTATTTTCCTTTTCTCTAGCTTTCTTCTCTTTCAGGGGTGCTACCTGATTTAGCTGCCTATGGACACATTCAACGTAGTTAGATGCCAATGAAAGGGGTGAGCCCTGGTTAGATGTAGAAATCATGAACTCATTGAGATGTTGCTGCAAGTCCCTGGATTTAATTTTTATTAACATTTCTGCTAATTACCTTTTGTAGAATATTATTTCTCAGGTCACACTTTTTGGGAAGAGTAATCTCAAAGGTCACAGTATAGTGGTCTGACCCGATACATGGTTTAATATGGAGCATTGTTGGTGTATATTCCTAGTGGCAACCCAGTCCAGGGCATTACCCTTTGCATGCGTCGGTTCTTTACTCAATATAGTGAAATCATGACTATGAAGCAGTTGTTCCAGCTCAGTGGCTCCTGGGTCTTTAGGATTCCCTATCCATCTATTGAAATCACCAAGTATAATGGTGGGGCTATGAGACTTCTTGAGAGCCGATAGGATGCCTTATATCTCTTCAAGAAACATGGGCATCTCGTTCGGGAAGCGATAAAACAGGATACAATTTAGGCAATCATTAGGAGTGGTAGTGACTTTCATGAGTATAATTTCACACCCTGTACATGTAGTAGGTGCCTGAAAGAAATCTTTTCCCTGTTTGCTAATATTTGCCATCCCTCCTCCTCTGCCATTTTCTCTTTGCTGTGCATGGAATTTATATCTATCAGGAGTGGCAAGATCAATACTGGATCCACTTGAGTCTCTGAGCAACATTTCAGTGATACACATAATGTCTATATGTTCATCTAAAATGTGGTCGGAGATGTTGATTGCGTGCTTGTCCAGGGATGTGGTATTTAGTAGGCAGATCTTAAGGGGCTTCCCCTCCTTTGCCTGTACTTCACTCAAGGTGATTATGTCTTCCATAATTGATCACAGATGTAGTAGGGGATCGACTTCTTACCACAGTCTAAAGTTAAAATATAATATAGGGAGATCATATTGAATTTGAATCTTTAGGCAGCAATTAATATGTGTTTCTTCAGGCTAACAGACTACTCACCTAAGAAGCTTGTCCAAAGAGACCTTTCCCATGTCAGGCCGCGTTTCCGGGAGTCGAGTCCGCACGTAAGCGCGCCCTGCACAGACCCGCACAGACTGGCCCCTCCCAGACGCGCTGGGGCTGAAGTGCTTATCCGGTAAGAAATAGGGCTAGGAACCACAGTACCGTAGGGAAAGGTAGTTCTTTAGCTAAAACAGTGCAAACACTGTTTTGATCTCTACAGTTCAGGTTAATGCTGGAACACTTTAAAAACAGTGATTTAAAACCGATCGTAAATTAAGAAGCAAGTAAGTCAAAAGTCCATGGGGATTGTTCAAAATTATTATTAAATCTTTCACAGTTCTAAGTTAAAATGTGATTTACAAGTAAACAAAAATCACATTTCAATCAGTCTGTTCTCGTTTAGGATTCGTATGCCCAGCATCTGGTTTTAACAATGGGTATATTGTATAGGGAGGGGGCGGTGCACTTCCCTATGCCTCCTCCTCCTTCTCTGTCTCTTTTTTCTTTTCTTCGTACAGTTTCCAAAGCCCTAGAATGTCTTGTTTCTTTTTAAGCTTTGCTCGTTTGTATGTAGCTGCCACATAAGAGTACATACTTTCTATAATGTCTTTATCAAACATGCCCTCTCCGGCCCACTCTTTATAACACTTACCCACTGTTTTGTGTACCCACTGAAAATGGTACTTTGATATTTTATTGCGATATTGGGGCAATTTCCTGCACATTTGATTAAACGGAGCATCCATCCAATAGGACGTCATTCTCTACGCCTTATTCTTTTCTATTGAACTAGTTTTCTCTCCCCACTTTTAACTTCCTCTTATTATTTTAAACCTTTTAAAATCTCACTCCCTCTCCAAACAGGTATTGTACGTTTTACCGAGTAAAAACGTCTGCAAGCATCAAAAGTCCGAAAATGCATAACACTAAAGGTTCGAACACCAAAAGTTCAAACCTTTGGTGGTATGGATTTAAGGTAGGTAAAAACAAATTTTTCAAAAAAACCATGGGCTGCGGGGGTGTCGCCCACAACACCGCGCTCACTACACTTTACAGTATAGTGAACAGGGGGCATGTATTTCGCATTGGGAAATGTACAAACCTTTTGTGGTGCGTACATTTTCCATGCAAACTTTTCCGTTGTGGGAAAACCAGCTGCAGTCAGATCACTCACATCCCTCCAAACAATTCCACTTGCTCAGTTTTCATACTTACCACTTCGCTCGATTGCCCTAGTTTCAATCGCTCCGGCCTTCTCTGCAGGCCCCGCCCTTTCACACCTGGCACTCAATGCTTGCACACAGTGGCCTTCTCCGCATGCCCAACTTGTTATATCGTATTAGACAGAAATGGCCCTCTTCCCAGGCCCCCCACCTTAACAACTAGGCCCTATGTTAGTACGTTAGAAAAAGCGGTTACTCCTCCTCTTGCTCGTCCACATCAATTACTCGCGCTGCGCGGCTTTGCGCTATTTACAAGTTATTTTGGCTCTGGCTCTTCGGTTTTTTCCACAGCCACATAAAACAAACACAACGATAACTTTCCACAATACTAAAAAACAAACTGCTGCTACTCACAAAAAACATGCGCGCATATACCCCAAAATAATTTTTCTCCAAAGAAAATAAAAATGACGCAACGATACTAATTGCCAGCACTACGTGCAACTCTTGTCTAACAAGGTCCACTGTTTACTACACAACCCTCTGCTCTAGCGCAGATGTGCCATTATCCACCTGCTCACTATCGGAACGGCAGACCTAACACCTAACATCTAATACTACTACGGTCAATCTCCCTCTTCACCACTGATGAGAGTCTCTCCCGCCCCTAGTGCTTTTCATACACATGTACACGCACGTGTCCTTTTAGGAGAGTCTTCACTTCTCTCGACCTTGGAGTCTCCCTTTAAAGGCCTGAACTTCGGTTGTAGTGAAGGCAGCGCTGGACCAGGCAGATGTTTGGGAGGTGGCATTGGTGGCCTTCTCCTGTCTCAAGCTCTTAGTATTGGCCAACGGACGCTGTCCCGCACTCCTCCGGGAGTATGGCTGGACTACAAACAACTAGGTCGAATGGCAGAGATACCCCGCTGGGGCCTCCAAAAATGTATCTCCTCGTAGAACTACCCAAAAAATTACAAAACTAGTCAAAAATGGAGTGTACACCGGTGCAAGAAGTAACACAGTTTTATTCAGGGAGCCAGACACAGCTGGGACAGCAAATTCAAACAGATTGCCGAACAGAACTGCATGAAAAGGTGCTGTCTAAGAAACACCCCTTAGGTTACTACACAACCCTCTGCTCTAGCGCAGATGTGCCACCGTCCACCTGCTCACTATCGGAACGGCAGACCTAACACCTAACATCTAATACCACTACGGTCAATCTCCCTCTTCACCACTGATGAGAGTCTCTCCCGCCCCGAGTGCTTTTCATACACGGGTACACTCACGTGCCCTTTTAGGAGAGTCTTCAGTTCTCTCGACCTTGGAGTCTCCCTTTAAAGGCCTGAACTTCGGTTGTAGTGAAGGCAGCGCTGGACCAGGCAGATCTTTGGGAAGTGGCATTGGTGGCCCTCTCCTGTCTCGAGCTCTTAGTACTGGCCAACGGACGCTGTCCCGCACTCCTCCGGGAGTATGTCTGGACTACAAACACCTAGGTCGAATGGCAGAGACATCCTGCTGGGGCCTTCAAAAATGTATCTCCTCGTAGAACTCCACAAAAAATTACAAAAGTAGTCAAAAAGGAGTGTACACTGGTGCAAGAAGTAACACAGTTTTATTCAGGGAGCCAGACACAGCTGGGACAGCAAATTCAAACAGATTGCCGAACAGAACTGCATGAAAAGGTGCTGTCTAAGAAAGACCCCTAAGGTTAGAACTTGTATACAAGGCAAGTCATTACTTATTCATATTCGTGCGACATGAAAAAATCTCCACACACAAATCTGATTGAACTTCGCATTTTTAACCCTTATAAAAAAAAGCATACATTGTGATCAATGATTGGGTCCACAGACCTTCCCACGCCGCCCTCATTTACCCCCTGTGATGTCACAATCCACCCCCGATTCCCACAGCACAAAGTTAAATCATTTAAACATTTGAGATGATCAGCAAAAGTTTATTCAACGGCCTTGGTTGCCTCATCCTGATTCCCAAGAGAATGGCCCTTTCAGCATGACACTATCAGAGCCTTGAACCACGGACATATTAACATACAATTGATGCACATCCGGGACATTGTAACCCATTTCCCAGGGACAATGTCCTACAGGGCAATTTCAAACCGCCGTGGTTCTTTTCGCCTTCATTAAAAAATTGTGTTTCATAAATGATTTTAAATTATAATGGTTATGTATTACTTATTCGTTGGTGAAACCTGTGAGCTCTAATCTGTGACCTCGAAGGGGTCAAGCCTCCTGAACTGATAACTGAATACCTAAAGGCCAAGAGGGCTCTGGAAGACAGAGTCAGCAACTGTATTCACATAGTTAAAATGTGTCTTTACGCCATGTGCTAAAGAGGATCCAAGCCCGAACGTGGGAGATCCATATCAAGAGGATCTGAGCCTGAATGAGGTAACCAATTGTGAACATTGTGCTAAAGGGGTCTGAGCCTGAATGAGGGAGATCCGTGGTCCGAGCCCGATCGAGGGGGACCTTTTGTGAACAACAGGTCCGAGCTCGGCTGAGGAAGACCCATTGGAAACTGTGAACCCTTAAACTTGTGAACTTTGAAAAAACCTGCAGAAGAGAAGGAACTGTGTTTTGTTTTGTATGTGTCCAGACATCCTGCGAACAAGAGACTTTATTTTGGGGAAAAGACTTTGTTGCAGAAAGCCCTGACTTATGTCCTGAACTGCATCTTTGAGCCACAGAAGGGAGAGTGTGTGCGAAGCTCGTGTGCCACCTTGTCCTGTGCTGAAAACATGAGGAAGGGGACACATTTACTCAGTCATTCTGACCTATTAAATTCTGAACACTCTTTCTTTTGCATACATCAGTTTCCCACACCATTTGTATTTAGAAGTAAGGATTGACAATAGGTTTATTAGTATATGCCCTTTTATTTTGACAGTCTAGACTAGGACTGCGTTATTATCATTTGATGGTCGTAGCTTGCTCCCATCCTTACATTTAGATTTATATAGGCGTTTAACCACCCCTTTCAAGATCAATAAACACCCTTGAACTGTGCTCACTTGTGTCTGTCTTCACTGTTGGATACCATGACTTCCTTACACCTGGGATTGCAGACTCTGCACTAAATCACCAGCCATAGGGCCTTTGCCACGCAAGAAAATGCTAATACACGTTTAAAGGAAATGCAAGCTTTTAAGGCCTATTTACCGCATTTCGTTCTACCACTAAGTTTGATAATACTTACCTGTGCTCCTGTATTTATGGATTTGTTTTATTAAGGATTTTATTTCACAGATATCAGAAAGACTCCCCTCCCCTTTTACAGTGCTACTCTTGCAGCTTATAAGTGTGTTCCTTCATACCGCGCTGAACTTACATTTTTATTACATTGGTCTCAAAGTTAAACATCACATTTTCCACACATAAGCGATTGTGTCCGAATGGTACACATACAAATGCTCTGTCTTTCCTGATAACTTTCTTGGGGTCACTGTTTCAGAGCAGCTCCTATGATCATCCCAAAATATCCCTCAGACTATGTTTTGACAGGTGGATTTGGTGTGCTTGAGGTTTCCTCGAGCTGTCTGGTGCTGGCAGGAACAATGAAAATGAGGGGTGTGCTGTCTAGTCTCATCTGAGTCCGACTCACACTTGAGGATCCCACAACCAGGAGTAGACTGGGAACCAAAAGAGGCCCTGGAAATTATTTTCAAAGTGGCCCCACATTGCACATTTTTAGCAAGCCCAAGCCTTTTCCTATGAGCTAACTTGGAAATAAAATAGGTTACCACATGAAAGAGGCCAAGAGTGCAGAGGCCTGCCGGGAATTCTCCAGAGTTCACTATAGGCCTGTGCACCCCTGCCCACAACCTGGCCCCTTTGTGACTGTCCTGGTGGCCGTATGCATTCGGAAAACTGTTTTCAGAGTAAGACCCTGATGAGGGAGTTGTGCCAATGGCATAACATTGTCTCGGGCACCAATGAAAAAGTGAGCTAAAATTGCAAATGGCAATGAATCCCTTTTTGACAGACTTTTTGAATAGTACTCAAGGGGGAGTTTATTGATAAAGTGTAATGCAAATTCTGCATTTTAAAGAATATTTATTCAGCAGCACTGGTCAAAACTAATAGCCGCATAGTAAAGTAACTCAACCTGGCCAAAAAAAGTGTCCCACTTTGACCTAAAAAAAACTAGCCCACACCAGCATTTTTCATTTTTGGTTCGGGCATTGCCCTGTTGTCCTATTGGCCAGTCCGAGCCTGCCAACCAATGAACATAATGTATTTACCCAACAATGCATTTCTCATCCTCACACTATCAGTTATGCCAGATAATCTGTACTTTGGATGTCTTTGACAGATTTGGTCACAATCAATATTCGTAGGCTTGCTTCAAGGAGATTGTTTGTCATTGTTCTGAAAAGAAATATCTGCTTCGTGTATTTCCATGGATGTTGATGAGCTGGAAACTATTTGATTTTTTCATTACCCTGCAGAACCGACTGTGAATTGTGTGGCTTTTAAACTGATTTTAACAAAAGTGTAATGTAAAATGCTTCATTTTTATAACACTATTTTAAAAAGTTCTCAGCCTTCCTTTCCCCCGAAAACCCCTTGATTTGTTAGGGCTCCCTCACTGCGTTCGTTTGAACGTACACATCAATAGAAAAATAATATGATGAGGGTTGTTTTGCTCCCAAGAATTGCACACACAACCAAAAAATTAAAGTGCTCAGTTGGGCGTAGTTTAATGCAATTCAAACAACAGCCGAGACGTGTTTCGAGCAAGAGCTCTTCTTCCAAGGCTGCAAAATTATGAACATATTTTGTACATTTTTGACAATCACAGTGTTAGGATGAGCAACAATTGGACATGAGACAGAACCAAAGACCATACAGTAAGCATTAGGGTGGCATATAAATTAAAAGTCACAAAATTTCCCAACAAGATATGGCAAATTGATTAACATTGCAGAGTATAATAATATAACATGGCACAATAAAATTAAACATGAAAGGATATATAGTCCATTGATCATTAAAGTTAATAGAACCGTCGAATCAATTCCATGTGTAAAAAGGAAGGAAAGAGATAAATGTGCATGAATGATGGGAACGGCCCCGTAAATACAAAGCTTGTCACGCTTGTGTCTAAATGCATTGCAGTTAAAAGGAAAGTATTTTTACCTGAGAAGAAGAGCAAAACAACCCTCATCATATTTTATTTATGTGCACACTGTAGGCAGGGTGTTCACACTCTGCTCCTATTTGCTGCCCGTCAACCATCTTACCTCAATTGTCCTTTTCTGCCACAATAGAAAAATAATGACACCAAAGCAGTTAAAACATTCATCAGCCACCAACGGAGTTCTTGACCCCTAAAATATCCTATTGTGCAGTGCTAAAAGGTTGATGAGCTTAAACTTGAATTAATGCGTCAGATGCATATGTCCTTCATTTTGTATGATTAGACATATTTTTGGCTCTTGTGCTTTGTTCAGAATTCATGTCCGTAAGTTTAACCCTTTCTCCAGAATTTTTTGTGACTGTCCAGAATTTGTATCAGCATCATGTGGTCACCTTATGCAGCAGTCAATCTCTGCAAGGCCAGACAAAGGAAGATAGTAAGTGTGGCGTGGTCCCCTTTAACGCATGAATGGCATGAACCGTCACCACGCCTGTTCAATAAAGACGACTCTGTCTTGTCACACAGAAGTTGCACGAGTGGGGACCAGTGAAGAAAGTAACGGTGTCTGTGTCCGTTATTGAGGTAAATAAGGCATCTGTGCCCCTCACCCGGATCTGTCCTCACAGGACATACCAATGGCGATGAAGAGGTCATTCTGGTTAGTGTGCATGTTGGCATTCTAGTCTGGGGAATTGTGTGGACGTCCTTCAGTCCAGCGATTGCATGTGCAGACCGCCCGTGTCTGGCGCACTTCTTGTGATCACAGCCACGTTGCTGTCGCGGTATCCCCCTTGTGCCGCGTATCGCACCGGATTAAGGTGAGCAGGAGAATCTGAGACACTCATACACCCCAGATCCTCAGAGTGGGAGCCACCGGAAAAGATTGCGGCTTACTTGAAAAAGAGGCTGCAGAAGCCACTGTGCAAAGAGGCCAGGAATAAATGAAGAGCGGAATGCCTGAGACCGCATCTATCAGATGGCGTGGGGGAATCACCAGAGATTGACGAGAAAATGCTCACGTTCAAGGGGCGCTATACTAAAGACATTTAAAAAAAAGCCTGGACACATCATGGAGATCATGGTAGGACAGAATGATAGATGTAGTGCATCCTCTGACAAAGATTCTTCAGTTAGCCGAAGAGGAAAAGCAGAAAGGAGAGAAAATAGATCACAGTATTCTGGCGGGTATGGACCCAGAAGGCCTTATGCCTGTTGGGCAATGCAAACAGTGTATTATGTTGGAGAGAAGAAGATCTATCATTGTCAAGATAGATCCTAAATTGAGCGAGCTAGCAACCTCAGTAGCTGGAGCCAAAGGCAAGCTGTTCGGAGAGTCTTTAATCAAAGACATGACTAGGTTTGCCAATATATATGAGGCACTCAATAAGACTCAGGCATCACTGAATAAGGTATTTGGCAGACAGGTTTTCGGACGGGCTGGCAGAGACAGAGGCCGCTTGGCCAGCCGTTACTCATCCTTCAGGCCTTACAATAACAGAGACAATTGTAGAGAACAACAGGACAGAAAGCCCAATCCTTTTTTCCCCTCGTCGAGAAGAGATAGAGGAAGAGGTTGGCGTACAGCCGTGAAGCAACAGTATGCCAATGCAGGTGAGTGTGAAAGTGAAGCAACATGCTGTACAAGCACATGCAGAGGTACCCACATTAGACGGGAGAGTAATGCAGTGCGTAGAGAGATGGAGAGAAATCTCTGGAGATTCTTGGGTACTCGACACAGTCTACCGTTTTCAATTACATTTCTATCAGGAACCTATTCAGGTTTTTCCCCCAAGGCCGATAGTGGTCAGCAAAGAACAGCAAAGGCTGCTAGACACAGAGATTGAGGAGCTGGGGTGAAAAAATGGCCTCACACTGGCGTCGGACGCCACAGACGTATTCATAAGCACTATGTTACTAGCAAAGGGCAAACGCAAGGTGAGACCAGTGATCAACCTCAGGAATCTCAACGCTTTTGTAGTATACAGACACTTCAATATCGAGGGAATCCATCTCATGATTGACATCCTTCAGAAAGGGGACTGGTTAGCCAGAGTAGACCTCGGAAACGTGTATCTGACGGTACCTGTAGCAACAGAACATCAACAGTTCCTTCGGTTTATCTGGCAGGGACAGATGTAGGAGTTCACGAGTCTGCCTTTCGGGTTAGCATCAGCCCCTTAGCATGGGCGTAATTTTAGGGGGGACAGGGGTGTTTGTCCCCCCCAACTTTCATGGCTCTCATTTTGTCCCCATTCATTTGGCTGGGGCACCTTTTCTACGGATGTCATGTCCCACCCAACATTTTCAGTAAAGTTACTCCACTGCCCCTTAGTTTTTTCATCAAGCTGATGAAACCAGTAGTGAGTCAGCTAAGAGAACAGGGTATTTGTTTGATTATATACCTGGATGATATCTGCCTGATGTGTCAGGACAGGGATCTGCTACGGAGAGAGGTGCAGACCAGAACCAATATTTTACAGGAGTTAGGATTTCTAGTAAACTGGGAGAAATCTCAACTAGATCTAGCTCATTCTATGAAATTCCTGGGATTTGTGGTAGACATGAACCAGGGAACTCTCAGTTTTCCATTGGACAAGGTGAACATGATCAAAAAAGAAATCAAGACGAGCTAGGCAAAATAAATTATATTGCAAAGGGAATTAGCCAGGCTAGTGGGTCGACTGTTTCATCGATCCAGGCCATGTTCCCCGGCCCTCTACACTACCGAGCATTACAGCGGTTGAAGATTTGACATCTCAGGAAAGGTCTTTCTTATGAGCAGAGGATTTTGATATCGCAGGAGGCAAGAGGACAGTTGCAATGGTGGTTTCACCATATGGAAGCATGGAACATGAGAGCAATTTTCTGATCCTCCCCGGATCTAGTAATAGAGTCGGATGCCAGCAAGTGGGGCTAGGGAGCCAGATTTGGAGACATGACTACAGGAGGAAGATGGTCAGAAAAAGAACTTGATATGCACATCAACTGCCTAGAGTTGTAAATGGGCTCATTTGTAGTGAAATGCTGGATCTAGGAGAGATTCAGTTGTTGTGTGCTCCTCAAGATGGACAATGTGTTTGCAGTGTGATATATCAATCGTCTAGGTGGCACGGAGTCCAGAATGCTAGCAAATTACTTTTGGCACTTATGCTTATAGAGGAAGGTCTCAGTGATGGTGGAATACCTCCCATGGCTACAGAACCAAGTAGCAGACTGGAATTCGAGGTATCTGAGAGATGCCAGCGATTGGCGGCTGAACCCAGCAGTATTTCACTAACTGATGTCCCGATAGGGCACCTGCCGGACAGACCTGTTCGCATCGAGGTTGAACAGGGAGCTGCCTCGCTTTTTCAGTTGGAGGCTGTAAGGACATGTATGGGATTTTATTGCCAGCATACAATATACAGCATTTTGCCAGCATATAATATATAGCATCTTTGCCAGCATACAATATACAGCATTTTTGCCAGCATACAATATACAGTAGAGAAACACTGCCAGGCCCAGTTTGAAACTGCAATCATTCAGAAAAAAAAACACAGTGTACTGCCAGTAAAATAAAGAGACTATGTTTGATGTGTGAAAACTGCATTAGAATACATAACTGCATAACCTTGTTCCCGGGCCAACGCACCATATCTGTAAGAGATTTTGTCTTACTGGGGTAAATTCGGGATTTAGCAGTATTTTTCTTACCGTAAAATCTTGATGGTAGATTGGCAGTACACTGGCCTTATATTTAGAGAGGGTTTGGTATAAGTCTATTTTGGTGTTATATATTGTTAGCTTGTATTGGTGGTAATTTTAGTGGAATCTCATTTTGTGGTATTTTCAGAATTACCTCATTTTTATGGAATAGTGGTGAGCATGGTTATTTTTTCTTTATACTACAACCCCATCATAAACAAACCTTTCCTTTCTATTAGAATTCCTTCTAGTCGCCTGTAGAAAGCCCCAGACTTAGAACACTTCAGAGAACCCAATGAGTTTATTCAAGGTGCCACCTATAGTTTGTGGCTGGTATTACTGGTTTATGTACATCCAGTAACCTAAGTACCAGATTAGGCACCCCTTCACTTCAACATGCAAGGAAGGAACCACTTATTATATTTTACACACACAAATCCTCCTACCTTGTAGATATTTACTACTGACTTTCTCTTGTTTGCTATTTCAACTACAGTGGTAAATTGGTAAATGCACTACTGCACTGATATAAACATCCCCTTTGTGCTTCACTTACATAAATAATTCACAGATTCATGAATGACACTAAAGTCTCAGTTGTGTTTATATAAACTTTGTATTACATGCCATTGTAAATCTATTGAAAGTTATGCTGAATTGACTAAACTATTGAAGCTGAATGCTCGCTGGAAATGGGAAAAGGAACAATCTGAGGCAGTTGCTAAATTGAAAGAATGCCTCATAAAGGCACCGTGCTTGGCATATGCCATAAATAACAGAGATTTCTTTATAGAAATAGGATTCACTGAGCATTGTATGTCAGCAGTGCTATCTCAAAAACATGATTTGAACCATAAAACGATTGCTTATGCGAGTAAGGCATTTTATCAGGTGGAAATTAAATTCTGTGAATGTGAAAAGGCTCTACTGACCACTGTGTGGGCATTGCAACATTTTCGTCCCATTGTCCAAGGGGAAAAGGTAATCATTGAGACAAATCATCAAACATTGCAGTTTTTACAGAGTAAAAGGATTAGATCAGGCAATTTAGCTCAATCCAGAATTACTTCATGGACATTGGCATTGCAAGGCTTCCATGTAGAAGTGAGATATGGCCAGACTGAAAAGAGCCCAATTGCTCAAGGGTTAGCAGATTTACATGACTGTGCAGCTGAATGTGTATCAGATGAAGTAGAGGTGAAGTCCAGGTTACAGGAGATTGAACAATCACCACACAAAGCTTTTGATGAAAATACATGCAAGCATTTACCAACTGTATATGTGGATGGATGTGCTTTTCACATTGAAAATGACAGCAATAAACAGTTGGTGTCAGGGATAGGAAATGTCTGGTTGAAATGTGAGGACATTCCTAGTATAGGAACGAGAATTGGGGCTCCAAGTAGCCAGGTAGCAGAGTTAGCAGCCATTTATAAAGCAATTTTTCTACTGCAGTTGAGAACAAATTCAGTGAAATTGTCCTGGTGATTGATTCTGATTATGCACAAAATAGTTTTGTAGAATATTTGCATGGCTGGAAAGCAAGAGGCATGCTACATATAACAAAAAGCCCCTCAAACATGGGAAAATGATACAGGCTATAGACAAATTAGTGTCAGAGAATGATTTAACAGTATACTGGAGGAAAATTTGTGGACATTTGAAAACTGCAGGAGAAGATAAGGAGAATAATGATAAAGCAGATCAATTGGCTATGATTGGGGCTGTTATGGGAGAGTTGTTGCCCATTGAACACTTAATTGGTGAAATACAAATATATGCAGTTACACGCTCTAAAGTTCCAAAAGAAGTTGAACAACCCGTAGTGCAATGGAGTCATGATACACCAGATCAAGATCTGATCAAGGCGCAAAAAGATGATCCAATATTGGGGATCTATTATAATTATTTGATGGATCCTGAACAAAATCCATTAACTGAAAATGATTGTACAGGAAAAGAAGAGTTGAGAGTATTATTAAAGAATAAAAACCGGATTAGATTACAGGATGGACTGATGGTCAGAGAATCCATAATAGGACAGATACAGTGGGTGGTACCTCTTTCATTCAGAGGGCTAATGTTACACTGTGCACATGATGCAATAACTGCAGGACACAGAGGTTCACAAAAGACTTTAGAAATACTGAAAGATTATGCTTACTGGCCACACATGTCCCAAGATGTGGAATTATATACTAGGGGGTGTCTAGTATGTGCTCAATTTAAACCTGCTTCACCAATGCATAGAGCTCCATTGATGAAAAGAGATTTAACTCTTCCATGGTCAGATTTGCAAATTGACTATGTAGGGCCTGTACAGAGATCGAGTAGGGGAAACCGGTATCTTTTGACAGTGGTTTGTTTGATGTCGAAATGGGTAGAATGTATTCCGGCACCAGATTGTAGTGCACAAACAGCAGCTACATTGCTGGCAAATCACATATTTTCAAGATTTGGGTTACCACAAAGAATATAGTCAGACAGAGGAAGTCATTTCACAAGCACCTTAATGAGTAAGGTGTGGCAGATATTGGGGGTGAAAGGAAACTGCATATTACATAGAGGCCCGCAGCTTCTGGAAATGTTGAACATTGCAACATATCTGTCGTGGAGATATTAAAGAAGTTTGTAGCGGAGGCAGGTTCCAGTTGGGATTTACGATGACCCCTGGTATTGATGGCAATTAGATCGACTCCTGCTAAAGCGACAGGTAACTGTCCTCATGAGGTGTTAACAGGAAGGAAAATGGTACTGCCACAACATTTATTATACAGAACACATGAGCAGACACTTGTGAGTGCATCTACAGTTCACAAATATGTGGAAGAACTGAGGAAGCATTTACAACATGCATTTGCATTTGTGCAGTGAAATTTGGAAAGAGCTGCTGATAGTGCAAAGCCATATTATGATAAAAAGACATCTGCGAAAGAGTATAATGTAGGGGATTGGGTATATAAGTTTAATTTTGGAAAAGGTAAACATAAAAACTCTAAATTTCTTGTGGCATGGCAAGAGCCATTTCAGATAGTGGATAAGGCGAAGATATTTATAAGATATTAAAGACAGAGGGTGAAATGGTAACAGAACAATTTATTCATGTTAAACAAATTAAGCCCTGTCACCCTAAACACGAAGTCAGTAGGCTTGAGCAGGTGGAGACAGGTTAAGTGCCCTGAGTACATGGAAAAGAAAGATGCAGTGACTATTTTCATAATGTCTCACGCCATAATAAACTAGATATAATGTTTAGTGTGTAGATAAATGCAAATGAAAGTACCACATTTGGGAAAGGTGCGGTATATATATATCGGTAGAAGGTTCTGAATCAGGATAACTTACTATGGTATAATGTGCTAAAATGTTCTGCATGAAAATTATTTTGATGTATAATAATGTGAAATGTAAATATTGTTGTTTTCTCTTTAACATGTGCTTAGTTGCAGGTATTCGGATAATATTTTGAGCCACACTTTTGCTTTCAACAAAGTAGTAGAAAGGGTAAAATTGGTATTATGCTATGTACTTAATCTGTCCCTTTTCTATATGATTTAGAAAAAATAACTAACATTCAGAGGGTCAGAGGTTGCAGGACCGGAGGATGCGAGAGATGATGGAGTCCTGGAGTCCACGGGAGGAAGTTATGATTTAGAAAAAATAACTAACATTCAGAGGGTAAGAGGTTGCAGGACCGGAGGATGCGAGAGATGATGGAGTCCTGGAGTCCACGGGAGGAAGTCCCAGAAAAGCCCTGGGTGGGGGCGAAGACCAAGTCAGCAGGACGAATAATGATGATGATTGCACCGCCAACATGGATGATAATCATTCTGATTGTAGTGGGTCTTAAAGCCACAGGAGCACAAGTTATTATTGAGCCTGGACCAGCATCTGGCATTGCAGTGGAGGAAGCGCCTGGGTTTATTATGGGTAACAGGCGGTTGATTTATCAAAACATTTATATACCCGTGAATCCTGACAATTTGAGTGAGAGATTTATTAACAAAACTGGAATGGCGACTGATCAGACCAGAGATTGGCTAGAATTGAGAAAAGAGGATGCTAGGCAGACAATAAGAGACATGGTGATGCAATTAGAAAAGACCTTTGTGAATTCAGCGGATATAAAGAAAAGGAGGGGAAAGAGAGGGGCAGTACTGCTTTTGGTCTCACTGGTAATGTCTATTATTGGAGCTTTAATAGGTACTACGATGTCTTCAGCTAATGCAATTTCAGTAGGGACATTGAGTGCTAAAGCACAACAACTGACTTATGATCTGGACATGATCCAAAAGGCTTTGGATGGAATTAGAGATGGATTGGAAGTAAATATCTGCAAGGAAGGAATCACTCATTAAATTTTACACACACACATCTTCCTACCTTGTAGATATTTACTACTGACTTTCTCTTGTTTGCTATTTCAACTACAGTGGTAAATTGGTAAATGCACTACTGCACTGATATAAACATCCCCTCTGTGCTTCACTTACATAAATAATTCACAGATGCATGAATGACACTAAAGTCTCAGTTGTTTTTATATACACTTTGTATTACATGCCATTTACAAGCCGCAATATCGTACCACATGATATTTACAGCATCACCTGCAAGATATAAAGAACAACAGAAACAAGCATGTATTTTGCAAACACAAATTTATGTTCTCACACTTTGAATATAGAGAGAGAAATAAACATGCAATTTATTTTTCTAACCTCCCTGAACTGCAATAAATCCTAGCAACACACGTACAGCATATTATCTTTTCCTCACTTGGCACTTACCTTACCAAGGCCAGTAATCTGAAGTTCCCACACAACCTCGCTGTCTTCGCAGACCCAGATTCAGTGCCAAATTCCCTCATATGTAGGGGGCTGCCAGCTCTCTATCTCATAGCCAGCGCTCAACCCACATGGAATTCGGCAGATAAGCCACCGTTCGTCTCTTGGTCCCAGCACAAGAAAACGCTAGTGTGCACTTCCTCATGGAAAAATTAATTTCAAACAGTGCACCCAAAACATGGATTGTATTTCATTGTGAATAGAAGACTGCAGTATAATGTTAGAGAAGTTGAAATTAGTATTTTAGTAATGTTAGTACAAGGTTAATCAGTTATGTATTCTAATGCAGTTTTCACACATGAAACGTGGCCTCTTTATTTTAACTGGCAGTACACTGTGTTTTTTTTTCTGAATGCCTGCAGTTTCAATCTGGGCCTGGCTGTGTTTCTCTACTGTATATTGTATGCTGGCAAAAATGCTTTATATTGTATGCTGCCAAAGATGCTGTATATTATATGCTGGCAAAATGCTGTATATTGTATGCTGGCAATAAAATCCCATGCATGTCCTTACAAGGCCAGACCCGGAAGCAGAGGCAACAGATGCATTCCTTCAGCCATGGTGTCCAGAAAGGTAATATGCCTTTCCACTGTTCATGATGATTCAGAGAATGTTGGCTCAAGTGAGGAGACATGGGAACTCTCTTGTACTGAGAATGCCAGACTGGAAAGGGCAGGTTTGGTCCCCAGACCTGTTGGAAATGTCATGCAACATGTTGGTCTCACTACCGAGAATGGAGATGATTGTGCTAGGCTCAGCAGGAGAAGGTCACCCCCTGGTTCAAGTAGGCAACCTGAACTTAATGGCATGATCAATTTCCGGGGATGCTGGATTATGCCAGGTCTTTTGAGAGAAGCTGAACGCATTATCGAGGAATCGTGGGCTCCAGGAACCAGGAAGGCTTACAGATCAGCTTGTGTGCAATGGCATATCTGGTGTCTGGAGTGGACATGCATCCCGCTGGATCAGATGCAGTACATATGGTATATTTGCCGGCAAGTATGGCAGCACAAGGCAGAGCATATAGGTCAATTAAAACAGCTCAGTCAGCGATCTCAGCCGGTCATCCCCGAATGGATGGTCTTCCATTAGGGGAACATCTCTTGGTATGCAGGCTTCTCAGAGGGATACAAATTACGAGGCTACCTACACCCAAGAAGATACGCCTATGGGGTGTGAATTGGGTGTTATGGCTATTCTGTAATAGGCCGGATAAGGAAAAGCTGTCTTGGAAAGCTCTCACGGCCAAGTTGACAATGTTGCTATGCCTCACCTCTTGCAAAAGAGTATCAGATGTAAAAGCTTTGGAGATCAATAGAAAGACGGTGTCCCCATTGGGGTTACCTTCTGTCTATCGAAGAGAACTAAGATGGGAATTAGGTTGGTAACTTACTCAGCGTTCCCAGACCAAGCGAGGCTGTGTCCGGTGAAATCCCTGGCAGCTTACGAAGCCATGACTGAACACCTTAGAACAGTGGGAGGTGTTGTCAGTGCAACACAGACCACCTCAGGCCAATGGAACACCCCCTGTTACAGAGGATGCATACACTGTGTTGTGCTTTTGGGCTCTGGGTGCGCACTGCCTGGCGTGCACAGGAATTTCCCTTTTATTGTCACGTGGCGGAGTTGCATCACTCCTTCGTTTGGTATCATGTGACCCACTACATTCCACCTTTTGCATAAGGGTAAAACATTGTTCAACACTTTAACATGTGACATCAACAAATTAACCGGGAACATTTCACAACACAGAACCCATGCATATTGTCTTTAAACTGACACCCCTTACTCAAGTATAACATAGTCAACAACATAGTCATCAATTTGAGAGGGCATCTTTCTCCCCTAATGCTAAGAATTCTGTTAAGATGGATTTCTAAACTGTGACCTGGTGGGCAGAAATTTAGGAGACCACCCTCGGTTTATTGAAACAGGGGAACCCTCAGGACAAGCCAGACCAATCTAGGTAGCTTGGCAGGCGGTCAAGACTAAGTCTCAGGAGGGGTGAGAGTGATCGGAAGCCAACACGGGAGGTCACACAGCAACGAACTACAAATGACTCTTAGACAAGTGTATATGAAAAATACCTATACATTTGTCGGCCGGACCAATAGACACAAGTAAACTTTAGTTATGCAAGAACAGTTACCACACAAGATACTCTATTAAACAGCATGTATACAATATGTTTCCTAATGCGACAAAGCAGTAAAACACAGACACAGCCTGTAAGGAGAAGGGTAGGTTAACACACCAGGAGCATTAAACAATTCTTCAGCGTTGTTCTCTAACTTTTGAGTCCAGCCCTAAGAAGTGGAGAGCCTTGCGCTCAACAGTACAGTTTGTGTGTAAAAGCGCACGGTCGTGCACGTGAAGCAAAAAGGCTTCTAAAGCAATGGCTTCTAAAGCATACGGCTTAGGAGCACGACTAGAAGAAATTCTGAAAGCAGCAGACTGGTTGAACCAGTCGACTTTTAAGGATTTTTATTTTCGGCCAATTGACCAGATGTTGTCATTGGTGGTTAGTAACTTTTAACAAGCATAATCAGAGTCTCAGGTCTTGACATATAATTCAGATTTTCAATACTAACATTATAGAAAGTCATGATTCTATTAAAGACATGAGGGCAAACGGTACAATGGAGAATTTTGTCAGGGGACTGTATAAAGTAAATGTTGAAATGTTGTTTTATCAAATGTGTTTGGATAGTTCACAATTGCCCACCCTGAAAGTTTGGCTTCACAAGGTCTTTGTTTATATGTACTGCTCTGATTACTTACCGGTAATCTTCATTACTCCTAGTCCTACTCTTCCTCGTCACCGTACTTACTTCATGAGGCACCTGCCTCCGACACAGGACCTTCATCTATTTCTTTAAATCCCTATAACTCCTCCCCCACATCCATGTCACTCAGTTTCATATTACCAAGCCGGAGCATGGGACCTTCCCCGCAGGGAGGGTGAGGAGGGTCGTCAGTACTGTGACGAGGAAGAGTAGGACTAGGAGTAATGAAGATTACCGGTAAGTAATCAGAGCATTACCTCCGCATCCACTCTTCCTCGTCCCAGTACTTACTTCATGAGGTATACCAAAGCAGCAACGGGGAAAAGGTCCCAATGAGACACAGAGCCAAAAACAGTGCAGCAAAACACACCCACAATAACTCTTAAATCACATCCCCACAGACAAAACTCCAACCACGAAGGAACCAACCCCCGAGTGGGAGAAACTCAACCCATAGCGGTTGATGAAAATGCCTAGACCAGCCAAGGCGGCAGCCATACAAATCTCTTGCAGAGAAAAACCATCCTTGCATCGGCCCAGGAAGCCGCGAAACCCCTGGCAGTCCGCCCCCGATTGTGCGCAGGCACAGGCAGGCCAGAAGCCACATAGGCCCTAGAGATCACAACCCGGAACCACCGGAAAATGGAAACCACAGATGCGTTATGCCCAGCCCCAGCCGGACCACAAGCAATCAGAAGACTATCAGATTGGTGGAAAAAGCAAACCAAGCCAAATACTCCAACGCGTCCCGCCGGACATCAATGTTAAGCCGAGCCACCTCCTCAGGCGTTCTTGGATCATGAAAGAAGTCAGGGAGAACCAGACCCTGAGAGGTGTGAAAACCGAGAGACAACTGAAGGGAGAAACATCGGACCACACCCCGGCACCACCGAGTCTGGCAGCACCCTCAGGAAAGGAGCGTGACATAAGAGAGCCCCAATCTCCCCAAGCCTACGTGTGGAAATCGAAATAATATTGTACCTCCTATCGCATTGTTTGAATGTATATTGGCCTACGCCAAGTTGTCTAAAAACATCGTGTACATAGATTCTGCTGCAAGGTCTTGACCTTATTGTATTGTGCAAATCGCCATCTTGGATTAAGCCGCCATTTTAGGTACTCTTGCAGTGTGGAAGTCACCCTGAACAGCAAAATGGAGGCCGAATGACATTTCGAGTGGGATTCTGGTCGTTGTGACCTCCGCACACATGAATAAGTAATTTGCCCGTAGGCCACTTGTTAGGGTCGCGAACTGAGACCTTGTCCTCTCCCTGACCTATGTGTAAATGAACAACTGTATCAGCGAAACTGATCAAAATGCATACATTATGGGATTGACCTGGCTACGAACCCTAGGTTTGGTTCTGAGAATGGTTAACTTGCGAGGGGGTTGGCCAAGGCTGGATAAAAAGTATAAAAAACCCAAGTATCCCGATATTCGGTCTCTCACACTAACACGGCGAACTACCGTTGATGGTTTGTTCTGTTACTCTGAGGGCCGAATAGCTATCCGTATGTCAATTGACTTTTGGTAATTGTTGTAACTTTGAATAAAGCGCTTTGTATGTCCTTTGTAACCTGTGTTGGTGTGTTTCCTTTGGGCTTCCCGGCCTCATATCAATTTTTCTGTTTCCACAGTTGGCGCCCGAATAGGGACCCTCAAGATTGATGCCGGATCATTGAAGGTTGACGCAGACTATCGAACCGGGATCGGACGGTGTGATTCTGCGGGCCCGACCGATCGAGACGCGATACCTCGGCAGCGCTGCACGATCCGATCCTTGGACGATAGTCGTGTGGTCTGACACGGCATCTTGACGAGGGTCCAATTTTGAGGCGGGCAGATTTGCCGAAACCACCAAACGCAAGGTAAAATTTGTTAGGTAAGTTCTTTGTAAACCGTACGGTCCTCCTTAGGTTTGGTCAGGTGCAGTCGTGACCCGGCTCTTAATTTAACCCTGACAATTTGAATTTGGCGTATTGTATCTGCAGACACAATTATTGGACCAGGTAACACCAATTTTTTGAGAAATGCCTGGGAAATTGTCTAGCTGTTTTAGGGCTCTGTTCCGCAGCGATCGACAATCTTTGGAATTTAGCCGTCCGGCACCACAGGAGGGGTTGCCAGCGTGTACTATGTACTGTAAGTATGGCATTGGTAGTATCGTATTTAATGACATTTGGCACAGACAGATCAGACATGCCTCCGAATTTCAGTGGCCAATCAATGGTAGTTTTGAGATCCCCCGTATTGAATATTTAGAATCGATCTTGTTAAAGAAAAAGGCTAGACCAGCAGCCTTTGATGTGTTACAAAATTGGAAGAAAGAAGCATTGTAGCAGCTTAAAAGTAGGGATAAACATGCACGTCGTCATAAAACAAACGCTGAAAAAGCATTATTATATGATAAAGAAAAGTGGTCAGAATTAGTTAAAAATATGGATAGAGCCTTTTCACTCAGGGTCCAGAAAATTTACCCCTCTAAAGATTTCCATGTTTCTGAGGAATTTATTGAGAAGTTATTAAATGAACGCAGGCCCGATGCCTCAGCGCCACCTCCGTATGCTCCTGTCTTGGGCACTCTGCCCATTCCTGCTGTTGTTCCTGTTGCTATTCCTGTTCCCCCTGTACAGCCTATTGTTTCTAGTCCTTTGGTTGTTGTTCCCCCGCCTATCGCACCGCCCCTTCCCCCTGCACCTGCACCTTTGTTAAATTTACCTATACCTCCGCTCCCGAGTGGCCCCGTATTGATCGGAATCGGTCCAGGTGCAGGGTCAAAGATTGTGACTCGTAGTACTGTTTCTGCAGATAGGAAACAGGAATTGTTTGCATGGGCTAAGCATTGCATGGAGAAAGGTGATCAAGCTAATGTTTTTTCTACATTATCTAATTTGAATAGTTTTCCCGAGAAAAATGTTTTTATCGAAGGTTTGGGGACTCATTTGTGTGTGATGTGGGGTAGATTACAAAATTCGGATCTTCCACAAGGAGTGAGAGATCTGAATGCTTTGGCACTATCGAGGGACACAGAGCAGAAAGTATATGGACATGTTGAAAGATTGTTTGAGTTTAGGAAAGACTTTGAAAAATCACAAGTTGAGGATGATGAGGACGATAGAATATATGTACAGAAGCGGTTCCTTCCGTGCCAAAGAACAGCACCTGAGGAAGTACGAATTTGTACCAAAGATGCGGTTCGATGGATCTCGGATTCATCGATACCGCCAGACGAAGTGTATGACACGTAAAGTCAGTATAGAGTAGAGATGCAAAGAAAAGTAATTCAGGTGATGGTGCAGCACCTGCAAGAGGAATGTGTAAGGAAGAAGGTTAGTTGCCCCATAGAATTATTGGGGATTTGTAAAAGGGCTTTTTCGCCCGACACTTCTACAGCTGCCTTAGCGCTCGACCTGGCTCTATTGCTTAGTAAGCGGCCGGAGGTACCTATATCTCAGTTGCCTATGAGAGAGGTTCCTCCGACCTTTGTCCCAAAAGTTGAGATCCCCGCCAACGCGGCGACTGGTGCCCCCGCGTGGATATCCCTGCACATTATGTATCGCAATTTGTTCACGTCCCGTTTTCACGACAGGAAGTGAACACAATTAGACAATCAGTTCCTGATATTAGGAAAGACCCGACGGGGTTTTACAAAGAAATAGAGTCCGTTTTACAGTCCTCCGTGTTCACCTTGAGTGACATTGACTTGTTATTTCCTGTACTCCTACCCGTAGATGTATGGAAGCAGGTTCAGACAATAGATGATGTGCCGGGGCTGGGAGATACGTGGGCAAATCTGATTAGAATTGATGGAGAAAGACCAGCTGGTGAGAAACCGCCACAGGTAATACTTACTTTACCTGATAGGATTGTCGCTAAACTAAAAACTATAATTCCAGAAAAAAGGATTATTTGGGACAAGCTTACGGCCTGTGTCCAAGGGAAAACTGAAGGCGCCACCGAATTTTTTTATAGATTCGACCAGGTATTTTCTGACTTCAGTGGACAGGATTTAGGTACAGAGTCAGGAAAAAGGTTGTTTGTAGACAAATTTGTACGTGGATTGTTGCCTGACATCCAGTCACAAATCATGTCCTCAGAGAGCACTTGGCAGGCAAAATCTCAATCTGAGGTTTTGCACATGGCTCAGTATTATGAGAACCGTGTTAATAATGAAAAGGAGAAAATCGAAAAGAGAAAGGGTGATTTGAAAACCAAAGTATTATTGCAGCAAATTGTTAGAAACCCCAGAGGAGGTACGACACAGACTAGAGGTCAGTACGTTCCAAAAGGAAATGCTCCTCTGAGTACTGTGAATGTTAATCAATGTGCTTATTGCCGCCAGGAAGGTCATTGGCGAGCACAGTGCCCCGTCCTTCGCCAGAGGTCAAACAGTACGTCTGGGGGTCTGGGTAGACGACCTAGGGCCCGCCCTGGAGCAGGGGGCCCTGACAGAGGTCAACTTTTACAAGATTCTCAGCAACCTTTTTCACAGGAAAATAAGACCTCGAGTATGGACTCGAGAAACATATTTGATCACCCTTCTGCTGCCTACCTTTCTGGAGAGCTTCCTTCTGACGAGGCTCCGTTTTATTAGGATTGCCCGAAGCAGGGTTTGGAACCTTTGCCTATTCCCGTTAATCAAAAAGGCCCCTACGTTGAATTATTAGTGGGGAATAGGAAACACCAGTTTTTGATTGACACTGGAGCACAGAAGTGCTCCATTGATCATTCCAGGGTTCCAAACATCCCACTGTCAGGGCAAACAAATGTTTCCGTAGGGTTTTCTGGTGTACCAACTGTCTGTCCGGTTTCTGTGCCGGTATCCGTTTCTTTGGGTCCCTTCACGGACCATTGCCCTTTTCTTCTCACTTCAAACTGTGGAGAGAATTTGCTGGGGTTGAATTTGTTAAAGAAATTGAACGCAGTAATTCATTGTTCTTCGGATGGAATACGGCTAACAGTTTCACCACAGCAACTTCCTAATTCTCAGTTCTTGAATCGACCTTTACCTCCCGAGTTTAGCATTGTTCCGGAATGTTTGTGGGCGGTGGACGACAATGATGTCGGAGTATTACATATTGAGCCTGTTAAAATAGTCCTGAAATATGGGGTGAAACTGCCACGCATTCTGCAGTATAAAATATCAGTTGAAGGTGAACGTGCTTTGAAATGCATTGTCTCCGATTTTGTACATTGTGGGGTGATCGAAGAAATTACAGGTAGTTTGTGTAACAGTCCGATCTTACCCGTATATAAGAAAGGCGACAATGCAATTCCATACCGGTTTATAATCGATCTATTAACCGAGTGGTCGCCCCACAATTTCCAATTGTGCCTGATGTGACGACGATATTAACAATGATCCCTGCTACGGCTACGCACTTTAGTGTTGTGGATCTGAAAAACGCCTTCTTTAGTATCCCTATACATAAAGAAAGCAGATATCTGTTTGCGTTCACCTTGGGGGGACGCTCATTTACATTTACAAGGGCACCTCAAGGGTATACTGAAAGTCCTAGTATTTATAGTAGAGCTTTAAAAGAGCAGCTCGACACCCTTGAATTGCCACCTACTTGCACGCTGCTTCAATATGTTGACGATTTACTTTTGGCTGCTGATTCTGGGAAAGCCTGTAAAGAAGGCACTATACTGTTGCTTGTTCATCTAGCTAAAAATGGTCACAAAGCTTCGCTTAAAAAATTTCAATATTGTTGTCAGGAGGTTGCCTATCTAGGCTACCTCCTGTCAAAGGAGGGGAGAAGATTGACACCTGAAAGAATAAAACACATTTCTGGCATGTCTGTTCCAAAAATGCAGAAGGAAGTCAGAGCCCTGATAGGGATGGCGTCCTACTGTAGGTTGTGGATCCCGAATTTCGCACTAGTGGTAAAACCGATGTTGGCTTTGACGAAGAAGGGCATTTCTCTGCCACTGCCATGGGAATCGGAACATCAACGATCATTTGAGCTTCTCACAACCGCGCTATGTTCGGCACCGGTTCTGGGTACTCCAAATTATGACAAGGCCTTTGTGTTGTTTGTGCATCAATGTGATGGATGTGCTTTGGCTGTGTTAACACAGGAACACGGAGGGAAGAATAGGCCGTGCGGCTACTACTCCTCCGCCCTTGATCCTGTCGCATGCGCTTTGGCAAGATGTTTGCGCGCTGTTGCTGCTGCTGCCGCATCTGTAAAACAGAGTGAGGGAATGGTCCTAGGCCATGATTTGATTTTGATGGTACCTCACTCTGTTGATATCCTATTCAACAAAACCCAAACGCAACACCTCACCTCTGCACGGTTAACAAGGTATGAATTAATTCTGTTTGCCCCTCATATTCAAATTAAGAGGTGTTGTGTTCTCAATCCGGCTGAACTCTTACCTTTCCCGCAAAACACTGTTTGCGGTGACGAAGAATCACATGACTGCCTGTATACCACCGAGCAAGAAACGAAGGGCAGGATAGATCTCATAGATACTCCTTTGGATAATGCAGAAGGGGAGCTGTTTTGTGATGGCTCCTGCTTCGAACTTTCGAATGGTACATCTACAGCTGCTTATGCAGTTACTACATTGAGCAGAATTGTTGAAACTAAGAGAATTTCGCATAACTCCGCGCAGGCCACAGAGATTATAGCATTGACCCGAGCTTGTGAACTTTCCCAAGGGCGAAGAGTAAATATATATACCGATAGCCAGTACGCATTTGGGGTGGCTCACTGCTTCGGAAAACTTTGGTCGGAAAGAGGGTTCCTGGCCTCACATGGGACCAAGATTCAGCATGGCCCTTTGATAGTGCAATTACTTTTGGCCCTCTCACTCCCTAAACGGTTAGCGATCATGAAATGTGCAGCACATCGCAAGGTCATAGATGATGTGGGCAAAGGGAACGCTTTTGCAGATTTGATAGCCAGACAAACGGCCACAGACCTTAGCATGGACATGTATACCTCGAGGGAAATGAAAGATGTTTGCATAATGGATGAAGGTATTGGGTCTGTGCGAGATATTCAGACTGATGCCACGATGGAAGAATCTAGAAAGTGGGCTGAAGGAATGGGGAAATTGGATGACGAAGGGTGTTGGGTGGATACATCCGAAGGGAAATGGTTGCTTCCTGATTCTTATGTATTGGCGATGGTTACGATGGCACACGGTCCTACGCATGTGTGTGCCCAGCAGATCACGAAAATGTTAGAACAGGTTTGGGTAAATGACAAAATTCTGGAAACTGCAAAGAGGCACCTCCAGAACTGCATGATCTGCCTACATCACAATGTGGGTAAAGGGACAGTGACTCCAAGGGGAAGTTTTGGGCCCCCCTCTGTCCCCCTCTGTCCCTTTTGAGGTCATTCACTTTGATTTTATTGAAATGGAGCGATGTAATAATCTGAAATATGTTCTTGTAATTATTTGTGCCTTTAGTAAATGGGTCGAGGCTTTCCCCGTCAAAGATGCTACCGCCATGACCACTGCAAAGATTATGGTAAAAGAATTCTTTCCTCGATTTGGGCTCCCTCACTTTATCACAGCAGTAATTTTGCAAATATGCGCAGCCCTAGGTATTGAGAAACGATTTCATTCAGCTAGGCATCCTCAAAGTGCTGGGTTGGTAGAAAGACACAACGGTATTTTAAAGAATAAACTTGCAAAAACATGTGCTGATACCAAACTAAAATGGCCAGATGCTTTGCCTATTGTGTTATTAGGTATGCGTACCACACCTCAGACTAGAACTGGGCTTTCTCCATTTGAGGTAGTGATGGGGAGGCCTGCTAACATTTGGGGTCTCCCGAAACCTAAAGCCCTGAGGGAGGTGGAGAATGTATTGCTTGTAGACTACTGTAACCAGTTAACTAAAAATCTGTATTTCATCTACCACCAGGTGCATGCTGCTTTACCTGTACGGTTCACGGGCCCAGGACACGATATACAGCCTGGAAGTTGGGTCCTTGTGAAGGCCTATGAGAGGTCTTCCTGTCTCGCGCCTCGCTGGCGGGGACCCCACCAGGTATTGTTGGTCACCAGGACAGCACTGCGGGTGGCTGGAAAGAAGAACTGGATTCACGCGACGCACGTCAAGAAACTTCCTCACCTGACGCCACACGCTACAGAAGAAGCAGAACCCCTCGCTGATGCTACAGTTTTTGATCTTGGAGTAGCAAACAGCGCTGCGAGTGTGTCGGAGAAGGTCTCTGAGTCTGAGGAGCTTGGGGAACAATCCATCTCATCTCCACACTCTCTTGAAAAATCACTACCGGAAAACACTGTTTCGAGCTCCGCGACTTCCGTTGCCACCGACACATCACTTCCCTCAGGAAGTGACGATACTTTGCTTTTGGACCACACAAATTTGGGTACCATCAGGTACAACCTTCGACCACGGAAATAGAACTACGGCACGAGTGTCGTGCATCTGGAAAAGGAAGTGATCGGAAAATTGTTTTGTTTTGTTGAACAAAAAGGGATTCTGCTGGCTAGGGTTGGGAAGGACTAAGAAATCACACGACCGTAGTGTCGCCAGCAACGAACATTGGGGCCGTCGATCAAGGAACTACGAAGCCTGCCACCTTCACCGCTGCTCCCCGCACTGGACTTTTAGATAAGGGGGTGACCAAATCGAACAATGAACAATGTGCCTGGGCCCCGAAAACGTACTGTTGTGTTTTGATTTTGATTATTGTTATTTTTGCAACTGCTGCTGTAGGACTTTGGTATTTCGAAGAAGTCTATCCTTTGAAACCTTTATTACCGACCAAGATCGTACCAACTGTTTTGACTCCCTCTGTACACCTTCACACTCTGTCCCCTAGAGACTCCCAACATAGACAAAAGTATTATAATAACACTCTGATGATAGTAATGAATGCTACTCATGCCATTTTTAATAAGAGCAATTGTTGGATTTGTACTCACTTACCGCAACATGGGAACAAGGGACTGGGATGGTATATACATCCTTTAACTTTAACGACTTCTTGCTATGCCTCTCTTAGAACACTATTCTTTGGCCGATGGAATGATAGCATCTCAGGGAACTTTGATGGAACTAATTTAAATGATTTTGAGAAACGTGAATTGACTCCCCTGGGATGCTCGCTTTTCGCAAATAGAAGTAAACCTAACGTCGCTTCTATTAGGCCGTCTGACAAACTATCTCTTCCTTTTCAAACTCTGATTTCCTTTAAAATGGCTCCGATAGGCAATAAGGACGCTGTGCCTCCTTCTTATTCTGTAAATCATTGTCCTGACTCGGTTCCCTTCTGTGTACAGAGAGATGGCACTAGGCCAATGGGAGATTTTGAAACTTGTAAAAATATTGTAAATTTGACTGGGGAAAACAGGCCTCTGTATGTAGGAGGGCCCGTTTATTTTGTTTGTGGTAGTTTAGCATTTCCCTGGTTGCCCAAGGATTGGCAGGGGACCTGTTATTTAGGAATATTGTTACCCGGGGTATTTGTAGCTAGTACCTTGGAGGTTTCTAAGGCTCGCCCACGACGAGACAACAATGGAGATACCCCTGGGCAAGTATTGGGGGACATAGCTAAATCGGTTGTGCCCTTTTGGGGACAAATAGCAAACTCAGAGAACATTAGGGGATTGGCAAGGGTATTGGAGAGAACGATCAACCGGACCACGGACATACTCTACAATATGACCTTAGAGCAAAAGGCGATAAGATTGGTAGCACTTCAAAATCGGATGGCATTAGATGTCATCTTGGCAGAACGAGGTGGAGTATGCAAATTAGTGGGGTCCGCTTGTTGTGTTTTCGTACCAGACTCCTGACCAACAATTTTTTAAGCAATTCAGAACTTGCATACTCTCAGTTCTGAAGTCCATATCCCTGTAGGAGACTGGAACCTTAGTACTTGGTTTTGGGATTCTTTGCGATCTTGGGGTTGGAAGGTGCTTTCCGTTATTATGGTTATTTTAGGGATTCTGTTATTTCTTTGTTGTTTTTTTCAATGCCTCCCAAGTATGTGTGGAATGTTAGGGGGGTGTTGTGCTCAAGCAGTGAGTGCAATAGGGCATAAAATATATATCCCAGATACAGCATCTAAAGAATTCATGTTGCAAGAGGTTCTTATGAACGACCTTATGGCTATAGACATTACAGACAATGATGCGGAACCTATGGATGATAATACATGGAGTCATTTTCGAAAGTATTAGGGATGATGTTTAGCACTTGGCATAGGCCAAAAGGAGGGTCTGTGGAAATCAAAATAATATTGTACCTCCTATCGCATTGTTTGAATGTATGTTGGCCTACGCCAAGTTGTCTAAAAACATCGTGTACATAGATTCCGCGGCAAGGTCTTGACCTTCATGTATTGTGCAAATCGCCATCTTGGATTAAGCCGCCATTTTAGGTACTCTTGCAGTGTGGAAGTCACCCTGAACAACAAAATGGAGGCCGAATGACATTTCAAGTGGGATTCTGGTCGTTGTGACCTCCGCACACATGAATAAATAATATGCCTGTAGGCCACTTGTTAGGGTCGCGAACTGAGACCTTGTCTTCTCCCTGACCTATGTGTAAATGAACAACTGTATCAGCGAAACTGATCAAAATGCATACATTATGGGATTGACCTGGCTACAAACCCTAGGTTTGGTTCTGAGAATGGTTAACTTGCGAGGGGGTTGGCCAAGGCTGGATAAAAAGTATAAAAAACCCAAGTATCCCGATATTCGGTCTCTCACACTAACACAGCGAACTACCGTTGATGGTTCGTTCTGTTACTCTGAGGGCTGAATAGCTATCCGTATGTCAATTGACTTTTGGTAATTGTTGTAACTTTGAATAAAGCGCTTTGTATGTCCTTTGTAACCTGTGTTGGTGTGTTTCCTTTGGGCTTCCCGGCCTCATATCAATTTTTCTGTTTCCGCATACGGGCAGAAGTGAGGGCAATAAGAAAAGCAGATTTCAGTGTAAGATGTTTGATATCAATCTCGGAAATGGGCTCAAAAGGAGGCCCGTGAAGGAACCGTAATACAAGAGGGAGATCCCAAGAGGAAAGCCCTTTATCAGCACAAGGACGGGAAGAAGAAAAACCCTGGATCAACTTCCCCACCAACACCTCCCCATCCAAGTGACCGTCAGAGTCCCCCAAAAGGAATTTCATGGAATCCCACTGAGAGCGAAGCCTGGAAAAACTGCCAGGCCCCTGTCAAAACCCCTCCTGGAGGAACCGAAGGATAGCAGAGGCCAGAACGCAGGGGAGGGATCCCAGACCGCCCATACCAGTCTCGGAAATGGCCCCAATGTCTGCCTAACACCTTCAGAGTGGAGGGTCTAAGAGCATCCATTTGGACTCAACTACAGGATCTGAGAACCCCTGAGATATCAACCTAGACTGAGCAATAGCCACACCGCCCATTGCATCCGGTGGAATTCCAACCGCAGATCCCCTTGAAGGGGACACGGCCACCTCAGAACCAGCCAAGGTTCCTAGGACCGAAGCTCCAACAGAGAGGGGAGCCAACTCCGGCGGGACCAGAACGGAGCTAACAACAACACAGTCACCCTGGACACTCAGATGCGCCAAACCACCCGGGGCAGAAGGGGAATAGGCGGAAAGGCATAAAGGAAAACCCCAAGGCCACTGTACAGAGAGGGCGTCCATCCCCCAATCCCCTCAGCCTGAAACCGAGAGCAGAAGAGGGGAACTTCTGCTGAGGCCGGGGATGCAAACAGGTCTAGAACCAGGGACCCTAATCTGACACAGGTCACCGCAAAGACCTGGGCCAACAGGACCAGTTCCGCAGAGGAGTGAAAACCGGCGTCTGAGAAGATCCGCTTGAACACTGTCCACCCTTCTGATACGTGAGGCCACCAGAGACACCAGATGAGAGTCCTCCCAGGTGCCTATCAGCGCTGCCAGAGCATTCAAGGAGTGGCCAGAACCCCTTTTGCAGTTGACATATGCCAAGGCCGTCGTATTGGCCGATCGGACCAAAAACCGCCGACCGTCCAGCAACTCCTCGAAGTACACCAGAGCTTGGACAATGGCACAACTCTTGCCAATTGGATGATCGCCGGCTCTCCCCAGATCTCACAACCCTTGTGCTGAGAGGACCCCCAATGTAGACCCTTTCTGCTGGTGTTGGTAGTAGGAGAGGCCACAGGAGGAAGGACCATGCACACCTCAGCCTGTAGACCTGAAACCCCCCATCACCATAGCAGGGACACTTGCAGCGTTGGGGACACTGAAAACAAAACTACGAAAGCCGAGATGTCGGGAGCCAGTGGGAGAGAGTATAAGACACCAGGAGACGTAACCAAAGACGGGCTCAAGGAACTGGAAAACATGCAAGATGCCACGTGCCCCGTAACTTCAGCAACAGGCGAGCCGAGACATACTGCCTTCTGAGAACCCAGCCCAGAAAAGCCAGCAAGCGCCCCCCCTGCACAACATCCAGAGTACGCTCTCCCCAGACGTCCGGACAAGCAGTGCAGGGTCTTGAGACCCATAAGCAGGTGACACATCCTAGAAGGCATAGGGACCAGGAACACCCGCAAGTAGAAAACTTGACCCTGAACAGGGAGAGGAACGGGCAAGACCGTAACCCACAACAACCGTTCGGAGAGAACGGATCCCATGGCCAACTACTTGGACCGTGAGCTGGGTACCAAAGTCCTAACCATGCAAACCTGGACAGGAGGAGACAGGAACGGCAACTGATACCCCCTCCAGAAGGAGCCCATTACCCAGGAAGCCGAACCCCACCGGTCCCATACACCTGCGAGAAGATAGAGACGAGGAGCCAGGGAAAACCGCCAGTCACTGCACTTGCACCAGAGGGAAATCACAGGACGTTGAAACAGGGCTGCGCCACAATATAACAGCATGCTTGTCAGCCCACAAAAAGATCTGACCTATCAAAAGGAAGATACTGGACAGCCCAGAAGTCCAGCAGACTATGGCCCCCTCAGCCGACAGAGGAGCCACCAGGCTGGCGTCAAAAGGGCAGAGTACTGTCACAAAGCGGGGCAAAGCAATCCATCCCGGATAGCCGACATCAAAGGCAACCCCCTACCTGAGGTATGCCTATACTGGAAAACCCACTGAAGTGACATCCCCCTCCACCGGCACCAGGGGCTCTGAGAACCCCTCTAAGCACAGACATGTGCCACCATGTGCCCTATCACTTCCCACAAGTCTGAGAGGAGGCGTGAAAGCAACACATCAGCACCGGAGGACCTAGGGCCTAAAAGAAGAGACACGGGGAACCCCCTGCATGGCCGTTACTTCCATGATGCATTTTCCATAATCCCATGCCGGACAAGGGAAAAGCAAATCAACTCCTTTGACTTTCCCTCGCGCAGTTTAGAGGAAGAGGACAGGACAAGGAGTCTGCGTCCATAGCTAGCACAGACCCAAACACACCACTAACACGCCACATGACTGAGAGGTGGCTTGAGCCCTGTATCCAGTAGCTGGTAGCCCCATGCTCTAAATCGTTCCAATGCGTCGGTCTAGGAAGGATGAAGGACCGAGTCAGCACCGCTGAGACTCGAACCCGAAGTGTAGACTATGCCAGGCCGGTACCCTTCCGGCCGCTTGCAGACGTGTCCAAATCTGCGCCGTATTCACAGGCAGCACGCAAGGAATGCAGCCAACATCCGGTGCATCTTGGGCTGTGTGTCTCTGAGGAGCGGGTGGTATGTGACATGCCTGCGACAGAACAGAGCCCCCGCTCTTTCAAATACTCTGTCACAGTCACCCCACGACAAGAAGCAGAGAGGCCTCACAACAAAAGGGAAGGCTTAGCCCATACTGCCAAGTGCTTGCCATCATTTCCAATAAAGATGTGCACACAAAGCACGAGGAAAACGGCATGTTGAAGGAGTCAAGATGGCCATACCAGCAGGAGAGGGGGAAAATATCAAGCACAGTCCTCCCCTCTCCTTACCTTCCCCCAGATAATGCAGCTAACATCCGGTGCATCCTGGGCCGTGTGTCTCTGAGGAGCAGGTGGTATGTGACATGCCTGCGACAGAACAGAGCTCCCGCACTCCCAAAGACTCTCTGCCACTGTCACCCCACGACAAGAAGCAGAGAGGCCTCACAACAAAAGGGAAGGCTAGCCCATACTGCCAAGTCGAATCAAGATGGCCAAAACAGAAGGAGAGGGGAAAAACATCAAGCCCAGTCCTCCCCTCTCCTTACCTTCCCCCGGCCGTGCAGGACCCGGGACACAATGCTCACGCTGCGGTCCGGAGCCCAGCAAAGAACCGAGCGAGGCAATCCAGCTCAACTGTGACCCCAGGCCCCGCAGGGGGTCCAGGAGCAGCACCGCACCTGAGGGAGCCGAGGGCCCCGCCACACAGCCCCCCCCAGGGGGCCAGCAATCGGTGCTACCTGGTGCCCCCACCGGGAAGAAAAAGTCCAACCTGCCGGAGGCAGGAAAAATTAAAACTGAGTGACATGGATGTGGGGGAGGAGTTATAGGGATTTAAAGAAATAGAAGAAGGTCCTGTGTCGGAGGCAGGTGCCTCATGAGGTAAGTACTGGGACGAGGAAGAGTGGACGCGGAGGTAATGCAGATTCGAAGAACACACCAGCAGCATCATGAGGTGTGACACAGAATGAGGCTCCAAGGGTGACGTTGACCAGCTGGGGGGGGCAAGAATTAAGTTATCCAAGAACAGCGAAAGAAAGGAAAAAGTGACAATATAGAGAGAAGATGGAGGCAAGACGAAGGTGCTGATTGGCTGTGAACTATGAAAAGACTCTGGTCGAGGGATTTGTAGTTTTTCATAGTGTTGTTGCTGTTTTAACATGTTTTGGTTATGCTGCTTGAGAAGTAAAGAAAGGAGATGAAGCATAACCCTTCCCTGCCTGTCTTTAGTAGAAGTCTGACTTTCTGTAACATTAGTATTGAAAATCACTTTTAGCAAAGTGTGCTTTAATGATGTGCTTAAGTAACAATCAGCATTGACACAAAAAACTGAAAATTCAGACTCAAATGTCAAACGCACATATTATCGAATGTAAGCAACAGTATTAGTTTAACTAAAGGTAAGTGAATGTATTTCGTTCACACGCCATTAAACATACATTTGTATATCACTACAGGTTTAGGAAGTGAACTTCAGAACCAATTTTCTGTTTTTTACCTGCACCTCGAATTCAGTTAAAAGTAGGAAAATGAACGACCACGAAGGGACTCGAACCCTCAATCTTCTGATCCGAAGTCAGACGCCTTATCCATTAGGCCACGCGGTCATTCGTCTGAAATGGACAATTTCTCCTACACACGGTATGAGAGAAAACCCCCTGTATGTTTATAGGGATATTTTTAAATGTACACCCCTGTATGTTTATAGGGATATTTTTAAATGTACACACGATCTACAATGTGCGCATGGAGCGCTCACATGAAGCAGGCTCTGCAGCTATGTTCCGTTTTGTGTGTTCGGTGAAGATGGGCTAAAAATAAATTGAAATAAACAATAAACCGAAATTATTCAATATGAATTGACCACAATTATATCGTACTTCGCGTGCCCATGAGAATATTCCTAGTAGTAAGAATGTATGTCAAATATAAAATGTCAATCCCATAATTTATGGTAAAAAATGGTTCCACTGGGGATCGAACCCAGGACCTTCTGCGTGTAAAGCAGACGTGATAACCACTACACTATGGAACCAGTTACAAATTCATCTACCGAAATCAGTTTCTAACAATCAGCATTCCAGGGTATTCCTGTTTATTTTTTCCACATTATTTGCTGTACTTGTTTTAACTAAAAGGTTTCTTATGTAGATGAAAAACGTAGACAATTAGAAATAAAAGCAGCTGCGCACAATTGAAAACAGTCAAAACCAATTTAGCACAGACATCAAAACGAAAACCACTACATTTTAACGAGAGACATTGGTGTTGGTGTTATGTAATATTTGGTATTCCGTACATTTCCAGTCTCACTGCAGTCCTCAGGCTCAAAGGCAAACTAGCCAATCGGTGATCAAAAGGCGTAGCCCCGACGACAGGCGACGATGAGCGGAGTTTAGGAACGTATGGGATACGAAATATTAGAGAAAACCGGATAGATGAAACGGAGAGGAACATAAGAGGTTTACACCTCGATGGCTTTACTGTACTAGGCTAAAGTCCCGGTCACTGCCCTTGCATTTGTCCGTCGGTCCTTGTGCCTATGGACGACTCGCCTTCCTATTTGTGGTTGCAGTGGAAGTCGTACTGCTATGGCAGCGCCATATTTACACTTTGCTCTTCTTTTCTTTCATTGGTAGGCAAAACAGTCATATTCATGTTACGTTTTGTCAAGAATGAAAACCTGTAAGCTTGCACTGGAGAAACATTGCTTTTTTGCAATCACATTTTCAAGCCTTCATCAATATACATAGGTGACGCTTTACGTCCGTTAAAATCTGAAAACCTAGGTTTGTTCTCCAGAGCCTTCTTAGCGCAGTAGGCAGCGCGTCAGTCTCATAATCTGAAGGTCGTGAGTTCGAGCCTCACAGAGGGCAATTGTTTTTGGCTACGTTTTCTTATCACAAAGATTACATTTTATTTATAGGCAATTGCCAAACTTGCATTATATAATAATCGCAAATGAACTCTTCATATTGAGTCCTGTACCATTGTCCATGCTTTTAAGTCAATTAATGTCAAAGCTGCTTTGAATAACACAGAGGTTCAATTGCTTGCCAGAGCTGTTCCATTACTTGGATTTCAATTACATTGTGTGAGTCGCATTCGAGTATTAATTTTGTTTCACATTATAAACGTATACTGTATTCAACAACAAAGCAGCAAACCTGTTTAACATTGTAATCAATGAACCTAAAACTACCAGAAAGTTAAGAAAAAGCATAAACACTGAATTACTCTTCAAAATTAGTATTAATTTATTTGTTTTGATATGGTTAAAAATTAAAAACATTCACATACTGCCATCAAAAAAATGAAGGGAAATATACATTCCACACAAACAATACACTAAAATAACAATACTTAAACACTTGGAAACAATTTCTGTAAAAATTTGACAGCAGCTGTTATAAAAGATATTAATACAGAGTTTCAATACTAACGTTATAGAAAGTCAAGCGCTTTCAAGCATTTGACCTGTGTATAAGCGCTATATAAATAAACAATAAATATGGGGCGTGGCTTGAAGCACCGGTGTTCTGTAATATTTGGTATCCCATACCGATCCGGTATCCCCTGGTCTTCGGCTGTCTTCGGCTGATCGCTGATTGGCTGTATTACGCCTGAGCAGTGGCCACTCTTCCGAGCTGTCACAGACATAAGCAGCAGAGCACCGCACGAGCACGTTGCTGTAATAGATTTAAAACACTGTTCATTCTGAGAGAAAGCTTTGCATTAAAACGCAAGGCTGCCTCTGAGGAAGCTGCTAATGTAAAGCTTTCTCTCAGAATAATAAACAGTCATTAATCTATACCCACAACGGAACGAAGCATTGGAACTCGGCATTGCATAAACTTTAACTTGTCATTAAAATACGAGGCTTCGACTGAAGCCATTAACGACTCATTACAGTTCATGAAATGTCGAGCTGCGCTTTGTGATAATAACAAGACAGTTACATCTCACCGATATGATTTTGTCATGAAGATGTATATTACTGCAAGTACATGGTTTTTTGTATGATCTTTGTAAAAGTTGATGTATGTACCCCCTACGCACCCCTCTATGCAGTGTCAAGCAAAATAAAATAAAGGTTTAAAAAAAAAAACGAAAGGGATGGCATCCTGCCACTTACTTTTAGTCTCTTGACCTAAACATTTTGGTCAAGGCTAAGTTATTTTGTCTGCTTAGTGTGGCAAAAGCTATTTCATTAAGCTAACTGTCATACATATACAAAAAAGACGAGCTTTGGAGCCCTTCAAAGGTGCACTGTAGCTTTTTATTTAGCCATTGTCAGTGAATGCAGGGGGAATTTTTTTTCCGCATTTAAGTCTAACATGAAACTAATTCGTTTTCTGGTGTACATAAGGATCAAATTACAGTCATCTTATTAAACAAATGCAACAAAGAAAAGATAGCAAATGCTTAAGGGAAATTAACAAACAAGGCAAATGAATGCACAATCGTTGATGATTTGCCTAGATGTGCAATGGATGCAGCGAAACATGGTGTATTATTTAAACACAAGGCAAACACCTATGTGGGATGTGTGGAGTCCAGACCATGTGTCAGAGAAAAGACTTTCTTTCTTTCTGAGACTGGGTAGATTTGTTACTGGCTCCTAAAGGAAAGGGACCTAGTCGTTGGTCAACGACTAGAAACGGATCGAGTTGTGAAGCGGGAATGGGGGAATAAAGCCCTCAAAAGGATGTAGTCCTGTGACGTTTCGGCGGAAAGCCTTCTTCATTTGCCTTGACTTGGTCTCCCCTATATGGAAAACAAAGGAAAGAAAAGAAAAAAGAAAAAGAGGGAAATGGGCTCAGAAAATATTGTAGAGCTCGTCTAGGAGGTTAAAATCTTATGCTAGTTATACTGGCATGCAATAAAATCTAATTGAGACCATATGAGTGAACAATATGTCATTGTCCACTGGTTTGCTGGCACTTGGTTACTGACTTGGACAGTAATCAGAAAGTGGTGTTTTCTTCCAGTTGGTGGTACAAGGGGACTGGGAAAAATGAGTGGCGGACCTCTTCAAGCAGTAGGAGGGGATTTCTGCCGCTAGGTAACTGGTGTGCTGGATGCACTTGGGTATTGGGAAAAATATAAAAAAACACAGAAAGCATATATGTATGAGTAAATAAATGGTAGTCACTAATGTGTAGTGGAATGCTTGACTAAAACAGTTGACATACAAGTACCTGTTGGCACAGTCTTGCAGCCGTTTGGAGATTCTTGGCTGTGTTCAGTTGTGCGAAGACCTTATGAATGATGCTTGTAAAAGGCAATCAGGCGGTGGTCCACATATTGGTGGGGCTCCCAGGATTATGGGGTCTGAATTTTGCTGCGCCTTAATGTGGCTGCAGGACCCTGGAAATGAGAAACCAGGGTACAGTTTATCAAGAAGACGCTCTAAAGAGATTCAGAAAAATCTGATGCTATGAGACTTCTGAAAGCAAGGGCCGAAGGAGCCCGCCCGTGTTGGGTTGGATCGTGCCGTCGTGAGAAGACAGGAGCTTAGGACACAGGTAGCTTCCGTGGCGGGGGCGGTAAACCCCCGGCTCCTTCGTTGCAAGCCCTGCAGGGCGCTCTTACCTATGTGTCCGAAAAGTGAGTCGATCGCTTTCTTGGGCTGTGGAGGTCGGCTGCGAGAGCCGGCGTCGGAACAGAGACAGTCAGAGCTGTGTCGCAAGTACGCTCAGCGCAGGCGCAGGTAAGAAGTGTCTGTACCCCTGCGCATGCGTAAACCATGCCGGTCCAAGGGTTGGCATGGTAACCGAACAGTTTATGCGAAGCGTAATATGGCGTTAAAGGAGTGGGGTGGAATCAGAGCTTCTATCGTGTGGGCTGTGAATGGGAATATTGAATAGGGAAGATGTTGGTTGCGATTACGGAGGGCACAGATGTACATCCCCCATGTACTGGTAGATTCTTATGGATTGAATAGTAAGGCAGTTTGTTGCCGCGATGACTGTAGGCTGCGTGCTGTTTACAAAATAGACAGTTACACAAGCATTTCAAAACTCAAAGTAAATATGCTCAGCATCAATTGGTGTGCGTATGATGATACAGTATATAGATATATATATACATATATATATATGTACAAGTGATACCAAATAGGAGTGAACCATGGCATATGCAGGAAAGACAAGGTTGGCACAGGATGAAACCCATTAGCAAATAAACTCTTATTGTGCATAACATTAATTGCTTTGCATGAAATGATTGCGTGTACATTTTCACGAATGGTACATAAGGAAGCACATTGCTAGTCAGTGCTCCACTTTATAGAAAATGTAAAGCACCTAACAATACGAGGACATGATGTGTACTTGTGCGGTCAGGCGTTGATAGCACACCTGGCATATTGCTCGAGTACAGCCACATAGTGGACTGTCCTATTTGTGTGAAGGAAAAGAAGTGGTGGGTCCCCCCACGAGTTTAGTGAAAGGGGTAGGGACTAACCGGTCATCTGAAGGTATTTGGCATGGCCTTGTTGAGACCCTTAGTAGTAGCCTTAAGTTTAAAAATCCACCATGATTCCTTATTGTTCAACGCATTGGATGCATTGGTGGTGTTGACTACTGTATCTGCAATCCACCAGTATATATCATCCGCACTATGTTGATACTCCATGAAGTGCGAGACTAGTGGTGCTGTGTGGACTCGACATCGAATCCTAGAGCGATGTTCGCCAATTCTTTTGTTGACTTGCCTCTGGGTCTGGCCAACATGTCTGAGTCCGCAAGGACATTCAATGATGTAGACCACATTTGTAGTTTTACAATTTGAGAAATGTTTGATCTTCCATTCCTTTCCTTCAATTTGGAATGATGTTGTTTACCTAGTAAACCTGCACACATTACATAACACTTTATAGCAATGCCTTGGAAGCAAAGCACATTACAGAAGAAACTACCCTTTCATTATTAACTTTAACTATACATCATTATAGAAATATGTTGAGGAATAAGAGGATGGATTTAGTTTTATTGTCCCCATCCTGCATGCAAAGTCACAATAGCATCATGCAGATTAATGTGAGCCTAACAAACCCCCCTGGGTAAAGCCATACTCATTATTTTATAAAGCCTGCAGCAATATGCAACCGTCTCACACCTGATCACTCCCTCCCATGCACATTTCTAAATGGACAAATGTTCCTGCTAATAGTCCACCCTCCCTTCCATCAGTGCCTAATGGTTCACATTGAAATGCTCTTGACACAGAGCAACTTGCGAGCCCCACTGCTGCTGCCTGGAACTCCTTGGGACATTATCCTGGCAGAGGCTTCGGAAAGGGTAAGGTGTCCTGCTGCCAGGACAATTACTGTGCTGAGCAGGAATTACTCAGCACACATTGTCCTGCCAGGAGGACACCTTTCCCGTTTGGGCACCTTCATTAAGGTGCCGAACAGGAGAGGTGGCCCACTGATGAAAGTCCCGGTCAGGCTCTCAAAAGAGCCTGTGGGGTGGCAGTGTGCCCTGTCCAGCCCCCGCCCGGTATGCCACTGTGTCCAGGTGTTCTCCAGCCGATCAAGATATGAAGCTTTACAGTCCCTGGTGCCACATCTATGAGTTTATGAACCACCCTTGTGCATTTCACCCATCCTACGGATTGAAGGGCTTTAACACACCACATAAGACTTCCTCCATTAGGTTCTACACTTTTTTGTCAAAATGTTATATTCAAGAAAGAGCGTGAACAGTAATTTCAACAAAGTGATACATCCTCATCATATACCGCCACAGATTCCTTACATAAATCAAGAAATGCAACCTTTCAAATACAATTTTCCATCAAAGAGGCACTAATAAAAACAACCACAAACAGCAACACATAAGGAAAGTCGGTGGTACAAGGTGTGTTTGTGACAGACAGCAACAGGAACATCGACAAGACGGAGCACACTGATACAACAAGCATTAGCAATGCGAACAGTTTGGGCTTTTTTGTAGGCATGGCAAAGGCACTTGTCAGGCACAGTCGTATTGGTATTAACTGCCCATTGGTAGTTGCAGGTGCAAAATGTGGCAGTATCTGGGCATCTAAGCAGTGCCCGGCAAGTTCCTAATATTATACACAAGCCAAAACTGTTGGCTTTGCCAATGCCTGTGCTTAACAGCACTTCAATGAAATCAACACAGAGTGCTTATAAATTAAGTGGCTGACTGCAGACCTGGCTTCAGCATGTTTATTACACCAGTAGCGTGTTTACAGCAGCAATTAAGTCTGCAAGTTGTGTGACCCTCCTCATATGCCGACACCTGAAGGGTTTTTGTCAAAGAGGCTGATACCTTAAAAGTAGGTACTGGGACAAGGAAGAGGAACATGGAGGTAATATGCCTGAGAGATATGTGTAGAAATGAACATTTCTACACATATAGTTGACTTACGACTGTGCCGGCCAGGTAACAGCGGTGCCGGTAAGCCTACCGGCACTGTTGTTACCGGACTGGCACAGTATGACTCTGCGGGCAGGTGCCGTCCCACCCGCAGAGTTTCACGGAAGCACCAAAACTGTTATTAACGGTGACGTTGCTTCCTTGGTCCCCATTCCCATTGAGTCCTATTGGACTCAATGGGAATGGGGACGAACAGAATTACTGGCGTCTGACTTCCCGGCCACCGGGGTTGGTGTTACTGGGAAATCAGGTGCTGGTAATTTTTGTCGGGTCTGGCGGCCACCCACTGGTTTTACCGGCAGGGTTACCGCCAGACCCGTAAGGAGGCCCATAGTCTTGTTATTGTTAACACGATACAGTATTATTCTTCATAAAGTACCTATGCTGCTATCACACCCGGCTGGTGTGCATAGTGTAGTTCATTCCACAAGCAGGAGAGCCCGATGGGAGCAACCGCTCTGCCTGCCGCTCTGTGCTTTTCTGTGCAGTGCCCTGCGAGACCCTCACACGCCTCCTCGACCACGAACGGCGCGCCCTTGTGGCGTCATGCAGAGCGTTGCGGACAACACAGTATGCTGTGCCGAAACATCAACACAGTAGGAATACATTGTTGTGCTTCTCACCCCTTACAGCATCTGCAGGTAAGAAGCCCTCAATTCCGAACACAAGTGGGATACTGCTTTGGTGCATGGATGCAGCAGGCACGCATTATGTTGCCTCCCTTTTACAATGGCCTGGGCTCAAACCCTTAGTCAGAAGATAAGAGAGATGTTGTGCTGCTGAAAAGTGTCACATCTTCTCTCCTGCATATCCTTTGGTCTCACGTCCTTAGTTCAGAAGATGTGCATGAGTGGAGTACTGTACCGATGTATTCCTCTTTTGTGCAGATCAATACAGAAGCCCTGCCGGATTATTTGTCAGTGAGTAGGATTGATACAGCCTTCCCTTTCAAACCCCACTGCCACAAGCTTGTTAAAGCATGTTCGCTGCTTCTAGTGCAGTTCTTGGTGTAATCCCCTGGTTTAGCAAAGTCTTACATACCAGATGATACTCTTAGAAAGTGGAACTGTTCCTATTTCATCAACCTTGCGGCAGTGGAAGCTGCCAATGTTGTCAACGCTGTCAGGCCTCATTAGAATATGTTTCACCATGAAAATATAGTAAATAAATAAAATACAAATTGTACCTACTCCTGCTCACATGGAGATCACGGTAGCAAGTGTATTAATCCTCTCCACAGCAATATTACCAGTCTAGCTATTTTATAGGCTGTGTATATCATACATTTGTTAAGAAGGAGATGCATACAGCAGGTGCAGGCAGTATGTAAAAACAGATTAATTGGCATGCTTATTAATGCCGTTCAAGGGTGCCCCAGTGATTGGTGGTGTTCCACAGGTGGGGATTATATTTATAACATGTGTTTATCCTTCAATGATGATTTTCTAGATGCCATATTGGGTGCTGGAATGGTAAGTGGGGAGCAGGTGCAAGCCTAAGCTCCGCCCACCTGGTGCCTTCCTGCCTGCTGCTCTTTTTCACCACTTAGCAAGCCCCGCCCACCTGGTGCCTTCCTGCTTGCCGCTCTGTTTCCCTACTTAAGGAGCCCTCCAGCCTCTTTTCCTTTGCAGATGGGGAGCAGGTGCAAGTGGATCTAGGTTACCTGGCCTAAGCACCACCCACCTTCTTAGCCCTGCCTCTTCTTTCCTGCTCTTAACTATTAGATTGAGGGCGTCTCTCACCTGGGCGTCCTAAGGGAAGGGCAGACGAAGAAAAGGGCAATTCCTGTTTGGGCCTGCTCAGACCAGGAGGACCCAGGGCCGGACCCCCTGCTCAGACAGCAGGTACGCATGCACCAACATGTGTTACCCCCTCTGTCCCCACAGGCCATCCCCACCCTCTCTGGTCCCCCTGTGATGTTCCCTTGTGCCCCAACCCTTCTCGCACACAGGTGTTGCCTGGTTTGCTTGATTCTTCTACCCTGCTCCCCTACCCCCTTCCAGGCTACTTCTACAGGAGTCTGTCCTGATAAATTCTGGTTTCACCATCACCGTCTTGTAGCCAATGCTGGATTTGACTTTTATGGACTTCATTCATTCATGGTGCGTCACTCTTTCTCAACTCTCATGCTGGATTTCCTTTGCATCTTGTACTCATGGTGGCCCTGAATCATGCTGTTCCCATCTTCATCTTGTATTCTGGCTTGCAACATTATGCGTTACTACTGACTTCTGCAATTCTATTCGCTCTCCACTCTTGCTTCTCCACTCTATTTGGCTGCTTACTCTCTGTTCTCTCCTCTTTTCCCTTCTCCCTTTTCCTATCTCCTCCCCTTACTTTCTTCTATGCACTTACTCTATCAGAATTGTCCCTGGACCTAATATGATAGCAACCTTGTCTGTTTCCTCCACACTTCCATTACTGTTTTTTCCTCCCCACTCCACCTCCAGCACTATCTGAAATGTCGTCAGGCCTAGTATGATAGTCGCTTGTTTTGTTCCTCCCCTCCCTTTCTGCACCCCTCTCCCTCACCTTTTGTTTTTCTCCGGCTCTACCAGAAATGTCGTCAGGCCTAGTACGGTAGTCGCCTGTCTATTTCCATTTCCTTCCCATTCTCCCCCTGCCTTCCTTATCTATGTCTTAGCTCTTGCACTATCTGAAATGTCGTCAGGCCGAGTACGATAGTTAATTTCACATCCTTGCTGTTCATGGCCTGTAAGAATGTCATTGTATTTTCCCTTGTTCCCTCCCTTGCCTTGAAGCGCTTTGAAACACATTGTGTATAGGCGCTATATAAATAAACTATCATTATCATCATCATAAGTGTTTGTCTTTATCTCTCTCTACCTGTCTTACTCACACAATCTTTGACAAAACACCCTCCATAAACTAAATGCACTCTTGCCACTGCAATAATACACCTTGACCATTAACCTCATATAATTTCAAGGTCTTTGATAGACCCTGAAAGTATAAAAGGCGCAGTCTAGAGGTGTTCCTCAGATCTACGTGGTGGGGACTCAACCCACAGAACAACCTTACTGGCTCAACAGATGGCTATAGTCGGCCATGGTCCATAATCGCTGTCCATGATCGGCAAGACTTGACCATGATTGGCGATGCTTGGCAATGGTTAGCTATGATTGGGGATGGTGGGCCATGGTTGGCAATGATTGACTTGGGGATAGGCAACTGTGGTTGGTTTGGACGCTGGCGAATGTCAGCAATGGCCAATTGTGTTTGGCAATGGTCGCCTGCTGTCTGATCCTAAAAAACTTTTGGTAATATGAATAATGCAAAATGCAAAACCTTTTAACTGCAGATAACCAAGACTAAAGACAGTTCAGCCAAACAAAAGCCAGAATCTGTATCTGTCTCTGCCAACCCTTATGTCATGCTTTCGCCTACTTGGCGCTTATCTGATCAGGTTTCATTTTGGAAACGCTTTCAAATTGCGTCCCGATCCAAGATGGCTCCCAGACGCTCTTGCCACGCGTGACATCATCGCGTTCAAGTGCTCGGCAACATCTGATACCCGGAAATAAATAGAGGTTTTCAGAAGGCTTCTCGCATTGCAATTGTTTTGTATTGCGGAACGCTAGTTTGCCTTGCAACCTCGTGTTTTCTACTTGTTCCTGGTTCCTGTAAAGACAAATTCCCAGAATAACAATTGTACCTGGAACGTCTTCTCAGCACCTTGTTTTTTTTTCCCCCTCAAGGTTCTTTCCCCCCTGGGACCTGGCTCCCGGGGTAGCTGTAGTGCTTACCTGTTATCCTGTAATCGGGTTGCATGGTGGCTACCTGAAAGGACAGGCCTTACCTCTTCCCAGCAAAGGAGTCCAGAAGCAAAGAGGTAAGGACTGAACCTGACACCTTATCTCCTAGTCATCATTTAGGGCAGTAATTTTGGCTCACATGCAGAGGGGAACTAAACCACCACCTGATGGAGCCAAAACTTATAAATTCAAATGTAATCAGTACTCAAATAATTCTACTAAAATAAAAAGTCAAATAAAAAATGAATCAAATAAGAGATAAAAGTAAGTTTGAGTCCCTGTAATATAGCCAGGGGTGTTAATGTCTCTGTTACAGAGATATACGTGTATTTTACGGGTCCGAATTTCCCATTCCCAGTTAGATTGCACAAAGGGTTAATATGCCTGCTCTGATTTGTCTGTTACATGCACTGCACATACCTACCATTCCAAACAATGGAAGAGCTGTAGCCCCTGCAGCCCACCCCTGAAAAACAGAAAAATATATGACATTTGCTCCTCATAAAAACAAATGTCCCTTCTTCTGGGTGCTCCAGCACGGGAGCAGGACTTTTTTCATTTCAATAGGGCACTGCTGCTACACCAGAATGGGACAGCCTTTGAAAAATGGCCCATGCTGGTGTGGCAGCGGCGCACTATTTAAGTGATAAGCTCTCCGCTCGTACACATCAGCTTGGAGCTTTTCATTTAAATAGGACGTTGCTGCTACACCAGTACAGCGTAGCTTCTGAAAGGCTTCCCTGAGCTAGTGTGGCAGCGGTGCCCTATCACCCACCAGATACAGAGGGACACCCTGCGGCAGACCGGGCTTACAGCCGCCCGTCTGCCTCATGGGGTAGAGCTTGCTGAGGTGGGTCGTAGAAAGGTTCTGGACCGAACTGGGACTTGCCTGTACTTCAGATTCCTATTCTAGAATCAGAAGACGCTGCTCTAGTTTTTTTGTGAGTGGGTGGGGGCTGTGCATGGGGGATGTAGCCGCTTCCCTTGTGTGCTGAGGAGGGACCCATTGAAACAATCAGTGAAGGATCCTAGCATTCTCAGTGTCCCAAAAACGAGTCTGTTTGGGTTGTAGCTGAAGACTGTGATGGGAGGCAGGCCTAGTTCTCAGTTGTCAAACCCTCAGAGGAAGCCACTCCCCAGGGTTATGATCAAGCTCAGTGGGACAACTTGTCAACTAACTGCCAACTCACCCTAGTTTTGGCAGAGCCCCCATTGTTTTTGATTGCCCAGATACAATTCCTTTTCACACTTTCCCTTCAACATAAAAAAACATACAGTAGTCACTCAGTGGCCGATTAAAGCTTGCACCCTATGCCTGTTTAACCGCTGTGAGAAACCTGAAGGTGTCACCCTGGCTAAATCCCAGAGATCTGTCGTCCAGGTGGCCAGGACATGGCCATCGCTATTGGATCCTGTGGGTGGACTAGTGAGGGAGGATCACCTGGATGGGGTGTTCTCGGGGAGTGGGAGTGGGACACTGACGGGTGAGACGTGGTATCCCCCTTCCTTCAACACCTTTTCCCCATCCTCTTCCGTAGGACATTCAAAAACACTGCCCCCCCTTTTCCGACACGAACACTTTCGCACAACATGAAAGACAATGGACTAACACCAGAGCCGTTTACCTGACTTGTCCCAATACCAGGGTCAGGCAAAAGTCAGGCAATTTATCAGAATCACACACACCTGATGGCCCTTTCCCTTCCCCAGAGGGATAAAAAGGGGAGCAAGAGAGCATAGAGAGCACAGTACGAGCGAGGCAGACCGCACAATGAGACAGCTATCAAGACCAGGCAGTTCAAGAGGAGGAGAAAGGCGACAAACATCGAGAGGCAGACAAGGAGCGACACAACCTTGCCCTTCTTGACAAAACCCAGCAAAACCTCTGCAAAAGGGATCGTAAGACCGAGGACAATAGACCAAGTGTCCTGCAGCAGATGGCAAAGGTACACCGAGCGTATTGACGCTGATAAACTGGATCGAGGGAGACACCTGCTACCATGGTACCGGCCTTGACTCCAGTTGTGAAGAAAACCAAGCGGTTCATCACAGCCAGTGAGTCGAAGGAAAAACTGATAAGAACCGGGCTGTGAGGAATGAAAGTAAAAGAAGTTCAAAGAAAAATTGTAAAGGGGAGACCAGCTGGAGAAGGGGACCAGCACCACGTGGGTGCTGCTTCGAGAAACTCTGGTCGACTCTGATTGATCCCTGAGTGAAACTACAGATACCAGAAGGCCGTAGGAGAGCCGTCGAGATAGCTCAAAGTGGTCATACAGGAGGTCAAGCAAAATCCCTGTACAGTCGAAAGCCTTTGACCTAAGAACTATAAGAAAGCAAGGGAAGTAAGGAACAAGTTACTTACCTGTAACTGTTGTTCTCCAGCATGGGTCTTGGATGGATTCGCTGGGAATCCTCGGTAAAGAAAAAATCAGTTTCAGTTTTGTTTCTGAGCTGTCTTTCTACTAGTAACCAATGACTGGTCTCTGGGTCATACTGCCCCCAACCAATGACTGCCCTCTACCCAAGCCCCTCCTCTGGCAGCCATCTTCAGATTTGGTAGCACGTAAAGTGGCAGTATGACCAAGAGAAGAGTCGCAGAGGGGTTGGAGGGAGGGTTCACATGTGAATCCATGCCAGAACCATGCTGGAGAACACCAGTTACAGGTAAGTAACTTGTTACTTCTCCAGCATGTGGTCTGGCATGGATTCACATGCTCATGAATACAAGAATACATAGAAGTACACACATGCAGAACCACGGGAGGTGGCAAGGCTCAACATTAAGCATTTCAACAACTCAACATTAAGCATCTCTTACTTCCTCACCAGGCTCACCTTCAGGCGAACAGGTTGCACAGCACTGCCTGGCCGACTCTGGACTCCTCCCTGGAATCCCGGTCGACGCAGTAGAATATTGTGAAGGTGTGTGTCAACCTCCACGTAGCAGCCCTGCAGATGTCCAGCAGGGGCACACCAGACAGGAACGCCATGGTAGCAACAATCGCTCTGGTTGAATGGGCTCTCGGACAGCCGGGTAACGGTCGGTTTGCCAACCGGTGACAGAGCATGATGCAGTGCATGATGCAGCCGGAGAGCCATCTGGAAATGGAAGCCTTCGAGAGAGCCTTCCCTTGGTTCACAGGTCCTAAGTTCACAAACAGCTGCGATGTCTTCCAAAGACTCTTTGTGCGGTCCACGTAGAACTTCAGCGCTCTAGCCACATCCAGCGAGTGCAAAGTCCTCTCAGCCGGCGACGAAGGCAACGGGAAGAAAACAGGTAACACCAAAGGCTCGTTGAGATGGAAGTCCGACGGCACATTGGGCATGAAGGAGGGGTGCATCCTCAGCACTACCCTCATCTCGTGGAATGTCAGGTATGGAGGTTTACAGGAGAGGGCCTGGATCTCTCCCACTCGTCGTGAAGAGGTGATGGTCACAAGAAACACTGTCTTCCACATCAGGAACTTCAACGGTGCCAAATGCAGAGGCTCGAATGGCGGCCCCATGAGCCTGGTCAGCACCACGTTGAGCTCCCACGCCGGGGCCGGGGCCTTCACCGGCAAGAACGACCGGAACAGTCCTTTCATGAACTCCTTCACCAGGCGATGAGACCACAGAGATGACCGCCCGAAGTTCTGGTGTAGCGGGAGCTAGCCGCTACATAGCCGATGGATCTTGATGGAGGCATGTGCCACCCCCGCCTTGGCCAGCGATAGTAAGTTCGGCAGCACTTGAGGGGCCGTAATCCGCAGAGGGTTAATCTTCTGTGCACGGCACCAGACAGAGAACCTCTTCTATTTGTGTCCATAGCACTTGAGAGTCGAGGACGCCCTGGCCTTTGCAAGCAAGCACCTCTTTGCAGTCCGCCGGGTTATTGTACCCTCCGAACTCTAGTGCTGCAGGAGCCAGGCCTGCAGGTTCAGCGATCCTGGGTCGTGATGGAGGATGGCGCCTCCTTCCCTGGCGAGAAGATCCGCGTCTGCCGGAAGTTTGACCAGGGGGACGCTGACATGTCCAGAAAATCCGGGAACCAGATATACCTCGGCCACGCCGGTGCGACGAGGATCATCCTGCACCGGGACAGTCTGAGTTGACTGAGTCGCAGCAGCAACGGCAACGGAGGGAACGCATACAGGAACAGGCCGTCCCAGGGGAATGAGAAGGCATCGCCCATGCTCCCCGGCTGGGGAAACCTGCTGGCGAACCTCTGGCACTTGGCATTCGTCACCATCGCGAATAGGTCGATCTGGGGATTGCCCCATCGTCGGAATAGGAGATCCATTTGATCCTGCCGAAGCTCCCACTCGTGGCACGAGCGCAGCTCCCTGCTGAGTGAGTCGGCAATGGTTTTCTTTATTCCTGCCAGATGGAAAGGTACCAGGAACATCCCTTGGGCAATGGACCAGTGCTACAGATCCTGCTTCCTGATGTAGAACATTGTGGCGGTGTTGTCGGTGAAGACCCTTACCACCTTGCCCTTGAGGGACGGAAGGAACGACCTGAGGGCCCAGAACATGGCTCGGAGCTCCAGGACGTTGATTTGTAGTGACCTCTCCTCTGGGAGCCAAAGGCCTCTTGCGTGGAGATCTCCAGTGTGCGCTCCCCATCCTTCCAGGGAGGCGCCCGTCGTCACTGTTTCCTGATGTGCTGGGTCTGGAAGTCCATGCCCGCCGCTAGATGCGTGCAGGTGCCCCACCACCGGATCGCTTGGCGGAAAGTCTCGCTGAGTGAGATCCTGTCTTTGAAGCTGCCTGCCACTTGCATCCAAAAGGCGTCGAGGAACTCCTGCAGTGGTCGCATCAGCAACCTGCATAGGTGCATGCAGTAAATGCACGATGACATCATGCCGAGTAGGGACTTGATGGACCTCACCCTAGCCACGTCCATGGTCAACAGCCATTGTACCTTGCCGAAGATGGCCTTCGTCCTTTCCTCCGACCGCTAAGCCAATCGTGCCACTGTGTCGAGTCTGGCTCCTAGGAACAGGGCGTCTTGCAACAGTACCAAGTGGGGTTTTGCGAAGTTGATGTCTTCGCTGTGTGATCGACGGTGAGTTTCCTTGACTTTGCTTCGCATGAGCCAATCGTCCAGGTAGGGGTAAATGTGGATCCCCTGCAGGCGCAGCCGCGACACCACCACCGGTGCCAGGCACTTGGTGAAGACCCTGGGTGCTGACTTCAATCCGAAGGGAAGGGCCTTGCACTGATAGTGTCGTCCTTAGACCATGAATCGTAGGAACTTTCGATGTCCTTTGAGAATGGGGATGTGGAAGTAGGCATCCTCCAAGTCCAGCGACGATAGGAAGTCGCCTTCCTCCAGCTGTCCCAACACGTGCTGGAGGGTGACCATCCGGAATTTCTGGGACTTGATGCATTTGTTTAGACGACGAAGGTCCAGGAGGGGTCGCCAATCGCTGGTCTTCTTTCGGACGAGGAAGTACCGCAAGTACACTCTGGAGCCCCTGGAGCCTCTTCGGGACAAGTTCTATCACACCCGTTTTCAGCATTGCTTGTACCTCCGAAGTAGCTGTGGGACGTGGTTTTCCTTCCTGGCCACAGGTGGTAGACGGGGACACTTTATTTGGAATTCCAGAGTGTGCCCGCGGCCCAGCGCGTCCAGCACCCAACGGTCGGTGGAGATGGACTCCCACACGCTGACGAATTTCACCAGCCGGCCTCCCACCGGGGTGCTTCAGTGGGGGCCCGATGCCGTGGCCGGTTCAATCCTGCTTCGCCAAGGCCTTGGCGTCTTGGCCTCCCTGGCGATGACGACGTCCTCCGGCCTTGCCACGGCCTCTGTAGGCCTCCTGTGACGATGAATGGGCCGCTTGGCGGTACGATGAGGAACCGCCACCAATTCCTTTGGAGGCACCTTGAGACTTGCCTCTGGAGGTCCGAAAGGGTGGCCGTCGTTGTTGGAGAGAACCCAAGGCCCGGGCCGTCTCGGTGTCCGCCTTGATGGCCTGCAGTGAAATCGGTGGCCTTAAGCCAACCACGTAGACGAAGGCAAACACTGTTGACCATCTGGCGAAAGCCGGTGTCGGTGATGTCCGTGGCCACAGGGATGCCGTTGTCCGAAGCTACCTCACCTTTCTGCAGGATTTCAAGGGCTTCTGCCCTCTTGTCATCTGGGTGGAAGTCCAGGAGGGAAGCGATCTTGAACCACAGCTCTCTGTTGTAGCGCACCACGATCGCGAGGGCGTTGGCCGCTTTGATGGTCATCGCCGCCGACGAGATGACTCGTCACCCCATGGCGTCCAGCTTCTTCCCCTCGCCGTCCGGTGGGGAAGTGGAAGCTGATCCTGTCGCTCCTGCCGATTTCTTCTTGGCCGCTGCGCAGACCACCGAATATGGGGACGGCTGAGCTCTGAGGCACATTGGGCGGAATCTGGGACCCGGTACTTCTTCTCATAACGGTCCCTCTTCGCAGGAGCCGTGGGCGGGTTCTTGAGTAGCGACAGTCCTTCGTCCCAGATGTAGTCTAGTAACGGTACTGAGAGGAAGGTCTTCCTCCTGGCCTCCCGTCGCTGGAAGAGGAAGCCCTCCTTCTTCTGTTCTTCGGTACAAAGTTGGAAGAGCTCCGAAGGCCTGGCGATCATGGCGTGGAAAGAGCCAATTTCGTCGGGAGGGGAGGCCCAGGCAGGAGGTGATGGGAGATCCGTCCCGTCGTCACCACCGTCGTCGTCTGTCCCCGTCGTCACTGTCTCCGTTCCAGTCTCATCCCTCGGTGGAGGGGAAGGACGTGAAGGCTGGAAAGGAGGGGGAGGATGGATTCACCTCTGCCTGTTCAGTGGGCTTCCCGACGGTCCAGGTGCTGCTTGATCATCCGCTGGGGTTAAGGGCAATCTTGTCCTTATCTCCGTACACAGGGCCTGGATAGCCATCAAGATTGCTCCTGAGTTGTCCTGTGGCATAGGCACCATTTGCGACGGGAGCGACGGCTAGGGAGTAGGGTCCTCCGTCTCCTCCACAGTCCGCGGCTCCTCGTCGGCTCCACCGTCGCTTTCTACGTCTGCCTCGTCGGGATCCCTCCCATAGGACTGGACTTCCTCGAACCTCTTGTCCAGGATCTTTGCGATGCCAGCCAGCTCATCTTCAGAGGTGGTATCTGTGTCCGTATGGCTACCGTGCCCCCCCCCTCTTTCTCCACCCGGGGTTTCACGGGGGTCTTATTGATAGGCTGAATAGAGGATTCCCTCCGGGGTGGCAGGGAAACTCTAGGCCTGGAATGTCGTTTCTTCTGGGTTAGCCTCCACAGGCTTCGCCAGGGTCGCCACGACTCCTTCGATCGAGGCCTTAGCCGGGTGAATCAGTGCCTTCGTGACTTTGGGCGCACCTGAGGCCTTCACCTTGTGGGGAGGATCGCTGCCTCGCTCCCCCTCGGCTGTCGCCGTCTGGTTCGACCGGGGCTTTCCCCTCCAGCCAGTTGGCAAGTCGGGTACGACGATCCGTCATTGTCCGTTCCGACATGTTCTTACAAAACGCACAGTCCTTCTCCACGTGCGATTTGTGGTTGTGAAGGCAGTAGACGCACCGGGAGTGCTCATCTTCCTTGAAGACATTCTGTAGTCCGCATCCAGGGCAGCTTCTGAACAGCTTGGGTCCTGGAGTCGTGTTTCCCTTGTCCTGGGCAATGACCACGCGGCGTAGGCCTCAAAGGTCTTCCGGAATCCTCCGAGAAGTGAAAACTCGTTGAGAATTCGCCCTTGAGGGGCGTAGAAAGTTCCGAAACGGGTCCCCGTTGATCGGAAGTAAACTCTTTGAAAAATCGCAAAATTCAGTAAAAGCTCGAGAGCTATAGCACGAGGACTCTTGAACGTGCGGTAAAAATCTGAAGATGGCTGCCAGAGGAGGGGCTTAGGTAGAGGGCAGTCATTGGTTGGGGGCAGTATGACCCAGAGACCAGTGATTGGTTACTAGTAGAAAGACAGTTCAGAAACGAAACCGAAACTGATTTTTTCTTTACCGAGGATTACCAGCCTGACGACGGGGAATATTCATGAGCATGTGAATCCATGCCAGACCCCATGCTGGGGAAATCCTGCAAACATTGAAAGTAAATGTGAATGTGAAGTTGGACAGAGTGAACCCGGAAGAGTGATGCTGACTAAGAGGGGGCAATGTCTAAAGTCCCAAAAAACAGTGCTTTGACAAACGTGAACCTGGTAGAGAGATGTCCACTATGAACTGTTAGAAAAGACATTAAGATTTGGGAACCAAGAGAAAGCCATAGTGAACCCGGTGGAGGGAGGCTGAAAGCAAAGAGGGGTCTGCGCCCGGAAGAGCGGGACCCAGGGGTGAAGCCATCACCCGAAAAATAAGCCATAGTGAACCCAGTGGAGGGAGACGGAAAGCAACGAGGGGTCTGCACCCGGAAGAGGGGGACCCAGGAGTGAAGCCATCCCCTGAGGAATACGTAGAACAGAACTTTGCGTTTGTTGGTCATTTTTGTAAACCTATGAGGCCCTCGGAAACAGGAGACTCAACCACTGAAGGCCTTGATATTGATAGGAACTGTTTTAGGATCCAAGCCCAGAAGAGGGGATTCCCGGGGTGGAAGTCATCACCCAAGACCCACTGAAAGGGGACTGTATATATGATTTGTGGAATGCGATTGGTACCTGAAAAGGAACTTTGTGTTTGTTATTTTACTCACCCTAGAAGGCAAGAGACTTTTTGAAGATAAAAGAGACTTGGCCATCGAGGCTCCTGATAAGCTAAAACAGAACTGTCGTCTCATGCTGGGAGAGATCGAGACTGTGCTGTGCTCCAAGACCCCACCTTAACCCGTGCTCAAAACGTGGGCAAGGAAGACCCAGGCTACCATATCCTGACATATTATTTGTGAACACTTCTTTCTTTTTTTGTAAACTATCCCACACCCTTTTTCGATTAGTTGGAAGGCTTGGCAATAGGTTTCTTAGTATAGGCCCTTTTTCATTTGACACAATGCCACTAGGACTGCCTTATTTTCGTTTGATGGTCGACGCTTGCTCCTATCTTAGATTTAGGTTTAGATTAGGCGTTTTTCCAACCTGCATACAGTTTAATAAACACCCTTGAACTGTGATCACTTGTGTCTGTCTTTACTGTTGCCACCAGGAGTTCCTTACACCGCCCTCCCCCTTTTTCTATCTGCCCCCTCATCCACAGAACTTCCTGACAAGAGTTCATATCTGCCAACTAGATATATGCCACCACACGTAGTGATATGGGTCTATAGGAGGTACAATTAGTGGGGTCTTTCCTGGGCTTCAGGATTAGCGTAATCATGGCTTCACCATAGAAGGAGGGAGGGAGCCTTACTGGAAAGCTTCTTGCCAGACTTTCAACAAGTGCATGGACACGTTAGGACTAAATTCGTTAAAAAAATACAGCCGTTAAACCATCCGACACCAGGACTTTTGAGGTGGGTAGCGCTGAAATGGCATTCATTATATCCTTTTCCATGATTGGTGCATTTAAGAGTATAGGGTGCTCTGATTTAACTTACGCATTGGCATATCGCATAGGTTTGCTTTGAGTTCCATAGGGAATTGTGTATGCTTCCTAGCATACAGTGTCTTGCTAGAAGTATGAAACATATACACTATCACTCAGTTCTGACCTAAGTGTCCCTTCATCGTTCAATATGGTCGCTATGTTGGTAGGCCCCCATTCAGAATGCAAAACAAAAGGGGTGATGGCTGGAAGGTTTAGAATTAATCTTAACTACTGGTATTGCTCTAGGCAACCCTCCAGGCCATTGTTGTTTGCCTGCCAAGCCATTACAAAAGGGGAAAGACCATATGCAAATCAGGCTTGGTCCTACCCCAAAAGGGGCAGTCTACCCTGAACTACTAGGTCACATCCCTTCTGCACGAGACCACAAGCATCCACAAACATGTTTTGGTCTTGTTAGGCCTCATCAGTGAGAAGTAGCTTGGGTCTCTCGGCCCAGCAGTCACGGGACCCATGTCTGGGCATACCCGTCCCACTCGGGGCGACTACAGCAAAACAAAAGAGGTGATGGCTCTTTCAGAACACAACAGTAAGGCTAGTAAGCGGCAGGTCTTCCGTCCTCTCCATATTTCGGGTCTGTGTCTGGGCAGAAACTAATTTCACCTCCTGATCTGCCAGTGAGCGGAATTGGTCCAGTTGAACTTTTATGGATGGAAGCAGGATTTTATTGCTGGACCTGATCCATTTCAATCTCAAGTTGTCTGATCTCTACCTCGAGTTCAGTCAAACTCCTCCTTATGGCCTTATGGACTCCATTCTCTATGCCTATGCAGCATGAAGATAAACCTTGACTGTGTCCCAGATAGTAAATATTCAGGGGGACCAAGCCGATATTAGTTTAAAAAAAGGTGTTAATGACCACGTTGATGTCACTTTTAAATGCTACATCCGACAGTGCATGCAATTTAAAATGCCAGAGACGTTGCTCAATCGCATTCTCCTCAGGAAGAAATGCCCACAATAAGTGGGGGTGTTCTGATAGAGTCCTGAGGAGCAGAATGCACTCTCAAGACCTATGTAACAGTCCCGTTCCAATTAAGATACATTCAATCCGTGACTGCATTTCATGGACTGAAGAGTAATATGAATATTCTCTATCACTTGGATGGAGTGTCCTCCACAGGTCTAAAAGCTCAAAATCATACATGCCCTTGTGAATTTCCTGTGCAGAGAATGAAAGAGCTCTAGCAACTCTGCTGGATCTACCTAGGGAGGTGCTTAAAATAGTGTTGAAATCTCCAGCCTTTATAAACTGGGTATGAAGGTGATTAGCACATTTACTGCTGTTTTTGCTGCCTATGCTCACGTGAGGTGGAGGAGGATGAGCATTTAACCCTAACACAAGTGCGGAGCGTGGCACGGAGGTGAAGTCAAGTCAAGGCACAAGTGATTATTGGTGGGGGACTGCCAGCCTTTCCAGTCTGTTTTTGCTGCCTATGCTCATGTGAGGTGGAGGAGGAGGAGCATTTAACCCTAACACGAGTGCGGAGTGCTGCACAGAGGTGAAGTGGAGGCACAAGTGGTTATTGGTGGTTCGTGGTGGAGCGGCATGGAGGGGGTTACTCCAGTCACTAAGGTCTGCAAGTAAGTCATTGGCCGACCTCCGTTGGTAACCCAGGTTTCCTCACCCCTCTGCACTTTGGTACTTCTGCATGATAGTGGAGTGCGGAAAACCTGTAACCCGAAAGTGGGAAAGTGAAAGCTAGACTGTTGAAAAACTGTATGTGAATATATTTGTACTGCCCTCCACTTTTGCCTGCTACTCTACGTCCAGACAACTGAGTGGCTATTTACTTATTCCGGCAATTGGATAAGGAGGAGTGTGCCAAGCTAGAATCCCTCCCGTGCTACTGGTTGACTATTGATTTGCCGCTGAAATCTATCGCTCTCCAATGCCTCTGACTGTTTCAAGTTTTGTGTTGATGAGAGTGGGGTTAGGGGGAAGACAGACAGACTAAGGCTGCTCCTTGAGCCATCGGGCGTTCCCTGTCCCCCCTCTCTGGGTCTCTGGAGGTTTTTCCTGAGGACTGGATGCCGGTGGCCATCTGTGACCGTGGGTGTTGTGGCTGCCAATCCAGGGTGGCGGGTGGCTGTATTTGTCCCGCAGATGGTTGTGGTCCTCTGTGGCCAACAACCCATTACCATTTGTTTCTTATGCTCTGGCGCATGCCAGAAGGTCCCACTGCATAGTCACCATTTAGACATTGATGTTTTAGCGGTCTGTTTACTCTTTTTAACCAATTTTATAATGGCTCAATTTTACTGTTCTTAGGTGCATTTCCACCATAAGTAAGGGATGATCAGAGACCGGGGGCGCTGACAGAAAGGGCAAAAAAACGAAACGGCCCAGGAGCTTGCCAAGGTTAAGCCCCATCTTTTGCAACACTCCCTTGATTCGTATTTGGAAGACATGGCCAGCAAAATAGTGAATCGCGTTACTGTTACTGGAAAAGCAACATGGGATGCCATTTCAGGTTCAGGAGGGAATCCCAAAGGTTGCACCACTGAACAAAATAGGGGCCTTTGGGGGCACAGTGGTTCAGGCAATGGCTCTACAGGAGCAGTTGCTTGGGGTGTGTATGCCTCAGGATCCTCTGCACCCTGGTATGGAGGTAGATAAGAAAGTAGAAGTGGAAGGGGAGGGTGTGAGACTAGGGATGGGGCACCGGATGGTGAGTGTTAGAGATTACAGTTTGTCATATTAGAAGTTATTATATTTAAATGTCTATGTATTGATGGGCTTGTGTGTGCAATACATCTCATCCATAACTTGGTTACTGTTGTCATAATATGTTTACTGACATCACCTCCTGGAATGTGGAGTCTCAGTATCTGGGGGACTCCACATTCCACTAGGTCAGTTGCGAAGATTTCAACTGGCTGGGGGTCGTTGCTGTTACTAACTCAATAAAGAGTTAATTATAACTTTTGCACAGTGTGGACCCATCATTACGTGTCTTAACAGTGAGGGTGTGTAGTAATGGATCAATTGGTGAATAGCCATATGGGTGGGAGCCCGGAGAGGGAACTGAGACAGGATCTAAATTCCTCCTACAGGGGGGAGGAGGATAAGCTTTGGCTGGAATCACTTCTAGATGTAAAGCTCAAGCCCCTTTAGACCATCCTAGAGTCATTGCAGATGTTTAAGTCTGGGGTAATGAACACACTGGCTAACCTGGATGACTCAGAGTTCTAACAAAAAGAGTGGCAGAAATAAGTACGGTTGGGGTTGGGGCAAAGCCGGTAAGATACTATCGGGGGTGGGGGGGTTGAGGGGTCACCGTCCTGGCCCGGTCACTGAGGTTGGCGGGCTGGTGATGCCGGCAAAGGATAAGGCAGTAACCACACAGTTAAGCTCAGTAACTGTTAATTCAAATTTTACGGGTACTGGGAGGTCCGACTTAAGCTTTAGGACTTTCATAGGGGACACTGGGGCTAACATGCATATGGAAGGGCTGTAGAAGAGCATCTTGAATTTACTGCCTGCAGCAGCCCCTCTTATGGGGATTATCATGGATGTACCGGGGCTCCCTAAGTGTGGATTTGAATTAACTATTTCCCTAATTAATAAAACGACCTATTGGATCAACACCAACCTGAATGGACCGAACATTGACGCAAGCCTTATATTAATGGCAAGAAGGGTAGGAAGGGTAGGCCAAAAACCCAAATGTATGAAGGGGCACTGCATAGTGGTTTCCTTCTCGGATGCAACAATGGTTTGTTATTTGGTGAACTCTAATTTATCCAGAGGCCTAAAACCAAACAGCTACAGTCTCCATAGTAGGCCTGTCTCTCAGGATTTGTTTCACGGTTGTACAGGGAGGGTGGCTGATTCAGGGAACCGCTTGAGCAAATTTGTTAGGAGGAGGGAAGCACAGAATTACCCCACGCACAGGGGCCTTTGTATCCACCTCTTGGCCACAGATTACCCTTGGGTTGGAGGTCCAACCCTAATTTAGAAAGATTGATCCCACAGAAGGGAGAGGCGCATACTATTGGGGTTGAGCTAGCTAATCGGTATGAGGCCCTAACCTCCTGTGAAGATCTGGACTGACGTACGGCTGACCGGCCCAGCCCAGTCGACTGGGAGCTTTGTGAGGGGGGGGCGGGTCCTGAGATTGGGGGGTACACATGTTATCTAAAGCAGCCCCTTTCGTAGCTAGCTTGTTATCCTGGAATATAGCCAGGCCAGGGGAAAATTCAAAGGGGAAGTCACTGTGGAGATTTAAAAAACCCACAACTAGAAGACCCAAGAGTGGAACAGGGTACCCCACTGGCTCCATCGTGGCCCAGAGGCCTTCCGCTGACCCTCGGAGGCGCATGTAGCCCGGTGCCTGGAGGAGAAGTAAACCAAAGAGCGAGACCCGACTACAGGAGAAAGAGAGTTCTCCCTGAACAGAGGCAAAGGTGCCCCCCATGCTTCGTTGGTGAGAGAGGCCTTCTCGGGGGACCCCTCGGTGCCGTGGGGCAGAGAGAGGGCTTGAAACCATCTTGTTGCGGAGTGGGGAGGCAGACGACGGGCGGTGGCTGGGGGGCCTCAAAGCACACGGCGGCCTCGCAGCACACGGCCCAATGCCACCTCGCCTCGGAAGGATCCAGAAGAAGAGGTGAGGAGGTTGCGGGGGAATGAGGAGGCCCAGAGGAAGCCAAATCACGAGCCAGGCTCCCCCCCCACACCTGGCATATATAAACGCTCTGAGACACTCTGGAGGGAACGGGGGCCCGAGAACTCTCCCAGACCCTTTTTTTTCAGTGTGCATGGGCCCCAACGTTGGAGGGGAGGGCAGCTCGTGGACTCCGGGGGCATGGAGGGGGATAAAATAGCGGCCCTCTGAGGCTTCCACATCGAACCCCGGGGTGCCAATAAGCGGGACCCCGACCCGTTCCAGCGCAGAGCCCGGGAACCCCTCTGGAGACTGAAGCAGGCGCAGAAAATAAGCAGGCAGCAGGTGCCCCGCCATCCCAGTCCTCGGTGGAGCTCCGAGCCACGCAATCCAGCCCACCCACACCACCGAGAGACAGAGAACACGGAGGGAGCCTAAGGCCAGAAGCAGAAAGCTCAACACGGGAGGCCCCACCAGAAACTGGGCCCCAGTCCTCATTTGAGGAATCTCTAAAGAACTCTGGGCTTGCAGTGTGGCCCCTCCAGGGCAAAACCATATCTGGCTCAAGACATACAAAACAAAGGAGTCTGGAACGAGGTCCCAGGGGTACAGACAGGGAAGCCTGGAAGTCTGCACCAAACTATTGGAACCCAGGGGACCGGAAACCTGGAGCAACCATTGATAGGCACCACTGAGCAACAAGCACTTACCCACGCAATCCAATCCCTCCAGCGTTTCTGTAGGCCTCAACCAACACTAGGACCTGTGCCTGGCGACACGCACGACAATATGGCCACAGGAAGTGCCCCCCCCCCCCGCACCACTTACCAGGGATGATCTTAAAGACATTCTGCAGGAAATCAAGGCCATAAGGACAGATACACTAGCCTCGATAGTGGCTCTTAAAGGGAGAGTTGACACTCTTGAAGAGAAAATGGAAGGTATGGAGAATAACCACCTCCAGACTGATCTGCTGGACATGAAATATGAAGCGAGGCTGACAAACCTGGAAATGAGAGAAGAGGACATGCTTTTGAAGATGGACGACCTTGAAAACAGGGAACTCCGATATAACCTGCGTATTCTAGGGGTGACCCAACAAAAGGGGGAAGACAGCGGCGGACGTTGGGAGGATAGTCCTAGGCTTAATAAAGCAACTCTGCACCCTGGAGTTGGGCAAGGAAGTCCAGCTGGAAAGAGCTCATAGGGGTGGTGGAGGCAGAGGGAAAGGCCCAAGATCCATCGTGGTGTGTTTCCTCCGCTTCAGAGAAAAGATGGAGGTCCTAGAAAAGGCAAAGAGACTGGGGTGCTTCTCCTTTGAGGGGGACACAATCAGGATTTATCAAGATCTCTCTGCCCTCACACTTACCTGCAGAAGGGAATGCCGTCCCCTCACACAATGGCTCACTAACAGGATATACGATATAGATGGTCCTACCCATTTGCCCTCGAATTTGAATGGGATGGAGTGGATTATCAAGTCACGGGGGAAGGAGGCTTTAAGAAGGGACCCTGATGCCCCAGGAGCATAGACGAGAACTACAGGGCCCCTGGGCCAAAAAGAAGAAGATGAAGGGAAAGTGAAAATATTTTAAAAAACAACACCCCGACGCATGATCTAGAGGAGGATTAAAAGATTGGGGCTGCATCAGAGGTGCAGGAGTTGGGAAAAGTTAAAGGACCCCAGCCGGGGGTGGCGAGGAGATAAGGACAGCGAGGGACGGACGGACCTCTTCCCCGAGTGGCTTGCCAACTGGCAAGCGTCGCAGACAAGGATGGGAGGGGGGTCAAGGGGAGGGAAAGGGTTGGGAATGTATGGGGTCAGGCACAACATAGATCGGACTCAAGAAGTGAGCTGAGCGGCTTCCGTATGGCCGGAAGAGGTGTGAATCCAAAAATGTCATTCGATGACAGACAATGAGAAAAGGGGCCGGGTTGAAACTTTAAGGCTTGGATCGCTTAATGTAAAGGGCCTTAACTCACCAACAAAGCGCTCACTCCTGGGGAGGGAAACGAAGAATGCAGGTCTGGGTGTACTCCTAGTACAAGAAACTAGAACAGAGAAAGGGGAAGAAAGGCGCATTCCAGGTTCACATGTGGGCCAGATATTCTGGGCATCAGGCCCCACCAAAAAGGGAGGTGTTGGGATCCTACTCCGCAGAAACCTTAGGCTAGAGTCGTCAGTTTGGGGCAGAGCAGATGGAAGAGCGGTGGTGGTCTTTGGAAACCTGGAAAACTCCAGAATTACCATAGCAGCCATTTATGGCCCAAATATGGGTCAGATGCAATTCATCAAGGAGGTACTGAGGGAGGTATTGGATAGGGCTGAGGGGCTCATCCTCTTGGGAGGCGATTTTAACACGTGGGTGGACCGGGGATTGTATCATAGTGGGAAGCCGATCCCCACAGGTAGCAGGGGGGGGCAGCCATACAGAGGGTTCTTGGACTTAATGGGGAACCACAGGTTGGTAGATCACCCAATTATGAAAGGCTATAGATTTTACTCCGCAGTCCATGGCTCCAGAACCAGGATTGATTATATATTTCTGGAACACAAGCATATGAGCAGAACTGATGCTTGTAACCATCAACGGGTTAGCTGGTCAGATCATGACCTGGTTTGGGGAGACATTATTATATCGGGTTTAAAACCGAGGGAATCATTGTGGAGGTGCAACAACCTCCTATTGAGGGATGCGGTTTTTAGAGAGCAGATGATTTTTTCAGCCATTAGAGAGTACTTTGAGTTAAACAACACTGGTGAGGTTCACTTGGAGACGGTATGGGAGGTGGCTAAAGCTACATTGCGGGGTAGATTGATTAGTGAAGGGGTGGCCAAGAAGAGAACTAGAACGCTCTTGGCCCACAAACTAAGATCTGAGATACGCCTATTGGAGAGAGTCGAGGGGAAGGAAGAGGAAGAGAAGGAGAGAGACCTGGGGATCACCAAAACCAAGAGACAGGAACTTAGAGAAATGGAGATGGGTAAAATTGTAGCAGGCCTCCAACACCTGAGACAGAAATATTACAAAAAAGGGGATAAGGCGGGTGCCAGGCTGGTGGCGAAGCTCCGTGCCCAGCGGCCAGATAGATGGGTGGCAAAGATCAAGAATGGGAAAGAGGGGGAAAGATTGGACCCAGAGGCGATAGCGGGAGAATTTGCCAGTTTCTATGAGATATTGGACGAGAAGGAAGGAGTTATAGGTGGGGAAACATTAGAATCCTATTTGCAGGGAGTGACCCTCCCTACCTTTAGACCTGGAGAAGTCTTCACCCTAGTGGCCCCAATAAAAGATGAGGAAGTCCTCCGGGCAATATCAGGTTTGAAGCTGGGGAAGGCCCCGGGAGAGAACGGGTTCACGGCAGGCTTCTATAAGGCATTTGCAGGCCAACTGGCGGATTCCTGGCGGATCTGTTCACAAATATTATGTCCACAGGGAGGGCCCCTCCGTCGTTTGGGAAAGCATTAATCACGGTCATCCCCAAAGAAGGAAAAGACCCTGCAGACTGCCAATCTTATAGACCAATCTCCCTCCTGAACGTGGATGCAAAGTTGTTCACCAGAATAATTGCAACAAGACTCCTTCCGGGGCTCATCCATTCTGATAAGGTGGGCTTCATACAGGGGAGGCAGGGAGCAGACACCCTCAAGAAGACTCTCCATTTTATGAGGAAGGCAGCACCCAGGGGGCGCAACCCAGTCTTGGTGGCCATAGATGCCGAAAAGGCCTTTGACTGAGTCAACTGGGAGTTTCTACATGGGGTACTAGAGAAATTTGATTTCGGTGAAGGTGCCCGACGAGCGATCAAGGCTCTGTACGCAGAACCGTTAGCCAGAGTTACGGTAAATGGGTGGCTATCATGTAGATTTAATCTTCAGCGAGGGACCCGACAGGGCTGCCCCCTCTCACCCCTATTTTTTGCAATGACCATGGAGATTTTGGTGGAATATCTGAGGGGGTCCCCTGATGAGATGGGTATAGATGTGGGAGACAGAACCTTTAAACTCGGTTTCTATGCAGATGATATAATGCTCCACGTGAGGCAGCCAGCCCAATCTGTCCCAGCCGCCTTGCGGGTGATAGAGGAGTTTGGGCATTTTTCAGGATTGAAGGTGAATGTGGGCACATTTGGTCCCCACCAGTGAGGGACGCGATCCCTGGCCACAAACATTATCAGTCCTGGTTTGAAGCGGGCTTTGCAGGGTGGGTCAGTTGGTGAAAGAAAATACATTCATAAGCATCCAGGAACTGGAGGAAGCATTGGGCATTGTCAGGCTGTCCCCACTCCTCTATCTAAGATTGAAGGGGGTATTCATGGCAGGGAAATGGAAGCAGCATTTACAGAGGCCACTCACCCCAGTAGAAAAGGTCTTGCACACGCATGTAAATATGAAAGGGCTCATCTCCCTCCTGTATACGGCGCTTTTGTCCCGCCGTGAAGGAGCAATCAGGGGTCTAAGAACGAGATGGGAGAGGGACTTGGGCTGTGAAATTGGGGACGGTTTATGGGTGCGACTCTGTAGTAGGTCATTTAAGACCTCAATTCCGTGTCAATATAAGATGCACACCATAAAACTGCTTCACAGGTGGAAATATGACCGGGTAGTAGTCTCCAAGATGTTTCCAGCGGTGATTCCCCGTTGCTGGCATGGATGCAGGGAAAAAGCCAATTATTGGCATATGTGGCGGACATGTCACAAAGTGCGCACATATTGGACAGAAGTGTTGAGCTGGATCAAAGAGGCGGACGGAGGATCCCACCCACTAGACCCAATCTTAGTATTATTTGGACTTGAAAGAAGGGATGAGCGGTTGGACAATCTTCCACACCTGTCACATTGTTTACTTTTAGCGGCCAGAGCCTGTCGAGCTAGAACTTGGAAAAGGACCTGCCTCCCCATGAAGAAAGAATGGGTGGCAGTGGCCAGGGATATTTATCTTATGGAAAAGATCACAGAAGCTATACAGGGATCCAGCGTTCTGATAGAGACAGAATGGCTCAGGTTCTTTAGTGCTTTTAGTAACATGGAAAGTACTGGTTGAAATTCCCAGAGAACAGTGACTCGGCCCCACCAAATAGTTAACTTGGAAAACACAGACTTTAATTCAGAGGAATCGGCCCATTTCCGACGATCTAGTGCCCGGTCGGGACTGCCGACAATGGATTGAACAGTATAAGTGAAAGCAGCGATCAGAGACTGTGCCTTGAAAGGGGGTTGGGGGAAGGAGGGAGAGGAGGGTGTATACACCAGGGAATTATCTAATTTTTTTTTGTATAAGGTTTATAGGGACACAAGTCCCTTTCATGTTTGCTCCGAAGGGTCTCTGTTTCATAAAACCAATAAAAATAAATAAAATAAAAAAAAACACAATGTCATTCTCCTGCAAGAGACCTGAGCCTTGGAGACCACACTGTTAGATGGCTACACATCGTAGGGGATCTCAGCAAAAAAAATGCTAGAGTAAGATGTTATGGGGGTCTGGCGATTTTGATTGAAGCCTCCCTAACCTGTAGGTTTAGGGTAGTGGGGACTAACATGGACTACCTACAGGTGCTCCGTATTTTACCCTCTCGAGGGGACACGTTAATCATTTTGATCCTCTATAACAACCCCCATAAGGCTGGGGCAGACAGGTTAGCCAAAGTCAAGGCGTTTATTGACGAGTTATTTCTAAACAGGAGGAATCGTAATGAGCAATGCATATGGGCAGGAGCTTTTAACCTCAAAATGGGTGTAGATCTGCCAAAGGATCTGTCAGATCCGCTGGAGGACTGGTCCCTGAACATCCCCTTGCCCACAATGAAATATGGATGAGTGTGTGCAAAGGGTCTCCAAATGTGTTTATGGCTCATCGAATAGGGGCTGCGCATGGTAAACGGATGCAAAGCACCCGATATACCGGGTAACCTTACCTTCAAGAATCACCAAGGTTGGAGGGGGGTGTGGCCAGCAAGCGGGCAATGAGGACGTGATTCCTCACCGCTCCCAGTCCGCCAGCTAGATCCTGCCTTTATCCTGACAGTTTGTGTTGTTAAACTCACAAAAATAGCTTCCAAAAGCGGAACCCTTCTGCAACGGGTCGCTGCACTATGGACCTGAACCGACGTGTGGTTCTGGAGATACGCGCTGGGGAATCCAGAAGCGGCTGACTGCGTATGCCAGACAAGATGGCCGCCGGGACTGCAAGCTAAGAGGAAGGTGCGCATTACGTTAAAGGCTCCACTGAACCAAGCGCCCCGCGACAGCAACTACCATCACATCGCTGAGGCCGAAATCAGGAAGACTAAACAGTGATCCCGACCCCAAACAACACTGCGAGTAGGCGGCGAGCACGCCCATGAAAGCAGGCGGGCACTGGCATCCCCTGCTCCGATACGAGGTGGAGCAACCCTGCTTGAGGACGACAGAGAGGACCAGCCGACGTTACGATCCTGATCACTGCAGCAACAATGTGAGCCGCGCTATGGGTCCTCCCCCTGATGGGATCTCCAAGTGCCAGCGAGGCTCGGCTCCTACCTGCTGCCCCGGCGGTTGATGGGGCGGTCCCATCTGAGGCTGCGAGAAGCTGCTGTGGGCCCTTGGGAATTACACGACCCGAGCTAGCAGGCAAACCGAGGAAGGCTGCCTGAAGGCGCTCCAGTTGCAGGAGAGCAATGCCAAAAGCAAAGCTAGCAGCGCCTGTGACAAGGAGTGAACGGGGGCAACCAAATCAAACACGTCTCCTACCCAGAGACGGTGCGAAAAAGCTAAACTGCCTACCAACAACGATACGCAGCAGAATTATCCCTGGACCCCAACCGCTCACAGTGGGACCCTGAAAGTGGAAAGCGACTCGTGGATTCCAACACACGTTCCACAAAGCAACCGAGAATGGAAGGTAAGCTGCCTACGCTGAGGGCATGGCTGTTATAAGGTGAATGAGAACTGCGCACTGAATCTACAACGCTCCGAGCTCCCAATAAAGTAGTGATGTGGCTGAGCGCTGAGTGTCCAAGGTGAACCCAATAAGACTAATATCCTGTGAATACATCACCTAGCCGCCATAACACGCAGCAATAAACGTGGTTTACACACTTAAAATCGCTTGTGAGCCCAGACCGTTATCAAAAGCGACCACCTGCTGGGAGGCGAGCTTGTACACAACCGGTGCGCCGACCTGAGTGGCAGCACGCACTTCAGAAGCTGAAGGGATTTGAGAGAGCAAAACAACATTCTGATATCACGGGCCCCGATGAAAGACTACTACTGGGGACAACTGAAACAAGCACGTCTCCCAGGAAAGGAGGCAACTGGAGTACTGGCCTGCTTGTCCGTGGCGTGAAGCGGCAACAGGGCCCCTAATCCTGCACTGTACGAGTCTAAGACACACGTTTGAACTGAGACTAATAGAAACACCTCCTTCCCGAAAGATAGGGTGCCGACCAAGCCAATCCTCAGGCCAACAAAACAAAGGAGGGAGAGGGCATAGGTGATTACGCAGCGGACTTCGGGGAAGAAAACCACGAAGTGGACAGTGCATATAAACCGTAAGAGAAACCAAAAGGAGGGAAGAGGTGTTAGAGATTACAATGGCACCTCCCTAGCGAGATAGAAGCCAAGGCTTGTGGCTCTGCCGTCTTTGGAGTACCGCAGTCGGGTGGTCTCAGACAGCACCATTTGGTAATAAACGCTGGACAGTGCACCTGCAAAGGCGGAACAAGTGTCTCTGGTGAACCACTTGACCAGTATCCACAAGATCCTGAACCAACAGCAACAACTGGATGGTGCCTTGCCGAATCGCTGCGACCGAAGCGAGCACCCCACTGACCTAAACAGCTGCACAAACATCGGCTGAGAGGGAAGGGAGCAACTGCAAATCAACACTGGGTTGACCACCATGGGGAAAGACAGGGCAAAAACGCGACAACGCAGAGCAAAATGGAGCAGTACACAATCACTACCCAAGTGCCCCCGCAGGAGCAGGGCACCATGGCGATGCATTGGGACCGAAGGATGACAATATATCCCTTAAAGACATCATGAATGCTATCACCAACTCAAGGACCTCCATGGAAAAAAAGATGGAGGGCATAAGTACTGAGGTGTCGCTATTGCGCCATGAGCTGCAAAAACTCACAGCTCGTACCGGGGAAGCAGAGGGCCGCATGTCGGAAACAGAGGACAGCCCGAGGACTGTAAATCACCAAATGACTGGAGCATTGGCACGCCTCAAGGCACTGGAAGAATGAGTGGAAGAGAGTGAGGGCAGAGCAAGACGGAACAACATCTGGATCCTTGGATTGCCTGAAAACTCCGAAGGCCCGAGCATGGAGCTATTCCTAGAGCAATGGCTTGCGGATCTATTCACTCCCAAGACCCTATCAAAATTCTTCTCAGTTGAACGTGCTCACCAACGGGCAGAAAAATACCCAGAGCTCCCCCGCGTACGGTAATAGCAAATCTCCTGAACTATAGGGATCGGGACGCCATACTGCAGATGGCCAGAACTAAGGGCTCCATAACATTTAATCGCTCCAGAATCGCCTTTTTCCCAGACTTCACCAGGGAGGTTCAGAAAGCGAGGCAGTCCTTCGACCCACTCAAGAAACGCCTTCAAGCTCTTCACATAAAATACAGACTTCTGTTCCCAGCACAACTGAAAATGTACCACAACCGTACGACATTGCATATCACGGATCCCAGAGAAGCGTGGAGCTGGGTGGAAAGAAACCTAGAGGGTGACTGGAGGCCGAATCGGAGGCAAGACATCGACAGGAGTCGCCCACAACCAGAGAGAGCACCACCTGAGCTCCCACAACAGGAGATGGAAGCACTGCCAAATTAAGGCAATGACTTCTGGAAGCAATCTCATCCTTTTTTTGAAGGGGATACCAAATATTACAGCTAATATAGTGTTGTAATATTTGGTATCCCCTTGATTTTGAGGGGTAACATTTAACAAAGCACTGCTTGAACTATCCCTTGCATTGGGGAGGGGAGTACATCATAAGCCTACACTGTGACAGCTTCTGGAAGCCATCTCATCCTTTTTATGAAGGGGATACCAAATATTACAGCTAATATAGTGCTGTAATATTTGGTATCCCCTTGATTTTGAGGGGTAACATTTAACAACGCACTGTTTGAACTATCCCTTGCATTGGCGAGGGGAGTACATCATAAGCCTTCACTGTGTCAGCTTCTGGGAGCCATCCCATCCTTTTTTTGAAGGGGATACCAAATATTACAGCTAATATAGGGTTGTAATATTTGGTATCCCCTTGATGTTGAGGGGTAACATTTAACAAAGCGGCGCTTGAACTATCCCTTGCATTGCAGGGGGGAGTACATTGTTTGTCTATCTATGCCTCCTTCTGGAAGCTATCCCACCTGTTTTTTGAAGGGGATACCAAATATTACAGCTAATATAGGGTTGTAATATTTGGTATCCCCTTGATTTTGAGGGGTAACATTTAACAACGCACTGCTTGAAATATACCTTGCATTGGGGAGAGAAGTACACCATAAGCCTACACTATGACAGCTTCTGGAAGCTATCCCACCCTTTTTCTGAAGGGGATACCAAATATTACAGCTAATATAGGGTTGTAATATTTGGTATCCCCTTGATTTTGAGGGGTAACATTTAACAACGCACTGCTTGAACTATCCCTTGCATTGGGGAGGGAAGTACACCATAAGCCTACACTATGACAGCTTCTGGAAGCTATCCCATCCTTTTTCTGAAGGGGATACCAAATATTACAGCTAATATAGGGTTGTAATATTTGGTATCCCCTTGATTTTGAGGGGTAACATTTAACAACACACTGCTTGAACTATCCCTTGCATTGGGGAGGGAAGTACATCATAAGCCTACACTATGACAGCTTCTGGAAGCTATCCCATCCTTTTTCTGAAGGGGATACCAAATATTACAGCTAATATAGGGTTGTAATATTTGGTATCCCCTTGATTTTGAGAGGTAACATTTATCAACGCACTGCTTGAAATATCCCTTGCATTGGGGAGGGAAGTACACCATAAGCCTACACTATGACAGCTTCTGGAAGCTATCCCATCCTTTTTCTGAAGGGGATAACAAATATTACAGCTAATATAGGGTTGTAATATTTGGTATCCCCTTGATTTTGAGGGGTAACATTTAACAACGCACTGCTTGAACTATCCCTTGCATTGGGGAGGGGAGTACATCATAAGCCTTCACTGTGTCAGCTTTTGGAAGCCATCCCATCCTTTTTTTGAAGGGGATACCAAATATTACAGCTGATATAGGGTTGTAATATTTGGTATCCCCTTAATGTTGAGGGGTAACATTTAACAAAGCGCTGCTTGAACTATCCCTTGCATTGCAGGGGGGAGTACATTGTTTGTCTACACTATGCCTCCTTCTGGAAGCTATCCCACCTGTTTTTTGAAGGGATACCAAATATTACAGCTAATATAGGGTTGTAATATTTGGTATCCCCTTGATTTTGAGGGGTAACATTTAACAACGCACTGCTTGAACTATCCCTTGCATTGGGGAGGGAAGTACACCATAAGCCTACACTATGACAGCTTCTGGAAGCTATCCCATCCTTTTTCTCAAGGGGATACCAAATATTACAGCTAATATAGGATTGTTATATTTTGTATTCCCTTGATTTTGAGGGGTAACATTTAACAAAGCGCTGCTTGAACTATCCCTTGCATTGCAGGGGGGAGTACATCATAAGCCTTCACTGTGTCAGCTTCTGGAAGCCATCCCATCCTTTTTTGAAGGGGATACCAAATATTACAGCTGATATAGGGTTGTAATATTTGGTATCCCCTTAATTTTGACGGTTAACATTTAACAAAATACTGATTGGACTATCCCTTTAATTGGGTAGTGGAGTACACAAATTCTTTCTGTGCACTGTGACTCTGGGCCAGCCCAAGGGATGCTCGGGGCACCGACACACAATTAATGTGGCAGGGATTACCCTGATCGCCGTGGTCACACGACAAGACCGCAGCTGCCGTGGGCTCCCGGACAAGCAGCTGCTCTGCGATCACACAGAGGGCCAGTGGCCTGGAGACACCCAGGTTACACATGCTTGTCTGGGGGCACCCAGACTAGCAGGGCCGCAGGCCTGTGATCACACAGGGTAGGCTTGCAGGCCCAACACAATGAGACACAGAGACAGTGTGCCATTACATTTAGTCTACCGCCGTGGTATTGCACGTGCGTGCGCAGGCTCCTTCTTTTCCCAGTCAGGTATGAGGCTGTCATGACACATCCTTAGAGGGACAATACATGTTCTTAAAAGGGAAACACCACAAATACTCCCACTATGCTATGAGATGTGTAATATATATATATTGTCAGTCTGGTTTATTGTGTGATTTACCTGCGTTTCATGTCAACCCTGTAAAATGAAATATTATTTGTATGTGTTTTACGTGCCTGCCATGATGACTGCACCGCTACGCCACACCCTCTACAGTGAACCCATCTATCGGGTCAATTTCCCTAAGGAGGTAGTATTCCGGAGTATTTTTTCAATTTCCAGCCATAGTTTGTGTAGTCATTTCCATCACTGTTGGCAGCTGTGATTTATTAAGCTACTAATAATATAACCCACTAAGTGTTGGCAGCTATGATTTTTTAAGCTACAAATAACCATATAACCAACTAAGTTTCATTCAACTCAAATCAGTTCGGCTGACTCATCAAGTAACAGTGGCGTACCGAGCCGCGTGAGTTGGGGGGCCAAGCTGCCACCCCACAGGCTCTTTTTAGAGCCTGACCGGGACTTTCGTCAGTGGGCCACCCGTCCCGTTCGGCACCTCAATGAGGGTACCCAATGAGAAAGGTGTCCCGCTGGCAGGACAATGTGTGCTGAGTAATTCCTGCTCAGCACAGTCATTGTCCTGGCAGCAGGACACCTTACCCTTTCCGAAACCTCTGGCAGGACAATGTCCCAAGGAGCTCAGGGCAGCAGCAGAGGGGCTCTCAAGTTGCTCTGTTTCAACAGAGCATTTCAATGTGAGCCATTAGGCACTGATGGGAGGGAGTGGGGACTATTAGCAGGGACTTTTGTCCCTTTAGAAATGTACACGGCAGGAAGTGATCAGGTGTGAGAAGTTTGCATAATGCTGCATGCTTTATGAAATAATGACTGCATAGCTCTCAACTCACACGCTTTTGGCGGGTGTCACCCGCCTTGTAAAGGGCTGACTCACCCGCCAAGCCTCCTGCACGCCCATGCATTCCAATGGGCGTCTCACCCGCCAAAAACAAAATCGGGTGGTTTCACCCGCCTTTGCAACACAAATGGTTGAGAGCTATGTAACTGTAAAGATGTGCTTAGTTGCTTAAATTGTCCACATCCCGGTTTCACTATTTTAACCAGTGTGTGATCCTGGGCAGGTCATTTAATTAGACTGTCTTATCTGCAGCTCTGTAAGTGATTCACTTCAAAGCTTATGTGTTAATATATGATGCTATTTTTTTTTTAAAAAGCCTGACTTGCTCCATATATAACAGTGCATTTTAGGTATTTTGCCTCACAAAACTATTTGCCTCTTGGCTTACTTATGACAACTTATTCTAAAGTCACTTGCATTCTGCCTCCAAGTATGAAAGACTGAAGATGCTCCTTGCAATGTGCTTTCTGTGAAGTAATGTCTGTTGGTGCAATCCATAAGCAAATCAGGAGATGTGCATGTATTCTGCCCCAGAGCGCCTGGATAGAGCTCTAAAAGATGAGTTCCCTGCATCTGTAATGATTCTGCCGTTTTTATTGTGTTAAAATGCGATATGATGAGACAACCTGGAATTGCGTGCACTCCATTTGAGAGGGGAAGTAGCGAGTTTTAAGAGGGGAAAGTAGCGAGTTTTGAGAGGGGAAAGTAGCGAGTTTTGAGAGGGGAAAGTAGCAGGTTTCACCGTGGCTGTATGGAACTCGGGTGTTATGCAACATTTGGTATCCCATACCGAGGCTCAAAACTTACAGAGGCTTGGAACTCTCCTACTTTAGTCTGTGATCTACGAAGACAGCCGAAGACAGGGGATACCGGATCGGTATGGGATACCAAATATTACAGAACACCGGCAATGCGCTCGCTTTGTTAAGAGCCTCCATGGGACGGCCAAGTTCCCGCATAAATTTGCCAAAATTGAGCTCGGCAAGAGGAGCTGAACGATGACCCAGATGGGAGAATACCCCGAGAAGTGACAGCAGAAATCGGGGGAGAAACCAGAGCAAGCAATGCCATATATGCCGTGGAGAAATGAGGAGCCCGCTCTCTGGCATCCCAAAATGGCGCTTACCGAGGTGATCTGAGGGGAGGCCCCACAGCCACCTGCAATGCAATGCCCCCTCCACTGCAGCAGAGCCAGTTCGCCCACCCACCAGCAACCCAACCCCCCCCATAGCCGGAACCCAGGGGCTGAGGGCGGTGAGGCAAGCAGTGTCGAAACACCTGTGGCGGCGATCCTCAGCCGGAGGGAAGCTCGCCAGGACCCGCAGCCTAGGAGGAGAAGGGGCTCACCAGCGGGAACGGTGCGATGCCTCTACCAGTGGAGAAGGGCCCATAAACGCATCGAGAGCGCCACCTGCACGGGGCTAGAGGGAGACGATAACGGAAGCTGCCGTGGTCTGGGGAGATACGCCACACGGTCAGCGCTGCATATAACACCCCCAGCGGTCACAGAAGCGAGGCTCCCCCCACCAGCGGCCTTGGTGGACTCAACACTGCCGACAATGTAGGCTTCGCCCTTGCCCTTGACCCCTGCATGAGTCACGAAACATCAAGGGGGACCAGACACGCAACTGCCACTTGTCTCCGGCTCATCCGGCAAGGGCGGCAGCTGGCCTACGATACAACCCTAAAGGAAAGACAGAAGAACGCATTTGGGGCCCGCAACCCTTGAGATCGGTTCCTAGAAATACCCAGACTGGGAGAAGGTGGGGTGACCCAGACCAGGAAAGCACAGGCCGCGGGACACAAAAAGGAGACGGTCCATCATATTGAAGCCACCAGCCTGTGCCCCCCCCCCCACGCGCCACCTGCCTGCTCCTCATCAAAACCGCTGAAGCAGTGCCGGGAACAGTCAGGACGGTGGGGGACTCAGACACTAATAGGCACTTCGGCCTGAGCCGCAGAACTTAACATCAAGGAGGAGTGCAGGCACACTTCGGCTCCTGGCCTCCAACTTATCCAGTAAGAGCAACAGCCAGCCCACGGCACAATCCCCAAGGTTGGAGAGTGGGTTGCATTGGGGAATGCCGCAATCCTCCAGACTGGCTCCTGGTGACACCCGTTCTGGCCAAACACATCAAGCGGACGATGAGAAGGTGAGGTGACCCAGGTCAGGAATGCACCGACCGCTGGCCCTAAAACAGAGAGGACCTATCCCATTTAAGCCACCAGCCAGTCCCCCCTATCTGCGGCCCCCAAACTCCTCGTCCAAAGCTGTTGAAGCACAACCATAAACAGCCGGGACACCGGGGGGCTCAGAAGCTAATAGGACACAGACTGGAAACCTGAGGTGAGTCGGGCCTGACGTCTCAGCCTCTTTCCGGCCCATACAGCAGGATAAACATCAGAAGCAAAACATGGTTAAACATCAGAAACACCATAAAACGGCGGACATCACCAGCATGCTGCAGCCGCTGGAGAAAAATAAAAAACCCGACCTTGGGCGCTCCCCAGTCCAATCCCCAGAGAGATCCCCAGGTCAATGGGCCACAAAGGACGATATACAAGCCCTCCTAGCAGACATCAAGACAGAATTCCAGAGCTGCATGACCGAAGTGTCACACAAGATAGAAAGCCTGGACAACCGAATGGATGAAATGGAGCACAGGGTCAGCGAGACAGAGGACCAATCCCTGGTTCTTCCGACACAACTTGCAGACCTGCAGAAAAACTTCAGGCCCTGGAGGAGAACAATGAAGGAATGAAGCTCAAACAGGAGGACCTCGAGAACAGGGCCCACATACAGATTAGAGGGGTGCCAACCTCAATCTCGTACCAGGCCCTACCGGCTTATGTGGGCAACCTTTTTCAAACTCTTCTCCCGACTGCGACAAAACGTTGCTCCTGTTAGACCGCACCCATAGTCTGCAGAGTTGTAGGGGCTTCCCAGCTGCAAATCTGCCTGAAGTGATCACTCAGGTCCACTTCTACTCTACCAAGCAGAACATCATGGCTGCAAGTCGCACCCAGGGAGACCTAACTTTCCAAGGGGTCCCGCTACAAATCTACCAGGACCTCGCGGCCACAACGGTCCAGAGGTGTAGAGCTCTTAGACCCCTCTCTACCTTCCGCCAGGACTGGAAAATTATTGATGGCTCTTCCTGGCGTCCCTCCAATTCTCGTTTGAAGGCCAAACTCGCATAATTCACTCATTGGAGGAGGTGGGGGTATTCTGGGGGGTGAACCCGCAACCCCAGATGAAGACCTGATGGGCCCGTCCCCAGTGAAAGAAATGGGAGGAACCCCAAAACTGAAACAAAATGCCTGGAGCCAGATTTCCAAAGGAGGGAAACCACCACTCTACATGAAACACGCATGAATGATCCCCCCACCTCCAGCGAGTCTTCCTCCACCGATTCAGCATCTACAAGGATTAATCCACACTCCTCACAAGAATACCTCCATGGTACTCAGGCATCCCACAGTCTGCCCCAGCCAATTACATGGACTCACTCATCGGCCCAAAGCCCCAAGGGCCTAGTTTGAATTTGCTTTTCTTGGTTCCCGTTCTCTGGTCAAGTTTGTTACCAGACTTTAAAAGTTAAAACCCCGGGCGCAGCTGAAATGGATGCACGTTAAAGCTCAAAAAGGCAGCAGTTAACTGTTAACCCCCCACCCTCACTACCCCATCGATAGCTGAGTTGGAGCCACAAGAGACTGTCCCACCACATCAGAAACTGCGCTATATCTCTATAAACGTCAGAGGCCTAAACTCTCCAGAGAAACATAAATCCACTTTTCGGCACCTAAGGGACCTCTACAGCTCAGTAGTCTTCCTTCAGGAGAAGCATCTGCTCCCTGCAGGCTTTCCATGACTGCGGGACAGAGCATTCCCCAAACAATACCTGGCTTTCAGTGGCTACAAGAGAGGCGTCACAGCGATCCTATTGGCAAGAGGAACGCTGTTCACAGAACGAGAGGTCCTACAGAATCCAGAGGGAAGATACATTGCGGTAAAAGGTGTTTTATTCGACCTATTGCACACCCTAGTCTTTGTCTATGCCCCCAATGAAGACCCGCAACGATTCTTTGCTGAGCTGGAGGCCTTGCTTCACCCCTTCTTGGAGGGCCAAGTGGTCATGGGAGGAGACTTTAATGTTGTCCCAAACCCCTTAACAGATAAGTTGAACCAACCCACTCCCAGGGACTTCAAAATTGCAGTGCGTCTTTGCCACTTGTTCAAATCTCTGGGGGTAGTGGACACATGGAGGGTCCTTCATCCAGAAACAACAGACTTTCTGTTCATTTTTCTCCCATGTCCACCACACCCTCTCTCGCATTGACATGCTACTGACCAGCCCCCAACTTCTCTTGTTTACAGACGAGGTGGTGATAGGCACTAAAATACTCTTCAACCACGCTCCAATAGTCTTGACAGCACGGATCTATGATCCGACCCTCCCGCGAGGCTCCAGTGGTCCCTTAACAAACGAATGTTACACAATATGGCACTGCGAGACGACATAACCAAAGCTATCCATAATTATTTTAAGGAAAACCTTGCAGGCCTCACTTCTACGGCCACCAGATGGGAGGCAATGAAAGCTGTCATCAGAGGGGAGCAGATCGCCCAGGCATCTGTGTACAGGAAATGGCATGGTAAGCTTATAGAATGGCTCGAGGGGGACGGGGCAGCGGCTGAGAAGAGCCTCAAGAAAGGGTGGTCTGCCAAAGTAGCCAAAGCCCACTGAATTGCTGACACCAAACTGGAGGTTCACTATGCAGAGGACACAGCCCAGGCACTCATCAAAACAAAGCAAAGCTATTATGCCAACGGCAATAAAGCGAATATGTTTTTGGTCAGCAAACTGACGAAAATACAGTGGCAGAACCAGATCACGGCCCAAAGGGACCCTGAGGGCTCAACACACTATGGGGAAGGGGCAAAACTGCAGCTGGCAACAGCCCACTTATCCAATACTATGACAGCCACCCCTCAACCCCCAAAGCAACAAGACCAATACATTTTGCAAGCCACTCTCCCCATGTGTCAGAAGCATATAGGAAGGCCTTGGATCTCTCAATCTCCATGGAAGAAGTAGAAGCAGTGATAAAAGCACTGAAACCCAGAGTCCCAGACCATGATGGCTTTTTGCCCAAGTTTTACAAACTCTTTAAACCATCCCTCATAGGCCCTCTATCAGAGATCCTGAATTCAATCCGAGAAACAGGCACTCTAACGCCATCAATGCAGGAATCCACCACTATCATGTTGCTGAAGCCTGGAAAAGACCCAAGGAAATGCGCCTCATACAGGCCTATCTCGCTTCTCAACATAGACGCAAATATCTACTCCAAAGTACTTGTGAACAGGCTGGCAACGGTTCTCCCCACCATTATCAACGCAGACCAAACAGGCTTTATTGAGGGACGAGGCACGGGAGACAACACTCGTCGAACCCTCAATCTCATCAAAGTGGCATCACTGGAACAACAGGAACTAGTATATTCACTCTGCGCTATGAATGCCTTCGATTGGGTAGATTGGACATTCATGCGTCTCACCTTGGAAGCCTTTCAGTTCGCCCAATGTTCCGCAAGATGCTGTTGGCCAACTATGTGGCCCAAAAGACCTCCCTGAGGATAAACCAAAAGCTATCAGCCTCTGTACCGCTCTCCTGTGGGACGAGACAGGGTTGCCCACTCTCCCCACTAATCTTCGGCCTAATAATGGGGACGTTCGCACAAAGAATCTGCAAGAATGTCACCTTAGCAGGGATGAAACTAAATAGAGAACACTTCAAGGTGTCCCTCTACGCAGACAATGTGATGCTCTCACTCACCAAAAGCCAAACCTGCCTCCAAGCGGCCTTAACAGAACTGGAAGCTTTTGAACAGGTGGCAGGCTTTGCTGTTAATTATGCTAAATCGGAGGCACTGTGGGTAAACATGACTAACGAGATGCTCAACTGCCTCCGGGAGGCCTGCCCGCTGAAATGGAGCTCCACACCGACAAATTATCTTGGGGTACACATTGCGGCAAACCCTAAACAACTGTATGAAGCAAACCCCCCCCCCCTGTTTAAAGACCTGGAGGCCAACCTTAAGAGATGGGAGAAGTAGGACATTTCGCTCCTGGGAAGAATCACAGCATGCACGATGAATCTATTGCCCATATTTCTGTACCTATGTTCATCCCTACCAGTGCAGCCACCAAGAGAACCCCTTATGCAGCTACTCCAAGGTCTCCAAGTTTATATGGAAAGAGGGTAAGGCCCGGATCCCGCTGAAGGAAATGACTGGAGTGGCTAAATGGAGTGGGATGGGGGCACCTAATCTACATAACTACTATATAGCGGTCCAACTAACGAACACTACCGCATGGGCTGAAAACCCAAGCTCTCTGAGGTGGACTCACATCGAACAAGCCAGGAGCCCCCCACCAATAGCTTCCCTACTATATATCTCAGGCAAGGCGTGCCGGCACTGGACAACAACACTCTCCTCAACCAGAACCATTTTAAGTTCCTGGTACTGGGCGCTTCGAAAGAAGAAAATCCTCAAGGGGCCGAGTCCACTTTTCTCCAGTCCCTCAGAATCCAGGCCTGGAAACGGTGAACTTTAGAAACGGGGCCAGAGGGGACCTTCAAACACTCTCTCAACCTTTCGAGAATGGTGCCCCTCTAAAGTACGAGGAATGCAAGAGCTGCTTTTCCCTAGCAGAAACAGACAGATTTACCTATGCCCAATTCCAGCATTGGATCTCCCAACCTGCGGTCAAACGAGGTGCCACGAGGGATCTTCGCCCCTGGAGCTTGCACTAAAGGAAGGCCCGCGTCAGGGCCTCATCACCAAACTGTACAAGCTGCTACAAGACGACATGCTAACCGCCAAGCCTGCATATATGTCCCACTGGGAAAGCGATTTAGGGCACCCCATAGACGACCAAACATTCGTCGACATCTGGACTAGAAGCAACTCCGCCTCTAGATGTATCACTAACAAGGATTGGGCTCTCAAGCTCCTCTATCGGTGCTACTACCCCCCAGAGCGCCTTCATCACTTTCAAAGGGCCCTGGACCCGGCCTGCTGGGGGCGGTGCGGCACCCGCGGTACCTACTTCCATGTGTGGTGGGAATGCCCAAGGGCACTGGCTTTCTGGGAGAAGGCGCTCCAGACTATTGAAGCAATTACCGGCTGTAAATTGCCAACGATTTCAGAGGTGGTCTTGCTGGGAGCTGCGTGGCCGGAGTGCTACCCGAAATCGGGAATGACCGACAGGCTTCTCAACCAACTGCTCCTGGTGGTGAAGACCACCTTGGCTCGCAAGTGGGAGACCCAGGAGGGCCCCCTACTGTCACTATGGTGGATTAAAGTTTGGGATATCCTTGTAGCCGAAAAAGTCACGGCAGCTTAAGAAGGGGTAAAACCCCGCTTTACAGACTGCTGGGCCCTCATCCTGGAAAACAACAGAACATTCCCAGTGATATCCTTCCAGCCACGGCTAGCAAGACATTTTTTATGATCTTCGTGTCCTCGGCCTCCAATCCAGGAAGGGTCATGGCTGACAGGAGGTCTCTGAATTGTATACTTCAGGTGGGGGGAGGTGGGGTGGGGCTCAGTCCGCAAGTGTGATACCGCGTAGCTGCCTGTCTTGATGAAAATTTATGTAACCTGTTGCACCCGTTCTTAATTAAAGTTCTTTAAAAAATTAAAAATTAAATAAATTCTATTAAACACATGGAGGCTAAGGATTATGCTCAACTCTTCGCTTTAATTCTGGAGCAGCATCTGTTAAACTTCACAATTCAAGTGCAAACTTTAATAAAAAACATTCCCCTTGAACATTTAGTCTTTTTAGTAGGTTGTGCTTGATAGATTCTCCATGTGACACTTTTGACCAATCATCGTTCATGACCACCTACAACCTCCTCTGAATTCCTGTCCTTCTCCTCTTTGTTTTGCTGCTTTTGACAACTTGCAACTTGCGTCCCAACTGGTAAACTCCAAAACTTTAACCGCTATTCGATTTGATCTTTTACTTTGCTGGTACTTTGGACTCCATACCTGCCAAGACATATATAAAACCAATGTTGAAATTGACCCTGAACTGGCTGGACAATCGCATATACAATCCTCAACTGTATGATTTGTTATACTTTATATAAAGTGCTCTCTCCATGCATTCATCTCTTTGCAATGGTAAGGGTGGGATAATCATTTGCCTCTGTGTCTTTAATAGAATTATGGCTTCCTATAAAGTTAGTACTGAAAATCTGTATTCTATGTCAGGACGGAGGCTCAAATTATGCTTGTTCAAAGTGTACTCACCACTAGTGTAGACAGCTAGTTGATTGGCCGAAAATCTAAATTCTTAAAAGCTGACTTATTCGTCCAGTCAGCAGCTTTCAGAATGCCCTCCAGACAGGATGATTTAGATGCCATAACACCTCGAATTGAATGTGCCCTTTACTCACCAAGGTCAATGCCTGCCTGTTGCATGCACCATTTCACCCATCTGGCCAGTGTAGCTGAAGACACTGCCGAAAGGGGTTTGAGTAACACAATGGGCCTCATTACGAGCATGGAGGTAATGAAAATAGGAAGGCGGAATGGTATTACCAGCATCGTTAACGGGTCCGGCCCATTACGACCCGACAACCCGCCAATACCGCCACCGCCCGTACCGTGCCCCTTCATACCGGCATGCGCGCGTACACGCGCCCATTCGCGGCGGAAATACCGGGATGCCGGTAATAGGAGGACATCACAAGTTATGGGGGCATGCAATTACCGGCATCCTGATGGCGGTAATTAGGGCCTGCATGGTGGCAGCAATACAGGCATCGCGGACCACCCGTAAACAGCAACCTGCAGTGTAAGCAACAGCCACAGGTGCACACAATCAGCACAGGTGGAGTCTGTCCCAGTATAAAAGGAGTACACCCACACACCACAACCCTTCCCACACCAAAATGATACCACTAGCTGTTGCAATCATGGGGCTGGAGGACATGCCTGTACTGCTACAACTACAGCAACAACAGCAACAACAACAACAACAACTACAGCTACAACAACAGGCAGCACAGAGGAGATGCAGGAGGAGAAGGAGGGTGAGACAGGCCCAGCAATTACCACCAGTGCAGCCAGTGGTACCTCGTAGGCAGCCACCAATCCCTTGCATCAGACCCAGTCCATTCAATCTAACCCCTGAGCAGATCCATACCCTGTACCAGTTGGACCGGGACACCATCACCATCATTGTGGACATGATACACGATGACATCATCAGCCTCATTGAAATACGCACTGCCAACCCCCCGCTACTAAAGGTGGTGTCTGTGCTCCACTTCCTGGCCACAGGCACCTACCAGCACACAGTGGGCCAGCTGCATAGTATATCACAACCACTCTTTTCACGCATGCTTACCCAAGAGCTGGATGCCCTCCTGAAGCATGCTATCACCCACATATCGCTACCACGGACTGGCCAAGAGCTTGCCGACACTAAAGTAGGCTTCCATGCACTGGCAGGCATGCCCAATTGCGTCGGTGCCTTCGACTGCACCCATGTCGAATTGGTAGTCCCTCATGCAATAGAGGCGGTGTACCGCAATCACAAGCAATACCACTCCATCAATGTGCAGATGGTATGTGACTCCAGCAAGATCATCACACATTGCTGTGCCCGATATCCCGGATCTACACATGATGCCATGGTGCTGCGTAACTCCACGCTACCCCGCCACATGGAGCGACATGCTGGACGACGTGCCTGGCTGCTTGGTGAGTTGTCTGACTGGCCCATGGCAGTGCATCAGCGTTGTGAGGTGGGGGGATGCATACTCCACCTGTGTGGGAAGGGGGGTGCATACTCTACCTGGGTGGAAAGGGGGGATGCATACTCTGCCTGGGTGGAAAGGAGGGGGATGCAAACTCCACCTGGGTGGGAAGGGGGGATGCATACTCCACCTGGGTGGGAATGGGCGGTGAGTGGACAATGCACTCAGAGCCAAACTGTCCTGACCTGAACCTCCCAACCCGAACATGACACATCAATGACATACATAAGACCAATGCCGTACATCAATGACAACATGCAAGACGCACAAGCCGGCCACCATAGGTATGTGAAGCGATGCATGACTAAACATGATTACAACTGTGCCAATGTCGCTAGTGTGATTAGGCACTGAGTAGCATACACTGCAATCATGCGATGCAAGACATTGTTCCGCATCCACAGTATATCCACATCAGCATGCAAGTGAACACCCTGCATCTTCTGTACAACGCAATCCACACTAGCAGACCATATTGCAGTACACAATGCATCCAATTAATGTGTGTGCACACGTACAGGGACATGTGCATGTCGACACCAAATAGCTGCGGCCATGGCAGTGAATCCTAAAGGTGGCAGCTCAGAATGACTCACACAGACCTCTTTGTGCTCCCATGCAGGTGATGGAGGCGATCCCTTGAAGCCGCGGCTACTTACCCCTGCGTTGAACCCGCGTAACAGGCACGAAGAGGAGTACAATCGGGTTCATACCTGTACCCGTGTCGTGATTGAGCAGACCTTTGGCCTGTTGAAGGCGCGGTTCCACTGCCTAAGCAGGTCTGGTGGAGCATTCCTTTATGGCCGTGAGAAGGTGGCACAGATCACCATGGCCTGTGTCATGCTGCACAACATGTGCATCCGGAGAAATGTACCACTGCCACCTGACATTGACATGCATGCACCGGGTGAGGATGATGGGGATGATGATGGAGGAGAAGCAGCACCCCTGCCAGTACGTGATGCACAAGATGGCCGTGCTGTACGCCAATCACTGATTGACAAATACTTCTGAAACACAGGGACGTTGATGGATATGTGTCAGTGCTACACTGAGCACTGGGTCCATGTGGACATGCACACAGGGTATGTGGGGAGTTGGGCACTGTGCACTGTCATGAATTAAATGAATATACTCGAAATGAACAATGTCCAGGCATGAAATGATTTTGCACACAACGGGTGTATTAATGAAAACTACAAAAAAGAGCGTCCTCCCTCCACCACTCACATGCCCTCCCCCTTCCCTACTCCCCAACACACCCAAACAGCCCATACCTCCAATGAACTCCCCATACCCCCCAATGAACTCCCCATACCCCCCAATGAACTCCCCATACCCTCAATGAACACCCCCTTAATCCCCTATAGACCACCAACACCACCTCCCCCACACTATTTGCAGGCGTTCTTTTTGTCAGGGGCAGCATTTCAGTCTGCCTTGCACTCCCCCTTGTCATCCGCACAGGGCTGGAGAGTGTGGAGGATGCCGGTGTGGAGGATGGGGTGGATGCAGTTGGAATTGGCAAGGCCGGCGCAGGTTGCTGGTGCTGCATGTGTTGCAGGATGCTGGTCAGGACCTGCATGACGGCCCCCAAACTGTCATGGATCATGACTGCACATGCATTGATGGCGGCAGTGTTCCCAGCAATGGCCTGACGGATCTCACGCCTTGTCTCCTCGCCTTCAGCCACATGTTGGCGCACAAGGTCAATCATGATGTCCTGCCTTGCCTCCACCCTTGACAGCTGGGCCTCAATGTCAGTGTGAGCAGCAGAGGTTGAGGGTGCTGCGGCTGGGCGTGCCATTGCAGGGATGGCCTCTGGGGTGGTACTGAGTTTGGGGCTGTGCAGCACAACTGCAGGATCCAGCATGGGGCTGGAGAGTGAGGCCTGAGTGGCGTTTTGCGGGTCGGACGGGGGCTTGGGGTGTGTGGACATGCCAAATGGATTGTACCTTCTTGGTCCACGTACTCCTCCATCCCTATGTCCACATCACTGAGTGGGGCTGTGGCTGCTGCCTCACCCACTGAACTTGTGGCAGCGGAATGGGTGCCACTAGCCTCCCCTTCCACTGTTGTTGGCAGCTTTGTGGTAGCAGTGACGTCCACTACTGCGGTGTCCTCGTGTGCCTGCATGGCCTGTGCACCTGACCTGGATTGGACTGTGGGCCGCGGTGCTGCCCCAGAGGTGGATTGGCCAGTGGCCGGCGGTCTGGCCCTGGACGTTGAAGGCCTTGTGGATGTGTCCTGGCTCCCACCTTCTCCATCAGTGCCTGTGGGGAGTAAGAGATTCAGGGCATCAGTGATGCTGTTAAATGCAAGAAGCACGAGATGGTGCTGTACTGTATTTAATTTCTCATGCATTGCAATCTTATAGGTGTATCACACAGGGTGGTTCCAAGGGGGGTATATTGGCATTAGCCGTGGCATCTCCATTTGGCACTGATACGTACTGGGTGGTATGTCATTGTATTGGGCTTTGTGTGATGTGTTACAGGCAAATGGTCCCTCTGTGTTGGGTGTCTGTTGGTAATGGGATTGGCACACAGCATGCATTTCAGTGTGGCAGGGTTTGGCCCTCCATCTGGACATGGATCTGTGAATGTGTGTACGATGGGCCATGCATTGCCTTGGCTCGGCTCACTTTCACATCAGTTGTGCTACATCATGGATTGGCCTACTGCGGTTTGCAGGGTCACTCACCTCCTTCTCCAGATGTCGCAACACCCGTCTCCATTTCCCCGAAGCCCTCTATCGCCTCCATCTGGATAGTTGTGCTGCAGGTTTCCTCCCACCGCATGAGTCTGACCGGTGAGTGCGCACCCCCGCCTGTGGCCATGGCCTCTCTCCGATTGCTGGCCAGGATGTTCCGCACCCTGAGACGGAGGTCGTTCCACCTCTTTTTGCAGCCTTTGACTGTCCAGGGGGTGGTGCCTACAGCCGACACCTTGCATGCTACCTCCTCCCGAATTTCCCTCTTCCTCATCTGCACCTCTCTTTTGAGATTATTCGTGAATTCCTCATCCGCATGGGCAGCGAGTGTATCTGCCAACATTTCCTCATCTGAGAAGCGCTTCTTGCACAGGCGGGGGGTGGTTTTTCAGGTTGCCTTGGACATGTTGTGCACAATGGCCATGGTGTCTCCTATGTAGCAGTGGTGGTTTGGGAGAATGGCAATGGATGATGGCCGCCGGCGCATTTCCCTTTCCGACGCGATGACGTTACTTCCGGGTCCGGTATTACGAGCCCGGTATTAGCATGTTGTTATTACCGAGTCGTTATTAAGGGGTTGCTCCTTGGCGGAGGCGGTATCGGCGGGTCCCGTGATGGCGCTATCAGGGGGTTGGAGGCCCTTTACCGGCATGGCGGTATGGCCATTACTGGCATGGGGGTTCACGCGTGCTCACACACTCATAATCGGCCGCTATTAGCGGCGTTAAAGGAGCAGGGACCCGCTACTTCCTCCATGCTGGTAATGACCCCATTTTTAGCGGGAATCTCATAATGAGGGCCATGGTCTCATATGTCTTCAAACATCTAACTGGACTAAATTTCGGCTGCTCCAGGAAAGTCAAATAATCAACTGTTCTAATCCCAGTCTTGGTTCTTTTAGAGGCATAGAAAGGGACGCCTGACGGCGAAAAGGGTTTCCTATCAATTGCCAAAACTCTGACATCAGATACTCCTTTAAGAGAGATGAGACAGAGCAGAGTTATCAATTTAGCCCATAAGGCTTTCCTGGACAATTCTTAATTATCTGACCATCTCTTGAATAATGTAAGCACTTCATTAACATCCAACAAACAAGAGTATTTTAGAACTGGTGGCCTTATACATTTTATTCCTTTAATACGTCTGCATACTATATTCCCCTTTTGGGTTACCTTCTACCCGTGCGTATCCAGCTGATATCACCGAACAATAGGTATTAATTGTCCAATATGCTTTACAAGTTCACCATGTGAATTATTTACACTATTAAGTTCAGAATCCCTATCTGCACTTATTTTTGAATCTCACCTGGGGGTCCCAGAATAATTGATTCTACTTGTGGAAGCCGAATGGGGTCATCCTACGACATCCCTAAAAGGTCTGGGAACCAGGATTGTCCTCTCCAATCTGAAGTTACAATGATTTCCTTACTTGCACCAGTGTCCTCAGTATGATGTCGAAAGGAAGAAAAGCATATTCTGTGACTGGGCCCCACATCTGGAGAAAGGCATCTGTCGCTGTTGCCTCCGGATCCAGTCTCCAGCTTTAAAATCATCAGAGTTGCCTGTTCAGTCTCGATGCGAACAGGCCAGTCTGGTAGGGGCCTCAATGGCTCATGATTTCCCAGAACGCTGCTTTGTCCAGCTGCCAATTGCTGGAATCTCTAAGGTATCTCTAATTCTAGTCTCCTATATGGGTTGTATACATGGCAGGTGTTCCACTATCACACTGACATTGCTCTAGGCATAGATTCCAAAAATCCTTCGTCAGTTCCGCCAGCATCTTGGACTTCGTCCTGCTTAGGTGATTGATATACTTGATTGCAGAGATGTTGTCCATCCTGAGCAGTATACAGCATCTGACCTTTTCCTTTTTTCCAGCATTTCACTGCAAAGGACCCCGTTAACCACTCCAGGCAATTGTTGTACAGAGCCAGTCCCTCCTCCGACCATCTGTTTCTGGTTGTCATGTCTCTGCATCGGGCTCCCAGCTCCGTCGGCTGATTCTGTTATGAGGTTTGGGGAGGATCCAAATATCTCTGTCCTGTTCCAGGCTCCCATGTGTTGGTGCCACCACAACAACCCGGTCCATGCCTCAGAGAATATAGGATTCTTCTGTTCACATGAAAGACCCCTCCTGAGGTGCTGTATTTTTAGCTGCTGAAGGGCTCGATAATGGAGAGGTCCTGGGACGATAGCCTGAATCGAAGATGTAAGGCGATCTACAAGTCTGTCCAGTTATCTCAGAGAGGTCACCACATTCATCAAGATGTTCTTGATCTCGTTCTTGATCTCGTTTACCTTGCTTAGATGTCAACTTAGAGTTTCCTGCTTCGTGTCCACTATGAAGCTTAGAAACTCCATCAATTGAGATGGAACTATTTCCGACTTCTCCCAGTTGAATAGAAATCCCAACTGTTGCAATACGTCGGTAGTGACAGTCACCTGTTCCTGCAGAAGATCATCTCTAAAAGGAAGGATTCAAAGACAAGACTGGAGGCTCATATTATGCTTCTACATTCTTTTTTGGTGTAAATTAGGTTTTTTAACAGGATCATACAATTTTCCAAGAAAACATGAATCTGAGGGCAGTGCCCTCTCAATTAGAAACTAGACAACATGTCCTGATGCATCCATGTCCCGCCCTCCCCCCTCGTGAAACAGTTGAAGATACATTGCAGACTACTGCACTGAGGAAACAAGTTCTCAAGAATAAGTCTCGGGTCTTGTGGGCCATATTTATGCCACAAGTGCCTCCGGGGGCTGTGTGGCACTCCTCTCCAAGACAGTACATGTATGGTCCAGGTTGGGCCAGGTTGGTCCATGTTTCATTCTGTTCGACCTTCCCACCCCTTTACCTGAACATATTATTGAATTGCAGCCATTCTGTTTCCAGAGAGGCACTGCTCCCATGAAGTGTCGCCGAGATTTTCTCCATTAAGAATATGTCTTTGGCCGTGGAGGCCCATTCCTGTACTGTCTGGAGGTGTTCCCCTTTCCAGTGTCTAGCCCTACGGGCCTGTGCTGCCACTAGGAGGAAGTGAACCAGGGGTGGAGGCGTTCACCAGGCTCCCTCGCTTCTTTCCAGCACAAACAATATGAATAGGGGGTCCAGGTCGTATGTTCCCCCTCCTGCATCCCTAATCCAGCCCAACACCTCAGACCAGAAAATCTGCACCCTAGGGCAGCTTCACCACATATGCCAGTAGTCAGCCCGGGACCCGCAACCGTGCCAACAGTGGGGATACACCAGTGGGAACATCCTCGATAGACGGACGGGGTCGTATTGACAACGATGGAGTCGTTTTATTGCATGCAACTTGTATTGACAGGAGATGGAGGTCTTGTGGGTGCGTCTGCACATTTGTTGCCAGAGGGCATCCCCCATTTTTATCCCTAGGTTCCTTTCCCATCGTTTTGTTATGTTATGTTATTTTGCATTTATATAGCGCCTTATATACCATTGGTATGGTCTGAAGGCGCTGGTAGGTTGAACGCCCTTGGGAACCGAAGTTCAGATCAGTAGAGAGAGTAGAGAGAGTCAAAGGTGCGTGTGAGCACCGGGTATGTGTGCAGCTGGTGCGGTAATCATGTAATAGCTGCTTCTTAGCGGTAGGTGTGGTGGTTGAGAGATCAGGAGTATGTGTACCTTCTGGCAGGATTTATCCAGACCGAATGTTGCTGCGTTAGGCCCGAGGAGAGTGCCTGGCTGGGGGGTGTGTAACCAGCAGTGTTTACTTAGAATGATGGGGAGTGTGCGGCGGATGTTGGTATGGGAACAGTTATACCGAATGGTGTCATAGTATCTCTGTGTTCTAGTGGGTTATATGCTCTTTCAAACGTTCTCTGCATTCCAAACCATACTATATACGTCACACAATTCTATGCGCACCAGTCCGTTCCATGCACTACTATCCACTCCATGCACCCTAGTCTGCTCCACACACTCCGGTCCGCTCGACGCACTCATGCACTCCAGTCCGCCCCGCGTGCTCCACTCTAACCCACATACTCCAGTCTGCTCCACGCATGCACTCTTGTCTGCCCCACGCATGCACTCCTATCTGCCCCATGCATGCACTCCTATCTGCCCCATGCATGCACTCCTTCCTGTCAGCCTCATGCATGCACTCCTGTCAGCCTCATGCATGCACTCGTGAATGAAGAGCTCTGGTGGCCCCCACCCCGGGCTCCAACAACGCCCCATACAGGCGCGAGATGAGGCCTCCCATGTGTGCTTGTCCATCGAGTACCCTCTCCACCGGTGTAAGTTCCCTCTGGATAAGCCCCTTGCATTTGTCTGACATAAATATCCCTGTGAGTCTGAGGTACAGAAGGACTGACAATTTTTCAATTCCCAGTGCTTCCTTGAGCTTTTGGATGGTTATGAATTCCCCAGCTTGGAACAGTTGGCCGTCCCTCGCTAATCCCGCTTAAAACCATGACTGGTAGCGTTCCACCTCTGGTATATCATCTCTGAGCGGGGGTGCCCAGATATGACTCATCAGGGAAGGCCACATTGTGATCCCTGACCCCCTTTTCCTCATAGCTGTGACCTCCCAGTGTACTCCCAAAATTGGGTGTTCTCTAATGCGTCTCGGGAGACGGTTCTGTGGGACCCAGAGCCACTCCCCCACTGTTACGGTTCCTAGGTGTTGGTTCTCTAGAAAAACCCACTGTTTGTCCGGATCTTCCCTGAGGTGCGGGACCGTTGCCCTGAGTTGCATGGCCCTGTAATATGTCATCAGGTCCACCCCCCATCTTTGGGTAGAGTGTTTCATAACCCACCCTGGGCTTCTGTCCGAGCCAAAGGAACTTTATAATGTGTCGCCTAGCCTCCTGCAGGTGCTCCACCGGTGCACTGATTGGGTGCATCTGGAACAGATAGAGAACCCTTGGGAGGAGGTTCATTTTGATCGCATTTAATCTCCCCATCCATGACAATTGTCCCTTCCCCCAAGTCACCATGTCTGAGACTTTCAAAGAGGGGTGGGCAGTTAGCCTGCCCCAGGTCCTGATCCGGGCAGTCTATATTAACCCCCAAATACTGAAGCCCATCCAACTGGATCTGCAGTCCCAAGGGCCGCAATTCCTCTACCTACCTGGCCATGTCCGGGGCAAATGGAAATATTAGTGACTTGCTCGTGTTCACCTTCAACCCAGAGTACCTCCCATATTCACTAATAACCTCTAAGGCTGCCGGGACTGACTGAACGGGGTGCTTTAGGTGGAGCAACACATCGCCCGTGTAAAGACCCAGCTTGAACCCCCTAGCCCTAACCTTAATGCCCTCGACCCGTGCTGGGACCCGACCCTCGACCCGTGCACCTTCCTTAAATATTCGGCCAGGATTTTCATGGTCAGGGTGAAAAACAGAGGCAATAGTGGCAACCCCTGTCTCGTGCTCCTCCCTAGTGGGAACAACCGGGACAAATGCCTGTTAACTGTGTTTCTGGCTGAGGGGCCTCCATATAAAGCCTGAATACTCTGCTGGAATCTCTCCCTGAAGCCACATTTCTTGAGTACCCCTTTCAGGAAATCCCAGTTTACCCGATCAAAGGCCTTCTCCGCATCTATTGCCACCAATACTGGGTTACCTTCCTCCCCGCTGCAGTTCTCATAAGGTGGAGAGTTTTGCAGAGGGTGTCCGCACCTTGCCTTCCTGAAATGAACCCCACCTGATCATAGTGGATAAGTCTTGGCATGAAACCCTCCATTCTCTTGGCCAGTAGCCTTGTAAAAAGTTTAGCGTCCACATTGAGTAGTGAGATGGGCCGATATGATTTACAATCTGCAGGATCCTTGTCAGCCTTTGGGATAACAGTGATCAGAGCCCTCCCAAACGACGGGGGGCCCTCCCTGTGGCCATGATGGCGGTGAACAAGGCCACCCGATGTCATTCCAGGCACCGGCAAAGGTCTTGTAGAACCCTGCTGTGTATCCATCTTCGCCGCATGCTTTTCCTAGTTTTAATCCTGATCCCGCACTCAGAACCTCTTCAAGTGTGATAGGCCTGTCCAGGTCAAGGCTTTCCCCTTCTACCAGTCTTGGGAGTGGGATCCCAGAAAGGTACTTTCCCAGCGACTCCTCGTCTAGGGTTCTCTCTTTGCCATATAGTTTTTCATGAAATGCTGCAAAGGCCCCCGCCACCTCGCCTCCTCCCCTGGTCCTGTGCCCGCCCTCATCTCGAAGCTCGCCCACCCACCTCTCGGCTCTCTGCCCTCTAAGTCTTGCAGCCAGCATGGCGTCCGCCTTATCCCTTTTCTCGTAATATTTCTGCTTCAGGTACTGTAGGCTGGCCAGGACCCGCCCCATTTATAAGTCTTTCAGCTCCTGGCGCTTGCCCCTTGCCTCGGCAAGGTCGTCCTTCCTCTGCCTCATCGCCTTGCCCTCTTCCCTTTCTAAGAGGTGGACTTCCCTCCTGAGGTTCCCAGCAAGGAGTGACCTAGTTCTCTTTTTCTCTGCTCCATCCCTGATAAGGAGGCCCCTCCAAGTTGCCTTTGCCGCGTCCCAGACCATCCCCCTTTCAACCTCCCCTGTGTCATTAATTTGGAAGAATTCCTCAATAGCCTTCCTTATCTCATCCACAAAGACTGTGTCCTTGAGGAGAAGATTGTAGCAACGCCAATGAGATTCTTTAAGTTTGAAGCCCGAAAGGGTCACCCTCAATTCAACCATGTAATGGTCGGACCAGCTAATCGGAAAATGTGCACAGGATTCAACCCTACTGAGATGTCGTTGGTCTAGAAAGAAATAATCAATCTGCGTTCTGGACCCATGGACCAGGGAATAGACAGTATAGCCCTGTTCTGTCGGGTTAGAATCTCTCCAAACATCTAAGAGCCCCTGGTTCCACATGTAATCAGTGAAGCCTCTACTTGCGGTCCCGCCTCTGCTCCCTGTCGGGATTCGCCCCCCACTGTGATCCATTGCTCTGTCTGCCCACATGTTGAAGTCCCCCCCCCCCTATAATAAGAAGGCCCTCTGCTCTATCCGTAATTTCCCTCATGGCTTCTCTAATGAACTGCATTTGACCTGTGTTTAGGCAGTAAACCGACACTAGGGTTATCCTTGTATTGTCTAAGGACCTAGAGACCACCAGGACCCTCCCGTCTGACTGACCCCAGACCACTGGTTCCACCAGCCTAAGCCTCCGGTTCAATATAATCCCCACTCTGCCCTTTTTGACCGGCCCGAGGCCCAGAATACCTGCCCAATGTGGGCCCCGGGGATACACCTTTCTTCCCCCAGGACTGTGCGAGTCTCCTGCACTAGGACCAAGTCAAGGTTGCAATTCTTCAGTTCACTCACCAACAGTGAACGCTTTGTAGGGGAGTTGAGGCCCTTTACGTTCAAGGAGCCCATCTTGAGGACCTCCACCCGACCCCTCATGCTAGAGGGCGCCATTTAGAGCTAAAGTGCCTCTCCATGACCCGGTGTTGACCCAAAACACCTTGACACTTCAAATTCACATGCCCATGTATCTCGTCCTGTGTTCACCCCATTGCCCGCCCCTCCTCCCTCCGTGTGTTCTACCATTTCGGACCCTAAGGTGTGCCGCTAAAGTTGATATCCCCGCTCCCCCGTTGGTTCCCGTAACACCTCACCTCCCCCGCTGAGGGTGACATACTTCTGATTTCCCCCCCTTCATTGATTCAAGGCACTCAGCGTAGCATTACTCATCCCCCTTCTCCTCTTGGGGAGGGGTGTTCAGCTTCTTGAACTTTCTGCCACCTATTTTTGCAGGCCCCCTGGTCCCCGCTGATGGTTTTGGGGCTCTGCTTCCACCTCTACTGAGTCCACGTTTCCATCCTTGTTTTTGATGACCTGTAGGACTTGGAGCGCCTCTTTTCCACCTGAAGAGGGAAAATCGAGATCAAACCCATGCCCCCTCACCCCAGGCGCATATACAGAAGAACAGCAGGAAGAACAAGGAGCGCACTTATCATTTGAACCAGGCCCCAGCGCACCCATGGGTGACAAATATGCTGAAACACACCCACTTCACCAACAGTGCAACTTCCATGCTACATTAGAATCAATGCTGCAATATCAGAATCTACAAACACAAAAATCCCTGTTTAAAGGCTTGCAAATGCCTATATGAATTAACATGGTCTAATTGCACAGTGTAAAGCCATGTTTCAGGAAAATTACAGCCAAGTTCATTTCTCTCACTGAACACTGGCTGCAGAAGCCTTCAGCAATGCTCCTCGCAAAACCCACGAGCAGCCAAGGTCGCGCATTCAAGATAAGATTGCTTTCTGCAGACAAACATTTTTAATTCTCCACAAATGCGAGTAAGCCACGGCAACCCAGTGTGTCTTTTTCTTTTCTTTCTGGGAAAGAAAGACATTTTCGCAAAGACTCGCACAACATTTGAAACATAATTGTAACAAGAATGGCTCAGCCCAGCCAATGAGCGCTCAGAGCTCAGGTGCGAAATGCTTGCTTCAGCTAAAAAGGTATGGGAACAAAGTCATAATGCAACAAGTTAGAATTAGGTAATGGGGGGCTGGCACAGCTAAACTAACCCACTGACGCAAAAGGCTAACATCCAATTGTCAGGCTCTCTATAAGGGCTACATAGGTAACCTATCACTTAGCAGCCAATAGCAGGAGGAGATAGGTTTCTGGGAGCTGATCCAATTCTGTGAGGTCAGCCTGCAGTGTGATTACAAAGCTGGCTTGCAAGCCAGCCCCGGGGGAGACGGCGCCAGGACTCTCGATGTGCACGATGCTCTGCGTGTTTTTTTTCTTTTTTGCTGCCCAGGAATAAACGCAGTTTGGAACATGTGGCTGCCTGCTGGGGTCTCTGTTGCATTTCTGGGGGCCATATGGGAGGTGTTGGGGTCTCCCATAGATTGTGAGGGTATGGCTGCTGGCCCCCCACTGCCCTGGTGGGGGTCCAGCTTCTCCCCAACAAGTTGGTGCCCTCTGTGAGGCTCATTGCTCATTGTAACATGGGTGAATGAGCACTGCCTGTGCAAGCCCTGCGTTGAACTGCACTCCCTGCCGCCGACTCAAGGAAGCTGTGGGACCCTCGCCTGCACCTGAAGACCACCGGAAAATGCGTAACCGGCTAAAGGCATCGGGGGCCACTTGGAAATACCCCGCTTGAGGGTAGGTGAGAGCCCTGCAGGAGAAGGGGTCCGGTGAAGCGCCTTGAGGGGGTGTCCAGCAGCAGAGCAAGTGCCAGTGCAGTATAGGAAATGTAAGTCAACCAGCAACATGGGCTTTGAGGGGGGGAAATGTTTAAAGTATTATGATGCATTGTTGATCAGTATGTTGCAGAAATGTTAAGTTCTTTTGTTTGGGTAGAAACTGGGGGAGGCATTGTAAATTGGGTGGTGGGTGATTGTACATTGTCGCCAAATTCGGCGCATTGGTGGCGATCGGCACGTGAATTTTTATGACTGGAGCGGTGGCAGTTGTCCCTTCTCATGTTTATGAGGATATTGGGTGGGGTAGTGACTCCCCACATATAGAAAGGAGTGCCGCGCTGGTTGGTTCGGATGGCGATTTCATCTACGGCGGTGTGGATTTCCTATGAATTGACGTTGTAGATCAATGAGTAGATGATGTTCACTGCTAATTGAGCATTTTAGTTCAGTGAGTGGATGATGTTTCCCTGCAGGAGGTAGCTAGATTGTTCCCGAGTGCGGAAGATAATTGACTGGTTAAGCTCCCCTGGTGAGGGGCGTGTCACACGTGAGGCGACGCATCGTGCGCAGTCCAATTATAAGAGTTTTTATTGTGGTTTACCTTGTTCCAGTTGAGACAGGAAGACAGCTGTGGGGATTGTGGGGTTTTATTTTGGGATTTTTGTGGGGTTGGGAGAAATGGGTTATTGTTCTGTGTATGCACATTTGTCTGTTCATTTGCACTGTGTTTTTAGTTTGGTGACGTCACCTTCAGATTGATGCATAGGACACAGAGTTTTGATGGTGAGGAGATAGTGGTGTGGTTTTGGATTTGGAGAATAGGTGACCCAGAGGCGGTGTGTGGAAGACACATGCGCAAGATTGTGGGGGTGTGCCGGAGAAAGCAATGGTTTGGTGAAGATGGGCTGCACGTGGAGTGCACTGGCTAAGGTGCGGAGCCAAGAAGGCTCACAGAAGTTGAAAAATGTTCAATTATCTTCTAAGTTTTGCTCCCTGAACAGCGGACTATTGAAATTTTCAAATTGAATAGAGGAAAAATGTATCACACAATACAGAAATGACTCCCCTTCACCTGTTGTGTAGCACACAGCTTCCATGCCGAAATAAGTCAGTAAAACATAGTGTGCAAAGATTCAAAAGTACTGAAGGTAAATAAATGAGACTATGGCTGCCCATAGGCAGCTTCTCCAGAAGAGTGCAGCAATCGCTAATGACACACATGCATAGCACTTACACAAGAAAGAAGCTGGGGAAAAAGCACCTGGCTACAGCTGAACGGTGTGCACGAAGGGAAGGGAAGTGGCGAGGCGTCAGCAGACGCTGAACCAGCACGAGCAGAGTGAAGAGGGGACTCACCCTTCTGCACCTCCGGGAGTGTAATATTTGATGACACAGATGGTAAGAAAGGAATGAATTGCATGAGAGAACTGAAAACAGCAGAAGGACATTTAAACACCACACACACACACAATCACAATACACTAAAGAGAACAAACAGGAAGGTGCAGAACAACCCACTAGCAGCACAGGAGCATGCAAGGGAGGGCTGCAGTGCATGGAAGCAGATTTGAAGGCACAGGTACAGAGGAATTAAATGTAAAGGGAAGATAACGGGGGATGTGCAAGGAGTAACAATAGCAACAGAGAGGGGGAACTGGAAAGGGAAGAAAGGGATTGGAGGAGGAGAGAAGGACTGAACGAGACAGCACAGCCAAACATGATAGAGGATCAGTAAGGGGTGGTGCAGCATGCATGGGGTTATGGAAGGGAGGAAGGAAGGATATCGCGCTAGACATTGACTGTGTGCATTGTAGATTGTGGCAAGAGAACAGCGGAGGCAAAGAAAGGCAGATGAGGACAAGCAAGCACAAAATAAATTGTTAATGTATGCAATGGGAGGGGCAGTTAAAAACAGCCTCAACACACACGCACAAGCATCACAATAGCAGTGTCAACAACCACCACAATATGCACCACCCATGTGGGGAGGATACATGGGGCAGGACGGGATCATTTCAGCAGACACCACAAGCACCAACGCAGGCACTGTCACCACTACATGTACAGACACAACAAATGACAGCACCACTACACCAGGACTGACAAGAATAACAACCCAGGGGCACTGCACAGCAGTAAGCACCCATACAGAATACTGACACAATAGCAACGGTACCGGTTACATGACTGGGAGGGGTCTTCCTGATGGGGGACAAACCTTTCAAAGGACATAGATTGACATTATACACCTAATAGGACAGCCCAAGACAAACTTTATTTGACTTACTCTGCCACACACACTCCTGCTCCACCTCCCCGAAGGAGCGGGCGAAACGCACGCCGACACACACACTCACGCACACTCAATAATGCAGAGGACAATTGCATAGGGGTGGTGATAGGTATCAAAACATTTTCTTTTCTGGGTGACAGTGGGGTGACTAGGCCATGCATTAGGGAAGAGACATTTGTGACATCATGAGCGATGTGGATATGACCACCTTATTAACAGAGAAATCCATAACTTGTTAAACACCAGCATACACATGTTGAAAGTAAGGAAGTTTGTTTAAGCATAATGGGGGTGCACGGGACAGAGGGGGGTGCATAATGATAGCGCATCACAAGAGAGTACATTTAGCTACATTTTGAGCACACATCTTTCAGCGAGGAGACTGGGCTCATGAATACACGAATAACACAGAACAATTAAATGAGAAACACAAGGTGGAGGAAGGTGCACTTCAGGGGGGCGTACATTTCATTGACAGTTCACCACGGGAGGAGAGAAATAGAGGTAAAGGGTGGATGATCAATGTTCCCAACAGACTCAATTTGGCGACTAAATAACACAGTGCAAGTAGTAATGCCACTAGCGCTTTTGAACACAGCACTGTCACAAATGCATTAGCCAACACACATAGGGAAAGAGGTCATTGCTGCACGAACTGGAGAATAATGGTTGTATTAAAATTTGAGAGCAGATATTGGGGGGAGAAATATATTGTTTAAATGTAACAGTAATTACAGTAGTGGAGTAATAAAATACTAGACTAAATGAGCAATTAACAGAGTAGGTAGGGTTTAAAAAGCGGACATGGGGTGGGATAGAGAGAATGGGAGTAAATTGTGAGGGTTGGGTTTGAAAGAAAAGAGGAAATAAATAAATAAACAAACAAACAAACAAACAAATAAATACAAAGAGGGGAGAGGGACAGGTAGCGAATAATTGGTAGCGAATTTCATTAGTACCAGCTTAAAGTGCCTGCAGTTCACTGTGAGACACGCCCTGAGAAGTTGAGAGAGGAGCCATAGAAAAAAAGATTTAAAAACTCTGCGATTATCTTAACTAAGTAACATGGTCCACTTAATTTAGAAACACAGCCACCCTATATGACAAATTTACCACCCTGATGTTTCCCTGTTTAGCTTGTCAGTGCCTGATGCCCCACGGGACAAAGGCACGCACTATAAATAGCTTACAACAAAAGCACAGTAAATATAAAGATCCAAAGGCCCATTTGTACACTAGCACCTAAATTGCGTATATATGATCCAAGTGTGTAATGAGTATCTTCACATAAATTAAGTGCCTACCCATTTTCTGGGTACATTTCGAATAGCGCAACAAGTTGCGGTCAGACCGTCATTGAACGCCACCAGGTGGTGACAGGATGGTGCATAAATGTACCATTGGCTCCTCCCACTAGGACACTGAATAGTGCAAGAGTAGTGCAGAGAGGTTAGGTCAAGAAATTGAAGAATTTGTAAATGCTCAGGTCTCAAGCGCTTCCATTTAATTTCTCGCCAGATATAAAGGACCCAGGGCAGGCCTGAAGACAACGGACAACCATCACCCAATGGCTATGGACTACAGTGGGACATTTTCCCCTCCTGAGAGACTTTGTTAGATGTGTGAGGCGTCAAGCCCTACAAGTGGTGGCCACCTTGGCAACGAGGGAGCAATGATCAACAGGGCCAACGCAAGAGATTTTCATGAACTGCAAAATAGCACGAACACTCCTGAGTTAGGGAAACATGGCCATCCTATGGTCCAACGCACACTAGCAACTAGAATAGGGACCGACACACGCATGTCCAAAGTTTAATTGAGTTTCATATTACATTTTGTGCACCTACAGCTGTAACACTGTTTTTTTCCTTCTCTTTTCCCCGCACATGCAGGTTGTTGCGTATGTATGCTGTTAGAAATGTGTAGGAAGTTTCCTTAATGTTATCTTCCATTAGTAACACTGAGGACTACTAATTAAACCATCGCGAAGCATTCCCCACTCAATTGCCCACCCTATCAGGAACCTCAGACCCCTTAGAGCACGTTACCCTGAAGTATATTTCCTTGCTTCCATTGAATAAACAGCCCAAGATTTTCCCTACCCATATTCAGAAATTTTGAAAACACGAAATGTCCAGGGGGAGGTTTCATTTTTGCCCTTAGTTATTGTTTAGTTCGCGGAGCTTGAGGTTACTAACAAGTACTAACGTATTAACGCCTTTCTTGCGATTTTCAAGCGGGCAACTTTATCATCTCATCAGCTGCAAGGACCCAGCAGCGTAAGTGGTTATGGGCACGCAAATAAGGACTTTTACCTTCACGATGGGACTATTAATGATGAACGAAATAATGGGGGTGGTAATTTGAAAATTATATGTAATAGTGAGCATTACCGCTGTATCCCCTGCTAACATTCCCTAACCTAAGCAGGAAGAGTTAAGGCGTCAGTGGGTGAGGAAAAGCTGCTGCTAAAGTAAGGAGAGGTAAGGGCAGACACAAAGGGAGTAAAACATACACATAACACACATAGCAGAAGTGACCAACAACATGCACACATGTACAAAATTGGTAGGGACACCACTGGAGAGAGCTGTCCTGACTGCTCTTTAACATATGCCGTGAGAGAATTGATTACAACAGAAATTACTACAGCAGAGCACGACGCCCGTGTATCCCAAGGTGTGAAGAAGATTGCAAGGGAAGACAGCAACATTGAGATTGTTAAAAAAAAGGGGGTAATCCCCTATGGAAGATGATTACATAAAGCAGCTAATTGGAGAACAACTGTATGTGGAAAGTGACCAGAGAGAGAAGAAACAACGAGCAAATGCACAAGTGAGCAAGCTGCAAGAGAAAAAAAACAAAAGAAAAAATAAATAAATAAATAATAAAAGAAGAAAGCAAAACAAAAAGAGAGAAGAAAAAATAAAATAAAAGAGACAAAAATATGATAAGTGCCTAACGGAGTGAGACAAAAGAGCGAAGATAGTCACTTGGGTGGAGAATGAAGAAGGACATATACTGTTAAGGTACCAGCCTTATGTTACCAGCACAACAGTGACAAGAAGTGGACAATCATGCTGGATGCAAGAAGGTTGAGAGAAGTTGTGAGATGAGAGCAGGAGCATCACTGCTTATGGACTACTATTGAGCACATGCATCTAAAGATCAAGAGAAACTACCACTGAATTGGGGAGGAGACTGTTCATTGGTGCGCATCAGCATGCCCTTGTTGGTGATGACCAAGGAGGATGTGAAGAATGACACATTTACCAAGATGGAAAACAACAGAAGAAGTGAAACAGACAGAGGAGTAAAAAGAGGGGGGAATTACTTCTCGAGCGAGACAGAAGAATGATTGGGTGAAGTACCAGCATACTAAAGAATGATCAGCAAAAAATGCATCTGAAAAGAGAAAACAAAGAACTAGCTAGTGCTTGCATGGTAATGGATGACATCATGACTGTCTGGTTGATTGAAGGTGATAACGGAAGGACTAGTACCGAGCACAGCATCATTGTGCAAGATAGAGATACATTGTAAGATGTAAGAGAACAACAGAAGAAGACTTCGGAATGCAAATAAGAGACATGGTGAAAGGAAGAGCCGGACTAAGGGAGAAGATAGCGGTGTGCGACATGGTTCCAGCAGTAATAAAGGTGGCCACTCCCTGTGATCAGAGGAAGTACGAAGGGAAGTGAGTGTGGTGGAACACAGAAGGAGAACACTCCTATATGTACTGTTCATCAACAACAATGCAAACAATTATGGACACTTCAAGGAATTGACAAAGATATGCAGACCGGAAGGAGGTGAATGTTGCTTGGTGGTGTGGTCGACAGAGTCGACCAGAGGGGGGACTGAAGAGGGAAAATCGAGATCAAACCCATGCCCCCTCACCCCAGGTGCATATACACAAGAACAGCAGGAAGAACAAGGAGCGCACTTATCATTTGAACCAGGCCCCAGCGCACCCATGGGTGACAAATATGCTGAAACACACCCACTTCACCAACAGTGCAACTTCCATGCTACATTAGAATCAATGCTGCAATATCAGAATCTACAAACACAAAAATCCCTGTTTAAAGGCTTGCAAATGCCTATATGAATTAACATGGTCTAATTGCACAGTGTAAAGCCATGTTTCAGGAAAATTACAGCCAAGTTCATTTCTCTCACTGAACACTGGCTGCAGAAGCCTTCAGCAATGCTCCTCGCAAAACCCACGAGCAGCCAAGGTCGCGCATTCAAGATAAAATTGCTTTCTGCAGACAAACATTTTTAATTCTCCACAAATGCGAGTAAACCACGGCAACCCAGTGTGTTTTTTTCTTTTCTTTCTGGGAAAGAAAGACATTTTCGCAAAGACTCGCACAACATATGAAACATAATTGTAACAAGAATGGCTCAGCCCAGCCAATGAGTGCTCAGAGCTCAGGTGCGAAATGCTTGCTTCAGCTAAAAAGTTATGGGAACAAAGTCATAATGCAACAAGTTAGAATTAGGTAATGGGGGGCTGGCACAGCTAAACCAACCCACTGACGCAAAAAGCTAACATCCAATTGTCAGGCTCTCTATAAGGGCTACATAGGTAACCTATCACTTAGCAGCCAATAGCAGGAGGAGATAGGTTTCTGGGAGCTGATCCAATTCTGTGAGGTCAGCCTGCAGTGTGATTACAAAGCTGGCTTGCAAGCCAGCCCCGGGGGAGACGGCGCCAGAACTCTCGATGTGCACGATGCTCTGCGTGTTTTTTTTCTTTTTTGCTGCCCAGGAATAAACACAGTTTGGAACATGTGGCTGCCTGCTGGGGTCTCTGTTGCATTTCCGGGGGCCATATGGGAGGTGTTGGGGTCTCCCATAGATGGTGAGGGTATGGCTGCTGGCCCCCCACTGCCCTGGTGGGGGTCCAGCTTCTCCCCAACACACCGGTCACTCTAGTCAACCTCTCCATATTCAAATGTCAACGCAAAGGGGTGGAACCAATGGTATCTAGTATCCCTGTCAGAAAGCCTTTGTGTGAGGGGGCGACACTCTCTGCGGCGGGCCAGTGTCAAGGCCGAAAGGTCTTGGAATACTTTAATAGTGTTTCCTTTGTAGAGGAAGCTCCCCAGGCGCTTTGCTTTTTCCAGCACCTCCATTTTCTCCCTGTACCGCAAGAAGTGCACCACTATAGATCTCTGGCCCCTGCCTCCTCCCCTTCCGCCTCTGTGTGCTCTCTCCAGCTGGACTTCTTTGCCCCTCTTGAGTGCGAACTGTTGATTGATCAAGCCCTGTACTTTCTGTCCGACTTGCCCTGCCCTCTCCCCATTGTGTTTGCTCACCCCGAGTATTCTTAGGTTGTTACGTCTCTCTCTGTTCTTCAGATCGTCCAACTTCAACAGCATCTCCTTTTCCCTTAGTTCCAGATCGGGTACGCGTGCCTCAATATTTCATGTCCAGAACATCCATTTGCAGATGGTTATGCTCGAGCCCCTCCATCTTATCTTCGATCTTATCAACCCTGCCCTTGAGGTCGCAGATATAGGCTTGTATGTCAGATCTTATTGCCCCCCTGATCTCCTGGAACAAGTCTTTCACATCGGCCCTGTTCCGGGCTGGGGGAGGGGTGGGGTTGTCTTCTCCTGACGCCATCTCAGAGGGGGCCAGCGGGGACCCCCCTCGGGGCACGCCCGAGGGCCTCCAGAAGCACTGGAGGGACTGAATTCTGGCTTAGGCCTTCTCCTTCTTGGTGGCCGGCCTTGTGACTCCTCCAGAGTGATGCCCTAATACAGGGACTGAGTGCTGCTTTCTGTCTCAAGCTTCTGGTGCCACCCGGAATGGAGTGCCAGATTCCTAGTACTTACGTGGCCTGGCACGTGATACCAGTCACGGCCCGGTGTCTCCGGTGCCTGTCTCCCTTGGTAACTAGGGCGCGGTATGGAGGCAACGGCACTCTGTGCCCTGGGCGCTTGTTGTGCTGGGGGCCTCCCCCGGGGATTCCTGTTCCTCTGAGCTGTGCCACGGTGCACCTGACTATGGTGTTGTTGCCAGGGCCAGTGCGCCCTCACTTGAGTCTCTAGTGCAGGCGTGAGGACCCACTGGCTTGTGCAGGGGCACATGGCCGTTGGATTGTTCAGAGTGGGGCCCTTCCCTCTGTACCAGTCGTGCTAGTCTGTCTCCACTTGTTCGAGGTTCCCCATAGTCTGCCAACGAGGCCCGGTTCCAGATGGGGGTGGGGAGGCAGGGGCCCCTTCCGCCAATCACCCCCCCTGTCCCGCTGTGTATTCTCCGGTGTTATGGGCTTACCCTCTTGTAGCTTGGGGGGGTTTGTGCTGGAGCCTTTCCCCTTGGTGTATAGTGGGGCGTACTGTGGGGTCCTGTAGTGGGGAGAGCGCATCCCTGCTCCTCATTCAGCCGTTCCACTTTGGGTGTGGTGTGTCCCTCGCCTGCGTCAGCAGGGCTGCCGTGTTTCCCTGCGAATTTCCCCATGGGGGCCCCGTCTTGCTGCCCTGCAAGAAAGCTCTGTATGCGTTGATTGGGGACTTGCCTGTGTCTACAGTGCGAGGCCCCATGCCGTGTCTATGGTTCCTTCAGTGGCTGCTATGGAGAGTTGCTGGTCGTTCCATTGCGCATGGGTCCCACGGGGCTCGGTGCGTTTACTCGCTCATTTGGTGCCCTTCACACGAAGCTCTGGTTTGGGCCGCTCTGTATTAACAATGTTCCCCTACGTTGGAGCCGTGTGCCAGTTTCACCCTCAGGCCCAAGTTCTCTGTTTTTTTGAGGCGTAGGGTGCTCTCCTGGCTCTCTCCGTATGTCGACATCTATGGTGGTGCGGAGGCCAGGCCTCACAGACCTTCCGGCAGGCTCCCTCGTGGAGGTGTCCCCCTCCGCCCCTCCTCTTCCCGGCTCCTCTCCTCTTCGTTGAGCATCTCAGGGGGTACCTTCCTGGTGCCTGGCTGGTGTTAGGTTCTCAGGTTGGGGGAGAGCGACTCTAGTATGGATCCCTGGGGGACGCTGCGGTGTCCGCATGAGCGCAGGCAGTGGCTTGGTTTAACGTCTCTTTTCTTGTCACTGAGTGATGAATCCCGGGTCCGCAGCTTAGCCGCATCTGGCGTGGTTCTCTGTTGGACCACTGTCCGCGTGTTCCTGGGCTCACGGAGCCTGACGTCTGAACTTTCCTGGACCGTCAGTGGCGGGAGGCGAACCCCGGGTGCTGCGGTGGCTTCATGGAAGCAGTGCTGGTCATTGTTAGGACATACAAAAGGGCCAGCCCACCTTAAGAGAAGATCCACCTTAAGAGAAGAAGAGGGAAACCACGGACAAGGGGAGGGGGGAGGAAGAGGAGGGGCTAGTGGAGCCCGGGATGGGAGAACTCTGTAGCGGGTAATAAAGACGAGTTGAGTTCCTCCCTGTCTCCGTGTATGTCTGTGGATGGCGTATGGGGCCTAGAGCCTAGGGCTCATCAGAAGCGAAGCAGAACAGATCACAACAACTGGCGACAATGAGGAATGCCCACGCGTGAACAAGGTGAACGACATACCGGCATCTGCCGAAGAAGAGCCAGACCGGCTCTGCGCATATCGTGTGCAGGGGAAAGGCGCCCGAGCACAGCGCACACATAGCCGGCAGAGGGCCTTGTGCAGAGAAGGACCAGCGGAGAACCCGGGATAAACCCAACGAGAACAGAGTGCCAACCAGTGAGGCGGTGGAGCATCACAGCCCCAGCCAAGCAGCCCGCAGGACTACAGAGATGGACAGGGACAGCACGCCCCGCAGAGGAGGAGTGACTGGTGAGGCCAGTCCAACAGTGGAGACTTGCCCAGCGGAGCACGACGCGTGGGAGAAGCGCATGCCAGCAGTAACAGCGCGGCGCCACGGTGAGGAGCAGTCTGCAGTTGCACAGTGACTGCGCCGGCCTGAGATGCGCAGACCGCATGTGCATCGGAAGTTACAGTAAGGGAATCCGCGGCCCCCAGGAAACAAACAAACAAAAGGAGTCACGTGGGACATCTCGACACCCACCATCCACACTAGACCACGCCCCCGTAGGGAGGCGATACCACACACGGACCCATTGGAGCCCCGTGATCAATACACGACACCCAGCCGCACTCGCATGGCCTGGATAGTCAACAATCAGGAAACACACACCACTGAAGAAAGGGGCGCCAACACTGGCCATGACACAGTGAACCTGCTCATGTGCAGCACACCGGCGACGGCCTCCAGAAGGAAAGGCCACCCGCCCGAGGACTATTAAGCCACAGTAGTGCACCAAGAGACCTGCCCAGCCGCACCACGCGTAACAACAGGCTGGCCCACAACAGCGCCACCTACTGAGAGTCCTGGACAAGGCGACCCCAGGAGGAGAACGATAAAACGCAGACTCGCACTAAGGAACAAAGGCCCACGGCAGTCCCAAACCACGTCAACCGCTCCCCTGGCCATGAGCACACCAACATAGCGGCTGCACACAGGAAGAGCCCACGCCCATCCCACGACCGGAAACACACAGAGCCACGGACAGTGAGCCCAAAGGGGGCCCCAATGACAGACAGACCCACTACCACGTTGGCGCAGGAACATAGGGCCCTCAACTACTGTAGCCCGGGTACACGCATCGCCACAGTCAGTGCGGAGGCCTCAGCTGGAGGGGAGGAGACGCTGCAGGAAAACAACGTTACTGGACATCAACCCATCAAGATGGTACTTAAAGCACTGCAAATTGCCACATGAGACTCATGGCGCACAGAGCATGAGATAGGCCACTGACAGCATAATGGCCTGCTGAGGACCAGGAGCATGACGCCGGGAGACCGCTAGCGGAGAGAGGAAGCCAAGATACAGAGCATCATGGCAGGAGAGAGACAGAGTGACAGGCCATCAGACGACAGGAAAGCAGAAACGCGAGGCGCAGATGATGGGGGAGATCGAGGTAAAGAGACAGCTGGAGATGGCAAACGCAACCACCACAAGAAAGACTGCCCAAGGAGGGGGCCAATGAAGAATACTGCCAAAGGAGGGGGCCAAGAAAGAATACCGCCCAAGGAGTGGGCCAAAGAAGATTACTGCCCAAGGAGGGGGGCCAATGAAGAATATTGCCAAGGAGGGGGCCCAAAGAAGAACACTGCCGGAGAATACTGCCCAAGGGGGGGGCCAAGGAGGAATACTGCCCAAGGAGGGGGCCAAGGAGAATACTGCCCAAGGAGGGGGCTACAGGAGAAATTGCCCAAAGAGAAGGCCACAGGAGAGACCAGCCAAGAAGAGGACCAAACGGAACGCTACCCAAAAAGGGGGACATGGCTGAGATTGCCCAAGGAGAGGGCAAGATGAAGTAACAAACATAGGGAGAGACGAGAGCCCCTAAGGTGCAGAAGGAGACTGACCGGGGCCGGAGCAGTGAACTGAGATCGCTGGGGAGACACGCTAGGGTGAGGAAGACCCAACGCAGCGAAACAGTTGGAAAAGAAGCAGCACCGACCAGCAAGCAAAGGAAGTGCGGAGCACCCACAGCTGACAGTGAGCTGCACCCACCAAAGGGAACCGGCCACGCAGCTACAAAGATAAGAACAGTGGTAGCAACAGATACAACCCAGATCCTATACCGCCTGGAGAAGTATCAACAGCACAGGGTGATGTTGAAGCAACAAGATCCAAGACAAAATTGGAAGCCCATCAAGAGAAGCTCATCACCACACACACTGGCACACCCAATCCACTGGGGCGAAGGAGGACGAGACAATAAGTGTCCCCCACACACCTTCGGGAGAAAGCGGGGCTGGAGAGGCAACACTCCTAAATCGGACCGTGACCAAGACTAATATTTTGGAGTGCAAGAATCAATGCTAGTAATGGCACCTCACTACGTGACCATCACAATGCTGAACATAGCACCGTGCACAACAATAACATGCATCACAACCAGAGCTGCCCGCAGACAGCCCTTGCCAAGAGTATCACCCTGCCCACCAAGGATAAGCAACCACCACAGAAGTGAGGGCTGGCAGGGAGGGAGTACGCCTCAGCGCTGGAGGCCCCCCCAAACAATACAAAGGGGGAGCAGGAGATGTCCACCGCTCGAGATAACAGCCGACAAGTGAACAAAGTGCATGCAAACACCTAGTTCTCCCAGCGGGAAACTAGACCACAGCATCATCTGTAACAAGCACAGCCACTGCTGCTGACCAGTGGTTCCCCAAGCAGTAGCAAGAGGCAAGAGCAGTGTCTAGCCACGAGAAGGCCACGGGCAACCAGGGTACCACAGACACCATCAGCCTAAAGAAGATGCCAGCAGATCTACCAGGCTAGAGTTATCAACAGCCACCATGACGAAAATGGCACCCCGATCTATGACTACAACGAATACCTTGATTGTCACCATAATAACCCACAACAGTGGCAACCGAATGGCACGGCCGCCAGCGCAAAGGACGAGGTAACCAAGGACTACACCAAATACACGCAACAGCGCGGACACGAGCACGAAGGCCATGGGAAAAGGCCTTACCCCAGGCAGCTGCGCTAGGATATCACACAAGTCCTGGCGTGGTTGCAGAGAGGAAGAACAGCAAAAGGGAACAAGATCAAGGCGAATACCAAGACAGTCCCCAGAACGCAGGAAAAGAGATACCAGCCCCTACAAAGATGATAAGCAAGGAGGGGGGTGTTACGACATACAAAAGGACCAGCCCACCTTAAGGGAAGAAGAGGGAAACCACAGACAAGGGGAGGGGGGAGGAAGAGGAGGGGCTAGTGGAGCCCGGGATGGGAGAACCAGTGTTGCCAACCTAGCGACTTTCTCGCTATATTTAGCGAGAAGGTACGCCCCCCTAGTGACTTTTTCATCAAAAAGCGGCTAGCGAGAAATCTAGCTACTTTTTTCAATTGGTTTGGCGACTTGCTCATTTATGCAAGTTTCCAAACCAATTGAAAAAAGTGTTGTCATTCGCACGTTTTCTAACGGGAGTAATGCAAAAACACACTGATAACTTAAAAGGGAGGTGTTAAAAGGGGAGGGGGCCACAGTAAAACACACTGATAACTTAAAAGGGAGGTGTTAAAAGGGGAGGGGGCCACAGTAAAAGCCATAAATCGCAGGGGGAAAGAGGAGGTAATTATGCAAATTAGGCAGTGACGTCATCTAGCTACTTCTGGCGACTTCTAGGGGCGCCAATAGCTACTTTCTTCACTGAGGAGTTGGCAACACTGGGGAGAACTCTGTAGAGGGTCATAAAGACGAGTTGAGTTCCTCCCTGTCTCCGTGTATGTCTGTGGATGGCGTATGGGGCCTAGGGCTCACCAGAAGCGAAGCAGAACAGATCACAACAGTCATCTCCTTCTGCTTCCCGCACACGGCGGGTGCGCCCTGCTCCTTCCCCCAACAGGGTCCAGCGCTGGCTTTGGGTATCTGGGTCTCTCTCGCCGTGGCTGGGCCGCCTTTGCAGGGCCGGTCGCAGGCTCTTGCGTGGGGGGCACTCGGTCGTGGTCACCTGCAGTGTCTCCAGGGCGCTGGGGCCACCAAGCGGCCTGTCCTCCGTTGGGGGGAGAGGGAAGCTCTGTAGGCCAACAGGAGCCTCGGAGAGACGACCTCACGTGTGCATTCAGGTACGCACCCCCTAGCGGTCTCCATGCTTCTCCGTTGTGGTGTCACGTGTCCTGACGGACGGGGTCACGGGACACGGCGGGAGAGGAGGAGAAATAAAGGTATCACCGGAACTGGCGTGCCTACGCCAGTCCGGGTTTAAGCAGCAAAGTGAGTGGTCGTGTCTTTTGTTCCGCGCCGCCCCCGCGCATCGCGTAGCAGCGCAAGCCTCTGCCGAGGCCCTAATCAGACCTCCTACGCCCGCCCGTGTCCAGGCGGGTGTATATATCACACTGGCGACGAGGCGGTAAGTGGTTCGCGAGCCCCGACATCAAAGGGAGCCTTCGCACCCACGGACCCGCGTTCGGAAAAAAAAAAAATATATATCAAGAAGCCGGGAAGCACCGACGCCAGCCCAGCTTTCATCGGAACCCGCCCGCATCAGCTGTGCACGGAGCAGCGGCTCAAAGCTCCAGCAGCCGAAACAAGCCATCAGCAGCACCCACGCCACATGTGAGTTGCGAAGCCCACGCATCATACGCAGCCTGCCCTGCCGACAAAACCCACGTGGGATCACATGCCCCTGCATAACACGGGCCCAACAGCAGCAATACGGCAGACAGCAACACTGCGCAGCATAACATGTCAGACCCGACCTCTAGCCCAACAGGGGCCGGCACTTGGTCTTCGTCAAGGAGGAGCCGCACCGACGAGCGCACTGACCCCACGCTAACAACCTTCATGCCGCCATTCGACCCTTTCACCAATGGAGCGGCCATCAGGTGGGAAATATGGTTACAGCAGTTTGAGATGCACCTAGATGCAAGAGACATCACCTTACCCAAAAAGATGCGCACCTTTCTCCTACTCAACATAGGATCTACTGCCCTGCGCTTATTCAACGCCACACCTAACCGCGGAAGCGATGCCAACTACGCCGCAGCAAAAGCCGCGCTCACCAACATGTTTAAACCGGACCTCAACCCGGACTACGAGCGCTTCCATTTCTGCATGGCGAGACAACGAGAAAAAGAGACAGTGGACAAATTTCACGCTCGCCTTCGCGAAATGGCCGTAGGCTGTGAATTCCCCGACGAGGAGTTCGCCATCCGCCTCCAAATCATCAATGGAATCTCCTCTGAGAAACTGAGGAGGGCGATACTCTCAGAGAAAAATGTACGATTATCCCGCATCCTCGAAATGGCGCGACTCCGCGAACAAACAGAAGACCAGGTGGGAGTAATGGAAGCAGCCATCCAGAGACTACCGCTGGACAACCCCGGACCCGGGGAAGAAGTAGCAGCCATCTCCCGACAACAAAGCACTCGCCCAAAACAGAACCCGAGACCTCACCCATCACAAGGACGAGATCAAACCTGCAAATGGTGTGGAGGCCCATGGCACCAAGGCGAATCCTGCCCGGCGTGGGGATCCACGTGCAGGAAATGCAACCGTCTGAATCACTATGCCGCAGTATGCCTGAACCCGCCGAACAGGAGTGACAAGGACCCAGACCCGTGGCAAACACAGGAACCGCGAAGAAGATTCGCGCTCAGAGGATCCCGCCAACAAACGCGAAAAGGAAAAGCCAGAGCAGTCGATGAATCACAAAGATCCCCAGCCACGAGCGACAGCGACGACAGTGACAGCGACTCCTCCCCCGAAAAGCAAGGCAAAGAGAGGAAGAAAAAAGGACAAAAGCGAGTACACCGAGTACACCTGATATCGGCAGTTGACCCACGCAAATCACGCCGGAAGAGGAGACCATCATGCACAGTCCTCTCCAACGGAGACCCACTGAAGGTAATCATTGATACGGGTGCTACAGTAAACGTCATGCCCGTGACAGCGTTCAACAGACTCAACCCCAGACCAGAGCTCCTCAAGAGGAAAGTCAGGCTATACGCCTATGGGTCCAAAAAACCCCTGCCAGTGCAAGGGTCGTTTAAATCGAATTTTGCTCACAATAACGCCAACTGCCGTGCACGAATATATGTGGTAGATGCTGGTTGCGAGACCCTCCTAAGCTGCAAAACGGCCGAAAAGTTGAAGCTGATACACTTCGCATTCAGTGTGCAACACGACGAACTACACAACCTCTTAGGACGACATAAGAATCTGTTCCAGGGCATCGGACGCCTCAAAGGGAGAACCATCAAGCTCCACATAGACCCCACTATCGAACCCAAGGCAGTACGACAAAGACGAATCCCATTCCACCTGAGGGATGCCGTAGAAAAGGAACTGCTCAAGCTCGAAAACGCAGGGATCATCGAGAGGACGTCAGGACCAACCCCGTGGGTTTCACCGATGGTAGTAGCCCAGAAACCGAAACAACCAGGAGCGGTTAGAATATGCATCGACATGAGGCTCCCCAACATAGCCATCGGTCGAGAACGCCACGTCACTCCCACCATTGACGAACTCATCGTAGACCTCACGGGAGCGACGATCTTCAGCAAGCTTGACCTCCGGTCTGGCTACCACCAGCTGAAGCTACCCAAAGAATCCAGATATATCACAACATTTTCGTCCCATCTTGGCCTGATGAGGTACAAGAGACTCAACTTTGGGATATCGTCTGCTGCAGAAGTATTCCAGCATGAAATCCGCAAAGTCATCACAGGACTCGAAGGGACCACCAACATCAGCGACGATATCCTAGTATACGCATCAAACAAGGACGAACACCATCGACGCTTAGAAGCGGTTCTAAAGAGGCTCGAAGACGCAGGCTTAACCCTCAATGCAGAAAAGTGCGAGTTCAACAAAAAGGAACTATGCTTTTTCGGATATATATTCAGCGCAGCAGGTGTGTCCCCTGACCCTTCCAAGGTACAAGACATAAAAGAATTTGAACCACCACAATCCGCCTCTGAAGTGAGAAGTTTCATGGGGATGGCCACCTACTGTTCACGGTTCATTCCCGACCTCGCAAGCATTTCGAGCCCACTCAGGGAACTAACCAAGAAGGACCAAAAGTGGGAGTGGACGGAAACACACCAGCAGGCATTCCAACTAATCAAAGACACCCTGTCTGCTTCCACCACCATGGCATTTTTTAACATAGATCGACAGACCGAGCTTCTTGTCGACGCCAGCCCGGTTGGCCTGGGAGCAGTGCTGACCCAAACAGACAGAGATGGCAGAGTATTCCCAATCGCATTTGCCAGCAGAGCTCTCACAAAACCCGAACTAAACTACGCACACATCGAAAAGGAAGCCCTGGCCATTCTGTGGGGGTGTCGCCATTTCAAAGTATACCTGCTAGGAAAACAAGCAAAAGTCTTCTCTGACCACAAGCCCCTAATCCCGATATTCCGAGGCTCCGCCCCGCATCCTCCAGCCCGCATAGAGACGTGGATGCTGCAACTGCAACCATATAACATCGAGGTAGAATACCGCCCAGGATCGGACAATCCAGCAGACTACCTGTCCCGCCACCCGCGGCCGGCCACAGATAAAAAACAACACCATGCGACAGAAACAGACGAGCACGTCTGCCATGTGGTGGCATGTGCCCGACCGCGAGCCCTGACGTTACAGGAAGTAGTGCAAGAAATAGAAGAAGACACAGTCCTGCAACACACGACCGCTGCCATCCAATCCGGAAATTGGAAAAACTACCTCATGTCAATGACTCACCGAACAGCCACAGCCCAAGCCAAACTCAGGGCCCTGTTCGGCATCAGACACGAACTCTCAGTAGCTCCAGAAAGAGTAATATTGAAAGGACACCGAATCATACTACCCGAATCCCTGGAGGAGAGAGCGCTCAAGCTGGCCCACAGTGGACATCAAGGGATCGTCAAGTCGACAGCCTACCTAAAATCCCGAATGTGGATGCCAAACATGCACCAAAGGATAACCGAGCTCGTGGAGTCCTGCGCAGTTTGCCAAGCGTCACGGAGACCAGCAAACCCAGAACCAATCAGCAGCGCCCCCCGAAGCCGAAAACGGTGGGACGCCGTCAGCATGGACCACTGCACCATCGCAGGGTAAGGGTACCTGCTCGTAGTAATTGATGAATTTAGCAGGTACCCCGAAGTGGAACATGTAGCTTCGACCAATGCCGAAACCACCATCCTCACACTGGAGAAAATGTTCGCCACGCATGGCATCCCGAGGAAAGTAAAAAGTGACAACGGGCCATCGTTCACCAGTCAAGAGCTGCGTGAGTTTTTCAAAGAAGTAAACGTCAAGCATCAACGAATTACCCCAAGATGGCCTCAAGCAAATGGTGACGCTGAACGCTTCATGGGGTCACTGAACAAAGTCATCAGGATTGCCAAAGAACAAGGACACCCCTGGTTGAAGGCAGTGTATCGGTTTCTGAGAACACACCGGCAAACCCCACACTCAGCCACTGGAGTCAGCCCGGCCGCCCTCATGTTCGGAGTTTCCATACAGGCGGAGCTACCTGTGCACCCCAACTGGACAGCGCCAGACCCGGACATCCTCGAAATGGATGCTAAGCAGGAAAGACACAATGAACGAGAAAGCATCGCCAGGCGGGCCTACCACAGAGAACTGAACCCAGGTGACACAGTCCTTGTCAGAAACCGGGCACGGCCGAAGAAAATGTCCCTCAACTTCGAAGTTCGCCCATGGACTGTTAAGACCACCAACCACAGCATGGTCAACGCAACCCGAGGAGAAGAAACCGTAACCAGGAATGTATCCCACTTCAGGAAAGTGCCACAAGACATGTGGGAAAAGTACTCGTCACCCCAGAGAGGGGAAGTGACACGCACACCCCAAAGACCCACACCACAGCAAAGCTCGGAGGCCCAGCAAGAAGAAGAGATTGAAGCGGAGGCCGACACCGAAGACCCACCCCGGGAAAGAAACACCCGGTACAGTCTGAGAGAAAAACCCAAGCCGTCATCCCGCCTCCAGGGATATGTCGTGGATGGAATACATCGTCAAAGACCGAAGCAGAGATACCTGCCCATTCAGAAGTAAGACTTAAGATAAATGTTGTTGTTAGCCACAGTAAATTTGCCTCCAAGTTGAGGAGGAGTGTGGTGTCACGTGTCCTGACGGACGGGGTCACGGGACACGGCGGGAGAGGAGGAGAAATAAAGGTATCACCGGAACTGGCGTGCCTACGCCAGTCCGGGTTTAAGCAGCAAAGTGAGTGGTCGTGTCTTTTGTTCCGCGCCGCCCCCGCGCATCGCGTAGCAGCGCAAGCCTCTGCCGAGGCCCTAATCAGACCTCCTACGCCCGCCCGTGTCCAGGCGGGTGTATATATCACATCCGACTTTAATGTCGGAGAACAGCATTATTGACAAATTTGAAAACACTTTTAAACTTCACTACATTTCCCAAGAACATCCAAGAGAAATTAGTAGTTTAACCATAAAACATGTGACACTTTCCTCCAATCACAGCCCACTGGGGGCATGCAATTTCCTTAAACCGGGAACCACGTCCTATTTCATTAATGCTCAGAGAGCCGATGAGTACTTTATTTCCTACTGTGATGTTATTTATTAATTCATGTTGAGCTTTGATAATTAAAGGGCACCGCGGAGTGTGCAAGGTGCGCGAACACAGCAGCGCATATTTTGTTTAAGTAACAGGTGCATCTGTGGTATTTTGGAAGCAGCGCTTAGTGGGAAACGAGTGCAGGAGCCAGAAAGTGGAGGCGCACGTGCTCTCACAGTTTCCTCAGACACTGTTGAGAGCAGCCTGGATCGAGTCAAGCCACAACCATATTTAAGCTTCAGAGGAGTGAGACCCAGGTCACAGGTCCTCAGATAGAGGTAGGAAGAGTCCTCCCCTTCGGTGTTACAGGGTCGCCTTAACATACACATCAAGGACGTGCAGTGTGAAATAGAGCCACCAGAAGCTATTTCTCATCTAAAACACAGTGAATGCTTCTGCACTGTATGTGATTTACACATTTAATATAAAAAAAGAGTAAAACCAGACAAGTACCTACTGTATAAAAGAAACAGAAAAGGGCCTACTAGAGAAAGGCTGCAAATGCAGCAGGAGTCCTGCATAAGACAGGTCAGTTTGAACCCAAGGCAAAGCACTACAGCTCCCCTCAGTACTACTGTGAACAGACGGGTGATCAGGAGCCCAAGCTCAAGTCCTGTTTCCCCATGCCGTGCCAGTTCCAAGACATGTCTTAGTCCGAGTACTCAAGCAAAGCGATGGACCCTAAAGACTTGCAAATGGCCATGAGTTTCAAGAGAGTGTTAGGAAACTCCGTGAGTATGTCTCAGAGCAATCAGTGCAGGACTGAAGCCCTTGAAGGAGAGACTAGCGCAGTTGGAGGCATGGTTGTTCACTCCAGCAGAGTGCAGCCATAACAAGAGGCACAAGGGAGCACATCGAGAGAAAAGTGCTGGTAAATCTTCAGCAGATGCAGTCAAAGCAAGGAAAAGAAAAGCGACGACAAGCTGAAAATAAAGTACAAAAGCGGTATTTCTCGGAAAGGAACACGATTATTTCAATAAAGGAAAGACAGTTCAAGTGGCCTCCTCCTCCTCGTCTGAAAGGGAGAAAGCAGAGGGATCTTCCACTAAGCACAGCAATACCTAACATAAGAAGATAGTGACAATGATGTCAAGATCACAGACAAGTTTAATGAGAAATTTGATCCATAAGTGCTAATACACCCCAGGTCGTCTGATTGGGATCCATTGGCAAAGCTGTCAAAATACTTGGGCAACCGACTGAGGACGCCTCTAATGAAGGAGGCTCGGAATAAGCTCAAGGTAGAAAGTCTGGGACGCATCTACCTAAACAGATGGCTATGATGCAAATATTGGATCCAAAGATCATAACGCTCCTTACCAAGAATGGAAGAGACCAAAGCCATGTCTCGATCGATCCTGACGAGGGTATCGGGATAAGTTGTCTGATCTGGCAAGTCCACTGGCCAAAATAATGGAAATAACTCAGAAAGCCAAGGAAGAGGAAACCCCCCTAGACCCAAACATCTTCATTGGGTGGACCCACAGAGCCATATGCTGGCTAGCGCACGTGAAGTACTCAATCTCGGTGGAGAGGAAGCGTGCTGATTAAGATGGACTCGAAGTTGGTTGACTTGCTCACATCTCCTTTTTGGGGGCACCTTCGTCAAGGAGATGAACAGATTTGTGAACACATATACCACTAGATAAAGTACAGATTTTCAACACCAAGTTGGCTGAGGTCAACAAGGACAACATAATCATATGCTCTACCGTTAGCCACCCCTACCGTCCCAAAAAAATAAAGCTCAAGTCTGCATGTACATGTGACTCAATGAATGTGGTATATGGACTGAATTGCCCTTGTGGGATTTTTTACGTGGGTTTAACGACACGAAAATCCAAGCAAAGGTGGACTGAGCACAAGTCTCAAATTCGGAATCAAAATCCCCATTCACCAGTGGCGATGCATTTTAAGTAGAAGAAACATTCAGTGGCACAACTACAGATGGTCATCTTGCAGCAAGTCCGGCGTCGCAAGAGAGGCACAAACCTTGAAAGACTTTTACATCAATAGGAAACATGGTAGAGTGAGAGACTTTCCTCTCTCCACCCTAAAGGCATGAATCTTGAGTTTGATTTCAATTGTTTCATCTGAATTATGAAAAAATAGTCCATAGGCGCCCCTCTTCGAGAACAAACATGGCTCATTGACCTGTTCTTTGGGAAGGTACCTGTTCGAGAGTCCTTGCAGCCACTCCAGCTTACTGTACCTTTCACAGATGGGAACTATCCATTTGCATATCAGTCGTTGTCCCACCCACATGGGCAGTTCAGCACCAAAATGCTATGGCAATTCCCTTCTGAACAAGAGTACCAACAGCAACCCCATACACATGTTTCAGCCTTGTTGGGCCTCATGAGTGAGGTGGAGCTGTGCCTCTCTGAGCACAGTGAGCAAGGGGTCCAGTCTGGATGACCCTAGGAAACTTAGGGTGACTAAACCTTAGTCCCTTAATCAATGAGAAAATAGTCCACAGGCGCCCCTCTTCGAGAACGAACACGGACCATTGACCTGTTCTTTGGGAAGGTACCCACTCAAGAGTCCGAGTCCGCAGCCACACTTTAGCTCACTGTACCTTTCACAGATGGGAACTATCAATTTGCATATCAGTCTTTGTCCCACCCACATAGGCAGTCCAGCACCGAAATGCTATGGAAATTCCCTTCTGAACAAGAGTACCAACAACAACCCCATACACGTGTTTCAGCCTTTTTTCATCTGAATGATGTACTCTAATGTTGTCATTGTGAGTGGTTTGCTGTCTGGTTTGGTCCATTGTGCAAGGGTAGCTTTTTACTTTATTGCTTGATCACGGTGGTCTTTTCCCTCTCTCATATTACAACTTCAATACAGGTAGATGTACACTTGTAGGTCGCTTTATGTTGCGTTTTCATATCTTTACTGTTGATACACATTTTTTTTGTATTTCTTTCTCAGGTGTTCCTGACATTACAATAGGGAATCGGGATACTCCGCGGGTGTTGGATGCTGTTGTCTGCCTGGCTTCCCCTTCTTTGACCGGTCTGTCCTGTGAGCGACCTTTCAGAATATTGGGCCTTCCCCTTTATTCTCTTAACCGTTTCAGCTTTGGATGCCTGCGGGTAGGGACTCGGACCTGCCCAGCCCCTTAGGAACTGGGCACCCGAGTTCTCATACCGTGTTGACAATTGGGGTTGTGTTGTTTACTGCGTTCTCCCAATATCATGGTCATGTCTTCATTTGTCTTCTCGGACTGTTCTCTTTATACTTTGATTTTTTATTTGCCACCCTTAATACCAGAAATGTCACATATTCACGACTTTTTATTTCCATTTTATTTCACCTACAATGCAACGAAATCAAACTCATATGCAGTTTGTATTTTGAGTATTTTTAAGAGTTGTTAATATTTTCCCATTGGGACCCTGACCATTCCAATAATGCGGGTCCACCGTCAGGAGGCAGTTTGGCACAACGTGCGGGAAGCTGACATCACTTCCCAACAGACAACAGTTGTAAATACTGCCGGCATCTAGGCATATGTCTCCTGTGGTCTGTATTGTGGGGCCGGCGGCAGTCACACTGTCAGCCTCACTGATGCTGGGAGGACCAGCACCATGTTGGTGTGCTGGGGTCACCTGGACTTATTGGTGCCGGAGCACCTCGGATGCCGGCAAGATCCTGGATGGTGGGTGGCTGAGCTGGACCCAGGGCACCAGGCTGGGGCCCAGACCAGCAGGGACATGCAGGGCCGTGATCACATGGTGTAGGCCTGCGGCCCAGAATGAGAGATGGAGACAACAGGAGTTCCATAGTTGGAGCCTGCAGTGCTCCTTTTATTAGCTTGGGCCATGACGCAAAAAGGCATTACACTATGGCAAGGACCCACAGCTTAAAAGGGCAATACACATGGGAGGGTCACACATCACACTCCTCCATAACGAACAAAACAAACATTGCTGAAACATACACAATTCCCCCTGTTACAGAACGACAATAATTATACCACTTTGGGAATTATATGGTCAACAGATGGTAGGATATGCCACTGATAGATACATAGGGATTCAGATAGTTGCAGACATAAAACACATTAACACACTCTAAACATACTCAGTGGGTGGCAGTCGTGGTTGGTGAACTGCTTGTGAAATGGTGGCAGTTCTACCACATTTTACAAGACCCTTTATTAACCTGGGGTAAGTGGATCTTCAACCACTGAATGATGTCAATGCTAGCTGATGGCATCGTTTACAACATGCCTACAAACTACGGGAGCACAGCTTCACATCTATTTAACTGGGACCACTCTAAGCACATAATCTAAATGCAGGCTCACAGCAGCTAAAAACATATTTGCTGAGTCTCTTCCGAGCACTTGTAGTACAGCAGGAGACCAGTTCACTTAGCTCCAGTGTCCGTTCAGGATAGTCATTTCCACGGGTCCAGGTCTGTTGATGGTACAGTTCAAAGGTCGGCAAAGCCGCACCTGTGAGCACCAGGGGCCACATCGGCGTAGTCCCTTGATGTTGGTGCAGACAGCGAGACGCTGGTAGCAGGGCATCTAGGCTCTGCCACATTCAGGCTCAGTCAGTCCCTTGATGTTGGGGCAGGCAGGGAGATACAGGTAGCAGGGCGTCCCGGCTGCACCACCTGATGTTGACAGAGCAGGGGTGGCAGGTGTTCTCTCTTTCCTTTTTTTTGCAACCACTGTGGAAGAGTGTCGCTGGGGGCAGGGTGTCGCTGTTGGCAGGGTGTTAGGCCACTTGCTGTGCAGGCAGGGCGACACTAGTTGCAGGGTGTGAGGGCCACTTGGTGTGCATGCAGGGCGACACTAATGGCAGGGTGCCAGGGCCAATTGCAGGGCAGGCAGGGCGACACAAGTGGCAGGGTTTTGAGGCCACTTGCTGCTTAGTTCTCTCCCCCAGGCAAGAGTGTGGGCAGGAAGCTGCTAGTAGCAGAGGGCACACACCAGTGGTAGGGTGTCAGTTGGCTTGACACAGAAGGCACATTTTCTCCCCCAGGCAGGAGCTGCATCAATCTGTTGCTGGCTCTTTGATCAGCAGAGGTCCTTCCTTTCAGTGCTACAGTTCTGTTGCTGTGTCATTGCATGTTGTTGAACCCGTAGGCCCTTTTAGGCGAGGTAACAATTTACCCAATGGATGGGGATGCAGAATACACCAATAATAAGACTGACTCAGGAAGTTGGCAAAACTTAGCTGTTTTATTCGCAATTATCTAAAACAGGGAGTACAATGGACATCAACGGATGTCTCATGGTATTTCTATCCACGTGTTACATGAAAAAACACAGTAATATTGTAAAAACTTGTCACCATTGACGTCATACTACATGGCCAAATAAGAAAACCTCGGTTGGATTGTGGTTGGTCTACGGGGAACATCTAGGTATACTTTCTATGGGGAATAGGATTGTGATTGGGTCTCTACTTTCAGGTGGACAACTATGTCCACCCCTAGTGCAAGTCATCCTCAGTGTCATAAAATACACAACGTTTCATTGGCTTTCAATCTATAGGGCTCTTTGCTACCTGGTACTCTATAATTGGTTGGCACGCTTTCACCCTTCTGGAATATTCCACTCGCTAGCAGCACGCAAGCTAGTACCCCAGGTGCTTGTGGGTGGACTTGACCATGCCTTCCCACCTATTTAGCTCATCATCCATCATCACTCCTGCTGTCTGCCATTCGAATTGTCTTTGAACTTGGCCTTGCAAAATATCACTGCACCTGAGAATAAAGGGGAGTGTGAGCACAGTCTTATCTTCAGTCTCGATGTAGCTTGCCCAAAGTCTATTTTAATTTATACCATGTGACAGCAGACCGTGTTTTAGCTTGTTCCTCGCCTTTAATACTATTAAATGAATAAAACCTGGCACTCACAGTGTTTTTCCATTGCACCTCAACAGGAGCTGGCCTCGCTTCTCACGTTCATTGTATCTTCTCGAATAGATAACCAGTTTCTTGGCTGCCCCAACCCTTGACACTGGGCCAGACAAGCCTTCTCGAATCTTCCTTCATCGTCAGCTGTCTTTCTCTACTGCGCCACACTTCTAGCACTTTCTGCTCACAGGGTCCTACTTTGCTAAAATACGACGTGGAACATCCAGATTCTATATACATATATATATAATGGCGGCACCGCCTGCAGTCTATTCACTACGTATAGTCAGCCTTCATGGTTACTTAGTCTATTTGCGTTACAGCATCTGTACAGTTATAAAGCAATTTGCATTTTTCTTCAGTGCTCTTCACACATGCAATCTTCATTCCTGCCCATGAAATGTTACTCGACTCTTTACTTTGTCATCAGATTCAATAAGGTTTATATACTCTCTTCCTTGGCATCTCTTCTTAGTGCGTTATCCCTGATTCATGTGACGTCACCAGTCTCTTGCCTTCACCATTTCACACTTCTTCAGGAACCTCCTTTAAGAGACTGTTATTTCTCTGCGGATACATCATATAGGGCTTTCATAATGGATACCTTGTCTCGAGGATTCTTCGTGGGATAGGCTCCATTATTGGCGTCGTGCTTGTCGCAATTTCCAGCTTACAACATATAGGAGGACTAGGGGCAGGACTTCCGATAGAGGCATTTGACTCCTCCTCTACATTGTGCATCTCTGAGACACTCATCACTGGGTTGGTCAGAATTACTGGCCCAGAATTTGCAAGGGGGGAGGCCTCTCCTTCAGGCTCTGATGTAGAGTGTATTAAAATTCACTGCTGGGCGACCCGGGTTGTTTTACTGTGTACTTGGTCTGCCGTCATGAAGTGCTGCACTTATTCACCACCTTCATGGCCCTGGGGTCTTCAGGGGGCTCCCTTTGTTTCGTTGTGCCGGCAGGACACGTTGAAATTCAGAGCTCTTTACTTTTTTCATGGAGCTTTTTACTTTTTGTTTTCACCGCTGTGTCACAGCCCGGGTCCTTCGGAAAGGGACCAATTTACTTTCTTGGCTTTGACATGGAGCACTTTGTGAATCACTGCCAGAGGGCCCAGGGCTTCACCTTCCGATGGCAGGAGCATACCCATTCACACCGCCATAAGCCTGGGATCATAAAGGGGCAGCGGCATGGATGATCCCTTTTTTTTCTCCATTTTGCTCCGAGACAGAGCTCATTACTATTCACCACTGGTGCGCCCCCCAGGACTTAGCGGGGGCATCCTAACGCCATTCACCTCCCCCCACTGCACGCCCACCACCCAACCCACCAGTAGCCCCGGTATTGTGTAGGCCGGCACCTCCCCCCAGCCGCCCCTCCCCGGTCCCGCCCCCCACCCTCTCTCCCGCGCCGGCCTACCCTCCTTCACATTCCCTGTGCACTCAATAATAGGCGGAGACAAGTTGTACAATTGGAAATGTTAATGCCACGGCAGCTTTATTTTGCATAAAGTCTTGGAGTTATCTTACATGTGATCCGTAATTCACCACACCACAGGTTCTTCTACTCCGTGTGAGGTTACCTAGGGTCGCCCCCCACCCCCTCCCCGTCGGCGTCGTGCAGTCGCCTCTGGGGTACCCCGGCCCTGTCTATCTTCTCTCTACCCCGTGTTCATCTGTCGTTGATTGCCGCTTGCCCCCATCCATATTGTTTGTTTCTCCTCTTAACTTTGGTCCATTGACCCAAACTGCAGCTCTGCCCGCCCCCTCCCCTCTCTGCGTCCCCCAGTTCCCCTTCTATCTAACGCAGGCCGCACCTTGGCGCCTGGCAAGTTCCTATACAGACACCACCGACAGTGTCCCCACATCACATACATACACCGGGCCGGCCCCGCCCTCCGGTGCCGACCCACCACCACTTTCTCCCTGCCTAAAAAGTCATCGTCCTGCGATGTCCATATGTACTAGTGTCCCATACTACTGAGACTCACAGTCCCAACTTCTTCTCTAACACAGCCTCTACTCGAGACCCTCATCCCCCAATTCCTTCCCCCCGGGGGGCTTCCCCTTGTATACCTTTGTTGTATTTTGAGCTTCGTTCTTTTGATCCCCCCCCGGCCCTCTCTTTTGGGTTCGGAATAGTTTCCAAGACCCCTATCTCCCTCCCCTTTTCCCAGGGCCTCCCCTGAGTCTAGTACTCCTGGGGCGCCGTAAGGTCTAATCTGTTGGCTGTGCATTCCCCTATGGGCCTGACAGCGCTTTGCTACAGGGATCGCAATGTAACTCCTCCAAGACTCTCTGCGGGCTGCCGGCGGCAGAGAGTTCCCCCATTTTTTCCTTCCTGCATCTCCTACCCTCACCCGTGCCATCGTGGCCAGTGAGATTAAATATCCCGAGAGAATGGCCCAGAATCAAGAAGCAGCCGGACACATTACTGGGGCGGAGTGTCTGTGGGTACAGCTTCTGAGACAACACGCCTCTGTCCACACAGCGCCAAGTGAGGGGACAGGAAAGTGAAAGAGTAAAAGCGCAATCCCAGGGGACAGCCAGATGGCCTGAGGTGGGGAGTCGACACGGGTGCCCATAAAGAGGCGGCAAACAGAGCCGTGTGTCAGAAATACCTGTGTATTGTTGAGTGTCCCTTTAAATGGGTCAGCAGGTGGGGGGGGGGGAGCGTGCACACCGCACATGGCGACGAAGAGCTGCGCATGTTGGGTGGGGAGCGATGGGGGGGATTTTGAGAAAAGGTTTGAAGATGGTGATGGGAGGGGCTGGAGGCTGGTGCGTAGGGCAAGGGTCAGGGTGCAGCCTAGGGTGGCCGGAGGCAGTGTGGAGGTTAATCAGGCGGTTAGGGAACATTTATCCGACTCGTAGGATGAAAGTGAGTTGGTGGCCTTGCCAGAATTCAACCTGCATATCACACTCAGATTGCAGCAGTGCTCAACCCGCTGAGCTACCGTGCCAGCTAACCAGCCTATCGCGTTTCAAAAGCCTAACTACAGGTTTCCATCATGAAAAGCGCTGCACGGTCCACAGACAGGACTGGATAACGATGACTCTAACGGCATTGGCAAGATGTGAAGGACTTTGACGAATCCAACTTGATGGTACTCCTTTTGTCAAACTTGTAGGATGAAGACACAACAGCACCACTTTCTTTGATTCAAACCCTCATCATGGCCACCCTCACTTATCAGATGTACATTTCTGACTACTTTCACCTGCCACTAGCTGGCTGCACTACCATGGTTTTAAGCCCTTATTCTATTTAAAATTATGTTTCCTCTCCTCCCCCCCTGCCCATTTTCTTTTCCCATGCGCTTGTGCTTTCTTAAATGTCACTGGACCTAGTGAGATCGCTGGTTTTGTTTTACTTGTTCCCCTCCCTTTTCGCCTGGTCCCGCTCTGAAACACTTGTGTGCGAGCTCGATATAACTCATTTCATTAAACAAGCCATTATCGATGCCAAAGTAGCCCCATCGACATCCTCCATGTAGGTATCCTAACATTCGCTCCTGGCGGAACGGTACCCAGGCTCTTCTAGGCCTGATCCAGGAGCTAAATATAAACAGCTCCCAGCAAACGGGCTTTTGTGGCTGCCAAAACAATCAAAATTGCATTTGGGCATATAAACACCTCACAACTAACATCGACCAGAACCATTACATATACAGACATACTGTTTGGTCTAAATGACCACACACTCAGCCTTACCCCAACAAGGGTTCAGCTGCGCAGCATGTGGGCCCCACAAACCAAACACCCCCCATCCCATTACACGCGCAAGTGTCCCACAAAGCATGGATACATGTTCAAAGCTGTGTTTTATAACCTAAACATGAGCTTCCAGCCCTGGAAAACAACCCTCACCAACGCATGTTTATAAATAACGATGCTTCCATCTAATGAATAATGAAACAATGCAGCCAGATCATACTCTCGAAATCAATTCACTTAAATCTCCCCAGGGTTCGAAATTGCTGGCGGCCATTTATATCCCCGCTTCCACCCCAGGAGAGCCCGGTTAGCCTAAAACCCAACAGCCACCAAGAAAAGGATATGTTATGTCTCCATTCTTGGCGAACAGAGAAGTGTGATTGCACAATGTTGAAGAGCTATATTAGTGTATTTGAAAAGACAGCACAAAAAGCTTCCAGGTGCATGGTCTGTGAAAAATTGTGGACCATTATAACACATGACACACTGCATCCTCCTTCAAATGAAAGGTTCCACTAAGGCACCAGCAATGCCTCCTTTAGACTGTGGTCTACTAAAACGCCAGGGATATTGCACATAGACACCTCCAGGCCGACCAACACAGTGTACTAGCATACCAATGGCGGACGTAGCCCAGTCACATTTGTGGAATTTCGCCCATTACAGGAAATTGTAGGGCTGAGCAGTATGAGCCTTGACAGGCCACCGTGCACATAATTCCCTTGAAAACTATTCAGAGAAGATTCGGGCATGTGCTGCATGGTGAACCGTCTTCAATGGAGGTAGACATCCATCAAGAGCACCAACGCAATGGAAACAAAAACACCTGCCCACACGCATTAACTTGGGTCTATCTTGGTAATACCTTCCTCTGGAAGTCCGGGGTTCGAAGACTTTAGCTTCTGTGCTATTGCTGCCATTACAGATTTGGAGACCGATTTTCTGGGACCAGTGTGGGTGTAATATACTATCCTATCCACTTTACCGGGGACACAGACCCCATTACCCCCAAAATAGGTTTCACAACCATATGTGTTGATACACATTTCTGTTCCAATGGCAATGTCAATCAGGGAACAGAGCAGTCAAAGAGTATTCAGACACCCGCCGCCCCCCTTAGAGAGATTGCATGCGTAACCCACTGCACTAAAAGCCTCACCTCTGGCAGATGCGCCCTACCGGCATAACCGGCCCCTTCACGTGGCATGGCGCAGAACAACTTAAGGTGAATAGCGAAGGCATTTCCCTTGGCAAGTCTCATGATTGTGAAGGGTTCACCACTGATATGCAGGATATTTAAGTGGAAATATAAGCCCATTGCCACCTTTTCAAACCTGAGTCTAGTATGTGTAGAATATGAGTGCGTGTAACTTATCTTCCACCAAAATGGATGCCTACCTTAAAGGCCATTAGAGACCGCCCTTCCCTCCACAGAGCACCTCTCTTCCACAGTATGTCACTTCAGCCAAGCACCATCCTTCACCAGACCCCCCCCCACCTCCCCACAGAGCACGTCTCTTCCACAGTATGTCACTTCAGCCTGGCACATTCCGCCACCAAAGCATCGCTCATATACAGAGCAATTGGCTCCTTTGGATAGGAAAAGAAACATATCTAGCTGCGACATCTCTCCAAAAAACCTGACGCCAGACGTTGGCATCCTTCCAGAAACGGGACAATATTGAGAAGCATCTCTCATGAGCCTGGCTTCAGTCCATGACATGACATCACTCCAAGAAGCCACCCTCACACCCTGGCAGGACTTCAGCTACCAGCCATATTCCTGCAGTGTCACTACGGGACCCTGACGTCGCCGTAACACCACTAGGAACGGAACATAGCACGATACTTTGACTTCACTACAAGAAGCTGACGACACACCATATCCTGCCCCCCCCCCCTCACCCCCCCCAACCCACAAGGGCATGACAGGACCATGGCATCGCCGCAAAAAGGTCACAGTCTATCGGGCACCGCCTTAATATAGTGTTCATCAGGGCCTATGGAGAATATCGCATTTAATGCAACTGTCCGGACTTTACTCTGGGTGTGCTTAACCTCTCGGAGGTAATTAGTGAAGGTCGTCTTGATTACACACCTGCCCCCCTCCCCACCCCCCCCCCCGACAAAAGAAGCTTACCAGCCTTCCAAGAATTCCGGAGCAAAACGGAATTACACGCCTCGACGAACGAACTGCAGTGCTGGCCACATGAAGTAGCGCCGGCATCGTGCGGGCACGCCTCGAGGCGCCCGCATCTCAAGGAGGGAGTAGCGCAGTCCCGGAAAGAGCACCGCTCGTACTCAGTGAACCGCGACGGGACAAGTAGCCCGAACACTGACAACAAACTGCTCTGCTTTGCAGAAAGGCAGACTAAAGACACGCTAAAACCAGCTCGCGCCATGCAAGAAGCAAACTAAGCAATCAAGTGACCATTGGTCAATGGGCTAGTTAGTGCATCGAAGCCCAGAGTATTGAATGGCTGCGCCATGATAGGATTGGTCCCAATTGCCCGGCCTCTTATAATCATATACCTATAGAATCTGTGATGTGCGCCCCGAGGACACCTAACAGGCTTCTATGCGCTCTAGATAACATGCAGATAAGAAAGGTGATCCCGGCCTTACACGAAGTGTTGCGTGTCGGGTTTGCGAGGGGCCAGGGCACAAGTGGGTGTTGCTGTATTTTACCACATTCGCGCATTGGCTACTGGGCTCGCTGCACATTGCAAAAGACAATCAAAGGAAATAAATGTGTATTCGGGGAGCGTACCTGGGATTCCGTCTGCCCCCAGGGCAGGAGCACCTGCAGCCAAATTTTGATGCCGAAGAGCCCTCGGGCAGCCGTGGGGGGCGGGGAAGGGCGCTTCTAGTGGAGGCCGGGTCACCAGGAGCTAGGCATGCCACTCTGAAAACCTGCCCACTCATTGACGACTTAAAAGTCCTATGCCAATCACCAACCCCAATCAGAAGCGTGCCTTGCAGGCTGTGTCTTTGGGCGTGCCCGCCAACTTCTGGATCCTGGGCACGAGATAAAGATGAGGGCGCACCTCGACTTCTGGACCCCCTTGTTCAGAGGGTGCCGCACCCCATCCGGAGGCACCCTTTGGCTCCCTATTTTTGTTGCCTTTGGCTCCCTATTTTTTGTTGATGGATTCCTGTGACGGAACTTGACCTTTCCTTACTTTTCTATAGCCCCGGGCCTGTCTGACGTGCTCGCTGCTCACTGTAAATCTGCTCGTTACCCGTAACTACAATTCCCAGAATGCATCGCGTGCCCCGCCTCCGATTTTTTTTTTTTTTTTTGTGTAAACCCCCTCCCCCTCTCCTGTTTCCCGCACTCGGCAAAACCCCACACCAAACGCGTAACGCTGATAACCCGCGCATGGGAGCCTAAGTGACCTACAATACTAAACCGCCCCGCACAACGACCATCGGCCGAAAACCATGGCCCACTTACCCCTTTGTCGTGCAGTTCAATCCTCCACCATAAACCTGCATCGTGACCCATGCCCTTACTGTGCCAACTGATAAGGACTGTCCTAGCAAGAAGGAGTACTCCACGCTACCCCGCCTCCACACCCCCTTCTCTCGCGCTTCTCGTGGGGACCTGTGCCCCATTCCAATAAAATAAACAGACTGGGGCGGAGGCCCGTCCTATTGAAGCAACAACCTTGCACGTTTAAAATATATTTGGCCATGTCCACTTGCACCAAGAATTCAGCAACACGTTGCTACATCCAAACCCATGCATGGGAGCTATCCCATCCACCTTCCACCATGTGTTCCGCTCATAATTCCCACTATGCAATTTTGTAGTTCCCCAAAATTACGCTCCACTACCATGGACCCAGATGCCCTTAGCGTGGGCACTCAGCGCCTTGCCTTCCCCCCCCCTTTATCCGTCCTTTCTTACCCCCCCCCCCCCCCTCTATTCCTAATCAGTCATACCATGCAAGCAGTAGAAAATTGACACGACACCAGTTTGTGTGGAAAGTTAACATGCCTCAGCAGCTTTATTTGCATAAAGTCTTGGAGTTATCTTACAGGCAATCCGTAATTCACTGTCACCGATACACTATTTCGAGTGCGGCTACCTAGGGCTTCCCCCTCCCCCCCCCCCTGATCGTCCTCGTCCGGTGGACGCCTCGGATCGAGCCCGGCCCTGACTATCCACCTCTCTCTACCCCGGCCGTTGTTTGCAGTGAATTTTTTGGTGTGCCCACCATTTCCCCCCGTGCCCATGTCTAGGTCTTGTTGCGGGTGCCCGACCCCCCGCACACTTGCCCCGTTTCCTGCTCGGGCTCTAGCTAAAACCGGCAGCCACGCGGTGCCTCGCTAACATCAGGTTCCTATACCGGCACCGTACTAGTGCCCTTACAATTTCCTATACCGGCACCATACTAGTGCCCTTACAATTTCCTATACCGGCACCACCACAAGTGCCCTTACATTTTTCTATACCGGCACCACCACAAGTGCCCTTACAATTTATGTCCGTATCCGTATTTGGGCCGGCACCGCCCTCCGATGCCGGCCCCCACTTTCTGCCTGCCTAGTTGGCCGTCGCTTGCGACGTCCATCTAACCTTTTCTTGCCAAACTCTGCTCAGCCCCCCCTACGCCTTCGCGTTGTTCCGGTTATTGGCATCCTAGTCTTACCCCCGTTATGCCAAAACCCCCCCCCCCCAGGTCTCCCTGCTGTGTCCCCGAGCCCCCCAGAAACATCGCAATTCCCTCACTCAAGGGGCCCCCCCCTCCAACTGCAGCCTTAGCAGGTGTCCTCCCCCCCCTTGGCTGGTGTCATATCTCTTCCAGATTCCCTGTCCCTCGTACTGTCTTCCTTTCCCAACTGTCTCCCCCATTCCCCCGGTCCCCTATGCTGCGCCCCCCCAGGCCCCCTCTTTCCTGTCCTTGCTGGCCCTCCTTGTCCGGACTCCCCCCGCCCCCGATGCTCCTACCTTTCTTCCTCCCTCCTCGAGCTCCTCCCTCTTGCCCCTCCCCCTCCATGACGACTTACCCCTGCTGTAAATTTTTGTCCCGGTAGCATACCCCCCCGTATTCTCCTCTTGTTCCCCTCCAACCAGCTTCACTTGCTGCCCTCTTTTTAGTTTGTTGTTCGTTCCCTCCCCCCCCCCGCAATTTGGGTCTTGGAATTGCCTCCCAAGTCCCCTACATCCCTCCCCTTTTTTCCCAGGGCCTCCCCCAAGCCTATTGCTCTTGGGGCGCCGTGCATCTAAACTCTTGGCTGCTCGTTCCCCTGTGGGTCTGCTAGCAGTGCTTTGTTTCAGGGATTGGCCTGTGATTCCTCCAAGACTCTCTGCTGGCTGCCGGCGGCAGAGAGTTCCCCCACACCCAGCTTGCTTCCACAGGGCACTCCCTGATTTTTTTTTTTTTATTTTTTTTTTTAGGGCAATTAAAGTCATGACGGGGGCTTAGAACTTGCATGTAAGGGGGGTGTCTGGAATGATGGAGAGGGGGACAGGAGACCTCCCATCCTCACAGCACTCCTGGAGTGGGTGCTTTCAGACTTAAAGGAGAGAGTTAATTGCCTGTAACATTGAAGCTGCACTAGAACAGTCTTATTAGAATGCGTAAAGAAGTTGGATGCCCCCACACCAATAAGTGTGCCCCTCCCCCACCATCGCTGAAGTTAGCGCCTCAAATGTAGTCTTGAGGTTGTGGAGAGCTGTGGGTTGCAAGGCCCTTCAGAAGACCATAGTCTGTGCAAACATATACTTGAAAAGAGCATCACATTACATGCAAATAATGACTAGAATTGGGTTCATATTCAATTGCTAGCAGAGCTGACTGGTATAAAAACATTGCAAAATTATGCAGAGGATTGTGCTGAGGCGCAGAGATGACTGCTATGTCAGCGACTATGTGACAGACAGCTGGAGCAAAGGTTTCCTGGGAATTCTTACTATAGTCTATCAACCCATAGGGCAACTCTCTCCAGTTGTGGGCTCTGCTGTAACTTACTATTATAATGTACAGGATTCATAAAGTGCAAACCCATCTGCGAACCAAAGAATAGCGCCCCCTAGAGGACACACCCGCGGGTTACACTGACGGCGGGAGACGTTCAGAAGTAGTTCGGAGAGGCTGGTAGGGTGCCGCGAGTTCTCCCCTTTGTTCTAGCAGCTCCCGCCTTGTCCTAATCACCATCCACCCACGCCGGATCTGGTAAGTATTGGGGGGTAGGCGAACGGGTCTGCTCGCCGACCGCCGCGTCAGCTTGAGCGGGCCCTATTTAGGGAGGAAGGAATAGATTTCGCCGTCACGTTTTACTTAGTTAATATGCATTGCAAGCAATGTTTTTCCATGTCTTCACTTTATGCTCAGCAGATGGTCGCCGCGCCACACAACAGCTGATTATTTGTTTTTGGCATTAGAGCAGCCTCCAGTGACTCAAGTGGTAAGTGCTTGGTCTTGGAGCGCCGAGGACCCCAGTTCCAATCCCCCGTCTGCTATCTCCGGGGGACTTTTTTTTTTTTTATATAATTATTCCTCGTGGCCGTTGATAACACGTAGTCCTGAACGGCGCATTTGGCTTCTGCACGGGGGGGTATTCTCAGCTGACCACCCTCCTTTACTCCCCTCGCACATTGATACGCCCCCCCCCATCCCTGTTGCATGGCACCCCTCTAGTATCCCGTCATGTTTCGTTTTAGTAACCTCGTGGCACACAAGTAACACGGCAGACAGCCCCAGTTCTGCTCCTCCCCACCACACAATCCACAAGGTGGTCGGGAGCAGAAGATTCGGCACTTGTTGTAGTGCAGGCTGCTTCCACTGCACAACCCCTTTTTGAAGCCTGCATACAGCCACTGCTGATGCTGACGTACAATTAAAAGAAAAGGAGATTGATCCCGTAAAATATTGTATTCCTCGGGTCCGCTCCAGCTGGCGCGGCGGCCAGCGAGCAGACCCTTCTCCCTTCCCCCCCCATACTTACCAAATCCACCGTCTTATAATCCTCCCTGGGCGGGATTCGGACGGTGCCCTCGCTCACTACCCAACAGTACCTGCGCACTAGCGTCGAGGCCACCGCACAATCCCCACCCGAACTTCTGCGTTATGAGGGCCTGCGCCACACCACCCCGAGAACTCTTTCCCCCCACTATCGCCCCCCATGAACCCGTCCACACGAGACCCGCACAACCGGCCCGACGTTCGAGCGCTTACCTGCAATCCACCATGTGGCGACAAACGATCTCTGGGCAGCAACTTTCGCCAGCGACTCCCGAACTCCTCACTCTTCCACTGGAACCGCGAACTCCTCGCTCCTCCACCCGAACCGCGGGAAACCCAGACACCAAACAGCCGCTCGAACACAGAGAATAGAGCGAGCTAACGAAGAACGCAGCTCCGGCAAGACGGCCTGAAAGATCCAGTTGACACCACTTCCCTACCAGCAGTCCTAACAATGTCTATATATGCCCGCAATTTATGAACATATGCCCCAAGACGTTTGTACCCACTTCCCTCCTAGCAGTCCTATACATGTCTTCCCCTATCCACGTGTGCCCATGCTAAGGCGAGGCGTTGGGCACAAGTCAATTTAACCAACACAATCCATAGTCTGGCCGCCCACTTCCAGGCAGGAATTGGCCCCAATCGAGGACGCATCTGTGTATTTGCGAACATCAAGCCCCAGCGCCTTTCCGGGTGAATTCAACGCACAAACCAAAGTTGCGGGATACTCTGCACCGAAGAACTTCAAATCTCCCTAATGGTGTGCCCCCTTGCAAACTGGGGACTCCTTCCTAACCCATGTTGAGGATGGATACCCTCAGTGACTAGCCCCAACCTGAAACCCAGCGGAATACCACCAACGCCAACTTGAACCCGCTCTCTCACTGACCTCCCTTCAAAAACTTGTACTAACCCACCACTGCCCCCCCACACAGATTTTTTTTTTATTTTTTTTTTATTTTTTTTATTTTTATTTTTTTTTTTTTTTCTCCCTTTTCTTCCTCCCCTTTATTTCTCATGCTCTCCACCCTCCTTCCCACGCGTTGACCCTCTTCCCTGCAATCCCCCCTCCTTCCCCCGCCGCCCTTCCTGCGCACGCTGCCGCTGGGACTGGGCTCCACAAGGCACCCACCCCTCCCAGGGAGGCCCGCGAAAAACCCACGACATGCACAACAGCACAATGCAGAGCGTCGTCCCTCGCCACCACAATGGCTCTCTCCCCCCCCGACAAGGCCGTGTCCGAGCGCGAGGGAGAAGTCCCCGCGGGCCCAGAGGTTAAGATTCAGTCTAAACCTTCCAGCCATCACCTTTGTTTTTGCTTCTAAACCCAGTTTCACTGGAAATTGGGCCTTCCGTCATAATAAACCAAAATGGCTGCGTAATTGATTGGAATAATGGCTTAACATAATTTTCTTCTGCAGAAGTAGGTGCTTTTCTAATCTCATAGGAATGAGTAGCGCCAACATCTTTAGACTCTTAATTCTTTGTGAAGATAGAGTGCTAATTAAACAGAAGAAATAATTAAAATGCAATGACTAGCTAACCAAGCCGACAATGACCAGATACTTGCATGGGGAATCAATAACGTGATGTGGTAGCACTATTTAATAACAAGGAGTCTGGTTCCCCCGGTGACTTCTCATTTAATGAAATCCATAACGCACAGGAATGCTGTCATCGTTTCAGGAGGGTACGAATACGGTACGGTACATAAGGTACATACGAATCAGACCGGGGCAACCCAAACCGCGCACACCCCCAAGCGCCGACATCGCTAAAACAACCTCTCCACCCTCCGAACCACCGCGCGCCACCCCCGCGAGGCACACGGAGGACGGCGGCCCCAGGGCCACCCAAACACATCCCGCGGCAGCCACCCCCAAACACACTGCATCCCGCTCGCTGCCAGAAACACGGACCAAGGCAGAGACCGTGAAAAAACACTGAGAAGGCGGCTTAAACAGGAAGGCAAGATGGCCGTCTTCCATAGGGGCATGGGGTAGTGAGTGAAAGCCAGTAGAGGCAATGAGGGAAGGGACTGGGATACGGCACACACAGTGAACCGGTTGGATCGTGGTAGAAGCAAAGTCGGTTTTTAAAAGGCTGAAAAGCACAACTAAATGTTAACAGATCCAGGAGGTGCTGCGGCTGCAGAGGGGATGGGGTAGCGAGGCTGGCGGACCCAGCGGATAAGAGGTCGCGCCAGACCTAGTCACCGCGGGCTGCCATGAACAATAAGGAGTGAGGTTAGAGAGAGGGGGTTAGTAGATGGAGTAACTCTCTAAGCAGTAGTCGCACAACCTGCGTCAGCGCGTAACTCATCGGCTCCGAGGTGATAATGTGTTCGCGCCCCAGCAAACGAGGAGCCCCCATGCCCCCCACTCGCTACCCCGCCAGTGCGGCATGTGGCAGACTTGCGTGATCTCGCCTGTCCCCGGGAATATTCAGGCGCGAACGAAAGCTGCAGACGCTTAAAACAACGGTATTGATTCTCCAAACAAAACTGCGCGAGTCACCCCTGTGGGGCACACGGAGGACGGCGGCCCTATGGCAAATCAAACACATACTGCGGCCGCGGAGACTCCCTGAAATATGCATTCCCAAACATATTACATACATATCATACATGAAATTACGGGGCGCACAGTGAGTCCATAGATCCCCATAGTCATTATTGATATTAATTATCCGTTAGAAGAACGTGTTCTTTCTGGCACGGGGCGGGCTAGGAAGGGGGCACACGGGCACTTGCCAACCACACTGGCTGGACTCTGATACATATTACATCTTAGCATTTTCCCAATCCTATCACGTTATGTAGCATGCCCAAAGCACATATTTCGCAGCGATCGCGTAAACATAGTTCTGATTTTTACAAAACTAGCCACCCCTGTGGTGCACACGGACGACGTTCAGAGGCCCACGCCCCGCGATATCATCGGCTCCCTAAGCGGAGCTGCACCCCTTCGAATGGATGCTCCTACCCCCCCCCATCCGCCCGCGGCCCCCGTCGACCTCGACTCCCCCGTTTCCCCCCGACCCAACGAACATGTATCCCCCCTTGCCTACCTCCAGCGTTTGTATCTGGAACCGACCGCTGCAACACAGGAACTCCTCGACACGTCCGCTGCTTCCTATCCCGACGAGATTCGACGACGCTGTCCACCACCTTCGACGGCCCAAAAAAAAAAAAAAAAAAAAAAAAAAAAAAAAAAAAAAAGAACGCAGCTCCGGCAAGACGGGAAACCGAGGGAGGATGTGTGAATGCTCACACCAGCACGGGCTTTTATGCCCGGCTTCTCCCCGGTTTCCCGCCCTGCCCCGAAGCTTTCGCGCCCTGCCAGGGGGGGGCGGGCCCCTTTCCGTCATCATCCGCCCCCCCGGCGCATTTCCCTTACGTGTGTGGGGGGAGGGGAAGGGCGGCCTGTACCGCCCCCACTAAGGGGCGGCGCTCGCCATGCCTGCTTCGCCGGCGCGTTCGCCCGCCGTACTGTCTGCTATGTCGTTTACTCGCGACTATTCGACATGTAAAACACCCCTCCGTATCCCGAACAATCGGCGCCCGCAGCCACGTGTTTGCTCGAGCAGCGTTTTTTCGCCCTTCTCTCGCTGCCAACAACCAATCTATAACGCAGCGTCCCTCCCCCAGCGTTCCAAAACTCCTAAAATGTGGCATCAATTTACCCAGTGACCGACCGACCTCATTTGCTGCGACCTCGTGTCAAGCCCCCACCTCGCCTGCCCCCCGCAAATTAACCTGCCCATAGCCGAAAACCTCCCTCTCTAAGCCATTTACCTCCTTTTATGCAAACTCCCAAAGTTGCCACTCCTGCTCACTCGAACGGGCACCCTCCTTCACGGGAACCACTTGAACCGGACCTCTTCCTTCACCAGCCCGAACCAGCAACACCACAGGAAGGCAGGCAACGGCGACGACGGTTTCTTCTCTACTTCTGGTGCTACACGTGGGAGGGGAGCAGGAAGCCGGAGGAAGTGATCGTTCCTACGACGATCCTACCCTTTTGTAGGGTCTTCCCCCCCCCGGCTTCCTGTCCCCCCCCCCCAACAATCCCCGGTACCCCCAGCCACTTCCGGGGCGGCCCCCTCCCCCTCTCCCTCGGCCCCCCCCCCCTCCCTGCCTTCGTGAATTGGCCCCTCCCCCCCTCGCCCCCGTGGGCCACCAGGAAGCTGAGGCTCGGGGGGGGGGGCAGGTCTCTGGCCCGGCAGCCCCCACTAAGGGGCGGCGCCTGCCATGCCGCGTCCCGCGGCGCATTCGCCCGCCGTTTCTGGGGGTTTCACTTTCACAGCTCCGACCCTGGAGCATTTTCCAACTTCGCTCCGACATGGAGCTGCTGCTTTCACTGCCGGCAGCCCGGTCTTAATGCAGATGTGGTTACCGGCACAGCAGAGTGCCTCCCTGCAGTATTGGTGGGCGCGGGCAGCCTCTGTACTTTGTTTTAACTGCACGGCCCAGGACATTACTCTCTCACCCTCACGCTCCGGTGTCGGGAGCACACTGCTTCACCGCAGTTGGCCTGGGAATCTCTCTGGGGGCAGCAGCAGGGGGCATGGAGGCACTCACCTCCCCTTTTCCCCGGGGAAGCCCCACGCGGCAACGGCCACTCAGGTTCTCTTTTCCCCTTGGGGCAGCCCGAGTCTCTCCCCAGGCGGGTGTTCCATTTCTTCTTGCGGCTGCGGTGGCTCCATTTCTTTCTTCTTTTCTGGGTGGCTAATGCCGCCGGGGCTCAGGGCTGACCCTCCCATGGCCGCACGAGCACCCTCTTCGCAGAGGGCCGCGGCCAGGGAGGATCCACCAGCAGTGGTCTGGTCTCCACAACGATGGATGCCGCTCCTCCTCGTTTCTCCCTCCTTTCCCTCCACTTTTGAAGAGAACATAAAAAAACAAGCATTGGCAATGCCAATAGTTTTGGCGTTTGTAAAAGTTTTTTAAATTTTTTATTTATCTGTAAGTATTTGTCATTTTGGCTACTTTTTATCTAGTATTAGTAAAGATGTTTTGGGAGGAATCTGGTTTTAAGATAAAAACATTTATTGGCAATATATGTAAATAAAAGTTTCATTTACAGTATAGAAAATAGTATAAACAAGCTGTTCCTATACTTTCTTGATTGCCTTATGTAATTTAAAAATAATCAAACTAAGCGCGCTGTGGATCTTTCAATGAGCGGTTAAACATGTTTAGCTTTGCTGTGGGCGCTAAATCACCTTAAGGCGCTACTGGTCAAGTGGAGCAAGCTGAGTGCAGAGCACATGAGTGCCAGCTTTTGTTAGTAATGCGGCCAGATGAGTACAGCTAGCCGCCACTTTTCATACATCTTTAGGTAAATGTCTTGGGTTTCCTAGAGGAACTGCTGAACTCAACCTGTTGCCCTGCTGTGTTACAATGTACACATCTATGCTCCGGAATAACTGAGCACGCTGCCTGCTACGTGCCAGCCGAGCACGTTTCCTTCCCTCACCAAGCAATTTGCTCAGCACAGCCTTCTAAAGAGCAACTATCATAAACAGAATAATAAACTGCAATCATTCTTATCAGGCTTTGATTTCTCGGCCGGCAAGCAGGTACCGAAACAATGCCCAGTAAAAACGTATACATTCTCCTTTGTCAGGAAGGTGGTAGCGGGAGCAGTGATAAAGGTAAAGGCAGTGGTGGAAGTGGAAAAAAGGAACTAGTGGTAGTCTGGCAACATCGAAAAAGGAGGGAGTGGGATGGTGGCTTTAATTTTCACATCCTAAATGGTGAAACTATAAGTCCCAGTTAACCCCATAGTACGTTCAGTGATTTAAGACATGTTATAAAAGAAGTTGTGCACTACAGCTGAAACGGAAACGCATCTGAAAATACATGGCCGATCAGATTACTGTCCTATCACATGTTAACGTGTAAGCAGTGCGTGTGCCTCGCCATGGAAACATGGCATGACGTGCATGCTATTGTGCAGAACAAAATGTGCTGGGCTAATAGGAAGCTTGGAGATACCCAGGTGAGGAGGGACCTGTGTGATGCCGGGAGGGCGGGGGCAGCTGCTGTCTCTCATATGCATGCTCAGGGGAGTTGCTAGGTCTGGAAAAGACCCGGGGCTAAGCTGATGTCGGAACTGTTGGGACTGGGGGCTAGCTAGTCTTTTGGCTGTAGCTCCTGAGATTCTATCCGGGGCTACAACCAAAAGATCAGGGGCTATAGCCCCCTGTGTCCTGTGTGTAAAGCATGTGCAATCTGCAGTTCAGGACTTCTGTTCCCACCAGTATTGTTTTCTGGCACTACAGTAGGCATCCCACAGGTCTGCTAATGTGGCAAAAAGGTGGGGGGTTGCGAGTAAACAGAGTAACAAGATAATGTTAATATGGAAGTAAGCACAGATCGTGGGGAAGTATGGCACATTTTCTGGACGCATGGGTGAAGCCGGAGAAGTCATTATCAGCCAATAAGGGGCACAAGGCCTGTCATTTTCAATGCTGCGGCTCAAAGGACAATGTGCTCAAAGAAACAGAAAACGCATCCAAAAACACGGTCAATAAGATCACTGCTGAATTGCATTACCACAGCTCGAGTGCATCACTGGTTCCACTCACTGTCCGTGTGCAGAACACTCCCTGCTCTACCCATAGCATGCGTCACCTGCAGAGTTACTCACAGTACCCACTACACATATGCCAACTGCGCATCACTCCTCGCAGTCCTGAAGCACTGTGTGCGAACATCGTAGGGTTTTGTTAGTTGCCTCTTGGGGGGTGTTTTGATAGTGCCTGAGCAGACGGCATAAGGTTTGGTGCGGGCTGGTTCCTTCAACGCGCGCCCTCTGCAGCGTCTTCTTGATTGATACCATGTCTCAGCCATTCCATTGGCTTGTGGCCAGCGCTGTGTGATCTTCTAATGTGTGAAACCCATGTGCTTTGCGAAGATGGCAAACTCATGCCCAGAGAACCGGGGTCCGTTGTCTAACTTGATTACTAGCAGGATTCCCCATTCGCTTATCACTTAATCAAAGATTGCTGCTTCTTGCGCAAAAGTTGTGGATGATGTTTTCTTCACTATGGGGAATCTGGAGTGCTCATCTATGAACAGGAGGAGGTAGCCCCCTGACTGTAGGGGACCTTAGAAATCAACGGCCACCCTCTCCCAGGGGTGGTCAGGGATGCACGTGGGTTGCAGTGGGGTTGGGGCTTCTGCTCTGGCCATGCATTGGCATGCTATGCAGGTTTTCACCCACCGGTCGACCATAGCGTCTAGGAAGGGCAACCACACATGGCACCTGAGTTGTCTCTTGGTCTTATCCGCTCCTAGGTGTCCTTCGTGGGCTGTTTTAATTACCTCCACTCTGAGGGTTGCAGGGATGACAAGTCTAAATCCCCTTAGAAGGATGGCTTTGTCTTTGACTGCTAGCTTCTTGTGGACTTTGGCGAGTCTCTCTAGTTCGTTTTTGCATTCCCCCGGATGTTGCAGCAGAGCTCTCTGGTAGTCCTTTCAGCGATTGTTCTCTGTCAGGATGATTGCCAGAGCCATGGAGGGAGGGGTCCGCGGCTGAGGCGGCTGCTACCGCTTCCAGCGATACTGCGGGTGGTAGGGCGTTCGAGGCCACATAATTTATGTATTCAGCGCCCCCAGGCCTGGAGATAGGTTTACCTGTTGGGTGCATTGACAGGTAGTCCACTGGGTTGTTGTCGCCCCCGGGTGTGTGTACAATCTCAAAGTCATATTCTTGGAGCCTGATGCCCCAGCGTTCAATCCTCAGAGGCATTTTTGTTCTCAGGTTTCCGAACAATGAGAGTAGGGCCTGGTGATCTGTAACAACGGTGAAACTTTTGCCGATCACGTAGTTGTGAACATTTTTGCAAGGCCAAATGGCAGCTAGACTCTCCTTTTCTGCCTGTGAGTAAGCAGATTCTGGTGGGGCTAACACCCTGCTGTCATATGCAACTATGTGTCGTGGGTGGATGTCGGTCCCACTGGTCTGAGCTCGAATGGCTCCCAAGCCCACCGGGCTTGCATCTACCACTATTTCGGTGTGCCACTCCGGGTCAAAATAGGCCAGTATGCAAGCTTCGGCCAGCGCTGACTTGATGGCGTCAAAAGCCTCCTGACATTCAGCTGTCCAGGCAAATGGCGTGTCCTTCTGAAGCAGGCGGCGTAGCAGTTCAGTGATAGAGGCATAGTGCAGGATGTAACGGGAGCAGTATCCTGCCATCTCGAGGAATGAGCGCACATCCACCGCCTGGGTTGGCTCCTGCAAGTTGAAGATGGTGGAGACCTTGTCAGGGTCAGGCGTCATGCCGTCCGCTGAGAAGAGGTGGCCGAAGAACTTTAGTTTGGCTTTGCTGAAATGGCATTTGTCGGTGTTGAGGGTGAGGCCTGCATCTTGGATAGCAGCGCAGGTTGCACGCAGGGCAGCGTCATGTTCTGTGCGGGATTTCCCAAAGACCAGGATGTCGTCGCTGTAAATTAGGGCACCACGCATTGATCTGATGATCTGTCTAATGGTTTCCTGGAAAATCTCGGCTGCTGACGAGATTATGAAATTGAGGCGTTTGTACCTGAATAAGCCATTGTGTGTGGCAAACGTGGTTATACTGCGTGATTCGGGATGGAACACCATCTTATGGTAGCCCTGATTGAGGTCCAGTTTGGAGAAACGGACTGCCTTGTTTAGCTGGACGATCATGTCGTCTATGCATGGCCCCAGGTGACGTTCCCTCTGGATGGCCGTATTGGCCATTCTCATGTCCACACAGAGTCTTACCTGGCCTCCTTCCTTAGGTACCAACACTAGTGAGGAGACACATGGTGTCGGCCCAGTGCCGGTTCGATGATATCATCATTCAATAGCTGCATGAGTTTCTTCGAGACTGCAGCTTTCAGGTGAAAGCCTACTCTTCTCGGATGCTGGGTGATTGGGTGGACCGTCGGATCAATGTGCAGTCTGACAGGAGGACCTTTCATTTTGCCTAGTCCTTTGCAGAGGAGCGGGAACTCCGTCAGGATGATGTCTTTTGAGAGGGGTTTGTTAAGTGGCAGTTCAGGTCCCGCTGTGCTAATGAGTTCTTTTAGGTCATTCAAAGGAATGGTGGATTGTATTATGTCGTCCTCAAGGACATGTATATCGATAAGTCTTAGGCAGGACGCTGTGCGGAAGCTTAAAAGACATCTCCCTTTTGTTGGGCTTCTGATCACATGTATAATTGTGGTGTTGGACAGTCCTTTATGTATGAGACGACGACCAAAATGTCCAATGGACTGGAGGGCACGGTCTGCTCCCCACTGGAAGATTCTAGACTGTCTTGGTCAGTGCCGGTCTGTCGGGAATCTGGAGAAATTCTGTCTCACCTGTTATGTTTACTGTGGCTCCCGAATTGACCAGGAACCAAAACTGTTTGCTGCAGATGCTGACCGGTATCCTGGGTGCCTCTCGCTTCTCTGTCATCCTGGATGAGATTGACGTACTCATCTTGTTCATATTGGTCATAGTATTCGCCTTCATGTGCATGACCATATGTTGCAGCGGCATAAGGGTGTGCTCGCGGCAGAGGGGGTCCATCATATTCGTCGCTGAGGTGCAGGTTGTGCACATATGTCTCACAATCTTGGGAGACTTCTTCTGTATAGTGGTCCTCAACCACTCTCACATACCTTCTGGGCCCTGGTTGATATGGGCGCCTCTGATACATTGAGGCTTGTGTGGTCCGGCTGGATGGTCTATACTGTCACAGCGGTGGTGGTCGCGGCGTGGGAAATGGCCTGCCATCTCTGCAGATTGCCTGGAAATGTCCTTCTCTGCTGCAGTTTCCGCACCTCTGGGAGAGTGCAGTGCACATCCCTGAGGGGGGAAACGCCATCCTGCATCGGTAGCATAGTCTTTACATTTTCAGTGTCGACCAGTATCCTCTGGCGCTGCTCCTGCTCTGCTGCTGGTTGACTGGACTGCTGCTATTAGTTCGCCTTTTTCAGGGTTGGCGACGGCACCTCCTGACATCTGGGTGGCTTATGCGTCCACCCTCTCGAACACACGGGCCATTTCGCTGACCTCATTGATGGCGAGTGGTTTCTTGAGTTGCTGTTTCTTTAGTGTTTGGGACACGCACCCCTTGATCACTCTGAGTCGGATGGCTTCCTCTAGGGAGAAAATGTGGGACTGGCAGTGCGCTCCTTTGATCCATAGGCGGGTAATTAACTCATCCACGGTTTCATCCACTCTCTGGGTGCATCGATTAAACAGATATCTCTCATAATCATGGTTGGGGTTGATGACTATTCTCTTGTTTAGGGCTGTGACGAGCACGGCAAAATCCGGTTGTTCTTCTTGGGGTCTTGATGAGTGTCTTCATCTGACTGCTTTCGAGATTGAGAAACATGTTGAGTAGATTCAGAGAGCCTTCTTCTCCTGCAGCTTTGATGAAATTGTGAAAGTCCTCTATCTACTCCACCCATTGCGGGCCTTTGTCCACCTTTGTCCACCTGGGGGGCCATGAAGAATGGGGGATGCATGCCCCACGTCATGGCAGTTGACCTGGTGGGTTGGACAGGTGTGACAGGTGGTGGGACAACCAGGGGAGGCACATGGGGGAGGCACAGGGGCGTCGTTCCCGCTCATGGTGTTGGCTGTGAGTTAGGGCGTTGCGTGGCACTGTGGCTTGCGGCGTCTGGCGCGGTATGCAAGCTTGCTTGGGTGTGTTGGATTGTGCCCCTGAGGATTGGTGTCCTCCTTGGATGGGCCTTGCTTGTCAGGCCTGGTATTGTATAATGTTTTTACTATCGTCAGTTTTCTGGCCCTTATCAGGGCCTCTCAGTGGTGGGGGCGTCAACGTGGCTGCTCCTCAGGGTCGTATTCGGGCACACCCACCTGCTGGATAGGGAGCAGGAGAATGGTCGGCAGCTGCTAGCGGGTTGCCACGTGGCAAGGAACAGAAAATTCCTGCTCCACTCGCAGCGCGAGGAGCTCGACAACGGTGGGGGCCTGGGATCAGACATCCGGCAGCTGGAAAGCAGGAGCGGGCCTGGGATCAGGCGTCCGTGAGGCGGTGGGATCGCTTGCCGTATGGAGGACTGCTGTGGAAGCGCCGCGGGCTGGTGCAGGAGTCTGCAGCGGAGCGTGCCACTGGCACGCAGGATGGAGGCGGTGTTGTATGCTATCCTGCCTCCCATGGTAGCTTGTGGGAGGCAGTGTTCGGCAATCTTCGGAGTCACGCCCACTTGATGGCTACAGCCATACATGCAGCCCGAAATGAAAAGCTAATGTCATAGCCCGCCCTCCTACATTTCTGTTCCTGGGATTGGCCAGTGATCTGCGTAGCTCCACCCCTGTCCTTGAGTGCCCGTGTCCATCATTTAAGCAGTTCTCATATTTTATTCTTTTGTAGCGGCCGCAGTGTTGCCATGTCTGCTTATTATATTATAAGTGACTTTGGACTTGTTTTTGCCCAAAGTCGCTTATAATATTAGCAGGTTGCTTGTCGCGGTTTTTGTCCGCGTTTTTCCTTAATTATGTGCTTATTGTTCGCTTGTTTGCCAGTCTGTCTGACTTGGCCCCATTTACAAAAAAAAAATGAATATGAAAGGCACGCTGTGAGGCTCGGGCTGATTGCCTTCCTGATGTGAACCTGCAAGTACTCCTTTCTTTTGCATTGATGGGCTCTTTCAATATGAGAGACCCTTTGAAGACGCATTACCTAGCCAAGAGGTAAACAAGGGGTATTTACAGCAACATGTAGTTTAGTCATGATGGAAACAAGCATAGACAATGACAATAGTTTAGGGTTTTGTGTAGGCATGGGAAAGGCCCTTGGTAGGCACTGCTATCTTTAGTTGTACGAACGGCACCAGGTGCAAAATGGTGCAAGTACCAGGGCATCTAATGGCAGTGCCTGGCAAATGCCTGATAAGTTTGCAAAAGCCAAAAACTTTTAACATGACTAACTGAAGGACACACACAGTGCTTTTAACTTGATTGGCTGAACGCAGACCAGGTTAAGACATTTCAATTACACCAGTAGCATTTACAGCTCAAATTAATTCAGCATTGAGTGCAAAGTTTAATGTTAAGGCTTGATTAAAGAGAGCTCAAAGAGTTCCCATGAGAAGGTGTTTTGGGCGGGGAGGGGCAAGAACAGGGTTGGGGATTAGCATGGCAATGAACAGTCAATGGGTGGGCTAGTGATTTACTAGAGGAGTAAGTCATGAGGGAGCCAATGACCAGAGGGGTGATGGACTATATGAACCAAGGACCAGATGACAGCAATCAACCAGGTTTCCCAATACCAGAAGGACGACAGTGGGGGGGCCATGTCACGCTTGTCGCCATGAGCTAGTCCTGGATTTTCCCTTTGCATACTGGTCCTTGTAGGCCCATACTTATAATGGGAAGAAATAAAATACCAGTCCCAGCATTTAATAGGAAATGCCTGGACTGGCTCAGTGTCATGAAGTACATGGGTCTACTTGGCAGGTACCTGCAATGGAGCCAAGGACCAGAGGTGAGCGACGAATCAAGGACCAGAGCAGCCAAGGATCCAAAAAGCCAATAATGTTGCTTTTATAAGTCGCACACATACAACAAATTAAAATAGACACCAATTGTTAGAAAATAACAATTTTAATAAATGCTTTTTGTTAACATATGTTTGAGCTCTCTGTATGTATTCTTTGCGTTATAGTTATTTTTCAACTTCTGAGACCTTTCCACCTTATTTTAGAGGTGCGCTTGTTTTTGCAGCTTATTTGGTTGGGAGTCAGCTTGTTTTGGGCTTGTTTTAAAGGAACATTCAGCTTATTTTTTCCTTCTGACCTGGCAACACTGAGCGGCCGTGGAGAGAGGAAGGGGAGACTGGGAAAGAGGGGGTTTGAAGAAATTAAGTCGCATGGAGTAGAACCGAGCTCTACACTGCGGGGCTGTGGTGGGAATACAGGAGCTCGAGGCACACACGGGACTGAGCAGGAACAAAGGAGGGACCCTTCTGCACCGACACAACGAAAGCACAGTATTTGAAAGGCTACCGAGCAGGGGAGTTGCTAGGTCTGGAAAAGACCCGGGGCTAAGCTGATGTCGGAACTGTTGGGACTGGGGGCTAGCTAGTCTTTTGGCTGTAGCTCCTGAGATTCTATCCGGGGCTACAACCAAAAGACCAGGGGCTATAGCCCCCTTAGCCCCCCCCCCCAGCAACACCCCTGCCACCGAGGATTACAAAAGCCCTGTACAGTGGTTTAATTGCTGGGATCAAAAAATAATAAAAATCACATAAATGAAAAACATTTTGACTTTTCTGTTTCATGACACCAACGTAACATTGTTTACTCCCCCATGTACGTAGACACATTAACACAGAAGAATGCCATATTAAGAGAGGGCTAATCACCATATTGCTGAAACGAAGCACCTGAATGTTTTATGGAAATGCTTAACTCAAGGTGGTCTGTTTTGGGGGCTTCGTGCATGGACAACATTGTGTGACGAATGTCAACTTAACTATTTCATAACTTGTGTGTTTTATCACTGTTCTATAGCCAAAACATTAATGTAAAGAAATATTATACCAAGCAAAAGGAGTGTTTAGCGAACAATGGTTTCAAACCTGTCTGCATCAGGCGTGCCTGTAAATAAGTGAACACAAGGTAGGCTGCAGTCTTGTGGCAGGATGGATGCCATACTCCCACTTGTCATGAATCCTCCTTGCATGTTAATTCCACTCTCTTTATCACGGAGAATGGTCATCATGGTTTCCACAGTTATGTTGCCTGTTTGAAAACCATTATAACGCACTTCAGCAGGGCAGTTTCTAATCCATTTGGTGCCCAGAGCGAAACACTAGGAATACACCCCCCCACATCCCATCCCGCATCCCAGCCCCACCGCACCCAATGCGCCATCCCCACCGCACCCCGTGCCCCAGACCCACCGCACCCCACGCCCCAGCCCCACCGCACCCCAGCCCCACCGCACCCCGCGCCCCAGCCCCACTGCATCGCACCCCACCCCACTCCCAAACTACACCATTAAGGGACTCCTACCCAAAGTCAAACAGTCTGTTACACAAGGAATGAATTGCCATTTGCAACAGTGGGCCACTTTTTCATTGGTGCCCAAGGCAATTGTATGCTCTAGTCCCACTTAGGCTGCAGATAATGAGGACTGGGCACACCAAGAGAACATGAATATGGCACAGGATGCAGTATACGCAACTATCAAAGAACACAAAATGCTGAAGGGGGCTTGGAGGCAACCTAAGCCAAAAGGGCAATGACAAGGAGACACCCGAACACAATAAACAATCACTTTAAAATTCTTTCAATGGGAATCAAGTGTATGCTTTGATACAGTAAAGTCTGACTGTTGACTTGTTATAGGGAGACATGGAACTGGATTATTTATTTATTCATGCAATGTTTGTCGGGTTCCTATTTATTTATGCAATGTTTGTCGGATACAGGTATCCGACAAACATTGCATAAATAAATAATCTGTGTTCATGTACCCGACAAACATTGCATAAATAAATAAATGAACCGGGTCATGGCTTAAAGAATATTTACTCAGCAACACTGATCAAAACTATTATCAGCATAATGAAGTAACTCATCACCAGTGCCATGGAAGTGGTTTAAAGTGGAATTGATATCAAGTTTGGAAAAGAAGCAGCATGAAAGAAATAGCGCCGCTTTAAACTATTATTTTGGGAGAGGCAAAGCTGCCTACAGTGCACGCCCACGCCCCACACTACCTCCCCTCCCAACACAATGTCAGCACGAAACCATTCAGTGACTAATGGCCCACCATTAGCAGTTTCCTGCCTGCATTGTGATGGGAGGAGCTGGTTTTAGCTGCAGGGGGACCTGAAGTGTTTTGATTGTTGTGCTTATGCCCCCACCCCAAGTGGTGCAAAAGTGGTCAGAGGAAGCCTCTGACTTCTGTAAAGTTACGTAGTACTTGTGACATTACAGTCGGAAGGGGCAGCGCCAGTACCTGACCCACAGAACTTTCCCCACGGCAATGCGCCGCCCCACAAACCGGGGAATTTTATCCCCTCGAGAGGCTCCAGTGTAGCGGGGTAATTGCGAACCCCCTGGCGGTTGCGCCCCGGGCAGCTGCCCGCCTCGCCCGGGCCAAGAAACGGGCCTGCACCTCGGGGTTAACAATTTCTCCCAGTGCATGGATTAGCATTCTTTTTTATTTATTTTTCCATTTGTGCTTTGGTTTCCAACAAACCTTGCACACGAAAAATGAATATTTAAAAGTCTCCTATGCACAATTAGACAAACAATACAGGCCATAAATATAAACCATCTCCCCAGATAATACAAAATCATACACAAATATAAACTAGTCAAGTCACACAGCATTCTTGTTGCAGCTCAATTAAGCCAACACATTTCACAATATCAGAACAATGAAGTATCTGTTAAGTGTAAAAGCAAAATTCTATAACTTTTTTCCCAAACCTTTTATTCAAACAAGGATGCGAGACATACATAGACAGTAAAATATGGCTGAATGCATAATGCACAACATTCCCGGGTCCAACAAGCCATCCCACCACCGTAACGGTAATGCGAAAATGCATAACCCTGTTAAAATAAAAAAAAGTACCACACCAAGGACATCACATCAAGGAATAGTTTGAAAGTAGAGACGGTTTAAAAGTTAGGGAGGGAAAATTCTGGTAATAGTCAACAAATGGGAGCCAGAAATCTAGATACCAAGGCAGCGCATTGTTTTACACATGCTGTAACTTTTTCGTCGACCAAGATGTCCCATACCTCCATCCACCATTGTGCCAATACTGGCCCCATAAGACCCTTCCACGATCGTGCTATTTATATTTTAGTTGCTAAAAATTGGTGTGTTGCCGATAGTGCTCTGCAACCCGATTTAGGGTACACATCTTCCACTGAGCGCCGCGATAGGCCAACTAGTGGAGCCAGGGTTAAGTCCACTGCAGTTCTCTCCTTAATGTGAGACAGTACAGCAACCCAAAAAGTGTGGATCACATGACAGGACCACCACATATGAAAGTAGCTTCCCAAGGCCGCACCCCCTCCAGCAAGCCGAATTCAAAGCAGCATTCATTTTATGTAAAGTTAGCAGAGGCCGGTACCATCTGTAGCAAAGTTTATGCATACATTCTCTATTGGTTACACATCTAGAGGAGGTGTGGTTTCTAGCCCAGATCTCTTCCCATAAATCCTCAACAGGAGGTCCCAAATCCGCTTTCCAAATGGCAATGTAGGAGGATCTGACGGTTAGTAAGTTGCCTCCCAAAAGTTTATAAAAGCATGGGATTCTACCCCCATCTATGCCATACTGTTGGGTACATTCCAATACTCTCACCTTCGCAGGTCACCTGGCTCCTCACAGTTGTGAAATCCAGTGCCGAATATGACCATATCCAAATCGTTCGCCTTCGGTTAGTGAGAATTGAGCCTTACATTCGGACACGAGAGAGGAGAGCCCTCCTGGTACAGCTGATGCAAGCTATGCAGACCCCCATTATGCCAATTTGAAAAACTATTCCCTAAGAATCCTGGGGAGAATTCTGCATTACCAAAGACCGGAGAGCACGGTCTGAAACCCGATTCACCCACTTCTTCATAAAAGCCACGTGCCAGTAATACAGCAAGATTTTTGTCGAGCTCAAGTGTGTGTCAGATCGGGGAGTTTAGTATTGTCGATAAAGGGTAAGAAAGATAACCGGCAGGAGGAGTTGGCTTTCTCAAGAGCTACCCAACTAGGAGGGGACCTCCTAGCCAAAATGTGCGTAACCCGAGCAGCCACATAATACCTGAGGAGGCCCAGAGCCGCCATTGCTCCCCTCCGGGCATCACTTAAAACCTCAGCTTTTGGAACTCTAGGCTTTTTGCCCACCCAGATAAATTGTAGGACGCTACGCTGCAGCATACGTACTTCAAGGTTGGGTATTTTAACTAGCAAGGCTTGACAAAGATACAAGAATCTGGGTAAAAGATTCATTTTTACTGCAGCGATTCGTCCCATCAATGATATTTCCTGCTTACTCCAACGTTTAAGATCTTCGGCAAGATCCTTAAGCAACCCTGGGAAGTTGACCCAATATACATCCTGCGGGGAAACAGGAATCCTCACCCCCAGGTACTCAATAGTGTCAGATGCCCACGGAATTCGACAGGTGGATCTCGCAGCGGCAATGACTTGCTTGGGCAATTGCACACTTATGGCAAGGATTTCTAGTAATTGACAGAGAAGCCAGTTCAAATCATCTTAAGTCAGACATGACAGCCTCAAGGGAGGTTTGTATATTAGTTAACATGAGCAGGACATCATCGGCATAAAGTGGCATTTTGTGTTGCACCCAAGCTACCTCAGTCCCTGTGATCTCCGAGTTGTCTCTGATCCTTTGCGCAAATGGCTCCATTACAAGAGCAAAAATCAAAGGAGACAGTGGACAACCCTGCTTAGTTCCATGAGCGATAGGGACAGGGGCAATTAACCCTTATTCGAGTAAAAGGTCAATGGTAGTTAGCCAACGGGCCAAATCCAAAAGCAAGCAGAACCTCACAAAGGTAGGGCCAGTGCACTCTGTCGAATGCTTTAGTAGCATCCAGTGTGTGTACTCCCAAGGCAAGACTATCCCCTCCTGGCTAGGTCAAGGATATCCAAGCCTCATCTGATGTTGTCTTGTGTGCTTCGCTTTGGAATAAACCCAGCCTGATCCGGATTTATCAGTTGGGGTAGAACCGTCCCCAACCTCGAGGCCAACACCTTAGAGTACAACTTGGCATCCAGGTTCAAAGAAATTGGCCTGTACGGGTGACAATCCTGTGTGGGATTCCCCAGCTTAAGTATTAAAATTGTAGTTGACTCCATCGAAGGAGTAATCCTCCCTAAATTCCGGGAACAAGTTGAATAAGTTAGTCAAAGGTTTGAGTAGTTGTGGTTGAAAAATCGTATAAACGATGCTGAGAAACCATCCGGACTAGGGGTCCTGTGTTTAAGAGAAACTATTGCTATTGCCACCTCTTCCGTGGTTACAGGAGTGTCTAAGGTCTCCTGACCAGTAGACGAGAGCCTGATTTGGTAGTCTGGCGTAAGTCGCAGAGCTGGGGATGGGGGGCGGGCCTGCTGCAGATTCTGTGGGTAAATATCATTCAGAAACCTTCCTTTTCGCCGATTCCTTGTACTGAATATTTATGTCTGAGTCTACCAGCACTGCTGTAGTATTTGTTGTATGTATGGCCTTCAATTTATGAACCAGAAATGTATTCACCATATTACCCATGGCATAATAAGATTGCTTAGCACGAATAATCGATTTGGCCGTATGTCCTGCTAAGTGTGCTTCTAGTTTATTTCGCGCTACCCGTAGGCCCTTCCTGGCCATGACAGAATTGAAATGCTTATGAAGCATTTCTGAAGCGCGCATCTCCCCCTAAAGTGCCTACCTTAGGGTTCTATTCCTATAAGTGCAAGCAGTCGTGTGAGCAATCAGTTCCCATCTAATCACTGCCTTCATAAGGTCGCATACCGTGGCAGTCGGAACAGTAGCAGTGCTATTTTCCCTAAAGAAATCAGTTATTGCTTTGGTTACGGGGTCCTTTGAACACCGAATCTGAGAGGGCCGGGTCGTGCAGCTTCCATGGGGGCCTGCTAACGGGGGACAACCTATCAACTGAAAGTGTACACTCAACTGCTGCATGATCTGAGAGTGCATGGGTAGCAATGAGTACCTCTGATACAAACGGAATCAGAAGGAACAAGTTACTTACCTGTAAATATTGTTCTCCAGAATGGGTCTGGCATGGATTCACATGCTCATGAATATTCCCCGTCGTCTGGCCGGGAATCAAAAAGAAAAAACAGTTTCACTTTCACTTACAAACTGTCTTTCTCCGATAAACCAATCACTGAGCTCTGGGTCATACTGCCCCCAGCCAATGACTGCCCTTCTTCCTAAGCCCCTCCTCTGGCAGCCATCTTCAGATTTAATAGCCCATAAAGTGGCAGTATGACCAAGAAGAGCCATAGAGGGGCAGGAGGGAGGGTTTGCATGTGAATCCATGCCAGACCCATGCTGGAGAACAATAGTTGCAGGTAAGCAACTTGTTCCTTCTCCAGCATGGGGTCTGGCATGGATTCACATGCTCATGAATAAAGAATACATAGCAGTACAACATTACACAACCACAGGAGGTGGCAAGGTTCAACACAAGCAAATACTCTTCCCTCCGGAACAGGCTCACCTTCAAGCGAACAGGTTGCATAGCACTGCTTGGCCAACCCTGGACTCCTCTCTGGAATCCCTGTGAAACGCAGTAGAATCTTGTAAAGGTGTGCGTGGACCTCCACGTAGCAGCCCTGCAGATGTCCAGCAGGGGCACACCAGACAGGAACGCCGTCGTCGCAGCAATCGCTCTGGTAGAATGGGCTCTCGGACGGCCGGGCAGCGGTTGGTTTGACAACCAGTGACAGTGTGTGATGCAGCCGGAGAGACACCTGGAGATGGAAGCCTTGGACAAGGCCTTCCCATGGTTCACAGGACCAAAGTTCATGAATGGTTGAGATGTCTTCCGGAAACACTTTGTGCGTACCACATAGAACTTCAGCGCACAAGCCACATCCAGCCAGTGCAAAGTCCTTTTAGCCGGCGACAAAGGTTTTGGAAAAAACACAGGCAACACCAAAGGCTTGTTGAGGTGGAATTCCGACAGAACCTTTGGCATGAAGGAGGGGTGCATCCGCAGCACCACCGTTGTGTTGTGAAAAGTCAGCTAAGGCTGTTCACAGGAAAGGACCTGGACCTCACCTACCCTCCTGGCAGAGGTGATGGCCACGAGAAAAGCTGTCTTCCACGAAAGGAACTTGAGAGGGGCCTGATGCATATGCTTGAAGGGAGCCCCCATGATCCTCGTCAGCACCATGTTGAGTTCACACGCCGGGGTAGGGGCCTTCTCCGGTGGTAATGATCGAAACAGTCATTTGAGGAACTCCTTGACTAGACGGTGGGACCAAAGAGAAGACCGTCCTGGAGACCTGGTGTAGCGGGAGATAGCCGCCAGAAGCACCTTGATAGAGGCATGCGTCTGCCCTGCCTTGACCAAGTACAAGTACGGAAGAATCTGCGGAGCTGAGATAGTCAGAGGGTTGGTCTTCTGCGTCCGGCACCACGTTGCAAAATGTTTGCACTTGAAGAGTCGACAATGCTCTGGCCCTGGTAAGGACCTCCCTGCAGTCTGCCGGCAGCTCGTACACTCCAAACCCTAAGGCTGCAGGAGCCAAGCCTTCAGGTTCAGCGATCCTGTGTCGTGATGTAGGATTGCGCTTCCTTCTCTGGTGAGCAGATCCAAACCACCGGCAGCTTGACCGGGGGTAACACTGACAGGCTGAGAAGATCTGGTTACCAAATCTGACTCGGCCACGCCGGGGCGATGAGGATCATCTTGCATCGCCACCGTTTGAGTTGATTGATGACTCGCAGCCGGAGAGGCAATGGGGAAGGGGAATTCCGGCAGAACAGGCCTTCCCACAGAAAGGAAAATGTGTCTCCCATGCTCCTCAGCTGGTGGAACCTTCTGGCGAATCTCTGTCATTTGGAATTCATCGCTGTCGCAAACAGATCGATCTGGGGTCTGCCTCATTTGAGGAAGAGGTTGTTCACTTGATCATGTCGAAGTTCCCACTCGTGGCAAGAGCGCAGCTCCCTGCTGAGGGAGTCGGTGATGGTGTTCTTGACTCCAGCCAGGTGAAAAGGAATGAGGAACATCTCTTGGCTGACGGCCCAGTACCACAAGTCCTGCGCCTCTCTGGAGAGCGCCGGGTATCTGGTACCTCCTTGCTTCCTGATGTAGAACATCGTGGTGGTATTGTGCGTGAAGACCCTCACCACCTTGCCCTTGAGTGACAGAAGGAACGACTAGAGGACCCAGAACACTGCCCGCAGCTCCAGGACATTGATGTGGAGAGCCCTCTCCTATGGTAGCCACAGGCCTCTGGCGTGGAGACGTCCGGTGTGGGCTCCCCAGCCCTCCAGGGACGCGTCTGTGGTGACTGTCTCTTGGTATGGGGGGCTCTGGAAATCCGTGCCCCCGGCAATGCTGGAGCGCACGCCCCACCACCTTATCGCTTGACGGAACTCCTCGTCGAGAACAATCTTGTCTGCAAAGCTTCCAGACACCTGGATCCACCAAGCGTCCAGGAATTCCTGAAGGGGTCCTATCCGCAACCTGCAGAGCCGGATCAGGTTAACGGCGCTGGTAGAGCTGCCAGCGCCGTTAACCCTCTACCGCCTCATTACGAGGTCTGCTCGTGAGTCCCTCTAAGGACGTCTGGTAAAACCAGGCGTCCTTAGTGGGACCCGCTAGCAGACCAGGATGCTTACAACAGGCCCGTCATTAACAGGCCCGTAGTTAGCATACTCCCTATTCCCATTGAGCCCTATGGGGGCTCAAATGGGAATGGGGATGTACTGGGTCCGGGTTCCTGGAATGGGGGAATACCGGGCCCTCCAAGGTGGGAATGGCCCGGTATTTCCCCATTCCAGGAACCCGGATCCGGTACCCGGTATGGCGGTAGCCATGCCGCTAAAAGCAGCATTGCTACCTCCATACTCGTAATGAGGCCCATGTCTTAATCCACTTAATCATATGAGATTGAAATACACCAGTTAAGGTCTAGGAGAGTTCTAACAAAACAGATAGGTCTTCACGGCCTTCTGGAATGCCGGAACGGTTTTAATCTCACAGTTTTCTCTGGGTAGTTTATTCCATGCTCTTGGACCGTAGACGCCGAATCTGCGGTCCCCTTTGCTCATATACCTGGTGTGGTGTATATGAAGCAGATTTTGATCTGCTGAGCGCAGTTGTCAGGTAGGAACATGTCTCCTGATTTTATCTGATAGATATCTTGTTCCTGTCTTGTTAACACATCTATAAACCAAGCAGAGTACCTTAAACTCAATTATCCCCTTTACTGCCAGCCAATGTAGGGCTCTTCTTAAGTTAGAGGTTGGAGCTGATTTTTTACCTATACGCCAGCCTAACCGCTGCATTTTGGGCCACCTGCAGTCTTCGCAACTGATAGGCTGGTATACCCGACAGCAATACATTTCCATAGTCTAACCTCGAGTTGACCAGAGTGCCAATGACTACCGCTCTGTCCTCATTCGCAATGAATGGTAGGATATGTTTCAATAGGCGTAGTGAGTGGAAAGCTGCTTGTACCTTTGCACTAACTTGAGCTCCACTTCCCATGTTATCCTCCCAGACACATCCTACATTTTTTATTTTCTTGGAGAAATTCAGCTGTGTCCCCAGGAAACATAGGGAGTGTAAATGCTCCTTCTGCAGATTGTGCTTTGAAGCAAATAGAGTCTTTTCTGTTTTGCTGACATTCAGCAGTAGCTGGATCGCACACATCCAAGCCTGTATTTCTTGTAGGCACCGGTCAACTATTTCGTACTTCTCCTCTAGATTCTGTATCCTCAAGAACACCCGCGTATGAGTGAAACTGTATGCCGTGCTTCCTCAGAATGTCCATGAGTAGTTTAACATATAAATTAAAAAGCAGTGGGAGAGGGATGTCATGAACCGCCAGACATGCCCCTTCTGGACCTCCTGGTCCTTGACGCGTCGGGGCTTACACTCTGTACTACTTCCAAAATGGCCCTACACACAGAACGCTGCCTACCAGTCTTTACGTCCGAGGCAGCATGTTCTATAAAATGGCCATGCCCCCGCGGCCCACGCGTCTCAACGCTACTGTTGCTGTGGCTAGACGTGTGCTCTGAAGTTCGCCTTGCGGAATTCTGTAGTTTCCTGATTCCTAGACCCTCCGCTTTCCCTTCTATCCTCCCTTCTCCTATTTAACCTTCTTCCCAGATTCCGTGCACCCGCCTCCGAGTGCACTTCTCCTTTCCTGGTCTTCCTGAAGTTTCCTCATTTTTTCCCGGACGTTAAAGCTGAACGAACACTGGAAGCCGAAGACGGCAGAGCAGGCTTGTACAAGACCCGATCCGTACGGAAGAAAACTCCTCTGGATTCCATCAAGCAGCGAAAGCAGGTGAGAAAGGGGGAAACCTGTGACAAGGGACGATCCCTGCAGGACTCCACAGCTTTGTAATCCTGAATCTATCAAGAAATCTCCAAATCCTACTCTTTGTTCTCTTCTAGAGAGAAAAGATTCAAACCATTGAAGAGCTTGTTTCCCTACTCCACCCACTTCTCTCAGACGTTTCAGCAGGGTCCCATGGACAACCGTATCAAAGACGGCGGACAGGTCCAACATGACCAACAGGGACACGCCCCCCTGATCCGCCGTCTCCAATAGATAGTCCCAGACTGTCAGCAACGCCATCTCCATCCCAAAACCTGGTCGGAAGCCGGATTGCAGTGGATTCTCCTGATCCAGATGTTCCTGCAGCTGAGCTGTCACAATGTTTTCCAGAATTTTCGATGGCCATGACAATCCTGCCATTGGCCTGTAATTCTGGAAATTCTTAGGGTCTAAATTTGTTTTTTTTTAGCAGTGGCGTGACCACAGATTTCTTCAGAATCATCGGTACTACCCCTGATGTAAGAGATTTGTTAACAAATTTTGTGATAAATGGGGTAATATCTGGAGCTATTAGTTTAGCTACTGAAGATAGAATAACGAAGAGTACATCATTAGTAGCCTTCAACGCAGAGAGCAAGGTGCAGACCCTTTCCTCAGATACTTTCGTAAACATAAATAGCTTCTGATCCGCCCCAGTGTCTTCATCATGAGATATGCATTCTGGGCTAATCTCCTCTGTTACTTCCAGATCCTCTTGGGGATGTAATGGTTTAATTTCCATAATCTTTCCTTGTATTAGCTCTATTTTATTTATAAAGTAATTATTAAAAGCATCCGCCTGTGCTTGTGATGATTCAGGTGCTGCTGACGCACAACTAGGATTTGCTAACTGGGAAATAGCAGCGTACAATTCCCGTGGCCTGTTCATGACTTTGTCTATTTTCCCTGTTATAAATTAAGCTTTGGCATCAAACATGGCTTTTCCATATTCTCTTCAGGCGCTCTTGACCTGTTCTAAAATGCTCTCTGTACGATGTCTTCTCCATTTTTTTCTCGAAAGATCTCACCTGTACCCTTTTCTTGGCCAAATCTGGCGAAAACCAGGGGTTACATGGCTTTGTTTTGTTGGAGAGGGGCCTGTACATTAAATAGCATAGCCATGATTTACATGCCTTTATTGAAGAACTCCTCACATGGAAGAGCCTCTTCAATCTGTGCCAAAGCATGTTTCAGAGTTTCCCCTGAGATTTTCAATAAATCTTTCAGCTTGCGGAACTCCCCCATCCAATTTTCCGTGTGCACTTCCAGAGTTTTCTTATGCATTCTCAGTTCAAATACTATGGCATAGTGGTCTGTCCATGATATTGCGATTGTCTCAAAATAACAAATTATCTTCCCTCGATATAGCAGGACATCAAGACAATTGTCCTGGAATGTGAGGGGGATGATGCTAAAAGTTCCAAAGCATGGGCTTCCAGGGTCTCCTTTAATTCTCTCCCATCCCCAGATGTCAATTCCTCAGCCCATATATTGAAGTCCCCCAAACATAACAGCTTGTCATGCTTATTCCCCGTGTCTGCCAGAAAGAATTCTAATTTCTCCAGGAAAGCCTGTGCTGGGCCAGGAGGTCGTTACCAAAGAGAATTTTTATAGTTTTATTTGGAGAACACTGAATAGAAGCATGCCCCATCTGACTTGATGGTCCGCACCGTGGCAGTCTTCAGTGTCAACAGCCATTGCACCTTGCCCAGCATGGCCACTATCCTCTCTTCCAAGGGGGCGGTCAGGCAGGAGACCAAGTTGAGGCTGGCCCCCAGAAATAGCACGTTCTGCGATAGTATCAAGCAGGAATTTGGATAGTTGACGGAGAACCCCAGATCTGTCAGCAGCTGGACGGTCCTCTCCGTGTGTTGAACTGCTACTTCCCTGGACTTGGCGCGGATGAGTCAGTCATCAAGGTACGTGTACACATGTATCCCTTGTAGGCGCAGATGGGCCGCCACTGGTGCCATGCACTTTTGTGAACACCCTGGGTGCCGAATTCAGTCTGAAGGGAAGGGCCTTGAACTGGTAGTGCCTTCCCTGTACTACGAAGCACAGGACCTTCCGATGCTTCTCGTGAATGGGGATGTGGAAGTATGCATCCTCCAGATCCAGCGACGACAAGGAGTCCTCTTCCTCCAGTTGGCCAAGCACGTGCTGCAACATGACCATCATGAACTTTTGGGACTTGAGGTATTTGTTAAGGCGCCGCAAGTCTAGAATGGGCCTCCAGCCCCCAGTCTTCTTCACCAAGAAGTATCTGCAGTAGACTGCGGAGCCCGCAGTCACATCGGAACCAGCTCTATAGCCCCCTTTTTTAATATGGCCCGTACTTCCCGCAGGAGCGGAGGGATGTGCAGCTCCTGCCGGGCCACCAGTGGTATCCGCGGACACTTCTGCTGGAACTCTAGAGAGTGTCCGTGGGTGGGAGCGTCCAGCACCCATCGGTCGGTGGAGATCTTTTCCCACTCGCTGGACCAGGTCAGCCCCTTTTGCCTTCGAAAGGGCGGCCGCCACCAGCTCGATCCTCAAGGATGACTTAGTCTGGACCACCTGGGCCTTCAGGGGCAGGTTGGACACCTTTCCATGCGCCTTGGTCTTCTCCGGCTTTTCCCGCAGCTTCCCTGGGTTAACCGATTTCCTCTTTGAGGAGGAGCTGGAGCGATCACTAGCGATGGAGGCAGATGGCGAAGATGAACGTGCGCTGCGTATCGTGGTACCCACTTGTGCGGAAACCCAGACGGAAACAAACTTGCGGTACTTGGCCTTGTCTTGGGCCCCCGCGGATCGGGCACCCTCAAAGGACTTAGAAGCCAGCTCTTTGGACCGGCCGGTCCTGGGTAAGGCATGCCCCTGCTTGCCGCACAGGGTAGAGGCCTTGGCGTTCAGCCATGCCACCAACCTACTGTGACTGTCCTTGATGGTTCGCTTGGAGAACCCAAGGCAGATTTCACAATATGCTTCGCTGTGGTCCGGATGGAGACAGTAGAGGCACTGAGAGTGTTTGTCCTCCACAAACAAGTTCCTCAATCCGCAGCTGGAGCAGAGCTTGAAGAGGGAGCCTCCCTCATTCTTCTCCTCCGACATGGTCCGGAGTGCGATGTAGGCCCAATGGCGTTCTGGAATCTTCCATGAAACTCTTTCATGAAATTCTTGCCCTTAAGGGGCGTTGAAAGACGCCGACAAACAGATCCCTGCTTGCCGGTCAAAGGAACGAAAGAACACACAGGCTCTATTTGACAAAAATAGAAACTTTTTATCGAAAAAGCGCAAAAACGTAGAAAAGCTCTCTGAGCACAACACGAGGACTCCCAACACTTGAACGTGCGGTAAAAATGTGAAGATGGCTGCCAGTGGAGGGGCTTAGGGAGAGGGCAGTCATTGGCTGGGGACAGTATAACCCAGAGCTCAGTGTTTGGTGTAAAGAAGAAAGACAGTTTGTAAGTGCAAGTCAAACAGTTTATTCTTTTACCGAGGATTCCCGGACTACAACGGGGAATATTCACGAGCATGTGAATCCATGCCAGACCCCATGCTGGAGAAAGGGAGATATGAGCCAGAGATTGATCCTTGAGAAAAACCTATATGCGTGTAAAATGTGTGTTGTCAAGTTCTCCCTTGTGCAATAGCCTCCACAAGTAAACCAGATTCATTTCCCTCAGAACTTTAATTAAAGACTGGGCCAGTTTAAAGTCTGTAGCAGAGGGTGGGTGTGATTAATCATGGGGTCAGGTACTACATTATAATCCCTCTACCCCCACCACCAAGATCACTTGTCCATCTGCAAAAGCAGTCCTTTCCGACAGAAAGTCCACCAGGAATCCACCCTGCTTCTCACTGGCGGAAGAAAGAGATATGACAGTAAACAGATGCCCGCCTAACAAGCCCTTGACCACTATAAACTGACCCCCCCGGGTCATTCTTCTCTCCCAACTCAACAAAGATCCCTGTTCCACCTTTATTAGTACTGAAATAGGCAAGATATTGTTTAGCAAAGTGTCTATTGCGCAGTCTACGAAAATCAGTGTGACACAGGTGCGTCTCCTGTAACAAGGCTATGGAACATTCCTGGTCCCTCAATCTCTGCAACACAGATTTAAGGGGGAGTTTAATCCGTGCACATTAAGAGTAAGTTCTTTAACTCTGGCCCAACGGGGAGTCCGCTAACACAACCTCAGTGCTAAGTGGAAATAAGAGATAAGCTTAAACTAAGCAGGTGTCACACTCTACAAGTAGCGAACTGATCATGACTCTTACCATCCCGCATCCAATTTTACCTCAACATTTACGAGAACCCTTCCAAAAAAGCCCATCCCACACCCACCAACAAGAAAGACTCGTATAAAAATAAAAACGGTTCAGAAAAGGAGCTATTATCACAGACCGGGGCTATTGCCTGCTGTCGCCAGACCAAAACACAGTTACAAATCAATAGAGAGAATATTCATGCCATCGCCAAGTCCATCCGCTCACAGAGTCTAGATCGTCCAAACAGTTAAAGTGAGGAGAACCATCTTGAGGAAACCTGTGGAGAACCATCTCCGGTTCCGGAAGCACCTCAAGACCTTCCTCTTTGCTTCTGCCTTTGCCCCCCCTCTCCCCTGCTGATTCTACATTCCCTCGGCACCATGCACCTGGCCACCCTCTTTCCTCCGGGCCCAGGTACCTGCTCCTCTTGCCACCCGCATGCACTGCCTCCGAGCCACCCCTTGCACTGGGGTCTGTATCTGTACCCATACAGCCCCTACCCCTTTGTTTTGTTCTTCCTGCACTTATCAGACCTACCCAGCCTGCTGCCTTAAACCCAGCACTGCCACTTGCTGGCTGCACTCCCTCTGTTTGTTGCCTTTTTATTTATTAATTTATTTATTATTATTTGTTTTTTTTCCTCCTTGCTCCGCACTCTCCTTTGATCCCCCTTCCATGCACTTCTCCCTCTCCCCCTCTACCATGCTCTTGCTCGTTCTCAATGTCACTGGGCCTAGTAAGATCGTTGTTTTTGTTTCTCCTCTGTTCCCCTTCCCTTGCCTTGTCGCGCTCTGAAACACTTGTGTATGAGCGCGATAGAAATAAAATATCAATTTCAATTTCAACCAGAATCTATAGAGATAAGTAAAAAAAATAAAGCATCCAGAACTACTTCACCTGCGTGGGGCCAATCACCTTCATTTTACTCCTGAGTGGCCCCCAGGGTTTCGTGCCTTACCAGCTCTTGACCACAATCCCCTCTGTGGCTTAGGGACCCAACCTCATGAGGGCCAGATGTCCATGATGACAGTAAATCCTAAGCATCCTGATGTGATGTTATTGACCAATGTTTCCCCTCCATAGTGAAGAACAGAGCAGTGGAGAAGCCCCATCTGAAATGAATTCCATTCTCCCTGAGCCACACAGTAAGTGGACAAAGCATCATGCGCCTCTGGATTGTGAAAGTCGCCAGATCCTGGGATATCTGAAGGTCGGCACCCCGAAAAGTGAAGGCTGGTCTGCACGTGCTGCTTCCATGATGCACTGCTTTAAAAGTTAGGAAATTGACACTACTGAGAACATCAGGTGGCTGGCTTGATCCATCCCAGAGAGACCCTCAAAGACTATGGTATGGTTCAGTTCCACCTTGGCATCCTCAGACAGTCAGAGAGGAGACCGGAAGCGGGTGCAGACCTAATTCAGCAAATCTGAGTCACTTACAGATCTAGGTATGCTGCGTAGCCTGACATTGTTACGTCGTGAATGATTGTCGATGTCCTCCTGCTTGTGTTCCAGGGCCTCACACCTCGGAAGGCATTGGGAAGCATCGCAAGACTCCAAGGCTTGCTCAGAAAGAGTCCTCAATGTCCCTAATACACTGTTCTGCCTCCGTCACGCGTTTGTCAATTGTCACAACTTTAGAGGAGAGCTCGGCAACACTGTTTTGGAGTGCCCGCTTCAGTTCCCTCAGCAGGTTAGCCAGATCCGGTTTGGTAGCTGGTAGAGCCATGTCCTCTCCCCTCTCCTGAGGACACTGCACCAGCAGGACAGCGTTGTCAATCTTCTTAGGTCCTTCACAGGCATGTACCAAGCATGCAATATCACCATCTGTAGGGGTATTTCCCCTCTTTGCCATCACAGCCTCCAGGTAACAAATCCAGGGACCGCAGGTAGCCCCAGCACCAATAAAGAAAGATCAGGCAGTATGTGATCTGTGCACAGGGACTGAGGGGTCTTAACTACAATGCTCGTGAAGAGAGATAAGGCAGCATGTAATCCATGCACAGGGACTCCAACAGATACCACTATCACCCATGTAGTAAGAGTCACCGCACACCCAGGCACCACACACCTAGAACCAACCAAAGCCCTCAAGGAGATGCTCCGTATGCATCAAGCAATGAGTCAGGCACCTGGCAAGTCCTCACGGGAAGCCTCCAACTGCCAGAGCACTCACCAGCTGGGCAGAAAGCATGTAATTCAAGGCAGCTCCCAAAGGAAGAGCGGAGAAAGATGCAGAGAAAAAACAACAGGTACCCCAAAGGAAAAGCTTGGGTCAGACAGCTTAGTGCAAGTTACAGTCCTAGACCCACGCATCTCTACCCTGGAGAAGAGGGTCAGCTGCTCAGTTTATGGCGAGCAAGGGTTGCAGGCGCCATGTTGGAGTTGTTGCGGTCCCCGCTCCGCTGATTCCAGGATTCCCAACCCTGTCCAGCAAGGGCTGCGGGTGCCGAAACTCGGTCCCTGCATGCCTCGAGGCTTCACCTAGCCAGAGTGAGGATTTCTAGGCTCTGGCGACACTTATGACGGCGCCATTAACACGGAAGGCCCGGCGATGTCCGGAGACTGTTAAGGAGGCATCCGTGTGTGGGCCTCCTAAGCCACACCCCCCTCGATAACTTTTAAACATGTTTCACAATGGATATTTAAGAAGCAAATGGTTGTAAATTTGTACCAATACGCATCTTTTTTTTATTTTGGATAGAATCTTATTATTGGTTCACGGTCTGCTACAGAAATAGAGAATTTCACCTTTGGCTCTTACCCACCTTTAAAGACAGCAAAGATCAAAAGAAAAAAACCTCTCCAAACATCAACCATGCCACCCAACTTTGCTAATCCATACAGTGACTAAACCGGTTTCACATTTTAGAAAGAAATCAACACAGAAATTCTCACCACATTAAACAACTATTCCAAGGAAAAAGAGTTATGAAGGAAAAAAAAGGCAAGGCACTTAAAACTTTCCTGGAAGAAGAGGAACAACAAAAAGAACAGGAGCATAAACATATCCGTACAGCCATACCCCCACTTGCTCAAGTTAGTGTCTGTGCTACACTTCATAGCCACGGGCACATACCAACACACTGTGGGTGAACTGCATGGGATATTGCAACGCTGATTTTCGCGTGTCCTGTTTCAGGTTGGAGACCACATCATCCTACCCAGGACTGCTGACCAGGTCAATGCCACTAAAATTGCCTTCCATGCCCTTGCAGGCATGATTGGATCTCTCTTCTGCCTTTGACATGGTCAACCATGCCATCCTGCTCAGCTGTCTCCGTGATCACTGATCAGGCCCTGGCTTGGCTGACCTCTCTCCTCTCCGATCGACACTCCCAGGTCTAACTAGGATCCTTGCTCTCCTCTATCTCTACCTGTGGTGTTCCCCAGGGGTCTAACCTCTCTCCCTGGCTGTTCAATTAATACCTGGCACTTCTTTCCCACCGCATTGCTGCTCTCTGCCCGAACTTTCACTGCTATGTGGATGACACTCATTTCAGGCTCCCTTCTGCCACCTCTTCTCCCTTTCTCATCTCTGACTATCTGTCCGCTATCCAGGTGTGGTGCGTCGCCAACGACATCTGCCTTAATGCCAGTAAGACGGAGATTCTCCTCATCGGCACACCTGCTCCCTCCTTTACTGTCGCTCTCTGGCCAGCCTCTCTTGGACCTCTTTCTGCTCCCACCTGTGAGGCTAAAAACCTCGGGGTCATCTTCGACTCCCCACTCTCCTCCTCTCCTGACATCTCTGACATCTCTAAGAAGTCACACTACCAGCTGCACCTCCTCAGAGGTATTCTTCCTTTCCTCTCCTTCCTCCAGAAGTTCACGGTCTCTAGAGCTCTGGTTCTCTCTAGGCTGCACTGCTGCCTCTTTCTTAATCTGCCTGCTTCTACTCTGCGCCCTCTGCAACTCATCCAGAACAAGACTGCAAGACGTGTCTTTGGCCTCAAGCCCAGGGATCGTATCTCTCCAGGACTGAAATCTCTGCAATGGCTCCCAGTGGCTGCGAGGATTAAGTTGAAAACCCTCTGCATTGTCCACAAGGCATTCTGAGGCTTGGGGCCTCAATACCTTCAACTCTCTCTTCCTAAATATCTTCCTTGTCGAGCTCTTCGCTCACCCGCCTCGAACTCCCTCAGGGTCAGTCGCTTTTCCAAGCAACGAGTTTGTGGTAAATCTCTTTCTTCGGCTGGGGCCTCCCTCTGGAACAGCCTCCCTGAAACTTGAGGAGAACGAGCTCCAGTTCCGGAAGGACCTCAAGACCTTCCTCTTTGATTCTTTTCTCCCCCTTTCCCCTGCTGAACTCCTGACTGAAACTGCATTGGTCACCTGGCTACCCTCTGATTTCGGGCCCAGGTACCCTCCCCCGCCAGTTGCACACCTGCACTGCCTCCCAGGCAACAGCTGCACTTGGGTGGCTGTTTCTGTATCCCTACAGTCCCCTACAAGCTCTTGACACTTGATGTCTGCACTTACCCCTGCACTTGCCACAAGCTGGCTGCACTTTTACCTTTTTTTTTTAATTTAATTTATTTTTTACTGTTGATCCTATGTATTGCACAGCCACCTCCTCCCCCGCACTTTTCCCTTTCCCCCTCCCCTGCACTTGCGCGATCTCAATGTCACCTGGCCTAGTAAGACCATTGTCTTTGTTTTCCCTTTGTTTCCCCTCCCTTGCTTCATCGCGCCTTGAAACACTTGTGTATAGGCGCGTTATAAATCCCATATTATATCATAGGTGTATTGGACGGAATACATGTGGAGCTGGTGGCCAGGCATGCTGTGGAGGCAGTCTACCGGAACAGAAAACTATCACTCACTGAACATGCAGATGGTGTGTGATGCCCGCCACCTTATCACCCACTGCTGTGCCAGATGTCCTGGTTCAACCCATGACTCCACGGTGCTGCGCAACTCCACGCTGCCTGGGTACATGGCACGTCACAGTGGACTGTGTAACTGGATGCTGGGTGAATGTAACTACAAGGGCATGTGCACTGTTGAATTATGGGCACGTATAACACTGATCAGCAGTGGCTGTGCGCAGTGTATGCATTCCTTTATTTGTTGTTCAAATATTCTGCGCTCATGCAATTAGCAAAACACCCTGAAAGCGCACAGAGGGCAGACAGGGTGGGTAAAGGGGAAGGTAGACCATGAATTAGAGCAAGGATCAATAATTGCTACAATAGTGCAACAAGTAATGATAAAAAAAGGTAAGGGGAGACAAACCTACTATTGCTAGTGAGTGCATTGAACGTGCAAGTGTAGAGGGGGAAATCAAGGTGCAACACAGTAATAGCATGCGTGAGTGCAAGGGCTTGACAGGTGTGTCTCAATTGAAGAAAATGATCCAGTGCATGCGTAATAACATCCATTCCGTACACCAACACGAAAATCACTACATGTACCAGAACGCACCCAGCCAAAGTGACAAAAAAGAAGCACAAACACAGTCAAGAAAACCCACACCACCTGATGCAAAGACAGAGAATAGATATGCTCCCACCCACATACCACCATTGGCCTGCACGCCAATTACCCAGGTCCCCTGCCTGTTAGAAGTGCACAATCACATATGCTTTGGATTGGAATTTTAAATGATTCACAGTACATATCTATGATTTAGTGCCACAGACATAATAGTATTATTGCATTGTAACACAATTATAACACATACATCAGTTCCCTTTGTGTGAGTTGTACTGAAAGGGTCAGAGGTCATGTTGGCTGCTGCAAAATGGGCCAATTCATGGTCTCCTGTCATGTGAGCCTAGGATGGAAATAGAGTTTAGCTTGAAGTCCTAGAACAACGATAGTGAAAGCCTGCACTCCCATATATTCCCACAGACAAGGATACTTTGCAAGGCCAATTTCTAAAACAATCTTCATGGCAGAAGCCATGGTTGATGAGAGATGCTGGGCTAATTGGGTGGGGAGGTAATGTCCAGTCCACCTCCTGGCACCTGGGTTTGAGTTTACGTGCTGATAAGTGAATCGAATGTTACAGACATGGCACGAGCGTGCCAACCAATTGTAGAGGGCCATATAGTGAAGGGCCTTATAGTTTGAAGACAAATGATAAACTGTGTACTTTACAAGTTTTAAGAGGTAGGCATAAGTTTTCCACCTGACAGTGGGCAGCAAATCCCAATCCTAGTCCCTATGCAATGTATACTTAGTTGTTCCCCTTAAGCCTATCACAGCCTTTGATAGGTTTCCTATTATTTGCCATGCAGTATGACATCACGTCTGACGTATTCTTTGCATATAAGGATGTTTTTTTGAGAAAATCGTCAAGAGCCTGAGCGAACGTCCGTTGATGTCCGTTGTAACCTCCCTGTTTTGGATAATGGTTAATAAAACAGTACCTTTGCCATCTTCCCGAGTTGGTTCCATTATTTGGACTCAGAATTATTCTGCAACCCCATCCATTGCATGCACGTTACTAAAGAGCCATATGCTCACGTGGTAGCGGTGCGGATGGTTGAAAAAGATCCAAACTAGTTTGTCTCCAGTGTTTCGGACGATCCGGCATCGTCCGCCATTAGCCGGAAGATCACAGGGTTTCCTGTGGGGAGCGGCGGATAGAATTAAATTTGCAATAGGTGTGTTTGGGCCATGATATCTTGCACCCCCACTATCAAAAGGTATCCGGGCGTCCAGGGAGGGGTTAGATTGTGCATCTACATTGATTGGGAACAGATTAAACATAAAACAGCATGACCACTTGTGTCAGTGTGAGTTAACCCCAGGGAGGTAGGGGATGCGAATTACCATAGGTGTGTTCAGGCCATGATATCTTGCACCCCCCACAATCAAAACGTATGGGGGTGTCCCGGGAGGGGGTAGATGGTGCCTCTACATTGGTTGGGACCAGATTAAACATAAAACAGGATGACCACTTGCGTCAGTGTGAGTTAACCCCAGCGAGGTAGGGGATGCGAATTACCATAGGTGCATTCAGGCCATGATATCTTGCACCCCCCACAATCAAAAGGTATGGGGGTGTTCCGGGAGGGGCAAGGGGACGCCTCTACATTGGTTAGGACTAGAGTAAACATAAAACAGGATGACCACTTGCGCTAGTGTGAAATACTCCAAGAGAAATAGGGGATGCGAATTACCATAGGTGTGTTCAGGCCATGATATCTTGCACCCCCCACAATCAAAAGGTATGGGGGTGTTCCGGGAGGGGGTAGATGGTGCCTCTACATTGGTTGGGACCAGATTAAACATACAGCAGGATGACCATGTGCGCTACTGTGAGTTAACCCCAGGGAGGTAGGGGATGCGAATTACCATAGGTGCATTCAGGCCATGACATCTTGCACCTCCCACAATCAAAAGGTATGGGGGTGTCCCGGGAGGGGCTAGGTGATGCCTCTACATTGGTTAGGACCAGAGTAAACATAAAACAGGATGACCACTTGCACTAGTGTGAGTTAACCCCATGGAGGTAGGGGATGCGAATTACCATAGGTGTTTTCAGGCCAGGATATCTTGCACCCCCCACAATCAAAAGGCATGGGGGTCTCCAGGGAGGGGTTAGATGGTGCATCTACATTGATTGGGACCAGATTAAACATAAAACAGGATGACCACGTGCGCTAGTGTGAGTTAACCCCAGGGAGGTAGGGGATGCGAATTACCATAGGTGCATTCAGGCCATGACATCTTGCACCCCCCACAATCAAAAGGTATGGGGGTGTCCAGGGAGGGGCTAGGTGATGCCTCTACATTGGTTAGGACCAGAGTAAACATAAAACAGGATGACCACTTGCGCTAGTGTGAAATACTCCAAGAGAAATAGGGGATGCGAATTACCATAGGTGTGTTCAGGCCATGATATCTTGCACCCCCCTCAATCAAAAGGTATGGGGGTGTTCCGGGAGGGGGTAGATGGTGCCTCTACATTGGTTGAGACCAGATTAAACATACAGCAGGATGACCATGTGCGCTACTGTGAGTTAACCCCAGGGAGGTAGGGGATGCGAATTACCATAGGTGTGTTCAGGCCATGATATCTTGCACCCCCCACAATCAAAAGGTATGGGGGTGTTCCGGGAGGGGGTAGATGGTGCCTCTACATTGGTTGGGACCAGATTAAACATACAGCAGGATGACCATGTGCGCTACTGTGAGTTAACCCCAGGGAGGTAGGGGATGCGAATTACCATAGGTGCATTCAGGCCATGACATCTTGCACCCCCCACAATCAAAAGGTATGGGGATGTCCAGGGAGGGGCTAGGTGATGCCTCTACCTTGGTTAGGACCAGAGTAAACATAAAACAGGATGACCACTTGCACTAGTGTGAGTTAACCCCATGGAGGTAGGGGATGCGAATTACCATAGGTGTGTTCAGGCCATGATATCTTGCACCCCCCACAATCAAAAGGCATGGGGGTCTCCAGGGAGGGGTTAGATGGTGCATCTACATTGATTGGGACCAGATTAAACATAAAACAGGATGACCACGTGCGCTAGTGTGAGTTAACCCCAGGGAGGTAGGGGATGCGAATTACCATAGGTGCATTCAGGCCATGACATCTTGCACCCCCCACAATCAAAAGGTATGGGGGTGTCCTGGGAGGGGCTAGGTGATGCCTCTACATTGGTTAGGACCAGAGTAAACATAAAACAGGATGACCACTTGCGCTAGTGTGAAATACTCCAAGAGAAATAGGGGATGCGAATTACCATAGGTGTGTTCAGGCCATGATATCTTGCACCCCCCTCAATCAAAAGGTATGGGGGTGTTCCGGGAGGGGGTAGATGGTGCCTCTACATTGGTTGGGACCAGATTAAACATACAGCAGGATGACCATGTGCGCTACTGTGAGTTAACCCCAGGGAGGTAGGGGATGCGAATTACCATAGGTGTGTTCAGGCCATGATATCTTGCACCCCCCACAATCAAAAGGTATGGGGGTGTTCCGGGAGGGGGTAGATGGTGCCTCTACATTGGTTGGGACCAGATTAAACATACAGCAGGATGACCATGTGCGCTACTGTGAGTTAACCCCAGGGAGGTAGGGGATGCGAATTACCATAGGTGCATTCAGGCCATGACATCTTGCACCCCCCACAATCAAAAGGTATGGGGATGTCCAGGGAGGGGCTAGGTGATGCCTCTACCTTGGTTAGGACCAGAGTAAACATAAAACAGGATGACCACTTGCACTAGTGTGAGTTAACCCCATGGAGGTAGGGGATGCGAATTACCATAGGTGTGTTCAGGCCATGATATCTTGCACCCCCCACAATCAAAAGGCATGGGGGTCTCCAGGGAGGGGTTAGATGGTGCATCTACATTGATTGGGACCAGATTAAACATAAAACAGGATGACCACGTGCGCTAGTGTGAGTTAACCCCAGGGAGGTAGGGGATGCGAATTACCATAGGTGCATTCAGGCCATGACATCTTGCACCCCCCACAATCAAAAGGTATGGGGGTGTCCAGGGAGGGGTTATATGGTGCATCTACATTGGTTGGGACCAGATGAAACATAAAACAGGATGACCACTTGCGTTAGTGTGAGTTAACCCCAGCGAGGTAGGGGATGCGAATTACCATAGGTGCATTCAGGCCATGATATCTTGCACCCCCCACAGTGAAAAGGTATGGGGGTGTTCCGGGAGGGGTTAGATGGTGCATCTACATTGGTTAGGACCAGAGTAAACACAAAACAGGATGGCCACTTGTGTCAGTGTAAATTAACCACAGGAAGGCAGGGGATGCGAATTACCATAGGTGTGCTCAGACCATGATATCTTGCACCCCCACAATCAAAAGACATGTGGATGTCCAGGGATGGGTTAGATGGTGCATCTACATTGGTTGGGACCAGATTAAACATACAGCAGGATGACCATGTGCGCTACTGTGAGTTAACCCCAGGGAGGTAGGGAATGCGAATTACCATAGTTGTGTTCAGGCCATGATATCTTGCACCCCCCCACAATCAAAAGGCATGGGGGTCTCCAGGGAGGGGTTGGACGGTGCATCTACATTGATTGGGACCAGAGTAAACATAAAACAGGATGACCATTTGCACTAGTGTGAATAGCCCCAAGAGAAATAGGGGATGCAAATTACCACAGGTGCATTCAGGCCATGATATCTTGCACCCCCCACAATCAAAAGGTATGGGGGTGTTCCGGGAGGGGGTAGATGGTGCCTCTACATTGGTTGGGGCCAGATTAAACATAAAACAGGATGACCACTTGCGTCAGTGTGAGTTAACCCCAGGGAGGTAGGGGATGCAAACTACCATAGGTGTATTCAGGCCATGATATCTTGCACCCCCCACAATCAAAAGGTATGGGGGTGTTCCGGGAGGGGCAAGGGGACGCCTCTACATTGGTTAGGAGCAGAGTAAACATAAACCAGGATGACCACTTGCGCTAGTGTGAAATACTCCAAGAGAAATAGGGGATGCAAATTACCATAGGTGTGTTCAGGCCATGATATCTTGCACCCCCCACAATCAAAAGGTATGGGGGTGTTCCGGGAGGGGGTAGATGGTGCCTCTACATTGGTTGGGACCAGATTAAACATACAGCAGGATGACCATGTGCGCTACTGTGAGTTAACCCCAGGGAGGTAGGGGATGCGAATTACCATAGGTGCATTCAGGCCATGACATCTTGCACCCCCCACAATCAAAAGGTATGGGGGTGTCCAGGGAGGGGCTAGGTGATGTCTCTACATTGGTTGGGGCCAGATTAAACATAAAACAGGATGACCACTTGCGTCAGTGTGAGTTAACCCCAGGGAGGTAGGGGATGAAAACTACCATAGGTGCATTCAGGCCATGATATCTTGCACCCCCCACAATCGAAAGGTATGGGGGTGTTCCGGGAGGGGTTAGAGGATGCCTCTACATTGGTTAGGACCAGAGTAAACATAAACCAGGATGAGCACTTGCGCTAGTGTGAAATACTCCAAGAGAAATAGGGGATGCGAATTACCATAGGTGTGTTCAGGCCATGATATCTTGCCCCCCCCACAATCAAAAGGTATTGGGGTGTTCCGGGCGGGGGTAGATGGTGCCTCTACATTGGTTGGAACCAGATTAAACATACAGCAGGATGACCATGTGCGCTACTGTGAGTTAACCCCAGGGAGGTAGGGGATGCAAATTACCATAGGTGCATTCAGGCCATGACATCTTGCACCCCCCACAATCAAAAGGTATGGGGGTGTCCAGGGAGGGGCTAGGTGATGCCTCTACCTTGGTTAGGACCAGAGTAAACATAAAACAGGATGACCACTTGCACTAGTGTGAGTTAACCCCATGGAGGTAGGGGATGCAAATTACCATAGGTGTGTTCGGGCCATGATATCTTGCACCCCCCACAATCAAAAGGCATGGGGGTCTCCAGGGAGGGGTTAGATGGTGCATCTACATTGATTGGGACCAGATTAAACATAAAACAGGATGACCACGTGCGCTAGTGTGAGTTAACCCCAGGGAGGTAGGGGATGCGAATTACCATAGGTGCATTCAGGCCATGACATCTTGCACCCCCCACAATCAAAAGGTATGGGGGTGTCCAGGGAGGGGCTAGGTGTTGCCTCTACATTGGTTAGGACCAGAGTAAACATAAAACAGGATGACCACTTGCACTAGTGTGAGTTAACCCCATGGAGGTAGGGGATGCGAATTACCATAGGTGTGTTCAGGCCATGATATCTTGCACCCCCCACAATCAAAAGGCATGGGAGTCTCCAGGGAGGGGTTATATGGTGCATCTACATTGGTTGGGACCAGATGAAACATAAAACAGGATGACCACTTGCGTTAGTGTGAGTTAACCCTAGCGAGGTAGGGGATGTGAATTACCATAGGTGCATTCAGGCTTTGATATCTTGCATCCCCCACAGTGAAAAGGTATGGGGGTGTTCCGGGAGGGGTTAGATGGTGCATCTACATTGGTTAGGACCAGAGTAAACACAAAACAGGATGGCCACTTGTGTCAGTGTAAATTAACCACAGGAAGGCAGGGGATGCGAATTACCATAGGTGTGCTCAGACCATGATATCTTGCACCCCCACAATCAAAAGACATGTGGATGTCCAGGGATGGGTTAGATGGTGTATCTACATTGGTTGGGACCAGATTAAACATACAGCAGGATGACCATGTGCGCTACTGTGAGTTAACCCCAGGGAGGTAGGGAATGCGAATTACCATAGTTGTGTTCAGGCCATGATATCTTGCACCCCCCCACAATCAAAAGGCATGGGGGTCTCCAGGGAGGGGTTGGATGGTGCATCTACATTGATTGGGACCAGAGTAAACATAAAACAGGATGACCATTTGCACTCGTGTGAATAGCCCCAAGAGAAATAGGGGATGCAAATTACCACAGGTGCATTCAGGCCATGATATCTTGCACCCCCCACAATCAAAAGGTATGGGGGTGTTCCGGGAGGGGGTAGATGGTTCCTCTACATTGGTTGGGGCCAGATTAAACATAAAACAGGATGACCACTTGCGTCAGTGTGAGTTAACCCCAGGGAGGTAGGGGATGAAAACTACCATAGGTGCATTCAGGCCATGATATCTTGCACCCCCCACAATCGAAAGGTATGGGGGTGTTCCGGGAGGGGTTAGAGGATGCCTCTACATTGGTTAGGACCAGAGTAAACATAAACCAGGATGACCACTTGCGCTACTGTCAATAGCCCCAAGAGAAATAGGGGATGCAAATTACCATAGGTGCATTCAGGCCATGATATCTTGCACCCCCCACAATCAAAAGGCATAGGGGTCTCCAGGGAGGGGCTAGGAGACGCCTCTATATTGGTTAGGACCAGATTAATCATACAGCAGGATGACCACGTGCGCTAGTGTGAGTTAACCCCAGGGAGGTAGGGGATGCGAATTACCATAGGTGTGTTCAGGCCATGATATCTTGCACCCCCCACAATCGAAAGGTATGGGGGTGTTCCGGGAGGGGGTAGATGGTGCCTCTACATTGGTTATTTATTTATTTATTTATTTATTCAGATTTATTTAAGGCGCACATCAGCCCGGGGGCATCGTGGCGCTGTTACATGAATACATACATAGTCTGGTTACAATGGAAGGAAGATGATTACAAGCAATTTTCATTACAGGAAGCATTTCGTATCGAACACTTTTAGTATCAGATGTGTGCGAGCTGAGGTGGGTGAGGGGAAGGTGGCGTTAGTTGAATAGCGTGGTTTTGAGGGATTTGCGAAAGAGATACAGAGATGGTTCTGCTCTAAGCGCGTTGGGGAGGGCATTCCATAGCTTAGGTGCTATGTGAGGGAAGCCAATGCCGCCGGCTTTGGCTCTTTTTACAGTGGGTACTTGGAGTTGGTTGGCGTGGTGACTTCTTCTGGGGCGGATGGAGGAGTTCTTGGTTATAGTCTCAGATAGGTAGGGGGGTGCTGTGAGGTTAATGCATTTGTGTGTGAGGGTGAGGATTTTAAAGTTGATCCTTTCCTTGACTGGGAGCCAATGGACGCGTCTTCTGGCCTGTGAGATATGGTCAGTTTTGGGCATGTGTAGTGCAGCACGGAGGGCATTGTTTTGCACTGTTTGGAGCTTGTTTAGGTTTTTTGATGAGGTGCCTGCCAGGAGGGCGTTACAGTAGTCCAGTCTGGCTCCTATAGTAGCTCTGGCTATGGAGAGGCAGTTGGGCGTGGTGAGGTAGGGTTTTATGGCGTAGATGAGTTTGGTAGTCAGAGCAGAAGCTGAGGCAATGGCGCTGGTTTGTCTTGTCATTGAGAGTGTCGCGTCAATGTAGACTCCTAGGGTCTTGACGGCAGAGGAGACAGGTATGCTAATATTGTCGATGATCAAGTGCGAGTAATTGGGGCTGAGTTTGGTTAGAGTTTCGTTAGGGGCTAGGATGATGATTTCGGTTTTGTCTCCGTTTAGGCAGAGGCCATTGATAGCCATCCATGTTTGGATAGTTGAGTAGATTTTGAGGAGGGCTTCTGAGTCAAGGTCGTAGTCTCCAGAGAGGGGGAGGAGGACCTGCGTGTCATCAGCGTAGTTGGTGTACGCTATGTTGAGGGAGTCCAGTAGGTCAAAGAGGGGTTTGGTGAATAGGTTGTAGAGGGTCGGTGCGGTGCAGGACCCTTGTGGGACTCCACAATTGATAGTGGTGGGGGGGGCGCTATCCTGGTCAGAGTACACTTTCATGGCCCTGCCTTCAAGGAAGGATGTGATCCATGTGGTAGCCTTGTGAGAGAAGTGTGCAGCATTGGAGAGGTGCGTTGTGAGAATGCTGTGGTCGACCAAATCGAATGCTGCAGAAAGGTCGAGGAGGAGGAGGAGGGCAGGTTTGCCTGTGTCCATTATTTTAGTAATCTGATTTTTTAAATCTAGAAGAGCAGTTTCAGTCCCATGGCCTTTGCGGAAACCTGACTGTCTTTTGCCTAGGATGGTGTTTGTTTCCAGGTAGTGTTGGATTTGATTGTGAGCAGCTTTGTCCAAGATTTTAAGGAGAAAGGGGACGGTGGTGATGGGGCGGTAGTTGTTAGGGGAGGAAGGATCAAGGGAGGGTTTTTTTAGGAGCGGGCGGACCCAGGCTTCTTTTAGGCATTGTGGTACACTTCCAGATGTGAAGGAGGCATTGATAAAAGCCGTGATGATGGGGGTGAGGTATTCTGCGCTCTCTTTGATTACGGAGGGTGGGCAGATATCCCCTTTGCAAGTGGAGGGTTTGATTTTTTTAGGAGGTCATTGACTTCCGTCTCCGAGACTTCTCTGAAGGCAAAAAGGGGTGTTTGTGATGGGGAGTTGTTGGTGTGAAGTATGGGCGGGCAGGTGGGGGTGTTGAGAGCTTTGCGTTGGGAGGCTATTTTGTCTTGGAGTGATTTAACTTTGTTGAGGAGAGCAGCCTGGATGCCTGTACACCATGCTTCATCCTTGATGATTTTGTCTGGGCTAGAGGCTGGTGTGGTGAGTTCTTTGAATATGGAGAAAATTTCTCTAGATTTGGAGCTGGCATTAGTGATTCTCTGGTTGTAGGATTCGGATTTAGCAAGGAATATGGCTTTTTTGTAGGTCAGAGAGATCTCTTTAAAGTCTTTAAGCGAGGATTGATTAGGCGCTGCTTGCCACCTGGTTAGGGCTTTGCGTTTCTTGGTGCGTAGGACGGATAGTTCTTCAGTGAACCAAGAGTTGCAGTGCATAGATTTTTTCCCTTTTTTTTCTTCTAGCGGGGCAATGAGATCGATGGCTTGAGTGAGTGTGCTGGAATAGATGTTGGCTAGAGATGTAGGGTCAGTGGGGAATGGGTGCTTGAGTTGTGAGGTATCAAGGAGAGGGGCGAGGTTGGCAGCAGTGAGTTTTTTGGAGCTTCTTACTTTAGCGGGTGGGGCATGGGTTAAGGTTTTATGAGAAGGCGTGGTAGGAATGGTAAATTGGATGAGGTGATGGTCCGTCCATGGAAGGGCTGAGATGGAGGTAATTGTCGATGAGCAGTTGTGATCAGCTAGCCAGTCAATGGATCTGCCTTTGCTGTGAGTGGGTGCAGTAACTTTGTGTTCGAATCCCATGTTAGATAGTTCTTTGGCTAAATTTGCGGCTGCTTTGTCCTTTGGGTCAGCTAAGCCAAGATTAATGTCCCCTAGTAGGATGCTTTTGGTGGTGCTTTTGAGGTTGTTGCCTATGTTTTGGAGGAGTTGCTTTTGGTAGTAAAGAGGAGATCCTGGTGGTCTGTAGGTGATAAAGAAGTTTATGGTGCAATTAGGTGAAAGGGCTAGTTTGGCAGTGAGGAGATCGGCATTATTGTCCCATTGTTGATTACACATTCTTATGGAGAGGGTGTCCTTGAAGATGAGGGCTACGCCGCCACCACTTTTTAAGTTTTTACGGTCCTGTCTAAGGATGGTATAGTTTTCAGGGAGAGCGAGGTGAATGGAAGGACTGGAGGCTTCATGGAGCCAAGTTTCGGAGATGGCAAGTATGTCGAGATCATGGGTAGAGATAAGGTCATTGATTTCAATGGCATGGGCATGGACAGAGCGCGCGTTGATGAGGGCGCATCTTAAGTTTGGATGTATAGTGTGTGTGTTGGTGGTGCTGGGGGTGGGCGGTGAGAATTTGGGTGTGTGAGGCTTGGTCGTGGCACATGCAGCGTGGTGAGAGCTAAGGTAGTGAGCGTGGTCAGGGAAGGAAGTCTGAGCGGCTGATGTATGGGTGCGAGAGCTGAGTCTGTAGTTCCTAAGGAATGTGGAGTGTGGAGTACTGCGGAGAGTAAGGAGGTGTTTAGTGCGAGTTCTCAGTCTGCAGAGCCTGAGGTGGAGTGGGTGGTGTCCGACCGGGTCGGTACGGGAGTTGAGTGTGGGATGGAGTGCAAATGACGGTGTGTTGTGTATGAGGTCTGCTGGAGGGGTGGGGCGAAGGTGGGCATGTTGATCTAGGTGCGCATGCAGCATGTTGCAGGTGGCCAGAAAGGAGAGGGATGTGAGAAAGATGGAAAAAGTGGAAGGGAGGTATGTAGGCGCTTTGGGGTGTGGGCTAGGGGGCTGCATTGGTAGACAAGGGATGTACATGTAAGTGTGCAAAAACGCAGAAGGTCAGATCACAGAGTAAATCAGGACAGTTTGGGGCAGTCTGTATCACAAAAGAGCATTTTGACCAGGGGGCACAACACAACTGAAATGTGGTCTGTGGGCGACCAAAGGGCACAACACAGCTGAAATGTGGTCTGTAGGCGACCAAGGGGCACAATACAATTCTAGACTGGTCTGTAGGCGACCAAGGGGCACAATACAATTCTAGACTGGTCTGTAGGCGACCAAGGGGCACAATACAATTCTAGACTGGTCTGTAGGCGACCAAGGGGCACAACACAGCTGACATGTGGTCTGTGGGCGACCAAAGGGCACAACACAGCTGAAATGTGGTCTGTAGGCGACCAAGGGGCACAATACAATTCTAGACTGGTCTGTAGGCGACCAAGGGGCACAATACAATTCTAGACTGGTCTGTAGGCGACCAAGGGGCACAATACAATTCTAGACTGGTCTGTAGGCGACCAAGGGGCACAATACAATTCTAGACTGGTCTGTAGGCGACCAAGGGGCACAACACAGCTGACATGTGGTCTGTGGGCGACCAAAGGGCACAATACAATTCTAGACTGGTCTGTAGGTGACCAAGGGGCACAACACAGCTGACATGTGGTCTGTGGGCGACCATAGGGCACAATACAATTCTAGACTGGTCTGTAGGCGACCAAGGGGCACAACACAGCTGACATGTGGTCTGTGGGCGACCATAGGGCACAATACAATTCTAGACTGGTCTGTAGGCGACCAAGGGGCACAACACAGCTGAAATGTGGTCTGTAGGCGACCAAGGAGCACAGTATATTTGTGGTTTACCATGAGGCACAGCACTAGGCATAGCATGAATCATATAACAATCAAAAGCACAACATAGGACAATGGGTGTCTGGGCCAGGGCAAGGGGCATAGCACGTGACAGGGGTAACAGGGGAGCACTACTGTAGCTAGTTATAGCATAGCAGTTTAGCAGTAACAGTACTCACGTGGATTAAAGTCCAGTAAATAATCTCTCATCCGCGTACAATGTGCTAAAAAGTTTTTACCTTAAGAAGCAGTAGCTCCCCGGAGCGAACAGGGGCAAACAGGGCAGACGGCCTTATGTTGGCCTTGGGTGGCCGCCGGCTTCCGCCTGCCGGCGGATGTGTGGGCTTAAAGGCAGCCTACACACCGTTGCTAGGCAACGTGTGATGCCAAGCCTCGCTTTCGGGCCGCATCGCGCCCGACATTTTGTTTTTGTTTTTTAAATAATGTCGGCGCGCGTGTTTCTCGGGGTGCAGGAGGCGGTAGGGGCTTCTGTGCTGGGGTGCCCAGGGGGAGCAGATAGCCAGAGCAGGGGGGTGCCTCTGCGGATCCTGTGCTCTGCGGATCCTGTGAGGGGATCACGCCGTCTCCGTCGAGTCGGGGGTCTCCGTTGGGATCTTGGACGTCCTGCGGTCCTGGACGGTGGTGGGGGGCTCCTGCCCTCTCCACGTCGATGGGGGTCTGAGGGGGCAAACAGGGCAGACGGCCTTATGTTGGCCTTGGGTGGCCGCCGGCTTCCGCCTGCCGGCGGATGTGTGGGCTTAAAGGCAGCCTACACACCGTTGCTAGGCAACGTGTGATGCCAAGCCTCGCTTTCGGGCCGCATCGCGCCCGACATTTTGTTTTTGTTTTTTTAAATAATGTCGGCGCGCGTGTTTCTCGGGGTGCAGGAGGCGGTAGGGGCTTCTGTGCTGGGGTGCCCAGGGGGAGCAGATAGCCAGAGCAGGGGGGTGCCTCTGCGGATCCTGTGCTCTGCGGATCCTGTGAGGGGATCACGCCGTCTCCGTCGAGTCGGGGGTCTCCGTTGGGATCTTGGACGTCCTGCGGTCCTGGACGGTGGTGGGGGGCTCCTGCCCTCTCCACGTCGATGGGGGTCTGGTTGGGACCAGATTAAACATACAGCAGGATGACCACTTGCGTCAGTGTGAGTTAACCCCATGGAGGTAGGGGATGCGAATTACCATAGGTGTGTTCAGGCTATGACATCTTGCACCCCCCACAATCAAAAGGTATGGGGGTATTCCGGGTGGGGGTAGATGGTGCCTCTACATTGGTTGGGACCAGATTAAACATAAAACAGGATGACCACTTGCGTCAGTGTGAGTTAACCCCAGTGAGGTAGGGGATGCAAACTACCATAGGTGCATTCAGGCCATGATATCTTGCACCCCCCACAATCGAAAGGTATGGGGGTGTTCCGGGAGGAGTAAGAGGATGCCTCTACATTGGTTAGGACCAGAGTAAACATAAACCAGGATGACCACTTGCGCTACTGTCAATAGCCCCAAGAGAAATAGGGGATGCAAATTACCATAGGTGCATTCAGGCCATGATATCTTGCACCCCCCACAATCAAAAGGCATAGGGGTCTCCAGGGTGGGGCTAGGAGACGCCTCTATATTGGTTAGGACCAGATTAATCATACAGCAGGAGGACCACGTGCGCTAGTGTGAGTTAACCCCAGGGAGGTAGGAGATGCGAATTACCATAGGTGTGTTCAGGCCAGGATATCTTGCACCCCCCACAATCAAAAGGCATGGGGGTCTCCAGGAAGGGGTTAGATGGTGCATCTACATTGATTGGGACCAGAGTAAACATAAAACAGGATGACCACGTGCACTAGTGTGAATAGCCCCAAGAGAAATAGGGGATGCAAATTACCATAGGTGCATTCAGGCCATGATATCTTGCACCCCCCACAATCAAAAGGCATGGGGGTCTCCAGGGAGGGGTTAGATGGTCCATCTACATTGATTGGGACCTGATTAAACATAAAACAGGATGACCACATGCGCTAGTGTGAGTTTACCCCAGGGAGGTAGGGGATGCGAACTACCATAGGTGTGTTCAGGCCATGACATCTTGCACCCCCCACAATCAAAAGGTATGGGGGTGTCCAGGGAGGGGCTAGGTGATGCCTCTACATTGATTGGGACCAGATTAAACATACAGCCGGATGACCACGTGCGCTAGTGTGAGTTAACCCCAGGGAGGTAGGGGATGCAAACTACCATAGGTGCATTCAGGCCATGACATCTTGCACCCCCCACAATCAAAAGGTATGGGGGTGTCCAGGGAGGGGTTAGATGGTGCATCTACATTGATTGGGACCAGATTAAACATAAAACAGGATGACCACTTGCACTAGTGTGAATAGCCCCAAGAGAAATAGGGGATGCAAATTACCATAGGTGCATTCAGGCCATGATATCTTGCACCCCCCACAATCAAAAGGTATGGGGGTGTCCAGGGAGGGGCTAGGTGATGCCTCTACATTGGTTGGGACCAGATTAAACATAAAACAGGATGACCACTTGCCTCAGTGTGAGTTAACCCCAGTGAGGTTGGGGATGCAAGCTACCATAGGTGCATTCAGGCCATGATATCTTGCACCCCCCACAATCAAAAGGTATGGGGGTGTCCAGGGAGGGGCTAGGTGATGCCTCTACATTGATTGGGACCAGATTAAACATACAGCCGGATGACCCCGTGCGCTAGAGTGAGTAAACTGCAGGGAGGTAGGGGAAGCGAACTACCATAGGTGCATTCAGGCCATGACATCTTGCACCCCCCACAATCAAAAGGCATGGGGGTGTCCAGGGAGGGGTTAGATGGTGCATCTACATTGATTGGGACCAGATTAAACATAAAACAGGATGACCACTTGCACTAGTGTGAATAGCCCCAAGAGAAATAGGGGATGCAAATTACCATAGGTGCATTCAGGCCATGATATCTTGCACCCCCCCACAATCAAAAGGTATGGGGGTGTTCCGGGAGGGGCTAGGGGGATGCCTCTATATTGGTTAGGACCAGAGTAAACATAAAACAGGATGACCACTTGCGCTAGTGTGAATTACCCCAAGAGAAATAGGGGATGCAAATTACCATAGGTGCATTCAGGCCATGATATCTTGCACCCCCCACAATCAAAAGGTATGGGGGTGTTCCGGGAGGGGGTAGATGGTGCCTCTACATTTGTTGGGACCAGATTAAACATAAAACAGGATGACCACTTGCGCTAGTGTGAATAGCCCCAAGAGAAATAGGGGATGCAAATTACCATAGGTGCATTCAGGCCATGATATCTTGCACCCCCCACAATCAAAAGGCATGGTGGTCTCCAGGGAGGGGTTAGATGGTGCATCTACATTGGTTGGGACCAGATTAAACATAAAACAGGATGACCACTTGCGTCAGTGTGAGTTAATCCCAGGGAGGTAGGGGATGCAAACTACCATAGGTGCATTCAGGCCATGATATCTTGCACCCCCCACAATCGAAAGGTATGGGGGTGTTCCGGGAGGGGTTAGGGGACACCTCTACATTGGTTAGGACCAGAGTAAACATAAACCAGGATGACCACTTGCGCCAGTGTCAATAGCCCCAAGAGAAATAGGGGATGCAAATTACCACAGGTGCATTCATGCCATGATATCTTGCACCCCCCACAATCAAAAGGCCTAGGGGTCTCCAGGGAGGGGCTAGGGGACGCCTCTATATTGGTTAGGACCAGATTAAACATACAGCAGGATGACCACGTGCGCTAGTGTGAGTTAACCTCAGGGAGGTATGGGATGCGAACTACCATAGGTGTATTCAGGCCTGATATCTTGCACCCCCCACAATCGAAAGGTATGGGGGTGTTCCGGGAGGGGGTAGATGGTGCCTCTACATTGGTTGGGACCAGATTAAACATACAGCAGGATGACCACTTGCGTCAGTGTGAGTTAACCCCATGGAGGTAGGGGATGCGAATTACCATAGGTGTGTTCAGGCCATGACATCTTGCACCCCCCACAATCAAAAGGTATGAGGGTGTCCAGGGCGAGGTTAGATGGTGCCTCTACTTCGTTTGGGACCAGATTAAACATAAAACAGGATGACTACTTTTGTTAGTGTGAGCTAACCCCAGGGAGGCAGGGGATGCAAAATGACCATAAGTGCATTCAGGCCATGATATCTTGCACCCCCCACAATCAAAAGGCATGGGGGTGTCCAGGGAGGGGTTAGATGGTGCATCTACATTGATTGGGACCAGATTAAACATAAAACAGGATGACCACTTGCACTAGTGTGAATAGCCCCAAGAGAAATAGGGGATGCAAATTACCATAGGTGCATTCAGGCCATGATATCTTGCACCCCCCCACAATCAAAAGGTATGGGGGTGTTCCGGGAGGGGCTAGGGGGATGCCTCTATATTGGTTAGGACCAGAGTAAACATAAAACAGGATGACCACTTGCGCTAGTGTGAATTACCCCAAGAGAAATAGGGGATGCAAATTACCATAGGTGCATTCAGGCCATGATATCTTGCACCCCCCACAATCAAAAGGTATGGGGGTGTTCTGGGAGGGGGTAGATGGTGCCTCTACATTTGTTGGGACCAGATTAAACATAAAACAGGATGACCACTTGCGCTAGTGTGAATAGCCCCAAGAGAAATAGGGGATGCAAATTACCATAGGTGCATTCAGGCCATGATATCTTGCACCCCCCACAATCAAAAGGCATGGTGGTCTCCAGGGAGGGGTTAGATGGTGCATCTACATTGGTTGGGACCAGATTAAACATAAAACAGGATGACCACTTGCGTCAGTGTGAGTTAATCCCAGGGAGGTAGGGGATGCAAACTACCATAGGTGCATTCAGGCCATGATATCTTGCACCCCCCACAATCGAAAGGTATGGGGGTGTTCCGGGAGGGGTTAGGGGACACCTCTACATTGGTTAGGACCAGAGTAAACATAAACCAGGATGACCACTTGCGCCAGTGTCAATAGCCCCAAGAGAAATAGGGGATGCAAATTACCACAGGTGCATTCATGCCATGATATCTTGCACCCCCCACAATCAAAAGGCCTAGGGGTCTCCAGGGAGGGGCTAGGGGACGCCTCTATATTGGTTAGGACCAGATTAAACATACAGCAGGATGACCACGTGCGCTAGTGTGAGTGAACCCCAGGGAGGTATGGGATGCGAACTACCATAGGTGTATTCAGGCCTGATATCTTGCACCCCCCACAATCGAAAGGTATGGGGGTGTTCGGGAGGGGGTAGATGCTGCCTCTACATTGGTTGGGACCAGATTAAACATACAGCAGGATGACCACTTGCGTCAGTGTGAGTTAACCCCATGGAGGTAGGGGATGCGAATTACCATAGGTGTGTTCAGGCCATGACATCTTGCACCCCCCACAATCAAAAGGTATGGGGGTGTCCAGGGCGAGGTTAGATGGTGCCTCTACTTCGTTTGGGACCAGATTAAACATAAAACAGGATGACTACTTTTGTTAGTGTGAGCTAACCCCAGGGAGGCAGGGGATGCAAAATGACCATAAGTGCATTCAGGCCATGATATCTTGCACCCCCACAATCAAAGGGAATGGAGGTATCCAGGGAAGGGCTAGGTGGTGCCTCTAAATAATTTGGGACAAGAGTAAACATAATACAGGATGTGTGTTACAGGTTTTGTGAATTACCATAGTTGCGTTCAGGCCATGATATCATGCACCCCAACAATGAAAAGGTATGGGGGTGTCAAGGGAGGAGGTAGGTGGTGCCGATACATTGGTAGGGACCAGATTAAACGTTAAACAGGATGACGACTTGTGTCATTGTGAGTTAACCCCAGGGAGACAGGGGATGCGAATTACCATAATACATGTAGGGGGGCTGATGGTGTCTCTCCCAGCATATATATGAGGTGAAAATGGCGTTGAAATAAAAAAGTCAGCATTTTGGGGGTCATAGTAATTGGGGCACAGTAATCACATAGATCCGTCTTGGAAGCAGACACAGAATTGATAGTTGTAGCTGTAAGGGGAAGGGATTCTTTCGGTTGGAAATGCCCCATTGTAGTGTGTGATGGCTGAATGCATGCCGAAGAACAGCACCGCTGAGGAAAAAAGGAAAGGAATTACACAGACTCTCACTAGTCTGCATTTCATCCTCATACAAACAGCCCAAACTTTAGGTAGGGAGCTTGAGCCTCATTAACCCAGTGGTGTTGTATCCATGACATAGCGCAGCCCATACCAGTCACTTGCAGCAGTGTGTGATAGTGTGCACAGTTTACCAAGCCGCGGGTGAACAGGGAGCTTAACACCAATTACGTAAAATACTGTTGACTTCCCTTCCCAATAACACATGCTGAAGGGAGACCCTACCGTGCACCCCCCTGCATTATGACAGAGTTGTGTGACTGAGCCCAACCTCCCCCTATATCCTTAAGAGAGGCCCCGGCAGTGATTCCTCATGCTTTGATGTTGGAATAAAATATAGAAAGGTTAATTATGCCGTAAAACATGTTTAAGCGCCCCATCTACTGTAACAGTACAACCTTTCTTATTATTATACCATTTAAAATAATAACATGTGCGCCCTATCTGCTGTCACAGTACAACCTTTCTTATTTTGGCTGTAGTGTGATGTTGGAATAAAATATAGAAAGGTTAATTATGCCGTAAAACATGTTTAAGTGCCCCATCTACTGTAACAGTACAACCTTTCTTATGATACCATTTAAAATAATAACATGTGCGCAAATGTAGAACTGAGCGAATGCTAGGCTCCCAGACTTTGCACAGTATTAAAAAAAAAACCAAGATGGGAAGCCGTATATTATACCATACAGTATGATATTCGGCTTCCCATGACAGAGTGAAGGCCTTGAAACAACGCCCACCTGGTAGCTCTGGCCAATCCCTCAATAGAGATGTTGGAGGGCGGGCTGTAGGTGGGCTATGACATTAGCTTTTCATTTCGGGCTGCATGTATGGCTGTAGCCATCAAGTGGGCGTGACTCCGAAGATTGCCGAACACTGCCTCCCACAATCTATCATAGCCTGCAGGATAGCATACAACAGCGGATCTGTTGCGCGAGAGGGAAGAGCTTGTCGCCAGTTGTTAAGCCTGGTTGGCTTGCAAAGGATAAAGGACGCAACACCAGTGTAGCGTTATAAGTCTTCTTTATTCAAGTTTCAACTCTCACTCACTTTCCCTTCCAATCCCCCTCCCACTTCCCACGTCACGTGTCACGTGACTACTACCTCTTTCTTAAAGAGGCAGTGCATTGCAACAGCTGCATTGCTCCTTTAGTTCCCAGTGCACTATGGATACCGGTGCGGTGCAGCATGTCTCGAGGTCCAGCACTGGAAGAACCCTTAATCTCTACACAGCACTGTTTCGCTGGTTCAGAGTGCCTCACAGTGCCCAAATCACCTTGCACTGGTGCAGGGTCCTCGCAGTGCCATGTTCCACCAGTGTGTGAATCCCCCTTAAAAGCTCATAGCACTTGCTGCATATTTGGCAACGATGCAGCGTTTCTCACAATGCCAACAGTAGACGAGTGGAGTGGGCAGATCCTCGCGTTTGATAGGATGTCTTCTAACACCTTAACAACACTAGCCGGGCACCCCCAGACTCCTTTAAAACCAAACTCTCATATACAATGTACGAAATGCATTAATAAAGGGGGAGGGGCTGCTGTAGCAGTGTGGTGCTATATCTTGCGAAAACACCTTTCTCACAGAACTTAAAGTACCTGCAGCCTTGAGGGCCCCCCAACAACAATCAGGCATTGCAGGTCCTCTGGCGGCCCCAGACATAAACTGCCACAAAGGTCATGCCAACCTCAGAAATCGCAACTAATGTGGGGGTAAAACAAGCAGCTCCGTCCAAGTGTGCGCTAGGACAATGCCCAGAGGGGTGTGAACAGAGCATCTGTGCCCAGGGAGGTACAGCCGGAATCAGAAAGATGTCTTGCTATCACAACGGGGTGCCCCGAGTGGAGCAAAGAATAATAGCCCAGACATCTATGGCTTTTCCAATTACCCCTGAGTATGGGGCTACTGATGCCAATACCAATGCTCCTGTGGGGTCTTCCAGCTGCACCGCTACACATCTCCCAGCCGTATCACTGACCCTATGCAGCCTGCCAGCAATGTCTGCTAATGTGGTGAAAAAGTGAGGGGTTGCGAGTAAACAGGGTAACCCATACAACTTCTCTGGTCAACTGAGGCTCCTCCTATGCTCACGGCCTGAGCCGATTCTATGTTTAGCTCAGGAGAACAGAAAACGCATTAAGAACACGCTTCTTGAGCCTTTAAACTAAAGGTACTCTCTGTAAAAAGCAAACGAACTAGTGGTACAGCGTACCAATGATTAATATCACACGTCCATCTCTGGGTAAAGGTGAAAACATTTATTTCTACCTGGAAGGTAGTGAAAGCCAGGCGCAATCCCGCACTGCCACTTATAAAGTGAGCACAGTCCCACCGAAAGGCACATATTCCCCTCGCTTGGGAAGCGCTGGGCACACAGACTCCCCCTAAACAATGCAGCGCAGGCAGTATGCCCAATTACTCAGCATGTCTTTTACAGCCCTTGCTTCCCTTAGGAGGTTACCAAAATGAGATGGACGTCTGGTGTTCTCTTCCCTGACCCGCCCAAGTCCTCTCACTCACCTCCAGAGCTGCTGGCCATGGGACAGTTCCTGGAAAGGGTACCGCTGGTGGTACTTGGTGCAAGCGCAGAGCGCGGAAGCCATCCTGTGCCCGGAAAAGCACTGCACTACTCATGCAGCAAAGGGTAGCGAACAACCGATCCCCTCCATTTGCCAGGCTTTGATAACTTTCCGAAACGCCTTGCTTTAACAAGCCGATTGGACTAGGAGTCTGTGTTGCGCGGTTCTGAAACGTTCTCTAAAGCATTCCCCTTCTCTTCAGTGGCCTTCTGATATTGTTTTCTTGTGACGTTAGTGGTACTGCCGTCACTCTGCTCTTGCTTAGTAACCCGGATGCAAACAGGCTGAGAGGAGTGACCTGCACAAAGGTTGTCCACAGCCGGCCAATGGAGGTCGCCCAGTGGCCGGCACGAAATTCAGTTTCCTACTCCTGTTTCAAGCTCTCATGTTAAAGCTCTTATTTTAATGACAATAGATTTGGCTTTATAGATAGCGCTTACAGCACCACCTAATAGCCAAAACTAAAAATGAGGGACTGTAGGGATGGCCGCATCGCGGGTGCTCTTCCTCATCTTTGTCGCCATTATTGTGGGGCCAGCAGCGGTCACGCGGCTGGCCTCACTGGTGCTGGGGCGCCCAGCACCATGTTGGTGTGCCGGGTCACCTGGACTTATAGGTGCCGGAGCACCTCGGATGCCGGCAAAATCCTGGATAGTGGGTGCCTGGGCTGGACCCAGGGCACCAGGCTGGGGCCCAGGCGAGCAGGGACCTGCAGGGCCGTGATCTCATGGTGTGGGCCTACAGTCCAGGGCTGCAGGACCATGATCACACGGTATAGGCCTGCAGGCCCAGAATGAGAGCCAGAGACAACAGGACTTCCATAGTTGGAATCTTCAGCCATTGTGATGCACATGCCTGCATTTGCTCCTTTTATTAGCTTGGGCCCATGGCCCATCTTAAAAGGGCATTACACACTGGGAGGTACCCATAGCTTAAAAGGGAAATACACATGGGAGGGTTCCTTTTTCTTTAGTATTATCAATTTATTATTTTGTTGCTCTTATTTTTGTGTTTTGTCAGCTAGTTGCTCCCACGTTGCAGCTCTGATCGGTGTTCCATGAGATTGAATACATAAGGTATTAGGCGTGGGCAGGTTAAACACGTTGCTGTGGCCATGAGTAATTTTGTTTACAGACACTTAAGGTCCTCACTGGGTATTTTCTTTCTTTCTCATATGCAACCTAGGGCTGAGGTTGATACAGTGTTTTTTGAAATCGTGAAATTGAATACTTGTTTTTCAAGTATTACAGATCAGTTATTCAATACTAAAGGTGTGGTGTTGGGTCATTATATTGTTTTTTAACAAATGGCTTTCTCATTCAGCATGTTCAGGCTCTTCCCCCCTGCCTTCCTCTGAAGAAACAACATTATAAGATAAGAATGTACAAATTTGAAACTGCACTATAAAATTCTACTGGACATGCAGCAAACACAAATAATAGTTAGTTTTGCTACACAAGTAGGGAACAGAAGAGGCATTAGCTTGCACAGTTAGTGTGTTTTCAAATAGAAGAGATTAGATTACAGGAAGGAGTGTACACAAGATAGGGACTCACTACACAGGTTGGGCTGGAAATTGTAAGGCAGATAAAGTTGCTTATACCCACATGGAGAAATATAATGCACCAGGAACTTGGTAGAGAGCAAAATAAATGTGTCTTGCAGAGGAAAATAATGTGACAAGCATTTGGCATTTTAAAACTGCACCAGCACAGCAGAGAATTAAACACTGCAGCTTTGAGAGAGGATCCAGCTAAGCATGCTATTTGAACAAATAAATTTAATTCAGGAAAATGGTTTGGTGGCTGGGCATGTCTCAAGGAATTGAAGGCCCAAGACTCCATAGGGGAGGGTTACATAGTGGAACAAGAGACCATTGTGTGCATTCAACTGTCAAGGTAAATCAAGTTGCGATAACACGGCAGACTATTTGAAGTCTATGGGATGAAATGAACATCCCAGGAAATTTCTTAAGTGGCAGACAGATTAATATCGATCGGCTAGGTGTGACAGAGAAATGCAGATGCGCTAAAATGACTAATAATTACTGCACATGTGTTGAAAGCAGCAGGATTCATAATAACAGTATTGATAAATGTGTCAAGAACAGAATGGTGGTTTCTGTTGCAAGGATAGGAGGACCGGAATTACTAGAACAGGTCCTTGAAAACTCATAGACATCATGGCAGAGATAGCATGCGCTATTTTATTTAATTAAGAACAAAGGCAATACGCTTGTCCTCTCCTCCCATCTACAGTTCACAGCTGCCAGTTCACAGAGAGTGTGATCACATGTTAAATGATAAGCACATGTCCTTTTCGCAGCAAAAGTAATTTAGAGCCTACCAATAATATTAAAGCATGATGATGTAGCACATTTTATGGGATGTTTTATGGGTGGGATCTTAGATAAAGATAAAGGATTGTCCAATCATTATTGTTGGATATATAGAATTATATATGTAGCTTAGTAGAGGGAACAATGACCAGGAGCGATAGGTTTTCATAACTATGACATCAAAATGACTACAAAAACTGCTGTTTCATGTTCAGATGTTGAGAAAATGTTGAGTGAGAGCTTGGCTGTTCATCTTGTTTTCCCCCCAGTTTTATATTGCAATTGAAGATGGGTTACCTTGCATTGGGCATATTACAATCCAATCTGTGTTGTTTCTTTATTGGCAAATACCAGTTAGAGGGATATATGGCTTTTGACCTCTGTTTCATACTTATTCTTTATTTTCAGTTCACTTAGATCTCAAAGGGCAGCTATTGGATTTCTTATTTGTCTCCATTTATGCATCATCGTGTTTTTCCTGAAAAAGCGTCTATGGTAAAGGTTGGGCAGTTTTTCGCTAATTGTTTCTGTTTTTACAGTCTATTATATAATACTGTTGTATTTCTTATCATTTGCAGACACATTTAGGGTCTATCCCAGATGATGGGGCTTGAGGCCCTGAAACACATAGGACTGTGCTTACCATCACCCCGTTGTTTGTCAAATTTTGTTTCCACTGATTGTATTCAGTGCACTTTAAAATACTGTGAATACTCCCTTGCTGTTTGTTTTATACAGCAGTGATGACACTTTTCTTGTCATTTATGTTTTTGTGAGTTTTGCATTACTACCATCCCTAGGTTGACTACCCTGAAGGGAGCTGTTTAATATACCAGAACACATCCCTCTGGTGTTTTTGTAACATATTTGTCTGAACTTATCATTTTGTTTTTTCAAATTAGCATTTAAATTCTGTTTTACTTGCTGTAATTAAATGTATATTTGTTTTGCTTGGAAACTGCTTTATAATTTCCTTTTTGAACTTTGGAACCCTTTGGTTCACCATCTGGATGAGTATATCTGTGTTCCGAGCTGTCCTTGTTCAGAAATTCTTTTCTAAACAATGAGAAGGCAGTCAGTCCTATTCCGTGGGTTTTCCGCATCGTCGAAGCCCAAGAGCCCTCATTAAGTTTGTATTTATGAGGCCATGCGGCTCCCCGACACGGCCATGAAGAGGACGTGGCACCCCACCCCTACCATTGATGACCTGCTGGCATATATCCTGAGCTCCCAGATGATTTTTTAATCACGACACCCGAGGGCTGCCACACCGCCTGGAAGAACATGTACTCCTGGTGGCATCAGATCACATGATCAAATGCTCTGATGCTGTAAGAGGCACGTACCACCTCTCTGCGGGATAATGTTTTGGTGCAATCAAGGAGGCTCTCATATCAGAGCGCTGGAGAAACGTTCTGCACGAGCAACGTCATAGGACAGAATCGGCCTGTCAGAGGTTGCTGAGTCTGTTTCGGCGACGGGAAGAGCTGTTCCTCTCTCCAGGTGGTCTACTACTGTGGGGCTCTCTGTAGGTGATTAAAGCTGAATTGATCTATACAGTGGTGCTGCTGGCTCACATTGGCACCAAGGTGCCCAGAAGACAAAGTCTTGTCTGCGAGAGTAGGTTCGGTTCCCTGGGCTTGAACCCGCCGTCAAAGCAATTGTGTCAAGATGCATCCCATGGCATTTGACAGGAATCGCCGGGCTTCCGGCCCCCATCCAGTCTATGCCCAGGGGTGAATATCCATGGGGGCGGGTGAGTGTGGACATCGTATCCCTCCCTGATGAAGGATACAGCTTAGTTGTCGAGGATGAGTACTTGCACAACCTGAAAGTGGATATAGTGGAGTCGACAGCATTGGCCTGCTGGCCGTTCTAAAGTATGACAACTAGGCCCTGTTTCAAGGGTTGGACAAGAAAGAGTTTCGGGAGAGGCTGGGTGTTTGACGTAGGAGAATCACTCCCTGTTGGCCTCAGGCAAAGAGGGATGCAGAGAGATTCATGAGGACCCTAAACAAGACATTGTACATCGCCCGTAGGTACACAATGATGCTGAAAGAGCTATATAGCAGTTTCTGAGGGAATAGCAGTCATCAACCTATGCCTCAACACGGGTTGCTCCAACGGCGGAATTGATGGGGTAAGTCGCAAGTCCACAGAAACCCATCGTCCCTCAGTGGAGGCCAGTGAACCTAGACAATGAGGCATATCTGGCCAAGAGGAAACAAATGAACAAGGGCGAGAACCGTCAAAGAGGTGTCCTAACATCCTCGCTGGAAGTGGGGGATATGACACAGAATAACAGGCCGCAGAGCAAGTTCGCTTTACTGTTTGATCCCTCTCCCATGAGAGTGGTCGCCAGGGATGGATTCATGGTTATGGCGCAAAGAGGGGTGTCATCTATCACAAGGAATATCTCTCATTTCAAACAACTACCAGGCCGGCTGGAGGATAGCAGTGAGAGCCCCATTGAGGTTGAAGGACAATGCATGTGACTGAGTTATGTAGGTAAGGCATGGTATCACTAGTATGACACTGACACAATGGATACAATTTGTAAAACATTTATTGAAAATGTTGGCGTCGCAGAAACTCCTATTTTTCCCTATAACTAAGATGGGAGTAGTCTAGACCATCCAACGATAAACAAAACAGTACTAGTGGAGTCCGTCAAATCAAAATGGCATATCCTAATAAAACCTAATGCCTGCCTTATCTCTAGTACAAAAAGAGGAAAAAGTAGAAATGCATGCAAAGGAAAAGTCAGTGTTCAAAAGAATAAAGGTAGTTGAACCAGCTCTCCTCCTCACGTTAAACCTCACTGAGTAATGCTGTCTTCATAGGCAAGAAGACACACTCTGGCTCGGTTTCTAACACTCTAAGTAGTTCCAAACCGTGGATTGAGGCCCGCCTGGTCTTCCACATTAAAGTCTCTTTCTTCACTTTCCAAAATTGTATTCCATTGTAAAGTTCACAAAGGTCCCCCTCTGTCGGGCTCAGACCTTACAGCATACAAATCACGTAGGTATCCCTCTGCCTTTCTCAGATTTTACAGCACACAGCTCACGTAGGTCCCTCTCTGGTGGACTCAGACCTTACACGTCACGGTTCACCACAAACTTGCTGTGGCCCCCTTCCCCAAGCTTATTGTACTTTGGGTCTCCCTCAATCAGGCTCAGATCCCTTTCGGATATCGAAGACTTTTGTATGTGCAAGGCTCTTTTTACAGACCACCACAGGACCACTTCGACTCAGAGTTCACATTCACTTTTTCTTTATAACTTCCAACTATGTACCTTTCACAGAGACTTTCGAATGGGCTACTTCCTTTCAACGGACCACTACATTACTTAGTATCGCTGATCTCACAGCTGCCTTTTACTTCAAAGTTCAATCATAGGTCTGCCTTTCTTCGTGGTCTCATCTATACGCGTGCAGACCGGTTTCTCAGGTTGCTTGCCAACTCACCAGCTGTGTGTGCTTCTTACTTGTTTTGCTATTTCCAATTCATGAGTCAAGTTTAGTACCACAGGCTTGGCCTCACCTCCCTAACTCTGCCGTTTACCCGGGAGGGTCGCTGGCATCCTTTAAACACAATGCAATCTTCACTTGTGGGATCTGGCCTTCTCCACGTGTCTTTTGCGGGCTGTCAGAGGCAACAACCTCCAGTAGGGAACCCTTGGGGTTTTTGACCCGCTGCTCTCGTCCCTTGGTCCGTTGCTGTGCTCCAGTAGCAGTGCCTGTGTCCCGGAAGTTCTGCTCATACTCGTATTTCACCTTGCTCAGATTGTATATTTAGGTGTTGCCTTTTATTTGTGTGAGGAGAGCTAACTGGTATCAAGTATATGCACTTATTGTAAAGTGACTGACATTGCCTGAGCCGATTAACGGGACATGTACAATACGATGTGAGAGAATTAGTCTGGTTACTCTCAGTCACCCTCTTCCTCAGCCCAGTGTTTGTGTAAAAGCGGGGGGATTGGGACTTCAGAAAATCCTACACAATACGATGGGGTAGATGAACAAAAAGGGGGGAATAACGTGTCTCACCATGGCTGTCACCCCCAGACCCGAACACCCCTCACCCAGGTGATCCTCCCGCACTGGTCCATCCCCAGGAACTGGATCCCAAAGCGATGGCTGCGTCCTGGCCAGCTGGATGACAAGGCCCTGAGGACTAGCGGGTGAGACACCTTTGGTTTCTCACAGTAAGTGGCACATTACCTGGTGGGGTAGCTAATCTTTTGAGAGGCGAAGGGCTTTGAGATCATGTGGTAGAACTCCAGGTTTCAGCACGGCTCTGTGATGTCAGAGGGTGTCACGTCAGTAGCAGAACACAAAATATGGGGGTCCACCTGCGAGCCATGCTGAGGGACGCCCCCTCCCTCAGCTCGGCAGCAGATAACCACGCTTGCACAATACGCACAAACGTGCTGCTTCCGGGGTATGCCGCAAACTGTACTAGGAGAAGCATATATATATATATATATATATATATATACATATATATATATATATATATATATTCAATGAAAAAACTTTGTTAAAGGGACGTTATGGTTAAGTTGCGCTACTAAAAACCTATGAGATTCAGTGAAAAAACGTTGTTAAAGGGATGTTATGGTTAAGTTGCGCTACTAAAAACCTATGAAATTCAGTGAAAAAACTTTGTTAAAGGGACGTTATGGTTCCAAGTAAAACCGAAAAACCCTTGAAATTCGCCAGTTATGGTAAGCTAAGCAGCCATAACTCGCGCCACCACCGTGCACTGCTAAGACTAACACCCACGACATCAAAGATGACATCACAAATGTCATTGAGCACACAAACACATTATATGTACTAATAAGAAATGTAACCCATATATAAAACACACTAACCATTCATTTAAATGCACTTCTAAAATGGAATATACCACAAGAAAATAAATTGGCTTCCAACATAATTACCTCACAAACACTACAGAACCGAGACTGAGAACAAGAGCAGACCCACTGAGTACATAGGACATACCTTACCTGAAATAGTAAGTGTACTTAATTATATTAGATAAAAAAATATATTATCTTTTTTTTCTCTCACATAAATGTCTAGTACTCTGGAATGGCTAAAGGAACATTTCCCACATGAAGAAATGTCACAAGATAGTGAAACTAATGGTAAACACTTTATAATATAAACCATTTAATTATTATTATTTTGTATACATTTAACATATATATTTTTTTTTGTACAGAGCATTACAAAATAGAAAATACTTCAGAAAAACCTGTTATGGATAACACTTTTCACAGTATAGAAGAAAAAATGGATTTATTGTTGACTAATTTTAATAATTTGAAAACTTTTGTGGAAGATCATTTTAAACCAAAAACCTTGTACCATTGCCCCACATGTACTTGTCCCTCCTCACCATATCCCAGTCAATTATCCCCAAACCCTCTCCATAACCCAAAACGTTTTGATGAGACTTCCATCCCTTCTTCACCTAATAACAATCATGATGAAACCCCTAATTCTCCTGTTTTTGTTTCTGTTTCTGCCTCACCTTCTCTGTCATAAATTATTAATATATGTTGAATAAAGTTACATTTTTATATTGTGTTGTAATTAGTTTCGTTTTTTTTAAAAAAACAATGTAGGTGTCCGCGGACAGTGCAGGTGTTCTGAAATGTTCGTAAATAAACGAAAATGGAGGTGTCCTGAAGAACACTATACCTGTTCGTACTGTTCGCTAGCAAGATGAAACTATTCTAAGAACACACGCGGTGTCCTGAAATGTTCGTAAAAAAAAATAAATTAAAGTGTCCTAAAGAACACTATATCTGTCCGTAGTGTTCGCTAGCAAGTTCAAACTGTTCTAAGAACACACGCGGTGTCCTGAATTGTTCGTATTTAAACGAAAATGGAGGTGTCTTAAAGAACACTATACCTGTCCGTACTGTTCGCTAGCTAGTTGAAAATGTTCTAAGAACACAATTGGTGTCCTGAAATGTTCGTACATAAACTAAATTGAACGTGTCCTGAAGAACACTATATCTGTCCTTACTGTTTGCTAGCAAATTTAAACTGTTCTAAGAACACACGCAGTGTCCTGAAATGTTCGTTTCACGTGTGACGCAATTTTAATTAGTTCAGGACCCGAACAGTGTCCGTAGAACATCAACGCGCATGCGCTAGCCAATCTCTGTGCATTTGGTGTCCTGCGGACATGCGCTTCCTTCGCGGAGTTGTTCGCGAACGGATCATATGACCGCGCCCACGCTGATTGCCTGTTCTGAATGCGGACACTGTTTGGGTCCCTGAGCAAATTAAAAGTGCATTTTCAATTAATCCATAATATTTTTCAATAAAATCTCACCATGGCACAAGTCCAACATAGTAATCCTGAGTTTCTACATACCTTTTGAAACTTTTCAAACTTTTTTTTGTGTTCGATCTGTCCGCGGACAGCGCGCATGTCCGCAGACCGCACACAAGCACCCCTATAAAAGACCATGCCCTAGAGCTTATTCTCATTGTGTTTCTGGCTATTCTTCGAAACACAGCAATTTTTGCTGCCACCTGCAGATTACACCATCATCGAGATGGCATCCCTGGCTGCTGTTCTGCATCCTGGTGCTGCAATAGCTTCAGCACCACCCCCATCCCCTCCACCACCTCCCCAAGGGCCTGAAGAGGGGAACAGAAGTGAGGATGCGGAGGAGTAAGAAGAGGATGATGAGAATGAGGTAGAGGAAAACCCTACTACCCGCACTAGGCGTGAATCTTGGGTGTGGCGGTTATTTGCCATTCATGGGAATGTTCCTAATGCTCGTGCGAACCATGTTACCTGCAATGAGTGCAAAATGATACTCACTCGCGGGAAGCACGGTAAGTACAGCTTTGGGACCACTACTATGAAGCAACACCTGGGGTCATTTCACTCTGGGGCTATTCGCAGGGTTGTACCTTGCGAAGAACGTAGCAGGTTGATTCCCTCTACTTCATCCTCTGTTTCTGATCCTGTCACCACAAGGACCACCTCTGTGGGACAGCGTCTTCCTCAAAATGCCTCACAGGCCATACAGAATGCTGATGACCCTTAACTTTCGAGGGTCACAGTTGTATGTATGTACTGTGACACAATAAATCAGACAGAAATGCAACAGGATGTCACTGCAAATCCTCCAAAGAGAGTAAAAGAAACTAATACTTCATCAAGTACCACAAGCAAAAAAGAATCAATTAGGGAAAGTAAAGCAGGTACTTCTTTAAAGAAGGAAGACAAACTCCAAAAAAGCAGTTAGATACAGAACTACCTGGACCATTTAAATTCTCAAATATAGTTGGTATAAATTGCTACGCAAATGTAGCAATGAATATTCTATTTCAATTACCACCAAATGTTGACAACATTTACTTACACAGTACAGACCCATTGTGTTTGCAAATGTTAGTACTTCACAGAAATGCAGCAAACAATCCTGACAACACGTATAGTGTTTATGGAATAAGACAACAATTGGACTACTGTGCTGGAATATTGAGATTCACTATAAATTCACAGGAAGATCCACAAGAATTTCTAATGTACTTACTACAAGTACTGGAAAACAAAAACATACCTATACATGAAATCTTTCAGATTTCATACATGTGGAAACATACATGCACTCTCTGCAACAATGTGACACAAGAAGAAATCCCCAATGAACGCTTCATATATATATCAATACCAAATTGTGAATCCATTCCATTTCAGCGACTTGTACAAAATGCAAACCATGGTAGATTATGCTCTACCTGCAATTCAGATAATCGCTCCACGTTAGTAATACAAACACATAGTAAATATATAATACTAATGCTTCTACGTTACAATGCAGATGGTACCAAAAACAACTGCAAGCTGACTGGATTCACACATGGTCAAATATCACTTGGTAAGAAAACCTTCACAACAATAGGTATAATCTACCACGCAGGAGCCACAACCAATTCAGGGCACTACACTGCGTATATAAAAAAGAAATGTGGATGGTTTGAATGTAATGATAGTACCATTACTCTAAAGCAGAGATTACCAGGAAATCTTACAAACGCTTATTTGATGTTCTTAAAACCAAAATTTGATAACTAAACTGTATTTAAACCCTAAGTAAACTTGTGTTAAAAAAATATAAACTGTTAGAATACTCCAAAAGCTATCTAACTGCTGAAAGATTCTACAACAACTAATCAGATAAATGAATACCACTAAATTAGACCAAAAAATACACAGTTAGGATACGCCAATTGGTATTTAACTGTCCCAAAATTTAACAATATCCAAATAGATAAATCAATACCACTAAAATATATCAAAAAAATAGACAGTTAGAATACGCCAATTGGTATCTAACTGCTCCAAAATTTTATAATATCAAAACAAATAAATAATATGTTACTGCTCCAAAAAAATACAACAAGCCAAAGTATAAAGCATTAGCCAGAAACAATAAGTGAACACTGAAAACAAACAAACAAGTAAACTGTAACATAACAGAAAAAGGTTTTTTTAATCCAACATGGATTTTTGTCTCCCACATACCCAATGATTTTAGCAACAAATACAGAAACTGAGCCAATTGCACAGTACTCTGATTTGTAATCTACTAAATATGAGGGTCCAAAAAAAAAAAGTATATTGATTATACAATGTAATAAGTCATTACAAAATACTAATACTAACATGCTATTTTCTTTTGTCAAAGAAATTAACAAGAAATACATGTACTCCGGTTACTAGACCAAACAGTAAGTATACAATAATAATGAGAACCATAGCAGCATATCACATCCATAGTATCTAATACCTTTGTTCCTTATACATTTGTTTTTCACCCAAAGTTATAAGCAAATATGAATGTGATATGCTGCGGTGGTTGTTGCCAGGGCATAGAGTCTTGGGTGTATGGCCAAATGGCCAAATGGCCATGCACCCAAGACTCTATGCCCTGGCAACAACCACGGCAGCATATCACATCCATAGAGTCAAACATTTCAACTATGGTCTATGGAAACTTTTAATGTCCGTGGACATTATGAGTGTTCTTAGAACACTTTCAACTTGCCAGCGAACAATACGGACAGCGTTTCCAGGACACCCCCTATGAACATTTCAGAACAACGCGAGAGTTCTTAGAACAGATTCAACTTGACAGAGAACAATACGGACAGTGTCCTCAGGACACCCCCATTTTGTTTATTTGCGAACATTTCAGGACACTGCGAGTGTTCTTAGAACACATTCAACTTGCCAGCGAACAATACGGACTACGCCTTCAGGACACCCCCTACGAACATTCCAGGACACCGCGAGTGTTCTAAGAAACATCTTCAGAACACCCCCATTTTGTTTATTTGCGAACATTTCAGGACACCGCAAGTGTTCTTAGAACACATTCAACTTGACAGAGAACAATACGGACAGCGTCCTCAGGACACCCCCTACGAACATTACCCGGACACCGCGAGTGTTCTTAGAAGCGTCTTCAGAACACCACCATCTTGTTTATTTGCGAACATTTCAGGACACCGCGAGTGTTCTTAGAACACATTCAACTTGACAACGAACAATACGGACAGTGTCCTCAGAACACCCCCATTTCGTTTATTTGCGAACATTTCAGGACACCATGAGTGTTCTAAGAACACATTCAACTTGACAGAGAACAATACGAACAGCATCTTCAGGACACCCCCTACGAACATTTCAGAACAACGCGAGAGTTCTTAGAACAGATTCAACTTGACAGAGAACAATACGGACAGCGTCCTCAGGACACCCCCATTTTGTTTATTTGCGAACATTTCAGGACACTGCAGTGTTCTTAGAACACATTCAACTTGCCAGCGAACAATACGGACTACGCCTTCAGGACACCCCCTATGAACATTCCAGGAGACCGGGAGTGTTCTTAGAAACGTCTTCAGAACATCCCCCATTTTGTTTATTTGCAAACATTTCAGGACACCGCGAGTGATCTTAGAACACATTCAACTTGAGAGAGAACAATACGGACAGCGTCTTCAGGACACCCCCTACGAACATTCCCCGGACACCGCGAGTGTTCTTAGAAGCGTCTTCAGAACACCACCATCTTGTTTATTTGCGAACATTTCAGGACACCGCGAGTGTTCTTAGAACACATTCAACTTGACAGAGAACAATACGGACAGCGTCCTCAGGATACCCCCATTTTGTTTATTTGCGAACATTTCAGGACACCGCAAGTGTTCTTAGAACACATTCAACTTGTCAACCACAACCCCCATTCATATTTGCGAACATTTCAAGACACGGCGAGTGTTCGACAACGTCTTCAGAACACCCCCATTTTGTGTATTTGCGAACATTTCAGGAGACCGCGAGTGTTCTTAGAACATATTCAACTGGACAACGAACAATATGGACAGCGTCCTCAGGACACCCCTATTTTGTTTATTTGCGAACATTTCAGGACACTGCGAGTGTTCTTAGAACAGTTTCAGTTTGCTTGCGAACAAAACGGACACATATTGAGTCCTCAGGACACCCCCCATTCAGTTTATTTAGAACATTTCAGAACACCCGTGATGTCCGCAGACAAATCAAACACAAAAAGAACGTCTAACACATAAAAAACACAACTTTCATCCTATCTCATACACTCCCACCCTCCCCAAACACTCATTCACACCAACACACTCTACTAAATACAAATTTTGAACAAAGTTTCACCGCGCTGTCCGCGGACGACCGCGAATCCAAGATGGCGGGCGCTACCGAAAATCTGACGCGCTTCACGCTCTACGCCGTCCAATCAGCGAACACGTTGCATGTCCGCGAACATCACGCAAGCCGATTGGCCAATCAGGACACTGTCCGCGGAGCGAACAGGGAAGTGTGTCCGCGGGCCGAACACAGATATCACTAATTGTTTTTGACCTACTTTTTGCTCATTGTAAAAAAAACTACTGGACGGATTTTCACCAAATTTTCAAAAGCACACTTTTGGGACCAAGCCGCTGCTCCTGGTCCAAATTTGGTGAAAATCCGTCCAGCGATTTGGGCTGTAGACGCGAGCAAAATTTTGTTCCCATTCAGTCTATGGGAAAAAAAAAAGTTTTGGGACCCCCCCTATAACTTTGCCCCCCCTGGACGAATCCTCACCAAACTGTACCAAAATTCAGAGTGACCCAAATACTTTTTTTGCAAAGTTTGGTGAGGATCCGTCCAGGGAGAGCGAAGTTATAAGCCGCCCAAAAAGTGCTCTTCCTATGGAAACAGCAACTTAACCATAACTACATGGCCACTATCGTGGCCATGTAATATGTGTTTTAATGCATTATACAGCACACGTTCTGAGAAAAATTGGCTAAAAAGACGGAGCGTTTGCAATTGTTTTGCAGGGCAACACCAGTCCAAATACCAATACATGCAAGTCACTAACAGCGCACAGGAGCATTAATGCTTTCATTAATTTAATGCTTTGCTATTAAAAATGCCATGCCACACTGAAAAAATATCCAAATGGCTGCACATTCTTGTCCCAGTCTAGACACATAATAACATATTATAGTAAAGCATGCCAGGCCACATTTAGACATACCTAGACTAGTTGCACCAAAAGGCTAGTTGTACCAATAAGACTTATCATGGTTGTTTTTGTCACAGATGTCCAGAAAAATATACAATGCCACAGTAAGAAACGGCTAGACTGGCAGCACCCAAATGCGATTCTAGCCAGGTAATTACACTTAGCAGGACTGCTTTATCAGAGATGCACAGTTAAAAGAAGTCAAGCCAAACTTAGAAGTGACTAGACTGGCGGCACCAAAATGCCTCTCTAGCCACTAATACCACATGTCATGCCTGCTTAGACTGGAGATGGATTACCATTACGATTTATTGCACAATTCCCGCCCCACACACATCCCCTCTCGCTCCAACCGGGATGCCCCAACCACCAAAATCAGCATGTCGGCCCATAATTATCTCCACCTCGCTCCTCCTTGTCCCAGTGCTGATATATGAGGCACCTTGCCTCATAGGTAAGTACTAGGACTAGGAAGAGTGAGTTTAGGAGTAATGAAGATTATAGGTAACTTAGCCAGGCATTACCTGCATGTCCCACTACCTCATCCCAGTACTTGTGTATGAGGCAAAGAGCCTCATACACAAGTACTGAGATGAGGAAGAATGGGGCAATGAGTATTAAAGATTACCAATAAGTAATAAGTAATCATGGCATTAAACACAAGCAGTGGCTCAACACCATTGATCTGACTGTGCTTCAGTCCTCTCCCCCACCCCCTGAAAATGTGGGCTATGTTGACTCGACCAGGCTGACCATCAAAGCCGTTGCCAGACTGAACAGGACACAGATGTTAAACGGCGCCTCTGTTTCAATGTTAACAAAGACCCGGCAATTACTAACATAAAGCATTTCACTGTTAGTTTTTAGACAGTTGAAATTGTGATGTGAGTTTAGTACTTGCATGCCAGGGGAGTGACTGGAAGGGTAGAGACTGGACAGTATACTGCTCATTCTCACAGCAGTCAATACGTGGGTGCTTTCAGACTTAAAGGAGAGCGTTGTGAACGTCCTTTATTTGTATACGAACTTCTTATCTTACATTTATCCGGCGCCCCGCACAGCAACCTCCAACCTCACTCGACATCCCTCTTTCAACCGTCTCTCTCACGTCACCTGTCTCCACATTCTATCACACACATACTAGCTGGCAACCACGAGCTGGGAGAGCAGCGAGCCTTCCCACGCTGAAGCTATCTTTAAATACTACATCATCCCCCCCTAAACATTTTAAGGAATAAGGAAACTTAAGATCAACTAAACTAATATAACCTAAGAAAATGCCACAATTATGGAATGCTTAAAGAATGATATTACTATAATAGTGAATGCGTAAGTTACACTGCATGGGAAAAGAAAATGCGAAGGACTATAATTAACGAGTATATTACATATCATAATCCCTTGACCAAAACGGCAATCTCCTTTCTCTCGAATTGCGTACATTCCTGCTTCCAATCACCCTCTCTCCTTGTTGTCGCTGAACCACAACCTCACCAGCATGTCTTCCCAATCTACCATCCACAACATCGTTTCTATTTGGAATATTTTCATCACCAAATATATCACTTACTGGCCTCTCTGCTTTGACTTGCATGTGTCCCTGCTTGTCGCCTTTCCACATCCATTTACTAACCCTATCCATATTCCATACAGATCCTCCTGCAACTCTAACCGCTCTCTTGAACACTTGTATTACCTTGACAGGCCTGCTGTATTTAGAGTCTCCCTTCTTAACATTCATTCCAAATTTGATTCGTAAAAGGTCTCCCGGAAGTATCTTCAACTTATACTTTTAACATGCATATTACCTAATTTATGTGATTCTTGATGTTTCCCATGACTTTGTGACCAGTACACATTCCTTTCCTCTGATTAACCCATTCAGGATTAAGTAATGTATTTGGAGCTCTACCCCTCATTAATTCAAAAGGTGATACCTCCATTCCTCTTTTGACTGACATCCTAGTACTCCATATCCTTTCCTTAAGAACCTCATCAACCGGTAAATTGTTACTCAATGCCAATTCTACTGCTTCTACGATTACACGGTTGTGTCTCTCCACCAACCCATTGGTTTGTGGGTGGTATAATGACGAAAACCTCCATTCAATGCCTGTCCTCTTGGCAAATTCTTTCATTTCATTACTTCTGAACTGAACTCCATTATCACTTACTATTATTTTAGGAAATCCTTCCCTTCTGCATATCTGCATTAAAAACTTAGTTACCTCATAAGTATCAATTTTCTTTACTGCTTTGACTTCTACCCAACCTGAATAATAATCCACTAACACAATAAGGAACTTTTTTTCTCCAAACAATTTCAAATATGGTCCGATGATGTCAATTCCAAGCATCTCCCATGGCGCATCACCTTTGTCAATGCTAATTGGTTTGGACTTGACAATCCTACAACTCTTATCACTGTTTTAACACGGCCAACAATTCCTGATAAACCTCTCAATCATGATATCCATGCCTGGCCACCAGTATTTCAACCGCACATTATTTTTAGTGCCTGTGATGCCAGGATGGCCTTGGTGCGCCTTCTCAATAAGTTCATTCCAAAACTTGTGTGGCGGAATTAACTTATCTCCTCTTACTAAAAATCCATCTTCCATAGACAATTCATCCCAAATCTCCCAATATTTCCTACAACCTTCGCTTATAACTTTTTTTTCAGGCTAACCAAACTCGGTGTACTTCCTTATATCTTGCAATTCCTCATCTTTAGCCAATTCTTCTATCCACATCTCCTTGGACGTGACTTCAAAAATAACTGCTACTATTTCTTCATCTGGATCTGCATTCGCTTCATTATTCTTTAACGGCAATCTAGATAAATAATCGGCTATTATATTCTTCTTTCCCGGCACATACCTCACAGAAAAATTGTAATCCTGCAATTTTAAACTGAGTCTAGCTAATCTCGGAGATGCTTTACACATTCCTCTCACTGTGAGAACTTCTATCAACGGTTTATGGTCAGTTTGAATTACAAACTTGTTTCCCCATAAATATTTTCTAAAATAATTCACTGACCATGAACATGCCAATAATTCCTTTTTGATTACAGAATATCTGCCTTCTGTTTCTGAGATTGCTCTCGAAGCATGACTGATGGTTTTTTCATTGGCATCTTCATCTATCTGTGTTAACACTGCTCCTAGACCATTTCCACTCGCATCCACTGTAATCTTGGTGAGTCTCCCATAAACAAATCCTCCCAATTCTACAGAATTGCAAATCCCTCCTTTTATACTTCTGACTGCCTCACTACATTCATCATTCCACACAAACTTTGCATCTTTTTTCAATAATTTCCTCAATGGTTCCGTTGTACTTGCAAAGTTTTTCACAAATCTGTTGTAATATTCACACAAACCCAAAAACAATCTTAGTTTGTCTTTGTTTTTAGGTTCTGGTGACTCCTTGATAGCTTCTAATGCATCTCTTTTGGGTTTGTAACCTTTACCATTTACTGCATGTCCTAAATATTCTACCTCCTCTACCCCAAATTTGCATTTGTTCATCTCAATTTTCAACCCAACTTCTTCCAACCTTTTCAACACTTCCTTCAATCTCCCATCATGCTCCACCGACCCCTTGCCAAATACTATTATGTCATCTTGATATACCATCACTCCACTCAGACCTTTCAACACATTTGTCATAATTCTTTGAAATACTGCTGCTGCAGACGCTAGTCCAAATGGCATGCGTTTGTAACGATACAATCCATGAGGTGTAACAAATGCTGTAATGTCTCTACAGTCTTCTGTTAATGATATTTGATGATATGCGCTCGATAGGTCCAAAGTGGAAAATACATCAGCATTGTCAATGCGATTCAACATCTCAGAAATGATGGGAAGTGGAAAAACATCTGTTATAATGTTCTTGTTGACATCTCTCAAATCCACACAAATCCTAGGTTTTCCATTTTTCTTCACTGCAATTACAATAGGGCTCACCCACTCTGATGACTCAATTTTTTCTATAACTCCTTCAGTTTCTAATAATATCAATTCCTGCTCCACCTTTCCAGCGATGGCAAATGGAATGGGCCTGGATTTCATGTGCCTAACAGGTATCGCTCCTTTCTTGAGTTGTATTCTGTGTGAAAAATCTTTTAACAATCCTAATTTGACCGCTTTGCCTTGCTCCTTTTCCTTAACTTCCTTAGTTTCTCGTGTTTGACTCTTATTGACAACCAAAACTTGCTCTTCGTTGCATGGATCCAACCTGATTCTCAGTCCAGCTTGATCTCTCCACCCCAAAACATCTACTCCTTTTTTAGCAACATATACCTTTACTTGAGATCGTCTGTCTCTGAATTGAATAATACTCGAGAACCAACCAATCATCTTGATTCTGGATCCTTCAAATCCTCCAGGATTTATTATGTCTGATACTTCCATCTTGGTTTTGAGGCCACGTTTTGCTAAACTTTTCCACGTTTTCTCTGTGATAATTGTCCATGGCGAACAACTATCCACCTTCACCTTGAGTTTCCAATTGTCCAGGAATACCTCACAACTCGGGCATTTAAATTCTCCATCAGGTGGTTCTCGTATAGGAAACACTCTTTCTTCATCCGATTCTTCTTCTTCTTCCATTATGGCAGAGACTTTCTTCCTCCTTCTACACATAACAGCGAAATGGCCTCTTATTCCACAATTTCTGCATTTTTGTCCCAATGCAGGACATTGTTTAGCATAAGCATAATGGCCAGTTCTGCCACAACTATAACATCTGTCTCCTTCCTTCTGTTGGTTATACTGAACCCTTTGATCATTTTGAACCCTGGTTTCATTCTTCATCCAGTTCTTTCCTTTGTATGAGTTCCCTTTCTTCTCTAAATTCTTCATTCTGTTGTTTCGTCCTGCATTAATTTCACCTTTCTCTTTATTCTTGATATTTGTCCCACCTCTGTCTTTAGTTCGAATTACATTCACCTGAGCTTGCTCCTTGTTTTCCTTTTCTTGCATCTCCTTGCTGCCTTGGCTATGTTTCTGCATGCTCTGTGCAGCTTCTTCTTTCTTGTTTTTCATCTCTCTCGAACACAATTGAGTGTGTTCCACTCGCTTTGCTATGGCTATGGTTTCTGGTAGGGATGGGTTGCCCACCATCCATAGCCTATCCTGAATAATATTATCTTTCGAGTGGATAATGATTTGATCTCTGATTAACTCGTCCAAAGTGATGCCATTGCCAAATTGGCACGTCCGTGACAGTATTCTCAATGCAGAGACATATTCTTCAATGCTCTCATGTTCTTTCTGCACTCTGGTGTAGAACTTGTGCCTGTTTATAGCTACATTGGTTTCTGGAGCATAATATTTGTCTGATTGCCTAATAGCTCTATCATGTTCATCCGCGTCACCAGCTTCATCCACAGTTAATTCTGGCAATTCTCTGAACTTCCTTTGTCCTTCCAACCTCAATGCGTGTAGCAGTAGTAACTTCTTTTTCCGGGATGTGAGTTACTCCTGTTCTACAGCCTGAATGTAATTTAACCAGAACTCTTTCCATTCTGACCACAGGACCACTGGTTGACCAGGAGTTGGAAGGAAACTTGCCGGCGGTTGTATACTAATGCCTTGCAGCATCCTTGAATGTTAAATGTATTTTCTTGTTATACAGCTGTTCCTTGTACAGTTGTAGAAATTGCTAAATTCAGAAATTTAAACTTGATATGATATGATATGATATGGTATTTGTAACGCGCCTATACACAGGTGTTTCAAGGCGCGACGAGGCAGGGAGGGAGGGAAAACAAGGGGAAAGACAGACAAACGATCCTACTAGGCCAAGTGTCATTCAGATCGCGCAAGTGCAGAGGTCAAGCACTGTGAGGAGGAAGAGTGGATCACTGTCTACTCCTCATTCTATCTCAATGTCAAACATATCATGTGACTTGTACATTTATATAGGTCCTTTCTTCTGCTTCCCTCTCTGTGCTATGTAAACAACCTGTCACACGGGGGCGGGGCACAATTCACGAAATACGACCTGATTCTCAGCACAAACCAACGTAATGTCAGCACGTTGGTTCGGAGCGTCTGCTCTCCTTCACCGCACAAGCCTGCGCCGTGTGGCACAGCAGCTCGGAGCGTCCGCTCTTGCGTAATAAGGCGATTCTGTTCACCTTTTCAGCACAAGCCTGCACAGCCTGGTGCAGCAGCTCGGAGCGTCCGCTCTCCGTAGTTGACAGCTCGATAAATCAGCTGACGTTGTTGTTTCACCCGATTCGGCCCGTGGGTTCTCAGGGCGCCGGCATCCTCGTCGCCATTTGATGTATGCAGCCGTACTACAAAGGTTGTGAACGTCCTTTATTTGTATACAAACTTCTTATCTTACATTTATCCGGCGCCCCGCACAGCAACCTCCAACCTCACTCGACATCCCTCTTTCAACCGTCTCTCTCACGTCACCTGTCTCCACATTCTATCAAACACATACTAGCTGGCAACCACGAGCTGGGAGAGCCGTGAGCCTTCCCACGCTGAAGCTATCTTTAAATACTACAAAACGGCTAGACTGGCAGCACCCAAATGCGAGTCTAGCCAGGTAATTACACTTAGCAGGACTGCTTTATCAGAGATGCACAGTTAAAAGAAGTGACTAGACTGGCGGCACCAAAATGCCTCTCTAGCCACTAATACCACATGTCATGCCTGCTTAGACTGGAGATGGATTACCATTACGATTTATTGCACAATTCCCGCCCCCCACACATCCCCTCTCGCTCCAACCAGGATGCCCCAACCACCAAAATCAGCATGTCGGCCCATAATTACCTCCACCTTGCTCCTCCTTGTCCCAGTGCTGATATATGAGGCACCTTGCCTCATAGGTAAGTACTAGGACTAGGAAGAGTGAGTTTAGGAGTAATGAAGATTATAGGTAACTAAGCCAGGCATTACCTGCATGTTCCACTACCTCATCCCAGTACTTGTGTATGAGGCAAAGAGCCTCATACACAAGTACTGAGATGAGGAAGAATGGGGCAATGAGTATTAAAGATTACCAATAAGTAATAAGTAATCATGGCATTAAACACAAGCAGTGGCTCAACACCATTGATCTGACTGTGCTTCAGTCCTCTCCCCCACCCCCTGAAAATGTGGGCTATGTTGACTCGACCAGGCTGACCATCAAAGCCGTTGCCAGACTGAACAGGACACAGATGTTAAACGGTGCCTCTGTTTCAATGTTAACAAAGACCCGGCAATTACTAACATAAAGCATTTCACTGTTAGTTTTTAGACAGTTGAAATTGTGATGTGAGTTTAGTACTTGCATGCCAGGGGAGTGACTGGAAGGGTAGAGACTGGACAGTATACTGCTCATTCTCACAGCAGTCAATACGTGGGTGCTTTCAGACTTAAAGGAGAGTGTTAACTGCTTGTAACATTGAATCTGCACTACAATAGTCTCATTAGAATGCATAAAGAAGTTAGATGCCCCGACACAGATACATTTTCCCCTCCCCCACCGCCCGTGAAGCTAGCACCTCTCCCAACATTTGAAGGGTTAACCCCCCAAAATGTACATTTTGTTGAGCCCCTGAACACAAACACACATACCATTCAACCTACACATGACACACACACACGCACACACAACCACCCATACATTTAAGTGTGCACCCTTTCACCATAGAGGCACACCCAGGCAGCCACCCATACATTTATGTGTGCACCCTTTCACCATACAGGCACACCCAGGCAGCCACCCATACATTTAAGTGTGGACCCTATCACCATAAAGGCACACCCAGGCAGCAACCCATACATTTAAGTGTGAATCTTTTCACCATACACTGACACATGCACACCCAGCCACCCATACATTTGGGTGTGCACCCTTTCAACATACACTCACACAGGCATACCCAGGCTGCATCATGCTCACACTCATTAATGCACATTACATTATATTCATATATATGTTCACTGAAAAAACGTTGTTAAAGGGACATTATTGTTAAATTGCACTACTAAAAACCTATGAAATTCAATGAAAAAGTTGTTAAAGGGACGTTATGGTCTCAAGTAAAACTGAAACCACCCAGAAATTCGCCAGTTATGGTAAGGTAAGCAACCATAACTCGCGCCACCACCCTGCACGGCTAAGACCAACACACAGAACATAAAAGATGACATCCCAAATGTCATTGATGACATCACACATTACATTAATTTTAATAAACAGTCCCTACAACGGGTTGAGTTTATAAAGTTGGAAACTAGATGTTAGGGGTGATTGGGAGACCTATCATGAACTACTTAATGTATTAAAGAATGTATTCATGTAAACAAATCATTATAAACCAGTGTTGTATACTAGACGTTGAGCTTCTAGGTTAAAGTGAGAGGGGGAAGATGAGGATGCGGCAAGCACGATAGGCCTGGGACAATGTTCAACTGACACATACATATGTTCATTACAGGAACAGCGTCTTCTAAGGAGAGTCTGGAGACACTGGGATTGCGGTGGCCATGTGTACAATAGTCACAGGGCATAAGATGCCTTTGAGGTGCACATGGTGTACCGCACTTTGAATGTTCCTATCCACCTGGCCCCCTTGCAAGCGCACGATCACAGTTGCCTATTGCCAAAGATACTGGAGGGTGGTATATGAGGATGAGGCGAGTGCCATAGGTCGATGCACGTGTTATTGCACACCAATATGTAACTACACTGTTATGCTATGTTATAGTGCATTTGTATAGCGCCTTATGTACCACTGGTATGATCTCAAATTGCTGTGGGCTGAACACCCTCGGTGACCATGGTCCATATCAGTTGAGAGATTGGTGTAGTAAATAGTGCTTGGGTGCACTTGGTATGTGAGCAGCCAGAGTGGTTTGCGAGGGTTGGCTGCAATCCAATGGTAAGTACGGTGCGGTGGATGTCAGGGATCAGTGTAGTGTGTGCAGCAAGGAGGGTGGTTTCCGAGTCTGCATTCCTGCTTCCGTGCGGCATGTGTGGGAGATTATGTATGCTGCATGCCAATATATTCGTGGGGTATAGCAGCATTTTGCCATGCTGTTGAGGTGTCCTATATGCGATGTAGGTATGTGTGCAGCCAGGCAGAATTGATTGAGGGGTGTAGCTGCGTTCTATTGTTTGTTGATGCAAAGTGGAGAGTGAGCATATTGGTAGGAATTAGTATTTAAGGATTTCTGGGGGTTGCCCCCTTGCTTGGGATGCTTTCGGAGCTCAGTGCGCTGCCCATGTCTGCAATAGTGGTTCGTGTTAGTGGATTTCAGAGCGAGGTAAAATGATCGGTTGGTTATGTTGTGTTATCTTGGTCCGACCGTCCTTTACCAGGTGCTTTGTAATCAGACTTGGAGGGCCCATTTTCTCAGTCCCTGGAGGGATATGAAATCTGGGTTACTGGGTGCTTCTTGGGTTATTGTATGATTTTTCGGAGGGTTGTAGCCAAACTTAGTTGCATTTGTCTCACCGGTGCATGGCTCTTGGTTGGTACTCCTCAGTAGGTAGGGGACGCCTCTATTGATCATATAGCACCAACTATGCCTTGGTGGTTGAAGTTGATGCGTGCGGCTTACAACTGCATAGGCCAGAAATCCTTGGTCTATAGGCTGACTACCGTGCCCTGGCTGTTTCTCCTATTCCGGGCAGAGCTAATTAATTAATTTGTAAAGTGGCCAGCCATTTCCCGTGGCTCTCCTGTTGTTTTTCAGGTTAGTGTTGATTTTCATAGGATTTAGCTCATTAGGGGATTGGTTTAAGGCCTTGCGTGGACGCTTTCATGGATTTGGGCAGAGCCGTGTTTTCACTGCTTTATGGAAGGCCATGTAGTCCTGGTTGTGTCAAATACAGGGAGGTAGCGAATTCCATAGAGATGGTGCCACGGTTGAGTAGGCTGACCCTCCAAGTCTGGCTGAATTGGAGGCTGGGATCATGAGTAGCAGGGCTGTGCTTGATCTTAGGGTGCGTGTTGGGTGGTAGCGCATAGTCTTCTCTTGGAGGTATGTTGGGCTGGCCTTGTGCACTGCCCGGTGGGTGAGGCACAGGATTTTAAAAGTGACTCATCATCCAAAGAGTAGCCAGTGGAGGGTGCGGAGAGCAGGTGAGATGTGGTTTCTTCATCCTAGTGCAAGGAGTAGTTTAGCAGCTGTGTTTTGGACTCTTTGGAGTTTGTTAAATTGGTATGCTGGAGAACCCAGGTACATGGAGTTCATAAAGTCCAGTGTGGACATGACAATTGACATAATAGAAGTCATCCTGATGGGGAAGAAGAGATAGGGGAAGATGCGTCTCAGCAGCCTGAGGTGGTAGTGACAAGATATGGATACATTGTTGATCTGGTTTGACAGGCATAATCCTAAATCCAATGCGCAGCCTAGGTTTTTGACTGTGTTGGAAGTGGGGATTGAGGGGGGGTGCCGAGGGATGGAGGCCATCGGAATGGTTGCGGGAGTAAAGCTGAGTTGCCACATACCATAATCTCGGTTTTCTGTGAGTTGAGAAGGAGGTGGTTTCTAGTCGTCTATTGGTCTATATCATTGAGACAAGCTACTAGGTCGGAGGGATGATCATCGCTCATTTTAGGGATTCTTAGGATAATTTGAGTGTCTTCAGCATAATTGTAGCAGGTGAGATTGTGCAAGCGGATGATCCTTGGCAGAGGGCACAGGTAGAGGTTGAAGAGGAGCAAGGAGAGGAAAGCGCCCTGGGGTACTCCAGTGCTCACTGGGCCAACTGAGGTGGTGAAAGGGGAAGGGTAGTGATTTGTTTCCTGTTAAGGAACGTGGCAATCCATTTGAGAGCTAAGTCTCGGATTCCAAGGGATTGAAGCCGGTCAAGGAGATAAATGTGTGAACGTGTAGTGCACTTACAAAACTTTTTCCCACTATTTACCTTGAATTGTTTTTAATATTTGTATTTAGTTTGGTAAGGTGGATTGTATTTATTTTGGTAAGGTGGATATCAATGGCACTACAAATTATAATGCTGTGGTTGACATACTGGCTGCATCAATGCACAGTATTGTCCGCTGTCACTGGGGAATTCATCATTAATGGCTCGAACCACACAAGCAGGTATTACTCTTCAGATCCAAAACCCCATTCTTCCTTGAATCCACCACGTAAACAAAGGATATGCCACCAATCTGCACCACCTGTGTAACAGATGCAGACATAAATTACTGGAATGAAGGCAATGGTTGAATTTATTTTATCTGCAACACCTTGTAAAATGTACGCCATTGCTTTCATTTATAAAGTACCTTTTCATACAATGTATTTACAGTAGCTGTGTTTTCGATCCACAAATAGAACGCTCTGGTCGATTTAAATTCAGTAACACAAATGGAGTAAATTGTTTTGCTAATGCAACAATGAATCTTCTCCTTCAATTGCCACCATTGTTCACAATATTTACTTAAACGACTCGGAACAGTTGTGTTTGCCAATGCTCGTCTTTCATAGAAATGCCACAAACAATCCTGACACTTATAGTGTCAGAGGTATAAAGCAACAATTGGAATACTGTACAGGAATGGTTAAATTTACTATAAACACGCAAGAAGATCCACATGAATTTGTAATGTACATACTACAAGTACTGGAAACCAAAAACATCCCTATAAATGAAATCTTCCAAATTTCATAAACGTGCAAACATACATGCACTCTCTGCAACCATGTTTCTCAAGAGCACATACATAATGAACGATTTGTATATGTGTCCATACCAAATTCCGAATCCATTGCATTTCACCAGCTTCTGCACAATGTAAATCATGCTATATTAAGCCCTTTTTGCAATTCAGACAATCATTCCACCATACAAATAAACTCACATAGCCAATATGTCATGCTAATGCTTCCAAGGAACAACGCAGATGACACCAAAAATAACTGTAAGGTTACAGGCTTCACACACGGCCAAGTATCTCTTGGAAAAAAAACCTTCACAACAGTAGGTATAGTATACCACACTGGTGCCACAACCACCTCAGGGCACTGCACTGCACATGTCAAAAAAAGAAGTTGTTCATTTGAATGTAACAATACCTCTGTTACTCCAAAACATAGGTTACCAGTAAATTTAACAAATGCCTACTTAATATTTTTTCAACCCGAATTTAGTCACTAAACTGTAGCACAATTAACAGTTAGAATATGCCAGCAGGTATCTAACTACTTCCATAATACTACAATAGTACTTTGAAAAGTCAATCTAGTTACAATACGCTAACAGGTATCTAACTACTTGAAAAATACCCTTCATTCCAAAATACTTCAAATACCCCATCTCAATTCTTATACGACAAAACATCTGACCTCTAATGTAGATAGACTACACCAACAGGTATCTAACTACTTCAAGCATTCCCTAAATCACAACATACTTCAAACAAACATACTATCACCCTTACACTCACGTAACTGTAGTCAGGTTTTTTCAATCCAGTACAGATTTTCTTTCCCAATGACCCAATGATTATTTAATATCAAAACAACAGCAGTGTTTCATACACTAATGTTGTACCACACATACTTAGAATAATCTGTTTATGAGGGTCTTAAAAATGTGTATGTAAAATTGTAATCAACTACAGCTTTTAAACTATCCTGCTTAACAAATTGTACTGAGATTCCAGCTTCATAACGCTATAAAACTAAGTAACCATAGCAATTACTATACACATATTACTACTATGGTGTCCATAGCCAGTGGCCAGATTCTGGGAGGCATGGCCTATGGCGATGCCCCCCAGAATCTGGCCACTGGCCACACCCACCACAATACAATTAACGATATAACAAGTATGTACCATAAACCATCAACTAATAAAACTCACCCTGACCCCCAATGACTGCGGACACCAAAATTGACTGTGGGCTCGGCAGCATTTCCAAACCATTTTTTCACTCATAAAAACAGATCCACATTACCTTCATTCCACCTACCTATCATTTCTACGCCCTCTTTCACCCACCAAATAACCCCAAATCTCTTTACCAAGCTGTCTGTTCGCGGTGCTATCACAAACTACCGCAGTGACAGCTACGACACCTGCCCGACCTTTTTCAACCTATAAAAATAGCCCCCTATCATCTTTTTTCCAATCCCCCACCCTTCCCAGCGTCTTTTTCTACCACCAAATAACCCCAAATTTGTTTCACAGACTCCCCCCCCACCACTGCGCTGTCCCCGGAACACGGGCGCTGTCCGCAAATCCAACATGGCGTGGCGTTTCCAAAAATATGATGCATCTCACGTTCTCGACCATCCAATCAGCGGGCGTGTCTGATGTCCGCGGACATCACGCTGTTCTGTGGGCCAATCAGAGGCCCGTCTGCGGTCCGAACAGGGAAGTGAGTCGCCAGACCGAAACCCAGATATAAAAATTGTTTTTTACCTACTTTTTGGTTGCTTTAAAAAAAAACTACTAGATGGATTTACACCTCGGTTTCGGGACCAAGCCGTTGCTCCTGCCGCAAATTTGGTGAAAATCCATCCAGCGGTTTAGGCTGTAGGCCTAAGCAAATATTTGTTTCCATTGCGTCCATGGGAAAAAAAACACACATTTTGGTACACCCCCTGTAACTTACCCTGCCCCATGCACGAGACCTCACCAAACTTTGCAGGTTCAATCTGATGGGGCGCTATACTTTTTTTGCAAGGTTTCGGGAGTATTCGTCCAGGGGGGGTGAAGTTATAAGCTGCCCAAAAAGTGCTCGCTATGGGTTGAGCAACTTAAACATAACTGCAGAGCCGCTACCGCAGGCCCTGTAATACACACACTTACATATACGCACACACATTTAAAGAAAATACATTTTCTTATCTTTAATCCGTTGGTCCAGGGAATGAGACCTTCAGCTCCCTGCAGCAGCCAGTAATGCTTTTTCCCATCATCTGCAGAGGATCTAGAGGCCTCTGTGTCATGGGGTGGACAGGAGCCAAATTACTTCAAAAATAATTGGTTTCTTAATGAAGTCACTCCGAATTTATAAAGTAATTCTTTCTGTTAAAAGACCGAACCGGAACAGAAATAATTTCTTTATGAAGGCAGAGTGGCTTCAAACAGACTAATTATTTTCGTAGTAATAGGGCTTCCCCCGCACCATGACATGGAGGCCTCAAGCCTGTAGGCTTCAATGTCATGGGGTGGGGGAGCCCTCAGACTTCATAAAGAAATAGTATGTTTTTCTAGCCATTCTGCCGTCATAAATACATTATTTCTGTTGCACTGTAACAGAAATAATTTCTTTATGAAGGCAGAGTGACTTCAAAAAGAAACTATTTATTTTTCTGTTTTTTAATTTTCGTAATGTTTTTTTTTTTTGTCTGAGGGGCCCCCTCCTAGGACATGTGCAGGCCCTCTGCACTGCAGGGGGTAAAGGTACCCCCGTGATGCCACTGCTCCTGCAGAGGAGAGATATCTTCCCCCCACTCTTTGCTTAGAGAAATGTCTCATCTGCAGAGAGATGGAGCTAGCAGACCGAAGGGCTCTGCTGGGGAGGTATTTAGGGAGAGAGATAGTTGGATGTAGCGGGTTGCCAGGCCCCAGAAAACCTTGTGGATGATGCAGAGGGTCTTGAATTTGATCATAGCAGCAACCGGGAGCAAGTGGAGAGAATCTAGGGCTGGAGAGATGCAGTCCCTGAGTTTGAGGCCAAGAATAAGTCTTGCAGTCCTATTCTGGATTAGTTGAAGGGGACGAAGGGAGGACGAAGGAAGATTGAGGAAGAAGCTGTTACAGTAGTCAAGCCTAGAGAGGACCAGAGCTTGAGTTTCTGGGGGAAGGTGAGGAATGGGAGAATACCTCTGAGGAGGTGCAGCTGATAGTGGGCCTTCTTGGCAAGGTCTGTGATGTGAGGAGATAAGGAGAGGGAGGAATCAAAGATGACCCCAAGGTTTTTGCCTCACAAGAGGGTGAGTGGAGAGGACCCAATAGAGGGTGGCCAGAGGGAGGGAGCGAAGGTGGGAGCTGGGGTCCCAATGAAAAGGATCTCAGTCTTACTGACATTAAGGCAGAGATCATTGGCAGTGCACCATTAATGAATGGCAGTCTGACAGTCAAGGATGAGAGAGGAGGAAGAGGAGGAAGGGGAGGGGAGCTTGAAGGAGAGCTGTGTGTCGTATGCATAACACTGGAAGTGAGGAGAGAAGGAAGAGATCAAGTGGGCCACGGGGGCAAGGTAGATGTTGAAAAGCCAAAGCGAGAGGCTAGAGTGACGTCGGAATGGTTGCGGCTCCCTAACTTCACTCAGTGTGTGGGAACCTCTGCCCCAAATTGCACAAATCAAATGGCATCCATGAATATATGCAAGCAAGTGAACATATCTTAAAGGGAAATATACATATTCGGTTCAATTGACTTTTAGGGAGTAGCTTATCTTGTCTTTTACATCCCAGTCCAAAAATCCTCAATACTGCTCTACTTTATTTTTAAAGGTTCTACCACCCCATAGTACCTGAGATGCTACTGGAGAACTGGATCCATAATGAAGTTGGGACCCCTGGATGTCCCCCAAGGCTGGAAGATTTTCTTCCTCATCACAGTCCTTTTGGTGCCTTGGCAGGTGAAGTGGCAGAGTTTCTCGGTTTTACTCGATGATTCCCCTTGAGGAGACACCCCCTTTGGAAGAAGGAGTCACTGGGGTGCAGAGTCCAAGAAGAAAAATGGAACCAAAGTCTCTCTGAAATGCAGGAGTTTTGGTCTTTGCAGTGGTCTCTGTTGGTCTACGATTTCTCTGATAGCAGAAGTCCTGGGAAGATGAAACTTGCTGTGGGCTCCTAAAAGGCTTGGCAGATGAGAGTAAGACCCTTGGGGACCTTCGATGACTTCTAGCGGTGATGGGTGCAGTGGTAGTTTGGTGGCGGGTTTCAGAATGTTGTGGTTTTCCACCTTTTGGCTCTTCCCTGCTGCAGTCGCAGCACAGACAAGTGGATGGCTTCTGGTGACGTGGACCACAGACCCTCACCAATTCTGAACTCTCGACCCTCTGGACATTTTTGTTGGATTCTTGTGGCGGGAAATCCACTCTGGTGGGAAAAGGGGTCAGTGATGATGTCACGGATGTCCCTTGAAGTATTCTTCAGCAGTTTGGAACGTTCGCAGCTCTGGGTGTCAAGCAGCACTATTCCAGTGTAGCACCTCATCTGGGTGCTACACTGCAATCTGGCTTCCAGCAGTCACTAATGCGCTTCCGGACCCTGGGTGACATCACTAGACTTCAACTCAAGATGTCACATCACTTCTCTTCTGGACTCACAAAGACCCCTTCTCCTGATGGCAGGCACACAGGATTGGCTTTCAGGGTACTTCGGATGAAGAGCAGCAGGCTGCACAATGGTCCCTCGTAACTCGGGGAGAAGTCTCCTAGTCAGGTCCTCTCTTGGATCAGTCTTTGGAGTGGCACATGTGCCTTTGGTTTCAGTGAAGAGTAGCAGCTGTGATCTTCTTCCTCCAGCTGGGCTCCAGGAATCAGCTTTGGTATTGACTTCAAGCTTCTGAACAAATTGGTAAGTGCAGGGAGCCTATTTATATACATTTGTTCCCCAGTCACTCAGGCTGAGCCAGGCCCTCAGGCTGAGCCAGGCCCAGTCAACCAATCACACAGAAAGCAGAAGGGCATTCATGCAGTCAATCAACCAATCAGGCTCACAGGCATTCGGGCCATTCACTCCACCCAGACACCCATAACAAAGAATGTGTATTGGAGTAAGCACCCAACCTTTCAGAGCACTACACTGCATTCATACCAGTTTCAGTCAGGGATGTCTCAGACATTGTGTCACACACACAGAAAACAGACACCCCCAACACAGAATGTTAGTTGACTCCCAACTCCATTCACACAGGTCCCACTCCAAGGGTGTACCCACAACACACAGTCCCTGGGAAGGCTCCAGTCAGTCTGACAGTAGGCAGCCCCAGAGCCATATATGGTACTTGCACCCAACAGCCAGTCAGGGAGAAGGGACAGAGTCAGGGCTTCCCAGACCTTGGGAAATAAGGTGCCTCAGAGCCACTGACAATTCAGTATGTAGATGCAACCAGCCCATACCCTGATCTGTCGGCAACACACAGGTCCCCAAAAACACACATAAGGGGTACAATGGTGTGCCCCCACACATGTGTGACATGAGGGTATCCCATGGGTGTTGTTCACCAAAAGGAAAAAGGAAGAGCTTCACTGCCAGAGGTCCAGGTTGGGCCTCAGAGGCAGAAAACATACAGAAAACACACACCGAGAAGTGGTAGGACAAGAACTAGAGGCCCCATCCCCCCAAAAGGCATTTCCAGCATCGCAAAGGTATAAAAGATGCTCACCTGGGCGGCGTGGCTTAGCGCTGTATAATATGGCCGACTAAATAGTGCGCTCACGCTGTGGTGGTTACTATGATCTTTTTTACACACTTAATTTGATGAATACATTTTTCTTAATCTTGTACTATCCCTGGTGTTAACATGGCGCGTAACCAAAAAGCTAGTGCTTTGTCCATTTGCAAGATTTTTCTGTGGAGAAATTAAAAAATATCGAATTTCAAAATCTAACTACTACTGAAAGTGTAACACTCTTATGGCCATTGTGCTGCTGAAAAAGGTACATTTAGCCAATTTCAAAGCTGCATGTCAACATTTCACCACTCAATTAAACATTAAGGATTATCGGCTAAAAGCTAGTGTTTTATCCATATTAAGTATATTTCTGTGAAGCAATCAAAAAGTTTTTAAACACAAAATCTAACTACTACTTAAAGCGTGGCATTCTGGAGGTCATTTGCTGCTGCCATATTCCTTAAAGAGCTTTGCCCGAAACGTTATGCTGCTTTTTTGTCACCTGAAACTTTGCTATTTTAACTGCTTATTCACAAAACAATGCTCTAAGGCCCTTCAGCTCACAAAAGTAGTTAATTACATCTACATCACATGCATAGCTCTCTTATTGTTAAACAGATACATCTGTGTAAATTGTATTGTCCAGCACATTATGGCATCTAAAAAAGGCCCAAGTTAAGGATATATCCTCATCACCTTCCAATACCCGTAAGAGGCAGAAAGGTGAAACACCTACGCCTAAGGAAGATACTCTAGACCCGACCATGCAAACTATCCTGACAGAAATTAGAACTCTGAAACCATTCATGGAAGCAACAAATGCAAATTTTCTGCAGCTCGATGAAAAATGTTCTGCTTTCGAGTAAAGAATATGTGGAGGTTGAAAGACGAGTAAGTGATGCTGACGGTGTGACTGGTAGAGTACTAAAGATGGAAAACACAGTCAAATCTCTATGAAAACAATTTGAGAATCTTGAAAATCAAAACGGAAAAACTAACCTGTGGATTGTAGGCCTTCTAGAAGGTATTGAAAGAGACAATTCTATTCAGTTCTTAAATACTATGCTTCCTGAGCTCCTTGACCGACAAAGGTCTATGCAAGTAAACATCCAAAGAGCTCATCGAGTGGGCCCAATTAATTCAGTGCGCTCTTCTTACAATTTCTTCAGAACTCTTATCTTTCCATTGCTTAATTACACACATGTGCTACTCATAATGGATAATGTGAAGTTAACTATGCAGCTCTCTTGGAATGGTAAGAAGATTTCTATATCCCAGAATGTATCCAATGTGACTGCTGAGAAGAACAGATCTACTTGCCCTCGGACCAACCTTAAAACAAGCTAAATGTGAGATATGGTATTGCACATCCAGCCATTATTAAAGGCACCCTCAATGGACATACTTCCACTTTTCAAAATCCATTAGACTTGAGACACTTTATTCTGAATCATAAAAGAGATGATATCGATACGTCAAAACCACCTTCTTGATTTTGGCTACATAATTCAACTCATAAATACAGTGGACTAATTATCTGCCAGAGTGGGGTGCGAGGTAAGACATCTCTTTAATGGCTCTCCACCCTCTCTTTTTCTTTTTGTTCAACATGGATCGGTGTGGCTGTTTACTGTTAGCCACAGTTCTCTCTAGAGTTCATTTTCATATTCCGATATCACAAGTATCCATGTTGATTTTGTTTGTCTTCCCATCTCCCTTATGTGTCTCTCCCTCATTGTTTTCACTACTGGCGTAGATTAATCAATCATTTTGTATAAGAAGGTGACCTAATGGTTTTTCAGATCCCATTGTTATGACTGCTTCTTTTTCCTTTCTTTTTTTAATTAACACATATATAAGTTCAGATACTCTGACTTATTTGTTACCTTACCCTAAACCATGGCAATTAACATAACCTCATGGAATGTTAAAGATTTGCACAATCCTGTTAAAAGACAGAAAGTACTTTTTCACCTCATTAGTACAAAGCCATCAATTGCCTGTATCCAAGAAACCCATCTCTCACAGGTAGAAGCTGACAAACTCAAACGTCACTAGGTGGGTGAAGTTTTTTCAAGTGCAGCACATGGCAACACAAATGGAGTTATCACTCTTGCTAACAAGGCTTGGAAAGTTATAGCAAATTAATTTGATGACTTAGGCAGATGGGTACTAGTTAAGCTGCTAGTAGAATCCATTGAATATACAATTCTGAATATGTATGGTCCAACATCGCCAGACGTCTCCTTTTGGGTACAATTAAAAAAACATATTTTCCAATCCAATCCTAATAACCTAATTGTATGCGGAGATTGTAACACAATTATGGATCCATTTTTGGACAGGAAGTCCAGTGTACAAAAACATCAAGTCTCACACACAATTTACACATTTTATATCACAATTAGGCCTTATTGATACTTCGTGCATAACCCAACCCTCTGATTTGGAATTTATATTTTTCTCTAACCCCCACTACTCTCTCTTCAAGATTGGATTATATATTCATTTATAAATCCATGGCTGGTTCTCCTCTGGATGCCCAAATTAAATGTATAGCACTGTCAGACCGTGCACCAGTCCATATTCAACTTACCTCCCTACATTTCCTTGTATTGTTATAATATGCACTGTACCAGTATTTAAAAATATTTGTGTTGTGAAAACTAGGCCTTTCTCCCCCATTCAGGAATCTCAATCTTAGGTGTGTCTCACCTGTCTTAACAATAATGCCCTTTTTGTGAGCTCCTTAATCCTGAGTGTCGTTGTCTTGTCCTATTGCTAAACGTGCTTGCCTCTCGCTGTCTTGCCTGCCTACTCTTTGTCCTCACTAGTGTCTCCCCCTCTCCCCTTCACCTCTCTCCTCTCCCACCCACCCTATGGTGCTCTCTGTCTCTCCTATCTTTTCTAACTGCTTCTCTATTGACTGTCCTGCTCTCCTCACTAAATCTGGTAGGAAGAAGTTTAAAAAGGTCATATGAACATGAGATGCATTGTAAATTACAAATTCTAATATCGCAAGCCAAAATACTTAAAAGAAAGTTTGGAAAGTTTACATTGAAACATGTTATCCAATTTTACCAACAGAAAGTGATCCCTAGCAAAATTTAACGAGTAGAGACTTCATTGTCAAAATATCTTGGGTGGTGGAATAATCTTGAATCTCGTTTTTGGAAGCAATTGCTCCATTTACCCAAATCCACTCCGTTACCACTTATTCGATTTGAATTGGGTTTACTTTCTTTACAATCCCAAGTTAAGTGGAAAATGTGTGCCATTTGAGGAAAATCCATCAAGGGAATCTCCACTCCCAACATTTTAGGCATCCTAGCACAACATCTGTTGGCTCATGAAAATGTATTCACAAGAGTGTGGTGTAATTTCACTCTGGATACATTAGTCGATGCCTCAATCACTCTTGTTATTACATAATCCTCAACGAACAAAACAAAAATTGTACCAGTATGACTGGATTGAAAATTGAAACTCATGTCTTAAATAGAAGTATTTTAACACCTTTCGTTTTGGGCATAAACACCTTCATGAGACGGCAGATTACCTAATATAATGCCCGTCACCATACATTTGTGAACAATACCTTAGATTCAGGCTGAACCTATGACTGACAAGAGAAATCATGGCCAGAAAGAAATTAATTCCAATAGATTCAAATCATTGTCGATTATGTCAGAACAAATCCGAAAGGAAAATTTACTTTAAAAAACATCTGGTAAATATTTATGGTAATATGGACATGAGTGAGATTTGGCAATCGATTTTTAATACTTCCAAATTGATGGTGCGAGTAGTAATAGTCCATTTTTTGTACTTAATTTTTCCAAAAAATGAAAGTATAAAGAATGAATAGTAAGAAAATGATTGGTGCTTATGTAACAAGAATGTATTATCTTAAGTTTTGGAAATGAAATATGGTCTGAAGTAATGAGACATATATCACAAAACAATTCTAATAATCAATATATATTGATCAAATATTATGTTGTTTAATGTGATGTACAGTGAAATGTAATTATATTTGTATTCAGTAAAAAAACTTTGTTAAAGGGACGTTATGGTTAAGAGGCGCTACTAAAAACTTATGAAATTCAGTAAAAAAACTTTGTTAAAGGGACCTTATAGTTCAAAATAAAACCGAAAAACCCATGAAATTCGCTAGTTATGGTAAGATAAGCAACATCACATGTCTGGCTCCCTCTTCTTTCCTTTAGTGATATATCTTAGCCAGTAACACTTAGGAACAAAGAAATCAAAAAGTACTATATTTCTAAATTTATACTTCAAATATGTTCTTACAGTAATTCATTTGGGGTTCATTCACGGCACATGAAACATATACCTAGGGAGAAAGAATACACACTTGAAAGATAGCAATGCTTTCTGTGTATGAAGACAATCAGTAAGGTTATCAACACTTTCTTATTGTTCTGCTGTTCTTTTTTATTACTGTACTATCTCTGGATGTGCTCATAATTATATTCACATTACTTTCTTTAGGATGCAGTCACATCATGTGATAGTTATTCTTAGGGAAATAGTAGATTTGAAACAGAACAATCATTTCTGTGCATAAAGATAATCAGTTAGGTTATGAACACTTTCTGGTTCTACTGATGCTTTTTTGCACACTTCACTTTCCCTGCATATACTCATATTTGTATGTGTTGTTGTGTCTTTGTGTTTTGTATGTAATAATGACATTATATAGGAAGTGGTTTTGATGTCCTGGGTGTTAGTCTTAGTAATGCACAGTGGTGGCGCGAGTTATGGTTGCTTAGCTTACCATAACTAGCGAATTTCAGGGGTTATCGGTTTTATTTTGAACCATAACGTCCCTTTAACTGAATTTCATAGTTTTCTAGTAGCGCAACTGAACCATAACCTTCCTTTATCAAATATTATTTTATTGAATATACATATTCATATTGTGAATTTGATAGATGTTTACTAGGATTTCCTGACATTATATACATGTAACATAGAACATACTGAACCCCCAGCTAGTGATTTTGATGTCCGTGGATTCTGCGTATGTCCGCGGACGGATGCGGACAACATCAACACTACCCAAAAACTCAGGGGGTATCTTAAATTGTTCTATCAAGTCATATAAACACTGCACAAGTTCAAAAAGCAGCATATAAACACATTATATTTAAAAATAAATAAGAAGTGGAACCTATATATGTAACACTTCAACCATACCTTTAAATACCATATGTACTAAAATGGAATATACCAAAACAAAAAAGATATGCCTCCAACATAATTACCTCACAGAAACTGCACAGGTAGGAGCAACATCACACCTACACAACAGTAAGAACACAATTTACCAGAAGCTAGTAAGTAAACTTCATTTTTCTTATATATTTCTAAACTTTCTGTATTAGGTACACTAAAATTAATATATTTCTTTTTACACAGAAATTGCCAGTACTTTGGAATGGCTTGAGGAAAATGTTCCACGTGAGGAAATGACTATTACTAATGGTAGACACTTCCCTATATAACCAAATTACTAATCACAACTTTATGTGTACTTAATATTTTTTTTTTTCACAGACGATAAAAACATTGAGAATAATACACCTTAAGACACATTAGAACATACTCTGCAGCGCATGGAAGAAAAAATGGACATGCTAATGGAAAATGTCAATCTTTTCAAACATTTTGTGGAGGACTCCATAAAAGAAAAAAATAAATATCATTGTCCCACATGTACCTGTTCCCCCTCTCCATGTCCCAGTCAACAATCCCCAAACCTTCCCCACCAAGAAAAACGTTACAATATCACTTTTATCCCTTCATCTCCTCCCATCCATCCTCTCCAAACCCCCAATTCCCCTGTGTTTGTGTCAGTATCTACTTCCCCCTCACTTGCATAAATTGTATATCTGTATATAATAAAAAAATATTAGATGTGTTTTAATTCAGTCCTTTGTGTCTTATTTTTTAAAAAAAGGCAGTTAAGATGTCCACGGACAGTGCGGGTGTCCGGAATGTCCTGAATTAACCAAAATTGAGGTGTCCTAAGGACACTAAACCTGCCTGTAATGTCCGCAGGCAAGTTGAATCTGTTCTAAGAACATACGCGGTGCCCGGGTTGTCCGTAATTAACCAAAATGGAGGTGTCCTAAGGACACTATACCCGTCCGTATTGTCCGCAACCAGGATGGAACTGTTCTCAGAACATGCGCGGTGTCCGGTTTGTCTGTAATTAACCAAAATGGAGGTGTCCTAAGGACAGTATACCCATCCGTACTGTTCGCAAGCAATATGGAACTGCTCTTAGAACACATTTGGTGTCCGGAATGTCCGTAATTAACCAAAATGGGGGTGTCCTAAGGACACTATACCCGTCCGTACTGTCCGCAAGCAAGATGGAACTGTTCTAAGAACACACTCGGTGTCCTGAATGTCTGCAATTAACCAAAATTGGGGTGTCCTAAGGACACTAAACCTGCCCGTAATGTCCGCAGGCAAGTTGAAACTGTTCTAAGGACATACGCGGTGTCCGGGTTGTCTGTAATTAACCAAAATGGAGGTGTCCTAAGGACACTATACCCGTCCATAATGTCTGCAAGCAAGATGGAACTGTTCTCAGAACACACTCAGTGTCCTGAATGTCTGCAATTATCCACAATGGAGGTGTCCTAAGGACACTATGCCTGTCCGTACTATCCGCAGGCAAGTTGAAACTGTTCTAAGAACATGCGCGGTGTCCGGTTTGTCTGTAATTAACCAAAATGGAGGTGTCCTAAGGACACTATACCAGTCCGTACTGTCTGCAAGCAAGATGGAACTGCTCTTAGAACACCTTTGGTGTCCGGAATGTCCATAATTAACCAAAATGGGGGTGTCCTAAGGACACTAATCCTGTCCGTAATGTCGGCAGGCAAGTTGAATCTGTTCTAAGAACATGTGCGTTGTCCGGGTTGTCCGTAATTAGCAAAATGGAGGTGTCCTAAGGACACTATACCCATCCGTACTGTCCGCAAGCAAGATGGAACTGTTCTCAGAACACACTCAGTGTCCTGAATGTCCACAATTAACCAAAATGGAGGTGTCCTAAGGACACTATGCCTGTACGTACTATCCGCAGGCAACTTGAAACTGTTCTAAGAACATGCGCGGTGTCCGGTTTGTCCATAATTAACCAAAATGGAGGTGTCCTAAGGACACTATACTGGTCCGTACTGTCCGCAAGCAAGATGGAACTGTTCTAAGAACACACTCTGTGTCCTGAATGTCTGCAATTAACCAAAATGGAAGTGTCCTAAGGACACTATGCCTGTCTGTACTGCCTGTAGAACATCTACGCACATGCGCACCACACCCATAAGTCCTACGAACATCGCGCCTGACCGTAGCTGTCGTCTCACTTGTGTCGCACTTTTAATTAGTTTCAGGACCTGAACACTGTCCGTAGAACACCCGCGCGCATGCGCACAACCCGTTCCTGTTCATTTGGTGTCCTGCGGACACCCATTCCCTTCGTCGACGTGTTCGCGACGTCATCATGTGACCGCACCCATGCTGAGCGTGTGTCCTGAATTGCGGACACTGTCCGGGTCCCCACACATTTTAAAAGTACTTTTTCAGGCAATCCAAAGTATTTTATAGTAAAAATTCACCTTAGCACATGTCCCAGACAATGACCCTGACTTTCTACATACTTTTTGGAACTTTTTGAGCCTTTTTTGGGTGTTTAATCTGTCAGCGGACAGCGTGGGTGTCCGCGGAGTGCGCACCTGCACCCCTATCAAAGGCCACACCCCAGAGCTCATCTTCATTCTGTCTTACTACTATTGGAGATTGACCTGCTTTTGCTGGCTTTCCTGCTGCATCTTGAAACCAGTTGGCATGCATGGCTGCATGGCTGCTGGACTTCCACCCTGTGCTACATCTGCCTCAGCACCACCCCCAAACCCTCCACCACCACCACCTCCCCCTCCCCAATGGCCTGAAGAGGGGATCAGGCATGAGGATGTAGAGGAGGAGGATGAAGAGGATGACGAGGATGAGGTAGTGGAAGTCCCTACTACTAGCACTCGCCGTGAGTCTTGGGTGTGGCGGTTATTTACCATTCAAGGTGACATACCAAAAGCTTGTGCGAACAAGGTCACCTGCAACCAGTGCAAAATGGTGCTGAGTCATGGGAGGCCTCGTTTGTACAGCTTTGGTACGACATCTATGAAGCAACACCTAAGGTCGTTCCACGGTGGGCCATTCGCAAGGTTGTACCTTGTGATCAACGTAGTAGGTTGAGTTCCTCTACCACATCCTCCGTTTCTGCTCCTGTCACCACAAGAGACACTCCTGTGGGACAGCGCATCCCTCCAGCTGCCTCACAGGCCATCCATGATGCTGATGACCCTTACCTTTCGAGGGTCACAGTTTTGTGTATGTACTGCAAGCAGTACTCAGCAGGGGGGAGAGACTTCTAAGTGCTTTCGAGACTGCGGTCAAGGATCACGAGAAGACCTGCCCACTACCTAAGTGCTGATTAGATTAATCGTTGATTTATAGGGAGCATATTTACCATATCAGGCCACAGAAGACTGGAATGAAGTTAATTTCAGCAACTCAGACCCTTAGACACAACCGTGGGGCAGCTATGTGGCGTATGAACTACTGTGCTAATTTGATGTAAGCTATTAGTAAGAAATACTCATTACTGGCTTAATGAGCGTAATTCCATGTGAGAATGATCATTTCTCTTGTAGATATCCACAAATATCGCCGTTGAAATTTAGGAACTGAAGAAAACTATATGGACACTAATAGACTTTGACAATCATTAACATTTACTCCAGAAGAAGGGATTTTTCCCGAAACAAGTTGAGTTTTTATGTACTAATACGTATGAGAAATCACAGAGATTGCTAAATGTTTCGTTTAAATTGTATGATATGCAACAAAAATTGGTGAGAAATGGTTTGCATGTTAACAAAAGAAACTGGCTTACTATATTTGTGAATAAACACATGTGTCTCTGTGAACCTAGAGGTATACTAATTCATTACAAGCACAATTATTAACCTTCTGTTCTAAGAAAGTAATTGAAGTATTTAATATTGAACTATCCATGTATTTTTAAGTTGACTTGGGTATCCAAAATATTACAATCCTGAAAACTACATATATTGACTGTCCACTGACAGTATTCTCGAGTGTGCATGGGACGCGAGGGGTCCACATTTTGTGGTTACCCTCTCCTTTCCAGTTTTCTCAAACTCACAACCTAGTGTCAGGGTTGTGTTACACTCCTCAGCACCTCACTACCAATCATAAAACCATTAAACAGGTTGAATCCTGAAGCATTCTAGGTGTGCATATGTGCTCTTTCTTTCTGCACTACCTGAGTAAGGCCCACCCTACATCTTCCTCTCTCCACCTGCCCTTTCTTATCCCCGTGGTTGGTGTCCGCCCCTTACCCTAATTTCCCCTCCTCTCCTAGTGTGTCGTGTGTAAAAAACCCCAAAAAATATAAAACAACAAAAATCCCCCCAAAAAATGGCTCTTTTCAGAGCCGCCTTTCACAGTCTAAAAATGAAGTGACAAATAAATGGAGCAGGGCCCTGTGCATTTTTTTAGAAGTCCACGGACAGTCCGTGGACATCTAACATTTCGGGGTGCTGCCGTATCAAAACCATTGCACTTTTCTGTGGGAGGAAGAGGTGGCTCTGAAAAGAGCCTTTTGGTGGTGTTTTTTTGTGTTTGAAAAACTTTAAATAGTCAACACCTACTGCAAAATGGATGGCTGTAATTCCACAAAAGGTCACAATGCATTTTGTACATTTCTCAGAAAAATCTGATTACCAGCATAAGTAAGATGAACTCCATCTCTGTGAAAAATGTGTGTGCTATGGAACATAATATTTTCATTGTGGAAAGAGGACATGCCAACATCTCTTAGAAAGGTACAAACAGCCTTATTAACATTCTGCCTCGCTTTCTCCATTTGTGGACCAAATGAAGAAGAACGCAGCCACATTAGTCTCTGAGGAATACGAGAAAAAATTACTTGGGAATTTGGAAACATGTCCATGACCTTCCCAAGTCCTTCTTTCATTGCAAATTGCAAAGAAATTCCTGACACATGTCCTAAACTGTTGCCTCCACAATTAATTATAATTATGTCTGGATGAAGCTCTGTCTGCAAACTAGCACAGAGAGGTACCAAGTCCAATCACTTCATCCCACGCACTCCATGCCAGTGCTTCCACATGAGGGAATCCAAGATCTGCAGCTACTCCACAGCGTTCTGCATGCACCTCCAACCAATGTATCCATGAGTCTCCCAAAATCCAGATAATCTGTTTTCTGAAACACACAGCTATAGCTAACTGTTCTTCTCTCAGGAAAAAAGACTTTCTGACAAACTCGCTCCTTACACAACACACCCAGTAAACTTTACTGACCAATCCCTTGCTCTGCTCATTCTCATTTGCGTGCCTCTCCACCCCAAAATCCCTGTATGTAATATGCAGTGTCCGCGGACTACCGCCTTGTCCGCAGAAATATCGTAACTTGGACAGCCCTTCTACCATTTCTACTTCACTCTATGTGCCATTCCCTCATTGGATACAGCTAACCAGTCACACAACCATCCCCCAATCACATCCAAGACCTCTACATCTAACTCCATCATCACAGTTCAGCACTTCAAATGTACTGTTGATCACTTTGAGTACAAGTCTCATATCATTGGAAAGCACCTACTACAAAAACTACTCTACAAGTCTCCAAGATTTCTACTTGCAGCTGCATGCATATCCACATGCATGAATACAAACTACAGGTATGCATATTTTCTGCACAGTACATGTGCAACTCTTATGAATGCATATAAACAGAATAACTGCCACTTAACCTGTATAACCTATAAAATTATCTTACTATCATTTTCCCATCTGCTATAATCAACTGTCCTTTCCAAACCTGTCTGGTATCTAAAAAATGTTTAAACACACAACTATCTAAAAAATTATAATATTAGAAGATGGAAGAAATAACAATATAATTGTGGAAAAACACTTAGTAGTGTATCATAAAATTATTACACACAGCCAGTAAAAGGTCATGCATCTTCATACACTCACACACATAGACACTATCATTGAAAAGCTCCCAGGTGCAATAACACCACTACCTGTAAATCACATCCTTCTGCTTTATTACCCACACCTTTACAAATGCATACATTCCATGCTTTTCTATACAGATTCTGCCATTTACCTTATACAAATTGCAAAATAAATATATAATTATTTCTTCTTTCTCCTAACATCCTATAACACAGCTTTAAAAAACCAAGTGAGTTTCATATAGTTAATATTCTACTCATTTGCAAAGCATGTTGAACTAAAATATTGTAAATAAAATATAAAGGCTGCACATAGTCAAATGAAACTGCATGCATACACTATGTTCAGATATCAAACAAGAATTCTACTACAAAAACAAAAAATCAACGTCTCAATTAACATTAGTGCTGTAAACACACAAAAGTACTAATTTCTTTCTTTTACAATTGCGGTGAAGACCACTCTGCTAGAAAACAGCAACATCTGAACTACAAACAACAACTCCAAAGAAACCTGCTCATTCCACAAAAAAAGAGTAAGTACAATATTACCTTAATTTCTCTGCCTAATCTTTAAATCTCTCCACGGTCTTGCTCCCCCTTATCTCTCCTCCCTCCTCTCTTTATACACTCCCTCCTACTCCCTTCGCTCTGCTGACCACTTCCTTCTCACTGTTCCTCCTTCCCCTTGTGCCACATCCCGTTTCCGCTCTTTCCATCTCCTAGAACCCCTACACCGGAACTCCTTACCTCTCTCACTCCGCTCTATTTCTACCTTTTCCTCATTTATCACTTCCCTCAAATCTCTCCTTCTCCATTCCCTGCCATCAAACCCCTCCCACTCCCCCTTGCCTTATCTCCTTCATCATCTCCCCCCATTCTCACCCTTCAGCCCATCTGTTTCCCAACCCCTCCTTCTCTTTCTCAGTTCTAATGCACTACTCTCCTTCCCCCCTTCAGTTTAATTGCTCTACTTACTGTTTTGTTGGTCTGATTCTCAATTGTAAATTGCTTCTACTGTTACTGTGCGGTTGATTCATGTAGTTTGTGCACCAAAAAAACAAAAATTTATGCACCATTCTGCCCACAAATCACCATTTATTAAACAGGGATTAGCACGCATAATGGCACACAAATCCCTGTTTTTCGGAACACAAATGACATAACTCAGCCCCTAGAATGTTAGTATTACAAAACAAAGAATTGTTTTAAATTTATACCTTCACATTTACTATAAGTGCTTCTCCTCACCACTAGCTCGCTTTCTTTTTTTATTTTAATAATTTTTATTGTTTAAATATTGAGTATGATACAGATGTCAACTATTTGCAGACTTTGAATAAAACAAGAACCATAAAGAAATTACATAGTAAATGATTCTGGTCATTTGTAATAGTATGTCTATATAGTTAAGTCATTTGTTAAAGCATTTGTTAAAATCACTTACGAATTTCATATGTACTATAGTAGTTATAAACTGCATTAACATAACAAGTGGTCTAAAATTAATAGTAGTATAAGTCTACAAAGAGTGACTTATATGTAATGAATATAGAGATTAGGGGGGAGACGTACTGGGAGACAGACAAGAGACGTATAAGAATTAGGAGGGTAGAGGATGGGGGGGGAATGGGTATATTGGATTATTGCATCAAAATTAAACTAATCATTTCGAATATTATTAAGTACAAGCATTTCAATTTGAGTGTGAAAATACAGATAAAGATGCATATATATGGGTGTAGATTCATGTTCCATGAGCTGTTGCATTAAAACAGTTAAGATATCTGGTGAAGTAATACCACTTAGCATTATATTTGGGAATTGTGTTATGAATATTGGCCATGCACATTTCCAGTTTATGAGTGTTACAAATAGTGTTCCACCATATTTTGGTAGTAAGCAAACTAGAGTCTTTCCAGTTGGCAGTGATGCATTTTAGAGCTATACAGATAAATAAATCATATAGTCTAGCAGAGTTAGATGGGAAATAAGATGTAATAGCTATACTTCCTAAGAATATGTTAACAAAGGTAAAGGGCACATCAACACAGAAGATACGCTTGAGAAGCATCCAAATTTCCTGCCAAAATTTAACTAATTGTAGCTGCCCAACACACAATTACACACCACCAGATACATCTTTACCATCATACTCAGACACTCATGCATACAGCACACATACATTGCACAACAGCCTAACCCATACCTTCTTTTTTTGTTTCAACAGACCCCACAGAATGCCTACCAGAAAGTAAGTCCATAGAAAGCAATGCAGAAATAGAGCAAATGAAAATAAAAATGTCCAAAATAAGCATCCATCTCTAGCAGAGTTTGTACAAAGAATTTACACAAAACAGCTAATACAGTCATTTAGCAAAACAAAACAATCTTCCAGTACAGAAACTTTGCCTACTCTATCAAAATGTAAAAGAAAACAGTAAATGATTAACAAGAATACAGCTACCACTACTGCTAAAACTGCTCCTATAAATCTTGACCTAGTGGCAAGTAACCATACCAAAGAAAAGTATATTAGCAAAAATGTTCCGCCACAGAATCCTTCAGAATCTTATAAAAACAGGAGACAAATCATGCACAACCCTTAAAACCTACCGTAGAAAATTAATCTTAAAAGCTTTGATAGACAGTGCAATCCTTCTCAAAAGAAAGTTATTTATTTTTGTGTTAAACAATATGAAACCACTAACAAAACTAACTACTAAATTACAAAGAAGACTTCTCAATAAACGGAATGTCAACAAAAATAACTTCTTAAATATCTGTGGAGGTGAATGGACTCACACCACGAGCACAGAACCATATTTTAATGAAGAAGCATACAAACAAAATCAAACAAACACAATTGCCATACATAGCAGTGGATGAGGTTATGAAAAACCTAATAATACCATAAGGCAACAAGAAATACTGCTTACAAAAATATCCCCAGAAAACTCAATATCAACTCTCAATTCGACTGAACCAGAACGTCCAGTATACAAATGGCCATGCACGTCAATGTGTAACATTGCCAAAAAATCTTTCAAATCTTTACGCCAGTTCCTCAATCAATATGTGAAAGGCCAAGACAAAATCAAAATGAAACTGCTCCAAAATATGGATACCTGTCCAGTGCGCAAATACACAGGACTACAAGGACATTCATTGGCCTGCATTTCAGGACCTATTTGGAAAAGCACCTTCCATCATATCAAAATGATATCAACATATCATTCAACTATAAGCAATCTAGTCTATAAACTGTACTATGCTAAAAGTCCTGCTTTAGCACTAGCCAATTTAAATAACATTCTTCTAAATGGTACAGCCAAAGACCTACTGGAAGAAATAGAGCATATCCAGCAAAAATATTTTGGAAGTGAAAGCCACTTACAAAATACAGTAGCTTTACAACAGACTAGCAACAATTGTACAGATGGCAATCTTCTACTACACACATACAAAAAAGAGATATAAAAATTAAAAGTACATCTGCTGAAGTACCAAACCATGTGTGTGCTGCCGCAGACCTTTTTATAAAAGTAACACAAAAACTATAGACGTAACGTACAAAATAGAAAACAATGAAGATTCCAAATGGTTTGAATTAGCTCTCTACCTTATGGCAGAAAACAAATACGAAACAACTGACTCCTTAATACTTCACTGCATTACAAAACTTGACAACAATCAAACTCCTTCAAACTCCTTCACGTGTTATCACAAATAATTTGGAATTATTCCCACTACCAAAACCCCTGCAACAACTCAATTTATATGAGAGCAACATAATTCAAACAGTGCACCCATTTCAAGCAATAATACGCCTTCAACCAAAAACAGCAAAATTACCTCCCTCTGAATTGGTGAAAAGCATTTGTGGCAAAGTAGTTTATTTACCATTAGATCTAAAGGAAAATGGGCACACTCTGGGAGTGCAACGTCCAATACAGCAATCTTTAATTGTCTTAGTAAATGGTGTATCTACAAAAGACAAAAGAAAATTGGCAACAACTCGTAGACTTACATAAAGTTAGACAAGCCTTGCAATATCTAAAAGACAATAATGAATACTACAAAGAAATAAATATTGAAGAAAACTTAAGGGAAACAACTGAAATAATTCAAGAGTCACCAGAAACTGGTCAATTTGAACTTCTAGATCCTGCTACAGTATCCAATATTTTAGACCATTATACAATTCATCCATTACACTCTAATGACACCATAGATGATGCACTAGAAACGTACCAAATGTGACAAACCAAAGGATCACCAATCAGCATATGGGAAAAAAGTATAGAAGCACGTGCTTTTCATCTACTCTTTCCTACTGGCAAAGGAGGAAGGTACGATGATAGACCTATTCAGATAACAGCATCAGAATACCGCTCGTTACGAATGTATTCTGAAGATCCCAGATTTAGACAAAATGTGGAATACATATTCCACCTACTCTTTGAAAGTGAACTAGCAACTCTATGTTACGGAGTTGCACACACATTAAAATCAGGAACCCACTTTCAAAATATGTCAGCTACGCAATTACTACAAAAAGTGCACAAAAAGATGAGGTTTTACAATCAAGCATTACAAATCTGTTAGCAAACATGCGTGGTACTAAAGAGTACTGGTTCCGATGTCACAGAGATGTACGTTGTATGATAAGAAACCTTGCCCACCCACATGGTTTGTTACATTAAGTTGTGCAGAATATGCATGGGAAGATTTACATGATTTCCTACGTATATCAAACAAAAACAAAACAAACATAGATATACTAACACCTGAAGAACTTTTCTCTCTAGATCCTGTTAATGTTTCAAGATATTTCCATCATCGCTTCATTGCTATGCTACACTTTATTTGTAATAAACTGTTCCTCCCCTCGGAGGAGTGCAACACTTCTTTTGGAGAAAAGAATACCAAGCCAGAGGAGCACCACATATCCACATGCTTTTATGGATTAAAGATGCTCCTAAATTTGGTCAAGACAGTAATGCCACTATTTTACAGTTTATCGAAAAATATGTCACTTGTGAAATTCCAAAAGAAGCAACAAATAGTGATCTTCATGCACAAATTGTACAATTTCAAAGACACAAATGTGACAAATATTGTCGTCGCAAATACAAAAACAAAGGGAAATACTACACCAAATGCTACTTTGGTTACCCTAGACCAGTTACAGAAACAGGTGAAGTGAACAACTTCATGTCTTCAGTTAGACATAGTGTTAAAGGTAAATCACCTCAAAATACATATTACATAAAAAGAACAGAAGAAGCAAAATATATCAATGATTACGATGCAATCATTGCCCCATTATGGAATGCAAACATAGATGTGCAGTACATTGCAGACAATTCCACTGCAGTTGCACGATATGTTACAGCCTACTAAACAAAATCAGAAAAAACAGAGCTTCAAGCCATCTGGAATGACCTGTCATCAGACAAAACACTGTCTCAGAAATTGTACAGCTTGGGCATAAAAATGCTCTCCCATAGAGAATGTGGCTGCTATGAAGGTGCAGATTGTTTAACCGGTACTGCTTTGTATGGAAAATCTGACAATATAGTATGGCTAAGTCTTGGTCCTGCTAAATCTAGAAAAAGAGTTCGCAAATCATACGACGACATAGAAACAATAGCCAAAAATTATCCCAACAGCCAAGACATTTTGAAAAACAATTTACTGGACACATACTACCCAAACAGAAGTACCACTTTGGAAACCATGTGTCTATACCACATAGCCCAATACGTCACATACAAAAATAATATAAAACCCAATGAAAAAAAGGTAGATACAGAGTGACAAATTGAGAAGGTAGCTTAGTAAAACTTACCAAACCAAGTTTAATTAATCATATCAAATTGTCATTAAAAACTCCTCAACATAAAGAACTATATTACATGACCCTGCTACAACTCTTTAAACCATGGAGAAAAGAAGAAGAGATACTAGATAACTATGCCTCCCATGAAGACACTTTCAAAGCAAATGAAAGCACTATAACCGATGTAAACTTTACACAGCACAAAACAATGTTGCACAATGAACAGCAACACGAAGAAGAACTCCAGGCCCAACTAGATAAGGACACTCCCGACAGTAGTCAACCTTCTGTAACAGGAAGCCAAGAACCACTGGGACAGCCACTAATACCAAATGAGGCAGAATTAGCTATGACAGAAGTAGAAAACACCATGTGTCACTATGAAGATACAGAAGACTTAACTGTACTACAATCAAAACTGAACAATGAGCAGTGTAGCATTTTTCAAGAAGTAACAAAAGAAATTGCGCATGGTGTACAACATGAAAATAAAGAATGTACGTGCCAAAATTACAAACCTATACTACTATACGTCAGTGGTGAAGCTGGTTCAGGCAAAACATTCTTAATCAAAATCATCAGCAAGTTCCTTCAACAAATGACAAACAACAAACTGTCAGCTTTTGCAACTGCCCCCACCATACGCAGTGTCACTTTACACCGATTACTACTCCTTCCAGTAGAACACCCAAACAAATTAGAATATTACAAACTTTCTACAGAAGCTGCAATGGAACTACGCAGAGTGTTAAAACAAATGGAAATGCTACTAATAGATGAAGTGAGCATGGTCTCCAACCTAATGTTGGCTTTGATTCACCTCAGATTGCAAGAAGTACTTAAAACAAACTACGAAGAGCTCTTTGGAGGAAAACACATTATTGTTTTCGGAGATCTTCTTCAATTGACACCAGTAAAAGGTGAACCTATTTTTAAAACCTTAGGACACAAACTCTGCCATAAAACTGTTGGCAGCATAGGAAATGTCAACCTTTGGCAACATTTCCAATACAGAGAATTAACAGAAAACATGCACCAGTCTGCAGACCTCACCTATGCCAACATTTTAAAAAGTATTATAGTTGGTGTACTATCTCAAGAAGCACAAGCAATATTAAAAACCAGGCACATCCATGCACTTTATGGCCATAACTCATGTGCTACTGATATCATGGAACAATTAGCACACAAAAATATCAATTGTATGTCCTTGATGCCAACTCTTGCAAGCTGTTCGAAATTCAATGAAACAATGTTGAAAAAAGAAATGCAACCAATAATTGAAATTTCCTCCACAGACAAACTGGACATACATGGTTTGACACTACCCATGTGTCAACACACCACAACACTACTAAATACCTTAGATTTCTATCTCCAACACAGCTGGTTTGGAGAAAATATTAAAAATATCTTTAAACTGTAAAGTAATGCTTAAATGTAACCTTGACGTAGAGCAAGGACTAGTTAATGGAGCACTGGGTACAGTTGTTGGCTTTCAAACATACCCACGTGACAACAACATTCAGTTTGTCAATATTCTTTTTGACAAAATTTCAGAAGTAAAAAGGATAGGACACTCAACAGCTCGATTCCTTCGTTTCAAAGACATGTATGTACGCAGAGAACAATTTTCTCTAACTCTAGCATACGCAGTCACCATTCACAAATCACAAGGTCTTACTTTAGATAAAGCATTGATAGATATTGGGAACACAGTCTTTAAAGAAGGCATGCGCTACATAGCACTATCACGCTTACGTACACTTGACGGTCTATTTCTAATCAACTTTGATGCAAGTAAAGTAAACGCTGATATTCCTTGCATTTTAGAGTACAATAGACTACGTTCACTATACACCCCCATCTAAAAACATATCCTGTTCCACAAAAAGCAAAACGTTGTAAAAGAAAACTGGTTCAAACAGAAATACAACAGGATGTCACTGCAAATCCTCCAAAGGAGTAAAACAAACTAATACATCATCAATTACTACAACCAAAGAAGAATCTATTACTCAAAGTAACTCAGGTACTTCTTCAAAGAAGCAACACACACTCCAAAAAAATTACTTGGACACAAAACTATCTGGTACATTCAAATGTTCAAATATAACTGGTGTAAATTGCTACGCAAATGTAGCAATCAATATTCTATTTCAATTGCCACCAATTATTGACAACATTTACTTACACAGTACAGACCAACAGTGGCGCCCCCAGAATATTTTTATAGGGGTGGCCTGGTGAGGCCATAGGAAATCTTGGGGTGGCACACAAATCTCTCCTTATCTCTCCTCCCTTCTCTCTTTCTACCCCCCTCCCGTTCCCTTCGATCCGCTGACTTTTTCCTTCTCACTGTACCTCCATCCCCCTGCGCCTCCTCCAGTTTCCGCTCCTTCCAACTCCTAGCGCCTCTGCTATTACTGCTATTACTCATCTAAGATAGATGCAAAAAAGGCCCAAACTGTCATTGACAAATGTGGTCCACTTTTTTTTCAGGTTCCATGGCCTTTTTTTTTGGTCACAGTTTCACCATGTGTCAAAAACTAAGAATTGCAAATCTGTTAGAAAAGAGTAACAGGTATGATACTTTCTACCCCATCAGGTCTCTCAAGTACGGGTCCTTAATATTAAAAACAGAACTGCTAAGCAGTGGCTGGCCATCGAGAACTACCCACTTAGACCGGTGTCTCTGGGTGAGTGGCTATGGGCCCCTAAGAAGTCTTTCCCTAATAGTATATTGCAGCACTTTCTGATGGGACCCCTTTTGAAACTATGGAACAAAAAAGAGATCGAAAGTCTTACAACCTGGCCTAGCCCCATTGAGCTGTATCTGGGCTCCACCCATCAGAGACAGAATTCATGAACAGTACCGGTATCAGGAATCGTATGAAGCGGGCTTAGAAAGAGTAGGGCAAATCCTAAAGCGAGATGGATGCATGTCAATCCAGGACCTGGAGGCAGGACTGCATATGAGATCCTTTGATGTGTTCAAATACCTGCAATTGAAAGGTATGCTCACGAAATCAGAGTGAGTGGAAAGATGAGCTTCAAAGAGACCTCACCAATTTTGAACGGATACTTAGCGACACCCACTCGAGTAAAGGCCTCACCTCCCGTCTATTCGGATCCATGATAGTGGAACAGGAAAACAACCTGGAGAATCTAAAAAAGAGATGGGAAAAAGATCTAGGTCCCCCACTATCAGACCAACTGTGGTCAAAGATGTGTGAAATGGTGCAACAAATAACTATCTCATCGCAATATAAACTGCATGGTCTGAAGGCACTGGTGGCAGTACGACCCCCTCAGACTCTCAAAGATGTTTAGTCATGCTAGCCCCTTGTGCTGGAGGGAGTGTGGAAGCCCTGCCGATTACTGGCATATGTGGTGGGCTTGTCTCAAATCTCAATCCGTATTGGAGTGAAGTTCTGGCCTGGATAAGGAAAATAGAAGTGATTACCAGGGTCAGGGACCCAAAGCTGGTGTTATTCAGACTTGAGGAACAAGAAGGGCGCAGGGTAAAGTCCTGCATATGACTCACTTCCTCCTGCTGGCCGCCAGGGTCTGTATCACCATAGGCTGGAAAGAGAAGGACCTTCCGACAGAGAAAACATGGGCCAGAAAACCCAGAGAACTCTACGCAATGGAAAACATTACGGGGGCCATGCACAATATATCCGCTAGCAGGGAAAGGGAATGGGCTCCCTTCCTCGAAGCCTACAAAGGAATGAATGAATAGCCCGAACCCCAAGTACACTCATTGAACAACTTGCCCGTGACCCAAGGACCAAAACTCACGGCCTGTCTCGTCTCCATTGCGGGGCAAGGGGGGAATAAGGGAGGAAGGTGGGAGTTAAAATCAAGTTAAATTTTAAATGTTACCCAAACTGATACTTTTGCCGAGATTAATTTTTGAGCACTGTTCAAGAGAGGTGCAGTTACATACGCTTTGAAAACAATCAATAAAAGTAATTTTGAAAAAAAAAACCAGAACTGCTACAGCCTAGCTGCAAAAATTATAGAAAATACCCTAGTCATTTACACGGGAGCTACGTTTCATATGCACATTCAAGAGACACCTCGCCTGACAGCCAGGGTAGTTTCTAGCAAACTTGGTGCCCAAGGCGAAACCTCAGAATGCGCCCCCACCCCACTGACTGGCACAAGTCACTCCCAAACTACACCTCTGCTGTGCGACAAAACCCCTCCTCAATATGAATAAATAATGCTATATAAATGAAGCTGGTCTCATTACATTGTAATTCAAGTACTTTACAGAAGAATTCTAATGTGAAAACACAGCTGTTGCTGCCCAAGTAAATGGTTTTTCTGTCACCTGCTCTTAGGGAAGGCCTTGCCTGAATGCAGTTTTAAACTGTCCGTACTGGCACACTGCGGTGTGAACAGCCTATAGGGGTCTGAGGGCCCACTGACCTGGCCCTGTGTTGCAGGTGTTGTGTTCGTATCACCTCACTTGTATTTTTTGCAAGGGGCAATACTAGACTAACCATATGAATTATTTTCTGATAGAAGGTTATAACTCCAAGATGGACAGTCTGGTACACTCTTATTGTGCTCTTTCAATATACCTCTCTGAGAGTGGGAAAGGAGACAAATAGCACCAATGAGGATTCCTGTATACTTTGCATTAAATCACAGAGCCTTTCAGGACTATAACAGTGATCAGAGATCTCTACATTTGATAAACAACTCTGTGATAAAAGGATTGTATGTGTGAATCTCTAAATGCATAACTGATGGATGTCTTGTTGCTCACATCAGGGTTCACAATACTCACCCTAACATTAAAATGTTTGTACCTTGAACCATACATGCTCATTTGGACAGCTTACGTTTTTGGATGTGAGTATAAAATGGCTGCAACATCAGCCACTCAAATGGGGTACACCATACAAGGGCTCTTTTGCTTCTTGTTGAAGTGTGGGGACAGTATGGCATGCTCGTCAGAGTCACATACACAAAACAGTCCGGTGTGCTCCTATATGGACATTAGGCACATCAGACAAAAACAGGTATATGTACTGTTGCATAAGGGAGCACCACATTGACACCATTAACCAATAGGGTCAGGGTGGTGACTTGTACAGCAAACAAATTATTGCTGCACACATCACTGCATTGATTTGCCATGGACTACTGTCTGCATGGTGACACACAATGAACTCCACTTTCCTAATCAAGGTGCCAAGTGACATTGAGTTGCCATCTGGTCTGTTGTGCGCCCAGGCCAAGAAACAGGGCTGCTGACAACCATAAATGGAAAGATTCCCAACTGACTAAATTATGATTCTATTGTGGGAAAAAAAGGCTCGGCAGTCTGGCTCAGTTGGACATATATCATCCAATAAAGTAACAAAAGGTCAGGGTGCCACACAGACACACTCTGCTTACCTCAGCTCTGTGAAGTGTGGTGGAAATAAATCTCTCGGCGCCGCAGCGCAGCACAGGTCTCCATCTCCTTTTGCAGTGCCACCAATCCAAAAATATTGGCAGCATGTTAACTTTGCCCCCAAACTGGCACTTCAGCTTAGCACCTGGCACTGCGGCCAGTTGCTAATAGCTTTACTGACAAGGACCTGCATGGCTTCTGGGCTCATAATAGCCTGTGTAGCTGTGAGCAATAATGCTTAGTTATCAACAACTTGTGAAAGAAAGCCTAGTCCTACCATCATTAAAGAAACACAATTTAGGTCCATCCTGAGGGCCCATAAACTATAAGCTCATATCAATGTTTCATTTCACAGCTGCAGTTATTGACTCAGAGGTAATGGTCCTGAAGCTTACATTATGGATGTGCATAGGACATGAGTATGTTTTAGGGGTAGAGGTCATCCGCAACATAATTAGCATTTGACACAGTGGCATACATACAGTAGTCTCCTTGACTGGGCGAACGGGATTATTGAGGCGGCAATGCCCTGGATGCACTGTTATTATGAACAGAGATCAGGGTGCCAGCTAAGTAGTTCTCTTTCTGCTTCCATTGGTGACCGCACCCAAGTCAGTATAGCAGGTTAGCCATGGAGGGTTACTTTTTGATACGCTTCTGCCATTGCAACCATAGGTACAGAGATTGGTGAAATCCTCCCACTGTCTGTCTGTACACCATGTCAGATGTTAAGTAGGCAGCATCGAACATTCTAGTTACAGGCAGTCCCTTTATCTTGTGTTTTATACTGCTCTGCTATGTTCCTAAACATCTCCAAGAAGGCGAGCTTCCAGCTGTCCAAAATAGGGCTGTTTATTATGCTTGACCTCGAGAATTACAGCAATGTGTCTATGCATCGAAAAGCACCTGGCTAGTTACAGTCCCTGTGAGTTTCCAGATGCAGCTTCGGGTTGCCAGCCTGGTCATGGTGTGAAACAACACAGTATGTGCTGCGCAGACGGCACAACAACCTACATGCAACCAGAACTTTGGAAACCTGGAAATAAATACAGCCTGGGAAGCACGAGCCAATTGCCAAAGCAGAAATGCGCGCCTCCAGGCTCAGGCTGTATTTATTTCCATGTCCGTCCACTGTGGGCGGCGGGCTTCGGCAAACCGCAGCAAAAAAGAAAAAGCGAAAAAATAAAATACTTTTTTTGTTCGCACTGAACTGCTGGGCATGCTATTTTCAATGCACAGTTCAGTGCGAAGAAAAAAGAAAAAACAGTTTTTTTTTTCAAATTTCACAGGGTGGCCGGTGGGGGGGCCAGCATTTTTATAAGGGTGGCCATGGCCCCCCTTGGCCACCCCTTGGGGGCGCCCCTGCAGACCAATTGTGTTTGCAAATGTTAGTCCTTCATAGAAATGCAACCAACAATCCTGACAACACATATAGTGTTCATGGAATAAGACAAGTATTGGACTACTGTGCTGGAATGGTGAAATTCACTATAAACTCACAAGAAGATCCACAAGAATTTCTAATGTACTTGCTACAAATACTGGAAAAGAAAAACATACCTATAAATGAAATCTTCCAGATTTCATACATGTGGAAACATACATGCACTCTGTGCAACAATATGCAATATGAACAAATCCCTAATGAACGTTTTGTGTATGTATCCATACCTAACTGTGAACCCGTTCCATTTCAGCAACTTGTACAAAATGCAAACCATGGCAGATTATGTACTACCTGCATTTCAGATAATCACTCCACCTTACTAATACAAACACATAGTAAATACGTAATATTAATGCTTCTACGTTACGAAGCAGATGGTACCAAAAACAACTGCAAGCTGACTGGATTCACACATGGTCAAGGATCACTTGGTAAGAAAACCTTCACAACAATAGGTATAATCTACCACGCAGGAGCCACAGCCAATGCAGGTCACTACACTGCATATATAAAAAAGAAATGTGGATGGTTCGAATGTAATCATAGTACCATTACTCTAAAGCAGAGATTACCAGCAAATCTTATAAACGCTTATTTAATCTTCTTAAAACCAAAATGTAATAACTAATCTGTACTTAAACATTAACAAAACTTCAATTAGAAAACTATAAACAGTTAGAATACGCCAAAAGGTATCTAACTGCTCCAAGATTTTTCAACAACCGAACAAATAAATCAATACCACTAACAACTAATCTGTGTATAAACATTAATACAACTTAAATTAAAAAACTATAAACAGTTAGAATACGCCAACAGGTATCTAACTGCCCCAAGATTCTATAACAACCAAAGAGATAAATCAATACCACTAAATTATGACAAGAAATAAACAGTTAGAATATGCCAACAGGTATCTAACTGCCGCAAGATTCTGGAACAACCAAACAGATAAATCAATACCACTAAATTATAATAATATTAAACAGTTAGAATACGCCAACAGGTATCTAACTGCCCCAAGATTTTGCAACAACTCAACAGATAGATTAACAATTTGAGAATATAAATAAAAAGTATAATCAGTTACAATTTAACAAGTATCTAACAATCTGCAACAAGCCAACATTAGCCAGAAACAACAAGTTAACACTGAAAACACAAAAATAAATGTACTGTACCAAAGGGAAAAAAAGGGTTTTTTAATCCAACATGGATTTTGTTTTCCCACAGACCCAATGATTTAACAACAAACAAAGAAACTGAGCAAATTGCACAATTCACTGGTTTGTAATCTACTAAATATGAGGGTCGAAATGAATACAAAATTTCTATTATTTAATGTTATAAGTCCTTACAAACTACCGACACTAACATGATCTTTTCTTTTATCACAGAAATTGACAAAGAATACATGTGCTCCAGTTACCAAACCAAACAGTAAGTATATTATAATAAGTACAACTCATGAATACTGCCCCGTAACACAACCATTGAAGCAAACATGTAACTGTACACCACAATGCAAAATGTTTACTTCCATGGATATGTTATACTGCAGTGCTTGTTACCAAACTCTACAATCTTAATGGCATGATGTAGCCAAAACTTCACATACAAACTATACAAATCAAACAGTGCATAAACTGTAGATTTGCAAATATTTCATACATATTAAATTCTATGGGTGTGATCTATGGGTTTGATATGCTGCGGTGGTTGTGGACAGGTCCTAGAGTCTTGGGTGCATGGCCTACGGCCTTTGGCCATGCACCCAAGACTCTAGGCCCTGGCCACAACCACCGCAGCATATCACACCCATAGATCACACCCATAGAATCAAACATTTTAACCATGCAGCATGGGCATTTTGTTATGTCCGCGGACACCTAAAGTGTTCTAAGAACAGTTCTATTTTGCTTGTGTACTGTACAGCACGGACAGATATAGTGTCCTTAGGGCACCTCCATTTTAATTGCTTATGGACATCCCGGACACCGTGCCTGTTCTTAGAACAGTTTCAACTTGCCTGCGGACACTACGGATAGGAATAGTGTCCTTAGGACACCCCCATTTTGGGTAATTGCGGAACATCCCAGACACCAGGCCTGTTCTTAGAACAGTTTCAACTTGCCTGCGGACAGTACGGACAGGAATAGTGTCCTTAGGACACCTCCATTTCGGGTAATTGCTGACATCCCGGACACCGTGCCTGTTCTTAGAACAGTTTCAACTTGCCTGCGGACACCACGGAGAGGAATAGTGTCCTTAGGACACCCCCATTTTGGTTAATTGCGGACATCCCGAACACCGAATATGTTCTCACAGACATCCCAACACCGCGCCTGTTCTTAGAAGAGTTTCAACTTGCCTGCGGACACTACGGATAGGAATAGGGTCCTTAGGACAACCTGTAGAGGAGGTCCCAAATATTGACTACACTCCAGCCACCCGAAGCATACTCGCCAAGATATGTGACTTATGATGAGCAAATAAATCAGCAGAGAGCCGCTCTAGGGCTCTGCCCAGTGGCGATCAGAAGAGTAAAGCCTGTAGAAGTGCCAATAACAAGACAGCCATGACGGTACGGTACCCATTGAGACAATCGTACCAGCAGCTGACACAAAATGAAGACTGTTTACAAACTGTCCCTGAAGAGACCCAAAGGGCCTTAATCGAAGGCAAATGGTTAACAACACAAGGCATGGACGGTGTTACGGGTGAACACAACGCTGATAAAAAGAAGTAACATAAAGATGAAATACTACGAATAAATGGCGTAATGAACATAGAAGAAGATACGATATTGAAGTATAAAGAAACGTAACAATAATGCAGGATGGAAACATGCAACTGGCTAATTGCTTGTAAATGAGCTTGAAACGCAAGAAGCTATGATAAGGATACTGCTTGTTATGCTTAGTAGAATAATAGAAGCGGCATGCGCCAACTTTATATCTACCTCAAGAAGCACATTATACAAGTGCGACTCCATTTTATAAAAGCAGAATTTAGCCCAGAATGGTAGGGCCAGCACAAGCCAGACGAAAGAGCGGAATTGAAACTCAGTGAGAAGCGGCTCATGCTTGGGAATTAGAGGTCAACCCGAGGAAGGGAGGAGAGCGGCAACTCCGGAGAAACAAAACCTAAGAACATAGCAACCAGCCAGTGAAGTTCGAGATATGGAGGCCCAGGCAGGTGGCAAGGCCGACTGAATGAACAAATGCTTAAATAGAAGGAAAACGGAGCAGATCTACGGTGAACTAACACGTGACCAGCCAGGCGAAGAGAGGTACCCATGTCGGATGTCATCCAAAACCAGTGGGTGAAATAACTTTTCCTGATAAGAAGCTACAGTTGCAAGGCCAACATCAGCCAACTAATTGACACATAGCCCAAGAGTACTGATTGATGGAAGCAAGGCAGGGTGAATCGTGGGGTGTCCATTCTGCATGCTGCTAATTAAAGTGGAGATTTATGTCTAGGGGTGTAACCCACCCAATCACAATGATCCAAATAATCTAGAGTCCTATAGCTAGTATAACCAATGAGAGGTCGTACTTTTAGTGATGTCCATCACGAGTGATGTAGAGGGATGGGTGTAGACGCCCACCCGATAAGAGTTATCCAATCCTAATACTCTGTTACTATATACAGATATAGTACCTATACTTAAGTTACCTTTCCCGACCAGTAGAATTGCATGACAAAGTTTTGAGTGTTACACGTCAATGATGACAAGAATTTGCTATAAAAGTTACTGTTTGCATGAAGAATTTGGAAGTTGAAGCGAGACAGGTGATCGCATCACTGATGATTTCCATTTGTTTCCCCATTTTTTGTACTTGTCATTAAACGGACTTCCCTTTGCCAAACCATTGACTTGTCCTTATTGATTTGTGTTGGAGTAAGAGAATCCTGCACCCCATCCTCCTCAAGGTGCAGCTATCTCGATTAAAAGTACTGGAGGGCGAGCTCTGAATCTCATGGGCCCGTTCAGAGGTCGCTCTGTCCTGTACACTTGGTAGCAACGAGGATGGTTTAGACCATCAGCTAGTGAATTTTGATTATTGATAAGATACCTATTGACTGCCGACACAAAGTAACTCTAGGTCTTTGGCAATATCACGAGTCCTTCGCCATTCGGCTCAGTAAACTGAGAAGCTTCCCGTGGACAATGATAGTGTAAGCCCATCAAAAAACTGCAGTGGGTTTGAAGGAACCTGCCTTACAGAGCATAACCCTTCTCATTCCTACGGGCAGCCGATTGGACGAAAAGACCGAAGGAGGCGATAAAAGAGGGGCAGTGATCCCGAGGATCCAGAGAGGTAACATGCGAGTGGTGAGTGAACCAAAAAAATTTGATACTTTGGCAAATGTCTTATAAGCATTAGAACAAGTAAGGGAAAAGGTAACGGTTGGTGGCGGAGAAAACAGAATAGTCAGAAGTACAGAAGACTGTATATATATGTAAGGCGATAATGACTCGAGTATAAGAGAGAGAACAGAGGTTGCCGGGATAGACACCCGAGAGAAAACAGAGGTTCCCGGGATAGACACCCGAGAGAAAACAGAGGTTACCGGGATAGACACCCGAAAGAAAACAGAGGATACCGGGGAGGACACCTGAGATAAAAGTTGTTAGTCTAGAAAATACCCTATCATAGCAGAGACAGTATATTATGTTGGCCAAAAACCAACCGCATCATATGTCTGGCATCATCAGAACAGAATTGTCAGCATAAGCATAGAGCATCCATTGTGTGAGAATAGAATTAGCCAATTTGCAATTTTGCTTCTCTTTGCTTTTCTGTTCAAATGCTTTGCTAAAAGTGAATTCTATTTTGTTCTGCTCATGCACAGAGCAAGGCCACAAGTTACCTGTTGAGAGACTAGCCCAGACAGTAATGCACCGTTTACCTCCCTCACAAGTCCTTGGAAGTAAGCAGAAAGGCATTTGATCACTAAGCAGGTGCCAGCTAGTCTCGCTGGAGCAGCAGAAACTGTAGAAATAGGCCGTGAATGGCTTGAATTATACTCTCTTTCACGGCCCCACTTTTCTGGGTCCCTTTTGATCGAGCCGACCTCTAGCTCACAAATAGAAACCAAGAGATACTAAGGCTTGGAATGTGTCCCTCCTACGAACACAGCTTGCTTGCAGAACAAGAGCACTATGTTCTCGGTAACAAAGAATAGTGTCTGCACCTTCACAGATTGCAACTGTTGCTGAATAAATGTTGTCAAGAGTGACATATTCGTCATAATTGTCAGTCACTGAACCCTTGCTAAAGAAGAAACATTATGGGCGGTTTTGGATGTGTCACTACTGATAATACAGTGGTAATTGTGTATGTATGCAACTGATGTAAAATGTTCGCTCTCTTGCGTCCCACGAGGTCTGGGTGACACACGTTGCGGGACGTGAGACCCGGTCGGCCGACTGAGACTGTTTGCTTTGCAATAAACCCTAGATTTTGGGAATTGAACCTCGTGTCTGGCGTATCAGTTCGTGTGTGGTTTTTGTGCCTTGTTTCCATGCACGAGGGTCCCCCAGGGGGCCCGTCAAAGTGAGAGGATTTGCCTTGTTCCTGCGCTTTAATATAGCGGTCAGAAGAAACGTGAACTCAGAGCCCACAGAATAGGGGACGATTAGGATACAACCACGTTTAAAGACGCCGTTAAGGGATTTTGTTTACATCCCATGTCGGGGTATTGATTAGAAGGCAGAGATATATGTGTCCAGCTGGTGCCTGTCTAGTCTGTCAAGTGTCTATTGTACGTGTCCTGTTGTATGTCACACGTAAAGAATTGTGTATCATAGATTGTTTCAAATGAAGTCTGGGTTTAACGCAATTCTGTAGTTAAGAGGGAATTGCACACGGATTGATGTTCTTGAGTAAATTGATGAGATAACATTTTGGCGAGGAGGATTGGATTGGAGATTGCAGTATTTGGTGCTCGCTCATACTGTTGGGAGTGGTGAAAGTGCATGAAAGTATTGTTAGAAACAAAGGTCACGAATGGAAGAGATTACCCCACTTGCTCACTTATGTAAACAATTGCCTAAACATGCACCCAAGCTTAAGAAATATAGCACTGAGTGGGTTAAGGGTACCGCCCACAAGATGTTTATGCCGTGGCCACCGAATGGGTCCTTATCCAAAGCCGTCTTACAACATATGACGGCTTATTTGCATGCCACATACACAGGCAAAATATTTGAGAAACGCCACGCTGTTCTAGAACTTTGGAAAATGTTCGAACAGTCGAAGGAGGAAGAGCCACCCGCAGACTGGATATTAAACATATGCACAGAGGGGGGTGATTCGCCTACCGCGCCACCTGCCCCTCCACCTGCCCCGCCTGAAACAGAACCTGAGGGAAGTAAGTCAGAGGGACTCTACCCATTAAGAGAGCTCAAGGCAGCTACAGGGTACAGCAAACCCGCATATGAGTCACTTACGTACAGTAGTGACGAAAATAAGGGGAAAGAGCAGGATAAGCATCTTGCCTCCGCGGTCCCGAGGGACAAGGAGAGACGCGATAATGAGAAGAAGGATCAGGCACAGACAAGTGCACCTCTCGATAAAGAGAGAGAGGGAACAGAATGGAAGGAAGTAAAGACAGAACTGATGAGATAGCATTTTCAAAAGACAAATGGATGGGAGGGCAGATTTTGTTGAAACTCGATGGAAAAGGAAGTGATGAGGTGAGACCAAGGGGGAGGTCTGATGATACACAGAGAAGGGAGAAGGAAAAGGAAAGGGAAATAAGGGACAAAAGGATAAAAAGGAAAGATAGGCTAAGGCGAGAACAGCTATATCACGAAGAGCAAGAAAAATAGCTCGATCGCAAACAGAAGGCAGCCTATGACCAGTACAGACAGAATCAGAAAAGGTTGGAAGAAGAGCAAAGAGCACGTGAGAAAAGCATAAAGATGCGAAAAGATGAGGAAAGTCGAAGGGCAGATGAACTTAGAAATGAAAGGAGAAGGGAGGAAGATAAGGTCAGAGAAGAGGCGAGGAAGCACAAGGAATTCAATGAGGATATTGAACATAAGAGTAGACAAAGGGCACGCGATCTCGAATATCTGGAGCGGGAAGTAAAAAAACCTGGTCCTTTTGTAGAATGGGAAGATATTGAAGAATTCTTCCCTGCAAACGATTTAGTATCAGGCATGAATAGGGCCAATATTGAAGATGACTTCGACACCAGAAGCATCGGGGAAACGATTGATAAGATATATGATGAGATATGGTTAGAGCGAATATCTGAAGGAGAGGGGGAAGACGAGAGCTTGGAAAGAACTCAGCTGTATGACACTGAGGATATCAATCAAAGCAGTGGGAGCAGGAGACTGTCTTTGGACAGACTAGAAATCAGTAAAACTGATGATGGTGCAAGGAGTTGGGTGAATTGGGAACGATCGATGTCTGACTCCGGATACGGAGTACGAGATGAATGAAGAAGGGGGACAGTTGAAAAAACGGCTCCCAAGTGACAAAGGGGTGCGATGGTCAGACGCTAGCGAGTCCGCACCAAGGGCATCAGAATCTACATCACAGTCTGACCATCACGAAAGAACACCCGATGGTCTGAGGGGGGTGTCCGCACCCGCCTACGTAGACAGATTGAGGACATTGCCAAGTAGACGGCGATGCGGGAATGTTACCCCGGCGATAGACAGGAGAGCTATGGGGAAAGAGAAGGAAGGCTGCGTGTTCCAATTCCCGCTTTTAGAAAAGGGAGAAGCAAGACCGCAATATATTCCATGGCCACACATGGATCGAGAGAATCTGAAAAATAAGCTTCCAATGCTAACATCGGGAGCTGGGAAGTGGATACATGAGTTAGAAAAGATGACAGGGGGTGTCACGTTAGCTATAGGTGACATCAAAGGTCTCCTAATTGCCATACTCGGCGAGAGAGCAGACGATGTGTGGGCAAGGGCTGGGTACCCTGATATTACTATAATTAACACTGCCCACGATGGAGCGCCATTCAACAATTTCAGAGCAGCAGTATGGAAAGCGTTGCGAATGCTTCACCCAGACACTTCCGATATGAGAGCTATAATGACTCGAAAATTCAAGGAGTATGAAGATCCGTTGATTTACATCCAGAATTTCCGAGACGCGTGGGTGCTCGAAACGCATGAATCTTGGACGAAATCTATCCCTGTATTCTACCATATATTGTGCCAAGGGTTGCCAGAACCCGTGCAGAAACAGCTCAAGAAATTGGTAGGGGTGGAAGCTAAACCTTGGGCCGAAAAACAGTTGACTATTGCACATTATTGTAGATTGTTGCAAGAAAAGAATCGAAAAAAGGAGGCAACTCGTAAGGGTGAGGAAGCGAAGCTGGTGCAAAAGAAATTATCAAAGTATGCTCTCGAAGGGGCCATGCTGACAAGCCCAGATGAACCAAACTTACAACAGGTGACTAGCCTGCCACAGAACAACCAGGGTAATGTGAGATTTTAACCGAGGGGAAGGGAATTTAGAGGAAGAGGATGGCAGAATAATCAGGGAGGGTTTCAAAATAATCAGGGAAGCTTCCAGATTAACCAAGGAGGTTTTCAAAACGTACAGATGGGCAATCCAGATATGACAAATGGACAGATAGTTTGTTGGCTGTGTGGAATGACGGGCATGTGGCACGCTCCTGCAGAAGCCAAGGCGCGTGGCAAAATGGTCAAGGATTGGGAGCAGGCACGGTGAATCCACCTGCAATCTCCCAACAGGGCAGTGCACAGAATCACACAGCGCAGCAGCAAGCACCAGGCATACAACAAGGTGCACAGCAAGGGGTTCAAACCCCGAACATGGGGAACCTGCCACAAGGGCAATCCCAACATGCACCGCTGCAAATGTCCCAGAGCACATCCTCCGGAAGGGGAGGCAACCCTGGGAATGGAGAAAATCCACAAGTATACAGTGGACCAAACTTATATGTGAACTAGGACAGCTCACTGGGAAACCTGATGTGTTCTATCCTATCGTTGACACCAGACCGTAACAGGGAACAAAGGGTGAATGTCGTCATAGGGGGTAAAGAAGATTCCTTCCTAGTTGACACGGGTGCAACACGCTCGTGCATATGGGAAGGCAAGTTTTCATTGTCCGGCGAGGCCATAGATACTCAGAGTTTCACAGGAGCTCACAGTCGAGTTCCCTTTACAGACACACTCCCAGTCTCCGTAAGAGAGTGCAAAATGAATGTACCTTTATTATATTCACGGCAGACCCCAGTAAACATTTTGGGTCGAGACTTAATGACAAAGTTGAATATGACATGGAGAAGGGCATAGTATGCTCCACTCCAGGGATGCATTATTCAAACGTGTGCGAAATGATCAGAGCATACTCCGGATGCATAGCCATGAGAGCTATACCATTGGAACTAGAAGTTTTCGCATATGGCATGCGTGTACTCATGGCGGGATTACCAGGCCTAGCAGATAGAACTATGAGAACCCCTGATGAGTTTCTATTCAGACGAAGAATATCTATACATGAAGAGGGACAAGTATTTCCCTTGACAATACATATTGCAGCGGTACGAGGGAAAGTGGCTGTGGTCGAAGGGTCCGATGGCGAAGGCAGACAATGGTGTGCGATTATCGCCATTGAAGAAGGGTATCGAGTGACTGACGTCACCGATGACGATCTGTTTGAAAAACAACCTGACTCAGAAGAGACGAGAGTGGAAGTGAGTCTCATATTTTGGGCGAAAATGATCAAAAGAGAAGTTCCTCAGAGAATGATGTTGGCACTGATACGCCCGGAATACTTTGATGACGACATGGCCAAGGTGCCTGTCTCAGTATGGACCACAGGACCTTATGATGTAGGACTCCCGAAGGGGGTAGGAGAAGTGAAAATTAAACTGAAACCAGGAGCAATTTTACCAAGAACGCGACAGTATCCCATGTCCAGAGAAGCGGATGAAGGGATTGCGAAGACAATTTCCGCCATGATGGATCAGGGCATCCTAGTGACGTTGGAATCACCCTGTAATACAGTGATTTACCCTGACAAGAAATCGAAGGGAATGTCTTGGCATTTAATCCAAGATTTGAGAGCATTAAATGATATTGTTGAAGCCGAGTTCCCTCTAGTCCCTAATCCATCTACAATTCTCTGTAACATAGCAATCAAGGCGAAATATTTCACAGTGATTGACTTGAAAAATGCTTTTTTCTCAATCCCATTGCCCTGTAACTCGCAAGATCTGACGTTATTTACTTTCAGACAAATGCGTCTGAAAAGCACGAGGCTGCCACAAAGGTACTTTGAGTCCCCGTCCATCTTTAACAGAGTCCTTCAGATGGACCTGAGCAATATCGCAGTAGAAAGTGTCGTCTTGCAGTATGTGGATGACATTCTAATCTGCAGCACAACAGAAGAACAATGCAGGCGCGATTCTATTCAGCCACTGACAATACTGACTGAGAAAGGATATAAAGTTTACAAGGAAAAACTGCAATATTGCTAACAATAGGTGCTTTACAAAGGCCAGTTAATATCGCATGAGGGAAAAAAGATAACCCCAGAAAGGGCTGAAGCGATCATGAACACGGCAAAGCCACTCACAGTAAAGCAAACAAGCTTTGTAGGCCTGTGAAATTATGTTAGAGCATGGGTCTTCCATTACGGCTAGTATACCAAGCCCTTGCTCCAGGCCCTAAAAAAGGCCCAGATGACAAAGGAAAAGTTTGAGTGGACCCAGGCAATGGAAAAGGGGTTTACAGAACTCAAGAGAGCGATTTGCACGGCTCCAGTCCTTGGAATTCCTAATTATGCTGAGGAATTCCATCTATTCACACACACAAACGGCAGCGTTATGACGGCAGTGCTCGCTCAAAGAAGTTAGTTGGGGTATAAGCCCCTGGCGTATTACAGTGGGAATCTGGACCCAGTAATGAGAGGACAGTTCCCATGCGAACAAAGCTTAGCTGCCGCAGCGTTCGCCATAGAGAAAGCGACAACCATTGTTATGGGTTGTTCTATGACATTATACGTTGAGCACTCATTATTCGCCATCTTAGAGAAACCAAAGGGTACGTTGACATCTCAAAGAGCTTCTGCCTATGAGGTGATCATATTTAATCCATCGATCAAAAGAGTTCGATGTAAAACAGTGAACCCAGCTACTTTCATAGCAGAACCGGTCACTGAAGGAAAGCCGATGCATGACTGTGCAAATTTTGAAGAATTTTACGATGAAATCCCCAGGGTAAAGGAAAATGCCCTCGCGGGAGGAGAGATCGTTTTCATTGACGGTTCTTCGAGAATCGACCAAGAAGATGGACAAAGATATACAGGCGTTGCTGTAATGAAAAACATAGCAAACAGAGAATTTCTAGTACTTGTCAGTGCACGAATACCATCTCATTACTCAGCACAGGCTGCAGAGTTATTGGCGTTGATACTCGCCATTGAGAATCACGTAGACCAGGAAGTAACGGTGTACAGTGACTACGCCTATGTGACGTCCGCAGTGCACGCAGGATTAGCGTGCTGGAAAAGGAGGGGCTTCCTCCGAGCGGACGGCACACCAGTGCAGCACGCAGCCTTATTGGACAGGGTGATTAAGGCACTACAGCTCCCAGTGGGCATAGCAGTCATGAAATGCGCTGCCCATACTCACGGGACAGACTTTGTGTCGCACGGAAATCACGCAGCAGACACGGAAGCCAAGCGTATGGCATCCAAGAGTGAGACGATCGTGGAAGTGGCATGCACCCATGAGAGAATGATGGTAGCACGAACCACACCAGAAGCCTATAGTAATCTGGGGCAAACACAATTAATGGAGCTTCAAGGGGAGGCACCGCAAGATGAAAAGAACCTCTCGAAATGTGGATGGTGTTCTTTAAACCCCTCTGACGGTTTGTGGCAGCAAGACAGTGCTGGTAAACCAGTAATGCCTGTAGCCCTACTAAAAATGGCATTGGAACAGTTGCATTACCCATTCCACATGTCAAAAGAGAATCTAGCAGCAACGCTTGCAGAAGACTGGTTTCTGCCGAACTTAGCTGAGCATGTTGCATTCTTTATGCTGAACTGCATAATCTGCCAGCAATTCACAGCTGGGCACACATTAAAAGTAGTGAGAGGAGTCATCCCCCGGCCAAATGGGCCTTTTCAGCACTTACATATCGACTATGTCGACAAGATTCAAGTGTGTAACAGGTACAGGTACTTAATTGTAGTGGTGTGTCCATTCTCTAGATGGATAGAAGCAGGTCCGTGCACACACCCAGACTCAACCTGTGCAGCCAAATTCCTGGTAAGGGAAGTGTTCCCTAGATGGCGGGTGTGTGAGGTGATGAAGTCAGACAACGGGGCTCATTTTGTTAACGTAGTCTTTGAACAGATCAGCTTGCTGCTTGGTATAAAGCACAAGTTCTCGTCTGCGTATCATCCGGAAGGTAATGGTAATTGTTAGAGGCTCAACGGCTTGTTAATGGAAAGGATAGCCAAGTTGAAGCTTACTCTAAAGGGTGGATGGTTGCACTGTCTACCACTGGCATTGTATGCTCTTCGGAACCAACCAGGCTCCGACCATCATCTTAAGCCGCACGAGATAGTCTCAGGAAGGAGGATGAAAACCCCCCTTGTCCCCTGAGATAGAGCTAAAAGTGATGTCCAGTCAACTCAAGAGGTCTTGGGAACCGAGCTGCAGGAATACTTGAACTGCATGACATCGAGCCTTACTGTCATTTCAGACCACCTACAGCGACGACGAAAAGGGTGCAGCACAGCACAAAACACAGCAGGAGAAGCTGAAAAAGACGCAGTTCAAGGTCTATGCACGCCACTCATCTTCCATGGAGACGTAGTGTTGGTAAAAAACCACATGAGGAAAAGGTGGGACGAGCCAAGATTCAATGGTCCTTTCATCGTGGAGGATTGCACTCCATCAGCTGTCAAATTACAGGGCAGGAGAGCATGGATTTTTCTAAATGACATTAAGCCCTATATCGGAGAAAGCCCTCTAGCTGCACCCCTTTGCGAAGAAATCATAGACAACGGGGAAGAACCTCAGCACGTGCAGACAAGATCCATGACGAGGAAGAAGGACGCATGAGCAGCAAAAACCAAGACAAAAGAATTTCTTGCAAGTTTTGGCTTGAACTGGACATTTCCTCTAAGCAAAAAAAAGGGATAAGGACATAACGGACACTCTGTGCATCATAGTTGCAGGGAGAAGAAGAGAATTGCGCATTTAAGCCACAACACACTGATAATATGAATTTTTGAACCAAACCACACTTAACCATTGTCAGAAAACTAGACTCTGATAGACAGTGAGCAAGGACTTTTTACTTTACTTTACTTTAATACATCTGTATAGCGCGGCCATGAACCCGAAGGCATGAGGGCACTACAAGAACATTTAAACAACAAGTAACAAATAATAGAGTACAGGATGCAAAGCCATAGCAGGGATGAGAAATTATAACTGTCTAAGAGTCACCTAGTTAAACAGATAGCTCTTTTACTTTACTTTAATACATTTGTATATGCATTTCCTTTTAAGAGCTTAACACAGGGTCCTGAAGCAACCAACACCAGGTCTTCGTGTTGCAGAATTTATGGTATCACCTAGCAGAAACATCACAAGGGATGTACTGTCTTGTTTTCAATTAGTGTTAGAGACATATCCGTCACTTGTAGGGAGAGTCACCAGCATCACAGTCTTTATCCAATATCCTGCCAACAAGAAAATAATCCGGCAACTACTTGCTGTCATCGCGGAAGCCTATATTTCCATACCTGAATATAGTGATCAGGACACAAATGCTTCCACCACAGGCGATTATAGATGAACTTACTCATACACTTTTCTTTCGCATAATTGAGGAGTGCCCAGCTCTCATCAGGAGAACCAGAGACACGTTAACCTTCATTCGAGATCCAACAAACACTGAACATTTGAACCAGCTGTGGACTAAACTAAACTACGCGGTCACAATCCACGCAGCAGGAAAGTGCAAGAACTGTTCACGTCGGAACAAGGGCCTGTGATCCAGATCCCTGCAAGACAGGACAAATGTCCCTGTCACCCGAGGACAGCCGACTGGCACACAGTGTCCTTTTCCGCCTTGTCACTGACTTTCTAGAGATGGTGAGGAGACCTGCCGAGGTTGACGTCATCACCTTGCTCCGCGATCCAGCTAATACTGCGCATATGGGAACACTCCTCCATGGCATTATGCTCCAAGTGGAACTGTCCAACTTTCAAAGAGAGTATCTGAGGAAATTCCAGTGAACTTTCGGCCGAGGGACAGATCGACAGAACAGACGAAAACTTCACCATCTTATTTTTCCTATTTTTATTTTTAACTTTCTGGTTTAATTTGATTGAATACTATTTTTTCCATTTATTCACATTGGACAGTATCCAGCATGTCCTCAGGACTGAAGCAGATTTGGGGGGTGGACTGGGAATTGACCTATTTTGAATATGCTCAATGAATGTGACTTACCAGAGGTATTAGTCTAATTTTTTTCCATAGTCTAGCAAGGGAACTGTATCCCGTGCCCAGAGACAATCATCACCCGCAACAGGGGGGACATTTGCGAAGCACCAGACACTTTATGATACAAACATTTCGAGAAACTATAATGGAGTAAGTGGAAAGAAGAAAACAGCAACATTCTTGTTATGATTGAAATGGGGGCCCAGAACAGTAACCTGGTCCTCCCACAAGCAGAGGGGCGCCCCTGCTTCTCTAGAAGAAAATGCTGCAACCTTTCATACCGCGCGATCATATGTATATGCATAATAATTATCATTGTCTTTCTGTCATTAACTAACAGAACTGCATTTTTTTATTGGTGCACGTAACGTTCCAATTTCAGTGCACCCAACGGATAATGTACACATAGGTCCCACAAGAACACCCAGACCCTATATAGTTATTGCAGTCCTGAGAAAAGCTGATGGTAAGGTAGCTGAATTAAAATTGAATGTAATTAGCAGTGATACACACATACCTAAGGTAACAAATGAAGAGAAAAGCTGGAGACAGGGTCAGCACGGAATGAATGAAAACACGGCACTAACCACTACACGCACCCCCACACTGAATGCACACGAACTAGGGCATGTGTCAATGGCTACAGAACCTGAAGCAGAGGCAACAGAAAGTACAAGATTGCCTGCCGAACAACCAGTCCCAGAAAATTATACGAAAACCCGAGAAGAATTGAGAGTGAGGCCAACAGAAAAAGACATAGCAAAAGCACTTAAGAAGACAGAAGCGGCTACAGGATAGCTCACTGCAAAGACACTAATGTTAATTGATCAATTATTCTCGTTGATAGCTAGGGCAAAAAAGCTGCACGAAGAACTGAAAAATAGAGACACGAATACGGTTGTGCCCACCACACTAGCTCTAACCCAAGAGATAAGCACCAGACCTACCATACAGCCATATACAGGACCAGTGTCAGGCTGGATAGCATTGGCACTTGCACACAGTAAAGAAAAGACGCGTGAGGATCGGGAAAAGGAAGACAGAATCGTGTCTACTCGAATGGCAAAGACGAGAAAGCCAGCACCGCGGACCGGGAAGCTCGAGAGTACTCCAGCAAGGAAGAGTCACACAGATGCGTTCAGAGATGCAGTCATAGCCAACTACAGGAAGACACTAAGAACCAAGAGAAGCCCATATGAAGACAACAATGAACTGAACGATTACCTGGACAGCACAGCGCATCTAGGAAACAACATTTGGTACCAACAATTGAAAGAAGTTGGAAGACGGAATTCAGGAGGAGAATGCTTCGTTTGTGCACTTCTACCATACAGCATGGGGAAATCCAAGTTCTTCGTGGCTGTGGAAATCGACATCCCGACAGCACATTGCCTGTCACATGTGGCAATGTGCAACAGCAGCGGTCAGTTTATGGGAAGCAATGCCTCATTGATATGGGCAACTGAAACAGCTTATCCCGATAAAGATGATTATATCCAGGACATTAAGACAAGAAACAGAGCTCATACCAGGAATCACGTGATTAGGTATAAAAAGCCAGAAGTTAAAGGAACAGGAACAAGATGGCAGGTTAACCCGAGACTGAACATCCAAGGAAAGACTCCAGAAGAAGCCAAAATTTGGAAGAACAGAGGCCAAATGCAGATCTGGGGAACAGTGCTATCAGCAGACGGATGGGAAGCAGGAGTAGTGATGTGCCGAGCATGGATGGTCCTTGGAGCCTGCAAGGAAGCAGTAGAAAACTCACAAGACTGTGCAAACCTCTATGGCCAAAGTTGGTAAAATTACTAACATGGGTCGAGGACAGAGGAGGACCCCTGCAGATAGTATCACTGGAGGGCCCAAAATTATGCTTCAGAAACAATGGTACGAGGAAGATGGGGAGAATCAGAACTGCGGATGGATTTTCGATGCTCCAGGAATGACGCAAGGAACCACAGTGATTATGGATCATTACTGGGCGTGTGGTTCCAAAGCATACATAAGACTGCCAAGAAACTGGGGAGGCATATGCACAATAGTGAATGTCCACATTCCTGCACTAGTGATCCCGAAGAGTGACCTGAACATTGACAGTTTCCCAAAAGCAGATGCCCACCTAAGGAAGAAGAGATCCACAGAACTGATACCCAGAATGAAGAGAGAAAACTACTTTTCTGCCAAATCAGAAGAAGCATTTCATGCAATCCCCTATGAACACAGGCTGTTCAGCCTCACCTCATCAGTGTTCGCAACAATCCTCATGCCGAGATTCCAAGTTGGAGCAAACACTTAATGGTTACAGATAACCAGATGGGAGTTATTGCAGACCATTAACACCATCATAAAAGGATTTAATGCGATTAAGGAAGAACTAAGAGCAATCCGACTAATGACGCTCAAGAACAGATATGTGCTTGACATGATCACTGCGATGGATGGAGGTGTTTTCGCAAAAATCGGAGAATCATGTTGCACATTTATACGATCGCACGATGAAGAAAATTGAACTTCAACAGAAGCCATAGAGATGCTAACGAAGCTACAGAACCAGATGACCAAAAAAACCGATGAAGTGGATGATGACAGCTGGTTTGAAACACTATTCTCATGGGTCCCACAATGGATGGGAGACATATTCAAGTTTCTGGGAGCCCTACTATTGATGATACTACTTGGATTTTGTGTTATCAAGATAATCATCACACAATGCCAGAAAACAGCGAAGAAAGCCATTGGGATGAAGATCATGATCAACGTCGAAACCAGGTTGGAAGCCGAGAGACCTGGCAGATGAAGAAATAAGAGACTTTGTGAAGGCCAGCGAATTAGCACCAGAAGGAACAAAATTCCTGTATCCCAGGAAACAAAGAAATTATGAAGGGAAATGGATTTATTGCAGCCCAAATGGACAGTGTCAACTAATGACATGGAATAAGGATGAACATGTGAGAACAGCAGGAAATTTGAAAGGAGTAATACAAATATGGACTCCAAAGAAACACACATTCACACCATCGTGTACAAACCCAGAAGACAAAGAATTGGATATAGAAGAACCAAGAAAGATGAATTTAAAAGAGGAAGAAGAAGTGGTCGATGAACCGACCAGAGGGGGGAGTGCAGAGGAGGTCCCAAATATGATCTGCACTCCAGCCACACATTTTGAGATACCAGAAGCATACTCACCAAGATATGTGACGTATGATGAGCAAATAAATCAGCAGAGAGCCGCACTAGGGCTCTGCCCAGTGCCGATCAGAAGAGTAATGCCTGTAGAAGTGCCAATAACAAGAAAGCCATGGGCGGTACGGTACCCATTGAGACGACCATAACAGCAGCTGACACGAAATGAAGACTGTTTACAAACTGTCCCTGAAGAGACTCAAAGGGCCTTAATTGAAGGCAAATGGTGAACAACACAAGGCATGGACAGTTGCACGGGTGAACAAAACGCTGATCAAAAGAAGTAACATAAAGATGAAACACTACGAATAAATGGCATAATGAACATAAAAGAAGATACGATATTGAAGTATATGGAAACGTAACCATAATGCAGGATGGAAACATGCAACTGGCTAATTGCCTGTAAATAAGCTTGAAACGCAAGAAGCTAAGATAACGATACTGCTTGCTATGCTTAGTAGAATAATAGAAGCAGCATGCGCCAACTGTATATCTACCTCAAGAAGCACATTATACAAGTGCGACTCCATTTTATAAAAGCAGAATTTAGCCCAGAATGGTAGGGCCAGCACAAGCCAGACGAAAGAGCTGAATTGAAACTCAGTGAGAAGCGGCTCATGCTTGGGAATTCGAGGTCAACGCGAGGAAGGGAGGAGAGCGGCAACTCCGGAGAAACAAAACCTAAGAACGTAGCAACCAGCCAGTGAAGTTCGAGATATGGAGGCCCAGGCAGGTGGCAAGGCCGAATTATTGAACAAATGCTCAAATAGAAGGAAAACAGAGCAGATCTACGGTGAACTAACACGTGACCAGCCAGGCGAAGAGAGGTACCCACGTCTGATGTCATCTAAAACCAGTGAGTGCCATAACTTTTCCTGATAAGAAGCTACAGTTTCGAGGCCAACTTCAGCCAACTAATTGACACATAGCCCAAGAGTACTGATTGATGGAAGCAAGGCAGGGTGAATCGTGGGGCACTCCTCATCTGGGTGTCCATTCTGCATGCTGCTAATTAAAGTGGAGATTTATGTCTAGGGGTGTAACCCACCCAATCACAATGGTCAAAATAAACTAGAGTCCTATAGCTAGTAGAACCAATGAGACGTCGTACTTTTAGTGATGTCCATCACGAGTGATGTAGAGGGATGGGTGTAGACGCCCACCCGACAAGAGTTATGCAATCCTAACACTCTGTTACCATATACAGATATAGTACCTATACTTAAGTTACCTTTCCCGACCAATAGAATTGCATGACAAACTTTTGAGTGTTACACGTCAATGATGACGAGAATTTGCTATAAAGGTTACTGTTTGCATGAAGAATTTGGAAGTTGAAGCGAGACAGGCGATCGCATCACTGATGATTTCCATTTGTTTCCCCGTTTTTTGTACTTGTCATTAAACGGACTTCCCTTTGCCAAACCATTGACTTGTACTTATTGATTGGTGTTGGAGTAAGAGAATCCTGCACCCCATCCTACTCAAGGTGCAGCTATCTCGATTAAAAGTACTGGAGGGCGAGCTCTGAATCTCATGGGCCCTTTTAGATTTCGCTCCGTCCTCCTGTACAATCCCCATTTTGGGTAATTGCAGACATCCCGGACACCAGGCCCGTTCTTAGAAGAGTTTCAACTTGCCTGCGGACAGTACGGACAGGAATAGTGTCCTTAGGACACCCCTGTTTGCCCAATTACGGACATCCCGGACAGCGCAGCTGTCCACGGACATGACAAACAGATCGGGATTGCATTCCACCTAAATAAATACAGCATTTGACCCATCTCTTACTCCACCACCCTCCACAAACGCTCTTACACACCAACACACTTGCCAAAATTGTATTTCTCCACCATTTGTCACCGTGCTATCCGCGGATATTTGTGGATACAAAATGGCAGGCGTTCCCAGAAATCTGACCATCTAATCAGCGAACACGTCACATGTCCGCGGACGTGACGAAAGCCGATCGGCCAATCAGGACACTGTCCGCGGAGCGAACAGGGAAATGTGTCTGCGGAGCGGACATAGATATCACTAATTTTTTGTGACCTACTTTTTGGCTTTCAGGACCAAGCCGCTGCTCCTGCCGCAGATTTGGTGAAAATCCGTCCAGCGGTTTGGGCTGTAGGTGTGAGCAAAGTTTTTTCCCCATTCAGTCTATGGGAAAAAAGAAGTTTTGGGACCCCCCCTATAACTTTGCCCCCCCTGGACCAAACCTCACCAAACTTTGCAAATAAATTCAGAGTGGGCCATATACTTTTTCTGCAGAGTTTGGTGTGCATTCGTCCAGGGGGAGTGATGTTATAAGCCGCCCAAAAAGTGCTCTTCCTATGGGAATAGCAACTTAACCATAACTACACAGCCACTATTGTGGATGTGTAATAATGTAAATTGAAAATTGTATTTTATATATTTGAAAGGATGATTATATTATCCAACCAAATAAAAAATAAATTAAAAAAAGGTCATCCTGGTCTCCAACCTAGGCTTCCCTATCGCTGACACCTACAACAGTGCCGCCTTCAAGGAAACTCTCATCGACAACCTCTTTGTCGTGCCTTCGCCAGACCTATGTCCCCCTTCATATGGTCTCTGTGCTCCCTCCTTTTGCCTCTTCTCCCATTAATTGTGGCACCCGTTGGGACGCCCTCCTGGCCTCCTTCCTCTCCTCTGAGGTCATCATTAATGTTTACTCTAATGGGACCGTCTTGGTCCAAGGCCCTCAGGCCAACCTGTGCCTTTTTGATAGACGTGCCTCATCAACTTCCTTTCTTCTACTGCTGTCCCCCCTGCCCATTCCTTGGTTACCTTGCCTTCCCCCTCCCTCTCTGCCCTCTCTCGAGCTCCTTCTACTCCTCTGCAGGGCGTACCTCTGATCTGTACCCCTCCCCGGAAGTCCTTCAAGGAGGGCAATCTCCTCCACATTGCCACTCTTAACTCTCGCTCTGCTGTCAAACATACCTCTGATATCTGCGGCCTTCTTGAAGGACTTGACCTCGATGTCATCGGTCTCACTGAGACATGGTTCATGGCCAGCTCTGTCACCAGCTTTGACAGGCTCAAACCTGACGACTACAAGATCCTGTCTGCGCCCAGGCTCAACCGCTCTGGGGGGGTGTAGCCCTTATCTTCCCTGAGTGGATTCCTGCCGCTGTCACTCCTACGCAGGCCTACTCCTCTTTTGAATGCCTTGTCTGCAAGCTCTCTCTCTCCCCTTGCCATTCCCTTACTGTGGCTACTATCTATCGGCCACCAGGTCAGATTTCTTCCTTCCTCTCTGAGTGGGTGGACCTCTCCTCCTCACTCCTGGCCTCAACCACTCAACTCCTCCTTCTTGGAGACTTCAACATCCACCTGGATGCCTCCTGTCCACCCTCTGGACTCTTTCGCGACCTCTGCAACTCTCTCTCACTCACCATTCTCCCCTCTGGCTGACTCATTCTGCAGGGCACACTCTCGATGTTTTGATCTCCTCAGACCTCCCCCTCTCTGTCCCTCTCTCGACTCCTCTCTCCTGGAGTGATCACTTTCTCCTATCCTCCCACCTCACCCTCCCTACCCCTCAGGCCAAGCCACCTTTATCACTGCCACCCACCTTCTCGGTCATCCGACCCTTGAAGCGCGTGTCAGTTGAGGCTTTCGCTGCCACCTTCTCACCCCCTCCTGCCCCTTTGGCTGACTCTCACCCTGACACAGCCCTCTCCACGCTCCACTCCTCTATATCTGATACTCTTGATATCCTTGCCCCTGTCATGAGAATACACCTGAAGCCCAAAGCCAAGTGTAACTCCTGGTATGACTCAGACCTCGTCACCCTACAATGCAAGTGCAGGGTTGCCGAGAGGAAATGGAGTGCTTCATGTTCATCCTCTGACAAACTGGCCTGCCGCCTGCTGCAAAGGCAATATCGGCTCTCCGTCCTCATCAAGAAGAGAGCTCATATACAAGCCTGCATCTCTGCAGCATCTAACAACTCTGCTGAACTTTTTAAAATCTGCAAGGAACTGGCCAATCCTGCTGCAGTCTCTACCTCTCCTGTCCCTTCCCAGGCCCTCTGCACGGCACTGGCTTCTCACTTCATTTCTAAAACTCAGGCCATCCTGTCCTCACTCTCCTCCTATTGCCTCCCTCCCTCTTTTCCCTGCTCTTCCTCTGGCCCTTCTGCAGCCACCCCCCCTCCTTCTCTGCCTTTCCCCTTTTCTTTGCAGACGAGGTTTCTAGACAAGTCCGATCTATGAAAGTCTTGTTGAAACAAGTTAACCTCTGTTCCTCCAAAACTATCAAGGACCACATCGACTCCCTGGCTCCCGCCCTGGTTGATTTCTGCAATCACTCCTTCATCACTGGAGTCTTCCCATCCCCCCTGAAGCACTCCCTTGTGCACCCTCTTCTCAAGAAACCCTCTGCCGACCCCTCCTGCCTGGTGTCATGATGCCTACCTCCAAGGAGCCAGGTCCGACCCAGCAACCCCAGAGGCAGGCATCATTTCCCCCAGGGAAGTGCCAGCGGGCCCAAGCTGGGGCCCTTTGGACACAGTCCTGGCGCCTTAGGCGCCAGGCTCATGTTGGACCCCTGTCCTGGCGCCTTAGGCGCCAGGCTCATAAAGCTAGACATGTGTTCAAGTGTTTTAATGTGCACTTACCTGATGCAGACCATGCTGCTACATCCAGGCCCTCTTGAGGCCTGAATGGAACTACTTTACCTGTGGGACTACTTTCCCTGGGTGTGGTCGGGGAAGGATACATACCTGATCGGTGGAAGGATACATACCTGGAACTTCTTCCAAAGCTATTTAAACCACACCCGATCAGCAACTCACGCTTCGCGTTGTTCTGCTCCTCGCAGCTGGACGCTCACCGTGTCAGCCCCTGCTTCTGGACTCCAGCCACGCCTGTCAGCATCCTGGGTCACCTGCTAAGAGAGAATTGGAGAGAAAGAAGACCTTACCTGCTAAAGCAGCATCACGGAGACATCACACCGACAATCCTGAAAGGGAAGACATCATTTTAAAAGCATTTCGCTTCGATCGCTGCAGCGCTGCATTTCACTCACCTTTCCTGGGCACCTCCATCTTCAGCAGCGATCATCCAGATCCGCAGCCACTTCCCAGAGCCTAGAGAGAAAAAGACAAGAACACAAGGTGAGAGAAGGAAGGGAATAGGAAAAGCTCAGTTTCCTTCTAAGACTTACCTGTTGGGTAATTCCCATTTCATTTCGGGTCCTGCCGCTTCCTGGCATTCCGGACCCCGGCCCCTATGGGAAAAAAAGACAAAGACATTGAATGAGCGAATGCAAAGACATTACCCGAACGCTCATCCAGAACTTACCTGTCATTTACTGGAACTGCACGTTTCACTTCGGGTCGGCGCCATATCTCCGGCATTCCGAACCCCGGCCCCTAAGGGGAAAAGGACATAAGCGTTAGCGCTTGCTGCAATAAGACAATGAACATTATAATTAAGCTTGAACTTTTGAACTTGCTACAGAACTCTTACAGCGCCTTACCTGAATAGTCAAGCTTATTTGAACTCCCATCAAACCTCAATCCAGTGAAGTAACTGGGTTTCAACGCGCCCCTGCATCAGAAGCAGGATGGAGAGCTCATCCTTCCTGACCCTAAGGTGAAACTTCACGGGGAATCGAGGAAGGGTATCGTGGAGGGTTGGAAGGGAGTGGGAGGCTTGAGCATTATTCCATTAGTAGGTAATACTCCCTTTTCAGGCACAGGGGAATATTCCTGTGAGCCAGTGAGTCCATCTTCAGAGTCCTGCGCTTCACCATTGAAGAAGCATCAGCACTTGAAGCCAGACCTGCGCCTCCGTGGGAATCAGGTGAGCGTGACAGAACGCGAAGCCTACCCACAATTTCCCACCCGGGCGCTATGGAGACTTCTGAGACAGATCAGATGGCCCAGCTTTTGGGGGAATTACGGGCAGAAGTGCACTCAGCCCGCCAGGAGACTAACGCTCTCAAAAGAGAGCTGATCCTATCCAAGGAAAGAACAGATGACCTGGCCAAAAGGTTATTGCAGGCCCAGGCAGGGCACACTCCTTTACCTAATTCCGGAGGTACTTCCACATCAATGGGTTTGAATAACCCGGTACAAATCAATCTACCTGAACACATGCCTTTGGCCCCGCCAGAACGTTTTGCGGGGATCCCAAGAAATATGCCGTCTTTATGAACCAATGTCGTTTACACTTTCTATGCAGACCCGGGACCTTCCCTAACGATCAGACCAAGGTAGCCTTTATACTATCTTACCTCAGTGGCAGTGCTGCCGATTGGTCTATTCCATTGGTAAATCAGGATGATCCCATTCTCCAGAATTTTCAGGGTTTCCAGGCCAGCATGGAAAGATTGTTTGCTCGACACTCTCAAGGACAGGCCCTTGATAACGAACTGCTATCCTTACGACAAGGTAATCAGGATCTCCTGTCCTACGTTGCCACCTTTAATAGACTGGTTGTGGAAACTGGATGGCCAGAAAACAAAAGGATCACATTGTTTCATCGAGGCCTCCGCGGAGAGCTTAAGGATGTTCTAGCTCAGATAGTAGATCCACCCCAGGACTGCGCAGACTACATAGACTTGGTGGTTCAACTTGATCACAGACTTCAAAACAGAAAAGCAGATCGGTTCAAGTACGAAACCCGAGTACCGATCAAAACCCACGCTAACTCCAAGAGTACCGACGTATCCGAACCTACGCAAATCGGCGGTGTTAAAGGACCATTAACGCAGCAGGAACGAGAGAGAAGGCGGCAAAAGCAACTTTGCCTGTATTGCGGGACTTCCGGTCACTTTCTTCGAAATTGTCCGGTTAAACCACCTAAGAAGGTGGTTGGAGCCACTGATAACGATTTATTGACACCTGATTCGGGAAACGACCTAGCCCGACAAGCGTAGGGGTCCGCTTGCCGAGCTTGAAAACAAACTCTTTGACCTCGCATTTTGTCATGCCAATGGTGCTCGTGGACCCAAAACATCCTCAGCTGTTGCATGCTATAAAAGCATACATCGACAGTGGAGCTATTGGAAATTACATAGACCGTGAATTGGCTTCCAGGATTAAGCTCCCTCTCCGCCCAAAAGTAACCCAAGATGTCATTACTGCAGTAGATGGAACCGAAATAGCCTCAGGGCCTGTAACGCATTCCACTGTTGAAATGACACTGGTGGGTCAGGATGGACATCGGGAAGCAATCGTGTTTGATGTGATCAAGGCCCCACAATTTCAAGTAATTCTTGGAATTCCTTGGTTAGAAACACATAATTCCAGAAATGACTGGCGAGCAAAGAAGATAAGTTTTCCTGATTGTGAACCAACTTGTTACCCAAGAAATCCAGTTATGGGTCTAGCCTCAGCAACTTCCACCCCTGTACAGCTACCGTCAGAATACCAAGAATTCCAAGACGTTTTTCAGAAGGAACAGGCTAACACGTTACCTCCCCATCGGTTTTATGATTGCCAAATCGATCTGGTACCCAATGCTCAACTACCTTGTAGTAGGATTTATGCTCTTACGGAACCTGAGAACCTACATTTGCGTCAGTATTTAGATCAGTACCTAGCCAATGGTTTTATTCACCCGTCCAAGTCTCCTGTCTCCTCAGCTCTGTTCTTCGTGCCGAAAAAAGAGGGCGACCTTAGAACATGTATAGACTATCGCGCCCTAAATCAAATAACGATTACAAATCGTTACCCTCTGCCCCTGATCCCTGAGCTTATCGACCAGGTGAAAGACGCTTGTGTGTACACCAAGTTAGATCTCCAAGGAGCTTATCACCTGGTGCATATAAAAGAAGGCGACGAATGGAAGACTGCATTCCGCACCAAATTTGGGCTCTTCGAATATCAGGTGATGCCCTTCGGTTTGTGCAATGCACCTGCCGCCTTTCAGTACTTTATGAATGATGTTCTTCGGGAACTTATCGACGTCTGTGTCATTGTTTATATTGACGACATCCTGGTGTACTCTTCTTCAGAATCCGATCACAGAAAACATGTTAGGGCAGTTCTTGAGAAATTGCGCCAGCACAGACTATTTGCAAAGCTCGAAAAATGCGTTTTTCATACCACAGAAGTGGAGTTTCTCGGATTCATCCTGACACCTCAAGGAGTCCGAATGGACTCGCGAAAGGTGGACGCCATCCTCAAATGACCATCTCCTAGCTCGGTGAAGGGAGTTCAGAGCATGCTCGGCTTTGCCAATTTCTATCGAAGATTCATCCCGGAATTTTCCCGAACAGTCCAACCCATCACAGCTCTCCTAAAGAAAAACAAGCGCTTTGAATGGACTCTTGAGGCCGAACAAGCCTTTCAGGACCTGAAAACCAAATTCACCTCTGTACCTATATTGAAGCACCCGCACCCAGATCTCCCTTACATTGTGGAAACCGACGCATCCAGTTCGGCCATGGGAGCTGTCCTGTCGCAAAGAGACCCAGAAACTAACCAACTACACCCTGTGGCCTTTTGGTCCAGGAAATGTTCTCCTCCTGAAATCAACTACGCAATTACCGACAAAGAGTTACTGGCTATTAAATCTGCTTTCAAGGCTTGGCATCACTACCTTCTCGGGGCAAGACACACCATCACCGTAATTATGGACCACAGAAATTTACAGTATTTAAAGACGGCCAAAGCTCAATCTTCACGACAACTCCGATGGGCTCTATTCTTTGCGGAATTTGATTTTGTAATTACCTATCGCCCTGGCTGCAAGAATGGTAAAGCGGACGCCTTATCCCGGATTGGCATGGAAGAACCCAATTCGAGTTTAGAACCTGTGCCAATCATACCTGAACAAAGAATCTTAGGCCTAACTTCATTGCAAACTATTGAGGACATCCAAACGCAAGTAAAACAACTTCTAGACTCTTCAGCCTTACTGGAATGGAGTCAAAAGGGTCGTCATTACACCGTTAAGGATGACTTACCCTACTTCCAGGAGCGGTTGTTTCTGCCTAGTAAAGAATTGCAAGAACTTGTTATTGCCCATCATCATGAATCATTAATGGAAGGACACCCTGTTATCGCTAAAACGGAGGAAAAAATCAAACGCCACTTCTGGTGGCCTTCTTGGAGAAAAGACATAAAGTCTTTTGTATTGTCTTGCGGAATTTGCGCCCAAAACAAGGGTCAAAAGAAAAGGCCAGCCGGCCTACTTCAACCCTTGGACATTCCACCGGCACCATGGCACACCTTGTCAATGGACTTTATAACTGACCTGCCTCCTTGTGCTGGTTACAACACTATTCTTGTAATTGTGGATCTATTCTCCAAAATGGCCCACTTTATCCCTTTAAAAGGTTTGCCTTCAGCTTCCACCTTGGCCAAGGAATTTCTGGAGAATATAGTTCGCATACATGGTTTCCCTTCCATATTAGTCTCGGATCGTGGAAGTCAATTTATCTCCCATTTTTGGAAGAAGTGTTGCCAACTAGCACAAATAGATGTGCGGCTATCCACCAGCCACCACCCCCAGACCGACGGACAAACCGAGAGAACCAATCAGACTCTCGAGCAATATCTTCGGTGCATGTTACACCAATCCGAGTCAAATTGGAAAGACATCCTTTGGATCGCAGAATATGCATACAACAATTCAGTGCATTCTGGAACCGGACAAACTCCTTTTTATACTTTGTATGGTCACCATCCTCGGACCTCTGATCTAGATCCACCTCTGACCCTGGAAATGCCCGCAGTAAATCATCTGCATTCCACAATAACCCGAGCCTTCAAAGAAGCTGCAATTCATTTACAGCAAGCCAAGAAAAAGTATAAAGAAAACGCTGATTTGCACCGAAGTAAAACTCCTCCTTACCAAGTAGGAGATCAGGTATGGCTAGCAATGAAACATTTACCCCTCAAGGGCCCGCGAACCTTCAATCCCAGACTCATAGGGCCTTATCCCATCAAGGCTATAATCAATCCCGTGGCCTTTAAACTGGATTTACCGTCTAACATGCGTATTCATCCAGTTTTTCATGCATCACTTTTGAAGCCAGTACAACCAGGGACCCGACTGTCCAAGCCTCCAGACCCAGTTAAAATTGAAGGGGAATTAGAATTCGAAGTTAAAGACATTTTAGACTCCAAGGTGTTAAAGTCCAAACTCTTCTATCTTGTTGACTGGAAGGGATATGGACCTCAGGAGAGATCATGGGAGCCTAGTAACCATGTTCATGCACCTCGATTAATACAAAGGTTCCACCGGAGATTTCCGAACAAGCCAAAATCCCCGGAGGGAACAACCTTGGGAGGGGCCTTGAGGGGGGTACTGTCATGATGCCTACCTCCAAGGAGCCAGGTCCGACCCAGCAACCCCAGAGGCAGGCATCATTTCCCCCAGGGAAGTGCCAGTGGGCCCAAGCTGGGGCCCTTTGGACACAGTCCTGGCGCCTTAGGCGCCAGGCCCATGTTGGACCCCTGTCCTGGCGCCTTAGGCGCCAGGCTCATAAAGCTAGACATGTGTTCAAGTGTTTTAATGTGCACTTACCTGATGCAGACCATGCTGCTACATCCAGGCCCTCTTGAGGCCTGAATGGAACTACTTTACCTGTGGGACTACTTTCCCTGGGTGTGGTCGGGGAAGGATACATACCTGATCGGTGGAAGGATACATACCTGGAACTTCTTCCAAAGCTATTTAAACCACACCCGATCAGCAACTCACGCTTTGCGTTGTTCTGCTCCTCGCAGCTGGACGCTCACCATGTCAGCTCCTGCTTCTGGACTTCAGCCACGCCTGTCAGCATCCTGGGTCACCTGCTAAGAGAGAATTGGTGAGAAAGAAGACCTTACCTGCTAAAGCAGCATCACGGAGGCATCACACCGACAATCCTGAAAGGGAAGACATCATTTTAAAAGCATTTCGCTTCGATCGCTGCAGCTCTGCATTTCACTCACCTTTCCTGGGCACCTCCATGTTCAGCAGCGATCATCCAGATCCGCAACCACTTCCCAGAGCCTAGAGAGAAAAAGACAAGAACACAAGGTGAGAGAAGGAAGGGAATAGGAAAAGCTCAGTTTCCTTCTAAGACTTACCTGTTGGGTAATTCCCATTTCATTTCGGGTCCTGCCGCTTCCTGGCATTCCGGACCCCGGCCCCTATGGGGAAAAAAGACAAAGACATTGAATGAGCGAATGCAAAGACATTACCCGAACGCTCATCCAGAACTTACCTGTCATTTACTGGAACTGCACGTTTCACTTCGGGTCGGCGCCATATCTCCGGCATTCCGAACCCCGGCCCCTAAGGGGAAAAGGACATAAGCGTTAGCGCTTGCTACAATAAGACAATGAACATTATAATTAAGCTTGAACTTTTGAACTTGCTACAGAACTCTTACAGCGCCTTACCTGAATAGTCAAGCTTATTTGAACTCCCATCAAACCTCAATCCAGTGAAGTAACTGGGTTTCAACGCGCCCCTGCATCAGAAGCAGGATGGAGAGCTCATCCTTCCTGACCCTAAGGTGAGACTTCACGGGGAATCGAGGAAGGGTATCGTGGAGGGTTGGAAGGGAGTGGGAGGCTTGAGCATTATTCCATCAGTAGGTAATACTCCCTTTTCACGCACAGGGGAATATTCCTGCGAGCCAGTGAGTCCATCTTCAGAGTCCTGCGCTTCACCATTGAAGAAGCAACAGCACTCGAATCCAGACCTGCGCCTCTGTGGGAATCAGGTGAGCGTGACACCGGGTAACTATCGCCCAATCTCCATCACTCCCTTCCTGGGCAAGCTCCTGGAGAAACTGGCCATCTCCCAGCTTAATCTCCACACTGAATCTGTTGGTTGTCTTCATGACCATCAGTCTGGCTTCAGAGCTGCAAGAAGCATGGAAACTGCTCTTCTGAACATCTGTGAAGATCTGCTCTCCATCATTTACTCCATCACCCCATGCGTCCTCATCTTGCTTGATCTCTCTTCTGCCTTTGACACTGTCAATCACGCCATCCTGCTCAACCGTCTTCGTGATAACCTGGGTATCACTAGTCAGGCTCTGGCGTGGCTGACTTCTTTCCTCTCCGACCGACCCTCCCAGGTCCAACTTGGGTCCTTCCTCTCCGATACCTTTTTCTCTACCTGTGGTGTCCCCAAGGGATCTAACCTCTCTCCCTGGCTATTCAACCAATACCTGGCACTCCTTGCCCACCGCATCGCCGCTCTCTGCCCCACCTTTCAGTGCTATGCGGATGATACCCAGCTCATTTTCAGGCTACCCTCAGCCTCCTCCTCCCCTTCCCTCATCTCTGACTGTCTGTCTGCCATCCAGGAGTGGTGTGCCGCCAATGACCCCTGCCTTAATGCCAGTAACACTGAGATTATACTCATCGGCACACCCACTTCCTCCATCCCTGCAGCTCTCTGGCTGGCCTCTCTTGGCCCTCTTCCTGCTCCCACCTGCAGGGCTAAAAACCTTGGGGTCATCTTCAACTCCATACTGTCCTTCTCTCCTCACATCTCTGACATCTCTAAGAAGTCACACTACCAGCTGCACCTCTTCAGAGGTATTCTTCCTTTCCTCTCCTTCCCCCAGAAGCTCACTGTCTCCAGAGCCCTGGTTCTCTCCAGGCTGGATTATTGTAACAGCCTCTATCTAAATCTGCCTGCCTCTACTCTCCGCCCTCTGCAACTTATCGAGAACAGGACTGCGAGACTTGTCCTTGGCCTCAAGCCCAGGGATCGTATCTCTCCAGGACTGGAATCGTTGCACTGGCTCCCAGTGGCTGTGAGGATTAAGTGCAAAACCCTCTGCATTGTCCAAAAGGCCTTGTGGGGCCTGGGGCCGCAATACCTTCAACTCTCTCTTCCTAAATATCTACCTTCTCTAGCTCTTCGCTCATCCGCATCCAACTCCCTCAGGGTCGAACGCTTCTGCAAGCAATGAGTTGGTGGCAGATCTCTCAGTTCGGCAGGGGCCTCCCTCTGGAACAGCCTTCCTGCCTCCCTGAAACTTGAGGAGAACCATCTCCAGTTCTGGAAGCACCTCAAAACCTTCCTCTTTGCTTCTGCTTTCTCTCCCCCTCTCCCCAACTGAATTCATGGTAGAAACTGCACTGGTTACCTGGCCACCCTTTCTGATCTCGGGCCCAGGCCCCACCAGTTGCCCACCTGCACTGCCTCTCTGGCAACCCCTGCACATGGGGACTGTACTCTGTGTCCCTACAGTCCCCCTACCAGCCCTTATGTCTGCACTTACCCTGCACTTGTCACCAGCTGCCCGTTTCTATTTATCTTATTTATTCTACTATCCCATGTACTGCACTTTCCCCTCTCCCTTCCCCCTAGCACTTTTCCCTTTCCCCCTCCCCATGCACTTGCACGATCTGAATGACACCTGGCCTAGTAGGATCTTTGTCTGTCTTCCCTCTGTTCCCCCTCCCTTGCCTCGTTGCGCCCTTGAAACACTTGTGTATAGGTGCGTTATAAATGCCATATCATATCATATCATATCAAAACACTCGCAAATTCAATAGATGGAGATTTAACTCAGTCCTCTTAATGGATGAGTCATTTACACCCTTCATCAGTCAACAACACAACAATTTATTTTAAGAGAATAAAAGCCAAGACACATCTGTTGCCAATAATTGGGATTTCTATAGAGCTGTATTTAGAGTTCATATTATATCCTTCGCTGCTAATAAAAAGAAAACAGTCAAATGAGAATCCCACAATATTCTCAAACAAGTCAAATCCCTTGAATCTCAATATACAAGTACCAACTCTAAGTCTATTCTTAATGACATTATTGGGATTAGATTGCATTATAATAAAATATTTAAACAATATTCAAGTGCTAATATTTTAAAAAAGAAAGCAAAGATATATCAATTCTCTAACAAATCAAGCAAGTCACTTGCCTCATACCTTACATTTAAGAAAAAAAAGCCAGAATTGTGGTTATCAAATATCAAACGGGCAATAGGACCTTTTCAGATAAAGAAATTATCCACTTTTTTTCTAAATTCAACCAGAAATCATACATGTATGATGCATCTTCTAATAATATGCATGTTCATGATTTTCTTCAGCAAGTTGGCTTTCCTATTCATCTTTCTGTTCAGTTTAATAATCTACTAGTTCCCAAGCTTAATGATCTCTATTTTCATTTAATTATAGAAAACAAAGCACAGGGCTCCTTTTGTATTTAGAAGATATGCTAATTGTCTTTCCCAAATCCAATAAAGATCCTCAACTCCCTCAGAGCTATAGGCCTATCTCCCTTATTAATACAGACTGTAAGATATTTACAAAAATGTTAGCGAATAGGTTTCTTCCCTTTCTACCCAATTTACTTTAAGATGATCAGGTGGGATACGAACAAGGTAGACTATCTTCCTCTAACATTAGGCTATTTTTACATATTTTAGACAATATGCATGGCTCCAGTGATTCCTGTGCGGCTGTAGCTCATGATGCGGAAAAAGTATTTGATAGGGTTGAATGGGACTATATGTTTGAAGCCCTGAAATGGCATGGTATTCTCCCCATGATAAGAGTACTTTACTCCAATCCTAAAACAGCCATCTTCATTAATGGACAAATGTCCTCATACTTCCCCTTATTTAGAGGCACACGTCTTTCCCTACTTCTTTTTATTTTAGCCTTGGAACCTTTCTTAGAAGCAATTCGACAAAACAACAATATAGTGGGTATTCAGTGAGGTGATGTATAGATTAAAACATCAGGGTATTCAGATGATTTATTGCTACTTCTAAAGAACCCAGGCATTACTTTACCACACCTTTTGGACATTATTTCACAATTCTCTTTAGCTTCTGGCTATAAGCTAAATACAGATAAATCAGAAGATTTACCCCTTAACACACATTGCACCAAACATCACATCCCAAATTCAGGCATGAGATGGTGTCATAATGGCATTAAATATCTAGGCATTCACATTTCCGCTTCCATCAAAGACACATCAATCAAAATACTGGGTCCTTATTCTCAAGAATAAAAGAGTTAACTGACTCTTGGTCCCCCTTTTATCCATCCTGGTGGGGTAGATTGGAGTCTATTAAAATGATTATCTCCCCAATTATTTTATATTCTCTTTATATGTTGCCAGTTCCTCTTTCCTCTTCCTTCTTTAAATCTATAGATTCCCGTTTGCTTAAATTCCTTTGGGGTAAAAAAGAGACACAGAATATCTCTATGCAAACTTAAAAAACTATGTGTTTGTGGAGGAGTAAGATTTTCTGATTTTGAAGAATATCATATGGCATTTGTTCTAAAGCAAATACAGTTATGGTTTACTCACAAAGAATCTAACAATGTACTTCAATGGTCACGTCTGGAGAGAGCTACGTTTTCCCCTTTAACTCTTGCTGATTGCTGCTTCATCAAGGGGAAAAATAGATTCATAAATTGTACAAGTATTAACCTATCTGCCCGATATCTTAGAACCTATATGTTCCTGCATATTTCAAATACCTCTCAGTTTATTTCACCATACATTTGGTTTGATTCGCTAATAAGAATTTATAGAAGGTCAATTTTTTGGAAGCCATGGCTCTATTGGGCATTACATATCTAGACTAGCTTTTTGTACAGGGCGCTCCAGTAACCTTCAATGAATTGGCTGTTAAATCCATATTCCGGTTTCATATATGCAGCAATATATGACTATCATAGATGCAATTATGGAAAACTATGATCCGTTGATATGTAAATACACGGTTCCCAACATTTATAGGGCACAACGTATGCAAAATCCCAACATGACTGACTGCCTCATTGTTCTACAAAACTTTCACAAGTTTCCTCCTCTGAAACTATGTGGGATTGTTATCATGCTTGGCAGCAAGATTGCGCTCTACTCGACAGCCAACTTCAATGGCCTCAAGTATGGAATCATATTTCTAAAGTTAACATGTCAGCAAGTCTACTTCAAACTTTATACTTCTTTTATCAAAGAGCTTTTATCATCCCTCTTTTACTCTTCAAATGTGGTATTGCGCAGAATGACAATTGTTGGAGTTGCTTACATGCTCAAGGTACCTTTGAACATATATTAGTTGAATGCCAATATGTTAAACCATTTTGGAAAAGCGCGTGTAATACATTTAAAATCCTTTTTAACTTGCAACACTATTTCTCTCCTCAATTTCTCTTTTCAGGTATGTTAAGGATTTCAATCAGGCACACACCCGGGTCTCGCCTAGCATGTAGTGCGCAGTGAAATACTTATTTATTATGTCTATAGGTTCAATATTCTGAATGATATACCACTCATATCACACCTATCTCAAAATACCCCCCAGGTCACACTGGACCAGGAATCTGGCTAGTTGGTAAAAGTAAATATTAATTTATTTATTTAATATTGAAATCACACATACATTTTAATATATATGTATATATATATATATATATATATATATATATATATATATATATATATATATGGGGCAGCAATCACCAAGTGGTGACAATACAATTCAAAACTAAGTAAAGCAATTGAATTCACTTATAGTGATGCAGAATAGAAAACACAGGAAAAGGAACAGTTTTGGTTTGTGAACAGATAGCGTTTCGGTTAATATTTTCCCCAGCAAAGTTCTTAAGGCACAAATGAGCAATCCTACACAGATGTCAGCAAGCAGCAGGTATTCAGGAATGAAAGACAATGTCTAGAGTTTGAATGCAATCTTCCCTCCCCAAACAAGAGAGAAAACTGTTTTTGGAAATTGACACTTTTTTAAAATGACAGGTGAAAATTGGTTTGTGACACAATGCAAAGTGGGCAAAAATGCTTCAATTGATAAAAATTCTTATGAGAGCAACACTAAACAGGTCCTAACAAACATGAGCTACAAGGTAAACAACAGTACAAACTTTAGATCAGAATAAGAGTGTAGAAATACTTTGGATGGGAAAAGACAAGTGTAAAACTTTTGAAAATTGTAAAATCGCAGCAAAAGTTCACTATGCGATTTTTGATAAAAATGGGTCAAATACACTGTTCTGGGATGCGGTTATAATTGCGGGTGTAGTTAAGGGTCTTAGGTATAAGTGAGAATTGAAATTACGTTTCTATCTATAAAATTGAAGAAGTTATGGAAGTTTAAGTGAGAGGCATTTTTTAAAAAAATTGAACAGAGAAAATCAGAAATTCGGTTTTAAAAATGACAGATTGGTTTTATTACACTATATTAATGACTATGAAAAAGAGAATGCCACCCGTGAATCTCCACAGTTACGCACGGCCGCTTGTAACTCTTCACGTGTGATACTCTAGTTTCCGTTCTGTATGGGAATTACTTTATTTAATCCAAATCACTAATGGGTTATGGTTTAATGAAACAAATGAGAGAAAAAATCAGCGCAAGAATGGTTCTGACAATATTAGAGGTTCTGAAGTTAAAGATGGGATAGATTGAGGTTAGGATAGGACAAGGCAAATATACTACGTGTTACTATTCTTCCTGTTGATACTTACAGTCCATTGTAATTAAGATTGGACTGTCAGGGTTCTGGTTATTGGATGGGGTCTACCGGCAGCAGGGCACTTCTAGAGGGATCGGTCAGCTGGGCGGTTATGGTTAATTGGACTGGCACCTCAACTGGATTTGGAATGGATTGGCCCTTCTGGTCACTGGACATGGTAGATTAGCGTGATGGCGGTTTTCAGCAGGCAAGCTTGAATGGTAGCAAGCCAGACTGGATCACAATTAATTTCCCTTAAGTTTGGGATGATTGAATTTGGGCCTAGCTAAAAAAAGTTCAGCAATGCTGAGGCCTGGATTCTGCAAAGAAGTCTGGAATCAGGACAAGATGAAGAAGTCAGGAACAAGATGAAGAAGTCAGGAGCAAAGTGCTGCGTGGAAATCAGGATGTGGTCAGGAAGCAGTCTGTGTCTATGTGTGGTGAAGTTCCTATATTTACCCTACCAAATGACATCACAAAGTTTATGGTATGGGCAGAATTTCAAACTACACTCCCACGGCTGTGAGTGGCCAAAGACACTGCTTTGTTCTGGTTGGCAGTCAGAACAGAGCTGTCATCTTTATGATGGGATTAAGGAACTCCCACATTGATTTTGACCAAAACTTAACTTTTGCACAAATGTACATTTCTCAAATTATGCCCTCTAATAAAATCAGATATATACATTACATATTTGATGGGTTATCTTTACATTCAATCCCCATCTCTGTGAGAGCTGTCTTTGTCATTCTGTGGAATTTTATCAATTTTAATCATAACAGTTTGGACTAATAATTTCTAATTCAGTACATATCTAGGCGATTATCACTAGAACATGCGTATACAATATTAGATTTGCAGCATTAATAGTTTTCCTACAATTAGGATTTTCCTGTAACTTTGGGTCCTTAGGTAGTACAGGGTTCATTAATGTCTTCAAAGCAAGTTCTGGGCAGTTTTTTTCTTTTGTAACTTTCCTTTCAACAGGCAACAGCTGTCGCATTCCTTTGATCAGGGAGGTGTGTCCTCTTCCTGGAGAGGGAAGCTCCCCTGTAGAGATCAGTAGGCAGCCTGCCATTATCTCATTGTTGTCAATATGCGGGAACCTCCAGCATCCATTAGGCTTTCCTGTAGCAAGGGAGTGTCAACTGAAGTGTCATCTTTCCCAGGCCGGGAACTGTCAAGTCAGAATTAAGTATTTACTTAACTCCAAACTGGGTTACTTTAAAATTCACTTTAAAACATAAACATAAAACATATACAAATAAGCACAGTTTATAAGGGATTTGGACATTTAAAAGAATTAAGCCCTTCACAAACATGCTGTTAAATAGGCGAATTTTGCAATTTCTTCAGGGAAAAGAAACACATTTAAACTGGGTTTTTACATCTAATTTTCTTATGCAGCACACACACATCATTCTACTCAGCATTATTTTATCTTTGAGTGCTGGAAATTGTCTGCAATCTGGAAGTAAGTATTCAGCTTATGCTTGGAGTCTTCTCTGCACAGCTGAAATTGATATGTTGCCACTTTTATCCACATTTTTCCCGTGTAACTGAAAACAAATTGTTGCTGGACTGGTGTTTCATAAAATACATTTCTTAGCTGCTGTTAGTCAGTGAGGCCCGGTTTCTTCTTACTGCACTGGATGATCTGTGGTTTCAGCACGCTTTTCGTTTCAATAGTTCACTTGGAAAATGACTGAATTTAGTGCCAAAACAGCACTTTGAAGGTTGCAATTGATTGGGAAACCTGCATTTTAAAGGCATTTTCGGTTTTTAGGCCACTTCTGTGGCCTTGCTTCATGTGACAGGTAACAGCTCCCACTGGCATTCTCCTGCAGTGAGTTCTGTTTTGACACCAACTTTGACTGTGTGTGGCAGGGGTGTGCAACTTTTTGTGATTTATGAACCATGCACAGTTGTGCAGATTTGACACGCACAGGGGTTAGCGCATCCATTTTTGGCTGTTTCTTTCCCCATTGGCAAAGGGGTGTAGTGGGGCGCATTGGCATGGGTAAAAATATCCCACAGGTTGTGTAATACTTAAGGATGTCATAGACAGGAATTCATGTTACTTGTTTGATCTTATTATTTTAATAGCCTTTCTAACCATAATGTCCAATTGGAAGAATTTAGATCAACTTCATTATAAAGTGTGGTGGAGCTCAATTTGCAACATCCAATGACTGGAAAGGTGTAATGCCTATACTCCTCTTTTGCTATTAAAGCATGAGCATAAATGGCAGCCTATTATAGCATTCTTAGCTCGTGTAGCCTCTACCTAATTAATAATCAATAAGTCAAAAATCTGCGCACCAATTCCATACTACTCTCTCCCCTCCCTCCCTTTTGCACATGTTTTGTTTTGTTTTGTCTCAGTATGTGTCATGTTTTCTCACTCACTTAAAATCCTGAGTTTCATAAATATAGACTTCATATTCATGCATGGCCTTCATATATTCTAATGTTCATTCCTGATTGTAGATTTGTTGTATTATTAACATGTTTCATAATTGTGGTGTAATTCTTTTATGCCATGTATGTTTTGCCTTAAATAAAAACTTTTAAACAAAAAAAAAGAAGATGCCCACCTTATACACCCAACAATCTATAGCAAGATATTCCCTGGAAAGCAAAATCCCAATACTAGACATGTGCTTTGATGACACTTTTATGTGGTCATGTGGGTTAGCGTCTGCACTGGGAAAATGCCAACCTGGGTCAAAGCATGGTAGCCAAGACTGCCAGCAACAAAAACACCCAAGGGGTCCTGCTGCCCACCCACATGTATCCTCGACTTGTGTCCTGAAAATCAACACCGAACCAGAATTAGGGAACATACCCTTCCAGTCCCCATGACTTCAATCTCTCCCACCACATACTGGGCAAATATTCATGACTCACTTGCCCTCTACTCCTTTCCCCTCTCACCCCACGTATGGCTTTCAACAATACTGTTATATAAAGAGGATTTGAAAAGTACACACATCAAAGTAAGGTACTCAAAGAAATATATACATCCTTATAGAAATATGTCAGACAAAAAGTGTACACCTGTGGCAGTATTACCTCCATCTCGAATGTGAGACTATAAATATCAGAATGCAATTCAGCAGAAGTCAAAAATGGCTTTTGGGTTTTGAAAATTAACTTTCAAGACTGAAAGACTCATATCAAAAAGTAATGTGGGAACAGGTTACCTGTTTGTTTTTCACTGTTGGACAAATGCAGGCTTCATATATCGTGTAATGGAAATATTACATTCTCCCAAAATTAAAGGCTTTTTGTAGTGTCAAATATGAACATCTGAAAATAGTGTAGTTAGTTTAAAATTGTTTTGTGTGATATATTTTAATTGGCGTTAAAAGAATGTCTTGTCCAAAACAATAACCTCTTAAAAGAGCCATCACTTATAAATTGCTCCCAGTTTAAATGCTCTGCTAGAAGAAAGAAAGTGATAAACAGTCATTATGGGGCCTGCAGACTAGGGGGATCACACGCAGTTTGGAGGTACACAGTGGCCCCAGGGACGTCATTTAGGGGTTGCCAGGGGTCGCAGCTGCGACCCCTGAAGTCTCCCTTGCTACCCCTGTGGTGCCCCTTGCTACCTCTAAAAGAAAAAAAGTGTTTTTATAATTACTATTTTTTTATAAAAAAATTTAAATGCAAGGTCCTGGGCTGCGGTGAGCACCATGTGACTCTTTGCTTCTGAAGTGGCTGGCTTTCTTGTTTAGGCCTCTTACATTTTTTTTTTTAAAGAACATAGTTTCCACAAATCTAACACTTTCAGCAGTGACCCTAAATAAGAAAGAATGGGATTAGCGAAAAATGTGTTTTTCTAGAATTCTATACAATTGCTAGACTCACTAAAGGTTCATTTCAGGTACACTTCAGGGGGCGAGTCACTGATTTAGTCTGTTCTTAAACACCTCAACTCAGCATTTGATCCTTCTGAGGTCGATAAATGAGTACCAACACAGGTTGGGTGATATTGCATGTATATTTTTTCTATATAAAGCGCTTAAGTGTAAGTGCTATACAATAGCACATCATTATCATTTGGCCATGGAAGTCTGCTTGCATTCACAGTAATTTGGTAATATGGGCCTATAGAAACTGATCTTAACGATACATAAGGCAATCCATTCTTGTATGACATGTATATCACATTATAGTGATATCGTAACCATATTTTCCATAGTATGCTTTGGAACAATGCTATGTGATGCCACTTCCTGTTTTGCCAAGGGGTGAAAGGTCGTGTTCCATCGCTGTGACATCACTTCAGGGTGGAGTCAAATGACATCACTTCCGCTGATGTCATAGGAGGTCATGGGTCGTGTGATTTCACTTCCGCTACCCCTGGCGAAATGGTGAAATGACGACCCTGAGTGGCCTCACTCAACAAACAGAAAAGCGAACTAAGTCCATGGAAGTAGTACAACCTCTCTTTAAAACAATATCACCTGGTACAGTCAGGCAGATACTTGTGGCTACGACCCCCCTGACCAGGACCCTGGGCAACGGCGCAGACTGTCCATGCCTCAGGCAGCTCTGCTCGTAGTCACAGGCTAACACACATATCTAGGCACCCATCCATACGCCCATTCATGGCAGCAGAACTTCATGTACACATACATGATGCTGTATACACTGCATGCTGGTTAGTCTGTGGAGACCGGATATACAGATTTTATAAGACTGTGTGCCTGTGCTGTCAGAGCGAGGAGCACACGCATCAACTCACACGCTTTTGGCGGGTGTCACCCGCCTTGCAAAGGGCTGCCTCATCCGCCAAGCCTCCTGCACGCCCATTCATTCCAATGGGCGTCTCACCCGCCAAAAACTAAATCCGGTGATTTCACCCGCCTTTGCAACACAAATGGTTGAGAGCTATGGAGGAGAGAGCGAGGGAGGGACTGTTGGAAAGAGAGTAATGGCGATGGGGGGTGGTATTGGGGCTAATACGCCATTTCCGATGAAGGATCAATTGAGAACAATTATAAATACGTTCATCTGCGCTTCACATTACTAGCGACGAGCCAACCTGGAATAGTATCAGTGTCAGTGCAGAGAGTCTGAACGGGAAGGGATCACTTGATACTGCTAACAGCAGACTACTGCAAGGTCATTCTTTCATTCTTATAACAGTTCCGATCGGCTTTGTTCAACTTGAAATCTTTGTAATCAAGTAAGAGGCATATCAATAAAGTAAGACTTTATGGTGTCAAGCGCCCTCCTGTGGCATTAGAAGGCAATGCAGAATGTTCATTAGAACTAAGAGAAACGGACACTTTGGAGCTCATGTTCTACAAATGAGTAATTTGCGTGGGATCTCGACTCGTTATGTTTCGATTGTCAAATTATGATCATTTGAAAGGCAGAATGCAAAAGTGCACGGCAAAAGGTGGCGTGCACGCTACCTTTTGCCGTGCACTTTTGCAGTCGTCTGTGTAAAGGGAGTAAACGCTGCCTGCCATGCTCGCATGCCAGCCAACCTTTACTTTTATACATGAGCACCTCCTGCCATGCTCGCAAAGACCAAACCATATTTAAAAGGTTACCAGAACGGCCCCCACTGGAAGACGGTCAACTGTAATGAGAGTTTTGCCCACTGAATCTGAGTTTGGACACTGAAAGGCGGAACATCTGAGAGATCATGTAAAGGTCGAATGTGCCAATCATAGTGAGGGAGGCACTTTGGAGGGAAAAATACCCAATGTTGGAGAAGGCAATATAAATAGCAAATTAGAAAGAGCAGACAGAAATAAATTTAAATAAGACATGTTTTGAATAACTGACCCCTGAACTTAGCATCAAAGCCAAGTGAAGTCACACGGTTGGGCAATGAAACTAATGTGGTAGCAAAAAACTACAAAAAAAGACATTGGCAAGGATGTAGGCTGGGAAAGATGGGATAGAGAACAAGAGAAAGGACACAGCTCCAGAGACGTACCTTGAGAATATGCTTCCAGGAGGCGCTTTAGGTGTGGGTGTCCAGAACACATAGCAAGCAACTACACATTCAGCATATAGAAATTGCTTATATGTCGACCTATAGATATCTGGGGGTTGAATTTGATTCTATACCTGGTTTTAGCTCTTGCATTGAGATATGGAAAAGGAAGGCCGTGCAATTGACTGCCTTGATGGCCCAGTTTTCAAAAAGTAGAAGTGGTTATTCCTGGATGGGAGCAAGACAACTTTATCTTCAGTGTTTGAGGCCCGCTGCAATCTATGGGCTGGAGTCTCTCAATGGGATTGATTTGAAATGGTTACAGGGGATTGAGGGGAGGTTCTGGAGGAAGATATTGGGACTAACAAACTGTGTCCCAATGGCTATACTTAGGCTGAAACTTGGAATCTTGTCTCTAAAATCCCTGGTACTAAAAAAGAGAGCATTCTTGTATGTCAAGATGCTGAATGGTCCTGCTAACCTGTTGTTAACCACCTTCGGTAAAGCAGAACTTAGACTACAGTTGCAGACACCTCTTTGCAAGAGTATGAATATTTTGTTTCAGAACATAGGCTGGTACCCCAATTGGGGGGACGATTATACTAATATGAGATATTCCTTAGGGAGTCGCATTGATCTGTGGGATTGGAATGAAAATATACACCATCTAGAGTCATTAAAAAGCTATTTATTCATCCCTGACATCTTGTATATGTTTAAAAAAGGCCAGCCTTTTCTGAACATATGTCCCTCACGCCATCTTAGAAGGTTTATCCTCCTACTTCGTATTAATCATCTACCGATACTGGGTGTAGTGGGTTCAGAACTCTCTCTCCCTGTACAAGATCGTTTTTGCCGTATCTGCCATAATAAAGATCTTTTGGATACGGCAAAACCTGTTCTGACTGCGTGCTCTCGCTTATGGAAGGTCTACATCTTGCATTTTGGCAGATTTGTTCATCAACTTGATTCCATCAAAGACCCTCCCTTTTGGAAACAATGGCCCTCATTAGGACCCTGGCGCTAAGTGTTTAACAGAGCCGTTAACCTTGGAATGGGGTGGTAATTCTCCATTGAATATTGGCAGACTCGTTACGATACCGGCACCAACCATGGTGCTAATAGCGCCATGGTTTAGCGCCAGTATCGTAATGAGGGCCAATGTCTTAACACCAAAAATAAGGGTCTCCACACTTCACCATGTAGAATTTGGAAGGAGGCAGAAAGGTGTTTGTCAGTTATGGAGTAGGCACTGATACACCCTCACTGTGGACACTGATAATAGAGTCAGAGACGCAATATCTGTATGTCAGTAGCCATATTGTGCAAGCATAAATCCTTCTCGGGGCCGTGCAACTGATGAGGCATTTGAGTTTTAGACCTGAAACCCAAAACCTTGCTGTGAACTATGCATCTGTAAATTGCATTATCCCTATATTTATCTTACCGACCTTATGCAATGTGGAGCAGTAACAGATGGCACAGGGCCCTATTGCACTTTTGAATGGATACTAGGTCCTGAGATATATTCACTTAATGAGCTGCTATCTGTGAGTGATTAATGGCTTTGGCAGGGCAGAGATAAGACATAGGAGTGTGGAATTGAATGTAATGAAATGTAATAGGTGAAAGAGATCTCTCCTCTACGCTACTACTGTGGCCCCTCTGGATAGCACTATGAGGATGATGAAGATGATTATTATTATTATTATTTATTTATTGATATGGCCAATTCTTTCCTTTTAAACCATGTATTTTAGACTCATTAAGTCCTTATGGAGATGAAATACGCATTTTAATTTGGACTATTCCAGTCAATGTACTGATATAAGGAAGAAGAATAAGAATAGGGAATGTATGATGAATTGATGATGAATATGATTATGAAGTAATGAGTAGAGTAATGTAATGTGATCTAATGCTGCTACTTTATTCTTATGTTCTATTCTTATGTTCAATTTATAGGCATTGTCTTTTTCTTTGTATATATTTTATTTCTTTTATGTGTAAAGTTTTATGCTAAATCGAAACCACATTAAATAAAATAAATAAAATAACAAGCAACCAGAAGAGCTTTGCAACTCAATTGTTTTATATGTCATGTAGAAGAAAGGGATATTTGGCCAGATGTTGCAGGCAAAATGCAACCTTCAAATTAATACATAAGAATTTAGGGGATTGGGTTCAAAAATATACTTGTTGCGCTTATGCCCACTCTATTCTAATTAAATAAGTAGCATGCAGCGTGCACCCTTCCAGAAAGCCCACCCAAAACGGGACTTTGAAAATATAGCAGAAAATTGGGTTAGATATTGGTGACTCGCGCACTGCCTTCCTAAGTAATCACAATTCGTCTCATGAATAAAATGAATTGAAATGTTCAATATGGATTCTCTCAAAGTTTCGATTTAATCCCATTGTGGCCAGCCGACACGCGTTTCGCCCCAAAGGTTGTTTTCAAAGCACTTCTCCTTAGGGATTTGTACAGGGGTGTAGGAGACCCATAAAATCTGGGGGGACAGGGGACACATTGGCCCTTTTCTTTTTTTTATTTATTTATTGTTTTTTAGTCAAAGAACTCGATTTTTTCGCAAAATTAAAATAGCAGTATGTATTAAATCACATATATCATCACTGTGTCAGTGTGTGTGTGTGTGTGTGCGTGTGTTATATGTGCGAGTGGCTTGCCAGAAATATTTTCGGTGTCTGGCTCTCCACGCAGGGCCATTCCAAGGACTTGTGGAGCTAAGTTCTGCAATTCAAGTGTGGGAGTGGGACCAATGTAATGTGTGCAGGGTGACCACAGGAAATGAAATCATGGGGAATTACATCACTAGAAAAATAAATTACCTACCTCTATAAACATAGTTTCTCGAACAAAGCAAGGTGCCCGGGCAACATGCATCCCCAACCCATTTCATCCTATTCCCATTTTGGGAGGGAAGGGCAGCAGGGCACTCAGATGAAAGGCATTCTTAATTGGGCATTGGCAATGCCAACCGTTTTGGCTTTTGTGGAGGTATGGGAAAGGCATTTGCCAGGCACTGTCCTGGTGGTCTTAACTGGATTCTAGCAGCCGCAAGGTGGAGAGAGTACCTGGGCATTATGGACATATAATAGCACTGCTTGGTGAATGCCTGATATTGATAAACAAGCTGAAATTGTTGGCTTTGCCAATGCATGTTTTTAACAGAACTTCAGTGAAGGACATGCATAGTGCTTATAAATCGAGTGGCTGAAGGTAGACCTGGGTACATCATTTTAATTACACCAGTAGCGGGTTTGCAGCTGCTTTCAAAAAACACTGACAGGCACTTGAGTGCAAAGTTTGATGGTAAGGTTTGAATAAAGCGGGCACAAACTGTTCCCATGAGAAGGTGGTGTGGGCAGCGAGGGAAATAAAAACAGTAATACTTCCAACCAAAAACATCAATACACACAGGATCGGACAAAAGAGGATTGCAACATATATGCCATTCTGTTAATCAACTTAACTCACTTGTTATGCTATGTACATTGTCCGCTTTCCTGTGTGAGGTTCGGCTGCTACAAGTAATCGAAAATCAGCTCTGGCACATGCACTTCACTGCTTCAGGTCTTCAAAGTTCCTTTTTGAACCAAGGACATATGAAGCAAATTGTTAGATGCGCACAGCACAACATATTTATTTATGATGTTTTGGAACGTGCACATTGCTAGCATTCCAACACCGGACACTTGCCTAACACTGCACATCTCTCAGGCTTATCAAAAATCTGTTCCCTCTTCATCCATCCTCTCCTCCTATTCTCTGTTCCACTAATCTGCAGACTGTAGAACGAGGCCACAGAAAACATATTCCATACTTCTGATACGTGGAAGCACAGTATTCAGTTATATACTACAGAGGCAACTGCTGTAGTATATAACTGAATAACAAATTACATTGGCTCACCAAACCTATCACACACGGAAATTGAGTACAGCTTGGTCTACCTTCCCTTTACACACTATCTGAACACGACACTACCTCCAATTGCTTGTAAAACACAGCATAAATCCACCACCCTCGCTCTAGCGAAGCATAAAGTGCATCTCTCGATACAAATACATAAACTATCCTTGAGACAAAACACATACAAATATACTAGAGCCTGCATGCATCAATACAGCATCAAAGCAATCTTGCACTGTTTCATGTTGTGAGTACTAACGAAAGCCAACCATGTTCCCTTACATATCCCAGAACCTCAAGAGATCATGCAAATAGCAGCAGTGCTCCTAATAAATCCAATAACATAGCCTAACTCACACTTCCATGTGTGCTCACTCACCTATGCTTGCACTCACAACTCCTCCACACAGACCATGAGGTGAACACAGTTCTTTTAGCAGTGCTGCACTCATTCAGCAGCCACACACTTCTACTGGCACGCACCATGACGCACGTGTTCCATGAAATTGTGTGCATGCAGGTGTTTCTGAAAGTCTTGTGGTGTGCATGCATACTGAGGCCGTTCAGTAGTGGAGTGGCAGCGTTTTGTTAGCCCATCTAGGTTGTTTCTTTCGTTGAAAGGCAGGATCAAAATGTATTCAGTTTCAACGGAAGAAAAAAACAGTTTGTGGTGAGAGGTTCAACGAGGAAAACCTAGCTCCAAAACAAACATAAATGCTCAAAATGCTTTGAAAATGTCATCATTCAAGATCCAGCCTCTAAATACAAGGTAGGATCAAAATGTATTGAACGATTCAGTGGGGGAGAAAAACTGCTACAGAGCAAGACCTAGTGCTGAAAATGCATTCAAAGAGTCATCAGTGAAAGACTAGCCTTTAGATGCATAGGTGGAGAGAGGGGCAAACTAGCTCCGAAAAACACAAACACGTGACGCGCTCAAAATGCATTGAAAATGTCATCATCCAAAATCCAGCCTGAAAACTACAAGGGAGTATGCACACGTGTTGAATGGATAGATCAAAGGATGGTAAATACAAGCTCCAAAAAACTCAGAAAAGCTTAAAATGCATTGAAGATTTCATCAGTGAAAAAGCCTGTAAACAGCAGTACATTTTGATCCTGCGTTGTCTGGGAGAAGAGAGTTGTTAAATATATCAGGATTTGAAGTAACAAAGCATGGAAACCCAATACAAAATGGGAATCCACCAGAGTTCGCATTTACCAAAACGCGAGGGAAGGGTGTATTTTGAAGCTGTTTTTGTTGGTCTTTGATACGTTTCAATACGTTTTGTTCCTCACTAGTAGTTTACAGGCTGTATATTGAATAATGGATTTTTCAATCCATTCTGACCACTTATGCGTCTGTTGGAGCTCATTTTTTCATTTATTGTCCTATCAAGTGGTGGTAATCCTTCCTTCTACTTTACAGGCTGGATTTTGACTTTTGAATGCATTTTCAGCATTTTGGCGTGTTTTGTACCTGTTTCTTTCCTTCCGTTTCAATACATTTTGATCCTGCCTTGTGTGTTTCTAGCAACAAGAAGTGGTAGAAATACATCAATATTCGAATTTCCAAAAAAGCACAGAAACGAAATGCATAATGTGACTGTAGAGTTGTTAGAAACCTTCCAGAATTATTTACCAAAACGCGATGACATGAAGGAAGAAGGAAGCCGGAAGAGAGAAGGAAGGTGAGAGGAAGGGAAAAGACACAGGATCACTAGCGTCTAAACCAGAGAGCAGGGAAGCGATTGGTTGCTACACGAGGCGGTTCAGTGAGCAGGGACAGGTCAGGACAGTTGTTAGAAACCTTACAGAATTATTGACCAAAACGCGATGACATGAAGGACGAAGTCAGCAGAAAGAGAGAAGGCAGGTGAGAGGAAGGAGAAGGACAGGACAGAAACCTTCCAGAATTATTTACCAAAACGCAATGACAAGAAGGAAGAAGGCAGCAGGAAGAGAGTAGGCAGGTGAGAGGAAGGGAAAGGACACAGGATCACTACCGTCTAAACCAGAGAGCAGGGAAGCGAGTGGTTGCAACACAAGGCGGTTCAGTGAGCAGGGACAGGTCAGGACAGTTGTTAGAAATCTTCCAGAATTATTTACCAAAACGCAATGACAAGAAGGAAGAAGGCAGCGGGAAAAGAGAAGGCAGGTGAGAGGAAGGGAAAGGACAGGACAGAAATCTTCCAGAATTATTTACCAAAATGCAATGACAAGAAGGAAGAAGGCAGCGGGAAGAGAGAAGGCAGGTGAAAGGAAGACATAGGACAGGACAGAAACCTTCCAGAATTATTTACCAAAACGTGATGACATGAAGGAAGAAGGCAGCGGGAAGAGAGAAGGCAGGTGAGAGGAAGGGAAAGGATACAGGATCACTAGCGTCTAAACCAGAGAGCAGGGAAGCGAGTGGTTGCAACACAAGGCTGTTCAGTGAGCATGGACAGAAAGAAAGGAAGAATGTATACGTACCTGAGAGCAGCAGAAAGCAGTCTTCTAGTCTCACCACCGTTGTCACCGAGTCAGGCTCACACTGACTCTCGGAAGCCTAGCAGCATGCGTCACTGCCTGCTGGCTTCTGAAGGTGAGGAGGAGGCTGGCACTGTAGGTGCTTGAATTTCCTGCACCAAACAGTTCCTCTGACGTCTGTTCCTCTTGGGATGGCTTGACAAGGTATTGAGTCCTTCTTCCCTTTTTATGTTAGTTGTTGAAACAGTTTCACATGAAGGACTAGAATGTTAATTTGAGTTTCACAGAGCATTCTTCACTATTCCACGCCCACTCCTCATCTCAGTCTTTCCGACACAAGTCTCCACTGGATAGTATCAGCTCTTCCTTGTCTCAGTGGATGTCAAACTGACTGCCCCACACATATGCATTAGTTGGTTGAGTATAGTAGTGGGGTATACATGGTCAGGGCGTCAAGAGGTGTTGGGCTGGAGTGGCCATACCGCGTTCTCCCAAGATGTTTTCCCTGATCCCCAGAGGGGGAGCCTCTCCCCATAAGATCCTGCCCCTGAGAATCACCCCCACGGGGGCTATCGGGTAGTAGCCCCACCACCCTGTCCTCATGGGAAGGGGCTCACCTTGGGTAGAAGTGACAACATCTTGGGATTCGTCACATGGCCCACTTGTCCACCTCTGTACCCTAATATTTATCTCTTACAAGGTTGTGTTGTTAACATTTGGAAACTTATAACAACTTCAATTGAGCAAGATCTTATGCTGTGAAAATCGTCAACCCACCCCCAATCAAAATGTGCAAAATGAACTTTTTAAAGTTATATTTACGGACATGGGTAACCTCACTCTAATGATCTTGCACACCACAAATACACTCCCACCCTCTGGGAAAAGAAAAAGTGTGTTGTTCTAATGAACACCCTGAGGCAATAAAATAAAAGATGGAGACTTTAATCCAATAAACAGGGCGAAGTAACGGTAACAAGACATAGAAATCTACACTAAAACATAAGACAATCTACACTAATGATATCACTCTTTCTCCCTTGCCTATGTCAAATCAGTGGTAAGGATCATTTACCCCTACACATTTCTTAATCCTCAAACTTAAGAGGCAAATCCCTCACACATATGAGTCATTGCTCCCTTACTACAATACCCCTATCTGCCTCTGGGTCCATTGTTTGGGGAAGCCTTGCCAAAAGTTCTCGGCCCAGGCCTTCCGACTCACACCACTGTTTACCAGGGGTGTTGCTAGGTCTGGAAAAGATCTGGGCTTTGCTAATTTTGGTACTCGAGGGACTCAGGGCTAGCGAGCCTTTTGGTTGTAGACCCTGAGCTTCTATCTGGGGCTACAAACAAAAGACTGGGGGCTATAGCCCCCTGAGCCCCCCCCTAGCAACGCCTCTGCTCTTTACCTTTGCTTGATCATTTTGATCCTTGTCACATAGTCACCTTTCCATCATGTTGGGTGTCCTGACCCACGTTTGAGCTATCATGCTGCAACATTTGGCGCTGTGGGCTTAGAAAATCCAAGATGGCCAAAAAGCCCACATGTGCGCCAGAATCCAGGAGAACCACGCAGTTTGTGCACACTAAAATGGTTGCCTAACTTGCCACCCACCAGTGCGAGCAGGATGGGCTGGGGTGCCGTGAGTGAAATGTGTGCCAAAGGAAAAACCACACTTTAAAATCACCTTTTGTTTCCCTGAATGCCAGCTCAAAATGCCTAATTTCAAACATTGCAACACATCCAAAAATCTCACTGAACACCAGCGGACATCTGGCAGAATGAAGTAGGTGTGCATACTAAATCTGGGAAGTTGAAGAGCCCCAAAACAATGTTCATAACAAGACTGGCTGAGCTCTGCAGGTCTACAGCAGCCTAACTGAAACTGGATTTAAAACTACCAAAAATCGAAAATGTTTAAATTAACCGAGTGACCTACTTTGAGTGTCACATAGTTTGTCACTGTTGAAATGTCATAGTTTTGAACTTAGAATCAGCATTCTAGCTGCATATGTAAAAATTGTCTTGACTTAAACTGGGGAACAAAAAGTGACATTTTATCTGAAACCTGGCTTAATGAAACTTAATTCTGCCTGACATCTACCCCCACAGGAGTTAAAACCTGCTCAGCCACTCTTCCCCTTGCCAAAAGGAGTTGTCACCTCTCTGATTAGATTAGGGGTGGAGCAGCTACAGGGAGTTGAACAAAGGCCTGTCCTGGGCCCAGGCAGATGGTTTATTAGGGTGGCCGTAAAATAGCTTCCTCTTGGCAGAAGCTGGGAGGGGCAGGGTCTCTGAGCTTGGCAGAAACTGGATAAACTGGTTTCTACACCATGTGACCTGAAAAGACACACCCCTGTTGGCCAGAATATGATTCTACGAAAGATGTATAACTCATGGTGCGGACTTGTCAAAATTATTTAAATGATACCATAATTCTTGTGATTTTTCTGTGCACATTTTAAGACGCGTTGGGAATTTGTGTGATGTTCTGGGGCAAAACCCCGCTATTTATGGATACTACAGACTCTGTGCTTAAGCTAGAGACATAGGAATTTACTGGAGTATGTATGGACAGGCCGTGTATATGTGTATAATTTTTTAATGAAGAACCAAGGTTGCATAACCCACTAAAATCGAAAATGTTGCAGTTTCTGAATGCAAGCCCTCAGGAAGAGCAGATTTGGGACAGAGACTACCTCATGTGATAGGGAATATGTACATGCAATGACAAACCACTATGTATTTGAGAAATGTGTATTTTGATCAAATATAGATTTGTGGGCAAACTGACCAGGGGAGGATCCTCTGACCCATAAAACCTACAGCATCGCTCTGACTCACAGTTCCTTCCCCAATCATGGCAGAGGGGAGAATTGGGCCAATGACAAGTTGAAAGAGGGGCTGGCTAGTGATGCTGCACACACACCCACTTTCAAAAGACATAAAAAGAGCCACTGGAAGCTAGAGAGGACATTCAATTCCATTTGCTGCGGAGCATGCGGATCGTCGACTTCACATGCAGAGATCCAGACTTCAAATCCATCAATCTCCAGAACCTGTAGCAGTACCTAGAAAGCAGAGCAGTATACAGAATCCAGAGAGGCTAGACCAGCAGAGCAGAGCTGACCCAGATCACTGTGAAGTGCCGAGACCAGAACCGGAGTCCAGTCCAAAACCTGACCAGATCCGTGGGGAGGCCTAATTCAAAAATATATTGTGAGTACCTAGCAGAACTGTGCAGAACCAATCTCTTAGTTAAAATAATATAATTCAATCTATTTTAATCTAACCAGAACTGCCTCCTAACTGTCACTTGTCATTTGCAAAGCTGTCACCTGTCATTTTCTAGCTGCAAGCTGTAACCTGTCGCTTTGAACTTTTAAAATTTCAAATTCGAAAAAACTACCTTTATTTAATCATCCATATCTCTGGAACCGTGTGGTTTAACTTTCCTCTGAAAGCTTAGAATCTCAGCTTTTTAACAAGCTTAGAACTGACTTGCTACTCCTTATACTTTTGCCGTAATCACGATTCTTGCACTCGCGAATTTTACCGCGATTTGCGATTTGGTTAAAAATCCAGCCACGTGTGAAAACAGCAGCTTCCTTGCTTTCCTTTGCCAAAAATTCGTTTAACTTGCTAGTTACTCCTAGATCCTTGCTAAAGTGAGCCTGAACTCATCCCAGGTATATTTCACTCACCCCGAACCTCCTAAAGGGAATTAAAACCATTTTCAGCATATTCCTCACTTCATTGCCAGCACATATCAAAGCACTTTTGCCTGTATTTCAAACTCATAGCTGTAGTCTAAGCTTGCTGGGGTGAACTGAATTACATTTGATTGTATTTCTGAGAACTGTGTGCTTTCCTTCCATTTCCTTGCATTGCATAAAGGGGGGGAGTGGATTGCCAGAGAAAAGTGATTACATTGTGTTGTTGAAATCATATTGAGTATTTTCTGTATTGCATTTTCATTCAACATTACATCCATCTGAACTTATATAAAGCATTCTCTACCACCTTATTCTTCTGTTCCTATTCACAAGTGTGCTAGTGCCGGACTATCCATTATTGATTACTGCTCAGATTAAGTGTGATATTCAAATATTAATTTATTATAAAGTGTGATATATATATCTATTGTTTAAATTATCAAATAAACCTTTTAAACTTGCAAAACAGAACTACTTCTTGGCTCAGTGGGGTCAGGGGGATTCCAAGAGAGGGGTGTTATATAGGGGTAGTCATCCAGAACTCATGAACTGGACGTAAAGATATATCAATAAGGGTTTCCATTCAGTATCCCAGACTAGGCATTGACTTAGCTGTAGTGTTGAATTGAATCCTCTTACAAATATACGTATCTGTTGCCTTTTTCAAACTTCTGCTTGGTCTACTTCTAACATAATACGATTCATATTTCCCTTTCACTTACACAACACACACTCTCATCTCACTGGAAACACCACCTGCTTTGTGGACTTGGCATTAACCCATGTGTGATCCAGCCTGGAATTCAAATCCATTCCATGCATTAAGTGCAAAGGTGTTACTCCTGTGATCCCATTGGGAGCTGATTGCACACACCATAACATGTCACTAACTGCCCTTGTGATTTTGCTGTTATTCCTTGTGGACTGCTTTTGTGTCCCCATCCCGCGCAAATGAACCTCTCCATCATTACCTTACTCTCAGGGTAGTAGACGGTAGGACATTTCCACTTGATTCCTTTCCCGCTCACATATGTAGTCACCACTAAAGCCCTCTAAACTGCGGTTCATTGGCGATTTATATCGCCTAAGTTTAAGGCTCCATCCTGAACGCCTGGTCCAGATATTCTTGCCATTTGCTCTTTCTACAATTGTATCTCAGGCCACTTAGAGAAGTGGTCTATCATGACAATAATATAGTTATTTCAGTATCTAGTGAAAATGTTTCCATCAAACATGAACTCAATAAAAAAGTTGTGGTGAAAACACCTCTGCAGTGAAATAGTTGCCAAACAAAAAGTAGTCAACAAATGAGTGCTTCTAAGGTAATTGTTGGGCTTAAGGAGGGTTTTGTGGGTTTGTGATTGCCCAGTTTAGGGTTGGAATAGGGGTTAGGGTAAGGATAGGGACTAGGGTTAAAGTAAGGATTTTGGTTAGAATTAGGGTAAGAGTTAGTGCCAGGGTGGCTGCTTCAGGGCTGGTGATATTGGGGTTTGGTTAGTTATTAGGGTAGATAAGTGTCAGGGTAAGTGTTAGAGTAGGGGATATGGTAAGAGTAGGGCTAATCAAATATTGCTTTGGGTAACTATTTTTCACATAGGACCATTATTTATTGATCCTGACACCTGGTATGGTCCCACAATCTCTATTCTCAAGCTTCTCCATGCTCCCTCTGGATTGGGAGTGGGAATACAAGCTGTAACCCCGGGAATACAAACTTAGTCTAACATTTTTGCTAGAATTCAGGCGCAGCCAACATTCTCTCACTAGTTGTTCTAAGAACCGGTCTACACCTGGCCACCGCTACTTTTTGTGAACTTTTCTTTTGATCCCAGTGATGCCATGATGACTTTCGTGGGCAGCAAGGACCAATCTCTTTGAACGACTTTTCAGCTACTAAATGGTAACTGTGTACTAGTATGTCTCTCTCCACGGAAAGCCCCCCCCCCCTCACCTCGCAGAAGGGCAAGAGGTCATCATCTACTTTTCCTTTTGCTATCGACCTATTGTTTGTCCATTCAATGACCTTGCTTAAACCTCGATCTTTCTTTCAATTCGTCCTCCCGCTTCTCCTTAGTTATGACAGCCACATGTATGCCAATGCGCTCAACATACAACACCTCAATCTCCTTAGCTCTGGTTTGCATAGTTAAGGGCATGCGTAGGAGAAAGTTTGCCACCTTCTTTTGTGCACCAGGGACATGTGTAACATGGTAATTATACTCTTAGACCTTAAAATTAACCGGCCAATACTCGGGGTTCAGGTGTCGTATGACATCCTTCTAACTGACAGTGCTTCAAGCAGTGACTTGTGGACCATACGGACTGTGAACATTTTCTCAATAGGTAGTTTATAAATTGCTCCACACACCGTACACAAGCTAAACGTTCATTTTCTATGACTGAATACTGGGTCTTTGTTTTGGTAACTGTTGTTGGATGCATTATAGATGAGTTTCTCTTCCTTCCCTGGTATCTGACAGACCACTGCACCTACCCCCTAACTCTAGCAGCTACAATGGGAATGACAGGTAATTCTATGTTGAAGACCCCTAAAATGAGAGCATTGAAAAAAGTTCCTAACACACTTGCTGTTAAATGTGTCTATGCCCACAAAGGAGCAAACCTCTTCTTTACTCACCTTTTTTTTATTTATTTTTTTTTATCGTGATTTTGGTTGTTCATACCCAACCTTACACAGGTAAAGTAACATTTAAGATTAAAAAAACATGCACATTCTTCAAGAGGCATACAGAAAGATTTAGGAATACAAAAAAAGAAAACAAATAAAATAAACTCATTAATACACCATAAGAAATTCAGCTAGTGTCCAATATACTGCATAACTAGCAGTATTTATTCGTACTAGGCTTGCATACTGCAGGAATTGAACCACTGAAATAGTCACCGCAGTTTTCTCCCCACTAGAGGTTGGAGTAAAAAAATCCCCTATTACTAAGTTATCAAGATTATGAACGAATTGGCCTAGCCACAATGTTCTCTGAGGCAGCAATGAAGGACAGGTCACGAGAATATGCTCCCTAGTCTGCACCACCTTATTGTTATTACATGAGCAACATCTTCCTGTATCCCCATCCAGAGGCGACCCGATAGAGCACATTTCTCCCGTGGGGATCAGATTTAATCTGTACCGCAAGAACTGTTGGCGGCAATATCCATTAGGAACCTTTTTAGATATTTTGGAGCTAACTCTAGGGGTTTGCCATGGTGGGACAGGCAATCACGCTCAAAAAGCAGTTTTTCAACTGATATTGGGTTGAAAATGAAATCATCCACCGATTCATCACAACAACGTAATACCTGAACGGCTCATTTTTGATAAATTCACCAACGGGCCAAAGGATGGTATCCTTATAATCTCAGCTAGGTCAGAGTATAAAGACCCCCATTGTGTGTCTAGCAATTTCCTATCTAGCCTTAAAATCATCCACTCCAGATGAGAACGCAGTGATGTTAAAACCAACTCAAACCGTAAGGCTTCAATCGAAAATGCAATTGGGAAAATTGAAGGCCCAATTACACACTCTAGACTCCACTCTATCGTAATTCATGGTCCTGGTTGTCATACCAATCTCCCAGTGGAGTAACTTTGCTGAAAATGTTGGGGGGGACAGGGGTGGAGTGGAGGGAGGGCGGGTGGTGGCCCTTATTATCGTTTCGGCCAAATTGTTCGATAAAATTTGGTGGAATGGTAGATTTGACTGAATTTGGTCAATACCATTAGTTTGAAGCCGAAGATACTGAACATGAAGAGCTGGGGTTGGAGTGTCCCCCGCTTCCTCAGCATTGGTGGCAGGGGACCCAACAAAAAAGAAGAAAAAGGGACCCTGCAGCATCAGATCCGACCTCCGTAAGATGGATGGATCTGACGCTTCAAGGTACAGGAGAGGTGGCGGATGGAGAAAAGGTAAGCAGGGGGGGTTTATGGGTGTACTGGTGGTTTGGGGGGACATGGGTTTGGTTTTTTGTACCGAGGTAAAAACGTATTCGCAGTGAAAATGACTATGGTCAATTTCGCTGTGATTTTGTACTGAGGTCAAACACCCTAAATCCCTGAGGGATAACACTAGACTACTGCACCACAAGAGTCCATTGCTGACGCTCTGTTATAACTCTCATAAGACTGGTGGCCTATCTTTAAAATTCAATTGGGCCCCCACACATCTCTAGCCGGCCTGCCATGCACCCAGTGACACAACATAACATTCACAAACTTAATTCCAATAGAACATACAAACAATGCATTATTTATCATTCATTTAGACACAAAAGTCAACACACATATGCTTGCATACACTCTCACTAACACACAAATGCACCCAGCACCTCCATTGACATACACTGTGTGCACACAACATTTATATGTACAGATACAATAACAAATGGAATTAGTGGCACAACGTCCATTGAGCAGACCAGACTTTATCTCCCCCTGATCCCTGACATTTTGGGCTAAGTTTACTTGACCTAGCTGAACTGTAAAGCCATGGCCCAATGGAACAGATTCACTGGTATGTCAGCAATTCCCTTGATTTTTCCTTTCATTCAAAGGCAGAAGCCGTCAGTTAATGCAGTGGGTGACCAAGTATACTTGGTATCCATTTTTAAATGCCATATATCTCCAAACCTGGGTTGTGCACAGCAACTTATATGTGTAAGTGCTGATAGATATGTTCTATAAGATTCTGACTGATTAAAATTGAGGTATGTTTTCCTGTGTTCAAATGGCTCCAAGCAGTGGAGTACCAAGAAGGAGAGGCAGGGGGGGCAAGCTGCCCCTTGTGGCTCTTTTGAGAGCCAGACTGGGGCATTTGTCATTGGGAGAACTCTCCCGTTCTGCACATCAAAGAGGGTGCCCAACGGCAAAGGTGTTCCGCTGGCAGGACAATGTGTGCTGAGCAATTCCTGATCAGCATGCTCATTGTCCTGGCAGCAGGACACCTTACCCGTTCTGAATGGTAGAGGTGTCCCGCTGCCAGGACAATGTCACAAGGAGCTCCGGGCAGCAGAGGGTCCTCAGGTTGCTCTGTATCAACAGAACATTACAATGTGAGTGATCAGGCACTGATGGGAGGGAAGGGGGTACTATTAGCGGGAGCTTTTGTCCCATTAGAAATGTGAATGGGAGGGAGTGAGCAGAAGTGAGAAGGGTGCATAATGTTGCATGCTTTATGAAATAATGACTATGGCTTTAAAACCCAAGGGGGATTTGTTAGGCTCACATAAATCTATATGATGCTATTGTGACTTTGCATGCAGAATGGGGAGAATAGAACTAAAGCCATACTCCCATTGCTCAACATATTTCTATGACAATGTTTATAGTGTATGGTTAGTTTACTATGAAAGGCTAGTTTATTATGTAATGTGGTTTGCTTCCAAGGCATTGCTATAAATAATTATTTAAGCACATGAAAAGTAAAGAAAAGCCTTAATAAATATCTATATCAACTAAACCTGGATAGATGTGCGCGGTCGCTTAAATTGTCCACATCCCAGTTTCACCATTTAACCAAGTGTGTGATCCTGGGCAAATCATTTAATCACATTGTGCTTTATCTGCAACTCTGCAAGTGACTCTGATTCACTTCAAAGCTTATGTTAATGTATCATGGTATGATAATGGAAAAGCCTAATGACCATAGAGTTGCTCCACATATAACAAAAGTGCCATTTAGGCATTTTGCACCACATGGTTATTTGTCACTTGGCTTATTTATGGCAACTTATTCTAAAGTCACTTCCATGGTGCCTCCAAGTATCAAGGACTGATGATGCGCCTTGCAATGTCCTTTTCTGTGAAGTCACTTCTGTTGGTGCAATCCATAAAATAATTAGGAAGTTTGCATGTATTTTGCCTCAGACGGCTTCGACAAAGCTCTAATAGATGTGTTTCCTGCATCTGGAATGATCCTGCAGTTTTATTTTTGTTGTTGTGTGTTAAAATGCCACCTTCCACTAATGTTACCAAAAAAGTAGATTGGGGCAGAGGTCCTAAAAGTGTGCTTTTAACACAAAATCCCATACGGTTCCTTCTGTGCACCTAGAGCAAAAACTGCTTAACAAAAATTCACCATGTTTGGAAGGCGTATAGCACTCAAATTAATTTCACAGAATTTGCAGAGTACGACAGTTTTGGGTCACAGGTTTTCTCAGCTTGACACTTTTCACTCTACTTGGGAAGGGCGCACCTTCTGCCAACTTCATTTTGAAATTAGGATGGTGGTGCTTTAGTAGCATCTGAAAAGTGGCAAGACTAATTTTACAGGCATGGCAGAGCTGTGGCTTGCCACAGAGAAAGCATCATTTGTTATTGTTAGTGTGTCTTCGTACCTGGGGCCTTAAAGTGTACTGTGAGCTCTGCTCACATTGTCCAAATGTGACACACGCCCTTACTAGGGTCAGCCTGAATCCCAGCCCCCCAACAAACATACACTAACACAATTAAAAATTATATTAAAAAAAAAGTACTTCTGCTCTGCTTACAAATGCCGGTCTCATGTTACACCGACCTAACATCTTGTCACTCACGCACCTCCAGACAGAAACCAGCAAGCTGAATGAGCTTCTTAGTTCCTGTCTGTGTGTCGCCTGAACACAAAGCCGGAAAGCGATTCTCTGCGCCGCAGCCCCTGGAAGTGCTGCTGCTAGCGTGGAAGCACAGGTGCCAGGCCCTGCAACACCCAGTTCAGCACCCTGGCTGCTGACTTTGAGTCAGGCCAGCCAGGGTGAGGGACTGAGCCATGCAGGGAATCCCGGCCCTGAATGTGTTGCAGCGCGGCTGCCAGGCATCTCAGCATTATGTAATGAGACAGCGCAAGCCTTGCTGGGCACCCGAGCCGGGCTTGCACTGTCCAATTACATAATTGATGATTGTGGCCCCCCTGCCCTCCCTCCAAAAGTAGGGGGAGACAAAAAGGCATGCCACAGAAGTTGGGGAGAACAAAACCCTCTGTCCCCCCTATAATTAGGCCCATGCAATCTCCATGCCATATAAGAGATTTGGAATTACTTTCATTTTATAGAATATGAGCAAAGGGCATATCGAAAAGCGTCAGAGCCTACAGTTGATTTTCATCATTTCGGTGGATTACTTCGTCGCCTTGGGCATGATGCATGATGTTGAAATGCCCACATTATCAGCAGTATCAAGTCCAAAGCGTTAAAATGAATCCTAGTAATGCTTGTTTTATTTTCATTGATGCTGAGATCGTTCCTAAATGAAAACTCTCATATCAGATCGAGCTGCCTCTGCAAGCACACCAGGGCTCTATCCAGAAGGATCATGTGGTCAGAACAAGTGAGATAATGTTCTGTTAGAGTGGATATCCTGGGCGGAGCAAAATGAAAATTAGACAGAAATTCTCCCAAGTCTGACAGATAAGGGTTGAACAGGCATGGAGCCAATATGAAGCCCTGGTGGAGTCCCCTTTTAAATTCGAAGCATTCTGTCAGTCCTCCCTACCCATACAGCGGAACATGAAGAAGGGTGGAGTCATATAAATGAACTAAGATTGAAAGAAGAGCAGGGGGAATCAACCAATTCCTCAGCTTTTGCCCCAATAGGTTATGGTTTATGCAATCAAATGCCTGGGAGTAATCAATAGCCGCTATGTATCCCGGAAGACTACCAACCCTCATTGATTCATCCTTCAGGCAGCCTTCAGGCAGTTCCCCACAGAACCGTTCAGGTCAGTCCCTATCCCTCTCCAAAAGTAGCAAGCGGCCGGTAGGGGATGCTCAACTCCCCAGTTCGCTCAGCAGCAGGCCCGCAAAGATTTTACTTTCGCAATTACGAAGGGAGATAGGACGATAGTTGAGAGGACTATTCCTTTCTCCCTTCTTGTAAATGGGTAATATCACTGCGAGATCCCACGAAGGGGCAATTACCCCAGTTGATATGATTCCTGAGAACATAATATGTAGGACACTTGCCCACAGTTGGGGAACTCCCTTTAGAACAGCGTTAGAAAACCCATTAGGGCCTGGTTCGTTGGGTTAGAGGCTTTTCTACTTATGTCCTCAATCGAGTTTACTGATAAGGTCAGGGCTCAGGGGATTACCTGACGGTCAAATAGGATGGTATTGTCAGATTCCAAATAAAGGTGTGAATAATTCTTTACCCAGATGTTCTCAGGGAGGTTACGTAATGCGTGTTATTGTTGAATGTTCATTTTATTAATCACCTCTCAAAAATTACGGGAGTCGTTCTTAGTTAATGCTTCCAACATGTGCTCTCCCTCATTTTGGAGTAAGATGAAGTTACAGCTTTTAACCCAATTTTTGCATCTCTGCCTGAGTATCCTGACAACTTCCTTCTATTCGGCTATAGGCAAACCCCTCCCAAGAAGGTCCCTTAATGCTTTTCTTCGGATTTTCTTGTTATCCTGGACTACTGGGTCAAAATTGTGCATCAGTGGACGTGCCATCGTCCTATTGCCTACGGAGACCATTTTAAATGTATCGACAAATGCCTGGAAAATTGAGGTTCCACTGTTTTCGTCTTCTCCTCTAAGGAAGTTGAAAAGAAAAAAGAATTAAAATTGCTGTTGTATTTGCCCACATTTCCCATGTACCTGGCTAATCTATTGGCATACGTGTTAACCGCGATTTGGCTGAATACGTTGTTCCTTGTACAGGCCACGGTACTCTTCATGTGGGCTGTCAATATTCTCTGGTAATTTAGGGCAGAATCTATAATCTTTAGTTCTTTGCAGAGATCCGATACCTCAGAAGACATAATCAAATAGCCTAAAAATGATGTTTTTTCTCCTAATGACCATGTCAAATTTGGAGGAACATCCCCAGTAATGGTACCATTAACCATCTTTAAATTCCAGGTGTCAAAAAAATCTACCCATTGCCTGCCTTCCATTCTTGTCCTGCTTTTTGAATTAGGTTCATGGAATGTTGCCAAATTGTTACAGTGAAGAACAGCAATGCGGTCAGCATTAAGATCGCCCCGTGATCATGATGAGAAGCCAGTTTTCCTCCCCAAAGAAAGCTGGCAAGAGGTCAGACAGATTATCCAACAAACCATATATGCTACTACACCAAGGGTTTCGGTAGACGTTCACAAGGAAAATAGGGTTTGACACAATCACTTCCTTCGGCTTGATTGTAACTGCCAATAAGCCATACGTGATGTTACATATGTTCTCCAGGCTTACTAGTAAGGTGTTCAATTAACCGCCTCACACCCGATGCACGGTGTAAGAGGATTCAATTCAACACTACAGCTAAGTCAATGCCTAGTCTGGGATACTGAATGGAAACCCTTATTGATATATCTTTATGTCCAGTTCATGCGTTCTGGATGACTACCCCTATATAACACCCCTCTCTTGGAATCCCCCTGACCCCACTGAGCCAAGAAGTAGTTCTATTTTGAAAGTTTAAAAGGTTTATTTGATAATTTAAACAATAGATATATATATCACACTTTATAATAAATTAATAATTGAATATCACACTTAATCTGAGCAGTAATCAATAATGGATAGTCCGGCACTAGCACACTTGGGAATAGGAACAGAAGAATAAGGTGGTAGAGAATGCTTTATAATTTCAGATGGATGTAATGTTGAATGAAAATGCAATACAGAAAATACTCAATATGATTTCAACAAAACAATGTAATCACTTTTCTCTGGCAATCCCCTCCCCCCTTTATGCAATGCAAGGAAATGGAAGGAAAGCACACAGTTCTCAGAAATGCAATCAAATGTAATTCAGTTCACCCCAGCAAGCTTAGACCACAGAAGTTGGAAACACAGGCCCAAAATGCTTTTATATGTGCTGGCAATGAAGTGAAAAATATGCTAAAATGCTTTTAATTCCCTCTAGAGGTTCAGGGTGAGTGGTATCTAGTTAATATAAGTCCAGGCTCACTCTAGCAATGATTCAGGGATGGTTCTTAAGAGGCAAATGAATTTTTGGCAAGGAAAGCAAGGAAACTGCTGTTTTCACACGTGGAGAAATTTGCAAATCGCGGCAAAATTCGCGAGTGCATTTTTCGCAATTGCGGCAATAGTGTATGGAATAGGAATGCGGTTCTAAATTCGTTGAAAAGCCAAGATTCCCAGCTTTCAGACGAAAGTTACTGCAAGTCTCTAAGACAAACGGTCACGGAGATATGAGCGATATGGTAAAGGTTGTTTTTAAGATTTTAAATGTTAAAAGTTCAAAGCGACAAGTGACAGCTAGCAACTAGAAATGACAGGTGACAGTTAGGAGGCAGTTCTACTTAGATTAAAATAGATTGAATTATATTATTTTAACTAAGAGATTGGTTCTGCACAGTTCTGCTAGGTACTCACAATATATTTAGAAATAGAATGGGCCTCGCCACGGATCTGGTCAGGTTTTAGACTGGACTCTGGTCTGGTCTCGGCACTTCACAGTGATCTGGGTCAGCTCTCTGGTTCTGCTAACAGTGGTCTGGGTCAGCTCTGCTCTCTCTGGGTACAGCACTGCTTCTGGATCTTTCTGCACAGCTTTCTCTGGAGATTGATGGATTTGAAGCCTGGATCTCTGGATGTGGTATGGTCCGGCAGCATGCTCCGCAGCAAATGGAATTGAATGTCCCTATCTGTCCTGACTGTCTGCTTTTATGTGTTTTGAAAATGGGTGGAAAGGCTAGCTTCCTAGGCCCTACCCCTCTCCACTTGTCATTGGCCACTTCATCCTCTTCCCCTTGATTGGGGGAATGAAATGAAGTGTCATCATGATGAGGTCTGTTTATGGTACAGAGAACCCACCCCTGTCAAATTACACACAATCTATATTTTGACCCAAAAGACATATTTGCACAGGTACACATTTGTTTAAAATTACATGCACCCATCACATATCACAGGAGGTATACCCTGTCCAAATCTGCTCTTCCTGAGAGCTTGCATTGAGAAATGGCAACATATTTCACTTTTTGGTCAGGTTACCAATATCAGATTCTTACTCAAATTTACCCAAATGTGTGCAAGGCATGCAGGCATTAATTGATGAAGTATCAGACTTTTAACATGCATACATTTTAAGTAATACCCTCTTAACTGCTAGTTTGCCCCCAGATCATGCCACCGGTTCTAAAAACCTCTTAAAATGTGGGCAGAAAAATCACAAGAATTATGGTATCATTTAAATAATTATGACAAGTCCGTACTATGAGTTATTATCTTTTTCTAAAACCATATTCTGGCTCCAAAGGGGTGTGATTTCCCCCCAGCACAAGGTTGAATTTCTGGTTTTTCCAGTTCTGCCAAGCCAGCTTGCTCTCACATGCAGTGCTCCTCCCCTTTCCTTACAGGAGGAAGCCACTTTTACGGCCCCCATAATAAAACATTTGCCTGGGCCCTGGAAGGCCCATTGTTCAAGAGGAAGCCATTTATGGCCACTTCAATAAACCCTCTGCCTGGGTCCTATGTTTAGTCTCTAGCAGTCCCTTGATAATTCAATCAGAGAAGTGTCATATCCCTTTTGGTGGGAACAGCAAACGGCAGCTAGGCCTGGGAACACAGCAGTTGTGCAAGTCTCAACTCCTGTCGGGGGTAGCTGGTGGGCAGAATTCAGTTCCTTAAGCCAGGCCCCAGCTAATGTCACTTTTAGTTACCCAGTTTTCTGCATTCAAATAAAACTAACCATTTTTACATATGCAGCTAGAATTCTGATTCTAAGTTTAAAACTATGACATTTAAACAATTGCAACCTATGTGACACTCAAAAGTAGGTCACTCATTTCTTTTAAACATTTAGATTTTTAGTGTCTTTCAGTCCAAATTTACTTAAACTGCTGAAATCCACAGCTCAGCCAGTCTTGTTATAAACCCTCAAGTCACTTCAGAATATCACTTTACATTGGATCCACCTCTCAGTAAGTCTTTCTTTGGCCTGCTTTGGGTTCATTTATTCAGTTTTACACCAAAAAAAAAAAGTTTGGTGTTGTTTTAAAACGCCGGCTTTCTGATAGTGGTGAGTACTGGTAATGCACCCATTTTTGGGATTTAAGAAAATGAATTCCCCACAATTCTAGGTTGCTTTTGGCAATCAGCATTGCCATTCCCAATGGTTTCAGGCTACTGTGTGGGTAGTCCAATGGTGGTTTTAGGCAGTGCCCTTCTGTGCCCATAACATTGGCAAAATGGGTGGCAGCCTATTCTTCATGCACTTCCCTGGGCATTTTCTGGGAATCTCTGGCCATCATGATGTTTTCCATGTCAGTACTGCACAGTTTTGAGGTAGGGCTTGGATGCGTGGATAAAAACATCCCACAAGCACCCCTCTTGCGATGGCCATTCTGTTTCACTGATGGGACTCGCAAGACCTGGGATGTTTCCTCATCTTCTTCCAATAGATGGCACAGTTCAGCATCTTTCCCTCCATCCGGTCGGATCGATCGGTTCTCCTCGCCGGTCCTGATGGGAGTATTGGGCGGTACACTGGGCCCCTTGCGTCTCTGCTCCCGGTCTCCGGATCGTCCTCCTTGGCAAGTCTCCAGGTTTTCTTTCTCCTAGGACGACAAAGGAAGAGCGGCAATACCTATTCATAGACATTTTTCCCCCACCATTGATATAGTGGGGTGGCATATAAATTTATAGTCAAAACATATGGACATGCACATTTCTTTTTGCATTCAAAAATGAAAACACCCACATTGAGAAACTCAGAATTTGATAGGCGATATGTAGGATATTTTAAGTTAGAACTGAATTAATCTGAGACATACCCTCTAGGATTCCAGAGGATTCCTCCAGTTGTTGCAGAGTGTGCCTGGGATGGCAACACTTCAACTGGTTAATGTGGACCCACTTGTCTTCCCCCTCTGCCAAACCGCCTTTGGGGATGCGGATCTTGTAGGCCACAGGGGAGATTTTGTCTATAATCTCAAAGGGTCCCTTCCATGTAGGCAAAAATGTTCGCTGTTTGGCCTGGTTCCTTTGGAAATTGTATAGATAGACCCGGTCCCCCACCTGATATTCCTTCCTGGAAGTCTTCAGGTCATAGTGGGTCTTCATGCTATCAGCTGATCTTTCTAGATTCCGCTGTGCATAAGCAAAAGCATGTTGAAGGTGTTTCCTTAAATTCTCCACATACTCATGAGTTGTGGAGGCATTTATCAGTGTCTGCTCTTGGGTCCTGTAGAGCAAATGCTGAGGAAGCACCATCTTGCGCCCAGTCATCAACTGAAATGGTGACATTTTGGTTGCAGATGAAGGGGTAGATCTGATGGCCATTAGGACCAGAGGTAATCGGATATCCCAACTTGGCCCAGAATCTGCCACAAACTTCTTTAATATGCTCACAATGGTTCGGTTATATCTCTCTACTGCCCCAGAAGAAGCTGGCCGGTAAGCAATATGCAACTTCCTTTTGACCCCCAGTATCTCCCACATCTTTGTCATCACTTCACTGGTGAAGTGGCTACCTCTGTCTGACTCAATCCTTTGAGGTAGACCAAAACGGGAAAAGATGTGGTTAATCATCAAGGCAGCTGCCATTTCTGCCTTGCAGTTTGGGGCTGGGAGACATTCCACCCACTTGGTAAACAAGCATGTCACAGTCAACATGTACTTATTCCCCCTAGCAGAGCGAATCACGGGGCCTACAAAGTCGATTTGTAAATCTGACCATGGCAGTGTCATCCCCCTCTTTTGGAGAGGCGCACGGTGCGTGAGGGATGATGGCTGAAATTGTGCACACACAAGACACCCCTTCAAGTATTGGTTGAGGTCCTGGCCCATGTGTGGCCAGTATGTAACCTCTCTTAAGATTTCCAGTGTTGTGTGAAACCTCCTATGACCGGCGGTGGCCGCATCATGGGCGTGACTTAACATCAGGCTTCGGAATGAGGTAGGAACCACCCACTGATCGTGGCCAGCTTTCGATTTCCTTACCAGCAAACCGTCTTGGATTCGGAACATTTTTTGGACATTTCATCAACACTATTAGGTCCTCTTTCCCAATATAATCGGTATCCATCAGGGGAAAGTTCTTAGGGTCCTCAAGGTGTTGGTAAAACTTACCAATAATTGGATCCCCCTTCTGAGCGGTAATCAAATCAGCATCAGGGGTCTCCTTACTCCATTGTGCAATTGAACTGTCGTTGTGAGCATTTGTCTGGGACCTAGTGATAGCAGTGACCTGGATTTCCCCCAACAGGGACTCAATCTCAATTAGATCCCCTTGGATGGCCCCGGTTTTGGCCAGCTGATCAGCTAAGTCATTTCCAGTTTTGTCTGGTCCCTCTACTTTGGAATGACCCTTGATCTTTTTCCAATAGATGGTCATCTCATTCGAGGTGACCAGATCATCAATGTTTTGGATCAACTTCCCATGTTTCAAGGGTTTGTTGTTAGCACATAACATGCCTCTGGTTTTCCAATTAACCAGGTGCTCCACGAACCCGTTCCGTACATAATCCAAATCTGTGATTATGACCAGTTCGTGGAGTTGATGCTGGACAGCAGTGAGGATGGCCTGATGCACAGCCATCAATTCTGCCACCTGACTACTTCGGGGACCAATTTTGTATCCAGCGGAGGGTTCTGGGAACTCCTTCAACCATGCATTCCCTACGCCAGCCACCAGTTCTTTCTCCCCGTCGTTGTCAACATGGTAAGAGCATCCATCCACTTAGACAGTGGGCATTCCCTCACACTTGTCCTCTTCAAAGACTTTGTGTGGGGAATTAAGGTATGCCTCCATGTTGTCCTTTATTTTTAGACTTTCGTCCTCGAGACAGTTTTCTCTGGCACAATCATGCAAGTCAGCCAGACCTTGCGCGAGGGGACTCTTCTTGTTTTGGCCATATCTGACCTCCACAGGAAAGCCTTGCATTGACAGAATCCAGGAAGTAATTCGGGAATTACTCACATTTCCGGCCCGTATTCTATCATTTTGGAGATATTGCAGAGGCTGGTGTGGAGTCTCCACTATGATGTGTTCCCCCTGGATAAACGGGCGGTAATTCTTCAATGCCCACACCGTTGCCAGGAGTGCCTTCTCACAATCGTTGAATTTTTCCTCCACAGAGGATAAAGTTTTGCTCGCATAGGAGATTACTTTATTGACCTTGTCATGCTTTTGGTATAATACTGCTGTCAAGCACGTATTAGAGAACCCCGTCTCCAGGAAGAACTCCTTGTTTCTGACAGGGTAAGCTAGGCAAGGCGCTTGTGAGAGGCTTCTTTTGAGTTGTTTTACTGCCTCGGCTTGTTCTGGACCCCATTCCCACTTGACCCCCCCCTTCAGGAGATGAATCAGGGGTCTGGTGATCTCTGCGTAGCCCTCAATGAACTTTCTGCTGTAATTAGTCAGTCCAAGGAGGCTCCTTAGTTCCCGCAGAGTTGTGGGGTCTTTCAGTTTCTGAAGTGCTTCCACTTTCCTTTCCTGGGGACAGAGACCCTGAGGAGTAATCTCATGCCCCAAGAAATTAACAAGGGTTCGACACCACTGTGCTTTCTGAAAGGAAAGTTTTGCTCCGGCGGCCCTCAACTGGGTCAGAACATAACGGATCTCCACTATGTGTTCCTCCACAGATGAACTTTTGATGAGGACATCATCTACATAAGCCAGGTTACCCCTCGCACCCAGGTCGGGCATGGCCTTATGTAGGAAAATATTGAACTCATTACCGGAGTTAAGGTATCCAAAGGGAGTCCGGGTCCATGTGTACTGCTGGCCCCCAAAGGTAAAAGCCAGTTTGTATTGGTCCTCCCTACTGACCGGCATGGTCCAGTATCCATTGGTCAGGTCTATTGCAGTGAATACCTGTGACCCCTGGATCTGGGCCAGCCCTTGGTCAATGTAGGGCAGAGGCCATCGGGAAGTATGGACCCGTTTGTTGAGCTCCCTGAGGTCGGCGCAGAGCCTCCACTGGCCGTTTGGCTTCAATATTCCCAGGACCGGATTATTGAAGGTGCTGTGGACTGGACGGATTATTCCCCGGGACTCAAGGTTCTTAATTATTTCAGTAAGGAACTCCATTGATGCGAGAGGGAAGCGATATTGCTTCACAAACACAGGAGTCATGCCAGGGTCCGTGGGGATTGTTGTTGTGTGGATGTCAGTGCGACCACAGTCATATGAGTCTACCGCAAAGAGATCTTGGAAATCCAAGAAAACTTGTTTCAACTTTTGCTTTTGTTCCAGAGTCACACAGGCATCAGCTAGGTTGACTCTCTCTTCCACCATCTGCCTGAAGCCTGGAAAGACTTCTGGTTTGGCTATCTCTGCGGCCTCCTCCAGCTGGGTGGAGAAGGCCCTGGTCAGAGTGCTGATTTGGACTGGGGGCTTCAGGTGGGAAAGGCAGCCCTCATGGACTTGGAAAATCACCTCATCCCTCCTGAAGTCACAAGTCACATCTTCCTTACCATAAGGGCAAGAAGTGTACACCAGGAAGTTCCCCCCATGCCGGGTAAAAATCCTGTCTGGTGTTGTATTGTCATCACTTTCACTGTCAAAGCAGTCCTTGGGGATTGGCCCTAACAGTTCATTACCTAAATCGATGGAAAAATGTCGGTCAACAACCGCCATTCCAATAATGGTGCCTGCGGCTAGAGTAATACTCTTTAAGTCGCTGTTATCTACCTCTATTAGAATGGTGTCATGTTCTATGTTGACTAATGGAGTTGGGTTTACCCCCAACCTTGCTGTTGGAGAGAAGCGTTTAGATGTATGTAAGCATCAGGGTTTTTCAAATGTTGTCCTCTTTTAGCTTTCACTTCCAGGGAGAATTGTCGGGTCCTTTCTGGGATGGTGACTTCCTCTTTGATCTGAATTTCAACTGCATAAGGTAGCAATTGAGCTGACCTAAATGCTTTTTCTGGATCATCAAAGCCCATGGGATTATCCGCTAATCGGGACCAAGCTTTGAAGTTTATTAGGTCCAAACTAATGGCAAAGCGATTGAGAATGTCACTGCCTAAGTAAAAGGCGGCAGTGACGTCTCGCACGACCCAACAATTATGGACTATGCTCTTGTTGCCAATGGAGATTTTGAGCATACACTTGCTTGGCAGGAGATGTTTGGAATTAGGAGCTTCCAGGTCCATTTCCCATTTGTCTATCAGTTTGAATGTGGGAATGTCTGGATCTTTTGGGAGTTGGCGGAACATGGCTTCGCTGATGAAGCTCTTACCGTTGTTCACACACACTCGAGCGAGAACAGAGTCCTTCCCATCATTTAATTGGACAGGGATGAACAACTGCTCTCCAATTTGCTGAACATCAGCCAGCGTCTGAGCTGATTTCACATCTTTCTGGACTATAGGAGTGGGAGTTTCTGATTGTGGATTAGTATAGAATCCACAAAATAAAGAATAATTCTTCCAAAAGAACATGAGTAATTTGTTCCTTCCAGCGAGGAGTATTACTTTAGACTGGAAGGAAGGTTGATTTTCAGAAATAGAGAGGACCCTCCATCACCAGTCTGTTGTCCTACTGCTATTACTGTCACGTCTGGAATTTGGCTATTCTGGAAGTGGAATTCTACTTGGTCAGATTTTTGTTTAACCATGTGGCAGGTGCCGTTTAAACTAACATGGTTGACACTCTGTTTTAATTTTATTGGTCGGCTAGTCTGGGTCCAGAGGACCTTGTTTACGCAATCTATTAGGGGTGACAACCTTCTCAGGAGGTCATTCCCTAGTAAACAAGGGGTGCCCTCTGGAGTCACAACTATGACTGGGTGTTTCACCTTGTATCGCCCAATTTTAATGTCCAAATCTGCCGTCCCCTCGACGGGAATTTCCATCCCGTCAAAGTTCTGGAGTTGTCCAGGAAGAGAGGTGAGAGGAATTTGGTAATTCTCTCCCCTTCCTGCATTCAGTTCATCAAAGGCCCTTCTGGACAGAAGGGTAGCTTGAGATCCCGTGTCCAACAGCGCTGAAATCGTACCCTGCCCCTGTACTTGTACCGGGGCATAGTATCTTCCCTCCTTCTCCTCAAGGGGGCACAGATAATGCACATTTTTGGACAACTGGTGGGCTAACTTTCTGGTTTTGGACATCGCTAGCGAAGAGATTTGGCCAGAATTCTGTGGAGAGCCTTGGGAATCTGAAAAAAAAAATTGGCAACTGGAGATCAGAGCCATTGTGGGTTCCCCTGGCTCCGGTTCCAGGCCGCCCCCCCCTTTTTGGAGGCAGTCACCAGGATGGGTTTGAACCAGGGGATTTTCTTGCTGTTGGTTCTGGGATGAGATGGTGGGCGGCTGTAGCTCAGTCTCCACATCTCCCCAGTCTGGATTTGCATCCCTAGGGACCCATTTTTCTTTGGGAGGAGTTCCCCCCTCTCTGAAGTACCTCCTCCTCAAACTGAGTCTGTTTGGGTCTTTTGTTTCTCCTACCCCCCCTCTGCTCCTTAGGAGGCAGACTTTCAGGGGCAAGAGATTTTGTTTCCGGTTCCTGCGTTTCCAGGGGCTGTTTACAAGTGAGGAAGGAAGCTTCCTCCAAGGCTTTACACCCCCCTTCCCTTTGTGCCTCCTCCCTGGGAACCGGTGAGTTATCGGGGTGCTGCCCCCGTCATTGTTCTGGAGCACCAGGTCCAGAGTTGGGTGCGTTCTGCGCCGGCATGCTGATCTGAGGGTCCTGCTGAGCCCTCAGTATGTGACCCAGATCCCGCGCCATGTTTTGAACCTGGCGCTCTAACTGGGAAACCCGCTCAGGCTGATACGGGGCCCTGTTTTCTCCCCTGGGCTGATCCCGGGAAGGGTAGCTATCCCTTCTTTGGTAGTACCCCTGGTTGGGAAGATTTGGATACCCCTCCACCCTTGGCCTCCCCTCTCCCGGATTCGGTTGTCTGGGCTCAGGGAATTGGGGAAAGAAGGGTGGAGGATTTTGGGGCTGGAAGTTGGGTGGATACCTGGGGAAAAAGTTCTGCCCAGGATTTGGAGAATTTCTGCCCTCCGGTGGGAAGTTAGGAGGGAAGTTCCCTGGGTTAGGTGCTTGGCTGGATCCCCCCCCTTGGGCTGGAGGAGTCCACACATAACCCAGGATGGGTCGACTTCCCTTGTAACGGGGACTTACATAGTCAGGAGAGCGAGGGACCCCATTTGTGGGACTACCTCCTTGACTCCCTGTTTGTGACTGGCCCGAGGACCTTCTGGGCCCAGCATTATTAGGTGCAGGTAGGTTTTTAGGCCCCCCCATCTCCAACTCTAAAACGGGGGTGACCTTTACCTCTGCCACCTTGGCAGCAGCAGGGGTGTTGTTGGCTTTGGGGTTTTTGGGCGCATTATTTTTATTTTCTATTGGCTTCTGCACCTCATAGATCCGGGTCGCCTGTTCAATGACCCAGTCTAAAGATCTTTTCTCGTGAAAATCCCTCAGAAGCTGGGTCATTATGTATTTGGGCAAGGCATGGAAAAATGTATTAATAAATTCTCTGCTATCCGTGCGCACCCTTCTTGTGGTCTGTGCAAAAGCACGCTTTAACTCCTGCACAAATTCTTGTGGGGCCTGATCCTCCCCACATTGTAAATTGTAGGCTGCCTTGCGAGCCTCTTGGGGATTTCTGTGAACAGAAAAATGTTTTAATATGGCCGCCCTATAGGTGGACCACCTGGAATGATTTTGGTCCTCCAGCCCTGCAAAGAAACTGGAGTATTCCGGGGAGAAGGTCCACTTTACATATTGAATACAGCTTTGGCTGTCCTTCAAATGGAAAGTCTCCATCATTTGCTCAAACAACTCTAAGTGCTCCCAAACAGAATACTTGGCGTTCTTATGATAAGGCGTGATGACGCTCCTGATTGCCTTAATCTGCTTTAAGGGGTCCTTAAGCAAGGCCCTTTTTGTCTTATTGGCCCTTTTGGTCCGGGTAACCCTGGTCCATTCATCTTCTGACTCAGAGGCACTGCTCCCAGAGGTTCCCGTCTGTTCTTCCAGGTTTTCCCGGATTCTGCGAGCCTGGGAATGGCTGGCAGAATGTGGGGACCTGGTCTCCTGTGTCCTGTACCGCTCAGAGGAGTCTTCAGATCCCTCCTTGCTGCCAGGATTTGATGGGTACCCCCCCACTGACCTAACTGGGCAGTGCCCCTACCCGGATGCCCGCCCCTCCATTCCTGGGTGGTACTGGCCTATGAGCCCCATGCTTCTGGCTGGATAGTAATCTGCCATCCCTGTGGCCCTGTGCTCATGTGCGCCAGGGGACATGGGGGTGGCAGAGTCCAGGGACTGAGAGAGATAAAGGCCTCTGGTACTAGGGCTCCTGGGGTTATGCTCAGGAGTTTCTCTTTCCCAGCGAACCTCATCTCTATCCGCCCCTGCTCCCTGTTGCAATGCAAGAGCCTGCGCCTTCAGTTCCTCAGTTAAGGCCTTACTAGACTCTATCAGTCTCTCCTGCATCGCTACCTGTTGTTGGAGCCTATCATTGTGCTGGCAGAGAGCCTCATTCTCTCTCTGCGTTTCCTGATTGGTCCTGGAGCACTGGGCCAGTCTTTGCTGCAGGAGGGTTACCTCCTGAGCTGTGTCCCTATTGGCCTGCTCCTTTCTTGCCAGAGCATCCTCCACCTTCCTGGTGTGCTCTAACAAGTTCTGGTGTTCTTTTTGGAGGTCACCCAGTCCCTGGAGGGCCAGGTGATTTTCTTCCATTTTCCTTTTTAAGTGGCAGACTTCCTGGCCTAAGGTATCCCTTTCCTGACTAAGAGCCTGCATCTGTGCCGCCAGGTCGTCCCTTTGCCTTTGGAAGGCACCCGCTTTCTGGCGCTCCTGGTCAAACTCTGCCTGGGTATCCAGGTCTTTCAAAATCAGTTTATTGCTTTCTGCCTTCTCCCTATCTAGGTGGCTTTGCAGGGTGACTACCTGCTCAGCACATGCCCTATTGAAGTCTAACTGTTTCTCCAGCTTTTTCTGGCTCTGCAGTAGGGAGTCCAAACCTTCTTGGTACTCCTTCTGCAAGGCCAGAAATCTGGTATCCTGGTCAGCCTTTTCCTGTTGCAGGATGTCCATATCCCTCTTTATTTTAATGATGTGCTGTCTACTCTCATTTTCTGACTCCTGGCTCCCCTGCAGCCTCTGCTCAGAAGAGACCAGGTCAGATTAGACCTTCTCTAACGCCATCTGTCGCTTATTCGCCAGATCTTGGCTTTCAGTACATTTATCCTGCATGTCTCCCATATATAGGTACAGGTATGCCGCTATCCTAACCATCTTGTCTTGTTCATCCTTAGCTTTAGGAGCCATGTATAGTTCACTCAGGGCCACATGTAAGGGACCCTGGTCTCTCCATATATCTGACCCTGTTTCCGTGACCTGTTGCGTGATGGCCTGCAACCAGACCATGCGGTTCCTGGTGAGTCCACTCACCTCTCACAAATAACTTATGTAAGAAGTGCTCTCTGGCTATTTTCATGTCTACTAAGGTCGTCATTCTGGAATTTGAGTTCCTTCCTGACTTACAGAAGTTTGTATTTTATTTTTGCAAAACAGACCTTTTCCTTAGAGCGTTCCTTTGAGGAGTGATTTACAGCATAACACAGCGTGGTGATCCGACCGGATATGTGTATCTGGTCAGCTGGCACACTGTATTAATCTGCACAAGTGATAGATCTAACCCAAATGTCCGGTTCGAGCCCCCAATTTGTAAGAGGATTCAATTCAACACTACAGCTAAGTCAATGCCTAGTCTGGGATACTGAATGGAAACCCTTATTGATATATCTTTATGTCCAGTTCATGCGTTCTGGATGACTACCCCTATATAACACCCCTCTCTTGGAATCCCCCTGACCCCACTGAGCCAAGAAGTAGTTCTGTTTTGCAAGTTTAAAAGGTTTATTTGATAATTTAAACAATAGATATATATATCACACTTTATAATAAATTAATATTTGAATATCACACTTAATCTGAGCAGTAATCAATAATGGATAGTCCGGCACTAGCACACTTGTGAATAGGAACAGAAGAATAAGGTGGTAGAGAATGCTTTATATAAGTTCAGATGGATGTAATGTTGAATGAAAATGCAATACAGAAAATACTCAATATGATTTCAACAAAACAATATAATCACTTTTCTCTGGCAATCCCCTCCCCCCTTTATGCAATGCAAGGAAATGGAAGGAAAGCACACAGTTCTCAGAAATGCAATCAAATGTAATTCAGTTCACCCCAGCAAGCTTAGACCACAGAAGTTGGAAACACAGGCCCAACATGCTTTTATATGTGCTGGCAATGAAATGAAAAATATGCTAAAATGCTTTTAATTCCCTTTAGAGGTTCAGGGTGAGTGGTATCTAGTTAATATTAGTCCAGGCTCACTCTAGCAATGATTCAGGGATGGTTCTTAAGAGGCAAACGAATTGTTAGCAAGGAAAGCAAGGAAACTGCTGTTTTCACACGTGGAGAAATTTGCAAATCGCGGCAAAATTCGCGAGTGCGTTTTTCGCGATTGCGGCAATAGTGTATGGAATAGGAATGCGGTTCTAAATTCGTTGAAAAGCCAAGATTCCCAGCTTTCAGACGAAAGTTACTGCAAGTCTCTAAGACAAACGCCACGGAGATATGAGCGATATGGTAAAGGTCGTTTTTCAGATTTGAAATGTTAAAAGTTCAAAGCGACAAGTGACAGCTAGCAACTAGAAATGACAGGTGACAGTTAGGAGGCAGTTCTACTTAGATTAAAATAGATTGAATTATATTATTTTAACTAAGAGATTGGTTCTGCACAGTTCTGCTAGGTACTCACAATATATTTAGAAATAGAATGGGCCTCGCCACGGATCTGGTCAGGTTTTAGACTGGACTCTGGTCTGGTCTCGGCACTTCACAGTGATCTGGGTCAGCTCTCTGGTTCTGCTAATAGTGGTCTGGGTCAGCTCTGCTCTCTCTGGGTACAGCACTGCTTCTGGATCTTTCTGCACAGCTTTCTCTGGAGATTGATGGATTTGAAGTCTGGATCTCTGGATGTGGTATGGTCCGGCAGTATGCTCCGCAGCAAATGTAATTGAATGTCCCTATCTGTCCTGACTGTCTGCTTTTATGTGTTTTGAAAATGGGTGGAAGCCCTACCCCTCTCCACTTGTCATTGGCCACTTCATCCTCTTCCCCTTGATTGGGAGAATGAAATGAAGTGTCATCATGATGAGGTCTGTTTATGGTACAGAGAACCCACCCCTGTCAAATTACACACAATCTATATTTTGACCCAAAAGACATATTTGCACAGGTACACATTTGTTTAAAATTACATGCACCCATCACATATCACAGGAGGTATACCCTGTCCAAATCTGCTCTTCCTGAGAGCTTGCATTGAGAAATGGCAACATATTTCACTTTTTGGTCAGGTTACCAATATCAGATTCTTACTGAAATTTACCCAAATGTGTGCAAGGCATGCAGGCATTAATTGATGAAGTATCAGACTTTTAACATGCACACATTTTAAGTAATACCCTCTTAACTGCTAGTTTGCCCCCAGATCATGCCACCGGTTCTAAAAACCTCTTAAAATGTGGGCAGAAAAATCACAAGAATTATGGTATCATTTAAATAATTATGACAAGTCCGTACTATGAGTTATTCATCTTTTTCTAAAACCATATTCTGGCTCCAAAGGGGTGTGGTTTCCCCCAGCACAAGGTTGAATTTCTGTTTTTTCCAGTTCTGCCAAGCCAGCTTGCTCTACATGCAGTGCTCCTCTCCTTTCCTTCCAGGAGGAAGCCACTTTTACGGCCCCCATAATAAAACATTTGCCTGGGCCCTGGAAGGCCCATTGTTCAAGAGGAAGCCATTTATGGCCACTTCAATAAACCCTCTGCCTGGGTCCTATGTTTAGTCTCTAGCAGTCCCTTGATAATTCAATCAGAGAAGTGTCATATTCCTTTTGGTGGGAACAGCAAACGGCAGCTAGGCCTGGGAACACAGCAGTTGTGCAAGTCTCAACTCCTGTCCGGGGTAGCTGGTGGGCAGAATTCAGTTCCTTAAGCCAGGCCCCAGCTAATGTCACTTTTAGTTACCCAGTTTTCTGCATTCAAATAAAACTAACCATTTTTACATATGCAGCTAGAATTCTGATTCTAAGTTTAAAACTATGACATTTAAACAATTGCAACCTATGTGACACTCAAAAGTAGGTCACTCATTTCTTTTAAACATTTAGATTTTTAGTGTCTTTCAGTCCAAATTTACTTAAACTGCTGAAATCCACAGCTCAGCCAGTCTTGTTATAAACCTTCAAGTCACTTCAGAATATAACTTTACATTGGATCCACCTCTCAGTAAGTCTTTCTTTGGCCTGCTTTGGGTTCATTTATTCAGTTTTACACCAAAAAAAAAAGTCTGGTGTTGTTTTAAAACGCCGGCTTTCTGATAGTGGTGAGTACTGGCAATGCACCCATTTTTGGGATTTAAGAAAATGAATTCCCCACAATTCTGGGTTGCTTTTGGCAATCAGCATTGCCATTCCCAATGGTTTCAGGCTACGGTGTGGGTAGTCCAATGGTGGTTTTAGGCAGTGCCCTTCTGTGCCCATAACATCGGCAAAACGGGTGGCAGCCTATTCTTCATGCACTTCCCTGGGCATTTTCTGGGAATCTCTGGCCATCATGATGTTTTCCATGTCTGTACTGCACAGTTTTGAGGTAGGGCTTGGATGCGTGGATAAAAACATCCCACAACGGCCACCCACGCCCTTAACTGCCTTCTGCTGAGCGATAGTGTAGCCATATAGTATAATTGGCGCAGTCAGTCAAACCTCTTGGAATGAGATTATGCCAAAACCATATCAAATGTTCATTCTTTTTTGTGTGCCCAAAAAGCTTTTGAACCCGCAGGAGTTCCAGCTTAGTACTGCCGTACTCCTAGAAGCAGTTGGGGTAGCTAAAGTCCTGTACAATAATGGTCCAGTTTCCCAAATGGTCTTCTTAGCAATTCTGGCAACCACTTCCAGTCAGGCTTGCCAATACTAAGGAGCGACTGCTCCATCCATATGAATTTCACCTCCCTTCTCGTCTGCTGCCCCATAGAGTAAGTTACTTTCATCGAGAGGTTGGGGCCCGAAAACCTAGGACCCCAAAAACCACACTAGGGCCCTCATCAATTGCTTCTAGGTCTCCCGGGCCATCAAGCAGGAGATCATATCCCAACGTTACAGGGGAATCAAGTTCTGTCATGATCAATTGGATAACAGACTGTGATTCAAAATCGAGTTGCAAATAGTCAGTTCGATCATCAAAGGGAAAATAAACCCTGTCAATATCTTGTGATGCATGAAGACGAAACTGAGGTATTTCATGCATCAGGTAAATCGCGTTGGCCCTATTCAACACAATGGTGGCATTATCCTTCTCCAAAAAAAAGTCTTGTTGGTGTTACCCCCTGTGAGTTCAACCTCAGAGGACACTGGCCCTGTCCCGCTGAGGACAATGGGGCAGCTGAAAGAGCGCCTCCCTCCTTAGAAAACATAGGGGGCCAGGAGGCATATTGAGCTGGATGACACAACCTCTGATCTTCACTCGTGTCCTTATATGGGCCTCGTGAATTGTGGATGGTGAGCCGCTGGGGAATTTGCCCCCTAAGAGATAGGCTGGACGACCTTTGTGTTATGGTCCTTAAAGTTCCCACCCCACACAATACAATGCACAACTTCATTAGCATCAGAGCTCCATTGATGGAAAATCTTCCTTCTTGAGAATTCCCCAACCAGGACCAGCTTGTTGCATTTCATTACACTGACCCTGATCCCTACACATTTCTTTGCTATGGCCCCACAGCACATACAAAGGAGCCTCTGTGTGGGGATCCAGTACAGTTTTAATCCCATAAGAACCAAACCAGGGCCCTTCCTCACTCGGGTCCTTAAGCTCGCCATCTTGAGCAACTCGTAGTCTGTATCTTGGGCATCCAGGTGACATAGCGGATTTGATGCCCTTAATTGTTCTTCCGCGGCCTTAAGTAGTATAGGGTGTAGACTCTCCCGATTGTGAGCAGCCTTTGAGCTTAAACAAACTTGCTCAAACAATGTCCCCGGCCCCCCATTGCAACGTCCCTACTCAAAATCTCCCCGCGTTTTTTTGTTGCCAATTGCAATTGCTTAGGATCAATGATTACAAAAGAGAACATTGGATAGATTTGTCTTCCAGAATTTGGTTGATCGTCAATAGGTTTATCACATTGAGAGCCTGTCTCCCGAAATTCCACTGCCACGTTACTTGCAACAGCAGTTTCAATTGAGAGTCCCTCATTCGAGGCAGCCATATATGTGGCTACAACCAAAGGCTCTGTTGGCAGTGGTAGGGACTGGGTAGTAAGAATTATCTCTTCGGGTTCTTGCCCAGTGAGGTCTAATCCCATTTGCTCTCTCCCATCATCCTGTGCTAATACGCTGGTGTCCACCCAAAACCTCTTTAGCGTGGTCTGCCGCTTCGTCCGTCAGATGGGGGTTACGCAGGAACTTCCTGGAAATGGACCTGCTGGCTTACTTGTCTTTTTTCCTGGCCCTACGTGTTTTCTTACTAACTGGGTCGTCAGTTGCTATCACTTCAACAGTCAGGGCTTGTTACATACAGGACTGTTGATAGTTACTGGGACCGTATCACTGTGTTTTTGTCCCACGACCCCAGAGCATCCGCAAGATTTGTAACAGAGTTGTGGACCATTTCCAAGTTGATCTTGACATCACTAAGTTGGAGGGTATGCATCATTAATTCCAATCGAATATTATCATACAGAGATGAAAGAGCTTAAAACCATATTAAGGGCTGATATCTCTGGAGCAGTCAATCTAACCTGGTTATCCAATTCTCTAAGCGTGTGGTGTAGATGCTGCTGCGGGGTAATTGTGCTTGCCACAATGACCTCCTCAAGCGAGTTTGTCGGGCTGATTGGATGCTCTGTCAGTAAAGAAGGAAAATCGTCAATCTCAATTGGATCAGTAAGAGTCACAGGACCATTGATGTATGTTTCCTCATTAGTAGTGTGGCCAACGGGTGAGCTGTGTTCCAAAGACTCTAATCACTAATAAAGTTCTTACCAGGAGTAGCTATGCCTGTCCACGTCTTTGCCATAACATGAGACCTGAGATTTCTTATAATAATCCGAAATGCTTTTCTTATTGTTTTTAATAATGGCTGTAACTGATGTAATTTTCGTCAACCCCCATATGGAAAGGGTTAAAGGAAGTCTCATGTTCTTGGCTCCATTCAAGGAGTGAACAGATGCAGTTTTCACTTGATCTCCATCCACATGAGCAACCTCAGCCATGCAGCTCCGCAAAACCTAAAAATAATGTACTTGAAGCTAAGATTGATTGATGCTCTTCTGACAACAGCACTGCGATAATTCTTCCATTTCGACAGTGAGTTTCCCAATCACCTCCCATCATAACGGCAGTTATGCAGCCATTGAAAGCCAGAGGAGTCCTAGCATATACGCTAGGTGGGGTGGTGCCACCATGCGTCCTGCCCCACTAGTCTGAGTGAGGTTTCCTTGGGCAACCACCAAGTCCTCAAATAAACAAGCCTTCCCTGCTCCTGGAACGAGTGGGGCATCTGCCTGGAAAAGGGACTGATCAATATCTTCTGCTTCTTGGTTACTGTATGCGTCTTCACACAACAATCTGGGGGGTTCCATGAAAAAGGGAAGTTGGTGTCTACAACAGCAACTTGTCACGGTTTATGGTGGAAGTTGCAATGGGATGGGCCTCGGTTGCCCCATCTCCATTTTGAGCAGAATGAGAAGTGTTGATAATCACCACAATGGTGCAATTAACTACCAGTTCGATATTGGAGGCAGCTGCCTATACAGTGCGCTCTTGCCTTTCTTCAGTGGAGGAACAAACTGTATTAACAATGCATGGTTCAGAGGTTAGCGGGTCCATAAACAGACCAATTAAGCCTAAATCACCACGCTTGAGCAGGGCTGATGCTGTGTGTAAGTGCACATGCATTATGGTCCCTGACCCACCAGCTGCATGTCCTCCTTGTACAAGCGATTCATTAATCTTCGCTATCACATCCTCCACCCCCGACCTTCTTCATCCGTGACGGGATTACTCCTTCAATTATAATTCTTCGGCATAATAAACACATGTGATATTTCCAACAAACACAGAAAAAGTCAGGCAAAGCGAATGAAGAAAGAAAAAGCGTGAATAGTGACTTACTGCACAAGTGGACCTCCCCGCCTCCAACCGCCGACACTGACACTGGCATGACACACCACACTTGGACACACTTCGCCTGTGCTTTTGCGCAGCAAAACATGTTTTATGGTCTGCCAAAGGGTCCGGCTCAGGTCGCCTTCTCCGGGCGGGCTGGAGAAAATGTAAAGGGACCAAGTCCTTTAGGCACCTGAGCATGCCTCCGCCTCTGGTTAAATATCAATCACACTCTCTGAGTGTCCAAAACGAGCAAACAAATTTAGTTGCTGAGCGTTGTCTCACCACCGACACACCACACATGGACACACTTCGCCTAATTCGCATGGGGTCATCCCTTAGAGCCGCATCATACCTTCTTGCTTCAATGTTTAAACCCTACCTCCTTAGCCTTCAATCTGACATTGTCTTAATTCCAACCATTGTCGTGCAACAAGTTATCATCTTGGCACACCAGCATGCCTGGCATAACTTTGAAGAGGTGGCACATTACTCTTTGGAAGATATCTGCTTTGGAAGCCAATCTGAATGGCACCCCGAGGGAGCGATAAAGCCAGAATTGTGTGATAAATGATGTCAAGTGTGCAAACAATCTTTTGTCAAAGCTATTTGGTAATACGCTGCTGATAAATTCAGAGTCATAAACAGATCCACCACATTAACACAGTTCAACATTTCCGTGAGAAATGGCATGGGGAATTTGTCCACCAAAAGGTTTTTATTGAGGTCCCTAACATCCCGCATTTTACATTTTCTTTTGAACAAAATCAATGGGGCTTATCCATTTGGTCATCTGGATGAGTTTGGTAAGGTTCACCCTTATGATTCCCTGCAGTTCCTTTTTACCGTCCTCTCTCAGGGATCGTGGAATGCCTCTAACTTTGTAGCTGAATGGCATAGCACCCTCTTTGAGGATTATTTTATGCCCACACCCCTCCAGTCTACCAATATCAACACAAACACTTCTGGGAACCATTTTTGTTCCGTCACTTTGGTAGGGGTGACAATCATGAGTGGTTCATTTCTGTTAGTGCCTAGCTTCGTGCTCAGGGCTACTTCATCTATCCACCCTATAATGTCCGTGCCCTTCTTAGCCACATCTATATTCATTGTCACCATTCAGTGCTTGAACTCTACAAGGGCTTGGAGGAACCACTGCAACATTATTCACAACCCTTCAAAGCCACCAAGATTTCTAATGTTTGACATTTTCAAATGTTCCTTTAACCCTTTCGATTTGAACTCTTCCTACTTACCTTTAGCAACTGGTTACGCGACCCCAAGCATACCTTCCCTCTCGAGCTCTTCGCTCCTCCTCCTACTTCCTCAGGGTCAGTCGTTTGTCAAAGAAACGAGCTGGGGTTAGATCTCTGTCCCTGCCACTCTGAAACTTGAGGAGAACCATCTCCGGTCCCAGAAGCACCTCAAGACCTTCCGCTTTGCTTCTGAGTAGTATACTATGATACCTTTCCTCATCAAACGAGCCTTGACAGCTTTCCACGCCCCTTTAGGGCGGGATATCCAGTCCTTATCATGTCATATCCGGGGCGTGGCCCCCTCGGGTTTCCCCCGGAAGTTCTGCCTGGGCAAAATCCTGTCCCGGAAGTGCTGTAGGTGTGTTTAACAGACCCTGGGTCCTTAGCGGGGGTGTCCCACCGGATGTGACATCATGGGGGCTATCGGGAAGGTCCCCCCAAGGGTTGGGGCCCCAAGGGGACTTCCTCCGGATGCCTCCACAAAGAACCGGAAGTGTGGAGCGGGGTTTTGAAGGGTGGGGCGTGGTGTGCAGGGTGTATATATACAGATGCGTATTGGGGGATGTAAAAGCCATTCCTGAAGCACTGGAAAAAAAAACGAAAACTCAAAAGACCTCAATACCAGGAATTATGAAGCGCTACAGCTACTACTCTAAGGACAATACAGCTGCTGAGGATTTGAAAACCCTTCAAAAATACTATAGCCCTGAAAGTCCGCCGGCACCAGCGCTATCCGTCGATGGGGACCCTGATGGCGCCGCGGCTATGGATACAATATGTGAGCATTTTGATATGTTGAATCTTGGGAGTGGGAAACCGCCGGGGGTCATCGACTCCGGTGTAGATGACTCCTACACCGATGCAGACTATGTGGATATGGATGAGGCTGTTAAGGCTCTGAAGGAGACCCCGTATGAGGATCTGAATGTTTTAGAGCAACTGTTTCCAGAGGCCGCAATAACCCAGACGTTAGACACAGCATCCGATGAAGACAAGCTGTTTATGGACGTTACTAGCTCCTCTATGCTGGAAGATGTTGGTTCTGAAACATGTGCTATGGTAAGTAATGAAGTATGACAATGTGGGTGTGTGTGTGTAAAAAAAACCTGTGAAAACACATGCTCAAGAGCTAAACTTCTTTCTTTTTTGAATTGCAGAAAACGCCAGATAACCATAACGGAGCTGTGGGCTTGAACAACTTGTTTAACGCCGTCAATTAATATTGCGTGTGCTGTTCAAAAAGGATCGAAAGTTCAGCTTTCCCAGTCGGTGGTAAGTGTAAGAAATGCAATACTTTGAAACGTTTTGAAAGTTCTGATGAGGAAGAAGATGATAATATAACCCTTTTGGAGACTGTAACGGCTCAAGCTTTTGCGGCGGCGGTTGTGAAAACGTGTTTGAAGCGGGACTATTACCGCTGGTGTGAAGGGCATAAATACGGATACCCGCAACAGGATGCTCATGATTGTTTACTCCCGAATTATCAATCTGTAGCAATACGGGCGATATGTCAGATGTTGAAGTCATATAACGTTTATCAGATGCTTAAAAGTGTTTATAAAACCATGGGTATGCGTGTACATGCGAGTGTGGGGGGCCTGCTAAGAAAAACAATCTTGGAAATTCAAACGTGTCGCAAGCCTGAGAAAAAAATGAAATCCTTACGCCTGGCAGGACCCGTGATTTTTAGAAACCATATAACCCGTTTAACGCAGAGAGACTTTTCTAACCTGTACAGGCTGAGGAGTAACCCGCAGAGGTGTCCGGTTCCGCAAAAGCTTGTTTTTTAAAAAGATGAAAACACAATAATACTGTTCCTTATATGTGTACCGTTGTTTATAGGGTAACGTTTCTGGAGGAAAAACCGGACGTGTGGAGCGCTACCTGATGCCTGTACGTCGGTGTGGGGAAAAACTTTTATACGCTATGCGGAAAGTGAGAATAGCGGTAAACAGCCCACACCGGCTGTGGCGTTTTGATGTACCGAGACTTCAAGATGTACGGATTTGTGAAAGTGTAATCTGTAGCACCATCAAGATGTCGGCGTGTGATGAATACGGTTCTGTATTCCGATACAACTTGGGTTCTTTATACATGGGGCCTAGAACCGTTTTGAACCACCACGTGGCTGAAATGTATGCAAGATTCCTACGCCTTAAGGGTCATGTTTTACAGGCCTCTGAACTGTATACCAAACAGTATAAAGAAAAATAAAATAAAACGTCATACACCAACCCTGCGTCTGCTTATTTTTTTGTAGTGCATCAATGGCTAACAACACACGTTCAAGATTGCATGAAAGCTATTATGATAAATGTGGTGTTGGGAGTTATGGGGGTGTTGATGCGCTTTATCGAAAATTACAGCATGATAAACACCCCATCACGCGAGGAGCTGTTAAGACATGGCTATCCGGCCAGGAGACGTATACCCTTCATAAAAATGCTAGAAAACGTTTTAAAAGAAGAATGACCATTGTCGCGTCGGAAGGTACGCAGTGGCAGGCGGACCTGGTGGATGTTTCTAACCTTGAAAAGCAGAACGATGGTGCGCGGTACATTCTGACGGTGATAGATGTTTTATCAAAATATGCATTTGCAGAGGCCTTGCGGGATAAGACTGGTTCAAGAGTGACAGCGGCCTTCAAACATATCTTCAGCAAGGGCCGCGTACCTGTAAAATTACAAACTGATGCCGGTAAGGAATTTCTGAATAGGCCCCTGCAAAACCTTCTGAAGCACCACGGCGTGCATCATTTTATAACCCACACGGAAGTTAAAGCGGCGGTTGTTGAACGTTTTAATAGAACCCTAAAATCTAAACTATGGAGATATTTCACAGCCTATAATACACAAAGCTATGTGGATATATTACAGACTTTTATCGATGTGTATAATGACAGCTACCACCGGTCTATTAAAATGCCTCCCCTGGCTGTAACCTCTGAAAACTCATTATCAGCGTGGCGAAACCTGTATGCTGGACGGATATCGGAGAAGATCAAGAAAGCATCCTTCCGCGTAGGGGACCACGTCCGAGTATCCAAGTTAAAAGGGGTCTTTACAAAAGGCTACCAACAGTCCTTTACCGACGAACTTTACATAGTGGCAAAAGCATCTGTGAAAGAGGGGGTATACATATATCAGCTGAATGATTATGCTGGTGAAGTTGTAAGCAGTAATTTCTACACAGAGGAGTTACAAAAGGTGATCGACGATCCCCAGCGTCTTTATAGGGTTGAGAAAATTATTTAGAGTAAAGGTAAGGGGTCTAAGAAACAGCACCTGGTAAAATGGCATGGATGGCCTGAGAATTTCAACAGTTGGGTCAACACGTCCTCTCTAGAGGATCTAAAAAGCAGAGACGATCCCTGAGAAGAAGAAGAAGATGGAAAACACCGGCTTTTATATCACCTTGCCCAGTAACGCCTCTTTAGATATATTCCCCAAAAACGAAATATCGGATTATTCTGTTAAGCTGGCAAAACCCGTTAATTTACAAGGTCCGTGGGAAGCGGGGTTGATGGAGATTCAGTACCCCCATACCTGGGACACCCTGGATAAAAGAGATTCCTGGTATACCATCAGGCGTGGAGAACCTGCTGAATTGATAAACGTGGGTTTTCCTCACGGCTTCTACCCCACAATACCGGCGCTGCTTGATACTATCAACAAATCAATAGCGAGTCTCGAGCACTATGCAGATATACACCTGTTTCTAAATAACTCACGCCGTAAAGTAATTGTAATATCACCCAATCTTACAGTGGAGTTTATATGTAGCAGGAAACTTTCGATGGTGTTGGGGAACGTTCAGCATATAAAAAATAATACTAAAAATACGGACAAAACACGTGCAGATATTGATGGTGGATTTTACAGCCTCATGATCTACAGCGATATAGTAGAATACCAAAGGGTTGGTGACTCATATGCCCCCCTGATGCGGACCGCACAAGTCCAGGGTGAAAATAACGTCATTGTTAATATACAATACATGAAGCCTGATTATATTCCTGTTTCTAAGTGTCATTTTGATACCATCAACATCCAGATAAGGGACGATCAGGGAAATCTGGTCTCATTTAAATACGGGAAGGTCCTGGTGAAACTACACCTGCGCCCTAGACGCGAGAGAGACAATTAGAACATGGTAATCATGAAGAATTACGGGGAGCCGCACGCTTATAGGGATTATTACCGCAGACAGGCCGGTTATGGAAATCAGCCCTACTTCCAAGGTGTGCCTGTGATGTATGGTGAGGGGCTAGGAAGTATTTTCAGAAGTCTTTTTCGGAGAGCCATGCCCTTCCTGCGCAAAGGGTTTGAATTAGCCAAGCCGCATTTGAAAACAGCTGCTACAAACATTGCTAAGGATGTGGTGTCTACTGCAACAACCTCCATCGCAAATCGTTTCAACCAACCAGCACAAGAGGGCTCTGGTCTGGTTTACGTGGGTAAAAGCCCTGCAAAAAGAAAAAAGCGAGCTTCGCGCCGGCGGGGGCCTCCGAAGCCGCATAAAAAACGAAGAACAACAACCAAAGCCGCTCAGAAGAGAAAACGCATGTCAAAGAACAGACGGGTCAAGCGAAATAAAAACAGACCCGGCATCAATATTTTCTAAAAGATGGCCTTTATCCACTGTGCCTCGGGGGAATGTGTGAAATCGGAACTAGATCTGTTTGTCGTGCCCCCGACACAGACAAGCATCGAAAACAGTTTTTTCATGGAAGTTGCGCCCCTAGCGGCACTATCACCATTAGCCCCCATCGAGTTTTACATATCGGGCTCAACAGAGACGTACCTGGATTTGAATGACACCTTGCTCTACCTAACCTGCAGAATAACAAAAGAGGATGGGACGGCTATCGGTGCAGCAGCGAAGGTGGCAACGATTGCCTATCCGGTGGCCACCCTTTTCAACCAGGTGGACATCACTCTAGGTGATCGCATGTTTACACAGAGTGACAATATGAATGCCTATAGAGCGTATATTGAAAGCATTCTGAACTACAGCAATGACACTTTGGACACCCAGCTGACTGCGGGGCTTTTTTATAAGGACACGGCGGGGCATATGGAGGATTATGCTCTAAATGGAAACAACAAGGGCTTTATAAAGAGATCAGCGTATGCGACAGGAAGCAGAAACTTTGATTTACTAGGGCTTCTACACTCGGATCTGTTTTTCCAGGAGAAGCTGATGGTGAATGGTGTTGATCTGAAAATTAAACTCTCGCGAAATAAAGATGCTTTCTGTTTGAACAGTGATGATGCCGAAGCCTACAAACTGGTAATAGTATCAGCGAGTTTATTCATTAAAAGGGTCAACGTGTCACCGACAGTCAGACTCCCGCATGCTCATGCTCTACAAGTATCTAACTTGAAATACCCTGTGGAGAGGACCTCCTTGAAAATCTTCATTGTACCAACGGGCAGCCGTGTCGCCAGTCAAGATAACTTATTCTTGGGCCAGCTACCTAAAATAATCGTTATTGGCTTTGTGGATAACACCGCTTTTTCAGGGGATTACGCAAGCAATCCTTTTAATTTTAAACATTACAACATTAACTACGCCGCCCTTTTTAAGGATGGGGTCGTCATCCCCGCCAAAGCCTACAGCCCTAGTTTTCAACAGAAAAATACAATTAGGGAGTATCTGGGACTAGTCTCCATCAGCGGCAAGTAAATGCGCGATAAAGGATTTGTGATACCACGTGACGACTATGATGGTGGCTACACCTTGCTGGCTTTTGATTTGAGACCCGATAATGCATCATCAGGACATTATAATCTGATTAGGAATGGTAATTTACGACTTGAGGTCCGGTTTGCTGCAAATTTACCAAGTACTGTGAATCTCATTATTATGGCCCTATTTGACTCTGTCATAGAACTCAACAATCAGCGACAGGTGCTGTACAATATGTAATGGATACCTACCAGATCATGCATTTCCTGCTGTGAAAACATTTCGAGGCGTGTATTCGTGTGATAACATTCCACGGGGTATACCGGGGGAACTGCCCATCAGCTTTGTTGTGAACACCGATCCCCAGCATCAAGAAGGAACACATTGGATAGTTATGTTTATACACACTGTTGCAATAACTGTTTTTGATAGTCTGGGGTGTTTCCCAAGCCACCCTATATATGATGGCGATCTATTGGACTATGTTAAACATATAGCACCCATAGTACATTATAATAGAGCCCAGGTGCAGCATTCTGAAGCCGTGACATGTGGGCAGCATGCTTGCTACTTTGTATCTAAAATGTCTGAGAACAGGCACTGCGGGCTGTTATGCAAACCTACTCTCTTGATCTCAGGCAAAATGATCGGATGGTGATGGATTTTGTGAACAAACGTAAATATCGCCAGCCACCTGTAAATGTATATAGTTTTTGCCAGAAATGTAAGTGTGTTAATAATCAGTAGATATGTGTACAGGGCTAAATAAAAACATCTTGTACTTTTAAACAGCCGTCTCCTTCTTACTTGTGTCATGTTTAATATTTTTTATTTTTATTTTTATTTTTTTAAACAAACAAAATGTTGTACTAGACATGCTTGAAATAATTAGACGCAAAACGTGTGGTTGGTATAAATAATAATGTTCTTTTATTACAAACAGAACCTTTGTTTATACAGGCTGTAGTGGGTACAGATATAAAGAAATTTACATAAACACATATTTTTTTACAAACAGCGCATTTGTTTAATCAACAGGTGTGCGTATACTTATAAAAAACAGATACATAAACCATATACATATACATATGAGAAAGGTTATAAACTGTTCTTAAAATTAAGAGAAAAAACAGTTACACACTAAACCAGGCCTCGCGTTTGGGTTTATTTTTCTTTCTACTTCTCTTTACGGAAATATCTAGGGACTCAACATCCTCGGACGTGGTTTTAACACCAGTGTCTTTCAATGTCTCAAGCAGCTTGCGATGCCCCATGTTTCCCACTAAAGTGGCAGGAATGTTTAAGTCCGCAGCAGATTGCATGAACAGATCCCAGCCTCTAGGCTTTTTGTGTCTTCCAAAGGCCTGTGGGTTGGTAATGCTGCGAACTAAATCATGGACATTTGAACCTTTGACAGGCGTACCTTTATATACAAACTCCCCCTTTGCGTTCCAGGGTACCAGCCTCTGCTCACCGGTCATCTTGTTCAACAATAATTCCGCATTCTTACGATAACGGGGGTTAATGGTATTCAGGATTTCAGAGACCAGGGGATCAGAAACGGGGTGTCCGGGATTTGTGTTGCCGAGACTCGTGGACTCTTCTGGGGGCATGTACAATGTTAGTTTGTTCTTCTCACTGTCGGCTTGTCTAAAATGTGTTAAGTATTTCTGGAGAATAGATGAATAGAGGGTAGCTTTGTCATAGTCTGATAAATCATGCCTGCGTAGAACATCTTGCATTTCAGAATCGATCCTGAGGGTTGCTGATTTTCGAATATCAGGCTCTTCCCGGTTATGGGTGCTCAGCCCATCCAGCTGATGCTTGTCAACCAGATACATCTTCTGACTGTGCTCCATTAACCACTCCCTAGAAGCCGGGTGATCAGAGGCAATGCAAGGCCTAGGAGCGCTCCTATGAAACCTCCGGATTGTTTTAAAAGTTTTCTTTTAACTTTTATGGATGCCCGCTTGTTACCCAGTTTCTTGAGTATTAGCTTCTTCTTTTTTAAGACACCTAGTTGACGGCCGGATAGCGGTACGTTCCCCCTGACGGTATTGAAGGCAATCTCGGCTATAGCCGATACTAGATCATCAGAAGCCGAGCACAGAATGGCCCTGTGATGCTGGGGCGGTGCCGTTACTAGCATTTTAAGGAGAGCATAGTTCCGACGTATACGTGCCGTCATGATGGTCGGTCGCTGGTACTAATGAGGTCTGCTTTGCACCTCACCGGGTTTTTCTAGAGGGCTTCTGTATGTAGACGACCGGTAAATCCGGATGGAAAATACCAGTGCGCAGTCGGTAGTCCTCTAAGGTGTGTGTCTTTAAATCCACCAATAAGTAGCCATAAGGTTTACGGGTCGCGTCTTCAAAGGCCTCCATGAAAAATCGGCTGTTACCCGGATACATCTGGCGTGCTAGAACCAAGAGTTGTTGTTTATCTCTGGGGTTCTTAAACAGAATGATATAACTGGCGTTTAGAGTTATCGAGCGGTTGCCTTTGCCCTTGTAGAATAAATTCTGTACAATGTAGCAGATACTAAGGTTCCTATGATGTGAGTATTGAGTAAAAGCATTTTCCAACTCGGAGCTCTGACCGCCCTCCATCATGAGATCATCTACGATAATCATATTAACAAGGTTTGGTGGTAGCAACCGATCATCATTCAGAGTCTCTGGTAACCCCTCCACAAACTTCAGATGCAGTATTTTAGAGGCCAGTTCGTTATACAAGTTCTGCCAGCACGAATAAAACCAGATGACATCATCAGGTGGGGCCGACATGGTGGTGCGGGCATTTTCTAGGAGCTGTTTAATAAAATAACTTTTACCGCAGCTGGAAGGACCCGCTAGCACGCATGAAAAAGGGTGTTGAAGGCACGTGTCCATCATACGCGATGCTTCCTTTTCAGTAACCGTAGGGTAATGTTTTGTAGTCGCCTGTGAGCACCCTTTTATCAAACACCACCCTCAAAGTCTTCTGCAACGTCTGGGTGCTGATCTCCCAGCGTTTTTTCTCCCGCACTATGGATGGCTGCTGCACCACAATAGATTTGATGGTGTTTTCTAAAGTGTACTCACGCACCAGCTCTTTCAAAGTGTCAAAATTGATCTTCAAGCTGTTGCTGAAGTTCAAAGTGATGCCTTTTACTTTCATACAGACCGCCCCTGAGGATGTGCGATAGGAATATGTTTTGGGCCCTGCAGAAACAAACTCTATAATGTGCTCACCAGGAGCTAATTCACTTGCTAGATTACCCAGATAATCACCCAGTGGGGGATTCTCCTGGCCGGGGGCGCTAACAAAAATGACCGAATCGGTGTTGTGGTACAGACACCTCTCCTGGAGAGCATCCATGACTTTATAAAGTTTCAGACGGGCATGAGCGGTTGTGAAACAGGTGATGAATATGTTTATATTGTTGGAACACGTAGGGTACTCCTCAGCGTATTTCCAACAGAGGCATGCCGTTTCCTCATCTATAAACTGCAGACTTGAAATGTCATAACCTGCGTCAAAAAGATAGGCTGTCAACTTGTCAGGGTCGGTTATAATAGATGTGTTTGGTAAATTCGTTCTCTGAGCAAATTTACCCCATAAGGAATTTAAGCACAGCTTGGCTAGCTGCCGTCTGGAAGGGTTATTCTTGATGAATTCTGGTCTTAAACGGATACCCTGATGTGTGTAATAGTCATCTATGTACTTCTGGTGGGCTGCGGGGTCATCGCAACCCTCGGGGTATCCTGAAGATTCTTGTTTGCTCCGCAGGAACATACGAATGTACTCGCAAAAGAGTTCTGCCGTAATGTTCTCAAAGTGCCATATTTCATGAATCTTCCCCAGACGGTACCCTTTCTGCAAGGCTACTTCTAACTCGACGGTACACCAGGTACCCGTGATCGAGCGTTCCTCATCGCTATGTGTGCATTTTTCAGTCTGTTTTGACTCTGCACAAGCCATGCACAATGGGAACATGAGCTTACCAGAAATCCTCTGAGGGAGGACCGGAAAATAAAGCTTCTTGGGGGGTACACCTGGCATTTGATCAGTCCAAAATACTGCTTAATATCCCCAACATTTTCATAGATGATCCGTGGGTGTCCTAAAGGATAGGGTTTTGAATGATTGATAAAGGGGTACAGGCTGGTGAAGTCTAAGTAGTGTATCTTCTCACCAGGGGCTGTTTTGTGGTAGAGCTTGATGGCATTAGTCCTACCTCCAAAAAGAGCATCACGCGGTTGTAGGGGTTCTGGTAAATTCTTATGCTTGAGAAAAATCTTTAAATCAGAATCTTTTTTCAACATTTCGGTCAACTCATGCTCCCAAAGCGTAATAACGCGCAGACCCCTGGTCTCAAGAAAATTCTTTTTTAAAAGAGTTCTCCTGTAAAGATGATCATACGTACACGCCGTCAGGGTGTTATAGTCATCTTTCTTATAACATTGTGGACACCCGTGATAAAAACACCCGTTAAACTCATAGGCCATCTGCACACCGTTTAAAGAAGCATAGCCATCTAGAAAATAGGGGCCAATCTTTTTCTCTCCGCCCCGCAGGGCATGCTGTATAGGTGTCTTGATGTGTTCAGACATATACATTAGCCACTGGATGGAGGGTGTGGAAAATCGTTTCTGGCGGCCATGATACATGTCTGGGGGTATGAGGGCTATTGTTTCAGACTTTAGAAACAGTTGCTTGTATATATGCATACACATGCTAGCCAGGGTGATGAATGTAAAGGGATCTACATATGTAACAAAATTTATCTTCATCTCTGGGTTTTCAGGATCATCCATAGTGTGGCTCTGTCGGGTCATGTCTATGATGCCTTCTCGAAAACTGTTGCAGGCTGTTCTCAAAATATTGACGTCTTCACGACAATAGATTTTTAATTCCCTCTTAAAATCAAAAACCTGTGTTTGGGCCTCCGTATACCATTCAAGAAACGCCTCCTTGTCATCAGGCATCATGTATTCTGACCCATAATACTCCATAGGGGGGATGGCTCCCACATAATTCTGATTCTGTACCGTATTAAAGAAATGGGGGAAATACCCTTTGGACCCAGGGAAACCAAAAGCCTTAGGCAGATTGCTTAATTTCATGGGTAGAAAATTCAAACTGTCGATAAAGCGGATTTTAAGGTCTGGCACAGCAAGGAGTTTCAACTTTGCACCCTGAGTTATCAGCTTGACGTCGACTCTCTCTTTAATCAGTTGTTGTATTATGAAGAAGCAATCATAGCCCTGACTGTTGTGTGCCAAAAAGCTATACCCCTGGAATTTTTTTGTCAGAAATGTGGTAATGAAGCGGCTGACACAGTCAATTCCCGCGAATGACCAGCTGGTGTCACGAGTGAGATGCTTGGCATAGATATAGTTGGGTATGTGTATGCCGGTCTCATGCATGCACTCCATATCAAAGATTATGTAATTCTCGGTTTTGGCTATTTCTTTTGGGTGTGTCATATAACACTGATGTTCATCCAAGGAGACAACTTCTACATCACAGTGGGGACATATCCGACCCTTACAATCATGATTGACCTTTATAAAACGGCCGCAGGAACTGCAGTCTGTTTTAAGATGACATACGACTGTACCTTGAGATGCCTTCTCAACGTGTTGTTGAAGACAGTCTTTGGACCGGGCAAATGTTTTACACCGGGGACATTTAAAACTTGATTCACTGGTCACCATGCAACCGTCTCTCTGACACATATTGCAGTGTAAGTGGCATCGGTGAGCGGTCTTATTGCTGTATATGTGACAGCAATGCGGGCATAAATTGCGAGCCCCTAGGAAACTCTGAAGGTTTAAGATTCCATAATAGTGCTGCTCATGGTGTAAAATATATATAGTGTTCTTATTCACATTGTCACCTGCCGGGAAGTATTTCCAAACCCTGTCCTCATTATACAGGATTTTGATAGGCACGCCGAAGTGTTCCTCAAATAAACGCAGATCATTAAAGCCAACCATAACATCAGGTGGTATACCCAATACAGTGTGAACCTCCATAGCTCTTGCCTGAATGTATCCATCCGTAACGGTTCTAGGCTCTAGCAGGCCTACAATGCTTGCAGCCATACATATGTTCAGGTCCCTGTAATTAAAATCCAAGAGCCAGCGTTTCTTCTTAGAAACCACCATACTGTAAAGTGTTTTCTTCAGGGGTCTGTCCATACCGCCCTCTCTAGCCCTGACAACTACCGACACGAGTCTCAAGGGCTCGGTTATGACCAGTTCCGCCTTACTTTGTAGCAGTTTTCCAATGTTTTCTAGAAACTGCAAAACATCAAAGGTCTGACGAAACGACCGCCTGGTGAAAAGAGGCCTGTTTAAAACAGTGCTGTCTAGGCGTATCTGGACAAAATCGTTAGGCCCAACCGTTTCAAGAATCTGAGAGATGAGCCTTTCAGTAGTTTCGGTGATCATTAAGAGACCTTGACCGGTTGATCTTAACCTATCCAGATTTATAAAGCGGAACACCTCATAGTGTTCAATGCTTCGAAACTTTGGTAGATCTCGCTGGTATGTACCCATACTCTGCAAGAAAACCGTGTCAGTTTCATCCTGAGCGGGTGTGTTTTGGGGTTGCGCCTCTAAATCTTTAAGGGCACGCTGCATGATTATCATTTTAGCTTTTCTCAGCCGTTTGAGAAACATTTTTCTCTGCCTGAGGGTTTGAAGCCATTTTAAGCGACGTGCCGGTAGATCTTTTAAAGCGGGACCTCGTTTTTTAACAGGGTTTGTGTTTTCCAACACTGACCGCGGTGTCTCGGGCGCAGCATTTAAGCAGGGCGCTGCTGTACCCAGCCCGGGGTCCACCCCTAATTTTAAAGGCTCTGGGGATTCTGCAAAACCAGGCCGGGGCTGTATATGCTTTTGTAGCGCCCATTTCTTTTCAAGTTTGTTTTTAAGAGTTGGTGGTGTGTTCTTTTTCATCATTTTATTAGCTACGGTGTTCACCTGGTTTTTAGAATCCCTAGCAAAAAGGGCGTGTTTGGCCTTAGACACACGCTTACGCATGTCGACTAGATCTTTTTTAGCAAACAGGTGTCTCAAGCGCCAGGCCTGGCGTCATAATCTAGAGCTGTTATGTGGGCCTGATAAGTGTTTTTCCTTTCGCAGTTTTTTTAAACCGGGGGGCGGAAATAACTGTTTTACAACGTGACCCTTTTTAGAAGCACGGATATTTACAAAATTGTTGGCTGTATTGAGATACACAGGCGCTGGAGTGTTTAAGGGCTGTATATTAGAATCTGTACAATAAATGATGGGTGTATGTCGCTGTTGGTTTATACCGTTGGGCCCCCTGTAGGACAGATCAAGGGATTTCGGGGGATAGCCTGTTTCACGGATGACAGATGCATATTCGCAGTTTTGAGACCCCATTTTTATGGGGGAATCTGAAATTATTATAATAGGCGCCGCCTCTAGGACGGCCCTGGTGTTAGGTTGAACACCCACACCTTCTATAACTTCAGAAGTACTAATAGAGCTTGCAGTGTTGGGGACCATAGGTGTGTATGCCTGGGGTGATGTTATATCTACACAGCCAGGGGGCCACAGGAGCTGATGACCAGAGCCTATGTGGGTGGGTATTGTTGGGGAGTACACAGGAGGCGGAGTGCTCTCACCCCAAACGAGGGACCCCTGTGGGTGACTATCATAGACTATGCGGTTGGGGATCGTTGGGGAGTACAAATGAGGGGGTGGGCTCAAACCACAGCTGGGGGTCCACGGACAGGGGCTAACCACCCCTCTGTCTAAAAGCTTTTCAGAGCCCACTACCGGGAGCCCCGGGCCCGGTGTAAGCACACCCCCTGTCTGTGTCTCCTGGAGAGATACAGCATTCACATGTGCTACAGGTATGAGTGATTCAATAGGCTGGGGTATATGATTGTTGGGAACAATAATACCTTGGGTTTAATGGGTACTACAACGTTTGCAACCCCTTGAGACACCGGCCCCCTGTTAAGTGATAAACCCCGCTTTTTATTTAAAATGAACTTGTTTGCAGACCCTTGAGACACCCGCCCCCTGTTAAGCGATAAGTCGCGCTTTTTATTTAAAAGGAGCTTTACTGCCCCATCTAACACAGAGTTACAAATAGCGGCATTATACACCAGCGGTGTAGGCGGCTGACCTGCAACTGGCGGGGTTCGAGCTGTCGGGGTCACAGAGGACGGTTGCGCTATGGCTTCTTTCGCATAGCAACGCACGCCCCTAAAATAAAAGAAAAAACGGTTTTAGTTTTATATTAAAGACTAAGCAGTACTTTACAATACATTGTTCGGGTAAACCGCAAGGTTTACAAGCCGCAATTAAAATATTAAAGAAACTGGGTGGTAAAAAAAAAATAGTGCCTAGCAGCATTCTAGAATAACATGATCGGGCCGTTATGGGGTTTTACAAAGACACGCTGAAATATTAACAATCCCTGCTAAGGAAAACAAAAACAAAAAAAAGAAAGGAGGGGTTCTCCGTGATGCTTTATGCATACTTACATTCTGGACCCTTGGTAGGGTGCTTCCTTTTTAATGACGTGTTAGCCGCAGGTGCTGGGTATCTGGCGTGGGCCCTGGGGGTGACATCAGATGTTGATGGTCCAGCGGACTGGGGAACTGACGGGGACCGTGCAGGCGTTGGTCCTACAAGAGGTGTATCTGCAATAAAAACCAAAGAAAACATTTACCACCAGGTTCTACATCAAAGAGTCACATGGCAGACCTATGCTTCAAATACATAATCATGTTTTACACTAAAGACTCAATTTGTGGAAAGCATCAGGACTCCTATAAAAACAGGGTTCGATCTTTAGTGAACATATCTAAAGTGAAAGTAATAATTACCTGCTACAAGAACCGATGCCTCTCGCACATCTGCAGAAGCGGCGCCCGCATGGATCACTGCTAGAAAATAAGGAAACAACATATGTTATTGTAATTACCCAATATTAAATAACTATAATCATCTTATGTTAATGCCATAAAACTACATTATGTATATTAATAACAGTTACTAGTAGCATCTGTATTAAAAGTACACACCGGCGGTATCGATACTAGGAATTCCGTATTCTGCCAAGAGGTCGATAAGTGCTTCGGAATTTATACATGCGTCTTCCAAGGAGGCATCCCATGCATCATAACCATCTGCTGGAAGCAATAAATAAAATAAATAGATAAATAAATAAGCCTCGGGCCTCCCATACTGCAAATGCCCAAAGCTTGGGGTAACAGACACCCGCACGCACAAGAAGCACAACATCCCCTGCTTGGGGCCCTTATTAACTGTGGACCCTTGGGGATCAACTCGATGGGGATCTGGGCAGGGAGGCTAATAGTTCTGACCAGCCTTGATGCATAACATTTTTTTAAATGTACAATATACCACACATTTTATCAACAAAAAAAACGTTCCACGGGTGTGTGGGTCAAACCGTGTCACAAAAGAAATGAATGGCCATTTTTCAAATGTGGAATACTTTTTTCGTTGGTGCCTGAGACAATCTTATGCCCCAGGCGTACCCCAGACACCCATGGTACTGGGTTGGGGCTATCCGCTTTGACCAGAGTTGTTGAATAAATATTATTTAAAAACCCAAAGTACCCCATCATGGTATTTCCTTGTGCTAGCTTTATCAAACAGGAACATCAAACATAGTGCAAATGCAATGAGTTATTTCAAAACAGCCTTCTGAAAGTTAATGGCTTAATTGGAGCAGTAAATATGCTATTGTTGTAAAATAAAATGCCTAAACCAGGTGTGCCATCATCCCTTTGATTTATAAAGAACAGGGTGTATACTTCAATGAATGCCTGTAACCCGCGGGTGCTTTAAAGCTTCTGTAAACCTTTATTTATTTATTTATTTATTTTTGTCTTAAAAGAACATGCTTGTCTTTTAAAAATGAATGCGGTATTCCTCACGTGTGTTTTATAGAGACTGTAAACCAGGGCTCAAGTCAGGGTAAATGAGAAACATTGACTGGCCACTTTGAATTTATGAGTTAAAGTCGACATTGTGGATCAAACATCAGACGGCTTGCCTCCAGACACATCACCAGTGCATTATAGAGCCTGATGAAAAATAAACAACTAAAAGTTAAATGTCCCATTTTGGTACTGCAAGATCCAGGGAAAACATTTGTATTCGGCCTTGGATTTTAAAGCATGCCCACATTTTAACGTTTTCAGAAACACTATCAGAAGAAAATATCCTTGCTTGGTTTTGTGAGTTTGTTGATTTTATGAAAGGCAAATGCCATTCGTCCTGTGCAATTTGGGTGGCTATGCAAAGCCAGTTTATTGAAACGGGCATAATTCAACTAAAGATGCTAATTTCTGGAAGCGTCCCATCCCATCCCATGCCCTTTGTTTATGAGCCCCCCACTTTATATATATTTTTTTTTGTTGTAAAGTTGGGGCTCTGCTGTTTGCGGCTGCAAAGCCCCTTATTTGCGGGAATTACTTTTTTTAATTTTATTTTTTTAAATTGCCGGGGAGCTGCGAATTTCCGCAGCTCCCCGGCCACTGGAGCACATGTGGCACACAAGCCCCAACCCCTGACCCTTGATCAGGGAGGGGGCCGATTTTTAAATGAGCCCTGGAGGGGTGAACAGGGATGGCTGGGCCCTGTTCACACATTCAGGGCCATCACAAGGAACAACAGCTGCGTTGCATGATGCCAGAGCCCCAGGCAAGAGTGTTTCAATAGATAAGGATCATCTTATCTATTATAGATAAGGATCATCTTATCTATTGAAACGCGCTTGCCTGGGGCTCTGGCATCTAGTTGCGGGGCCTTTGTGCACCAGCCCCCAGCAGCACAACATCAGAGGCAAACCACGAGCCTCTTGATACAGATGCACGTTTTTCTGCTAAAAAGGAAAACGTGTATCAGCATTGAGATATCTGCGGTTTTCAATGGTCATCCACCCCGTGTAGCTGCTAATGCAGCTACACGGGGTGGATGATCATTGCAAACTGCGCTCATCTTAATGTAAATAGCCTGCAAAGGTGCGGGCTGCATCCACGAGGCCTGCTCCACCGCGCTTTAAAGGAGCTGGGCCCCGAGGACCCCATAAGGAGGTCTAGCTCTTGAAAGCGCGGGGGAGCAGGCATCGCGCTTTAAAGGAGCTGGGCCCCGAGGACCTCATAAGGACGCCTAGCTCCTGAAAGGGGATGCCAAGGCGCTACATTTAAGGTGCATTTGGTGTAGCGCCTAGACACCCGCTTTCAAGAGCTATGCCTGCTTTTTATGAAAAGCAGGCATAGCTCTTGAAAGTGGGTGTCTAGGCGCTACACCTAAGGAGCATTTGGAGGAGACTGGGGGGTTTAAGTGTTACGGCACAAAAAAACACATAGTATAATTCATTCATCACCACCTAAAATGCTCTTAAATTGTAAAAAAAATAAACATTTCAGATGTGCGCTATTGTGCATGCCTGGCAATGCCCCCCTACTACAACAACAAGATAAAACAGGGAACACTGCAGTTTCCAATGGGTGCATAATCTTGACAAGGGGACCAGAGCCCCAGATAGAGATAAAGAAACCCGCAAAACCGGGACACCTCAGCACACCCCGCCACTAGGGTCCATGGCTATGCATACACAATACAAAGGGCCACATTATTATTATCATTATTATTATTATTATTTTTTCAAAAGACAGGCCAGATTGGTAATTGTTTTTTAAAAAGCTAATACGGTGCAACTACACAGATGTCTTTAAAGCACCACACGCTGACCATTGTTTTAAACATAGCGGCCCCCAGCATTTACCCCAGAGCCTAACAAACAAACATATTTTGTACCTATGCACATGTATATATTTTTAAACACAGTGGCATGTGAATAATTAAATATAAAACATAGTACCTGGGGCAGGAATAAAATCTAGCACAGCCCCTAGTGAAAGGGCTGGGAAGAGGTCCTGTAGATAAATTAGGAAAAGTTAGCATTTTACATAAAACTAATGTAGGCTGCAGCATGTCAGAGTTTATAGACCCCTTACCTGATAGTCTGTCTGATCCTGCTCCTGCATGGTAGCTGTAACGAGCAGGATGACTTCACACACACACACACACTGGGTCTGCAGATGGTTAATTCTTAACAGGCGTCACACAAGGGCTGACAACAGTTAAGCCACCCCTGTTTATAATGGTATCTCAAAAGTGGCGGGCTTTGCAGTTATCTGTGAAATTAACTCCAGATGGTCACCAACTTTTGTCGCTCAAGATAAGGCCCTAGGGCTTTGAGACCGGATCTAAGGGTCTTGGGGGAAGGGGAGGGCTGGGGGCTGCATGGTCAGCCAGATACCATCCTCCCGGAAATTCCAAAGGCTCCTCCACCGCTTGGGGCTGCAGGGGTGTGGCAGCATCCCCCGGAAATTCAAAGTGATCCATCAGAGCTGCCCCTAGGGGCTCAGACCACAGCACTTCCACCCTACACATCCTGCTGAGGGCTGCAAGAACAGGCCATGTGGACACCGAGGCCATTTCCGGCCTCCCCTGGAATTTCAGAGATGTACTTCAACAGCATGTCCGCTGGGCCTGTTCCTGTTGAATTACAGCTGTAAACCACGGGTCCTGATACATCCGCTTTTTTTTTAGCTCTATATATACAAGGATGGCTGTGGGGGGCTGACCTGATAGCTTTGGCTGGTGGGCCTGCCAAATCTGCAGCCGAGCTCTTTGAAAAGGCCAGAGACCGGCACGGATGCCCATGGCCCCATAGCCTTTGCAAAGAACAGGGGCCAGGCTATGGGTCCTGACCTATTACCACATCAGATATTGTGATTATTTTTATATATATTATTCTATTTATTTTTTTTCTCCAAAAAAATGTCATTAATATTAATAAAAAAATAGGAATTTTCCAAATCCATATTTCCATTTTTATATCTAACAATGTTTTAATTTTAATTTTTTTTGTTAATTTTTTTTAATTTTGGGGAGTTTTTGAAAAAAAAAACATTGAAAATTCTTACCTGTGTTATTCTAAGTGTACACCCATAGTCATCCTATACTAGATATCCTTTTTAGCACAATGAACCCTGGCCAATGCCCAAAGTTGCAATCTTATGTACACCTTGATGCACCTGCCGGTCGCGTTGATGCTGTTTAATAAGAGTTTCCCCCGACCTTCAGGATCAGCTTGTACATCCCCCAATACGCATCTGTATGTATAGACCCTGCACGCCACGCCCCACCCTTCAAAACCCTGCTCCACACTTCCGGTTCTTTGTGGGGACATCCAGAGGAAGTCCCCTTAGGGCCCCAACCCTTGGGGGGACCTTCCCGACAGCCCCCATGATGTCACATCCGGTGGGACACCCCCGCTAAGGACCCAGGGTCTGTTAAACACATCTACAGCACTTCCGGGACAGGATTTTGCCCAGGCAGAACTTCCGGGGGAAACCCGAGGGGGCCACGCCCCGGATATGACATCATAGGGACCAGATATCCCGCCCTAAAGGGGCGTGGAAAGCTGTCAAGGCTCGTTTGATGAGGAAAGGTATCATTGTACACTACTCTTCTGCCTTCGCTCCTCCTCTCCCCTGCTGATCTGTTCTTTCTCAGCATCATGCACCTGGTTACCCTCTGACTCTCGGGCCCAGCTACCTGCTGACCCTGCCACCCACTCGCACTGCCTCCTGGCAATCCCTTGCACTGGTGTCTCTGTCTGTATCCCTGCAGCCCCGCCCCCTTTTCTGCACTTATCAGACACACCCTGTCTGTTGCCTTAAACCTAGGATTTGCCTCGTGCTGGTTGCACTACCATTTTGTGTTGCTTTCTGTTAGTAAATTATTTATTTATTTATTTTTATTCTTTTGCTCAGCACTTTCCACTCCCCCCATGCACTTTCCCCTTTCCCTCTCCCCTGAACTTGTGCATTCTCAATGTCACTGGGCCTAGTAAGATCCTTGTTTTGTTCTCTCTTGTTCCCCTCCCTTGCCTTGTCGCCCTCTGAAACACTTGTGTAGGAGCGCGATACAAATAAAATATCAATATCAATGATGGAGTCATGAGCAGAGGGACCCATCAGTCAGCACAATGCTATTTGGATATTTTACAAAGGGGTGTTCACTTATGATCATCAATTATTTATCGTCATCGCTTCTCTTCATTCTGGACAAAAGTCGATCTCTTCTTTGGCTGGCAAACCACTAGCAATATGTCTTCTTGTTCACACAATTTGAGCACTTTTACTTGAGCGCCGACCATGAATGAGAGTTGGCAAAATGACCCGATCTTCCACAATGGAAGGATTTGAATGTTTCCAGTTTGCTTCAAGTCTAAGGCTTCTTCTTCTCTTCCTTTTCCGCCTTGTCTTTTTTCCCCATGCCTTCTGGTTTCTTATTCACCACATTCACTTGTAGATCATTGGCATCGCTCACCATCTTCTTCTTTTCTTTGTTGACCTTGGCACACTGCTCAGGTGTTCTATCTTCTTGGCTCCATCTGCGCATCCAAGGCCCTTCTTACACAAGGGAATTGTTTGTACGGATGACCATCTGGTCACTCGTCAACTCATCCGTACCCATTCCTGTGCCAAACCCGCCAAGCAATGCAAGTTTGAGGAGCGCTGCAGCATAACTTTCCACCAAATCATTGGCCCTCTGTTTCTTTGAATAGAAATGGTATCTATTAAAGGCAATATGGATTTTGGGCAGGTGATCATTATCCAGTTGATTGAGAGCTACCTCATATGTGTTCCTCTCTCCTGTGCCCATCTCTACTGCAGTGAGATGAGGTATCACCTGCAACTTCCTTTGCTCCACTGGGTCAAGGGCATAGAGGACCAGTATGAGAGCTACCTCATATGTGTTCCTGTCTCCTGTGCCCATCTCTGCTGCAGTGAGATGAGGTATCTCCTGTAGCTTCCTTTGCTCCTCTGGGTCAAGGGCATGGAGAACCAGTATGAGAGCTACCTCATTTGTGTTCCTGTCTCCTGTGCCCATCTCTGCTGCAGTGAGGTGAGGTATCTCCTGTAACTCCCTTTGCTCATCTGGGTCAAGGGCATGGAGGACCAGTATGAGAGCTACTTCATTTGTGTTCCTGTCTCCTGTGCCCATTTCTGCTGCAGTGAGATGAGGTATCTCCCGGAACTTCCTTTGCTCCTCTGGGTCAAGGGCATGGAGGACCAGTATGAGAGCTACCTCATATGTGTTCCTGTCTCCTGTGCCCATCTATGCTGCAGTGAGATGAGGTATCACCTGTAACTTCCTTTGCTCCTCTGGGTCAAGGGCATGGAGGACGAGTATGAGAGCTACCTCATATGTGTTCCTGTCTCCTGTGCCCATCTCTGCTGCAGTGAGATGAGGTATCTCCCGTAACTTCCTTTGCTCCTCTGGGACAAGGACACAGAGGATCAGTATGAGAGCTACCTCATATGTGTGCCCGCCTGTGCCCATCTCTGCTGCAGTGGGATGAGGTATCTCCCGTAACTTCCTTTGTTCTTCTGGGTCAAGGGTATGGAGGACCAGTATGAATGCTACCTCATATGTGTTCCTGTCTTCTGTGCCCATCTTTGCTGCAGTGAGATGAGGTATCTCTCGGAACATCCTTTGCTCCTCTGGGTCAAGCGCATGGAGGACCAGTATGAAAGCTGCCTCATATGTGTTCCTGTCTTCTGTGCCCATCTCTGCTGCAGTGAGATGAGGTATCTCCCAGAACTTTCTTTGTTCCTCTGGGTCAGGGGCATGGAGGACCAGTAACAGAGCTACCTCATATGAGTTCCTGTCTCCTGGGCCCATCTCTGCTGCAGTGAGATGAGGTATCTCTCTGAACTTCCTTTGCTCCTCTGGGTCAAGGACATGGAGGACGAGTATGAGAGCTACCTCATATGTGTTCCCGTCTCCTGTGGCCATCTCTGCTGCAGTGAGATGATGTATCTCCTGGAACTTCCTTTGCTCCTCTGTGTCAGGGGATGGCGGACCAATATGAGGGCTACCTCATATGTGCTCCTATCTCGTGTGCCCATCTCTGCTGCAGTGAGATGAGGTATCTCCTGGAACTTCCTTTGCTCCTCTGGGTCAAGGGCATGGAGGACCGGTATGAGAGCTACCTCATATGTGTTCTTGTTGCCTGTGCTCATCTCTGCTGCAGTGAGATGAGGTAACTCCCAGACCATCCTTTGCTCCTCTGGGTCAAGGGCATGGAGGACGAGTATGAGAGCTACCTCATATGTGTTCCTGTCTCCTGTGCCCATCTCTGCTGTAGTGAGATGAGGTATCTTCTGGAACATCCTTTGCTCCTCTGGGTCAAGGGCATGGACGACTAGTATGAGAGCTACCTCATATGTATTCCTGTCTCCTGTGCCCATCTCTGCTGCAGTGAAATGAGGTATCTCCCGGAACCTCCTTTGCTCCTCTGGGTCAAGGGCATGGAGGACCGGTATGATAGCTACCTCATATGCGTTCCTGTCTCCTGTGCCCATCTCTGCTGCAGTGAGATGAGGTATCTTCTGGAATATCCTTTGCTCCTCTGGGTCAAGGGCATGGACGACTAGTATGAGAGCTACCTCATATGTATTCCTGTCTCCTGTGCCCATCTCTGCTGCAGTGAAATGAGGTATCTCCCGGAACCTCCTTTGCTCCTCTGGGTCAAGGGCATGGAGGACCGGTATGATAGCTACCTCATATGCGTTCCTGTCTCATGTGCCCATCTCTGCTGCAGTGAGATGAGGTATCACCTGTAGCTTCCTATGCTCCTCTGGGTCAAGGGCATGGAGGACCAGTATGAGAGCTACCTCATATGTGTTCCTATCTCCTGTGCCCATCTCTGCTGCAGTGAGATGAGGTATATCCCGGAACTTCCTTTGCTCCTCTGGGTCAAGGGCATGTAGGACCAATATGAGAGCTACCTCATATGTGTTCCTGTCTCCTGTGCCCATATTTGCTGCAGTGAGATGAGGTAACTCCCAGACCATCCTTTGCTCCTCTGGGTCAAGGGCATGGAGGACGAGTATGAGAGCTACCTCATATGTGTTCCTGTCTCCTGTGCCCATCTCTGCTGTAGTGAGATGAGGTATCTTCTGGAACATCCTTTGCTCCTCTGGGTCAAGGGCATGGAGGACCAGTATGAGAGCTACCTCATATGCGTTCCTGTCTCCTGTGCCCATCTCTGCTGCATTGAGATGAGGTTTCTCCCGTAACTTCCTTTGCTCCTCTGGGTCAAGGGCATGTAGGACCAATATGAGAGCTACCTCATATGCGTTCCTGTCTCCTGTGCCCATCTCTGCTGCATTGAGATGAGGTTTCTCCCGTAACTTCCTTTGCTCCTCTGGGTCAAGGACACGGAGGACCAGTACATTTGTCTACTATGACATCTGTATTTGTGGTCCATGGCATTTAGGTACTTTTCCAAGCATTTTGTCATTTCTGGCCAGTAAATTGCGAGTTCCCCTGGGGTTGGTAGACAGCTCTGTTAGGGATAACACGTTAGGGCTTGCATGGTGGCAGGAATTGTGAATTCCGAGGAGTAGGGATGCTAATCAGGTTACTTTTCAGCAAGTACATGTCTTTCGTGAAATGAATGCCATAAATCTTTCTGTCAGCAAATGTTTATGAACTCACAATATAGGGCCTTCTTTCTGGTCCTTCAGAGCCCAGACAAAATCCTGGCTTTTCGCCTAGACTCCTATCTAGCATAGCTAACTCTCTTTTACACAACATACTGCATCTATCTGTATAGACAAACTGCACACTCTGTTATGCTCTTGTACCCTTGTTATTGTAACTACTGTAAATCTATTGAATATGCCTGAATACTGTATCTTTGTAAACATGTGTTGTTTTTGTTTGTATGGTGATCTGTAACCCACCATGTACCCAAGTATAAGCGCCCAGATGCCCTTGGGTTAGGTGTGCTATATAAGTAAATAAACTAAACTAAACTAGACAGACTGCAATCTTCTCCAGTGGCACGGTCACCATGCAATGCAAGTGCCAATATCACAATGCTGCTTGTCGGAAGTCAGAATGAAAGCATCTGATGTGAACATGCACAGTCGCTTGCCAGTCAGCGGTTATGGTGCAAGCTGTGCGGGGCATTGCTGCACTTATGCAGGTGCTCGTTCCAGAAGCACTGCGGCCCTTATGGTAAGACTCGTGTGTCCAGGGTGATGTTTGAAACATAGTGCAGTGTGGACCAGGTGTTCAACAAGGTGTGTTCATGGACACGTGAGGTCTGCACAAAATGTGTACAGAGCAGTAAAGGTGAACCTGTGATGCTGTACGATTCTGGAAGTGAATTCTTCTTCCTAAGGATGCCTTGATGCAAGTGGGCTGCTGCAGGGTCATTGGGGCTGGTCAAAAACGTAATAAGCAGTGTTGGTGACAGAGTGGACGAATGACCGTGCACAGCCTCGAGCAACTAACTCTGCAGCCCTCCCAACTGATGAAACCAACCTTTGAGCAATCCTGCCTACCCTTACGGTCTAGTGTCAGGGGCTACATTCCAATGAATTATCCAGTGATGACGGATGACGTGAAATAACACGCCATAACACAATCTACACCTAAAACATAAGACAAATGCACCACAATTGGAACAATAATTCCTTCTCTTTCAAATAGATCACAAAATAACGTGTAGTTGGCTCCATTCTTTGTACAAGGGGAATGCACCTGGAACACTATTGGCAAACGCAAACAGAATCTACCAATTATCAAAATAATATTGTCTGCCTAGTTCTATCTTTTTATAAAAACGATTAACAATGGAATTATATGTGCAGTATTTATTCAAAACAAACACGCCCTTCTAATAATATGTGGACACGTATTTTGAATAATGACGTTCCTAGCTTAACCTTCCGTGTAAATACAATCCTAACACGCCTTCCAATCAGTTTGCATTTTAAAAATAGTTAGAAAATAAAAGGTAAATCACGTTTGAAATGTCACACAATCACAAGATGAGAAAATTAAAATAGTACGGCAATCAACACGTCACTCAAATATTGGTCTCAGGAGTACACTCGTGATAAAACCCCTTAATTTATGTACTGCTTTTCATTCAATGTTGTTGAAATGAGTAGATTTACAATGGCATTTTATTCACGACGGGAATATCAAGCAGACACTCAAACTCACTCACTTATGTCTATTGGAATTCTGTCCCCCCCTTCACCATCCAGTTATCTAATCCCTGTAAGGAGTAGCAAAATATGTTAATGCAGGGCTGATTAAGCAAACACTGGACTCTAATATGCGATATTAGTTTGCAACATGTGAAAATCAGTTTATTTACATTGCAAAGAAAGAAAACAACCCAACAGAGCATCTATATCGAAAAAACAAACCATCAACCATACAGAATATCCCTCTTTTAAACATTTCTTAGTATTGAGCAGGGAGCAGGACTATATTCGTTCTTATGACCTTATAAAAAAGAAACATTGATAATGGCACCAGCTTTTGCTAACCATTGCCTGCACATCCCTGCCTAGCTAAGTCATACACTATAATACCCTTTCAGGTACACATATATGCTCCCACTGATCACATTCTATGTATCCACCTGGGCTTTCATTTCTGAAGTGCCTTAGTGGCAATGCTCATTGTCCATTCACAGTGCCTCATGCACCTTTACACGTCACTGTGCCAACAGTCATTGCAACCTTTCTAACAACGTATAGTCTCCTTATCATCATGATGTACGTTGTTGGATTCTTGTGATATGGGTGTCAGCTGCTTAAGGTTTATCTTGATGTGCTGGAGAATTACAAGGGTCCTGTGCCAGGGAGGTCGGATTATCTCCAGCTGACAATTGATGTGAGAATGTATTAGAGATGTTACTAGTGGACTCTCTTGTGGAGGAATCGCGTATAGCATTGTAGACTTCTCCAACGTGACCGGTTGACAAGATCAATTAGACATTTAAGGGGGTTTCGCTTGACATATTATATCTGGTTGAGGTAAGCCTATGGATAGCAGAGAAAGGAAAATGTGATTATTTGAAAAACAATTACAATTGTGGGGCTCAGAAGCTGTTTGGTTGGGCAGCAAAAAGTGTACATTTTTGTATGTTCATTTTTATATTGATTTAACTTCCCTTCAACTATTGATAATTTACAGTTTTATCATCCCCCTACCCCTTCATTTTTCATACCAATATATCGGATGTGATAAACCATTTAGACATGGTTGGTTACACAAACATTTTTTGAAAATAGTTCCTTGGAATGTAAATAGCATCGACAATCTGCTGAAAAGAAAGGTCGTAGCCTACCTTGAGAGTTCTAAAGCAGGTATATAGCGTTATTACAAGAAACACACCTGATTGAGGCTGAGTATGACAAGGTTTGTAGAGAATGGATTGGGAAGGTTTTTGGTTCATTTTACAGCTCTAGTTCTAGGGGGTATGCACCTTATTTCATAAAAACGTACCTCTATACTGTCGCATAACACAGACAAGGAAGGCCGAATTGACACCAATTTTAAGATACAGGATACAGAATTCAATATCTGCAACCTATATGCCAATACCGTTTGCACAGATTCTGCAAAACATGGGTCAGTTTCATCTCGTGCTGGGCGTGATGTCAATGAGGTCCTGGGCCCTTATGTTGATAGCTGCAAGGATACAGGAAAGGCTTGAGGAAGGGTAATCGCAATGCCCTCCTTGTGAACAAATTTAGATTGATGGATGTCTGGAGACTAGAACATTCAATATCAACGGAAATGAAACTGGATTACGTCTTAAAAAAAATCTATATTGCAAGATGATGAATTGGTGGCAAAAATAGTTAAGGAAGGAGAAATATTTATTGAAGCTAACAGAAATGGAGAAACCTGTGTGGGTTTGATATGGGAAGCCTTCAAGTGTTACATGAGAGGAATTTTGACTATCCCGTGCTCTGATAGAAAATAGACCAGGGAGCAAGAGTTAAAGAAGTCATAAGAAGCAATAACTAAGCTAGAAAAGGAGTCGATGTTACAGTACTTGGAAAATGGAGAATACAATAAATGAATTCCAGAAAGAGCAGAGAAAGACTTATTCAGGACACGTTGCAGGTACTATGAAGGTGGGGAGAAATGTTATCATTTATTTGCACACTGATTGAAAGTCCAGGAAAATGAGAAAATAATCTATGCAATTAAGGTCAGTACTGGTCAGTTGACTTTTGAGCCAGCAAAGATTAATAGAGAATTTATGGTTTTATACTCCAAGCTATATACTCCTGAAAATGAAGCGGATGCCCCCTCTCTGACAGAATATTTTCAAGATATGCATTTCCCTAAACAGTGACAGAGAACAGAAACTTGGAAGGAGAAATATCAGTGGATGAAGTGAAGAGGGCGGTGTTCTGCTTACGTTCTGGTAAAGGTCCTGGGCCAGATGGATTCCCTATGGAGTTGTACAAGGTACTACCTGGCTGTGTCTTTGAGCTTATGGCAGACGTGTTTAATTCCTCTTTACAAAATGGTCTCTTACCAGACTCGATACAGCATGCATCAATTTCAGTATTGCTGAGGAAAGACAGACCTCAGATTCTCATGAGTAGTTACCGGCCAATCAGTCTGGTCAATGCGGAGCCCTACACCTTCGGATGTTATTGGCGAAGTTGATTAACTGGAGTCAGAGTGGCGTTTGTCAAGGGAAAGATGGGGCATGAATATGAGAAAGCTAATTCTGACTCTATTTATGAGTGGCAGTTTCAAGTATTAGGTGACTGCTCTATCTCTGGATGCTGTAAAAGCTTTCGATCAAACTGAATGGCAGTTCCTGTACAGAGCTTTTGAAAAAACGGATTTGGCTTGCTCTTTCTGAAGTGAATCAAAATATTATATACCAAACCTACAGCGATGGTGTTAAAAACGGATTCACTTCTGAGGTGATAACGCTGGGTAGAGGGACGAGGGAAAGTTATCCTTTATATCCTTTAATCTTTGTTTTCACCATGGAGCCCTTGGCACACCGGTGTAGCACAAAAATTGGGGGCCCCCCTGCGAGCCATACTGAGCTGCCCTCCCCCCAGCAACAAATCATGGGTCGTGCTACACTCTGAGTTGGCCTAGATTACCACGTTTGCGCAATACGCATGAACGTAATAACATATTACAGTAAAGCATGCCAGGACACATTTAGACATAACTAGACGGGTTGCACCAAAATGCCAGTCAAAGCAATAACACTTATCATGGTTGCTTTATCACAGATGTCCAGACAAATATACAATGCCACAGTAAGAAATGGCTAGACTGGCAGCACCTAAATGCCAATCTAGACAGGTAAGTACACTTAGCAGGACTGCTTTATCAGAGATGACCAGATAAAAAAAAGGCAAGCCAAACTAAGAAATGATCAGACTGGCTGCACCAAATGCCCCTCTAGCCACTAAAACCACATATCATGCCTTCTTAGCCTGCACATAGAAGACCATTACGATTTATAGTGCAATCCCTCCCCAACACATCCCCTCTCCCACCCACCCGCAAAATCAGCTCCTCAGCCCAGAACTACCTCCACGTCCCTCTTCCTTGTCCCAGTGCTTACCTTTGAGGCACCTTACCTCATAGGTAAGTACTGGGACGAGGAAGAGTGGCACTAGTACTAATGGAGATTACATGTAACTAAGCCGGGCATTACCTCCATGTCCCGCTACCTCATCCCAGTACTTGTGTATGAGGCAAAGAGCCTCATACACAAGTACTAGGTTGAGGAAGAATAGGGCTAGGAGTAATGAAGATTACCAATAGGTAATCATGGCATTAAACACAAGCAGTGGTGCACCATTGATCCGAATGGGCTTCAGCCCTCCCCCGAAACTTTGGGCTTTGTTGACTCGACCTGGCTGACCTACAGAGATGATGCCAGACAGAACAGGACACAGATGTTAAACGGTGCCTGTGTTTCGCCGTTAACAACGGCCCGGCAATTACTAACGTGAAGCATTTCACTGTTAGTACCTGCATTAAAATGCATAATTTCATTGGCAATTGAAATCATGATGTGGGTTTACTACTTGCATCCCAGAGGAGTGATTGGAAGGGTAGAGAGGGGGCAGGAGATCGCTCATTCTCACACAAGTCCATAAGTGGGTGCTTTCACACTTAAAGGAAAGAGTTAACTGCTTGTAACATTGAAGCTGCACTAGAATAGCCTCATTAGAATTTGTAAAGAAGTTAGATGCCCCCACGCAAATAAGTTCGCCCCCAGCGCCGTCAAGTTAAATCCTCTCCCACCATTTGAAGGGTTAGCCCCCCGAAATGTAGGTTTTGTTGCACCCATGAAGACAAGCACACACACCATACACAAACACACGCACGCACTCCCAGCCACCCATAGATTTAAGTGTGTACCCTTTCACCATACAGGCACACCCAGGCAGCCACCCATACATTTAAGTGTGCACACTTTCACCATACACTCACACAGGCAGACCCAGGCAGCCACTCATCCATCATGCACTCACTCATTCATGCACATTACGGCATATATATTACACAGCCACGGTAGTGGCAGTGTAGTTATGGTTAAGTTGCTGTTTCCATATGAAGAGCATTTTTTGGGCGGCTTATAAATCCGCTCCCCCTGGACGAATCCTCACCAAACTTTGCAAAAAAAGTATATGGGCCACACTGGATCTTCTTGCAAAGTTTGGTGATGTTTGGTCCAGGGGGGGAAAAGTTATAGGGTGGTCCCAAAACGTCTTTTTTTCCCATAGACTGAATGGGGGAAAAACTTTGCGCACGCCTACAGGTGAAACCACTGGACAGATTTTCACCAAATTTGCGGCAGGAGCTTGGTCCCGAAAGCGTGCTTTTGTAAATTTGGTGAAAATCCATCCAGTAGTTTTTTTTAAAACAACGAAAAAGTATGGGCCTCATTACACGTTGTGCGGTAAGGGTATAACGGTACCGGTAAGGGATTACCGGTACCGCTAAATTCCCTAGCAATTACGACCCGGACTAGCCGCTATTAGTGGAACCGGTAAGTACAGTGCCACTAATAGCGGCAAGTCCGTGGGCGCGCGACCACCAGGTCGGAAATAGCGACATGGCGCTAATAGCACGCCATTACAAGCCATGCGGACATGGCAATAGCGGCATGGTAAAGGCCCAAAAACCCCTTACCGGCATGGCGCTAATACCGGCATCGTGAACCACCCGTTAAGAGACCTGAGCAGTGTTCCCACCTGCCACAGGTGGACACAATCAGCACAGGTGGAGGCAATGGAGACTGGCAGCACAAAAGAGCACACCACACCCCTTCCCACACCCCTTCCCACACCAAGATGGTTCGAATACTAGCAGCATTACATTGGCTGGAGGACATGATTGCAGTGCAGCACCAACAACAACAGGCAGCACAGAGGAGATGCAGGAGGAGGAGGAGGAGTAGGAGGAGGGCAAGACAGGTGCAGCAAGCACCACCAGGGCACCCAGAAATACCACAGAGGTAGCCAACAATCCCCAGGATCCAAACCAGTCCATTTAACCTAACACCTGAGCAGATACATACCCTGTACCTTCTGGACCGGGATACCATCACCAGCATCGTGGATAAGATACATGATGACATTGTGAGCCTCATAGACATCAGAACTTCAATCCCCCCTCTACTGAAGGTGGTGACTGTGCTCCACTTCCTGGCCACAGGCTCCTAGCAGCATACTGTGGGGCAGATGCATGGCATCTCACAACCAGTCTTCTCCCGCACGCTGAACCAGGTACTCAATGCCCTCCTGAAGCTTGCACATGAACACATATTCCTGCCACGGACTGCCCAGGAGATCGCAAACACCAAAGTTGCCTTCTATTCACTGGCAGGCATCCCAAGTAGCATCGGGGCCATCGACTGTACCCATGTGGAATTGGTGGTCCCACATCACAATGAAGTAGTCTACCGAAAAACAGAAAACAATTCCACTCCATCATTGTCAAAATGGCATGTGACGCAAACAAGATAATCACACATTGTTGTGCCAGATATCCCGGATCAACCCATGAATCAATGGTCCTGCAGAACTCAACCATACCACGCAACATGGAGCGACAAGCCGCACAACGATCGTGGCAACTTGGTGAGTAGCAGGGCATGCACATGGCGGTGTGATTGGGGGGGAGAGATACATACTCCAACTGTGTGTTGACTGTCGTGCGTAGGACAAATGGACATACAGATGTACGCCAATGTCCATCAGGGAAGGCCACAATGTACTTGAGAAGACCCCACATGCAATTTGAAGCTGCACAACATTGAAAACAATCCATGTTTCAAAAGATTACACATCCATCCACACCCACATTGCACATCATGCCACACCACATAATACAAAAATCAGCAACATGCCGTCAAGACAGTCATACAGAATTAGGGCAGCACAACATCAATACAGGAATGTGCCCTTGAATGCATGCAAAGCGATCACCCCTAGCCATAGCATCGAACCACACACCTATAGCACCACTGAAGTGATGCTTCACAGCATGGCAACATGGATGTCGGAATGGCAGTACACTGGCAGTGTGGTACTATATTTGCCTGGGCCCAGGGACACCTCAGACCTGGCCTCACCCAGGACATTTCTATTACTGTTGGAGGCATGATTCGGGCATGTCCACTGGCATGGTCGAGCTCAGCTTTGCACATTGCAGTCACGCAGATCGTCTGCATGCATGCTGGTAGTTGTGATTTTCAATCACAATGCAAAGACGATTTGTGTGACATGTACAGGCCACACCAGAGGTGACCGGTAACAGGTACCCATTCTTCACCCCATACATGCGACACTGGCTATCCCCTGAAGAGGTGGCTCCTAACCCCTGTACGGAACCCACTGAACCAGCAGGAAGAGGACTACAATATTGCACATACCCGTACCCGCGTCGTGATAGAGCAGGCATTTGGCCTTTCGAAGACACAGCTCTGGTGCCAAAGCGGGCCGGGTGAGGCTCTCCTGTACGGCCATGACAAAGTGCCGAAGATAACCATGGCATGTGTAATGCAGCACAAAATGTGCATCAGACGGAATGTGCCTATGCCACCTGACATTGACATGCAACCACCAGATGAGGATGATGTTGATGGGGATGAGGATGGGTGAAATGGTCCCCAGGACATGCAAGAGGCGATGGCCAGGAGGGACACGATGTGCGTCAGCATCTGATGTATCAAATTTTACGAGATACAAGGGAGAACTGTTATGGATGGAGATGGGTATTGTTGCCCTGATGCATGTGGTGAGGCCCACAAAGGTCCCTCTCCCCAATAAAGTACACATACACAATGATGAAGACCAAGCCTGTGTTTCAACTTCTAAACAGTGTATTGTGATCAGAATGTGAACAAAAAGTGCATGGCCCCAACTGTGCAAACAACCTTTCCCCCCTCGCTCCACAACACTCCCAAAAACACCCTTTCCCCCTCCCCCCACAACACTCCCAAAAGCACCCTTTCTCCCCCTCCCCCACAACACTCACAAAAACACCCTTTGCCCCCTCCCCCACAACACTCCCAAAAACACCCTTTCCCCCCTCCTCCCACAACACCCCATGTGAGCCTTATAGTGTGTACGTGTCCTGCTCCACATGTGCCACCTAGTCCTTGCTGGTCCTAATCCTCAGTGCCTCCTCCGCCATTGGGTGGTTGGAATGTCGTGCGCCTCAAGTTGCGCAGAGAGCGGCACAGGTGGCTTGTTTGCCAGGAGCTTGCAGAGGAGGAGGTGCCCGGTTGATCCTGTGTTGGGGGTGAGTATTGGCGCTCAATGACGTCCACAATACATGTCATGGCCTGCCTGAGTTGGGCCATTTCCTCGCAAATCCTGTTCGTGCAGGCCTCCATGCCCGCCCTTGTCTGTCTTGCATACATACTAAGGTCATCCCTCAGACGGGCTGCCTCGGCCACATGCTGCCCAACCAGCGCAGTGATTTCTACCTGCCTCTGGCTGATGGTTGCAAGGTCATGTTGCTTGCTACGAGCTGTTGGGGTGGCTGCTGCGCCCTGGTCCATGCCTCTGGCATCAGGTGAGGACACCTGAGGGCTCCATGCCCCTTCCACAGTGTGGGTGGCTGATCCTCCATGGCTAGCTGATCCTGATGATGGCCTTGGGCTTGGCTCAATGGACCGTGTTGGGCTGGGGATCTGGCTTCAATCCAGAACGTCAATTGCCTCCTCCTCGTCCAAAAGCGGAGCGGTGGCTGCTGCCTCAACAGTTGAACTGGTGGCAGCAGAGTGCGTGCCCTCTGTGCTGATTTCACATGTAATGGGACACACTGCTGTGGGTGCAACAATAGCAGCAGCCGTGGCCTCAGGCTGCGTGGAACTGTTGCTTTTGCTGCCTTTGGCCCTCTGCTGCTGAACACTCCTCCCGGTTCCCCTTGAGATGGTGGCGGTGTCCCCTGTCTCATCTCTCCTGGGCTTTTTCGTTGCTGGGGGAGCAGGTGTCGCAGTGCATGGTTCTTCAGTGTCTGTCTGTGATCCTGTAGGGGTCAAAAATAGGGAATATCATTGTTTATGGTTCAACGTGCCTTATGCAGATTGTTTATGTCATGCCGCTCTATGCATTGGGGCCTCTTTATTTTGGATTCCGGTAATGGGGATGTCGGGTGGGTCATGCATGAATGGGTCTGTGTTGCACGTGTATGTGGTGATGCATGCATGTATGTTTGTGGCTGGATCCATGGCCTGAATATGGACACATATTTGGGGGGCCCCTTACCCTTCACTGTGCATTGTTTGATGTATACACTCACTTCCATCGGATGAAGTGGCCACACCATGCTCCATGTCTCCAACGTCCTCTACCGATTCCACACCAATTGTGGAGGCGCAGGTCTCCTCCCACTCCCGGAGTTTCAGAGGGGAATCAGTGCCACCTTCTCTGCCCATTGCCAGCTTGCGATTCACTGACAGTATGTTTCTGACACGGACCCGGAGGTCGTCCCACCTCTTACGGCAGTCCTTGACTGTGCGGGTGGTGGTGCCCAACGCACTGACTTTGTGGGCAACCTCTGCCCAGATGGCCTTTTTCTTGAGGAGGGTCTCCCGCCGCATGTCATTGCTGAAGACTACATTGGCATTTGCCGCAAGTGTCTCACTGAGCATGATCAGCTCCTCATTGCTGAATTTTTCTTTTCGCTGGCGATCAGCAGCTCTTTTGACGGCCTTGGGCATCTTCGGGCTATCCGGGATGAATTTGTGCTCGAGTTTCCTGGAAAGAGGTCCTGGATGCAGAGGATGGCAATGGATTGTGTTTTTAAAGATGGCCGCCATGCTCTTTCCCGTTCCTGTGCGATGACGCTATTTCCGGTTCCGCATTTTAACGGTGACCGCTAATAGCGGTGACCGCTAATGGCGGTGACCACAATTTGCATGTAGCGTGAGGGCGGAGGTGCTATCAGCACTTTAGTCGAAGCCGGTAAGGGACTTTTTGGGGAATTTTACAGCATGGCGGTAGGGTCATTACCGGCATGGCGCTATGCTCATGTCCGCGTACTCATAATGGTACGCAATTAGCGGCCGCTTGCGAGGGCAGAAACGCTAATAGCGCCATACCGGTAAATGCAGTTTTTTACCTCACAACGTGTAATGAGGCCCTATGTCCGCTCCGCGGTCACACTTCCCTGTTCGCTCCGCGGACAAGATAACGATTGGCTAATGGGCTCGCGTCATGACCACAGAGATGTGACGTGTCCGCCGATTGGCTTGAGTGAGGCGTGATGTGCGTCAGATTGTTCGGATGCGCCCGCCATCTTGGATCCGCCGAGAGCGCGGCAGCGAACAGAGGTGAAATGCAGTTTTGGGGAGTGTTTTGGTGTGTCAGAGTGCTTGGGGAGGTTTTGGGAGTAAGAGATGGGTGAAATACTGTATTTGTTTAGGCGGCAGGTGCTACTGATGTATTCGGCATGCGCGCGCTGTCCTGGATGTTTTTAATTACTGCAAATGAGGGGTGTTGTAAGGATAGTATTTCCGTCTGTGCTGTGCGCAGGAAGTTGAAACTGTTCTAAGAACACGCGTGGTGTCAGCGGACATTAAAATTGAGTATATGCCGCAGTTAACATTTTTGATTCTATGGGTGTGATACTGAGTTATAATCCACCATGGGTGTAATATGCTACGGTGGTTGTGGCCAGGGCCTAGAGTCTTGGGTACATGGCCGCAGGCCGTAGGCCGTAGGCCATACACCCAAGACTCTAGGCCCTGGCCACAACCACCGCAGCATATCACAGCAATAGATACACTCATAGTATCCAAGATCTATCAGGTGGTTGTGGGGCGGGCCTAGAGTCTTGGGTGCAAAGCCAAAGGCCATGCACCGAAGCACAAAGTTATAAGCACTGAAGTTATAAGCCACCATGGGTTTCATATACTGCGGGGGTTGTGGCCAGTACCTGGAGTCTTGGGTGCCTGGCCGCAGGCCGTAGGCTGTAGGCCATACACCCAAGACTCTAGGCCCTGGCCACAACTACCGCAGCAAATCACACCCATACATACACCCATAGAATCGAATATCTATGAGGTGGTTGTGGGCAGGGCCTAGAGTCTTGGGTGCAAATTGAGTATATGCCGCAGTTAAAATGTTTCATTCTATGGGTGTGCTAATGACTTATAAGCCACCATGGTTGTGATATGCTGCGGTGGTTGTGGTCAGGGCCTAGATCTTGGGTGCATGGCTGCAGGCTGTAGGCCGTAGCCCATATACCCAAGACTCTAGGCCCTGGCCAAAACCACCGCAGCATATCACACCCATACATACACCCATAGAATCGAATATCTATCAGATGGTTGTGGGCAGGGCCTAGAGTCTTGGGTGCATGGCCGAAGGCCATGCACCCAAGACCAAAGTTGTAAGTACTGAAGTTATAAGCCACAATGGGTGTGATATGCTGCGGTGGTTGTGGCTAGGACCTAGAGTCTTGGGTGCATGGCTGAAGACCGTAGGCTATACACCCAAGACTCTAGGCCCTGGCCACAACCACCGCACCGTATTACAGCCGTAGATCACACGTATAGATTCGAATATGTATGAAATGTTTGAAAATATACTTACAGTTTCATTTGTTGAGATTCGATATATTTTTTACATGAGTTTAGTACTTGGAGGAAATATTCTTTTTCAATTTCTGTGATAAAAGGAAAGAGCATGCTAGTGTGTGTATTTCATAAAGACTTATTACATTGCATAATAGACATTTTATCTTTTTTTCGACCCTCATATTTAGTTTACAAACCAGTGTACTGTGCATTTTGCTCAGTTTCTGTGTTTGTTTTTGAAATCATTGGGTCTGGGGGGAAAGAAAATCCTTGTTGGATTAAAAAAAACCCTTTTTTTGTTATGCTACACACTGTTTGTTTGTTTCCTTTGAGTGCTCACTTGTTGTTTCTGGTTAATGTTGGCTTGTTGCACATTTTTGAAGCAGTTAGATACCTGTTGGCGTATTCTAACTGTCTATTTATTGAGTGTTCACTTGTTGTTTCTGGTTAATGTTCTATCTGTTGGCGTGTTGCACATTTTTGAAGCAGTTAGATACCTGTTGGCATATTCTATCTAACTGTCTATTTTTTGTTACAATTCAGTGCAATTCATTTATCAGTGTGGTTGTTATACAATCTTGGGCCAGTTAGACACCAGGTAGCGTATTCTAACTGTTCATAGTCTTTTAATTGCATTTTTGTTAATGTTGAAGTACAGATTAGTTATTACATTTTGGCTTTAAGAAGATTAAATAAGCATTTGTAAGATTTGCTGGTAATCTCTGCTTTAGAGTAATGCTACTATCATTACATTCGAACCATCCACATTTCTTTTTAAAATATGCAGTGTAGTGACCTGCATTGGTTGTGGCTCCTGCCTGGTAGATTATACCTATTGTTGTGAAGGTTTTCTTATAAAGTGACACTTGACCGTGTGTGAATCCAGTCAGCTTGCAGTTGTTTTTGGTACCATCTGCATTGTAACGTAGAAGCATTAGTATTACGTAGTTACTATGTGTTTGTATCAGTAAGGTGGAGCGATTATCTGAGTTGCAGATAGTATATAATCTGCCATGGTTTGCATTTTGTACAAAATGCTGAAATGGAATGGATTCACAATTATGTATGGATACATACACAAATCACTCATTAGGGATTTGTTCCTGTGTCACATTGTTGCAGAGAGTGCATGTATGTTTCCACATGTATGAAATCTGGAAGATTTCATTCATAGGTATGTTTTTGTTTTCCAGTACTTGTAGTAAGTACATTAGAAATTCTTGTGGATCTTCTTGTGAGTTTATAGTGAACCTCACCATTCCAGCACCGTAGTCCAATTCTTGTATTATTCCGTTAATACTATACGTGTTGTCAGGATTGTTTGTTGCGTTTCTATGAAGGACTAACATTTGCAAACACAATTGGTCTGTACTGTGTAAGTAAATGTTGTTACCAATTGGTGGCAATTTAAATAGAATATTCATTGCTACATTTGCATAGCAACTTACAATAGTTACATTTGAACATTTGAATGGACCAGATAGTTCTGTGTCCGAGTGATTTTTTCAGAGTTTGCGTTCCTTCTTTGAAGAAGTACCTGATTTACTTTCACTGATAGGTTCTTCTTTGGTTGTGGTAATTGATGAAGTAGTAGCTTCTTTTATTCTCTTTGAAGGATTTGCAGTCAGATCCTGTTGAATTTCTGTTTGAATTAGTTTTCTTTTACAACGTTTTCCTTTTTGTGGAACAGGATATGATTTCAGATGGGGGGTGTACAGTGCATGTAGTCTATTGTATTATAAAATGCAAGGAATATCAGCGTTCACTTTACTTGCATCAAAGTTGATTAGAAATAGACAGTCAAGTGTACGTAAGCGTGATAGTGCTACATAGCTCATGCCTTCTTTAAAGACTGTGTTTCCAATATCTATCAATGCTTTGTCTAGCGTAAGACCTTGGGATTTATGAATGGTGACTGCATATGCAAGAGTTAGAGAAAATTGTTCTCTACGTACATACATGTCTTTGAAGAGAAGGAATTGAGCTGTTGAGCGCCCTATCCTTTTTACTTCTGAAAGTTTGTCAACGAGAATATTGACAAACTGAATGTTGTTGTCACGTGGGTATGTTTGAAAGCCAACAACTGTACCCAGTGCTCCATTAACTAGTCATTGCTCCACGTCAAGGTTACGTTTAAGCATTACTCTACAATTTAAGGATAATTTTAATATTTTTTCCAACCCAGCTGTGTTGGAGTTTGAATTTTCTAAGGTATTTAGTCTTGTTGTGGCTTGCTGACACATGGGTAGTGTACGTCCAGTTTGTCTGTGGAGAAAATTTCAATTATTGGTTGCATTTCTTTTTTTAACATTGTTTCATTGAATTTGGAACAGCTTGCAAGAGTTGGCATTAAGGCCATACAATTGACATTTTTGTGCGCTAATTGTTCCATAACATCCATAGCACATGCGTTATCGCCATAAAGTGCATGGATGTGCCGGGTTTTCAATATTGCTTGTGCTTCTTGAGATAGTACATCAACTCTAATACTTTTTAAAATGTTGGTGTAAGTGAGGTCTGCAGACTGTCGCATGTTTTCTGTTAATTCTCTGTATTTGAAATGTTTCCAAAGGTTGACATTTCCTATGCTGCCAACAGCTTTACGGCAGAGTTTGTGTCCTAAGGTTTTAAAAATAGGTTCACTTTCACTGGTGTCAATTGCAGAAGATCTCCTAAAACAATAATGTGTTTTCCTCCAAAGAGCTCTTCGTAGTTTGTTTTAAGTACTTCTTGTAATCTAAGGTGAATCAAAGCCAACATTAGGTTGGAGACCATTCTCACTTCATCTATTAGTAGCATTTTCATTTGTTTTAATACTCTGCGTAGTTACATTGCAGCTTCTGTAGAAAGTTTGTAATAGCCTAATTTATTTTGGTGTTCTACTTGAAGGAGCAGTAATCGGTGTAAAGTGACACCGCCTATGTTGTAGGCAGCTAAACCTGTGGGGGCAGTTACAACAGCATCAGTTTGTTGTTTGTCAATTGTTGAAGGAACTTGCTGATGATTTTGATTAAGAATGTTTTGCCTGAACCAGCTTCACCACTGACGTACAGCAGTACAGGTTTGTAATTTTGGCAAGTACATTCTTTATTTTCGTGTTGTACACCATGTGCAATTTCTTTTGTCACTTCTTCAAAAATAGTGCACTGCTCTCTGTTTAGTTTTGATTGTAGTACAGTTAAGTCTTCTGTATCTTCTTCATAGTGACACATGGTGTTTTCTACTTCTGTCATAGCTAATTCTGCTTCATTTGCTATTAGTGGCTGTCCCAGTGGTTCTTGGCTTCCTGTTACAGAAGGTTGACTACTGTCGGGAGTGTCCTTATCTAGTTGGGCCTGGAGTTCTTCTTCGTGTTGCTGTTCATTGTGCATCATTGTTTTGTACTGTGTACAGTTTACATCGGTGATAGTGCTTTCATTTGCTTTGAAAGCGTCTTCATAGGAGTCATAGTTATCTAGTATCTCTTCTTCTTTTCTCCATGGTTTAAAAAGTTGTAGCAGGTACATGTAATATAGTTCCTTCTGTTGAGGAGTTTTTAATGACAATTTTATATGATTAATTAAGCTTTGTTTGGTAAATTTCACTAAGCTGCCTTCACAATTTGTCACTCTATATCTATCTTTTTGTTCATCGGGTTTTATATTATTTTTGTATACAAAGTTTTGGGCTATGTGGTATAGACACATCGTTTCCAAAGTGGTACTGTTCGGGTAGTATGTGTCCAGTAAATTGTTTTTCAAAATGACTTGGCTGTTGGGATCATTTTTGGCTACTGTTTCTATGTCTTCATATGATTTGAGAACTCTTTTTCTAGATTTAGCAGGACCAGGACTTAGCCATACTATATTTTCAGATTTTCCATACAAAGCAGTACCGGTTAAACGATCTTCACCTTCATAGGAGCCACATTCTCTATGAGGGAGCATTGTTATGCCTAAGCTGTACAATTTCTGAGATAGTGTTTTGTCTGATGATAGGTCATTCCAGAGGTCTTGAAGCTCTGTTTTTTCTGCTTTTGTTGAGTAGGCTGTAACATATCGTGCAACTGCAGTGGAATTGTCTGCAATGTACTGCACCTCTATGTTTGCATTCCATAAGAGGGCAATGATTGCATTTTAATCATTGATATATTTTGATTCTTCTGTTCTTTTTATGTAATACGTGTTCTTAGGTGATTTACCTTTTACTCTATGTCTAACTGAAGACATGAAGTTGTTCATTGCACCTGTTTCTGTCTCTGGTCTTGGGAAACCAAAGCAGCATTTGGTGTAGTATTTCCCTTTGTTTTTGTATTTGCGACGACAATATTTGCCACATTTGTGTCTTTGAAATTGTACAATTTGTGCATGAAGGTCTCTTTTTCTAGTTTGTGACGGGATTTCACAAGTGACATATTTTTGGATGAACTGCAAAACAGTGGCATCACTGTCCTGACCAAATTTAGGAGCATCTTTAATCCATAAAAGCATGTGGATATGTGGTGCTCCTCTGGCTTGATATTCTTTTCTCCAAAAAAAGTGTTGCACTTCTCCGAGGGGATGAACAGTTTTATTACAAATAAAGTAGGCATAGCAATGAAACAATGGTGGAAATATCTTGAAACATTAACAGGATCTAGAGAGCAAAGTTCTCCAGGTGTTAGAATATCTATGTTTGTTTTGTTTTTGTTTGATATGCGTAGGAAATCATGTAAATCTTCCCATGCATATTCTGCACAACTTAATGTAACAAACCAAGTGGGTGGTTCAAGCTTTCTGATCATACAACGTACATCTCCGTGACGTCGAACCAGTATTCTTTCGTACCGCGCATGTTTGCAAACAGATTTGTAATGCTTGATTGTAAAACCTCATATTTTTCTTGCACTTTTTGTATTAATTCCATAGCTGACACATTTTGAAAGTGGGTTCCTGATTTCAATATGTATGCTGTATACAAGAGAAAAAAGGGGGTCCTGCCTGCGGAAATATTATTCTATTGCAAATTGTTCAAATGCAAATTCACTTATATATTTGGCAAACTGGCAGCATACTATTTACTGTCATGTACTGCACAGCTGTGTATAAAATGCAGTTAGGCACTCAAAGTGAAAGTCAGTTTGTTTACTAATTGCTGACACATTCTTTTTGAAAACATACATAAAGTTTAACAAAATATACCGTAAACAACATAAATACAGACCCAATTTAGGGTTCACAGATCAAAGAATACGTTATTTCATAATTAGAAACAAAGGGGGGGGTTAACAAATAGCAGTATAATCCCCACGGGGTGAATTATTTGTACATGCAAGGGAGAGTTTCCTAATTCAAAGAATACCCAAACCAAGCAAACAAAAGCATTACTTCATGCCAATGTACAGATACCAATGAAATATCAGCGGTCTTGATTGTTTTCACATAGAGGGGAGGGAAAGAAAGGGAGTTCCCATACACAAGAGCATTACTTCATGCAGATTTGTCATTCAATGTGAAAATTCAAAAAGTACAAAGAAAAAAGTCCCAAATGACAGAGTCTGCAAGGTGCACAAGATTCCACACCTTGTACTTGGAAATGGAAACTCCATATAAAGTTTATTTATGGGTATTTTCTGTCTTCCTTAGTTAGAAAATAGTCAATGGGCCTCATTACACGGATGGCGGTAAGGGTTTACCGGTACCGGTATTTTACCAGTACCGGTAAATCCTTACCGCCTTACTACGAGGTCCCTTTGCGGGTTGGGGAATTTAACGCCTGCTTTTTGCAGGTGTTAAAAACCAACCCGCAAAGGGACCCAGGGAGCTAATTACGGTACCGCAATTTGCGGTACCGTAATTAGCACCTTCCCCATTCCCATTATGCCGTATGGGGCAAAAATGGGAATGGGGAAGGGCAATGGTGGAAGGGGGAATTACCGCCCCGCCAACCTTGGAATGGGGCGGTAATTCCCCTTTCCGCCAAGGCGGTGCCGGTATTTTACCGGCATGAACCATGGCGCTAATAGCGCCACGGTTCTCCGCCATCCGTGTAATGAGGCCCTATATATTGCATCTAGGAGACTAGACCTTGGAGAGGTCTATTAGAGCCAGGCTAAATGGTGACCTTGTAATGAGTCAATATGTTTGCAACTCCGTAACATAGAGTTGCTAGTTCACTTTCAAAGAGTAGGTGGAATATGTATTCCATATTTTGTCTAAATCTGGGATCTTCAGAATACATTTGTAATGAGTGGTATTCTGATGCTGTTATCTGAGTGGGTCTATCATCGTACCTTCCTCCTTTGCCAGTAGGAAATAGTAGAGGAAAAGCATGTGCTTCTATACTTTTTTCCCATATGCTCATTGGTGATCCTTTGGTTTGTCGCATTTGGTACGTTTCTAGTGCATCATCTATGCTGTCATTAGAGTGTAATGGATGAATTGTATAATGGTCTAAAATATTGGATACTGCAGCAGGATCTAGAAGTTCAAATTGACCAGTTTCTGGTGACTCTTGAATTATTTCAGTTGTTACCCTTAGGTTTTCTTCAATATTTATTTCATTGTAGTATTCATTATTGTCTTTTAAATATTGCAAGGCTTGTCTAACTTTATGTAAGTCCACAAGTTTTTGCCAATTTTTTTTGTCTTTTGTTGGTACACCATTTACTAAGACAATTAAAGTTTGCTCTATTGGACGTTGCACTCCCAGTGTGTGCACATTTTCTGTTAGATCTAATGGTAAATAAACTACTTTGCCACGAATGCCTTTCACCAATTCAGAGGGAGGTAATTTTGCTGTTTTTGGTTGAAGGCGTATTATTTCTTGGAATGGCTGCACTGTTTAAATTATGATGCTGTCATATAATTTGAGTTGTTGTAGGGGTTTTGGTAGTGGGAATAATTCCAAGTTATTTGTGATAGCACGTGAAGGAGTTTGGTTGTTGTCAAGTTTTGTAGTGCAGTGACTGCAAAGTATTAAGGGGTTAATTATTTCGTATTTGATTTCTGCTAAAAGGTAGAGAGCTAATTCAAACCATTTGGAACCTTCATTGTCTTCTATTTTGTATGTTACGTCTATAGTTTTTGTGTTAGATTTGTAAAAAGTTCTGCGGCAATACACACACACACATTACATTTTAGTATTTCTTTTTTGTATGTGTGTAGTAGAAGGTTGCCATGTGCAGAATTGTTGCTACTCTGTTGTAAAGCTATTGCATTTTGTAAGTGGCTTTCACTTCCAAAATATTTCCTCTGGATACGGTCAATTTCTTGTTGTAGGTCTTTGGGTGTACCATGTAGAAGAGTGTTATTTAAATTGGCTAGTTCTAAAGCAGGACTTTTAGCACAGTACATTTTATAGACTACATTTCTTATAGTTGAATGATTTGTTGATATCATTTTGATATAATGGAAGGTGCTTTTGCAAATAGGTCCTGAAATGCAGGCTAATGAATGTCCTTGTAGTCCTGTGTATTTGCGCACTGGAAAGGTATCCATATTTTGCAGCACTTTCATTTTGATTTTGTCTTTACCTTTCACATACTGATTGAGGAACTGGCGTAAAGATTTGAAAGATTTGTTGGGAATGTTACACATTGACGTGCAAGGCCATTTGTATACTGGACGTTCTGGGTCAGTCGAATGGAGAGATAATTCTGAGTTTTCTGGGAATATTTTTGTAAGCAGTGTTTCTTGTTCCATTATGGTATTATTCATTTTTTCATAACCTCATCCACTGCTGTGGATGGCAATTGTGTTTGTTTAGTTGTGTTTGTATGCTTCTTCATTAAAATATGGTTCTGTGGTTGTGGTGTGAGTCCATTCACCTCCACAGATATTTAAGAAGTTATTTTTGTTGACATTCCGTTTATTGAGAAGGTTTTTTTGTAGTTTAGTACAGTTTTGTTAGTGGTTGCAACCTGTTTAAAATTAAAATAAACAACTTCCTTTTGAGAAGGATTGCACTGTCTACGAGAGCTTCTAGGATTAATTTTCTACGGTAGGTTTTAAGGGTTGTGCATGATTTTGCTCCTGTTTCTATAAGATTCTGAAAGACTCTGTGGCGGAACATTTTTGCTAAAATACTTTTTTTGGTATGGTTACTTGCTAGTTTATCAAGATTTCTAGGAGCAGTTTTAGCAGTAGTGGTAGCCAAATTCTTGTTAAGCATTTTTTGTTTCATTTTACATTTTGATAGAGGAGGCAAAGTTTCTGTACTAGAAGCTTGTTTTGTTTCGCTAAATGACTGAATTAGCTGTTTTGTTTGAACATTTTGTACAAACTCTTGTCGGGGGGAAATTCTGCCGGGGTCGGCCGGGCCGTCCGTAGACCTCCGGGCAGGGAGGCTCCAACTCCTCCCGTATATCCCAAAAGAGATAGAGTATGAGACACACGCAAGAAGCAAGGTGACTCTGCTGTTTATTAGACAAAACGGCAGGGATGGGTCAAGGATCGTACGCGTCCGTCCTGACACACACACACTCGTGGGGCTCGCAGGCCCTTTTTACCTTAGTATGATGCGCTACTTGCGTCACCTTAGAAAGTTTAGCAAAAAACCTATTTCTACTCTGGATTGGTTACTCGAGTGGTAGGGTTAGTATAGCATACATATAGAGAACGGTGTTAGTGGTTGAGGGTTAGTCAGGTGGTATACTTGGGCTGTCCCTTCAATTTGATACATGAAAATTGTTACATGAAGACCTCTGAGGATTGGTCAATGTTAATGGCGTCAGTGATAAGAGCCCCATGTTCTGATTGGTCCGCTCGCGAGCCTCCCAGTCTGAGACTATCGCTGTTCCCAGCTCGCGGTGCACCTGTCATTTGCAACAATGTTTTACTATGGGTAGGTGTAAACAATGTGAGGATTTATTCATATGTTGGGAGGTCGACTACTCCCACTGCTGCAGATGTCCAATGAGTCTTTTAATTGTATCTGCCTGTGTCTTGAAACGTGGGATTCAGGCGTCTCCTTCCTCCTGGGCTTGGCATCATGTCAGGTTTGGCTTTGTCACGTGAGGTGGGACCGTGTTTGAGGCAAAATTCAGCACAATTAATATTGTTTTTCCCACTGTGTGCCTGGTTTATCTTGCAGGTGCGAGCTTGGCGTCGGCTTGCGGTGTGCAAGATTGCAACATCGTGCCCTTGGCGGTGTGCTTTCGCCGGGCTCATTCTGCAGGGTCAGCAACCGAGCTCTTGCTCATTCACTGTTCATGGAAGCTTTTGCTTGCGGCCTACTTGGGCCTGGTGCATAGGTGGAACCGTTTGATGCAGAGCGCTTTAGGTTACGGTATCATATTGCTCTATCCTCAGTATCGTGTCTCCGTTATATTCTTCATTATGGTACATGGTTCTTAGAAGAAGCGTGAGCAAGCCTTTTTAGATAAGTTCATTATGCGTCTTGCGTTTCTGCATTTTGAGAGTCTATGTGGAAAATAATAAAGATGCACGTCCGTGGGTATGTCTGTCGCCTACGTCATACCACTGAGTATGTTCTTCGTGTGGATTGGTGTGGGAGTGTCCGGTGTGCATGTTTGCACAGGTGTGCTGACCGTTGGCTAGGTCGTCATGGCATCTCTAACGACGTGTAGGTTTAGTCGAGTTGATCCATGCCGCAGGTGTCGGCATGGACAGGGCGGGCTTCTGGGCAGGTAGTTGGGCACATCCGTATGTTCCTGTATCAGGGTATTTGGTCGTCTGGTAGATAGGCAAACTCCTCTCGTGGCGGGTGTCTAGGCCGTGATCCTCTAGGCCAAGCGCGAGAGGGGAAGGGCGGGAGCCTGTTCTTCCATTCTCCCACTTCAGTCCCCCCTCTGGTCGACTTGTCGACCACAAACATATCCTTTTCTTTATCTCCTCTTGCTCTCCATATTTTAGTTATTCCTCCCAAATGTCCATAGTGGTTAACATGGTCTTCAAATGACCAATACATATATGCACAGGTTCCTCCAGGAGTGCAGTATACCCATTTCCCTATGTAGCGCCTTGGGTTTCTTGGGTTTTCGAGCTTCACAGATGGTGGGTCCAGGTGGTTGGTGATGATCTGGTTGCGCAACTTCTCTCTCTCTTTTATGATTGTGCCTGTGTGTTTGCCGTCATCTGTTGGCATCAAGAGGTGCATACCAACCATTTCGATCATCTCGTCTGTGGTGCGTGCCTTCCGGGCCTTCCAAAATCTTATTATGATCAGTGTAGCTCCAGCCAAAATAGTACATCCAACTATAATCTTCAGTCCATCTGACAGCCAAGATGGCATCCATGACCATAATATTGAAAACCAGCTCTCATCCTTTTTCACACCTTTACTTTCATCCATCATTTTTGAGTGCATCTGGGCCAATTGTAAAACTGCTTCTGTCAGTGTACCATTGTCAGCATCGTTGGCAGGGATGAATGTGCAGCATGATTGTCCTATCTTAGCGCAAACTCCTCCTTCCATTGCTGTGAGGAGGTCCAGTACATATCTGTTCTGAAGTGCTACCATCCTCACAGCTCGCAGTTCCTCTTTTATTGCATTGAATCCATTTACCGTAGAATTAATAGTCATCATTAGTTCCCATCGAGTTATCTGGAGCCATTTTGTGTTTGCGTAAGCCTGTAGTCCTGGATGTATTATCGAGGAGAAGAACATTGCTGCTCTGCTGAATAGTCTGTGGTCTGGTGGAATTGAAGTGAGTGCTGTTTCCGACCTTCCCCATAGGTAATTCCCTGTCAGAGGTTCTCCTTGTCTTTTCTTTCTATTCAGGACAGTATTATTGCCGTCGGTTTTGCTCTCTGGCCCCTTCTGAGGTTGTACAGATCTCTTCTTCCTTTTGTTCCCTTCATCCATTTTGGGGAAGTTCGCCATATTGACATGTTTCTGGGGTACCACTAGTGATGGTACATTAACATGCACCATTGTGCATATACCATTCCACAGAGGGGGCAGTGTGTGGTATGCCTTTTTTCCACAGGCCCAGTAATGGTCCATTACTACTGCTGTTCCTGCTCCCCCCTCAGGTAACTCCATCACACTTTCACAGTTGGTGTTGTATCCTACGTCCACCTCCCCTTTATGTTGGTAGCATACCTTAGGCGCAGTTAGCGGCAGTATTGTTATTGGGTCTTCATCCTTCTCCATCCACGTGAGCATGGGTACGTACTTGACCCAAGTCATCCAACATCTATGGTTGTGTCCATCGATAGTTGAAATATTTTCTCTTGTTACCATGTTGCTGCCAACCACTCCTATGTCCCATTTGTTGTTCATGTACACCTTCCCTGTTATTATCACCAGTGGTCTTTCCCAACATCCGTTTTTACCAGGGACTTCAGTGGCGTAGCAATCACATGGTAGGTACTGTAGTGTTACTTTCTTTGTTTCTCCTTTTTCAGGACCACTTGTTATGTATCTGAATCCTTCAGCATGTAAACTGCTCTTGTGGTAACTCAAATAAGTCTTGAGGAAGTTGTTTTCATATGGATATGTATCTCGTGTTTTCCACACCAGTTGCACCACTGTCCCTTGAAATCTTCCTTTCGTCTGGAACAGTGCCAGGTATATTATACATCGTGCTATTTTTTCATCTATCTCCGTGGCAACAAATGTTCGAGAAGCGCTCATGGCGTATGGGATTAATGAGCAAACGTAGCAGCTGTCTTCTGTTGTCTGTTTACCTATGTGGGTCATGTGTTGGTACCATATGTTGTTTGAGATGTGTGCTGAATCTTGTATGTAGTTGTCAATACCTTTATTATCTGAGTATGTGCTGCGTTTAACTCTATTTTCCTTGTGTGGGATTTACTAGTATCACCTGACGTAACACCTGTTGCAGCTGGGGGTGGGGGTGTATTAGGTTTGGGTACAGCAATAATATCGATAGCATAGCTGTACTGCCATACAGAGGCAGCCAAAACCCCGTGATCATTAAAATCCCTATCAATTTTATTACAGATGCTAATTTCACCGGCATTTTGCTCTTACCTTGCTGCAGTCCGGCAGCTTATTCTTGCGACGTTACAGTTGCCCGCCTGAAAATTCTTAATATGCTTGTTATTAGTGTTAGTTGTCTTTTTTAAGCTCTCCCTATCAAGTAGTCATTCAGTGCCCAGGCGAAGAGCTGTTCCCACGCCAATCTAAGCGATCTATCTCTTAGGGCAGGCAAGTATGGTTGGAGGTGGGGCATTGAATGTTCTATGGCCAAGAGGAATGCTGTGTAGTAGACACGTACCCTCCTTCTTTTCAGGTACGTTGGCCTTTTTATTTCATATACAAATTGGTGTGACAATTCTTCCAGGTAATTATTGTCTGAGGGTACCATCTACTCCTGGGCAGTGAATTGGTTAGTTATCTACTTTCTTAGTAGTACAATAATACGCTGTACCTGCATGTGCGAGAGAAAAGAAAGAGAACATTCAGGTGTTTACATGTGTATATGTGCAAGACAATGTCCTTCAGTTCAGTTATTACTACAGTGGGTAGGGGGTCAATGGGCAGAGGGTTTGGGGCTCAACTGGCGGAAGTCTCTTTACTCTTTAATCGTGTAACCATGGGGATCACCCTTTTCTTTTCTAGTAGTTGTCTCTGGGGAATCTGAGGGGTGGCAGGGTATGGGGACACTTAGGCCGTTGGTTGTGGTAGAAGTCTCTTCCTCCGTTGGTGACACTGTTGTTGTTCTTCCAGTGGCCCTGTCGGTGGCGCTAGGGTGGGTCTGGAGTTTGTAGATCTTTATGTCGTGTAGGTGGTTCCAGGCACGTTTGTCATGTAGCTTTACTGCTCTCGTTGATACCTCCTCTACCAGATGGGGGCCAGTGAAGCGTGGGCTGTTCCACTTTCTGTTGAAATTGCGAAGTAGTACGTGGTCACCTTTAGCAACTTTGCACAGTCTTTCCTTTTCCAATTCTTTATCCGCGTCTTCTTGTTGATCGCTGTTAGACCCGCCCCGCGTGCGCTCGAGCTGTTTGTTGAGACACAAACACTACACTAGTAATCAAAGAAGACACATATTGGTACATTTCATCACCAAGGACATTTGCAGTACTCTCGTGGTCGGTAAATGCTCTTGATGTTGGCGTTAGGGGAAGGCGCATTTGACGTCCGGTAACCACCTCGTGAGGGGTGAGGTGGTGGTCGGAACCTGGTCTATTCCTTAGCTCAAATTGGGCTAGTGGAAGGCAATACAGCCAACTCTTCTTTGTTGTTTGCTGTATTTTTGCAATTGCCTCCTTTAATAGGCCATTCAGGCGTTCACATCTACCGTTGGCCTGTGGGTGGTATGCACATGCAAATTTATGCTTGATGTTCAGTAAGGATGTGATGTGCTGGAACATTTTGTTTGCGAAATGTGGGCCATTATCTGACCGCAGTACCTCGCACACTCCCCACCTGGGGAAGACCTCCCTCACTAGGAATTTAGCTGCTCTGAATGCATCTGGGTGTGAACAGGGCCCTGCTTCAATCCACCTCGAGAATGGGCATACTACTACAATCATATACCTATTTCCTTGACATACGTTGATCATATCAATATAGTCAATAAGGAGATGTCGGAAGGGTCCCTCTGGCCGGGGTATAGTACCTCTTATCACCTTCAGAGTGTGACCGGCCGTAAACTGTTGACATGTGAGACAATTGCTGATAAAATTTGACACATGAGAATTTAACTCGGGGCAGAACCAGTCTTCCCTAATTCGTGCTGCAATTACTTCCTTGCCTGTGTGGGCTGGGTGGTGTAGTTGGCTCAGGGCGGTGTTCAATAGTGCCAGTGGTATTACAATCTTCCCAGTGTCACCCTGGCGCCATAGTGCGTCGGTTGGTGACATTGTGCATCCTCTTTTTACCCATATTTCTTTTTCTGCCATTGGTGCAGCCGCTTGTAGCTCCATTATCTGTGTGGCTGGGAGATGGGTGTACCCTTCTCTTATCAACATCTCCTTAGCCATTCCCCTCCCTCTCCCTCTCTTTGACTCTGGGGGGTTCCATATCTCACCAAAATATGCAGCATACTTCGCATGTGCGTCTGCTGCTGCATTCCCTTTTGAAATGTGGTCTTCACCATTGGTGTGTGCGGTGCATTTGACCAAAGCTAATTCTTGGGGGTCATTTATTGCTTCAATTAGTTCAGCCAATAGGAGGGCATGTTGCACTGGAGTGCCATCAGCTCTCCTAAACCCTCTTCTTCTCCATTTCGACAGCCCTGAGTGGACAGTGGACGTAACATATGCGCTGTCGGAATATATGGTCACTCGTTTGTCAAAGCTTTCCTTCAACGCCAAGATTAGTGCAATTAATTCTGCTGCTTGAGCGGAATAATGCTGTGGTAGTTGTACACATTTCATTGCCACACACACCGGTACCTCCATCATTTTTACCACTGCTGCCCCAGTCCTCCTTATACCATCCCTTTGGTCGATAGTTGATGACCCATCAATGAACAGGAGCTCACCTCCCTCTAGTGCGTTTTCTTCAATCTTTCTAGTACATGAGTACATTTCAGTTATTTGCGTACAATCGTGGGCATAATCTCCTTCCTCAATTACTTCTGCTAGGAACCTTGCGGGGTTGACCGTGCTACATCTAACAATTGATAGTTCAGCTCTGGATAAGATGATCTCATAACCTGATGCCCTTTGCGTGGTTAGGGTGGACTTAGGTTTATTCAATATTGCAAATAGTGCATGTTCCACAAACAGTGTAGTTGGGCACCCCATGGTGATTGCTGATGCTTTCTCTACCGCAAAAGCAGCTGCGGCGAGACCTTGTTCGCAAGGGAAATGACCTAACATCACAGGATCTTAGTGGCCGCTGTAAAATGCTACTGGTTTGTAGCCCATGCTTGTTTTTTGAGCCAACACTGCTTTCATTACTGCTGAGTCGCAATGTGAAAATATAAAGAATTGTCGCTCATAGTCTGGGGTTGCCAGTACCGGAGCAGTTGATATTGCATCTTTCAGTTCATCAAAAGCCTCTTTCATTTCCATTGCCCACCCCAACTTTTTCTCCCCTTTATTAGCTTCCTTTAACGCCTCAAGCAGGGGTCCTATGTATGAGCTGTAATCAAATACCCATGCTCTACAGTAGTTGCACAGACCCAGAAACTGCTGCAGTACCCTCACTGTTTGTGGCACTGGCGTTTTTGAAATGGCCTGTGCTCTTTGTGGTGCAATCTTTCTTCCATGTTGGGATATGAGCTGACCAATGTAAAGTACCTGTTCTTGACAGTACTGTAACTTTTCCATGTCTACCTTGTAACCTTTTTCAGCCAATATTGTCAGCATCTTTAATGAGTCCTCTCTGCATGTTCTTTCGTTTGTACTGCAAATTATTATGTCGTCGACATACTGCAACACTGTGCTTTCCACTTCAATGTTAACCAAATCCATCTGTATTACTCTGTTGAAGATTGAGGGTGATTCGCAGTACCCTTGTGGCAATCTGGTGTGTTTCCACTTTGTGTTTCTGTAAGTGAGGCTTGTCAGATCTTGTGAGTCTGGGTGCAATGGTATTGAGAAAAAAGCATTTTTAAGGTCGATCACTGTAAATCGTGATGCTTCTGCTGGAATGCCACACAATATTGTGGCCGGGTTTGCGGCTATGGGGTATTCTGCTTCTACTATGTTGTTCAAGGGCCTGAGATCCTGTATGAAGCGCCAAGACCCACTTGCGCACTGGGTATACAGCCGTGTTACATGGTGATTCTGAGGGGACCAATATGCCATTATCTATAAGGGCCGTTATGGTTTCATATATGCCCTCATCTGCCTTTTTTGATAGTGGGTACTGTTTCACTCTGGGGAGTATTGCACCTTTTTTCAATTTTATCCTTACTCCCCCTATACTTTTTATGCACCCCACGTCATAGGGGCTAGTAGTCCATAATGATGTGGGTACTTTTGTCATATCCTCCTCAAAGAAGGGAACTGGGGTGGATGTGGGTGCCTCAAGTGCCATTGCAATTTTCTGTGCCACTTGTTTGTACGCCACTCTTAGCCATATTTCCACACTCATCATAAACACCATTTCACCTTCCTCCTTTTCTTCTGAGAACAGCTCCTCATCTGACACCTGGGTGAGTCTACATCCTTCTGCTAGTGCTATCACTGCCCTCCATGCTCTTCCTTCTCTGTCTTGGGCATGTACAGCAATGTAATCAGCTGTTGCTATAATGCTCTCAATGTCCACTGGAACCACCTTTCCTTCTGGTTCATTGACTGGTGTTTCTGGTCTGAACAAATAGGCTGCTGGCCTCCTCCAGATCTTTCCCTCTATCCCTGGCATCCATGCAAATGCCATGTCTGTCCCGTACTGGAAGAGTTCGCCATCTACTGGCTCAGCCCTAATCGCTGTCTGTCCGCAGTATGCTTGCATAATCTGTCGTGCTGTGAGCATGTTAATTCCTGGAGTAGAGCAAATTATGCCGTCCTCCGTAAAGGAGATCGTCATAGTCAACCTGTTCATGATGTCTCTCCCCAGTATATTTACTGGTGAGGCACTATAATATAAAAGTGGGACTGACATGTCATAATCTCCTATAGATAAGGGAATGTTATCAGTAAAAGGAACCAACCCTCTAGCCCCAGAGAATCCTTGGGTGTTCATGGCTTCGCCCGACATCTTAAATTTACCTTCCCTTATGCAAGACCGGGTCGCCCCGGTGTCAACAAGGAATGATAATTTTTTGTCACCTATTGTTACCTCTTTGCGTGGTTCCTCCGCACTATTAGGTGTTACCGACAGGATGGGACACACCAAGGCCGTCTGTGGGCTGTCCTATTGAGGGTACAACGATTGACCATTTCCTGTGTAAGGGTTGTGTCCCAGGACCGTCACCCTACCCAGTTGTGTTTGTTGTGCTTGGGGTTGTTGTGTTATCGCTACCTGTTGTTGTGGCAGTGAATATGTCTGTGGCTGTTGTTGTGTTATTAGTTGTTGCTGTTCATTTCCCTGTTGCAACGTCTGCTGTTGCTGTATGCCCTGCTGTTCCTGTGTGGGCCTTGGTTGTCCCTGTTCGCTCCATGATGGTGTTCCTGGTCTTACTCTACACGTGCGTGACATGTGCCCTACTAATCCACAACTCCAACACACCAGTGGTTCCCTACTCTGCCATGGAAAGCTTCCTGTGTTGTCCTGGTATACTGGTTGCCCGGTGGGGTAGGAATTTCTAAGTCCTCCCACCTGCTGTTGTGTGTTATATCCGTATCCTCTCCCTCTCATAATTCCTCCTCTTCCCCTGTTGTAATTATAATACCCAGCTCCTGGCATTGAGTATCCTCCTCCCATGTTGGTCGTGTATGGTTGGAGTGGCGGCACCTGTTGTGTTATAGTCTGTGAGGGTGGTATTTGGGAGGGATCTTGTGCAGCCACTACTTGTGTGGGGCTTTGGGTCATTGTTGTAGGTGTAGTTATTAGTGCCCCTTCCATTGTGTATTTAGTAAGTTTTTTCTGTACTAGTTTAGCCTCTTCCGTTTTCCTGTCCTCTTCCTTTTGTTTCATTTTTCCTTGCCATGTCCTGCAATGATGCACTATTGTCAGTTGTATTTCTGGCCATGCTTTTGCTTCCATTCCCACTACTTTCTTCAGTTGTTTCTGAACTCCTTCTGGGAGCCCTTGTACTAGTATATGATAAAATATTGCTGGTGTTTTGTCCCATTGTTCTCTAGTTTCCATGCGCCACTTCTCTTGGATTTCCTGGATATAATCAACAGGATCTTCATTCTCACGCATCTTGCGTGAGGTAATTGCTCCTATGTCTGATGTGTCTGGGTACTGTACCCTCAGTGCCTGCCATAGTGCATGTCTGCAGTTTGCGAATGGTGCCCCATTGTGCGATGTGTTTGCTATTGTTACCCCAGGGAATCCCGCTCTCTTCCAAATGTCATCCGCTGCATCCCCTAATATCGATATTAGAAGGCCCTTTACATCTCCCACTGCCAGTTTCTGTCCTGCAGTGTGTTTTTCCATTTCATATATCCATTTACCCGCACCTCCACTTAATGATGGGAGCCTGCACTTTATATTCTCTTTGTCGTTCCTCCAAAATCTCTTCCTTTTGTCGTAACAGCTCTTCCCCTCTCATCCCACTCTCCCTGGTATTATCCTCATCTATTTTCCTTACTACCTCCTTCTCTTCTCCTGTTAATGAACCTCGTAATTTTAATAGTATCTGCGTCGCCTCGCGTGTGATACGCCCCTCGACAGGAGGGCTTAACCAGCCAATTATCTTCCGTATTGGGCAACTAACTAGCTACCGCCTACAGGGAAACGTCATCTACCTATCGAGTTTCTTGCTCGAACAATAGGATCCTCATCTACTCATTGATCAATAAATGCCAAATCGTAGGAAACCACACACACACACCCTTACACGTAGTCGCGACCTAGGCCAATCAGTGTCTACGAGCGGCCGCACGTGATGTTTTCGCGCTCCACCTCCCTCTCTCGCGTAACGTAGCCGACTGCTCTCGCACTCGTTCGGCTACCATTCATTTCATTGCCTACACTAAATTGTCAAACCTTCGCCGCCCACCTGTACAACACCTCCCACCTCCCGTATTTAATTCCTCCCCCCTCCCTCACAATTTCACATTGCTTGTTTTGCGTGGCATGCTCACCAAGTTCTCTTGATGCGGGGCCGCTCGACTGCGTGCACCCCTCCAAGCGGCTCGCCACCTCCCCTCGTCTGGACCACGTCTGGACACTCGCCAACCGCGGGCGGGATACTTCTCAACCGGCTCCCGAAGGCCAATATCCGGATTGCGCTGTCCGGTCTTCTTGCAGTTCTGCGATGGTCCTGTAGTCCTCAGAAGGGGGCAACGGCAGAGGGGGCCACGCCGCCGGGCCTCCTCGCAACGGGAGTACCTGGAAAAAATAAAAATAAAAAAGCAGATCTTAAACAGATCTCAGCAGTGCCTCCAACTTGTCGGGGGGAAATTCTGCCAGGGTCGGCCGGGCTGTCCGTAGACCTCCGGGCAGGGAGGCCCCAACTCCTCCCATATATCCCAAAAGAGATAGAGTATGAGACACACGCAAGAAGCAAGGTGACTCTGCTGTTTATTAGACAAAACGGCAGGGATGGGTCAAGGATCGTACGCGTCCGTCCTGACACACACACACTCGTGGGGCTCGCAGGCCCTTTTTACCTTAGTATGACGCGCTACTTGCGTCACCTTAGAAAGTTTAGCAAAAAACCTATTTCCACTCTGGATTGGTTACTCGAGTGGTAGGGTTAGTATAGCATACATATAGAGAACGGTGTTAGTGGTTGAGGGTTAGTCAGGTGGTATACTTGGGCTGTCCCTTCAATTTGATACATGAAAATTGTTACATGAAGACCTCTGAGGATTGGTCAATGTTAATGGCGTCAGTGATAAGAGCCCCATGTTCTGATTGGTCCGCTCGCGAGCCTCCCAGTCTGAGACTATCGCTGTTCCCAGCTCGCGGTGCACCTGTCATTTGCAACAATGTTTTACTATGGGTAGGTGTAAACAATGTGAGGATTTATTCATATGTTGGGAGGTCAACTACTCCCACTGCTGCAGATGTCCAATGAGTCTTTTAATTGTATCTGCCTGTGTCTTGAAACGTGGGATTCAGGCGTCTCCTTCCTCCTGGGCTTGGCATCCTGTCAGGTTTGGCTTTGTCACGTGAGGTGGGACCGTGTTTGAGGCAAAATTCAGCACAATTAATATTGTTTTTCCCACTGTGTGCCTGGTTTATCTTGCAGGTGCGACCTTGGCGTCGGCTTGCGGCGTGCAAGATTGCAACATCGTGCCCTTGGCGGTGTGCTTTCGCTGGGCTCATTCTGCAGGGTCAGCAACCGAGCTCTTGCTCATTCACTGTTCATGGAAGCTTTTGCTTGCGGCCTACTTGGGCCTGGTGCATAGGTGGAACCGTTTGATGCAGAGCGCTTTAGGTTACGGTATCATATTGCTCTATCCTCAGTATCGTGTCTCCGTTATATTCTTCATTATGGTACATGGTTCTTAGAAGAAGCGTGAGCAAGCCTTTTTAGATAAGTTCATTATGCGTCTTGCGTTTCTGCATTTTGAGAGCCTATGTGGAAAATAATAAAGATGCACGTCCGTGGGTATGTCTGTCGCCTACGTCATAGCACTGAGTATGTTCTTCGTGTGGATTGGTGTGGGAGTGTCCGGTGTGCATGTTTGCACAGGTGTGCTGACCGTTGGCTAGGTCGTCATGGCATCTCTAACGACGTGTAGGTTTAGTCGAGTTGATCCATGCCGCAGGTGTCGGCATGGACAGGGCGGGCTGCTGGGCAGGTAGGTGGGCACATCCGTATGTTCCTGTACCAGGGTATTTGGTCGTCTGGTAGATAGGCAAACTCCTCTCGTGGCGGGTGTCTAGGCCGTGATCCTCTAGGCCAAGCGCGAGAGGGGAAGGGCGGGAGCCGGTTCTTCCATTCTCCCACTTCACTCTGGTAAAGGTGGATGCTTACTTTGGACACTTTTATTTTCATTTGCTCTATTTCTGCGTTGTTTTCTACGGGCTTGCTTTTTGGTAGGCATTCTTTGGGGTCTGTTGCAAAAAAAAGAAGGTATGGGTTGGTCTGCTTTGCAATGTATGTGTGCTGTGTGCATGCATGTACGAGTTTGATGGGAAAGATGTATGTGGTGGTGTGTGATTGTGTATTGGGCAGTTACAATGAGTTGGGAAGGCTATTCTTCTGTTTGTCTGTAACTACACTGCGGTTCAGATGAGAGTAGAAAGTGAGCTAGTGGTGAGGAGAAGCATTAATAGTAAACATAATGGCATAAAATTAAAACAGTTCTTTGTTTTGTAGTACTAACATTCTGAGGGTTGAGTATGTTATTTGTGTTCCAAAAAAACTTGGATTTGTGTGCCATTGTGCCTGCTAATCTCTGTTTAATAAATGGGGATTTGTGGGCAGAATGGTTCAGAAATCGATGTTTTTTTTGGTGCACAAATTAAAATTACATGAATGAACCACACAGTGGGCCTCATTACACGGATGGCGGTGAGGATTTACCGGTACTGGTAAAATACCGGTACCCGTAAATCCTCACTCCCTTACTACGAGGTCCCTTTGCGGGTTGGGGGATTTAACGCCTGCTTTTTGCAGGCGTTAAAATCCAACCCGCTAAGGGACCTCGGAGCTAATTACGGCACCGCAAAATTGCGGTGCCGTAATTAGCGCCTTCCCCATTCCCATAGAGCCCTATGGGGCAGAAATGGGAATGGGGAAGGGCAATGGTGGAAGGGGGATTTACCGCCACTCCAACCTTGGAATGGGGCGGTAAATCCCCTTTCCGCCAAGGCGGTGCCGGTATTTTACCGGCATGAGCCATGGCGCTAATAGCGCCATGGCTCACCGCCTACCGTGTAATGAGGCCCAGTGTCTTTGATGAACAGTAAGAATATAAAGATAGTATTGTACTTACTCTTTTTTAGTGGAATGAGCAGTTTTCTTCGAATATGCTGTTTGTAGTTTAGATGCTGCTGATTTTCAGGAGAGTGGTCTTCACTGCAATTGTAAAAGGAAGAAGTTGGTAATTTTGTGTGTTTATAGCACTGATGTTAATGTAACGTTCATTTTTATGTTTTTGTGGTCGTATTCTTGTTTAATATCTGAACATAGTGTATGCCTGCATTTCATTTGACTATGTGCAGCCATTATATGTTATTTACAGTATGTTAGTTCAACATGCTTTGCAAATGAGTAGAATTTTAAGTTCATGAAATTCACTTGTTTTTTTACAGCTGTGTTGGAGATAGCAGACAGGTTTGGAAGTGATAGTTCATTATAGCAAGATGGGAAAAATTTGATTAATTTCATATTATAACTAGACATGCCAACAATCGGGAGCACCTGAGAGGGAGATTTCACCACAGCAATCGGGAACATTTATTTTTCTCATAGGATCGCATTGGGATTAGTATTAATTTAGGCGGGAGACAGTAAAAAATTGTGACATTTTTCCATGAAAAATCGAGAGTCTCGCGCGTAAATCGGGAGGGTTGGCATGTATGTATAGGTTATGCGGGAGAGAGTAAAAAATAAATCGGGAGTATCGTGCTTAAATCGGGAGCGTTGGCATGTATGTATTGGCTATGCAGATTTAGTGGCATTACTCTGTTTATATGGAATCATAAGAGTTGTACATGTACTCTGAATAAAATATGCATACCTGTACTTTGTAATCATGCATGTGGATATGCATGGAGCTGTAAGTAGAAATCTTCAAGACTTGTACAGTAGTTTTTGTAGTAGTTTTAAGGGGTTTTTCGGTTTTACTTGGAACCATAACGTCCCTTTAGCAACGTTTTTTCACTGAATTTCATAGGTTTTTTGTAGCGCAACTTAACCATAATGTCCCTTTAACAAAGTTCTTTTACTGAATATACAAATACATAGTTTATGAAAGAGAGGGGGAAGCAGAAACTGATACAAATACAGAGGAATTAGGGGTTTGGAGAGGATGGATGGGAGGGGATGAAGGGATCGAAGTCTCATCAAAACGTTTATCTCTGTGTTGAGGGTTTGGGGATAGTTCACTGGGACATGGAGAGGGGGCACAGGTACAGGTGGGACAATGGTACTTAATTTTTTCTTTTATGTTGTCCTCCACTAACTGTTTGAAACCATTGAAATTTTCCTTGAGCATGTCCATTTTCTGTTCCATGCATTCCAGAGTCTTTTCCAATGTGTCTTTTGGTGTAATATTTTCAATGTTTGTATGGTCTGTTAAAAATAAATATATATATGTTAAGTACACATAAAGTAATGATTATTAATTTGCTTAAATAGAGAAGTGTCTACCATTATTATCACTGTCTTCAGACATTTCCTCACGTGGAAAATTGTTCTCAAACCACTCCAAAGTACTGCACATTTCTGTGTGAAAAACAAAAATATATTATTTGTAGTCTACCTCATACAAAAAGTTTAGAAATATATAAGAAAAATGAAGTTTACGTACTAGTTTCTGGTAAATTGTATTCGTAGTGTTGTGTAGGTGTACTGTTGATTCTAGCTCTGCAGTTTCTGTGAGGTAATTATGTTGGAGGCATATCTTTTTTGTTTTGGTATATTCCATTTTACTACATATGGTATTTAAGTGGATGGTTGATGTGTTAGATATGTAGGTTCCACTGCTTATTTATTATTACATATAGAGGGTAATTCATAGAATTTCGCACAAAAGTGGCACACGTGGCTGGCGCACAGTGTGCGCGTGCGAATGTCTGCGCCAGCCGCGTGCGCTAAAATCGATATCCGCGCACAGCGTATTCATGGATTTTAGCCTCCAAAACCAGCCGTGGCGCAGAGTGGCGCAGCGACCCTGCAGCAGTGCCAGTTACGCCCCCAAGAACGCCTTCGCGCAAGGAAAAGCTATCAAAATTCACAATTCAGTGCAAAAGGCTGCGCTAACCCTGGACCAGTATACAGGCCTGCCAAACAGCAAACGCCGAGTAGGGAACGTGTATTACTGGGGTGCGCGGGAAGTGCCACACATGATTTCTGCAGGGTACGTGTATTTCTGGGGTGCAGGGAATTTTAACACGCGATTACAGCAGGGTACGTGTATTACAGGGGTGCGCGGGAAGTCCCACACGCAATTTCAGCAGGGTACGTGTATTTCTGGGGTGCGGGGAAGTTTAACACGCGATTTCAGCAGGGTACGTGTATTACAGGGGTGCGCGGGAAGTTCCACACGCGATTTCAGCAGGGTACGTGTATTTCTGGGATGCGGGCAAGTTTAACACGCAATTTCAGCAGGGTACGTGTATTACAGGGTTGTGCGGGAAGTTCCACACGCGATTTCAGCAGGGTACATGTATTTCTGGGGTGCGGGGAAGTTTAACACGCGATTACAGCAGGGTACGTGTATTACTGGGGTGCGCAGGAAGTTCCACACGCGATTTCAGCAGGGTACGTGTATTTCTGGGGTGCGGGGAAGTTTAACACGCAATTTCAGCAGGGTACGTGTATTTCTGGGGTGCGGGGAAGTTTAACACGCGATTACAGCAGGGTACGTGTATTACAGGGGTGCGCGGGAAGTTCCACATGTGATTTCAACAGGGTACGTGTATTTCTGGGGTGCGGGGAAGTTTAACACGCGATTTCAGCAGGGTACGTGTATTACAGGGGTGCGCGGGAAGTTCCACATGCGATTTCAGCAGGGTACGTGTATTTCTGGGGTGCGGGGAAGTTTAACACACGATTACAGCAGGGTACGTGTATTACAGGGTTGCGCAGGAAGTTCCACATGCGATTTCAGCAGGGTACGTGTATTTCTGGGGTGCGGGGAAGTTTAACACGCGATTACAGCAGGGTATGTGTATTACTAGGGTACGCAGGAAGTTCCACATGCGATTTCAGCAGTGTACGTGTATTTCTGGGGTGCGGGCAAGTTTCACACGCGATAGGCCCTGTGCGAGTGGGGTACGTGTATTTCGGGGGTGCAGGGGAGTCCTACACGTGAATTGGCAGTGTGGGTCCTCCCAGGTGTTCCCTCTACACCCTCCATGGCCCCTGCAGGCAGACCACACCACAGGGACTACCCTGCACCCCTGGTCATGTCCCGCAGGCAGCCCATCCACAATGGGCATGCCCCCCCCAGCCAAGCCACATGTCACCTTGCACTAGTGATCACCAACGCATTACCCCCTTGCACCCCCACCCCCCAGCAGTGCAGGGCACCTGCCAGCAGGCCCCCACTCATGTCCCCTTGCACCCCCACGCCCCAACCAGTGCAGGGCACCTGCCAGCAGGCCCCCACTCATGTCCCCCAGCACCCCCACCCCCAAGCAGTGCAGGGCACCTGCCTGCAGGCCCCCACTCATGTCCCCCAGCACCCCCACCACCCAGCAGTCAGGGGCACCTGCCAGCAGGCCCCCACTCATGTCCCACTCATGTCCCCTTGCACCCCCACCCCAAGCACTGAGGGGCACCTGCCAGCAGGCCCCCACTCATGTCCCGCTCATGTCCCCTTGCACCCCCACCCCCCAGAAGTGCAGGGCACCTGCCAGCAGGCCCACACTCATGTCCCCTTGCACCCTAACCCCCCAGCACTGAGGGGCACCTGCCAGCAGGCCCCCACTCATGTCCCCCAGCACCCCCACCCCGCAGCAGTCAGGGGCACCTGCCAGCAGGCCCCCACGCATGTCCCACTCATGTCCGCTTGCACCACCAGCACTGAGGGGCACCTGCCAGCAGGCCCCCACTCATGTCCCCCAGCACCCCCACCCCCCAGCAGTCAGGGGCACCTGCCAGCAGTCACCCATTCATGTCCCCTTGCACCCCTACCCCCCAGCACTAAGGGGTACCTGCCAGCAGGCCCCCACTCATGTCCCCTTGCACCCCCACCCCCCAGCAGTGCAGGGCACCTGCCAGCAGGCCCCCACTCATGCCCCACTCATGTCCCCTTGCACCCCCACCCCCCAGCACTGAGGGGCACCTGCCAGCTGGCCGCCACTCATGTCCCCTTGCACACCAACCCCCAAGCAGTGCACGGCACCTGCCAGCAGGCCCCCACTCATGTCCCACTCATGTCCCCTTGCACCTTGCACGCCCACCCCCCAGTACTGAGGGGCACCTGCCAGCAGGCCCCCACTCATGTCCCCTTGCACCCCCACCCCCAGCAGTCAGGGGCCCCTGGCAGCAGGCCCCCACTCATGTCCCCTTGCACCCCCACCCCGCAGCAGTGCGGGGCACCTGCCAGCAGGCCCCAGACATGTCCCCTGCACCCTCACCCCCCAGCAGTGCAGGGTACCTGCCAGCAGGCCCCGACACATGTCCCCCAGCCAACACGTCATCACAATCTAGATCCGTGGCCCTTATGGCCAGCCTCCACATGCCAAAGGCCCACCCAAGTATAGCATCCACCCACATAGAAATGCCAATGACATGATACAACCCCAATGGCAAGTATGTAAATGATCACATGTCCGTCACACAATGGGTGCAAGTGAATGTCAAAACCCATATGATGACATGCATGAAACCAATGAGATGATACCACAAATGGAAGTATAAAAAAATGTATATTAAAGATAACATGAACATAAATCAAATTAAACACACAACAATGGGAATAACAAAAGAAATGGTCCATGTCCGATAAATCATGAAAATCCAGAAAACATAAGCAAAAGAAATCCAAAAAGAAATGTTGTCCAAAGTCACAGTTCAAAAAATCAAATCCAAGGGAAAATAAAAAGTAAAAACCATTGCTCCATGGTGAACACAAAAAGAATATTTAAAAAGATGAATCCAATGTAGAACTATGTACAATTGAAGAATCCAGGGTCCATGAGCCCAACTTAAGAAAAAAAAACTACTACCTAATAAAAAAACTATATACAAAAATGTGGTCCATTGTCCAAGCGGTCCAAAATAAAGAAAAAACGAAAGGAAACCTAATACTAACTAACTAACTATTTACAAGGGCAGCGGGCAAGTCCAACGGCTCACATGTTGATGTCCCGGACCAGGGCATCATCGAACTCCTGCTCGATGTCCCGGAGGCGGTCCTCTTTCATGGCCCAGAGGGTTCGCAGGGACGATGCCATCTGGAACTCCAGGTCCCTGCGAATGGCCTCGAGGCACTCGGCCCGCCTCAGGGCCCTACGCATAGAGTTCTCCACCCTGACCATCGTGAGCCGTGCCTCTTCCGCCCGCTGCTGCTCTGCATCTATCGCATGGCCCAACCGCTGCCACAAGGAAGACACTTCCCATCCAGGGTCCTCCTGCCCTCCGGCCGATGCCTGCCCCTCCGATGTTGATGGCCCCGAGCCATCATTGCTCCCACCTACAGCCTGCTCCTGCTGCTGCTGCTGCTGTCCATGTGCCCTGTCCGATGGTGCCTGCACATACTCCATCTGCTCGTCTCCAGTTGTGGTGTCGACCCCTGCTGGACCGCCAACTCCTGACTGTGGCAGGGATGGGATCTCCACCAAGCTGGCTGTGTTGGTCAGGCCAGGTCCACAGGAGGCCCTGGTGGAATCTGGGCCGGAAGACGATGTGGAGAACGACCGGCGCATAGCCTCCACAGAGGAGGAGAGGTCCGCCAGAGTGCGCGTCACATGTAGGAACCCACCGACCAGGGCCCCTGCCAGCAGTGCCACGTCACGACGCTGCGCTTCATGATGGCGTGCGTTCTCCGCCCAGGAACAACGCACGTCATCACGAATGACACGCGTGCGCAACGCGACACCCACCAGGACGGATCCCATATGGTCGCGGGACCCCTTGCCCGCAGGTAGTGGAGAGGCAGGTGATATGGCACTCTCCCCTACCTGCGGACGGGCCTGGGACAGGGCCTCCCTGCTGGTGCATGATGGTGCAGTCACAGGGTCAAGGACAGCGACATGCACAGGCCCCTCTGCGGTGACCTCTGCTGCCTCCTGACCCTGGCCCTGGACTGCACCACTTGCACCAGTGGTACTACCCCCACCAGGCCCCATGTGCGGCTCAGTAGCGGGCTCCTCCTCCTCTGTGGAGACCACCAACCTGGATGTCTCCACACCGTCTTCCGCCATTGGAAGCCCCTGTGGGGGCTCACCCGGCCCTTCCACCACAGCCGTTGTGGCAGACGCGGCACCAGCCCCCTCTATCCCGGATGATGGTAATTCCTGGGAGGGTGGCTGGGCTATGCATCACCGCCCGGTGGAGGCATCCCCACCGCTTGGCTCCACAGCGCCGTCTCCGCCCTCTTCTTCACTTGACGCTGCGTAGAGGGAGACATAGAACACAAGCATCAGGGTACAGCACAAAATACCCTAGACAGGAAGCAATAACACATGAGTGGCACTGTCAAATGTCACTTCCATCCTGTCCTTCCACAACACATGGGTCAATGCATGCAACACACATGCAGAAACACTCCCGGCGCCTGCAATCAACATCAACACCCATGTACAAGTGCCCCTGTAAACCAAGATGTTGCCTTCAAAGTCACATGCATCCATGGAGTTTCAAAGTCAAACACACACTTCTCTGGCGCACACACACACACACACACACACACACACACACGTGCACCATACATGTATATGACATCAGCACCCATTCCTCATCCCCCCTCCATGTCCAGGAACAGAGACTGGCATGCTTTCAGGTGTGCATTCTGCATATAGAGGTCCCCATGTTGCATTAAAACACATGCACCTACCATGTGGTTCACACATAACTGGTCCTACATGCATGACCATGATGTCCCTGCACACACACATATCCATACATCGCCTATGTCACACATACAGGCAAGTCTCAGACTACCAGCACACTGCAACATGCCCTGTCTCACACAGCAATGCTTGGCCACTCACCGCTCAACTCCAGATGGGTCTGCCTCCGAAGGATCTGGGCATGGAGCGCTGGGCCTACGCGTTCCAGGACCCTCATCTGGATGTTGCTCAGGCTGACCCGGCCCCCCTCCGCGAGGCGCCGGGCCTTGTTGAGGGTCCTGGACCTGAAGTCCTCCCAGCGCTTCTTGACATGATGGAATTCACGGACTGCCACCCCCTCCACGTTGATGGCAGTCACGATGTCCGTCCAGATCCTGGTCCGTCCTCCCTTGTTGGAGCGTCTTGTTCCGAAGAGGGCATCATAATGCCCCAGGACTTGCTCCACCAGGACACCAACTTCGGTGGCAGTGAAGCTGGTGGCCTCTGCCTCTCTGGCTGGAGGTTGCCAGTGGTGCCAGATGGAGATGTGCCCGACATGGCAACCCCAGAGGCAGGAGTGGGTGGGCAACTGGGTCCTGGGGCTGGGCTGTGGAGCGATGGAATCCCAGTCGGGAGTCTTCTGTTCCAGCAGGGGTGGACACAGCAACTGGACCCCTGCAGATGGCTGACGTGCAGGCACCAAATAGCAAGGTACATAGGCAGCAGGCAGACAGGCAGCAGCAGATGGCTGGTGGGAGCGTGCTCGGGGCTCTGGGGGGGCAGGAAAATGGCCTTCAGGGCAGGAGCATGGTCTTCCATGTGTGTACGTGGGGCCAGCTTGATACAGAGTGATTTGGCACGTGAAAATTTTGCACGTCAGCGTGTAATTCGAGGAAAGGCCCTTAGCGCGTAAGCGCGTCAGCACACGTACGCGATATCATTGGACCAAAGGCCCTTAGCGCGTAACCGCGTCTGTGACGTATTGTGCACGGGCGTTGCCCTTTCGCGTGTAAAACTTGCAGCGCACCCCTGAAATTCATGTACTCCCTCGACCAGGGCCCTTTTGTGTGTGAAACTTCATGCGAACCCCGTAATACACGTACCCTGCTGAAATCGCGGGTGAAACTTCACGCGAACCCCAGGAATACACGTACCCTGCTGAAATCGCGGGTGAAACTGCACGCGAACCCCAGGAATACACGTACCCTGCTGAAATCGCGGGTGAAACTGCACGCTAACCCCAGGAATACACGTACCCTGCTGAAATCGCGGGTGAAACTGCACGCTGTACCCCAGAACTACACGTACCCCGCTCGCTCGCACAGGGCCAATATTCCTGGGGTTTGCGTGAAGTTTCACACACGATAGGCCATGTGCGAGTGGGGTACGTGTATTACTGGGGTTCGCGGGAGTTTCACCCGCGATAGGCCCTGTGCGAGTTGGGTACGTGTATTTCAGGGGTTCGCGGGAAGTTTCACACGCGATTTAGCTCTCAGAGCGGGGTATGTGAATTTCGGGGGTGCGCGGGGAGTCCTACACGTGAATTGACAGTGTGGGTCCTCCCAGGTGTTCCCTCTACACCCTCCACGGCCCCTGCAGGCAGACCACACCACAGGGGACTACCCCGCACCCCTGGTCATGTCCCGCAGGCAGCCCATCCACCATGGCCATACACCCCAGCCAAGCCAGCTGTCCGCTTGCACCACTGATCACCAAATCATGTCCCCCTGCACCCCCACCCCCCAGCAGTGCGGGGCACCTGCCAGCAGGCCCCGACTCATGTCCCACTCATGTCCCCTTGCACACCCACCCCCCAGCAGTGTGGGACACCTGCCAGCAGGCCCCCACTCATGTCCCCTTACACACCCACCCCACAGCAGTGTGGGGCACCTGCCAGCAGGCCCCCACTCATGTCCCCTTGCACACCCACCCCCAGCAGTGCGGGGCACCTGCCAGCAGGCCCCCACTCATGTCCCCTTGCACACCCACCCCCCCAGCAGTGCGGGGCACCTGCCAGCAGGCCCACACTCATGTCCCACTCATGTCCCCTTGCACCCCCACCCCCAGCAGTGCGGGGCAACTGCCAGCAGGCCCCCACTCATGTCCCCCAGCCAACACATCATCACAACCTAGATCCCTGGCCCTTATGGCCAGCCTCCACATGCCAAAGACCCACCCAAGTATTGCATCCACCCACATAGAAATGCCAACTACATGATACAACCCCAATGGCAAGTATGTAAATGAACACATGTCCGTCACACACACACACAATGGGTGCAAGTGAATGTCAAAACCCATATCATGACATGCATGAAACCAATGAGATGATACCACAAATGCAAGTATAAAAAAATATATATTAAAGATAACATTAACGTAAATCAAATTACACACACAACAATGGGAATAACAAAAGAAATGGTCCATGTCCGATAAATTATGAAAATCCAGAAAACAGAAGCAAAAGAAATCCAAAAAGAAATGTTGTCCAAAGTCACAGTTCAAAAAATCAAATCCAAGGGAAAATAAAAAGTAAAAACCATTGCTCCATGGTGAACAAAAATAAAATATTAAAAAAGATGAATCCAATGTAGAACTATGTACAATTGAAGAATCCAGGGTCCATGAGCCCAACTTAAGAAATGAAACCTACCAAAAACTACTACCTAATCAAAAAAACTATATACAAAAATGTGGTCCATTGTCCAAGCGGTCCAAAATAAAGAAAAAACGAAAGGAAACCTAATACTAACTAACTAACTATTTACAAGGGCAGCGGGCAAGTCCAACGGCTCACATGTTGATGTCCCGGGCCAGGGCATCATCGAACTCCTGCTCGATGTCACGGAGGCAGTCCTCTTCCATGGCCCGAGGGTTCGCAGGGACGATGACATCTGGAACTCCAGGTCCCTGCGAATGGCCTCGAGGCACTCGGCCCGCCTCAGGGCCCTACGCATGGAGTTCTCCGCCCTGACTATCGTGAGCCGTGCCTCTTCCGCCCGCTGCCGCGCCGCATCTATCGCATGGCCCAACCGCTGCCACACGGAAGACACTTCCCGTCCAGGGTCCTCCTGCCCTCCGGCCGATGGCTGCCCCTCCGATTATGAAGGCCCCAAGCCATCATGGCTCCCACCTTGTTGCTGCTGCTGTGCCGCTGCCTGTGCCCTGGCTCCTGCTGCCTGCACATCCTCCTCCAGCTGGGGTGCAGTTGTTGAGGTGGCCACCCCTGCTGGATGTCCGACTCCCGACTGTGGCAGGGATGTGTCCTCCACCAGCCTGGCCGCAGGGTCAGAGGCAGCTCCACAGGGCACCCAGGTGACACATGGGTGGGAAGATGGCACGGAGGACGACTGGCGCATAGAGGGTTCAGTTGAGGAGGGGGTCCAGAAAACGGAGGAATACGGCCCTGGTGAGCTGTCCCTGTGGGTCAACGCGGTCAACGAGCCATGCGAGAAGACGTGCAGCCTCCTCATGAAAAGACTGCAGGTCAGCTCGCATGGCACGTTGACGCAACGCCACCCCACCCAGGACAGGCTCAACCCAGTGCCAGATAGCCACATCCACAGGGAGAGGAAGGCCAGTTGGTGTAAGCCAATCCTCTCCCTGAGAACGGGTCTGGACGTAGGTATCCCTGCTGGTGCAAGATGATGCAGTCACAGGATCGGGGACAGGATTACACACAGGCACCTCCGTGGCGGACTGTGCTGCCTCCTGTCCCTACCCCTGCACTGCACCACTAGCACCAGTGGAATTCCCACCTCCAGACCCCGTCTCTGTCCCTTGCACGGCCTCCAGCTCCACCAAACCCCCCACCAACCTGGATGACTCCGTGCCATCTTCCTCCGTCGGGCCTGTGGGGTCTCAGCTGCCCCTTCGGCTGCTGAGGAGTCCAACTCCAACCTCCGCCTCTTGGACCTCCCCTCGGCAGCTGCGAACTGGGACGTGGCACTGGACTCCTCACTCCCTGACGAGATGACAACCTGGGAGGCGAGCCGGGCCTTGCGTCTCCGGCTGGCGGTGCGATCCCTGCCGCTGTGCTCCACAGCACCTTCTCTGCCCTCTTCATCAGTTGACACTGCAGACAGGGAGAGATAGCAGACAGGCATCAGGGCACTGTACAATGGACTCATACACACATGAGAGTTGTACATGAGTGGCATTGTCAAACTTCAGACATGGCATCACAATCCCCAACACACATGTCATTGCAACTCAGACACATGAGCTATTCCATAGCCATATTAAAACAGCCAGCACCATCCATACACATACAACAGCATGAGCAGCCAAAGGTGAGCCAGGCATCACATGAAACACAGAGAGTGCACTAGATATGCACACACGCCACCACACTTACATGCAGGTGTACACCTCCGCCAACTGTCGCAGTGATGAGATTGGCATCCATGTCACATCTGGCAATCAGTCTTCTACATATCAGTCTCACATGCATCCATGTTGCATCACTGTTGCACCCATGTCAAATACACACACATGCACATGTACACGGTGCAGATACATGCAGCTGGAACCAACATCCATGTGTGACACCACAACCATGCCAGCTTACATACACAGTAATCCAAACATGTGTGCTCACACATCTGCATTTGGCCTGCATGCTTACCCACACATACATGTGTCTCACACATGAAAGGATTTGCATGTGTCAGCCTCACAGCCCTGTACATACACATCCATACATGGCCCTACAAAACCACATGTACAACCTGCACACTACTGGCACACCACCACACGCACAGCTTCCAATCAGTATGCATGTACACTTACCGCTCGACTCCAGACGGGTCTGCCTCTCAAGGACCTGGACATGGACCGCTGGGCATATGCGTTCCAGGACCCTCATCTGATGTTCCGACAGGTGGCCCTGGCGCCCCTTAGCATCCGCTGCCTTCAAGAGGCGCCGGGCCTTGTTGAGGGTCCTGGACCTGAAGTCCTCCCAGCGCTTCTTGATATGAAGTCGCGGACTGCCACCCCCTCCGCGTTGATGGCAGTCACGATGTCCCTTCAGATCCGAGTCCGTCCTTCCTTGTCGGCGGCCGAACTTCCGAAGAGGGCATCATACTGCCCCAGGACTTGCTCCACCAGGACACCAACTTCGGTGGCAGTGAAGCTGGTGGCCCTCTGCCTCTCTGGCTGGGGGTTGCCAGTGGTGCCAGATGGTGTACTGCCCGACATGGCAACCCCAGAGGCAGGTGTGGGTGGGCAACTGGGTCCTGGGGCTGGACTGTGGAGCGATGGAATAGCAGTCGGGAGTCTTCGGTTCCAGCAGGGGTGGTCACAGCAACAGCACCCCTGGCTGACGTGCAGGTAGCAAATGGCAGGGCACGTGGGCAGCAGGCAATCAGGCAGCAGCAGATGGCAGGTGGGAGCGTGCTCGGGGCTCTGGGGGGCAGTAATTTGGCCTTCTGGGCAGGAGCGTGGTCTTCCGTGTGTGAAAGCGTGGCCAACTTGATACGGAGTGATTTGGCACGTGAAAATCTTGCACGTCAGCGTGTAATTCGAGGAAAGGCCCTTAGCGTGAAAGCGCGTCAGCGCACGTACGCGATTTCATTGGACCAAAGGCCCTTAGCGCGTAAGCGTGTCTGTGACGTGACACGCATGGGTGTTTCCCTCATAGCACGTGATGACAGAGCACATGTGGAAAAGCTGCACGTCCGAGTGTCAGCGCGTGTAATTGGAGGAAAGGACGCGTACACGCGTAAGTGACGTGTATGTGTGGGCCGGTTTAAAAGGTACGTGTAGAACTCCATTTTCTTGTACGTGCTTTTCGTGGAGAGCGAGTGGGTGAATTCTGTACTTCTTGTCGGTTCACACGCGATTACTTCACAGTGTTTCAAGTTCGTACTCCCTGTTACCTCTGACAGCTTTCATTTTTCCACTTTTTTTGGGCCTGTTTCCTCAAACAGTGTTCACTTCTCCTTTTGTCCTGTCTCCTCAGACAGCGTACAATTCTTCTTTTGGCGGGGGTGTTTTCACGTTCTTATTCCAGGCAGATGGTGAGTTCTGCACGTACTTAGCAACTGTGCTTTCCCCGTGTGTCACACTCCCCTTCAGAGGTCATTGTAGGCTGCGTGTATTACGCGTACGCTTATTTTTGTGTTTCTGGGTGCCACAGCGTAGTGCGGGTTAATTTTTCCACGCACGTGGTCTACGAGGGATTGCATGCACGTTTATTTTTGTTTTTGGGCTGCCTGTGCGTGGTGTGACCCGTCATCTTCCCCCAGGGGTCACAGACAGCCTTGTTAGAGCACTAGGGTACGAATTCCATCTAGTACCCTACCCCTTTGGCCCCCAATTGCCCAGGACAATAGTTTACTGCTCCTCCCATACGCACAACAACATCAGTGCCATGGTTGGGAGGCGATCAAGCGGTAAGGGAGGCAAAGGTGGCTGACCTTCAAAAGGTGGACGTGGTGGGCGCAGTAGGGGACATGGCCAGGATTTGCAGGGTGCCCCTAGACCCCCATGTGTGGAGGACCAATCAGGGACACCCATGCTCCCCCCCCCATGGTTGAGGGAAACGTGGCTGAGACCATCCCAGCTCAGCCCCTGTTGGACCAGCCCATTGTGGCACCTGACCTGGCACAGGATGACTCCCTGGCTGACTTCCAGGTCAGCAAGTCTAGGCCACGTGTGGCGTGCAAGTTGTCACCAAGGCACGTGGATCTGGGGCAGCTATGTCATCTGCTGCCCCAAGTATGCAGGGTGGTGAAGCTGCAGGGGCAGCTGCAGCTCCATCCGCCCCGGCTCTGACTCTCCCAGCCAGGACAGTCTCTGTCCTGGTCCATCATACTGATGTTCCCCCTGCCAACATCACACTTCAGACAATGCCTGCACCAAGTCCTATGGTCAATGTGCATTCACACACTCCAACAACCCAGTCCACCGGTGATTCTGCCCCTACTGACCAGAGCGGCGTTAGCCACTCTGGCTCCACTCCACCTTCTAAAAAGAGGAAGAAGGGTGCTCTGGCACGACAGGCTGAGACCCCAGGCATGGCTACACACTCCGGCACGTCAAGGAAGCCTTGCTTTAATGACGCGGAGCTTAATGCACTTGTGAGCTATGTGTCGCAACATAGCCACGAAATGGTGGTGACTGCAGGGTCCAAGACCACACCTGGTCAACGTAAGGCACACTGGCAAACCATCGGCAACCACATAAGTGCCCTTGGATTTGTGAGGCGCTCAGCTGATGATTGCTACAAGCGGTGGAACGACCTGAAACGCAGAGCAAAGGACAAGCTGGCCTCAAATCATGCCGCTACTCTGGTGACTGGCGGTGGGACTCCACAAGAGGACAACAAACTCACTGAACATGAGTCTGTTGCTGGGTGCTTCGTCACAGAGGAACAGATCCGAGGTGTGGGAGAACTACCTGATTACGAAGCATTGTCCGGTGAGTGCCCATGCGTGTGTGTGTAGTGCATGTGTATGTATTTTGGGTGACGGGTTCTCATTGAGTGCCAGGTGAGGGTGTGTGCTCCAGAGTGTTATGGGTCACCCATTTTCTTCCTCACATGGGATCACGTGCCTTGTATTTGGCTATGACTGCATCCCTTCTGCCCACAGTATCCTATAAGGTCCACAATTGTGCAGTTGACCTTGTACTGCCATCTTGCAACTACATTGGTCAGAATTTGTAAGTGTCCCTTCAGGATAATATTTTCCACTCTCCCCTTTTTTGCTAGACATTTATCAACCATATTGTGACATATGTGATATGCTTCGGTCATTGTTTACTGGCCACACTGGGGCAATGCTTTACCTGGTTATGTACACAATGAGACCATTCAGGCTGATGGAGTATTGGCCAGCACAAATGTTAGATGAGTGCCTGTTTGCATGTGGAAAATGATAGATGTTTCCTGCGATGTCAATGTGACGAAAAATAGAAGAAGTATTCTTGTACCTTGCATGTGTTGCAGTGAGTGGCACATGTGTACTTAGTCCCACTATGCAGCATTTTTCATGTCATCATGTCCATCCCACATGGATGGGTGACAGTACTCAATCACTGACATATGGCTGTACTTGTCAAATGTACCATGGCTATGCTAAATGCCATCTGTGTGCTGCCATGTGTCATGCATGTGTATTGGACATGCCACTCACAGGCCAATGTGTGATGGCAGTGCTACCCAGCATGCAGCAAATGTGTTGCTCTCCCATATTGGTGTCATCAGTGTCTGCCTTTTGCCTCCCCTTACTACTCAGTGACAGTGCAGGCATGGGAGGGTTATAGTCACGTGGGACATGTGTGAATCATGTACTGGTTCTGTAGCTTGACAGGCCTATTTGTGTGCTATGGTGCTAATGCCTGTTTCCATTTTTTCTCTTTCATGTTTTTGCAGGGGATGAAGCACTTGATGCTGTTGAGGTTGAGGAGATGGTGCAGACCCAGGAGGAATCCCAGGCACGACCGGGCACCAACGGAGGACGTGGTGTGGTGGTGAGTGAGAACCCAATCCTCCTGCAGATCATACTTTCCAGGGGTGTCCCTGGGTGCACCTCCCCAGACCTCTATTCAGGTGCTGATTCGGATGATGAGACCTATGTGCCATCACAGGTAAGTGTTTCTGGCAGGGATTCTGTTCTGTCCAACCCACCTGCACCAGGGGTAGATCCCTCTATGGGGATGTCAGTGTTGGTAGAGGCGCCTTTGGCGGTTACGGATGCAGGGTCACACTCCACAGCATCTGATCCTGTTCCTGGGCCAGCAGATCAGAGGGGGAATGCAGTCCTGCAGCCTCAGGCGGTGCCAGCACAGCAAGGTGCACATCGCCTTGCCCCAAACAGGTGTGGTACCCGTCGACGCGGTGGCCGTACGCCACCAGGCAATAGCGTATGGGAGAACTCCATGTACGCTATGGCAACCCAACAGTCAGCATCAGTTGAAATGATGGCTCAGGCAATGGAGAGGGTGGCCACTTCCATTATCCCCCCTGAAAGGCTGATGGAGCAACTACAGCAGGCAACAGACTCCATTTGCCAATCACACAGGGAAGACATGTTGGCGTCCAACAGGGACCGACATGCGGCACTGGAGACTCTGCGCCAATCCATCTCAGTAGAGTCCCAGGCCCACAGGGAAGCCCTGAGTGAAGAACTCCATAACCTCAGGCAGACTCTTCTTGAGCTTGAGACTTCTGCTAATTTTAGGGCAGAACAGCGGCTGGAGCACCTCACAAGTACGCTCTCAGCTGAGATGCGGGCAACTCGGGAGGAGATCCGGGCATCACGTCAGGTGTTGCATGGGGATCTCCGCACTATAATCTTCCAGAACAAGACCTTCCACACCCGCATGCTTGCTGCCATGGAGGACCATACCAGGGCTTTGCGTGGGCTGCCTCCCATAGCACCACCACCTCCTGATGCAGCAGCAGAGGGTCATGAGAGCGACGGCAGCAGTTCTCCCACATTGGCATAGCCGTGCAGGCCATGAGCCCATGGAGTTGTTTTTTTTCCCCAACATCCACACAGGAGGCTGTTGGTGCGCACCCTGTCCTCGGACCTCCTGGGTGCCCCCCCCCCAGCCCCCACATGGCCATTTTTGATTTTTGATTTTTGAATTTTGAATTTTGAATTTTGAATTTTGAATTTTGAATTTTGATTTAAAAAATAATAATTTGACAGTGTGTTGCCTTGTGTGGCTCCCGTGGGCATCCACTGTATTCCGGCTGGGCACTTGCAGGCTTGTCCTGAGTTTGGGTTAGATGCTTGGGTTCATGAGACACACACCCCTCCTGCTTCCCGTTTCCATGGGCTTGCAAAGGGTGTGACCAAGTGACAGTGATGTACACAGTGACGTTGGGCTGCCATGAGCTGTGTGGGCAGTCTGTAGTCAATACTGTGTAGACATTCCTTGTGTATATTGTTGTTGTATTGTACACTGCATGGTGTATTAATGTATGATTTTGCTTCCACGTATCCCTCTGAATTTGCAGGTTCATTCCTCATGTCTTCACAAGGCCGTCTACTTTGGAGATGGAGTTCATGTTGTATGCAGTACACAGACCAGTTTTGAAGGCTGCAAGACTACAGTTTGAAGGGGGCGATGTGGTGGCATATTCAGGTTGTATGACTACGACTACTTTAACTTAGTACTGTCATGTTTTAGAAATGTTTGAACTTGTCTAGATGCACTGTTTAATTGGTAAGTATTTGGTCATGTGTGTTGTTAGTTCAACATTACTAGGAGCATATTGTGTGTGGCCAGTTTCCATTAGGGACACTGTACTTTGTGACACTTGTGTCAGGTTTTTGGGATTGCTTTGTTTGCTCTCACATAGCATGACATGCCATGGTGTGTTGGGTGGCGGTGCTGGGTAGGGGTTGGGTGACATGGCACTGTTCTCATGTTGTATTTTGCAAGGGGGTCATGTTTTCAGCAGCATATGTGTCTTTTGATGACAGAGCATTGGTGGTGTTTCTGTAGGTAGGGATGCACACATTGTGACACTTCCAGGTGACCAATCTCAGGATGGTATGGTTGTGACAGTTGGCTGTCCTTCATGTCATCATCATTGATTGTCAGCTGGTATGTGGCAGGGATGTGTGCACTCCACAGGGGTGTGATTCTAAGTGAAGTAATTAGCCACCAGCTGTGTTCGGGCTGCCTCACCCCGTGCCCCTTCCCCTCCCATGCGCAGCGGGCGTGCATGTGGTTGGGGATGTGGGGGCACCACCATGTCCACCGGCAGGCCCCGGCGTGTTGCAACGTTGTGCAGGACACATGCTGAAACTATGATCCTGCACACTACTGGGGGACCGTATAACAGCTGCCCATCAGAACGGTCAAGAGAGCGAAAGCGTGACTTGAGCACTCCGAATGTGCGCTCCACTATGCCCCGGGTTGCAATATGGGCTGTGTTGTATCTTACCTCGGGTGGCGTGGTGGGGTTCCGAATTGGCGTCATCATGTGGGTGCTCAGAGGGAAGGCACTGTCCCCTGGGGTATCATTAGTGGGGTTGTGACATTACTCAGTATCTGGCATGCATGCATGTGCTGTGGCATTTATACTCACCAAGCAGCCATGTATCGCAATGCTGCCCAGCTTCTAGGTCCCGGTTTAGGGTTGACATTCTGTAAATGAAACTGTCGTGGGTGGACCCTGGATAGTTGGCATATACTGAGGTGATGATTCCCTTGGCATCACATACTACCTGCACGTTGATGGAATGCCAGTGCTTGCGGTTTCTATAGATGTGCTCTGATGCCCTGGGGGGACGTAGGGCCACATGGGTGCAATCAATGGCACCTAGGACTTTGGAGAATTGTGCCACCCCGTACAAATCCTGGACGACAGCCCGCCTTTCTGCAGGTGTTCTGGGCAGGTATATGTGCCTGCGCACTGATGGGCGTGCAGTCATGATGGCCAAGACCTGGTGTAGGCAGTGTGACTGTGTGGCCTGTGACACCCCCCCACTATGGCACTTGTCCGCTGAAATGATCCGGTGGCCAAAAAGTGCAGTACATTGAGGACCTTCTCCAGGGGACTGAGTGCTTGGGAGCAGAGGGTGGGTGATGTGAGGTCATCCTCCCACTCACTGACCAGGTCGAGTATTATGTGAGGTGGAAACCTGTACCTCCCGTACACCTGGTCATCAGGAATGCCAAAAAGGCTGGTTCTGGGTGTGAAAATTCTGGGCCTGACTATCTTCCTCCTCCTCCTCCTGCGGTATCCCACGACCACTGCTGCTAGGAATGGTATGTTCATCCTGGCGTCTGAGCTTGCTTGTTGTTTCCACGCACTTTTATGCTGCGCGGGTCCACGTACGCCTGCTTCCTGCTGGCGTACGTGTTTCCGGATTAGCACGTCCTTTTTGGCGAGTGCGTGTGGGCGTTCCTTGCATTTGCCTCCTGTACTTCCCCGCCCACCCCAGATTTACACGTACCCCGCTCGCACAGGCCCAATCATGTGTAAAACTTCACGCGAGCCAAACTTCCCGCGAGCCCAACTTCCTGCGAGCCCATGAAGTACACGTACCCCGCTCGCCCAGGCACAATCGCGTGTGAAACTTCCCGCGCACCCACGAAATACACGCTACTGTTGACACAGCGGGTGTCCGTGTTTGTCGCATACCCCTTTGCACATCATTTTTCCTAGAGGGCCACAGTATGGGAAATTAATCAGAGCTGTATATGCATGCTTTTTGAATGCGCACATTTTTTTAATGCGCAGGGACGCTATCGCCTGCCTTCGTGTGGCGGACATGTGTTGATGTACATAGTTGACTTTTGGTTTGTGTCATGGAATCGCCATTTCACTGCTGTGGTATGGGGGTGCAAGGGGACATGAGTGGGGGCCTACTGGCAGGTGCCCCTGCACTGCTGGAGGGGTGGGGGTGCAGGGGGACATGAGTGGGACATGAGTGGGGGCCTGCTGGCAGGTGCCCCTGATTGCTGGGGGGTGGGGGTGCAGGGGGACATGAGTGGGACATGAGTGGGGGCCTGCTGGCAGGTGCCCTTGACTGCTGGGAGGTGGGGGTGCAGGGGGACATGAGTGGGACATGAGTGGGGACCTGCTGGCAGGTGCCCCTGACTGCTGGGGGGTGGGGGTGCAGGGGGACATGAGTGGGACATGAGTGGGGGGCTGCTGGCAGGTGCCCCTGACTTCTGGGGGGTGGGGGTGCAGGGGGACATGAGTGGGACATGAGTGGGGGCCTGCTGCCAGGGGCCCTGCACTTCTGGGGGGTGGGGGTGCAGGGGGACATGAGTGGGACATGAGTGGGGGCCTGCTGGCGGTGCCCCTGACTGCTGGGGTGTGGGGGTGCAAGGGGACATGAGTGGGGGCCTGCTGGCAGGTGCCCCTGACTGCTGGGGGGTGGGGATGCAGGGGGACATGAGTGGGGGCCTGCTGGCAGGTGCCACTGACTGCTGGGGGGTGGGGGTGCAAGGGGATATGAGTGGGGGCCTGCTGGCAGGTGCCCCTGACTGCTGGGGGTGGGGGTGCAGGGGGACATGAGTGGGACATGAGTGGGGGCCTGCTGGCAGGTGCCCCTGACTTCTGGGGGGTGGGGGTGCAGGGGGACATGAGTGGGGGCCTGCTGGCAGGTGCCCCTGACTGCTGGGGGGTGGGGGTGCAGGGGGACATGATTGGGACATGAGTGGGGGCCTGCTGCCAGGGGCCCTGCACTGCTGGGGGGTGGGGGTGCAGGGAGACATGAGTGGGACATGAGTGGGGGCCTGCTGGCAGGTGCCCCTGACTGCTGGGGGGTGGGGGTGCAAGGGGACATGAGTGGGGGCCTGCTGGCAGGTGCCCCTGACTGCTGGGGGGTGGGGGTGCAGGGGGACATGATTGGGACATGAGTGGGGGCCTGCTGCCAGGGGCCCTGCACTGCTGGGGGGTGGGGGTGCAGGGGGACATCAGTGGGGGACTGCTGGCAGGTGCCCCTGACAGCTGGGGGGTGGGGGTGCAGGGGGACATGAGTGGGACATGAGTGGGGGCCTGCTGCCAGGGGCCCTGCACTGCTGGGGGGTGGGGGTGCAGGGGGACATGAGTGGGACATGAATGGGGGCCTGCTGGCAGGTGCCCCTGACTGTTGGGGGGGTGGGGGTGCAACGGGACATGATTGGGGGCCTGCTGGCAGGTGCCCCTGACTGCTGGGGGTGGGGGTGCAGGGGGACATGAGTGGCACATGAGTGGGGGGCCTGCTGGCAGGTACCCCTGACTGCTGGGGAGTGGGGGTGCAAGGGGACATGAGTGGGGGCCTACTGGCAGGTGCCCATGACTGCTGGGGGGTGGGGGTGCAGGGGGACATGAGTGGGACATGAGTGGGGGCCTGCTGTCAGGTGCCCCTGACTGCTGGGGGGTGGGGGTGCAGGGGGACATGAGTGGGACATGAGTGGGGGCCTGCTGCCAGGGGCCCTGCACTGCTGGGGGGTGGGGGTGCAGGAGGACATGCGTGGGACATGAGTGGGGGCCTGCTGGCAGGTGCCCCTGACTGCTGGGGTGTGGGGGTGCAGGGGGACATGAGTGAGACATGAGTGGGGGCCTGCTGCCAGGTGCCCCTGACTGCTGGGGGGTGGGGGTGCAGGGGGACAGGAGTGGGACATGAGTGGGGGCCTGCTGCCAGGGGCCCTGCACTGCTGGGGGTGGGGGTGCAGGGGGACATGAGTGGGGGCCTGCTGGCAGTTGCCCCTGACTGCTGGGGGGTGGGGGTGCAGGGGGACATGAGTGGGACATGAGTGGGGGCCTGCTGGCAGGTGCCCCTGACTGCTGGGGGGTAGGGGTGCAGGGCGACATGAGTGGGACATGAGGGGGGGCCTGCTGGCAGGTGCCCCTGACTGCTGGGGGGTGGGGGTGCAAGGGGACATGAGTGGGGGCCTGCTGGCAGGTGCCCCTGACTGTTGGTGGTTGGGGTGCAGGGGGACATGAGTGGGACATGAGTGGGGGCCTGCTGGCAGGTGCCCCTGACTGCTGGGGGGTGGGGGTGCAGGGGGAAATGAGTGGGACATGAGTGGGGGCCTGCTGGCAGGTGCCCCAGACTGCTGGGGGGTGGGGGTGCAGGGGGACATGAGTGGGACATGAGTAGGGGCCTGCTGCCAGGGGCCCCTGACTGCTGGGGGGTGGGGGTCCAAGGGGAAATGAGTGGGGGCCTGCTGGCAGGTGCCCTGCACTGCTGGGGGTGGGAGTGCAGGGGGACATGAGTGGGACATGAGTGGGGGGCTGCTGGCAGGGGCCCCTGACTGCTGGGGGGGTGGGGGTGCAAGGGGACATGAGTGGGGGCCTGCTGGCAGGTGCCCCTGACTGCTGGGGGGTGGGGGTGCAGGGGGACATGAGTGGGACATGAGTGGGGGCCTGCTGGCAGGTGCCCCTGACTGCTGGGGGGTGGGGGTGCAGGGGGACATGAGTGGGACATGAGTGGGGGCCTGCTGCCAGGTGCCCTGCACTGCTTGGGGATGGGGGTACAGGGGGACATGAGTGGGACATGAGTGGGGGGCTGCTGGCAGGGGCCCCTGACTGCTGGGGTGTGGGGGTGCAAGGGGACATGAGTGGGGGCCTGCTGGCAGGTGCCCCTGACTGCTGGGGGGTGGGGGTACAGGGGGACATGAGTGGGACATGAGTGGGGGCCTGCTGGCAGGTGCCCCTGACTGCTGGGGGGTGGGGGTGCAGGGGGACATGAGTGGGACATGAGCGGGGGCCTGCTGGCAGGTGCCCCTGACTGCTGGGGGGTGGGGGTGCAGGGGGACATGAGTGGGGGCCTGCTGGCAGGGGCCCCTGACTGCTGGGGGGTGGGGGTGCAGGGGGACAACAGTTGTTGATCATATTGCAAGGTGACATGTGCCTTGGCTGGGGGGCATGCCCATGGTGGATGGGCTGCCTGCGGGACATGACCAGGGGTGCAGGGTAGTCCCCTGTGGTGTGGGCTGCCTGCAGGGGTCGTGGAGGGGGTAGAGGGGACACCTGGGGGGACCCACACTGCCATTCCACGTGTAGGACTCCCCGCGCACCCCCGAAATACACGTTCCCCGCTCTGACAGCAAAATCGCGTGTGAAACTTCCCGCGCACCCCTGAAATACACGTACCCAGGCCAATCGCGTGTGAAACTTCCCGCGCACCCCAGATTTACACATATCCTGCTCGCCCAAGGCCAATCGCGTGTGAAAATTCACACGACCCCTATAATACACGTACCCCGCTCGCCCAAGGCCTATCGCTTGTGAAACTTCACGCGAACCCCTGAAATACACGTACCCCGTTCGTCCAAGGCCTATCGCGTGTGAAACTTCCCGCGCACCCCCGAAATACACGCACACGCTATTTTTCGCACAGCTGGTGTCAGTGTTTGTCGCGTACCCCTTTGCCCGTCATTTGTCCTAGAGGGCCACAGTATGGGACATTCATCATGGCTGTATATACGTCCTTTTTGTTAGCGCACATTTTGGCGCACATTGCTTTCATGCGCAGGGACGCTACCGCCTGCCTTCTTGTGGCGGACGTGTTTAGGCCTGTGCGCGTCTTTGCCCATGCGCTGGTTTGCCCTATTCGATTCCATGAATACGTGTTGTAGGCGAGCGTGTGGGCATTCCGTGCACTTGCCTCCTGTACTTCCCCCGTGACGCCCTCATTTTCACGCGTTGTTCCCCATTCCATGTGTCATTCCCCTAACCATAACTCGCACCACCTGCGTGCACTGCTAAGACTAACACCCAGGAAATCAAGGATGACATCACAAATGTCATTGATGACATCACTGATGACATCACATGTGCATTTACTTTTCATGAAAAGTCTGTACAAAGGATTCTGATAGTAATGTTGACAAAAAAGTGTGAGGGATTATTGGAATAAATATCATGAGGTACGTAGTGCATTAAGTAATGCATTGATATGAATACCATTCTGTTATCAGGTTCTTTCCAGTATACTAAGCTACTCATGTAGAAACATAGGCATTGTGTGCAACATACATGATGGATGTACAATATTATTAATCTTACCATGTTGAATAGTAAAATTATAAATGTTTTTTATTACAGTTTTGTCTACTGTGCAACATTTAATAACTAGCTAATAAAACCCACTTACTATATTATTGCATTATTCGAAACAAAACACAAATAACAACAACACATACAAATATGAGCATATACAGGCAAAATGAAGTAAACAACAGTATTACCAGCCAATCTTCATACCCCAACTGATTAACTTTATACACAGAAATGATCGCTCTGCTTCAAAGCTACTACTTCGCTATGTATAACTATCATATAATGTGACTGGACCCTAAGGAGAGTAGTATGCATACAATGTATACAAATATGAGCATTTGCAGGAAACTAAAGCAATAATAAAAAGCCAGAACTATAAGAAAGTGCTGATAACCTTCCTGATTATCTTTATACACACACAGCATTGCTGTTTTCCAAATCTGTGTTTTCGCCTATGTATATGTTTCATATGCTGTGAGTGAAGCCCAGGTGAATTACTGTAAGAACATATTTGAAGTATAACTCTACAAATATAGTACTTGAATATGAATTATGAGTATATGAATTTTTAGTTCATGACTGTTACTGGCCTAGATATATCAGTAAAGGAAAAAAGAGTGAGCCAGACATGTGATGTCATCAGTGATGTCATCAATGACATTTGTGATGTCATCTTTGATTTCCTGGGTGTTAGTCTTAGCAGTGCACAATGGTGGCGCGAGTTATGGCTGCTTAGCTTACCATAACTGGTGAATTTCAGGGGTTTTTCATTTTACTTGGAACCATAACATCCTTTTAACAACGTTTTTTTTACTGAATTTCATAGGTTTTTAGTAGCGCAACTTAACCATAAAGTCCCTTTAACAAAGTTTTTTTGTACAGAATATATATATATATTACACAGTCACAGTAGTGGCTGTGTAGTTATGGTTAAATTGCTAATCCCATAGGAAGAGCACTTTTTGGGCAGCTTATAACTTCGCTCCTCCTGGACATTCCCCCCCCCCCCCGGACCAAACCTCACCAATCTTTGCAAAAAAAATCAGAGTGGGCCATATAATTTTTTTGCAAAGTTTGGTGAGGTTTGGTGCAGGGGGGGGAGCTATAGGGGGTCCCAAAATGTCTTTTTTTCCCATAGACTGAATGGGGAAAAAACTTTGCTCACACCTAGAGCCCAAACCGCTGGTCGGATTTCCACCAAATTTGCGCAGGAGCAGCGGCTTGGTTCCAGAAGCGTGCTTTTGTAAATTTGGTGAAAATCCATCTGGTAGTTTTTTTTAAAACGACCAAAAAGTAGGTCACAAAAAATGTGTGATATCTATGTCCGCTCCGCGGACACACATCCCTGGTCGCTCAGCGGACAGGACACCGATTGGCTAATCGGCTTGCGTCCTGTCCGCGGACATGCGATGTGTCCACTCATTGGATGGTGAAGAGCGTGAAGTGCGTCAGATTTTTGGAAACGCCCGCCATCTTGGATCCGTGCTTGGTGTCCGCGGACATCGCAGTGCAAACATATTAAAAAACCAACATTGCACTTGTCAAAATGATCAAATAATCTCTGGGGAGGTGACGGGTGATGAGGATGGGATGGGATATGGCTGCAAGAAGCAAAAAACAGGTGTTTTTTTTGTTGCGAAAGTGCGAACAGTTAGGATGTTCGTGAACAGTCTTGTGCAGGACCGGAAGAAGTGGTTGATTCCATCTTTGCCTCCATACAAAGCACTTGAGAAGATTGTGTTTCATAAAACTCTCAAGAGATCTGACGGGACTCACAGCATTTTGTCACACGGTAGATTTGGAGGTGTTCCACAATATGTGCCTAAAGTACATGCCAAACAGATTGCATTTCGGCATGGAGATGTATAATCATGGAATTGCGTGTGATTTTGTTCCGAGTACACATACATTGTCAGAAAACATTGCCAGCATGCCCTGTCCACCTAAAACAGAGCTCTTGGAATAGTTCAAATCCAGGAACAAATGATTACCATGTGTTTTTGATCAACAATGTTTTTAAGAAGTGTCCAAATAAAGCATCCAATTTATCTGTTAAAATGTATCCTCTTTGGAAATTTGTTTTTGGAACTATTACACTTTTTACAATTGACTTACAATCCCACAAACGGGATGTTACTTAGGCTACATAAGTGAAAGAGTCTGTGACCTAAGCATAGATGGGGGTATTGCTAGAAACACTTTGACTCTTTTTTGTGTACCCTCTACTTCAATTTTGGAGTAGGGCGCATTCTGTCATTGCAAAGTTTCCTTACCCCTTAGCAGTGGGTGCTGTATCACTTCTCTGCACAGTGGGTTTAGCCTGCAACCTTCACTAATTTTCAAGTTGATTACATTATTTCAATGACAACACAGATGGTGAGGCAGAAACGTAAATGGTGGACTTGTAAACATAGATTGTTGCTTCTGCAGTCTGCAACCCCAACCTTACTTTGTGGTATTACAGAGTAATACTACATTCCGAATGCCCGTTCTTTTATATTGTTTATATTGGTTGCCCAATATTTATTAATATTAAATAGAAGCAATTTCAGGTTATTTTACACTCTTAATTAAAACGCTTGATGTTTATAAATTGATATGCTTGTGCTACACCCAGAGCGCGGCAAAGAAAGGGCTATTCATTTTTGTGTTAAAATGTAATTAAAGTAATAATGGAGTCAGACTGGCGCCCCCTACAGTCGGCACCTCAGGCAGCGGTTGTATACAAATTGATCCTTTTACAACTGCTCGAATGACAATTGACCTTTTCACAATTGACCGAATTGTGAAGGTCAATTATACCATATATGTGGGGGGAAACCCCCACCCAACACCAAACCCCCCAAAACCCATATATATATATATATATATATATATATATATATATATATATATATATATATATATATATATATATATATATTCAGTGAAAAGACTTTGTTAAAGGGACATTATGGTTCCAAGTAAAACCGAAAAACCCTTGAAATTCGCCAGTTATGGTAAGCTGGGCAACCATAACTCGCGCCACCACCGTGCACTGCTAAGACTAACACCCAGGACATCAAAGATGACATCACAAATGTCATTGATGACATCACTGATGACATCACATGTCTGGCTCACTATTTTTTCTTTTGCTGACATATCTAGGCCACATGGTTTTCTTCAGTAACAGTCAGAAACTAAGAATTTTATTTTATTTGTAGACATATCCTTCTAGTAGGTTCTTACAGTAATTCCCTTAGAGTACAGTCACATCATATGAAACATATACATATGGGAAAACACAAGCTTGAAAGACAGCAATCCTTTTTGTGCATAAGATAATCACTAGACTTATGAGCACTTTCTGATAGTTCTGTTGTTTTTTTATGTCTGTACTTTCCCTGTATATGGTCATATTTGTATACATTGTACTCACACTACTTTCCTTAGGGTCCAATCACATCAAGTGATACATATACATAGGGTAAATAGCAGCTTTGAAACAGAGCAATCATTTATTTGCATGAAACTAATCAGTTAAGTTATGAATTGTTTCTGCTACTACTTGTGCTTTTTTGCTTACTTCACTTTCCCTGTATATACCCATATTGGTATGTGTTCTTGTGTCTTTGTGTTTTGTCTATAGTAATGCAATTATGTAATACATGGGTTTTATTAGCTACTTATTACATATTTCACAGTACACAAAAATCTATTAAGAAAACAATTATCATTTCATTATTCAACATATTAACATTACGAATATCATACCTTCATCTTGTACGCTGCACACAATGTTATGTTTCTGTATGAGTAGCTTAGTATACTAGATAGAACCCCATAATAGGATGCTATTTATATCAATGCATCGTTCAATGCACTTATTAGGGTATATTTCTTGCAATGATTCTTGACACTTTTTTTGCAACATAATAAGAATCCCTTCTACACATATTTCATGAGAAGTACATACACATGTGAGTTCATCAGTGATGTCATCAATGGCATTTGTGATGTCATCTTTGATGTCCTGGGTGTTAGTCTTAGCAGTGCACGGTGGTGGCGCGAGTTATGGTTGCTTAGCTTACCATAACTGGCGAATTTCAAGGGTTTTTCGGTTTTACTTGGAACCATAACGTCCCTTTAACAAAGTTTTTTCACTGAATTTCATAGCTTTTTAGTAGCACAACTTAACCATAACGTCCCTTTAACAAAGTTTTTTCACCGAATTTCATAGTTTTTTAGTAGCACAAGTTAACAATAATGACTTTGACTTTATATACATGTCATATGGAACTGACTAGATCTCTTCTTAAGAACTTGATGTCCGCAAACTTATTTAATGTTCGCGGACATGTCGGAGAACAGTACCTCTACCTAAAATCTGTGGGGGGGGGGGTGGTGGGGTATGTTTGATTGTTATATCATAATATAGGAACATTTAACAAATTCAAAAAGCAGCACACAAACACATTATATATAGTAATACATAAGAAATGTAACCCATATATGTAACACACTAACCATTCATTTAAATACAATATGTTCTGAAATGGAATATACCACAAGAAGATAAATTGGCTTCCAACATAATTACCTCACAGACACAACAACACTGAGAACAAGACCAGACCCACTGAATACATAGGACTTATCTTACCAGAAATTGTAAGTGTACTTCATTTTACTCATATATTTATAAACTTTCTGTATTAGATTAAAAAATATATTATCTTTTTTTTTTTCTCACAGAAATGTCTAGTACTCTGGAATGGCTAGAGGACAATTTCCCACATGAAGAAATGTCACAAGATAGTGAAACTAATGGTAAACACTTTATAATATAAACCATTTATTTATTATTTTTTTTATATACATTTAACATATATATTATTTTTTTGTACAGAGCATACCAAAATAGAAAAAACTTCAGAAAACCCTGTTATGGATAACAGTCTTCACAATATAGAAGAAAAAATTGATGTATTGTTGGCTAATTTTAATAATTTAAAAATACCCCCATTTTGTTTATTTGCGAACATTTCAGGACACCGCAGGTGTTCTTAGAACACATTCAACTTGACAGAGAACAATACGGACAGCGACCTCAGGACACCCCCTACGAACATTCCAGGACACCGGGAGTGTTCTTAGAAGCGTCTTCAGAACACCACCATCTTGTTTATTTGCGAACATTTCAGGACACCGCGAGTGTTCTTAGGACACATTCAACTTGACAGAGAACAATACGGACAGCGTCCTCAGGACACCCCCTACGAACACTCCCCGGACACCGCAAGTGTTCTTAGAAGCGTCTTCAGAACACCACCATCTTGTTTATTTGCGAACATTTCAGGACACCGCGAGTGTTCTTAGCCACATTCAACTTGACAGAGAACCATACATTTGTTTTTCACCCAAAGTTATAAGCAAATATGCATGTGATATGCTGCGGTGGTTGTTGCCAGGGCATAGAGTCTTGGGTGCCATGCACCCAAGACTCTATGCCCTGGCAACAACCACCGCAGCATATCACATCCATAGAGTCAAACATTTCAACTATGATCTATGGGAAACTTTTAATGTCCGCGAACAATGTGAGTGTTCTTAGAACACTTTGAACTTACCAGCGAACAATACGGACACCGTTTCAGGACACCCCCTACGAACATTTCAGAACAACGCGATAGTTCTTAGAACACTTTCAACTTAACAACGAACAATATGGACAGCGTCCTAAGGACACCCCCTACGAACATTCCAGGACACCGGGAGTGTCCTCAAAAAGTCTTCAGAACACCCCCATTTTGTTTATTTGCGAATATTTCAGGACACCGCGGGTGTTCTTAGAACACATTCAACTTGACAGAGAACAATACGGACAGCGTCCTCAGGACACCCCCTACGAACATTTCAGGACACCGGGAGTGTTCTCAAAAACATCTTCAGAACACCCCCATTTTGTTTATTTGCGAACATTTCAGAACACCGCGGGTGTTCTTAGAACACATTCAACTTGACAGAGAACAATACGGACAGAGTCCTCAGGACACCCCCTACGAACACTCCCCGGACACCGCGAGTGTTCTTAGAACAGTTTCACTTTGCTTGGGAACAAAACAGACACATATTGAGTCCTTAGAACACCCCCTACTCATTTTATTTAGAACATTTCAGAACACCCGTGATGTCCGCAAACAAATTGAACACAAAAAGAACGTCTAACACATAAAAAACACAACTTTCATCCTATCTCATACACTCCCACCCTCCCCAAACACTCCTACACACCAACACACTCTACAAAATACACATTTTGAACAAAGTTTCACCGCGCTGTCCGCGGACGTCCGCGAATCCAAGATGGCAGGCGCTACCGAAACATCTGACGCGCTTCATGCTCCACGCCTTCCAATCAGCGAACACGTTGCATGTCCGCGAACATCACGCAAGACGATTGGCCAATCAGGACACTGTCCGCGGAGCGAACAGGGAAGTGTGTCCGCGAACCGAACACAGATATCACTAATTTTTTTTTACCTACTTTTTGGTCATTTTAAAAAAAACTACAGGATGGATTTTCACCAAATTTGCAAAAGCACGGTTTCGGGACCAAGCCGCTGCTCCTGGTCCAAATTTGGTGGGAATCCGTCCAGCGGTTTGGGCTGTAGGCGCGAGCAAAATTTTTTTCCCATTCAGTCTATGGGAAAAAAAAAAGTTTTGGGACCCCCCCTGTAACTTTGCCCGCCCTGGACGAATCCTCACCAAACTTTGCAAAGAAATTCAGAGTGACCCAAATACTTTTTTGCAAAGTTTGGTGAGGATCAGTCCAGGGAGAGCGAAGTTATAAGCCACCCAAAAAGTGTTCTTCCTATGGAAACAGCAACTTAACCATAAGTACATGGCCACTACCGTGGCCATGTAATATATATATATATTATATATAATAATATATATATTACATGGTCACGGTATGTAGGAGTGTTTGGGGAGGGTGGGAGTGTATGAGATAGGATGAAAGTTGTGTTTTTTATGTGTTAGACGTTCTTTTTGTGTTCGATTTGTTTGCGGACATCACGGGTGTGCTGAAATGTTCTAAATAAACTGACTAGGGGGTGTTCTAATGACTCAATATGTGTCCGTTTTGTTCCCAAGCAAAGTGAAACTGTTCTAAGAACACTCGCGGTGTCCGGGGAGTGTTCGTAAGGGGTGTCCTGAGGACGCTGTCCGTATTGTTCTCTGTCAAGTTGAATGTGTTTTAAGAACCCCCGCGGTGTCCTGAAATGTTCGCAAATAAACAAAATGGGGGTGTTCTGAAGATGTTTTTGAGAACACTCCCAGTGTCCTGAAATGTTCGTAGGGGGTGTCCTGAGGACGTGTCCGTATTGTTCTCTGTCTAAGAACACCCGCGGTGTCCTGAAATGTTCGCAAATAAACAAAATGGGGGTTTTCTGAACACGCTTCTAAGAACACTCGCGGTGTCCGGAGAGTGTTCGTAGGGGGTGTCCTGAGGACGCTGTCCGTATTGTTCTCTGTCAAGTTGAATGTGTCCTAAGAACACTCGCGGTGTCCTGAAATGTTCGCAAATAAACAAGATGGTGGTGTTCTGAAGACGCTTCTAAGAACACTCGCGGTGTCCGGGGAGTGTTCGTAGGGGGTGTCCTGAGGACGCTGTCCATATTGTTCTCTGTCAAGTTGAATGTGTCCTAAGAACACTCGCGGTGTCCTGAAATGTTCGCAAATAAACAAAATGGGGTGTTCTGAAGACGCTTCTAAGAACACTCACGGTGTCCGGGGAGTGTTCGTAGGGCGTGTCCTGAGGACGCTGTCCGTATTGTTCTTTGTCAAGTTGAATGTGTCCTAAGAACACTCGCGGTGTCCTGAAATGTTCGCAAATAAACAAGATGGTGGTGTTCTGAAGACGCTTCTAAGAACACTCCCGGTGTCCTCGAATGTTCGTAGTGGGTGTCCTGAGGACGCTGTTCGTATTGTTCTCTGTCAAGTTGAATGTGTTCTAAGAACACCCGTGGTGTCCTGAAATGTTCGCAAATAAACAAGATGGTGGTGTTCTGAAGACGCTTCTAAGAACACTCGCGGTGTCTGGGGAGTGTTCGTAGGGGGTGTCCTGAGGACGCTGTCCGTATTGTTCTCTGTGAAGTTGAATGTGTTCTAAGAACACCCGCGGTGTCCTGAAATGTTCGCAAATAAACAAAATGGAGGTGTTCTGAAGACGTTTTTGAGAACACTCCCGGTGTCCTGGAATGTTCGTAGGGGGTGTCCTTAGGATGCTGTCCGTATTGTTCGTTGTTAAGTTGAAAGTGTTCTAAGAACTATCGCGTTGTTCTGAAATGTTCGTAGGGGGTGTCCTGAAAACGGTGTCCGTATTGTTCGCTGGCAAGTTCAAAGTGTTCTAAGAACACTCACATTGTTCGCGGACATTAAAAGTTTCCCATAGATCATAGTTGAAATGTTTGACTCTATGGATGTGATATGCTGCGGTGGTTGTTGCCAGGGCATATCACATTCATATTTGCTTATAACTTTGGGTGAAAAACAAATGTATAAGGAACAAAGGTATTAGATATTATGGATGTGATATGCTGCTGTGGTTGTCCTTATTATTGTATACTTACTGTTTGGTCTAGTAATGGGAGTCCATGTTTTTCTTCTTCATTTCTGTGAAAATAGCATGTTAGTATTAGTATTTTGTAATGACTTATTACATTGTATAAGCAATATACTTTTATTTTTTTCGACCCTCATATTTAGTAGAGTACAAATCAGAGTACTGTGCAATTTGCTCAGTTTCTGTATTTGTTGCTAAAATGATTGGGTTTGTGGGAGAAAAAAAAATCCATGTTGGATTAAAAAAAAACCTTTTTCTGTTATGCTACAGTTTATTTGTTTGTTTGTTTTCAGTGTTCACTTGTTGTTTCTGGCTAATGCTTTATACTTTGCTTTGTTGTATTTTTTTTGGAGCAGTAAAAGATTCTTCATTTGTTTTGATATTATAAAATTTTGGAGCAGTTAGATACCAATTAGCGTATTCTAACTGTCTATTTTTTTAATATATTTTAGTGGTTTTGATTTATCTATTTGGATATTGTTAAATTTTGGGACAGTTAGATACCAATTGGCGTATTCTAACTGTGTATTTTTTGGCCTAATTTAGTGGTATTCATTCATCTTATTAGTTGTTGTAGAATATTTGAGCTGTTAGATAGCTTTTGGAGTATTCTAACAGTTTATATTATTTTAACACAAATTTATCATTTTGGGACAGTTAGATACCAATTAGTGTATTCTAACTGTGTATTTTTTAGTCTAATTTAGTGGTATTCATTTATCTGATTAGTGGTGTGGAAAAGTACAAATAGTAAATCTAATGTATACAATTAAAACAGTTGTTTCTTCTATATTATGAAAATTGTAGTGGTTCAGTTGGCTAATTTGTGTATCCAAAAATAGAAATTTGTGGGCCATTCTGGCTGTAAATCGCTGTTTAAGACATGGAAATTGTTGGACAAAATGGTGCAAAATCTCTATTTTAAGAAACCAAAATAGCTCCTATTAATGTTATAGTATATTTGATTAATAATAGAAGTATTATGGTGATATTTTACTTACTTTTCTTTAAAATTAGCGTTCTTAGAACAGTTTGAACTTGCTAGCGAACAGTACCAGACAGGTATATTGTTCTTTAGGACACTTTCATTTTTGTTTGTTTACGAACAATTCAGGACACCGCGTGTGTTCTTAGTACAGTTTCATGTTGCTAGCGAACACTACGAACAGTTGTGGTGTTCTTCAGCACACCTCCATTTTCGTTTATGTACGAACATTTCAGAACACTCGCACTGTCCGCGGACACTTTTATTGTTTTTTTTAAAAAAAAAACGGAAACTATTCACAATACAATATCAAAATTAAACTTTATTTAACATATATTAATAATTTATGACAGAGAAGGTGAGGCAGAAAAAGAAACAAAAACAGGAGAATTTGGGGTTTCAGCATGTTTGGTATTAGGTGAAGAAGGGATGGAAATCTCATCAAAACGTTTTGGATTATGGAGAGGGTTTGGGTATAATTGACTGGGATATGGTGAGGAGGGACAAGTACATGTGGGGCAATGGTACAAGGTTTTTGGTTTGAAATGATTTTCTACAAAAGTTTTTAAATTATTAAAATTAGCCAACAATACATCAATTTTTTCTTCTATATTGTGAAGACTGTTATCCATAACAGGGTTTTCTGAAGTTTTTTCTATTGTGGTATGCTCTGTACAAAAAAATAATATATATGTTAAATGTATATAAAAAAAATAATAAATAAATGGTTTATATTATAAAGTGTTTACCATTAGTTTCACTATCTTGTGACATTTCTTCATGTGGGAAATTGTCCTCTAGCCATTCCAGAGTACTAGACATTTCTGTGAGAAAAAAAAAGATAATATATTTTTTAATCTAATACAGAAAGTTTATAAATATATGAGTAAAATGAAGTACACTTACTATTTCTGGTAAGATAAGTCCTATGTATTCAGTGGGTCTGGTCTTGTTCTCAGTTCTGTTGTGTCTGTGAGGTAATTATGTTGGAAGCCAATTTATCTTCTTGTGGTATATTCCATTTCAGAACATATTGTATTTAAATGAATGGTTAGTGTGTTACATATATGGGTTACATTTCTTATGTATTACTATATATAATGTGTTTGTGTGCTGCTTTTTGAATTTGTTAAATGTTCCTATATTATGATATAACAATCAAACATACCCCCCCCCACAGTTTTTAGGTAGTGGTATTGTTCTCCGAACATGTCCGCAAACATTAAATAAGTTCGCGGACATCAAGTTCATAAGAAGAGATCTAGTCTGTTCCATATGACATGTATATAAAGTCAAAGTCATTATTGTTAAGTTGTGCTACTAAAAAACTATGAAATTCAGTGAAAAAACTTTGTTAAAGGGACGTTATGGTTAAGTTGCGCTACTAAAAACCTATGAAATTCAGTGAAAAAAACTTTGTTAAAGGGACGTTATGGTTAAGTTGCGCTACTAAAAACCTATGAAATTCAGTGAAAAAACTTTGTTAAAGGGACGTTATGGTTCCAAGTAAAACCGAAAAACCCTTGAAATTCGCCAGTTATGGTAAGCTAAGCAACCATAACTCGCGCCACCACCGTGCACTGCTAAGACTAACACCCAGGACATCAAAGATGACATCACAAATGTCATTGATTTTTTTTAAAGTATTTTATTGGCATTTATATGAATACAACACAACCATCAAACGGTAACACAGCAAACAAACTAAAACAAATTAACTAACTAACTACCACAGTCTTCATAGGTGAATATATTGTTCGTAATTGTGGCGGCGGGCGAGGGGCTGGCGTGCGGCACTCCCAAGTTCACGGGGGCTTGTTCATCAGGTTGACCATTATTGGGGTAAGTCACAAGCAAATCTCTAGTGAGGGTGAAAGCTCAGGGGGGTTTGTGGTCGGAGGCAAATTGGATGTCACGCACCAGGGCCTTCCATGAGTCTAGGGTGTTGTTGGAGTCATCATCGTTTGAGCGGGTTCCATCCTGCCAGGCCCTTGTTTCTGCCTCCGTCCACTTTTCCAGGTCCATAAGCCAACGTCCGTGCCTTGGGCCCCTTGGGGATTTCCATGCCATTGCAATGGAGCGTTTTGCAAGGATGCAGGCTAGGTCCATCAGTTTGACCAGGTGTTTGTGTTTGCTAGGCCTGGGATGAGCTCCCAACAGGCATTCCTTAGGGTTCCACTCATATCTCGTGAGTCCCGCTGCGGTGCAGGTACGTTCCACCATGGACCAGAAATTTGCTGTTTTGGTGCAAGTCCAAAACATATGGGCCATGTCCGCTTTGTCATTTCCGCACCAGGGGCAGTTCGGCGATGCATGTTTGTTGAAAGTTGCAACTCTGAGTGGGGTCATGTATGTCCTGTACAGTACGTTCAATTGAACCTGTTTAAATCTAATGTTCCTCGACACCTCCTTGGGGTATAGTAGTATCCGCTCCCATTCACTGTCGGTTAGCGCAGTCCCTAGTTCGGATTCCCATTTCTGTCTCAGGGACGCGCTTTTCGGGTTGGGTCTATCATTTAGTTTGGTGTACAAGCGGGAGACCGGTTTCCAACCATCAGCTAGATCGTACATCTCCTGGAGGAGGGGGTCCGGTGGGGGTTCTTCTGGCCAGTCAGGCCACTGTGCCTTTGCTGTCCGCTTGAGGCGGTGGTACCACAGGAACTGGGTGTTCGAGATGTCTTCGTTGGCCTGTATCGATTCGAGCTCTCTGAACATGCTGTCTTCAAACAGATCTCCCCATGTATAGATTCCAGCTCTCTCCCACCTCCTGGCTGTCGCCAAGTCCGCCTGAGATTTGCACACATCCACTAGGATGGGAGTATTGGGATTATAGGGGTGTTGCAGTTGTCGAAGGAAGCCAATTCTAGCCCATACCTGCCTGCCCAGGTTGACAATCATGGGGACTCCAGAAGTTTGTTTCGTCGGGTTCCAAAGCATTTCTTTAGGGAACAGTTTGGGAGTCGAATGTCGCAGGAGCCCTACTTCTGCTGAGAGGTCGTCGGAGAGCCATTTCGTTGTGTGGCTAAGCTGCGTGGCTAGGCAATACCTTTGCAAATCGGGTAGTTGTATCCCACCTTCTTTGTATGGAAGCGTGAGTGTGGGTAGGGAGATCTTGTGTCTAGACGACCCCCATATAAAGTCCTTGATCAAAGAGTCCAATTTTTTGAAGAAAGGAGGTCTGATGTAGAAGCATACGTTCGTGAAGTGGTATAAGAGACAGGGGAGAACTATCATCTTGACTATTGCCGCTCTACCCATAACTGCCAATGGTAACTTCGACCAGAAGTTCATAGATTTACGGAGGGCTCTTACAGCTTTTTCGGTGTTATGATCGTGCGTGAGCGCTGGGGTATGGCACACCTCGATTCCCAGGTATTTGAACTGCTCTGGTTGCCATTGTATCCCGACATCTGGGAGGTCGGGCGCATCTAGACCCCTGAGTCTGGCCAGTGGAAACGCACACGACTTTAGTTTGCTGAATGTTATTCCAGAGTATCGAGCGTAGTTGTCGAGGATGTCCAATGCGACTTGTGCATTGAGCTGGGGATTGTTCAGATATAGGAGGACGTCGTCTGCATACATGGATATTATGGCGTAATCGCTGCCCAGCCCAATGCCCGCGTCAAAGTGTTGTGTCCTGAAATAAGCAGCCACTGGCTCCAGGCCCAGTATGTATAACATTGGGGATAGCGGGCATCCCTGCCGCGTGCCCCGCTGTATCGGCCAGGCTTCGGACAATATCTTGCCAGTCTTCACTCTCGCTGTCGGTGTGTTATACAGTACCTCGACCCACTTTACAAAGCTCTCGCCAAAGCCGAATTCTTTTAGCACTTCGATCAGCCACTCCCAGTAGATTGAATCGAAGGCCTTTATGGCATCCAAGGAGAGCACCGCTAGGTCCTCGTCCCGATCATAGGTCTCTGCCATGATGTGTTGGAGCCTCCTCAGGTTCGCGGTGGTATTGCGTCCTGGCACAAAGCCATTCTGGTCCTCATGGATCAAGGTTCCAATCACCCTCGCCAGTCTCTTGGCCAGGATTGTCGTCAGGATCTTGCAGTCGTAGTTTAGCATGGCAATCGGGCGGTATGATTCGCAGTTATTGGCGGGTTTGTTGGGTTTAAGTATAGGGATGATAATCGTCTCTTTCATGGTGTTGGGTAAGTTTCCGTTTTCGTATGCCTCCATATACACCTTGTGGAGGGTCGGGGCAAGGGTCGCTTCGTAGGCTTTGTAAAATTCAGGCGGGAGCCCATCACTTCCTGGGGTTTTGCAGGTGGTCAGCGATTTAATCGTGTCTGTCACGTCCTCTATAGTGATTTCCGCATCCAGTAACTCTCTTTGGGCTTCCGTCAGTCTTGGGAGCTCAATCTCGGCCAGTGTGGCCTTTATGTCGTCCACTGGTATTTTGGTATCGTGGGCGTACAATCTGGAGTAGAAGGCCGCAAAAGCTGAGTTGATGTCTAGCTGCGTCCGGTGAGTTATCCCCCTCTCATCGGTTATTTCGGTTGGGAGATCTCTTGGGAACTCGCGCCTACATAGCCAGGCCAACATTCTACCAGGCTTATCCGCTTCTTTGTGAGCTCTGGCCGTGTAGGTCGCGTAGTCAAGTTTGGACAGTCTGTTCCAGGCCAAAAGGCACTCCTCCCGGGTGCTCTTTAATTCTATTTCGACGTCCGGCTTAGTATTGATTCCGGATTCCAGGTGGGTGATCTTGTTCTCCAGTTCCTCCAGTTCCAGTCTGAGGAGCTTACAAATACCACCGGCTCCCGATATTGCTTCACCCCTTGTCACAACCTTCATGGCCTCCCATACTGTGTTCCAGCTTGACACTGAGCCTGTGTTAATGTCTAGGTATTCCTCAAGTTTGGTGCCAAGTTCCTCCCTAAATGCGTGGTCTGTGAGTGCTGCGGGTGGCATTCTCCATAGGGGGATAGGCGGTCTGGGACCTCTCGGGGCCCATTGCATGATCAGTGGTGAGTGATCGGATATGGTTCTGCCTAGGTAGAGTGTGTCATCCACTTGTTGAGCCAGCTCACGATCTATGAACAGGTAGTCTATCCTCGTGTGGACTTTGTGCAGGGCGGAGTAATAGGAGTAGCACCTCTCGGTGCGATGTTGTTCCCTCCAGATGTCCACCAGGTCGAGCTGTTCTATTGCAGTGTTTAGCGCTTTGGATGCAGGGCTGTTCGAGAGGCGGGGGGGGTCTGATCTGTCCACAGCGCCGTTTCTGATGGAATTGAAGTCGCCACCCCATATGAAGGCACCCTCTCTCCGAGGAATCATTTTGGCACTGAGCATTGAGAGGTGTGAGGGTATTCCATGTTGTGGAAAGTATGAGTTCACCAGGCAGATTGGCGTGGATTCAATGGTACCCCATAATATTAGGTATCTGCCCTCTTTATCTGCTTCGTAGCCCAATAGGTGGAAGGGCACAGTCGGACTCACCCACGTGAACACTCCTCTGGGGAATTTGGAGTATGGGGCTCCTTTCCCCATACCTCCCCATCTATCAGATAATTTAGCCGTGGTTTCTTCCGTGAGGTGGGTTTCTTGAAGCATCGCTATTGACACCTTTTTCCTACGCAAGTAGGAGTGGATCCGGTTCCTTCTCAGATACGTGCCCATGCCCCTCACATTCCACGTCATTACCTTAAGTTGGAGCGCCATTGGGCCTGCGTCTTGGTTTCATCTTCCCTGCCGCCCCTGTCTCCTAGTGGTGTGGCTTTCCCTCTAGGTTCTGGTGTTTTCTCTTCCGCCTGCCCCAAGGGCCTCCGGCCCCATATTTCTTTTCTGCTGATATTCTGAAGACTGTGGTGTGAACAAAAACAATTAACAAAACTATAACTGGTGCGCCCAGCAACACCGGGGTCTTGCTGGTGCTCAGGCGCTCTCGCACCGTCAGGACCCATCCGGGTGTCGGGCACGAGGGGGATCGGTCAGGCAACGGGCCTGACCTGTGCTGTTCGTGGGAGGCGGGGCCCTGTGCCTGGCGTGGGCCGAGCGAGGGCCATATCATCCTTGCTAACTGTTGGGTGATTTTACCTTCTCTTAAGTCGTTCACGTTACGTCCAAGTTTATGAGTCACGGTATCTTCGATGTCTCAGGCTCGGGGGGTTCAACAATTTTCAGTAGGTTGAGGGTCATTATCTGCAGCTAAATTGTTGTCTTCTAGCCACATGTTTGCGGCTGCCGGGGCCTCCAGGAAAATCGCCCTGCCTTGTGGATCACTTTCAGTCTAGAGGGGTATAGTAACATATACTTCAGGTTCAGTTGCCTGAGTCGGGCCTTAATCGGCACAAATGAGTTCCTTTCCCGCTGGACTTTCGGGGTGTAGTCGGGGTAGATCGTAATCTTCGAGCTCCCACGTTCGATGGGGCCCTCCTCTCTGGAGTGCCGGAGGATGATCTCTCTGTCCTGGAAGTTGAGGACTTTGGCAATTATAGGGCGAGGATGTGAGCCTGGCGGGGGTCTCTTCTGTAGCGATCTGTGCGCCCTTTCAATCGAAAATCCTTGCGTCAGCTTTTCGGCGCCCACCTCCTGCTGTATCAAGGATTCTATATAGGCCGTCGGGTTCGGGCCTTCAATTCCCCCAGTATTCTGATGTTGGCGCGTCTGGCTCGGCCCTCGGCCTCCTCTGCCCTGGCCTCGAGTGTGAGCACCTTCCGTTCTAAGTCCAGCACCTTGGCCTTCAGCTCCGTTGTATCTCCCGACGTCTCCTTTATGGTTGATTCGGCGGAGGTTACTCTTTCTGTCAGATTACGGGCATCCTGGCGCATGAGTTGTAGCTCGGATTTGAACTCTCCGATTCTAGAATCTACAAATGCGCGCAGTGATGCAATTGCCTCCAACACTTGGGCTTGGTTTTCGGGAGGGTCTGCCGGATTTGTTCGGGGAGGTTCGGGAGTAGAAGCGCATGGCTGCGGAGGAGCTTTAGCTTTAGCGGACACATACGTGTCCATGGTAGTTGCCTTCGTCTTGTTCCTGGCCGCCATGATGGGCGTCACTCGGTCGTGTGGAGGCGAATGACGGCGGGCGAGGTTGGGGAGCTTATGGTTCTGAAAGCAGGGTGATCCGGTTCGGGCAGAGTTAGTGGTCAAGTTCTCGGGGGGATATACAAAGGCACATGTTCAAATAGTTTATGCCCTCGCCCAGCGCTCTCCTCACCTCCGCCTTCCTCAGCTGACGATGGCAGGGGTCCCCCGCACCGGGAGTCGGGGCAGCCCGACTCGGTGCCGTAGTCCAAGGCACGGGCCCGGTCGGGAGCCCCCAGTTGGCTCCCCGCTGCAGAGGCAGAGGTTCTTCTTCCCCTCGGCAGCAGTTTACAAGTCGGTTTCACTGCGAAAGCGGCTGGCATTCTCCAGCGACATCAGCTTCGAAAGATGGCCGCCATCTTAGGTCCCGCCATGGGGGGGACCTTTATCGGGAAGAATCCGTGGGTTTGGAGGTCCAGGTCCAGGGGAGGACCACAGCCGCGTATTCAGGGTCGGTTCCCCTTCCCTTGGGGTCGTTTCTTTCGGTCTCAGGTGCAATTTTAGGCAGGCAAAAGGATCAGGATACGGCGCCTCGGCCGGAGCACGGCGACTCAGCTTCCACTCGCCATGAGCTCCAGGCCACGCCCCCATCACAAATGTCATTGATGACATCACTGATGACATCACATGTCTGGCTCACTATTTTTTCTTTTGCTGACATATCTAGGCCACATGGTTTTCTTAAGTAACAGTCAGAAACTAAGAATTTTATTTTATTTGTAGACATATCCTTCTAGTAGGTTCCTACAGTAATTTCCTTAGATTACAGTCACATCATATGAAACATATACATATGGGAAAACACAATCTTGAAAGACAGCAATCCTTTTTGTGCATAAAGATAATCAATAGACTTATGAGCACTTTCTGATAGTTCTGTTTTTTTATGGCTGTACTTTCCCTGTATATGGTCATATTTGTATACATGGTACTCACACTACTTTCCTTAGGGTCCAATCACATCAAGTGATACATATACATAGGGTAAATAGCAGCTTTGAAACAGAGCAATCATTTATTTGCATGAAACTAATCATTTAAGTTATGAATTGTTTCTGCTACTACTTGTGCTTTTTTGCTAACTTCACTTTCCCTGTATATACCCATATTGGTATGTGTTCTTGTGTCTTTGTGTTTTGTATATAGTAATGCAATTATGTAATACATGGATTTTATTAGCTACTTATTACATATTTCACAGTACACAAACATCTATTAAGAAAACAATTATCATTTCATTATTCAACATATTAAAATTACGAATATCATACCTTCATCTTGTACGCTGCACACAATGTTATGTTTCTGAATGAGTAGCTTAGTATACTAGATAGAAACCCATAATAGGATGCTATTTATATCAATGCTTCGTTCAATGCACTTATTAGGGTATATTTCTTGCAATGATTCTTGACACTTTTTTCGCAACATAATAAGAATCCTGTAGTATTGTAAATCCATCTAAAGACTACAGGGCTCGTGGCGAAACAAGCACGCGTGGCCATCCACTGAAGCACGTCATAATGTGCAAGACGTACGAGTGCTGTCAGCGAGCCGACATTCAAATGCCAACAGTAATGCTCGTCAGCCGGTGGAGCCTGATAGTGTTTATCTAGATATCTCCCAATATAAATAATAAATACATATATTTACCATACCTTAGTTTCACGTGTTATATACTTCACGTGGCGATGAGGTCTTGGGCTCCACCGCCTCCTTCCACCTGCGCGTCCAGTTCCCTGTTTTCCGGAGGACATCTCCTGAGGAACCGGGCCGCTCCGCTCCGTTCCCCGAGCGTAGCAGTGGCCCAGCGATGGTTATGGCCGCTCCATTCCCATGAACGTAGCAGCGGCCACTGCATAACCCTACCGCCCGCCGAGCCTACGTCAATCAAGTAAGTGTTTCCGCCGTCTTGTCATTGTGAAACATTTCAGGACCAAGACCCGCCCCACTCAGCCAGCCCACAGTCTTGCATACGGAGATCTGATACCGTACATCAGGTTATAGAGGGGCAAAAGATTACTGTTTAGCACATTGCACGTTATAGAGTGGCAAGTTGGAAAGCATAATTAACACGACGTACAATGCATTTCAATGGGGAATGCCGATGCTGAAAGGTGAATGGAACGGGATTTTGATTCTACCACAAAAATACACCAACATTATTGTGCGCACTAATAACTAAAACTAGGTCTCAAGAGACCGTTCACAATGGCATTCAGTGGTGTTCCACCTCCCATGTTTTTTTTGACGGATGTGGGGGAACCCTCAATACCGTGGAAGAGAAGGATCAAAGCCTTTGAACACTATGCAGGAGTAGTGTGTGGCCAAAATTGTAGTATAGAGAAAAGAAAATCTCTTCTGTTACACTGTTTAGGACCGGCCGGGCAAGAAAAATTTGAAGATCTGCCAGAACTGTCGGCCGAAGAAAGTGCAGATTTAAATGACTATGAATGTTCAGTGAAAAAAATGGGCAAACATTATGAGAAGAAATTAAGCACTATCCTAGAACGATACAAATTTGGAAAGAAAATTCAAGAAGAGGGTGAAAGTGTTGAACAATGCATAACTAATTTAAGAAAATTAGCCAGAACATGTAAATTCAATGCACAATTGGATGAGAGACTACGTGACCAATTCATGTTAGAGTGCAGAAGCAGCAAAGTGAGGGAAAAGTTATGGACTGAAGATGATCCACCTCTCGACACAGTCCTGAGGATAGCCAAAGAAGTTGAACATACAGAAAAATGTTTTCAGGAATTAGAGAACAGGATGCAGTCTGTGGAGATTAAACAGGAAACTCCAAAGAGTAATAGCACCATGAACTCAAATAAAAGCAATGAATCAATAGCCCAAGTGATGGACGTAACTGGCAGCAGAGACAAACCAGGAAGATTTCGTAGATCATCATGGAATGAAAATAGAAGGGGCAGAGGTGGACCCAGAGTAAATGAGAAGAAAAGAAGTCCACGCAGACAAGGATGCAACCCAAGAAGAAGAAATGAAGGAAAATGTTTCAGATGTGACAGTACTGACCATTGGGCTGATAATCCTGAATGCCCAGCTTTGAAAATTATATGCGGCAAATGCAAGGGCAAGGGCCACTATGCCAGATGTTGCAAAGCATCAAATACTTCCATGAATTGGATCGGCAGTGATAATGACAGTAAAAGAGGAAGAAATGGAAAGCCCCAAAGCCATGGTGTGTATAGATAGGGTGAATATGCACATGATGGTTGATTCTGGTGCCAAATACACACTAATACCACAAGAGATGTGGGACAAAAGGAAACATGAATATTTGCACGAACCTGACATTCGACCCAGAGCCTATGGTGGTATTAAAATAGATATCATAGGATGGTTTTGGGGTACACGCAAATTTAAAAACAGAAAAGCAAATGGGAAGATTTACATTACAAAAACTGGGAGAATTCCTTTATTGAGCTGGACTCATCAGAGCAAACTCAAAGTGAAATTGGACGCCAATGCTGATGAGTCAGTGATGAATGTTGAAAATGATGGAACAAGAAAACATGTGACATATGAGAAAATGGAGGAAGTGATGAAGAAGGTTTTCAAGAATGAGATTGGGTGTTTACGTGGGTATGCACATAAAATCAGGATGAAACCAGGATGTATTCCGGTGGCGCAGAAAATGCAGAATGTCCCTCTTTCTATGAGAGAAGAAGTCAAGAAAGAAATAAAAAATTTAGTCGAGCAAGGGGTCGTAGAAAGCATTGATGCCAGCAAATGGGTGTCCCCGTTGGTTGTTTTAAGGAAGAAATCTGGAAAGTTGAGAATTTGTGTTGACATGCGTGAGCTGAATAAATGTGTAATTCCTGACAGACTACCACTTCCAAATATTCAAGAAATAGTTTCCACGATTGGTCCATCGAAGCATTTCTCCACCCTTGATTTAACTTCAGCATACCATCAGGTGAAGTTACACAAAGAATCCAGATGCATGACAGCGTTTATTACGCCAGACGGTCTATATCAGTATAAGAGACTACCGTTTGGGCTTATATCAGCTGCATCTGTCTTCCAGAAGATCATGCATAAACTATTTGAAGGAGACCATGGTGTTATATGTTTCCAGGATGATATTTTGGTACATGCTATTGACCAGGAAACACATGACGAGAAACTACAACATGTATTCAAGAAACTGTGCGAAGCTGGCATGACTCTAAGTAAGGAAAAATGCAAGATAAATTGTGGTGTAATTGAATATTTAGGGCATACTATATCAGCTGAAGGAGTAAGACCCAAGAAACAACTGTTAGAAGCAATAGAAAATATGCCAAGGCCCAAATCTAAAGAGGAAGTACGTACATTCATTGGCATGGCCGAGTACTATTCAAAATTCATGCGTAATTTTGCTATGCATACTGTTCCTCTACGTGAGTTATTGAAGAAGAAAACATTTGCATGGGATACAGAATGTGAAGAAGAATTTATATGGATAAAACATGTACTAAACAAAGCGCCATCATTGAGGAATTTCAAGAGTGGAAAAAAAACTGTTATCACGACAGATGCCAGTAATGTAGGCCTTGGTGCAGTCATCACACAAGAAAGCGATGGTAAAGAGAGATTGATAGCCTTTGCATCCAGATTGTTGAAAGGAGCCGAAAAAACATATGCAGCCATTGAAAAGGAAATGTTGTCCATTAAATGGGCTGCAGAGAAGTTTCGGAATTTCATTTGGGGTACAGAGGTGGAGTTTCGTACAGATCACAAACCATTAGTCCATGTCATAATGAATAAGGGTTTGGACAATGTCTTGAATCGTATGAAAAGATGGGTCATACTTCTGCAAGAGTATAACTGTATAGTGAAATATGTGCCAGGCACGAGAAATCGTGCTGCTGACTGTCTCTCAAGACTCACTAATGTCTCGGAGGTAGATGACGTTGAAGATATGGAATCCGAGGTTGTGTTGAATATTGAAGGGCTGTCTATATCGGAAAAGGAATGGAATGAAGCAGAGGAGTTGGACGACACATTCAATAAGTTGAAACACATCATTCTAAGTGGTAGTTCATTGACCAAAACCAAATATGAAGAAAATGGGCTGTTGGAATATTGGAAAGTTGCGAATGAACTGAAGATGGAGAATAACAGAATTATGAGGGGTGACAGAATTATTCCACCTGTAAGCCTACGCCAAAAGATCATTGAGTTAGGTCATGAGGGCCACCAGGGAATTGTAAAGACGAAGATAAGAATATGAGATGAATTTTGGTGGCCAGGATATGATCTACAGGCTGAGAGAGTCATACGTGACTGTATCCTTTGCAAAGAGAGTGATAGAGGATGTGTGAATGAGAAATACCCCATGGTAATTTACTGAACTCCCAGGTAACATTTGGGAAGACCTGGGTATGGATATTGTAGGTCCGATTTACAGTGAGGGTAAACAACAGTATTGTGTAGTAATTATTGATCTTTTGACTAGATGGGTCGAAGTCATGATTAAACCATGTATGACTGCAAAAATGGTAGTTGATTTCTTGAAAGAAGTATGTGGAAGAGAAGGTTTACCCAAAAGCATACTAACAGACAATGGAGTTCAATTCCGTTCAAAAGAAATGCAAACATTTTGTGTGGAAAATTCCATTGTACACAAGAAAAGTGCTATTTATCGCCTGCAGACCAACGGAGTGGTCGAACGATTTAACAGAGTGCTTAAAGATGCAGTGAGATGGGCTTGGGCAAATGGTATGAAATGGGAAGAAGCTGTTAGACAAAAGATTAACGCACACCGTTTCACAACACATTGTACCACTGGCCTATCGCCGTTTGAAATGAGTAGAGGTAGGAAAGCTAACACTAAGTTAACACCATCTTGGTTGAAAAGAATGACCGTGATAAGGAAGGATTTCGGAGAGGCATGTCAGAACATCAGAACTATGCAGTTGAAAACTAAAAAAAAACTCATGATGTGTCTGTAGGTACTAAGAATAAAAGGGGACCACCATTGATGGTTGGAGGACTAGTGAGAATCAAACTTCCGCCTGTATTGAGAAATGGTCCATGTAAATGGTCCAAGCCAGTTGGGGTCATTGAAGTGTTTAAACATGCGGTGAGGGTTGAAGATGGAAGAGTCTGGAATATGGAGAGAGTGTGTGTGGGATACACCTGTAGGGAATGCACCAAAGCATGATGGTGGAGGGAAGTCAAGAGGGAGAACGAATGTTAATGGTACTAGTGATGTTGAGAAAGTTCAGAGAAATGTAATACGAGAGAAAGACCCATCAATGATTTCCTTGCCAAAACCTAAAACAGATATCTCACGCACATCAAGAAGAGGAAGAGTCATTCATGATCCCTGCAGATTGAAAGACTTTGTGTGGGAACACTAAGCTCAGGACATTTTGTAAAGAGTCAGACTAGTTGTGTCATCCAATATTTAAGAAGGGAAGATGTGTAGTATTGTAAATCCATCTAAAGACTACAGGGCTCGTGGCGAAACAAGCACGAGTGGCCATCCATTGAAGCACGTCATAATGTGCAAGACGTACGAGTGCTGTGAGCGAGCCGACATTCAAATGCCAACAGTAATGCTCATCAGCCGGTGAAGCCTGATAGTGTTTATTTAGATATCTCCCAATATAAATAATAAATACATATATTTACCATACCTTAGTTTCACGTGTTATATACTTCAAATCCCTTCTACACATATTTCATGAGAAGTACATACACATGTGATGTCATCAGTGATGTCATCAATGACATTTGTGATGTCATCTTTGATGTCCTGGGTGTTAGTCTTAGCAGTGCACGGTGGTGGCGCTAGTTATGGTTGCTTAGCTTACCATAACTGGCGAATTTCAAGGGTTTTTCGGTTTTACTTGGCACCATAACGTTCCTTTAACAAAGTTTTTTCACTGAATTTCATAGGTTTTTAGTAGCGCAACTTAACCATAACGTCCCTTTAACAAAGTTTTTTCACTGAATTTCATAGGTTTTTAGTAGCGCAACTTAACCATAACATCTCTTTAACAAAGTTTTTTCACTGAATTTCATAGTTTTTTAGTAGCACAACTTAACAATAATGACTTTGACTTTATATACATGTCATATGGAACTGACTAGATCTCTTCTTATGAACTTGATGTCCGCAAACTTATTTAATGTTCGCGGACATGTTCGGAGAACAGTACCACTACCTAAAAACTGGGGGGGGGGGGTGGTGGGGTATGTTTGATTGTTATATCATAATATAGGAACATTTAACAAATTCAAAAAGCAGCACACAAACACATTATATATAGTAATACATAAGAAATGTAACCCATATATGTAACACACTAACCATTCATCTAAATACAATATGTTCTGAAATGGAATATACCACAAGAAGATAAATTGGCTTCCAGCATAATTACCTCGCAGACACAACAGAACTGAGAACAAGACCAGACCCACTGAATACATAGGACTTATCTTACCAGAAATAGTAAGTGTACTTCATTTTACTCATATATTTATAAACTTTCTGTATTAGATTAAAAAATATATTATCATTTTTTTTTTTCTCACAGAAATGTCTAGTACTCTGGAATGGCTAGAGGACAATTTCCCACATGAAGAAATGTCACAAGATAGTGAAACTAATGGAAATCACTTCATAATATAAACCATTTATTCATTATTTTTTTAAATACATTTAACATATATATTATTTTTTTGTACAGAGCATACCAGAATAGAAAAAACTTCAGAAAACCCTGTTATGGAAAACAGTCTTCACAATATAGAAGAAAAAATGGATGTATTGTTGGCTAATTTTAATAATTTAAAAACTTTTGTAGAAAATCATTTCAAACCAAAAACCTCGTACCATTGCCCCACATGTGCTTGTCCGTCCTCACCATATCCCAGTCAATTATCCCCAAACCCTCTCCATAATCCAAAACGTTTTGATGAGATTTCCATCCCTTCTTCACCTAATACCAATCATATTGAAACCCCAAATTCTCCTGTTTTTGTTTCTGTTTCTGCCTCACCTTCTCTGTCATAAATTATAAATATATGTTAAATAAAGTTTAATTTTTATATTGTATTGTGAATAGTTTCCGTTTTTTTTTTTTAAAAACAATAAAAGTGTCCGCAGACAGTGCGAGTGTTCTGAAATGTTCGTACATAAACGAAAATGGAGGTGTCCTGAAGAACACCACACCTGTTCGTACTGTTCGCTAGCAAGTTAAAACTGTTCTAAGAACACACGTGGTGTCCTGAAATGTTTGTAAAGAAACAAAAATTAAAGTGTTCTAAAGAACACTATATCTGTCCGTAATGTTCGCTATCAACTTAAAACTGTCCTAAGAACACAATTGGTGTCCTGAAATGTTTGTAAATAAACGAAAATGATGTGTCCTGAACAACAGTACAACTGTTCGTAGTGTTCGCTAGCAACATGAAACTGTACTAAGAACACACGCGGTGTCCTGAATTGTTCGTAAACAAACAAAAATCAAAGTGTCCTAAAGAACACTATACCTGTCCGGTACTGTTCGCTAGCAAGTTCAAACTGTTCTAAGAACGCTATTGGTGTCCTGAAATGTTCGTACGTAAACGAAAATGGAGGTGTCCTGAAGAACACTATACCTGTTCGTAGTGTTCGCTACCCAATTGAAACTGTTCTAAGAACACAATTGGTGTCCTGAAATGTTCGTACATAAACTAAATTACACGTGTCCTGAAGAACACTATATCTCTCCTTACTGTTCGCTACCACGTTTAAACTGTTCTAAGAACACACGCGGTGTCCTGAAATGTTCGTTTCACGTGTGACGCACTTTTAATTACTTCAGAACCCGAACAGTGTCCGTAGGACATCAATGCGCATGCGCTAACCAATCTCCGTGCACTTGGTGTCCTGCGGACAGGCGCTTCCTTCGTGGACTAGTTCGCAAACAGATCATATGACCGTGCCCACGCTCATCGTGTGTCCTGAAATGCGGACACTGTTCGTGTCCCCGAACAATTTAAAAGTACAATTTCAGTTAATCCATAATATTTTTCAATAAAATCTCACCATGGCACAAGTCCTACATAGCAATCTTGAGTTTCTATATACTTTTGAAACTTTCCGATCCTTTTTTTGTGTTCGATCTGTCAGCAGACAGTGCGCATGTCCGCGGACCGCGCACAAACACCCCTATTAAAGACCACGCCCAAGAGCTTATTCCCATTGTGTTTCTGGCTATTCTTCAGAACACAGTGATTTTTGCTGCCACCTGCAGACTACACCATCATCGAGATGGCATCCTTGGCTGCTGAACTGCCACTTGGTGCTGCACCTGCTTCAGCACCACCGCCACCCCCTCCACCACCACCACCTCCCCAAGGGCCTGAAGAGGGGAACAGGAGTGAGGATGCGTAGGAGGAAGAAGAGGATGATGAGAATGAGGTAGAGGAAATCCCTACTACCCGCACTAGGCGTGAGTCTTGGGTGTGGCGGTTATTTACAATTCATGGGAATGGTCCTAAGGCTCGTGCGAACCGTGTTACCTGCAATGAGTGCAAAATGATACTCAGTCGCGGGAAGCACGGTAAGTACAGCTTTGGGACCACTACTATGAAGCGACACCTGAGGTCATTTCACTCTGGGGCTATTCGCAGGGTTGTACCTTGCGAAGAACGTAGCAGGTTGATTTCCTCTACTTCATACTCTGTTTCTGGTCCTGTTACCACAAGGACCACCTCTGTGGGACAGCGTCTTTCTCAAGCTGCCTCACAGGCCATACAGAATGCTGATGACCCTTACCTTTCGAGGGTCACAGTTGTATGTATGTACTGTGACACAGTACTCTGCAGGGGGGAGCGACTTCGGAGTGCTTTTGAGACTATCGTCTCAGAGCACGAGAAGACCTGCTCACTACCCAAATAAAACCCACTCTACATCTTCCTCTCTCAGCTCGCCCTTTCTTATCCCTGTGGTTGGTGTCCCCCCCTTTACCCTCCTTTACCCTCCTCTCCTAGTGTGTCGTGTCTGAAAAACCAAAAAAAATACAAAATTACAAAAATCAAAAAAAAATAAGGCACTTTTTAGAGCCGCCTTTCCCAGTTAAAAAATAGAAGTGAAAATAAATGAAGCAGGGCTCGTTGTAGTTTTTAGAAGTCCGCGGACAGATCGCGAACATTAAAAAAATTGGGTTGCTACTCCATCACAAACATTTTAATTTTTTCTGGAAAGAAGTGGTGGCTCTGAAAAGAGCCTTTGTGTGGTGTTTGTAAGTCAAAAATTGTAAATGCTTAACATCTACTTCAAAATCATTGTTGTGATTCCAAAAAAGGTCGCAATGCATTTTGTACATTTCTCAGAAAAATCTGATTGCCAGCATAAGTAAGATGGACTCATCTCTGCGAAAAATGTATGTACTACAAAACATAATATTTTCTTTGTGAAAAGAAGACATGCCAAAATCTCTTAGAAAGCCACAAACAGCCTTATTAACATTGCGCCTTGCTTTTTCCATTTGTGGACCAAATGAAGAAGAACGAAGCCACATTTGTCTCTGCGCAATCCGTGAAAATATCACTTGAGAATTAGGAAACATGTCCATAACCTTCCTAAGTCCTTCTTTCATAGCAAATTGCAAAAAAATTCCAGTCACATGTCCTAAACTGTTCCCTCCACAATGAATTACAATTATGTCTGGATGTTGCTCTGTCTCCAAAGTAGCACAGAGAGGTAGCAAGTCCAACCACTTCATTCCACGTACTCCATGCCAGTGTACTTCCACATGTGGGAATCCAAGATCTACAGCTACTCCACAGCTTTCTGCATGCACCTTCAACCAATTTATCCACAAATCTCCTAAAATCCAAACAATCTGTTTTCTGAAACACACAGCCATAGCTATCTTTTGTTCTCTCAGCAAAAAGAGTATCTGAGAAAATCTCTCCTGGCACAACACACCCACCAAACTTTCCTGACCAATCCCTTTCAGTGCTTATTCTCATTTGCATGACTTCTGAACCCAAAAATCCCCGGATGTAACTCCCGATGTCCGCGAACTACCGCCATGTCGGCGGACATATCGTAACATGAACATCCCTTCTACCATTTCCACTACACTCTCTCTGCCATTCCCTCATTGGATGTACCTCAAAAATCACATGACCATGCACCAATCACATTCAAGACCTCTACATCTAACTGCATCATCATAGATCAGCACTGCAAATGTACTCTGAATCTTTCTGAGTACAAGTGTCATATCATTGGCAAGCAGCATCTACCAGAAATACTGTACAAGTCTTCAAGATTTCTACTTGCAGCTCCATGCATATACATATGCATGAACGCAAACTTCAAGTATGCATATTTTCTGTACAGTAGATGAACACATTTTCAAACAGACTTTTACCTTGTAAAATCTGTAAAATGAATTTACTGTACTTTTTTCAATTTCCTAAAATCAACTATCACTTATAAACCTTTATACTTTTTACTTTCTTTATACACATACACTCAAATCATGTTAAACTAACATTTTTTAAATGAAATATATAGACTATATATATTCAAACAAAATTGCATGCAAACACAATCTATGTTTAAACCTTTAACAAAATACTTATACAATTTCATATTTTTTGTTTTTATTTATTTATTTACTTAATTACTTTAAATTAGACATGACATTGAGGCGCTATTACCTAGAACAGTTTACTTACAGAAATAGTGGTATTCACTAATATATTATAAATTTCACAAGACATAGTAAAGATATTTTTTTTTGCTACAGTTAGTCATTCAATACAATTTGTTCATTAAGAACATATCATATGTACTGAACTGATGCAATGTATCTTATGTAAATAAATTAGTTTAATGGTTTTACAGAAGGCACTGAGGATTTCAATTAAAAAAATCAATATCTAAATTAAAAACAGTGCTATATACAAACAAAGTTACTAATTTGAAGCTTTTACAATTGCAGTGAAGACCAGTTTCCTGAAAAGAAGGAGACGAATTCGAAGAAGAAAGAAAAACTAAGAAGTTACCTGTTAATTTAAAAAAAAGTAAGTAAAATATCACCATAATATTTGTATTATTAATCAAATATACTATAACATTAATACGAGCTATTTTGGTTTCTAAAAATAGAGATTTTGTACCATTTTGTCCAAAAATTTCCATGTCTTAAACAGCGATTTACAGCCAGAATGGCCCACAAAATTCTATTTTTGGACACACAAATTAGCCAACTGAACCACTACAATTTTCATATTATAGAACAAACAACTGTTTTAATTGTATACATTAGATTTACTATTTGTACTTTTCCACACCACTAGCTTACTTTTTTTTTGTCATCTGAACCCCAGTTTAGTAACACATAAATTCAAGAATACCTATCCCTACTAGTTTTAGTTCCCAATGCACAATCACACACCATTACATACATCTTTATCATCTTACTCAAACACTCATGCACACAGCACACATACATTCCAGAACACCCCAACCCATATCTTCTTTATTTTTTTCAACAGACCATAAAGAATGCCTACCAAAAGTCAAGTCCGTAGAAAGCAACGCAAAAGTAGAGCAAATGAAAATAAAGGTGTCCAACATAAGCATACATCTCTAGCAGAATTTGTAAAAAAAGTTGAAACAAAACAGCTAATACAATCATTTAGTGAAACACAAGAAGTTTCAAGTACAACAACTTCGCTTCCTCTATCAAAATGTAAAACAAACCAAAAAACAATTTACGGAAAATCAGCTATCAGTACAGATAAAACTACTTCTTCAAATTTTAATATAGTGCAAAGTAAGCATACCAAGAAAAGTATTTTAGCCAAAATATACCGTCACAAAGTCCTTCAAAATCTTATAAAAACAGGAGAGAAATCAGGTTCAAAGCTTAAAACCTATCGTAGGAAATTAATCTTAGAAGCATTGATGGACAGTGCAATTCTTCTCAAAAGAAATTTATTTATTTTACTGTTAAACAAAATGAAACCACTAACAAAACTAATAACTAAATTACAAAAAAGACTTCTCAATAAGCGAAATATCAACAGAAAGAACTTCTTAAGTATCAGCGGAGGTGAATGGAATCACACTACAAGCACAGAACTATATTTTAATGAAGAAGCGTGCAAACAAAAGCAAACTAATACAATTGCCATACATAGCAGTGGTCGAGGTTATGAAAAAGTGAATAATACCATAATGGAACAAGAAGTACTTCTTCCAAGCAGGAGCCACAACCAATTCAGGGCACTACACTGCATATATAAAAAAGAAATGTGGATGGTTTGAATGTAATGATAGTACCATTACTCTAAAGCAGAGATTACCAGGAAATCTTACAAACGCTTATTTGATGTTCTTAAAACCAAAATTTGATAACTAAACTGTATTTAAACCTGTAAGTAAATTTGTGTTAAAAAAATATAAACTGTTAGAATACTCCAAAAGCTATCTAACTGCTCAAAGATTCTACAACAACTAATCAGATAATTGAATACCACTAAATTAGGCCAAAAAATACACAGTTAGAATACGCCAATTGGTATCTAACTGCTCCAAAATTTTATAATATCAAAACAAATAAAGAATCTGTTACTGCTCCAAAAAAAATACAACAAAGCAAAGTATAAAGCATTAGCCAGAAACAACAAGTGAACACTGAAAACAAACAAACAAATAAACTGTAGCATAACAGAAAAAGGTTTTTTTTTAATCCAACATGGATTTTTTTTTCTCCCACAGACCCAATGATTTTAGCAACAAATACAGAAACTGAGCAAATTGCACAGTACTCTGATTTGTACTCTACTAAATCTGAGGGTCGAAAAAAAATAAAAGTATATTGCTTATGCAATGTAATAAGTCATTACAAAATACTTATGCTAACATGTAAGTATACAATAATAAGGACAACCATAGCAGCATATCACATCCATAGTATCTAATACCTTTGTTCCTTATACATTTGTTTTTCACCCAAAGTTATAAGCAAATATGAATGTGATATGCTGCGGTGGTTGTTGCCAGGGCATAGAGTCTTGGGTGCATGGCCAAATGGCAACAACCACCACAGCATATCACATCCATAGAGTCAAACATCTAAACTATGATCTATGGGAAACTTTTAATGTCCGCGAACAATGTGAGTGTTCTTATAACACTTTGAACTTGCCAGCGAACAATACGGACACCGTTTTCAGGACACCAGCTACGAACATTTCAGGACACCGCGATAGTTCTTAGAACACTTTCAACTTAACAACGAACAATACGGACAGCGTCCTAAGGACACCCCCTACCGTGGCCGTGTAGCTATGGTTAAGTTGCTGTTTCCATAGGAAGAGCACTTTTTGGGTGGCTTATAACTTCGCTCTCCCAGGACGGATCCTCACCAAATTTTGCAAAAAAAGTATTTGGGTCATTCTGCAAAGTTTGGTGAGGATTCGTCCAGGGGGTTAAATTTATAGGGGGGGTCCCAAAACTTTTTTTTTCCCATAGACTGAATGGGAAAAAAAATTTGCTTGCGCCTACAGCCCAAACCGCTGGTCGGATTTCCACGAAATTTGGACCAGGAGCAGCGGCTTGGTCCCGAAAGCGTGCTTTTGCAAATTTGGTGAAAATCTGTCCAGTAGTTTTTTTTAAAATGACCAAAAAGTAGTTAAAAAAAATTAGTGATATCTGTGTTCGGTTCGTGGACACACTTCCCTGTTCGCTCCGCGGACAGTGTCCTGATTGGCCAATCGTCTTGTGTGATGTTCGCGGACATGCAACGTGTTCGCTAATTGGACGGCGTGGAGCGTGAAGCGCGTCAGATTTTTCGGTAGCGCCCGCCATCTTGGATTCGCGGACGTCCGCGGACAGCGCGGTGAAACTTTGTTCAAAATGTGTATTTTGTATAGTGTGTTGGTGTGTAGGAGTGTTTGGGGAGGGTGGGAGTGTATGAGATAGGATGAAAGTTGTGTTTTTTATGTGTTAGGCGTTCTTTTTGTGTTCGATTTGTTTGCGGACATCACGGGTGTTCAGAAATGTTCTAAATAAACTGACTAGGGGGTGTTCTAAGGACTCAATATGTGTCCGTTTTGTTCGCAAGCAAAGTGAAACTGTTCTAAGAACACTCGCGGTGTCCGGGGAGTGTTCGTAGGGGGTGTCCTGGGGACGCTGTCCGTATTGTTCTCTGTCAAGTTGAATGTGTCCTAAGAACACTCGCGGTGTCCTGAAATGTTCGCAAATAAACAAAATGGGGGTGTTCTGAAGACGCTTCTAAGAACACTCGCGGTGTCCAGGGAGTGTTCGTAGGGGGTGTCCTGAGGACGCTGTCCGTATTGTTCTCTGTCAAGTTGAATGTGTCCTAAGAACACTCACGGTGTCCTGAAATGTTTGCAAATAAACCAGATGGTGGTGTTCTGAAGACGTTTCTAAGAACACTCGCGGTGTCCAGGGAGTGTTCGCAGGGGGTGTCCTGAGGACGCTGTCCGTATTGTTCTCTGTCAAGTTGAATGTGTCCTAAGAACACTCGCCGTATCCTGAAATGTTCGCAAATAAACAAAATGGGGGTGTTCTGAAGACGCTTCTAAGAACACTCGCGGTGTCCAGGGAGTGTTCGTAGGGGGTGTCCTGAGGACGCTGTCCGTATTGTTCTCTGTCAAGTTGAATGTGTTCTAAGAACACCCGCGGTGTCCTGAAATGTTCGCAAATAAACAAAATGGGGGTGTTCTGAAGACGCTTCTAAGAACACTCGCGGTGTCCGGGGAGTGTTCGAAGGGGGTGTCCTGAGGACGCTGTCCGTATTGTTCTCTGTCAAGTTGAATGTGTTCTAAGAACACCCGCGGTGTCCTGAAATGTTCGCAAATAAACAAAATGGGGATGTTCTGAAGACGTTTTTGAGAACACTCCCGGTGTCCTGGAATGTTTGTAGGGGGTGTCCTTAGGACGCTGTCCGTGTTGTTCGTTGTTAAGTTGAAAGTGTTCTAAGAACTATCGCATTGTTCTGAAATGTTCGCAAATAAACAAGATGGTGGTGTTCTGAAGACGCTTCTAAGAACACTCGCGGTGTCCAGGGAGTGTTCGCAGGGGGTGTCCTGAGGACGCTGTCCGTATTGTTCTCTGTCAAGTTGAATGTGTCCTAAGAACACTCGCCGTGTCCTGAAATGTTCGCAAATAAACAAAATGGGGGTGTTCTGAAGACGCTTCTAAGAACACTCGCGGTGTCCAGGGAGTGTTCGTAGGGGGTGTCCTGAGGACGCTGTCCGTATTGTTCTCTGTCAAGTTGAATTTGTTCTAAGAACACCCGCGGTGTCCTGAAATGTTCGCAAATAAACAAAATGGGGGTGTTCTGAAGATGCTTCTAAGAACACTTGCGGTGTCCGGGGAGTGTTCGTAGGGGGTGTCCTGAGGACGCTGTCCGTATTGTTCTCTGTCAAGTTGAATGTGTTCTAAGAACACCCGCGGTGTCCTGAAATGTTCGCAAATAAACAAAATGGGGGTGTTCTGAAGACGTTTTTGAGAACACTCCCGGTGTCCTGGAATGTTCGTAGGGGGTGTCCTTAGGACGCTGTCCGTATTGTTCGTTGTTAAGTTGAAAGTGTTCTAAGAAGTATCACGTTGTTCTGAAATGTTCGCAAATAAACAAGATGGTGGTGTTCTGAAGACGCTTCTAAGAACACTCGCGGTGTCCGGGGAGTGTTCGTAGGGGGTGTCCTGAGGACGCTGTCCGTATTGTTCTCTGTCAAGTTGAATGTGTCCTAAGAACACTCGCGGTGTCCTGAAATGTTCGCAAATAAACAAAATGGGGGTGTTCTGAAGACGCTTCTAAGAACACTCGCGGTGTCCGGGGAGTGGTCGTAGAGGGTGTCCTGAGGACGTTGTCCGTATTGTTCTCTGTCAAGTTGAATGTGTCCTAAGAACACTCGCGGTGTCCTGAAATGTTCGCAAATAAACAAGATGGTGGTGTTCTGAAGACGCTTCTAAGAACACTCCCGGTGTCCTGGAATGTTCGTAGGGGGTGTCCTTAGGACGCTGTCTGTGTTGTTCGAGGTTAAGTTGAAAGTGTTCTAAGAACTATCGCGTTGTTCTGAAATGATCGCAAATAAACAAGATGGTGGTGTTCTGAAGACGCTTCTAAGAACACTCGAGGTGTCCAGGGAGTGTTCGCAGGGGGTGTCCTGAGGACGCTGTCCGTATTGTTCTCTGTCAAGTTGAATGTGTCCTAAGAACACTCGCCGTGTCCTGAAATGTTTGCAAATAAACAAAATGGGGGTGTTCTGAAGACGCTTCTAAGAACACTCGCGGTGTCCAGGGAGTGTTCGTAGGGGGTGTCCTGAGGACGCTGTCCGTATTGTTCTCTGTCAAGTTGAATGTGTTCTAAGAACACCCGCGGTGTCCTGAAATGTTCGCAAATAAACAAAATGGGGGTGTTCTGAAGACGCTTCTAAGAACACTCGCGGTGTCCGGGGAGTGTTCGTAGAGGGTGTCCTGAGGACGTTGTCCGTATTGTTCTCTGTCAAGTTGAATGTGTCCTAAGAACACTCGCGGTGTCCTGAAATGTTCGCAAATAAACAAGATGGTGGTGTTCTGAAGACGCTTCTAAGAACACTCCCGGTGTCTGGGGAGTGTTCGTAGGGGGTGTCCTAAGGACGCTGTCCGTATTGTTCTCTGTCAAGTTGAATGTGTTCTAAGAACACCCGCGGTGTCCTGAAATGTTCGCAAATAAACAAAATGGGGGCGTTCTGAAGACGTTTTTGAGAACACTCCCGGTGTCCTGGAATGTTCGTAGGGGGTGTCCTTAGGACGCTGTCTGTATTGTTCGTTGTTAAGTTGAAAGTGTTCTAAGAAGTATCGCGTTGTTCTGAAATGTTCGCAAATAAACAAGATGGTGGTGTTCTGAAGACGCTTCTAAGAACACTCGCGGTGTCCGGGGAGTGTTCGTAGGGGGTGTCCTGAGGACGCTGTCCATATTGTTCTCTGTCAAGTTGAATGTGTCCTAAGAACACTCGCGGTGTCCTGAAATGTTCGCAAATAAACAAAATGGGGGTGTTCTGAAGACGCTTCTAAGAACACTCCCGGTGTCCTGGAATGTTCGTAGGGGGTGTCCTGGGGACGCTGTCCGTATTGTTCTCTGTCAAGTTGAATGTGTTCTAAGAACACCCGTTGTGTCCTGAAATGTTCGCAAATAAACAAAATGGGGGTGTTCTGAAGACACTTCTAAGAACACTCGCGGTGTCTGGGGAGTGTTCGTAGGGGGTGTCCTGAGGACGCTGTCCGTATTGTTCTCTGTCAAGTTGAATGTGTCCTAAGAACTCTCGCAGTGTCCTGAAATGTTCGCAAATAAACAAGATGGTGGTGTTCTGAAGAAGCTTCTAAGAACACTCCCGGTGTCCTGGAATGTTCGTAGGGGGTGTCCTGAGGACGCTGTCCGTATTGTTCTTTGTCAAGTTGAATGTGTCCTAAGAACACTCGCGGTGTCCTGAAATGTTCGCAAATAAACAAAATGGGGGTGTTCTGAAGACGCTTCTAAGAACACTCCTGGTGTCTGGGGAGTGTTCGTAGGGGGTGTCCTGAGGACGCTGTCCATATTGTTCTCTGTCAAGTTGAATGTGTCCTAAGAACACTCGCGGTGTCCTGAAATGTTCGCAAATAAACAAAATGGGGGTGTTCTGAAGACGCTTCTAAGAACACTCCCGGTGTCCTGGAATGTTCGTAGGGGGTGTCCTGAGGACGCTGTCCGTATTGTTCTTTGTCAAGTTGAATGTGTCCTAAGAACACTCGCCGTGTCCTGAAATGTTCGCAAATAAACAAAATGGGGGTGTTCTGAAGACGCTTCTAAGAACACTCGCGGTGTCCAGGGAGTGTTCGTAGAGGGTGTCCTGAGGACGTTGTCCGTATTGTTCTCTGTCAAGTTGAATGTGTCCTAAGAACACTCGCGGTGTCCTGAAATGTTCGCAAATAAACAAGATGGTGGTGTTCTGAAGACGCTTCTAAGAACACTCCCGGTGTCCTGGAATGTTCGTAGGGGGTGTCCTTAGGACGCTGTCTGTGTTGTTCGAGGTTAAGTTGAAAGTGTTCTAAGAACTATCGCGTTGTTCTGAAATGTTCGCAAATAAACAAGATGGTGGTGTTCTGAAGACGCTTCTAAGAACACTTGCGGTGTCCAGGGAGTGTTCGCAGGGGGTGTCCTGAGGACGCTGTCCGTATTGTTCTCTGTCAAGTTGAATGTGTCCTAAGAACACTCGCCGTGTCCTGAAATGTTTGCAAATAAACAAAATGGGGGTGTTCTGAAGACGCTTCTAAGAACACTCGCGGTGTCCAGGGAGTGTTCGTAGGGGGTGTCCTGAGGACGCTGTCCGTATTGTTCTCTGTCAAGTTGAATGTGTTCTAAAAACACCCGCGGTGTCCTGAAATGTTCGCAAATAAACAAAATGGGGGTGTTCTGAAGACGCTTCTAAGAACACTCGCGGTGTCCGGGGAGTGTTCGTAGAGGGTGTCCTGAGGACGTTGTCCGTATTGTTCTCTGTCAAGTTGAATGTGTCCTAAGAACACTCGCGGTGTCCTGAAATGTTCGCAAATAAACAAGATGGTGGTGTTCTGAAGACGCTTCTAAGAACACTCCCGGTGTCTGGGGAGTGTTCGTAGGGGGTGTCCTAAGGACGCTGTCCGTATTGTTCTCTGTCAAGTTGAATGTGTTCTAAGAACACCCGCGGTGTCCTGAAATGTTCGCAAATAAACAAAATGGGGGCGTTCTGAAGACGTTTTTGAGAACACTCCCGGTGTCCTGGAATGTTCGTAGGGGGTGTCCTTAGGACGCTGTCTGTATTGTTCGTTGTTAAGTTGAAAGTGTTCTAAGAAGTATCGCGTTGTTCTGAAATGTTCGCAAATAAACAAGATGGTGGTGTTCTGAAGACGCTTCTAAGAACTCTCGCGGTGTCCGGGGAGTGTTCGTAGTGGGTGTCCTGAGGACGCTGTCCATATTGTTCTCTGTCAAGTTGAATGTGTCCTAAGAACACTCGCGGTGTCCTGAAATGTTCGTAAATAAACAAAATGGGGGTGTTCTGAAGACGCTTCTAAGAACACTCCCGGTGTCCTGGAATGTTCGTAGGGGGTGTCCTGGGGACGCTGTCCGTATTGTTCTCTGTCAAGTTGAATGTGTTCTAAGAACACCCGTTGTGTCCTGAAATGTTCGCAAATAAACAAAATGGGGGTGTTCTGAAGACACTTCTAAGAACACTCACGGTGTCTGGGGAGTGTTCGTAGGGGGTGTCCTGAGGACGCTGTCCGTATTGTTCTCTGTCAAGTTGAATGTGTCCTAAGAACTCTCGCAGTGTCCTGAAATGTTCGCAAATAAACAAGATGGTGGTGTTCTGAAGAAGCTTCTAAGAACACTCCCGGTGTCCTGGAATGTTCGTAGGGGGTGTCCTGAGGACGCTGTCCGTATTGTTCTTTGTCAAGTTGAATGTGTCCTAAGAACACTCGCCGTGTCCTGAAATGTTCGCAAATAAACAAAATGGGGGTGTTCTGAAGACGCTTCTAAGAACACTCGCGGTGTCCAGGGAGTGTTCGTAGGGGGTGTCCTGAGGACGCTGTCCGTATTGTTCTCTGTCAAGTTGAATTTGTTCTAAGAACACCCGCGGTGTCCTGAAATGTTCGCAAATAAACAAAATGGGGGTGTTCTGAAGACGTTTTTGAGAACACTCCCGGTGTCTGGGGAGTGTTCATAGGGGGTGTCCTGAGGACGCTGTCCGTATTGTTCTCTGTCAAGTTGAATGTGTCCTAAGAACACTCGCGGTGTCCTGAAATGTTTGCAAATAAACAAGATGGTGGTATTCTGAAGACGCTTCTAAGAACACTCGCGGTGTCCGGGGAGTGTTCGTAGAGGGTGTCCTGAGGACGCTGTCCGTATTGTTCTCTGTCAAGATGAATGTGTCCTAAGAACACTCGCGGTGTCCTGAAATGTTCGCAAATAAACAAGATGGTGGTGTTCTGAAGAAGCTTCTAAGAACACTCACGGTGTCCGGGGAGTGTTCGTAGGGGGTGTCCTGAGGACGCTGTCCGTATTGTTCTCTGTCAAGTTGAATGTGTTCTAAGAACACCCGCGGTGTCCTGAAATGTTCGCAAATAAACAAAATGGGGGTGTTCTGAAGATGTTTTTGAGAACACTCCCGGTGTCCTGGAATGTTCGTAGGGGGTGTCCTTAAGACGCTGTCCGTATTGTTCGTTGTTAAGTTGGAAGTGTTCTAAGAACTATCGCGTTGTTCTGAAATGTTCGTAGGGGGTGTCCTGAAAACGGTGTCCGTATTGTTCGCTGGCAAGTTCTAAGTGTTCTAAGAACACTGACATTGTTCGCGGACATTAAAAGTTTCCCATAGATCATAGTTGAAATGTTTGACTCTATGGATGTGATATGCTGTGGTGGTTGTTGCCAGGGCATAGAGTCTTGGGTGCATGGCCATTTGGCCATGCACCCAAGACTCTATGCCCTGGCAACAACCACCACAGCATATCACATTCATATTTTCTTATAACTTTGGGTGAAAAACAAATGTATGGTTCTCTGTCAAGTTGAATGTGTCCTAAGAACACTCGCGGTGTCCTGAAATATTCACAAAAAAACAAGATGGTGGTGTTCTGAAGATGCTTCTAAGATCACTCGCGGTGTCCGGGGAGTGTTCGTAGGGGGTGTCCAGAGGACGCTGTCCGTATTGTTCTCTGTCAAGTTGAATGTGTCCTAAGAACACTCGCGGTGTCCTGAAATGTTCGCAAATAAACAAGATGGTGGTGTTCTCAAGACGCTTCTAAGAACACTTGCGGTGTCCGGGGAGTGTTCGTAGGGGGTGTCCTGAGAACGCTGTCCGTATTGTTCTCTGTCAAGTTGAATGTGTTCTAAGAACACTCGCAGTGTCCTGAAATATTCGCAAATAAACAAAATGGGGGTGTTCTGAAGACGCTTCTAAGAACACTCGCGGTGTCCGGGGAGTGTTCGTAGGGGGTGTCCTGAGGACGCTGTCCGTATTGTTCTCTGTCAAGTTGAATGTGTCCTAAGAACACTTGCGGTGTCCTGAAATGTTCGCAAATAAACAAGATGGTGGTGTTCTGAAGAAGCTTCTAAGAACACTCCCGGTGTCCTGGAATGTCCGTAGGGGGTGTCCTGAGGATGCTGTCCGTATTGTTCTCTGTCAAGTTGAATGTGTTCTAAGGACACTCGCGGTGTCCTGAAATGTTCGCAAATAAACAAAATGGGGGTGTTTTTAAATTATTAAAATTAGCCAACAATACATCCATTTTTTCTTCTATATTGTGAAGACTGTTATCCATAACAGGGTTTTCTGAAGTTTTTTCTTTTTTGGTATGCTCTGTACAAAAAAATAATATATATGTTAAATGTATATAAAAAAATAATAAATACATGGTTTATATTATAAAGTGTTTACCATTAGTTTCACTATCTTGTGACATTTCTTCATGTGGGAAATTGTCCTCTAGCCATTCCAGAGTAGTAGACATTTCTGTGAGAAAAAAAAAAAAGATAATATATTTTTTAATCTAATACAGAAAGTTTATAAATATATGAGTAAAATGAAGTACACTTACTATTTCTGGTAAGATAAGTCCTATGTATTCAGTGGGTCTGGTCTTGTTCTCAGTTCTGTTGTGTCTGTGAGGTAATTATGTTGGAAGCCAATTTATCTTCTTGTGGTATATTCCATTTCGGAACATGTTGTATTTAAATGAATGGTTAGTGTGTTACATATATGTGTTACATTTCTTATGTATTACTATATATAATGTGTCTGTGTGCTGCTTTTTGAATTTGTTAAATGTTCCTATATTATGATATAACAAATAACAATCAAACATACCCCACCACCCCCCCCCACAGTTTTTAGGTAGTGGTACTGTTCTCCGAACATGTCCGCGAACATTAAATAAGTTCACGGACATCAAGTTCATAAGAAGAGATCTAGTCAGTTCCATATGACATGTATATAAAGTCAAAGTCATTATTGTTAAGTTGTGCTACTAAAAAACTATGAAATTCAGTGAAAAAACTTTGTTAAAGGGACGTTATGGTTAAGTTGCGCTACTAAAAACCTATGAAATTCAGTGAAAAAACTTTGTTAAAGGGACGTTATGGTTCCAAGTAAAACCGAAAAACCCTTGAAATTCGCCAGTTATGGTAAGCTAAGCAACCATAACTCGCGCCACCACCGTGCACTGCTAATGACATCATATGTGTATGTACTTCTCATGAAATATGTGTAGAAGGGATTCTTATTATGTTGCAAAAAAATTGTCAAGAATCATTGCAAGAAATATACCCTAATAAGTGCATTGAACGATGCATTGATATAAATAGCATCCTATTATGGGGTTCTATCTAGTATACTAAGCTACTCATACAGAAACATAACATTGTGTGCAGCGTACAAGATGAAGGTATGATATTCGTAATGTTAATAGGTTGAATAATGAAATGATAATTGTTTTCTTAATAGATTTTTGTGTACTGTGAAATATGTAATAAGTAGCTAATAAAACCCATGTATTACATAATTGCATTACTATAGACAAAACACAAAGACACAAGAACACATACCAATATGGGTATATACAGGGAAAGTGAAGTTAGCAAAAAAGCACAAGTAGTAGCAGAAACAATTCATAACTTAACTGATTAGTTTCATGCAAATAAATGATTTCTCTGTTTCAAAGCTGCTATTTACCCTATGTATATGTATCACTTGATGTGATTGGACCCTAAGGAAAGTAGTGTGAGTACAATGTATACAAATATGACCATATACAGGGAAAGTACAGCCATAAAAAAAAACAACAGAACTATCAGAAAGTGCTCATAAGTCTAGTGATTATCTTTATGCACAAAAAGGATTGCTTTCTTTCAAGCTTGTGTTTTCCCATATGTATATCTTTCATATGATGTGACTGTACTCTAAGGGAATTACTGTAAGAACCTACTAGAAGGATATGTCTACAAATAAAATAAAATACTTAGTTTCTGACTGTTACTGAAGAAAACCATGTGGCCTAGATATGTCAGCAAAAGAAAAAATAGTGAGCCAGACATGTGATGTCATCAGTGATGTCATCAATGACATTTGTGATGTCATCTTTGATGTCCTGGATGTTAGTCTTAGCAGTGCACGGTGGTGGCGCGAGCTATGGTTGCTTAGCTTACCATAACTGGCGAATATCAAGGGTTTTTCGGTTTTACTTGGAACCATAACGTCCCTTTAACAAAGTTTTTTCACTGAATTTCATAGGTTTTTAGTAGCGCAACTTAACCATAACGTCCCTTTAACAAAGTTTTTTCACTGATATATATATATATATATATTCGGTCAATTGTGACCCTTTAAATTCGGTCAATTGTTAATTCGAACAATTGTAAACGACCAATTTGGGTAATACCCAGGCAGCCACCTGCACTGCCTGATGCAAAGACTGGCCCTGCACGTGAATGAGAATTACAGTTCTCATGGATGCAGTGAGGCAAGTTGTTGCAGACTAAAAATGTATTTTGATTCTGAGTGAAGGTCACCAGCTTTGAATTTTTGCTTGCAAGCTAAGGAAGCCCACGCATCGGACACACAGTATAAGGTTCAATTGTTTTTTGACCTTAAGAGAAAGGGACCCTTCCGAAAGGAATTGAATAAAGGAGGGTTGTTATAATATAAGATATTATAAGGTTATGTATTCAAAAACTGGACCAAGGAACATGTAAATTCAGTTCATGAAAAATCGTTGGTGCGAACGGAGTCTGCCTTACGGTCTGAGTTATGCCAAGAGAATGGAAATGGTGAATGTAATGTAAGTTTAATTTTTCGATGATTTTATACCAGAACGAGCGTCAACTTATCATTATCTGACCATTATTTCTGGGTTACATTCTACTCGTTTGCTCTGTGTGGCATATTACAATGAAACGCAAGTATTACCTTTGTGTGTAATGTTCTTTCTACCGCCCAGATGGGCAGGCCAGCATTGAGATGCATGTAGACCACTACTCAGTTCTCCCAGGTTCAACGCTAATATTTCATTAAAATGCCATCTACGAGCACCTATAATTGTAGCGTCAGCTTTCGTATCCCGTTTCGAGTTGATCATACTACATAGCAATGTTCTTGGAAGCAAATTGTAATAAAGATCAGCTAGTGAGACACATTTCTATTATGCTTTTGAAACAGGTACATTCTGCCATTCTGCGATTGTCATAGATTCCAGATGCCAACTGACAGATTTTTTAATCGGTAGCTCCAGCTACTTGTGAACAACTGGATGTATTTGACTCTTTTTTGGGATGATCGGCAAGGGCAGATATGCCCTTACGCTGTACTAGCGATTAGGAGCAGCATAACATCCTTTACGGTGGTCTAGGCTCAAGTTCATGCACAAGCCCTGGAATTCACTATGCGACCCAAGCGCTTCTTTTATCCAAAACGAACAATTTGTGTATGCAAAAAGAACAACGCGTGACTCATGATAAACATTTTGGATCCCGAGCGAAGAAACAAATTTCCAATTTGATTGAATATGGCAATAGTCAGATGTTCTCGGACCGTTTATTGTGAAATATAAGTACTTTACAAATTGTACAGTCTTGTTGTTTCTTTTTAAAGTATGGTTTAATATTCCGAATTGTGCCGTGCTGTGTTGTGAGATGTTGTGTGTTGATTTTCGGTTCTGCGTCACGTCACGTAGGTGATGACTGGGCGCGTTTGGGTACGCTGCCCAGGAACGTCACCGAGAAAGGCGGACAATATCACTAGGTTTGGTGATGTGAGGCTCAGGGGCGGGGCATATGGTTTAGTGCCGTCAGGCCAGTTCACCTTAGGCCGATGCAGCAACGGGTAAGATTAGCACAAGATGGCCACGCCCTGTTGCCAGATTTGGCATGTGTACAAAAGAGGAAAACTAAGGTAAGGTGCATTGGAAATGTTTGTGCGATCGATCAACGTATGTATAAAAATACATGCCCGAACCCTCGGAACAATAATATTTTCTGAGCAATTGTCAAACTTATCAACTAATCTCTAGGAAGGTGAGGGGTGATGAGGATGGGATGGTATATTTGTGACTTGATTCCAAATGAGTTTACAAAGTTTGGTGGGATTCTGTCATGAGGGCGGAAAATTAGAGGGGGGGTCCCAAAATAATGTAATGGCTTATAAATGAGGTGACATTTGATGAATCTATACTTAATTTGGCAAACTGATAATAGATCTAGATATAAGTGTTTTTGCAAAGTTTGGTGGGATTTTGTCCAGAGGGGGCGAAATTAGAGGGGGGTGCCAAAATAATGTAAAGGCTTATAAATGAGGTGCCATTTGATGAATCTACACTTCTTTTGGCAAACTGATAATCGATCTAGATATAAATGTTTTTGCGAAGTTCGGTGGGATTTTGTCAAGAGGGGGCAAAATTAGAGGGGGTGCCAAAAAAACGTAAAGGCTTATAAATGTGGTGCCATTTGAAAAAACTACACAAAGGCTTGCGAAAAGATTATAGATCTAGATATAAATATTTTTGTAAAATCTGAATGGATTTTGTCAAGTGGGTGCTAGGTTATATGACGATTGTGTGTGCATTCATTTCACACTTTTGAAAAAATAAAACATGGGTGGATTTGCAGCAAACCTGCGTAAGGAGCATTGGCAAGGACCTACAAGCATGGTTTTGCCAATGTGCCAGTATTGTATTATTTGCCAAGTGTCATAATGTAGCTACGAAGGATTAAAGTGGCCATGTCCACCTGGGACAGGCATGGTGGTAAAGTTATTAGATATTAGGATAGATCTGAAAGGGAAGAAAAATGTGCTTGTGGTAACATGGTCATAGGGTTCTCTTTTTGCCTTCTGCAGGCTGCCATGGAAAGCGAAGAAGGCCCTGTATGGAACCCTCGCCTTCCCTTTCCATGGTGGCCATCTTGGAAAAGGATTTTCCTTCCAACTCCAGGATGCCAAAGTTGTCCCGGTGTAGGAAGCAAAATCCTCTTTTTTCGCACCGGGGGTTCCCGCTTTGGGAACCTAGGTTGCTAATGGCCTTCATCCCCCATTTCAGGGGCTGCAATGGGGGGATAATGGTCCAGAGACCTCGTTATCCACCCTCGCTTTGCTTGGGCTGATAACTTGGGCTGCTGGGCCGGTATCCATCCCGTCCCTGGAACGGAGGATGAATGCCACAATATTCCCATTAGCATATCACAAAATGCAAATGGAAATGTTAGAAAATCTTATTGACTCTATGTACTTTACTGAGAAATATAAAGTAGATGGAGGTAATTTTTGTCCCTTACAGAGTTCCGCAATCGCAAAGCTGTGAGGTATGAATTCTCATTTAATATTATAACTTTCTTCTTCCTCTCCTCCACAATTCCGTTTGAACAGCATATTTACACACCTCCCTTAATTTTTCCTCTTCCTTTTTAGAGAGTGTATCTGGCATTGGCCACGGTATACTTAATGTTTAGGCTCATACTTCAAACCTTCAGGTACTTTTTATCAACGTTTTTGATTTTTGGGTTTCTTGGTGTCTGTTGCCTCTTTGACTGCGCTAATATAGTCATTTCGTGGATGCATTACAACTAACTCCTTGCACCGTGTTTGCTTCTTTACCCGCGTATCTTACATGCATCCCGAAACCTATGGATTTTCCATTCAATTGAATCCTCTCCAAACATGGTACTGTGCTAATCTTTTTTATCTATAATTTTTGTTTGATTCTATTTGATTTTATCTCAATAAATATGTTGTAACTGCTGTTTCTTTTTGGCCTACCTGTACTTGTGTTTGCCCTGGTGGCTTTATGTTCCACATTTTTTTAATTTACACAATGGATGATTCTCATTTAATTTGCTTATCATATGTTTTACAATTTGTTCATTATTATTTTGTGCATTATGTTTAGCCTCAGATCAAGAGTCGGTGATGACTCGAAACACGTGTCAGGCTATTTCAACAATAAATTAATTGGACTTATAAAATCCCCGCCTTCTTTGAATTACCTGGAACACCTGTTACTATTGCACTGTTCAGCGCAGTGAGACTGAGAACTGTCTGTGTACATTTAGTTTCTTAACTGTGGGTGGCATCTGGCAGTGCTCCCACACCTCTCAGTCACCCGCAGCTTTAGTGCTTCCCTAATTTCTTCAGTTTACAAGTGCTGTGGACTTCGACTTGTTCTGCCAAACCTGTGGTTTCTCTTTTCATTCAAGTCCTCCACCCAGCAGCTGTACTATGGCGGAAGCAGCCGAATACTTATTAACACGTGATGATGACATTAAAGCTCTGTTCGCACCACGAGGTTCTACACTGAACCCCTTTAAAAGACACAACAGTGGCAACATGAGATCCTTGTTCTTTAAGCTTGAAAAATGCAGTATCAAAGAAACTTAACACATTTTGGGAAATGATGACCCTGAAACACTATCTACAGGAGAATAGGATACCTCGAGGTCTAAGAATTCTCATTGTTCCGGATTTTGAGGATCCGTTAGACGCAGATCTTTTGTCCGACTGGGAAACCAATCTCACCACAAGCTCCAACAAAATGTTGGAACTTCTGGTTGAGCAGGCCACACGTGAACATTCACGCACAATAGTTGAAATCGATAAAATTAAAGAACAAATTAATCTTTTTGATGCACCGAGTGCTACTGTTGATGAAAATTTCAAAACATTATATGAAATCCTGCGCAAACACCAAGATGAGGTAAAAATGCGCAAATCAAGAATATTTTCTCGCAATGATCGCGACTATAGAGATAATCGCATCTACACATACCAGGCCAAATATGACAAGGTCTCCAGATCTTGTTCTAGCAGCCTTTCATCCACCCCAGCTAGTTCAGAAGTAGATAGTGACTCAGAGCCTCAGACCCCGTCAATATCTAATATTGGTAATGCCATACATTCTGACTCTATTCCACATTATATAGTACAAGATGAGTTATTAGACTCGGAATCTAATTCTTCGGTTCCATCAGGCCCTTCGCCTTTTTTGGAGCAGCTCAGACGCTTCAAAAAGGAAATCGGATTGCAGCAGCAAAAAAGGTGCGTTTTCAAACGCCAGTAGCCACAAATATATCGACCCCAGGCATACCACCAGGGGCACAAGGGGTGGTAGGCCAAGGCAGCGGAAACGTCCCACCCAACAGAAGACAGACCAGAGCAATGTCTCAGTCCCTGCAACAATCAATCAATCTGAACCAATAAATTGTATCACTAACTTAAGTTCAGATCTGCTCTCCTCGGCCGAAACGGCTGTTCTCAATAAGGGTCTTTAGTTTGTTCCATCAGCTACCAACAATTCTGTGGACATCCACATTGACCTTTTCAGGTTTACACGTAAACTGAAGCTTAAACATTTTTTTGCAACGCAAGTTCGAAACTACAAACCTCTACCTACCATTCCTATTCCATCTCACATTTCTATGCAAACACTTCTCACTACTCATGTTCTCATGACACTAGATGATGTTGCACCACAAACTAGCATTTCAGAAGTTCTAAAGGAATTAGATGTTGTTCAACAAAATGTTTACATCAAGGAATTAACCAGGAAATCCAAGTTTACTCCAACATTCCCTTCTGATAATGTGATAGATACTTTCTATCAGGCAGTCATTAAGGACATCCATTCATTGGAAGATTTTGGTGCAATACGCAAGCCGGTTTATAAGCGCAATCTCAATAAGGATGAGTTTCAAGCAATGGTACATCTGTCTGGCAATTCTGAATTGATTATTAAAGAGGCCGACAAGGGCGGGAACGTTGTTGTCATGGATCGTGCTGATCATATAACCATGGGCATGCAGCACTTGAATTCCGCTGGTTGTTATTTGATTCTTCCTAACAACCCCCTGAAGACTATCCATGTGACAGCCAATGATTTGATTTCCAAATGGCATAAAACAGGCCTTCTTACGGATGTGGAAAGGCAATTTCTCACCGTAGACGGACCTATTATGCCCACCATTTATTTCCTCCCAAAAATTCATAAACAATTCACCAATATACCAGAAGGGAGACCAAAAGTGAGTGGGAGTGGTGGTACATTGGAACCTATCTCTGTCTATATCAATGAATTCCTGTTACCAGTGGTGCTTAATACTCCTACATACATCAGAGATACCATGCACACTTTACAAATTCTTGATAGTTTAGATTTTCAAAATGACAGCTGGCTAGTTACTTTGGATGTGAAAGCATTATATACCTCCATTGATCATCATAAAGCATTAGCAAGTGTGGACTTTCTTTTCCATGAATTTTCTGCCTCATTTTTCGAACACATTTCGATGGTTAAAGAGCTTTTGCTGTTTACTTTACAGAACAATGTTTTCATTTTCAATAATATGTACTTCAAGCAACTAATTGGAGTGGCAATGGGTGCTAGTTTTGCACCAGCACTGGCCAAGCCATTTATGCATTCATTTGTACAAAAATGTGTATTTGGGAACCAAGCCTTTGTACCCTATATGAAACTGTGGAAACGGTATATAGATGATGTTTTGTTAATTTGGACTGGTACACAAGAACTTCTGCTAGAATTTGTGTCCTATCTCAACAACAATGATTGGGGTATACAATTTAATCTGACCTACAGTCAGACTCACATAGATTTTCTGGACCTCTCAATTGATCTTACTCCAAATGGGTTGGTGACAAAAACTTTTCGCAAGTCCGTTTCTGTCAATTCAATATTACATGTAGACAGTTGTCACAAAAATCATGTCATAGCGAATATTCCTAAAGGAGAGTATATTCGCGCTAAGAGAAATTGTTCCGAGCCTCTGCACTTTGATCAAGGAAGTATTGCCATCAAATTTCGGTTCTTAGAGAGGGACTATCAGCCTAGCTGCCTCGACAAAGCACTTATTTCAGTACGTCAGCTGAAAAGAGCGGATTTGTTAACACCTAAAACTCGAGAGAAATCGCCTCTACCTCAAAAAATTAGGTTTATTACCAGATACAATTCAGATAGTAACAAGATCCACAGAATTTTGGAGAATCATTGGCACCTGCTTCACCTAGATTCTGACTTTGCTAACTAGCTGGATCCCTCTATCAACATTACATTTAGCAAAGGGAAATCGCTTAAAAACAAACTCTGCCCTTCATTTATGCGTCCATTCACTTCTAAATCTACGTGGTTAGACTCTGCCCGTGCTGCGGGCTTTCACAAATGTGGATTCTGCAGCATGTGCAAGTACACATTGGAAACGTCAAAGGTCTCCTATGGAGATAGAGGAGACCACATTATTAATTCATTCATCAACTGCAATTCAAAGTTCGTGGTTTACTGTATATTTTGTACATGCGGATTGCAATATATAGGCAGCACCATCTGGCCCCTTAAGACTCGTATTAGGGAACACCTCGCTACAATTGGCAGCCAGGAATCCAAATACCCACTGGCCAATCATTGGCAAAAACTCCATCAATTAGATAGGAAGGATGACATTCGATTTGTGGGTCTTTGCAACGTGTCATTGCCACCCAGAGGGGGTAATCTCACGCTCAAATTACGCCAGTTGGAAGCGAGACTTATTTGTAAATATCGCACTGTGTTTAGAGGTCTAAATTCAGACCATGAATTTGCAACCTTTTTGTGAAAATTAACCGTTGTTTTCTTCTTTACCTAAACAGATATCATGTTTTCCCCTCTCCTTTTGTGGACATGTGTGTTGTATTTTAAAATCAAGTGTTCATTCACAATCTTGTGTGGTCTTGTGATCCTTCTACGATGACTGTTTCAAGTCCCGATACCACATATGATTCTATGGCAGCGCATTCACATATGGCAAATGCACATTTGACTCAATATCTTCCCCATAAGCATGGCTAGTAGCCGTAATCTATAGCACCTTAACCCCCCTTATCCATTTGAACTTAATTTCCCTCTTGGTTATTCAGCTCAACAGCATCTGGTGCATGCGGCGTAAATCTATTTATTTTATCAGGCCTTGCTAGTGTATATTTACTTTGTCGCCCTTCGGGGCAGCATTGCTTGCAATTATAACAGTTCTTGCTGTCTAATGCACCTTACATATTGTTTGGGGATTTTTCGCCCTTTTTACTTTATAAATTCAGATCAGGCCAACTATTGCCCGTTCGCGGCGTTACAGACATTTAGGGGCCAATTCACTCAGAGGTATTCATAACAATTCCATCATTTCAATATGGTGGCAATTTTCTCCTGACCTACACTGCCATTTTCTCAATAATATGGTGTATTTAAACAGTCCTGTTTCTATTTCCATGCTCTGGGCCGATTTTCATTTCATTCAGTTTAGCAGCATCGTACAGGTAAGACGGTTTTTCACGGCCCCCTGGCCGCTATGATACTTTCAATTAGTGCATCAGCATGTCCCAATTTAGTTCAGAGAAAGTCTTTTATCAGCATTCACCCATTATTATTCGCGCACGCACCTTTTGCTTTTGTCCTTGTGTTTCCTTTGGCTTTCTGGTTAGTTATATCTCTGTAATTACATGAGGTACGGCAATTTATCCATGTTTTAAGTGATGCTGAGGTAATTTGTATCCCTTACACAGTTCCGCAATCGCGAAGCTGTGAGGTATGAATTCTCATTTAATATTATAACTTTCTTCTTCCTCACCTCCACAATTCCGTTTGAACAGCGTATTTACACACCTCCCTTATTTTTTCCTCTTCCTTTTTAGAGAGTGCATCTGGCATTGGCCACGGTATACTTAATGTTTAGGCTCATAGTTCAAACCTTCAGGTACTTTTTATTAATGTTTTTAATTTTGGGTTTCTTGGTGTCTGTTGCCTCTTTGACTGCGCTGCTATAGTCATTTCGTGGATGCATTACAACTAACTCCTTGCACCTTGTTTGCTTCTTTACCCACATATCTTAGATGCATCCCGAAACCTATGGATTTTCCATTCAATTGATCCTCTCCAAACATGGTACTGTGCTAATATTATTTATCTATAATTTTTGTTTGATTCTATTTGATTTTATCTCAATATATATGTTGTAACTGCTGTTTCTTTTTGGCCTACTTGTACTTGTGTTTGCCCTGCTGGCTTTATGTCCCAGATTTTTTTAATTTACACAATGGATGATTCTCATTTAATTTGCTTATCATATGTTGTACGATTTGTTGTGCATTATGTTTAGCCTCAGATGAAGAGTCGGTGATGACTCGAAACACGTCTCAGGCCATTTCGACAATAAATTCATTGGACTTATACCTACCTGGAACACCTGTTACTATTGCACTGTTCAGCGCAGTGAGACTGAGAACTGTCTGTGTACATTTAGTTTCTTAACTGTGGGTGGCATCTGGCAGTGCTCCCACACCTCTCAGTCACCCGCAGCTTTAGTGCTTCCCTAATTTCTTCAGTTTACAAGCGCTGTGGACTTCGACTTGTTCTGCCAAACTAATGATAATAATGTTCTCGGACTGTGTGTATGTCCGCGGGCGGGCGCGGACGACATCAACACTACCCAACACTCAGAGGGTACTTAAATTGTTCTATCATACCATATAAACACTGCACAAGTTCAAAACGCAGCACATAAACACATTATATGTAATAATAAATAAGCAGTGGAACCTACATATCTAACACATCAACCATCCACTTAAATACCATACGTAGTAAAAAGGAATATAGCAAAACAAAAAAGATATGCCTCCAACATAATTATCTCACAGAAACTGCAGAGCTAGAAGCAACAGTACACCTACACAACACTACGAATACAATTTACCAGAAACTAGTACGTAAACTTAATTTTTCTTATATATTTCTAAACTTTGTGTATGAGGTACACTACAAATAATATATTTTTGTTTTTCACACAGAAATGTGCAGTACTTTGGAGTGGCTTGAGAACAATTTTCCACGTGAGGAAATGTCTGAAGACAGTGATAATAATGGTAGACACTTCTCTATATAAGCACATTAATAATCATTACTTTATGTGTACTTAACATATATATATTTATTTTTAACAGACCATACAGACATTGAAAATATTACACCAAAAGACACATTGGAAAAGACTCTGGAACGCATGGAACAGAAAATGGACATGCTCAAGGAAAATTTCAATGGTTTGAAACAGTTAGTGGAGGACCACATAAAAGACAAAAATAGGTACCATTGTCCCACCTGTACCTGTGCCCCCTCTCCATGTCCATTGAACTATCCCCAAACCCTCAACACCAAGATAAACGTTTTGATGGGACTTCCATCCCTTCATCCCCGCCCATCCATCCTCTCCAAACCCCTAATTTCCCTGTATTTGTATCAGTTTCTGCTTCCCCCTCTCTTTCATAAACTATGTATATTTAATTAATAAAAAAAATGTTATGTTTCTTTTAATTAAATTCTCTGTGTCTTATTTTATTTTAAAAAGCGGTTAAAATGTCCACTGACATCGCGCCTGTCCAGGATGTCCATAAAAGAACAAAATGGCGGTGTCCTAAGGACACTATACCTGTCTATACTGTTCGAAACCAAGATGGAACTGTTTGTAGAACACGCGCGATGTCCGGGATGTCCGTAGTCAAACAAAATGGAGGTGTCCTAAGGACGCTATACCTGTCCATACAGTCTGCAGAACATCTACGCACATGCGCACCACACTCGTAAATCCTGCGAACATCGCACCTGTCCGTAACTGTCCGTCTAACTTGTGTCGCACTTTTAATTAGTTTCAGGACCCGAACACTGTCCGTAGAACAGCCATGCGCATGCGCACAACCTTTTCTGTGCATTTAGTGTGCTGCGGACACCCATTCACTTAGCGGACGTGTTCCCGACGTCATCATCTGACTGCACCTATGCTGAGCGTGTGTCCTAATTTGTGGACTCTGTCCGGTTCCCCAACATTTTAAAAGAACTTAGTCAGACAATCCAAATAATTTTACAATAAAAAATCACCATTTCACATATCCCAGACAATGGCCCTGGCTTTCCGCATACCTTTTGTAACTTTTTGAACGCTTTTGAGTGTTCGATATGGTTGCGAGGCGCACCCCTCCACCTCTATAAAAGGCCACACCTCAGAGCTGATCTTCATTGTACTTCTGGCTATTGCAGATGGACTTTTGCTGCCTTTCCTGCTCTTGCTGAGATTATCTCATCAACCCTAAAGGCATCCATGGCTGTTATTGCTACATCTGCCTCAGCACCACCCCCAAACCCTCCACTGCAGAGGGGAACACGCGTGAGGATGTAGAGAACGAGGATGAAGAGGATGAAGAGAATGAGGTCGAGGAACTCCCTACTACCAGCACTCGCCGGGAGTCTTGGGTGTGGTGGTTGTTTACCGTTCATTGTAATGTACCAAAATCACGTGCGAACAAGGTCACCTGTAACCAGTGCAAATTGGTGCTGAGTCGTGGGAGACGTGGTTCGTACAGCTTTGGGACGACATCCATGAAGCGACACCTAACTTTGTTCCACAGTGAGGACATTTGCAAGGTTGTACCTTGTCATACACGTAGTAGGTTGAGTTCCTCTACAGCATCCTCCGTTTCCGCTCCTCTCACCACAAGAGACACTCCTGTGGGAGAGCGCATCCCTCCAGCTGCTTCACAGGACATTCGTGATGCTGTTGACCCTTACCTTTTGAGGGTCACAATATTGTGTATTTACTGCGATGCAGTACTCTGCAGGGGGGAAAGTCTTCGAAGTGCTTTTGAGACTATGGTCACGGACCAGCAGAAGACCTACCTACCTAAATAAGGCCCACCCTACATCTTCCTCTCTCCACCTGCCCTTTCTTATCCCTGTGGTTGGTGTCTCTTGCTTACCCTCCTTTCCCCTCATCTCCTAGTACGTCGTGTGTAAAAAAGCAAAAAAAAATATAAAACAACAAAAATCCAAAAAAGAGGCTCTTTTCAGAGCTGCCTTTCACAGTTTAAAAATAGAAGTGTCAAATAAACACTGCAGGACCCTGCTTATTTTTTTAAAGTCCGCGGACAGTCCTGGGACAGATAAAATGTTGGGGTGCAGCCCTAGCAAAACCAATGCACTTTTATCTATCTGGGAGGAAGTGGTGGCTTTGAAAAGAGCCTTTTGGTGGTGTTTTTGTGTATTTGAAAAACTTGGAATCGTCAACATCTACTGCAAAATAGATGACTATAATTCCAAAAAAGGTTGCAATGCATTTTGAACATTTCTCAGAAAAATATGATTGCCAGCATATGTAAGATGGACTACATCTCTGCGAAAAATGTATGTGCTACGAAACATAATATTTTCATTGTGAAAAGAGGACATCCCAACATCTCTTAGAAAGGCACAAACAGCCTTATTGACATTGCGCCTCACTTTCTCCATTTGTGGACCAAATGAAGAAGAATGCAGCCACATTTGTCTTTGCGCAATACGAGAAAGAATTACTTGAGAATTTGGAAACATGTCCATGACCTTCTCAAGTCCTTCTTTCATTGCAAATTGCCAAGAAATTCCAGACACATGTCCTAAACTGTTCCCTCCACAATGAATTATAATTATGTCCGGATGATGCTCTGTCTCTAAAGTAGCACAGAGAGGTACCAAGTCCAGCCAGTTCATTCCACGCACTCCATGCCAGTGCACTTCCACATGAGGGAATCCAAGATCTGCAGCTACTCCACAACGTTCTGCATGCACCTCCAACCAATGTATCCATGAGTCTCCCAAAAATCCAGATAATCTGTTTTCGAAAACACACAGCCATAGCTAACTGTTCTTCTGACAGGAAAAAGACGTTCTGACAAAATCTCTCCTTACACAACACACCTAGTAAACTTTACTGACCAAACCCTATCCCTAGCTCCGCTCATTCTCATTTGCATGCCTCTCCACCCCAGAAACCCCGTATGTAATACCCGCTGCCCGCATACTACCGCCATGTCCGCGGACATATCGAAAATCTGAGCGTGGTGAATGTAAAATTAAATAGTGTGCCCCATTTCCCCTTTTTTGCAGATGCTAGACAGACACCTGTTATTTTGTATTTTTTGCGGTTTGTTTTCGTCTTACTTTAGTACTAAAATCTTCACATAACCTTCTCCAAAGCAACCCTTATATTCCAAAACAGCATGGCATTTCCAGAAAAAGATAAGCAAATGCCATCTTCTTCAAAATAAACAGCATTACTGGAATCAATATTCTCAATATTACAGAAAAACATACCAGCTCTAAGCATGAAAGCACACATGCCTTGGTTGATTGCACACCTACCAATGTTTTGCTGTGGACAAAAATCAGAACTATTGTCCCATATTGCCCTAGGTAGTAATCAAGAAAAAATGACTTTCACATTTGGAAGGATGTTCATTACTGCTTGAACCAACTGTTCCAAATCTGCCAACAAAGTAGGGGCACTCACGTAGCCCAAATTGAAAGCACCATAGTGCAAAGCAACCAGATGAGGACGGTACATCCTAGACATATCTTCACAAATTTGCAGAATTGCCTCTACATTGCAATCAGGCACAGTGCTCCACACCACCTCCACCCCTTTAACATTGAAATTTTTTGCCACATGCCTGCATGGAGAATACTGCTGTAAACCATGGACAAGCATATCTCCGAGCACCAACACCCTGACTTTCTCCACCTCTGCCATCTTCACTAAACACACTCTCTTTCTACACAAATCCACAATGTCAACATCTGATTGGCTGATTCCCACAGTCCCTTTTCCATACTGGATTTGCTGAAAACCCCGGATGTGGCACGCCCTACCCGCGGACAGGCACGGTGTCCGCGCGGCACATAACTCTTAGCCAGCCCTTCTACCCTTTCCACATCACTCTCAGTGCCATTCCATCATTGAATACAGCTAAGCAGTCACACAACCATCCACCAATCACATCCAAGACCTCTATATCTAACTCCATCATCAGAGTTCCGCACTTCAAATGTACTGTTGATCACTCTGCATACAAGTCTCATATCATTGGAAACCACCTACTACAAAAACTACTGTACAAGTCCCGAAGATTACTACTTACAGCTCCATGCATATCCACATGCATGATTACAAATTACAGGTATGCATATTTTATTCAGACTACATGTACACCTCTTAAGAATCCATATAAACAGAGTAATGCCACTAAACCTGCATAGCCTATACATTCATGCCAACGATCCTGATTTATCTGCGAGACTCCCGATTTTTCATATAAAAATCGCACTATTTTTTACTGTCTCCCGCATAACCTATACATACATGCCAACCCTCCCGGTTTAGGCGCGAGACTCACGATTTTTCATTGAAAAATCGCACAATTTTTTACTGTCTCCCACCTAAATTAATGCTAATCCCAATGCAATCCTGTAAAGACTGGTCGGGGGTGTCTGTACTTCTGCTCTCTATATGGTAGAGGAGAGGCAGAGAGGACCCCAGCCAAGATTCTCTATTATTGGTACGTGGTCGAGCAATCAAGGCCTAGCTTCTCAGGAGGTGATGCAGGCTGGTTCTTAAGTACAGTGTAGTCCCCGAACCCCCACAAAGGAATGTACACACCTGTATTACTGTCTTTATATAATTGATATTCAAAGGTATGTTCACAATGACAATAATGCACTTTGTACCCGGAAGTCAATGATAAATATATACAATTCTAAAGTGGTACCACCAATGTGATCGAATCTCATTAAAGTGCATCAACTGTACGGCTAAAATGTCACACTGATCAATAACGAGTAAACCAGCAATAGAGATAGGAAGGAACGCAAGATGGTTGAAACAATAGGCAGGATGCTGGCCCGTTACCTAGACACAGTCCTGTGTGGAGATCCCCCCACCTGGGCAACCTGTAAATAAGGAGTTATAGCACAAGCCGAGTCCATATGTTCAATAGTCTCACTTCTTCCTATTAAGGTTTTACCCCCCCAATGTACCTGGTGGAGTAGAGTTCTCCGAAGATGCGTCGACCAATCCTACTTGAGTGCCTCCCTTTAAAGCAGGAGCCACGGATCGTCGAGAGGTGTCGGGGGAACTTGGCATTCGGTGTCAGGGAATCGACGTCCCTTCTTGGGTGCCCTCCCTTTAAGGCGGGAGTCACGGGTCGTCGACCGTCCGACGGTGAACAGGTTGAACTACGGCAGTGAAGTGGCAGCTTCGTTCCTAGTGGTGCTCGTCGACGACAGAGCATTGGCGTCCTGCGTGGAAGAGGCGTGCGGGGCACCTCTGTGACGATAGTTCTGGACCGCAAAGAGATGATGAAGAACTGTGGCCCAGCAAGAGCATCAAGTCGTCAGCGTCTCTGTGGTCTTTGGGTGGCGGGAAACCCACCAGTGGATGCTCCTCGGCGCGTCGATGGTCGGGCCTTCTCCAGCGGGAGACAAGCGGGTGACGATGCAGACGAGACCGTCCGATGATCAAATGAAGTTCTTAGGCAAACGGGAGCACGGCGGCTCCGGTCGGTGATGGCGGTCATCGACAGTGGTGGACAACAGTCCGGGCACTTCTCCTTGGAGTTCCGCAGCAGTCCCCGTATCGGGTCGGCAGCCTGTCGAAGTTCTGTCTACCAGGGAGCGTTGGCAAAGATTAGCTGTGCACGATGGTCCCTCGTAGCTCGGGAAGAGGGCGCCATACCAGGTCCTCTCTGGGTCAGTCCTTGGAAACACAGCAGCTTTCAGGTTGCGAGGGAGAGCAGCAGCACTCCTTCTCGTCCAGTGGGGCTTCAAGGTCAAGCCTCCGTTACTCCAGTTACTCGTCGTAGTGGACTTCAGCTTCTGAACACGATTCCTAGCAGTGAGAGGTCCCCAGATATTCTGTTGATCTCCCATTCATTCAGCTGGATCACACTCAAGCATCCAATCATGACTAAGGGCATTCATGCAGGCAGGCAGCCAATCAGGCACACAAGGTATTCAGGCCATTCACTTCTCTCCAGACACTCACAACAAGTTATGTGTATTGGGACAAGTAACGAGCCATTCAACACTCCAAGCTGTATTCATACCGGTTTCGGGCAGGGCTGTCTCAGTCTTTGTGTCAACCACCAGATACTAGACATCCACAACACAGAATGCATATTCGTTACACACTCTATTCACCCAGGTCCCACCCACAGGAGGTACCCTCAACATACATCACCGGGAAGGCTCTAGCTAGTCTGGCCGGGCCTTCACAACAACACCATATGGCATTTCCACCCAATAGCCAGTCAGGGGGAAGGGACAGAGTCAGGGCTTCCCAGGACTTTGGGAAAACAAGGTAATGGGTAATAGAAAGCAAGAGGCCAGAGGGGCCATCTTGTTTTCCATCAGGAATCAACTAATCCCAATGGCAGGGCTGGGGTATCCCAAAATGGAGGATACTCCGCGCACCTGTAAAATTCAGCATGGAGCTGCCACCAGCCCATACCCTGCTCTGCGGATGACCCACAGGTGCCCAAAAACATACACTAGGGGCACAGGGTTGTACACCCACCCATGGGTGCCATAAGGGTATCCCACGGGTCCATTCACCAAACCAAAAGAGAGAGAGCTGTGCCGCCAGGAGTCCCACATGAACTCCTGTGCGGAAAACATGACAGAACACACGATAAAAAGTAGTAAAGGACAAGGATACGGAGGCCCTGTCCCTCCGATGCATTTCCTGCATCACAAATCCTATGAGAAAAATAAATGTTCCCGATTGTAGTGCTGAAATCTCCGTCTCTGGGGCTCCCGATTGTTGGCATGTCTACCTATAAAATTAATTTATTTAAATGTTTCCCATCTACTATTATCAACTACTACTTCCAAACCTGTCTGCTATCTACAACACAGCTTTACAAAACCAAGTGAATTTCATGCACTTAAAATTTTACTCATTTGCAAAGCATGTTGAACTAACATATTGTAAATAAAATATAAAGGCTGCATGTAGTCAAATGAAACCATGCATACATTATGTTTAGATATCGAACAATAATACTACCACAAAAACATAAAAATCAATGTCTACATTAACATCAGTGCTATAAACACACACACTTACTAACTTCTTTCTTTTACAATTGCAGTGAAGACCACTCTCCTGAAAATCAGCAGCATCCGAACTACATATCGGAAGAAACCTGCCCATTCCACAAAAAAAGAGTAAGTACAATACTACCTTAATATTCTTACTGTTCCTCAAACACACTGTGTGGTTTATTCATGTAATTTGCACACCAACAAAAACAGTGATTTCTGAACCATTCTGCCCACAAATCCCCATTTATTAAACAGAGATTAGCAGGCAGAATGGCACACCAATCCCCCTTTTTTTGGAACACAAATAACATACTCAACCCTTAGAATGTTAGTACTACAAAACAAAGAACTGTTTTAATTTTATGCCATTACATTTACTATTAATGCTTCTCCTCGCCACTGCCTCACTTTCTACTCTCATCTGAACTGTAGTTTACAAACACACAAAAAGAAGAATAGCCTTCCCAACTTACTGCCCAATGCACAATCACACACCACCACATACATCTTTCCCATCATACTCAGACACTCATGCACACATCACAAATACATTGCAGAATGGCCCAACCCATACCTTCTTTTTTTTTTCAACAGACCCTAAAGAATGCATACCAAAAAGTAAGTCCGTAGAAAGCAACGCAGAAATAGAGCAAATGAAAATAAAAGTGTCCAAAATAAGCATCCATCTCTATCAGAGTTTATACAAAAAGTTCAAACAAAACAGCTAATACAGTCATTTAGTGAAACAAAACAAGCTTCTAGTACAGAAACTTTGTCTCCTCTATCGAAATGTAAAACGAATCAAAAAATGCTTAACAAGAATTTGGCTATCACTTCTGCTAAAACTGCTCCTATAAATCTTGATATACTACCAAGTAACCATACCAAAAAAAGTATTTTAGCAAAAATGTTCTGCCACAGAGTCCTTCAGAATCTGATAAAAACAGGAGAGAAATCATGCACAACCCTTAAAACCAGCCATAGAAAATTAATCCTAGAAGATCAAAAGGAAGTTATTTATTTTAGTTTTAAACAGGATGAAACCACTAACAAAACTAACTACTACACTACAAAAAAACTTCTCAATAAACGGAATGTCAATAAAAATAACTTCTTAAATATCTGTGGAGGTGAATGGAGTCACACCACGACCACAGAACCAAATTTTAATGAAGAAGCATACAAACAAAACCAAACAAACACAATTTCCATACATAGCAGTGGACAAGGTTATGAAAAAATTAATAATACCATAATGGAACAAGAAATACTGCTCACAAATATATCCCCAGAAAACTCAGAATTGCCTCTCCATTCCACTGAACCAGAATGTCCAGTATACAAATGGTCATGCACGTCAATGTGTAACATTCCCAAAATATCTTTCAAATCTGTACGCCATTTCCTCAATCAGTATGTGAAAGGTAAAGGCAAAATCAAAATGAAAGTGCTGCAAAATATGGATACCTGTCAAGTGCGCAAATACACAGGACTACAAGGACATTCTTCAGCCTGCATTTCAGGACCTATTTGCAAAAGCACCTTCCATGATATCAAAATGATATCAACGCATCATTAAACTATAAGAAATATAGTCTATAAACTGCACTATGATAAAAGTCCTGCTTTAGAACTAGCCAATTTAAATAACCCTCTTCTACATGGTACACCCAAAGACTTACAAGAAGAAATCGACCATATCCAGAGAAAATATTTTGGAAGTGAAAGCCATTTACACAATTCAATAGATTTACAACAGACTACCAACAATTATGCACATGGCAACCTTCTACTACAAACATACAAAAAAGAAATACTAAAATTTAAAAGTACATCCGCTCAAGCACCAAAACATGTGTGTGTGTGTTGCCGAAGAACTTTTTACAAAACTAACACAAAAACTGTAGACGTAACATACAAAATAGAGGCCAATGAAGATTCCAAATGGTTTGAATTAGCTCTCTACCTTATAGCAGAAAACAAATACGAAATAACTGACCCCTTAATACTTTGCAGTTACTGCACTACTAAACGTGACAACAACCAAACTCCTTCACATGCTATTCCCACTACCAAACCCCTGCAACAACTCAATGTATGTGAGAGCATCATAATTCAAACAGTGCACCAATTTCAAGCAATAATACGCCTTCAAACAAAAACAGCAAAATTACCTCCCTCTGAATTAGTGAAAGGCATTCGTGGCAAAGTAGGTTATTTACCATTAGATCTGAAAGAAAATGTGCACACTCTAGGAGTGCAACTTCCAATAGAGCAATCCTTAATTGTCTTAGTAAATGGTGTACCAACAAAAGACAAAAGAATTTGGCAACAACTCGTGGACTCACATAAAGTTAGACAAGCCTTGCAATATCTAAAAGACAATAATGAATACTACAAAGAAATAAATATTTAAGAAAACCTAAGAGAAACAACTGAAGTAATTCAAGAGTCACCAGAAACTGGTCAATTTGAACTGGTAGATCCTGCTACAGTATCCAATATTTTGGACCATTATACAATTCATCCATTACACTCTAATGACACCATAAATGATGCACTAGAAGCGTACCAAATGCGACAAACCAAGGAATCACCAATGAGCATATGGGAAAAAACGTATAGAAGCACATGCTTTTCCTCTACTATTTCCTACTGGCAAAGGAGGAAGGTATGATGATAGACCCACTCAAATAACAGCATCAGAATACCGCTCATTACGAATGTATTCTGAAGATCCCAGATTTAGACAAAATGTGGAATAAATATTCCACCTACTCTTTGAAAGTGAACTAGCAACTCTATGTTACGGAGTTGCACACATATTGAAATAAGGAACCCACTTTCAAAATATGTCAGCTACGCAATTAATATAAAAGGTACAAGAAAAAGATGAGGTTTTACAATCAAGCATTACAAATCTGTTGGCAAACATGTGTGGTACAAAAGAGTACTGGTTCCGACGTCACGGAGATGTACATTGTATGATAAGAAACCTTGGCCCAGCCACTTGGTTTGTTACATTAAGTTGTGCAAAATATGCATGGGAAGATTTACATGATTTCCTACACATATCAAACAAAAACAAAACAAACATAGATATACTAACACCTGGAGAACTTTGCTCTCTAGATCCTGTTAATGTTTAAGATATTTCCACCATTGTTTCATTGCTATGCTACACTTTATTTGTAATAAAACTGTTCCTCCCCTCTGAGAAGTGCAACACTTCTTTTGGAGAAAAGAATACCAAGCAAGAGGAGCACCACATATCCACATGCTTTTATGGATTAAATATGCTCCTAAATTTTGTAAGGACAATGATGCCACTGTTTTGCAGTTCATCCAAAAATATGTCACTTGTGAAATCCCTTCACAAATGACACATAGTGACCTTCATACACAAGAAAACCTTCACAACAAAAGGTATAATCTACCACGCAGGAGCCACAACCAATGCTGATCACTACACTGCATATATAAAAAAGAAATGTGGATGGTTCGAATGTAATGATAGTACCATTACTCTAAAGCAGAGATTACCAGCAAATCTTGCAAATGCTTATTTAATCTTCTTAAAACCAAAATTTAATGACTAATCTGTACTTAGACATTAACAAAAATTCAATTAAAAAACTATAAACTGTTAGAATACGCCAACAGGTATGTAACTGGCCCAAGATTCTATAACAACCAAACAGATAAATGAATACCACTAAATTAAAACAAAAAATATACAGTTAGAATACACTCCAAAAATCTGGAAAAAAAGCAAGCAGATAGAACATTAGCCAGAAACAACAAGTGAACACTGAAAACAAACAAACAAATAGACTGTAGCATAACAAAAAAAGTTTTTTTTTAATGTGCCATGGATTTTTTTTCCCACAGACCCAATGATTTGAAAAACAAACACAGAAACTGAGCAACTTGCACAGCACACTGGTTTGTAAACTAAATATGAGGGTAAAAAGCTGAAATGTCTATTATTCAATGTAATAAGTCTTTATAAAATACATACACTAACATGCTCTTTTCTTTTATCACAGAAATTGCAAAAGAATATGTACTCCAGTTACCAAACTCATGACATTATTTTATCCAATCTCAAAAAATCAAACAGTAAGTATATACTAATAGAATACATAAATACTGCTGCATAACAGAACCATTGAACAAACATCTTCAGCCATGCAACCAAGACTCTAAGCCCTGGCCACAACCACGGCAGCATATCACACCCACAACCATCGCAGCATATCACACCCATAGATCACACCCATAGAATTAAACATTTTAACTGTATATACGGGCCCACCCATATCACACTTTCTGCAAAGTTTCGTAAGAATTCATCCAGGGAGAGCGAAGTTCTAAGCCACCCATTGTGACTTATAACTTCAGTGCATATAACTTCATTCTTGAGTGCATGGCCTTTGCCCATGCACCCAAGACTCTAGGTCCTGCCACAACCACCGCGGCATATCTCAATTACAACCACTGCACCATATAACAACCATGCTGCCTTATAACGTCAGTGCTTTTAACTTCCGTCTTCGGTGCATGGACTTTTGCCATGCACCCAAGACTCTAGGCCCTGCCCACAACCACCTGATAGATATTCAATTATATGGGTGTATCTATGGGTGTGGTATGCTACAGTGGTCGTGGCCAGGGCCTAGAGTCTTGGGTGTATAGCCTACGGCCTACGGCCTTTGTCCATGCACTCAAGACTCTAGGTCTAGCATATCACAATCACAACCACCGCACCATATCACACCCATGCTGCCTTATAACTTCAGTGCTTATAACTTCGGTCTTGGCCCTGGCAACAACCACCGCAGCATATCATACCCATGGTGGCCTATAACTCAGTATCACACCAATAGAATCAAACATTTTAACTGCAGCATATACTCAATTGTAATGTCCGCTGACACCGTGCATCTCCTTAGAACAGTTTCAACTTGCATGCGCACAGCATGGACGGGAATACTATCCTTAGGACACCCCTCATTTTCACTAATTACGAACATCCCGGACAGCGCGGGCATGGTGAATACATCAGTAGCACCTGCCACCTTAACAAATACAGTATTTCACCCATCTCTTACTCCCCAAACCTCCCCAAGCACTCTTGCACACCAAAACACTCCCCAAAACTACATTTTGCCTCTGTTCGCCGCCGTGCTGTCGGTGGATCCAAGATGGCGGGCGCATCAGAACAATCTGACGCACATCACACCTCACTCCAGCCAATCGGCGGACACGTTGTGTGTCCGCGGACATGACGCGAGTTGATTAGTCAATCGGTGTCCTGCCCGCGGAGCGAACAGGGAAGTGTCTCCGCAGAGCGGACATAGATATCACTAATTTTTTGACACCTACTTTTTGATCGTTTTAAAGAAAAAACTTTGCTCACGCCTGCAGCCCAAACCGCTGGATGGATTTTCACCAAATTTGCGGCAGGAGCAGTGGCTTGGTCCCGAAAGCGTGCCTTTGTAAATTTGGTGAAAATCCGTCGAGTAGTTTTACTTTAAAACTAACAAAAACCAGGTCACAAAAAATTTGTGATCTCTATGTCCGCTCCGCAGACACATTTCCCTGTTCGCTCCGCGGACAGTGTCCTGATTGGCTAACCGACTTACTTCGTGTCCGCGGACATGTGACATGTTCTCTGATTGGATGGTGAAGAGCCTGAAGTGCGTCAGATTTTTGGAAGCGCCCGCCATCTTGCCCGCAGACAGCGTGGTGTCAAATGGTGGAGAAATACAACTTTGGCAAATGTGTTCGTGTGTAAGAGTGTTTGGGGAGGGTAGGGGAGTAAGAGATGAGTCAAATGCTGTATTTATTTAGGTGGCAGGCACCCCTGTTGTGTTCACGCTGTCCGAGATGTCCGTTATTGGGCAAACAGGGGTGCCCTAAAGACACTATTCCTGTTCGTACTGTCCGCAGGCAAGTTGAAACTGTTCTAGGAACGGGCCTGGTGTCCGGGATGTCCGCACATAACAAAATGTGGATGTCCTAAGGACACTATTCCTGTCCGTAGTGTCCACATGCAAGTTGAAACTGTTCTAAAAACATGCGCGTTGTCCGGGATGTCCATAATTGGGCAAACAGGGGTGTCCTTAGGTCACTATTCCTGTCCGTACTGTCCGCAGGCAAGTTGAAACTGTTCTAAGAACGGGCCTGGTGTCTGGGATGTCCGCACATACCAGAATGGGGGTGTCCTAAGAACAGTATTCCTGTCCGTAGTGTCCGCATGGAAGTTGAAACTGTCCTAAGAACATGCACGGTGTCCGGGATGTCCGTAATTGGGCAAACAGGGGTGTCCTAAGGACACTGTTCCTGTCCATACTGTTCGCAGGCAAGTTGAAACTGTTCTAAGAACCGGCCTGGAGTCCGGGATGTCTGCACTTACCGAAAATGGGGGTGTCCTAAGGACACTATTCCTGTCCTTACTCTATGCTAGCAAAATAAAACTGTTCTTAGAACACTTTAGGTGTCCACGGACATAAAAATTGCTCATGCTGCGTGGTTAAAAAGTTTCATTCTATGGGTATGATCTATGGGTGTGATACCAATGCACCCAAGACTCTAGGCTCTGCCCACAACCACCGCAGCATATCACACCCATAGATCACACCCATAGAATCAAATATGTATGAAATATTTGCAAATCTACAGTTTATGCACTGTTTTATTTGTATAGTTTGTATGTGAAGTTTTGGCTACATCATGCCATTAAGATTGTAGAGTTTGGTAACAAGCACTGCAGTATAACATATCCATGGAAGGAAACATTTTGCATTGTGGTATACGGTTACATGTTTGCTTCAATGGTTGTGTTATGGAGCAGTATTTATGAGTTGTACTTATTATAATATACTTACTGTTTGGTTTGGTAACTGGAGTACATATATTATTTGTCAATTTCTGTGATAAAAGAAAATATCATGTTAGTATCGGTAGTTTCTAAGGACTTATAACATTGAATAATAGACATTTTTTATTCATTTCGACCCTCATATTTAGAAGATTACAAACCAGTGTACTGTGCAATTTGCTCAGTTTCTGTGTTTGTTGTTAAATCATTGGGTCTGTGGGAAAAAAATAATCCATGTTGGATTAAAAACGCCCTTTCTTTTTTCTTTTGGTATACCACATTTATTTTTGTGTTTTCAGTGTTTACTTGTTGTTTCTGGCTAATGTTGGCTTGTTGCAGATTGTTAGATACTTGTTGATTTGTAACTGATTATAATTTATATATATATCTCAAGTTGTTAATGTATCTGTTGGGTTGTTGCAAAATCTTGGGGCAATTAGATACCTGTTGGCATATTTTAACTGTTTAATATTATTATAATTTAGTGGTATTGATTTATCTGTTTGGTTGTTGCAGAATCTTGGGGCAGTTAGATACCTGTTGGTGTATTCTAACTGTTTATTTCTTGTTAAAATTTAGTGGTATTGATTTATCTGTTTGGTTTTTATAGAATTTTAGGGCAGTTAGATACCTGTTGGCGTATTCTAACTGCTTATAGTTTTCTAATTGAAGTTTTGTTAATGTTTAAGTACAGATTAGTTATTACATTTTGGTTTTAAGAAGATTAAATAAGCGTGTATAAGATTTGCTGGTAATCTCTGCTTTAGAGTGATGGTACTATCATTACATTCAAACCATCCACAATTATTTTTTATATATGCAGTGTAGTGACCTGCATTGGTTGTGGCTCCTGCGTGGTAGATTATACCTATTGTTGTGAATGTTTTCTTACCAAGCGATACTTGACCATGTGTGAATCCAGTCAGCTTGCAGTTGTTTTTGGTACCATCTGCATTGTAACGTAGAAGCATTAATATTAGATATTTACTATGTGTTTGTATTAGTAATGTGCAGCGATTATCTGAATTGCAGGTAGTACATAATCTGCCATGGTTTGCATTTTGTACAAGTTGCCGAAATGGAATGGATTCACAGTTAGGTATGGACACATACACAAACCATTCATTAGGGATTTGTTCTTATTGCATATTGTTGCACAGAGTGCATGTATGTTTCCACATGTATGAAATCTGGAAGATTTCATTTATAGGTATTTTTTTCCAGTACTTGTAGCAAGTACATTAGAAATCCCTGTGGATCTTCTTGTGAGTTTATAGTGAATTTCACCATTCCAGCACAGTAGTCCAATTCTTGTCTTATTCCATGAACACTGTAGGTGTTGTCAGGATTGTTGGTTGCATTTCTATGAAGGACTAACATTTGCAAACACAATTGGTCTGTACTGTGTAAGTAAATGTTGTCAATAATTGGTGGCAATTGAAATAGAATATTGATTGCTACATTTGCGTAGCAACTTACACCAGTTATATTTGAAAATTTGAATGGACCAGATAGTTCTGTGTCCAAGTAATTTTTTTGGAGTGTATGTTGCTTCTTTGAAGAAGTACCTGAATTACTTTGAGTAATAGATTCTTCTTTGGTTGTACTAATTAATTAAGTATTAATTTCTTTTACTCTGTTTGGAGGATTTGTAGTGACATCCTGTTGCATTTCTGTTTGAAGTAGTTTTCTTTTACAACGTTTTGCTTTTTGTGGAACAGGATATGTTTTTAGATGAGGGGGTGTATAGTGAACGTAGTCTATTGTATTCTCAAATGCAAGCAATATCAGCGTTTACTTTACTTGCATCAAAGTTGATTAGAAATGGACTGTCAAGTGTACGAAAGCGTGATTTTACAACGTAGCTCATGCATTCTTTGAAGACTATGTTCCCAATATCTATCAATGCTTTATCTAAGGTAAGACCTTGTGATTTGTGAATGGTGACTGCGTATGCTAGAGTTAGAGAAAATTGTTCTCTGCGTACATACATGTCTTTGAAAAGAAGGAATCGAGCTGTTGAGCGCCCAATCCTTTTTACTTCTGAAAGTTTGTCAAAGAGAATATTGACAAACTGAATGTTGTTGTCACGTGGGTATGTTTGAAAGCCAAGAACTGTACCCAGTGCTCCATTAACTAGTCCTTGCTCCACGTCAAGGTTACGATTAAGCATTACTCTACAGTTTAAAGATAATTTTAATATTTTCTCCAAACCAGCTGTGTTGGAGATTGAATTTTCTAAGGTATTTAGTCTTGTTGTGGCTTGTTGACACATGGGTAGTGTCATACCATGTACGTCAAGTTTGTCTGTTGCGGAAATTTCAATTATTGGTTGCATTCCTTTTTTCACCATTGTTTCATTGAATTTGGAACAGCTTGCAAGAGTTGGCATCAAGGACATACAATTGACATTTTTGTGTACTAATTGTTCCATGACATCAGTAGCACATGAGTTATGGCCATAAAGTGCATGGATGTGCCGGGTTTTTAATATTGTTTGTGCTTCTTGATATAGTACACCAACTCTAATACTTTTTAAAATGTTGGCGTAGGTGAGGTCTGCAGACTGTTGCATGTTTTCTGTTAATTCTCTGCATTCGAAATGTTGCCAAAGGTTAACATTTCCTATGCTGCCAACATTTTTACGTTAGAGTTTGTGTCCTAAGGTTTTAAAAATAGGTTCACCTTTCACTGGTGTCAATTGAAGAAGATCTCCGAAAACAATAATGTGTTTTCCTCCAAAGAGCTCTTCGTAGTTTGTTTTAAGTACTTCTTGTAATCTAAGGTGAATCAAAGCTAACATTAGGTTGGAGACCATGCTCACTTCATCTATTAGTAGCATTTTTATTTGTTCCATTGCAGATTCTGTACAACGTTTGCGATATTCTAATTTGTTTTGGTGTTCTACTGGCAGGTGTAGTAATCGGTGTAAAGTGACACCGCCTATGTTGTAGGCAGCTAAACCTGTGGGCGCCGTTACAACAGCTGACACTTTGTTGTTTGTCAATTGTTGAAGGAACTTGCTGATGATTTTGATTAAGAATGTTTTGCCTGAACCAGCTTCACCACAGACGTATAGTAGTATAAGTTTGTAATTTTGGCAGGTACATTCTTTATTTTCATGTTGTACTCCATGTGCAATTTCTTTTGTTACTTCTTGAAAAATGCTACGCTGCTCATTGTTTAGTTTTGATTGTAGTACAGTTAAGTCTTCTGTATCTTCTTCATAGTGACACATGGTGTTTTCTACTTCTGTCATAGCTAATTCTGCCTCATTTGCTATTAGTGGCTGTCCCAGTGGTTCTTGGCTTCCTGTTACAGAAGGTTGACTACTGTCGGGAGTGTCCTTATCTAGTTGGGCCTGGAGTTCTTCTTCGTGTTGCTGTTCATTGTGCAGCATTGTTTTGTACTGTGTAAAGTTTACATCGGTTATAGTGCTTTCATTTGCTTTGAAAGCATCTTCATATGAGTCATAGTTATCTAGTATCTCTTCTTCATTTCTCCATGGTTTAAAGAGTTGTAGCAGGGACATTTAACATAGTTCTTTATGTTGAGGAGTTTTTAATGAAAATTTGATAATGATTAATTAAACTTGGTTTGGTAAGTTTTACAGCTGCCTTCACAATTTGTCACTGTGTATCTACCTTTTTTTCATCAGGTTTTATATTTTTTTTGTATGTGAGGTTTTGGCTATGTGGTATAGACACATGGTTTCCAAAGTGGTACTTCTGTTTGGGTAGTATGTGTCTAGTAAATTGTTTTTCAAAATGTCTTGGCTGTTGGGATCATTTTTGGCTATTGTTTCTATGTCGTCGTATGATTTCAGAACTCTTTTTCTAGATTTAGCAGGACCAAGACTTAGCCATACTATATTTTCAGATTTTCCATACAAAGAAGTACCGGTTAAACGATCTGCAGCTTCATAGAAGCCACATTCTCTATGGGAGAGCAGTTTTATGCCCAAGCTGTACAATTTCTGAGACAGTGTTTTGTCTGATGACAGGTCATTCCAGAGGTCTTGAAGCTCTGTTTTTTCTGCTTTGGTTAAGTAGGCTGTAACATATCGTGCAACTGCAGTGGAATTGTCTGCAATGTACTGCACATCTATGGTTGCATTCCATAATAGGGCAATGATTGCATTGTAATCATTGATATATTTTGCTTCTTCTGTTCTTTTTATATAATATGTATTTTTAGGTGATTTACCTTTAACAATATGTCTAACTGAAGACATGAAGTTTTTCACATCACCTGTTTCTGTAACCGGTCTAGGGAAACCAAAGCAGCATTTGGTGTAGTATTTCCCTTTGTTTTTGTATTTGCGACAACAATATTTGCCACATTTGTGTCTTTGAAATTGTACAATTTGTGCATGAAGATCACTATTTGTTGCCTCTGATGGAATTTCACAAGTGACATATTTTTCGATAAACTGTGACACAGTGGCATCACTGTCTTGACCAAATTTAGGAGCATCTTTAATCCATAAAAGCATGTGGATATGTGGTGCTCCTCTGGCTTGGTATTCTTTTCTCCAAAAGAAGTGTTGCACTTCTCCGAGGGGAGGAACAGTTTTATTACAAATAAAGTGTAGCATAGCAATGAAGCAATGATGGAAATATCTTGAATCATTAACAGGATCTAGAGAGCAAAGTTCTCCAGGTGTTAGTATATCTATGTTTTTTTTGTTTTTGTTTGATATGCGTAGGAAATCATGTAAATCTTCCCATGCATATTCTGCACAACTTAATGTAACAAACCAAGTGGTTGGGCCAAGGTTTCTTATCATACAACGTACATCTCCGTGACGTCGGAACCAGTACTCTTTAGTACCACGCATGTTTGGTAATAGATTTATAATGCTTGATTGTAAATCCTCTTCTTTTTCTTGGACTTTTTGTAGTAATTACGTAGCTGACATATTTTGAAAGTGGGTTCCTGATTTTAATGTGTGTGCAACTCCGTAACATTGAGTTGCTAGTTCACTTTCAAAGAGTAGGTGGAATATGTATTCCACATTTTGTCTAAATCTGCGATGTTCAGAATACATCCGTAACGAGCGGTATTCTGATGCTGTTATTTGAATAGCTCTATCACCGTACCTTCCTCTTTTGCCAGTAGGAAAGAGTAGAGGAAAAGCATGTGCTTCTATACTTTCTTCCTATATGCTGATTGGTGATCCTTTTGTTTGTCGCATTTGGTACATTTCTAGTGCATCTTCTATGGTGTCATTAGAGTGTAATGGATGAATTGCATAATGGTCTAAAATATTGGATACTGTAGCAGGATTTAGAAGTTCAAATTGACCAGTTTCTAGTGACTCTTGAATTAGTTCATTTGTTTCCCTTAAGTTTTCTTCAATATTTATTTCTTTGTAGTATTCATTATTGTCTTTTAGATATTGCAAGGCTTGTCTAACTTTATGTAAGTCTACCAGTTGTTGCCAAATGTTTTTTGTCTTTTGTAGGTACACCATTTACTAAGACAATTAAAGATTGCTCTATTGGACGTTGCCCTCCCAGAGTGTGCACATTTTCTTTTAGATCTAATGGTAAATACACTACTTTGCCCAAAATGACTTTCACTTATTCAGAGGGAGGTAATTTTGCTGTTTTTGGTTGAAGGCGTATTATTGCATGAAATGGGTACACTGTTTGAATTATGATGCTCTCATATAAATTTAGTTGTTGCAGGGGTTTTGGCTAGTGGGAATAATTCCAAATTATTTGTGATAGCACGTGAAGGAGTCTGATTGTTGTCAAGCTTTGTAGTGCAGTGACTTCAAACTATTAAGGTGTCAGTTATTTCGTATTTGTTTTCTGCTATAAGGTAGAGAGCTAATTCAAACCATTTGGTATCTTCATTGTCTTCTATTTTGTATGTTACGTCTATAGTTTTTGTGTTACTTTTATAAAAAGGTCTGCGGCAACATACACACACATGGTTTGGTACTTCAGCGGATGTACTTTTGAATTTTAGTATTTCTTTTTTGTATGTGTGTAGTAGAAGTTTACCATGTGCAGAATTGTTGCTAGTCTGTTGTAAAGCTATAGCATTTTGTAAGTGGCTTTCACTTCCAAAATATTTTCTCTGAATATGGTTGATTTCTTCAAGTAGGTCTTTGGCTGTACCATGTAGAAGATTGTTATTTAAATTGGCTAGTGCTAAAGCAGGACTTTTAGCATAGTACAGTTTATAGACTAGATTTCTTATAGTTGAATGATGTGTTGATATCATATTGATATGATGGAAGGTGCTTTTGCAAATAGGTCCTGAAATGCAGGCCAATGAATGTCCTTGCAGTCCTGTGTATTTGCGCACTGGACAGGTATCCATATTTTGCAGCAGTTTTATTTTGATTTTGTCTTTGCCTTTCACATATTGAATGAGGAACTGGCGTAAAGATTTGAAAGATTTTTTGGCAATGTTACACATTGACATGCATGGCCATTTGTATACTGGACATTCTGGTTCAGTCAAATGGAGAATTGATACTGAGTTTTCTGGGGATATTTTTGTAAGCAGTATTTCTTGTTGCATTATAGTATTATTATGTTTTTTTCATAACCTCGTCCACTGCTATGTATGGCAATTGTGTTTGTTTGACTCTGTTTGTATGCCTCTTCATTAAAATATGGTTCTGTGCTTGTGGTGTGACTCCATTCACCTCCACAGATATTTAGGAAGTTATTTTTGTTGACATTCCGTTTATTGAGAAGTCTTTTTTGTAATTTAGTACTTAGTTTTGTTAGTGGTTTCATTCTGTTTAACAATAAAATAAAAAACTTTCTTTTAAGAAGGATTGCACTGTCTATCAAAGCTTCTAAGATTAATATTCTACAGTAGTTTTTAAGGGTTGTGCATGATTTTTCTCCTGTTTTTATAAGATTCTGAAGGACTCTGTGGCAGAACATTGTTGCTAATATACTTTTTTGGTATAGTTACTTCCTACCATATCAAGATTTATAGGAGCAGTTTTAGCAGTAGTGGTAGCTGCATTCTTGTTAATCATTTTCTGTTTTCTTTTACATTTTGATAGAGGAGGCAAAGTTTCTGTACTGGAAGATTGTTTTGTTTTGCTAAATGACTGTATTAGCTGTTTTGTTTGAACTTTTTGTACAAACTCTGTTATAGATCGATGCTTATTTTGGACATTTTTATTTTCATTTGCTCTATTTCTGCATTGCTTTCTATGGACTTACTTTCTGGTAGGCATTCTGTGGGGTCTGTTGAAACAAAAAAAAGAAGGTATGGGTTAGGCTGTTGTGCAATGTATGTGTGCTGTATGCATGAGTGTCTGAGTATGATGGTAAAGATATATCTGGTGGTGTGTAATTGTGTGTTGGGCAGCTAAAATTAGTTGGGAAGGCTATTCTTCTATTTGTGTGTTACTATACTGCGGTTCAGATGACAGTAGAAAGTGAGCTAATGGTGAGGATAAGCACTAATAGTAAATCAAATGGTATAAAATTAAAACAATTCTTTGTTTTGTAATATTAACATTCTAGGGGCTGAGTTATGTTATTTGTGCTCCTAAAAACAGGGATTTGTGTGCCATTCTGCGTGCTAGTCCTTGTTTAATAAATAGTGATTTGTGTGCAGAATGGTGCACAAATCTTCATTTTTCTGGTGCACAAATTACATGACTCACCCGCACAGTGTGTTTGAGTAACAGTAAGAATATTTGTATTTGTATTTGTATTTATTTAGTTTATATAGTGCTTTACACCAAAGTGCTGCACATTTTAACAACAACAGGATACATATAACAATTAACATTATAACAATAACAGTGGAAGCAATTTAAACTTGAGAATCAGACCAACAAAACAGTAAGTATAGCAATTAAACTGAAGGGGACAAGGAGAGTAGTGCAGTAGAAGTGAGAGAGAGGGAGGGGTGGGGAAGAGGAGGAGGAGGGAAACGGATGGGGTGAAGGGTGAGAATGGGGGGATCATTAAGGAGATAAGGCAAGGGGGGAGGGGGCAAGAAGGGGGTAAGGGTTTCATGGTGGGGAATGGAGAAGGAGAGATTTGAGGAAAGTACAGAATGAGGAAAAGGTAGAAATAGAGCGGAGTGAGAGAGGTAAGGAGTTCCAGTGCAGGGGGTCTTGGAGATGGAAGGAGCAGAAACGGGATGTGGCACAAGGGGAAGGAGGAACAGTGAGAAGAAAGTGGTCAGCAGAGCGAAGGGAGTGGGAGGGAGTGTAGAAAGAGAGGAGAGAGGAGAGATAAGGGGGAGCAAAATTGTGGAGAGATTCAAAGACTAGGCAGAGAAACTAAGGTAGTATTGTACTTATTCTTTTTTTGTGGAAAGAGCAGGTTTCTTTGGAGTTGGTGTTTGTAGTTCAGATGTTGCTGTTTTCCAGGAGAGTGGTCTTCACTGCAATTGTAAAAGAAAGAAGTTAGTAATTGTGTGTGCTTATAGCAGTGATGTTAATTGAGAGGTTCATTTTTATGTCTTTGTAGTACTATTCTTGTTTGATTTCTGAACATAGTGTATGCATGCAGTTTCATTTGACTATGTGCAGCCATTATATTTTATTTACATTATGTTAGTTCAACATGCTTTGCAAATGAGTAGAATATTAAGTGTATGAAATTCACTTGGTTTTTTAAAGCTGTGTTATAGAATGTTAGGAGAAAGAAGAAATAATGATATATCTATTTTGCAATTTCTATAATGTAAATGGCAGAAACTGTATAGAAAAGTAGGGAATATATGCATTTGTGAAGGTGTGGGTAATAAAGCAGAAGGGTGTGATTTACAGGTAGTGGTGTTATTGCAGCTGGGAGCTTTTCAATTATAGTGTCTATGTGTGTGAGTGTGTGAAGATGCATGACCTTTTACTGGCTGTGTGTAATTCTATGATACACTTCTAAGTGTTTTTCCACAATTATATTGTTATTTCTTCCATCTTCTAATATCATAATTTTTTAGATAGGTGTGTGTGTAAAAATAAATTTAGATAGCAGACAGGTTTGGAAGTGACAGTTGTTATAGCAGATGGAAAAAATGACAGTAAGTTCATTTTATAGGCTATACCGTTTAAGTGGCAGTTACTCTGTTTATATGCATTTACAAGAGTTGTACATGTACTGTGCAGAAAATATGCATACATGTACTTGTGCACATGCATGCAGCTGCAAGTAGAAATTTTGGAGACTTAAAGAGTAGTTTTTGTTGTCGGTGCTTTCCAATGATATGAGACTTGTACTCAGAGTGTTCAACAGTACATTTGAAGTGCTGAACTCTGATGATGGAGTTAGATGTAGAGGTCTTGGATGTGATTGGTGAATGGTTGTGTGACTGGTTAGCTGTATCCGAAGAGGGAATGGCACAGAGAGCGAAGTGGAAATGGTAGAAGGGCTGTCCAAGTTACGATATGTCCGCTGACATGCGGTAGTCCACGGACATCGCGTATTACATATGGGGATTTTGGGGTAGAGAGGCATGCAAATGAGAATGAGCTGAGCAAGGGATTGGTCTGTAAAGTTTAGTGGGTGTGTTGTGGAAGGAGAGAGTTTGTCAGAAAGTCTTTTTCCTGAGAGAAGAACAGTTAGCTATGGCTGTGTGTTTCAGAAAACAGATTATCTGGATTTTGGGAGACTCATGGATACATTGGTTGGTGGTGCATGCAGAACGCTGTGGAATAGCGGCAGATCTTGTATTCCATCATGTGAAAGTGCACTGGCATGGAGTGCGTGGAATGAAGTGGTTGGACATGGTACCTCTCTGTGCTAGTTTGGAGACAGAGCTTCATCCAGACATAATTATAATTCATTGTGGAGGGAACAGTTTAGGACATGTGTCAGGAATTTCTTTGCAATTCGCGATGAAAGAAGGACTTGGGAAGGTCATGGACATGTTTCCAAATTCCAAAGTAATTTTTTCTCGTAATGCGCAGAGACAAATGTGGCTGCGTTCTTCTTCATTTGGTCCGCAAATGGAGAAAGCGAGGCGGAATGTTAATAAGGTGGTTTGTGCCTTTCTAAGAGATGTTGGCATGTCCTCTTTCCACAATGAAAATATTAGGTTTCGTAGCACATACATTTTTCGCAGAGATGGAGTCCATCTTACATATGCTGGTAATCAGATTTTTCTTTTTTGGAATTACAGCCATCCATTTTGCAGTAGGTGTTGACTATTTCAAGTTTTTCAAACACAAAAAAACCCACCAAAAGGCTCTTCTCAGAGCCGCCACTTCCTCTCAGAGAAAGTGCAATGGTTCTGATAGGGCAGCACCCCAACATTTGAGTTGTCCGCAAACTGTCCGTGGACTTCTAAAAAATGCACTGGGCCCTGCTCCATTTATTTGTCACTTCTATTTTTAGACTGAGAAAGGTGGCTCTGAAAAGAGCCTTTTTTTGGGGGGATTTATGTTGTTTTATATTTTTTGCTTTTTTTTACACACTACGAGAGGAGAGTAAAGGAGGGTAAGGGGGGATACCAACCATGGGGATAAGAAAGGGCAGGTGGAGAGAGGAAGATGTAGGGTGGGCCTTACTTAGGTAGGTAGCAGGTCTTCTCATGCTCCTTGACCGCAGTCTCGAAAGCACTTCGAAGTCTCTCCCCCCTGCAGAGTACTGCGTCACAGTACATACACAAAACTGTGACCCGCGAAAGGTAAGGGTCATCAGCATCGTGAATGGCCTGTGAGGCAGATGGAGGGATGCGCTCTCCCACAGGTGGTGAGAGGAGCAGAAACGGAGGATGTAGTAGAGGAACTGACCCTACTACGTTGATCACAAGGCACAACCTTGCGAATTGCCCCACCGTTGAACGACCTTAGGTGTCGCTTCATAGATGTCCTACTAAAGCTGTACGAACCAGGCCTCCCGCGACTCAGCACCATTTTGCACTGGTTGCAGGTGACCTTGTTCGCATGTACTTTGGGTACGTCACCATGAATGGTAAATAACCGCCACACCCAAGACTCACAGCGAGTGCTGATAGTAGGGACTTCCACTAGCTCATCCTCTTCATCCTCCTCTACATCCTCATGCTTGTTCCCCTTTTCAGGGCCTTGGGGAGGTGGTGGTGGAGGGGGTGGGGGTGGTGCTGATCCAGATGTAGCACCAGGTGGAAGAACAGCAGCCATGGATGCCATCAGGTTTCAGCAAAGGCAGCAAAATCTGTAAGATTGCAAGGCAAAGTAGATAATGCTCTGTGAGATAGCCAGAAGCACAATGAAGATCAACTCTGGGGTGTGGCCTTTTAAGGGGTGCTGGTCGAACACCCCAAAAAGGCTCAAAAGGTCCCAAAAAGTATGTAGAAATTCAGGGTCATTGTCTGGGACATGTGCTATGGTGGATTTTTACTATAAAATACTGTGGATTGCCTGAAAAGGTACTTTAAAAATGTTCGGGGACCCGGAGAGTGTCCGCAATTCAGGACACATGCTCAGCGTGGGTGCGGACACATGATGACTTCATGAACACGTCCGTGAAGGGAACGGGTGTCCGCAGGAAACCAAATGTACAGGAACGATTGTGCGCATGCATGTGGGTGTTCTACGGACAGTGTTCGGGTCCTGAAACTAATTAAAAGTGCGACACAAGTGAGACAAACAGTTACGGACAGGCGCAATGTTCGTAGGACTTATGGGTGTTGTGTGCATGTGCGTAGATGTTCTACAGGCAGTACGGAAAGGAATAGTGTCCTTAGGACACCTTCATTTTGGTTAATTGCGGACAACATGGACACCATGCGTGTTCTAAGAATAATTCCATTTTGTTTGCATACAGTACGGACAGGCATAGTGTCCTTAGGACACCTCCATTTTGGTTAATTGCGGACATTGAGGACACCAATCGTGTTCTTAGAACAGTTTCAACTTGCCTGCGGACATTACGGACAGGTATAGTGTCCTTAGGACACCTCCATTTTGGTTAATTGCAGACATTCCGGACACTGAATGTGTTCTAAGAATAGTTTCAACTTGCTTGTGGATAGTACGGACAGGAATAGTGTCCTTAGGACACCTCCATTTTGGTTAATTGCGGACAACCCAGACACCGTGCGTGTTCCGAGAACAGTTTCAACTTGCCTGCGGACATTACGGACAGGCATAGTGTCCTTAGGACACCTCCATTTTGGTTAATTGTGGACATTCAGGACACCGAGTGTGTTCTTAGAACAGTTCCATCTTGCTTTCGGACAGTACGGACGGGTGTAGTGCCTATAGGACACCCCTATTTTGGTTAATTGAGGACATCCCGGACACCCGCGCTGTCCACGGACATTTTAACTGCCTTTTTAAAAATAATAAGACACAAACGACTGAATTAAAACCCACCTAATATTTTTTCAAATTATATACAGATATAAAATGTATGAAAGAGAGGGGGAAGCATAAACTGACGCAAACACAGGGGAATTGGGGGTTTGGAGAGGATGGATGGGAGGAGATGAAGGGATGGAAGTCTCATCGTAATGTTTTTCTTGGTGGGGAAGGTTTGGGGATAGTTGACTGGGACATGGAGAGGGGGAACAGGTACATGTGGGACAATGATATTTAATTTTTTCTTTTATGTGGTCCTCCACAAAATGTTTTAAAAGATTGCCATTTTCCATTAGCATGTCCATTTTTTCTTCCATGCGGTGCAGAGTATGTTCTGAGGTGTCTTTAGGTGTATTATTCTCAATGTTTGTATGGTCTATGAAGAAAAATAAAAATGTTAAGTACACATAAAGTTATGATTATTAATTTGGTTACATAGAGAAGTGTCTACTATTAGTATCATTATCTTCAGTCATTTCCTCACTTGGAAAATTTTCCTCAAGCCATTCCAAAGTACTGGCCATTTCTTTGTAAAAACAAAATATATTACTTTTAGTGTACCTAGTACAGAAAGTTTAGCAATATATAAGAAAAATGAAGTTTACTTACTACCTTCTGGTAAGTTGTGTTCTTACTGTTGTGTAGTTCTGCTGTTGCTCCTAGCTGTGCAGTTTCTGTGAGGTAATTATGTTGGAGGCATATCTTTTTTGTTTTGGTATATTCCATTTTAGTACATATGGTATTTAAATGGATGGTTGATGTGTTACATATATAGGTTCCACTTCTTATTTATTATTACATATAATGTGTTTATATGCTGCTTTTTGAACTTGTGCAGTGTTTATATGACTTGATAGAACAATTTAAGATACCCCCTGAGTTTTTGGGTAGTGTTGTTGTCCGCGTCCGGTCTGCGGACATAAGCACAGTCCGTAGACATCAAAATCACTAGCTGGGGGTTCAGTATATAAAGTCAGGGGTTATGGTTAAGTTGCGCTACTAAAAACCTATGAAATTCAGTAAAAAATCTTTGTTCAAGGGACGTTATGGTAATGTTGCGCTACTAAAAACCTATGAAATTCAGTAAAAAAGCTTTGTTAAAGGGACGTTATGGTTCCAAGTAAAACCAAAAACCCCCAGAAATTCACCAGTTATGGTAAGATAAGCAACCATAACTCGCGCCACCACTGTGCATTGCTAAGACTAACACCCAGGACTTCAAAGATGACATCACAAACCGCTGGACGGATTTACACCAAATTTCGGCAGGAGCGGGGGCTTGGTCCCGAAAGCGTGCTTTTGCAAATTAGTGATATCTCCGTTCGCTCAGCGGACGGACTTCCCGGTTGGCTCCGCGGACGGACTTCCCGGTTCGCTGCGCGGACAGTGCCCTGATTGGCCAAGCGGCTTGCGCGATGTCCGCGGACATCCGACGTGTTCACTGATTGGACGGCGTGGGGCGTGGAGCGCGTCAGATTTTTGGTGGCACCCGACATCTTGCATTCGCGGACGACCGCGGACAGCGAGGTGAAACATGGTTTAAAAATTGTATTTAGTGGAGTGTGTTGGTGTGTAAGAGTGTTTGAGGAGGGTGGGGGAGTATGAGATAGGTGCAATGTTGTATTTTTTTTATGTGCTAGACGCTTTTGTTGTGTTCGATTTGTTTGCGGACAACACGGTTGTTCTGAAATGTTCGTAAATAAACAGAATGGATTTGGCGTCAAGTTGAAAGTGTTCTAAGAACACTCGTGGGGTCCTGGTATGTTCGCAGGGGGTGTCCTGAAGACATTGTCTGTATTGTTTGTTGGCAAGCTGAAAGTGTTCTAAGAACACTCGCAGTGTCCTGAAATGTTCGTACGCAAAGAAAATGGGAGTGTCCTGAGGACGCTGTCCGTATCGTCCTCTGGCAAGTTGAATGTGTTCTAGGAACTTCCTTGTGTCCGCGGACATTAAAATGGTTGCAATTCTTGAATCTATGGGTGTGATATGCTGCAGTGGGTGTGGCCAGGGTATAGAATTTTGGGTGCATGGCCATTTGGCCATGCACCGAAGACTCTATGCCCTGGCCACAACCACCGCAGCATATCACACTCATATGCCATGCACCCAAGTGTCTATGCCCTGGCCACAAGCACCGCAGCATATCACACTCATAGTGGCTTATAACTTTGGGTCAAAAACAAATTTATAAGGAACAATGTTATAAGCCAGTATGGGTGTGATATGCTGCGATGGTTGTATTTATCATGTTATACTTACTATTTGGTTTAGTAACGGGAGTCCATGTTTTTCTTGTTCATTTCTGTGATAAAAGAAAATAGCATGTTAGTATTAGTATTTTATAAAGACTTATTAGAAGCTGAAGAGATAATGGAAGAAGCCACCGAAGATGCTCCTCTGAATATGGTCCCGGAGGGCAACCCCCCAGTGGAAGACCTGTCAGCAATAACAGTTGAGGATTTAGAAATTCTACAGAGTCCTGGGATATATCTTACGCGGAAACAACGTAGATCGGCTAAAAGGGCTCTGAAAAACAAGAAAGTAGTATCCAACTCTATACCTCCCAGCGTGAGACCTAAAGCAGCCATGGAACCTTTCTCCAAAAAAATCAGAAAAAGAAAGGCGCGAGCAATAGCACGAGCCGCAAAAGCAAAGGGGCCATTGGCTGATTGGTTAGTGCCAGGAGAAAAATATGAATTGGCTGACACAGATGAAGTTACACAGGAAGACACTGACCAAGATGAAAGTGTTATAGCTGATCCAGACGTTCACACCGACCTAGTTGGTACAGATGAAACACCTGAGCCGTCACGGCCTGTGCAAATAGGTTCGGAAGAGGAAAGGAATTTGAATCGCATTTGTTATATTAAGAATCTGTACCCTAGTGGTAAAAATCCCTGGCTGGCGCGTTCAGAATTTTTAACTCGACTGCATTACATACCTCAATTGAGAGTTATAAAATCTGACGACTTCGCGTTTATTGAACCCTTACAGGTTCCTAATCCTCATGTTTCCGCAATACACTGTACTTTCTTAGCTTCAGCACAGTTGATCAGAACATTTAAACAAGAACTGATAACTGTAGATATTGCCATCGATGTAGATCCTCAGGAGAGAGACCTTACTGAAGAACCTGAGGTAGCTATGACTGAGAAGTCACAAACTCCTCTGGCCAGTCCAGTGGTGTCAGAAAATATGGCCAATACAGTGGCACCAAAAAATACAGCGATGACCGAAATACAGCAAGCCCTTAAAATATTGCTGGAAGCTCTCCCACGAATGGCACAGAATCTCTGAAGTTTCTCATTTGTCTCATGGAACTGTCGGGGATTCGCCCACCTTTTAAGACCAGATGGGTCTATGGATTTATTATTGCAAAATAGTTGTATATGTCTCCAGGAAACTTGGGCAATGAATCCTTTACTGCTGGATGGTTTTGTGGTGCATCAGTCATTTGCCAAAAGAGGGGACAAAGGTCGTCCGTACGGGGGACTTCTTATAGGGGTGGCCAATACGGTCAATTCGCGGCAGATCCAGGTGAACACCACTGATTACCACTTGGCGGTCGAGGTCGATTATCCCAATGACAATGGGCACAGCAGATTTTTACTGATTAACCTCTATAATCCCCCTGGAGCACTGATAAGGGAAGCTCTACAAGAAGCTATTCATGAGTTACTGACCCTTTGGACTCAAAGATCTGGAAATTTGGCGGTAGTGGTGATGGGTGATTTTAATTGTCATATGAAGGATGACCAGCTTGTCGCCCCCCACGCTGCCTTGAATGAAAGTTGCTTGATGACACACGATAAAAGAGATAATGAAGGGATGGGATGGCTACAATTGTTTGAGTCATGGGAATTATCCATGATCAATGGTCGAACAATGGGTGACAGGCCGGGGAAATACACTTGGTCTAATGGGACATCATTCAGTACTTTAGATTATATATTTATGTGTCCTGAAATGTTGTCCACAGTAACTAATATGAGGGTTATAGCCAATCAATGGAGTGACCATGCGGCTCTGATGTGCTCTCTACAACTCCCTCTCTCTCCTGATAATAAGTGTAACACGGGCACTATCCAAACTAATCATGCAGGCTCTAGAATTATCTGGTCAGAGAGAAACATTAACAAGGCTACGGAAGCTCTCTCATATCCGGCCCAGGGTCCTCTTTCCTATTTTGAACAGTTGAACATTAATGAAATAGAAGAATGGATCCTGGGATTCTCAGGATTACATGCCACCTCTAGGAAAAAGTATATGTTAAAGCTTGGAGGTGCGATTATGCCTTACAGTAAGGAAATTCGCGACGCCAAGAGAAGGCTTAGAGCAGAGATGCGGGGGCTTAGGGGACAAAATACAGCGTCCACTAGCTATTATGATAAAGTCAGAAAAGCTAAAAACAAATATAGAGCTAGCATTAGAAATATCAGAAATACAGAGAGGAACGTGAGAAACCAGAGGCTGGTAAAAACCATCTGCTCTGGAAACTCGCGTAACATATGGCAGTTACTGAAAGAGAGCAAAGAGAAGGTCAAGGGCCAGCTGGATAATCCTATTGGAGAGGAAACCTGGGTAAGATTTCTTCTGGATCGTAATTCAGGAGAAGCAGATGTACCAATAACTACAACCAGGAAGAATTACTATCCCCCGCCCTTTGAGCCCTCGGAGGAGGCCATTCTCAATAAAATAACAACCTTGAAAGCTTCCAGAGCTCCAGGCCCTAATGGCCTAGCGAATGTTGTCATTAAGAACCATCCTACATTTTGGGCTTCTCTCCTCTCCATACTCTTTAAAAAGGTTTTAGCACAGGGGAAGATTCCTGGTACATGGCAAACGGCGATATTGGTGCCGGTGTATAAAAAAGGTTGTCGTATGGACCCAAACAATTATAGACTTCTTTCCATGTTGGACATTACGGGAAAACTTTTTGCAGCGCTTTTGCTTACAGAATTGCAAAACTGGGCTGATCAGGCGAATATTCTTAGCAGGTTCCAATGTGGATTTCGTCGGGGTTTTTCTACCACGCACAATTTGTGGGTGATGGATACACTACGAACTCGGGCGTTCAATAAGGGACAACCCCCGCTCTACGCCCTCTATATTGACTTTAAGGCTGCATTCAACTCTATTCCAAGAGCCAGGCTATGGAAGAAACTTGAAGCTATGGGTTGTCCGCCTAGTCTCCTGTACTATCTTAGACAGCTGCATTATAATACCATGGTATGCCTCAGGTTAAATCAAGAGGGCTCCCTGACTAGACAAGTAAGACAAGATAGAGGGGTAAAACAGGGATGCGTTACAGCACCACTGGTGTATAATCTTTATGTACATGATATTCCAACAATGCTGGAAGAGGTGAATAACTGCCCCCCTAAAATAGGGGATGTACCGTGCGCAGTGTTGGCATATGCAGACGATTTAGTCATCTTTGACAACACTGTTGCTGGCATTAGGCGCTCAGCGGTGGCACTTTGGGAATATGCCAAGACCAATGGGTTAGTGATCAACCTGGATAAGACTAAAGTTATAAGATTCACAAAGAAAAAAGTCTCACGTGTTGAGCTCTGGGTGCAGAATAACAACATACTATATTCCCCCTCCTACCGTTACCTCGGAGTTGAAATTGAACCACGGGGTGATTATTCCCTGTGTAGACAAGGCAGGAGAATAAGGGCGCAGCAAGTAACAGCTTTTATTGCGTCATTTACCCGTAGACAGGCTGGTTTCACATTATGGGGGACGAGACACCTGTACATACAGGTGTTTGCACCGATGATTACGTATGGGCTGGAAGCCCTGACCTCATTTGACCTAGCCTGGCTTCAAGTGGTGGAGGGAAAATTTTGGCGGCGCATACTGGGGTTACCCCCAGTGTCCCTATGGCCTTGATAAGACTTGAATTGGGTTTACCTTCACTTAAAGCAATGGTGCTTAAAAAAAAGGGTGAGCTTCTATCTTAAGATGAAGAGCAGCTCTCCCAATCCTCTATTGGCTACCATATATTTAGAAGTAAGTAAAAAAGATACCTCTTCCCCTCTTCAAAAAGTATGATCCAATTGCTGAGAGATATTGGTTGGATAAATAGAGGGTCGACCGTTTCCCAGGAGGCTTTAGTAGCCCTGGGGAAAAAGGTAGATTTATGGGATTGGTTGGAGAACTTTTCTCATCTAGGAAGTTTAAAGTCATGTGCTTTTGTAAAGTATCGACTGTATAGCTATATGAAACCTCAGGCCTATCTCCACTTATGCCCCTCTGTAAGGCTTAGACGGTTTATTATTCTTTTCCGTTTGGAGCAATTACCAACCTTCTATAATGTGGGATCGAGGGAAAAAATTGCAACTGTCGATAGAATATGTCGTCTATGTGCTCTTTCGGAATGCCTGGAGACGGCCAAGCACCTACTGACAGAATGCTCTATTATGAGACCCTCAATTGCTAAATACCTTGGAGAATTTGCTCACAACCTGGAATCTATACCCGAAAATCAATTTTGGTTATATTGCACTAATACATCTAATATGCACCTTTTTATTGCATTATACAATGTATGGCTACAAATTGAAAAAGTGCTGGGCATTATGATTTAAAATGACCAAAAGTGTTTTTATATGAAGGTTTTATTAAGATTTTGGATTCCGCTAAAGATGTATGTTCTTAGATATATTTATTTTTATATTTCACTCTGCCTCTTCTCTTTTCCCTTTTTCTTCTTCTTTCTTTTCTTTTTTACGGTATTTTTCCTTCACCTTTTCCTTTATCTACACAAATGTATAAAGTGAAATTTTATTCTCTTTTTCTTTCTTTCTTTGGTTATGTAAATGCAATATGTGTAAAGTTTGAATTTTTTCAATCTGTATCACATTAAAAATATTATTATTATTGTACAATCACCATTTTCTTCTTTTTTTTGACCCTCATATTTAGTAGATGACAAACCAGAGTACTGTGCAATTTGCTCAGTTTCTGTGTTTGTTGCTAAAATCATTGGGTCTGTGGGAGAAAAAAAATCCATGGTGGATTAAAAAAAAACCTTTTTCTGTTATGCTAGAGTTTATTTGTTTGTTTGTTTTCAGTGTTTACTTGTTGTTTCTGGCTAATGCTTTATACATTGGATTGTTCTAGTTTTTGGGAGCAGTACGATATTAGGTATTTGTTTGGATATTGTAAAATTTTGGAGCAGTTAGATACCAGTAGGCGTATTCTAACTGTTTATTTGTTTATATAATTTCGTGGTATTGATTTATCTGTTTGGATATTTCTAAATTTTGGGACAGTTAGATACCAATTGGCTATTCTAACTGTCTATTTATTTCTCGATTTGAGTGGTATTAATTTATCTGATTAGTTGTTGTAGCATCTTTGGGCAGTTAGATAGCTTTTGGAATATTGTGACAGTTTATATTTTTTTACTACAAGTGTACGTACAGTTTAGTTATCAAATTTTGGTTTTAAGAACATTAAATAAGCGTTTGTAAGATTTGCTGGTAATCTCTGCTTTAGAGTAATGGTACTATCATTACATTCAAACCATCCACGTTTCTTTTTTATATATGCAGTGTAGTGTCCTGAATTGGTTGTGGCTCCTGCATGGTAGATTATACCTATTGTTGTGAAGGTTTTCCTACCAAGTGATATTTGACCATGTGTGAATCCAGTCAGCTTGCAGTTTTTTTTGGTACCATCTACATTGTAACGTAGAAGCATTATTATTACGTATTTACTATGTGTTTGTATTACTAACGTGGAGCGATTGTCTGAATTGCAGGTCGAACATAATCTACCATGGTTTGCATTTTGTGCAAGTTGCTGAAATGGAACGGATTCACAATTAGGTATTGATATATACACAAAGCGTTCATTGGGGATTTGTTCTTGTGTCACATTGTTGCAGAGAGTGCATGTATTTTCCACATGTATGAAATCTGGAAGATTTCATTTATAGGTATGTTTTTGTTTTCCAGTACTAATAGTAAGTACATTAGAAATTCTTGTGTATCTTCCTGTGAGTTTATAGTGAATTTCGCCATTCCAGCACAGTAGTACAATTGTTGTCTTATTCCATAAACACTATACGTGTTGTCAGGATGGTTTGCTGCATTTCTGTGAAGTACTAACATTTGCAAACACAATGGGTCTGTACTGTGTAAGTAAATGTTCTCAACAATTGGTGGTAATTGAAATAGAATATTCATTGCTACATTTGCATAGCAACTTACACCAACTATATTTGAGAGTTTATATGGACCAGGTAGTTCTGTATCTGACTGCTTTTTTTGGAGTTTGTCTTCCTTCTTTGAAGAAGTACCTGGTTTACTTTCCCTAATTGATTCTTTTTTGCTTGTGGCACTTGATGAAGTATTACTTTCTTTTACTCTCTTTGGAGGATTTGCAGTGACATCCTGTTTCTTTTCTGTTTGAGTTATTTTTCTTTTATAATGTTTTACTTTTTGTGGAACAGAATATGTGTTTAGATGGGGAGTGTATCGTGAACAAAGTCTATTGTATTCTAAAATGCAAGGAATATCAGCGTTTATTTTACTTGCATCAAAGTTGATTAGAAATAGACCGTCAAGTGTACGTAAGCGTGATAGTGCTACGTAGCACATGCCTTCTTTAAAGACTGTGTTACCAATGTCTATCATTGCTTTGTCTAGGGTATGACCTTTTGATTTATGAATGGTGACTGTGTATGCAAGAGTTAGAGAAAATTGTTCTCTGCGTACATACATGTCTTTGAAGAGAAGGAATCGAGCTGTTGAGCGTCCTTTTCTTTTTACTTCTGAAAGTTTGTCAAAGAGAATATTGACAAACTGAATTTTGTTGTCACGTGGGTATGTTTGAAAGCCAACAACTGTACCCACTGCTCCATTAACTAGTCCTTGGACCACGTCAAGGTTACGTTTCAGCATTACTCTGCAATTTAAGGATAATTTTAATATCTTTTCCAAGCCTGCTGTGTTTGAGATTGATTTTTTTTGTGGCTTGGTCACACAAGGGTAGTGTCATTCCATGTACATCTAGTTTGTCTGTGGCGTGGCGCTAATTTCCATTATTGGTTGCATTTCTTTACTTAACATTATTTCATTGAATTTGAAACAGCTTGCAAGAGTTGGCATTACGGCCATACAATTGACATTTATGTGGGCTAATTGTTCCATAACATCTGTAGCACATGCATTATCACCATAAAGTGCATGAATGTGCCGGTTTTCAATATTGCTTCTGCTTCTTTAGAAGTATACCAACTCTGATACTTTTTAAGATGTCGGCATAAGTGAGATCTGCAGATTGGCTCATGTTTTCTGTTAATTCTCTGTATTGGAAATGTTGCCAAAGGTTGACATTTCCGATGCTGCCAACAGTTTTACGGCAGAGTTTGTGTCCTAATGTTTTAAAAATAGGCTCACCTTTTAGTGGTGTCAATTGAAGAAGATCTCCGAAAACAATAATCTGTTTTCCTGCAAAGAGCTCTTCATAGTTTGTTTTGAGTACTTCTTGTAATCTGAGGTGAATCAAAGCCAACATAAGGTTGGACACCATGCTCACTTCATCTATTAGTAGCATTTTCATTTGTTTCAATACTCTGCGTAGTTCCATTGCAGCTTCTGCAGAAAGTTTGTAATAATCTAATTTGTTTTGGTGTTCTACTGGCAGGAGTAGTAATCGGTGTAAAGTGACACCACCTATGTTGTAGGCAGCTAAACCTGTGGGGGCAGTGACAACAGCTGAGAGTTTGTTGTTTGTCAATTGTTGAAGGAACTTACTGATGATTTTGATGAGGAATGTTTTGCCAGAACCAGCTTCACAACTGACATACAATAGTATAGGTTTGTAATTTTGACAGGTGCATTCTTTGTTTTCATGTTGTACACCATGTGCAATTTCTTTTGTTACTTCTTGAAAAATGCTACGTTGCTCATTGTTTAGCTTTGATTGTAGTATAGTTAAGTGTTCTTTATCTTCATACTGACACATGGTGTTTTCTACTTCTATCATAGCTAATTCTGCCTCATTTGTTATTAGTGGGTCTCCCAGTGGTTCTTGGATTCCTGTGACAGAAGGTTGACTACTGTCAGGAGTGTCCTTATCTAGTTGGGCCTGGAGTTCTTCTTCGTGTTGCTGTTCATTGTGCAACATTGTTTTGTACTGTGCAAAGTTTACATCAGTTATACTGCTTTCATTTGCTTTGAAAGCGTCTTCATATGAGTCATAGTTATCTAGTATTTCTTCTTCTTTTCTTCATGGTTTAAAGAGTTGTAACAGGGACATGTAATATACTTCTTTATGTTGAGGAGTCTTTAATGACAATTTGATATGATTAATTCAATTTGGCACGGTGAGCTTTACTAAGATGCCTTCACAGTTTGCCACTTTCTATTTACGTTTTTGTTCATCAGGTTTTGTATTATTTTTGTATGTGTAGTTTTGGGCTATGTGGTATAGCCACATGGTTTCCAAAGTGGTACTCCTGTTTGGGTAGTATGTGTCCAATAAATTGTTTTTTAAAATTTCTTGGCTGTTGGGATCATGTTTGGCTATTGTTTCTATATCTTCGTATGATTTTAGAACTCTTTTTCTAGATTTAGCTGGACCAAGACGTAGCCATACTATATTTTCAGATTTACCATACAATGCAGTACCAGTTAATCGATCAGCTGCTTCATAGGATCCACATTCTCTATGAGACAGCATTTTTATGCCCAAGCTGTATAATTTCTGAGTCACTGTTTTATCTGATGACAGGTCATTCCAGAGGTCTTGGAGCTCTGTCTTTTCTGATTTGGTTAAGTATGCTGTGACATATCGTGCAACTGCAGTAGAATTGTCCGCAATGTACTGCACATCTATGTTTGCATTCCATAAGTGGCAATGATTGCATTGTAATCATTGATATATTTTTCTTCTTCTTTTCTTTTTATGCAATATGTATTTTTAGGTGACTTACCTTTAACACTATGTCTAACTGAAGACATGAGGTTGTTCACTTGACCTGTATTTGTAACTGGTCTAGGGAAACCAAATCGGCATTTGGTGTAGTATTTCCCTTTGTTTTTGTATTTGTGACGACAGTATTTGTCACATTTGTGTCTTTGGAATTGTGAAATTTTTGCATGAAGATCACTATTTGTGAATTCTGATGGAATTTCCCAAGTGACATATTTTTCAATAAACTGTAAAACAGTGGCATCACTGTCTTGACCAAATTTATGAGCATCTTTAATCCATAAAAGCATGCGGACATGTGGTGCTCCTCTGGCTTGGTATTCTTTTCTCCAAAAGAAGTGTTGCACTTCTCCAAGGGGAGGAACAGTTTTATTACAAATAAAATGTAGCATAGCAATGAAGCGATGGTGAAAATATCTTGAAACATTAACAGGATCCTGAGAACAAAGTTCTCCAGGTGTTAGTATATCTATGTTTGTTTTGTTTTCGTTTGATATGCGTAGGAAAGCATGTAAATCTTCCCATGCATATTCTGCACAACTTAATGTAACACACCAAGTGGGTGGGCCAAGGTTTCTGATCATACAACGTACATCTCCATGACGTCGAAACCAGTACTCTTTAGTACCACGCATAATTGCTAATAGATTTGTAAGATTTGCTTGTAAAACCTCGTCTTTTTGTTGAACTTTTTGTAATAATTGTGTAGCTGTCATATTTTGAAAGTGTGATCCTGATTTTAATATGTGTGCAACTCCGTAACATAAAGTTGCTAGTTCACTTTCAAAGAGTAGGTGGAATATGTATTCCACATTTTGTCGAAATCTGGGATCTTCAGAATACATTATTCCTCCTTTGCCAGTAGGAAAGAGTAGAGGAAAAGCACATGCTTCTATACTTTTTTTCCATATGCTGATTGGTGATCCTTTTGTTTGACGCATTTGGTACGTTTCCAGTGCATCTTTTATGGTGTCATTAGAGTGCAATGGATGAATTGTATAATGGTCTAAAGTGTTTGATATTGTAGCAGGATCTAGGAGCTCAAATTGACCTGCTTCTTGTGTCTCTTGAATTATTTCAGTTGTATCTTTCAAGTTTTCTTCAATATTAATTTCTTTGTAATATTCATTATTCTCTTTAAGATATTGCAGGGCTTCTCTAACTTTATGTAAATCTACCAGTTGTTGCCAATTTATTTTGTCTTTTGCAGGTACTCCATTTACCAAGATAATTAAAGATTGTTGCATTGGATGTTGCACTCCTAGAGTGTGCACATTTTCTTTTAGATCTAATGGTAAATACACTACTTTTCCACGAATACCTTTCACTAATTCAGAGGGAGGTAATTTTGCAGTTTTTGGTTGAAGGCGTATTATTACTTGAAATGGGTGGACTGTTTGAATTATGATGCTCTCATATAAATTAAGTTGTTGAGGGGTTTTGGTAGTGTATATAATTCCAGGTTATTTGTGATAGCACGTGAAGGAGTTTGGTTGTTGTCAGGTTTTGTAGTGCAGTAACTGCAAAGTATTATGGGGTCAGTTATTTCGTATTTGTTTTCTGCTATAAGGTAGAGAGCTAATTCAAACCATTTAGAATCTTCAATGTCTTTTATTTTGTATGATAGGTCTACAGTTTTTGTGTTACTTTTATGAAAAGTTCTGCGGCAAAATACACACACGTGGTTTGGTACTTCAGCTGAAGTACTTTCAAATGTTAGTATTTCTTTTTTTATGTGTGTATTGAAAGGTTGCCATGTGCAGAATTGCTACAAAGTTGGTTTACAGCTAATTCATCTTGTAAGTGGGTTTCACTTCCAAAATATTTTGTCTGGATATAGTCGATTTCTTCTAGTAGGTCTTTTGCTGTACCATGTAGAAGAATGTTATTTAAATTGGCTAGTGCTAAAGCAGGATTTTTAGCATAGTACAGTTTATAAACTAGATTTCTTATACTTGCATGATGTGTTGATATCCTTTTGATATCATGGAAGGTTGTTTTGCAAGTAGGTCCTGTAATGCAGGCCAATTAATGTCCTTGTAGTCCTGTGTACTTGCGTACTGGGCAAGCATCCATATTTTGCAGTAGTTTAATTTTGATTTTGTCTTTGCTTTTCACATATTGATTGAGGAATTAGCATAAAGACTTGAACATTTTTTTGGGAATGTTACACATTGACGTGCATGGCCATTTGTACAATAGATGTTCTGATTCAGTTGAATGGAGGGGTAAATCTACGTTTTCAGGGCATATTTTTGTAAGGAGTACTTCTTGTTCCATTATGTTATTATTAACTTTTTCATAACCTCGACCACTGCTATGTATGGCAATTGTATTTGTTTGCTTTTGTTTGTACGCGTCTTCATTAAAGTATGGTTCTGTGCTTGTAGTGTGACTCCATTCACCTCCACAGATATTTAAGAAGTTATTTCTGTTGACATTTCGTTTATTGAGAAGTCTTTTTTGACCTTTAGTTATTAGTTTTGTTAGTGGTTTCATTCTGTTTAACACTAAAATAAATAACTTTCTTTTGAGAAGAATTGCACTGTCTATCAGCGCTTCTAAGATTACTTTCCTACGATAGGTTTGAAGTGTTGAACCTGGTTTCTCTCCTGTTTTTATAAGATTTTGAAGGACTTTGTGACGGAACATTTTGGCTAAAATACTTTTCTTGGTATGCTTACTTTGTACTATATCAAGATTTATAGAAGAAGTTTTATTTGTAGTGATAGTTGATTTTCTGTTAATTGTTTTTTGGGTTGTTTTACTTTTTGATAGTGGAGGCAAAGTTTTTTTACTAGAAACTTCTTCTGTTTCACTACATGACTGTATTAGCTGTTGTGTTTCAACTTTTTTTTACAAATTCTGCTATAGATGGATGTTTATGTTGGAGACTTTTCTTTTCATTTGCTCTACTTCTGGGTTCCTTTCTGCGGAGTTTCTTTTTTGGAAGGCATTCTTTAGGGTCTGTTGAAATAAATACAGAAGGTATGGGTTGGGGTGTTCTGCAATGCATGTGTGTTGTGTGCATGAGTGTTTGAGTAACATGATAAAGATGTATGTAATGGTGTGTGATTGTGCATTGGGAAGTACAACTACTAGGGATGGGTATTCTTGAATTAATGTGTTACTAAACTGGGGTTCAGATGACAGAAAAAAGTAAGCCACGGGTGTGGAGAAGTATAAATAGTATATCTAAAGCTATACAATTAAAACAGTTGTTTGTTCTACAACACCTAAATTCTAGCGGCTGAGTTGGGTAATTTGTGTGTCGAAAAATAGGAATTTGTGGGCCATTCTGCCAGTAAATTACTGTTTAATCACTTATTTTCCTGGATTTTTGGTCAGAATGGTGCAGAATCTCACAGGCCGATTCATGGAATCAACGTGCGTTGAAAAAACGGCGCACACGCGTGCGAAAACGTGCGAATCGCAGTGAAATAGCGAAAATCGCAGTGCAAGTGTGATTATCGCAGTGCAAGTGCGATTATCGCACAGAAAACATCGCACATCTATTCATGGAAGTCCGTGCACGCGCAAAATGTGGGATGTGCGCTGAAAAAGTGCGCGGCGCACGCTGGCGCACGCTGGTGCACGCTGGTGCACGCTGGCGCAAGGTCATCGAACGCCGTGCGATAAGGCCACAGCGAATTCGCACATAGCACGGCGCACATAACAAAAGTAGGCGTAACACGGGGCGTTACACGCAGAATGGGGAACAACTCGTGAAAATGTGGGCGTCACGGGGGAAGTACAGGAGGCAAGTGTGCAGAACGCCCACACGCTCGCCTACAACACGTATTCATGGAATCGAATAGGGAAAAACAGCGCACGGCCAAAGACGCGCACAGGCCCATACATGTCCGCCACACGAAAGCTGGCGGTAGCATCCCTGCGCTGGAAAAAAATGTGCGCCAAAGTTCTACACGCGCGAGAAGTACCACACGCGATCGGGCCTGGGGGAGCGTGTGCGTGTATTCCAGGGGTGCGCGAGAAGTTCCACGCGCGATCGGGCCTGGGGGAGCATGTGCGTGTATTTCAGGGGTGCGCGAGAAGTTCCACACGCGATCGGGCCTGGGGGAGCGTGTGCGTGTATTTCAGGGGTGCGTGAGAAGTCTCACACGCGATTGGCCTGGGTGCGTGTATTTCAGGGGCTCGCGGTTGTTTTCACACGCGATTGTCCTGGGCGCGTGTATTTCAGGGGTGCGCGAGAAATTCCGCACGCGATCGGGCCTGGGGGAGCGTGTGCGTGTATTTCAGGGGTGCGTGAGAAGTTTCACACGCGATTGGCCTGGGTGCGTGTATTTCAGGGGCTTGCGGGTGTTTTCACACGCGATTGTCCTGGGCGCGTGTATTTCAGGGGTACGCGAGAAGTTCCACACGCGATCGGGCCTGGGGGAGCGTGTGCGTGTATTTCAGGGGTGCGCGAGAAGTTTCACACGCGATTGGCCTGGGTGCGTGTATTTCAGGGGCTCGCGGGTGTTTTCACACGCGATTGTCCTGGGCGCGTGTATTTCAGGGGTGCGCGAGAAGTTCCACACGCGATCGGGCCTGGGGGAGCGTGTGCGTGTATTTCAGGGGTGCGCGAGAAGTTTCACAAGCGATTGGCCTGGGTGATTCCATTGGACCAAAGGCCCCGACAGCGCAGGCGAGTCTGTGACGTGACACGCGCGGGCGTGTCCCTGTACCCGGGGAAATGTTACAAGACCAAAAACTGCACGTCCAAGTGTCAGCCCTCGTGATTGGAGGATAGTGCCTCAGTGCGTATACGCGGAAGTGACGTTGGACGTGTGGTGCGGTTTAAAAGGTGCGTGTAGTACGTCATTTCCTTGTACGTGCTTCCCGTGTAGAGCGAGTGGGTGAAATCTGTACTTCTTGTCGGTTCACACGCGATTTACTTCACAGCATTTCTAGTTCGTACTCCCTGTTACCTCTGTCAGTATTTTTCTGATTTTCTCTTTGACCTGTTTCCTCAAACAGCGTTGACTTCTCCTTTTGTCTTGTCTCCTCAGACAGTGTACAATTCTTCTTTTGGCGGGGGTGTTGCCAATGCGCACACGCGCATATTTTTCACGCTCAACTGTGCTAGCCCCGTGTGTAGCGTACCCCTTCAGAGGTCATTGTAGGCTGCGTGTGACACGCATACGTTCATTTTTGTGTTTCTGGGTGCCACAGCATAGTGCAGGTTCCTTTTCCCACGCACGTGGACTACGAGGGGTCGCGTGCACGTCATTTTCTGTATTAGGGGTGCCTGTGCATTGCGTGACCCGTCATCTTTCCCCAGGGGTTACATACAGCCTTGCTAGAGCACTTGGGTACGAATTCCATCTAGTACCCTACCCCTTTGACCCCCAATTGCCCAGGACAATTGTCCACTCCAACTCCCATACGCACAACTCCATCAGTGCCATGGCTGGGAGGCGAGCAAGTGGTAAGGATGGTAAAGGTGGCCGAGCCTCAAGAGGTGGATGTGGTGGGCGCGGTAGGGGACGTGGCCAGGATTTGCAGACTCCCCCGTGTGGAGGACCAGTCAGGGACACACACCCCCCCCCATGGTTGAGGGAAACGTGGCTGACACCATCCCTGCTCAGCCCTTGTTGGACCGGCCCGTTGTGGCACCTGACCTAGCACAGGGTGACTCCCAGGCTGACTTCCAGGTCGCCAAGTCCAGGCCACGGGTGGCGGCGCAAGCCAGTGTCACCAGGCCACGTGGTACAGGGGCAGCCATGTCATCTGCTGCCCGGAGTAGGCGGGGTGGGGAGGCTGCAGGGCAGCTGCAGCTCCGTCCACCCCAGCTCTGACTCCCCCAGCAAGGACAGTGTTGGTCCCGGTACATCAGACTGAGGTTCCCCCTGCCATCTTCACACTTCAGCTAATGCCTGCAGAAAGTCCTGTGGTCAGTGTGCCATCGCACACTACTACTACACAGTCCACCGGTGCTCCTACCTCTAGTGTCCAGAGCGGCGTAGGGCATTCCGGATCCCCACCACCCACAAAAAGAAAGAGGAAGAGTGCTCGTCCAGTACAGGCTGATGACCCCGACACGGCTACACGGTCCGGCACGCCAAGGAAGCCTAGCTTCAATGACGCCGAAATGTTGGTCACTTCAGGGTGTAGGATTACACCTGCTCGACGTCAGGCACACTGGCAGTCCATCGTGGACAGTATAAGTGCCTTTGGGTTTATGAGGCGCACAGCTGTTGAGTGCTACAAGCGCTGACGACCTTAAGCGTAGGGCAAAGAAAAAGCTGGCCTCAAGTCATGCCGCAACTCTGGTGACTGGAGGTGGGTCTCCACAAGAGGACATAGAACTCACTCTACATGAGCATGTTGCTGGGACCTACGTCACAGAGGAGCAGATCCAAGGTGTGGGAGAACTGCCAGATTACGAGGCATTGTCCGGTGAGTGCACATGCATGTGTGTGTGATCCATGTGTATGTAGTTTGTGGGAGGGGTTCTGGTTGAGTGCCAGGTCAGGGTGTGTGTGCCTGAGTGTTTTGTCCCACCCATGTGCTTCATCCAATGCATTCTGCGACCCGGGATTTGGGTATTACAGTATCCCTTCTGGCCACAGTAGGCGTTTTGCACTACATTGCGCCAGTTGCCCTTGAAGTGGCATCTTGCTACCACATTGTTCCGTATTTAGCTGTGTTCATTCAGGCTGATTGTAGGAATTCACCTGGTTCTACTGCGCATCACTCTGCCCTATTGTCACATATATGACATGCCCATGGTACATGCCATCTGTGTGATGGCATGTGTCATGTATGTGTATTGGACATGCCACTCACAGGCCAATGTGTGATGGCACTGCTAGCCAACATGCAGCTGATGTGTTTCTCTCCCATCTTGGTGTCATCAGTGTCTGACATTTTCCTCCCCTTCCAACTCATGGACAGTGCATGCATGGGAGGGTTATAGTCATGTGGGACATGTGTAAATCAAGTACTGGTACTGTAGCTTGTCTGGCCTAATAGCGTGCCATGGTGCTAATGCCTGTTTCCATTTTTTGTCTTTCTTGTTTTTGCAGAGGATGACACACCTGATGCTGTTGAGGGAGAGGAGATGGTGCAGGCCCAGGAGGGATCTGAAACACGACCAGGCACCAGTGGGGGACATGGTTTGGTGGTGGGGGAGAACCCTCTCTTGCTGCAGGCCATACTGTCCCGGGGTGTCCCTGGCTGCACCTCCCCAGAACTCTTTTCAGGTGTTGATTCGGATGAGGCCTATGTGGATTCGCAGGTATGTGTTCATGGAAGGGATACTGTTCTGTCTGACCCACCTGAACCAGGGGTAGAGCCCACTATGGGGATGTCAGTGTTGGTAGGTGCACCTGTGGTGGTTACGGATGCAGGGCCACACTCCGCAACATCTGATCATGTTCCTGGGCCAGCAGTTCAGAGGGGAAATGCAGTCCTGCCGCCTCAGGCAGTGCCGACACAGCAAGGCGCAGTTCGCCTTGCCCCAGACAGGTGTGGTGCCCGCCAACGCGGTGGCCGTCCGCCACGGGGCAATACCGCATGGGAGCAATCCATTTACTGTATGGCCAACCAACAGGCAGCATCATCAGAAATGATTGCTCAAGCCATGGAGAGGGTGGCCACTTCCATTGTCCCCCCAGAAAGGCAGATGGAGCTACTACAGCAGGCAACAGACTCCATTTGCCAATTAGTCAGGGAGGACATGTTGGCGTCCAACAGGGACAGACAGGCGGCCCTGGACAATCTGAGGGAATCAATTTCTATAGATGCCCAGGGACAGAGGGAAGCCCTGAGGGGAGAGGTCCGGCACCCCAGGCAGACTCTTGTGGACCTTGAGGCTTCCACTGTCACCAGGACGGAACAGCTGCTGGAGCGCGTCACCCGTACGCTCTCAGCAGAGATGCAGGCAACTCGGGCGGAGGTCCGGGCAACACGTCGGGTGTTGCATGGGGATCTCCGCACAATATCCCTCCAGAACGAGGCCTTCCAGACCCGCATGCTTGCTGCCATGGAGGACCAAACTAGGGCATTGCGTGGGCTGCCACCCATGGCACCACCACCTCCTGTGGCAGCAGCAGCAGAGGTTGAGGAGAGCGAATCCAGCAGTGAATCTGTCACTATTTAGTAGCCGTGCAGGCCATGAGCCCATGGAGGTGTTTTTTTTTCGCAACATTCATGCAGGTGGCTGTTGGTGGGCACCCTGTCCTCGGACCTCCTGGGTGACCTCCCCCACTCCCCCTGGCCCACACATGGCCATTTTTGATTTTTGATTTTTTGTTGCAGTGTGTTGTCTTGTGTGGCTCCCGTGGGCATCCACTGTATTCTGGCTGGGCACATGCAGGCTTGTCCTGAGTTTGGGTTAGATGCTTGGGTCAGTGAGACACACACCCCTCCTGCTTCCCGTTTCCATGGGCTTGCAAAGGGTGTGCCCAAGTGACAGTGAATTACACAGTGACGTTGGACTCCCATGAGCTGTGTGGGCAGTCTGTAGTCAATACTGTGTATACATTCCTAGTGCATATTGTTGTTATATTGTGCACTGCATGGTGTATTGATGTGTGCTTGTGCATCCATATCTCCCTCCTAATTTGCAGGTTCATACCTCATGTCTTCACAAGGCCGTCCACTTTGGAGATGGAGCTCATGTTGTGAGCAGTGGACTTCCAGATGTGCGTGGCAACAACACTGTACAGTTGGAGGTGGTGGATGTGCTGGCATTCTCATGTTGTAAGACTACGTATCCTTTGCCTTAGTACTGTCATGTTTATGCTATGTCGATTGTATTGTGGTAAGTATTTGGTCACGTGTGTTGTTGTTTCTACATTTATGTGGGCATATTGTGTGTGGCCAGTTTCCATTAGGGACACTGTATTTTGTGACACGTGTCATGTTTTGGGGATGACTTTGTTTGCTCTCACATGTCATGTCATGCCATGGTGTGTTGGGTGGCGGTGCTGGGGAGGGGTTGGGTGAAATGGCACGGTTGTCATGTTGTGTCTTGCAAGGGGGTAATGATTTTAGCAGCATAGAAGTGTGTCTTTTGAACACAGCATTGGTGCTGTTTGTGTAGGTAGGGAAGCACACAATGGAACACTTCCAGATGTACAATCTCAGGCTGGTATGGTTGTGACAGTTGACTGTCCATTGACACATCATAATTGTCAGTAACAATCATCATTGATTGTCAGCTGGTATGTGCCAGGGCTGTGTGCACTCCACAGGGGTGTGATTTTATGTGAAGTAATTAGCTACGAGCTGCGTACGGGCTGCCTCACCCCGTGCCCTTTGCCCTCCCATGCGCAGTGGGCATGCATGTGGTTGGGGATGTGGGGGCACCACCATGTCCACGGCCAGGCCCCGGCATGTTGCAACGTTGTGCAGGACACATGCTGCCACTATGATCCTGCACACTACTGGGGGAGCGTATAACAGCTGCCCGCCAGAACGGTCAAGGGAGCGGAAGCGTGACTTGAGCACTCCGAATGTGCGCTCCATGATGCCCCGGGTTGCAATGTGGGCTGTGTTGTATCTTACCTGGGGTGGCGTGGTGGGGTTCCGAATTGGCGTCACCATGTGGGTGCTGAGAGGGTAGGCACTGTCCCCTGGGGAGGTGGTGATGGATATCATCAGTGGGGTTGTGACATTACTCAGTATCTGACATGCATGCATGCGCAGTGGCATTTATACTCACCGAGCAGCCATGTATCGCCATGCCGCCCAGCTTCTATGTCCCGGTTTAGGGTAGACATTCTGTAGATGAAACTGTCGTGGGTGGAGCCTGGATAGTTGGCGTATACTGAGGTGATGATTCCCTTGGCATCACATACTACCTGGGCGTTGATGGAATGCCAGTGCTTGCGGTTTCTATAGATGTGCTCAGTTGCCCTGGGGGGACGTAGAGCCACATGGGTGCAATCAATGGCACCTAGCACTTTGGGGAATTGTGCCACCCTGTAGAAGTCCTGGGCAACAGCCTGCCTTTCTGCAGGTGTTCTGGGCAGGTATATGTGCCTGCGGACTGATGGGCATGCAGTGATGATGGCCAAGACCTGGTGTAGGCAGTGTGACTGCGTGGCCTGTGACACCCCCCCCACTATGGCACTTGTCCGCTGAAATGATCCAGTGGCCAGGAAGTGCAGTACATTGAGGACCTTCTCCAGGGGGCTGAGTGCTTGGGAGCACAGGGTGGTTGATGTGAGGTCATCCTCCCACTCACTGACCAGGTCGAGTATTATGTGAGGTGGAAACCTGTACCTCCCATACACATGGTCATCAGGCATCCCAAAAAGGCTTGTTCAGGGTGTAAAAATTCTGGCCCGGACTATCCTCCTCTTCCTCCTGCGGTATCCCACGACCACTGCTGCTAGGAACGGTATGTTCATCCTGGCGTCTGAGCTTGTTTGTTGTTTGCGTGCACTTTTATGCTGTGCGGGTGGACGTATGCCTACTTCCTGCTGGCGTACGTGTTTCCGGATTGGCCACGTTCGTTTCCATGAATACGTGTTGTAGGCGAGCGTGTAAAACTTCCCGCGCAGCCCTGGAATACCCGCACCCAGCCCAATCGCATGTGGTACTTCTCACGCACCCCTGAAATACCCGCACGCAGCCCAATCGCGTGTGAAACTTCCCGCGCACCCCTGAAATACACGCACGCAGCCCAATCACGTGTGAAACTTCCAGCGCACCCCTGAAATACATGCACGCCGCCCAATCGCGTGTGAAACTTCCCGCGCACCCCTGAAATACACGCACGCAGCCCAATCGCGTGTGAAACTTCCTGCGCACCCCTGAAATACACGCCCGCAGCCCAATCGCGTGTGAAACTTCCCGCGCACCCCTGAAATACCCGAACGCAGCCCAATCGCGTGTGAAACTTCCCGCGCACCCCTGAAATACACGCACGCAGCCCAATCGCGTGTAAAACTTCCCGCGCACCCCTGAAATACCCGCACGCAGCCCAATCGCGTGTGAAACTTCCTGCGCACCCCTGAAATACCCGCACGCAGCCCAATCGCGTGTGAAACTTCCCGCGCACCCCTGAAATACACGCACGCAGCGCAATTACGTGTGAAACTTCCCGCACACCCCTGAAATACACGTGCCCAGGGCAATTGCGTGTGGGAGTTCCCGCGCACCCCTGAAATACACGCGCCCAGGCCAATCGCGTGTGGAACTTCCCGCGCACCCCTGAAATACACGCGCCCAGGGCAATCGCGTGTGGAACTTCCCGCGCACCCCTGGAATACACGCACCCAGGCCATTCGCGTGTAGAACTTCTCGCGCACCCCTGATATACACGCACACGCTCCCCCTGGCCCGATCGCTTGTAAATCTTCTCACGCACGTGTCTTCCCGACGACCGTAATACGCGTTCCCCGCTTTTGCCAGTCCGGTAAACTGGTACAGTGTTGGTGCAGCCCTTTGCGATGGTTTTGCGATCTTGATGGCTTTTCCTTGCGCGAGGGCGTTCTTGGGGGCGTAACTGGCGCTGCTGCAGGGTCGCTGCGCCACTCTGCGCCACGTCTGCTTTTGGAGGCGAGAATCCATGAATACGCTGTGCGTGGGAATTGATTTTATCGCACGCGGCTGGCGCAGACATTCGCACGGGCACGCTGTGCGCCAGCCGCGTGCAACACTTTTGAGAGGAATTACATGAATCGGCCTGTCTATTTTTAGGCACAGAAATAGCATGAATTAACCTTACAGTGTGTTTTTGTGTAATAATTCAAATATTATGGTAACATTCTACTTACTTTTTTTCTCAAATGAGCAGTTTGCTTCTTAGTTGTTCTTTGTACTTCAAATTCGGCTGCTTCTTTTCAGGAGACTGGTCTTCACTGCAATTGTAAAAGAAAGAAATTAGTAATTTGGTTTGTATATAGCACTGTTTTTAATTTAGACATAGATTTTTTAAATTGAAATGCTCAGCGCCTTCCTCAAAACCATTAAAACTATCTTATGACTAACTGTAGGAAAGAAAATATCTTTGCTATGGCTTGTGAAATTCATAAGGTACACTGTATACCACTATTCCTGTAACTAAGCTTTTCCACGTAATAGTGAGTCAATGTGATAACCTGCTTTTCCACGTAATAGTGAGTCAATGTCATAGCCTGCTTGTCCTATATAAATGTAAGTAATTATATAAATTAAAAAAATTAAAACCAATTATGTGTTTGTACACATATTATTGTTTGAGATTTGATCATAGAGTGTGCATGTAATTTTGTTTGATTATATGTAGTCTATATATTTTATTTAAAAAATGTTAGTTTAACATTATTTGCGTGTGTGTGTGTGTGTATGAAGAAATTAAACGGTATAAAGGTTTGTAAGTCACAGCTCATTTTAGGACAATGAAAAAATGATCGTAGATTCATTTTACAGATTATACAAGGTAAAAGTCAGTTACAAAATGTGTTCATGTACTGTATAGAAAATATGCATACCTGTAGTTTGTGTTCATGCATATGGATATGGACGAAGCTGCAAGTATAAATCTTGAAGACTTGTATAGTTTTTCATCGTAGATCGTGCTTGCCAATGGTATGAGACTTGTACTCTGAGAGATTCACCGTACATTTGCAGTGCTGATCTATGATGATGTAGTTACATGTAGAGGTCTTGGATTTGATTGGTGGATGGTCATGTGATTTCTTAGCTACATCCAATGAGGGAATGGCACAGAGAGTGAAGTGGAAATGGTAGAAGGGCTGTCCATGTTACGATATGTTCGCGGGCATGGCAGTAGTTCTAGGACACCGCGTATTACATCCGGGTAATTTGGGGTGTGGAGGCATACAAATGAGATTGAATGTAGCAAGGGATTGGTCAGTAAAGTTTAGTGAGTGTGTTGTGCTAGGAGAGGTTTTCTCAGATATTCTTTTTGCTGAGAGAAGAACAGATAGCTATGGCTGAGTGTTTCAAAAACAGATTGTGTGGATTTTGGGAGACTCGTGGATACATTGTTTGAAGGTGCATGCAGAAAGCTTTGGAGTATCTATAGATCTTGGATTCGCACATGTGGAAGTGCACTGGCATGGAGTGCGTGGAATGAAGTGGTTGGACTTGCTACCTCTCTGTGCAACTTTGAAGACAGAGGAACATCCAGACATAATTGTAATTCATTGTGGAGGGAACGGTTTAGGACATGTGTCTGGAATTTCTTTGCAATTTGCAATGACAGAAGGACTTCAGAAGATCATGGACATGTTTCCAAACTCCAAAGTAATTCTTTCAAGGATTACGCAGAGACAAATGTGGCTTCGTTCTTTCTCATGTGGTCCACAAATGGAGAAAGCAAGGCGTAATGTTAATAAGGCTGTTTGTGCCTTCCTAAGAGATTTTGGCATGTCCTCTTTTCACAATGAAAATATTATGTTTCGTAGTACATACATTTTTCGCAGAGATGGAGTCCATCTTACTTATGCTGGCAATCAGATTTTTCTGAGAAATGTACAAAATGCATTGCAACCTTTTTTAGAAATACAGCATCCATTTTGAAGTAGGTGTTAAGTATTTATAATTTTTGACACGCAAAATGCAATGGTTACAATAGGGTAGCACCACAATTTTTTTTATGTTCGCGAACTGAACGCGGACTTTCAAGAAATACAAAGGGCCCTGCTTTATTTATCTTCACTTCTATTTTTTAACTGTGAAAGGCGGCTCTGAAAAGAGCCTTATTTTTTTTTGATTTTTGTTATTTTGTATTTTTTGTGGTTTTTTATACATGACACACTAGGAGAGGAGGGGAAAGGAGGGGAAAGGGGGGACACCAACCACAGGGATAAGAAAGGGCGAGCTGATAGAGGAAGATGTAGAGTGGGTTTCATTTGGGTAGTGAGCAGGTCTTCTCGTGCTTTGAGACGATAGTCTCAAAAGCACTCCGAAGTCGCTCCCCCCTGCAGAGTACTGTGTCACAGTACATACATACAACTGTGACCCTCGAAAGGTAAGGGTCATCAGAATTCTGTATGGCCTGTGAGGCAGCTTGAGGAAGACGCTGTCCCACAGAGGTGTTCCTTGTGGTGAGAGGATCAGAAACGGAGGATGAAGTAGAGGCAATCAACCTACTACGCTCTTCGCAAGGTACAACCTGGCAAATGGCCCTAGTGTGGAATGAGTTGAGGTGTCGCTTCATGGTAGTGGTCCCAAAGCTGTACGAACCATGCCTCCCGCGACTGAGTACCTTTGCACTCATTGCAGCTGACACGGTACGCACGAGCCTTAGGACCATTCCCATGAGCGGTAAACAACCGCCACACCCAAGAATCACGCCGAGGGCGGGTAGTAGGGATTTCTTCTACCTCATTCTCATCATCCTCTTTTTCCTCCTCTGTATCCTCATTCCTGTTCCCCTCTTCAGGCCCTTGGGGAGATGGTGGTGGTGGAGGGGGTGGGGGTGGTGCTGAGACAGATGTAGTACCAGGTGGCAATAGTGGAGCCATGGATGTCATCGGCTTGGAGATGGAAATCTCAAAATCTGCAAAGTATGCAGCAAAATGCAGTGTGCTCTGTGGAATAGCCAGACACACAATGAGAATGAGCTCTAGGGCGTGGTATTTTATAGGGGTGCTTGTACGCGGTTCGCGGACATGCGTGCCGTCCGCAAGACAGATCGAACACCAAAAAAGGTTGAAAAAGTCACAACAACTATGTGGAAATTTAGGATTAGTATGTGGGATTTGTGGTATGGTGAGTTTTTAATGAAAAATATTGTGGATTACCTGGAAATGTACTTTTAAACTGTTCAGGGACATGAACAGTGTCTGCATTCAGAACACGGGATCAGCGTGGGCGCGGTCACATGATTGCTTCGTGAGCATGTTCGCTAAGGAAGCGGCCGTCCGCAGGACACCCAATGTACGGATATTGTTTTGCCCATGCGCATTGATGTTCTACGGACAGTGTTCGGGTCCTGAACTAATTAAAAGTGCGTCACACATAAAACAAACAGTTATGGACAGCCGTTTGTTCTTAGCACAGTTTAACTTACTTGCGAACAATACGGACAGACATAGCATCCCCAGCACACCTCCATTTTTGTTTATTTATGAACAATTCAGGACACCATGAGTGTTCTTAGAACAGTTTCAACTTGCTAGCGAATACTACGAACAGGCATAGTGTTCTTAAGGACACCTCCATTTTCCTTTATTTACGAACATTTCAGGACACTACGAGTGTTCTTAGAACAGTTTCAACTTGCATGAGAACATTACGGACAGATATAGTGTCCTCAGGACACTTACATTTTTGTCTATTTACGAACATTTCCGAACAACCGCGCTGTCCGTGGACACCTAAATTGATTTTAACAAAAATAACTGAAACTAAGAAACTAATTACAACATAATATAAAAAAGTAACTTTATTTGACATATATTAACTATTTATGACTGAGAAGGTGGGGCAGAAACGGAAACAAAAACAGGAGAATTAGGGATTTCAACATAATTGGGATCAAGTGAAGAAGGGATCGAAATATCATCAAAACGTTTTGGTCCATGGAGAGGGTTTGGGGTTAAATGAGTGGGATATGGTGAGGGTGGACAAGTGCAAGTGAGACAATGGTATCTTGTTAGTTTTAAGTGATCTTCCACAAAGTTTTTAAATTGGTAAAATTTGCCATAAGTTGGTCCATTTTTTCGTTTATGTGTTCCAGAGTGTTATCCACTGCTTCTTTTTCTGTAGTAGTTTCGATTTTTGTATGGTCTGTACAAAAAAAAATGTATATGTTAAATGTATACAAAATAATATTTATTAATTGGTTTATATAGTAAAGTGTGTACCATTAGGTGCACTATCTTCTGACATTTCCTCTCGTGGGAAATGCTCCTCTAGCCACTCCAGAATACTACACATTTCTGTGAGAAAACAAAAAAGTAATATCATTTTTTATCTAATACAGAAAGTTTATAAATATATGAGTAAAATGAAGTGCATTTACTATTTCTGGTAAGATATGTGATGAGTAGTCTGTACGTCTGGTCTTGCTCTTAGTTGTGGAGTGTCTGTGAGGTAATTATGTTGGAAGCCACTTTATCTTCTTTTGGTATATTCCATTTTAGAACATATTGTATTTAAATGAATGGTTAGTGTGTTACATATATGGGTTACATTTCTTAAGTATTACTACATATACTTTGTATGTGTGCTGCTTTGTGAATTTGTTAAATGTTCCTATGTTATGATATAACAATTACACATACCCCCACCAGTGTTTTTAGGTGGTGGTACTGTTGTCCGAACATGTTCGCGGACAGTCAAATTCAGTAGAAAGGGTTCAGTATGTTCCATATTACATGTACATAAAGTCAAAGTTAATATTGTTAAGTTGTGCTACTAAAAAACTATGATATTCAGTAAAAAACATTGTTAAAGAGACGTTATGGTTCAGTTGCGCTACGAAAAACCTATGGAATTCAGTAAAAAAACGTTGTTAAAGGGACGTTATGGTTAAGTTGTGCTACTAAAAACCTATGAAATTCAGTAAAAAAACTTTGTTAAAGGGATGTAATTGTTCAGTTGCGCTACTAAAAACCTATCAAATTCCGTAAAGAAACTTTGTCAAAGGGACGTTATGGTTCCAAGTAAAACCGAAAAACCCCAGTTATTCGCCAGTTATGGTAAGCTAAGCAACCATAACTCGTGCCACCACCGTGCACTGCTAAGACTAACACCCAGGACATCAAAGATGACATCACAAATGTCATTGATGACATCACTGATGACATCACATGTGCATTTACCTTTCTTGAAAAGTCTGTACAAGGGATTCTTATTGTAATGTTAATAAAAAAAAAAGTGTCAAGGATCATTGGAATAAATACCAAGGGCTAATTAGTCCATCCAGTATACTAAGGTGCTCATGTAGAAACATAGGCATTGTGTGCAGCATACATGATGGAGGTTCAATATTCATAAGCTTGCCATGTTGAATAGTGAAATGATAACTGTTTTCTTATTAGACTTTTGCATACTGTGAAACATGTGATAAGTAGATAATAAAACCCACTTACTACATAATTGCATTATTATAGACAAATCACAAAGAGACAACACCACATACAAATATGAGTATATACAAGGAAATTGAAGTAAGAAAAAAACAGCAGTAGTAGCAAAAAAAAAGTGTTCATAATCTAACTGATTACCTTTATGCAGAGAAATGATTGCTCTGTTTCAAAGCTGCTACTTATCCTATGTATATATATCGCATGATGTGACTGGACCCTAAGGAAAGTAGGGTGAATACAAGATATAAAAATAGGTGCATATACAGGGAAAGTACAGTAATAAAAAACAACAATACTTTCAGAAAGTGCTGATAACTCTACTGATAATTTTAATGCACAGAAAGGATTGCTGTCTTTCATGCTTGTGTCTTCCCATATGTATATGTTTCATATGATATGACTGGACCCTAAGGGAATTATTGTAAGAACATACTTGAAGGATAAGTCTACAAATATAGTACGTTTACAATTTTTAGTTCCTGACTGTTACTGAAGAAAACCATGTGGCCTAGATATGTCAGTAAAGGAAAAAAGGGGGCGCCAGACATGTGATGTCATCAGTGATGTCATCAATGACATTTGTGATGGCATCTTTGATGTCCTGGGTGTTAGTCTTAGCAGTGCACGGTGGTGGCGCGAGTTATGGTTGCTTAGCTTACCATAACTGGTGAATTTTAGGGGTTTTTCGGTTTACTTGGAACCATAACGTCCCTTTAACAAAGTTGTTTTACTGAATTTCATAGGTTTTTAGTAGCGCAACTTAACCATAACGTCCCTTTAACAAAGTTTTTTTACTGTATATATATATATATATATATATATATATATATATATATATATATATATATATATATATATATATATATATATATATATATATATATATATATATATATATATATATATATACATATATATATATATATATACATATATATATATATATATATATATATATATATATATATATATATATATATATATATATATTACATGGCCACGGTAGTGGCCATGTAGTTATGGTTAAGTTGCTGTTTCCATAGGAAGAGCACTTTTTGGGCGGCTTATAACTTCGCTCTCCCTGGACGAATCCTCACCAAACTTTGCAAAAAAAGTATTTGGGTCACTCTGAATTTCTTTGCAAAGTTTGGTGAGGATTCGTCCAGGGGGGGCAAAGTTATAGGGGGGTCCCAAAACTTTTTTTTTCCCCATAGACTGAATGGGAAAAAACTTTGTGCACGGCTACAGCCCGAACCGCTGGATGGAGTTACACCAAATTTGCGGCAGGAGCGGCGGCCTGGTCCCAAAAGCGTGCTTTTGAAAATTTGGTGTAAATCTGTCCAGTAGTTTTTTTAAAAATGACCAAAATGTAAGGCAAAAAAATTAGTGATATCTGTGTTCGCTTCGCGGACGGACTTCCCTGTTCGCTCCGCGGACAGCACCCCGATTGGCCCATGGCCTTGCGTTATGTCCGCGGACATGCGACGTGTTCGCTGATTGGACGGCGAGGGGCGTGGAGCGCGTCAGATTTTCTGTGGCGCCCGCCATCTTGTATTCGCAGTCGACCGCGTACAGCGCAGTGAAACGTGGATAAAAAATTGTATTTAGTGCCATGTGTTGGTGTGTAAGAGTGTTTGGGGAGGGTGGGGGAGTATGAGATAGGTTCAATGTTTTGTTTTTTTATGTGCTAGACGTTTTTGTTGCGTTCGATTTGTCCGCGGAGAACACAACTGTTCTGACATTTTGTAAATAAACTAAATGGTGGGGTTTTTAGAGGACGGAGTATGTGTCATTTTTGTTCGCAAGGAAGGTAAAAATGAGCTATGAACACTCGCAGTGTACTTAATTGTTTGTAAATACACAAACTGGGGGTGTCCTCAGGACGCTGTCCGTATTGTAATCTGTCTAGTTGAATGTGTTCTAAGAACACTCGCAGTGTCCCGAAATGGTTGCAATTACACAAAATGGGGGTGTTCTAAGAACGTTTTTTGTATTGTTCGTTGTCAGGGTGAAAGTGTTTTAAGAGCACTCCTTTTGTCCGCTAATAGTACAATTTCCTAGGGGCGTCAACCGACTTTTTGTCCACTAAAGAAACGATAAATCCGGCTGGTGAGCGCCGACATTATGTGATAATCCTATGACTGGCGCTATTGACCTGGCTGACTTGCTTTTGCGACACTAAATCATATCTCCCGCCCCTAAACCTGATATTATCAAAGCATTCATATTCCCCGCCTCTCCCCGTGATGTTACAGGGTGCGTAATCAAACGCGCCCAGTCGTCTCCAGTACTATGCGACTTTACACAGAACCCGGAAGACAACACACATTATGTCACAACACAGCGCGCCACAATTCGGAATATGAAACTGTGATTTAAAAGCAAACAGCAAGATTGTAAATGTTGTAAAGTACATTTATTTGACATCAAATGTTTAGAGAATATTCAGCAATTTGCATTTGTCTTTGTTGTCGATCCGCAAAAGTTCATGTTGAGACACGCGATGTTCCTTTGCGGTACAGAGACTGTTAGATCAGCTTACAACTCAGTGCGCCACAATTCGGAATATGAAACTGTGGTTTAAAAGTAAACAGCAGGATTGTACATTTGGTAAAGTACATTTATTTCACATGAAATGTTTAGTGAATATTCAACGATTTGCTATTGTCTCTGCTGTCGATCAGCAAAAGTTTATTTGGAGCCACGCGTTGTTCCTTTGCGGTAGATAGGCTGTTGGTTTATGATAAAAGCAGTAAATGGTCGCTCTGATAATCGGAAGGTTGCTCCAACAACGAGCCATTAGACCACCCTATTGGTTGGTATGTTGTTTGTAGCCGCTAGTACTGCGTAAGGGCATATTGGTCCTTGGCGATTGTCCCATAAAATGGTGAGGGTCATGAAGTTGCATATTTGGACCTGCACCTGGCAGTTGAAGACCCCATCCTCTGGAGTCTGTAAATCGTGACATAGGCAAAATGGAGCCACATACCTGTTTTAAAAAACATAAATTAGTCTCACCAGCCGATCTTCATTAAAAATCATCATTTTATTTATTAGGGCCTGAAAATATTTGCTATCGAAGATAGTGCAACAGAGTATGTTAATAATAAAATAATAATATTTTCCCATTCATATAGCGTTAAGAACCGTGAGGTATCTAAGCAGTGCTTATTATTAACCACGGTGTGTGGTGCTCATTTATCGACCACGGAAGGATGAAAGGCTGAGTTTGGCCTTGCCGGGATTCAAACTTGCGTTAGCAAGCTGTGCACGGATGTCAAAGCGAGCGCTGTACTCGCTGTGCCACTTGACAGGCTACAGTGAAGTGGCACAGCGAGTAGAGCGCTTGACCGCCTATAGACCTGTTAAATTATTTCTATTAACCCACCCTGTGTCGTCTGCCTTTTTTAGAGCCCTCTAAATGACAGGGGATCAATTCGGCGATGATAGTGCGCGGTAGAAAACATTATACCACTTTCAACGTACAAGTTCAACTTGAGCGGTCTTTAATGCTACGCTATTGTAATTATATTTGGTATAAAGTAATCTAAAGGGTTACTTACAGTACAATTGCAATTTCCATTGTCTACGAGTGGTGCAGTCCCAAAATATGACTCCGCGTGTGCCAACGATCTTTCGCATAGTGATATAATATATAAAAGTGGTTTCGTTTCAGAAATTTCATCTTTATCTTCTCTTATGTTTTAGCAACACTCCTTCAAGAGAAGTCTTTCATCACAATCTCTGTCTGTCAAGGTCAAAACACAATACAACCTTATAATCCGCTTCGTGAGCCTCTCCGGGGCCCGAGAAAAAAATGGAAGCAGCTGACCTTCACTGTGAACGAGCATAAATTCTTACTTTGCAACATTCTGTGTAAAGCCATCTGTAGAAGTTGTGGAAGCAGCTGACCTTCACTGTGAACGAGCATAAATTCTTACTTTGCAACATTCTGTGTAAAGCCATCTGTAGAAGTTGGTTTTTGCACGCCATGTTTGTATATTGTTTGCGTGATATTAAAAAAAGTTTGTTTAAAGGACGTTATGGTTCTAAGTACAGCCGAAAGACCCCTGAAAATCGCAAGTTATGGTAAGCTTTGAAAAATAACTGGCGCCGCCACCGTGCACTCCTAAGACTAACACCCAGGACATCAAAGATGACATCGCAAATGTCATTGATGAAATCACTGATGACAGCACGTGTGTATGTACTTTTCATGGAATTTGTGTACTAGGGATTTTTATTATAATGTTGCGAAAAAAAGTTTCAAGGATATTGCTATAAATATCATACCGTTATTAGTGCTTTGAACGATGCATTGATATAAATAGCATTGTATTATGGGATTCTATCTAGTATACTGAGCTACTAATGGAGAAACATAGCATTGTGTGCAGAGTACAAGATGAAAGTATAATATGTGTAATGTTAATATGTTGAATAATGAAATAATAATTGTCCTGAAATGTTTAAAAAATCACAAAATGGGGTTGTTCTGAGGACGTTATTCGTATTGTGTGATTGCTTAGCTTTATGCAATGAGGGAATGGCACAGAGAGTAAAGTGGACGCCGTCCGCGGACAACGCGGCTGTTCGTGGACAGGGCGTGCTACATCTGGGTTTTTCCAGGAAATCCAACATGGAAAGAAGACTGTACGGATCAGCCAATCAGATGTCGAGGTTGTGGATTTGTGTTGAAAGAGACTGTGTGTGGTGAAGATGGCAGAAGTGGAGAAAGTCAGGATGTTTGTGCTCGGAGATATGTTTGTGCATGGTTTACAGCAGTACGCTGAATGCAAGCACGTTGCAAAGAACTTTGATGTGAAAGGAGTGGAGGTGGTGTGGAGCAGTGTGCCTGATTGCAATGTACAGGGAATTGTACAAGTTTGTGAGGATATGGCCACGATGAACAGTCCGCATGTGGTAGTTTTGCACTATGGTGCTTTCCATTTGGGCAACGTCAGTGCCCCTACTTTGTTGGCTGATTTGGAACGCTTGGTTCAAGCAGTAATGAAGATCCTTCCAAATGCAAAAATAATTTTTTCTGGATTACTACCTAGGGCAATATGGGACAATAGTTCAGTTTTTGTCCTCAGCAAAATATTGCTAGGTGTGTCATCAACCGAGGCATGTGTGCCTTTATGCTTAGAGCTGGTATATTCTTCTGTAACAATGAGAATATTGATGCCAGTAATGCTGTTAATTTTAAAGAAGATGGCATTTCTTTATCTTTTACGGGAAATGCCTTTCTATTTTGGAATGTAAGGGTTGCTTTGGAGAAGGTTATGTGAAGATTTTAGGAGTAAAGTAAGAAAAAAAAACAAGAAACAAATACAAAATAACAGGTGTCTGTCAAGCATCTGTAAAAAAAAACGGCTCTTTTCAGAGCCAACTTCAAAGGGGAAATGGGGCACACTATTTAAATTTACATTCACCACACTCAGATTTTCGATGTGTCCGCGGACATGGCGGTAGTCCGCGGACATGAAAATCACTATGAGGGGGTTAGTATGTTCTATGTTACATGTATATGAAGTCAGGGATATTATGTTTAAGTTGTGCACTAAAAACCTATGAAATTCAGTGAAAAAACTTTGTTAAAGGGAAAGTATGGTTAAGTTGCGCTACTAAAAACCTACGAAATTCAGTGAAAAAACTTTGTTAAAGGGACGTTATGGCTCAAAGTAAAACCGAAAAACCCCTGAAATTCGGCAGTTATGGTAACACAAGCAACCATAACTCGCACCACCGTGCACTGCTAACACTAACACCCAAGACATCAAAGATGACATCACAAATGTCATTGATGACATCACTGATGACATCACATGGCTGGCTCTCCCTTTTTATCCTTTAATGACATATCGAAGCCACATAGTTTTCTTCAGTAACAGTCAGGAAGTAAAAATTGAAAAGGTACTATATTTGTAGATTTAGGGTCCAGTCACATCATATGAAACATATACATAGCGGAAGATACAGACTTGAAAGAGAGCAATCCTTTCTGTGCATGAAGATAATCATTATGGTTATCAGCACTTTCTCATAGTTTTATTTTTATTACTCTACCTTCCCTCTGTATGCCCATATTTGTATACATTATACTCACTCTCCATAGAGTGAATGGGAAAAAAATTTTGCTCACGCCTACAGCCCAAACCGCTGGACAGATTTCCACCAAATTTGGACCAGGAACAGGGGCTTGGTCCCGAAAGCATGCTTTTGTAAATTTGGTGAAAATCCGTCCAGTAGTTTTTTTAAAAATGACCAAAAAGTAGGTAAAAAAAAATTAGTGATATCTGTGTTCGGTTTGCGGACACACTTCCCTGTTCGCTCCGCGGAAAGTGTCCTGATTAGCCAATCGTCTTGCGTGATGTTCGTGGACATGCAAAGTGTTCGCTGATTGGACGGCGTGGAGCGTGAAGCGCGTCAGATTTTTCGGTAGCGCCCGCCATCTTGGATTCGCGGACGTCCCCGGACAGCGCGGTGAAACTTTGTTCAAAATGTGTATTTTGTAGTGTGTGTTGGTGTGTAGGAGTGTTTGGGGAGTGTGTGAGTGTATGAGATAGGATGAAAGTTGTGTTTTTTATGTGTTAGCCGTTCTTTTTGTGTTCGATTTGTTTGCGGCCATCACGGGTGTTCTGAAATGTTCTAAATAAACTTACTAGGGGGTGTTCTAAGAGGTCAATATGTGTCCGTTTTGTTCGCAAGCAAAGTGAAACTGTTCTAAGAACACTCGCGGTGTCCGGGGAGTGTTCGTAGGGGGTGTCCTGAGGACGCTGTCCATATTGTTCTCTGTCAAGTTGAATGTGTTCTAAGAACACGCGCGGTGTCCTTAAATGTTCGCAAATAAACAAAATGGGGGTGTTCTGAAGACGTTTTTGAGAACACTCCTGGTGTCCTGAAATGTTTGTAGGGGTTGTTCTGAGGACGCTGTCCGTATTGTTCTCTGTCAAGTTGAATGTGTTCTAAGAACACTCGCGGTGTCCTGAAATGTTTGCAAATAAACAAAATGGGGGTGTTCTGAAGACGCTTCTAAGAACACTCGCGGTGTCCGGGGAGTGTTCGTAGGGGGTGTCCTGAGGACGCTGTCCGTGTTGTTCTCTGTCGAGTTGAATGTGTCCTAAGAACACTCGCGGTGTCCTGAAATGATCGCAAATAAACAAAATGGGGGTGTTCTGAAGATGTTTCTGAGAACACTCGCGGTGTCCGGGGAGTGTTCGTAGGGGGTGTCTTGAGGACGCTGTCCTTATTGTTCTCTGTCAAGTTGAATGTGTCCTTAGAACACTCGCGGTGTACTGAAATGTTCGCAAATAAACAAGATGGTGGTGTTCTGAAGACGCTTCTAAGAACACTCGTGGTGTCCGGGGAGTGTTCGTAGGGGGTGTCCTGAGGATGCTGTCCGTATTGTTCTCTGTCAAGTTGAATGTGTCCTAAGAACACTCGCGGTGTCCTGAAATGCTCACAAATAAACAAGATGGTGGTGTTCTGGAGACGCTTCTAAGAACACTCCCGGTGTCCTGGAATGTTCGTAGGGGGTGTCCTTAGGACGCTGTCCGCATTGTTCGTTGTTAAGTTGAAAGTGTTCTAAGAACTATCGCGTTGTTCTGAAATGTTCGTAGGGGGTGTCCTGAAAACGGTGTCCGTATTGTTCGCTGGCAAATTCAAAGTGTTCTAAGAACACTCACATTGTTCGCGGACATTAAAAGTTTCCCATAGATCATAGTTGAAATGTTTGACTCTATGGATGTGATATGCTGCGGTGGTTGTTGCCAGGGCATAGATTCTTGGGTGCATGGCCATTTGGCCATACACCCAAGACTCTATGCCCTGGCAACAACCACCGATGCATATCACATTCATATTTGCTTATAACTTTGGGTGAAAAACAAATGTATAAGGAACAAAGGTATTAGATACTATGGATGTGATATGCTGCTATGGTTGTCCTTATTATTGTATACTTACTGTTTGGTCTAGTAATGGGAGTCTATGTTTTTCTTCTTCATTTCTGTGATAAAAGAAAATAGCATGTTAGTATTAGTATTTTGTAATGACTTATTACATTGTATAAGCAATATACTTTTATTTTTTTTCGACCCTCATATTTAGTAGAGTACAAATCAGAGTACTGTGCAATTTGCTCAGTTTCTGTATTTGTTGCTAAAATCATTGGGTCTGTGGGAGAAAAGAAAATCCATGTTGGATTAAAAAAAAAACCTTTTTCTGTTATGCTACAGTTTATTTGTTTGTTTGTTTTCAGTGTTCACTTGTTGTTTCTGGCTAATGCTTTATACTTTGCTTTGTTGTATTTTTTTTGGAGCAGTAACAGATTCTTCATTTGTTTTGATATTATAAAATTTTGGAGCAGTTAGATACCAATTGGCGTATTCTAACTGTCTATTTTTTTAATATATTTTAGTGGTTTTGATTTATCTATTTGGATATTGTTAAATTTTGGGACAGTTAGATGCCAATTGGCTTATTCTAAATTGTTTGGCCTAATTTAGTGGTATTCATTTATCTGATTAGTTGTTGTAGAATCTTTGAGCTATTAGATAGCTTTTGGAGTATTCTAACAGTTCATATTATTTTAACACAAATTTATAATTTTGGGACAGTTATATACCAATTGGCGTGTTCTAACTGTGTTTTTATTGGTCTAATTTAGTGGTATTCATTTATCTGATTAGTTGTTGTAGAATCTTTGAGCAGTTAGATAGCTTTTGGAGTATTCTAACAGTTTATATTTTTTTAACACAAATTTACTTAAAGGTTTAAATACAGTTTATTTATCAAATTTTGGTTTTAAGAACATCAAATAAGCGTTTGTAAGATTTGCTGGTAATCTCTGCTTTAGAGTAATGGTACTATCATTACATTCAAACCATCCACATTTCTTTTTTATATATGCAGTGTAGTGCCCTGAATTGGTTGTGGCTCCTGCGTGGTAGATTATACCTATTGTTGTGAAGGTTTTCTTACCAAGTGATATTTGACCATGTGTGAATCCAGTCAGCTTGCAGTTGTTTTTGGTACCATCTGCATTGTAACGTAGAAGCATTAGTATTACGTATTTACTATGTGTTTGTATTACTAACGTGGAGCGATTATCTGAATTGCAGGTAGAGCATAATCTACCATGGTTTGCATTTTGTACAAGTTGCTGAAATGGAATGGATTCACAATTTGGTATTGATATATATATGAAGCGTTCATTAGGAATTTCTTCTTGTGTCACATTGTTGCAGAGAGTGCATGTATGTTTCCACATGGATGAAATCTGAAAGATTTCATTTATAGGTATGTTTTTGTTTTCCAGTACTTGTAGTAAGTACATTAGAAATTCTTGTGGATCTTCCTGTGAGTTTATAGTGAATTTCACCATTCCAGCACAGTAGTCCAATTGTCGTCTTATTCCAAAAACACTATATGTGTTGTCAGGATTGTTTGCTGCATTTCTTTGAAGTACTAACATTTGCAAACACAATGGGTCTGTACTGTGTAAGTAAATGTTGTCAACAATTGGTGGTAATTGAAATAGAATATTCATTGCCACATTTGCATAGCAACTTACACCAACTATATTTGAGAATTTAAATGGTCCAGGTAGTTCTGTATCTAACTGCTTTTTTTGGAGTTTGTCTTCCTTCTTTAACTTGTTTTTCATTTTATCTAATTGATTCTTTTTTGTTTGTGGTACTTGATGAAGTATTAGTTTCTTTTACTCTCTTTGGAGGATTTGCAGTGATGTCCTGTTGCATTTCTGTTTGATTTAGTTTTCTTTTACAACTTTTTAGTTTTTGTGGAACAGAATATGTGTTTAGATGGGGAGTGTATAGTGAGCGAAGTCTATTATATTCTAAAATGCAAGGAATATCAGCGTTTACTTTACTTGCATCAAAGTTGTTTAGAAATAGACCGTCAAGTGTACGTAAGCGTGATAGTGCTACGTAGCTCATGCCTTCTTTAAAGACTGTGTTACCAATATCTATCATTGCTTTGTCTAGGGTAAGACCTTGTGATTTATGAATCGTGACTGCGTATGCAATAGTTAGAGAAAATTGTTCTCTGCGTACATACATATCTTTGAAGAGAAGGAATCTAGCTGTTGAGCGTCCTATCCATTTTACTTCTGAAAGTTTGTCAAAGAGTATATTGACAAACTGAATGTTGTTGTCACGTGGGTATGTTTGAAAGCCAACAACTGTACCCAGTGCTCCATTAACTAGCCCTTGGTCCAGTTCAAGGTTACGTTTAAGCATTACTCTGCAACTTAAGGATAATTTTAACATCTTTTCTAAGCCTGCTGTGTTTGAGATTGATTTTTCTAAATTATTTAGTCTTGTTGTGGCTTGGTCACACATGGGTAGTGTCATACCATGTACATCTAGTTTGTCTGTGGCGCTAATTTCCATTATTGGTTGCATTTCTATTTAACATTATTTCATTGAATTTGAGACAGCTTGCAAGAGTTGGCATTAAGGCCATACAATTGACATTTTTGTGGGCTAATTGTTCCATAACATCTGTAGCACATGCATTATCGCCATAAAGTGCATTAATGTGCAGGGTTTTCAATGTTGCTTCTGCTTCTTTAGAAAGTATAACTCTGAAACTTTTTAAAATGTTGGCATAAGTTAGATCTGCAGATTGGCGCATGTTTTCTGTTAATTCTCTGTATTGGAAATGTTGCCAAAGGTTGACATTTTCAATGCTGCCAACAGTTTTACGGCAGAGTTTGTGCCCTAATGTTTTAAAAATAGGTTCCCCTTTTACTGGTGTTAATTGAAGCAGATCTCCAAAAACAATAATGTGTTTTCCTGCAAAGAGCTCTTCATAGTCTCTTTTGAGTACTTCTTGTCATCTAAGGTGAATCAAAGCTAACATCAGGTTGGAGACCATGCTGACTTCATCTATTAGTAGCATTTGCATTTGTTTCAATACTCTGCGTAATTCCATTGCAGCTTCTGCAGAAAGTTCGTAATAGTCTAATTTGTTCTGGTGTTCTACTGGTAATAGTAGTAATCGGTGTAATGTAACACAACCTATGTTGTAGGCAGCTAAACCTGTGGGGGCAGTGACAACAGCTGACAGTTTGTTGTTTGTAAATTGTTGAAGGAACTTACTAATGATTTTGATTAGGAATGTTTTGCCAGAACCAGCTTCACCACTGACGTACAGTAGTATAGGTTTATAATTATGGCAGGAACATTCTTTATTTTCATGTTTTACACCATGTGAAATTTGTTTTGTTACTTCTTGAAAAATGCTACTTTGCTCATTGTTTAGTTTTGATTGTAGTATAGTTAAGTCTTCCTTATCTTCATACTGACACATGGTGTTTTCTACTTCTATCATAGCTAATTCTGCCTCATTTGTTATTAGTGGTTCTCCCAGTGGTTCTTGGCTTCCTGTTACAGAGGATTGACTACTGTCAGGAATATCCGTATCTAGTTGGGCTTGGAGTTCTTCTTCATGTTGCTGTTCATTGTGCAACATTGTTTTGTACTGTGTAAAGTTTACATCAGTTATAGTGCTTTCATTTGCTTTGAAAGCATCCTCATATGAGTCATAGTTATCTAGTAATTGTTCTTCTTTTCTCCATGGTTTGAAGAGTTGTAGCAGGGACATGTAATATACTTCTTTATGTTGAGGAGTCTTCAATGACAATTTGATATGATTAATTAAATTTGGTTTAGTGAGTTTAACTAAGCTGCCTTCACAGTCTGTCACTCTATATTTACCTTTTTTTTCATCAGATTTCATATTATTTTTGTATGTGTAGTTTTGGGCTATTTGGTATAGACACATGTTTTCCAAAGTATTACTTCTGTTTGGGTAGTATGTGTCCAATAAATTGTTTTTTAAAATGTCTTGGCTGTTGGGATCATGTTTGGCTATTGTTTCTATATCTTCATATGATTTTAGAACTCTTTTTCTAGATTTAACTGGACCAAGAATTAGCCATACTATATTTTCAGATTTACCATACAATGAAGTACCAGTTAAACGATCAGCTGCTTCATAGGATCCACATTCTCTATGGGTGAGCATTTTTATGCCCAAGCTGTATAATTTCTGTGATACTGTTTTATCTGATGACAGGTCATTCCAGAGGTCTTGGAGCTCTGTCTTTTCTGCTTTAGTTAAGTATGCTGTGACATATCGTGCAACTGCAGTAGAATTGTCTTCAATGTACTGCACATCTATGTTTGCATTCCATAAGTGGGCAATGATTGCATTATAATCATTGATATATTTTTCTTCTTCTTTTCTTTTTATGTAATATGTATTTTTAGGTGACTTACTTTTAACACTATGTCTAACTGAAGACATGAGGTTGTTTACTTGACCTGTATTTGTAACTGTTCTAGGGAAACCAAATCAGCATTTGGTGTAGTGTTTGCCTTTGTTTTTGTATTTGCGACGACAATATTTTCTACATTTGTGTCTTTGAAATTGTAAAATTTGTGCACGAAGATCACTATTTGTGGCTTCTGATGGAATTTCACAAGTGACATATTTTTCAATAAACTGTAAAACAGTGGCATCACTGTCTTGACCAAATTTAGGACCATCTTTAATCCATAAAAGCATGTGGATATGTGGTGCTCCTCTGGCTTGGTATTCTTTTCTCCAAAAGAAGTGTTGCACTTCTCCAAGGGGAGGAACAGTTTTATTACAAATAAAATGTAGCATAGCAATGAAGAGATGGTGAAAATGTCTTGAAACATTGACAGGATCCAAAGAACAAAGTTCTCCAGGTGTTAGAATATCTATGTTTGTTTTGTTTTTATTTGATATGCGTAGGAAATCATGTAAATCTTCCCAAGCATATTCTGCACAACTTAATGTAACAAACCAAGTGGGTGGGCCAAGGTTTCTGATCATACAACATACATCTACATGACGACAAAACCAGTACTCTTTAGTACCACGCATATTTGCTAATAGATTTGTAATATTTGATTGTAAAACCTCATCCTTTTGTTGCACTTTCTCTAATAATTGTGTAGCTGTCATATTTTGAAAGTGTGATCCTGATTTTAAAATGTGTGCAACTCCGTAACATAAAGTTGCTAGTTCACTTTCAAAGAGTAGGTGGAATATGTATTCCACATTTTGTCTAAATCTGGGATCTTCAGAATACATCCGTAATGAGCGGTATTCTGAAGCTGATATTTGAATAGGTCTATCATCATACCTTCCTCCTTTGCCAGTAGGAAAGAGTAGAGGAAAAGCACATGCTTCTATACTTTTTTCCCATATACTGATTGGCGATCCTTTTGTTTGACGCATTTGGTAAGTTTCCAGTACATCTTGTACGGTGTCATTACAGTGCAAAGAATGAATTGTATAATGGTCTAAAGTATTTGATATTGTAGCAGGATCTAGTAGCTCAAATTGACCAGCTTCTTGTGTTTCTTGAATTATTTCAGTTGTATCTTTCAAGTTTTCTTCAATATTAATTTCTTTGTAATATTCATTATTCTCTTTAAGATATTGGAAGGCTTGTCTAACTTTATATAAATCTACCAGCTGTTGCCATATTTTTTTGTCCTTTGTAGGTACTCCAATTACTAATATAATTAAAGATTGCTGCATTGGACGTTGCACTCCTAGAGTATGCACATTTTCTTTTAGATGTAATGGTAAATAAACTACTTTTCCACGAATGCCTTTTACCAATTCAGAGGGAGGTAATTTTGCTGTTTTTGGTTGAAGGCGTATTATTGCTTGAAATGGGTGTACTGTTTGAATTATGATGCTCTCATATACATTAAGTTGTTGTAGAGGTTTTGGTACTGGGTATAATTCCAAATTATTTGTGATAGAACGTGAAGGAGTTTGGTTGTTGTCAAGTTTTGTAGTGCAATAACTGCAAAGTATTAAGGGCTCAGTTATTTCATATTTGTTTTCTGCTACAAGGTAGAGAGCTAATTCAAACCATTTAGAATCTTCATTGTCTTCTATTTTGTATGATAGGTCCACAGTTTTTGTGTTACTTTTATAAAAAATTCTACGGCAACATACACATACATGGTTTGGTACTTCAGCTGATGTACGTTTAAATTTTAGTATTTCTTTTTTGTATGTGTTTAGCAAAAGGTTGCCATGTGTAGAATTGTTGCTTAATTGGTTTAAAGCTATTTCATTCTGTAAATGGCTTTCACTTCCAAAATATTTTTTCTGGATATAGTGAATTTCTTCAAGTAGGTCTTTTGCTGTACCATGTAGAAGGATGTTATTTAACTTTGCTAGTGCTAAAGCAGGACTTTTAGCATAGTACAGTTAATAGACTAGATTTCTTATAGTTGAATTATGTGTTGATATCCTTTTGATATCATGGAAAGTGGTTTTACAAGTAAGTCCTGTAATGCAGGCCAATGAATGTCCTTGTAGTCCTGTGTACTTGCGCACTGGACAGGTATCTATATTTTGCAGTAATTTAATTTTGATTTTGTCTTTGCTTTTTACATATTTATTGAGAAATTGGCGCAAAGATTTGAAACATTGTTTGGGAATGTTACACATTGACGTGCATGGCCTTTTGTACACTAGACGTTCTGATTCAGTTGAATGGAGGGGTAATTCTAAGTTTTCACGGCATATTTTTGTAAGGAGTACTTCTTGTTCCATTATGGTATTATTCACTTTTTCATAACCTCCACCACTGCTTTTTATGGCAATTGTATTTGTTTGCTTTTGTTTGTACGCTTCTTCATTAAAATATGGTTCTGTGCTCCTAGTGTGATTCCATTCACCTTCGCAGATACTTAAGAAGTTCTTTCTGTTGACATTTCGCTTATTGAGAAGTCTTTTTGTAATTTAGTTATTAGTTTTGTTAGTGGTTTCATTTTGTTTAACAGTAAAATAAATAAATTTCTTTTGAGAAGAATTGCACTGTCCATCAATGCTTCTAAGATTAATTTCCTACGATAGGTTATAAGCTTTAAACCTGATTTCTCTCCTGTTTTTATAAGATTTTGAAGGACTTTGTGACGGTATATTTTGGCTAAAATACTTTTCTTGGTATGCTTACTTTGCACTATATTAAAATTTGAAGAGGTAGTTTTATCTGTACTGATAGCTGATTTTCTGTTAATTGTTTTTTGGTTTGTTTTACATTTCGATAGAGGAAGCGAAGTTGTTGTACTTGAAACTTCTTGTGTTTCACTAAATGATTGTATTAGCTGTTTTGTTTCAACTTTTTTTACAAATTCTGCTAGAGATGGATGCTTATGTTGGACACCTTTATTTTCATTTGCTCTACTTTTGCGTTGCTTTCTACGGACTTGACTTTTGGTAGGCATTCTTTAGGGTCTGTTGGAAAAAATAAAGAAGATATGGGTTGGGGTGTTCTGGAATGTATGTGTGCCGTGTGCATGAGTGTTTGAGTAAGATGATAAAGATGTATGTAATGGTGTGTGATTGTGCATTTGGAACTAAAACTAGTAGGGATAGGTATTCTTGAATGTATGTGTTACTAAACTGGGGTTCAGATGACAAAAAAAAGTAAGCTAGTGGTGTGGAAAAGTACAAATAGTAAATCTAATGTATACAATTAAAACAGTTGTTTGTTCTATAATATGAAAATCGTAGTGGTTCAGTTGGCTAATTTGTGTGTCCAAAAATAGAAATTTGTGGGCCATTCTGGCTGTAAATCGCTGTTTAACACATGGAAATTTTTGGACAAAATGGTACAAAATCTCTATTTTTAGAAACCTAAATAGCTCATATTAATGTTATAGTATATTTCATTAATAATACAAATATTATGGTGAAATTTTACTTACTTTTTTTTTTAAATTAACAGGTAACTTCTTAGTTTTTTCTTTCTTCTTCGACTTCGGCTGCTTCTTTTCAGGAAACTGGTCTTCACTGCAATTGTAAAAGCTTCAAATGAGTAACTTTGTTTGTATATAGCAGTGTTTTTAATTTAGATATTGATTTTTTTAATTGAAATCCTCAGTGCCTTCTGTAAAACCATTAAACTCATTTATTTACATAAGATACATTGCATCAGTTCAGTACATATGATATGTTCTTAATGAACAAATTGTATTGAATGACTAACTGTAGCAAAAATAAAATATCTTTACTATGTCTTGTGAAATTTATAATATATTAGTGAATGCCACTATTTCTGTAAGTAAACTGTTCTAGGTAATAGCGCCTCAATGTCATGTCTAATTTAAAGTAATTAAGTAAATAAATAAATAAAAACAAAAAATATGAAATTGTATAAGTATTTTTATAAATGTTTAAACATAGATTGTGTTTGCATGCAATTTTGTTTGAATATATGTAGTCTATATATTTCATTTAAAAAATGTTAGTTTAACATGATTTGAGTGTGTGTGTATAAAGAAAGTAAAACGTATAAAGGTTTATAAGTGATAGTTGATTTTAGGAAATTGAAAAAAGTACAGTAAATCCATTTTACAGGTTTTACAAGGTAAAATTCTGTTTGAAAATGTGTTCATCTACTATACAGAAAATATGCATACCTGAAGTTTGTGTTCATGCGTATGGATATGCATGGAGCTGCAAGTAGAAATCTTGAAGACTTGTACAGTATTTCTGGTAGATGCTGCTTGCCAATGATATGACACTTGTACTCAGAGAGATTCAGAGTACATTTGCAGTGCTGATCTATGATGATGCAGTTAGATGTAGAGGTCTTGAATGTGATTGGTGCATGGTCATGTGATTTTTGAGGTACATCCAATGAGGGAATGGCAGAGAGAGTGTAGTGGAAATGGTAGAAGGGCTGTTCATGTTACGATATGTCCGCGGACATGGCGGTAGTTCGCGGACATCGGGTGTTACATCCGGGGATTTTTGGGTTCAGAAGTCAAGCAAATGAGAATAAGCACTGAAAGGGATTGGTCAGGAAAGTTTGGTGGGTGTGTTGTGCCATGAGAGATTTTCTCAGATACTCTTTTTGCTGAGAGAAGAAAAGATAGCTACGGCTGTGTGTTTCAGAAAACAGATTGTTTGGATTTTAGGAGATTCGTGGATACATTGGTTGAAGGTGCATGCAGAAAGCTGTGGAGTAGCTGTAGATCTTGGATTCCCACATGTGGAAGTACACTGGCATGGAGTACGTGGAATGAAGTGGTTGGACTTGCTACCACTCTGTGCTACTTTGGAGACAGAGCAACATCCAGACATAATTGTAATTCATTGTGGAGGGAACAGTTTAGGACATGTGACTGGAATTGTTTTGCAATTTGCTATGAAAGAAGGACTTAGGAAGGTTATGGACATGTTTCCTAATTCTCAAGTGATATTTTCACGGATTGCGCAGAGACAAATGTGGCTTCGTTCTTCTTCATTTGGTCCACAAATGGAAAAAGCAAGGCGCAATGTTAATAAGGCTGTTTGTGGCTTTCTAAGAGATTTTGGCATGTCTTCTTTTCACAATGAAAATATTATGTTTTGTAGTACATACATTTTTCGCAGAGATGGAGTCCATCTTACTTATGCTGGCAATCAGATTTTTCTGAGAAATGTACAAAATGCATTGCGACCTTTTTTGGAGTTACAACAACAATTTTGAAGTAGATGTTAAGCATTTACAATTTTTGACTTACAAACACCACCCAAAGGCTCTTTTCAGAGCCACCACTTCTTTCCAGAGAAAATTACAATGTTTGTGATGGAGTAGCAACCCAATTTTTTTAATGTTCGCGAACTGTCCGCAGACTTCTAAAAAATACAAAGAGCCCTGCTTCATTTATTTTCACTTCTATTTTTTAACTGGGAAAGGCGGCTCTGAAAAGAGCCTTATTTTTTTTGATTTTTGTAATTTTGTATTTTTTTTTGTTTTTCAGACATGACGCACTAGGAGAGGAGGGTAAAGGAGGGTAAAGGGGGGACACCAACCACAGGGATAAGAAAGGGCGAGCTGAGAGAGGAAGATGTAGAGTGGGTTTTATTTGGGTAGTGAGCAGGTCTTCTCGTGCTCTGAGACGATAGTCTCAAAAGCACTTCGAAGTCGCTCCCCCCGCAGAGTACTGTGTCACAGTACATACATACAACTGTGACCCTCGAAAGGTAAGGGTCATCAGCATTCTGTATGGCCTGTGAGGCAGCTTGAGAAAGGCACTGTCCCACAGAGGTGGTCCTTGTGGTGACAGGATCAGAAACAGAGGATGAAGTAGAGGAAATCAACCTGCTACGTTCTTCGCAAGGTACAACCCTGCGAATAGCCCCAGAGTGAAATGACCTTCATAGTAGTGGTCCCAAAGCTGTAGTTACCGTGCTTCCCGCGACTGAGTATCATTTTGAACTCATTGCAGGTAACATGGTTCGCACGAGCCTTAGGACCATTCCCATGAATGGTAAATAACCGCGACACCCAAGACTCACGCCTAGTGCGGGTAGTAGGGATTTCCTCTACCTCATTCTCATCATCCTCTCCTTCCTCCTCCGCATCCTCAGTCCTGTTCCCCTCTTCAGGCCCTTGGGGAGGTGGTGGTGGTGGAGGGGGTGGTGGTGGTGCTGAAGCAGGTGCAACACCAAGTGGCAGTTCAGCAGCCAAGGATGCCATCTCGATGATGGTATAGTCTGCAGGTTGCAGCAAAAATCACTGTGTTCTGAAGAATAGCCAGAAACACAATGGGAATAAGCTCTTGGGTGTGGTCTTTTATAGGGGTGCTTGTGCGCGGTCCGCGGACATGCGCACTGTGCGCGGACAGATCGAACACAAAAAAAGGACCGGAAAGTTTCAAAAGGTATATAGAAACTCAACATTGCTATGTGGGACTTGTGGCATGGTGAGATTTTATTGAAAAATATTATGGATTAACTGAAAATGTACTTTTAAATTGTTCGGGGACACGAACAGTGTCCGCATTTCAGGACACACGATGAGCGTGGGCGCGGTCATATGATCTGTTTGCGAACTAATCTGCGAAGGAAGCGCCTGTCCGCAGTACACCAAGTGCACGGAGATTGGTTAGCGCATACATCACTGATGACATCACATGTCTGGCTCACTATTTTTTCTTTTGCTGACATATCTAGGCCACATGGTTTTCTTCAGTAACAGTCAGAAACTAAGAATTTTATGTTATTTGTAGACATATCCTTCTAGTAGGTTCTTACAGTAATTCCCTTAGAGTACAGTCACATCATATGAAACATATACATATGGGAATACACAAGCTTGAAACACAGCAATCCTTTTTGTGCATAAAGATAATCACTAGACTTATGAGCACTTTCTGATAGTTCTGTTGTTTTTTTTATGGCTGTACTTTCCCTGTATATGGTCATATTTGTATACATTGTACTCACACTACTTTCCTTAGGGTCCAATCACATCAAGTGATACATATACATAGGGTAAATAGCAGCTTTGAAACAGAGCAATCATTTATTTGCATGAAACTAATCAGTTAAATTATGAATTGTTTCTGCTACCACTTGTGCTTTTTTGCTAACTTCACTTTCCCTGTATATACCCATATTGGTAGGTGTTCTTGTGTCTTTGTGTTTTGTCTATAGTAATGCAATTATGTAATACATGGGTTTTATTAGCTACTTATTACATATTTCACAGTACACAAAAATCTATTAAGAAAACAATTATCATTTCATTATTCAACATATTAACATTACGAATATCATACCTTCATCTTGTACGCTGCACACAATGTTATGTTTCTGTATGAGTAGCTTAGTATACTAGATAGAACCCCATAATAGGATGCTATTTATATCAATGCATTGTTCAATGCACTTATTAGGGTATATTTCTTGCAATGGTTCTTGACACTTTTTTTGCAACATAATAAGAATCCCTTCTACACATATTTCATGAGAAGTACATACACATGTGATGTCATCAGTGATGTCATCAATGACATTTGTGATGTCATCTTTGATGTCCTGGGTGTTAGTCTTAGCAGTGCACGGTGGTGGCGCGAGTTATGGTTGCTTAGATTACCATAACTGGCGAATTTCAAGGGTTTTTCGGTTTTACTTGGAACCATAACGTCCCTCTAACAAAGTTTTTTCACTGAATTTCATAGGTTTTTAGTAGCGCAACTTAACCATAACGTCCCTTTAACAAAGTTTTTTTCACTGAATTTCATAGGTTTTTAGTAGTGCAACTTAACCATAATTTCCCTTTAACTAAGTTTTTTCCCTGAATTTCATAGTTTTTTAGTAGCAGAACTTAACAATAATGACTTTGCCTTTATATACATGTCATATGGAACTGACTAGATCTCTTCTTATGAACTTGATGTCCGCGAACTTATTTAATGTTCGCGGACATGTTCGGAGAACAATACCACTACCTAAAAACTGTGGGGGGGGTGGTGGGGTATGTTTGATTGTTATATCATAATATAGGAACATTTAACAAATTCAAAAAGCAGCACACAAACACATTATATATAGTAATACATAAGCAATGTAACCCATATATGTAACACACTAACCATTCATTTAAATACAATATGTTCTGAAATGGAATATACCACAAGAACATAAATTGGCTTCCAACATAATTACCTCACAGACACAACAGAACTGAGAACAAGACCAGACCCACTGAATACATAGGACTTATCTTACCAGAAATAGTAAGTGTACTTCATTTTACTCATATATTTATAAACTTTCTGTATTAGATTAAAAAATATATTATCTTCTTTTTTTTCTCACAGAAATGTCTAGTACTCTGGAATGGCTAGAGGACAATTTCCCACATGAAGAAATGTCACAATATAGTGAAACTAATGGTAAACACTTTATAATATAAACCATTTAAATATTATTATTTTGTATACATTTAACATATATATTTTTTTTTGTACAGAGCATAACAAAATAGAAACTACCTCTGAAGAATCTGTTAGAGAAAACAAGCTTGACAACATAAAAGAAAAAATTGATTTACTGTTGACCAATTTTAATAATTTGAAAACTTTTGTTGAAGATCATTTTAAAACAAAAACGTCATACCATTGCCCCACATGTACTTGTCCCTCCTCACCATATCCCAGTCAATTATCCCCAAACCCTCTCCATAATCCAAAACGTTTTGATGAGATTTCCATCCCTTCTTCACCTAATACCAATCAAGTTGAAACCACAAATTCTCCTGTTTTTTTTCTTTTTCTGCCTCACCTTCTCTGTCATAAATTATTAATATATGTTAAATAAAGTTTAATTTTTATATTGTATTGTGAATAGTTTCCGTTTTTTTTTATTAAAAACAATAAAAGTGTCCACGGACAGTGCAAGTGTTCGGAAATGTTCGTACATAAACGAAAATGGAGGTGTCCCGAAGAACACCACACCTGTTCGTACTGTTCGCTAGCAAGTTGAAACTGTTCTAAGAACACACGTGGTGTCCTGAAATGTTCGTAAAGAAACAAAAATTAAAGTGTTCTAAAGAACACTATATATGTCCGTAATGTTCGCTATCAACTTAAAACTGTCCTAAGAACACAATTGGTGTCCTGAAATGTTCGTAAATAAACGAAAATGATGTGTCCTGAACAACAGTACAACTGTTCGTAGTGTTCGCTACCCAATTGAAAGTGTTCTAAGAACACAATTGGTGTCCTGAAATGTTCGTACATAAAATAAATTACACGTGTCCTGAAGAACACTATATCTGTCCTTACTGTTCGCTACCAAGTTTAAACTGTTCTAAGAACACACGCGGTGCCCTGAAATGTTTGTTTCACGTGTGACGCACTTTTAATTACTTCAGAACCCGAACAGTGTCCGTAGGACATCAATGCGCATGCGCTAACCAATCTCCGTGCACTTGGTGTCCTGCGGACAGGCGCTTCCTTCGCAGACTAGTTCGCAAACAGATCATATGACCGCGCCCACGCTCATCGTGTGTCCTGAAATGCGGACACTGTTCGTGTCCCCGAACAATTTAAAAGTACATTTTCAGTTAATCCATAATATTTTTCAATAAAATCTCACCATGCCACAAGTCCCACATAGCAATCTTGAGTTTCTATATACCTTTTGAAACTTTCTGATCCTTTTTTTGTGTTCGATCTGTCCGCACACAGTGCGCATGTCCGTGGACCGCGCACAAGCACCCCTATAAAAGACCACGCCCAAGAGCTTATTCCAATTTTGTTTCTGGCTATTCTTCTGAACACAGTGATGTTTGCTGCCACCTGCAGACTACACCATCATTGAGATGGAATCCTTGGCTGCTGAACTGCCACTTGGTGCTGTACCTGCTTCAGCACCACCACCACCCCCTCCACCACCACCACCTCCCCAAGGACCTGAAGAGGGGAACATGACTGAGGATGCGGAGGAGGAAGAAGAGCATGATGAGAATGAGGTAGAGGAAATCCCTACTACCCGCACTAGGCGTGAGTCTTGGGTGTGGAGGTTATTTACCATTCATGGGAATGGTCCTAAGGCTTGTGCGAACCATGTTACCTGCAATGAGTGCAAAATGATACTCAGTCGCGGGAAGCACGGTAACTACACCTTTGGGACCACTACTATGAAGCGACACCTGAGGTCATTTCACTCTGGGGCTATTCGCAGGGTTGTACCTTGCAAAAAACGTAGCAGGTTGATTTCCTCTACTTCATCCTCTGTTTCTGATCCTGTCACCACAAGGACCACCTCTGTGGGACAGCGTCTTTCTCAAGCTGCCTCACAGGCTATACAGAATGCTTATGACCCTTACCTTTCGAGGGTCACAGTTGTATGTATGCACTGTGACACAGTACTCTGCAGGGGGGAGCGACTTCGGAGTGCTTTTGAGACTATCGTCTCAGAGCACGAGAAGACCTGCTCACTACCCAAATACAACCCACTCTACATCTTCCTCTCTCAGCTCGCCCTTTCTTATCCCTGTGGTTGGTGTCCCCCCCTTTACCCTCCTTTACCCTCCTCTCCTAGTGTGTCGTGTCTGAAAAACCAAAAAAAATACAAAATTACAAAAATAAAAACAAATAAGGCTCTTTTCAGAGCCGCTTTTCCCAGTTAAAAAATAGAAGTGAAAATAAATGAAGCAGGGCTCTTTGTATTTTTTAGAGGTCCACGGACAGTTCGCGAACATTAAAAAAATTGGGTTGCTACTCCATCACAAACATTGTAATTTTCTCTGGAAAGAAGTGGTGGCTCTGAAAAGAGCCTTTGGGTGGTGTTTGTAAATCAAAAATTGTAAATGCTTAACATCTACTTCAAAATCGTTGTTTTAATTCCAAAAAAGGTCGCAATGCATTTTGTACATTTCTCAGAAAAATCTGATTGTCAGCATAAGTAAGATGGACTCCATCTCTGCGAAAAATGTATGTACTACAAAACATAATATTTTCATTGTGAAAAGAAGACATGCCAAAATCTCTTAGAAAGCCACAAACAGCCTTATTAACATTGCGCCTTGCTTTTTCCATTTGTGGACCAAATGAAGAAGAACGAAGCCACATTTGTCTCTGCGCAATCCGTGAAAATATCACTTGAGAATTAGGAAACATGTCCATAACCTTCCTCAGTCCTTCTTTCATAGCAAATTGCAAAAGAATTCCAGTCACATGTCCTAAACTGTTCCCTCCACAATGAATTACAATTATGTCTGGATGTTGCTCTGTCTCCAAAGTAGCACAGAGAGATAGCAAGTCCAACCACTTCATTCCACGTACTCCATGCCAGTGTACTTCCACATGTGGGAATCCAAGATCTACAGCTACTCCACAGCTTTTGCATGCACCTTCAACCAATGTATCCACGAATCTCCTAAAATCCAAACAATCTGTTTTCTGAAACACACAGCCATAGCTATCTTTTGTTCTTTCAGCAAAAAGAGTATCTGAGAAAATCTCTCCTGGCACAACACACCCACCAAACTTTCCTGACCAATCCCTTTCAGTGCTTATTCTCATTTGCATGACTTCTGAACCCAAAAATCCCTGGATGTAACTCCCGATGTCCGCGAACTACCGCCATGTCCGCGGACATATCGTAACATGAACAGCCCTTCTACCATTTCCACTACACTCTCTCTGCCATTCCCTCATTGGATGTACCTCAAAAATCACATGAACATGCACCAATCACATTCAAGACCTCTACATCTAACTGCATCATCATAGATCAGCACTGCAAATGTACTCTAAATCTCTCTGAGTACAAGTGTCATATCATTGCCAAGCAGCATCTACCAGAAATACTGTACAAGTCTTCAAGATTTCTACTTGCAGCTCAATGCATATCCATATGCATGAACACAAACTTCAGGTATGCATATTTTCTGTATAGTAAATGACATAGCTCTCAACCATTTTTGTTTTACAGGCGGGTGAAATCACCCGATTTTGTTTTTGGCGGGTGAGACGCCCATTGGAATGAATGGGCGTGCAGGAGGCTTGGCGGGTGAGTCTGCCCTTTACAAGGCGTGTGACACCCGCAAAAAGCGTGTGAGTTGAGAGCTATGGTAGATGAACACATTTTCAAACAGACTTTTACCTTGTAAAATCTGTAAAATGAATTTACTGTACTTTTTTCAATTTCCTAAAATCAACTATCACTTATACACCTTTATACTTTTTACTTTCTTTATACACACACACTCAAATCATGTTAAACTAAAATTTTTTAAATGAAATATATAGACTACATATATTCAAACAAAATTGCATGCAAACACAATCTATGTTTAAACCTTTATAAAAATACTTATACAATTTCATATTTTTTGTTTTTATTTATTTATTTACTTAATTACATTAAATTAGACATGACATTGAGGCGCTATTACCTAGAACAGTTTACTTACAGAAATAGTGGTATTCACTAATATATTATAAATTTCACAAGACATAGTGAAGATATTTTTTTTTGCTACAGTTTGTCATTCAATACAATTTGTTCATTAAGAACATATCATATGTACTGAACTGATGCAATGTATCTTATGTAAATAAATTAGTTTAATGGTTTTACAGAAGGCACTGAGGATTTCAATTAAAAAAATCAATATCTAAATTAAAAACAGTGCTATATACAAACAAAGTTACTAATTTGAAGCTTTTACAATTGCAGTGAAGACCAGTTTCCTGAAAAGAAGGAGCCGAATTCGAAGAAGAAAGAAAAACTAAGAAGTTACCTGTTAATTTAAAAAAAAAGTAAGTAAAATATCACCATAATATTTATATTATTAATCAAATATACTATAACATTAATACAAGCTATTTTGGTTTCTTAATATAGAGATTTTGTACCATTTTGTCCAAAAATTTCCATGTCTTAAACAGCGATTTACAGCCAGAATGGCCCACAAATTTCTATTTTTGGACACACAAATTAGCCAACTGAACCACTACAATTTTCATATTATAGAACAAACAACTGTTTTAATTGTATACATTAGATTTACTATTTGTACTTTTCCACACCACTAGCTTACTTTTTTTTTGTCATCTGAACCCCAGTTTAGTAACACATAAATTCAAAAATACCTATCCCTACTAGTTTTAGTTCCCAATGCACAATCACACACCATTACATACATCTTTATCATCTTACTCAAACACTCATGCACACAGCACACATACATTCCAGAACACCCCAACCCATATCTTCTTTATTTTTTTTAACAGACCCTAAAGAATGCCTACCAAAAGACATCTCCGTAGAAAGCAACGCAAAATTAGAGCAAATGAAAATAAAGGTGTCCAACATAAGCATCCATCTCTAGCAGAATTTGTAAAAAAAGTTGAAACAAAACAGCTAATACAATCATTTAGTGAAACACAAGAAGTTTCAAGTACAACAACTTCGCTTCCTCTATCGAAATGTAAAACAAACCAAAAAACAATTAACAGAAAATCAGCTATCAGTACAGATAAAACTACTTCTTCAAATTTTAATATAGTGCAAAGTAAGCATACCAAGAAAAGTATTTTAGCCCAAATATACCGTCACAAAGTCCTTCAAAATATTATAAAAACAGGAGAGAAATCAGGTTCAAAGCTTAAAACCTATCGTAGGAAATTAATGTTAGAAGCATTGATGGACAGTGCAATTCTTCTCAAAAGAAATTTATTTATTTTACTGTTAAACAAAATGAAACCACTAACAAAACTAATAACTAAATTACAAAAAAGACTTCTCAATAAGCAAAATGTCAACAGAAAGAACTTCTTAAGTATCTGCGGAGGTGAATGGAATCACACTACGAGCACAGAACCATATTTTAATGAAGAAGCGTACAAACAAAAGCAAACAAATACAATTGCCATAAATAGCAGTGGTCGAGGTTATGAAAAAGTGAATAATACCATAATGGAACAAGAAGTACTCCTTACAAAAATATGCCCTGAAAACTTACAATTACCCCTCCATTCAACTGAATCAGAACGTCTAGTGTGCAAATGGCCATGCACGTCAATGTGTATCATTCACAAACAATGTTTCAAATCTTTACACCAATTCCTCAATAAATATGTAAAAAGCAAAGACAAAATCAAAATTAAATTACTGCAAAATATAGATACCTGTCCAGTGCGCAAGTAAACAGGACTACAAGGACATTAATTCGCCTGCATTACAGGACCTACTTGTAAAACCACTTTCCATGATATCAAAAGGATATCAAAGGTGGTCAGTCAAACTCTCGAAAACAAAATCTCGAATGACAAAAAGCACGAAACAAAAATCTCGAAAAAAAAAATTGAATTTTTTATTTATTTATTTATATATGTTTTTGGGGTCAGGTAAGTAAAAAAAAGGGGTAAAATAAAAAAAAATGAAAAAAGGGGGGTTGGGGGGAAACCCCCCCATTTTGAAAAAAAACGCATTGAAAAAAAAATTCAATATTTTTTTTTTCGAGATTTTAAATTCGTGCTTTTTTTTCGAGATTTTGTTTTCGAGATTTTGACTATAAACCGATATCAACACATCATTCAACTATAAGAAATCAAGTCTATAAACTGTACTATGCTAAAAGTCCTGCTTTTGCACTAGCAAAGTTAAATAACATCCTTCTACATGGTACAGAAAAAGACCTACAGAAATTCACTATATCCAGAAAAAATATTTTGGAAGTGAAAGCCATTTACAGAATGAAATAGCTTTAAACCAATTAAGCAACAATTCTACACATGGCAACCTTTTGCTAAACACATACAAAAAAGAAATACTAAAATTTAAAAGTACATCAGCTGAAGTACCAAACCATGTATGTGTATGTTGCTGTAGAATTTTTTATAAAAGTAACACAAAAACTGTGGACCTATCATACAAAATAGAAGACAATGAACATTCTAAATGGTTTGAATTAGCTCTCTACCTTCTAGCAGAAAACAAATATGAAATAACTGAGCCCTTAATACTTTGCAGTTATTGCACTACAAACTTGACAACAACCAAACTCCTTCACATTCTATCACAAATGATTTGGAATTATACCCAGTACCAAAACCTCTACAACAAATTAATTTATATGAGAGCATCATAATTCAAACAGTACACCCATTTCAAGCAATAATACGCCTTCAACCAAAAACAGCAAAATTACCTCTCTCTGAATTGGTAAAAGGCATTTGTGGAAAAGTAGTTTATTTACCATTAAATCTAAAAGAAAATGTGTATACTCTAGGAGTGCAACGTCCAATGCAGCAATCTTTAATTATATTAGTAAATGGAGTACCTACAAAAGACAAAAACTTATGGCAACAGCTGGTAGATTTATATAAAGTTAGACAAGCCTTCCAATATCTTAAAGAGAATAATGAATATTACAAAGAAATTAATATTGAAGAAAACTTGAAAGATACAACTGAAATAATTCAAGAAACACAAGAAGCTGGTCAATTTGAGCTACTAGATCCTGCTACAATATCAAATACTTTAGACCATTATACAATTCATCCTTTGCACTGTAATGACACCGTACAAGATGTACTAGAAACTTACCAAATGCGTCAAACAAAAGGATCGCCAATCAGTATATGGGAAAAAAGTATAGAAGCACGTGCTTTTCCTCTACTCTTTCCTAACTGGCAAAGGAGGAAGGTATGATGATAGACCTATTCAAATATCAGCTTCAGAATACCGCTCATTACGGATGTATTCTGAAGATCCCAGATTTAGACAAAATGTGGAATACATATTCCACCTACTCTTTGAAAGTGAACTAGCAACTTTATGTTACGGAGTTGCACACATATTAAAATCAGGATCACACTTTCAAAATATGACAGCTACACAATTATTAGAGAAAGTGCAACAAAAGGATGAGGTTTTACAATCAAATATTACAAATCTATTAGCAAATATGCGTGGTACTAAAGAGTACTGGTTTCAACGTCATGAAGATGTACGTTGTATGATCAGAAACCTTGGCCCACCCACTTGGTTTGTTACATTAAGTTGTGCAGAATATGCATGGGAAGATTTACATGATTTCCTACTCAAATCAAATAAAAACAAAACAAACATAGATATTCTAACACCTGGAGAACTTTGTTCTTTGGATCCTGTTAATGTTTCAAGATATTTTCACCATCGCTTCATTGCTATGCTACATTTTATTTGTAATAAAACTGTTCCTCCCCTTGGAGAAGTGCAACACTTCTTTTGGAGAAAAGAATACCAAGCCAGAGGAGCACCACATATCCCCATGCTTTTATGGATTAAAGATGCTCCTAAATTTGGCCAAGACAGTGATGCCACTGTTTTACAGTTTATTGAAAAATATGTCACTTGTGAAATTCCATCAGAAGCCACAAATAGTGATCTTTGTGCACAAATTTTACAATTTCAAAGACACAAATGTGGAAAATATTGTCGTCGCAAATACAAAAACAAAGGCAAATACTACACCAAATGCCGATTTGGTTTCCCTAGACCAGTTACAAATACAGGTCAAGTAAACAACCTCATGTCTTCAGTTAGACATAGTGTTAAAGGTAAGTCACCTAAAAATACATATTACACAAAAAGAAAAGAAGAAGAAAAATATATCAATGATTATAATGCAATCATTGCCCACTTATGGAATGCAAACATAGATGTGCAGTACATTGCAGACAATTCTACTGCAGTTGCACGATATGTCACAGCATACTTAACTAAAGCAGAAAAGACAGAGCTCCAAGACCTCTGGAATGACCTGTCATCAGATAAAACAGTATCTCAGAAATTATACAGCTTGGACATAAAAATGCTCACCCATAGAGAATGTGGATCTTATGAAGCAGCTGATCGCTTAACTGGTACTTCATTGTATGGTAAATCTGAAAATATAGTATGGCTAAGTCTTGGTCCAGCTAAATCTAGAAAAAAAGTTCTAAAATCATATGGAGATATAGAAACAATAGCCAAACATGATCCCAACAGCCAAGACATTTTAAAAAACAATTTATTGGACACATACTACCCAAACAGAAGTAATACTTTGGAAAACATGTGTCTATACCAAATAGCCCAACACTACACATACAAAAATAATATGAAACCTGATGAAAAAAAAGGTAAATATAGAGTGACAGACTGTGAAGGCAGCTTAGTTAAACTCACTAAACCAAATGTAATTAATCATATCAAATTGTCATTGAAGACTCCTCAACATAAAGAAGTATATTACATGTCCCTGCTACAACTCTTCAAACCATGGAGAAAAGAAGAACAATTACTAGATAACTATGACTCATATGAGGATGCTTTCAAAGCAAATGAAAACACTATAACTGATGTAAACTTTACACTGTACAAAACAATGTTGCACAATGAACAGCAACATGAAGAAGAACTCAAAGCCCAACTAGATAAGGATACTCCTGACAGTAGTCAACCTTCTGTAACAGGAAGCCAAGAACCACTGGGAGAACCACTAATAACAAATTTGGCAGAATTAGCTATGATAGAAGTAGAAAACACCATGTGTCAGTATGAAGATAAGGAAGACTTAACTATACTACAATCAAAACTAAACAATGAGCAAAGTAGCATTTTTCAAGAAGTAACAACACAAATTGCACATGGTGTAAAACATGAAAATAAAGAATGTTCCTGCCATAATTATAAACCTATACTACTGTACTTCTTTGGTGAAGCTGGTTCTGGCAAAACATTCCTAATCAAAATCATTAGTAAGTTCCTTCAACAATTGACAAACAACAAACTGTCAGCTGTTGTCACTGCCCCCACAGGTTTAGCTGCCTACAACATAGGTAGTGTTACATTACACCGATTACTACTATTACCAGTAGAACACCAGAACAAATTAGACTATTACAAACTTTCTGCAGAAGCTACAATGGAATTACGCAGAGTATTGAAACAAATGAAAATGCTACTAATAGATGAAGTGAGCATGGTCTCCAACCTGATGTTAGCTTTGATTCACCTCAGATTACAAGAAGTACTCAAAACAGACTATGAAGAGCTCTTTGCAGGAAAACACATTATTGTTTTTGGAGATCTGCTTCAATTAACACCAGTAAAAGGTGAACCTATTTTTAAAACATTAGGGCACAAACTCTGCCGTAAAACTGTTGGCAGCATTGGAAATGTCAACCTTTGGCAACATTTCCAATACAGAGAATTAACAGAAAACATGCGCCAATCTGCAGATCTAACTTATGCCAACATTTTAAAAAGTTTGAGAGTTGGTATACTTTCTAAAGAAGCAGAAGCAACATTGAAAACCCGCCACATTAATGCACTTTATGGCGATAATGCATGTGCTACAGATGTTATGGAACAATTAGCCCACAAAAATGTCAATTGTATGGCCTTAATGCCAACTCTTGCAAGCTGTCTCAAATTCAATGAAATCATGCTAAGTAAAGAAATGCAACCAATAATGGAAATTAGCGCCACAGACAAACTAGATTTACATGGTATGACACTACCCATGTGTGACCAAGCCACAACAAGACTAAATAATTTAGAAAAATCAATCTCAAACACAGCAGGCTTAGAGAAGATGTTAAAATTATCCTTAAATTGCAGAGTAATGCTTAAACGTAGCCTTGACGTGGACCAAGGACTAGTTAATGGAGCACTGGGTACAGTTGTTGGCTTTCAAACATACCCACGTGACAACTAAATGAGCTACGTAGCACTATCACGCTTACGTACACTTGACGGTCTATTTCTAATCAACTTTGATGCAAGTAAAGTAAACGCTGATATTCCTTGCATTATAGAATATAATAGACTTCGCTCACTATACACTGCCCATCTAAACACATATTCTGTTCCACAAAAACTAAAACGTTGTAAAAGAAAACTAAATCAAACAGAAATGCAAGAGGACGTCACTGCAAATCCTCCAAAGAGAGTAAAAGAAACTAATACTTCATCAAGTGCCACAAACAAAAAAGAATCAATTAGAGAAAGTAAACCAGGTACTTCTTTAAAGAAGGAAGACAAACTCCAAAAAAAGCAGTTAGATACAGAACTACTTGGACCATTTAAATTCTCAAATATAGTTGGTGTAAGTTGCTATGCAAATGTAGCAATGAATATTATATTTCAATTACCACCAATTGTTGACAACATTTACTTACACAGTACAGACCCATTGTGTTTGCAAATGTTAGTACTTCACAGAAATGCAGCAAACAATCCTGACAACACATATAGTGTTTTTGGAATAAGACGACAATCGGACTACTGTGCTGGAATGGTGAAATTCACTATAAACTCACAGGAAGATCCACAAGAATTTCTAATGTACTTACTACAAGTACTGGAAAACAAAAACCTACCTATAAATGAAATCTTTCAGATTTCATACATGTGGAAACAGACATGCACTCTCTGCAACAATGTGACACAAGAGGAAATCCCCAATGAACGCTTCATATATATATCAATACCAAATTGTGAATCCATTCCATTTCAGCAACTTGTACAAAATGCAAACCATGGTACATTATGCTCTACCTGCAATTCAGATAATCGCTCCACGTTAGTAATACAAACACCTAGTAAATACGTAATACTAATGCTTCTACGTTACAATGCAGATGGTACCAAAAACAACTGCAAGCTGACTGGATTCACACATGGTCAAATATCACTTGGTGAGAAAACCTTCACAACAATAGGTATAATCTACCACGCAGGAACCACAACCAATTCAGGGCACTACACTGCATATATAAAAAAGAAATGTGGATGGTTTGAATGTAATGATACTACCATTACTCTAAAGCAGAGATTACCAGCAAATCTTACAAACGCTTATTTGATGTTCTTAAAACCAAAATTTGATAAATAAACTGTATTTAAACCTTTAAATAAATTTGTGTTAAAAAAATATAAACTGTTAGAATACTCCAAAAGCTATCTAACTGCTCAAAGATTCTACAACAACTAATCAGCTAAATGAATACCACTAAATTAGACTAAAGAATACACAGTTAGAATACGCCAATTGGTTTCTAACTGTCCCAAAATTATAAATTTGTGTTCAAATAATATAAACTGTTAGAATACTCCAAAAGCTACCTAACAGCTCAAAGATTCTACAACAACTAATCAGATAAATGAATACCACTAATTAGGCCAAAAAAATACACAGTTAGAATACGCCAATTGGTATCTAACTGTCCTAAAATTTAACAATATCCAAATAGATAAATCAAAACCACTAAAATATATTAAAAAAATAGACAGTTAGAATACGCCAATTGGTATCTAACTGCTCCAAAATGTTATAATATCAAAACAAATGAAGAATCTGTTACTGATCCAAAAAAAGTACAACAAAGCAAAGTATAAAGCATTAGCCAGAAACAACAAGTGAACACTGAAAACAAACAAACAAATAAACTGTGGCATAACAGAAAAAGGTTTTTTTTTAATCCAACATGGATTTTTTTTTCTCCCACAGACCCAATGATTTTAGCAACAAATACAGAAACTGAGCAAATTGCACAGTACTCTGATTTGTACTTTACTAAATATGAGGGTCGAAAAAAAATAAAAGTATATTGCTTATACAATGTAATAAGTCATTACAAAATACTAATACTAACATGCTATTTTCTTTTATCACAGAAATGAAGAAGAAAAACATGGACTCCCATTACTAGACCAAACAGTAAGTATACAATAATAAGGACAACCATAGCAGCATATCACATCCATAGTATCTAATACCTTTGTTCCTTATACATTTGTTTTTCACCCAAAGTTATAAGCAAATATGAATGTGATATGCTGCGGTGGTTGTTGCCAGGGCATAGAGTCTTGGGTGCAAAGCCAAATGTCCATGTACCCAAGACTCTATGCCCTGGCAACAACTACCGCAGCATATCACATCCATAGAGTCAAACATTTCAACTATGATCTATGGGAAACTTTTAGTGTCGGCCAACAATGTGAGTGTTCTTAGAACACTTTGAACATGCCAGCGAACAATACGGACACCGTTTTCAGGACACCCCCTACGAACATTTCAGAGCAACGCGATAGTTCTTAGAACACTTTCAACTTATCAACGAACAATACGGACAGCGTCCTAAGGACACCCCCTACGAACATTCCAGGACACCGGGAGTGTTCTCAAAAACGTCTTCAGAACACCCCCATTTTGTTTATTTGCGAACATTTCAGGACACCGCAGGTGTTCTTAGAACACATTCAACTTGACAGAGAACAATACGGAGAGCGTCCTCAGGACACCCCCTACGAACACTCCCCGGACACCGCGAGTGTTCTTAGAAGCTTCTTCAGAACACCCCCATTTTGTTTATTTGCGAACATTTCAGGACACCGCGAGTGTTCTTAGGACACATTCAACTTGACAGAGAACAATACGGACAGCGTCCTCAGGACACCCCCTACGAACATTCCAGGACACCGGGAGTGTTCTTAGAAGCTTCTTCAGAACACCCCCATTTTGTTTATTTGCGAACATTTCAGGACACCACGAGTGTTCTTAGGACACATTCAACTTGACAGAGAACAATACGGACAGCGTCCTCAGGACACCCCCTACGAACACTCCCCGGACAACGCGAGTGTTCTTAGAAGCGTCTTCAGAACACCCCCATTTTGTTTATTTGCGAACATTTCAGGACACCGCGAGTGTTCTTAGGACACATTCAACTTGACAGAGAACAATACGGACAAGCGTCCTCAGGACACCCCCTACGAACACTCCCCGGACACCGCGAGTGTTCTTAGAAGCGTCTTCAGAACACCCCTATTTTGTTTATTTGCGAACATTTCAGGACACCGCGCGTGTTCTTAGAACACATTCAACTTGACAGAGAACAATACGGACAGCGTCCTCAGGACACCCCCTACGAACACTCCCCGGACACCGCAAGTGTTCTTAGAACAGTTTCACTTTGCTTGCGAACAAAACGGACACATATTGACTCCTTAGAACACCCCCTAGTCAGTTTATTTAGAACATTTCAGAACACCCGTGATGGCCGCAAACAAATCGAACACAAAAAGAACGTCTAACACAACTTTCATCCTATCTCATACACTCCCACCCTCCCCAAACACTCCTACACACCAACACACTCTACAAAATACACATTTTGAACAAAGTTTCACCGCGCTGTCCGGGGACGTCCGCGAATCCAAGATGGCGGGCGCTACCAAAAAATCTGACGCGCTTCACGCTCCACGCCCTCCAATCAGCGAACACTTTGCATGTCCGCGAACATCACGCAAGACGATTGGCCAATCAGGACACTTTCCGCGGAGCGAACAGGGAAGTGTGTCCGCAAACCGAACACAGATATCACTAATTTTTTTTGACCTACTTTTTGGTCATTTTAAAAAAAAACTGCAGGTATGCATTTTCACCAAATTTGCAAAAGCACGCTTTTGGGACCAAGCCGCTGCTCCTGGTCCAAATTTGGTGGAAATCCGTCCAGCGGTTTGTGCTGTAGACGCGAGCAAAATTTTTTTCCCATTCACTCTATGGAGAGTGAGTATAATGTATGCAAATATGAGCATATAGAGGGAAGGTAGAGTAATAAAAATAAAACTATGAGAAAGTGCTGATAACCATAATGATTATCTTCATGCACAGAAAGGATTGCTCTCTTTCAAGTCTGTATCTTCCGCTATGTATATGTTTCATATGATGTGACTGGACCCTAAGTCTACAAATATAGTACCTTTTCAATTCTTACTTCCTGACTGTTACTGAAGAAAACTATGTGGCTTCGATATGTCAGTAAAGGATAAAAAGGGAGATCCAGCCATGTGATGTCATCAGTGATGTCATCAATGACATTTGTGATGTCATCTTTGATGTCCTGGGTGTTAGTGTTAGCAGTGCACGGTGGCGCGAGTTATGGTTGCTTATGTTACCATAACTGCCGAATTTCAGGGGTTTTTCGGTTTTACTTTGAGCCACAACGTCCCTTTAACAAAGTTTTTTCACTGAATTTCATAGGTTTTTAGTAGCGCAACTTAACCATAACGTCCCTTTAACAAAGTTTTTTCACTGAATTTCATAGGTTTCTAGTAGCACAACTTAACCATAATATCCCTGACTTCATATACATGTAACATAGAAAATACTAACCCCCTCGTAGTGATTTTCATGTCCGCGGACTACCGCCATGTCCGCGGACACATCGAAAATCTGAGCGTGGTGAATGTAAATTTAAATAGTGTGCCCCATTTCCCCTTTGAAGTTGGCTCTGAAAAGAACCGTGTTATTTTTTTTTTTTTTTACAGATGCTTGACAGACACCTGTTATTTTGTATTTTTTTTCTTGTTTTTTTTTCTTACTTTACTCCTAAAATCTTCACATAACCTTCTCCAAAGCAACCCTTACATTCCAAAATAGAAAGGCATTTCCCGTAAATGTTACGATGGGTCTCCGACGCGGTCTATTATGGAACCGCTGGCGGCTTCAACCAAAGTTGCGGCTGTGTTCCTCCAACATGGCGCCTATACTCGGTGTCAATGGTCTAGTTGTCAGGACGGAAGACGGGAGCGCAGCTCCGCCTCCCATCCCGGATACACTACAAGAATCCACGACTCCTGAACAACAACGCGTTGCTACTGCTATCAGAGGCTTCGCTTCGTGAGTTGTCGCTATGTACCTCACATTACAATTGCCCTAGAACCTTAGCATCTACTAACCCTTGATTTCTCTCCTTTTCCTTTTCGAGCAGAGAAGCCCCTCCTCCTCTGTCAACCACACTTGCATTATCGACTCCATTCGACCACCGGTGTGTCTCAGCCTTCATTCATGTAAGCTTCTTTCCGCTTTTCCCCCGGTTATCAGAGATATAGTTCAGATCTTTCTAATTACTCTTTCCTTATTTCCCCCAAAGAAACCCAGTTCTTCAGCTTACCGTCCTGCTCCTTATCGGAACCCCGTCTGGGTTCCATCTTTAAAGGCACACCTTCTACCAAACAGCGATCGGAAATCCTCTGCCGACACCCGGTCCCTACCACTTGCAGGTATTATCTGTCTCATCTAACCCTCATAGGAAGTCCGACACCATTACCTTCGCTAACTTCTATACATTTATTCCCAGATCTCTAATGAGCCTGATACATCATAAACAACAACTTACTTACCATTAGAAGACTTCATCCCGCAAGATCGTTGAGAGGTGGAAACCAGCTTTGCACCCAACGCTCTCTACCGGCAGCGGGGTTTTCTCCCCCACGAGGGTTTCCCGGGAGTCTCCTTTCGATACCTGAGTTAGAAGGGGTCGGAAGCAGGCTCCAGGTAGATCTATCCTTTCTTCAGGTTTGGACGAAGACAAGGTAGGCCTTGTTGTATTGTTTTTACCGACGAAGTCGCATGTGGGGATTATTCCAGAGAAATAAAAGATAAAAGTAACAGTTAGCAACGCCCAAAAATAAAGCTCTGGAGGACTCACAGGGGATATTCGACGGGCATTAACAATGGAACAACAGCTACAACAAATGATGGCCGCCATGCAGACCCTTTCTGCAGAGGTCCAGCAGTTAAAATTAGAGAATACTGCATTACGACAGCAAGGGGGACAGACAGCCCGAAGCTCAGAAGTCCCTCCAGGGCCATTACCAGGCGGTCGCTTTGATGGCAATCCCCAAGCCGTGAAAGAATTCCTTGAATCTTGCACAGTGCAGTTTGCCTTTAAGGCAGCATTTTTTCCCACGGACAGAGACAAAGTGGGCCATATCATTGCACAAATGACAGGAGCAGCCTTAGCATGGGCCACTCCTTTAGTCATCAATAACAACCCCATTTTGGACTCTTATCCGGCATTTTGCAACAGTATCCGCAGCATGTTCAGCAGACAAGAGGTGGTTGTTGCCTCTCAGGAAAGGCTCCTTGACTTAAAACAAGGGAACCTGGACATCCTAGCCTATATAACTACTTTTAAAAAGATGGCCGCTGACACCTCTTGGGCAGACGATGCACTGATTACTCTCTTTAGAAGAGGGTTATCGGAAGAACTAAAAGACGAAGTGTCTCGAGTTCCGAGACCTCACAACCTGACTGAATTTATTGCTCTAGTGATGCAGTTAGATTATAGACTCCAGGAAAGAAACAGAGAAAAACGAAAAGGAAAGAATCCTAGATACCATATGGAATCTTTTTTCTCTCCTCATAAATCGTATACGAGCGAGGAGCCCATGCAATTAGGTAACGCAAGGGGTCCTCTCTCTCATGCAGAACGTACACGGAGAAAGACACAAGGATTGTGTATGTACTGTGGATCAAACAGTCATACTGTTAAAGAATGTACGGTTGCACCCCCGAGGAAACCGGGAAACGCCAATACCCGACCGTAAAGGGGACAACGGCTTCGGGTTCTTTAACTTCTATCAGTCCCCTTCCAAATTACACTATCAGTCCTTCTACCCTAGCAGATGGAAACACCATGATTACTTTAAGTGTTTCATTAGCTTGGGATAACATGTGTCTTGTTAACGTGCCCGCCTTAATAGACAGCGGAGCCGCGGGCAACTTTATTGATGATGTTTGGGCCAAGAAACATGCTATCCCACGTACTACTAAGACCATAGCCATCCCCGTGGAAAGCGTCGACGGTAGCCCTCTTATATCTGGGCCTATTAAGGATCACACAAGAGCTTTAAAGATGACGGTGGTCTCCCATCATGAGAACATTGAGCTAGACATTATTAAGACCGCTCATTATCCGGTCATTCTAGGTATCCCGTGGTTACGGGTCCACAACCCCTACATCAACTGGACGGCGGGTACTCTTTTCTTAGGTTCCGAACATTGTGTTCACGGTCACCTTTTACCGAAACCCCCTTCACCAAATTCGGAGCAGGAGACAGGGATTGCCCATACTATTGTAAATGAAGTCTCTTCCCTACCAGCAGAGTATCATTCATTCCGTTCTCTCTTCTCTCAGTCTGAGTTTTCAGAACTTCCCCCTCACCGGAGAGACGATTGTGCGATAGACCTCATCCCAGATCGTCCACTCCCTTTCGGGAGAATGTATATTCTATCAGCCAAAGAAAAAGAAGTACTAAAAAAATATCTACACACACATCTCAAGAACGGTCTGATTTCCGAGTCCACTTCCCCCGCAGCAGCTTCATTGTTTTTTATACCAAAAAAAGACACCACCGAGCTCCGTCCTTGCATCGACTTTAGGGGTTTAAACAAAATCACCATCCCGGACAAATATCCCATGCCTCTCATTCCCGATATATTAGAAGCAGTACAAGGAGCCAAAGTTTACACCAAGCTTGACTTACGAGGAGCCTACCACCTAATTCGAATAAAGGCTGGGGATGAATGGAAGACGGCTTTTCGCACGCCATTTGGTCATTATCAATATCGAGTCATGCCGTTTGGACTTATGAATGCCCCAGCAGTATTTCAAAGATTTATGGATCACATTTTTGCAGACATCAGCCTACATTTTGTTATCATTTATCTGGACGACATCTTGATTTTCTCTTCTACCTGGAAAGAACATGTTTTACATGTAAGGGAAGTGTTAACGCGACTACAACAGAATCATCTGTTCTGTAAACTGGAGAAGTGTGAGTTTCACAAAACCACCATTTCTTACTTGGGCTACGTTCTAACTCAACAAGGTATTGCAATGGATCCTGACAAGATATCGGCAATCACAGAATGGCCCTCTCCTCGATCTATTAAAGACATTTAACGATTTCTAGGTTTCGCCAACTTTTACAGAAGATTCATCCCTCATTTCTCCTTGATGACCAAACCCTTAACGTATCTGCTGAAAAAAGACATCCCATTCGTTTGGGCCGCTGAGACACAGAGATCATTTGAACAACTCAAGACTCTTTTTTCTCAGGCCCCTATTTTACAAGTACCAGATCAAAGTCGAAGATTCATTGTGGAGTCCGACGCATCCCAATATGCCTTAGGGGCCGTCTTACTTCAACCAGACGAGCAAAACATAGAAAGACCAGTGGCGTATTTATCTAAAACTCTCTCACCGGCTGAACTGCACTACACAGTGTTGGAGAAAGAACTCCTAGCCATCAAACGGGCTTTTGAAGAGTGGCGTCACCTTCTTCTAGGGGCCCAACACCCTATAGAGGTCAGGACTGACCATCATAACCTCCGATCTTTACAGTACACACAAACCTGCAATAGTCGGCAGGCCCGATGGGCCTATTTCTTTTCTCCGTATCGGATCACATTTACTTTTGTTTCAGGGAACTCCAATTTGAAGGCGGATGCTTTATCCAGAAAGACTCCTCAAGAAAAGGTCCCTTTTAAACCCGAACCTATGTTTCCAAGGACAATGTCCATATCTGTTGTTAGTCTCTTTCTACAACGACTGGAAAATAAATCCAAAGATCTCGAGATCCTAGACACTACCCTACTATCGATGTATGGATTAACAAGAAGTCAGGGTTTTCTGTTCAAAGGAGAAAAAGTCTACATTCCTGATTCCGAACTCCAAAAAGAGGTGTTACGATTATGCCATGATTCTCAAGCGGCAGGACATCGAGGGTTTACTAATACCCTGGAACTCATTCAGAGACATTTTTGGTGGCCTTCGCTACACACTGATGTGCGAGACTATCTCGCTTCCTGCACTATCTGTCTACAAACCAAGTCACCTCGGTGTTCCCCTTTGGGGGAATTGGTGAAACCTCTACTTCCAGTCAAACCCTGGCAGATAATCTCTACTGATTTCATAGTGGACTTACCTCTTTCTAAGGGGTGTAGCACCATCATGGTCACCGTGGACAGTTTAACTAAAATGGCTCATTTTATCCCTTTGCCTACTATTCCCTCAGCAGCCATTATGGCACGGGTTTTTTTGGAACGTATTTTCTCTCTTCACGGCCTCCCAGAAACTATAATTTCTGATAGAGGACCACAGTATACTTCGAGGTATTGGAAACACATCTGTCAGGCATTGGGAATTTCGAGAGCATTAAGCTCCGGCTTTCATCCGCAGACCAACGGACAGACGGAGAGACTAAATCAGACCCTGGAAGGGTACCTTCGCTGTTATGTCTCGTCGGCCCAGGACAACTGGAAGGATCTGCTACACTTAGCAGAATTTGCCTATAACAATACGGCACATTCGTCCATCAAGACCAGTCCCTTCTTTTGCACATATGGATTTCACCCTTCAGTTTTTCCTCATGTGACCTCCACCCTTACCAAATTCCCAGACATCGACGCTTTGATCGATACCATTCACCAGGGTCATGTCAAAGCTGGTCTGGCCCTACAAGAAGCCCAGACCAGGAGCAAGAAACAAGCCGACAGACATCGAACTCCTACCCCACAATTCCACATCGGGGATCGAGTGTGGCTGGCCAGCAAGTTTCTCCCCAGGCGACTCATTCCCTCTAAACTATCACCCAAATATTTCGGTCCTTTTCCCATCATTGCCCAATTCGGACCGGTAGCCTACAAACTGAGACTCCCTAGTTCTTGGAGTCGCATTCATCCCACCTTTCACGTCTCACAACTAAAACCAGATGTGCGCAACCAATTCCACCGCTCTACGTGTGGTTCTCCCCCTCCTGTGATGACGGACTCAGGTCCGGAGTATGAGATCTCGGGGATTTGTGACTCCCGTTACCACAGAGGGGTTCTTCAATACCTTGTGGACTGGAAGGGTTACACCCCCGCCGACCGCTCCTGGGAACCTGCATCCGCGGTTCATGCTCCGCGGTTGATTCGTGCTTTTTACCGCTTTCACCCGGGTAAACCGGGATTTTCCTCCCTTGGAAGGGGGCATACTGTTACGATGGGTCTCCGACGCGGTCTATTATGGAACCGCTGGCGGCTTCAACCAAAGTTGCGGCTGTGTTCCTCCAACATGGCGCCTATACTCGGTGTCAATGGTCTAGTTGTCAGGACGGAAGACGGGAGCGCAGCTCCGCCTCCCATCCCGGATACACTACAAGAATCCACGACTCCTGAACAACAACGCGTTGCTACTGCTATCAGAGGCTTCGCTTCGTGAGTTGTCGCTAGGTGCCTCACATTACAATTGCCCTAGAACCTTAGCATCTACTAACCCTTGATTTCTCTCCTTTTCCTTTTCGAGCAGAGAAGCCCCTCCTCCTCTGTCAACCACACTTGCATTATCGACTCCATTCGACCACCGGTGTGTCTCAGCCTTCATTCATGTAAGCTTCTTTCCGCTTTTCCCCCGGTTATCAGAGATATAGTTCAGATCTTTCTAATTACTCTTTCCTTATTTCCCCCAAAGAAACCCAGTTCTTCAGCTTACCGTCCTGCTCCTTATCGGAACCCCGTCTGGGTTCCATCTTTAAAGGCACACCTTCTACCAAACAGCGATCGGAAATCCTCTGCCGACACCCGGTCCCTACCACTTGCAGGTATTATCTGTCTCATCTAACCCTCATAGGAAGTCCGACACCATTACCTTCGCTAACTTCTATACATTTATTCCCAGATCTCTAATGAGCCTGATACATCATAAACAACAACTTACTTACCATTAGAAGACTTCATCCCGCAAGATCGTTGAGAGGTGGAAACCAGCTTTGCACCCAACGCTCTCTACCGGCAGCCGGGTTTTCTCCCCCACGAGGGTTTCCCGGGAGTCTCCTTTCGATACCTGAGTTAGAAGGGGTCGGAAGCAGGCTCCAGGTAGATCTATCCTTTCTTCAGGTTTGGACGAAGACAAGGTAGGCCTTGTTGTATTGTTTTTACCGACGAAGTCGCATGTGGGGATTATTCCAGAGAAGTAAAAGATAAAAGTAACAGTAAAAGATAAAGAAATGCCATCTTCTTTAAAATTAACAGCATTACTGGCATCAATATTCTCATTGTTACAGAAGAACATACCAGCTCTAAGCATGAAGGCACACATGCCTCGGTTGATGACACACCTAGCAATATTTTGCTGAGGACAAAAAACTGAACTATTGTCCGATATTGCCCTAGGTAGTAATCCAGAAAAAAATATTTTTGCATTTGGAAGGATCTTCATTACTGCTTGAACCAAGCGTTCCAAATCAGCCAACAAAGTAGGGGCACTGACGATGCCCAAATGGAAAGCACCATAGTGCAAAACTACCACATGCGGACTGTTCATCGTGGCCATATCCTCACAAACTTGTACAATTCCCTGTACATTGCAATCAGGCACACTGCTCCACACCACCTCCACTCCTTTCACATCAAAGTTCTTTGCAACATGCCTGCATTCAGCATACTGCTGTAAACCATGCACAAACATATCTCCGAGCACCAACACCCTGACTTTCTCCACTTCTGCCATCTTCACCACACACAGTCTCTTTCAACACAAATCCACAACCTCGACATCTGATTGGCTGATCCGTACAGTCTTCTTTCCATGTTGGATTTCCTGGAAAAACCCGGATGTAGCATGCCCTGTCCACGAACAGCCGCGGTGTCCGCGGACGGCGTCCACTTTACTCTCTGTGCCATTCCCTCATTGCATACAGCTAAGCAATCACACAATACGAATAACGTCCTCAGAACAACCCCATTTTGTGAATTTTCGAACATTTCAGGACAATTATTATTTAATTATTCAACATATTAACATTACACATATTATACTTTCATCTTGTACTCTGCACACAATGCTATGTTTCTCCATCAGTAGCTCAGTATACTAGATAGAATCCCATAATACAATGCTATTTATATCAATGCATCGTTCAAAGCACTAATAACGGTATGATATTTATCCCTAGTACACAAATTCCATGAAAAGTACATACACACGTGATGCCATCAGTGATTTCATCAATGACATTTGCGATGTCATCTTTAATGTCCTGGGTGTTAGTCTTAGCAGTGCACGGTGGTGGCGCCATTTATTTTTCAAAGCTTACCATAACTTGCGATTTTCAGGGGTCTTTCGGCTGTACTTAGAATCATAACGTCCTTTAAACAAACTTTTTTTAATATCACGCAAACAATATACAAACACGGCGTGCAAAAACCAACTTCTACAGATGGCTTTACACAGAATGTTGCAAAGTAAGAATTTATGCTCGTTCACAGTGAAGGTCAGCTGCTTCCATTTTTTTCTCGGGCCCCGGAGAGGCTCACGAAGCGGGCTATAAGGTTGTATTGTGTTTTGACCTTGACAGACAGAGATTGTGATGAAAGATTTCTCTTGAAGGAGTGTTGCTAAAACGTAAGAGAAGATAAAGATGAAATTTCTGAAACGAAACCACTTTTATATATTATATCACTATGCGAAAGATTGTTGGCACACGCAGAGCCGTATTTTGGGACTGCACCACTCGTAGACAATGGAAATTGCAATTGTACTGTAAGTTACCCTTTAGATTACTTTATACCAAATATAATTACAATAGCGTAGCATTAAAGACCGCTCAAGTTGAACTTGTTCGTTGAAAGTGGCATAATGTTTTCTACCGCGCACTATCACCGCCAAATTGATCCCCTGTCGTTTAGAGGGCTCTGAAAAAGGCAGACGACACAGGGTGGGTTAATAGAAATAATTTAACCGGTCTATAGGCGGTCAAGCGCTCTACTCGCTGTGCCACTTCACTGTAGCCTGTCAAGTGGCACAGCGAGTACAGCGCTCGCTTTGACATCCGTGCACAGCTTGCTAACGCAAGTTTGAATCCCGGCAAGGCCAAACTCAGCCTTTCATCCTTCCGTGGTCGATAAATGAGCACCACACACCGTGGTTAATAATAAGCACCGCTTAGATACCTCACGGTTCTTAGCGCTATATGAATGGGAAAATATTATTATTTTATTATTAACATACTCTGTTGCACTATCTTCGATAGCAAATATTTTCACGCCCTAATAAATAAAATGATGATTTTTAATGAAGATCGGCTGGTGATACTAATGTATGTTTTTTAAAACAGGTATGTGGCTCCATTTTGCCTATGTCACAATTTACAGACTCCAGCGGATGGGGTCTTCAACTGCCAGGTGCAGGTCCAAATATGCAACTTCATGACCCTCACCATTTTATGGGACAATCGCCAAGGACCAATATGCCCTTACGCAGTACTAGCGGCTACAAACAACATACCAACCAATAGGGTGGTCTAATGGCTCGTTGTTGGAGCAACCTTCTGATTATCAGAGCGACCATTTACTGCTTTTATCATAAACCAACAGCCTATCTACCGCAAAGGAACAACGCGTGGCTCTAAATAAACTTTTGCTGATCGACAGCAGAGACAATAGCAAATCGCTGAATATTCACTAAACATTTCATGTGAAATAAATGTACTTTACCAAATGTACAATCCTGCTGTTTACTTTTAAACCACAGTTTCATATTCCGAATTGTGGCGCACTGAGTTGTGAGCTGATCTAACACTCTCTGTACCGCAAAGGAACATCGCGTGTCTCAACATGAACTTTTGCGGATCGACAACAAAGACAAATGCAAATTGCTGAATATTCTCTAAACATTTGATGTCAAATAAATGTACTTTACAACATTTACAATCGTGCTGTTTGCTTTTAAATCACTGTTTCATATTCCCAATTGTGGCGCGCTGTGTTGTGACATAATGTGTGTTGTCTTCCGGGTTCTATGTAAAGTCGCGTAGGACTGGAGACGACTGGGCGCGTTTGATTACGCACCCTGTAACGTCATGGAGAAAGGCGGGGATTATGAATGCTTTGATAATATCAGGCTTAGGGGCGGTAGATATGATTTAGTGTCGCAAAAGCAAGTCAGCCAGGTCAATAGCGCCAGTCATAGGATTATCACATAATGTCGGCGCACACCAGCTGGATTTATCATTTCTTTAGTGGACAAAAAGTCGGTTGACGCCCCTAGCAAATTGTACTATTAGCGGACAAAAGGAGTGCTCTTAAAACACTTTCACCCTGACAACGAACAATACAAACAATGTTCTCAGAACACCCTCATTTTGTGTAATTGCAACCATTTCGGGACACTGCGAGTGTTCTTAGAACACATTCAACTAGACAGATTACAATACGGACAGCGTCCTGAGGACACCCCCAGTTTGTGTATTTACGAAGAATTAAGTACACCGCGAGTGTTCATAGCTCATTTTTACCTTCCTTGCGAACAAAAATGACACATACTCCGTCCTCTAAACACCCCACCATTTAGTTTATTTACAAAATGTCAGAACAGCCGTGTTCTCCGTGGACAAATCTAACGCAACAAAAACGTCTAGCACATAAAAAAACAAAACATTGAACCTATCTCATACTCCCCCACCCTCCCCAAACACTCTTAAACACCAACACACGGCACTAAATACAATTTTTTATCCACGTTTCACTGCGCTGTACGCGGTCGACTGCGAATACAAGATGGCGGGCGCCACAGAAAATGTGACACGCTCCACGCCCCTCGCCGTCCAATCAGCGAACACATCGCATGTCCGCGGACATGTTGCAAGGCCATGGGCCAATCGGGATGCTGTCCGCGGTGCGAACAGGGAAGTCCGTCCGCGAAGCGAACACAGATATCACTAATTTTTTTGCCTTACATTTTGGTCATTTTTAAAAAAAACTACTGGACAGATTTACACCAAATTTACGAAAGCACGCTTTTGGGACCAGGCCGCCGCTCCTGCCGCAAATTTGGTGTAAATCCGTCCAGCGGTTCAGGCTGTAGCCGTGCGCAAAGTTTTTTCCCATTCAGTCTATGGGAAAAAAAAAGTTTTGGGACCCCCCCTATAACTTTTCCCCCCCTGGACGAATCGTCACCAAACTTTGCAAACGAATTCAGAGTGACCCAACTACTTTGTTTGCAAAGTTTGGTGAGGATCCGTCCAGGGAGAGCGAAGTTATAAGCCACCCTAAAAGTGCTCTTCCTATGGAAACAGCAACTTAACCATAACTACATGTAATATATATTACACGGATGCTGTAGCATCCATGTAGTTATGGTTAAGTTGGTGTTTCCATAGGAAGAGCATTTTTTGGGTGGCTTATAACTACGCTCCCTCTGGACGAATCCTCACCAAACTTTGCAAAAAAAGTATAAGCCCCACTCTGAATTTTATAGCAAAGTTTGGAGAGGTTTGGTCCGTGGGGGGGCAAAGTTCTAAGGGGGGTCCCAAAACTTTTGTTTTTTCCCATAGACATAATGGGAAAAAACTTTGCGCATGCCTACAGCCCAAACCGCTGGACGGATTTACATCAAATTTGCGGCAGGAGCGGGGGCTTCGTCCCAAAAGCGTGCTTTTGCAAATTTGGTGTAAATCCGTCCAGTAGTTTTTTTTAAAAGGACCAAAATCTAAGGCAAAAAAATTAGTGATATCTCTGTTTGTTCCGTGGACGGACTTCCCGGTTCGCTTAGCGGACAGTGCCCAGATTATATTTAGTGGAGTGTGTTGGTGTGTAAGAGTGTTTGGGGAGGGTGGGGGAGTATGAGATAGGTTCAATGTTCTGGTTTTTTTATGTGCTGGACGCTTTTGTTGTGTTTGATTTGTCTGCGTTCAACACGGCTGTTCTGAAATGTTCTATATAAACTAAATGATGGGGTGTTCCGAGGACGGAGTATGTGTCCGTTTTGTTCGTAAGCAAGCTAAAATTGAGCTAAGAACACTCGCAGTGTCCTTAAATGTTGGTACATAAACAAAATGGGGGTGTCCTGAGGACGCTGTCCGTATTGTATTCTGGCAAGTTGAATGTCTTCTAAGAACACTCGCAGTGCTGAAATGTTTGCAATTAAACAAAATGGGGGTGTTCTGAGAATGCTGTTCATATTGTTGGTTGTCAGGTTGAAAGTGTTCTAAGAACCCTCCTTATGTCCGCTGACATTACAATTTCCTATGGGCCTTACCCGACTTTTTGTCCACTAAACAAATGATAAATCAGGCTGCTGTGCGCCGACATTATGTGATAATCCTATCACTTGCCCCATCGACCTGGCTGACCTGTTTTCACTAAATCATATCTCCCGCCCCTAAGCCTGACATTATCAAAGCATTCATATTCCCTGTCTCTCTCCGTGACGTTACAGGGTGCGTAGCCAAATGCGCCCAGTCGTCTCCAGTCCTACGCGACTTTACGCAGAACCCAGAAAACAACACACATCATCTCACAACACAGCGCGCCACAATTCGGAATATGAAACTGTGATTTAAAAGCAAACAGCAAGATTGTACATTTCGTAAAGTACATTTATTTGACATCAAATGTTTAGAGAATATTCAGCGATTTGCATTTGTCTTTGCTGTCGATCCGCAAAAGTTCATCTTGACTCACGCGCTGTTCCTTTGCGCTACACATGGTGTTGGTTTATGATAAAAGAAGCACTATGGTCTCACTGATAATCGGAAGTCTGTTCCAACAACGAGGCATTATGGATTATAAAATACTAGCATATTAAAAATGGCAGTACACGTTTAAGAAGCGACAACAGAACAACCTAATCATTGTGGGGTTTATTTAAATACTAGTGCATTTGCATGTGAATGTATGCATATGGATGTAATGAGTTTGCATCTGTGCATTCGCGACTTTCATTACAAAAAAGGTGTGAGCTCAATGTCCGGCTATAATAACCATGCCCTCGGTAATCACCCATCATGCACCTGGTGAATTATGCAAATTAGGTTATGATGTCATTTAGCTACTTCTAGCTACTTTTATGACGGCCAATAGCTACTTTTCTTACTAAGGATTTGCCAACACTGCTCCTACGCGACTTCATACAGAATCTGGAAAACAACACAGATCAACTCACAACACAGCGCGCCACAATTCGGAATATGAAACTGTGATTTAAAAGCAAACAGCAAGATTGTACATTTCGTAAAGTACATTTATTTGACATCAAATGTTTAGAGAATATTCAGCGATTTGCATTTGTCTTTGCTGTCGATCTGCAAAAGTTCATCTTGAGTCACGCGCTGTTCCTTTGCGTTACACAGGGTTTTGGTTTATGATAAAAGAAGGACTGTGGTCGCACTGATAATCGGAAGGCTGTTCCAACAACGAGGCATTAGACCACCATAATGGTTGGTATGCTGCTTCTAGCCGCTAGTCCCGCGTAAGGGCTATTGGTCCTTGGAGATTGTCCCATAAAATGGTGAGGGTCATGAAGTTGTTTACTCGGAGCTGCACCTGGCAGTTAAAAAATGCGTCGGCCGGGGTCTGAAAATCGTGGCATTGGCAGTAGGGAAGGATGTATCTGTTTTAAAAACATAAATTAGTCTCAGGAGCCGATCTTCATTAAAAATATTCATTTTATTTATTAGGGCGTGAAACTATTTGCTAGAGAGGATAGTGCAACAGAGTATGTTAACTTATTACCACTAACCCACCCTCTCTCCTCTGCCTTTTTCAGAGCCGTCTGAGTGCCAGCGGACCACTTCAGCAGTGATAGTGCGCGGTACAAAACAATATGCCACATTGAACGAACAAGTACAACTTAACCAGGCTTTAACGCCACGCTATTGTTATTATATTCCGGTATAAAATAATTTAAAGGGTTACTTACATTATATTGGCATTTTCCATTGTCTTCGCGTAATGCAGTCCCTAAATACGACTCCTTCTGTGCCAACAATCTTTCTCATAGTGATATAATATATAAAAGCGGTTTCATTTCAGAAATTTCATCCTTATTGTCTCTTACGTTTTTGCACCCCCTCCTTCAAAAGAAGTCTTTTGGCACGATCCCTGTCTGTCAAGATCAAAAAACAATAGAACCTTATAGTGCGAGTCGTAGGCCACTCCGGCCCGCAAGCAAAAAATGGAAGCAGCTGACCTTCACTGTGAACGAGCATAAATTCTTACTTTGCAACATTCTGTGTAAAGCCATCCCTGAGAAATTGCTTTTTACACTCCATCTTTGTATATTGTCTGCGTGGTAATGAAAAAAGTTTGTTAAAGGGAGTTTGTGGTTAACTTGCGCTACTAAAAACCTATGAAATTCAGTAAAAAAACGTTGTTAATGGGACCTTTTGGTTAAGTTGCGCTAATAAAAACCTATGAAATTCAATGAAAAAACTTTGTTAAAATGGACGTTATGGTTAAGTTGCGCTACTAAAAACCTATCAAATTCAGTAAAAAAACTTTGTTAAAGGGATGTTATGGTTCAAAGTAAAACCGAAAAACCCCTAAAATTCGGCAGTTATGGTAAAATAAGCAACCATAACTCGTGCCACCGTGCACTGCTAACACTAACACCCGGGACATCAAAGAGGACATCACAAATAACATTGATGACATCAGTGATGACATCACATGAGCATTTACTTTTCATGAAAACTCTGTAGGAGGGATTCTTATAATGTTGACCAAAAAGTGTCAAGGATCATTTGAATTAATATCATGAGCTAATTAGTGCATTAAGCAATGCATTGATATAAGTAGCATTCTATTATGAAGTTATATCCAGTATACTAAGCAACTCATGCAGAAACTTAGGCAGTGTGTGCAGTATACATGATGAAGTGCAATATTCATAATCTAACATGTAATAAGTAGCTAATAAAACCCACTTAATACATAATTACACTTAATACAGACATAACACAAAGAGACAACAACACATACAAATATGAGTATATACAGGTATAGAGAAGTAAGCAAAAAAGCAGAAGTAGTAGCAGAAAGAGTTCATAACCTAACTGATTATCTTTATGCAGAGAAATGATTCCTCTGTTTCAAAGCTGATACTTACTGTAAGTATGTGTATCAAATGATGTCAGTGAACACTAAGGAAAGGAGTGTGAGTACAATGTATATAAATATGAGCATATACAGGGAAGGTATAGTAATAAAAATAAAACTATGAGAAAGTGCTGATAACTCTAATGATTATCTTCATGCACAGAAAGGATTGCTCTCTTTCAAGTCTGTGTCTTCCGCTATATATATGTTTCATATGATATGACTTGACCCTAAGTCTACAAATATAGTACACTTTTTCAATTTTTACTTCCTGACTGTTACTGAAGAAAACTATGTGGCTTAGATATGTCAGTAAAGGAAAAAAGGGAGAGCCAGCCATGTAATGTCATCCGTGATGTCATCAATGACATTTGTGATGTCATCTTTGATGTCCTGGGTGTTAGTGTTAGCAGTGCACGGTGACGCGAGTTATGGTTGCTTATCTTACCATAACTGCTGAATTTCAGGGGTTTTTCGGTTTTACTTTGAACCATAACGTCCCTTTAACAACGTTGTTTTACTGAATTTGATAGGTTTTTAGTAGCGCAACTTAAGCATAACGTCCATTTTAACAAAGTTTTTTCATTGAATATATATATATATATATATTACATGTAGTTATGGTTAAGTTACTGTTTCCATAGGAAGCGCCCTTTTTGGGTGCCTTATAACTTCGCTCTCCCTGGAGTAGGTCTTTTGCTGTATCATGTAGAAGAATGTTATTTAAATTGGCTAGTGCTAAAGCAGGACTTTTAGCATAGTACAGTTTGTAGACTAGATTTCTTATAGTTGAATGATGTGTTGATATCATTTTGATATAATGGAAGGTGGTTTTGCAAGTAGGTCCAGAAATGCAGGCCAATGAATGTCCTTGTAGTCCTGTGTACTTGCACACTGGACAGGTATCCATATTCTGCAGTAGTTTCATTTTGATTTTTTCTTTGCATCTCACATATAGATTGAGGAATTGGCGTAAAGACTTGAAAGATTTTTTGGGAATGTTACACATTGACGTGCATGGCCATTTGTATACTAGACGTTCGGATTCAGTTGAATGGAGAGGTAATTCTAAGTTTTCTGGGGATATTTTTGTAAGCAGTATTTCTTGTTCCATTATGGTATTATTAACTTTTTCATAACCTCGTCCACTGCTATGTATGGCAATTGTATTTGTTTGCTTTTTTTTGTATGCTTCTTCATTAAAGTATGGTTATGTGCTTGTAGTGTGACTCCATTCAACTCCACAGATACTTAAGAAGTTATTTCTGTTCACATTTCGTTTATTGAGAAGTCTTTTTTGTAATTTAGTCATTAGTTTTGTTAGTGGTTTCATTTTGTTTAACAGTAAAATAAATAACTTTCTTTTGAGAAAGATTGCACTGTCTATCAATGCTTCTAAGATTAATTTCCTACGATAGGTTTTAAGGGTTGTGCCTGATTTTTCTCCTGTTTTTATAAGATTTTGAAGAACTCTGTGACAGAACATTTTTGCTAAAATACTTTTTTTGGTATGCTTACTTTGCACTATATCAAGATTTATAGGAGCAGTTTTATCTGTAGTGGTAGCTGATTTTTTGTTAATTGTTTTCTGGTTCGTTTTACATTTTGATAGAGGAGGCAAAGCTTCTGTACTTGAAGCTTGTTTTGTTTCGCTAAATGACTATATTAGCTGTTTTGTTCGAACTTTTTTTTACAAATTCTGCTAGAGATGGATGCTTATTTTGGACACTTCTATTTTCATTTGCTCTGCTTCTGCATTGCTTTCTACGGACTTGATGTTTGGTAGGCATTCTTTAGGGTCTGTTGAAAAAAATAAAGAAGGTATGGGTTGGGGTGTTCTGCAATGTATGTGTGCTGTGTGCATGAGTGTCTGAGTAAGATGATAAAGATATATGTAATGGTGTGTGATTGTGCATTGGGCATGGGATGGGTATTCTTGAATTTATGTGTTACTAAACTGGGGTTCAGATGACAGTAGAAAGTAAGCTAGTGGTGTGGAGAAGTACAAATAGTAAATCTAATGGTATACAATTAAAACAGTTGTTGTATCTATAATATCAAAATTCTAGCGGCTGAGTTGGGTCATTTGTGTGTCGATAAATAGGAATTTGTGTGCCATTGTGCCTGTAAATCTCTGTTTAAGAAATTGGGATTTGTGGACAGAATGGTGCACAATCTTTATTTTTAGGCACAGAAATAGCATGAATTAACCTTACAGCGTGTTTAATTAATAGTACAAATATTATGGTGGTAGTCAACTTACTTTTTTTCTGGAATGAGCAGGTTTCTTCTTAGTTGTTCTTTGTATTTCAAATTCAGCTGTTTCTTTTCAGGAGAATGGTCTTCACTGCAATTGTAAAGGAAACAAATTAGTAATTTTGTTTGTATATAGCACTGTTTCTGTTTAGACATTTATTTTTTTAATTGACATTGACCCTCAGCGCCTTCCTCAAAACCATGAAAACTATCTTATTCACATAAGATGCGTCGCACCAGTTGAATACATATCATATGTTCTTAATGCATAAACTGTATTGTAATGAGTAACTGTACCAATCAAAATATCAGTTCTATGGCTTGTGGAATTCATAATGTACCACCGAATGCCACTATTCCTGTAACTAAGCTCTTGCAAGTAACAGCGCCTCGATGCCATGAGCTGCTTGCGCGCTATATACATATGAATAAATAAATAAATAAATAAATAAATTTTTATGTTTTTGTACACGTATTTTTGTTTGATATTTGAACATACTGTGTGCATGCAATTTTGTTTGAGTATGTTAACTGTTTATATTGTACTTTAAATATGTTAGTTCAACATGCTTTGAAAATGTGTGTGAAAAAAAGAAATTAAATAACAGATAGGTTTGGAAGTGACAGTTGATTATAGGAGATGGAAAAAATGACAGTAAATTCATTGGATAGATTATACAAGCTAAAAGTCAGTTAATCTGTTTATATGAATCTATAAGAATTGTACATGGACTATACAGAAAATATGCATACCTGTAGTTTGTGTTCATGCATATGGATATGCATGCAGCTGTAAGTAGAAATCTGGGAGACTTGTACAGTATTTCTTGTAGAAGGTGCTTTCCAATGATATGACACTTGCACTCAGAGTGATTAACAGTACATTTGAAGTGCTGATCTATGATGATGCAGTTAGATGTAGAGGTCTTGGATGTGATTGGTGGATGGTCATGTGACTTCTTAGCTATATCCAATGAGGGAATGGCACAGAAAGTGAAATGAAAATGGTAGGACTGTCCATGTTACGATATGTCCGCGGACATGGCGGTAGTCTGCGGACATTGCGTGTTACATCTGGGGATTTTGGGGTGAGGAGGCATGCAAATGAGAATGAGCAGAGCAAGGGATTGGTCAGTAAAGTTTATTGGGTGTGTTGTGCCAGGAAAGAGTTTTCTCAGATACTCTTTTTGCTGAGAGAAGAACAGATAGCTATGGCTGTGTGTTTCAGAAAACAGATTTTTTGGATTTTGGGAGACTCGTGGATACATTGGTTGAAGATGCATGCAGAAAGCTGTGGAGTAGCTGTAGATCTTGGATTCCCACATGTGGAGGTGCACTGGCATGGAGTACGTGGAATGAAGCGGTTGGACTTGCTACCTGTCTGTGCTACTTTGAAGACAGAGCAACATCCAGACAGAGGAAGATGTAGAGTGGGTTTTACTTGGGTAGTGAGCAGATCTTCTCGTGCTCTGATACCAAAGCCTCAAAAGCACTTTGAAGTTACTCCCCCCTGCACAGTACTGCGTCACAGTACATACACACAACTGTAACCCTCGAAAGGCAAGGCTCATCAGTATTGCGTATGGTCTGTGAGGCAGTTTGAGGAATACGCTTTCCCACAGGAGTGTTCCTTGTGGTGAAAGGATCGGAAACAGAGGATGAAGTAGAGGAAGTCAACCTACTACGCTCTTCGCAAGGTACAACCTTGCCAATTTCCCCCCAGAGTGGAATGACCTTAGGTGGCGCTTCATGGTAGTTGTCCCAAAGCTGTATGAACCAGCCCTCCCGCGACTGAGTACCATTTTGCACTCTTTGCAGGTGACTCGGTTCGCCCGCGCCGTAGGAACATTAACATGAGCGGTAAATAACCGCCACACCCAAGACTCATGCAGAGTGCTGGTAGTAGGGAGTTCCTCTACCTCATTCTCATCATCCTCTTCATCCTCCTCTGCATCCTCACTCCTGTTCCCCTCTTCAGGCCCTCGGGGAGGTGGTGGTGGTGGGGGGGTGTGGCTGGTGCTGAGGCAGATGCAGCACCAGGTGGCAGTAGTGGAGCCATTGATGCCATCAGGTTTCAGATGAAAATCTGCAGAGTTGGGAGCAAAATGCACTGTGTCCTGTAAAATAGCCATAAACACAGTGATAATGAGCTCTAGGGTGTGGCCTTTTATGGGGGTGCTTGTGCGCAGTCCGCAGACAGCTGCGCTGTCCGCGGACAGATCGAACACCAAAAAAGGTTCAAAAAGTCACAAAAAGTATGTAGAAACTCATGATTACTATGTGGGACTTGTGCTATGGTGTGTTATTTTTGAAAAATAGTGTGCATTGCTTGAAAAGGTAGTTTTAAATTGTTCAGGGACACGAACAGTGTTCGCAGTCAGAACACACGCTCAGCGTGGGTGCGGTCACATGCTGGCTTTGCGAACATGTCTGCGAAGGGAGCGGGGTCCGCAGGACATCAAACGCACTGAAACTGTTTTGCGCATGCGCGTTGGTGTTCTACGGACACTGTTTGGGTCCTGAAACTAATTAAAAGTGCATCACAAGTGAAACGAACAGTTACGGACAGGCGTTTGTTCTCAGAACAGTTTCAACCCCTTTTTTTTATTGACGAACACTTCAGGACACCGTGTGTGTTCTTAGGACAGTTTCAGCTTGCCTCCGAACAATACGGCCAGGTATAGCGTCCTTAGGACACCCCCATTTTGTTTATTTGCGAACATCCCGGGACACTTGATGTGTTCTTAGAACAGTTTGAACATGCTTACGAACAGCACAAACATGTCTAGCGTCCTTAGGACACCCCCATTTTGTTTATTTACAAATATTTTAGGACACTGTGTGTGTTCTTAGGACAGTTTCAGCTTGCCTCCGAACAATACGGACAGGTATAGCGTCCTTAGGACACCCCCTTTTTGTTTATTTACGAACATTTCAGGACAACGCGTGTGTTCCTAGAACAGTTTTAACTCGCCTGCGAACAATACGGACAGATCTAGCGTCCTCAGGACACCCCCATTTTGGTTTATTGATGAACTTTTCAGGACACCGTGTGTGTTCTTAGAACACTTTCAGCTTGCTTGCGAACAATACATACAAGCGTAGTGTCCTCAGAACACCCCCATTTTTGTTTCTTTACGGACATTCCGGTAACCCGCGCTGTCCGCGGACACCTGAACTGGTTTTTAAAAAAAGACAACAAATGAACTACGACACAATATAATAATTTTACTTTATTTTATATGGATATTAAATTTATGACAGAGAAGTTGAGGCAGAAACTGAAACAAAAACAGGAGAATTGAGGGTTTCAATAGGATTATTATGAGGTGAAGAAGGGATGGAAGTCTCATCAAAACTTTTTGGTTCATGGAGAGGGTTTGGGGATAATTGACTGGGATATGGTGAGGGGGACAGGTACATGTGGGACAATGGTATGTAGTTGTTTGTTTCAAGTGATCCTCTACAAAGTTTTTTAAATTGTTAAAATTTGCCATGAGTAAGTCTGATGATGAAGTGCAATATTCATAATCTAACATGTAATAAGTAGCTAATAAAACCCACTTAATACATAATTACACTTAATACAGACATAACACAAAGAGACAACAACACATACAAATATGAGTATATACAGGTATAGAGAAGTAAGCAAAAAAGCAGAAGTAGTAGCAGAAAGAGTTCATAACCTAACTGATTATCTTTATGCAGAGAAATGATTCCTCTGTTTCAAAGCTGATACTTACTGTAAGTATGTGTATCAAATGATGTCAGTGAACACTAAGGAAAGGAGTGTGAGTACAATGTATATAAATATGAGCATATACAGGGAAGGTATAGTAATAAAAATAAAACTATGAGAAAGTGCTGATAACTCTAATGATTATCTTCATGCACAGAAAGGATTGCTCTCTTTCAAGTCTGTGTCTTCCGCTATATATATGTTTCATATGATATGACTTGACCCTAAGTCTACAAATATAGTACACTTTTTCAATTTTTACTTCCTGACTGTTACTGAAGAAAACTATGTGGCTTAGATATGTCAGTAAAGGAAAAAAGGGAGAGCCAGCCATGTGATGTCATCCGTGATGTCATCAATGACATTTGTGATGTCATCTTTGATGTCCTGGGTGTTAGTGTTAGCAGTGCACGGTGACGCGAGTTATGGTTGCTTATCTTACCATAACTGCTGAATTTCAGGGGTTTTTCGGTTTTACTTTGAACCATAACGTCCCTTTAACAACGTTGTTTTACTGAATTTGATAGGTTTTTAGTAGCGCAACTTAAGCATAACGTCCATTTTAACAAAGTTTTTTCATTGAATATATATATATATATATATTACATGTAGTTATGGTTAAGTTACTGTTTCCATAGGAAGCGCCCTTTTTGGGTGCCTTATAACTTCGCTCTCCCTGGAGTAGGTCTTTTGCTGTATCATGTAGAAGAATGTTATTTAAATTGGCTAGTGCTAAAGCAGGACTTTTAGCATAGTACAGTTTGTAGACTAGATTTCTTATAGTTGAATGATGTGTTGATATCATTTTGATATAATGGAAGGTGGTTTTGCAAGTAGGTCCAGAAATGCAGGCCAATGAATGTCCTTGTAGTCCTGTGTACTTGCACACTGGACAGGTATCCATATTCTGCAGTAGTTTCATTTTGATTTTTTCTTTGCATCTCACATATAGATTGAGGAATTGGCGTAAAGACTTGAAAGATTTTTTGGGAATGTTACACATTGACGTGCATGGCCATTTGTATACTAGACGTTCGGATTCAGTTGAATGGAGAGGTAATTCTAAGTTTTCTGGGGATATTTTTGTAAGCAGTATTTCTTGTTCCATTATGGTATTATTAACTTTTTCATAACCTCGTCCACTGCTATGTATGGCAATTGTATTTGTTTGCTTTTTTTTGTATGCTTCTTCATTAAAGTATGGTTATGTGCTTGTAGTGTGACTCCATTCAACTCCACAGATACTTAAGAAGTTATTTCTGTTCACATTTCGTTTATTGAGAAGTCTTTTTTGTAATTTAGTCATTAGTTTTGTTAGTGGTTTCATTTTGTTTAACAGTAAAATAAATAACTTTCTTTTGAGAAAGATTGCACTGTCTATCAATGCTTCTAAGATTAATTTCCTACGATAGGTTTTAAGGGTTGTGCCTGATTTTTCTCCTGTTTTTATAAGATTTTGAAGAACTCTGTGACAGAACATTTTTGCTAAAATACTTTTTTTGGTATGCTTACTTTGCACTATATCAAGATTTATAGGAGCAGTTTTATCTGTAGTGGTAGCTGATTTTTTGTTAATTGTTTTCTGGTTCGTTTTACATTTTGATAGAGGAGGCAAAGCTTCTGTACTTGAAGCTTGTTTTGTTTCGCTAAATGACTATATTAGCTGTTTTGTTCGAACTTTTTTTTACAAATTCTGCTAGAGATGGATGCTTATTTTGGACACTTCTATTTTCATTTGCTCTGCTTCTGCATTGCTTTCTACGGACTTGATGTTTGGTAGGCATTCTTTAGGGTCTGTTGAAAAAAATAAAGAAGGTATGGGTTGGGGTGTTCTGCAATGTATGTGTGCTGTGTGCATGAGTGTCTGAGTAAGATGATAAAGATATATGTAATGGTGTGTGATTGTGCATTGGGCATGGGATGGGTATTCTTGAATTTATGTGTTACTAAACTGGGGTTCAGATGACAGTAGAAAGTAAGCTAGTGGTGTGGAGAAGTACAAATAGTAAATCTAATGGTATACAATTAAAACAGTTGTTGTATCTATAATATCAAAATTCTAGCGGCTGAGTTGGGTCATTTGTGTGTCGATAAATAGGAATTTGTGTGCCATTGTGCCTGTAAATCTCTGTTTAAGAAATTGGGATTTGTGGACAGAATGGTGCACAATCTTTATTTTTAGGCACAGAAATAGCATGAATTAACCTTACAGCGTGTTTAATTAATAGTACAAATATTATGGTGGTAGTCAACTTACTTTTTTTCTGGAATGAGCAGGTTTCTTCTTAGTTGTTCTTTGTATTTCAAATTCAGCTGTTTCTTTTCAGGAGAATGGTCTTCACTGCAATTGTAAAGGAAACAAATTAGTAATTTTGTTTGTATATAGCACTGTTTCTGTTTAGACATTTATTTTTTTAATTGACATTGACCCTCAGCGCCTTCCTCAAAACCATGAAAACTATCTTATTCACATAAGATGCGTCGCACCAGTTGAATACATATCATATGTTCTTAATGCATAAACTGTATTGTAATGAGTAACTGTACCAATCAAAATATCAGTTCTATGGCTTGTGGAATTCATAATGTACCACCGAATGCCACTATTCCTGTAACTAAGCTCTTGCAAGTAACAGCGCCTCGATGCCATGAGCTGCTTGCGCGCTATATACATATGAATAAATAAATAAATAAATAAATTAATTTTTATGTTTTTGTACACGTATTTTTGTTTGATATTTGAACATACTGTGTGCATGCAATTTTGTTTGAGTATGTTAACTGTTTATATTGTACTTTAAATATGTTAGTTCAACATGCTTTGAAAATGTGTGTGAAAAAAAGAAATTAAATAACAGATAGGTTTGGAAGTGACAGTTGATTATAGGAGATGGAAAAAATGACAGTAAATTCATTGGATAGATTATACAAGCTAAAAGTCAGTTAATCTGTTTATATGAATCTATAAGAATTGTACATGGACTATACAGAAAATATGCATACCTGTAGTTTGTGTTCATGCATATGGATATGCATGCAGCTGTAAGTAGAAATCTGGGAGACTTGTACAGTATTTCTTGTAGAAGGTGCTTTCCAATGATATGACACTTGCACTCAGAGTGATTAACAGTACATTTGAAGTGCTGATCTATGATGATGCAGTTAGATGTAGAGGTCTTGGATGTGATTGGTGGATGGTCATGTGACTTCTTAGCTATATCCAATGAGGGAATGGCACAGAAAGTGAAATGAAAATGGTAGGACTGTCCATGTTACGATATGTCCGCGGACATGGCGGTAGTCTGCGGACATTGCGTGTTACATCTGGGGATTTTGGGGTGAGGGGGCATGCAAATGAGAATGAGCAGAGCAAGGGATTGGTCAGTAAAGTTTATTGGGTGTGTTGTGCCAGGAAAGAGTTTTCTCAGATACTCTTTTTGCTGAGAGAAGAACAGATAGCTATGGCTGTGTGTTTCAGAAAACAGATTTTTTGGATTTTGGGAGACTCGTGGATACATTGGTTGAAGATGCATGCAGAAAGCTGTGGAGTAGCTGTAGATCTTGGATTCCCACATGTGGAGGTGCACTGGCATGGAGTACGTGGAATGAAGCGGTTGGACTTGCTACCTGTCTGTGCTACTTTGAAGACAGAGCAACATCCAGACAGAGGAAGATGTAGAGTGGGTTTTACTTGGGTAGTGAGCAGATCTTCTCGTGCTCTGATACCAAAGCCTCAAAAGCACTTTGAAGTTACTCCCCCCTGCACAGTACTGCGTCACAGTACATACACACAACTGTAACCCTCGAAAGGCAAGGCTCATCAGTATTGCGTATGGTCTGTGAGGCAGTTTGAGGAATACGCTTTCCCACAGGAGTGTTCCTTGTGGTGAAAGGATCGGAAACAGAGGATGAAGTAGAGGAAGTCAACCTACTACGCTCTTCGCAAGGTACAACCTTGCCAATTTCCCCCCAGAGTGGAATGACCTTAGGTGGCGCTTCATGGTAGTTGTCCCAAAGCTGTATGAACCAGCCCTCCCGCGACTGAGTACCATTTTGCACTCTTTGCAGGTGACTCGGTTCGCCCGCGCCGTAGGAACATTAACATGAGCGGTAAATAACCGCCACACCCAAGACTCATGCAGAGTGCTGGTAGTAGGGAGTTCCTCTACCTCATTCTCATCATCCTCTTCATCCTCCTCTGCATCCTCACTCCTGTTCCCCTCTTCAGGCCCTCGGGGAGGTGGTGGTGGTGGGGGGGTGTGGCTGGTGCTGAGGCAGATGCAGCACCAGGTGGCAGTAGTGGAGCCATTGATGCCATCAGGTTTCAGATGAAAATCTGCAGAGTTGGGAGCAAAATGCACTGTGTCCTGTAAAATAGCCATAAACACAGTGATAATGAGCTCTAGGGTGTGGCCTTTTATGGGGGTGCTTGTGCGCAGTCCGCAGACAGCTGCGCTGTCCGCGGACAGATCGAACACCAAAAAAGGTTCAAAAAGTCACAAAAAGTATGTAGAAACTCATGATTACTATGTGGGACTTGTGCTATGGTGTGTTATTTTTGAAAAATAGTGTGCATTGCTTGAAAAGGTAGTTTTAAATTGTTCAGGGACACGAACAGTGTTCGCAGTCAGAACACACGCTCAGCGTGGGTGCGGTCACATGCTGGCTTTGCGAACATGTCTGCGAAGGGAGCGGGGTCCGCAGGACATCAAACGCACTGAAACTGTTTTGCGCATGCGCGTTGGTGTTCTACGGACACTGTTTGGGTCCTGAAACTAATTAAAAGTGCATCACAAGTGAAACGAACAGTTACGGACAGGCGTTTGTTCTCAGAACAGTTTCAACCCCTTTTTTCTATTGACGAACACTTCAGGACACCGTGTGTGTTCTTAGGACAGTTTCAGCTTGCCTCCGAACAATACGGCCAGGTATAGCGTCCTTAGGACACCCCCATTTTGTTTATTTGCGAACATCCCGGGACACTTGATGTGTTCTTAGAACAGTTTGAACATGCTTACGAACAGCACAAACATGTCTAGCGTCCTTAGGACACCCCCATTTTGTTTATTTACAAATATTTTAGGACACTGTGTGTGTTCTTAGGACAGTTTCAGCTTGCCTCCGAACAATACGGACAGGTATAGCGTCCTTAGGACACCCCCTTTTTGTTTATTTACGAACATTTCAGGACAACGCGTGTGTTCCTAGAACAGTTTTAACTCGCCTGCGAACAATACGGACAGATCTAGCGTCCTCAGGACACCCCCATTTTGGTTTATTGATGAACTTTTCAGGACACCGTGTGTGTTCTTAGAACACTTTCAGCTTGCTTGCGAACAATACATACAAGCGTAGTGTCCTCAGAACACCCCCATTTTTGTTTCTTTACGGACATTCCGGTAACCCGCGCTGTCCGCGGACACCTGAACTGGTTTTTAAAAAAAGACAACAAATGAACTACGACACAATATAATAATTTTACTTTATTTTATATGGATATTAAATTTATGACAGAGAAGTTGAGGCAGAAACTGAAACAAAAACAGGAGAATTGAGGGTTTCAATAGGATTATTATGAGGTGAAGAAGGGATGGAAGTCTCATCAAAACTTTTTGGTTCATGGAGAGGGTTTGGGGATAATTGACTGGGATATGGTGAGGGGGACAGGTACATGTGGGACAATGGTATGTAGTTGTTTGTTTCAAGTGATCCTCTACAAAGTTTTTTAAATTGTTAAAATTTGCCATGAGTAAGTCTGATGATGAAGTGCAATATTCATAATCTAACATGTAATAAGTAGCTAATAAAACCCACTTAATACATAATTACACTTAATACAGACATAACACAAAGAGACAACAACACATACAAATATGAGTATATACAGGTATAGAGAAGTAAGCAAAAAAGCAGAAGTAGTAGCAGAAAGAGTTCATAACCTAACTGATTATCTTTATGCAGAGAAATGATTCCTCTGTTTCAAAGCTGATACTTACTGTAAGTATGTGTATCAAATGATGTCAGTGAACACTAAGGAAAGGAGTGTGAGTACAATGTATATAAATATGAGCATATACAGGGAAGGTATAGTAATAAAAATAAAACTATGAGAAAGTGCTGATAACTCTAATGATTATCTTCATGCACAGAAAGGATTGCTCTCTTTCAAGTCTGTGTCTTCCGCTATATATATGTTTCATATGATATGACTTGACCCTAAGTCTACAAATATAGTACACTTTTTCAATTTTTACTTCCTGACTGTTACTGAAGAAAACTATGTGGCTTAGATATGTCAGTAAAGGAAAAAAGGGAGAGCCAGCCATGTGATGTCATCCGTGATGTCATCAATGACATTTGTGATGTCATCTTTGATGTCCTGGGTGTTAGTGTTAGCAGTGCACGGTGACGCGAGTTATGGTTGCTTATCTTACCATAACTGCTGAATTTCAGGGGTTTTTCGGTTTTACTTTGAACCATAACGTCCCTTTAACAACGTTGTTTTACTGAATTTGATAGGTTTTTAGTAGCGCAACTTAAGCATAACGTCCATTTTAACAAAGTTTTTTCATTGAATATATATATATATATATATTACATGTAGTTATGGTTAAGTTACTGTTTCCATAGGAAGCGCCCTTTTTGGGTGCCTTATAACTTCGCTCTCCCTGGAGTAGGTCTTTTGCTGTATCATGTAGAAGAATGTTATTTAAATTGGCTAGTGCTAAAGCAGGACTTTTAGCATAGTACAGTTTGTAGACTAGATTTCTTATAGTTGAATGATGTGTTGATATCATTTTGATATAATGGAAGGTGGTTTTGCAAGTAGGTCCAGAAATGCAGGCCAATGAATGTCCTTGTAGTCCTGTGTACTTGCACACTGGACAGGTATCCATATTCTGCAGTAGTTTCATTTTGATTTTTTCTTTGCATCTCACATATAGATTGAGGAATTGGCGTAAAGACTTGAAAGATTTTTTGGGAATGTTACACATTGACGTGCATGGCCATTTGTATACTAGACGTTCGGATTCAGTTGAATGGAGAGGTAATTCTAAGTTTTCTGGGGATATTTTTGTAAGCAGTATTTCTTGTTCCATTATGGTATTATTAACTTTTTCATAACCTCGTCCACTGCTATGTATGGCAATTGTATTTGTTTGCTTTTTTTTGTATGCTTCTTCATTAAAGTATGGTTATGTGCTTGTAGTGTGACTCCATTCAACTCCACAGATACTTAAGAAGTTATTTCTGTTCACATTTCGTTTATTGAGAAGTCTTTTTTGTAATTTAGTCATTAGTTTTGTTAGTGGTTTCATTTTGTTTAACAGTAAAATAAATAACTTTCTTTTGAGAAAGATTGCACTGTCTATCAATGCTTCTAAGATTAATTTCCTACGATAGGTTTTAAGGGTTGTGCCTGATTTTTCTCCTGTTTTTATAAGATTTTGAAGAACTCTGTGACAGAACATTTTTGCTAAAATACTTTTTTTGGTATGCTTACTTTGCACTATATCAAGATTTATAGGAGCAGTTTTATCTGTAGTGGTAGCTGATTTTTTGTTAATTGTTTTCTGGTTCGTTTTACATTTTGATAGAGGAGGCAAAGCTTCTGTACTTGAAGCTTGTTTTGTTTCGCTAAATGACTATATTAGCTGTTTTGTTCGAACTTTTTTTTACAAATTCTGCTAGAGATGGATGCTTATTTTGGACACTTCTATTTTCATTTGCTCTGCTTCTGCATTGCTTTCTACGGACTTGATGTTTGGTAGGCATTCTTTAGGGTCTGTTGAAAAAAATAAAGAAGGTATGGGTTGGGGTGTTCTGCAATGTATGTGTGCTGTGTGCATGAGTGTCTGAGTAAGATGATAAAGATATATGTAATGGTGTGTGATTGTGCATTGGGCATGGGATGGGTATTCTTGAATTTATGTGTTACTAAACTGGGGTTCAGATGACAGTAGAAAGTAAGCTAGTGGTGTGGAGAAGTACAAATAGTAAATCTAATGGTATACAATTAAAACAGTTGTTGTATCTATAATATCAAAATTCTAGCGGCTGAGTTGGGTCATTTGTGTGTCGATAAATAGGAATTTGTGTGCCATTGTGCCTGTAAATCTCTGTTTAAGAAATTGGGATTTGTGGACAGAATGGTGCACAATCTTTATTTTTAGGCACAGAAATAGCATGAATTAACCTTACAGCGTGTTTAATTAATAGTACAAATATTATGGTGGTAGTCAACTTACTTTTTTTCTGGAATGAGCAGGTTTCTTCTTAGTTGTTCTTTGTATTTCAAATTCAGCTGTTTCTTTTCAGGAGAATGGTCTTCACTGCAATTGTAAAGGAAACAAATTAGTAATTTTGTTTGTATATAGCACTGTTTCTGTTTAGACATTTATTTTTTTAATTGACATTGACCCTCAGCGCCTTCCTCAAAACCATGAAAACTATCTTATTCACATAAGATGCGTCGCACCAGTTGAATACATATCATATGTTCTTAATGCATAAACTGTATTGTAATGAGTAACTGTACCAATCAAAATATCAGTTCTATGGCTTGTGGAATTCATAATGTACCACCGAATGCCACTATTTCCTGTAACTAAGCTCTTGCAAGTAACAGCGCCTCGATGCCATGAGCTGCTTGCGCGCTATATACATATGAATAAATAAATAAATAAATAAATTAATTTTTATGTTTTTGTACACGTATTTTTGTTTGATATTTGAACATACTGTGTGCATGCAATTTTGTTTGAGTATGTTAACTGTTTATATTGTACTTTAAATATGTTAGTTCAACATGCTTTGAAAATGTGTGTGAAAAAAAGAAATTAAATAACAGATAGGTTTGGAAGTGACAGTTGATTATAGGAGATGGAAAAATGACAGTAAATTCATTGGATAGATTATACAAGCTAAAAGTCAGTTAATCTGTTTATATGAATCTATAAGAATTGTACATGGACTATACAGAAAATATGCATACCTGTAGTTTGTGTTCATGCATATGGATATGCATGCAGCTGTAAGTAGAAATCTGGGAGACTTGTACAGTATTTCTTGTAGAAGGTGCTTTCCAATGATATGACACTTGCACTCAGAGTGATTAACAGTACATTTGAAGTGCTGATCTATGATGATGCAGTTAGATGTAGAGGTCTTGGATGTGATTGGTGGATGGTCATGTGACTTCTTAGCTATATCCAATGAGGGAATGGCACAGAAAGTGAAATGAAAATGGTAGGACTGTCCATGTTACGATATGTCCGCGGACATGGCGGTAGTCTGCGGACATTGCGTGTTACATCTGGGGATTTTGGGGTGAGGAGGCATGCAAATGAGAATGAGCAGAGCAAGGGATTGGTCAGTAAAGTTTATTGGGTGTGTTGTTGCCAGGAAAGAGTTTTCTCAGATACTCTTTTGCTGAGAGAAGAACAGATAGCTATGGCTGTGTGTTTCAGAAAACAGATTTTTTGGATTTTGGGAGACTCGTGGATACATTGGTTGAAGATGCATGCAGAAAGCTGTGGAGTAGCTGTAGATCTTGGATTCCCACATGTGGAGGTGCACTGGCATGGAGTACGTGGAATGAAGCGGTTGGACTTGCTACCTGTCTGTGCTACTTTGAAGACAGAGCAACATCCAGACAGAGGAAGATGTAGAGTGGGTTTTACTTGGGTAGTGAGCAGATCTTCTCGTGCTCTGATACCAAAGCCTCAAAAGCACTTGAAGTTACTCCCCCCTGCACAGTACTGCGTCACAGTACATACACACAACTGTAACCCTCGAAAGGCAAGGCTCATCAGTATTGCGTATGGTCTGTGAGGCAGTTTGAGGAATACGCTTTCCCACAGGAGTGTTCCTTGTGGTGAAAGGATCGGAAACAGAGGATGAAGTAGAGGAAGTCAACCTACTACGCTCTTCGCAAGGTACAACCTTGCCAATTTCCCCCCAGAGTGGAATGACCTTAGGTGGCGCTTCATGGTAGTTGTCCCAAAGCTGTATGAACCAGCCCTCCCGCGACTGAGTACCATTTTGCACTCTTTGCAGGTGACTCGGTTCGCCCGCGCCGTAGGAACATTAACATGAGCGGTAAATAACCGCCACACCCAAGACTCATGCAGAGTGCTGGTAGTAGGGAGTTCCTCTACCTCATTCTCATCATCCTCTTCATCCTCCTCTGCATCCTCACTCCTGTTCCCCTCTTCAGGCCCTCGGGGAGGTGGTGGTGGTGGGGGGGTGTGGCTGGTGCTGAGGCAGATGCAGCACCAGGTGGCAGTAGTGGAGCCATTGATGCCATCAGGTTTCAGATGAAAATCTGCAGAGTTGGGAGCAAAATGCACTGTGTCCTGTAAAATAGCCATAAACACAGTGATAATGAGCTCTAGGGTGTGGCCTTTTATGGGGGTGCTTGTGCGCAGTCCGCAGACAGCTGCGCTGTCCGCGGACAGATCGAACACCAAAAAAGGTTCAAAAAGTCACAAAAAGTATGTAGAAACTCATGATTACTATGTGGGACTTGTGCTATGGTGTGTTATTTTTGAAAAATAGTGTGCATTGCTTGAAAAGGTAGTTTTAAATTGTTCAGGGACACGAACAGTGTTCGCAGTCAGAACACACGCTCAGCGTGGGTGCGGTCACATGCTGGCTTTGCGAACATGTCTGCGAAGGGAGCGGGGTCCGCAGGACATCAAACGCACTGAAACTGTTTTGCGCATGCGCGTTGGTGTTCTACGGACACTGTTTGGGTCCTGAAACTAATTAAAAGTGCATCACAAGTGAAACGAACAGTTACGGACAGGCGTTTGTTCTCAGAACAGTTTCAACCCCTTTTTTTTATTGACGAACACTTCAGGACACCGTGTGTGTTCTTAGGACAGTTTCAGCTTGCCTCCGAACAATACGGCCAGGTATAGCGTCCTTAGGACACCCCCATTTTGTTTATTTGCGAACATCCCGGGACACTTGATGTGTTCTTAGAACAGTTTGAACATGCTTACGAACAGCACAAACATGTCTAGCGTCCTTAGGACACCCCCATTTTGTTTATTTACAAATATTTTAGGACACTGTGTGTGTTCTTAGGACAGTTTCAGCTTGCCTCCGAACAATACGGACAGGTATAGCGTCCTTAGGACACCCCCTTTTTGTTTATTTACGAACATTTCAGGACAACGCGTGTGTTCCTAGAACAGTTTTAACTCGCCTGCGAACAATACGGACAGATCTAGCGTCCTCAGGACACCCCCATTTTGGTTTATTGATGAACTTTTCAGGACACCGTGTGTGTTCTTAGAACACTTTCAGCTTGCTTGCGAACAATACATACAAGCGTAGTGTCCTCAGAACACCCCCATTTTTGTTTCTTTACGGACATTCCGGTAACCCGCGCTGTCCGCGGACACCTGAACTGGTTTTTAAAAAAAGACAACAAATGAACTACGACACAATATAATAATTTTACTTTATTTTATATGGATATTAAATTTATGACAGAGAAGTTGAGGCAGAAACTGAAACAAAAACAGGAGAATTGAGGGTTTCAATAGGATTATTATGAGGTGAAGAAGGGATGGAAGTCTCATCAAAACTTTTTGGTTCATGGAGAGGGTTTGGGGATAATTGACTGGGATATGGTGAGGGGGACAGGTACATGTGGGACAATGGTATGTAGTTGTTTGTTTCAAGTGATCCTCTACAAAGTTTTTTAAATTGTTAAAATTTGCCATGAGTAAGTCTGATGATGAAGTGCAATATTCATAATCTAACATGTAATAAGTAGCTAATAAAACCCACTTAATACATAATTACACTTAATACAGACATAACACAAAGAGACAACAACACATACAAATATGAGTATATACAGGTATAGAGAAGTAAGCAAAAAAGCAGAAGTAGTAGCAGAAAGAGTTCATAACCTAACTGATTATCTTTATGCAGAGAAATGATTCCTCTGTTTCAAA